>NW_024429196.1:78766118-81171056 GCF_017639785.1 Mesocricetus auratus | reverse complement strand
ATTGGTGTTATTTTAATTTTAAAATTAAAATAAAAAATGATTAAAAAACCCCACAGTTTTTTTTAACAACGTTCTATCTATTGAGTCTCAGTCCGCTCCTTACTGTAAAATTCACCTATTCTTCTGTGCATGAAAGGAAGCTCCCTCTCCCCTTTTATTGCAGGACTCCATACAAATGAACCCTGCATTTATATCCCACTCTTTGGTACAGTCTTCCAAGCATTGATTTGATAAGGACGGTGTTATCATCCTCCTTAAACAGTAGTTCTTTACTCTTCTTCTTCCCATGTGGCACTAGCAAAGCAGGCATCCTGGTCAAATGGAGTCCACGTTCTTGGTGAGTCTTAATTCTCAGTTCCTATGACTGCAGCAGTGATAGTCTTATTTCTTCTGGCACCTCACGATCCCACAATTGTGGTGGAAAAGCCGATGATGAATGATAGGCAGTGGTGGAACTGTGAAGATAATAAAACTCAGCTTTTCTTTCTGGGGCCGGAAGGCCTCCCACTGTGTGCTTTTCACATGCAAAACACAATAAACATGTATTCCACTATATAGGCATGATTGACATTTCCTGTCCATCCATTTTGTCCAGTGACCAAGAGGTGAGGTCCTATTCCTTTGAAGACTTGCCTTGTTTGAAATGCAGGAAATGCTAAATGCCTGTGGATGTAGTCAAGAAAGAACTGGATCCTTTTGGACATTGGCTCCTTCCTTATTAATCCCAGGTCTTTCCACTGGGACTTTTGTGTCCAGGATAATGATTTTTTTGCCTCAGTGTTACTATGCTTTTCTGTTGAGAAATTAATGGATATCTACCAGGAAAATTTCTCCCTTTTGTATGTCATGGCCTGGTTCAGTTAAGAAAGGAGCCATGAACTCAGAACTCGGAGAGATCCTCTGAGAAACGATAGTGTCGGAGATTACCCCTTGTGAGTGTACTCGTGAATATGCTATGCCAGGAATCCCATAAAACCTTAAACCGGAAACCATAATATACATGCAGAAGACCTGGTGCAGACGCCTGTGGGGCCCTGTGCTTGTGGCTTTGTCTCTGGGAGTTCAGATGAGCTTTTTGTTTTTTTGGTTTTTTGAGACAGTATTTCTCTGTATTGTTTTGGAGGCTGTCCTGGAACTAGCTCTTTTAGACCAGGCTGGCCTCTCGAACTCACAGAGATCTGCCTAACCCTGCCTGTGGAGTGCTGGGATTACAGGCGTGAGCTACCAACGCCCGGCCTACAGATGAGCTTTGCTCGTGTTGATTTAGAGGGCTTTGTTTTCTTGCTGTCCTCCAACCCCTCTGGCTCTTATACTCTTTCTGTCAACTCTTCTGCTGGGTTCCCCGAGCTCTGATGGGGAAGGTTTTTGGATGAGCATCCCAAGGTCTCTCACTCTCTGTGTAATGTCTAGCCGTGGGTCTCTGTGGTTGATCCCATCTGGTGCAGGAGGGAGCTTCTCTGATGGTAGATGTACAGGTTGATTGGTGAATATAGCAGAACCATCATGAGACGTCGTTTTATCACTGTGTTCTTTTTTTGTTTGTTTGTTTTGTTTTTAGACAAGCAGGTATTTGGTTTTATTCCCTACTTAGTTTTGATTCGTTGCCACACAAGCAGCTTCTATTATGGGTTCCATCTTGTGGAGTGGGCATTAAGTCAAATCAGACATAGGTTGGTCAATCCCTCAGGATTCGTGCATCATTGCCCTAGCAAATCTTTTCGTCAGCAATGTGGCTTGTTGTCCTTGTGTGGACAGCAATCTCTTGTCTTGATAACAGGCTGGGTTGTTTGGAGGATTCCTACGGGACCCCTTTGTTCAATAAGTCCCAATTCTGGTGACAAGAGATGGCTAATTGTCTCCCTCATTATCTGGTGGTTTCATTTAGATCTGTATTAGTTTTCCATATCACCCTTCTTGTGCCCCTTTACTTTAGCTGTCTCTCCCCTTATTCCCTCCCTCAATCCCTATCCCTCCTCCATCCTATTACTTGATCCTTTCATTGAAGCTGTTCCCCATCCATGCATCCATCCATGCATGTATCATCCATCCATGCATCCATCCATTCATGCATCCATGCATCTATCCATCATTATCTGTTCTATTCCCCTTTCCTAACAAGATCTATTTGTACCTTTTAGTCCCTTACCCAATGTACCCTCTGTGCTTCTACAGATTGTAATTTGGTTGTCATCTGTTTAAAAGCTGACATCCATACATAAGAGAACAGAAAGCATACTTTTGTTTCTTTGTCTGGGTTACCTCACTCAGGATGATTTTTTTTTTGTTGTTGTTGTTCTAGTTTCATCCATTTGCCTGCAAATTTATGATGCCATTTTAAATGACCGAGTAGTACTCCATTGTGCAAATGGACCACCTTTCTTTATCCGCTCTTGTTGTGGGACATCTAGGTTGTTTCCAGTTTCTGGCTATAGTGAATGAGGCAGTAATGAGCATGGTGGAGAAAGTGTCTGTGGTAGGAGGAAGTGCTCTTTTGGCGTGTGCCCAAGTGTGGTACAGCTGGATCTTGACATAGATAAATTCCCATCTTCTGAGGAGCTGTCATACTGATTTCCACAGTGGCTGTACAAGTTTGTGCTCTCACTGGTAATGGGTAAGTGCTACCTTATTCTGCTTATTGTCATCTGTTTTGTTGATCTTGGCCATTATGACAGGTATGATATGAAATCTCAAAGTAGTTTTGATTTGCATTTGCCTGATGACTAAGGATGCTGAACATTTCTTTAAGTGTTTCTCAGCCATTTCAAGTCTCTGTTTGAATCTTTTCCCCATTTTTAAATTTGTTTGTTTGTTTTCTTGACATCCATTTTTTTCTTTTTTTAGTTCTTTATATAACTTGGCTGTTAGCCCCTGATCAGTTGTGGGTTTGGTAAACCTCTTTTGTTATTTGTAGGCTGCTGTTTTGTCAATTTGACCATGTCCTTCTCCTTGCAGAAACTTTTCATTTTCATGAGGTCCCATTTATTAGTCATTGATTTTAGTGATTGTACTTAAGTGCTTTGTTCAGAAATTTTTCTGTGCCAACGAGTTCAAGGGTATCCTCACCTTCTATCAGGTTCGGTGTGTCTGGATTCAAGTTAAGGTCTTTGATATGCTTGTAGTTAACATTTTTGCAGGGTGATAAGTCTGTATTCATTTAGATTCTTCTACATTCAGTTTGACTTGTACCATTTGTTGAAGAAGTTTTCTTTTTTTCTGGTCTGTGTTTCTGGTTTCTTTATCAAAAATTAAATGCCCATAGGTGTGTGTGTGTGCGCGCGCGCGTGCATGCGTGCGTGCGTGTGTGTATGTGTGTGTATGTGTGTGTATGTGTGTGTGTGAGTTTATGTCTGGGTCTTCAATTCTATTCTGTTGATCAGCATGTCTATGTTTGAGCCAATTCCATGCTGTTTTTGTTACTACAGCTTTGAAGTGTAGCTTGAAATCTGGAATAGTGATCTCTCTAGCATTTATTTCATTATTTAGGATTGCTTTAGTAATGTTTAGTAATGCAGATACCCTTGTGTTTGAGGCATAGATGTTCAGAATTGAGCTTTATCTCTTGATGGATTTTTCCTGTGATGAATACGAAATGCCCTTCTTTATCTTTTTTAAAAATTGATTTTAATTTGAAGTCTATTTTGTTAACTATTAGGATAGCTATATCAGTTTGTTTCGTAGGTTCATTTGATTGGAAAATTTTCCCAACCCTTTACTCTGAGGTACTGCCTGTCTGTGAGGTTGAGGTGTATTTCTTATATGCAGCAGAAGGATGGATTCTGTTTTCATATCCAATCTGTTAGCTTTTGTCTTTTTATAGGTGAATTGAGACCATCTGTATTAATAGATATTAATGGCTAGTGATTGCTAGTTCCTGCTATTTTTGCTTTTGTTGTTGGTGATGGCATTGTGTGTTCAGTTCCCTTCTTTGGGATTTGCTGCCGTAAGTTCATATATTTCCTGTGTTCTTGTGGATGTAGGTGATTTCTTTGAGTTGATGTTTTTCTTCTAGTGCTTCATGTAGGGCTGGGTTTGTGGCTAGGTATTGCTTAAATTTGGTTTTATTTTATCATAGAATATCTTGTTTTCTCCATCTATGGTTATTGAAAGCTTTGCTGGGTAAAATAGTTTGGGCTGGCATCCGTGGTCCCTTAGTATCTGGGTAACATCTGACCAAGACCTTTTGGCTTTCAGTGTTTCCATTGAGAAGTCAGGTGTAATTCTGATAGGTCTGCCTTTATATGTTACCTGGCCTTTCTCCTTTGCAGCTCTTAATAGTCTTTATTCTGTATGTTTATTGTTTTGATTATTATGTGGCAAGGGATCTTCTTCTTCTTTTTTTTTTTTTTTTGGTCCAGTGTATTTGGTGTTCTGTAAGCCTTTTGTATTTTCATAGGAATGTCTTTTTAAGGTTGTCCTGGCTATTATTGGCTGTGTTTTTATGCTGATGCCTAGGCATCTGGGATTGAGAAGACTGTAATTTTAGATGGATGGGTGTTTTTTTTTCATTTGCTTTCTACTTCTTTTCTGGTTTTAGTAGAGTGTCGTGCAGTCGTGCCTTTGTGTTGCTTGTAGGAGAATTTTCTGCATTTTTGATAGGTGTGACCGTTGGAGGCTCTAGGCAAAATGTATTTCTGGTTATTGGGACATGATACTAAGGAATGAGGATGGGTTGTGGGGCACTAGAGCGACTTTGCAAGAGGCAGGGTGTTCCACCAGAATCTGCTTGGTTTGTTCCCTGGGAATGGGGCCAGGGAGTGAGAGGAGGTGACATCAGAAGGTCTGATACAGAGTTAGTGGTAAGATCGCTACAGGGCTTTTTGATGAGACTGGGAATTTGGACTCGGAAGGAATGGAGGAAGAAGTGGATATCTGTAGTTAGCCTACCTACTTCCTAGGCAAGCATGGCCAGTGTGTTCCCAGAGAATGCCTGCTAGTGTTAGGGGATAAGGCTAAGCAATATGTTGAGGGAATGAAATTTGGAGGAAAAGATCTGTGTGGTCCGTGGAAAGTGGAGGACAAAGAATGTGTTCTGCTTTGGACCAGGGCATCATCACACTGCATTTGGAGAAGAGGGAGAGGTGACGATCCTGCAGTCAGCCTACCTGTGTGTTCCCAGAGAGTACCCTCTAGAGTTGGAGTTGGGCTAGGGCAAAGAATCAGGAGAAGAAGCTTAACTGGGGAAGATCTGTGGGATCTCTGGGAGACGGGTGTGGTGGTGGTGTTAGCGGAACAGCATTCTGAAGAGCTGGGCATGAGGCTGTGGGATTGCATTTGGAGGAGCAGCGGGAGAGGTGAAGAAAAGTGGTCAGCCTACCTGTTTCCCCGGACAGAGTGGCCTCCAGGTTTTTTTTAATTTCTTGAGACATTAACTCTGTATCTTTTGATTAAATAATTAAGCTCATTGTATTTAACTATCTCAAAATGTGTATGTTAAATTGTGGCCATCAGGCTGTTGAATTTTGCTGTTGTTTGTGTTGGTGTTGGTATTTACTTTGTATTTTAGTTATTATGGCTCCTATTTCTTTCCACAGTCTTGTGGCTATGCCCATTCCTCTCGTTAGCATGAAATAAAATTTGCTATATCTTCTTTTGGTTTTGTTTGTATACACATTTTTAGGCTGTTTATATCATGGAAAAGTTTTCATCCCATTCTGCTGTGGTGGACAGTTTTGCTGGGTATTCTTGTTTAGGTTGGCTTTTATTGTACTTAGCTTTTGGAATCTATCACACCGGGCTCTTCTAGCTTTCAAAGTTTTTATTGAAAAGCCAGATACTACTCTGGTGGGTTTTCATTTACATTACTTGGATTCCCACCCCCATGGCTTCCAATACACACTTTTCATTTTGTATAATTAGTGTTTCAGTAATGATATGCCATGGAGCATTTCTTTTCAGGGCTTGCCTATTTGGAGTTCTCTGTGCTTGTAGCTACATGGCTATGTCTTTCCTTAGTTTGAGGGAGTTTCCTTCAGTGATGTTGAATACCTGGTCTCTACTATTGATTTGCGATTCTTCTTCCTTCTCTATGCATAAAATTAGAAGGTTTGCACTTTTCTTGAGTTGGAGATTTCTTGCATGTTACTTTCCATTGTTTTAACTTTTGTCATATTCCTTGCTCATTTGATCTTTGTTCTATACTTTTCTTTGAGAACTGACAGTATGTCTTCTTTTTAATCCATTGTGTTTTAAGGCTTTCCTTCTGAGTTTTTCAGTTCTATCTTTATTTTCAGCTTGAGTCTTCTTCAATGTCTCTATTCACTTAGTGCGGTCCATTTTCAATTCCTGTAATGCCTTGTCATTTCTTCCAGCCCTATGTTTGTATTTTTTTAGATATCACTTAGCTATTTATTCTCTTCAAATTACTTCTTGTCAATTTCATTTAGCTATGTGTTTGTGTCTTCTTTAAACTCTTAGAATTTGTTTATGATGTTCACAATGTACTTTTAATCTCTGGGACCCGTGGGTCATCTTGGAAACTCCCATGGAAAACATTTCTAAAGAAGTGTTAGGTGTTAGAGGGGAGATACTGACTTGCTCTTTAAAACTGCTTGTATATTTAGAGATGAAATCTGGACATGTGAACTCTTCTGGTGATAGTTCCATGTCTGATATAGACAGAGAAAGTTGAGGCATAAGAGAAGATGTGCAAATTGATTGAGCTTAGAGATTATAAATGACTTGGGGGGTAGAGTTACAGAGATCGCCATGTAGGATGTGTATCCTGATCTAAGCCTTGAGTGTGAGAGTATATCTGGCTGATTGGAAAGGTTAACTATGTCATCGGAGAGCCTATGGGTTGGGAGCAATGAGGACGTGTCCTTGCCAAAGTCTAGCAGTTGCTGTGGTATAGGCAAACGTGGCCAGATTTAGTCATACACTGGGTGATGGGGTGGGAGTGGTCAGGTAGATCATCAGGCTAGCCCCTGGACAGGATGTGCAAGATCTGGGTTAGTCAAAAGCCTGGATCATTCCTTATTTATTAGATCATTAATGGTGGAGATTTGTCCCTCCTTGAATTGAGGCTTTAATGTGGAAATAAGAGGAATCTTCAATGTGTATGACTTCTGGAGTGACCCTTTCACCTTCTCTGGGTTGTTCCATTTGATCATACTACATGTTGATATTATTTTCTGCCAGAAGAGACAGCTATATTTTCCTGGAGGGAGAAGCAGTGGGATTCTGAGCCTGGGCTGATGTGGGATGTTCTTATGTATGCTGTGAGTATGTCTTGCTTTTCAGACAATGGCCAAAAAAAGTAAAGCCAGGTGGGAGATCTGCACAGTGATAGAGAGAGAGGGGAGTTAGAGTCAGACATATACCATGTAGCCACCAAAGAGCCAGGATGCCAGAGCATCATCAGTAAGTCACAGCCATGGGGGGATACACAGATAGTACAAATGGGTTAATATATAAGAGAGAGAGCTAGTCAGTAATAAGTCCAAGCCATTGGCCAAACAATTATAGGCATATATTAAGTCTTTCAATGATTATAAGTGGTTGTGTGGACCCAGAGGGTGGAGAGAAACTGGTCCAGGTGAAATGTTAAAAAAAGCTTCCAACTATACTGGACCTCAAGGCTCTGCCAAATAGGGCATGGGCTGTGAAGAACTATTATGTAGAAGTGTCTTAATTTGGTTTTTTATCGCTGTGAATGAAAAGACACCGTGACAATGGCAACACTTATAAGGAAAGGTGGTTTGGTTATAGTTTCAGATCTTCAGTCCATTATCGTCATGATGGGGTACATGGCAGTGTTCAGGTAGACATGGTGCTGGAGTTGAGAGTGATACTTCTTCCAGGCAACAGGAAGCCGATCTCCCCATGGGCAGACAAGTAGCTGAGTAAAACAATAGCTTATGAGTTCACCTCAAATACCTGAATGGTGTGGCCATTTTAGACTGAAAAAAAAAACATGATAAGGGTAGGGCTGCGAATCTTTCTCTCTTTGCAATCATGAGTCTGATCTTATGGTCCACCATACTCAAAATTACCCAAATTTCCTTTATATTGAAGGATAATGGTAGATCCAGTATGGGAATCCCTGAATCTGGTCACTGTAATAGGGACAAACCTGGTTCTGGGATCACCAATTCTTCCAACTGTGCCCTTTGCAGTTTGGGAAGGGTTCCAAGAAGGTGGCCTCTGATTCTCTGGTCCCTATCACTTTAAAGTGCCATTCCAGCCCAGAGGTGGCTCATATCCCTGGCTTATTTAGACTGTGTTCTTGGTGGGACAGCCTTTGTCAGGCTGTCTCTCATCATAGCCATTCACTCCCTTGACATTTAACATTTCCTGTCCTAGATTTTGAAGGACGAAGAATGCAACTTGAACTAAAGCATGCAGAAAAAAAGCGCAATCCAACCATCAGCTTTTCATACTTCCTATGAATGTCTGGGTCCAACTGTGTTAAAAAAATGTCTTTTGGGAAACCACCGTCTTCCTCTTTGGTGATTCCATGGTTGGTATACATTCTCAAAGCATCCCATAATCTGATGTGGAACATTTGAGGATAGATGAAGGGCTTTACTTTAATATTTCTAAGAGATTTTGTGGTGCAGTAAATAAAACCACTACTGAGATTTTTTCTAGTCTTTTTTTTTAAATCTCTGTTCTTTATCTGGATGTTGACGATTTCATTCTTGTTGGGATGTTGCCTGACCTTTCTCCTTTGTTCTTAGAAGTAAGGTAATTCTCCCATATATATTTTTTTATTTCCTTAACATTATCTTCTTTTTTGAAGCTGTCAAGGTCTCTTCTAGAGTAATGTCCCATCCCCCCCCCAGGCTAATGTACATAACTGCTTGAGGTGCTCACGTGACAGGCAGTGATCTGGGTTATTGGTATAGCTTCCCAGCTCATTTTGATTTCCTTTATTCTGACAGCAGAAAGGAGATGCGTATTGACCACTGTCATCCCATTCTTCCCTTTAGGCACTTCCTCGTCAGGGAACATTCCTTCTGGGGTGGGGATGTAGATGGATGTCTTACTGGTTTGCCCTTGCCTAATAGGTACAGGGCTCTGCTGAACAGGGGGGTTCTAGAATTTCTGGGAGTCAGGATTGATATCTGAGGATCTCTCACAGAGTGGTGACATCTTGTAAGAGGAGGATCCCCCTTCTGATCTTTGGCTTCCCTTCTAAGATCCCTACCCGTGTCAGAGTACTCTGCAGCTAAACCCTGAAAGTCCGCCTTCAGTGTTGAGTTCATTCTGTGCGATCTCAAAGGTCAGAGGAAACTGGGGCTTATTTTTACCATTTCTGAGGGCTTCCGTTCGTGCTTCAGCACATGTCTAATTGTGTGTTGTGGCTGTATTTGGCACTGCCATCTGGTGACTATTTAAACCTACCATGAGATGATATGTTGGAAACAGTCCAAGACATGCTCTCTAAACACCTCAGTGTCTGCTTTTCCCGTGTGCTCAAGAAGCAAGCCAGCAGCGACCCTAGGTATCATGGATTCTTTGATGTTTGTCTGCTAAGTGAAATGAGGATGGGAGAGCTCATTGATCCCTTCTCTGATTTCCCAGAAAGGCTCTGGTCAATGTGTTTAGGGTCTTTCCAACTTAATGTCCCTGGGATAACTTCCTAAGATGGATGTTGCCTGTGGTCTGTGCTTTCTCAAGACCACTGTCCTGGTCCTTGCTATTTTTACTGCTTCTCTACATATGTATGATGTTCCTTTCCAGAAAGCATATCAGTTCCTTCCTTTTTCTAAAGAACGCCGAGTGAACGTAAGGCTAGCCTTTTGTACAAGCCAGAGAGTTCCTTACTGAGAACCTGAGGGTCCTTTTTAATTTTCTGATGAAAACTTTGGAGACTTTCTATCTCATTCAGAGGATAAATGGACTCCATTTTATATCAAATAATAGGTTAGTCAAGTTACTAAGTAGCAAGAAAGTACCAGATCCTTCGCCGGACACAGCTGTGAGACTTCCTTGCTGCTTGAGGGGAAAGGGAAAGGCTATGATATCACAGCTGAAATAGGTGAGAAACTCCTCTGGTCAAGGACTTCATGGTCCAGTGTCCAATCTCTCTTAGACTTGGGAAAGGACAGGCAAAGTTGAAGGTCTTGTTGACATAGAAGGAACCAAGTTACTGTCTGTCTTCGGATTTCTGGTGTTTTTATTTTTTTCTTTGTCTCTAAAGAAAATACCACGTTGCTGTCGGGGGACTATGTGCATTCAATTCTCCAAGAAAGGTGTTCTCTATGTCTCTGACCAGCTTATCAAAAGCTGACACAGTTCACACTATGGGAAATATGCCTTTCCAGCCTCCCCACTTTTGTTGTCCTCCCTTTCCAGGACTCAAGTCAGGTGTCACCCAGAACAGTGGGAAATCACACTGCGGTGCAAGCCAGAGCTTCTTTAGTAGGGGGTCGCTTCGTGTCTGTTGATTGGTCGTATTTGGCTGCTTAATATTACTATCACTAAATGGTTTAACTTGCTTAAACACTTCTGTACATTCAAACAGAAGAAAAACCAGTGACTGCATTTTGTTTTGATTCAAAGCAACAGAGTTGAAAAACCCTTCGCTGTGAAAGAGGAAGGAAATCAGATGGTCAGCATGGTCATAGATAGGTTTTGTGTGTCTGTATGTTTCCCTTTTCAAGGACTTATATAGAGACCACAGTAAGCTAAAGACCATTCTCTCCAGTTCCTCCGTACTTTGACATGGCAGGTACAGAACTTGGATGTGTCCATGCCAGTCCTCTAAAAATATGCCCAGAAGCTGAGTCCACCACAGGGCTGGAAAGATTGGACACCAGTTAAGAGCACATATTTCTCTTACAGAGGATCTAAGCCCAAGTCCTTTCACCTACACAAGGCATTTCACAATGAACGACCTATAACTGAAGCCCTAGGGTTATCTGACAACTCCGACCTTGGTCGGCACTCACACTTACGTACCTCCCCCCATACATAAACACAAATAAAAATACCAAAAATTGATTAGGGAAAACATCAGTCAATCTATGCATGAGTAAATGTGTTTGTTGTCTTCATTGGCTTAAAGAAGAAGGGAGCAGGAAAGATAAGGTCACTTCACTTAGCCAGATTTTATTGAGATAAAAATCACCCAGGACAACATATACAAACAAAACAAAACAAAACAAAACAAAATTCCACCTGTAGCAATGTGAACTGGGCCTTGAGTCTAACTCTGCCTAGACAATTAGCGTTCTAAGTTGGCGGTATGGGATGGCTCCACTTTCCTTTCTGGATTGTCTGGTTTGGGTTAACCGGTTGTAGAGCTTGGAGGAATCGTTCAGTTGTGATTGGTTTTCCACAAGGGAGTCTGTAATGGGAGATTTGGATTTCCCAGGGGATAGTCTGCCTATCAGAGTAATCCTGAGAAATCTGTGCCATGGGGAAGAAAAACTCAGAAAAAAACACCATCTCTTTAGAATTGTCTTTACTTTCTTATCTTTCTATTTATATTATATAATATATATTGTCTGCATTATTTTCCTGGTCCCCCAACTCTTTTCAACAATATCCTTCTAGTCCACCAGTGTTCTTGTTCTTTTTTTCCCCTCTGGAACAAAATCCCCAACCAAGAAAGAAAAACCTAGGAAAACCAAATCAAACTAAAACAGCACAAACAAAAATGTAATTCAGTTTCGGTTGCCCAGAAACTCCCATGCTTTTTGTCAATTCTGAGGTGTGTGTGAGTAACCCAATGTTAGCCCATTGAAGAGAATTGATCTTTTCTCTTCAAATCAGCCAAGTAGTGTTTTATTCATCAACCAACAAGAGAAGCATATACACCGAAGGACGTCCCCCATCGTATCAACTTCAAATAGCTTCTTGTCAAGGGGTGAGACATTGTGGCCACTTTCTCATTTCTGTGCTAGGATTTTGTCTGGCTTGAGTCTGTACAAGCCTTGTGCATGGTGTCACAGTCAGTGTGAGCTCATATGTGCATCATCCCTGACGCAAATGAAAGCTGTTTCCTTTTAGTTGTCAGCCACCGCTGGCTCTTACAATCTTTCCCTCTCCTCCTGTGGGTAGATCCCTGAGTCTTGAGTGCAGGGGCATAAGGAGGACAACCAATGAGGGAGGATTTCTCTGAAGCCTTTCACTATCTGCACATTATCCAGATATGCAAGATCCCCATGTTACATGCTTTAATTAAAACAAGCAAGCAAGCAAACAAAAAACAACATTCCTCTTCCTAAGACTTTCATGGCTGTGGGCATACTAGGGGGGAGGCTATTCCTATCATCCCTTAGATGATTATTTGAGTCTTAGTGTGTAACATTAGGCATCTTGAGCTTGCATCCACAAATCGCTTTCTGTTAGCTACTTTTCTCATTGCTGCAAGAGAACATTTCACTAAAGCAACTCAGAAAAAGGAGAGTTTGTTTTCACTCACAGTCTTTAGGTAATGGAAGGGCAATCATGACTGTGGGTGGGATGAAGCTGTGGTCCCATTACATTCACAGTGAGAAGTGAAAAAAAAAGAACGTTAATGTTGAGTTTACTCTCTCTCCTTTTTTTTTTTTAAAGTTGGAAACAGTTTTATCTCTGACGCATTACATCCCAACCACAGTTTCCCCTCCTTCCACTACTCCTGGATACCTTCCTTCATTCTTCTCCAGATCCACACCTCCTGTTTCCCTTAAGAAAAGAGCAGGTCTTTAAGAGAACACAACCCAACTGACAGAACACATACAATAAGACAAGGAAAGCCCTCGTGCTGAGGGTGGACAAGAGCAGGCAAAAGAGTCAGAGACATCTGTGATTCCCCCTTTTAGGACTCCCACAAAACTGCCAAACTAACAGCCATAACATACACTCGGATGACCTGGTGTAGACTCATTCAGGCCACAGGCTCGACATTTCAGTCTCTGTGAGCCCATATGAGCCCTACCTAGTTGATTCAATGGCCCATTTTCTCCTGGTGTCCTTATGATTCCTACAATCTTTCTTGCCCCTCTTCTGTGGGGTCCCCTGAGCTCTGAAGGAAGGGAGGGATGCAGTGGAAACCTCCAATTTAGATTCTCTTTCTTCATAACGTCTGTCTGTGGGTGTATGCATTCTCTTTCATCTGCTAGCAGGGTAAGTGTTTCTGATAATGACTGGACAGGGCAGTGATCTGTGAATATAGTGGATTATCAGTGGTAATCATTTCATTGATTTCCTTCCCCCTATTTTCTGCTAGTTATGTTTACTTCTCCCTAGGTCTATGGGGTATCCAGTCTCTAGTTCTGACCATCCAGGCAGTGTAGAGCATAGGCTCCCTCTTGTGGAGGGGGTATCATGTTAAACCATATGTGGATTAACCCTTCTCTCATATTCTGTATAACCATTGCCTCAGCAGATCTTTCGGCCTGATAGCATATAGATTGGGGGCCGGTTGTGGCTGGTTTAGTGTCCAGGTTCCTCTTTCCATACCATGAAAATTCTTTCCTCCACCATAGAGACTAGAACATAGGGGTGGGAGTTCCATGTAGGCACCAGCCATTGACACAAGTTCAATGACTTCTGTTGATGCTGTCCTCAGCAAAGGGGACCCTCAAGTTTTCATTAGTGATTCTCCATACTAGCATTGTCCTAGGTTTGTTTACTCTGGGTTCCCAACTAAATGGAGTGCTGCCTTCCCCATCCGGTTCTTACAAGCCAGAATAACTGTTTTGTAAACATCCTAAGAGCATATCCAGAGGTGTATTTCCATGGTGACTATTAGTAACCATGACACTGATAAAGTTTTAGGTTGTAAGTTCTCTTCATTAACATGACAACAAAACACATTTGATTCAGCAGAAACTCTAGTAATCTACTTAAGTCTTGCTTCCTCTGGTATTGAAAAACCTACTCAGAACATGTCAGTATCTGCAGTTTTTATGTGTCCCGAGAATGTCCAAGTGTCTAAAGTTTCTTCCAAGACTTACCGCAGTGCTTAAACTTAGAGTTCTAATAAAATAAGAAATATGACTCAAACATACAATAACACTGAGTATGCATCCCAACTCCTAGTAGGAGAAAAGGAAGGATAATGGTGAAGACTGTATAGCAATACCTAAACCCAGTAGGACAAACACCAGATTCTGAAACCTTGTTTTTTATAATAATTTTTATTTAACTTTTTACACATGCCACTCTCTGTTCCCACTCCCTCCCTTCCTCCCCCAGCCCCCAATCCTCCCAGCCCCCCACCCTGTTCCATCCCCCCTCCGCACTCCAGGGAAGGTAAGGGCTTCCATGAGGGATTTTCAGGGTCTGTCATTTCATTCCGGTCAGGGCCTAGGACCTCCCCCATATGTCGAGGTTGAGAGAGCATCCCTCCATGAGTAATGGGCTCCCAGAGTCTATTTGCATGCCAGGAATAAATAGTGATATACTCTCCAAGTTTTATCTGTGATTTTTGAATAATTTGGGATCCATTAGACAGAGGGATTCATGTCTTTCCAAGTTTACCAAATATAGCTCATTTCTTTCTTCTGAGAAGCTGGTGAGACCTCATTTTCCATATTCAAGTTGTTTTCAACCCGATGCTTTGGGTTACGAAAGACTCCAAGTGTTCTCATCAACCCTCCCCACAAGAAAGGCCATGTATACCAGGCTCAAGTGAATCCAGCATTCTCATACAATTTCCTTGTAGGAACAGGGTTAACCTCCAAATTTCCAGGTGACAAGGGACCTCAGGGTCACAGAAAGCTTTCAGCCCACTTCTGCTGTGAGTAAAGATTTAGTGTTAATGGCAGGAAAAAATGGTGAACACAATCCTCTTTAGAGAGGACATAGAGACGCGTTATTTCCTTTGTTCTCACAGAGAAAGCATCCACCATTTTGCCTAAGTTTTTTCTTTTTTTCATCATCCCATCTGATAATGGACACCTTCGACCACAATAGAGCTATTCTGTTATACACTAATGCCTGCTGATTTACTCTGACACACCTTTAAGCATATAAAGCAATTTAGGCCAACAAAGTTTTCTTTTTGTCTTTTTTTTTTGCTGGGTGTGTTTACTTACACTTCTTGGAGATTACTTATGAAGACCGCTTACGGTCTTGTTGGCTCCTCTGGCTATGTTTTCACTACGGGTTGCTCTGTTTGATGCTGTGGCTCAGGTCCTTGGCATGTGTTGATTTCAGTGGAAGTGTAATGGGTGGTTTTCTGTTAAAGGACACCCTCCTACTTGCAGTATGCTTGGCTTGAGAATAGTCTTGACACTTCTTTCCCTGCAACAGTGTGTTAGACACATGAACATGTAAGTTTAGGAGGTTTATGTCACCTAAAGGATTCCCATGTTTTCTGAATCCTGGATGGCACTGGAAGACAACAGGGGATGTATTAATTGTGTCATACCTCCTTGGATTTCTGGCCTACTCTTCAAGTTCATATACAGAGCACATGGAAGGCCCCGAACATTTTAACTTGTTTTAATATTGGGGTGGTGAGTTTCTGTTTTCCATGAATTTAGGTAAATTTTGTCAACACACTAAAGTAGAATTCTCATGAATGTGTTTAGTTCTCGTCTTAGTTAAGGTTTCTGCTGCTGTGATGAAACACCATGACCAAGAGCAAGTTGGGGAAGAATGGTTTTATTTGGCCTATATTTGTAGTTCATAGTTAATCTCTGAAGGAAGTCAGAATAGGAGCTTAAGCAGGGCTGATACCTTGAAGCAGGAGCTAATGCCGGGGCTATAGATGCCACTCACGGGCTTGCTCATCATGGCTTGCTTATCTAGCTTTCTTTTTTATTTAATTAAAGTATTTTTTTAATTTTGCATTCCAACCTCAGTTATCTCTCCCTCCCCTTGCTTATATGATCCCTCCTCCCTCTCTTCAACCGAACTCCAGGAGCTCAGCCCAGTGCTTGACCGTGGGTCACTGCGTCTGCTTCCATTGGTTACTGGATGTAGATTCTATGATGTGGGTTAGGGTGGTCACTAATCTGATTACAGGGAATGGCCAATTCAGTCATCCTCTCTGCTATTTCTTGGAGTCTTAGCTGGGGTCATCCTTGTGGATGCCTAGGAGTTTCCCTGGTGACAGGTTTCTTCCTAATTCCATAATGATTCCCTCTATCATGATATTTCTTTCATTGCTCTCCCTCTCTGTCCCTCCCCCAACTTGGCCATCTCCATCCCTCATGTTCCCACCCTCCATCCCTTCTCTTCTATGCTCCCTCCAAGGTTACCCAGGAGATCTTTTCTATTTCCCTGTCCTGGGGCCCTCTTTGCATGTCCCTCTTAAGGTCCTCCTTTTTTTACCTAACTTATCTGTGCAGCTAGCTTTCTTGTAGAAGCCAGGATCACCAGCCCAGGGATGGCACCACCCACCATGTGGTTGTGCTCTCCTATATCAACAACTAATTAAGAAAATTTCCTACAATCAGATCTTGTGGAGGTATTTTCTCAATTGAGGTTCCCTCCTTTCAAGTAACTCTAGCTTGTGTCAAGTTGATGTAAAACTATCCATCACAGATAGGTGTCATTGGTGTTGAGCATATAATTAACTCCTCTTTCTGCATTCATTGAAGAAGAGTCTTCAGTAGAGGTTTATACCGTAGAGGCAGCAGAAGAGTAGAAACAGACAGCAGGTAAACTGTGAAAAAGAAAGCTTCCCCATTGGAGTCTGGGATACTCTCCCACTCGTACAATCTTGAAAAAGCACAACATGGATTATATTTAGCATGCGTACGATATGAACTCTCAGTATAAAAGGGAAGAAGTTGCATATCCTCAATATTAATTTATGATTCATTTTGTCAGTTGTTCAGTTTGCTGCCTGAAGCAACAGTCAGTAACTGAGAATGTGTTTTGTTCAACAAGCACACTGGTTTCCCATTTTAGATAGTTATCAGTGAGACACATAATCCATGTATATTTTTTAGGAAGCCCAGACAGCTATAGGCATAGCTAGGTCTTCACAAGCATAGGAGTTTTCTCATATGTTACTTACAGAAGAGCTACCCAGCTTCATTTAAACACAATAGCATGTCCTTCAGATGGAAAACTCCATGCAACTGTGGGAACCTGTCTTTGTGAGCTTCAGTCGGGGATGGGGACATGAGTGATCACTTTGGGGCATGGAGGTGTAGAGTACTGTAACAGAAAACTGGAAAGGGGGTGCAGCAGAGGGAAGTTTATCTCTCATGTATTACATCCTGACCACAATTTCTCCTCCAAGTCCATTTCCCCCAAGGCCCCTCTGCCCCAGATCTACTCTTCCTCTGTTTCCCTTCAGAAAGCAGCAGGCCTCCACGGGTGTCAACCAGATATGGCATAACAAGTTACAATCAGATTTGGCACATTCCCTCATGTTAAGGTTGGATGGGGCAACCAAATTCAGGCAAAAAGTCAGAGACAGCCCCTGCTCTCACTGTCAGGAGTCCCACAAGAGGACCAAGCTACAGAACCATAACATATAAGCAGAGGACATAGGACAGACCCATTAAGGCTCCCTGGTTGTCGATTCAGTCTCTGTGAGCCCTTACAGACCCTGGTTAGTTGATTCTGTCGGCTGTGTTCTTGTAGCATCCTTGGCCCTGGTTTCAGTCAGGGTTTCTATGGCCACTATAAAACACCATGACTAAAAACAAGTCGTGGAGGAAAGTGTTTATTTGGCTTGTACTTCAGCATTGCTGTTCACCACTGAAGGAAGTCAGGACAGGAACTCAAACAAGGCAAGGTCCTGGAGGCAGGAGCTGAGGCAGAGGCCATGGAGGGAAGCTGCTTACTGGATTGCTTCTCATGGCATTTTTAGCTTGCTTTCCTGTAGAACCCAGGATCAGAAGCCCAGGGATGACATGGGCTTGGCCCTCACTCCCCATGATCACTACTTGAGAAAATGAGTTACAGCTGGATCTCATCAAGATGTTTCCTCAACTGAGGCTCCTTCCTCCAATGACTCTAACTTGTGTTGACACACAAAGTCAGCCCTTGAAGCCCCTCTGGTCTCTACAATCCCACCTCCTCAGCTCCCAAGGGATTCCCCATGGGGCCACAGTACTGAGTGCCCCAGAGCTACATTGTCTTGTCAGTGACTGACCACCTGGACTTAAAATATTTGAGGAATTGGAAGATTGCCAGGAAGGCTCCATGGGGTTCAGACATAGAAAACTGGGCAAGTTCCACAAATTAAAAAAAAACATAGTTACAATGTTCTTAGTATAGGAAAACATTAAAACACTGAAGAAAGAAATTGAAGAGGATATGGTGTAAAGATCTCCCGATCTTAGCCAGGTGGTGGGGGCGCACGCCTTTAATCCCAGCACTCGGGAGGCAGAGGCAGGCGGATTTCTGTGAGTTCGAGGCCAGGTTGGACCAACAGCCTCCAAAACAATACAGAGAAACCCTGCCTCAAAAAACCAAAAAAAATTGATCTCCTGATCTTGTCGATTAATAGGATTTATACAGCAAAATGGCCATCTTACCCCATGAAATTTCTAGTTCTAGGAATGGGGGATGATATCTTATAGAATTGTTGCCCAAAGGACCACCCTGGTCACACCCAGGCGGTACAGGCTAATTCCAAAGCTATTGGTTGTTGCCTACAGACTGATGGTAGGACCCTATTGCTGAAGAAAACGTTGTATAACTCATTGTACAAGGAGTCTCCGAACCAGTGCCTATGTGGGGGCTTCACCACTACTAACTAGTGTTCATTGCTTTGAAATGTACTCTTCATGCTACCAAAGAAAAAATGTAAGCCATAACCCAGCTACAAAGCCTTTTATTTGCAATCCAGGACCTTCCCGGAGGCTGTTGGCCGTTTGCTTGTTTCTTACTGGCTAACCCATAATTGTTAATCTAAGTATTTCTCTTACTGGAGAAAAGGGTCTGGCCATCTTACCTCTCTGGCAGGCTACATTGTCTCTGCCGTGTCTCTCTTTCCCAGAATCCTTCTCAACTCCTAGTCCCACCTATCTTTCTTCCCTATTGGTCAACAGTGCTTTATTGACATATACACAGGACTTCCCCATCAGGAACCCATGGTCAACACTGCTAGAGTAGCCAAGAACTGAGACGTGATAAGCCAGGAACCTAGCAGAAAACCAAACACTGCTGAATAGCATTAGCTTTTGCTAAAGGAACATAGCGATAAGATGACTCCTTATGGTGTTATGCTATACACATAAATCAGTGTCTTGCTCAGCTATCATCAAGGTAGCTTCCTTCAGCAGGATATGGGAATAAATACAGAGACCTGCTTATGGTTTGCTTTTTAATTTTATCTAATATTATATTATTATTGTTATTATTATTACTTAGATGCCTGCTAGGGTCCTAGGGGTATGGATTTGTGTACATACAGAAATGGGGAGGTCTGGATGGAGCTGGGGAAGGAGAAACCATAATCAGAATGTATTGTCTTTAATTTCTTTTTTTTAATTTCTTCTGACCACTGGATTCCAGGAATTCAGTTCAGTGTTTGTCTGTGGGTCTCTGCCTCTGCTTTCATCAGTCGCCGGATGAAGGTTCTGTTTCCTAGACTCTCTGACAGTGGGGTTGTATGCTGGCACCCCCCTGATTTATGTCTAAAATTCATAAATGAGGGAGTACATACCATGTTTCTCTTTTTGTTGCCTGGGTTATCTCACTCAGTATGGTTTCTTCTTGTGCATTACTCAATTTACATGAATTTATAGGGTTTTTGCAATTTGTGTTGTTGAATTCTAATTTTAACACATGGTGGTCTGATAAGATGCATCGAGTTATTCCAATTTTTTTGATATGTTTCCAAGTATGTGGTCAATTTTTGAGAAGGTTCCATGTGGTGGTGAGAAAAAAGGTATATTCTTTTTTATTTGGATGGAATGTTCTATAGATGTCTGTTAATTCCAGTTGGGTCATAACTTCTATTAGACCCTTTGCTTCTTTAAGTTTCTTTCTGGTATTCCTGTCTAGTGGTGAGAGTAAGATGTTGAAGTCTCTCACTATAAGTGTGTGGGGCTTTATAAGTTATTTGAGTTTTAGTAATTTTCTTTTATGAACATGGATACCTTTGTATTTGGGGCATAGATGTTCAGAATTGAAACATCACCTTGGTGGATTTCTCCTGTGATGAGTATGTAATGACCTCCTTCATCTCTTTTGATTGATTTTATTTTAAAGTCTAATTTGTTAGATATTAGGGTTGCTACCCCCGCTTGTTTCTTGGGTCCATTTGATCAGAAAATATTTTCCCAACCTTTAACTCTGAGGTAATGTCTGTCTTTCAGGCTGAGGTGTGTTTCTTTTTTTTTTTTTCTATTTCCGGCCTTCCTTCATATTGTGTTTTTTTATTGTCTCTATTTCAGTTTTCAACCCTTGCACTATTTTAATTGTTTCTTGCAATTTTTGCTTTGTCTTGTTGTCCATTTATTGCATTTTTTGAATTTTTTGGTTTGTTTTTTCTTCCATTTCTTTGAGGGATTTTCCTATATCCTCTTTTAGGGACTCTATCACTTTCATGAAGCTTTTTTAAGGTCATTCTATTCTGCTTCATTTGCATTAGAATGTTGGAGTGTGCTAGTGTGAAGTCTCTAGAATCTGGTGTTTTTGTTTTTCTGTTGCTGATTTTTGTTTTTGTATTGTATCTTTCCCATCTCTTCTTCTAGTGGGTGCAGAAAGAGCCCTTTACTGGTCTGGTGGTTATGGGACCAGAGTTCCCTTTCGGTGGGTGCAAGCAAGTCCAATACTTTTGTAGTTCTCCTCTTCCTGGTCCTGTGGGAGGAGAAGACCAGGAATCTGGGGTGCGTAGTCTCCCACCTGGAGGGGAGACTCAGTGGCAGTCTTCAGGCACTGGAGCAGGAGCCCAGAAACAGACCCGGAATTGTGTGGTTCTGTGGGTGTAGAAGGCACGGAAACTGAGGTGCATAGGCTTGTGCTGGGAGGGAAGGCTCACTGGTGATCTGCAGGCACTTGTCCCCTGGTCTACTGGTCCCCTTGGTGGAAAAGAAGACCAGGAATCTGGGGTTCCTGGCTCCCGCCGGGATGGGAGACTCTGTAGCAGTCCCCAGGTACTGGAAGGTAACCAAATCTCTTAACTCTTTACTTTTTAAAGGAATGATGCTGCAGGTACTGTCCTGAATGGTCTGTTGTTAAGGTCACCCACTTTTTGGTTGTCACAAGGAATGAAGAAGCCCTAATGAATGCGTTAGTGACCAATGAGCCCATTGCCGTTGGAATTAATGCTGCACATGGATCTTTTCAAAGATATACAGTAGGTAAGTATGTGTTTTTCTAGATGTCAATGAAGAATTCTTGTGACCCTTTGGGACATGCCAGCTTGATATCCCAATAGTGTATAAAATTTGATGTGTTTGGGTTTGTAAATTGATGCTTGCTAATGTGATAATCATGTGTGTTGTGACTACGTGACATGACATCTCTATGCATGTGAGCACTTCATTATTTACTATGTTTGTGTAACTTTATTGAATCCATGTTTTCTCCAACTGGTGTATTTTCAAGATGTGGAATGATTCCCTTTCAGGAACTGAATTCTAAAGAATGTCTTGAGTTAGGTAACTTATGTTCAGTTATGATTTCCTGGGGTAGGGTTCTACAAGTGAGAATACACCAGGTGAAAGAGTCCTCTTATATGGGTCTAGGGAATGCCTCACTTACTGTAGTTGACCATGTTGTCTATCATATTCCTGGGGCCTTTTCCTCCCTCGATCTTCCTTTTTCAGGTGTTTACCATGAGCCTAACTGCAAACGTGATCCTCCTAGCCACGGTCCACTGTTGGTCGGCTTTGGTTATGAAGGCAGAGACTCTGAGGGCATGAAATATTGGCTGTTAAAAAACGTGTATAAAATGCTGGAGTTATTTGTATTTTAGGTGTCAAATGCACTTTCCTTTTGTAATTATAGCTTGGATATGTCACAGAAAACTTTGTTACAGTTAAGTGAAAAAGGAACATTTTATTTTCCTTTTTTGTTGTTCAAGTGTGTGTGTGTGTGCGCGCGCGCGCACACACACACACGTGCACACTTGTAGGCCTGATGCTGATATCAGTTGTCTTTTGCAGTTCTTCTGCATTGAGAAAGAGAGTGTCACTGATCTTAGAGTTTTCTCTTTTTGGTAACAGGCTTATCCAGTTTGTTCTGTTTATGTTTGGCTTCTGCAATTACAGATTAGCTGCAAAAACATCCTACTTATTTTTTCAAATTACTTCCCTTTGTTCTAAGTGTGTGTCTGTGTGAGTGAATGCTGTGTGTGGACAGATGCTCATGCATACCAGACATTTCCTACAGCTTCGATTACAGGAGATTGTGAGCTCACTGTCCTGTGATGTATTGGGAAGGAAGTATTGTCCTGTGGAAGAACTCCAAGTGCTCCTAGCACTGAGACATAGATTCAGTCTCATTTTGGGTTAAGTGGACCTTGGACTCAAACCCCAGACCTTACACATGTGTGATCTGGCTTACCTGTCTGATCTCTGTCTTTATCTGGAGCAAATAACATATCATATATGAGCACAGAGTTCAGATTCTGACATTGCTTTCCTTGGTAATTAATACAATCTTTGCACCATTGATTTTCTATTTCTTATTGATTATTTCTGAACAACCTGTGGTGAAAGATGTCCTAATTTCCCCTTATGTGATTTTTACTGTCTTCTGTGAGATAACTCTTGATACTCTGGAATTGATTTTCTGTCTTTTTCTGATGTTTTCTACTGCGTTGGCCTCTGACTCAGTGCTCAAATGGGGCATTATTGTGATAGTCCACTCTAATGTGTCTGTTCTATTAAATGGAAAACCCGATTTCTTTCAGCTATGGTGATCATTGGGGAGAAAACGGCTACATGAAGCTTCGCAGAGATCAGAACAACTACTGTGGAATTGCTTCCTACGCCACGTACCCCATATTGTGAGCTGCCTGGGGATAAGAAAGAAAAGACATTAGGGCAACACACAGAAGAACCTCACCCTCTTCAGGGCAGCCAGCCTATGCTATGTGCAGGCATTGAAAGGCCAGGGTAGAATGTGAAATCTGTCATTTGTTTGCTCTAGCAGGACATGACTGCTGCTGTAACTAATGCTCTGCACTCATGTGTGTTACGGATTCCTGCCGTGTCTTGACTTTACCTTCATTCACTGTACCAACTGAAGTCTTGACAAAGAAAAGTTAAATTCAGTTGTGGTGTTCATGTTTAAGATACAACTGAATGCAGAGCTGGTGTTCTAGGAAGAAGAGTGGGTGACTCTTGCCTGTTGTGCTGAAAGCTACCGTGGGAAGACACAGCATGTGGCAACTGCTGTTCAATAGACCAACCTACCAGATGACTGATTCTTTTATGAGGATCCCCACCTGGCATGGCTGAGGAGTTACTGGGTGTAGATAAATGTTTGCCCCTCTCTGTAATCTCTCATGTGCCAGCTTCGTTTCTTCCTTAAGAATAGCTACTGGTGTTTTCCCCACTGCTTGTGTGTTTACCTTATGAAAATTCCTTCTATTGGGCTGTGGATAGTCAGGTAGATGGTCTCTGCCTAACGTCTGTAACTTTGATGAATAGAAACAATACTAGGGTATTTTTACATTACTCAGACTGAGATAGGAAAGGAATAGTATCTCCAGTCACAAAGACAGCTAATTTCCAACTTCAGAACATATTCAAAGCCTACTGGTTGTCTCTGGAGATTGATATTTGGTGGCTTCTAGACACAAATGCAGGAGGTCATTTTCCCATGTGTTTGTACCTGATTCAAGGTGAGGTTTGCAGCAACTTTGGTAGATATTAAGTCATTCAGTAATAGACCTCTCCATGTATTCCCTACTACTCAAGGTCCAGTTAATTAACTGTTACTGATAAGTCTTGTATTTTAATGTCATTTTCCATACAGGAACCCTCATGATCTGAGAGCTACAAGAATGGCCAAGCGTCACTCACTGTCAACATCCCTAGCTTAAGAGAAACTGTGTGACTTATCATGGATTCTGAGAATGGGTCAGGACCTGAATATGTAAGCTATAACTGCTCATATTTTGGCTTTGTGGGAAGGTGACTGTGGAGAGAGAGAAATGTGAGAGATGAAGTTTGAGAGAAGTATGAGTGAATGATGTAGAAGTGTGTGTGTGTGTGTGTGTAAGAGAGAGAGAGAATAAGAGACAGAGTGCTGTGTAAAAGAGCTGCCGCTACTTAGAGGAGCTGTGCCTAGGAACTGTCTAAAGTGGTGAGAGCTGTGTAAATGACATGTATAGCTTTGGCTGTGTAGAGATTTGTAGCGGTGTGGAAGCAAGTTACAAGTGTATAAAGGAGATGTAGAAGAGAAACATATGTAAAAGAAAGATGGGTAGCCATGTGAAAATAGATGTAACCGTGTGTAGAGCTATATGGCCGTGTAGAAAAGAGATGCATGTATGTAAAGAGAGATATGTAGCTGTATGTAAAGAATGTAGCTGTGTAGACAGACAGATTCTCAGAGGAAAATTTTAAGATGAAGTAAAAGAGAAAATCACCATCAGAAAACGCGTGTTTCCTTATTTACTCCCCAGATGGAAAAGTCTAGCCGTTGCTGCATTCATGATTCTTTTTTTCCATACTCTGGTCCTGACTCCCCTAGTTAGTGATATTGACAGATGGTTTTGTATCATTGGTTGTGCTTTGCTTACGGGTCCTATTTAGACATCACTAACTGTGTTCTAAAAGCCTATATGAAAACTCCTGGATTTGATATTTTTAGTTGAGATGAATTCATTAACTTTCAATTCTTGATCTCTCTCTGCAGTTTGATGGCACCTTGTACTGCTCCACAATAGTGTGCTGACACAAAGAGGAAAGCAATGCCTAAACTGGGTGACTAGTTCATCTGAACTTATCTCAGGCAGTATTGATACTAGAAGACTAGTCTGAGGTCCTTTATTAACTTCCAAGAATAACTCAGGGTAGTAATTACATGGTAGTCCATTGGTAACTCAGAGAAGCAGGAAGATGACCAGGAATTAGGAATAGTACATCTACAACTTCTACTAGGCATTTAGGACAGCTCTGTGATATATAATGTCAAGATGTAATTCATTGCTTAGTTATCCTCGGGATTTAATAGCACTGCCTATTAACTGGCTAATTACCCCTATCTCTCTGTATAAACACGTGAAAGTTTGCTTATATGGTGAATATAAGGGTAGATTCTTGATTATTAGGTTTGAGGTTTTGGGAAGGCTATTTTCATGTGCCCCCATGTTTGGTATCCTTGACAATCTGACACAGAAGCTCAGTCCTCCTGCTGAACAATAAATTCAGATCTGTGATGAGTTCTAACTGACAGGAATTCTCTACTCTGTGAAGAATTTTGTGGTTTGGGATGGCCAACACTGCTCAGGCATACTGTGGACCCAAGGCTCTGGTTCCTTTGACAAGATTCGGGACAGAGGTGATTTTGGCTTCTATAGTTGAGCCTTGTCTCATAACACCTTGTAACTTCTGTGAGCTAAGGAATTTAGAAAGGATTTTTTCCCCAGCAAATATCCCCTTCAGTTGTCTACATTAGAAGAAGGTAACCTGTGAACCAAATCCGGGTGGCCTCCAGGGGGATCCAGTCTATCATGTTTTAGGAGTAAGCTAAGACAAATAGGGGGAGCTGTCCCAAAAACTTTGCGAGAAAGAGATCTGGTGACTTTTGAAGCCCTAACGGTAATGTCATCAAACGCACATTGTCTCTGTCTATCTGGGTGGAACTGGTGGCAAAAGAAGCTGTCTTCAAAGTCTAAGACTTAGCAAAGGCTCCTATATGGACAAACAAGGGCCAGGAGGTATAATTTGGATGTACAAGATGGAGTGTGACTACTGCCTTCATCACCAGAGGACTTATACTGACCTCCATTTGTTGTGGTCTTTTCTAATACTGAGAATTAAGTGTTAGATGGACTGGAACATCAGAACGATAGTCTTTATTTCTTACACTTTTTTACTATGGGGATTATCTCCTTTTCCAATCTTCAGACTCATGGGGATACTGTTTTTTGATGTGATAAACAAGGGGACCCCTTTAGATTTATTACTGTTGGAGTGGATGTTTTTTGTACCCTTGATAGTTCCATATGTCTGTACTCTTGACATTACTCTGCATCAGGGGCAGGTAGCAATATTTCCCTGGAGGAAGAAGTGGTGGGACTTTGCTTAGGCCATTGGCTTTTCCTCAATAAGGTTTTGAGTGAAAGGAGCTGTTACTTAGAGGTGACAGAAATGGAGATTTCCCCCATGGACAGACAAATAACTTGATAAACAAACAAACACCTCAGTGGCCAGCCTAATGTGTCTGGGTGGTTGTTGCCCATTAAACTGGGAAAAGGGGAAAACAGAAAGGCCTCACATTGTGCTCCACTGTCAGTCATTAATCTTACATATCAGTTGCTACTCTCAAAATTGATAATGTTTCCTCTGTATTCATGGGCATTACAGGTTGCCAACTTAGGAGGCCCAATGGCTGGGCATTCGGGTTGCTGATCTGGCGCTTTATTGGTTTTTAGGGCATTTTTTCCAGTTGTTTCTTACAGACTGGAAAGGGACCCTGGTGGTAGCTTCTACTTCTAAAGATACTCTCATTGCAAGTGGAAGTTCTGGCTTGTCCCTGGATTTAGATTGTGTTCTCTGGGGGAACAGACTACATAGGGCTGAATTTCACTGTAGTCATTCAACTTTTATGGTAATTAGTCTTTTCCTGTTTTAGGTTACAAAAAGTCAACATTGCAGCTTTTCACCAAAGCACCAATAGGGTGGCCTGGTTCAACCAAACAGCTTGGGAAGCTTTCTATGAATGTCTGTGATAAACTGAGCTTAGAGTTGCCTCATTAAGAGAGACTCTTCCTGTGATTATGACTCTATATTGGTGTCCACGCTCAGGACTTTCCACAGCATCTTGAGGAAGTTTTTGTGTGTCTCTTTATCTTACTGAAGAATGTGAAGCAATTGATAATAACTGTTCAACTTTATTTTAATATTTCAATGATGTTCTGTAACTTTGAAAAGGAAATGCCAAGAACCTGAGACTAGATAGGCCACGAGACTAAGGGAACACCAAATACCATTCTTCTGCTAAAGAAATATAACAATAAAATGATTCCTAACAGTGTTCTACTATACCCATAGATTATTGTGCCATTCGGCCATTATCAGAGAAACATACTCCTGTAGAAGATGAGAACTAATACAGAAAAACACAACTTGGTAAGTTGCAGAGGGTGAGAGACCTTGGAAAACTCAGTACTAAATGAGATGTCTTCACTAAAACCCTCCCCTTAGGGCTCATAGAGCTATACAGAAAGAGGAAGTAGAAAGAATGTGAGAGCTAGAGGGAATGGATGCCATAAAGGAAACTATGTTCCAAACACAACAGAACTGACACACGTATGAACTTAAAGAGATTGTGGCATCATGCACAGGGCTTGCACAAGTTCAAGCCAGATAGGATTTCAGCAATGAGTGGTAAAGCAGACATGAACTCCCACTCCAGAAGCCCTCTCCAATAGACAATTGCTCACAAAGGAAAATTTGGTCCTTCAATGGAGTCTCATTGAGCATATAAACTACACTTAAACACTTAAAAGTAGGCCTCATGCCCAGAAGTAGGTGGTTAATACAAAATGAACTCAAGGGTGTTTTGGAAGACTTTGTCTATATCTCTTTGTTTTGGGACTTTTTAAACTTACTGACCTTCTGCTTGTATATTATGGATTCAGATTTTGTGTTGTTATGGTTTGAGTATGTATGTGTGTGTGTATTTGTGTGCACATACATGTGCTCAATTGTATTTACATATTGTACTTTTTCTTTGCTTTGTTATTTTTTAAATATGATTTGCCTGTTTTTCCATTTCATTCCTCTACCATTTCTATTCAGAAAAGGGCAGCCCAATAGTTGTCAGAGAAGCTTCATCCACTGGTGGAAGCAGATGCAGAAACCCATAGTCAAAGATTAGGTTGAGCTCAGGGAATCTTTCTGAAGAGAGGGAGGAAGGATTGATTGTAGGAGTCAAAGGGGTCAAGAACATCCTAAGAAAAGCCACTCTAACTCTTTAATACTAAGCTCAATGACTTCCCACTTCAGCATTTGTATCCTTCCTAAATGGAACAGTGGAGAATCACTATACAGGAAGAATTGAACCAATGTTTAGTGCCGTCGACATGCTCAAGGACTAAAGGGAAGGCAAGGGTTTGTCCTTGTGTCTCTATGCAATCATACCTGCACCTAATTAAGTTAGCATCTGATGAATCAAGATTACGTCCCAAAGCATCTCTCACACTGACTACATCTCAGGGGATCTGGAAGCATATTTTACAGTTTATCACACTTCTTGGAGGGGCACAGCATCCTTCCCTACCTTCAAATATCTTCCTTAAAGGGTAAACTCCCTAAAAATATAGTGAAAGGGGAAGAATGCTTACTGAGTCCCTTCTGTTAGGGTGATTCAAATGCCACATGGAATTGTTACAGAGACTTTCCTGAGTTCAGGAATCAACCCAAGTCCAAGATCCCCCAGAGTGCTACAGTAGGATCCAGATATGTGAAAATGGTCAAGCTATAACTGTGATTGGTGTGCAGTTCTCCAGAGTTATCAGTTGCTAATATTGCTTACCTTTAGGTAAACTGTCATTTATAAAGTATGGGACAACTTCTGAGGGAGAATTTCTAGATATAACTGTATCAAAACATAATTAATTAAAAAATTCAATTGCAAGGTTATAGGTGTAAGGAAGAAATTACATGAGGAACACTGAAAATTGTTCCTTTTATTGACCCCTTATTTTTTTCATTTCCTCATTTGAAATATGCAGACATAGTAGACATAGCAAAATAGAAAGGCTATTTTACTATGGGTTATAGGTATGCTAAACTGTTTACCTGATATTGAATTAACCTTGCTAAGTGGTACCTATTGAGAAAATTACCACTTTCTTTTAGATTTTCCAATTTGGTGGAATACAAGTTTTTAAAGTACGTCCTTATGATTCTCTAGATTTCCCAGAGTGTCTGTTGTTATGTCCCCTGCTGTGGAATATTGCTTAAAGATATGTTACATCTATTTATGTTGTGAAATATCTGTTTAATGAAGCAAGGATGTGTTGTATTCTTTTATGTTGCATTTGTTTAACTCTATAAAGTTGTGTTACTTTGCCTGCCTAAAACACATGATTGGTTTAATAAAGAGTTAAATGGACGATAGCCAGGCAGGAGAGAGAGATGGTAGGATCTTCCAGGCTGAGAGAATAAATAGAGGGAGAAATCTAGGTTTGGAGAGGAAGAAAAAGAAGAGGGAGGAGCAAGAAAAGGAGAATGACAGGGGCCAGCCACCAGTCACACAACTAGCCACGGAATAAGAAGAAAAGAAAGGAATATAGAATAGAGAAAGGTAAAAGTCCAGAGGCAAAAGATAGACAAGATAATTTAAGTTAATAAAAGCTGACTAAACAGAAACCAACCTAAGCCTGGGCATTTGTAAGTAAGACTAAGTCTCCATATATTTATTTGGGAACTGGTTGGTGGGCCCCCAAAAAGTTAATAAAGAAAAAGAAGAAAAAGCTACAGTCCCCTTTTCATTTCTGATTGGAGTAATTTGGATATTCTTTCTCCATCTTTTAGTTATTCTGGATAATGGAAAGCATCTTCAACAAATGATGTTGGTCAAGCTGGAAGGCTGAATGTAGAAGAATGCAAATAGATCTATGTTTATCACCCTGCGCAAAATTCAAGTCCAAGTGGATCAAAGACCTCAACATAAAACCAGACACACTGAAACTGATCAAAGACAAAGAGGGGAATAGCCTTGAACACACTGGCACAAGTTTTAACCCAAACACCTACAGTATAGGCATTAAGATCAACAAATAATAAATGGAACCTCATGAATATGTTTACAATAGTAAAAATAAATTGCTGCATATATGCAAACATTTGATGGCACATGCCTTTAATTCCTGCATTCTGGAGGTAGAAGCAGGCTATTCCCAATGTGCTGCAGGCTAGCTTGGTCTGCATAGTGACTTCCAGGTCAGCTGTGGATAAAAGAATAGATAGATAGATAGATAACTAATAGAAGGAAATGAATCCTGTTATTTTTTTCTTGTGATCAGAATAAAAAGCAGTTAAGATGTTTGAATTGAGAGATAGATATATATACACACCTGTCATTGTTTGCTTCTGAAGAAATAAGGGCCTATATGCCATGGAAATCAAAGAATTACTAGAAATAATCCCTGCTATGCTGCTCTTTTTAAATATAGGACTTATATATAAATACCAGTTAGCAGTATTGTTCTGAGAAGTTCATACTCTTACCTCCTGTCATTGTGAAAATAATTACAGGCCTTCCCAAACTTCAGTGGAAGTCAGAACCAACCTGGGTCCTTAAGAAATACTAATGGCTAGTGGCAATTTCCTGAGAGTCTGTTTTCCTATCCAGTTCTCAAGCATGACCTTGCTATTGAGCATGATGCTACCTTAATGAATCATTGTGTAGTTGATGAGCTTCCTTACAAGACCATCTTTGCACATGAAGCTGTTCCTTGCAAACGAGTGCAGATGTGGTAGGTGTTATCAGCTAACAATGCAATGCATGACTTCAGTGCATGACATGCCACAAGCAGGACTTAGAGACGAGAGTTGAGCTTCACATTGTTCGGCCTCATACCCTTACCTTCTCCAGTTATTTGCTTGACAAACTCAACACTGAGAGCCTAGCAAACTCAAGAGGGACAGGCTACGTTCTTTGGGCCATCAGGGATGAGACTCTAAGATTCTCTGTAAGAACTTGCTATCTGTCTGATGAAGAGGCATCCTGAGGTAGCATAACAGTAGAAAAAGAAAACATGGGTATTTGAGAAAATTGTTCTGTGACACTTAATAAAATTAACTAGGAAAACTTCAGTAAGGTTCATGAATATGACTAAAAGGATGGATGATGGATGGTGTCCTGCAATGAAGGAGAGGGGTTAAGTGCAACAATTTTATAGCCAAGCAGTAGAGTGGGACTCTGTAGACAGAAAAATTAAAAGTGAAACAGAAACGATGTACTTGAGCAGGACTCTGCTTAGGCAGATGTTCGTGAGTCTTGGCTTGCAGACAGGTGAGGATAAGAAGACTCCACCTGGTGAGGAGTGGAGGAAGTCACATCTGATCAGGTGGGATGGGTGACCAGATAGCAACAATGATTGTTTGTGATGATCTGAGTTACAAAGATTATTGTTGGAAATGGGATGACTCAAAGTTCTGAATAAAGCAACACAGGTATTGCTTAACAGATATTAAATAAGCAGGTACTATTCTTTCTGACTTAGATATCCTTCAGTCTTTCCTACTTTTAGACCCTTATTGAATAAGTTTGTATTTTGTGAGTGTTGAGTAGTGTGTAGGCTGTAGGGTTGACAACTGTCATATCTGTCATCCTGGATCTGAGGAAGCAAACAAATACAGCAATCAGTGGACAGACCAAATGCGGTACCTCCTTGTATTACACCAAATTACATAACGAGTAACAGAGGAGGTTTTGACAAATTTCCTAACATCCCTACCTTTTTTTTTTGTTACGAGACAGGGTTTCTCTGTATTGTTTTGGAGGCTGTCGGTCCAGCCGGGTCTCGAACTCACAGAGATCCGCCTGCCTCTGCCTCTCGAGTGCTGGGATTAAAGGCATGCGCCACCACCACCCGGCTCATCCCTACTTTTAATACAGCTACAATGGAAATTTCCTTCAACATGCCAATGTTAAGAAAAGTGCTCAGCCCATAGACATAGACAAATGTCTACACAGAGAAAATGAAATGGTGGATGCTGGGTTTGGGGAAGAGGGAGTAGAGAATTATTGTCTAATGGGTCAAGAGTGTCCCCAAAGAAGAGGAGGAAACCCATTAATAGAGCTACTTAGAAGTAGCTGCACAACAAGGGGGAATGCATATGTATAAAGCGTTGTGTAGAATAGTAATACATGTGTCATTCAAGTGACACTTGCAAATGAGTGCCTGGCACAATCTCAATGCAAAAAAAAACCATCAGACAGTATCATGAGACCTAGAGTGCCTCCGCCTTGAAAACCCGCTCTCCTGTTTGCGGGTTACCCACCCTTAAGCTTCTTGTGGGAGCTAGTTGTGTTCCGCCTTGACACAGGGAAATAGCATTCCCTGTCTGCATTCTCACAGCATCCCACTATAGCTGTGGACTAATGAAATACTAGACTCAAACACACTCAGTCCATTTCAGGAATGATAACCAAAACCTCTCACTCCAGTCTAAAGCAACTGTTTGTACTGGGTAGTTTTACATGAACTCGACACAAGCTAGAGTCATCACAGAAAAAGGGGGCCTCAATTGAGAAATTGCCTCCAAAAGATTGGGTAAGCCTGTAGGGCATAGTCTTCATTGGTGATTTATTGGGGCAGTGCCAAGCTTGTTATAATTAGTGCCATCCCCTGGGGTGGTGTGATCCTGATTTCTGTAGGAAAGCAGGCTGAGCAAGCCAGTAAGCAGCACCCTCCATGACTTCTGCATCAGCTCCTGCCTCCGGGTCCCTGCTGTGTTTGACTTCCTGTCCTGACTTCCTCTGATGAGGAACTGTGAGCTGGAAGCCTAAGATGAATAAGTCCTTTGTTTCCTCAAGTATCTTTTGTCATGTTGTTTCATCACAGCAATAGTAACACAAAGACACTGTTAGACCGAAGTTCTACACCACTTTACAAGGAAAGCTGTTTTCTTGAGCCACACATGAATATCCTGTGATCCAAGGAGGAAAGGCTGGTTCTCTGCCTTCCTCTGATAGAGTCCACAGCTTTAGACTACTGAGGCAGCCCACACCCACCCCTGCAGGACAGGTGGGATCAGATTTCAGTATGTGTCCTGGAGCCTGGGAACTCAATCCAGTCACCAGCATAGCCAATCAGAAGAAGGGACGACTGACTTACTGGCCAGAAACTGTATTTAAGGCCCAAGTGAAGCTGCAGCAGGGTCAGATCCTGGGATATCAGCTGTATCTTAAAAATTGAGTCTGTGGAATACATCAAGACATCAGAGGTCTTCCTGGTAAGGCTCCACCTCCTCTGAGACAGAGTAGGAAGGGTCACTGGATGAGAGGATCTTTTTACAGAATCGGGCAGGAATGAGACTATCTTCTTAACATCTGTAACCCCACTGTATGGAGGTAGAAGTTGTAAACAGAATAAATAAAAGACCCAAGGACTGATATTGGGGTTCAAACTTCAAGATGAATATCAGAAAAGCAAAGCAGCTGGCCACTAGCTTCTTATCTCTACCTCTTTCTCTAAGAGCTCTCACTAAGCCTCAGACTGTAACCCTTCCTCAGCAGGGCTGGAGAATGAATGGATGAATCTCTGAGACCTTGTTTCTGTTTTATATACTTCCCTAATTTTGGGATTAAAGGTGTGAGCTATGATTCTCCTTTAAACAGATTCACGCTTGTGTAGATCTGGGTGACCTTGGACTCACAGAGCTCCATGTATCTCTTTAATCCCACCACCTCCTAGTTTCGGCCTGCTGGGATTAAAGGTGTTCCCTTGGTTTCTATACCTTGTTCCTTTCTTTGCTTTCTGAATTCTCAGTCAAGTTTTTAATAAATCATAAACAGTATATCATTACAGAAGTGGAGAGGGAAACCAAAGGGTAAAACAGGCCCATGTAGGTCAACTTGGCATTGGTTTTCATAAAGTACAAATATGGGTCTTTCTACAGAGAGTAATTTAACTGGTCCTTGTGCTTCAGGAATCATTTCCTCCTCCTGCACCTCTTCCTGTATCCTCTCACATACTGCAACTGGGAAAATCATAATATTCTTCATTGAGATGTGCAGAAGTGTTAGTAGATGGGACGGCCATCATCAAGTCTTATAGTGAGTGCCATTTATGAAACACTTTAAGTCATGACTCGAATCCTGGGAGTAACTCTTGCTTGTACCCCGCCTACATGACTGTCCAGCTGCTTTACCCAGTGACCCTTTCACCACTGAAGTAGTGCGTGGGGTGTGTAGTCATGAAGGTGGAACCAAGGGAATCACATTGTTCTTTCTCATATTTCCAAAGGAGATCAGTTCAGAAAATTTTCATTCAAGAGGGGAGTTTTCATGATGAGGATACATAATGACTGTTAGGGATATGAATGTTGTTTGGCCACAACTCTTAGGATTACCCTATGTTTAGGATCAGATGTCACACAAGACAAGCTTTGCTTCATAAAACTCCATGTTCCAAGTCCCCAGTTGCACAACTTTTCAATTTTGAGGTGTTTGGACACCCTTCTAAAAATGAAAGCTTGTAGTACACGGGCTGTTTCTATTCCTAGAATTATGGGCACATGTTTTTTTTTTTGCATTTTGGTGGAGCAACTAAGTACCACCCGTGGCACCTGTATCAAGAATACACATTTCCAAAGTCTCTAGATAAATATTTGAGAAAGAACTTCAAGTAATTTTACCCACCGCGGATGTCTTTATTTCTCAGGAAGGAGTAAGAGGCATTTTAGGAATGTTGCTGTAGTCCCATCTCCATCTCTCACCCTCTAGGTCTTGAGAAATGACTCTTGACGTCTTCCTGGCCACCCTGTGCTTGGGAGTGGCCACAGCTGCTTCGTCATCCGACCCCAGCTTGGATTCTGAATGGCAGGAGTGGAAGATAAAATATGGGAAAAACTACAGCCCGGTGAGCAATGTAAAACCCGACCAGAGGGATCCCACGGAGAATTGCCCTTGTTGCTGTCATTTGTGGGAGCAGCAGAGGTCATAGAGACCACCTCAGGGGTTGCCCGGAGGCGTGCACCGAGAACTCAAGGCGACAAGGATCTCTGTTCTCAGCTGTGTGTGGAGGGTGGCTTCTGACACAGTGCCCTGAGACCTGCCCCATGACCTCTATTCACCTCTGGCAGTGATTCCCCTTGGTCCGCTCGCCTAGTGGTTTGATTAGAGAGAAGTGTCACCCGCTATGTCTGTTTCCAGGAGGAAGAAGGACAGAAGAGAACAGTGTGGGAAGAAAACCTGAATCTGGTCAAACAGCACAATGCAGAATACAACCAAGGGATGAAAAGCTTCACCATGGAAATGAATGCCTTTGGTGACATGGTGAGTGTGGTATGCATAGCTTCACACGGCAGTTCTGTTTGTTTGTTTGTTTTTCAATTCTTTATGTGAGGTCTTTTGCTTCTTAACAATTTATGTTCTTTTCCTTGAAGACTGGCGAAGACTTCAGGAAAATGATGACTGATATTCCAGCCCAGACTCGCAGGGAAAGGAAAAGTATCCAGAGTCGTACGGTCAGTTATGTACCCAAATTTGTGGATTGGAGAAGGAGAGGCTATGTGACTCCTGTGAAGATACAGGTACGACAGTTTCACGTGTCTGTGGAGTGATACATAGCTCACTTTTAATATTATGTGTTTTTATTTTGGATGGTTTCATATGTCTGCACAATGTATATCGATCATATCCAACCACCATTATCTCCTTCTACCTGGTGGACTCCCCCAAATCACTCTTCAGACTTCATGTCCTATTTGTTGTTAGTAATAGCAATCAGACAACATTAGGTACTGTCCATATGTTCATGCATGTGCGTGTGTGTGTGTGTGTGTGTGTGTGTGTGTGTGTGTGTGTGTGTGTGAGACCATTCACCAAGGCACAAGCAAACTGCCAGCAGTCAGGTCCCCAAGAAGAATGAAAAGTCCCTCTCTTAGCACCAATCACCTGCTAATAGCTCATTCACTGACACAGTATTCAGCTGTCTGATCTGGAGTTTCTGTTTGTTTGTGGATGACTGTCTTTTCTTCTCTGCTCAGGGTAGATGTAATTCTTGTTGGGCTTTTTCTGTGGCTGGTGCCTTAGAAGGACAGATGTTCCGGAAAACAGGCAGACTGGTCTCACTGAGTCCACAGAACCTTGTGGACTGTTCTAGACCTGAAGGCAATCTGGGCTGTTATAAAGGCAATACATACTATGCTTTAAAGTACGTGCAGCATAACGGAGGTCTGGAGGCTGAGGCAACCTATCCATATGAGGCAAAAGTAAGTGGGTCTTCTATGCTACTGTCATTTCATCCAGCTTCAGGCAAGAGGCAATTTCACAATAATCCATTGTCTTCAGAGCTCACATTGGATGGCAGAAACACCGCACACCATCAATGGTCTCAAGAGAGCATCAGTCATTGCACAGGTTTCTAACGTGATGGTTTCCTTGTAGCTGTTGCTGCTTCTGTGCACACAGAGAATATGCAAACCATCCCACATTTAACGGATATATCTCCCTGTGATGATATCTTACAGACTTGAAGGCTGTGAGGTGTCATTGAAGATATGAGAGTTGATACTTCAGTTCCAAATCTCCCAGTAACATTTCACTTTCTCATGTGATTTATAAAAGTCCAGACATGGGGGCGCTCAGCTGCCAAGTGCAGGGTTGTGGTTCTGACACATGGCCCAGGAGGAGGTTGGAAGTAACTGAGGCTCTTATCTCTTTCCCTTTTAAAGGAAGGACCCTGCAGGTACAGTCCTGAGAATTCTGCTGCTAGAGTCAGGGGCTTTATGTTTGTCCCAATGAATGAGAAAGCCTTAATGCATGCTGTAGCAACTGTAGGGCCCATCTCTGTTGGAATCAATGCTGGACATGAATCTTTCAAGCTGTATAAGGGAGGTAAGCAGGTGTTTCTCAGTGTTCTTCAACCTATGACTCTTGACCTCTTTGGGAGTCAAACAGACTTTTCAGTGGGGTTGCATATGAGACATCTTGCATACAAGATATTTATATTATGATTCATTACATTAGAAAAATTACAGTTATGAACTAGCAATAAAAATAATTTTGTGTGTGGGGGTCACTACTGCATGATGGACTGTATTAAAGTGTTGCAGTATTAGGAAGGTTGAGAACCACTGTTCTAGGTATTAATGAAGAATGTGTGTGAAACTCCTATTAGGTGTAGTGGTCACTTTTCTATGTGTAACATTGTTTTAAATTTAAATTTAAATTAGAAACAAGGTTGCTTCACATGTCAATTCCAGGCCCCTCTCCGTTTCTCTCCCCTCCTCCAGTGCCCTCCCACCAACCCCCTAATATCCTCTCATTTCCCCAGGGAGGGTGAGGCGCTCCATGGGGGTGTCCATAGTCTGTCATTTCATCCAGGACAGGGCCTAGACCCTCCCCCAAGAGTTCAGGGTGAGAGTGCATCTCTCATTGTTGGATGGGAGTCCAAAGTCCATTTGTATATCCGGGATAAATACTGATCTACTGCCCAAGGCTCAATAGATTACCTAGGCCTCCTCACTGACACCCACATTCAGGGGGTCTTGACCAGTCCCATGCTGGATTCCCAGGCATCAGCCTGGGATTCAAGAGCTAACCCTTGTCAGGTCAGCTGTTTCTGGGCTTAAACCAGCCCAGTCTTAATCCCTTTGCTCATCCAGCCTCCCTCTCTGTCACTGGATTTCTTGTGTTCAGCTCAGTGATTAGCCGTGGGAGTCTGCCTCTGCTTCCATCAGCCACTGAATGAAGGTTGTGTTTCCCAGACTCTCTGGCCATGGAATTGTAGGCTGGCACTTCCCAGATATAGGTCTAAAATTCATATATGAGAGAGTATATACCATGTTTCTCTTTTTGTGACTGGATTAACTCGTTCAGGATGGTTTCTTCTAGTGCCATCCATTTGCCTGCAAATTTCAGGATTCCATTGTTTTTTTTTTTCTGCTGAATAGTACTCCATTATGTAAATGTACCACATTTTCTCTATCCACTCTTCGGTTGAGGGGCGTCTAGGTTGCTTCCAAGTTCTGACTATTAAAAATAATGCTGTTATGAACATAGTGGAACAGACATCCTTGTTGTATGAATGGGCATCTTTTGGATATATACCTAAGAGTGGAGTTGCTGGGTCATGTGGTAGATTTCCTGAGGAATCTCCATACTGATTTCCTAAGTGGCTGAACAAGTTGGCACTCCCACCAGCAATGGAGGAGTGTTCCCCTTTTACCACATCCTCTCCAGGATAAATTGTCCTTGGTATTTTTGATTTTAGCCATTCTGACAGGAGTGAGATGGTATCTCAGAGTTGTTTTGATTTGCATTTCCAGGATGGCTAAGGATGTTGAGCACTTTCTCAAGTGCCTCTCAGCCATTTTAGACTCCTCTATTGAGAATTCTTTAGTTCTATAGCCCACTTTTTAACTGGATCCTTTGGTGTTTTGGAGACTTGCTTCTTGAGTTCTTTGTAAATTTTGGAGATCAGCCCTCTGTCAGATGTGGGGTCAGTGAATATTTTTTTCCCATTCTGTGGGCTGCATTTTTGTCTTGCTGACTGTGTCCTTTGCCTTACAGAAGCTTCTCAGTTTCAGGAGGTCCCATTTATTAATTGTTGATCTCACTGTCTGTGCTACTGGTGTTATGTTCAGGAAGCTGTCTCCTGTACCAATTCGTTCAAGGGTACCACCCACTTTCTCTTCTAAGAGGTTCAGTGTGGCTGGATTTATGTTGAGGTCTTTGATCCATTTGGACTTAAGTTTTGTGCATGGCAATAGACATGGATCAATCCACATTCATCTACATGCCAGGCTCCAGTTATGCCAGCACCATTTGTTGAAGATGCTTTCTTTTTTCCATTGTATGTTTTTAGCTTCTTTGTCAAAGATCAGATGTTCATACATGTGTAGGTTAATATCAGGGTTTTCAATTCTATTCCATTGGTCTACCTGTCTATTTTTGTGTCAATACCAAGCGGTTTTCAGGACTATAGCTCTATAATAGAGCTTGAAGTCAGGGATGGTAATGCCTCCGGATGGTGCCTTGTTGAACAGGGTTGTTTTGGCTATCCTGGGTCTTTTGTTTTTCCATACAAATTTGATTATTGTTCTTTCAAGGTCTGTGAAGAATTGTGCTGGTATTTTAATGGGGATTGCATTGACTCTGTAGATTGCTTTTGGCAGAATTGCCATTTTTACTACATTGATCCTACCTATCCAAGAGCATGGGAGATCTTTCCATTTTCTGAGGGCTTCTTTAATTTCTTTCTTTAAAGACTCAAAGTTCTTGCGATACAGGTCTTTCACTTGTTGGTTAGCGTTCCCCCAAGGTATTTTATGTTGTTTGTGGCAATTGTAAAGGGTGATGTTTCTTTCTCAGCCCTTTTATCATCTGTATATAGTAGGCCTACTGATTTTTTGAGTTGAACTTGTAGCCTGATCTTTACTGAAGGCGTTAATCAGCTGTAAGAGTTCCCTGGTAGAATTCTTTGGGTCATTTATTTAAACTATCATATCATCTGCAAATAGTGAAAGTTTGGCCTCTTCCTTTCCAATTTGTATCCCCTTGATTTCCTTTTGTTGTCGTATGGCTCTGGCTAGAACTTCAAGTACAATATTGAAAAGATATGGAGAGAGTGGACAGCCTTTTCTTGTTCCTGATTTTAGCGGAATTGCGTTGAGTTTCCTGTCCATTTAGTTTGGTGTTGGCTGTTGGTTTGCTGTATATAGCTTTTATTATGTTTAGGTATGTTCCTATTATCCCAGATCTCTCAAAGACCTTTATCATGAAGGGGAGTTGGATTTTGTCAAAGACTTTTTCAGCATCTAGTGAGAGGAACATGTGATTTTTGTTTCTCAGCTTGTTTATATGGTGGATTACATTGATGGATTTTCGTACGTTGAACCATCCCTGCATTTCTGATATGAAACCTACTTGATCGTGATGAATGATTGTTTTTATGTGTTCTTGGATCCAATTTGCCAGTATTTTGTTGAGTATTTTTGCATCAATTTTCATGAGGGATATTGGTCTGAAGTTCTTTTTCTTAGTTGTGTCTTTGTATGGCCTGGGGATCAAGGTTATTGAAGCCTCATAGAAAGAGTTTGGAAAAGACCCTTCTGCTTCTATTGCATGTAATACGTTGAGAAGAATTGGTATAAGCTGTTCTTTGAATTTCTGGTAAAATTCTGCACTGAGGCCATCTGGACCTGGGCTTTTTTTTTTTTTTTGGTTGAGAGACTTTTGATGACTGCTTCTATTTCCATAGGGGTTATAGGTTTATTTACATTGCTTATCTGTTCTTGATTTAATTTTGGCAAGTGATAGTCGTCCATTTCCTTTAAATTTTCAAATTTTGTGGAGTACAAGTTTTCAAAGTATGACCTGGTGATTCTCTGGATTTCCTCAGAGTCCGTTGTTATGTCCCCCTTTTCATTTCTGATTTTGTTATTTTGCATCTTCACGCTCTGCTGTTTGGTAAGTTTGGACAAAGGTTTGTCTATCTTGTTGATTTTCTCAAAGAACCAACTCTTTGTTGCATTGATTCTTTGTACTGCTTTCCTAGTTTCTACTTTATTGATTTCAGCCCTCAATTTGATTATTTCCTGGCATCTACTCCTCCTTGAGGAGTTTGCTTCTTTGTGTTCTAGAGCTGTCAGGTGTGCTGTTAATTCTCTAGTATAACTATTCTCCATTGTCTCCATGTGGGCACTTACTTAGTGCTATGAACTTCCCCTGTAGCACTGCTTTCAAAATGTCCCATAGGTTTGGGTATGTTTTGTCTTTATTTTTATTGAATTCTACAAAGTCTTTAATTTCTTTTTTATTTCTTCTTTGACCCAGGAATGGTGCAGTTGTGCATTATTCAATTTCCATGAGTTTGTAGGTTTTCTGCAATTTGTGTTGTTGTTGAATTCTAATTTTAACACATGGTGGTCTGATAAGATACATGGAGTTATTCCAATTTTTTTGTAGCTGCTGAGGTTTGACATGTTACCAAGTATGTGGTCGATTTTTAAGAAGGTTCCATGTGGTGGTGAGAAGAAGGTATATTTTTTTATGTGGATGAAATGTTCTACAGATATCTGTTAATCCCAGTTGGGTCATTACTTCTATTAGACCCTTTGCTTCTTTGTTGAGTTCCTGTCTGGTAGTCCTGTCTAGTGGTGAGAGTGGGGTGCTGAAATCTCCCACTATAAGTGTGTGGGGCTTTACATGTGATTTATGTTTTAGTAATGTTTCCTTTATGAACGTGGATGCTTTTGCATTTGGGGCATAGATGTTCAGAATTGAAACTTCATCTTGATGGATTTCGCCTGTGATGAGTATGTAATGACCTCCTTCATCTCTTTTGATTGATTTTATTTTAATGTCTCATTTATTAGATATTAGGATTGCTACCCCTGCTTGTTTCTTGGGTCCATTTGATTGGGAAATCTTTTCCCAACCTTTAACTCTCAGGTAATATCTGTCTTTGAGGGTGAGGTGTGTTTCTTGTATGCAGCAGAAAGATGGGTTCTGTCTTCCAATCCATTCTGGTAGCCTGTGTCTTTTTATGGGTGAGTTAAGGCCATTAATATTGAGGGATATTAATGACCATTGATTGCTCATTCTTCTTTGAATTGGAATGCTTGTTGGTGGTGGAATTATGTGTGGAATTCCACCCCTTTGTTCTTTTGGCTGTTGGTAAAGTGGGATTATCTAATGCCTATGTTTTTCTGGATGCAGTTCACCTCCGTGGGTTGGAGTTTTCCTTCCAGAACTTTCTGTAAGGCTGCATGAGTGGATTCGTATTGCTTGAATCTAGTTTTGTCATGGAATATCTTTTTTTCTTAATCTATAATGATTGAGAGCTTTGCCGGTTATAGTAGTGTGGGCTGTTATCCATTGTCTCTTAGTGTTGGTAGAATATCTACCTAGGACCATCTGGTTTTCAGAGTTTCCATGGAGAAGTCAGGTGTAATTCTGATAGGTTTGCCTTTATATGTTACTTGGCCTTTTCCTTTTTTTTGGTTTTTACAAGACAGGGTTTCTCTGTATTGTTTTGGAGGCTATTGGTCCAGCCCGGCCTCGAACTCACAGAGATCTGCCTGCCTCTGCCTCTCAAGTGCTGGGATTAAAGGCGTGCGCCACCACTGCCTGGCTGGCCTTTTTCCTTAACTACTCTTAATATTCTTTCTTTATTCTGTATATTTGGGGTCTTGATTATTATGTGGCGAGGAGACTTTTTTTTTGTGGTCCACTCTGTTTGGTGTTCTGTCAGCTTTTTGTACCTTCATTGGCATGTCTTTCTTTAGGTTGGGAAAGTTTTCTTCTGTGATTTTGTTGAATGTGTTTTCTGCCCCTTTGAGGTGTTTTTCTTTACCTTCTTCTCTACCTATTATTCTTAGGTTTGGTCTTTTCATGGAATCCCATATTTCCTGGATGTTTTGTGTTAAGGATTTGTTGGACTTAAGATTTTCTTTGGTTGATGAATGAATTTCTCCTAGTGTATCTTCAACACCTGAGATTTTCTCTTCCATCTCTTTTATTCTGTTGGTAACGCTTGTATTGGTAGTACCTGACCATTTGTCCAGACTTTCTTCAGATTGTGATTTTTTTATTGTCTCTATTTCAGTTTTCAACCCTTGCACTTTTTGAATTGTTTCTTGCAATTTTCAGTTTATGTTTTTGTCCATTTGTTGCATTTTATGAATTTTTTGGTTTGTTATTTCTTCCATTTCTTGCGTTTTTTGGTTTGCTTTTTCTTCCATTTCTTGTATTTTTTATTGTTTTTTTCTTCCATTTCTTGTATTTGTTGGTTTGTTTTTCCTCTATTTCCTGACTTTTTGTTTTTTTCCATTTCTTGCATTATTTGTTTTGTTTTTTATCCATTTCTTTGATGGATTTTCCTATATCCTCTTTTAGGGCCTCTATCATTTTCATGAAGTTGTTTTTAAGGTCATTCTCTTCTGTTTCATTTGCATTGAAATGTTGGAGTCTTGCTGGTATGGAGTCTCTAGAATCGTTTTTCTGTTGAGTGTGTTTTTGTGTTGTCTCTTTCCCATCTCTTTTTCTCTTGGGAGCAGAAAGAGCCCCTTACTGGTCTGGTGGTTAGGGGACCAGAGTTCCCTTTTCGGTGGGTGCTAGCAAGTCCAATACTCTGGTAGTTCTTCTATTCCTCATCCTACTTCTGGTCCAGTGGTTGGAGAAGAACACCAGGAATCTGGGGTGCTTAGCCTCCCACCTGGTTCCCTGGTCCCTGGATCTGCTGGTTTTCTAGTCTCGTTCGTGGAAGAGAAGCCCTGGAATCTGGGCTGCTCGGGTCCTGCTGGGATGAGAAGCTCTGTGCAGTTCCCAGGTGATCCTCAGGCACTGGAATGCAGGCCCAGATGCAGGGCCTGGTTTATTTAGTCTTGCTTGACCAGCTGGTCCCCTGGTCTCTTGGATCTACTATGTATAACATTTGATGTTCATAATTAGATAAGATTATTTCCATATATTATTCAATAATCATGTGTGTGGTTTCCATTTGATATGTCACTCCCATGTCCATGAGTGCTTCATAATTTATATCTATTATTAATTAGCTCATAATTAACCTTTCTCCACTTGGTGTGTCTTAAGATATGGAGAGACTGCCTTTTTAGTAATGATTTTTAAAGAGTGCCTTGAATTAAATAATTTATGTTCAGTTATGTTTCCTTGGCATGGCATGCTATTAGTGAAAACAAAAGGTGAGAAGGTATCATATGCATGTAGGAAAGTGTTTATCAACAAATTTATGCTAATATGTACTTCTTTGGCATTTGATGAGAATCTGTATCAGGATTCAACAATGGGTCCTAATTTCGCTGGAATATTTTTTTGTACCGTTAGAAAATGCCCTACTTACTGTTTTTGGCCATGGTCACTATTAGTTTCCTGGGTCCTCCTGTTCCTCTGATTTTGTTTTTCAGGTATTTATTATGAACCGAACTGCAGCAGTGATGTCATCAACCACTCTGCCCTGTTAGTCGGCTATGGCTATGAAGGAAGAGAATCAGATGGCAGGAAATACTGGCTGATAAAGAACAGGTATAAATTGCAAATATTGTTTATGTTTAAATTTCAAAATGGATTTTCTGTTTGGAGACAGAATATGGATAAGAGTTCACTCTTTTCGATGGATTTGTGTGTGTGTGTGTGTGTGTGTGTGTGTGTGTGTGTGTGTGTGTGTACAGTATGCTTATTTGCATGTATGTGTGGGGTCAACCAGTTGTTTTCCTCAGCTGTTACTGTTCTCCTTCTTGGCACCAGATCTCACTGATCCTGGAGTTTACTGTTTTGTGTAGTTGCTCAGCAAGCCTGCTCCAGGTATGTCCTTACTTACAGGATTTCAGGCAAGCTGTAGAGACCACCTGGTCTCGTAAAATTATTATTTTCACTCATGTCAGGGTGTTTGTGGGAGTTTATTTTACATGTGATCAGTGCCCACGGAGAGCTGAAGAAGACCTCAGATTTTTTTTGTTTTGTTTTTTCGAGACAGGGTTTCTCTGCATTGCTTTGGAGGCTGTCCTGGAACTTGCTTTGTAGACTAGGCTGGTCTCGAACTCACAGAGATCCGTCTGCCACTGCCTCCCAAGTACTGGGATTGAAGGCGTGCGCCACCAGCCCCCAATTCCTCAGATTTCCTTTAACTGTAGTTACAACAGGCTGTGAGCTGATTGACTTGGTTGCTAGGGAAGGAACAAAGGTTGTGGGGGAAAAGCCCCACGCTTTTAGGCACAGATCTTTCCCCAACTCCCATCTTGGCTGCAAGTGGGATCCTGAACTTGAACTGTAAAGTCCTTCCTAGTTTGTGGCCAGCTACTGACCCTGGGAACTCTGTCTACGGCTGGAACAAACAACTCGTAGGTAGTAGTCATAACGTTCAGATTCCGTCACTGGTTTCCTTGGATGCTAATATCACATTTGTGTCATTGGTTTTTCTAAAAGCTAGCATGTTCGTTAGTTCTGTGCCACCCACTTTTTCAATGCTGTGATTTTCAAAGTGCTATCTGAGATAACTCTTGGTTCTGCACTTTCTGATCATGGTGTTAAGTAGGCTTCTGGCTACTAGAGTAGTTATTGTAATGAATCCACTGTCCTGTGTTCTTTCTACTAAATGGGAAACACTGTTCTTTTCAGTCATGGTAAAAGATGGGGCATGAATGGCTACATGAAGATTGCCAGAGACAGGAACAACCACTGCGGAATCGCTACATATGCTATCTACCCTAGAGTGTAAGCTGACCGAAGATAACAAGGGCAGATTGGACTGGGGATTCCCTGCAAAGAGGAGTCACTTCTCCTTTAATAGGACCAGTCTCTGCTGCGTGGGTTAAACACTTGAGCCACCGAAGAGCACGTTGTGATATGAATTCTGTGATGCGTTAACTCCCATTAGACAACATGACGGCCACTGGAGCTGAAGCTCTGCTCTGATGTGTGTTTGAGTCCTGTGATTACTTGATTTTATTTTTTAATGACTGTACCAGATGTCCATATGAGAAGGTTCTAGTTCAAATATAGTGTCTGTCTTCTTTCAGTTTTGATTGCAATGCCTTTTTAAAGTTTAAGTAATTCTTTTTATTGTATGTAATACGTGGTTTAGTTAAAAAATAACTATTCTACTCTCCCCATTTTCTTTCCCTCCTCCACTCCCTCCCATATCTCTCTCCTCTAACTCCTCACATATCCCCCCTCATTTCCTCTCAAATTGATGGTCTGCTTTTCTTTGGTAATCATATATGTATGCATGTATGTGTGTGTGGGTGTGTGTATGTGCATACAGATATATATGTGTGTATAACACACATATGCAATTATATATAATATACGGCATACTATTTAAGTATTATATATCATATACATATGATATATATATAATAAAATATATAATAAAACCTAATGAATCCAGTTTTGTGGTTTATGTGCATGTGACTTCAGAACTGATCACTTTGCATGGGCTAGTCCATAGGAGTTTGTCCCTGGGAGAGCTCATGCTCCCTCTCATAGAATTCACCACTCCTGCACTTATGGTCAGGGAATATTGTGGAACACAGGGCAGAAAGACTAAAAGGCAGAGGATCATGAAATCTGCAATAAGACTGTGTCTCCTAGAAATGGCTGCCTAAACAATACATTAACAATGAAAATATTAGAAAGACATGCTAACTCAGAAGTGGGGGGTCATCTCAAGATTCTCACTCTTAGGCATAGAGCTACAGGTAATTTCAATATGGCAAGACTAGCCATTTGGTCCAGAAACTGCTTTTGCCTGCACTGTTTGATTGTATGCTGTGTGAACTTGACAAGCAGGTTACAAGGGAAAGTGACTGCTGAACTTGCCAAAAAAAAAGATGGGATCATCTATCTGTCCATGTTTCTGCTTCATGGGAGAGTCTGCCAGACATTCTGAAGGACACAGAGAAAAATAACTGACAAACTGCCAATACAGGTAGAACAGTTTCAAATTTTCTGCTTCGCTGAGAAGTCCGCCAGACATTCTAGGCCTATAGGCTGAAGAGGGGGGCCCCTACAGAAGAACTTTGGGTAACTGTCCAGGCAGCAAGATTTCGCTGTCAATTCTAGAGTTTATATATTATTCTTCTGGGGTCTTTGATGGAGTTGAAGACAGATAGTTATAGTTATGGTTTTCCTTAGTTATGACAAAACATAAGTTATATATAAAACTTTAGACTCACAAAGATAGGGTAGATGATAGAATATTTTCTTTAAATCTTTCCAAATGTTAGTGGACTAAATATAGTTCTTTCTTGATAACTTTTGTTATATATATTTTTACTATGTTAAAGTTAAAACCTTATTTCTTATTTAGATCGAAAAGAGGAGTTGATGGGGGTTGTCCTCCTGTAGTCTGTGAATATTTGTTTTTCTTATTGGTTTATGAAGAAGTACTGATTAGCCAGTAGCCAGGCAGAAAATATAGGCGGGGCTACTGGACTAGGAGAATTCTGCAAAGAGGAAAGGCCGAGAAGGAGTCACTGAAGAGATTCCATGTAGTTGCTGAGGGAGCAGTGGGGTCAAACATCATTAGTAAGCCAAAACAACATGGAGATACACAGATTAATGGAAATGGGTTAATAATTAAGAGTGAGCTAGTCAATAGGATGCCTGAGCATCGGACAAACAGTTTATAATTAATATAATATAAGCCTTTGTGTGTTTATTTGGGACTGTCTATGGGACCAGGCAGAACAGAAGCTTCCATCTTCAAATGGTTGGTTCTTTTTGTTAAAAGGGGGTTGAATGCCCTGGTTCCCTTTTTTTGAAAGGGGCCTGAATTGGTGATTTTTCTTGACATAGTGGTCTTTATTCCTATGGCACACTGTAGCCTCTATCAGCTAGGAGACTGAAAAGGGATGACTTTTCCTTGGGAAATGTCTCCTTCAGTAGACTCACATAGGAGAGAAATCATTTACACACGGAATCAGGGTGGTCTCTAGGGGAGTCTACTCCATTATGACTTAGGAGAGCAAAATAAGTCATGGATATAAAAAAAAAGCCTTGTAGAAGATCAGACGAGGTGACTTGTCTAGGCCTAAGGATAGGATCTTAAACCCAAATAGTCACTGGCTATATGAGTGGTACATGGTATAAAACAAGGTATCTTCAAAATCTAAAACTGAGTGATGGCATACCTAGGGAAATGTATATAGAAGGTATAATGATTAGAAAGGATGGAGTGGGGCTATTATAACCTTAATTGGAGATTCTAAAGTGATATCCATTTATTGAGACCTTCTTTAACACTGAGGATGGGGTGTTAGATAGACTGGAGCATTTAGTTAACAGCCTTTGAATCTTAAACCTCTGATTATGTTAGTCCTTTCTTGACTTCAGACATTTTGCAATATTGTTTTTGATGTAAGAAATGGATTAGATATTTGAGATGTGTGATGAATGGGAATTGGACATTTTCCCCCAGTCTCTGCTAGTTCCATCTGTCTATATGGATGTGTTGATATTTCTCTACACTAGGGATAGGCAGCAATGTTACTATGGAGAAAGAAGCAATAAGATTCTGGTCTTGAACCATCAATCTCTGCCCAGAAGAGGGATGGAGTCTGAGGACGTACTCAGTAGGATGAACAGAAATGGGGATTTCTACATGGATAAGAAAACAGCTGAGTAAAATAACAACTCAGTAGCTGATGACTGAATGGTTGCTGATACTTTTATACTGGGGATAAAGACAAGTGGGAAGGACAACCAGTAATGCTGTGCTGTCAATTATGCAACTAAACTCATTGTCGTCTACAATAAAAATTGTTCTTCTTTATTGATGGCATAGCAGGAACCAATATGGGAAGTCCCATGATCGTACTTCGAGGAGGAGATGACATAGTTAATTATTCTAAATACTTAGCTTACAGATGGAACAGTGTCCTGGTGGAGGACTGCTATTTCTGAGGGCACTTCCATTGGATGTGGCCTTTCTGTCCACCTTGGGAGCATGTCCCTGGTTTGAACTGTGTTTCTAGTGGACAGCCTTCACTTGGGCTAGCTCTCGCTGTAGCCATTTACTCTTCACACAGTTAGCTATTTCCTTTTCTTTTCCTGTTCAAGGTTATGAAAGACTAAGGTTGAAGCTTCGACAATAGCATCCAGAGGCTGGCCTGGTTGAACCACCAGGCTGCCTATGAACGTCTTGGGAAACTGAGCTAAATGTTTGCCTTTCAGAAGTGCCTTCTCTTCCTGTAATCTTGATTCTTGTCGTGTGTATTTCTGTAACATCTCATAATCTTTAGAGAAAGGTTAGGGATTCTGCCTACTCTTTCTGAAGTATGTCAGGCAAGTGAGGATGCTGAAGGGCTTATTTTAGTATTTTATGATCTTCTGTGACTCAGTGAGGAAAATGTTCTCTTAGTCATTCATCGCTAGTCTTTGATCTCCATTCAGGATTTCCAGGGGAGGTAGTTCTCCTGGTATGGAAGTCTCCTCTTACCTCTGCTTCTTTTCTAGCCATTGCTTGTGGTGGACTGAAAAATTCTTCTTTCTAGAGAAGCCAGGCTCTGTCCTTGCAGCAAGTGCCTTTTCCTTACAAGACAGTTCATGTGTTTTGCTTACTCACTCAAATGATTCAATATTTCTACCCGTTTTATTCATACAGTTCCCCAGATCTCTTTTAATTCATTTATTTCTGTCAATGGAGAGGGGTTTCACTCAAGTCAGTTGTTGGCTGGTTACTTTTACAAGCTTTGTGCCAGCATTTTCCCAGAATACCTTGCTTGCAGTACATCACTGTAGATAAAGGGTTTGTGGCTGGCTTGGGCTTACATTTCTCTTTTGAGAGAGGGCAGAGTTTGCTCCTGTACCAAAGATGCTAAAATGTGGGGCCTCTATGTAGGTACCAGCTAGACTTCTCCATGTTCAATGAGTTCTGTGAGTGTTGTCTTCAGCAAAACAGCCATGCTGTCAGTTTGTGGAGAGCAACTTATAGTCTTTGCAATAGCTCGGTTCTTTGGGAATTCCTGTGAGACCCTTTTGTCAAAAACTCAATAAGATGTAACCCAATCCCCATACTGGATGCTTTGCTTGGTGACAAGAGATAGACAGCTGGGACTATCTCCCTCATTATTTGGCAATTTCATTAAGATTGTCTTCATATATATATATGTATATATATATATATATTCTATAAAGTTGTAGTAGGCTGTGGAAGAGTTTCTTACTGCCTTATTTTCTGAGCCAGGAAGACAGGAATTTCTTGAGCAAGGGGGATTTTTTAAAAATAAATTTTTTTAAATTTAGAAACTACCTTATTTTACATATCAATCCCAGTTCCCTCTCCCTCCCATCCTCCCATGTCTCCCACCAACCCCCATCCCATCCCCTATCCACTCACCAGTGAGGGTGAGGCCTTTCATGGGGGGAATCATCAAAATCTGTCAAGTCATTTGGGGCAGGGCCTAGGCCCTCCCCCACATATCTAGGTTAAAAGAATATCTCTCCATGAGGGATGGGCTCCCAAAATCCAGCATGGTCTTGACCCCTTTGTTCATCACTCCTTCCTCTCTACAACTGGATTCCAGGAGTTTGGCTCAGTGCTTGGCTATGGATCTCTGATTCTGCTTTCATCAGCTACTGGATGAAGGCTCTAGGATGGAATTTAAGGTAGTCATCGATCTCATTATAGGGGAAGGGCATTTAAGGTAACCTCTCTACTATTGCTTGGATTTCTAGTTTGGTTCATCCTTGTGAATCTATTATACAATTCCCTAGTGTCAGATTTCTCTTTAAACCTATAATGGCTCCATCTATTGATGTCTCTTTCCATGCTCTCCTCTATTCATCCCTGGACTCAATATTCCTTATCCCTCATGTTCTCCTTCCCATTTCTCTTCTCACCTCCTCTTTCTCCTACCTCTGTCCCCCCTCCCACACTCCCAATTTGTTCAGGAGCTTTTGTCCCTTTCCCCTTCACTGAGGGACCATATATATCCCTCTTAGGGCCCTTCTTGTTTCCTAGCTTCTCTGGTGATATGGATTGGAGGCTGGTAATCCTTTGTTCTATGTCTAATATCCATATATGAGTGAGTACATACCATGTTTGTCTTTCTGTGATTGGGTTGCCTCACTTAGGATGGTTTCTTCTAGTTCCATCCATTTGCCTGCAAATTTCAAGATTTCATTGTATTTTCTGCTGAGTAGTACTCCATTGTGTAAATGTAACACATTTTATTTATCCATTCTTTCATTGAGGGGCATCTGGGTTACTTCTAGCCTCTGGCTATTACAAATAATGCTGCTATTAACATAGTTGAACAGATGTCCGTGTTGTATGAATGTGCATCTTTTGGGTATATGCGTAAGAGTGGAATTGCTGAATCTTGAGGTAGACTGATTGCTATTTTCCGGAGAAAGTGCCATACTGATTTTCAAAGTGGCTATACATGTTTGCACTCCCACTAGCAATGGAGTAGTATTCCCATTTCTCCACATCCTCTCCAGCATAAACTGTCATTGATGTTTTTATTTTAGCCATTCTGATGGTTTAAGATGGTATCTCAGAATTGTTTTGATTTGCATTTTCCTGATGGCTAAGGATGTTGAGCAGTTTCTTAAGTGTCTCTCAGCCATTTTAGATTCCTCTGTTGAGAATTCTCTGTTTAGTTCTGTACACCACTTTTAATTAGGTTACTTGGTGTTTTGGTGACTAGCTTCTTGAGTTCTTTGTATATTTTGGAAATTAGCCCTCGGTCAGATATGGGGTTAGTGAATATCTTTTCCCATTCTGTGGTCTGCCTTTTGTTTTGTTGACTGTGTCCTTTGCTTTATAGAAGCTTCTCAGTTTCAGGAGGTCTCATTTATTAATTGTCTATCTCAGTGTCTGCACTATGTGTGTTATTTTCAGGAAGTGGTCTCCTGTGGTAACTCGTTCAAGGATACTTCCCACTTTCTCTTCTAAGAGGTTCAGTGTGGCTGGATATATGTTGAGGTATTTGATCCATTTGGACTTAAGTTTCATGCATGGCAATAGATATGGATTTATCTGCAATCTTCTACATGTCAGCATCCAGTTATGCCAACACCATTTGCTGAAGATGTTTTCTTTTATTCCATTGTGTAGTTTTAAATTCTTTCTCAAAGATCAGGTGTTCATAGGTGTGTGGGTTAATAAAAGTATCTTCAATTCAATTCCATTGGTTTACCTGTCTGCTTTTGTGCTAATAACAAGCTCCTTTCAGCACTATAACTCTATAGTAGAACTTGAAGTCAGGGATGGTGATGCCTCCAGAAGTTTCTTTATTGTACAGGCTTGTTTTAGATATCTTGGTTTTTTGCCATATAAAGTTGAGTACTGTTCTCTCAAGGTCTGTGAAGAATTGTGCTGGGATTTTGAAGGGGATTGCATTGAATCTGTAGATTGCTTTTGGTCAGATTGCCATTTTTACTGTGTTGATCCTACCTAATCAAGGGCATGGGAGATCTTTCTATTTTCTGGTATCTTCTTTAATTTATTTTTTAATAACTTAAAGTTTTTGCATACAGGTCTTCCACCTGTTTGGTTAGAGCTACCCCAACATATTCTATGCTGTTTGTGACTATTATAAAGGGTGATGTTTGTCTGATTTCTTTCTCAGCCACTTTATCGTCTGAGTATGGTAGGGCTACTAATTTTTTTGAGTTAATCTTGTATCCTGCCACTTATGCTGAAGATGTTTATCAGCTGTTGGAGTTCCCTGGTAGAGTTTTTGGGTCACTTTTGTCAGCTATCATATCATCTGCAAAGATTGAGAGTTTTACTTCTTCCTTTCCAATTTGTGTCCCCTTAATCTCCTTTTCTTGTCTTATTTCTCTAGCTAGAACTTCAAGTACAATATTGAAGAAACATGGAAAGAGTGGACAACTTTGTCTTGTTCCTGATTTTAGAGGAATCACATTGAGTTTTCCTCCATTTAGTTTGATGTTGGGTGTTGGTTTACTGTATATTGCCTTTATTATGTTTAGGTATGTTCCTGTTATCTCTGATCTCTCCAAGACCTTCATCATGAAGAGGTGTTGGATTTTGTCAAAGACTTTTTCAGCATCTAGTGAGATGATCATATGGTTTTTCTTTTTCAGTTTGTTTATATGGTAGACTACATTGATGGATTTTCATAAGTTGAACAATCCCTGCATCTCTGGGATGAAGCCTACTTGATCATGGTAGATGATTTTTTTCTGATGTGTTCTTGGATTCAATTTGCCAGTATTTTATTGAGTATTTTTCATCGATGTTAATGAGGGAGATTGGTCTGTAGTTCTCTATTTTAGTTGTGTCTTTGTGTGGTTTGGGTAGCCTCATAAAAGGAGTTTGGCAATGATCCTTCTATTGTGTGAAACAATTTGAGGAGTATTGGTATTAGCTCTTTGAATTTTTGGTAGAAACCATTTGGTGCTGGACTTTTTTTTTGTTTGGGAGATTTTGATGACTTCTTCTATTTCATTAAGGATTATAGGCCTATTTAAATGTCGATCTTTCTTTCTTTCTTTCTTTCTTTTTTTTTTTTTTTTGGTTTTATGAGACCGGGTTTCTCTGTATTGCTTTGGAGGCTGTCCTGGAACTCGCTTGGTAGTCCAGGCTGGTCTCGAACTCACAGAGATCTGCCTGCCTCTGCCTCCCGAGTGCTGGGATTAAAGGTGTATGCCACCAATGCCGGGCCTATATAAATTTCTTATCTGCTCTTGATTTAATTTTGGTCAGTCATATCTATCCATAAAAATGTCCATTTCCTTTAAATTTTACAATTTTGTGGAGTACAGGTTTTCAAAGTATGACTTGATGATTCTGTGAATTTCCTCAGTGTCCATTGTTATGTCCCCCTTTTCATTCCTGATTCTGTTAATTTGCATATTCTCCCTACCTTTTGGTTCAGTTGGTTAAAGGTCTGTGCATCTTGTTGATTTTCTCAAAGAACCAAGTCTTTGCAAGAAATACACCTGAACTTCAAAGACAGATGGAACTCAGAGTTAAGGGTTGGGAAAAGATTTAAATGTCCCTAAGAAGCAAGCTGGTGTAGCAATCCTAATATCTGACAAATTAGACTTCAAACTAAAATTAATCAAAAGAGATGAAGAAGGTCATTTCATATTCCTCACAGGAAAAATCCATCAAGATAAAGTTTCAATTCTGAACATCTATTCCCTAAATACAAAGGCACCCATATTCATAAAAGAAACATTACTAATATTCAAATTACACATTAACCAAGCCACACTTATAGTGGGAGACTTCAACAACCCACTCTCACCACCGGATATGACTACCAGACAGAAACTTAAAAAAGAAACAAAGGAACTATTAGAAGTTATGACCCAGTTGGGTCTAGCAGACATCTATAGAACATTCCGTCCCAACACAAAAGAATATACCTTCTTCTCAGTGCCACATGGAACGTTCTCTAAAGTTGACCACACACTTGGCAATAAAGAAAACCTCAACAGATACAAAATAATTGGAATAACCCCCTGTATGTTATCGGATCAGCATGGTTTGAATTAGAATTCAACAACAACACAAATCGCAGAAGCCCTACAAACTCGTGGAAACCAAACAATGCTCAACTTCGTCACTCTGGGTCAAAGAAGAAACAAAGAAAGAAACAAAAGACTTCCTAGAATTCCATGAAAATGAAGGCACAGCATACCTAAACCCAGGGACACTTTGAAAGCAGTGCTAAGAGGAAAGTTCATAGCACTAAGTGCCCACATGAAGAAACTGGAGAGTAGTCACATTAGAGAATTAATAGCACACCTGAAAGCTCTAGAACAAAAAGAAGCAAACTCACCCAGTGTAGAGAGCTGCAAAGTGCCCCACCCTTAAGATGGTGCTGGCTTCCACCTTCTGCTAGCCCAACAGCAGGTGCTCTCTATGATAAACAACACCTGTATTTGGTTAAGGCTGGATATCAGGCTTGCTTCTGCGTACGTGGACCTATCTGTATGTTCCACGTGGCATACTGGGGTTGTCCGCCCAAGGGCTTTTAAGCTGTGGGTTGGGGCTCCCTGGCGCTCCCCGGGAGAAGAAAATTGTTCAAGGTTTCCTGAATAAACTGCTTAAGGAAGAGTCTGGGCGTTGTGTCTTCCTTGCTGGTCGAGGCGGCGCGACAACCCAGGAGGAGTAGATGCCAGGAAATAATCAAATTGAGGGATGAAATCAATAAAGTAGAAATAAAGAGAACAATACAAAGATTCAATGAAACAAAGAGTGGAGGTAGGGGGAGGGGAGGGAGGATTTTTAAGTACCTTTAGGTCAGGGTTGGAGTCTGAGTATTTATCACTAGGTGGCGCTATTTGGCAAGGGGAAGAAGACAGACTTCACATGTTTTGTAACATTTGTAGATCTTACTTTTGAATCTTCTTTATATTGATTTTATTTGGAATATCCACCTAGGTCAGGAAATTAGTAATAGGAAGTGTGTTGGGGAGGTTTCCAAGAAAGGGGATATAAAACATGGTTGTGTAAAACACTAAAGGAAAGCATTGGAGAGAGAAGATTTAAATGGTGATCGGATACTACAGGGCAAGGAAGAGAATAGAGGGATAAATAACACTGAAATGTTTTGAAAGTGTCATATGGAAGCATGTATACTGCTGTACAAACTTCCTAAAAGATTGTACACGCATTCCTTATTTATGTAATCACTCAATGTTTTTGAGTCACGGAGCCTGTATGTATGTATTAAGTTAGTACTCACCTAGAAGCATCCTCTTACTGCCTAACTCTCATAGTGATGGAGGTGCAATGCTCAGTAAGTGATCTTACCAAGCTGTGAGGCCTGTGAGCCACAATCTATTTTGTCCTGACAAGATATACGCCAGCCAAGGATGCAATAGCGTCACAGACATTACCGTTACCTACTAACTCATGATTGGATTTAAGTGCTCCTCCACGGGATGACAATCATATCTGAAACCATTGTTGGGCAAAGAATCGGTGGCTAGATAGGTTAAAGACTCTATCGAAGGAACTTTCTAGTAGTATTCTGCCAAGTGAACATAGTATTAACCTGATTCCTGTGAGATCCTTATAGCCATAGATTAACTCATCCCTCAACCCTCTTCAGAGAAGCTTCTATTCTGCAGTAGATTTTATTAAACAGAGACCCCCCAAATTCATTATGGTACAGAGAATAAGAGATACAGAATGCTCGGAGATAAATGGAACATCTATGTCATATTCACATCTCTCAAGTCTCAAGCAAGGATCATTGTCAGTTCCCCTTCTAATCCCAGGTCTTTTCTCCCAAGATTCCTCTCAATGTCGGAGAACACTGCTGCTAAAATTGAGAGCTTATGCTGCAGCTATTAGGCTTTAGGTTGTCTCTCATCTCAAAGAAGAATTGGAAAGAATTTCAGAATCCCTGAGTACCTCACATCTTGTGTTTAGAGCAGCTCTAATTAGAGGATGTTGTCATAATTAAGCATCAAATCTTAAAGCATTTTCATCACTTCCATGCGGGTATTCAGGACATGCACAAGCTGAAAAACCAAAAACAAATTGTTTTTAGGTGCTTAATGCTCTAGCTTGCTCCAAATCCTCAAGAGGAAAGCTGGTAGAGAACCTGGAGGCTTCAGTTCCCACATGTGAAGCAACAACAAAATTGGGAGAGATCTATGGAATGTTTCCTCTCCCTCCTTAAATGTCCAGGGCATATGATTCTGTTTATTGGAATTTCCTTTTAGACAATTACTAGTCTCCTTTACATGTTCCCCCAAGCCCTGACATCAATAAGCATAGCTAGCCCATTCTCTGCATAAACACTCTCATGTATAACTTCTAGAATAGCCATGGGAGTTGGTTTCAACACAGGAATAATGTGTGACCTTCAGATAAAAAGCTCCATGCCACACATCATGGTTTGGATAAATACATCCCTAAGTCTGGGGCACTTGAATACCTGGTCCCCAGCTGCTGGCTGTGGGGAGAATAGGGAGCTGTGGCCATGCTGGAGGAACTCTATTTCTGGGGATGCTTTAAGCTTTCCAAAGACTCAGTTTGGGTCGCTCTCTCTGCCTCTGGTTCATGCCTGGAAATGTGAGGTCTCGGCTTTTTCCATACACCTGCTGCCTGCTCCACCACCACGAGCTCTAACAGCCCCAATCAAACTGCCTTTTCATGGCACATTTTTACCGGAACAAAAATGACTAATACACCACCATGGGCTGCAATGGCCTTACACCCTAGGTAAGATCTATGGGAAGATGCTAGTCCCCTAGAATTATTCACAGTGTAGTGAAGAATGAACTGATTTTTATATCTCTATAGATAAGTATTACTACAACCCTTACTGTAGCCATCAGAGTTTTAGGCTTCTAAAATTTAATTAGAAATTAATGTCAGGAAAGATAACCAAATTTACATAGCATCATTTGCAACCATTTAAATATTAAATTAAATACAGGCTGACAAGGAAAAGAAAGCACATTTTGTATAATTACATTTTCTAGAGGGCAATCCAGTATTTGTTCTTCAATAATAGCTTACCTTGTTAATTAATTAGGGAGATTTTTTGGAAATAAAAAGCTGAGGGTATTTACATCTCTATCCACACGTAAATAGTCCATGCAGCCTGATAAGAGGGATGCTTATACTCAGCAGAGAAATTAAATTATCAAAAGATCCAATACAACAGAGCTTATATGGCACCCTAAAAGAAAAACTGGACTGATAGTGTTTTTATGACACTCTAAAAATAGTTTCTCTTTACACTAGGTTATTATACAGATCAAGGTGGAGTCCTGTGGTAAGAAGGGATGTTAGCCGTTGTAATAAATCTCATAGCTCTCTCTCTCTCTCTCTCTCTCTCTCTCTCTGTGTGTGTGTGTTTAATCAAGAAAGAGATGAGAGGGAGAAGCGTGGTTGCCCTTACAGGTGAATGCCTCTTCACAGCCAGTGCTCCTAGGCAGCAGTGATGTCCCACGACACCCAGGAGCACGTGCAACTTGGCTAGGTTGCTAGATGGTGCAGGGTGTTCCTTGTGACTTCTCAGTGAACAAGTACTAGTCTCCTTTACATGTCCCCCCATGCTTTGACATCAATGAGCATAGCTAGCCCATTCTCTGCATAAACACTCTCATGTATAACTTCTAGAAGAGCTATGGGAGTCAGTTTCAACACAGGAATAGTGTGTGACCTTCAGATAACACTATATTTTGGACAATACTTCTGATAATATGTCTTTGCCATTTCAATAAATAAAAGTATACAAACAATCTCTGACTTGTTCAGAAGACTACCTCTGTAGTTCTTGTTTGCATTCCTATAGTTTTCATTTCTAGAGTTCCTTCAGCTTGGGTTTTCTTGATTGATTCTGATTCCATTTTTGGGTCTTGAAATTTTTATTCATTTCCTTCCACTCTTTGTGTTCTCCTTGATTTTTAAAAGGGATTTCTTAATTTCAACATTAAGGAATATATAATCTTTGTACATGTGATTTTAAGGTGTTTTCTTTGTGTTTCAGCTATGCTGGAATATTCAGGGACTGATCTGGTAGGATAGCTGGGCTCTAATTGAGACATATTGTGCTGGCTGTTATTAATTGCAATTAGGCTTGGTGCTGAGTTCTGGATTTGTCTCTGTTGGGTGGCTATTATGTTCTTTTTGCTTTTGTTTCTTCTCTGGATTTTCAGAGTGTGATGGTTGTATGTTCCTTTGTAGGAAATTTAGTTTGGATTTGATAGTTGTGACCACTTGGAATTCCAGGCAAATGCGTTTCTGGATATGGGGAACTGACAGTGATGGGGATAGGCTAGATGTCTGAAGGGGTTCGCAGGAGGGATGAGAGCAGGGTGTTCCACAAAAGCCAGCTTATGTCATCTGCTTGGAATGGGGGAGATAATGAAGATAGGTCATCCCAGAGGCTCTGTAGTAGCTCCAGGGGTGAGACTGGGTGGTTTGATCTATAGACAGTCTTGTCTTCTTTCTTAGCAGGAGTGGTCCGTAAACTAGCAGGGATTATCTCTGGGAACTGACGGCTGGATTATTGCTGTCCTTAGGACTAGCCTCATGAAGCTCAGATTTGAGGAGGAGTTTACAGAGTTGGTGGACTAGTAATCTATTGGCCTTTCTATCTGAGAGAGTAAAACTTAATTATCTGGGACTAGTGACAGGGGCTAAACTTAACTCCCTGGGTGTCTTTCCTGTAAACTGTTTGTAATGTATATTCACTACCATGGATGGAGTTCTTTTAAAATTAACACACACTTCGATGTTGCTGGAGTTTCTTTCCTGCCAGGCCCCACAGCTGCTTCGGCCTCAAATAAGCACATGGACGCTACATTAATTATTAAACTGTTGACAGATATCTAGGGCTTCTTATTGGCTAGTTCTGTCTTAATTATTAACCCATACCTACTAATCTATGTATCTCTACATGGCCTTATCTTACCAGAGAATGCCTGGCATGTCCTGTATGTCCTGTCTTCCCAGTCTCTACATGGCATCTCCTGCATCACCTCTCTCTGCCTACCTTTCCCAGAATTCTCCTCATCTCTGAGACCCACCTATCTTCCTGCCCCTATTGGCCAAAGAGTGTTTTATTCGTCAACCAGCAAGAGAAACATGTATACAGAAGGACATCCCACCATCAATGTGCCGGTAAGATAATAATGGAAAAGAGGGAAGAAAGGAAGGATGCATGGAAGGAAGAAGGAAGAAAAGAAAGACATAAAAGAAAAGGTATGAGGTGGTATGTGTTTCTCTCTCTCCGTCTCCGTCTCCCTCTCCCTCTCCCCCCATCTCTCTCTCTCTCTCTCTCTCTCTCTCTCTCTCTCTCTCTCTCTCTCTCTCTCTCTCTCTCTCTCTCTCTCTGTGTGAGAGAGGGGGGGTGGAGGGGAGTAAAACCTCCCCTGAATTTTCTCTTATTCAGTAGGAGTGTCGATTACAATGCCAGCGACAGGAAACTGTCTGGTGTTAAGCCTACACCAAAGATGTTAATATATAACCACAAGTGTTATATTAATAACAGTGCTTGCCAAAATGATGGCAAATGTACTTCGTATGAAGGCTCTGTACGTGAAATGTGTACTGATACTGTGAACTACTTTAGCTATACAATGATGTATTGATAAATTATACATGAATGTCTTTGAAAATGTTACTTTAAGTTATCAAAACAGACAAAAAGTTAAATACTTTATAATTTTAGTTTTGCATTATTTTTGGAATACTGAAATATAAAAGACAACATAGATAATGGAAATAGATTAAAAAGAACTGCAGATACTACCATTGGGTTCATTTTGAACTGATGGAAATGTTCTAGAATTAAATATCATTAATGGAAGACTAACATGGGGATTAAGATATCTAGCACTGAGATATTAATTTTGAGATAAAAATGTTTTTCTAAGTGTACCCCAATTTATAATACAAGTATAAAGTTCTGTCCCAGTGACACATGCATTTGGGGGGCAGAAGAGGGCAATTTCTGTGAGTTCCAGCTAGTTAGGTCTACATAGCAAGACAGCACATCAAAAATAACAAAATACTTAGAGGGAAAATGAATCCAGTGTCTTACTGTGACCAGAAGAAAGGACAGTGGAAGTTTTTCAAGTGAGAGATCTGGGTGCCTACACATCCTTCATGGGGCTGCTCCTGGTGAAATACATCCTGATTGTGAGCACCTGGCATTCATGCAAACCAAAGCATTGCTGCTCATTTTTTTCAGATGGGACTTAGAGATGACTAACACTAAGGGGCACAGCTTTGTTCAGAGATATTTATAATACTTCTCCCATTAGTTTTGGTGTCTTGATACAGTTTCCCGAGGGTCTGACTGAGAAGGTGTGGGGTATGTTTAGAAGTGTTTTTTTTCCATAGACAGTATTCAAGGATTGTGTTGCTACTGACCATGATACCACATTAATGAAACAGCAGCCTTAATCCTCACACATGGAGGTGTTCCTGCAGTCCAGTGCACATTGTATGTGTGGGGAGTCTATCAGCTGGCCCTGTGATGCTCAACAGTTACTTCAGGGTGTGGCACATCACAAACAGAGGTCAGAGATGAGAGGTGAGCTTTAGATCATGCAACCTCACCTTCCTTCCCTGCTCACAGTTACTTCTCAGACTCAGCGCTGAGAGACCAGTGACCCCTCCACCTGCCTCAAGAGAGCTGGAACGTGATTCTTGAGGCCATCTGGCCTAAGACTCTTAAGTCTCTGCAAGAAGATGATGCTCATTTGATAACGCTGCCTGCTCACCTGTATCTCATTGGAAAAAGAAAATATATGTGTAAGAGGAAATTGGCCTCTGACTGTTACTACATCACAAGTAGGGAAAGTTTGTTAAGAACTATGCATAAGGATTATGTAAGAAGATACAGCCCTGATGTAGAAGATCTTAATAGACCATACACACATGTACAAGGTTTTATGTCCAAGGAGTAGAGTGGGGCACTATAGATGTGAAACTATTACAGAGAAATGGAAACATCAGAGGCAAAGGGGACTCTGTCTAGGCAGCCATTCAGGATCCTTAATGCAGACAGGTGAGGATGATCAGACTTCACCTGTCTCAGAGCAGAGGAAGACCCTGCTGGTCAGATATGAAGGTGATAAGACAGCAATCATGATTGTGCTGACCTGAGGATTGTTTTTGAAAACACGGTGATATTGTTGGCAGAAACTCAGAACTCTGAATGGATTGGGACCTAGTATTTATTATTCAAAAGATGTTGAATAAGTATTTTGAAGACTTATGGCCTTAATGCTGTATTACTCTTCCTTAATTAAGTATCCTTTATTGTTTCTCCCATTTTTCGACATTTCGTGGTTAATTTTAGATTCTGTGCACATTGAACAGCAGAAGTTGTGAGGTTGACATGTATCATATCTTACATACCTGATTCAAAGAAGCAAAAAAAATGCAGCAATCAATGGAAAAAACAAATATGGCATCTCCTTGTAATAGAAAATTACATTACCTGAGAAAAGGCAGAGGTTTTGACAGTAGTTATCAGAGGCAAACTTGTTTCTTAGTGATTCCGCATTTTAATACAACTACAATGGAAATTGCCTTCAATGTTCAACAAACAGCAGTTGACAAATTCTTCACAGAGAAAACAAAACCATAGATGCTTAGATTGGGGGAGAGAAAGTAGAGGACATTGTTTAATAAGCTCATAGTTCCCACGAAGAGGCAAAAAAAGTTTCTTGAGATCTGTCTAATGATGATTAGACAATGTTGACTTCTTAAGACCGCTGAGATGCGCATGTGATGTGATGTATGTGTGTACACCCAATGAAAAGATTGATAGGTCTGATAATGCTTGGAGATGGATGCTCAATATCCAAGTGGAACAAAAGCCAGACCATTTCAGGAGACTTCTCAAACAAGGGCATTATTTCCCAGTCTTAAGCTTTGGCCTTGATTATTGCTGTCCTGATTGGGAACCACTTCCCTGAAGATTTTTGTGAAAGCTAACTGTGTTTTACCCTGACACTTGGCAGGAATGCATTCCAGGGTCTATGTTCTTAAAGAATCCTACCGTAGCTATGGATTAAACATGAAATACTAGAATAAAATATACCCAGCCCATTACCTGTATTATAGCTAAGATCATTGTTTCAAAAAATAAAACAATTGTTATGTTAAAATCCCATACATCTTTACCAAGAAAACTTTTTTTTGCCACTCATCAGGACAAATGCCAGGTGTCATGTGACCCAAGGTGGAAAGGCTGGCTCTCTGGCTTCCTCTGACAAGGTTTGGCTTCTTACAGTCCACTGAGGCAGTCCATACTTATCCCTCCAGGACACTTGGGGTCAGATCTCAGTTAATAGCTTGTAGTTTCAAAGCCTAGAGGTCCATTCCAGTTACCAGCATGGCCAATCAGAAGAAGGTCAAGGTTGGGGGAGCGATGGGGGAGTGATGGGGGTATGGGGGGTTGGAGACACGACACACCTGATTATCTAGAGACTTGGCATATAAGTCCTGAAACGGATGTTGGTGGGCAAGACCCTGGAACTTCAGCAACTTCTGAAGAGCTTCTGAAATGCACTGAGGCAGCAGCAGCCACCACAGGGAAGGCCCTGTCTCCAACAAGGCAGGAAGGGAAGGGAAGTGACCCTGGAGGAGAGTCTTCAGAAAGACTTCATGGAGAATCTGGCATAGCCCCAGGAGTGACAATATCTTCTCAACCTGGGCAGCCCTGCTGTCTGAAGGTGGGTGAGGATGAGGGGAGACAGAGAGGAAACTAGGCCCCCTCCTGTGTGCAGGTTTGTATAGGTTCTCACTAGGTACCTGTTTAGCTCTGTTCATAAGAGAGTGAGAGTTGCCCACCATGTGCCTTGTCCGTCTCTTTCTGTGCCAAGGGGGGCATTCTCTCGCACATCTTTGCTGGCAAATCCATCTTTTCCTTGACTGAAATGTGCAGAAACAGTAGGTGGCATCTCATCATATGTCCTGTAGAGAATGTTGCCTAAGAGATGCCGCAACTCCCGACCTGAGTCCTGGGAGTGGCTTACTCTTGTACCCCACCTATACTACACAAATTTAGGGATGCCCTTTGATATTTATTGAAAGAGAAATCACTTACGTGAAAAGCCAATAAAGCTGGTTCACACGCTGCTCTCCAGGTCAAAACCGAAACCCAAAAAGGGAGCCTCCCCTCCCCCTAGCTCTATTTACCACCATACCTTCTATGTACTGGTAAACACACCCACACGGGAGTGGACAGAGCTTACGGATATGTAAAATCACTCCCTGCGGGTAGCTGTTATTTTTCCGCATATTTTTTAAGAAGAGCAGTCCAGAAATGTATAGTTCAAGATGTGATGTTTCAATACAAGCCCAACCCAGCTGTATTTCAAGCAGGTATATGATGATAGGTAGCCTCAATTGACGAAGTCACCTAGTGCTTAGGATCGGCTGCCATATAATATAAGAGAAGTTTTGCTTCATACCATTTTAGTTTAAATGTTCCTGAAGTCCTTAGTTGTGTATATTTTGAACTTTAAGGAAAAATCATCTTCTGATGAGATGTGAGTTTGAAGTACAGAAGCTGTTTCCATTCCTAGAATTCTGGGCATTTGCTGTGTATTTTGATAAAGCAACTAACTAATGCTCATGGAGGATTTTTGTTTTAGTTTTGTCTAAATACATATTGAGCCATTTCAACAATCTGTGGATTAAATATTTGGAAGAATATTTCAAATACTTTTATATATCCTGGATATCTTACTTTTTCAGGCAGGAGTAAAATAGTATTTTAGAAGTGTTGGTGTAGTCATGCCTCCATTTTCATCTGCTTTCTAGATGGTTGAGACAGGATTCTTGCTGTCTTCCTGGTTATACTGTACTGGGGAGTGGCATTAGCCACCCCATCACCCGGTGCTAGTTTGGATTCTGAATGGCAGGAGTGGAAAAGGAAATATGAGAGAATCTACAGCCCAGTTGGTTACATGGAAACTGTCCAGAGGGACCCCAGAGAGAATGATCTTTACTGCAGGGAGATTATGGGCATAACCAAAGCCCATGGAAGTCCATCCCTCACCAAGGAGTTGCCTAAAGGCATGCACTGAGAGCACAAAGAATCAGCATCCCTATTGTTCAGTGTATGGAGAATGGTTTTCATCAGTCTAAAGATCCCTGGCCAACGCTCCTCTTTCTTGTAACAAGTCCCATCATTATTGCTTAAGCAGAAAGAAATCTCCATTATACACATCCTAGGATGATGAAGGAGAGAAGAGAGCAGTATGGGAGAAGATTGTGAAAATGACCAAAATGTACAAAGCAGAACACGACCAGGGGAAGCACAGCTTTACTATGGGAATGAACATCTTTGATGGTACAGTGAGTATGACATGGGTTGCTTCCCACTGTTTCTCTCCTCTTCAGCTCTTTACACAGAGTCCTTTGTTCTTCAATGATTTATTTTCTGTTCTTTAAGACCTATGAAGAACTCAGGAAAAACGTTAACTCATCCTGTAATCCCACATCACAGAAAGGTGAAGATGATTCAGAAGCATATGGTTGGTGGCATTCCCACAGGAAGGTCATGTGACTCCTGTGCTGCATCGGGTATGACAGAGTCACATGCTCATCTTTCCCATCATTGGGAAGGTGCGAGAAATTGATGCCTCTCTGGGTTGAGTGTAGAGAGACATGACATTTATTTCCCAAGAATGCTTTAATTCTTTGATGGTTCCATTCATGCATATAGGTCATATCTACCAACTATTTTCTCATTGTGCCTCTCTTTAGAGATTCTACCACATCTTTCACCAGCCTTCATGTATTTTTTAAGTCATTAATAACCACCAGACAACAGTAAGTCCTGCCCTATAGCTCCTTTCCTCGGGGCATAAGCAAATGACTACTAGCTGAATTCCAAAGAATGACTCTCTTTCCCTCCTACGTGATCCATCAACTGCCAGTAGTTCATTTTTTTTAATTAAGAAACTATTCAGCTGTCTGAGTTGTTGGAATTGCTGCTTGTTTGTGGATGACTGTATTTTCTTCTCTTGTTTACAGTAGATGTGATACTTGTTGGGATTTTTCAGTGGCATCAGCCACTGAAAATAGGAAAACCAGTCTATCCGAGTGTACAGAACCTAGCAGACTGTGTTAGACCAGACCACTCTTCTTCAGGCTCTGCAAGCTATGCCTTACAGTATGTGCAGGACAATGGAGTCCTGGAGAACGAGAAAATGTATCCGTATGAGACAAAGGTAAGTGGAATGCCTAAGTTGTCATCTTGATCACCTGTAGGCAAAGGGACAGCATCAGAAATAGTCCATTGTCTTTAAAATCCCATTAAATGACAGGATAGACTCTCCTGTACACCATCAGGGCTGTCACCAACTATGTCAGCCTTTTCATGGTTATTTGAATCAATGGTTTTAACGTAGCTGTATCTGTTTCTGCACAGAGAGAATATGTTTAACATTCCACATGTAATATAAACCTTTCCTTTATGAAAATTTTCTATGAACAGGAAGACTTACGGGGTGGCATTGAAGATAAGAGAGCTGATTTTCAGTTCCTAATCTCCCGGTTGATTTCACTTCCTGGGATGATTTACAACAGCGCACACTGAATGTGCTCAGCTGCAAAGTGCAAGTGTTGTGGCTTTGACTCACGTTCTGCAGGGGGTTGGTAGAAGTAACTGAGTCTCTTACCTCTTTTAAAGGGAGGGCCATCCCGGCACTGTCCTGGATGTCCTGCTGCTAGAATTGCAGACTATGTGATTCTCCTCCAAAATAAAGTCGTCCTATTGAATGATGAGCAACTACAGTTCCCGTTTCTACTGACATAGATGCTGCACATCTGTCATTCATGTTCATAGGGAAAGTGAACACACACATGCTCTTCTGGATATTAATGAAGAGACTTTATGACACCCTCAAGGCATGCCAGGAACACGGGCTCCATGGACGAGATTTAAGAACTTTTAGGCAGTGAGTAGACCCCATCTTGCCCTGAAATGGGATCCTGGACTTGAAATATAGTTGTTCCCCTTGTATGAATTGTGCCTGTCCCTCTGAGCTCTCTCTGTAGTTGTAACAATAGCTTATAGTATGTAGTCACAATGTTTAGATTTTTCTCACTGCTTTCTGGGGCATTAATATCATGTTTGTGACATTACTTTTATAAGCTCTGGTGAGGGGGTTGTCCTTTAGTGTATATGTTTCTCTTATTGGTTGATGAATAAAACACTGTTTGGCCAATGAGGCAGGAATATAGGTGGAACTGGGAGAGGAGGAGAATTTGGGGAAAGGTAGGCAGGAGAGTCTGCCAGAGCAGTCACAACGTAGCAGGCAAAGGAGTTGTAGGTCCGACATGCTCCAGTAAGCCAAGAGCATGTAGAAGTATTTAGATTCCTGGAAATGGGTTAATAGTTAAGACAGAGCTAGCTAATAAGAAGCTCAAGCTACTGGCCAACAGTTTTATAATTACTATAAGTCCAGGTTTTTATTTGGGCCTCAAGGTCCATGGGGCAAGCAGTGTGTTTAAAAATATACGTAGGCTTTGGAGCAAAAAGACAAAAGGAAAGTGGTTAAAAAGAAATAGGGCAGATGGGGGTAGTGTACACGTTGGTAGGATTTGCCGAAGGAGGCAGAAGCAGGTGGATTTCTATAACTTCAAGGACGGCCTGGTGTACAGAGGGAATTCCAGGACAGGGAAAAGTTGCACAGAGAAACACTGTCTCAGAAAAGGAAAAAAAAAAAAAAACAAAAACAAAAGGAAAAGAAACAGAGTAATAAAAAAGCCAGGCAAAGGTGGAAAATACACAGAGAGTCTGGAAACTGTATGCTATTATCTTGAGTTTACATTGTTTAATTGTTGAGGAAGGAGCAACAATCACTAAAAGATGTTTGATTATAAATGCCCCTAGATTAATCCAACACACACACACACACACACACACACACACACACACACACACACACACACATATTGTTTTTTGTTTTTTTTGAGACAGGGTTTCTCTGTATTGTTTTGGAGGCTATCCTGGAACTCCCTTGGTAGACCAGGCTGGCCTCAAACTCACAGAGATCTGCTTGCCTCTGCCTCCGGAGTGCTGGGATTAAAGGCATGTCCCACCACTGCCTGGCTTCAACCTATATATTTTTAAAATGCTTTGACTTCAAAATTTAAATTTAAGGATATGTTACTTTGGAAAGACCCACTGAAGCAGTCGTCCAGGTGATCCAACATCTAAAACCCGCTGAAACAATGCAGCCTCAGACCACTACAGCTTGGAATTGGACAGGTTTATGTGTTTTCTCATGACAATACCCCCAAACAACAGGAAGCAGTTTGGAGAGAACTACGCTCAAATTCTCAAATATTGTTTATAAATGTTTGTTTTCATTTAAATGGAGTTGGTTATAAGTGGTTAAGGATCATAGCCGGTCTTTTTTTTTTTTTTTGAAGGAAAAACAGGGGAATATGATAAGAAATGAATACTTTGCATTGGTATGGATCTTGATTTATTGATACAAATTTAAGGTATATTTGTTATATTTCTCCTCTTGTTTAGGTATTGTGTTTATATAACTCATTTAAAAATATAATGCCTAATTAAATACAGATTATATATAGTCACCTATAGTAGTCAAAACTTATAGTCAGGTTAGTTAGATTTTGTAGACCTATAGAGATATATTTAAATTGGATAGGCATTCTTTAAACCTTTCAAAAACCTATAGAATATGGCATTTTAAATGGTTTAGGATTTTTTATGGCAAAGAGACACAACTACCTCTGGCAAAACCAATTACTTCAGAGGGGAAGATGGGCATTGTAGAAAACAGTTATGGAGTTTTCCTTTGACATGGCAGAAATAGCCATGTGGGCAAGAAACTGCTCTTGCCTGGACTGTTTGACTATTGCTGTATAAACTGGTCATACAAGACCCACACAGGAAAGTGACTGCTGAAACAACATGGAACAGTCCTGCAGGGTTCCTGCCTCTTGGAAGAGTGACAAATGTTCTGCAGGACACAGAGAAAAATGACTGACAAACTGCCCATGCAGGTGGAACAGTTTCAAATTTCCTGTTTTGCTGAGAAGTCTGAGAAGTCTGCCAGATGCACTATGGCCTGTGGACTTCAGCATTACAGAGAAACTTTGGATGACTGTCCAGGCAGCAAGATGTTTCTGTCAGTTCTAGAGTTTATATATTATCCTTCTGAATTCTTTGATGGAGTTGAAAACAGACAGTTATGACTATAGTTTTTCTTAGTTATGACAAAAGATGAGTTAGATATGAGACTTTAGACTCACTAAGATGATAGAATAGTTTCTTTAAATCTTGCTAAATGTTAATGTACTAAATATTGTAACTATAGTTCTTATTTGATGACTGTTTTGTTATATATAATTTTACCATGTTATAGTTAAAACCCTTCTTTTTGTTTAGACAGAGAAGAAGAAATGATGGCTGTTGTCCTTTTGTATATATGTTTCTCTCATTGGTTGATGAATAAAACACTGTTTGGCCAATGGCCAATGAGGCAGGACGATATGCTGGACTAGAAGAGGAGAATTCAGGGAAAGGTAGGCAGGAGAGCCTGCCAGGTCAGTCGCCATGTAGCAGGCCAAGGAGTTGCAGGTATGCTCCAGTAAGCCAAGACCATGTGGAAGTACTTAGATTCCTAGAAATGGGTTAATAATTAAGACATAGCTAGATAATAAGAAGCCCAAGTCACAGGCCAACAGGTTTATAATTAATACAATTCTGTGTATTTATTAGGGGTTCAAGGGCCGCGGGATCAGCCAGGACAAAGAACCTCTCAACACTCTGGTAGATTTGTTAATTGTGAACTACACACAGGTAAAGATACATTCATTCATACCAATTTGTCTTCTGGGTCTTCTGGACCCCCTTCGCATAACCCTCTTGCTCAGCCACGAATAAGTCAAGGGGTTTAGTCAGGTCAGGTAACCCCAGAGCTGGGGAGCAGAGCAGAGCCTTTTTGATGTCCATGAAGGCTTTTTCCTGGCTCTCCCCCCAGTCAAAAGCAGCCCCCGTCTTGGTGAGGGGGTACAGGGGTGCTGCCATTTCCGCAAACCCGGGGATCCACAGTCTACAGAAACCTGCTGTTCCCAAGAATTCCCGCAGTTTTCGGGGGGTCTTGGGAGGAGGGATGTCAAGTATGGCCTGTTTGCGGGCTTCTGTTAGCCAACGTTTTCCATCCTGGATTTTGTACCCCAAGTAGGTGACCTGGGTCCGGCAGATTTGGGCCTTCTTGGCAGAGGCCCTGTACCCCAAGTCTCCTAAAGTCTTTAAGAGAGCTTCTGTCCCCCTAAGGCATTCCTCCTCTGTTTTAGTGGCTATCAGGATGTCATCCACATATTGTAAGAGGATGACCTCAGGGTTGAGGACTCTGAATCCGGCCAAATCCTGATGCAAGGCCTCATCAAAGAGGGTGGGGCTATTTTTGAACCCTTGGGGCAACCTAGTCCATGTAAGTTGTCCCGAGATTCCCAGGTCTGCATCCTGCCATTCAAAGGCAAACAGTTGCTGACTGTCTTTGTGTAACCGCAGGCAGAAGAAGGCATCCTTTAAATCCAGGACTGAGTACCAAACATAGTCAGGTGGCAGTCCACTCAGGAGGTTATAGGGATTGGGGACCGTGGGGTGTATGTCCTCAACCCGCTTATTGACTTCCCGGAGGTCCTGGACCGGCCTATAGTCATTGGTTCCGGGCTTTTTGACTGGCAACAGGGGAGTGTTCCAGGGGGACCGGCAGGGGGTTAGAATGCCCTGCTCCAGTAGCCTCCTAATGTGAGGTTTGATCCCATCGCGGGCCTCCCGGGACATGGGATATTGTTTAATTGAGGCCGGGAGAGCAGATGCCTTTAAATGGACTATGATGGGAGCCTGCTGGAGGGCTAGTCCCATGCCTCCGGTCTCTGCCCAGGACTGGGGAAAGTCGGTCAGCCAGCGGTCCTCGACCTTAAAAGAGTCATCCTTGGGCTCATGTATTCTATATTCCTCTTCTAAGGCTATGGTCAGCACTGTGAGTGGGGCCCCTTCTGGCCCCGTGACTCTTATGTTGGCTTTCTCGAAATGTACTTGAGCCTTTAACTTCGTTAGGAGGTCTCCACCCAGGAGGGGGTATGGACAGTCAGGAACATGTAAAAAGGAGTGCATCACCTTACCGGTCGCTAGGTGGAGCTGGCGGTCCGTGGTCCATCGATATTGTTTCCCGCCAGTGGCTCCTTGTACCCAGGCAGTTCGTCGGCTCAGGGGGCCGGGTGACCGATTTAGAACAGAGTGTTGAGCCCCCGTGTCGACCAGGAAGGTGACCGGGCGCCCCCCTACTGGTATGGTTATCCGGGGCTCAGGGGGGGGGCTCCTGGCCCTGACCTCCCTAATCTTCGAGGCTCAGGAGGTCAGAGGTCTGAGAACAAGGTTTGGGCCTTTGAAATGCCCTTCTCTGTTTCTTGTTCTTGGGGCATTCTCTAGCCCAGTGTCCTCTCTCCTTGCAATATGCACATCGGTCTCTTTCTAGGCGAGGCCCTCTTTGTCCCTCTCTCTGCCTTTCCTGTCTCTGCTCTGCTACTACTGTGGCCAACAGTTTAGTCATTTCTCTATTACGCTTCTTATCCCTCTCTCTGTCCTTCTCTTCCATTTCCTGTCTCTGACGATCTGCCCTTTCTTGGTCCTCCTTTCTCCATCTCTCTTCCCTTTCCTCCCGTGTTTCTCTCTTGTTAAAGATGTGCTCCGCCTCCTTTAATACATCTGGTAGTGTATAACCCTGTAAATTCTCCAGCCACTGCAATTTGTTTTTGATGTCAGCGGCCGACTGCCAAATGAAGGACATGGTCAGGCTAGTAGCTTGCCCGGGGTCCTCAGGGTCATATGGAGTATACATTCTGTAAGCTTCCTTAAGCCTCTCTAAAAATGCAGCTGGGGATTCCTCTGCCTTCTGAACAATCTGTCTTACCTGGGCCAAATTGGTAGGGCGTTTCCCTGCCCCTCGGAGACCCGCTACAAGCAACTGGCGATAAAGACGTAGATGGGTCCTACCTGCCTCAGTGGTGAAGTCCCAGTCTGGGCGGTCGAGGGGAAAAGCAGCATCAATTTCATTTGGGAGCTGCGTAGGTTGTCCATTTGCCCCAGGAACATTCTTCCGGGCTTCAAGAAGGACCCGTTGTTTTTCCTCCGAAGTGAGGAGGACCTGCAAAAGCTGTTGGCAATCGTCCCAGGTGGGCTGGTGGGTAGTAAGTACCGACTCCAATAAATCAGTCAGTCTCACAGGATCTGCTGAAAAGGAGGGGTTATTATTTTTCCAGTTATAAAGATCAGAGGCAGAAAACGGCCAATACTGTAATTGGCCATCATGGCCCGTCCGGAGGGGCAGGGCAGTGGAATCCGGAGCGGGCTGCTCCCTGCGGCCTCGCAGTCTAGAGGCCATAGGTGAGGGCTCCGGGTCGGTGGGAGGCGAAGGTTGGGCCTCAGCTGCTGCTGCGGCCTCAGCTGCCGCCGGTTGACCTGCCGGAGGAGCCTGGTACGGTGGGGGTTCCTCCGTCAGTAGATCCAACAGGAGACCGTCTTCTGGAGGGAGGACTTTGGGGTCTCTTTTTTCTCTTTCTGCTTAGTTACGGTGGGGTACAGGCCAGAATGGGAGGACTGAGGATATGGGGAGGGGGTCAAAGGGGGCGGAAGGGGGGTGTGGATGGGTTGGAATTGGCAGGGGTTAGGGAAGAGGGAGAGGGGGACCCTCCGGGGTGCACAAAGGGACGCACCCAGGTAGGAGGGTTATGAACTAACGCTTCCCAGGTGACTATGTAGGGCACTTGGTCCGGGCGGCCGTGGGGCCCAGGATCCATCACTTTCTCTTTCACCTGGAAGATAATTTGAGAGTTAAAGGTGCCATCCCGGGGCCAGCCAACATTTAAAGCTGGCCACTCGGAAGAGCAAAAGGTGATCCATTCCTTCTTGCGCACATCGACAGTCCGGTTACGAGCATACTCCTGAACCTGTGGCCAATGTGAAAGGGTCAAACTGAGCGGAGTGGTAACTGTCTGGCCCATCTTCTCGAGAGTGATGACTAAGACAAACAAACAAACAAGAAACAAAAACGAACAGATTTTCGCTGCGCAGCTTCGACGTAGAGTCGAAAGCAAAACTTCAGTTGGGCTCGAGGTCGGGGGCCCTCCGTCCTCGTCCCCTACCAGGATGGAAAATCCCTCTGTCAGCGGGGGTTCCCCAAACAGACGTGGCAGATTCCTAGGCATCTACCCCAAACAAACGGTTCCTTAAGAACTCCAAATACAAACGGGGCAGATTGACATCCACCCCAAACAAATGAGTACTCCAAATACAAACGGGGCAGATTGACATCCACCCCAAACAAATGAGTACTCCAAACGCTACCAGGACGTCTCCTGGAGCTGCGGTCGGGAGTACGAACCCGTCAGTTCCTCCTCGGTGGCCGCCAAATACAAATGTATACAGCTGTATACTACAAACGCAGGCGCGAGAGAATAACAGGCATAGACAGACAGCAGAGAACAGAAACAACAGAAATTTAGTCCGGACAATCCTTACCTCCCAGAAGTGGGTCGGTGGTCCCTGGGCGGAGTCTCAATTTCCCGGCCGATGCACCAAATGAAAGACCCCAGGCGGGGGACTTTCACGGGAGGGAGACCCGAACCCAAGGAACAGCGAGACCACAAACTTGGATGCAACAGCAAGAGGCTTTATTTACACACGGGTACCCGGGTGTCTCAGTCTTGGGGGGCTGAGCGCCCCGAGCTGGGGACTCAGGGGTCCTTTTATAGCAAAAAGCGGAGTACAGAAGCAAGAAGCCTAGTTACAGGACCCTGATTGGGCAATATGAATGAGGCCGGGGCTTAGAATGAGGGCTACTGAGGTTTCTTTCAGAACTCAAGTCTCGGCCTTGGCCCTATCTGAGGAACAATAGGTCTCTGTGCCTGCCCAATCTTGCTGGGCTGGCTATGCAGACGCTATGCAGATAGCAGACACCTGTGTCCTGCCTGGACAGAGATAGTAGTGACTATTCAGCTGTAAAGACCTTGAGCTGAGCTCTCTTCTGATCAAAAAAAATGACTATTCGGCTGAGCTGTGGGGGAAAGGAATTTTCCATAGGCCTCAGCCGCCTGTGCTGGGCCGGGGTCTTTCATTTTCGATTCCCGGCCAATGCACCAAATGAAAGACCCCAGGCGGGGGACTTTCACGGGAGGGAGACCCGAACCCAAGGAACAGCGAGACCACAAACTTGGATGCAACAGCAAGAGGCTTTATTTACACACGGGTACCCGGGCGTCTCAGTCTTGGGGGGGCTGAGCGCGCCGAGCTGGGGACTCAGGGGTCCTTTTATAGCAAAAAGCGGAGTACAGAAGCAAGAAGCCTAGTTACAGGACCCTGATTGGGCAATATGAATGAGGCCGGGGCTTAGAATGAGGGCTACTGAGGTTTCTTTCAGAACTCAAGTCTCGGCCTTGGCCCTATCTGAGGAACAATAGGTCTCTGTGCCTGCCCAATCTTGCTGGGCTGGCTATGCAGACGCTATGCAGATAGCAGACACCTGTGTCCTGCCTGGACAGAGATAGTAGTGACTATTCAGCTGTAAAGACCTTGAGCTGAGCTCTCTTCTGATCAAAAAAATGACTATTCGGCTGAGCTGTGGGGGAAAGGAATTTTCCATAGGCCTCAGCCGCCTGTGCTGGGCCGGGGTCTTTCAAGAGTACTTGGCCCAAGGTTCAGAATCAGTGGCTACTGGAACCCAGAATGATGGAAATCTTTCTATAGAGCTTTGCAAGATCATGTTCTCTGTATTTCCTGTTTCAAGATCACTCAAGTGTTTGCCTATACTGTTACTGTCTTCCATCCACAGCTCACATATTCTGACAAGCTGGGTCTTAGTGGCATAAGCTAGAGTTTGAAGATTGTGTCCATATATTAATAAGGAAACAAAAACAAAAATCAGAAGTCATGAGAAGTTAGTAAGTGAACTGAGACTACAGTGTGACTTCAGTCCTCTGTGTTTAACTAGGTAGATTCTGTGTGATCTTTAACATAAAAAAAATCTGGTAAATGTGAAGTAGTTCCTATACCCTCTTCCTGCTCAGTGACCTCAGCTCTTCATCCATGAAACTCTCTTAAAGGTAAGTGTGCTAATAGAATTTTACAGACCTACCCAATGTAACCGTATTGTGCCAAGCTGATTCTAGCCTCAGGGAAAATATGTATTAAAATAAGTCTCTCACTTATTCCTTACGAACTTTTTGGTGAGGTGCTAAGGATAGGGGTGCCTCAGACACACAGAGAGCAGAGTGAGAACCCAGTATTTCCAGATGTCACATGAGAAAAAAATCTGGATGGATGATCTGAAAAAAAAACTATTAAAGAATCTATAGTAAGCTGTACTAAAGAGTCAATTATCCAGTCACTGCATGAGTGGGGAATGCTTAACAGACTTCCAACATGACAGGGTTTTGTTGGCTGTTTTTATCCCTAATCTCAGGATGGAAGCAGAGGTAACATAGGTTATATTTTGAGTAGTGTTTGTTGTCAAGGAATATCCATTTTACTGATCCATCAGGGAAAAGACTAGAGGATCTGAAAGGTCCCCCTTTTTAAAAAAATTCAAACCCAGTGAGAAGACTGGTGAATCCACTCCTGTAGAATGCTTGGTATGGTACTTAGGGGCAAGTTCACACATATGCCTTCTTACTCCGTTTGCTGTACTGTGCCCTTCCCATTTACCTCTTCTTGATTTTTTGTTGGATCTTGTTACAAATCAGTCTCACTGTGCTATAAAGTTTTCTACCAAAAATCACTTGTCTGCATCCCTGTGTGAGGCTTCCATGTATACTCAGGGATTTATGTGGAAGAGGGAGTGGAGGAGATTGTCAGAGCCAGAGATGATGAATTATTTTAAGGAAAGACCATTTTCCAGATACAGCTGGGCTGATGCACTTATGAACACTTAAGACTATGACAGCATGTTCAAGACCAACAGAAGCTCAAGCCAAAAAAACCCTAATGTGAAGAAGAACTGGGCACAATATGCTACCAAATTCAAAAGTAATTTGCAAATGATGGATATCTGGAGAGGGACAGTCAGATTCCATATAAGATGTGACACTATGTTTCACACACTAACCACAGCAGACCTCTTACTTTGTGATCTTAAATTGAATATCATATCTTATAGTCTCTGTTTCTTTTTTCAGAGATAAAAAGGAAATAAAGCTAGGTAGGTAGAATGAGAAGGTATCTGGGAGAAGTTGGAGGTTGGAAAGAAAATGATAAAAATGTACAAAATGAAATTCACAAAGAATGAATTAAAAAGTAAATAGGAAGTCTGGAGAGTGAAACTAGCAGAAGACAAACAGAACCCTCAGAGCTGTGGGTAATACAGTGAAAGCTGAAGTCCCTACTTGGTGTCTTTCAAGTTTCCTAAAAGCTATGTGATCCTCAAAAAATATTCTTCACTATTGCTGCTACATTCAGAAACTTTTTGATTAGTCTTGGATTGTATGCACATTTGGGAGAATATGGTATAGAGTAGATAGGTATCATACTTTCTTCACTGATTTCAGGAAGCCAGAAGATGCAATGGTTAATGGATGAATCAAATATGGCTTCTCTGCAGCATGTGATATGATATAATCAGAGAAAATGAGGAAAATGTGACAGTTGTTAGTTTGGGATAATATATCTCTTCCTGGTCCCATGAACTATGAGAGGACATCTGGGTAGATGTGACTCAGGAGGGATGGATTGTTTTGGCCCAAGGCTTTCTTTCCTGTTTTAGCTATTTCCTGCTGATTGTGTCTATGTCTTAGGGATCAGAGAGTACATGATCCAAGGTCCAGAACCATTGGTCACTGGGACAGAGTGATGGAAAGTTCATCTGTAGATCTTTCCATCCTGGAGTTCACTGTACTTTCCCGATGCAAGGTCACTCAAGTATCTGAATGCATTCTGGACATTTTTGTCCCCACAGATAACATTTCATGCAAAGGTGGGTCTTAGTTACGTATTTTAAGAATTTGAAGAAGGGTCTATATGTTTGGAAGGGAGCAAACTAAATAGCAAATGGCTTTTGAAATCAGCAAGACAATTCAGCCTAGAGTGTGAAATTAGTCTTCTATGTTTATCTGTAGATATGTTGTATGTGATTTACTGTGTACAGCTTCTACTGGTGAGGAGGAATAAGAACTTCCTGCAATTCCCTCCTGCTCAGTTGTCTCAGTTCTTCATTAATGATTGTTTTAAAAAGCTAAATGTACTAATAGAAATTAACTGGACAAATTGATATTGCAGAGTTGTGCCAAGCTGATTCAAGCTTCAGAAAAGATAGACATACACATGCATTCCTTAAGAATTTCTTAGTCTGGCTTTCTATGGTATTGGAGAGCATAAGGAGCAGGGGTACCACAGAAATAGTGAGAACAGGGTAAGTCACCATTGTATCTAGGATTTCCAGATTCTAGATACCAAATGTGAAAAATTCATGTTGAAGAATTGGGAAAAATATTTAAGAATTTATAGGATGCTGTAATGCATAGCCAAGTACCCAATCAGTCCATGAGCAAGGAATCATGAACAGACATTCAACATTGCAGGATTTAGTTGGTGGACTATCGCAGAATATGGAGGTGCACAAGGTAAGTTGTCATATAATATTTATTGAAAGGGAAGTCACTTGTATGAGAAGCCGAGAACCTGAGGTCAGCGCTCTGCTGTTCTCCGAGCCTCGACCAGAACCCCAAGAGGCGGGTGTCCTCGTCCTCCTAGCCCTTTATGCCCTGCCTTCTCCCATGTACCTGTGACCACACCCAAATGGGCGTGGTCAGTGCTATGGGTACATAAGATCTCTCCCTACAGTGGGCTTTAATCTTCTCAGGAAATAAGGAGAGATAAAAATGGGTTATATTTTTAATAATGACTATTACCAAGGAACATTCACTTTATCAATGTGTCAAGGAGGAAACTAGGTCAGAAGCCACTTTTTGTTTAACTCCACCTCAGTGGAAGACTTTAGATCTCACTCCCGGAGTGGGCCCAGGTGGAAGGACAGGTCTTTCAGATCTGAATGGTCAGCAGCAGCACAGTCCTTCAGACACCAACATGACCACAGGTGGCATACCACATCCTGGGCCTCCATATGGCCTTAGGTGGCAACCCAGGACATACACAATAACACAGACTCAGGCTGAAGTAGGACCTGGGAAGAAGACATGCTTCCTAGCAACAACAGCCTGGGCATGGATAAAATCATGATCCCAGTTCTCATTGCAGATTGCCCAGATCATCATGGCCCCAGTGGCAGCCTGGCCCTCAAACACCATGCCCCCAGGTGGCAGCCCAGAGCCTGGGCATCTTCTGTGTCTTCGATGGAAACAGGTACCATGGATATAAACACAGACCCTGGCTGTGGTAGGGTCATGGACCCAGACATGGCCCTCAGCTTAAGTTTGGGTCTGGACAACATCATGAACCTGGATGGCAGCATAGGCCACCCGGGTCTGTATGTTCCCAGCAGCAGCTTGACCCTTGAAGAACAACATGGGCTCTGGTGTCAGCCCAGGCTGTGGCCCTCTGTATGGCCCATGGTGGCAATAGGAGCTTCAGATGTAAACTCAATAGCTGACCAAGAACAAGGCCATGAATGAACCCAGACAAGACCCCCCTGTTGAGAGCAACCCGCCCCGCCATCCGCCTGGGCCCTGCCACAATTGCCGTCCCCAAATGAACACACAAGACACTGCATTAATTATGAAGCTGTTGGCCTTGCTTGCTTCTTACTGTCTAGCTCTGACTTAAGTATTTACTGCGCTCACTCACCATAACTGGACCCTGCTACTAGAAGTGTGAAGCGGCCCATGGTTGACCCTGCCCTTCCCAGGCCAAGAGGCCTGGTGTGGAGCCGATGTTCTCATTTTTTTTTATGCAGGTAGCATTATAATATTTTGCCGAGGTGGTCATAAGATAATAGGTTCTATCTCAAAGTGAACATTGCAATGGGTTACATTGAATTTTTTTTTTAAGATTTTGTACTCCCCCCTCTGTGGTGTCTCATAGCACATTATTTCCATTAGTTATAAAGATGCCTCGGGTTCGTTCTCCATAATTCTTCTTGTCAGTTTCCATCATTTTGTGTCTTACATTATGGATTTGAGTATTCCATAAGCAATGCTTAGAGAGAATCCATCTCAGAGTATTATTATGACCAGTGGAGAATGTGATGGAGAAATTCAGTGAAGATGCAGGTGAAAATGCCGCTGAGTGCTCTGTGTTGCCTCGTGTATCTTGCTTTGTAATTGTTTTTCTGTCTCTTGGGAGTCTGCTCATTTCTGAAATGACAAGGAGTTGGGGTGAATCAGTATTGAGGGAGAGGGGACCTGGGAATAGAAAGAAAGTTGGATGTTGGGGACCTGGTTGGGATGTATGAGAGAAGTATCTATTTTGAAAACAAAACTAAAATAAGAAAGTGAGAAATCATATAATATGTTTCAAATGAGTATCTGCACTGGGAACAATGCAGACATAGTAAACTGAAGGGGACAGAGACGGTGCAGATAACCGTGGCTGTGGTTTGTATACAGGGCATTGCTAAGGGATGCATCAGGGTTAATATGGACCTCAAGAGGAAGATTTGCTGCCCCCTGGTGTATGTGCTTTGCCTTGTATTAAAGCTTAAAATAAGATAATGGCGATTTGGGTAGGGTACTCCCATCACTATGCTCATATGAATAGATTTAAGAGCAAAAAGGTCAACAGGAGAAAAAAATACCATGCCCTGAAGACAAAGTAGAGGATTTAGACTGTCATTGAAAAAAAAAACAACAATAAAAACAAAACCAAAAACACAAAAAAGGAATAAGTAGTTACATTGGAAGACTGTGGATATGCAACACACAGGAAACACAGGCATAGAAGGAAAAAAATATCCCGAGTGAATGTTATAGATCAGATCTTCAACAGGATCATAGAGGAAAACTCCCCCAAACTAAGAAAAGATGTACTTATTCAGCTGTAAGAAGCACACAGAACACCAAATAGATAGGACTACAAAAGAAGCACTGCATCTCATTTTTACAGGTAAAAGATTAAATACATAGGGGGAAAAGTATTGAAATCCCGAAGAGGAAAGCCACAAATCACAAGAGCAAACCCATCAGACTGGCATGTGACTTCTCAAGAAAAATTTAAAAGACAGAAGGACTTAAGTATTGTGGTCCAAGTTCCAAGCCCAGACTGCCTTGCCCAGCAAAAAATATTTGATAAGCATTGAATGATGATGAAAAATAACCCACAATGCAAGCTGACAGATGTGACTATGATGGCTAATTTTGGTTGTGAACTGAACATACTTGGGAAAAGGGAACCTCATTTGAAAAGTTCCTTCTATTGGAATGGCCTGTGAGCCTGTGTTTGGGGCATTTTCTTGACTTCTTATTGATGTAGAGGTGCCCAGTCCACTGGAGGGTGATACCATCCCTACACAGTGAGCCTCTGCTGCTCAAGAACGGTGGATAAGTGAGCAGGAGACTGGGGGCAAGTCATCATTTGGCAACTGGACACGGCTTCTCCTTCAAACACACATAGACTTCCATGCCTGGCTTCCTTTGATGACAAATGGTAAATTGTGAAACAAAACCTTTCACCCCCATACCAATTTTCTCTTAGACATGATAACTAGCACAGCAACAGGAGCTAAAATAGAACAGAAAATTGGTAGTTGTAAAACGAGACGATACATCTGACTCTGTTGTTTCACAGGGGGATTGGAAGATTTTGGAAGTTTGGGCCATAAAAAGTCATTGAGCACCCAGACGTTAATGTGCTGTCCCATATATTATATAAATTAGGGTCAAGTGAACAAATGCAATGTCTGGAGAAAAAGGACAGATCACTAAGAGAAAGTGTCCCAAGCAAAAATAGTCAATTTTCCAAGTGCTATCACCACCCTCCATGCCTTACTTCAACTGATCAGCCTGAAATTGCACTCAGACCACCCAGGCTAGTGACCCAAAGATCAGTTTTGAAGTACAAACCACTCAGGGCATTCAAATTGCTGAGTTTGTATGACAATGGTTGACATGACATTTGACAGAACCTTGAACTAGAAATACTTAATCCAAAGACTGCCAAATACAACCAAGCCGGGCATTGTGAAAAAATATTGGCAGAGATAGCTTCATTGTTGCAAATAGTTTTACTGTGTTAGAGTTAAAACCTTTCCTTTTTATTTAGACAAAGGTAGGGGGGAGATGTTGGATATTGATTACACTGTGGACCCTGAGATTGCATTATTTACTGGAAAAACTGTTTCTAGTTGTGGTGTGGCTTGGCTCTAGCTCATGTCTGTTAATCCAGGAGCTTTCTGCTTGAATATCTCAATCAGAATTAAATAAAATCAACCATAGGTCAAGAGGCAGAGCAAGCAGCCAGTTGACATACAAAAGCATAAAGAGATAGGGGAAGTCAGGGGGATGGAGAGAGACACACACAGGAAGTAGAAGGGAGGGACACTGAGGTGGCGGAGCCTCTATTTGAGATGACACCAGAGAAAGCTCTCTTTCTGGGAGGTTGACAGAAGAGGAAGGTCAGCTGGGTACTTTATCTGTGTCTCTGGGCTATTAGGTTTTCATCTCCAAATCTGGCTCCTGAATCTTTATTGGTAAAATTGAACAATTAAGATTTAGATAAAAACAACATCAGGTTTATTTATTTGGGACATATGAATAAAAATCCAAAAAGTTCATGTGCACAAAGGACTGAGGTTGTGTAAACAATCTTGAAACAAAAGAATACTGTGGGTGGTATCACCTTACCTGATTTCAAATTATAGTACAGAGATGCACCTACCTGATTTTTTTACAAGGATGGAAACTCTCTCTCTCTCTCTCTCTCTCTCTCTCTCTCTCTCTCTCTCTCTCTCTCTCTCTCTCTCTCTCACTCTCAAGCACAGAAACTGTAATAAATAATGATGGAAAACCTTTTAATTGGCAAAAATGAAGCTAGACACTTATATTTTGCTCTGAAAAAAAAACACAACTCAAAATGGATGAAATATCTTATTGTAAGATCTGAAGAACAGACACTTCTAGAAGAAGTAGAGTGAACACTCAAACATATGGGCACAGGGAAGACCATTCTGGATAAGACTGTACAGCACAGCAACTAAGCCCAACTACTAAGAAACTGGACTTCATTAAATTAAGGTGTCTGTGCAGCAAAAGAAATTGTTAATTGAGTGAAGAGGCAGCTGTTGCAGTGGGGTAAAATACTTGCTGGCTTTATGTCCAACTAAGGATTAGGGTCTTGAATATGCACAGAAATGAAAATTAATAAATAAGAAAACTGCATAATTAGAAAGATGGGCTGGTACAGAGGGAGAAGTAATGAGAAAGGGGTCAAGACCATTCTGTGGAAACACGTAGAAACAGCTGACCTGAGCAAGTGGGAGCTCATGGAGCCAAGTAAGACAGTGGGGAACCAGCATAGGACCAATTCAGGCCCCCTGAATGCGGGTGTCCACAATCAATCTATGGGGCCTCGGGTAGTAAATCAGTATTTTTCCCTGGCATAGGAATGGACTTTGGGAGCTCATTCCACATGGAGGGATGTTCTGTCAGCCTGGATACACGATGGAGGTCCTAGGCCCTGCCCCAGATGATATGACAGACTTTGGAGATCCCCCATGGAGGTCCACACCCTCCATCGGGAGGGGAGGAGGGATGGGGTGGGGGATTGGGGCAGTTGGTGGGGAGGAGGGGAGGGAGAGGGAGCTGGGACTGATGTGAGAAGCAAGTTGTTTCTAATTTAAATAATAAAAAAGAATACAGGCTGAGCTAGCCATGATAAGCAAGCCAGTAAGCTGCACTCATCCATGGATTCTGCACCAGCTCCTGCCATCAGGTTACCATCCAACTAGAGTTCTTGTCCTGACTTTCTTTGATTATGAACTGTGATGCGGACATTTAAGCCAAATAAACCTTTTTCTCCCCAAGTTTCTTTGGCCATGGCGTTTCATCATGGAAACAATAACCAAAACTAAGACAGCCAGCAAGTTTAGAAAGTCAGGGGCTGATGAATAATGACCTAAAAGCAAAGATCTCTCCATCTTTTGTTTTTATAAATTAAATGTTTGGGTTCAGTAACACCAGTTCTTTCATTCTGTGTATATAGGGCACTGTTACAGAGATTAGTCTGGGAAAATAAGGCCCTTAAGTGAAAGATCTGTTGCCTCCTAGTGTGTGTGTGCATTGATATACATTAAAACTTGAAATTAGATACAATGATGGAAGTAGAGGACACCATCATTGCACTCATATGGAAAGTCTTACCAGTAAAATGGATCAATGGAAGACAGATTATCATTATTAGGCTTTGAAGATAACAGAATTTAGACCACCAATGAAAAAATGATAAACATAAAACCAAAAATAAAAAAACAAAATCACACAAAAAGAATATGTTCAACTTTGGGAAATTGTGAGCAAACAATATTTATGAATCATTTGCAAAAAAAAATGAGAAGTCGAATCTTAGGTAAATGGCATAGATCCGATCTTCAAATGATTATAGAGGGAAATATCCCCAAGCTGAACAAACTAAGAGGAAAGATGGGCCCTTTCAGATACAAGAAACACACAGAGCATCAGATAGCACCACAAATGAAACTCACCCACCACGTTATATTTAAAACAGTGAATATACAGAAAAGCAAAGGTATTAAAGATTACAAGAAACAAGCATACATCACAAACAAGAGCAAACTCATCAGGGTAACAGGGGAATTCTCACTGGAAAGTTTACAGGACAGAGGGACTTAGAGCAATGTGTTCCAAGTTCTAAGAGACCACCGAGGTCAATCCAGACTACCTCATCTAGGAAAAAAAATCTGATAGAGTCGAAGGACAATAAAAATCTTTTCATGTACTTGCTAAAAGAACTGTGACTCCCAAATGAATCATGATGACTAAATTTCATTGTCAACAGAACATGCATGGGGAAAGGAAACTCACCTAAGAAATTACTTTCATCAGTTTTGGCCTGTGAGCATGTCTTTGAGGCAATTTCTTGTAATGTAGAGGTGCCAAGCCCAATGGGTATAATAACTTCCCTACACACGTGGATCTGGGCTCTACAAAAATGATGATAGACCATTTGCCTGCAAATTTCAAGATTCAATTTTTTCCCTCTGAATAGTACTCCATTGTGTATATATACCACATTTTCTCTATCCACTCTTCAGTAGGGGGGCATCTAGGTTGCTTCCTGGTTCTGGCTATTACAAATAATGCTGCTATGAACATAGTGGAACAGACATCCTTTTTGTATGAATGTGCATCTTTTAGATATATGCCTAAGAGTGGAATTGCTGGGTTTTGTGGTACATTGATTCCCATTTGCCTGAGAAATCTCCATACTGATTTCCAAAGTGGCTGTACAAGTTGGCGCTCCCACCAACAGTGGAGGAGTGTTCCCCTCTCTCCACATCCTCTCCAGCATAAATTGTCATTGGTGTTTTTGATTTTAGCTATTCTGACAGGAGTGAGATGGTATCTCAGAGTTGTTTTGATTTGCATTTCCTTAATGGCTAAGGATGTTGAGCACTTTCTCAAGTGTCTCTCAGCCATTTTAGACTCCTCTATTGAGAATTCTCTATTTAGTTCTGTACTCCATTTTTTAATTGGATCCTTTGGTATTTTGGAGACTTGCTTCTTGAGTTCTTTGTAAATTTTGGAGATCAGCCCTCTGTAAGCTGTGGGGTTAATGAAAATCTTTCCCCATTCTGTGGGCTGCCTTTTTGTCTTGTTGACTGTGTCCTTTGCCTTAAAGAAGCTTCTTAGTTTCAGGTGGCCCCATTTGTTAATTGTTGATCTCTGAGTCTGTGCCACTGGTGTTATGTTCAGGAAGCGGTCTCCTGTACCAATTCGTTCAAGACAACCTCCCACTTTCTCTTCTAAGAGGTTCAGTGTGGCTGGATTTATGTTGAGGTCTTTGACCCATTTGGACTTAAGTTTTGTGCATGGTGATAGACATGGATCTATCTGCAGTCTTCTATATGTCAATATCCAGTTATGCCAGCACCATTTGTTGAGGATGCTTTCCTTTTTCCAGTGTACCTAGTCACAAAAAGACAACCATGGTATGTACTCTCTCATATATGGATTTTAGACATGGATCAGGGGGAGTGTCAGTCTACAATCCCACTGCCAGAGAGTCTGGGAAACAGCAAAGAACCTAAGAGAGATATGCATGGTACCCCAGAGATGGGGAATGGAGCAAGATCTGTTGAGCAGATTGGGAGCAGGGCGGGAGGGGAGTGGGAGCTGGGAAAAAAAAGAGAGGGGGAGAAGAGGGGGAGAAAGGAGGTCATGGGGGAGCAAGAAGGTTAAGTTGGGGGGAAGAACAGGATGAGAAATATCATAATAGAGCGAATCATTACAGGTTTGAGGAGAGATCTGACACCAGTGAGATCTCTCGTGATCAACAAGGATGACACCAACTGGCGAACTAAGCAATAGCGGAGAGACCACCTTTAAATGCCCATCCCAGATAATGAGTTTGACGACTACCTTGTATGCCATCCTAGAACCTTCATCCAGTGACTGATAGAAGTACAGGCAAAAAACCACAGCTAAACATTGAACTGAACCCCTGGAACTCAGTGACAGAGAGGGAGGAGTGATGAGCAAAAGGGTAAAGAAAGGGCTGGTGACACCAGCAGAAACAGCTGACCTGAACAAGGGTGGGGAAGGGCACTTGGACCCCACACCAACAGCTGGGAGGCCAGCATGGGACTGATCCAGACCTCCTGAATGTGGATGTCAGTGCAGAGGCCTGGACAATCTATGGGACCTTGGGCAGTAAATCAGTAGGTATCCCTAGCATATAAATGGACTTTGTGTGTCCATACCACAAAGAGGGCCCTCTTAGCTTGGATTCTTGGGGGAGTTCCTATGCCCTGCCCTAAACTAAATGACAGACTCTGGATATCCCCTATGGTGAAGGGAGTGGGGATAGGGTGGGAGGCTTGGTGGGTTGGTGGGGGGTGTGGGAGGAGGGGAGGTAGAGGGAGCTAGGATTGACATGTGAAGCAAGCTTTTTTCTAAAATAAAAGACAAACATGGCATGTACTCTCTCATATATGGATTTTAGGCATAGATCTGGGGATTGCCAGCCTACAATCCCATGGCCAGAGAGTCTGGAAAACAGAACCTTCATCCTATGACTGATGGAAGCAGAGGCAGACTCCCACAACTAAACACTGAGCTGAACTCTAGGAACCCAGTGACAGAGAGGGAGGACTGATGAGTAAAGGGGTTAAGACTGGGCTGGTTTAACCTCCAGAAACAGCTGACCTGACAAGGGTTAGCTCTTGAATCCCAGACTGATGGCTGAGAATCCAGCATGGGACTGATCAAGATCCCCTGAATGTGGGTGTCAGTGAGGAGGCCTAGGTAATCTATGGGGCCTTGGGTAGTAGATCATTATTAACCCTGGCACACAAATGGACTTTGGGTGCCCATCCCACAATGAGAGATGCTCTCTCACCCTGGACTCCTGGGGGAGGGTCTAGGCCCTGCCCTGCATGAAATGACAGACTATGGACACCCCCATGGAGGGCCTCACCCTCCCTGGGGAAAGTAGGGAGCAGAAACTGAGCCAAAGCACCATCACCCTCATGCCTGGCCTGGTCCAAGGCAAGCAGACTGTGAATCTCATGTCTCTCCAGGGTTAGAGTCTAAGTCTCTGAAACAGTGTCATGTCCACTTTCATGAAGGTCTCTGTTCCCCTACTGGAACACTGGAAGAGGAATATCAAAGTAAAGTGCTCTATAAGAGAAAACTATTATGAGAAACTAACTAAGTCATAACCAGGAAGACTTATGAAGCAAGACGTTAATACATACAGGCATGGCATGCTCCTGCACTGAGGCAGAGGTCTCTGCATTGCATGAACCCATGTTGGGAGACTTTGGTGCCAAGGAGAATATCAGCACTCTATAGATGCATGATATTATGGAAAAGTAGAAACATCTGGGTTGAGGGAATTGGGATTAGTCAGATGTACAGGAACTTGCTGCAGATGGACAAAGTTGGAACACTTCACTGTGGTGTGATTGGAAAGGATCCTAACCATATGCAAATGGTGCTCAGGTAGACAAAAAGATGGTCTGTGCTCCCCTGGTTTATCAGAATTACTGTTAGAAAAGGGATAATACAAGGATGTTGACAGTGTTAGCAGACGCAGGTCTTATTTAGCATATTCTGAAAATCATATATGTTTCGATCTCTTGTGGGGACCTTGAGGGACTCCTTGGAGAATCAGGCAGATCCCCAAGGAGGTAAACATATTCTGAGTGTCAGGATCCATGTTGTGAGTAGGTGGAAGGGATTGGGGGGGAAAGGCAAGAAGAATTCAGTTTCTAGTAACCTAATTTCAGGTTTGTACAGTATCCATTAAATTCAAATCTGGGGTGTTTCAGCAGAGAGTGACACCAGCTGTAGTGCACACAGGTAACCATCAAATGTCACAACCTGGAAGATAGAGGTTGTATCTTGTCCATAAACCCTGGGAATACCTATTTCCAATGCATGTGCAGATGCAGTAGTAGTAGTAGTAGTAGTAGTAGTAGTAGTAGTAGTAGTAGTAGTAGTAATAGTAGTAGTAATAGTAGTAGTAGTAATACTAGTGATCATCTTGGTCATGGTCATAGTAGCAGGTAGCATGTCTCTATTCAGGATTTACGGGAGTGTTCTTTTAGAGACCCAAAAAGTCCTGAACATGAATTGCCATAAGAGATTTCCTATTGAACTCCGCATACACTTTTGTCTCCTTCTCCTCCTTCTTCTTCTCCTCCTCCTCCTCCTCCTTCTTCTCCTCCTCCTCCTCCTCCTTCTTCTTCTTCTTCTTCTCCTCCTCTTCCTCTTCCTCCGTCCTCCTCCTCCTTCTTTGCTCCTCCTCTTTGTCCTCTTCTTCCTCCTCCTCCTCCTCGTTGTCCTCCTCCTTGTCCTCCTTGTCCTCGTCCTCCTCCTCCTCCTCTTCCTCCTCCTCCTCCTTCTTCTCCTTCTCCTCCTCCTCCATCCTCCATCTCATTCTCATTCGTATTCTTCTTTGTCTCTGTCTCTTTTTCCTTGGTTTATTCCAAGACAGAGTTTATTTGTGTAGCCCTGCCTAACCTGAAACTAGCTCTGTAGATAATGCTCGTCTTGAACTCACAGATATCAACCTGCCTCTGTCTCTGAAATGTTGAGATTAAAGGCATGCACCACCACTGCCTGGCTCCTATGATTTTTTCATGTGATACCATTCTCATTCAGGTAGTGAATGGGAAGTACAGTTGCATGGTCCTAAGTGTAGGACAGCAGGAACAGTATCTGTGATTTTTCTTATATTCTTTATAGAAGAAATTTTGCAAATTTGTCATTCAAGTAGGGAAAATGCAAGACAAGCATGTCCTTGCTGTATATAAGAAAGGCATATGACACCATGTGGCCTGAACTTAGGGATCACATTGAAACTAGAATCTAGTACCACATAACAGAAATTTTGCTTGGTAGGAATTGTGAGTCAGTGATAACCTAAATCCATGGTTTGTTTTATATTCTGTTCCTCGCTGCATGAGGAGATCTCTGTTAAATAATAATATGCAGTAAAACTGAAGGGTTGGTTGCTAGAATTCTGGGCATGTGGTCTTCCTCTTCCACTGGATCTAATAAACATCAGTGACAGATTTAGTTCAAATACATCCTCAGTATTTTTCACAATCTTTGGGAAAGTATTTGGGAGCATAGTTCAAAAACTTTTATCAACTGTGGAGAGCTCAATTTCTCAGAGAGGAGTAAGAAGACATTTTATAAATGTTTGTGTAGTCAGATATTAATAGTTTTCCTCTCTCTAGGTGCTTTAGCCATGAAGTCTGTACTCTTCCTGGCCATGTTTTGCTTGGGAGTGTCCTCAGCTGCTCCAACACTTGATCCCAGATTGGATGCTGAATGGCAAATATGGAAGATGAAATATGAAAAATCATACAGCCTGGTTGGTAACCTGAAAACTGTCCGAAAGAACCACAGAGTGCATTGCAGTTGCTGTGGCTAATGTCCAGGCACATTAGAGGTCACAGACTCCACAACACTACTGAGATATTAATTGTGACTATTGTGAAAACAGGGTGGCCAGATTCCCTTTTTCTCTGTATGTAGAGAAGGTGTCATTATAATGTTCTAGAGTAGCTCTCCTACGCCTCTAATCCTTGCAGCAGCAAGTCCACAGTTCATGCAGGAGTTTAATTAGAGAAAGAATCACCCATTATGTTCTTATCCAGGAGGAAGAAGCAATGAGGAAAGAAGTGTGGGGGAAAAACATGGAACTTATTAAAAATCACAATGGGGAGAATGGCCTGGGTAAGAATGGCTACACCATGGAAATAAACGAGTTTGGTGACATGGTGAGTGACACGGATTGCTTCACACTGCATTCTCTTGAGTGCCTTGCACGGAGCCTTTCCTTTTATAATCATTTATGTACTTTTCCTTGAAGACTGATGACGAATTCAAGAGCACAATGATTGGTTCCCCAATGAGAACTCACCACAGGGGGAAAGGCATCTGGAAACGTGATGTTGGTAACGTTGTTTTCCCCAAATCTGTGAACTGGACAGAGAAAGGCTATGTGACTCCTGTGAGGAAACAGGTACAAACATGTCATGTGCCCATCTTCTTAAAACATATTGAAGAGGAAAAGGGCATGGTGTTTCTGTGTGCACATTGAGTAATACTCTTTCTTCTTTGAATTCTTCATATGTTTTGACAGTGCATATTAATCCTAGAAACCTATCACACATTCTCCTTTCTAAACACCACCTTTCTTTCGGTAGAATTTATGTCCTTCTCTTGTCATTAATAACCCATAAATCTAACTGGTCTTGTTCAAATGACCATGCATGAGGCCATGACTGAGGCAGGAGAAAACTGCCGGCATTCATGTCCTTTAAGAGACTGATTATCTCCTCACAGGCATCTGTCCACTGCTTTAAAATAATTTTCATACAGTAGAAAGCTGTCTGAGTTACTGCTGCGGTTGTTATTGGTTTGTGGATAACCATCTTTTCTTCCCTATTCAGGGAAACTGCAATTCTTGTTGGGCATTTTCAGTGACCGGTGCCATAGAAGCACAGATAATCCGGAAATTAGGCAAACTCACCCCTCTGAGTGTGCAGAACCTAGTGGACTGTTCTAAATCTCAAGGAAATAATGGCTGTCTTTCGGGTGATACATACAATGCCTTCCAGTATGTTTTGCACAATGGAGGTCTAGAGGCGGAAGCAACCTACCCATATGAAGGAAGAGTAAGTGGACATCCTATGTTGTGCTATCATTTTTGCTCACCTTGGAGTGTGGGACAATTGTAATGAAAATCCCACTGTCTTCAGGGCTCAACTTATTTGGTACAATCTCTCTGTACACCATCGATTCTGTCTTTAGAGTATCTATATTCACGTAGCTTCCTGGTGAAATGATTTCAGTGTATTTCTCTTTGCTTTTGTGCACATGAAGAATACTCAAATTACTGTACATACAAAATAGATTTCTCCACCATTAAAATTTCTTATGCATAGGAAGACCAACTGGTTGTCATTGAAGACATGCAAACTAATCTTCAGTTCTAAATCTCCCAGTAGCATTTCACTTCCTGGGATGATTTACAATTGCCCAGATTTGAGTGTGCTCAGCTGCCAAGGGCAGAATGTTGGGGTTGTGACACTTATTCCACAGGAACTGGGTGGAAGTGACTGAATCTCATACCTTTTTTCTTTTAAAGGAAGGACCATGCAGGTCTAATCCACAGAATTCTATTGCTGAAATCACAGGATTTGTGTCCCTCCCAGAAAGCGAGGATATCCTAATGGGTGCTGTAGCAAGTATTGGGCCCATTTCTGCTGGCATTGATGCTTCCCACAGTTCATTCAGGTTCTATAATAAAGGTACATATATTTTTTTATAGATTAGGAAAACTGTATGACATCTCTACACTACAACATGTTCATGGGTTTGTATTTAAGTATAAAATGTTATGTGAATAGTTGGTTTTCTGATATTTTTATTCCTTTATATATAATCATCATGAGTGCAGCTTTTCACCTGATGTGACCCCCCACATACAAGTTGATATGTCACAATTAATAACATTTATTGGTTAGTTAATTTTTTCATCTCTCCTCCATTCCATGGATGTTTTAGGTATTTATAGAAACTATCTGAAATTAAAAAAGACAGATCTTTTTGAGTTAAGTAATTTATCTTCATGAGTTTAACGTGGCATGAGATTCTAATAACAAAAAAATACAATATTCCAAGTCGCTATCTGATATGCAAGTAGAGTTGTGTTTATCAACACATACATGATGATTAGAATTGCTTCCCTCTGCAATTGCAATGGAGACTGGAACTAAGAACCGATAATGGGAATCAGGTTTTACACATAGCTAAGGAATGTAATCAGTACACACTAGGACTTGTTCATGGAGAGCAGGTATTTACACATAGCTAGGGGGTGTAACCAGTAAAACTCCAACTGCATGGGAGAAATTTGTTCCCAGGAAATGGTTAGATATTGCTAAACAGTGGGAAGTAAACCCAAGTTTGTTACAGAAAGGTGTAAGGCCCAGGAAGATTCTACAGCAAGACACAACCAATTCATTCACCAGATTACAATGCCAAACACAGCTTCTGCACTGGTTTATCCACCAGAAGGATCTCCAATTCTTCTGAATTATCTTATGATATGAGAGCTGTATAATTACTGTCTGATCTCGCAGCTTGTAGCACTTCCCTTTTCTGTGGAACTCTACATTAGTGTTCTCAGTAACAATTCATCCAGATCTTTATTCTGATTGTAGTTTACGTACTTCCAGAGATCTTTGAACTACCTCTCACTGTTGGTAGCAGTGGTCATAGTCAGGTGTCCTCTGAGACTCACATCCACTTCTGTTTTCTTTCTCAGGTATTTATCATGAGCCAAATTGCAGCAGTGATTATGTGACTCATGGAATTCTGGTGGTTGGCTATGGCTTTGAGGGAAATGAAACGGATGGTAATAACTACTGGCTGATAAAGAACAGGTATAAACTGCCAAAAATATGTATATTTGAACTTCCATGGCCTTGAGAGATGGTTCAGTGGTGAAACCACTGGTTGGCTTTCCAAAGGATTGATAAAGTAATTGTGTGTTGCACTCAGTAGTTGGATGCATAGCCTAACTTTGTTCCATTTAAGTTGAGCAATGTCTGTTCTTGTTCTCACGTGTGCATGCATAATGTTTGTTTACAGGTATGAAGGTTTGTATGTCTGTGGGCACATGAGTATACAAGTGCACATGTGTGGAGGTCTGACGCTAGCAGCATCAGCTTTTTATCAATTTATGCAACTTCTATGCTGCAGCAGTATGTCTTGCTGATCTAGGAATTCACTGTCTAGTCTGGCTAACTGCTTGGTCCAAATATGTCCTGTCATCATGCTCTGAGAACCTGAATTATGGGCACAATAAAATGTCAATCTCTCTTTAATGTGACTCTTCACACTTATTTCCAGTCAGCTTGAATGATCTACTTAAGGTGTGTGATCCTATTATTCCATTCTGTCACTGATTTCCTGTGGGTCAATGCCATGTTGGTGCCATTGCTTTTCTAAAACGTGACACGTCTTAATTTTGAACCATACACGTGTGGACAATCACTCTGCCCATTCTCTACTGTGGACTTACAGTTGTGCCCAAGGCACTTCTTGGTGCTCAGGGCTAGATCCTCTATCTTTTCTGATCCTTCTGTTAGGTGGGTCTTTTGTCAATATACATAATGTATGTAATACACATGTAATTATATTTATTATATGATAAATCCAACATGCAACGATTTTTCCACTAAATGGAAAACATGATTTCTTTCAGCTGGGGTAAAAAATGGGGCCTGGGTGGCTACATGAAAATTGCCAAAGACAAGAACAACCACTGTGGAATTGCTTCATTTGCCCGCTACCCCACTGTGTGAGTACCCTGATGGCCACAAGGAAATATTTGGCAGGAGTCAGCATTTCCAGAGGATCACGCTTTGATCAGCATACTCGATGGTCATGTCCCTGAAAAGCTACATTGCTTTGTGAATTTTGGGACCTTTCAACTATTTGACCTTATGACCACTGTCATTTTAACTAATGTGTGTTTATGATTCCTGCAGAAACATACTACTGGCTTTAATGGTTGTACAAATAAAATCGTTTAAATTCAAATATACCTTCTAGGTTCTTTCTCTTATTTCAGAGACTTTCTGTGGTCAAACTTGAAATTCATTATGAACTCAAGAATGAGTGTTATTGTGGTGTTCATAAGGTTGTGTGGATGGATCTACTGTGATGAATGGTATCCAACCATTGGTTATGGTTTGCTTATAGACTTCTATTTATCCTTCAGAATCTCAGACCTGAAGGAGTATGTGATAATTTCTGGATTTGACATTTTTAGTTGACACAAATTCACAGTCTCAATTCTTGGTCCATTTATGTAGTGCCAAGGCCCAGTTATCTCCTCCAAAGCATGATGCTGGGCTGGGACTCTCCCTTGTCATTATTTCAACCTTGTACTAGCTTCCTTTGGATCCCCGAAACTACAGCATGCCCTGATAAATGTAACGTAGTTGATGATAAAGACTTTAAAGTAGATTTTACAAGTATTAGAGAATTCTTTACAGGAAAAATGAATAAATCAATGAAGACAGAAACAGCGTGAAAGGAATAAATTATTTGAAAGCCTAAGAGTAGATTAGAACAATAAAGAAAATCCAAGCTGAGGGAATTTTTGCAATGAAATTCTTAATCATTCAAACACAAACCTCTGAGACAAGACTCAGCAACAGACTATAAGGGATGAAAGAAAGAATCTTAAGGAATCCAAAACAATATAGAAAAAATGAATAACCCAGTAAAAGAAAATGTTCAATTAAAAACTCCAGATGCAAATAACCCAGGTAATGTGGGACACTATGAAAAGAGCAAATGTTAGAATGATAATAGAAAAAGGAGAAGAAACCTAGATCAAAGTTACAGAAAACATTTTCAACAAAAATCAAAAATAAAAATTTCTTAACCTAAAGCAGGCGGTGCCTGTAGATGTACAAAGCACAAGAAACATACAGAGCACCACAAAGACAAACTCCCTTAAACTAATGATCATAAAACTAAGTGTAGAAAGCAAAGGATATGAAAGTCTGCAAGGGGCAAATACCAAGTAACATACAAAGATAGGACTATTACAATAACACATGGTTTCTCAGTGGAGACTATAAAAGACAGAAAGCCCTGCAGAGATATTCCACAAACTCTAAGAGACCTTAAATGCCAGTTCAGACTACTATATCCCAGAAAATATTAAATCATAATACATGTAGTAAGAAGGGTATTTTTATAATTTAAAGTTTAAGCATTATCTATTTTAAAACACTGTCCTAAGGAAAGTAATAGAAAAAAAAACCTTCAATCTTAAGTGGTTAAAAACACACACGATAAAACAAATCATAAACAATCCCAGACCTCCAAATAAAAATTGGGGGTGCCACATGATAACAACTACAAAAATAAATAAGATCGGTTCATTGATAACCCTCTGCATTAATGGCCTCAATCCCCACCCTGAAAGGAACCAACTAGTAGAGCGGATGCATATACAGGACGTAACCTTCTGCTGTATCCAAGAACCACATCAAAGATGGATATCACTTCAGGGTAAAGAGAAGGAAAATATTTTCCAAGTAAATGGACCTAAAAGGGAAGCTGGTATAGCCAGTTGATATCTGAAAAAATTAGACTTCAAAAAACAAAACCAATCCCAAAAGTCAGAGAAGTAAACAATATAATCATTAAAGGAAAAGTTCTCCAAGTGAACATTTGAATTTTAGCATCTGTGCACCAAACACCAGGGCAGGAAAGTCCATAGAGAGACTACTACTGCTTAAAACACACATTGATCATGACACACTGACAGTGGAAGACATCAATGTCCCACTCTAGACAATAGACAGGTCATCCAGAAAAAAAACTAAACAGAGAAATGCTAGAACTAAGGGACAATGTAAACCAAATGAACCAAACAGATATTTATAGAATATTGCACACAAACACAAAAGAATATACCTTCTTCTCTACACATCATGGAACCTTCTCCGAAATTGACCAAATCCTTAAAAACAAAGCAAGTCTCAAAAGATGCACATCCAAAAAATGAAATAACAGCCTGCATCCTATAGGACCATCACGGATTAAAGGTGGATATCAAGGGCAACAGAAACAAGAGAAAGCGTACAGACTCATGGAAACTGGAAAAATCATCACTAAGTGAAAATTGGGCCAAGAAAGAAATCATGAAAGAAATGAATGACTTCCTAGAAATGAATGAAAATGAATACACACAACATACTCAAACCTATGGAACACAATGAGGTAGTTCTCCATTGTTCATAAACTAAGTGCCTACATTAAAAATATAGAGATCTCATACTATCAACTTAACAACACACATGAAAGTTTTAGAACAAAAAGAAAATATCACATGCAAAAGGAGTATAGGGCAAGAAATATTCAAGCTCAAGAGTAAAATTTATGAATTAGGAAAAAATTTAAAGACCTCTTTACTAATGAAATTAGGAGTTGGTCCTTTGAGAAAAATTAATAATCTTGACAAAATCTTATAAGCCTAATAAGCCAAAATAATTAAAAGGCAGTAAGCAAAGTTCAAAATAAAATTAGAGATGAAAATGGGTGCATCACTACAGACATCAAAGAAATACAGAAAATAATGACATATTTTAAAACCACATATTCCTCCAAATTTAAAATCTAAAATACATTGGTAATTTTCTCAATACATACCATTTACCAAAGTTTAATCAAGGTCAAATAAGCAATTTTTCTTTCTTTCTTTTTTTTTTTTTTTTGGTTTTTCGAGACAGGGTTTCTCTGTATTGTTTTGGAGGCTGTTCTGGAACTCGCTCTGTAGACCAGGCTGGCCTTGAACTCACAGAGATCCGCCTACCTCTGGGATTAAAGGCGTGTGACAACAACGCCCAGCCTAGCAATTTTTTAGTATTTTTAGTTATTTCACATCAGTTTTCCCTTTCTCCCCTCCTCCAGTTCCCTCCCTGAAACTCCCCTTCCTACTTCCCTCAATCCATTCCTCTTCTGTTTATGTTCAGAAAGGAATAGGCTCTCATGGGTATCAACAAATCGTGGCACATCGAGTTGTGGAATGACTAAGTACTTCTCCTTGTATTAAGGCTCACTCACGAGGCAATTCAGTGTGAGGAATAGGTTCCCAAGGGCCAGACAAGACATTAGGGACAGCACCTGCTCCTATTGCTGGAAGGCCCACAAGTAGACCAAGTGACAACTGTCACATATATGTAGAGGGCTTAGGTTGGTCACATGTAGGCTCCCAGGTTGTTGGTTCATACTTTGTGAGTTCCTATGAGCTCAGGTTAGTGATTTCTTTAACTTTTCTTATGATGTCCTTGACCTCCGCCTGGCACCTACACTCTCTCCTCCCTCTCCTCATCAGGATTTCCCAAGATCCTCCTGATGTGGCATTTCAGAGTCAGATGGAAACATGATCCAAGGTAAACTGCCATCAATCTACAAGAATAACCTCAACTAAGACTCCTATCAAGAGTGGACACATAACCCAAACTGTCTGTCTGCTGATGTCACTACCTCAATTGTCATCAAAGACATTGCATCCAGTCACTGACCAAGAGCCATATCACTGGGTCTTGGGGTGAATTGATTCCCAATTTCCTTAGAAACCACCACACTGATTTCCAAAGTCACTGTACAAGTTTGCACCCCCTACCAACCGTGAAGGAGTATTTTCCTGACTCCACACCCTCTCCAGTAGAAGATGTTATAGAAGTGACGGAGCATGGGGAATATAGATACGTGAGAGAAGGAGGGTATAAGTCTCTTGTATGTCCATCAGAAGGAATTGGGGCAGATGTGACTCAAGAAGAGGCAACTGTTTTATTTTTTACCTGTTGAGCAGCTCTTTCCTGCTGATTGTATCTGTCTTCTAGGTCTCTGAGAGCATCTGACTCAAGGTCCAGAATCCTTGGTCACTGTGCATAATGTGGTGAAGTTCATCTGTACATCTTTCCAAGCTAGGGTTCATTGCAGTTGTCTGATACAAGGTGACTCAGCTGTCTGTATGTACTCTGACAATTTTGTTCCCCAGAGAAAACATTTCCTGTCAAAGGGGGGTCTTAATGGTATATGTTAGAGTTTGAAGAATGGGCTCTACATTCTGAAAAATGCAAAGTAAAGAGCATATGCCTTTAGAGACCAGCAAGTCAATTCAGACTACAGTGGGAACTCGGAATGCAGACATAGAGAAGCCATTGGCACTGCAGGCTGATCCTTTGTGTGATGGATCCTTTGTGGAAGGGGTCCTTTAAACAATGTACTAACGTAAACACAAGATTTAATGAACAGATGTTGTAAAGTCTGATAGTGACATGGTTGGATTAGGGCTTCAGAGTTCTAACCACTTCAACAGCTCAATATTTCCTATAGTCTCAGATGGGAATCCACCATTTTCATGAGATGACTGCAGTCTTGAAGCAATAATGCTTGTGTTATCTATATCAAAAATTATAGGCAAGTAATACTAAAAAGATATTGCTTCCATTGAGTTTTCCTTGATGCATTATATCATTTAAAATATAGACAATAGATTTAATGTAGAAAGCATATAAATCGGAATTTAAAGAATATTCTGAATTTTAAGGTATCAAATAATTAGCTTTATCAAAACAACTGCATTCATCAACATCCATTACTTTATCTTACAATAAGAAAAAAGAAGCAAATTGCCATAACATTTTCATTTGTTCCTAGGAAGAAACCTAAGAATATCCAGTAGGAATATAATCTGAGAATAGAGGTGGAGAGGTCTATGCATGCCATATCAGCACACTTCTTGTACTGCAAATCATAACCATGGATGTGAGTCTATTACAACTACACAGCATGCTCTACATGATAGAATGATACAGAAAGACAGAGAGAAAGACAAAAATAAAATGAAAGATAGTGAGGAAGAAATGTAGGAAGAAAAAAGAGGAAATGAGGTACAATGGAAGGATATGTAGAAGAAATGTAAGATAAGGTAGTTTCTATGGATAGATAATAGACCAATGATAGATAAATAGATGGATGATAGTAGATAAATTGTAGAAAGATTGATAATTGGTTTATTATAGACTATTGACAGATAGATTATACATAGATTGATAGTTGATAGATTATAAGTAGATAGATGACAGTGCTGGACATATTCTGAATGAATTTTCACTCATTCTGTAGGGATGTAGACTATACTAGCAATGGTGGAAAGCATTGTGGTTGCTTTTGAAAGAAGAGTTTATATGACCTATCCTCCTGGGTACACAGCCTGGATAAATGCAAATATGTATTAAGGAACATTCAAGACAACAAATATTCTAGAACCACTAATCATAGTAGTCAAAGGTGTGTGTGACTAATTAACACTGGTTGAAGAAAAGCTAAGTGAAATGTGTGCTCATAGACAGAATTTTAAGTCCCAAAATTAGGTGTTGAAATATGGCACAGCATGAATGATTTCAAATTATTAATTAAAATGAAAACTCAAGACATAAAATGAGGTACTTTACTATTTTATTTTTATATAGGAAGCATCATAATATTTTACTGAGATATTCACGATATAATAGTTGTTTTCCTATCAGTTCCAAAGTATGGCATTGCTACTGGCCATGGATTCATAGGAAAAAATCATTATCCAGATGGTAAACTTCCTTATATGAGTCACTTTACATGTGAATATGTTAACAGTAACAATTGTTGATGGTGACTTCTGTCAGATAACTTTATAATGTAGGAAAGTGCATATCATGCTTACAATCTTAGATATGGAAGATGAGCTATAGATAAGCCAACATAATTCCATGACCCTGTCTTCATGATTTTCTTGACAAACTATGAGAAGTCACAGTCCCAAAAGAAGCAGACACCACCCACAACCTACTTAACCCCTTTAAGCCAGTCAACATCCCCAGACAGCAGCCCCTTCCCCTGACTCCATATCCTGATATGCAACTTCAGAACAAGACTTTGACTTGATAGACCTCATTGGGCTCTCTTGGTGTGTGGAGTAACAGTGGCAATCCCACTGGTATTGTGGATTCTCTGTGGAGATCCCTCTCTCCAGCTGTTCAGAATGGTGCAAGGCAGTTTGTAGCCCTCAAAGATGAGTGGAAAATGCTCACTCTCACTATGGACTCAGTGTGTCAGTTCACCAGGAAGATTTAATGGGTCCACATTCAGATTCCACTTGGGCACATGCCCAAAGGACACTACTACCATGGAGACCCCTTTTCAAGCATGTACATAGCAGTCTAGTCATGATAATCAGATTTTGAAATAACCTAGATGCCCCTCAATGGATGAAAGTATAAAAAGTACTAACACAACTGGTTATTACTCAGGTCTTAAAAAAATTGAAAGCATGAAATATATAGATAAATGGATAGAAGTCTAAATAATCATTCTTATTGAAGTACCAGAGATCCATAAAGACAAATATGGTGCGTGTTTGCTTATATGTTAAGCCAAAGCTGCAATCCATAGAACTACGAAGGCTAGGTATAATGCTAAACAATAGGGAGGAAGATGGATCACCCTAGGAAGGGGGAATAGAAATGATAGTCATGGAAGGGGTTGGAGGACTGGAACAGGGGCGAATCAAGTTAATAGAAGAAATAAGAAGGGTATAAGTGAGACACTACAGGGAGAGACAGCTTAAATATAGGGCCGTTTGAAAATCTAATATGGCAGAAACTTCCTAAAACATATACATATACAAAGGCCATGTAAATGAAGTCACCAACTAACTGGGAGAATGAAGGACCACATCTCAGTGTCTATATGTGTTCCTTGTGCCTTTTCTTGGCCTCTTTATCTTCTGTTTGTTTTGTCCTGTCTCATTTATTCAATTATTGTATTTTATTTTATTATTGTTTTTTAGATACCTGTTTATTTCCTATGAGAGACAGAAAGAGGGAGGATACAGATGCCGGGGGATGTGTGGAAGAATTGGAAGAGTAGAAGGGGAAAATTGTAATCAGGATCTATTTAAAAGAAGCAAAATCTATTTTCAATAAAAACCGGCCATCAACCTAAAATAAATAAAACCTCTATTTTGTTACACTGCAAATATAAAAGAAATGGATTGTTGTAATATTTTCTTTGTATTGTGACAGATGAAGCTTTCCTGGAAATCAGAAGGTGTAGTTAGCCATATGGGTCTTGAGGTCTGTACAGACAGACAGGAAATAAGAAGGGTTGGCAAAGACAGGAGTGTAGCCCTTTTTGGTCTAAGCAGTCTGAGAGGTAAGGGGTGACTGGCAGGTCCTTTGCTTCTCTGATTTTTCAGCTTTTACCCTGATGCACGACTCCGGGTTCCTATTATTAAGACTAATTAGGAACATACTTCAGTGGATAGATATTTGCATGTATACGACATACCCAAATTAACACAAAAAATAATAATTAAAAACAGCCATAATTGTGTAGCCGGGACAAATTGTCCATCACAGGTTTTGTGACTGGCTTGGTATCCCAATCCCACCACTGGAAGTCTTGCCTGGTTACAGAACATGTTCTGTGTCCCTCATTACCAGGAGTCTTAGCCAACACTACCCTTCATAGTTCCTGGTAGTTTCCACTGTACAAGGCTTCTAGCTCATACCTTAAGATGTCTCTAATTCTAGCCATTTCTTCCAGTATTCTCTCTCCCTTTCAAATCCAATGCCTTCATTCCTTAATTGCCAAAAATTTTTTTATGAATCCAGAATTGTGAAGGAACTGGGACCCACTAAAGACATAACAACAACATCAGAAGGAAAATTTACAGACCTAACTCTCTGATAAAACAAGGCCTCAGGAACAAGTTTCAGGCAGGTTAACAGTAAACTTAGGTGTGAGCTTTGCTCCGAATGCATCTATGATACGCTGATAAGGAAACCCCCAGGTGGTTAATGGTGTTCTAGTGAACCAGTTCCAAGCTGTAATCTCTGATACTACGTAGTTAAATGATAAAATTACTGAAACTTTGGGAATAGTATGTAGGGTCACACCGCTGTGCTCCAGAAACATGACTTCTCTGGCTTTGTGCTTATACCCCCCATGAAAGAGGATTTGAGAATCTGTGCATTATCTTGGTCTCAATGACCTTTGAACTTTCAGCACTGTTCCTGGGCTCACACAGGCCTGTTCGTTAGCCATAGTTATTGACCTAAGCTCACAAAGAGCTCCTGGACCTCCTGGACCTCCATCAGTGCCATCCTCCCAGGGGGCCACAGTTGCAGGACTTCACAGCAGATGAGGGACGTGCCTGAAAACTTCCAAACCACCTTCACCAGAGAGGCTTCCCCAGTAGAACCCATCAGCAGCATTTCTGCACAACAGTTGTTCCCTGCTTGGTGGGACGTCTGTTTAACTTTTCTATTAGCATGGAATTGCAATGAATGTTTGTGTGAATGAACCTTGTATATTTAAAGGTGAATCTTGTGTGGCTGTCTTGATTCCCTGCATTAGGGCCCATAGACCCATGGAATGTGCAAAACAGTAGGATCATTTTGGTGTCTAAGCATAGTCTTTCATTCTAAATAACAGCTTGTTTGACCTTACAGGTGAAATACCTCATTTGGACTAGGGTTTCAGCCAAGGAACTGAGGTGCCTTTGAAGTCTCAGCAAAATCTTAGAATGTGGAGGATGTTGCTTGTGACTTATTTGAGAACAAGTATTATATTGAGGGCAAAACTCTGCTGAGTAATTTTTCTCTTTTTTTCTTAACAGTCAAAAGACACTTTAGTGAGGAAGCTATAGAAATTAAAGAGGGTAAGGAAGTTAGAGACCTGAGACAGAAAGAGGATATAGGTTTTCCTTATGTCTATCAGGAGGCACTTGTGTAGATGTGACTTAGGAGGGGTGGACTGTTTTGGCCCAAGGCTTCCTTTCCTTCTCTAGCTCTTTCCTGCTGATTTTGTCTGTCTCCTAGGGCTCAGAGAGTGCTTGGCCCAAGGTCCAGAATCACTGGTCACTGGGACACAGTGAGATGGAATTTCATCTGTAGATCTTTCCATCCTAGAGTTCTTTGTACTTTCCTGATGCAAGGTCACTCAAGTATCTGAGTACATTCTGTACATTTTGTCCCCACAGGTAACACATCCTGTAAAGGTGGGTTTTCCTTAAATGCCATCCCATAGAGACTTCATCCCATAGCTGATGGAATCAGAAACAAGATCATAGAAGGAACCTCCACTAAACTAAAAAAAGGTATACTTATTCAGCTATAAGAAGCACACAGAACACCAAAGAGATAGGACTACAAAAGAAGCACTTTATACCATTTTATGCAGAAAAGATTAAACACATAGGGGAAAAAGTATTGAAATCTTGGAGAGCAAAGCCACAAATCACAAGACCAAACTCATCAGACCAGCATGTGATGTCTCAATGGGAAATTTAAAAGACAGACAAGACAGAAGGACATAAGCATTGTGCTGCAAGTTCTAAGAGACCACAGACGGGGTAGCCCAGACTGCCTTGCCCAGCAAAAAATATTTGATAAGCATTGAATGACGACGAAAAGTAATCCACAATGCAGCCTGACAGATGCAACTATGATGACTAGTTTTGGTTGTAAACTGAACGTACTTGGGAAAAGAAACCTTGTTTGAAAAAAATTCCTTCTAATAGATTGGCCTGTGACCATGTGTTTGAGGGATTTTCTTGACTGCTCATTGATGTAGAGGTGCCCAGTCCACATAGTGAGCCTTTGCTGTTCAAGAAAGGTGACTAAGTTAGTTAGCATGGGACTGGGAGCAAGTCATCATTTGGCAACTGGATGCGGCTTCTCTTTCAAACTCATACATTGAGTTCCATGCCTGTCTTCCTTCAATGACAAATGGTAAACTGTGAAACAAAACCTTTCACCCCCATGCCAATTTTATCTTGGACATGATGTCTAACACATTGTCAGGAGCCAAAATAGAACAGAAATTGGAAACTGGATAATGAGGTTTTGCTATGATGTACCTGACTGTGTTGCTTCACAGAGGGATTGCGATGGTATTTTGAAGCTTGGGCCTTGAAAGCCATTAATGTGCTATTCAGTACATTATAGTAATTATGGGAATTCCAGAGGCAATAATGGAGTAGATGCTGTGCATTGTAGTAAGTTTCCTAGCTTTAGTCTGTGTGTGAAGCTATGAGGGAAGACATGATGGAGGAGTGTGAACATTATGTCTGAGAAGAAGCACACATCAACCCAAAATAAGTCTGGTCATTCTGATGACATAAATTTAAGTATCATTACTTAAAACTCATTTTACTTAACTTAGAAAACATGTAGTTTATCTAGGAATAACGTAAAACACATGAGACAGATTTTGCCACCATAAACTCTGGTAAGAGGCAGGCCTCAGGAGCAAGCTCCAGGCAAGCCACCAGGCAGCTCATATATGAGCCTAGCCCAGCACATTTCTATGAAACACTAATGAGCTAAACCAAAGCTGGGATTGATAAGCTGGCAACCAGCCCCAAACTGTGACTTACGAAAGTGATAAGTTACTGCCTAAAAATGATAAAATTAGCTATATCTTTGGGAATGGTATATAGGATTGCACTGTTGTGCTTCTGAGATGTGGTTTTTCTAGCCTGAGTGTTTATACTCATCTGCAAGAGGACTTAAGACTCTGTGCATTGCCATGGACTCAATGGCCATCAAACTTTCAGCCCTATAACTGTATCCACAAAGGCCTGCCTGTCGGCCATAGACAAATCTCACAGGGATCTCCTGGACATTAGTCGATGCTGTCTTCCCAGGTTTCCTTAGATAAATGACATAGCAGATGTGAATCAAGAGTTCAGTCTTCCAAAGTGTCCTTACAGGAAAAGACTCCCCAGTGGAACGCTATAGTAGCATTTCTGCATGATAATTTTTCTCCTCAAGGGGATGTATCTGCTTATAATTTATTTTAGCAACATGTTATAAAGAATATGTGCGTGGGTAAACCATGTATATTCAAAGGACATATTTTGTATGGAAATCCTAAATGCCCAGCACAATTTAGTCCATAGACATTATCAACAAGGGTGGTGTCATTTTGGTGCCTGAGCTTTATCCTTGGTGCCAAGGAATAGCTTGTTTCCTCTTAGAGGTGACTTTATTCCCTGTGGCTAGGATTTCAGAGTTGGAATGATTCATCCAAGGCAGTGAGGTGGCCATGAATCCTGGACAGGATTTTCGAAAAAGGAGGACTTTTAGGTGGCTTCTTTATGAACAAAAATGATACAGAGGGTATAACTTTGCTGAGTAATTTTTCTCTGTGTGATTTTTAATAAGAAAGGGTCATTTCAATGATATAGAAATCAATGTATTCGGGAAGGTAGAGACATAAGTGAGAATGAAGCTGTAAGTTCTCATCATGATTATGAGAGTGTTTGGGGAGTTGTGACTCAGGAGGGTTGACTGTCTTGACCCAAGGCTTCCTTTCCTCTAGACTAGCTCTTTCCTGCTGATCGTGTCTGTCTCTTTGGGCTCAGAGAGTGCCTGACCCAAGGTCTGGAATCATCTGTCACTGGGACACAGTGTGATGGAAGTTCATCTGTACATCTTTCCAAGCTAGGGTTCACCATTACTGCCTGATGCAAAGTCACTCTCAAGGGTCTCCATATATTCTATTCATTTTGTCCCCACAGCTACTGTATGCTGCCAAAGAGGGACTCTGTGGTATATGGTAAAGTTTGAAGAATGGGTCTATACATTTGGAAGGGAAGAAAATAAAGAGTAGATCCCCTTTGAGATTAATAAGTCAATTGAAGCCGGGCGGTGGTGGCGCATGCCTTTAATCCCAGCACTCAGGAGGCAGAGGCAGGCGGATCTCTGTGAGTTCAAGGCCAGGCTGGACCCACAGCCTCCAAAACAATACAGAGAAACCCTGTCTCGTAAAACCAAAAAAAAAAAAAAGTCAATTGAGACTAACTCAGTCTTCTATGTTTAGCCAAATTGATGGTGTTTGAAGTTTACTGTTAAAAACTCCTAGGGTTTTTAATACAAATTTATTTAGATTTTTTAATTTTATATCCTGGCCAAAGTTTCTCCTCCCTCTTCTCCTCCCAGTCTCTCTTCCCAATCACCCTTTGTTTCTATCCCATAATTATCCCATTGTTTCTGCTTAGGAGGGGGCTGGTCTTCCATGAATATTCAACAAAACATGGCATATCAGATTACACTAAGACCTAGTACCTCCCCATGTATTATGGCTGGGCAGGATGAGGCGGTATGAGGAGTAGGGTCCAAAAATCTAGTAAAAGAGTTAGAGATAGCTCCCATTCCCACTCTTTGGAGTCCTACAAGAGGACCAAACTGCACAACTGTCACATGTGTGCAAAATGCCTAGGTCAGTCCCATTCAGGCTCACTGGTTGTCAGTTAAGTCTCTGTGAGCCCCTATGAGCCCAAGTTAGTTGATTCTGTGAGTTTTCTTGTGATATCCTTGACTCCTCTGGCTCCTACAATCCTTTCTCACCCTCTGATGCAGCTATCAATATGTATTCAACCATGTTCTGACTTTTAAGTTAACTAAGCATATATTGACAAATAACAATGATAATAAAGCTGAAAGTGCTACAGAATTAAAAAAAAACACATCTTCCTGATGTCACAGAATTTTGGTAAGCTGTTTGTAACTTCAGAAAATGAAGACATGTACATTAGAGTCTCAAATCCATTGCATATGAAATCATTGGTCTGCCTTCTCTATGGTATTGGAGGTGGTAAAGAGTGATGGTGTTTCAGACACAGAGAAAGCAGGGTGAACCATCTTCCTATCCAGTATTTCCAGTTTCTAGATGACATCTGAGAAAATTAAGGCGTAAGAATTGAACAAACCTTGTTACAGTTTTTACAAGAAGTTGTCCTGAAGAGCAAGAACCCCATTGATGCATAAGTGAGGAATCCTTAAAAGACAGGCAACATTACTGGGCATAGGTGGTGGATTTTACCCCAACGCTCAGGAAGGAAGCAGAAGTAACTTAGGTTGTATTTTGAGTAGTGTGTGTTGGCAAGCAATATTCATGTTGCCAATGTGTCAAGAAGACAAGAACATCAGATGACACCTTTTGTTTTATCCAAGCTCAGTGGGAAGACTTGGCATGCCACTCCCAGACAAAACCTGGTGTTTAAGGTTCAAGTTCATGCATTCACCTTCTTACTGAATTTGGTGTTTGTTTTCTTCTCATTTACCTCCTTTTGCTTCTCAGTGGAATCCTATTACAAAACCAGCATCACTGTCCTGTAAACTCTTCTCTTGAGGAACTGCTTGCTTACATTCTTGCACTGAAACTTTCCCCTTTTCCTTTTTCCTTTTTTAATATGATTGACAGATTCTGGGGAATTTAGATCAGGTTACTGAGACCTGTAACAAAGATAGGAGCCTGATCCATCACAAAGAATAAGGCTACAGGGTCAATTCTTTCTCTGTTTGGAAAAGCCCTTAGGACTGCAAGGGAAATTGTGATTAGGACTGATGAGGAGAAGGTCCCCATTGAGGTAGGAATTATTTTATCTTTGAGGAAGCCACACTATACTGATTTTGTGCCTGGATCTTGTCTAGAAAATGGTTTCTCTATGATCTGTGCTCATCTTTTATCATCGTTCTCGTGGTTACAAGCAATAAAGGTTGTCAGAGTACTGTCTTAGTGGATGGCACTGTCCTTGGTGCTTGACAGCAAAAAGGTAGTCAAAGACCTCCACAGATAAAGTAATATTTCAAATTCCTTCATATGAATAAAACAAAACAAAACCAATACTTGTTGGTCTAAGTCTAGTCAAGTCACACTCACTAGAATACACTTCACAATATTCTGGAGAGTTAATGAAGTCCCGAGTGAATGTGTGCAAGTGGGCATGTCTAAGATCCCATAGCCTCAGGTACTTGGAAATGCAAAATAAAACAAACAAACAAACAAAAAATAAACTAGTACCTCTGTTCAGAGAAGGGCCAAGACAGTGCTTTCCTCTGTTCAGAGTAGGAGTGCTGATGAGTGATTGACCTTCATCTAAAACCAGTGCATGCAGAGAGCTCAACCACATCTCCCTCCTCTCTGACATTTGCATACATTGTGGAGAATGCTCCACAACAGAGCCCTCTCACCAAAACTACCTAACCCTTCTTCTTCATGCTGTATATAATAAATGTGCTGAGTTTCTGGTTGCATAATTGGTGTGTTCTATCAGAGTGAGCGTAATCCACCCCATTATAGATTTTCTGTATGCGTGTTTGTTGTTTCTTCAGTAGCTGTCATTTCTTTATTCCCTAGCCATGCCAGTCAGGTTTTTAGGACTCAGCTGTGCTGGACACTACAATACTCACGAGTAGGTTAGCAATGGTTACTCATTGTAAAACCAAAGCAAAAACTGATCTTTCCTTTAAAAATGTCAAGAACATCTCACTTCTTCTTTTGGGGACCCAGTTAAGGATGTGCAAAGCTTTTGCTTTATTTTGTTTTGAACAAAAGTACTAAGCTTTCCAGAGATGTTTTACAGTGTCCTAGTCACGTGAGTTAACAACAGGTCCTAAAGTCTGGGGAACTGGCTAACTCTCAGCTGGGTTCCATGTGGATGAGTCGTGGGAAAATTGGAGCTCCATAAAGAAACAACATATTTAAAATGGTCTTAGTATAATGATTATGTGGTTGTTTTCAGAAACAGAGATTGATGGATGGCTTCGGAGCCAAATCTAGACCATTCCTCTCCGTCATCACCATCCTTGACTTCAAATTCCTCCTCGTTGCCTCATATACTTTATGTATTCTTCATGTACCACATAGACACATAAGGGATAATATATGGTATTCTCAGTTTCTGTTAAAAATTTTGTATCAAAGAGTATCCAGGTAGCCTGGTAAATACTGAGGGGGCATGTGAGTCGTTTCTACGTTAAATTTGATTTTTTAAATTACTATTATTTTTTTATTCATTTTGCATACTGACCACAGTTTCCCCTCCCTCCCCTGCTCAGTGTAATACCCCATAGAGATACACACACACACACACACACACACACACACACACACAAACAGCAAACCATTCATTTCCACTCTTAGACTTCAGCCTTAGTATCACTATCAACTTTGGGAGTCACTATCTCCTAAATGTTTTTACAAGATGCAGCTCAATATCACCCTGATGCAGGTCAACAGAAGACCTGAGGGTCTGTGCTCTCACAGTATCACATCACAGCTATGAATTAAACACAAAACCAAATGCATTAACTAAGCCCACACAAGAGATGGGTAACCGAGACCTCCCATTACTAAACTGCTCTGGTACAACACCACACAGCTTTTCAAGGGGACACAATCAGATAACCAAATTTAGGTATGATGTGATCTAAGGCCTACCGGATTCTTATCTCACTTCCTCTGAGAAGGTTAATGAGTTCAGCTCCCCACTGTCCACAGAGGAAGCCTAAACCCACCTCACAGGGACAAGCTGAGATCATATCTTAGAAAGAGCCTGAAGTCTCAGTGCCTGCAGGCCCAATCCAGTAACTAACACAGTCAATCAAAAGAAGGACATGAATGAGGGGAGGGGACAACTGTATACATAAGTAGTATTTAAAGTTTGAGCAAGGTGTTGCTGGGCCAGATCTTGGGACCTCAGCAAATTTTGACGAGTTGTATCTGTGGAACACACTGAGGCAGCTGCTGTCACCACAGGTGAGACCTTGCCAATGCAAAGGCAGAATGGGATGTGGCCCTGTAGAGGAGCCTTGAGAAACTCCATGGAGAATCAGACAGATCCCCAAAAAGGAGAATATAGTTTAAGGCTCAGCATTCCTACTGTGTTTAAGAGGTGAAGAAGGCAAAAAGAAACCAGGCCCTTCCTAGTTCCAGGTTTGCGTAAGTTCCCAGTAAGAGCAAGTGTGTGTCTGCCCATGGACTGTTAACCTCTGGTCCTTTGAGCACCAGTAACCATCATTGTCACCTTCTGGGCAATAGAGATTGCTACTTGCACATAATCCCTGTTTGTAAGTGTTTTCAATTGACATATGCAGATATAGTAAAAGGTGGCATGTCCTTAATTAGGTGCTTTGGGGATATTTTTTTAGAGACCTGGAAAGTGCTGAACATAAAAATCCCATGAGAGGCTTTATTTGGTATTCCACCGGAATGGCTGGATGTGGCATTTATGGTTTACCCCATGTGACAATATTCTTATTGACCTAGTGTGTGGAGTTTGATCTCATGGTCTCAACTGTGAGACAGAAGGAATAGTAACTGATTTTTATCACGTTCTTTATAGAAGGCGTATCACGATTTTCCATTCAAGAAGGGAGGGTTAAAGACAAGAACTAACCCTGCTTTATATTGGAAAGGGAAATAATGCCACATGGCCTGAACTTTGATATCATCTTGAAACTAGGAGCTGATATCACATAATAGAAGTTTTAAGTCATATAAATTGCCAATAAGTGATATTCTACATCCATTTATTTTTTTTTACCATCTGGTCCTCCATGTGTATGGAGATCTCTCTGAGATATTAAGATGCAGTACACCTGATGTTTTCATTGCTTAAATTCTGGGCATGTCGTCTTCGTTTTTTCTGTTGGATTTGATGATAATAAGTGGCTGTTTTAGTTCAAACATTCTCAGCCTTTTCTACAACCTCTGGGAAAGTATTTGCAAGAATAATTCCAAAAATTTTTATTGGTCACAGATGAGTTAATTCATCAGGAAGGAATAAGATGTTTATAAAGTGTTTCTTTAAATTCTTAAATATAGTCATTTCTTAATTTCTTTCAAACTCAGGCCTTGAATCATGACCCTTGCTTTCTTCTTGACAATCCTGTGCCTGGGAGTGGCTTCAGGTGTCCTAACACTTGATCCCAGGTTGGATGCTGAATGGGAAGAATGGAAGGAAAAATATGAAAAATCATACAGCAAGGTTTGTAACCTGGAAACTCCCCAGAAAAAAAAAACTGCAGAGTGAATTGACATTGCTGCCCATCCCTAGCCGCCAAAGTTCCCATGCCTCACTAAGGGATTGCCTAACCACAATCATTGTTAGCACACAGTGGTCAGAGTTCCTTTTCATCAGTATGTGCGGCTATAGTGTACTGAAATTCATCCCCCTGGCCTCTATTTACCTGCAGCTGCAAGTCTACTTGGTCAGCTTGTCCAGGAATTAATTGGAAATAAATATTAGATATTATACTCATTTCTAGGAGAATGAAGAACTAAGGAGATCAGTTTGGGAGGAAAACATGAAAATGATCAAACATCACAATGAGGAAAATAGCCTGGGTAAGAATGGCTACACCATGGAAATAAACGAGTTTGGTGACATGGTGAGTGTGACATGGATTGCTTCACGCTGCGTTCTCCTGAGTGCCTTACATGGAGTCATTTATTTTATAATCATTTATGTACTTTTCTTTGAAGACTGTTGAAGAATTCAGGAAAACTATGAATTATATTCCAGTCCAGACTCATAGAGAGGGAAGAAGCATCAGGAAGCGTGAAGTTGGTGGTGTTTTACCCAAATCTGTAAACTGGAGAAAGAAAGGCTATGTGACTTCTGTGAGGAAACAGGTATGAGAGTGTCACAAGTCCACGTTGAAGAGGAAACACACTTGGTGTGTCTGTGTATACAATGAGTGTAAAGAGATGGGAAGTTCATTTTTTAAATAGTATTTTTGTCTTTGAATGCTTTGTACAATTTTACAGTGTACATGGATGCTGGCAATCTACCACACACACTCTCTTATTAGTAGCCTCCATCCCATTTCTCCATAGAATGCATGCCCTGTTTTATTGTGATTAATAATCCATAAAACCAATAGGTCTTACTCAAACGTTCACATGTGTGGATACCCAATGGGGCATGAGAAAAGTGACAGAAGTCATGTCCTCTAGAAGAGTGACCATCCCTTCCTAGGTATTTCTCAACTGCCAGCACATCATTTTCGTAAATTATTACGCTTGTCTATGTTGTCAGTATAGCTAGCACTTGCTTGTGGATGATTGTACTTTATTTTCTGCTTAGGCTTATTGCAATTCTTGTTGGGCTTTTGCTGTGAATGGTGCCATAGAAGGACAGATGTTCAAAAAAACTGGCAACCTCACCCGTCTGAGTGTTCAGAACCTAGTGGACTGCTCTAAACCTCATGGCAATAATGGCTGTGACTGGGGTGATCCATACATTGCCTATGAGTATGTTTTGCACAATGGAGGTGTGGAAGCTGAGGCAACCTATCCATACGACGGAGAAGTAAGTGGATATCCTATGTCACCATTTCAACTCAGCTTGGAGTTTGTTGCAATTGCAGAGATAATCCAGTGCCTTCAAAGCTCAGATCAGTTGATAGAATCACTCTGTAGACCACCAGTACTGTCACTACAGTATTGACATTTGCGTAGCCTCCTGATCAGATGAGTTTGGTGCAGCTCTCTTTCCTTCTGTGCAGAGGAAGGATATGCAAGTTATTAGACACACTAAATAGATTTCTCCATCATTAAAACTTCTTATGAATAGGAAGACCCTTTATCATTGAAGCTATGAGAATTAATTTTCTGTTCCAAATGTTCCAGTAGCATTTCACTTTCTGGAATGACTCACAGTAGCCCAGACTTGAGTGTGCCAAGGGCAGAGGGTTGGTGGTTGTGACTTCTGTTCCCCAGTAGGTGAGGGGAAGTAACTGAGTGTCTGACCTCTTTTATTTTAAAGGAAGGACCATGCAGGTATAATCCAAAGTATTCTGCTGCTAACATCACAGGATTTGTGTCTCTCCCAAAAAGTGAGGAAAGTCTAATGGCTGCTGTAGCAACTATTGGGCCCATCTCTGCTGGAATTGATATTGCCTCTAATTATTTCATGTTCTACAAAAAAGGTTAGCATATATAATGAAATGAAAAAAAATCTTGTGATATCCCCCATGCTACTACATATCCATGGGATCACTTTTATGTATAAAATGTGATATGAATATTTGGATTTCTGGATTTTTACTCCTGTCCATTTAACAGTATAGAGTTAGGTTTTTTTCATCTCGTATGACCCTCCACATGCAAGTTAATATGTCATAATTGCTAATTATGGCCTAGCTAATCATTCAACTCTTCTCCATTTGCTGGCTGTTTCAAATATATAAAGAGACTGATTATCTGAAATCAAATTATAATAGAACATCTTGAACTAAGCAATTTATACCCTGTGAGTTTAACTTGGCATGAAATTGCAATAGCAAAAATGTAAGATTTCAAGGAGTCATCTCATATGCTCACAAACAAGTGTTTTTCAACAAATCTGTGATCATTTGGATCTCTTCAGTTTTCTGTGGAAACCCTATGTATGTTAGTAATCTTGGCAACAATTCATCCAACTGTGAAGTCTGATTGTAGTTTAGCTCATTTCTGGGGTCGTTGGCAGTAGTCACTGCCAGGTGTCCTGTGTATCACTCATATCAGCTTCCGTTTTATTTCTCAGGTATTTTTCATGACCCGAAATGCAGCAATGATACAGTGAATCACGTAGTTCTGGTAGTTGGTTACGGATTTGAGGGAAATGAAACTGATGGCAATAACTACTGGCTGGTCAAAAACAGGTATGGCCTATCAAAAATAAAACAAAACTATAATTAAAATTTCAAGGGCTGGAAACATAGTTTCCTGGTTAAGAACACTGGCTGCCCTTCCAGGGGACTCATGAAGGGATTGTCTGTTGCAGTCAGTATTTGAATAGCTGCCTAGAGAAATTTGTAACACTTAAGTTGAAAAAAAACCCTGTTCTTGCTTTCCCTTGTATACTTGTGAGTGGTATGTACATATATGCATATTTGCATGTCTTCCTGTCTGTGGATACATGCATGTGCAATTTAGACATGTGTAGAGGTCTGATATTAACATCATTTTTTCTCAATTATTATCCAATTCTTATGCTGAGGCACTGTCTCTCGCTGATGTATTCTGATCTGGTTAGCCTATTTGTGCCAGGTAGGTCCTGTGTCCTTGCCCCAAGTGCTCATGTTATGGTGACACTGCAATGTCAGTCTTGATTTTAAATGGCTCTTGAGTTTGATCTCAGTCCCTAACCACTGAGCTACCTTACATCTTGGACAGTCCTCACAATATTTTATCATAGCATCCCCATTTCTTCATTGGTTTCTGGGGCCAATGTCATGCTTGTGCTATTGCTTCTCTAAAACCTGACACATTTGCTAGTTCTGAACCACCTACGGGTGGAAAAAATCATCCTGCCCTTCCAATTCTGTGGCATACACAGCCCTCTTTGATGGACTGTTTGGTACTCATCAGTAGACCTTATGCCTTTTGTTGTACTTCTGCTAAGTTGTCCTTTGTCAGTTATTGTCTTGAATCTTTCATGTTGTTATCCTTCTGCTAAATGGAAACCACAATTCCTTTCAGCTATGGTAAACAATGGGGCTTGCGGGGATACATGAAGATGACCAAAGACCAGAACAACCATTGTGCAATTGCTTCATATGCCCACTATCCCATCGTGTGAGCAGCCTGAAGGCCACAAGGAAGTATTTGGCAGGCAGCAGCATGTCCATAGTAATATCATCTATTTCAGTAACCAGCCTTTCCTCGGTGTGTTAAAGAGCTGAGTCCCAGTAGAGCCCCATTGCCATGTGTATTCTCAGAGCTTTAGTTATTTAACATTATGAACCTGTAACTGCTGCTCTCACTAAGGAATATTCATGGTTCCTTTTTTCAGTTTTAAAGGATGCACAAATAAAATATTAAAATTCAACTGTAATTTCTAGCTTCTTTCTCTTTTCCTGAAGCAAGGTACTTTTTTTTGTGGACAAACTCACATATCATCTTGGATTCAGGAGTGGATGTGGTGCTGGTGTTTAGGCAAAAGGGTGTGTTACTCATCCGTGATTGATGGCATTCTACTATTGGTTGTCCTTTTATTCATGATGGGTGGCATTCTACTCTTGGTTGTCCTTTCGTCTGTGATGTGTGGCATTCTACCCACTGGTTGTCATTTGTTTTTAGGATTCTATTTATCTACCAGCAACCATGCACTGAAAGACTATGTGGAGATTTCTGGATTTGACCATTTTAGCTGACACAAATTTACCCAATGTCAATTATTGGTCATGTTGTGCCGTGAGATGGCACTATGTACTCCTCTGCTGCGTAGTGTTGTGCTGTGTTCCTCACTAAGAAGCAGATTGGTGTAGACAGTTTATATATGGCAAAATAGACTTCAAACCCAAACTATTAGAAGATATAAAGAAGTACATTATATACTTATCAAATGAAAAACTCATCAAGAAGTGATAGCAATTTTTATCACCTATATATCAAACTCAAAGGCAGCAAAGTGAATAAATAAATACGACTACAGCTTAAATTACATACTGACCTTCATACAATTATTAGTGGGCATCTTCAGTGCTCCACTCTTGCCAATAGATGGTTTATCCAGAAAACTAAAACAGAAATGTTCGATCTTACTGATGACATAAATCAAATATACTCAACATATACTTATAGAAAATTTTATCATGACACAAAAGAATACACCGTTTTTCTCAGCATCTCATGGACGCTTCTCCAAAGTTGGTCACATACACAAATACAAATTAAGTTTCAACTGATATGATACAATTGAAAGAATAGCCTCCATCCTATCTGACCACTAATTAAAGCTGGATATCAATAACAACAGAATTATTATAAGATAATAGAAACTGTACAATTCATCAATGAATGAAAAATTTGTCAAAACAGAAATTAAGAGAGAAATTAAATAATTTCAAGAATTGACCATGAATTCACAACATAGACAACCTTATAGGACAAAATAAAAGCCATTCTAAGACGAAACTACATAGCAATAAATACCTACAGAAAAATCGGAGCGATTACACATTCACAACTTAGTAGCATATCTGAAAGCTCTAGAACAAAAAGAAGAAATCACACCTAAAAAGTGTAAATGTCAAGAAATAATCATGCTTAAAGGCTGAAATCAAGAAAATTGAAATAACAAAACAATACAAAAAATCAATGAAATAAAGAGTTGATTCTATGAGAACATCATTAAGGTTGACAAACCCTTAAAATGACTAGAAGGCAGAGAAAGATGATCCAAATTAGAAAAATTAGAGATGAAAATGGGGACATAAACAGCAGACACTGAGAAAATTCAGAGAATCGTATGAACATTCTTTAAAAACCTGTGCCCTGCCAAACTGGAAATTTAAAAAATGAATTTTCTTGATACATACTACTTATCAGGGTTAGGGTCACACTTCAACGAAAATATGTAAGCAATTGAAATAGACATATATGTTCTACTGAAATAGAGGCCGTGATTAAAAGTCTTAAAATAAAAAAGAAAGAAAGAAAGAAAAACACAGGGACAGAGGCTTGTAGAACAGAATTATACCATGTTTTCAAAGAGTTAATGCCAATTCTCCTCAAACTATTCCAAAAAAAGAAACAGAAGGAACATTGCCCATTATTTTATTAGGTCATAATTACCATGATACCTAAACCATGTAAAACAAAAATAAATAAAGAGATTTGCAGATAATTTTCCCTCATGACATTGATGCAAAAACAATAAAACAACTGCAAACTGAATCCAAGAACACATAAAAACATCAGACACTAGAAGAAACCATCCTGAGTGAGGTAACACAGTCACAAAAAGAGAAACATCGCATGTACTCTCTCATATATGGATTTTAGACATAGATCTGGGGAGTGCCAGCCTACAATCCCATGGCCAGAGAGTCTGGGAAACAGAAACTTCATTCAGTGGCTGATGGAAGAAGAGGCACACTCCCACGGCTAAGCACTGAGCTGAACTCAAGAAAGGCAGTAACAGAGAGGGAGGACTGATGATCAAAGGGATTAAGACTGGGCTGGTTTAACCCCCAGAAACAGCTGACCTGACAAAGGTTAACTCTTGAATCCCAGGCTGATGCCTGGGAATCCAGCATGGGACTGATCAAGACCCCCTGAATGTGGGTGTCAGTGAGGAGGCCTAGATAATCTATTGAGCCTTGGGCAGTAGATCAGTATTCATTCCGAGTATACACATGGACTTTGGACTCCCATCCAACAATGTGAGATGCACTCTCACCATGAACTCTTGGGGGAGGGTCTAGGCCCTGCCCTGGATGAAATGACAGACTATGGACACCCCATGGAGGGCCTCATCCTCCCTGGCGAAATGAGGGGATAATGGGGGGGGTTGAGGGGAGGGCACGGGAGGAGGGGAGGGAAAGGGAGAGGGACCTGGAACTGACTTATGAAGCAACCTTGTTTCTAATCTAAATTTAAACTTAAAAAAATAATAATAAAAAATCATACACCATGATCATGCACCATGATTCTGGGGAGTTCAGCATATCTAAATTAATAAATGTAACCTATCATATAGACAAACTGAAAGATAAAAACACATGATCATATCATCAGATGTAGAAAAGGCCTTTGACAAATAACCAACACCCATTCGTGAAAGCAGCCTTGGAGAATTAAGGATATAATTAATGTACTTCAACATAATAAATACAATTTCCTGCAAGCTTATAAATGAAAAAAAATTAATACCTAGGATTTCATGAAACTGAAAACCTTCTGGACATCAAAAGACACCATCATTCAGGCAAAGCAGAAGCCGATAGAATGGGAAAAGTCTTTCTTTTTTCACCTCATATGCATCCAATAAAGGACTCATATCTAAAATATAGAAGGAACTTAAGAAACTTGGTTTCAATAAAAAACTAACCCAACCTAAAAATGGGAGGTAGATATAACCAGAGAATTCTCAAAAGAGAAAACTCAAACGTCTGGTAATCACTTAAAATTTTTTTCAGGATCCTTAGTTATCAGAGAAATACAAATCAAAATTACCTTGTGATTTCATTTTACCCTAGTCAGAATTGTGAGGATCAACAAAACAAGAGACAGCTCATGCTGATGATGATGTGGACTGAAGAGAACACTCATCCATTGTTGGTGGATCTGCAAACCTGTAGTTCAGAACACCAATGATGCATCCATTGTAGTGAGGTGCCCATGAAATCTGTCACAGTTTTAGAAAGTAGATGATTTACCTTGTGTCTTATTCATGAACAAATATTATACTGAGGACACATCTCTGCTGTGTAAATTTTCTTTGCTTGTATGTTAACAGTTGAAGTATGTATCAATAAGAAAGATAAATAACTGAAGGGCTTTATGGAAGATAGAGACATGAGAAAATAGATATATCAGGAGACATTTGGGTAGATGCAACTTAGGAGGGGTGGACTGTTTTGACCCAAGTCTTCTATTCCTGTTAACTAGCTCTTTCCTGATGACTGTGTCTATCTCTTAGGTCTCAGAAAGTGCCTGACCCAAGATTCAGAATCATTTGTCACTGGACACAGAGTGATGGAAGGTCATCTGTATATCTTTCCAAGCCAGGGTTCACTGCAATGGCCTGGTGAAGATAACTCAAGTGTCTGCATGTATCCTGACCATTGTCCCCACAGCCCAAATATCCTGAAAAGGAGGGTCTTAGTGGCATATGTTGGAGTTTGAAGAATAGACTCTATATTTAGAAGGGAGCAAAATAAATAGTAGATGCTTTTAGAGATCAGCAAGGAAATTCAGATTGCAGTGTGAATTTGGTCTTCTATGCTTAGCCACATTGATGGTGGGTGAACTTTACTGTGAAAAACTAGTGGTAAAGAGGAAGAAGGAAGTCCTGTCATCCTCTCCTGCTCAGTGACCTCGGTTCCTCATTGATGAGTGTCTTTAAAAGGTGAGTGTGTTAATAGAATTTCACTGCCCTACCCAGTGTTACAGAGTTGTAACAGGCTGATTGTAGAACTGGAAAAGATAAACTTACACTTGCAAGTCTCTCTCCCATTCCTTATGAACACCCTTGTCTGGCTTGTCAGTGGTGTTTGAGTTAGTAAAATCTGGCAGTGTTTCAGATAAAGAGAGGAACATTTAGGCATGTATTTATACCAAGAATTTTCAGTTTCCATATGCCATTTGAGAAAAATTCAGTGTGATGAATTGTAAAAAAAAAAACACTAAAGGATTTAGGGGAAGTTGTAATAAAGAATCAGTGCGCACTCAAGGCATGAGCAAGAACTGCTAAAGAGACAGCCATCATTAGAGGGCTTGCTGGTGGGTTTTCTCCCGTTCTCAGGAAAGAAGCAGCAACAACACAGGTTTCATTTTGAGAAGAGGCTGTTGTTCAAGAAATATTCTCTTCACTAATGTAGTTGAGAAGACTAGTTGTCCAGGAGCCATCTTTAGTTTAATCGAAGCTCAATGGGAAGGCAGTTGACCCCATGTGGGGAGAGCACTTGGTATTTAAGGTACAAGTTTGCACCTTCATTTTCATTTTCCATTTGCTGTTTCATGCTCTTCCCATTCATTTTTTTCTCGTTTCTAGGTTGGGTCTTATTACAAAGCAGGTCTCACTGAGGTGTGAACTCTTCTGTCATGAAATTACTGTGTACATCCTTTCATTGGGGTTTCTACTTTTTCCCTTCCCAATTTGATTGCCAGATTCTGTGGAATTTGGGCCAGTGTTATAGGAACCTCTAACAAAGTAATCATCAGTGTCCATTACATGAAGAATCAGCCCAAAAATGCAGTGGTTTCTCTATGTCTGCTTTCAGAGAGGCCATTAGAGCTCTAACCGGAAATGGTTATTAGCACAGATGAGAGTATCCCTGAGGAGATGGCGCCATTTTCTCTTCAGAGGTGATACACTATACTGCTCTTGTACTTGGGTCACTTAAAAAAACATGATATCTCTGTGCTCTATGCTCATCTATCAGCATCATTCTCATGACAAAGAAATATTGTCAGGGCACCACCCATGAGGATGGCTTTACACCTGGTGCTTGACAGGATATAGGGAAGCCAAAGAACTCCAAAGGTAAAGTAGCTTTGTCTAAACATATGCAAACCACACTTACTAGAACAAATTTAGCAATACACTGGGGAGTGTATGAAGTATAGTCTGAATATGTACTACTGACATGGGGATGGCATGTCAAGGACCCCGACGCCTCAGATAAGAAACACTGCATGTTTTCCCTAACCACTCACCAATGTACCTGTTGTCTCTGATGAGAAACCACCTTTTCTTGAGATCACTATAGTCTTTGAAGCAATTTTGTTGGTGGTATCTATACATCAATACAGTGTAGTAAGAAATAAACAATGAAAAATTGTTGCCTCCATTGTGATCTCATTGTTGCATTAACTATTTTTTAATACAGGCAATAGGTTTAATGTAGAAACAATATTAAATTCAATTTCAAGAATATTTTCAAATTAAAAGTCAACTCACAGAGTTATAGAAAAATCTTATTCGTAAACACAATATAACTTCTCAATTATAATAAGAAAAGTGAAGAAGAAAACTATCATGCCATTTTTACATTTATCAAAACTAGAAGAAAACCAGACTTCTTGTATAATTTCTGATCTCTCTAACACATTATTGGTAAAATGAGGAAAGAGAGAAAGAAAAAAACATTTCAATAAGGAATTAAGATTATAAAGTAAGATGAAATAGTTAAAAACTGATTGATTGGTTGATTGATCTTGCTAGACCTGTTCTTTCGATAGGAATGTAGTCTATGGTAGAAGTCCAAACCAGTGAGGTTGCTCCTCAAAGAAGTGTTCATACAATTTACTCTGCTGTGTAGAAACCAAGGAGAAATGACGATGTTTACTACATAAAATTAAAGTGCACAGATATTATAGAATCATTATTCATACCAGACAAAGATTATGGCATTATTACCATGAATTCAAGAATACATTCATACATTGAAATATTTTTGTTATAAAATCAACTGTTGATAAATGCCACAGTGTGGATGCCTATGAACTAGTAAGTCAAATGAAGAATCAAGACACAAAATGAAGTGCTTTCTTATTTATTTTTATGTATGTAGCAAATTATATTTTACTGAGATAGTAGTGAGTTAATAGTTTTCATCTCAAAGTAAATATTTCAATGTTTTTGCCACATTTGCAAGATTATGCCTCCACTGATTATATCTGGTTGCACAGAAATTCCATCAATTGTAAAGACACCCCATGTTTATTTTGTGTAATTCTCCTTTGTCCATTTCTGTAATTTATGTCTTGCTTTATGAATTTGTATATATGAAAATATGATGATAGAAAATTAGTTCTGAAGTCTTATTATGGTCAGTGGAAAGTAAGATGACCATATTATAATGTAATGTATGCACTGTTATGGGGTTGATCTAAGAGGCAGTTATCCCCATTTGTTAATAAGCAGATTTTGTAAAGTCTGATAGTGACATGGTTTGATTAGGGCTACAGAGTTCTAATCACTTCAACAGCTCAATATCTCCTGTTGTCTCAGATGAGAATCCACCATTTTCATGAGATCACCACAGCCTTGAAGCAATAATGTTTGTTTTATCTATATCAAAAAGTATAAGTAAGTAATACTGAAAAGATATTGTTTCCATTGAGTTTTCCTTTATGTATTATTTAAAAATACAGAAAACAGATTTAATGTAGAAAGCATATAATTTGGAATTTAAAGAATGTTTTGAAATTTAAGGTATCAAATATTTAATTTTATCAAAACAACTGCATTCATCAACATCCATTACTTTATCTGTTATAATAAGAAAAAAGAAGCAAATTGCCATAACATTTTCACTTGTGCCTAGCATTAGAGGAAATCTAAGATTATTCAGTAGGAATGTAATCTGAGGATAGAGGTGGAGAGGTCTTTCCATTCCATTTCAGTACACTTCTTGTCCTGCAAATCAGAACCATGGATGTGAGTCTGTTACAACTACACAGCATGCACTACATCATATATGGGAAAATGTCTTCTTACTCCTCTCTGAGAAATTGAGCTCTCCACAGTTGATAAAAGTTTTTGAACTATGCTCCCAAATACTTTCCCAGAGATTGTGGAAAAGACTGAGGATGTATTTGAACTAAATCAGTCACTGGTGCTTATTAGATCCAGTGAAAAAGTGACAACACATGCCCAAAATTCTAACAGTCAACCCTTTAATTTTACTGCATATTATTCTTTAACAGAGCTCTCCTCATGCAGCAAGGAACAGAAGATAAAACAGAAAACAAACTATGGATTTCGGGTATCACTGACTCACACTTCCTACCAAGGAAACCTTCTGTTATGTGGTATTGGATCATAATTTCAATGTGATCCCTAAGTTCAGGCCACATGGTGTCACAGGCCTCTCTTATATACATGAAGGACTTGCTTGCCTTTCATTTTCTCTACTTGAATGAAAATTTTGCAAAATTTCTTCTATAAAGAATGTGGGAAAAAAATCTCTGTTCCTTTGTGTGGATTGAGCAGTCATGGAAGTTAAAACCTTGATGGAAATTATTCGTGCTGAGTTCTTTTAAAAAAAACAGAGGAGACCTATAGATGAATTACACTGAGGTGTCCTGTCTTGTAATGGACCGTGTACAATGCTCCTCCCGCCATTTTACAAACTCCACAACAATGGTCCCCAAACACCAGTGGACATTAGAAATATCCTAATGTCTTGAGAAAACTCCAATTTCTGGATATAACTACACTACTGTATGGTTCAGTGGGTGTGGGATACATTTCAGAAATGTAGTTTCCTATCAGATCTGAATAATGATGTTGATACTGACCAGGACCTCTTAGGGAAGAATCCTTGTGTAGGTGATAAGCTGTGTTGCACGTGCAAGCTTGCACATGGTGATAAGCTGCATTGTACGAGCAAACTTGCACATGAAGGTGTTTACAGTAGAGGAGGCTGTAGAGAAGAGGAGGCTGCAGATGGAGGTGGCAGCAAGCCAGCTTTCTAATGTGGGGCGGTAGCTTCAGTGCATGTCACACCTGCAAGCCTTAGAAATGGAGGCTGGTAGATCAATCAACCTCATTCCTGACCCTGGCCTGGTGATTTGACTGAAAAGCTCAGCTCTGGGAGTTCCCAGCTCCATGAGAAGCAGACTGTGATTCTTGGGGGCCATCTGGGAACGAGAATCCAGGTCTCTGAAACTGTGTCATGTCCATCTCATGAAGTTTCTTGCTACCCTAGAGGAACGTTGGAAGAAGAATATCAAAGTAAACTGCTCTATAAGACAAAATCATGAACTCAAGAAAGCCAGTAACAGAGAGGGAGGACTGATGACCAAAGGAGTTAAGACTGGGCTGGTTTAACCCCAGAAACAGCTGACCTGACAAGGGTTAGCTCTTGAATCCCAGGCTGATGCCTGGGAATCCAACATGGGACTGATCCAGACCCCCTGAATGGGGGTGTCAGTGAGGAGGCCTAGGTAATCTATTGAGCCTTGGACAATAGATCAGTATTCATTCCGAGTATACACATGGACTTTGGACTCTCATCCAACAATGTGAGATGAACTCTCACCCTGAAATCTTGGGGGGAGGGTCTAGGCCCTGCCCTGGATGAAATGACAGACTATGGACACCCCCATGGAGGGCCTCACCCTCCCTGGGGAAATGAGGGGATAATGGGGGAGTTGGGGGAGGGCACAGGAGGAGGGGAGGGAAAGGGAGAGGGACCTGTAACTGACTTGTGAACCAACCATGTTTTTAATCTAAATTTAAACTTAAAAATAAAAAATAATAATAATAAACAAACAAAAAATAAAAAAAGACAAAAGCATTCTGAGACCCTCATTAAATCACAACCAAAGTGACCTTATTAAACAACATGAAAATAATAGACAGGAATGACACACTCCTGCACTGAGGCAGAGGTCTTACCCTTGCATAAACCCATGTAAGGAGACTTGTTGCCAATATGGGTGCCACATAGACGCCTACTATTAAGGAAAAAACAAAAACATCTCTGGTGATGGGATTCTGACTAGAGGAACTAGCTGTAGAAAGATCAAGTTCAGCATATTACACAAGGGGCGTGGTAGGGAAGGATCCTAATCAGACATGTAGAGTGCCCCAACAGAAATAATGATGCCTTGTGTTCCCCTAACTTATCAGAATTGCTATTTGAATAGGGACGGTACGAGGGTGTGGACAACATTAGCAAACACTGATTTCAGTAGGGCCAGGTTTTATTTGGGATATTCTAGAGGAAAAAAATATTTCAATCACTTATGGATATAATGTGATACTCTCTGACTTAAATATTATTTGCTATGAATAGAGGAGAGGGAGAAGGGAATGTGGGGAGAGACAACTAAGACAAAAATCCATTTGAAAAGCCATATGAAAACCTACTACTGAAGAATCTCCTAACACACACACACACACAGCAATTTAAATGGAGTCACCTTATAAAAAGGGAGACAAATGCCCCAACTAGATGTCATATCTCACTAAATAAAACCCCAGGTCTAAGGATAAATTTTATCTTTTGAAACATGTGGCCCTTTTCTTAGGACATAAAATATGGAGGGAACCTGGTTTCCAGCTGGAAGTCTTCCTCCATAGTGGGTAACACTCCTGGATATAGGAGGTGCTGTGCATGACATCAGTGATGAAAGCCAGTTAGCAGTCTTACCCAGCCTCAAACTCTGTGACACACGGCAAGAGCCTGCCTGAAATTTTCCCACAGATGGTACAGTGTCACAAACCCCATTCTAGTGGTTTAAGGCCAACTCGGTGATATGGAACCCATGTCTGACACTGTTAGTGAGACAAGAACATAAGACAAAAGTTCACAGTCCTGGAGGTGTTGGGGGAGAACCTGTTACTATAACAATAACAGACTTTGGATGGTGTATTATTATATCCGTATCAATGAATTCCTCAACCTTCTTATAGGATCCTCTTCATGCAGTAGATGGCAATTAACACAGAGACCTACACCTGTGCAGCATGAAGAAGATCCAGGAGTTCTGGCAGTGCTTGCTCTGAATAGAATGTTTGATCATGCTCCCTGCCTCCAAAGCTGATGGGTCTGTGAAGAAGATAATGTGTGGAAATTATAAAGGTCAGAGGTAGCAGATGATTTTTAGTTAAAATTTTTATTTAAATTAAATACAATCTTATTTTACATACCAATCCTAGTTCCCTCTCCCTCCCATCCTCCCATTTCCTCCACCATCTCCCCAACCTATCTCCCATCCACTCCTCAGGGAGGGTGAGGCCTCCCATGAGGGATCATCAAAATCTGTCACATCATTTGGGCAGGGCCTAGGCCTTCCCCTGTGTATCTAGGCTGAGAGAGTATCCCTCCATAGGGAATGGGCTCCCAAAACCCATTAGTGCACTAGGGATAAATACTGGTTCTACTGCCCCATAGACTGTCCAAGCTCCCCAACTGAAACCCATTTTCAGGGGGCTTGGTTTGGTCTTATGCAGGTCCCCCAGCTGTCAGTCTGGAGTCCAGGAGCTTCTATTTCCTCAGGTCAGCTGTTTCTGTGGGTTTCCCCAGCATGGTCTTTACCCATTTGCTCATCACTCCTCCCTCTCTACAACTGAATTCCAGGAGTTCAGCTCAGTGCTTAGGTGTGAATATCTGCTTCTGATTCCATCAGCTACTGGATAAGGGCTCTAGGATGGCAGTTAAGGTATCAATCTCATTATAGTGGAAGGCCATTTAAGGATTTAAGGTAGTCAATCTACCTCAAGACTCAGCAATTATACTCTTAAGCATACACCCAAAGGATGCACATTCATACCACCAGGACATGTGTTCAACTATGTTCATAGAAATGTTGTTTGTAATAGCCAACCTAGATGCCTCTCAACTGAAGAGTGGATAGAGAAAATGTGGTACATATACACAATGGAGTACTACTCAGCAGAAAAAAAACAATGAAATCTTGAAATTTGCAGGCAAATGGATGACACTAGAAGAAACCATCCTGAGTGAGGTGACCCAGTCACAGAAAAACAAACACAATATGTACACACCCATAAGTGGACATCATAGACACAGCAAAGGTAGTAGATTGTTTTCAGAAGACATCGTTTTGCAGACACCACACAACTGATGCACATGTGTATTCACAAGGGCTGTGACAGCATGCACAAGACCTACAGAGCTCAACCAGACAAAATCCCAGCACGAAGGGGAAGAAATGTGGAACAAATATCCCTACCGCTAGTCATGACGTTATTCACACATGATAGCTGCTTTGAGAGGAAAAGCCAGGTTTCTCCCATGGCATGGCACTGGGCATATCATCACACCATGGCATGGCAATGTGTATATATCACACACCATGGCATGGCACTGGTGTATCACACACAGTCCAAGCAGGCTGCATGCTCAGATTTGGCTGAGCAACACAAATCAGTTTCTATGCTTTTAGCGGTTTTTTCCTTTCTCTTTTATTAAGTGAGAAAAGGGACACAGAGTTGCGTTTGTAGGGGACGAAAGGGGGCCTGGGAAGAGTTAGGAGATGTGAAACAACGTGATATAATATACAGTATGAAGTGCAAAAGAACGGGTTTAGGAATAAATAGTAAGTCTGAACAGTGAAACTGCTCTGTGGAGGTGGAGGAGGCTGGAAATCCACAGAGGAAACCAGACACCTCCTGAGCCCCAGGTTTCTACAGGTTCTCATTAAGGGCATGTAAGGCTCTGCCCATTGAGAGTGACAGATCTTGAACACCAATAACCTCCATTGTCCTCCTAGGCAGTAGAGATCACTTCTTGCACATATGTGGCACACCCACGTGCAAGTTAAGATGTTATTATTAACAAAATTTGTTGGTTAGCTAATCTTTGAACTTTCCAAAAATCTGGTGGATGCTTTAGATATTTGTAGAGGCTGATCATCTGAACTAAGATTATAATGAAGGCTTCTGGATTAATTTATGCTCACTGAATTTAACTTGACATGAGATTCTAGCAACAAAATTACACGATTCCATAGAGTCGTCTTGCATGCACCACCTGGACACGTGTTTATCAGCAAATCTACATTTTGGATTTCTTCAGTTTTCTCTGAAGATACATATCTATATCTTCTTTGTTAAAATCCATTCAACGCTCCAGTCTTACTGTACTTTATGCCATTTAAGGCATCATTGGCCATATCTCCCTCATTGGTGGTGGCAGTGATTACAGTCCAGTATCATGGGCATCTCACATCAGTTTCTGTTTTTTATACCAGGAATTCATGATGAGCCAAACTCTAGCAGTTATTTCGTGAATCCCGCAGTTCTCATGGTCAGCCATGGATTTAAGGATGAAGAATCTGATGGCAATAAATACCGCCTGATCAATAACAGGTATGAACTGCTACCCAAAGTCTAGATTTAAAATGCCGGGGCCTTTCATGAAGGCTCTCTGATTAAGAGCACTGGTTGGTCTTCCAAGAGCACTGGCAAAGAGCTTGCCTGTTGCTTTTGGAAGCACAGCCTAGAATATTTTGTCCCACTTAAATTGAACGGTCTATTCTTTTTTCCCATAGTACAGGTGTGAGGTGTGTGTGATTGCATGTTTGCATGTCAGTGGGTCCATGTGTGTGCAAGTGAGCATGTGCAGCACCCAACAGTCAGACGACCAGGTTTGTTCTTATGCAGGTTCTCTAGATGTCAGTCTGGAGTCAGTGAGCTCCCACTTGTTTGGGTAAGCTGTTTCTGTGTGTTTCCCCATTATGGTTTTGACCCCATTGCTCATATTATCACCTCTCCTTTTCTATGACTGGACTCCAGGAGTTTGGCCCAGTTCTTACCTGTGGATCTCTGCATCTGCTTTCATCACTTCTATGAAGGTTCTATAATGGCAATTAAAGTAGTCATTAATCTGATTATAGGGGAAGGGAAGTTAAGGTACCCTCTCCACTATTGCTTAGATCCTTAGCTGGAATCATCCTTGTGGATTCCTGGGAATTTCCCTAGTACCAGGTTTCTTGTTAACCCCATAATGTATCCCTCCATCAAGGTGTCTCTTTCTTTGCATGGGAAAATGATACCTGTTGTGGGACAATTGTTTATACTGCCAATCTGCTGTGCCAATAGTTTACCTTGAATCAGAGGGCGGCACTAGCTACTAGCTGACCAGAAATAGCTGTAGAGGTTTTGGAGGATGGAGGACATATAGAGATGCATGGTCATTAGTTGGGAGAGTTAGAAAAATTCACTGCCTTTTGGATCAAGTAAGGAAGCAGAGGGGAGGCCATTAGTCACTTCTATGCTGCTTCTCTTATCAGTCAGGTTTTAACCCGTATCTGACTCCTGAGGGTTTATAAACAATAGAATAATTTAAACAATTGTTACACCTGGCTTCCAACACATGGAATTATTAATCCATGCCAAGGAAGTGAACCTGCCACCTCTCTGTAGCTGATGCAGCCAGTTTTGTCTCCCTCCCCAGAGACCATCTGTGTGAATCTGGGGTTTTTCTGTTACTGCCTATCTCAGCATCAAGCAGCACTGGGGTTAGCTACCCACTGCCAGCTCATGCCCGTACTTCCCACTACACAGGCTTTCCCTGGATCTCCTCCCTGGGCCACCAACCTAGGTCATCTGGACCACTTTCACACCCACGTGCATGGGCTAGGGACTCAAGTTTTTACTGCTGTTTCCACCTCTGCAAGCTGCCGAGGGTCCCAGCTATATGTCACCTACATCTTCTGTCCAACTGTGCGGAACCAGCAACAGCTAGCTACATGACTGCTCAGTCAAGCACTGATGACACAGCTGGTTAAATTTGGTGCCATAGGCAGATCTTGCAAGTCTTTAAAGGAGAGTTTGTTTTTTTTTTAAAGGAAAAAGCCTTCCTACATCCAGAGTAGGAAGTTAGGACCATGCTTAGTGCTACTATAAATACCGTGAAAGTGGAAAAAATAAATGGGGGAATAAACCTTTTGGTTGGGATTGACATAATACAGATTTAGTTAGTATCAATTTGGTAATTGATAATTTATCCTTAAAAAGTGGTTTGATAACTGGGTCAAATATGAAAACTTGACTAAGAAACAAGCCTTAGGGGAGGAAACTTACTAATGAAAATAATACAATTTTGGCTGATAAGATAAAAGCTTTAGAAAGACACTAATGAAAATAATAAAAATTTGACTGAGAAGATTGCATTATAAAATTGAAGAAACGCAGCTCGAGGTTATTAGAAAACCAACCTTAATCTATCCAGATACCATTCAAGAATGAACACAAGTTGATAGGCATCCCCAAGGCTATGCAGAAGTTGCCTGAAATTCTGTAGAAGTTTTTGATTTGAAGAGACTTAAAAACACAGTCATTATTTAAGGTATCTGTGAATCAGACATTAAGATTATGGCAACTCGGGACAGAATTATCCTACAACACTGGAAAGGTTTAGTTACAGCAATGTTAGAAGCTATCCCTCAGTTCCAGTGGAAAACATGGTAGAAAGGGTAATCTATGGTTAAAGAAAAAGAAAGTAGGACTAGAGATATCCTAAGACCAGGTCCAGAGTAAATAACAGTATGATGATGTGCAAAGACAGCTTAGATTTCACAACCACACCTTGTCTCTATGTTGTAGAGCAGCTTTGGGTGCTTGAGGCAGGGTTGAAGAATCAGGAAAGAGGACTGAGTCATTTACTAAAATCATACAAGGCTCAAAATAATCCTTCACTTTTTTTAACAAAGTTTGTCTTTAGCTGTAAAATAGAATAGTAGCAGATCCAGAAACTAGATATATATCAATTGAATCATTAGCTTTTGATAATTAAGAATGCAAAAGGCTTATCAGACCTCTAAAGGGAAGATCAGCACCCATAGATGAATTGATTGAAAATATGGCTCTTACTGGGTCTCATAATTTTGATGCTGCTTTGATAGAAGAGTTAATTTCTATTAATTTTAAGAAAAATCAAAATGTTAGATTGTTTCATTGTGGTAAATAAGGCCATTTGAAAGGGATGTTCCTAAAGACAATGCTTTTTTTTCTGAAGATAATCCAAGCAGAAGGCCACAGCCTTCAAGGATATACAAGAAGAGTTGCAAAGGCCAGCATTGAACTAATGAATGCAAGTCAATAGGGACAAACGGAGTAACCCTTTGCATTGGTAAATGCCTTAGGGGCTTTTTGCAGGATGCAATGTCAAATTTAGTTTAGTCATTCCCTGTCAGCATTGGAGAAACTCCTCCACAGAGCAATTAAAGATTTAATACTTGTTTAAAAACCACACTGCTCTGGATGTGATGAAAGACAGAACAACTTCTATAGATACAAGAAGATCAAGAGAGGCCAGAAAAAAAAGTGTTTTGGCAATATGTTATAAATGATCAGAGACTAAAGCTAAAAATATACATAAATGGCATTGAAATAGATAGATGCTAGATATAGGTACAGATGTACAAGACTTTCACCAAAAATCTTGGCAATCAAATTGGTCTCTTCAGGAGGTAAATGTTCAGCTTCTTGGGATTGGAACTTAACATGAGGAAAACAATGTACAAGTGGGGTCAACTATATAGGGCCATAAGGACAGATAGGAAAACTAAAACCATATGTGTCTAACACAACAATGAATTCATAAGGATAGGATTTGTTGCAGCAATGGAAAACATTAACATTCCTCAAATCTCAAAATCAACAATAAAATAATGAGTGCTTATGAAAGAAATATAAAAACATGTTATCAAGAACAGTCACAGGTAGTTCAGGTTATATATGAGCTGGGAAAATCACCTGATAGTCTTTTAAGAGTACCAACAGCCCTACCTTTAAAATGGGTAGCTGACAAACTTACCTGGGTACATCAATGGCCTTTGACATCAGAAAAATTACAGGCACTAGAACAGCTGGCACGGGAGCAGCTAGATGCTCAAAATATTGAAGAATTGACCAGTCCTTGGAATTATCCTGTATTTGTCATTAAAAAGAAATATGGAATATGGAAAATGTTAACAGATATAAGAGCCATAATTAAGGTGATTCAGCCAATGTCCTCTTTACAATCTGGAATTCCCTTGCCTTCTCTATTACTTATGGGATGGTCTCCAATAAGGCATGATTTAAAAGATTGTTTTTTATTATAACTTTACAAGAACAGGATAATGAAAAATTTGCATTCACATTACCTACTTATAATAATGTTCAACTTGTTAAAAAAGAATCAGTGAAAAATTCTTCCACAAGGGATGTTAAACAGCTAAGCTTTGTGTCAATATTTTGTACAACAGCCATTAGAAATAATTTGTAAACAGTTTACTCAATCTATAATTTACCATTATATGGATGATATCTTGCTAGCTGATTCAGACACAGATACCTTAGGAAAAATATTTGAAGAAGTAAAGAAAAATTTGCCATGTTGAGGATTACAAATTACCCTCCCCCCGAAAAAATACAAAGAAGAAACTCTACTAGTTACCTAGCATATAAGATAGGTGTACCAAAATTTCAACCACAGTAAAACTAATTAGTAAAGACCTATTACAAACACTTCATGTTTTAAAAAATATTGGAGATATTAACTTGCTATGACTCACAATCAGATTAACTATTCAAGAACTAAGTAATTTATTTCAAACTTTACAAAGTGATAAGCACTTAAACTATGTCGAATATAGTTTTACTGTGGTAAAGTTAGGACTTTCCTTTTTAATTAGACAAAAAGGGGGAAATGCTGTGGAGTAATCCTGTGCACTGTGAAGATGGGTTGCTCTCATTACTAATAAAAAGCTGATTGGATGATGTCTAAGTAGGGTTTTCAGGACAGAGACAATGCTGGGAGGAAGGGCAGAATCATGGAGATGCTACAAGACACAGGATGGCAAGGGCATACATGAGGCTAATGAGTCTCAGGGCAGCACATAGATGAATAGAATTGGGTTAATTTAAGTTATAAGAGCTAGCTAAAAGCAAGCCTAAGTTATCAGGAAGTCATTTATAATTAATATTAAGTCTCTGTGTGGTTATTTGGGGAGAAGCTAGAAGGACAGAGTTCTTCAGTGAAAGTCTACCTACAGAGATATGCTTCCTGTATGCAACAGAAGGATGAATCCTGTTTCTGCATCTATTCTGTTAGGCCATGTCTATTTATTGTGGAATGAGTCCATTTACAGTGAGAGATATTAATGGCCAATGTTTGTCAATTCGCATTATTGTGTGTGTGTGTGTGTGTGTGTGTATGTGTGTGTATATGTGTGTGTGTGCCCCTTCTTTTGGTTTTGTTGATTTGAGGTTAGTTATTGCCTATATTTTCATGTATTAGTTAATTCTTTTGGTTGAAGTTTCCTTCCAGTAACTTTTGTAGGACTGGATTTGTGGACAAATATTGCTTAAATATGACTTTGTCAAGGAATATCTTGTTTTCTCCATCTTTGGTGATTGAAAGTTTTGCTGGGTACAGTAGTCTTTCTGGCATCTGTGGTCTTTGAGAATCTGCAGGCCCTTCTGACTCTTAGAATCTCCCTTGAAATGTCAGGTATCATTCTAATATGTCTGCCTTTATATGTTACTTGGTTCTTTTCCCCTTGCAGCATTTAATATTCTTTCTTTGTTTTATATGCTTAGTGGTTTGACTATTACGTGGTGCATAGACCCGTCACTGGTGCATGTGCTGTCTCTTGGGAACCCATTCCCCATGTTGGGATGTCTCACCCAGCTTGATTCAGGGGCAGGAGTTGAGCAAGTAGAAGGGAGGTGGGGGGAGAGAACAGGAGGAGAGGAGTGAGGGGAAAACTGTGGTCGATATGTAAAATAAATGAAGAAAACTTTAGAAAAGAACCAGATAACATGCAATACAAACAGAAGGTATCGAAAGCTACAAGAGGAAAACCGCAAATCATAAACAAGGCAAACCCATCAGAATAACAGCTGATTTCTCAATGAAAACTTCAAAAGACACAGATTCAGAGCAATGTGCTCCAAGATCTCAGAGACCACAGATGCCAATCCACACTACAGTGACCAGAAAAAAAAATGTCTGAGAGAATTAAAGGATAATGAAAAAACTTTCCATGATACAGGCAATCAGAATTATGCCTGTCTAACTAGATATGGTAACTAATTTTAGTTATCAACTTAACATACATTGGAAAGAAAAGACATATTTGAGTAATAGTTTCCATCAGATTGGCTTGTGGGCATGTGTTCAGGGAAATTTATTGACTACTAATTGACGAAAAGATGTCTACAGATCTGGGAGTGATCACCCCTACACAGGTGTGCCTGAACTGTACAAGAAAGATGGCTGAACATGAGTCTGGGAGCCAGTCAGAGTTGGTATTTGTACAAGGTTTCTACTTTAAATGTGTGCCATGGCTTTGATACCCTGGTTACCCTCAACGATGAGATGTAAACTGTGAAGCAAACCCCTTCATCTCCCTATTTTCTTTTGTTCTTGAAGTCTAGCATAGTGACAGAAGCTAAAGCAGAGCTAAAAGTCATACTGGGAAAATGGGTCTTGACTGATAGATCTGAATATGTTGTTTTAGGGAGGATTAAGGTGGCATTTGGAAGCTTGGACTGTAAAAAAAAAAACACGGTTGAGTGTCCAGAGCTAAAGGCGCTGTTCAGTGTATTCTACAAATTATGGGTGAGTACAGATGTAAGAAATGCTGTTAGTCATTGTTGTAAGCCTCCTACCTTTTGTGTGTGAAGCAATGAGAGAAGAAAATGATGGGGGAGGGTGAATATTGTGTCTAGGAAGCAATATAGATGGCTTAATAAGTATGAGCGTTCTGCCTCCCTAGGTTTAAAGAACGTAATATGAAAACCATTTTGACTAGGTTAGAAACCATTTTTGTGTGACTAGGAATAATGTAGTCCGTGTGAGATAGCAGTTTCCACCAGGCAGCTCTGGTAAGTGCTAGGCCTCAGAAGCAAGCCGTAGGCAGGCTACCAGGGACTGCAGATAACTAGCCTAGCCCAGAACATGTCAGTGAGCTAAGACCAAGAAGAAGCAGCCCCACACTGTAAGTTCTGATAGTTGAAAGTTACCACCTAATTAAACAACAAAAATGATTGTTTCTTTGGAAATGGTCTGTAGGATCACACTTCTGCTCTCCCGAGCCATGGATTACAAAGACTTTCTGTTAACATCCATCTGCAATAATCCTGGGGACTTTGTGCATGGCTCTGGTCTCAGTGACTATTAAACTTTCAGCACTATAGCGAGCTGACAAAGGCCCACCTGTCAGCCACAGCCTAAGATCACAAGGGTGCCCTGGTCATTAGTTAGTATTGTCCTCCCAGCCTGCCACAGATGAAGGACTTCACAGCAGATATGGGTCAGGACTGCAAGGTTCTAACGCATCCTCCCTGGAAGGAAGGTTCCCCAGTGGAACCTGGCAGCAGCATTTCTGCACACTTTGTGAGATGTCTGTTTAACATTTGCATTATTGCGATGTTATAAGGAATGTAAATCTGAATTGAGCCCATGTAAAAGGCAAATCTTGTGTGGACATCCTAACTGCCTAGTGTCTTACAGCCTTCAGGCCTAAATACTCTGCAGTGAATGGGGGATCATTTTGTTGCCTGACCCATCAACCTTGGTGCCAAGGAACAGCTTGTTTGCCCATGAAGCTGAAAGCCTTCCTTGTGGCCAGGGATTCAGGGCAGCAGTGATGTTTCCAAGGCAGTGAGGTGTCCATGAAGCCTCGTCATGGATTTAGAATGCGAGGCCATTCCTTGTGGCTTATTCATGAACAAATATTACATTGAGGGAAAGTATCTGCTGGGTTATTTTTCTTTGTTTGGCTCTTTAAAAGTAAGGGCCACTCTAAAGAGGAAAATATAGAATGAAAGAGTATAAAGAAGATAGACACAATAAAGAAAAAGAGGATGTAAGTCCTCCTTACACCTATCAGGAGGCACTTGGGTAGATGTGACTCAGGAGGGGTGGACTGTTTTGACCCAAGTCTTCCTTTCCTGTAGACTAGCACTTTCCTGATGACTTTGTCTATCTCCCAGGTCTCAGAAAGTGCCTGACCCAAGGTCCAGAATCATTTGTCACTGGGACACAGAGTGACAGAAGGTCATCTGCACAGCTTTCCAAGCCAGGGTTCATTGTAATGGTCTGGCGAAGATCACTCAAGTGCCTACGTGTATTCTGACCATTTTGTCTCCACAGCTCACATATCCTGCCAAAGGAGGGGCTTAGTGACATACGGTGGAGTTTCAAGAATGGGTCTCTACATTTCGAAGGGAGCAAAATAAAGAGTAGGTGCCTTTAGAGATCAGCAAGGAAATTCACAGTACAGGGTGAACATAGGTGATGTGAGAGCTTTACTGTGTGAAGTTTCTATTGGTAAAGAGGAGGAGTTCCTGCCTGTCCTTGCTGCTCAGTGACTTCAGTTCTTCACGCCTGAGAGTCTTGGAAAGACTAAGTGTGTTACCAAAAAAATTAAACTGGCTCACTGGATGCTAGAGAAATCTGTCAAGATGGTTCTAGCTTAAGAAAAGATAGACTTGCTAATTTTAGTCTCTGGGCAATTTCTTATGAACTCCTTGGTCTGGCTTCTTTGTGGCAATGGAGGAGGTAAGGGTTGTGGGTCTCTCAGAACAAAGAGTACAGGGAGAGCCATATTTCTAGCCAGTGTTTCCAGGTTCTAAGTGACATATTAAAATTAAGGATGAAAAATTTTTTAAATATTAAAGAATTTGTAGAAAACTGCAATACATAGCCAAGTGCACCAGCAAGGGGTATTTGAGGAATCATTAAGAGATAGCCCATGATATTGGAGTTAGTTGGTGGGCCTTATCACAAATCTCAGGAAAGATGCACTGGGAATGTAAGTTATATTTGATTATTTGTTGCCAAGCAACATTCATTTTACTGTTTTGTCAGAGAAAAAACTAGAAGATCAAAAGACATATCCCAACTCAGTGGGAAGACTTTGAATCCAACTTTTGGGAAGCACAGGGTGTTTAAACTGTAAATCCACACATTCACCTTCCTCTTCATTTGATAACAACAAATAGCCCAATTAAAAATGAGAGGCTACTTTAAATGCCCTTCTCCATTAATGATATTGACGACTACCTTATATGTCATCCTAGAGCCTTCATCCAGTGACTGATGGAAGGAGAAGTAGATACCCACAGCTAAACACTGAGTTGAACTCTGGAATCCAGTTGCAGAGAGGGAGTAGTGATGAGCAAAGTGATCAAGACCAGACTGGAGAAACCCATAGAAATAGCTGAGATGAACAAGGGGGAGTACATGGACCCAAGACTGATAGCTGGGAAACCAGTATCAGACTGTTCCAGACACCCTGAATGAGGATGGCAGTTTGGAGGTCTGGTTAATCATGGGGCCTCTGGGAGTAGATCAGTATTTATCCCTAGTGTATGAATGGACTTTGGGAGCCCATTCCCCATAGAGGGATACTCTCTCAGCCTAGACACATGGAGAAAGGCCTAAGCCCTGCTCCAAAGGATGTGACAGACTTCAAAGATCCCCCATGGAAGTCCTCATCCTCCCTGGGGAGCAGAAAGAGGATGGGATAGGGGGCTGGTTGGGAGGCAGGGGAGAAGGGAAGGGAGAGGGAACTGGGATTGACATGTAAAACAAGCTTGTTTCTAACTCAAATCAAAAGGGGGGGGGAATGAGATACAAATCTAAAAAGAGAATTCTCAAAAGAGCAAACTCAAATTTCTGAGAAACACTTAAAGAAATGTTCAGCACCATTAGTCATCAGGGAAATGATTTCATTGTATATCTGTCAGCATGGCTAAGATCAACCAAAGAAGTTCAGCTCATGCTGATGAAGACATAGGAGAATGGGAGGCAGGCAGTCATGCATTGCCTACAAGACTGCAGACTTGCACAGCCACTATGGAAACTTGTGTGAAGATGCTTTAGGAAGATGGAAATTGATTTACCTCATGATTAAGCTATACTACACTTGGGCATGTAAACAAAACATGCTTCATCCCACCGCAGAGGTACTTGATGAACCAGGGTCATTATTGGTCTCTTCACAATTATCAGAACTTTGAAACAATGGAGTCATCTGTCAGCGGATGAAAGTCTAAAGAAAATATGACACCTTTACACAATGGAGTATTAAATATAAATTCACAGGCAAATGACTGCAAGTAGAGAAAAATCATCCTGATTGACGTATGTAAGACTCATATAAAAATATGGTATATTTCTCTTATGTGGATTAGTTGTGAAGTGAATAATTAATAAGTTACCATCCATAAAACATGGAGGTGAGGTACAGAGTAACGAACTTGGGGGATAGTGATCAGTGTCCCAGGAAGAGAAACTGTGGTAATTGTAATAAAAGTAATAGCAGGGTAGTGAAACAGGAGTGTCAAGTGAGAAAGAGGAGGTGTGATGGGATGAGAGAGAGAATACAGGGATAGACAGCTAAAATTAAGGGTCATTCGATTGTTACTATGGAAACCTAATACTTTAGAAACTTTCTAAATTGTATACATATATAAATGGCATCTAAACAAAATTGCCAAGGAATCAAGAGAAAGGACGACTGTGCCCGTGTCTACACCTGTTTCTTGCGCCCTTTCTTAGTCTCTTTTCCCTCTGTTGTTTTATTTTGTCCTATTCTGATTGCTATGCTTTTTATCTTATGATGTTTCATTTTATTATTATCCCTCAGATGCCTGTTTATTCTCCTACAAGAGGCAGAAAGGGATTGCACCAGTTTGCCAGTGGGTTTTGAGAGAAACTGGGAAGAGTGGATGGAGGAGAAAAACACAATCATGACACACAGTGTGGAAAAAAATCAATTTTTGACCAAAGAGAGAACAAATATCAACATAAAAATGAGTAGAAGCTCTGTTGTGTTTTGTTGCAAAATGTAAAATTAATAACTAATATCTAGATAAATATGGATTACCAAATTTAAGACAAGAAAACCTGAAGTCCTTAAATAGAATCATTGCCAGGAACCAGGTTCAGGCAATAGTAAATGTCTAACTAAAACACATCTGTCCTTCACCCTCAAAAGCCCAGGGGGAGATAGTTAACTGGGGACTTGTGGCAGAACATTTTCAAATTAATGCAATTGATACTCAACTTATGACACAAAATAGAAAAGGCAAATGGTGCTTTTCTTTAATACCTCAATAACTATGCACTTTACACACTCACTCACTCTCAAATTCAAACCTCTCATTCCAAATAATTTGAAGCTTTGTGAATTCATTCTTATCATGGGACCAAAACTAGAAAGATACTCTATAACAGCGACAGTACAATTAGAAACTTATCTCCCTCACGTACAAAAATTCTAAAAATCATCAATATTGACAAAAAATTCAAAGGCATATAAAAAAGATCAATCACCATGACAAAGTTGTCTTCATTCCAGAAATTCAGTGGTATACCAACATATGGAAATCAACGAATGATACCAACCACATATATTGATTTAAAATTAAACTCCCAAGATCTTACTTTGACAAAACCCTACATCTATTCATGATACAACTAGCCCACAGGCCTACAGTTTGTACAACAGATGACATGTACAGCAAAAGGCACTAAGACATGGCACAAATATACTTGGAGTTTGTATAATCACCATGCTTCTGAATTGAATAAATTAATTGTGTGAAAATGGCCACCACTTCAGAAGCACTCTACACATTCAATGCAACCCCAATCAACATCATAGGCTTTATTTATCACAGGCATAATTAAACAGTACAGAAAGATTATGGATCCACAAAGGACCAAGATAGGTGAAGCAATCTTGAACCAAAAGACTGTTGTGGACAATATCTTCCTACCTGATTTCAAATGGTAGTGCAGAGACATAGGACTAAAAACAGAATGCTACTGACATATGAAACAGACATGAATCAGTAGAAAAGAATAGAGGAGCCAGATATCAATGCACTCAGCTACTACTACATTACTTTTTTTACAGGATGCAAAAACAAACAAAAATAACAAAAAATCCACTAAAGCAAAAAAAATAAAAGGAAATACAATAAACATCCTCAAAATTTGATGGTGAAAACTTTTACTTGCAGAAATGGAGCTAGATGCTTATATTTCACCCTGGGAAACAAAACAAAAACAGCAGCAGCAACAACAACAATAAAACTCAACTGCAAATGAATCAGACACCTCAGCCTACGAACTCATAATCTGAAACTTTAAAACCTGGCGCAAGGGATTCTCCCAGGATGACCCAAGCTAAGACACCAGCAATAGCCTGAATGGACCATCTCCTGTGACTAGACTAGTACCCAGCCCAGTTGTTATTGAGGAGACTTCATCCAGCAGCTGACGAAAATACATTCAGACACATAGCCAAACATTATGTACAGTTCAGGGAATCAGAATTGTAGATGCCAGAGGGGTCAAGGACACTACAAGAAAACTCACAGGATCAACTAACCTGGCCTCATAGGGACTCACAAAGACGGAATCTACAACCAGGGAGCCTGTGTGGGACTGACTTAGGCACTCTACATATGTTACAGTTATGTAACTTGGTTCTCTATGGTGCTCCTAACAATGGGTGGTCTCTGACTTTCACTGGCTTTTGGGAACCTACTCCTCATGGTGAATCACCTTGAGCAGCCTTAATGGACCGGGAGGTGCCAAGTCTTACTGCAACTTGATATGCCATGTTTCATTGGTATTCATGGGAGACCTGTACTTTCCTAAACAAAAATGGAAGAGGAGTGGCTTGGGGGGGTAGAAATACAGGGGAGTTGGGGGGGGGCTGGGAGGAAAGCAGGGAAGGTAAACTGGCCATGATGTAAAATAATTAATTTTTAAAAATAGAAGCACGAGGTCAACTTCAACTTAGGCACAGGGATGGCCTTTCTGGGCACCACTGTGTATCACAGGAACTAAGACCAACTACTTACAAAAAGGACTTCATTAAATTACAGTTTCCATGCAGCAAAGGAATGTGTCAGTTGAGTGAAGAATTAGCCCACACAGTGGGAGAAAATACTTGCTGATTGTACATCCAACAGAAGATTAATGTATTGAATATGCACAGAACTGAAAAGTAATAAATAAGGAAACAACCCGATTAGAAATGTGGGCTTCACACTTTGGAAATAACTATGGTGCTTTCTCAGGAAAACAGGAATCAGTCTACCTCAAGAGCCAGCAATTCCACTCTTAGGTATATACATGCATACAACAAGGACATCTGTCCAATTATGTTCATAGCAGAATTATTTGTAATAGTCAGAACCTAGATGCCCCTCAACCAAGGAATGGATAAAAAAAATGTGGTACATTTACACAATGGAGTACTAATCAGCTGAAAAAGCAATAGAACCTTAAAATTAGCAGTCAAATAGATGAAACTAAAAGAAACTATCCTGAGTAAGGTAAACCAGTCACAGAAAGAAAAACATGGCATGTACTCACTTGTAAATGGATATTAGACATAGAGCAAAAGATTACCAGCCTGCAATCCACTCTTCCAGAGAAGCTAAGAAACAAGGAGGACCTTAAGAGAGACATACACGTCCCCCGGAGAAGAGGAAAGAGACACGGGCTCCTGAACAAATTGGGAGCATGGGGGAGGGGAGAGGTAGGAGGGAGGGAGGAGAAAGAACAGGGGAGAAAATGAAAGGAGAGTATGAGGGATCAGGAAGATCGAGTCAGGGAAAGAATAGAGGAAATCAAGAAAAGAGATACCTTAACAGAGGGAGCCATTATAGGTTTAAAGAGAAATCTGGCACTAGGAAAATGTCCTGAAATCCATAAGGATGACCCCAACTAAGTATCTAACCAATAGTGGAGAGGCTACCTTAAATGCCCTTCCCCAATAATGAGATTGATGACTACCTTATATGCCGTCCTAGAGTCTTCATCCAGTGACTTCCATCCAGATGGAAGCAGAAGCAGAGATCCACAACTAAGCACTGAGCCAATCTCCTGGAATCCAATTGTAGAGAGGGAGGAGTGATGAGCAAAGGGGTCAAGACCTGACAGGGAAATACCCCAGAAACAGCTGATCTGAGCAAGTGGGAACTTATGGTCCCCAGTCTGACAGCTGGGAAACCAGCATAGAACCAAACCGGACCCCCTGAATGTGAAAGACAGTTAGGAGGCCTGGGCAGTCTATGGGGCCTCTTGTACTGGAACAAGTATTTATTCCTAGTGTATGAATTGACTTTGGGAGCCCATTCCCCCATGGAGGGGATACTTTCTTAGCCTAAATACACCAGGGAGAGCCTAGACCCTGCCTCAAATGATGTGACAGACTTTGATGATCCCCCATGGAAGGCCTCACTCTCCCTCGGGATTGGATGGGGAGTGGAACTCAGTGGGGGTGGGGATTCATGGGAGGATGGAAGGGAGAGGGAACTGGGATTGATATGTAAAATAAGATTGTTCCTAATTTAAATTTTAAAATCGGAAAAAGAAATACGGGCTTTAAAACTGAACAGAAAGTTCTCGAAAGAAGAAATAGAAATGGCTGATAGACAGTTTAGGTTTTCCATATCTTTAGCTACCAGAGAAATGCAGATATAAGCAATGTAAAGATCCTATCTCATGTCAGTCAGAATGGCAATGATAAGGGATAAATGTAACAACAAATTATGACGAGGATATGGGGAAGCAGACCCTTACACGCTCTTGCTGGCAAAGGCACCATGCCTTTCACTGATCTTACTGGTCTTCCCTTAATCACCCAGATTTGGACAGACTTGCCAGTTAGCCTTTCCCTCATGAGAAAGTGAATGAGGAAACTAGGAATTGAGCCATCACAAAACAGGAATTCAAACAGCACTGACACACTCCTGAGGACATTCATTCTAACAAGCACTTAGAAGACACTCCAGGGTGTGATTTAGATTAGAATCTGCTCCAGACACAATGCAGATACAGTGAACTGAAGGAGCCAGGCACAGCCGGTGAGAAATGTGAAAATAAATGCCAGTGTACTGGCTGTATTAGTGTCAAGTTAGTATGGGCTGAGATTATCTGAAAAAGAGGGTGCCTCAAGCGAGAAAATGTCTCATTATGATTCATCTTGCTGTATGCCCTTTCTTAATTAGTGACTGATGGGGTGGGATCCTGTTATAGTTATGGTGCCATTCTTTAATTGGGGGTTTGGGGTTCTATAAGAAAGCAGGCTGAGCAAGCCATCATGAACGAACCAGTTAGTGGCACTCCAATGCATCTCCAGAAGCTACTGCTCCCAGGTCCCAGGCCTGCCTGAGTTCCTATTCTGACTTCCTGTGGATGTATAATCTGAATGGACCCTTCTTACCCAGGAAACTTTGGTCGTGTTGTTTTATCATAGCAACAGTAACACTAAGGGGGGCAGCAAGCTTAGAAACTCAGAGGCTGACAAATAATGACCTAAAAGCAAATTTGTATCTTTTGTTTGTATACATGAAATGTATTTGGATTCAATCGCAGCCGTTATTTCACTCTAGCTGGTATAGAAGGCATGTTGAAGAGATGCGCCAGGGAAAATTTAGTCAGTTATACAAAGATTTAATTCCACCTGTTAGTGTGCTTTGCCTTTCGTTAAATGTGAAATGAGATGTACTGGTGTGAATAGAAAGCACCATTATTGCAATAGTGTGGAAAGTCTTACAGGTTAAAATTGATCAAAGGAAAACAAAGTATCAAATAGTGAAGAGAAAGTAAAGGATTTGCACAGTCAATGAAAAATATGAGTTACTACAAAAACAAAAAAAAAGGAATAAGTGGAACCTTGAGAGACCATGAAAAGATAACATCTATGACTCTCGAAGGCATAGAAGAATAATCCCAGCTGAATGCCATAGACCAGACATTCACCGTGATCATAAAAGAAACTTCCCAGACACTTCAAACCAAGAGAAATCATACCCATTCAGAAACAAGAAGACGGAACTCCAAGTATCACCAGAAAAGAAACTCTACATAACATTTCATAGTTAAAACAGTAAGTACACAGAACAAAAACAAAAAAATAATAATTTAAAGCTGCCAGAGAAAAGTCACAAATCTCACGCAAGAGCAAAACCCATCAGAATAACGGGAATTCTCAGTGGAAACTACAAGACAGAGTGGCTTAGAGCAATGTGCTCCAACTTCTAAGGGACCATGGGTGCCAGCCCAGAGCACCTTACACAGCAAAATTACTTGACAGAGTTGAAGGACAGTGAAAAATTCTCTATGACATAGGCTAACAGAATTACGTCTGTGAAACTAGCTATGATGGCTAATCTTGGTTGTCAACTGAACAGACATGGTAAAAAGAACCTCATTTGAGTAATTGCTTCCATCAGATTAACCAGTGAGCCTATGTTTGGGGCATTTTCTTGACTGATAATTGACAAAGAGGGGCCCAACCTATTAGGGGTGGTACAATCCCTACAAAGGTGGGCCTGGGCTGTACAAAAATATGTCCTAAACATGAACCTGGGAGTAAGTCAATATTTGGCATTTGAACTTTATTTTTACTTCAAGCATACCCCATGAATTCCATTCCTTGGTTTTTCTCAATGATGATCTATAAATTCTGAAATAAGACCTTTCTTATCCTCACTTTCTTGTAGTCATGATGTCTAGCATAGCAACAAAAGCCACAATAGAGCCGAAATTGGTGTTGGAAAAGATGGGGTATTGCTCTGACAGGTCTGACTGCATTGTTTTGGAAGATTGTGGTGGCATTTGGAAGCTTGTCCTGTAAAATTCATTGGTTTTTTTTTCAGAGCTTAATAGGTGGTTCAATATATTCTGTAAATCGTGGGAAAGGCAAAAACAGAAGTTGTTCATTGTTGTAATTCTTCTGGGTTTGTCTGTGTATGAAGCAATGAGGAAAGAGATGATGGAGTAGTGTGAATCTTGTATCTGGGAAAAAGACCCAATACCTTAATATACATCTGTGAATTCAGATTCCAAAAGTGTAATGAAGATAACTTTTTTTAAAAATAGGTTCATTTAGAAACCATGTCCAGTGAGTGAAAATGATGTAATGCATGTAAGATCAAAGTTTAGCACCAGGAGCTCCAATAAGAGCTAGGCATCACAAGCAAGCTCCAGACAGGCCACTGGGCAGGTCAGATACTAGCCTAGCTCAGGATATCTCTATGGTATGCTAATGAGATAAGTTCCAGATGGTACTAATGTGCAAGGAAAGCAGCCCGAGTTGTGAGCTCTGATAGTGCAAAGCTACTTCCCAGTGAAAGGATTTCACACGATGGAACTGTGGGAATGGCTGTAGGATCACTGGAGAGGATTCCCCAGTAGAACCCATCAGCAGCAGCGTTTCTGCACAGCAGATGCTCCCTGCTTGGTGAGATATCTGTTTAACATTTGTGCTAGTGTCATATTATAAGGAACATTTGTATAAGTAAACCGAATATATTCAGAATACAAATCTTGTGTTGGCATCCTAACTGCCTAAGGCCTTACACCCCATATGCTTGAGCACTCTGCAAAAAAACAAAAACAAAAAACAAACAACAACAACAACAACAAAAAACCGATGGGTCGTATTGGCGCATGAGCATCATCCATGGTGCCAGGAAACACATTATTTGGCCCTTATAGGTGAAGTGCCTCCCGGTGGTCAGGAATTCAGAGCAGCAGCGATTCATCTAAGGCAGTGAGTTACCCATGAAGCCTGATCACAGGTTTAACATGCAGAAGATGTTCCCTGTGGCTTATTCATGAGCAAATATACTGAGGCATTTCTCTGCTCAGTTATTTTTCTCCGGCTTTTCATAGTTAAATGACATTTAAATAAGGAAGCTATAGAAATGAAAGAGTATAAGGAAGTTAGACAGATGAGACAGAAAGAGGATATAGGTCCTCCTTATGTCTATCAGGAGACATTTGGGTAGATGTGACTTAGGAGGGGTGGACTGTTTTGGCCCAAGGCTTCCTTTCCTGTTGACTAGCACTTTCCTGCTGATTGTATCTATCTCTTGGGGCTCAGAGAGAGCCTGACCCAAGGTCCAGAATCATTTGTCACTGGGACACAGAGGGATGGAAAGTTCATCTGTACATCTTTCCAAGCTAGGGTTCACTGTAATTGCCTGATGCAAGATCACTCAAGTGCCTGCACGTATTCTGACCATTTTGTCCCCACAGCTCAGATATCCTGCCAAAGGAGGGTCTTCGTGACACATGTTAGAGTTTGAAGAATGGATCTGTACATTTGGAAGGGAGCAAAATAAAGAACTGATACTTGTAGAGATCAGCAAGAAAATTCATACTACATTGTGAGCTCAGTCTTCCATGCTTAGCTAGATAGAGGTTTGTGAGTTTTTGCAGTGAAAGGCTTCTACTGATGAAGAGGAGGAAGGATGTCCTGTCGTTTCCTCAGCTCAGTGACCTCAGTTGTTCATTCATGAGTCTCTTTAAAAGGTGAGTGTATTAATAGAACTTAGCTGGCCAACCTGGTATTATAGAGTTTTGCCTAGTTGCTTCTAGCCTCAGAAAAGGCAGATATATATACATATACATGCGAGTATCTCACTTATCCCTGATAAATGATAGTAGTGGAGGTGGTAAAGACTGCTAGTGTCTCAGGCACATAGAGAACAGGGTGAGCCATCTTTATACCCAGTATTTGCAGACTCTGCATGACATGAGAAAAAAATCATGTTGAAGAATTGAAAAAAAAAGTTTAAAGAATTTACAGGTAGCTGTAATGCAGAGCCTGGTGCATTGCCAAGTTGCAAGTGAGGAATCCTTAAGAGATATCCAACGTGACAGGTTTAGTTGGTGGGCCTTAGCCCAATTCTCAGGAAAGAATCAGAGGAAAAGATGGCTATACATTGAACAGTGTTTTTTGTCAAGGAAAATTCATTTTACCCATAGGCCAAGAAAAATAGAAAGTCAAGGACCCTGTGTTCAATCCCAGCTTAGTGGGAAGACTTTGGATCCCACTCTTGGGAGCACAGGGCATGTAAGTGCAAGTTCGAATATTCATCTTTCTTCTCTGCTTGCTGATTTGTCTTCTCCCTAATTAGCTCCTCTTGTCTCTCAGTGGATCCTATTAGAAAAAAAATCAGTATCTGTGAGCTGAAAGCTCCTCTGTCAAGGAATTATGTGTTTGTATCCTCACACTGAGACTTCCATTTTGCTTTTTTTTTTTTTTTGATTTCCAGATTCTGTGGAATTTGGGTCAGGTTTACAGAGATTGGTAACAAATTAAGCACTCGTGTCCATTGCACAAAGAGTCAACCTACAGGGTCAACGGTTTCTCTATGTCCGTGTTTAGAGAAGGCATTAGAGTTCTGATGGGAAACTTTGATTATCATTGATGAGTAGAAAGTCCCCACTGGGGTGGGAACCATTATCTCACTGAGGGGGACACATTATGCTACCATTGTACCTGGGCTTTGCGGTCAGTCAGCATCATTCTTACAGTTGGTTACACCTTATTAATGTTATCAGAACACTGCCCATTAGGATAGCACTGTATTGGATGCTTCACGGGGAGTAAGGGAGTCATCAGCCTCTACAGATAAGGTGGCCTTTCAAATTCCTTTGTATGAATAAGAAACACAGAAGGGATATCTGTGGGTCTAAGCCTATTCAAAACACACTTACTAGACTATACATAATAATACTCCAGAGAGAATGGAGGAAGTCCTGACTGAAGGTACGCTGTTGAAATGGGCGTGGCCATGTCAGGGATCTCAATGCCTCAGACCCATGGAAATGGCATAAGTTTCCCTTTGTGCAGAAAAGAGAATTGCCCTTGATCTAAAGCCAGAGCATGTAGAAACTACCTACCACAGCTCCCTCACCCAAATGTTTACAGCCTGAGATTACTACAGAACTGAGATGTCCTGCCCAAACTGGGTAGCCTTTCCCCACCTCATGCTGCATATAATAAATGTACTGGGTTTCTTTCTGGGTTACATAGTTGGCTCCTTCCACCAGAGTAAGCACAGCCCACCCAGTTACAGATTTTTCTACACAAGTGTCTGTTGTTTCTTCAGCTCCTGTCATTTCTTTATTCCCGACTCAACCAAGCAAGGTTTCCAGGACTCAGCCATGATGGACACCATAATACAGACCATTAGATTTGCAATGGTAACTTGTTAAGAAAACAGAAGCAGCCAGGTGGTGGTGGCACACACTGCTAATCCCATCACTGGGGAGGCAGAGGTCAGCCTGGTCTACAAAGGGAGTTCCAGGACAGGCTCCAAAGCTACACAGAGAAACCCTGTCTCATAGATAGATAGATAGATAGATAGATAGATAGATAGATAGATAGATAGATAGATAAAAACAAATAAGAACCAGGAGCAGAAAATCCCTGATCTTCCAAACAAAAATGGCAAGAAAGGATCAGTTTATTTTTAGAATCCAGTAAGGATCTGAAAGACCTTTTTTGACAAGCATATTAAACTACACAGAATTTACCAATGTAAACTCTCATTTTACACTGTTCTTTTCATATGAGTGGACACTATAGCTCTAAAGCTTAGGGAATTGGCTAATTCTGGATAGGATTCCATGGGAATAAGTCACAGAAAATTTAGAGTTCCTCATAGAAACAACATATTTAAAATGGTCTTAGTATGATGATTATAAGTGTTTGCTACAATAGAGAATGATGGATGGCATTGGGGCCAAATCTAGACCATTCTACTCCATTGTCATGATCCTGAGATGAAATTGTTCTTTACTGTCTCATATACTTCATATTTCCTTCACAACAAAAGAAATAATATGTAGTATTAACAGTGTCCAGGAAGACTGGTTAATACTGATGGCAAATGTATGGTGTTTCCAGTTATACTCTTGATTTGTAAGTTTCATTTCATGGAGTTGCTGTAAATTCTAATATAAATTTATCTGGGGTGTTTGGAATATAGATTCCTGATTTAGTTTGAATAATTTGTTAATAACTATCAAGGTGCTGAGAAACATGATGGTGAGAATAACGCCTCTTTAAATTTGTAAGGAAAATAGTTTTGTATTTAGACGCATCCTAAGCAAACATTACAATAGCAAATTAGGCCTCACAATGCTTATAAAGTAAGATATGGTGTATATTTTGAGAAAATGGGCATTTTTTATCACTATAGGTAAGAATAGATTTGACATCATCTATTTTTCTGTAGGAAGTTCAATTTCTGGAAATTAATTCATTATACTGTTTTTTCTTTATCATGAGACACATGGGAAATGACATTAATTGTATTATTGCTTATAAGGAAGAAACATATATATTCTGAGATGTAGATCAGTAAGGGCAAGGGCATGTTAAATATGTTGGGATTTGTCTACCACTGGAATGATATTCATGCATTGAAATTAGACTTCAACAAAACAGTATTGAAGTTGGAATAGGAGCAACTTTACAATTTGATGTTCTGAATATCTTTGACATTATATTACTTTGTAATATCTAGAACTCAGGCACCTTCCTTAGTTTTGTACCAGGGCAATCCTGTAATCAATGTGCTAATGTAAACATGCTACTTATTCAGAAAGCCTTATAAAGTCTGATGGTGTCTAGGTTTGACTTGGGGATGCAGAGTTCCAACAGCTTCAGTAACTCACATCTCCTATTGTCTCTGATGAGAATCCACCCTTGTCTTGGGATCACCACAGTCTTAGAAACAATCGTGTTGGCGTTATCTATATCAAGAAATGGTGTGTGTAAAAAGAAATAATTTATGTAAGAAATACTGAAAAAGTATTGCATCCGTTGGGTTATTGGTATTGCATTACTTAAAGAAAACAGATGATAGGTTTAATGTAGAAAGAATATAAAACAGAATTTCAAGAATATCCTGAAATTTGAGTTATCAAACATTTTTAGAGTTTTAGAAAAACAAATTCACTCATCAATGCCATTTACTTCCTCAGTTTTAACAATAAAACTGAGAAGAAAGTCACCATAGTATTTTCCCTTGTGCCTAGCATGAGAGGAAAGCTAAGAACCACCGGTAGGAGTGGAAACTCAGGCTAGAAACTGAGGGATTGATGCATGCCATTTCAGCATGCTTCTTGGCCTTCAGGGTTAGCACCATGGATGCATATCTGTTGCAATTACAGCGTGCTTCGACACTTTATTACAAAATAGGGAAACATGGACAAAGATAAAAAAGGGGGGTTGGGTAAGGAAATATATGACGTAATTGAAGTATGGAGGAGAGAGGGAGGGAGGATGATAGCTGGCAAGAAAAGTTAGATGAGAGAACTAGAGACATAGAGGATAGATAGATGATAGATAGATAGACAGACAGACAGACAGACAAACAGATAGATAGATGGATGGATAGATGAAAGTGCCAGACCTATTCTGAATGAATTTTCAGTCATTATGTAGAAATGCAGACTACAATAGGAATGGTAGAAACCAGTGTGGCTGCTTCTCAAAGAACTGTCCATATGATTTAACCGGTTCTGTAGACAGCATGGACAAATAATAATGTTTATTAAGGAAAATTAAAGTGCACAAGTGTTCTAGAGACTATGAGTATTAGTCTAAATTCATGACAAATTAACATCAGCCAAAGACTGTATAAATGAAACATTCACACAGTGAAATATTTTACATGTAAAACAGGTGTTGATATACCACCCTTATGAATATCTTTTTGGTGTTTGCAAAACAATGTATGTACCCGTAAGGCTACCAGGATGTGTCCTAAAAACGGTAAATAGAGGAATTTCCACTTGATGGCTGTGTTGCCACAGTGAAGAGTGACAGGCAGATGGTGCTTCTAGATGGCAGTCCAGTATAGTCACCAAGAGGGAAACCAGAAAGTTTCACAAGATCCCTCACGGCCCACTCTTTCCTATTTCCTATTAAGGCTCAGCCTTGAATATCACTTTCTTCTTTGGTGGTCTCTCTCTCTCCTAAAGATTCTTGTGAGACCCAACTGTGATACACTCTGACACAGGGAAAAAGAGCATTCCAGGATTGGTGTTCTCACAGGAGCCAACCATAGCAGCAGGATATACACACAATAGAATGCACTGACTAACCCCATGCCAGGGATGGTAACAAAAACCTCCCGTTCGGAACCGTGAGGGTACACCACTACACGGCTCTTCCAAGAAACACGATCTGCAGGTTAAATACCAGATATACTGTGATCTAAGGCCTACAGGATGGCTATCTAACTTCCTTTGACAAGGTCAGCAAATTCAGATCGCTGCTGTCAACAGAGGCAGCCCAGGCTCAAATTCACAGCATCGGGCTGAAGTCATCCCTCAGGAAAAGCCTCAAGTCCCAGTGCCTGGAGGCCTCATCCAGTCAACAGCACAGCCAATCAAATGACAGGTATGACTGAGGGGAGGGGACAACTGTCTACATACTTGGGATTTAAAGCCTGAGCGAGGTGTTGCTGGGTCAGATCCCGGGTCCTCCGCAAGTTCCGTGGAGTTGAGTCTGTGGGTGGACTGAACCAGCATAAGTCACCACAGGTGAGGCTCTGTCTGCTCCAAGGAAGGATGGGAAATGATCTTGGAGGGGATCCTTGAGACTCCATGGAGAATCAGGCAGATCCCCAAGGAGGAGAGTATATTCTCAATCCTTCTGTGTGTAGGTGAAGGAGAGGGGACGGAAAAGGCGTAGAAGAATCGAGACCTCTCATCCCCTAGATCCAGGTTTGTATAGGTTCCCTAGAAGTACAAGTCTGGGTCTGTACACAGAGAGTGAGAGAAGTTACCATGCACACCAGCAACCATCATCATCACCTCCAGGGTGACAGAGATTATCTCCTGCACACAATCCTCGGGTAAATCTGTTTTAAGCTGACCTGTGCAATTAGTAGAATGCATGTCCCTCTCCGGGACTTTGGGGGAAGTGTTGTTTTAAAGACTCAGCAAGTCCTGAACCTGAAATCCCATTGGAGGTTTGTACTTCATCTCCACTTGTGGATCTGGCTTCCCGTGGTTTGCCAACGTGACACCATTCTCATTGAGGTAGTGTGTGGAGAGTTTGGTTGCATGGTCCCAACTGTAGGAGAGGAGTAACAAACAGTACCTGTGATTCTCCCTCCAACCCCCTTTTTGTTGTTTGTTTGTTTTGAGACAGGATTTCACTGTGTGCTCCTGGCTGTCCAGGAACTCTCTCTTTAGACCAGCTTGGCCTTGAACTCACAGAGATCCGCCTTCCTCTGCCTGCTGAGTGCTGGGATTAAAGGTGTGCGCCAGCATCACCTAGCCTTTCCCATGTTCTTTATAGAAGACATTTCACAAAGTTTTCATTCAAGAATGGAGGGATCAAGACGAGCCCACTGCTCACTGTATATTAGAAAGGGATGCAATGTCATGTGGTACCAGTTTTGGGGTTCACCTTGAAATTTGGATCTGATACCACATAATAGGTGTTTTGCTTAGATATCCTAAGTCCATGCTTGTCTTTCTGCTTCTAGTACTCAATGTGTATGGAGCTCTTTCTTAAATAATAAGATGTATTTCTTTTTGTTTGTTTGTTTGTTTTTTGTTTTGTTTGTTTTAAGAGACAGGGTTTCTCTGTATTGTTTTGGAGGCTGTCGGTCCAGCCTACCCTCGAACTCACAGAGATCCGCCTGCGGCTGCCTCCCGAGTGCTGGGATTAAAGGCGTGTGCCACCACTGCCTGGCAATATGTATTTCTTAAATAATAAGATGTGCACCTGAAGTTTCATTACTACAATGCTGAGCATATGTTCTTCATTTTGCATTGGTTCTAATGACTACCAGCGGTTGATTTGTTTCAAACCTGTCCTAAGCCTTTGCTACAATCTTTCAAAAAGTATTTGGAAGAGTGGCTCAAAGAATATTATCAACCACAGATGGATTACTCTTAGGAAGGAGTAAGTAAAAAATATCGGCGTGGTCACGTCTTCATTCCTCTTGCCTCTCCAGGTCCCTGAGACATGACTCCTGCTGTCTTCCTGACCATCCTGTGCTTTGGAGTGGCCTCGGCGTCTCCAGTACTTGATCCCAGTTTGGACACTGAATGGCAAGTGTGGAAAACGAAATACGAAAAATCATACAGCCAGGTTAGTGAACTGAAAACTGTCTGGAAGGACCTTGGAGTGAACTGTCGCTGCTGTTGAAAGTGTGTAGACACATTAGAGGTCATAGACCTCACCCCTTGCTGAGAAACTGTCCAATCACAGGCATGGTGAGCACAGGGTGACCAGATTCTCTTTCCCTCAGCATGTGGAGAGTATGTGGCTATTGTGTCTGTAGCTGCCTCTCACTGACCTCGGTTCACCCGCAGCAGCACGTCCGTGTGGTCAGATCTTCCCAGAGTTTAGTTACAAGGAAATGCCATTCGTTATTGCTGATTTCCAGGAAGAAGAATTATGGAGGAGACTAGTATGGGAAGAAAACATGAAGATGGTCAAAATGCACAATGGTGAGGATGCCCAGGGAAGGCATGGTTTCACTATGGAAATGAATGCCTTTGGTGACATGGTGAGTGTGACACGGGTTGCTGCTCACCGTCTTTTACGTGGAGTCTTTTTGTTTGACTTTCTGTTTTGTTTTTCTGTGCTGCTTTGTTTGTTGTTTGGTTTTGCTTTGTTCCTTACTAATGTCATTTTCCTTGAAGACTGCTGAAGAATACAGAAGCATGATGACTGACATCCCAGTCCCAGCTGCCACGAAGGTGAAAAGTGAGCCAAATACTCTGCTTGATGATCTACCCAAATCTGAGGATTGGACAAAGAAAGGCTTCGTGACTCCTGTGCGGAAACAGGTAAGACAGCAGCACATGGCCCTTGTTCTTAAAACCACTTTGAAGACTAAATACTTGATGCCTCTGTGTGTATTGTGAGCAGGAAGAAATGTGCAGCTCATTTTTCTTCTATGAAAGCTCCACCCATTTGTACAATGGATAGTTATCTTAGCAGTTCACCACGTACACATAACACTGTTTTTTTCTAACTCTTGTCCTCTGCCACATCTGTCTCTGGGATTTATTTCTCCTTTCGTTGTCATTAATAACCCACGAAAGCTGTAGGTCCTACTCATGTGTTCATGTACGCGTGGCCATGGACTGGGGCACACGCTAACCACCAGCAGTCATGTCCTCTAGGAGAGTACTATCTTTCCCTAGGCACTTATCAACTACTAGCACGTCATTTCCATAAATGATTACCTGTCTGTGTTGTTGCTGGGGTTGATTTGTTTGTGTAATTGACAATCTTTACTTCCCTGCTCAGGGTCCGTGTGGCTCATGCTGGGCTTTTGCTGCAACTGGAGCCATAGAGGGACAGATGTTCTGGAAAACTGGCAACCTGACCACTCTAAGTGTGCAGAACCTAGTGGACTGCTCTAAACCTCAAGGCAATAATGGCTGCATGCAGGGTAACGCATACCGTGCCTACAAGTATGTCTTGCACAATGGAGGTCTGGAGGCTGAGGAAACCTACCCATATGAGGCAAAAGTAAGTGGATCATCTACACTGCTGTCATTTTGGCCAGCTTCAGGCAAGGGGCAATTGCTCAATAATCCATTGTCTTCAGAGCTCACATTGGATGGAAGAATCGCCACACACCATCAATGGTCTCAAGAGAGCATCAGTCATTGCACAGGTTTCTAACGTGATGGTTTCCTTGTAGCTGTTTGCTGCTTCTGTGCATACACAGAGAATATGCAAACCATCCCACATTTAAGGGATATATCTCCCTGCGATGATATCTTACAGACTTAAAGACCTGCGAGGTGTCATTGAAGGCATGAGAGTTGATTTTTTTCAGTTCCAAATCTCCCAGTAGCATTTCACTTTCCGGGGTGACTTATAAAAGTCCAGATATTGGCATGCTTAGCTGCCAAGTGCAGGGTTATGGTTCTGACACATGGCCCAGGAGGGGAGTGGAAGTAACTGAGCCTCTTATCTCTTTATCCTTTAAAGGAAGGACCCTGCAGGTACAATCCTGAGAATTCTAGAGCTTATATCACAGAATTTGTGACCCTCCCAGCAAATGAAGATTACCTAATGGTTGCTGTAGCAACGATTGGGCCTGTCTCTGCTGCGGTTGATGCTTCCCATGATTCTTTCAGGTTCTACAACGGAGGTAAGTATATTTCCCTCTAGATATGAAAAAAAAGGTGACATCCCCATGCCATGCTGTGTAAATGAAGTGCTGTTTGGGTTTCTGGATTTTCCTCCCCACATGATAACGCCGAGTTCTATCTTCAATTTATATGACCCTTTTGTGCAAGCAAGTACACCATATTTAATAAAATGTATTGTTTAGCTTATTTTAAAACCGCCCTCAATTTGGTGGGTGTTTGATATTTTTATGGAGACTGGACGCCTGAATCAAAAGTATTAATAACCTCCTTGAATTAAGTAAGTCCTACTCAGTGAGTTTTACTTGGCATGAGCTTCTAGTTTAAAAATTAAAGATTCCAATTACTCAATTTTATAAGCACCTAGGCAAGTTTTTGCCAACAAATCCATGCTTATTTGATTTCTTCAGCTTTCTGTGAAACTCTCTCTCTCTCTCTCTCTCTCTCTATATATATATATATATATATATATATATATATATATATATAATTCTCAGTAACAATTTATTCAACTCTTAAGTCTGTCTGTAGCTTATATCATTTTGGGGATCCTTTAAATGCCTCCCATTGTTGGTGGCAGTGGTCACTCTCAGTTGTCACGTGCATCTCACATCAACTTCTGTTTTATCTCTCAGGTATTTATCATGAGCCAAATTGCAGCAGTTATGTGACCAATCACGCAGTTCTGGTGGTTGGCTACGGCTTTGAGGGAAATGAAACGGATGGTAATAACTACTGGCTGATCAAGAACAGGTATAAACTGCCAAAAAATATCTGTATTTGAAATTCTGGTGACTGGAGAGATGGTTCCATGTTTAAAAGCACCGGGTGCCCCTTCCGGAGGATTCACAAAGAGATTATCACCTTGCAGTTAATATTTGACTTCTCAGCCTAGAAAATTAGCTCCACTCAAGTTGAACAAAGTCTCTTTTGATTTCCCCATGTACGTGTAAGTGGGTTATGTACATGCAAGCATGCTTTTATGTCTACGACACATAAAAGTCACAATCACACTTCACAGATAATTGAAATGGGTCAATTGTGTGTTGCACATGTGTAGAGGCCTGATGTTGTTTCTCAATCATTATTCAAGTTCTATATTGAGGCAGTGCCTCTCACTGATGGAGGAGTTTGCTGTCTAGTTTGGTTAGCCAGCTTGTTCCAGGTATGTCCTGTGTCCATGACTTGAGAACTTGTTGTGGGGACACTACAATGTTAATCTGGCTTTTAAATGGCTCTTTACACTGATTTCCAATCCTTAGCCTCTGAGCTCTCTTCTACCATAAACAACATATTCACAATATGTTATCATAACATTTCCGTCCCATCACTGTTTTGTGGGGTGTTTCAATATTATTTTGCATCATTGCTTTTCTAAAATCTGACACCTTAGTTAGGACTGAACTACCTTTTCTCTGCCATGGTCTTCACAATCCTGTGTGAGGTACCTCTTTGTACTCAGGAGTAGACCCTCGGCTTTTTTCTGATCCTTCTGTTAGGTTGGCCTCTTGCCAGTTATTGTAAGAAGTCAATCATGCGTTGATCTTTCTACTAAATTAAAAACTTGTTTCCTTCCAGCTGGGGTGAAGGATGGGGCATAAACGGCTACATGAAGATTGCTAAAGATCGAAACAACCACTGTGCGATTGCTTCATTCGCCAGCTTCCCCAACATATTCTGAGCATTGGTGGTCACAAGGGAGGACTTGGCAGAAGAAGTATCCAGCGGAGTGCCTTCCACTGCTGAATGTGCTCAACAGCCGAGTTCCTGAAGAGCTACCCTGCAATGTTGATTCTGGGACCTGCTCACTCTATTTCAGCATTGCTGGCTACAGTAACCAATGTGTCTTCATGACTCCTGCAGCGACTTAATTTTCAATTCTAATGGTTATGCAAGTGGTGTGTGTCTTTATAAAGATTAAGTTCAAGTGTAATTTCTAGTTTTCTCTCTGTTTTGTGAAGTGATTTATTTTTTATAGCCGAACATGCAATTTATCTTGAAGACAGCGTTGAGTGTGATGGTGGCATTCCAGGAGGAAGAGTGAGTGGTTTTTATTCCATTTTGGTTATGGTCTGCTTACGAGGTTCTTTATTCCAGCAACCTTTTTTCCAAAAGACTTTATGAACATTTCTGTTCTCTTCTCTGAGAAGTGTGATTGTGCAATATGCTACTCCACTGCATAGGGCTGAGCTGTGACTCTCCATTGTCCAGCACCTCAACCCTATACTAGGTTCCCAGTTATTGTGTCAGAGACATTAGGGTCGCCATGTCTGTCGTTACAAGACTGTGGTTTCGGAGACACTTACAGAATCTTCAGCGCTTCCACACACAAGAATGCCAAGAGAAGCACTTCAGTATAGTCTGCCTACAAGAATGCCAAGAGAGGCATTTCAATATAGTCTGCAATAGACACCATCCTGTTGTTAAAACTGGACCTTAATGTCTGATTCACTGAACTTTGCCATAGGCATTGTAAGTGTGGAGAAATAGTGTATATATGTGTGCATTTATGAATTTCACATCTATTCACACCCAGTTTTGTATGCATGAGCTCAAACAGTAAGTGCTGTCCTTAGCCTATAGCCTCAATGGACAATGAATTACTAGTCTGTGCAGATTTGACCCCAGCTTCCCACAACCCGTGTCTTCCACTACCCTTTGTGGGAACCAACTTTAATTAAAAGGTGTAGGGGCAAAGATGATTTCCAAATCGCTCTGCTTTTGAATTTTATTTAAACCTTTTATTTGACTGAGGTATAAGATTTGTTCTTTCTGGAGCACATGTTGAATTCTGTTCACACGCACACGATATGCGCTGAATTGACATGATCAGTGCAATTGTTGTTGAAATACACTCAAATTTAAATTTTCTATGAGTCTACTCAAGGTCTTCCTGTAGACATCTAGAAGTTTCTAGATACTCGTGCTAGATTGTAGCAGTGCAAGTGGCTAGAGCATTCTCCCTTCAGTTGGATTTACCAAACTCTACCCCTTATCTTTGTCTTCCCTTTCCCTTTCCTTTCAAGTTTTCAGTGAATCCTCTTCAACTCGTATTTTATTCTCTGCTTCTATATGTCTGATCTTTTTTTTTTTTTGTCTTGAGTGTTTCATTGTGGCTGGAATGACAAGCATAAGATTTGCAGAAGATCAAGGCCAGTCAAGATCCTAGCATGGATGGGAGAGGCTCAAATGAATTTTCACCCCCTATCCAAGAAGTTATTAACCATTGATGGCTTATGGGGGAGGGAGAGTCACATTTGTTTGGAGAAGTGAGCTCCGAGAGGCTACCTATACTCCACATGCAATAAGAGAACTCAGTAGGGAATAGAAACTTTAAAAAACATAAGTGTAACAGGTAACACTTTGAAGAAAAGGAGCTAGGGTGTAATGGGGCATTGGAAAGGAAGGAACGGTGAGTGGATTTTATCAAAATACGCTGTATGCATGCATGGCTATAGAAAGAACCCTTTTTAAATATGAGAAATAAATGACACCAATTTCATTCTTTGAAAAAATGCAAACCTTTAGCCAAATTAATGGGAATGAGAGAAGTTCATAAAATTGGAAACCAAAAAGGAGACATGACAGAAGATATAAATAAAATCCAAAATGAACATAAGGACATATTTTTAAACCTCTATTTCACTAAACAGAAAAATATGAAAGAAATGAGTAAACATTGAGATAGAAGCCAAACATAAAACCAAAATATGTAAATGATTAAACAGAGCCAGCAATGAGGCTGAAGCAGTAGTAAGTGTCTAACAAAAGTAAGTCTACCCCTCCATACAAAAACACTCAGGACCAGATGGCCTCACTGCAGACTTTCCAAATAGAAAAATATCATCAGTATTCTTTATACTGATATCACTCAAGTTTTTGCCAAAATAAAAACACTTCATTTTTTCTTTTTTAAAATTAAAAGATAATTACACCATTTATTCATTATCTTTACCCCCTCAACTACCACATCTTTCAACTGCTCAGTCCCTCTCAAACTATTTATGAAGCCAGTATAACCCTCATACCAACCCATGTCCAGATTCAACAACAACAACAGCATCAGCTGCAAAATTTAGAGACCCCTTTCTCTTAGCCACAAAACTCTTAAAGTTATTAATAAAATACTGCAAATCTAATTCAAAGACATATCAAAAGATCATTTATCATGACTAAGTTGTCTTCCTTCCACAGATTCAGTAGGTCACCATATGGAAATCAACAAAGGTTATCAATCACACATATTGACATGAGACAGAAATCACAAAACCTACAGAAATCACAAAACCTGTCTTTGACAAAAGCCCAACATCATTTTATGATAAGGTAATATGTGGGTGCACACCTAAACACAATAAAGGCTATGTATATCATGCTTATAGTCAACATTGTGCTAAATGAAGAAAAAAAATCAGTCTCACTAAGCTGAGAAACAAGACATGGGTGACTACTGTCTCCAAGCCTATTCAATATAGTGGTTAAAATCTTAGCTAGAGCAGTAAGACAAAAATAGGAACAAAGGGAATACAAGGTATGTGTGTGATGATACATTATCTATAATTTAGTAAAGCTTGCCTGAGGATTCAGAAAGCTTTAGAGATTAGGTAGTAGTTATACAAACCTTTAATCCCAGGACTCAGGATTAAGAGGTAGATGGATCTCTCTTAGTTCAAGGCCACCACGGCCTATACAAGAATGAAGAGTAACAGATCTCATGCCTTTGACCCCAGCACCTAGGATCACATTCCTTTAATCCCAGCATTAGGGAGGTATTTAAGACAGGAACGGGATCTTAGAGCTCATTCTCCAGCCACACTGAGCATAGGAAGGCATTGAAGTCTCAGGATTCTCCAGCCAAGTTGAGGAGAGCATAACAGTCTGGGATTACAGTCTGAGGAGTCAGGATCGCCTTTCAGTAGAGGTGAGATATAGTGGCCAGCTGCTTTGCTTTTCTGATCTTCAGCTTGAAGCTTGAACCCCAATATGAGTCACTGGGTCTTTTATTTTCATGTTACTTGTGCATCCACATTGTAACATGCAATGCTAGTTGTCTATGGCCCATGGTACCACCAAAGACCACACAGATCCCTGGAGTCTGGCCAGCAACCCGTGGCCATGTTGGTGTCTGAGGGCCATGCTGCCACCTGAGCCATGTCAATCTGGATGGCCTGTGCTGCCACATGGGGCCATGGTATCATCCAGGTCCAGGATGCTGCTATGGGCCATGTCTGGGTCCATCGTGCAGCAGAAGCTATGGTCTGAGCTGATGTCCGTTGCTCCTGTCACCACTGATGGCTGTATGGATGCCCAGGGTTTGAACAGCCACCTGTTCCTCTATTGGTGTCCAAGGACCTTTCCGCTGTTATGGCCATACTCACCTGGGTTACCTGTGCTGACACAATGGCTATGGTGAAGTGGAGACCAGAGCCACTGCCAAGGCCGTGCCTAGGTCTGTGTTCTTGCTGCCGCTGGAGTCTGTGATGATGTCCATAGCCCGTGTTACCACAGGGGTCATAGGAGTCATGTCTGTTGAAGTCCAAGGCCAATGTTGAGGCAGCTCCATCCCTCACTAGCCCAGAGATAGCTAGCTCTCACCCTCACTGGACACTACAGCAGGAGAACTGGACCCGAGAGATGGCCCCAGCCCTTACCACAGGTGTGGGAAAGCTGCCCCCTGCCTGATATCTTGGGCCTATGAGAGCTGGCTCTACCCCTTGCCTGAGAAGGGTGGTCTCTGTGACCCAGACTGACCAGCTCAGCTACCACCCAGACCCACATCCTAGGCATTAGATTGGCTCACCCTGACATCTACCCCATCTATGACCAACTGGAGTGAGTGAAGGCATTGGTTCTGTGTAACATTAGTGGGATCTCCATGATATGGAGCATCAACAGTATCTCTGAGAACCGTTTTCGTGAGGGTCCAGAGATGATGGTGTGCCAGGGTCTTGAACCAGACCAAAGACTCATTGTGATGAATATTTTGCAGGTGGGGTTTGACTGAACAAAAAGGTATACTGTGTGACACATTGTAGCTCCCAGTGCCGGTAGGATGAATGAAGAGATGTTGGAAGGATGGAGGAGTGAGGTATGGTTTTTTTTTTGTTTTGTCTTATTTTTAGTTAATTGTGTGTGGGGGTTTATCTTGTAGGAACAAGCATAAGGGGCAGATAAGGAAGGATTGGAAGGTAATGAGATTGGGGTACACGATGCGAAATTTCCCAAAGAATCAATAAAGAATTGTGAGAAGAAGAAAGAAATTTTCTCTTTGCGACCGATGGGGACTACTCAGAAAAACCACAACTGATGAGAAGGCAGCGTTGTGGAGCCTAGTCTCGGTGGATACATGCGCAGAACACTCCAGCGCCTAAGACTCAGGAAGCATTGTTGGGGGACGGAAAGATGGTTATAAGGACTCGGTGGATCTTAGGCTTTCCTGTGAGACTGTGCCTCCTCGTAACATCGGACGCTATGCCTGTGAAGTCTCACTGACACAACTGGCCAAACGTGAGCTGAGCAAGGGATGAGGAAGAGCCATGAGGCCGCAAGCCTGAGCAATGAGCTACAGGCAACCGAGTAAACCCGGGAGTGGCAGAGGTGCTCCTCCTTGAGGAAGGATACACTGACTGATTGTCCAGTGCCAAAAAAAAAAAAAAACCCAGAAAACATAAATACGAGTAGCATTATTTGAACTCAGCGGGTTACATTTAGAATGAACGTATAAACAAATGCATGTGCACATGGTTAATGAAAAAAAAAGGAGCCATGGATTTGGAAATTGGACAGGGCTACATGGTGGGGGGGGCGCTTATGGAAGAAGGCAAGGGAAGGGGGAGATGTCGTAGTTAGATTGCCGTCTCAAAAGAGGGATTGCAAACCGAAGAGGGGTGCGAATAGGAAAAGAAGGAAAGCACTCCTGTTAGCACAGAGTATTATTCCACCCGCAACAGACTCAAAGTGTTCCGCAAGACACTCTTAGAACTGGTAAAAAGACATTTAGCAAAGTGGCAAGATACATAAAGGGAACACACACAGATCTCTGGCCTTACGTACCAGTGGAAAATATACTTAAAAAAAAAGAAATCAAATAAATAACCCCATTCACAGTGGGCATAAAATATGCAATATCTGGAATAAATACTAAGTAAATGAAAACCGGGGAAAACTTGCGGAAACGGTAAAGAACAATGAAGGGAGGCACGTGAGGATGGGAAGGCCCCTCCGTGACTGCGGATCGGGAGAGTTAAGGTGAGAACGGCAGTCCCTGCAGAAGCGCTGTACAGATTCAGCGCCATCACAATAAAACTCCCAGCTTGTTTTTCACCGACATATAAAACCACAACCCAAACGCTCGTGCGGTTGCACGAAGGACCAAGACAATCAAAGCTTACAGATGGAAAGAACATTGCGAGCAACATTCCCTTCCTGATTTCAGTTACGGTAGAGAGCTGTAGTAGTAGAAGAGGTTGGTGCTGGCACATGAAACAGATACATAGAACAATGCATTAAAATGGAGGAGCCAGATATAAATCCGCACAACTCCAGCTAAGTGGCTTTACAAGGACGTCCAAAATTTTACATCGGAGAAGAGACAGAACCTTCAACAAGTACTAATGGAAAACTTTACTTGAAGAAAAATAAAATTCGACCCTTATATTTCACCCTGAGGAAAACTCCACAACAAATGAATCAGAAACCTCAGCCTAAGACCTGATGAATGGGAACTTCCGGAAGAAAAAGTAAGATGTACACTTCAACCTTGTGGGACAGGGAAGGCCTTTCTGGGTAGGACTGGGTAGCATAGGAAGTAAGACCAAACTACTTACAAACTGGACTTCGTATTAGGGTTTCCACTCAGCAAAGGAAACTGCCAGCTGAATGAAGAGGAGCCTTCATAGTGGGAGGAAATACTTGCCGTCTGAACATCCAGCAGAGGATTAGTATCTTGAATATATACAATAATAAACAAGAAAACAAACCAACTAGAAATATGGACTTTTGAAGCAGACAGAGCTCTCAAAAGAAGAGACAGAAATGGATGGCAGACACCTTAGAAATTTTTCAAAATCCTTAGCTACCTGGGAAATAGAGATTAAAGCTACGTAAAGATCCCATCTCATGTCAGTCAGAATAGCAATGATCAGGAGTACACATGACAGCAAATTCTGATGCGGGTATGTGGAAACGGACCCTTACACCCTGCTGCTGGTAAAGGCGCAACTCCGTTCAGTGTTCTTACCTGACTCGTCCGGATTTGGACAGACTTGCCAGTCAGCCTGGAGAGGGTTGATCTTCCCTCTCGAGAAAGCGAAAAGAGGCCACTAGGGATCCAGACAGGTGCTGCAGGAATTCAAACAGCACTGACACACCCCTGACAACACTCACTCTAACAAGCACTTAGAAGATACTCCAGGATGTGATTTACACAGTGCAGCTACGTGAGATGAAGGGGCCAGACACAGCCAGAGATAAACATGTAAGTGCCAGCAACTGTACAAAGTCGGAAGCTGACAAATAATAACCCAAAACAATTCTTGCCTTAATCTTTTTTTTTCTCATAGATGAAATGTATTCGGATTAAACCATACCAGTTCTTTCGCTCTAATCTGTAGCTGGTTTGTAAACAGGGCATTGTCAAGAGACTCATCAGGGACAATAATGGCCCTTTTAGAGAGATTTGCTGCCCCCTAGTGTATGTTGTTTGCCTTGCTTTGAAACATAAAATGAGATACGGTGATGGGGGAAGAGGACTTTATCCTTGTATCCATATACAGTCATCTGAAATGATAGGTTGACAAGAAAATCTGGTCTACAGGAGCTAGTTCCAGGACAGCTTCCAAAGCCACAGAGAAACCCTGTCTCGAAAAAAAATTGGACAGTAAATCGTCTGAAGGCTGATCTACACCTCTCCTGCTCCTCCAGATCCAACCTCCCTAGTATCATCCCTGGTACAACAACAGAACACCTGCCGCAGCCTTCCTCCGCTCCTGCCACATCTCCCCTTTATCCCACAGACCATCCACTATCCCTTTCCCCACTTGCCGCTAAACCCAGCCCCCAAACACATCAAGCACTTCCTGTTAACTCACAGGCCACTCATCCCTGGGAAGCAGGTAAGCTGGCTGTAGATCTCTGCCTTCCTTCTCTCCTCTAAATCCACGCTCCCAGTCCCATCGCCACTGACAAAGCAGACCCTCTCCTCACTGTCTCTCCCCCATTCCAAGGAATCAAAATAAACAGATCCTGGTTTAACTTTCTGCTCTCATCTCTCCTGAACTCCTTCAGACCCCTACCTATCCCCATTCCTAAGTGGCAGCTCCCAATACCCAGAAACACACTTACCTGGAACCCGCCAGTGGCCACACCTATCAAGTCTAAAAAAAATCCCTATCAGGAAACACACAGGTGTCACACTCTCTGAAAACCCAGAGAAGAAACAAAAGCCAAGGAACAAAACTCCTACTCATCAACAACAAATCCAGAAATCAGCATCTAGACCTGTAATTATCCTAATCCCAGATGCCTAGATGCCAGCATAAAACACAGTCAATAAGAGCCAGGGAAATATGTCTCCATTAGAGCCCAGCTATCCTACCGCAGCAGGCCCTAGATATTCCAACATAGCTGAGGCAGAAGAAAAAGACCTTAAGACAGCCTTCAGGAAGATGATAGAGGTCCTTAAGGATTAAATGAAAAAAAACTATTTAAAAAATACATCATAACACAAACAAAAGTTGGAGTAAATGAATACATCCGTTAAAGAAATCCAGGAAACACACACGCAGACACACAGACACACAGACACACACACAAAACACAAAAAAATTACAAAAAATAACAACAAAAACAGTGGAAGGAAATGAATAAAACTGCTCAAGACCTGAAAATGAAAATAGAATCAATCAAGAAAATTCAAACTGAGGAATTCTGCAAATGAAAAATTCAAGCAGAAATTACAGAGACATACTTCATGAAAAGAATTCAAGAGATGGAAGAATTAATCTCAGCTTTTGAAGCTATGATGAAAGAAATGGATATATGGGTCAGCAAAAATGTTGAATCTAAAAAACTCCTGACACAAATCATCTAGGAAGTCTGGTATACTATGAAAAAACTCTAAAACTAATAAGAATAGGGTAAGGAGGAAAATCCCAGTTCAAAGGTCCAGAAAATATTTTCAACAAATTCATGGAAGAAAAATTTTCTAACTTAAAGAAAGAGATGCCTATATAGGCACAATATATTCTAAGAAATGGATCTAAAAAGAAAGTTGGTATAGCCATTTTATATTAATAAAATAGACTCCAAACAAAACTAAAAAAATACATAGGGAAGGACACTCCATATTTATCAAAGGAAAAAATATATCTCTGTGTATCTAGAAAACCTAACATGCCTGTAAGTTTGACTATTAGATATGAGTACCTATTAATCTATATTTCTTAATCATATATTACATTTTAAATGAGTCACATAAATATAATACTTTGAACAAGAGTTGAAATGTACATAGTATAACAAAATGTACCTTAAGTTTGTATCAATAAACGAAAATCCATACCAATGGAGTATTCATTTCTATATCATACACCTCTTTTTTTCTTTAGAAAGAGATTGACTGTGACCATTAATCATTTATAACCAACCCTCTTTAAATGAAAACAAACATTTATAAACAATATTTGGGAAATTGGGCATAGTTTTCTAGACTATTTCATGCTGACTGGGAGTGTTGGTGATCTTATGGGGACCCTGAGAAAATTTAGAATTATGTTCAAGTCCTGACTGGGGTATTTTGTGTGGTTGGTCTTCTCAGCCAGCCGTCCTGAAGTTCTCTCTCTCTCTCTCTCTCTCTCTCTCTCTCTCTCTCTCTCTCTCTCTCTCTCTCTCTCTCTCTCTCTCTCGTCCATGCAAACTTATCAAACACCTCTTTATAGAGGCCTTCTTTATCTGAATCTGTCCTTATTGTGTATCTGTAATCCTTTTCTGACCAGGAGAGTTTTTTAAAATGCTAAGGGTGCATGGCTAGGACTAAAGACACGTTTTTCCCCTGCTCAAGGATTCCCACAGCTGCTTAAAAAATAATTACTCTGAAGCTACTAAATGTAATTGTTTGGACAGTGGCTTAGGCTTATTACTATCTAGCTCTCTCTTATAATGTAATACATTTTTAATAATCTGTGTATCACCATGTGGCCAAAGATTACTGGTATTGTTCTGGCATCTTACCCATTGGCAGCTACATGGCATCTCCCTGACTCTGCCTTCTTCCTTTATCTAACTTTGGATTTCCCACCTAGTTATATTCTGCCCTGTCATAGACTAAAACAGCTTTATTCATCAGCCAATAAAAGTAACACATATTCATAGCATTCAAAAAGACATCCAACATCAATCAGGAACAAGGAAAGGTTGTCCACTCTCTCCAGAACTATTGAATGTATTTTAATATAGTATTTGAAGTCCTAGCTAGAGCAATAAGACAACTGAAGGAAGCCAAGGAGATTAAACTTGGAAAAGAAGACATGGAAAGCATCTTTGTTTGCATATGTTGTGATAGTATATGTAAGTTACCCTAAAAATTCCGTCAAGAAACTCCTAAAGTTAGTAAACACATTCAGCACTGTGGATAGATACAAATTTAATTAATAAAAGTCAGTAGTCCTCCTGTATACAAATGACCAACAGATTGAGAAAGAAATCAGGTGACAACCCATTTCACAATAGACACATATGGACTCAGAGACTGGAGCTCCAATCACAAGGCCAACACAGGTCTGCACCAGGTCCTCTGAATATATATCTTGCACCTTAGTATTTTTATGGGATTCCTGAGTTTGTGAATGAGTGGGTGTCTGAAATTTTGTGCCTGATATTGGGACTCTTTATCTTACTATATTTTATTTTGTCGTGTTTGGTTGTTATCTCTTAGAATCCCATTATTATCTAATAAGAGATGGAAAGGGAGTGCATCCAAAAAGGGAGGAGAGAGAAGCTGGGGAGGGGAGGAACTTGGAGGAATAGATGGAGGGGAAACTGTAACCAGGATGTATTACATGAGAAAATGATATGTTTTCAATAAAAGAAAAAAATAAATAAAAAATATGAAGGTCTGGAAAGGGATAGTCAGAGGAGAGAGGGGAGATGGAAGGTGAGTAGTTACGGTAAAAACCCTAAAGGAGTAGGGTTTATTTGGTCCCAGAGCATAGTCAAAGAAGGGCAGTTTCTAGGTGAAGGTCAGACCTTGAACTTGATGGAATATGCAGTGAGAAATGCCTCATGTGTTGAGAGGGATGGGTGCAGATCATAGAATTTAGGAAGAGAGATCTTGATGCAGGTCTATGATTTAGGCAGGTGCAAGGCTTGGCATGGTTGAACTGACCTCTAAAGGACAGGTTTTTTCAGGATATTGAAGAGGACCAACTTTCCCTGGTAGCAGGTGGTAAAGGTGGCCATCAGGGATGTCACTATGATGGTAGAATTGGAAAACCTTGGGTTAGAAAACAAATGGGGGATGGCATTCTTGGCCAGGTGTTTAAGGCAAACAAATATAGTTCTTTAATCAACCAACACAACCTATCTTACAAGTGTGTCTTCATGACAACTTCATAAATTCTAGTTTGAAATTATCTACACCGTGGAATTGGGACTTGCATTGTCTTCCTGTTCTAGTCTCAACAATGATAAGGAGGGCTCATCCACATACTTGAATCTCATGAACATGCGTGTTACAGACTTTGAAGTTACAAACAAGTATATTTTGAAAGACAATGCAAGCAATACATGGAAAACTCACTTTTAAATTGATAGGTTATTATGTTTTCACAAAAAGAAGATACAAGTTTTGAGGAGCGGTTAAAAAGAGATGGGAGGTCATTGATCTGGAAGGAGATAATGGGGGAGTGAGGAGTGTATACAATCAAATTAAATTACATGGAATTCTCAGAATTAACAGAATATTCATTTTCAAATGACATAATTAGGATTTAACCCTTCCCCACAAAATAGATAGTGCAGACCCTTTTCCCGTGTTTATTTTATCCTTTTGCTACAAATCCCCAGACCCAGACCCGGGAGGCAGAAACCTTTGCATACTCTTTACCTATTCTGATCCAAGAACCTCGCCCCGTGATGTCAATCATCACTGCTCTTCCAGGCTGCATCTGGGATCTCCATTGATGTTTCTGACTCACTTCCATCTTTCCATGCAACGCAACCCTCAGACGCAGACACATCCAGAAGCTCTATCCGTGTCCTGTCTTTCTAAATCTAGATCATGGCCCTCAGTTCCCTCCTGTTGCCACCATCCTTCTAGGCTATCCTCCAGCAGGATTTGCATCTGCTCACACGGCTGCCTGGTCTAAGTCAAAACTTTCACCTGTATCAGACTCCTCGCCCGCTCCTCTGGCTGCCCATCTAGGGCCAGAACCACAGCACAATTTTGAGCTCTCCTAGTAGCCTTACCCTTCTCTACCTTTCTACAATTCTTTTCTATACCCAGGCAGGAGCTGCTTCTGCAAACTATCTGCCCAGGCTCAACTTGAATCCACATTTGGAAGATTTTAAGAGAGTCTGTGTGATGATATCTCAGAGTTGTTTTGAGTTGTATTTCCCTGATGGCTAAGGATATTGAGTACTTTCTCAAGTGTCTTTTAGCCATCCTAAACTCCTCTACTGAGAATTCTCTATTTAGTTCTGCACCCCACATTTTAATTGGATTGTTTGGTGTTTTGGTGACTAGCTTCTTGACTAGTTCATTGTTTATTGTGGAAATCAGCCCTCCGTCAGATGGAGTTGGAGAAGAACTTTTCCCATTCTGCCAGCTGCTGTTTTGTTTTGCTAACTGTGTCCTTTGCCTTACAGAAGCTTCTCAGTTTCAGGAGGTTCCATTTATTAATTGTCGATCTCAGTGTCTGTGCTACTGGTGTTATGTTCAGGAAGCATTCTCCTGTACCAATTCATTCAAGGGTACCTCCCACATTCTCTTCTAACAGATTCAGTGTGGCTGGATTTATGCTGAGGTCTTTAATCCATTTGGACTTCAGTTTTGTACATGGTGATAGATATGGATCTATCTGCAGTCTTCTGCATGCCAATATCCAGTTATGCCAGCACCATTTGTTGAAGGTGCTGTCTTTTTTCCATTGTATAACTTTAGCTTCTTTGTCAAAAATCAGGTGTTTATAGGTATGTGGGTTAATATCAGGGTTTTCAATTCAATTCCATTGGTCTAGCTGTCAGTTTTTGTGCCAAAACCAAGCTGTTTTCAGGACTATGGCTCTATAATAGAGCTTGAAGTCAGGGATAGTGATGCCTCTGGAAGTTCCTTTATTGTACAGGGTTGTTGTGGCTATACTGGGTTTTTTGTTTTTCCATATAAGCTAAGTATAGTTCTTTTGAGGTCTGTGAAGAATTGGGTTGGGATTTTGATGGGAATTGCATTGAATCTTTAGATTGCTTTTGGCAAGATTGACGTTTTTACTATGTTGATCCAACCTATGCAAGAGCATGGGAGATTTTTCAATTTTCTGGTATCTTCTTTAATTTCTTTCTTTAAGGACTCAAATTTATTACTGAACAGGTCTTTCACTTGTTTGGTTAGTGTTACTCCAAGATATTTTATGTTCTTTGTGGTATTATAAAGGGTGATGTTTCTCTGATTTCTTTCTCAGCCATTTATCATCTGTATATTTTAGGGCTACTGATTTTTGAGTTAATTTTTGTATCTGGTCACTTTGCTGAAGGTATTTATCAACTGTAGGAGTTCTCTAGTAGTTTTTTGGGTCACTTATGTAAACTAACATATCATCTGCAAGTAGTGAAAGTTTGACTTCTTCCTTTCCAATTTGTATATCCTTGACTTCCTTTTGTTGTCTTATTGCTCTAACTAGGACTTCAGTTACAATATTGAAGAGATAGAGAGAGTGGACAGCCTTGTCTCATTCCAGATTGTAGAGGAATTGCGTTGAGTTTCTCTACATTTAGCTTGATGTTGGCCATTGGTTTGCTTTATCTTGCTTCTGTCAAGTTTAAGTATGATCCTGTTATTCCTGATCTTTCCAAGACTTTTACCATGAAGGGGTGTTGGATTTTGTCAAAGGCTTTTTCAGCATCTAGTGAGATGATCATGTGTTTTTTCCTTTTCAGTTGGATTACACTGATGAATTTTCATATGTCAAACCATGCCTGCATCCCTGGGATGAAGCCTACTTGATCATGGTGGATGAGTTTTCTGATGTGTTCCTGGATTTGATTTGCCAGTATTTTGTTGAGTGTTTTTGCATCAGTGTTCATGAGGGATATTTGTCTGTATTTGCTTTCTTAGTTGTGTCTTTGTGGGGCTTGGGTAGCAAAGTAATTGTAGCCTCATAAAAAGAGTTTGTCAATGCCCCTTCTGCTTCTATTGTATAGAACAGTTTGACAAGTAATGTTATTAGCTCTTTTTTTAATTTCTGGTAAAATTTTGCACTGAAACTATCTGGCCCTGAACTTTTTTTGGTTGGGAGACTTTTGATGACTGCTTCTATTTCATTGGGGGTTATAAGTCTGTTTAAATTGCTTATCTGTTCTTGATTTAATTTTGGTAAGTGATATCTATCCAAAAAGTTGTACACTTCCTTTGAATTTTTGAATTTTGTGTAGTACAGGGTTTCAAAAATGACCTGATGATTCTCTGGATTTCCTCAGTGTCTGTTGTTATGTCCCCCTTTTCATTTCTGATTTTGTTAATTAGCATGTCTCTCTCTGACTTTTGGTTAGGTTGTATAAAGGTTTGTCTATCTTGCTGATTTTCCCAAAGAACCAAGTCTTTGTTTCATTGATTCTTTGCAAAGTTTTCCTGGTTTCTTCTTTATTGATTTCAACCCTCAATTTGATTATTTCCTGGTGTCTACTCTTCCTGGATGAGTTTGCTTCTTTTTGTTCTAGAGCTTTCAGTTGTACTGTTAATTCTCTAGTGTGACTATTCTCCAGTTTCTTCATATGGACACTTAGTACTATGAATGTTCCTCTCAGCACTGCTTTCAGAGTGTCCCATAAGTTTGAGTATGTTGTGTCTTCATTCTCATTGAATTCTAGGAAGTCTTTAATTTCTTTTTTGTATTTCTTCCTTGACGCATGGATGGCACAATTGCGCATTGTTCGATTTCCATGATTTTATAGGGTTTCTGAAATTTGTGTTGTTGTTGAATTCTAATTTAAAGCATGATAGTCTGATAAGATTCAGGGGGTTATTCCAATTTTTTGTGTCTGTGGATGTTTGCTATGTTTCTGATTATGTGATCGATTTTAGAGAAGGTTCCATGTGGAGCTCAGATGAAGATATATTTTTTTTTTGCATTTGGACGGAATGTTCTATAGATGTCTGTTAATCTCAATTAGGTCATAACTTCTGTTAGTTATTTTGTTTGTTTGTTAAGTTCCTGTCTGGAGGTCCTGTCTAGTGGTGAGAGTGGAGTGTTAACGGACCCTACTACCAGTGTGTGAGATTTTATGTGTGATTTGAGCTTTACTAATGTTTCTTTTATGCCTTTGTATTTGGGGCATAGATGTTCAGAAATGAGAATTCATTTTGATGGGCTTTTCCTGTGATGAATATGAACTTTTCCTGTGATGAATATGAAATGTTCCTCTTCATATCTTTTGATTGATTTTAATTTGAAATTTACACCAGCCAGAATGGCTAAAGTCAAGAACACCAATGACAGTCCATGATGGAGAGGATGTGGAGAAAGAGGACCACTCCTCCATTGCTGGTGGGAGTGCAAACTTGTACAGCCACTTTGGAAATAAGTATGGTGGTTTCTCAAGAAAATGGGAATGAGTCTACCTCAAGATCCAGCAATTCCTCTTCTGGGAATATACCCAAAGAATACACATTCATACAATAAGGACATATGTTCAACTATGTTCATAGCAGCATTGTTTGTAATAGCCAGAACTTGGAAGCAACCTAGATGCCCTTCAACTGAAGAATGGATAGAGAAAATGCAGTACATCTACACAATGGAGTACTACTCAGCAGAAAAAAAAATAGAATCTTGAAATTTGCAGACAAATGGATGGAACTAGAGGAAACCATCCTGAGTGAGGTAACCCAGTCACAAAAAGACAAACATGGTATGTACTCACTCATATATGGATTATAGGCATAGAGAAAAAGATTACTACCCTACAATCCACACCACCAGAAGAGGTAGAAAACAAGGAGGACCCCAAGAGAAAAACTCATGGTCCCCCGAAGAAGGGAAGGGAAATAAGAACCCCTAAGCAAATTGGGAGCATGGGGGGATAGAAGAGGGAGATGGAAAGAGGAGAAGGGGAGTGGAGAGGAGAACAAGAGAACTGAGACAGGGGAGGAATAGAAGAGGGCAAGAAATGAGATGCCTTGATAAAGTGAGCCACTATAGGTTTGGAGAGAGGTCTGGCACAGACAAAATGGTAGGGGATCCACAGGGATAACCCCAATTAAGAATCTAGGCAGTGGTGGAGAGGCTGCCTTTGATGTCCTTCCCCTATAATAAGATTGATGACTACCTTGGTTACCATTCCTAGAGCCTTGACCCAGTAGCTGATCAAAGCAGAAACAGGCACCCAGAGCTGAGCACTGAGCCATACTTCCGGAATCCAGTTACAGAGAGGGAGGTGAGATGACCAAATGAACAAAGATGAAACTGGAGATACCCACAGAAACAGTTGTCCTGACCTAATGAAAGCACGCAGACCCTAATGGTAAAGTGAGGGACCAGCATTGGACCAAATCAAACCCTCTGAATGTGGGTAGCAACTCCAAGGCCAAGGCAGTCTATGGAACCTCTAATAGTCGAGCCAGGGTTTATTCCTAAGTCATAAATGGACTTTGGGGGCCCTTTCCCTATGGAGGCATACCATTGCAGCCCAGATACGGAAGGAGGGTCTGGGCCCTCCCCCAAATGATGTAATGGACTTTGATGATCCCCCATGGAGGGCCTCACTATCCCTGGGGAATGGGTCATGGGTGGATTGGGGGGTCAGTGGGAAGTATGGGAATGGGGGGATGGATATGTAATTTTGTATAAAATAAAATAAATATAAAAGAGAGTCTTATGATTTTCTTTTTCCCCAACTTGCTTTTCTGTACATAGGACTAGCTAGAAGTTACAGCTGGATACTTTCTTCAGGATCACCTCAGCAATTTCACACTACAAATACAGCCCCCATGTCATGCTGCTATCTGAAGGCCTGTGACATGCTCGACCCTCTTAACCTCACCTGAAATTAACCAAATTTGGGTAGGGCAGGCAGCCTAGCATCTCATATCAAATACACAACCAGAGAAACAAATCCACATATCCAGTTCTGATCACAAAAATACAAACAATATGAACTAATAGGACTACATGTCTTTCCCAAGGAGGACTATACCTTACAAAATAATATTTAATGAAAATTGTTAACATAATCAAAAACATTCAAGGACTTGAGGAGGACACATGTAAACACCTGAATGACCTTAAAGAGGATGTAATTAAACTCCTACTGCAGTCCTAGAAAATATAAATAGTTTAAAGAACAAAATTATGAATATAATAAAGGGTTTGAAAACTGAATCAATAAAGAGATTGAAATGAAAGTGGAATTGAAAAATTCAGAAACCCTATTTAAAAACTCAGGAAGCTTCACCAGTAGAATGGATCAATAGAAGACAAAATATCAAATCGTGAAGACAAAGCAGAAACTTTGGACCAGTCAATGACAGAAAAATGCTAAATCAAAAACAAAGGCAAAACCACACACAAAAAAATATATGCAGGATCATTGGAATGTAAAGAAAAGACAAACTCTAGGGATTAGCACCACAGATAAAGAAGAATCCCAAATAAATGGCATAGATCAGACCATCAAGTACGGGACCCATAGGAATGCACAAGAGTGACAACTAGTGTTTAATATGTCGACCCACTCAGGGAGCCCCATTTGGCAAAGCCATGAGGTTATCGACTGGAGGTTGGATGACTGGTTGTTCCTGCCTGTAACTTTCTCAGGTGCCACTGCTACACCTCCCTAGTAAGAACAGCTGTGAGGCTCTTCCCTCAGCCCTTTGGTGATGTATTTTATGTTTACCCGGCACACATATCGCTGAGGATAGTCCGGCAAATGATCCTGCGCCACTTTGATAAGTAGAAATAACACTAGGATATTTTTACATTACTCAGACTGACAGGCTTCTCAGTCAGAAAGACAGCATTTTACCCAGACTTTAGACTTTGGAGCAGATTCAAAGCAGGCTTTCTGACCCCGAAGACAAATATCTGTTTGCCTCCTAAAGGCAAATACACCACGAGGTTGTTTCCCAGGTGTGGTGTTACTGGTTCAAGGTCAGAGCCTGAAGCAGCTTCAGTCTGCACGGACTCCCTGCTGCTCAAGGTTCGGCTAATTGTCATTGTTAACTTTTAATGTCATTTTCTGTCTGGGACCCCTCACCAAGTTAGAACTGCAAAAAGATGCACACTGGTAGTCTGAACTGAGCATGACCACCCAAGTGTGAACCAATGCCGAGAGGGTTTGCCCAGGGATTTCCCTGTTCTCTTACTCAAACTATTTCTCCTACATTTACATATTACTAAGTGAAATTTAAATTTTGTGCCTATCAGTCAGTGCTGGGGACATGTGTATCATCAGAGCTTTCTTTCCCAATCACAGAGGAAGCACCTTGAAATACGAACAGATAAATAAAACAAGACGTCTTCATGAAACAACTATTATGTAAACTTAAAAAGTAAGGAAATTCTGACATACACTACCCATGCCTGTTTTACCTATTAATGGTCCAACTTTTAAATTCTGTTACCATGACAATTGCATATCAACACGGTTGTGGTAGTGTGGTGGCTTGAAAGAAATGGCCCCTAAGCGGAGTGGCACTATTAGGAGGCGTGGCCTTGTTGTTGGAGGAAGTGTGTCACAAATAAACATACAGATACTATACTAATTATGAAACTGTTGGCCAATGACTAGGGCTTCTTATTTGGATAGTCCCGTCTTAATTATCAACCAATTCTTATTAATCTATGTATTTCCACGTGGTCTTGGCTTACTGGAGAATGCCAGTGTGTCCTCTCTTCCCCAGGCTCACAGGGTGACTTCCTCTGCCTAAGTTTCCCAGAATTCTCCTTGTCTCCTAGACCCCGCCTCTCTTCCTGCCTCATTGGCTGAACAGTGCTTTGTTCATTAACCAATAAGAGACACATGTATACAGAAGGACATTGCCCATCAGTAGCCCATTAAGCTGTACCTTTAGCAATATAAGGTTTATCCAGCAGGCATATCCAAACTCTTACATACACGAGCAGCCCTCAAAGTATTTTCAAAGGCCCAAGAAGTGCATCATCAGGTTTTTCAGAGCAACGGCCCCATTACTGGTTATCTAATTCCCATAGTGACCATTTTTCCCTTACTTCTGTGAACAGCACCTCGCATAATGCTAGTTAAATGTGGAGGGCTTACTTTAGCTAATAGTGTAAGAAGAAAGACAGCTAATCTCGGCAGGATAGGCAGCAACAGAAGCATGAGTCAAGAAGCAGAAAGAAGTAGATGGTGGTACTCCATGTATCTCATCTTCTTCATTCAGCCTGGGATCCCCTGCCACGGTGGATGGCACCCACAACTCAGGACAGGGCTTCTGTTTTCAGTCAGAAAGTTTTAGAATCACTCTCACAGACACAGCCAAAGATGTGTTCCTTCATGAGTCTAAATCCAGCCAAGTTGACAGTGAAACCATAACACCAAATAATTTACCAATAGATCCAGAATCCACTCTAGTGCCTCTACTGACCAACATTGGTATTGACATTGGACTTGAATGCTATAGCATCTCAGAGTACAGCTCCCCTCAGCTATGCTGCCAACTTAATACTACACATAAAATGAAGCTGAAGAGTCAGCTTCAGCAGGTCAGACAAACCAAAGAGGCGATATGGAGTCAGTGAATAGTGAACACACACACACACACACACACACACACACACACACACATGCACACACACACACACACATGCACACATACACACACACAGAGGAGACTTATTTGAGGAGGAGGATGTTAAAATAAAATATTTACACAGAAAGAAATCACATTATAATCACAAGTTTCATGTTTTTCTTAGTAGCCCACAAATAGCTAAACATTTCCCTTTGTATTAATTTTCCCACCATAACATCTCCATCCCCCAAACCAATGATAGTTTTATTATTGATTAACAAAGTTTTAAGCAAGCCAAGTATATTTCATCCAGTTCCTTTTGTACTGACAGGCAGCTGTTTGTGGTTTCAGTGTAGCAGATTCCTTTCCTATTTCTACTCTTCAAAACCTTAACACACGCAATAGAATCATTTAGTTTCCTTTCACAACTTTGGTTTCTTTGCATGTTTGTTTGGTTTTTTTTAGGGTGCATACTGAAACATGTGATTAATTCTGTAGGCTACATGATCAAGGAACTCAGACCTAACCTTGGATGTAAGGACATAATTGCTTTATTTGATCATTAGCCTGTTTTTCCACAGACAAAATTCATGGGTCTAAAATTCAGGAAACTTCCTTGTTCTTATTTTTCATCCTCAAAAATTCTCACACATAGCAAAACGGAGGGTGTCTTATTTTCTGTCTTTGGTATCTGTTGGGGGAAGTCCTGTGCATTTGTCAATAAAGTACTGTTGAGCCTATCGGGAACCAAAATAGGAGGGACAAGGAGTCCAGGAGGATTCTGGGAAGGAGAAACACAAGAGAGTTCGAGATGTAATGCCATGGGGTAGGATCCCGGAACTATTCTCTGGTAAGAAACATACTTAGATTAACAATTATGGGGTAATTACTTAAGTCAGAGCTAGCCAGTAAGAAACAAGCAAGGCCAACAGCTTCATAATTAATATAGCCTCCTGTGTGTTTATTTGGGACTGATGCGGATCTGGAACCAGGCGGGCGGGAAGGCTCCTCTCAAGGAAAGCTTCTCTTAACAGGTATCTCTCGTTGGAACAATTGTCAGAGTAGGATAAACCATTTCCTAAAAATCCTCACTGTCTTAACCACCTGTATCTCTTAGGTTGACTCAGTAAGTTCAATTAAATTAATGATACAGCTACAGCTAAGCATCGTTGCTCTTATAAAAATCATCTTCATTATGATCTGCAAGCAAATCGCTCAGTGAAGAGTGGGATTTTCCCACGAGGGAAAAAAAATCACTTTATACTAGATAGTGGGATCCTTCCACATAGTAATCACACCATGCTGAATACAATAAGAACACAGCAGCAGAAAGCAGGGGAAGGCACAGTAGGAGCATCTGGCATCCCTGAGACAATCCCCTCAGGGCTTTGCCTCTCCAGTGGGTACCCATCATCTTTGCCAACTGGTGGGGGGTATCCCATAATCCCCCTTGCTGACTGCAGCGCCTCCAGCACAGCTGTCGTCAATAAGAAAGTCTATGGCGGGACTGATTCATGATTCGTGATCCGAAAGTTAATGATCCATTCCAGTTAGCACACTCCTAATGTCCAGTAGGCCACCTAGAAGACAATTACAACTTTGTAATATACTTTTAAGTTTATTTAAAATCTCACACATTTGTCTTTTTTTTTTTTTTTTTTTTTTTTGGTTTTTACGAGACAGGGTTTCTCTGTATTGTTTTGGAGGCTGTCGGTCCAGCCCAGCCTCGAACTCAAAGAGATCCGCCTGCCTCTGCCTCCCGAGTGCTGGGACTAAAGGCGTGCGCCACCACCGCCCAGCAAAAATCTCACACATTTGTAAGATGAAACATGATCATATCTACCCCCATTCCCCCTCCCATGTCTCCCATCATTCTCCTCCCATGTTACATGTTCTATAACTTTGTTAATTAGTTTGTATCTCATTTGTGGCTCTTTGTGTGTTCGTGTGTTTCACATACATTCCACTGTGTACATGTGGAGTTCAGGAAACAGCCCTCTCTCATGTGAGTACTGGGGAGTGTGCTTAGATCATCGGTCGTGTATCTTTAACTTCTAAATAAATGGACCATTAAGCACCGAAAGCTTAGAAAGCCCAGAGGAAATGGATTAAATTAGGCACATGCAATCTGCCAAGACTGAATCATGGAAAATAAAAACCTAGAGATACTGAGTGGACCTGCAATGTGATTGAATCACTAAGGAGAAGCTTTCTACAAGACAGACACGGAAGGTTCGAGAAACACAGAATCATCCTGCGTCTACAGAACCTGAAACAAACTGCCAGGTGAGCAGACACAGAAAGTAGGGGAGTCTCAGGGGCAGCCTTAGGGTGCAAGTAAAAGTCCCAAAACACTGAAATTTAGGGGAAATGCTCAACTAAGACAGGAAGAGCTGAACATGCTGGGGACACGAGAAGGAGAGTCCCAGGTTAGCTGCCTCAAATATTGTGTTTGCTTTTTGAGACAGGGTTTCTCTGTGGCTTTGGAGGCTGTCTTGTTGACCAGGCTGGTCTCGACCTCACAGAGATCTGCCTGCCTCTGCCTTCAGAGTGTTGGGATTAAAGGCGTGCGCCACCACCTCCCAGTGGCTGCACCAAATATTACAACAGCATTTTCTCAAAAGCCACTGCAAAAATGTAGATAGGCAGGGGCAGGAAACTGCAGATGAGGAAGCAAAGAGGGAAGAAACAAAAGAAAATGGTTAAGCGTGGTCCCCAAGAGAAACACAAAATTAGATGACAGTCTAATGTAACAAAAACACATTTTTTAAAGATGAGATATAGAAAAAACATACATAAAGTATAGGAAGTGAGATGAATGGCAACACGAGGAATAAAAATGCAAACCTGAGGTTTCAGAATGGCTTCCTAGGAGTCCTTGGAGACAAGAATGCTAACGACATGATGAGCAGGAGACACTGAGCAGAGCTTGTGGGCTGCTGTCTAACTTTTAGTTCACTATGAAACCACCAGTGTTCTTTCTTGCAGATGAGGGGGCCCTCTGTTGGTCACAGTTAGGTTTGCCATACCTTCCATAACTCCCTCATTTCATTTCTCCCTGGCACAGCTGCTGTAGCTGAGAACTGTAGGAAAAATTGAGGCCAGCCTGCCGGTGGGCACTTCCTCCCTAAGCCAAGCTTGCCTCTACACCCAGAGACTGCTGATGGAGAGACGCCTGACTAGAGACAACAATGAAGAAAGGACAACACAGCTGTCAGCCACCTGAGTCAGCAGGGTCTTGGGAGTGGGTATAAAGGCAGTTCTAACTTCCTTAATAAAGGAATCTCCAGCACGCTGGCTCTGCTACTCGCTGACTCCCAGTGCCTGAGTCGTTGGTGACTCTTCTCACCCCCTCCCTCAAGGGGTGACCCAGTAGGGTGACCCACATCAGAGAACTTTTTTCCTAGTTCAGGGAGAGTTCCACAGGATGAAGATCTGTACAAGGTTACCTTCCCAAGGACTTTCGAAGGACTACCAAGTAATAATCACTCCTCTGGCAGAGTGCTTCTGTGGATATTATGAGCAGCCTTAGCTTCTTAGGGTCCTGTCTACGGCAATCAAGGGTGACAGGTGGCTCCAGAGTCTGAGTCACATCCTGGGTCAAGCCCAGCACTGAGAGAAGCTTTTCATTTTCTTTTCTCCCTAGAAACTTCCCGACCTGGGGACACTATGCTCCCCAAATCCCCCAGCCTGTGTCTGATCTTTCTATGTTCTCTCAACCTTCCTAACTCAACCATCCTTTAACACAGTTCCTCGTGTTTTGGTGATACCCAACCATAAAATTATTTTCGTTGCTATGTCATAACTGTAATTTTGCTACTGTCATGAATCATAGTGGAAATATCCATGTTTCCTGATGCTCTTAGGCAACCCCTGAGAAAGGGTAGACCTCCAAGGGATCCCAACCCACATGTTGAGAACCAGTGCTCTAGAATCTCACCCAGGGACTGTGGGAGGCCAAACTGAGGCAGTTTACACAGTAAACTAGGGTCTCAGGACCCTAGAAAAGTTCACTTTTAAATAATAATTCTCTGTAAAAATGTATGCTAGCCCTTGCTCTCTGGCCTGACAAAGCAGGCTGAGAAATCACGGTCTCAGAAGAAGCTGCAATTGGATTAGAGCTTCGTGATGACCCAAGGCTTGCTCTGAAGGTAGAACTGTGTTGAGCCACCTCAGGCAACAAGGCTGTGTCTCCACAGGTTGAGGAAAATGATGAAAGTCATGACGGAGTCAGGAGACTGGAGGCATGTGAGCAGAGGAGCCATGTGAACAGCGCTTCCCTTTCTTATGACGAAGATGAGCAATACATGAGGTGACGTTCCCAGTAGTTAGTTTAAGCGAACACAAAAGTACAGTGAGGGAATGCACATGGTGTTATGTCTTCTGAATGTTATCTTCGGTCCTATGAAAGAGGCAGGGTTAGGAATGCTCCTCCCAGGCCTTTTCCTTTCCCAGAGAGATGATGTATGTGGACGTGCCAGGAGGGAATTCCCTTGCTCTGAAGTGCATCCTCTTATCATAGTTGATGCAATTCTTTTTTAGAAGACCACCCTTGTGGGGGAAAGCATCCTGCGACTCCACCCCCTCCACAGTTCACAGGGAGTTTCACAGAGAGTTCACAGGCTTCTACAGCGAGTTCACAGGCTTCTGCAGAACTGACCGCTGTGTCTGGTTGACTCCGGCCGTAGCCTGCATTCCCTCTCTTCCTTGTGAGAGAACTGTGCGGTTGGCCCTAAGCTCTGCTTGCTTTTATTTGTGCCACTGTTTTTTCTCTCTTCTTTCACCTACCCTTTCATTCTGAATTTCTGAAGCTCGTTCTCTGTTTCTCGTCGATACAGGGTACATTATTAGCTACCTTTGTCGTCACCGTTGTTGTGCTTATTAATTTTCTGTCCTTCAATTTCTTTCACACAGGCAGCCCTGACTGTGTCGTCTCTTTCCAAACCTCTTGTTCTCAGATTCTAGGTCATGACTCATCACATAATCTAAGCGTCTAGGTCACAAGAAGCTTGTCGACACTAAAGTCTTCTGGCTGTAAGATGACCAAAACAATACAAAATGACGCATAAGTGAGCGCCATGTTTTTCTGGCAAAGTTCACATGTATTGAGTTCCATTCACTACACAAGACATGCTGTTTGGGATCTACATGTAGCCACGCCACACAACGTGAAGGAATGTTACCTGCTGAAACATCTGTGCTCAGGGTGGAGGTATTTGTCTCATGCCTGTCAGACTTGTGACCGTATGTGAGAATTTTTCCTTGCTTACAGAAACATAATGGCTTAATTATGGAAAACAAAACAATTTCAATACTGTCCTGTCATCATTTCTCAACAAGTGGGTGTCCAATTAGTGGTCTTCAGATTGTGTTGTGCTAGAATGTCTACTTTTAAATCTTTTGTTTAAGTGGTGAACTTTAGTTTCATTTAAAAAAAGTGACAAAACAAAAACATTCTTCGTTGCATTTTGGCTTGGCATTAGGGAAGAATTTGCAAAATGACCTGAGCACACTTCTGCCATATATGCTGTGTGAAAAAGCATTTCCTTATTGATTATAAACATAAAAGCATTGGAGAGCTTTCATAAATGTTGAGGCAGTCTACATCCTGACATATCGAATATTCGGGCTGTATTTAATTATTTTTTCAGAATTAATTTTATGATATTTATTTTATTGTGCATACACGTGATGTGTGTCATACATTCATCCATGGCATGTATGTGAAGGGAAATCAATATGCACGAGTTGGTCTTTTTCTTTCTACCATGTGGGTACTGAAATCAAACTCAGATCATCAGGATTGGCCACAGTCATTCCTGACCCACTGAGCCATCAGGTCACAGGCCTTGAACTTAATTCTAATATGAAAATAAAGCGAGCACATGCATCTCATTAGAGTTTGCAAATGCATATGCATGCCTAAGAGCTATCTTAAAACAAATTCTGTTTGTAGAAGCTAAAACAACACATACTTCTTGTCTCAGAGATCTGCATCTCCCACATTTACCACTGCAGGCCTAGAGCCTCAGCTCAGTCTCCCAAGGATAACCAGATGTTAGAGCCTCAGCTCAGTCTCCCAAGGATGACCAGATGTTAGAGCCTCAGCTCAGAGCCTTCCAGTGGTGGCCATATGTCTGTGAGGCTGAGTTTCCTTTCGTTTCCTCTGAGAAAGGACTCATACCTCAGGTTGTTCTCGCTGGCAAGATCCAGATCCTTCCAGTTGGAGGACAAAGGTCATATTTTCTTTCTTTCTTCCTCTTCTCCTCCTCATTTTCCTTCTTCTTTTTAAAGGTTCAAGTTGAAAGACCTCGGCATCAAAGCGCCGGGCACTGAACTGGACCCTCTGCCCAAGAACCAGGGCCAGACCACTGGGTGCAAATGCAAGAGGTGATTTATTGAGTACACCGGCGTTTGCAGATGCTACTGCAACTTGGGTGCAGAGCATACCGGGCTTGCAGGGAGCACAATATTTATAGAGTTTTAATGGTTACATAAGTATCAGCATAGCAACAGGCATTTCATTGGCTCATCTTGGGGGCAGGGGTAGTTCCCACGGACTAAGTTTCCTGGTATTACCTCATGAAAGACTCCGGCATGCTTCAGCAATTATTATCCAGGTCCCATGACTGCTCTGGTGACCACAGATCCTGTTTGACATTCTGCCAGCTGGGCGAGGCACCTAGTCTGGGTTTTTCCACTAGGCAATGGCTTGGCTTTGTTTTTCTTTTCCTAGGGGGCCTTGGGTAGGGGTCTTTCAAAGTTACCCTTCCTCTTTTAGTGGGGGGCTTCAGCGATCATCAGGGAAAGACTAAGTAGGCAACAGGGCTGAATTGTCATTTTCCCCCAGGGTACTGACACTCATCACACAAGCTCTGTCCCTACTCTTCTCCCAAGCACCAGCTACCACTGCCGGAAGAACATTGCCTATCCAACTGTCGATACACTGTGATAGCAGAAAAGCAGCCTATGTAACAATCATCCTATCAGATGAGCAGTTTCAGCACGGACAGTACGTTCGTTGTATACTGTATGTGTTAAATCTTGGGCGTGAGTGAAAGAAGCAGAGACAAACAGCGGAATTAGCGATATTAGGATGAAAGAGAATGTGACGGGGGAGAGACTTCTGTGGATGCAGAAAGATGAAGAAACCTCACACAGGTCTGTAGGGGTGAGGTAGAAGGCATAGGCCTCGGCAGCTATTGTGCAAAACCGATAATGGTTCCAGGAAAGAAAATGAAGCTGTGGAGGGAAAACAACCTAGGAATGTTAGGGAGAAAGGCAAACACAAGACACTTAAAATACGAAGTTTTTATTTATTTATTTATTTATTTATTTATTTATTTATTTATTTATATTTACTTTTTTACACATGTTACTCTCAGTTCCCTCTCCCTCCCCCTCCCCCAGCACCCCAACCCTCCCAACTTCCCACCCCACTCCATTCCCCGTCTGCTCCCCAGGGAGGGTAAGGGCTTCCGTGAGGGACTTTCAGACCAAATTCCACAGACAAACAGAGGCTGCGTCCATTCCTACCCACATCCCACAGGTATACAGGCTGCAATGCAAGTTTGAAGATATTGACTCAGATTTTCCCTCAGTTGGTGCCACAGTTCATCTCGGGTCTAAGGGTGACTTTTGTAGTGTTTTTCTCAGTTGTGAAAGCTAACGTGCACAGTGTGGCACATGAATCCAGTTCTACACATCCTTGCTCACTTGTAAGTGGCCTCGATCACTCCCAGGTCCTCTGATAAACCACCCCTGTGATGATCCGCACCTCTGACACCATGAGGTGTGGCTCCCTGACCCTGTATATCTCTGGCCCTGCCAACATTTACCCAACCTCTGATGTAACAGGTTTTGGGACCTCACGTTCCCGGAAGCTCATATGCTGGGCCATCTCCAGCCCACTCCACCTGAAATACTTTCTCTATGACTTCTTACTATGCCGTGTCTGATCTTAATACCTTTATGCATCTAGATACAAAGGCCAACTACAAGTGTCTTTAGCTGAAAGAAAATGTGAATGAAAAACACACATATATGAAGCCCTGTGCATTAGAGTACACTTATCAGGGGGTGAGCCTTCCCTCCAAGGTATCAGAAACACCCCATTTTTTTGGTTTTACGAGACAGGGTTTCTCTGTATTGTTTTGGGTAACACCCCATTTTTAGGAGCAGCCAAGACCATAGTTATTGATTTCCAGAAGCCAGCGAGACCTTCTCCTCATAAGTAGGTTACTGTTCTTGTCCTGATCAATTTGACTCTTTGGCTTAGGAAGTCAATCTCATGTCAAAGCCCGTCTGTGTTGCATCTAGAAAGGAAGAGACTGTAAAGCATCCATAACTGTTTTTACTCTTTGAAGGGTTAGCAGGGTCCTGCTCCTCAGAAGATTGCAGACAAGTAACATCCTTGTAGACCAGCTACCCTCAAACCCTGGAAGATGTCTGGGATCTCCTTGCTAACTAAAGATGGTCAAACATCCAAGATTGGGAACTTTTTGATGTTGAAGGAAGATCTGGTGTCATATAGTAAGGAGACGGTAAACCCAAATCTTTTAAAGCAAGTTACACATACTTTTCACATATCAAAACCCCCATCGCTTTCAAAAGTCTGCCTTACAGTAGAACCTTTGATGCCCAGGAAGAGCTTCTTCATTCTTGCAGGGTGAAATGTCTCTTGCCTATCTAGGTCTTTAGAGCATCAGTGGTGTACATAGGCTACTAAGCACCTATTTAACTTGCTCAGGCTTTTAGAAAGTGAGGCGTGTTCCTTGTGGCTTAGCACTAAAATGAAGCATACTTCGTGACACACACCTGATGAATGCTTTATTCAATTCTTGTAACTAATGGAGGAAGGTGGCAGGCGGGAAGGATAGCAGAATGTTCATGTGAAAATGTGTAGGCAGATGATTGATCTGAGAGAAACCCCCAAAACCTTCTTATCTCTGTCCAAGCACACCTGGGTTGTTCTGATTCAGTCGGCCAGGTGTGTTCTTATCACAGGACTTCTTTTGCTACTGGCTATGTCTTTTCCTGTTGATAAAAATCTGTCTCTTTAGTCTCACAGAGTTGGTCCCTCCCAGGGCCCATTCTCAGGAGTCATGGAAATTCTGAGTGGTGGACAGTGATGGACAGACCCCTGCATATTGGTGTTCTTTGTCAGTGCCCAAACAATGCTGCTTTCATTGTGACCATTTCTCCTTACAACCTGCACACTCACACAGGGCAGGCAATTCTGTAAGGCATGGGGTTGGGTGGGGGAACTTTGAGTTTAAGACTCTGTGTCTTGCATTGAGAAGGTGGCAAAATGAAGAGCTGTTGTCATCGGGGATGAAAAAGAGACGTGAGATTAGAGTAAGAGCTTAGTCCTACATGAGGAGCTACCGGGGTGTTGTGTGGATAGAGTTACTGTGTGCCTAAGTCACCATACAGACATCATTTTGTGGCAAATGAGAAATCAGAATTTGATGTCATTTTATCCTGCTTGGCGAACCTACTTTCTCATTTATTGGAGTATGGCAGCTGGTGGTTATTGTAATAGAATCTGTATTGGCCTTCACAACGTTGCAACAAATTGATTTTCACAACAGAAGAGGCAGGATTAAAATTCCTTATGAACTACTGCCTCTGGCTCTGGCTCCGCCTTTGGGTTGGTATTGGAGAAGGCTGGAGGGCAGGATAAATAAAAATATGTCTGAAATAAAATTATTCTATGAAATACACAAGATAAGAATGTAAACTTTTTGTGAAGCCAATATTACAATATCACACTGATAATGAAACAAACCAAACATAAACACAGAGAGAGAGAGAGAGAGAGAGAGAGAGAGAGAGAGAGAGAGAGAGAGAGAGGGAAGGAGGACTTTAGAGCAAACTCTATAATGAATAGGCACAAAAGTTCTCAATAGAATAATTGGAAAATGAATTCAAACGCATTAATTACTCATCATCAGTTTAGTCATTCCAGTGCTGCAAGAATTGACACAAATAAGTAAACCTAGTTAATTACATAAATGTACCCAAAGACTGGAACCACATGCTCATCTCAGTTGATACAGAAAAGACCTTTGACAAAACCCAACATCCCTTCATGATAAAGAACTGAACAGAACAGAATAAGGGGAACATAGCATTAAAAAGTCTATTATAACAAATTTATAGTCAGCATTAGGCAAAATGAGAAACACCAGAATCACCTCCATTACAAGACAAAGGTTCCCACTATCTGCACTCCTACTCAGTCTGATGCTTTATGATGATGACAAGAAGACTAAGGAAGAAATCAGGGAAAGAGTCTTTAACCCTCTTATTCACTGGGATATCAAAGCTAAGCACAATGGACTAAATTTAGCCAAGGAAGGATGAGAAACAAATCGAAGACACTAAGAGATGGAAATAATTTTCATGCTTGTGGACTGTTGAAATTAACTCTGTGAAAAATCACCACCCAACTAAATAGCAATACGTGGGTTCCAGGGCTGTCATTCTCCATAGACATAAAGACTATTTAAGTTAATATTGAAGCATCAAAGACCCTGGATAGCCAAAGCAATCCAGAGTAAAAAAAATTGAATTTATATTCCAAAGACATAGCAACAGAAGGAACATGGTACCAGCACCAAAACAGACGCAGATCAATAGACTTGAATACAGGCAACAGAGCATTGCTGGGTGCTTGTACTGGGGAGATAATTTTCTTCAATGATTAATCAAATGCTGAATTGTTTGTGCTCCCATAAATAACTCCCCTCGCTCATGCTCATGCAATGCAAGCAGCTATATTTAAACCCGATGGGCCAGATGAAGAAGACAATGATGACAATAGAAATAAATAAAATAAGAATAAACGGGGTGATTGGATTACTCAGTGGATAAAACCATTGCCATTTAGCTGGCAATCTGAGTTGATCTCTGTAGTAAGAGAAGAGAAATTACTCCCACAGGTTTTTCTCTGATTTCCATACCTGAACTGTCACACACATGTACACACACACGTACACACAAACACACACACACACACACACATTAAAATTTTCTTTGTTGATTAAGACTTGATAAGAAGGATTTGGATTTCAGTGGGACAAAGACGTGAATGAGAAAGATAAAAGATGGGTTAAAAAAATCACCAAAATTGAGTATAGCTATTTATGAAAATGTCCAGGGACAGACACTTTAAAGTTCCATGGTGCTTTAGATACCTTATTGTAGAGCAAAATGCTCACCTAAGGAGTAGGTGAGGGGTCTTCCAAGAGCAACTTTCACAGTGTTTTCTTGGGAAAGTGAGAGGAGAGAGTGTGGGTTTTACATTGACTGGTGTGACTTGTCAGCAAACACCTCATTGCACTAATGTGTCAGCGTTCTAGTCAGAAGGCAAGAAGCTGTTTTCCTTCCAATTCAAGCTCTTAGTGAGGCTCTCACATCAAGTTCATATTTGGAGTGTGGGCTGAGTCCCCGCCTCCTTCACATTCCTCTTTGTTTGTTATTTCTACCCTTCCTCCTCCCCCTTGGTGAGATCCTGTTGCAGATCCAGCACCACTGAAGTGCAAAATCTGCTGAATAGTTTCCTTGTTTATGAGGGTTAGGCTCTATTTTTTAAGAGGTGTTTTTAATTGAAATAGAATTACATCACTTTCTCCTCCACCTCTCTTTGAATCCCTCCCAACCTCGCTCAAGTTGATATCATCTTTATCTTTGATTATAATTGATATGTGTGTGTGCATGTGCATGCACGCGTGCACACACACACACACACACACGCTGCTGAGTACTTTTTTGTTGTTTGTGTGTGTATGGTTTCATGGCTGATCACTGTAGGTGGAAGTTTCTTAGATTATAATTGATACATGTGTGAGCACACTGTAGGCTAGAAGTTTCTTGGATTATAATTGATATGTGTGTGTGCATGTGCACGCGCGCACGCACACACACACACACACACACACACCCTGCTGAGTACTTTTTTGTTGTTTGTGTGTGTATGGTTTCATGGCTGATCACTGTAGGTGGAAGACTCTGTTCTGCCTGTTCTCTTAGTTGTTCAGCCCCAAATAAACATACTGAGGTTTCTATTAAATATGAACTGTTTGGCCAGTGGCTTAGGCTTCTTACAAACTGGCTCTGTCTTAATTATTAACCCATTTCTATTAAACTATGTGTCGCCAAAAAGCTGTGTCTTACCAGTAACCTGGCATGTTACTCCTCTGACAGCTCCGTGACTTCTCTCTGATGGCTTCTCTCTGCATCCTCTCCCTGGAATTCTCTTTGTCTCGTAGCCCCGCCTATTTCCTGCCTGGCTATTGGTCAATCAGTGTTTTGCTCATCAACCAATAAGAGAAACATGTATACAGAAGGACATCCCCCATCAGATCACTCTGTACTGGACAGCCAAAATGGGTACTCATCCCTGAGAGAGGTTAATCCTCATTCTCCAAGCAGTCATTAGTTAACCGGAGTTTTTTGTCTATAATGGGACCCTGTGAAAAGTTTTCCTTCCTACATTAATATGCCCATTGATACTGCTATTTTTCTACTCTTGTTTATGCAGATATTTCTGGGAGAGACTGTTTCACAGCAGACTTGCTGGCTTTCTGGCTCTTACAATCTTTCTGTCTCTTCTCCTGCAAGGTTCCCTGGGCCATAGATGCAGGATCTATGTGATGCAGATATGTCTCTTGGAACCGTTGGGGCTACACGGATCTATGCACTGTGTCCAGCATTTGCTGTAAAGAGTGGCTTCTTTGGTGAGAGGCAGTAGCTACATAATCTGTGGGTACAAGGATACGTTTTATGATAGAGTAAGAAATTATGTTGGTCTAGCAAAGTGACAGTCGTTGATTGTTTTCTAAGGTCCATGACCACACTGGCCCCAAGAAGTTGCCTCGGTTTCTGGTACCAGGCATAATTTCCCACCTTTTGAGTGAATCTTTAGTACACTTAGACAGTTGTTTTTTGCCACCGACATGTGAGTGTCAAACAAGCCATGGTGCCATGAAATGACACATCCTACTTCATGAATAAGATATCACACATATATTCTTATGCTTGGAACAGAAGCACAGACTGTTCAAGTGCTTTGCAAACCCATGTGTCACGTACTTTCATATAACCTATATTTAATTTCATTTCATTCCTCATAGTAACCATATAATGCAAAAGGTACGTTAATGCACATTAATACTTTTAAGCAACATATTTTTCAAACATTCAAGATTTGATAAATGTGATGTTGAAATAATAATATCTTGAAGTTTTAATGAAAATAGCTTTAAAAGTAATACACAACTCCCAAAAAAATATGGAAATCACAGTAACTGATCTCATTGTTAAGGTGCTAAGAGTTTACCTTGCAAAGAATATTGGTACCACAGTTTCTTAGTTTGGTATTTTTTTTCTGGGTAGCTTTTCCTTCTTTGGGTGTCTAGATGCCCAAGGTCTTTGATTTTTTTAGGATATTCATTTCTATTTTCCTGTGAAGGCAAAAATCAGAACCCTGCCCTGACCCTTGTGAGTTTTCCTTACAACTTTTAAGATTGCCACATAAGTGGATTGTCACGTCTGCTGCGTGGCCTGTGTCCGAGAACGTGCGGAGGGTGTCGGGGATTGACAACACAGAGACTCGTTCAACGACATAAAGAGAACTTTAAACAGGCTCCAAAAAGGTTCACGAAAAACTTCCTAAGAAAAGCTCCCACCAGAGAAACTTCTGCTCTCTCCTCTCCCTTGGCTGGTTCTGCTCTGACCCAGAGGTGGATGTGTGTGGGTTTTTGAAGGTGCAGTTAGTCTCTGGACAAGGTCGAGGTCAGGGCGGTTTCCGTGGGAAGGCCTTTCCCAGGAACTTATTGTATCATTTTTAGTAAACATGTTTTTACTAAACATTGTCTTACAGCTGCCTACTCCCAGGCAGAAGGGGAAGTGGCCAGGAACTTATTGTATCGTTTTTAGTAAACATGCTTTTACTAAACATTGTCTTACAGCTGCCTACTCCCAGGCAGAAGGGGAAGTGGGTCTCTGCTCAAGGTCTGGTGTTCCCACAATTCACCCCTTTTTATTTTCAAATGAGGCACTCCTGGCTTAGGTCAAGTAGGGTCACCCTCCCTTTCCCGTCTTTGGGGGACCTTGAACCCCTGTTTTAGGTGGGAGGGGTCTTCCCCACAGGTTGCCCGTCATTGGAGATACCCCAACCTTAAATCATCTGTAACCAACCTTCATGGCTATCGGGATTGCCATGGGCTAAGCTAAGCAATACTTGGTTACGGATCTCTTGTCTCTGGAACAAGGCACATTTGAGCTTGGCATAAAGCCAGAATGCCTACCGCCACTGCCACCATTTCCAGGACCCCCATTGACATAGCGCCTCTCCATTACCATACCCATCACCAGATCTGGGCCATAACATTCTACCAGCCTTCGTCTGTTACAAGGGTAACCCGCATGTGATTTACATTTACAATTTGATAAAGTTTCCAATCGTTTTAAGATCTGCTCAGGAAAGCATTTAGAAAGTGCACTTGCACAGATACATTGGGCACAATCATTGATGTTACACATGTAGCATTACGAAAAATATGAACAATAGTTGTCGCATTAGGACAAGTTGCATTTCTCCAGAAAAATACACTGGCCTAGTCGTGATTCCAGAAACAGGAACCATCAAGTGACCATGTCCTGTTCAAATACTGAAAAGAGGCTTTTGCCACTCATCATAGTCCATACCAATGTCCAAATGCTTTAAATGGGTCCTTTTTTCTCTGTTAGCTTCATGATGAAAACTCATGGGTCCGGAAGGTTGATGCAGCAGGTCTGTTGAGAAACTGGAAATCTCGAACCGACTGTTTTCTTTCTTTCTTGGGCTGTAGATTCAATGACATCAAGGATCAGGAACACTGATTTAGGAGATCTCACTCAAACTGGCTTAGGTAGGCTCCCATGGTCTCAGGTCCAGTTTTTCTCTGCTCCATGCATCTCACTAAATGGTCTGACAGTTGCCGAAGCTTTATTCTTTTCCTGCAAGAAAACACAAACATGCCCTCGACCCCAAATTAGGGTCTTCTCCACTGTCTAGTGTATGGATGTCTCCATTTGACCTGAGCAATGGTTGCTCAAGTTCCATCATGCCAGAATCTGTCTGAAGCTCACTGGCATTCACATTATAAAATTTTTAAATGAGGAGTGTATTATTTGATGAGTCATGTGGGGACTGGGGGCATTATTCCCCCTTTTTTATTTTCTAAAAAAGTTTTCTTTTTTGAACTGTTGAAGCTGGACCATAACAGTAGAAGGATTTGTCTACCCTCCTTGGTTAACTATCTAGGTAAATTGGGCTTACTAAATAACTTTTGAAAATTATTTGAAGTCTGTGAGCAGTCTTTCCCAATCTAACCTGTAGAGCTCTCACTAGCTGACAAGGCCTCATTTGCATCTTAAATTTTCTGTTAAAACATTAACAGACTGGCTGGATGTTCCTTTGGCTATATTTAAAGCAATCTAGGTAGCTTCTTAACTATTTTTGAAGGGATTTAAGTATCCTTTTAATCATATAAGCAGTTCACACTCACGCATTCACAATCACATTTCATACATACCGGTGTGGCCACACCATACATTCAGAACATACATGCATCTTTCAGTCATCCTTTTTCCCTAGGTCATGATTAGTCTGTTGCAATGAAACTCCCTTAATTGAAATCTATGTAAAAGAACAACTCCAGCCAATCCTTGAACTAAAAGGTTAAAAAGTTCTATATGTTTTTATCATTCCTCCATTTGAGCTACAGTCATGGGGTACAGCCGTACCTACTCCTTGTAATTCTGTAGATGCAAGGTGGAGAGGCCAGGCTTTTGGCCAAAAGTTTTTAGAGATGACTCACAAAATAGAACTTAAATATAAACAAAATTTTCCATTCCATATACCTTTGTCTTTTTCTTTTTCTTTTACTTAATACCAGTACCTCCTTTATTAACCGTTACCAATTTTCAATTTACTCACTTTTAATCCATCCTCCAACTGAGGGTGATCTCTCAGGTTCCCCTTTCTTTCCTGACCTTGGTGTCAGGTGAAGGCCTGGAGATTTAATCCAATCCACCCCCCATCTGAGGGCAATCTCTCAGGGTCCCCTTACTTTCCTGACCTTGGTGTCAGGCGAAGGCCTGGAGATTTAATCCGGTACCCCTAGCTTGGTACCCCTTTTAACACATCCGCATAGCCTTACTGGCCAGCCTTTTAGATCTCTCAGGTTCCCTCAAAAATGACCAAAACCCTTCCTATCCCCTGGGGCCCTGGTCTCCAAAGGGAGGGATGCCACAGGGCAAACTTCTCCCTGTTCTAGTTTACCTAGTTCCCTCCCCGGGCTCCAGCCCCTCCCTTGCGTCATCTGGGGGCCCCTGCTTTTGGACTTGGGTGCCTGAGTGGTGAGGACCACTCCCATTTCTTGCATGAGGTCCCGTCCCCAGAGGTTAATAGGGAGGCCAGGCAAAACATATGGCTGGAAAAGCCCTGTGTGGCCCTCAGAGTCTTGCCACTTTAGGATTCTGAGGCTTTTTTGGGGCACAGCCTGTCCTATTCCCTGGAGGGTCACTGTCCCTTCCTCTTTCGGCCAGGCGGGGGGGCCAGAATTTATCTGAGAGGACAGAAAAATCTGCCCCAGAATCTAAGACGCCCCAAAGGACTTGCCTTCTATCTTTAATGTAAGCTGGGGGCGGTTCTCCATAGTGGCTACCCAAAATGCTGCCGGGCCGGTACTTCCAAAACCTTGGTTGCCCCTTTTCTCTTTAATTTTTCTAGCCTCACAAGGAGCTGTAGGGAGAAGGAGTATCTGAGCAATCCGTTCTCCTGCAGGGATGGCAACAACCCCACTGCCCACTGATGTCATTATTTTAATCTCCCCCTCACTATCCTGGTCTATAACACCGGGGTGTACCTGGATGCCTCGAAGAATAGTACTGGACCGTCCCAAAAGTAGTCCGACTGTGCCTGGGGGCAATGGCCCATGCACCCCAGTAGGGAGGGCCTGGATCCCCATTTCCGGTGTTAGGATTGCCCGGGCAGAGGGAGCGAGGTCCAATCCTGCACTCCCCGAGGTGGCTCTAAGGAGGTCTGAGATATGAAGGGGTTGCTCTGGGGGAGAAAATGAGTCCTGCCACTGCCCAGAGCAGGGGTCATTGCCCGGTACACATTGGTTTTGGGGCCCTGGGGCGGGGCCCTCCTCCCGTTTCCCTGATTATTATTAACAGAAAGGAAATTTCCCTCCCTGTCAGTTTTAGAGTAGCAGTTATTGGCCCAATGATATCCCCTTCGACAATGGGGGCATAAACCAGGTCTCTTGAGACCCGTAGTACTATTTTGAGGGCACTCTCTACGGAAGTGTCCCTCCCTACCGCAGCTAAAACATGTTTTTCTCCCTCCCAGAGTAGGTCTTTCTTTCCCCACTTGGGGCCTAATAGCAGCAGCTAACACTTGGCCCTGGATGAAGTTCCCATCAATGTCCCTACAGATCCGGATATAGTCATTTAGACTTTTATTGCGATAGGGGCGAAGGGCTTCCTTACAATACTTATTTGCATTTTCAAATGCCATCTGCTTGATGACTGGCATCGCAGGCCCAATGCCCCCAAATATTCTTTCTGCTACCTGACTGAGACGGTCTCACGAAGTCTTGAAAAGGTTCGGAAGGTCCTTGAAGGATTTTGGACAGATGATCCCCTCCTTCCTTGGAAGGCAATGCTTTCCAAGCCCCTTGGGCCGCTGCTGCCACTTGGGCATAGACTGCGATGTCATATTGCATTTGTTGCTGAATGGTGGCATATTGACCACTCCCGGTAAGCATCTCCACATTTCTCTGGGGCTGTCCGGCCTGTGCATTCCTTTGGGCTGTCTGGCTGCATCTTTCCTGAAACTCACCTCTCCAAATCAAATAATCTCCCCCCGACAGAGCTGCTCTGCAAAGCTGCTGCCAATCGCCAGGTGTCAAATTAAGAGACACAAAAGATTCCATTAAGGAAAGTGTAAAGGGAGCCTGTGCTCCATAATTTAAAGTTGCCTCTTTCAGTTGTTTTATATCTTTGAAACTTAAAGGGTCATGGCGCCGAATGACCTGTCGAGAATTGTTCGGGTCTGGAACTTCCATTACCGGGGCCACCACCGGGCAGCATTGGACCCCTCCTCTGGGTCTTCCCTCCAGGTCCAAGAAGGACTGGGTTATCTCATAGGAGGAGTCCCTTTTTCAGAGTATGGGGAAGAGTTTCTCTCCCTGTCCTGTCTTTCCTTAATTAGAATCTTTTTTAGTTCTTTTTTAAGGGCCGCGATCTCAGCAAGTAACCGTTCCTTTTCAGACTGTGACGAGTCTGAGTCTGAGCTACTTCCATTTTCTAGGTCTGATAGAGAAGGATATAACCGATTCTGACCGGAGTCCTTCTTTTGGGTCGTGCCCGGAGATGTCTACCCGTTTTTTGTTGTTACTAAGAGACTCCTCCTCATCCTCACTAACAATGGAGCCTCTAGTTTCAATCACGGTCTCTTCATCATCACTCTCTGCCCCTGAACTCAAGGAGGCTTGAGTCTCAGTCTCTTGTAACTCTAAAAAGCCTCTTTTGTGTCCTGAACTACCTGGCGGTGACGAACCTTATCTGTCAAAAGTGCTCCCCTCACTAATCTCCATAAGGAGAATGTCGTAGGGGGCAAGGACTCAGATCCCTCTTTTCGTAAAAGTCTATGAAGATCACGGCGAACCTCCTCCCAATCTGGAATATTTAAGCTTCCCCCAGTAATGAACCATGGACTGGCTCGTTCGATCGATTTTAGAAAGCCTTCTAGGGTTTTAGACTTGACTGCAGTCCCATGTTCTTTAAGTAACTTTTTTAGTTGATACTGCAATGATTCTAGCTTCCCGGAACTATTCCCCATAGTTTCTTAACCCCGTCCACTTACCTCGCTTTCACGATCTCAGTGGGACCTCCAATTGTCACGTCTGCTGCGTGGCCTGTGTCCGAGAACGTGCGGAGGGTGTCGGGGATTGACAACACAGAGACTCGTTCAACGACATAAAGAGAACTTTAAACAGGCTCCAAAAAGGTTCACGAAAAACTTCCTAAGAAAAGCTCCCACCAGAGAAACTTCTGCTCTCTCCTCTCCCTTGGCTGGTTCTGCTCTGACCCAGAGGTGGATGTGTGTGGGTTTTTGAAGGTGCAGTTAGTCTCTGGACAAGGTCGAGGTCAGGGCGGTTTCCGTGGGAAGGCCTTTCCCAGGAACTTATTGTATCATTTTTAGTAAACATGTTTTTACTAAACATTGTCTTACAGCTGCCTACTCCCAGGCAGAAGGGGAAGTGGCCAGGAACTTATTGTATCATTTTTAGTAAACATGCTTTTACTAAACATTGTCTTACAGCTGCCTACTCCCAGGCAGAAGGGGAAGTGGGTCTCTGCTCAAGGTCTGGTGTTCCCACAGTGGATGAGCTATCATTTCTCCTTATTAAGAGGTTCTTCCTGTTTGAATGAAATCTCAATTAATTTTGATGATATCCATAGCTTTTCTTCTCCCATGGAAACAAAAGCAAAAACTCTTCCCCAATGTAGATATGTGTTACGTCTTTGGTCAATACATCTTTGAAGAACACAGGGTGATTTAACTCAGAAGCTTTTTCTATTTTTCGATGTCTCTCTGCAGCTGTTTTTCCTTTCTCACTAACACTAAGAAAAATTTAAATTTAAGGTTAATAAGGCATTATACAATCTTCCTCCTACCTGTTTATTAAGCATTTCTTTTAGAGTGTGATTAGATCTTTCAGCTTCCACCTATCCTTCCTGTAGGCTTGTGTGATACACATTTAATATGCTTTATATTATAATATGCAAAACTCTGTCTCATTTTACTAGAGGCATATGCAGGAGCATTGTCAGTCTTAATTTGTGCAGGTATCCCCATGATGGTCATGACTTCTAATTAGGTGTATAATTAGAGAATCAGCCATTCAGAACTCAAAGCAGTTGCCCATTGAAATCCCGAAAATGTATCTATTGTATGGTGTACATACCTTAATTTTCCAAATTCTGTAAAATTAAATGCATCTATTTGTCAAATTTCAATTCTTTGCATAACCTTAGGGTTACTTCTTGCAGGTAAGGGAATTTGGCTATAGACAAAGAAGTAGGGGAATTTTTTATGATTTCTTTGGCTTGTTGTCAAGTTATAGAAAAATCCTTTTTTAAACCTTTGATATTGACATAGTATTTTTTATTGAAAGTCTTTACACTTCCTATTAATAACCAACTGATTTCATCATTATGTGTGCTAGAGGGCCTGGCATACCCATTTGGGATCTGATGTGTGTTTTACATATATATGATGATTCCTATTCCTGATTGCTTTCTGAAATTATATAAATAACAAAGTTAATTCTGTCTAATCAGGAATAAATTCAGTGGTTCCAATGTGAAAAACAACCTCTTCCTGTGTACTAAGAGTCAGTAACTATATTGAGAGTTTTTGTAAAATCCACTAGTACCATGAGAATGAAATAGAATTATGACTTTTGTATAGAGTTGTAAGGGCTTTGAATTACTTTACTTATATTTCACAATTTATATCCTGCCTTGCTTGATTTGTTTGCATCAATGTAGAATGTAGGGGCTCCAGAGATTGGTGTTTTCCTTACAAAGCATGGAAGAATCCAAATGGTTTACTTTATTAATTTTATTATCTCACTTTTGAGATAGTTGTTGCTAATGGTTCCCAAAAAGTTACTGCAAGCTCTTTGCCAATATTCACTATCTTTCCATAAAAAGGAAATTTCCTCATTAGTTAAAGGTACTAACTATAATTTCTGCTGGGTCCATTCCTGTCAGTAGACAAAGTCTTAATTTACCTTTTAAAATCAAATCAGAAAACTTTTCTATATGATTTTAATTTTTATTCTGGTTCTGTGGAAGACATGTCCATTCCAATATAATATTTTCCCTCTGCATCAAAATCTCTGAAGGGGATTGCCTAGAGGGTAATATACCCAGAATGTGTAACGTGAGGTTTTCTTGGCCCAGCAGGCTCCTATGCCCTTCTCTGCCCTAAAGAAGCACACAGATGATATATTAATTATGGAACTGTTGGCTGTTGGCTATGGTTGCTTATTGGATAGCTCTGCCTTAATTATTAACTCATTTCTATCAATCTAAGTATTTCCACATGGACTTTGCCTACCGGAAATGCTGGACTAGAATGCTGGACTTGCAGCTCTTTTGCCTGCTACATCTCTGCAGAGAAAAGACATGATTTCTTGTTTGTTCCTGCTTATATTTTCTTTCTGCCAAGCTATGTCTCTTTCTCCCTGTCTGCACAGACCTCCAGACCTCTATGGTTAGCTAGTGTCAGTTTCTGGCTAGTTATATCACTTCCTGGGATCACATGATGACTCCTCTCTGCCTACACTTCCCAGAATCCTCCTTGTCTCCCAGTCCCACCTATCATCCTGCCTCACTGGCCACAGTGCTTTATCCATCAACCAAGAAAAGAAACCTATGTAGAGAAGACAGCTCCATCAAGAATGCAGCTAAGCTTTCTGTCCACACGATCCATGGGTGCTTCTTGTATTTTCTTTTGCACCAAAGCCAAGTCTCTTTCAGCTTCACTTGATAATTCTCTTGGACTATTTATGTCCTTGTACCCTTCTTGGGTCTTGGCCAAATTATTCAGTTCTTATTTTTTTCTACTCCAATAGTGGGCCTTAGATAGGAAATGTCTCCAAGCAATCTTTGAAAATCATTGAGTCTGCAATTGATCTCTTCTGATCTGTAAACCTACTTTATATCCTAAATAATCAATTTCTTTCTTTAAAGATTTGAAGTTTTTATTACACAAGTCTTTCACTTGCCTTGTTAGAATTATCCCCAAGATATTTTATATTATTTGAAGTTATTTTATAAGGTACTATTTCCCTGATTTCTTTTCTCAACCTTCTTGTCATTTGCATATAGGAAGGCTACTGATTTTTGTGAGTTAATTTTGGATATATCCAGCTACTTTGTTGAAATTAGTGACTTTGTAAATGTTGGCAAATGGGTATCACATGTCATGTGGTCGTTTGGCTTGGGAGTGTCTCTTTTCTTCAGAAAGATGTTGCAGTTCAAGAAACCAATTTATGACAACATTTGTCTATTGTCATGAAGATATATATATGATGACATTCAGTGTGATGTTTGAAAATGTGAGAAACATTGGTGTGCTCAGCTATGTGAGCAAAGGAGACTGCTGCATGGGTTAAGCTTTTTTCTAAACTGGGAATCAATCTACAACAAGATCCAATGATATCACTCTTGGGCATATACCTAAAGGATGCTCAATCACAACACAAGGACACTTGCTCAACTATGTTCATAGCAGCTTTATTTGTAATAACCAGATCCTGAAGACAACCTACATGTCCCTCAAATGAGGAATTGATCAGAAAATGTGGTACATTTTACAATGGAGTATTACTAAGCTCTTAAAAACAAGGACACCAGGAAAATTAAAGGCAAATGATAAAACTAGAAAAAAATCATCCTGAGTAAAGCAACCCAGACTGAGAAAGACAAATAAGATATGGCCTCACTCATAAGCTTATATTAGCTGTAAAATAAAGGATAACTATGCTATAATCTACAGACCCAGAGAGACTAGGTAAGAAGGATGGTTCATGGGGAGATGCCCAAAACTCACTGGGAAGGAGACATAAAAGAGATTTCTTAACTGGACAGAGGGTGGGTGGGGATGGGAACATGATTGATTGGGTTATATCTGGGGAGGAGTGATAGAGAATAATGAAAGAGACTTGTAACAAGCATTCTTCCAGCCAGCCTGGCCATAGACCTGCATCAATCCCAAAGGAACATACAAACACTGTATTAATTATAGCTGTTGACTGGTGACTTGGGCTTCTTATTGGCTTGCTCAGTCTTAATTATTCACCCATTTTCTAATAATCCATGTATTTCCACATGAACTAGGATGTATCCCTTGTGCACAAATGGACTTTGGGATTCCATTCCCCATGGAGGGATACTCTCTTAGCCTAGATAGATGGGGGACAGATTTTGATGACCTCATGGAAGGTCTCACCCTCCCTGGGGGGTGAATGGCAGATGGGATGGGGGATCGGTGGGGGGTATGGGAGGTTGGGAGGGAGAAGGAACTAGGATTGATATGTAAAATAAGATTGCTTCTAATTTAAATTAAATTTATTAGAAAAATAAGATCAGATATCCACTAATTATAGAACAAGCTTGCAACTTGAGCTGATTATATGTTTTAGAACCTTTGGAGAAGGGTCTCGTGAATCTTGTAAGTTTCAGAAACATTATGAACCTTGTAAATAGCTCTTATTCCCCAAGTTGTAGAGGAGATTCCAGAGATGCAGTTTTTGTAGCTTATCTATAGACAGATTTTTCTTTGGGCCACCAGCTCACAAAAAAAAAATGACACTGCACTGAGACTTATTATTAATTATGAAAGCACTTCCTATAGCTTAAACTTGTTTCTAATTATCCCTTATAACTTAAATTAAACTATTTCTATTCATCTACATGCTGCCATGTGGCTCATGGCGTTTGCCTCTCCTCTTGCCTGGCTTGCGCCCTCTGTATTCAGATGAGAGCTCCACCTCTCTTCTTCCCCGATACCTTTCTCTCCTCAGAAGTCTTGCCTAACCATCTCCTGACTATCTATTGACCATTCAGCTATTTATTAAACCTATTGTAGAGACACATCTTCAAACACTTTAAAGGAATATTCCAAGACAGTTATCCAGGATGCTGTGGGATTTTTCAGTGGCAATGGCCACTTGGAGTCACTGATTCTCTGGCAAATAGACCTTCACCTAAGTTCTATTAATGAACCCAAATACATTCCGTGTTTTACTACTCTAAACTTAATTGTGATAATTTCTTTGATCTGCTATTGGGGCTTCATGGAGAAGAATAGACTCTTGTTCTCCTTTCCACAGAACAAACACAAAGCATTGGACCAACTGGCCTCACTTTCAGTGTCTTCACTGTCCACCCTCCATCTGTCATTCAACATTTGCTTTTTCCAACTTAGTTCTCAGATCGTGATACATCAGAAGAAGTAGACCATGATCCTAACATTCTAGGATTGAGGACTCGGGATCCCCAAGAACGTGCGTCTTCCTTTGATTAGAATGTCTGCTATTCTAGTGAGGCACGGGGAAAAGGAAAGGGTAGGAGACAAGTGTTTAAGAGAAATAAGGGCATGGTTGCTTGTTAAGGCATATCTAGGAACCAAAGAATTAATTACTTATTAAAATGACTAGGGAAACTGTGCTAAGGACTAGGCTACAACTATAGGAGTCGTTTGCGTAGAGCCCCGTGTGAGAGGCATGAGAGCAAGAGGGTGCTAGTTGTCACGTCTATGTGGTTATGCAAGTAGTTTCATAGCAAGGGGCAGATGGAGGCCCAGTAGACAGAAAACTGCTAAGAAGCACCAGGGTGAAAGGGATTCTGACTAAACAGACTTACAGGAATTTTGCTGTTGGCCGTAGGAGGAGACATAACCTGGGGCATTGGTAGAGAAAAAAAAAATCTCCTGATCAGAGAGGACTATCAGATAGTAATGGTGGATGTCCGTGCTAAGCTGACTTAATAGCTTTGTTGGCTGAAACAGGATGCTACAAAGACTTGCACAGATGGGCTTAGCACAAGATTTAGAGGTCTAAACTAAGATGATGAGCTGAGTACAATTTATTAGATTCTTTTCTATATAAACAGGCATCGCAATGACTTATAGCAACAGTAATGGTTCATTCTCTCTTGTTTGAACATCCATAACTGCTTTCCTTGCATTACAAATTCTGTGGGTCAAATTTAGGCTTTGTCCACATTTAGCAGTGTAGGGGAGACAAGTATTGTATCTCCTTTGCCCACTTGCTGGGGAAACATATCCATGACACAATGTACAGAAAAACAGTTGATGTCTCTATGTGTATAAGTTAGTATTCTATTGCTGTAATAAAACAACATTACCAGGGCATTTTGGAGAAGTAATGGTTTATTTATGGATTATGATTCTAGAGGATTAGCGTTCATAATAAGGGGGGCAGCATGGCAGCGGGTAGCAGACATGACATCTGGGGCCGTGGCTGACAGCTCACATCTCAAAACACAAACAAGAAGCAGAGAGAGCACCAGAAACAAGGGCGTAGCTTTTCAATGCTCAAAGCCCACACTCAGCGACGCATTTCCCCTAGCAACGCCAGGTCTCCTAAACCTACCCAAACAGTGTCACCAACTGAAGACCAAACATGTAGGTATCCAAGAACATGGGGACATCTCATTCAAATCACTACACTAGGTGATAAATACTATACATCCTTAAAAAGTAACAAAGTTGAACACATGATATGGGGACCCAATTTTTTCCATTTAAGGAACATTATATTTTTGTTGTTCATGTATTTTAAATTTGGGGGGAAGGTGTGTGTATGGAGGTTAAAGTACAACATACAGGAGTCAGTTTTCTCCCACCACTATTGAGTCCCTTAAATTCAAGCCACCAGGCTTCCTGGAAGATGTGTTCACCTTTCAAGATTTATCTTGCAGGCCCATGATTTATCTTTTTGAATGGCTTTTCTACAGGGCCAGTGCCACTGGGTACCAAAGCTAGAATAGTTAAAATGGGACTTTCATTTATTTTATATGCCACTCAATGAAAAGAGTGGCAGGTCACATGGTGCTTCTGGGTGGTGGTCAAATGAATCTCAATCAGATAAAACTGTAAATCACGGTATGTACAAAAATGCGTAAATTATTATTTCATCTCGATGGAATAAGTAAAAGAAAATAGTTGTTAAAATATTGTTGCAGAGGGGGCTGGAGAGATGGCTCAGAGGTTAAGAGCACTGACTGCTCTTCCAGAGGTCCTGAGTTCGATTCCCAGCAACCACATGGTGGCTCACAACCATCTACAATTCAATCTGGTGCCCTCTTCTGGCATATAGGCAGAACACTGTATATGTAATAAATAAATCTTTAAAAAAATATTGTTGCGGAGATGGCAAGATTCTTTTTACTGGAAAAGATTTCTGTAACAAACGTGTGTTTTATGTTAGTGAGAAAAATCCTAATGATTTGGGACATTTCTGAACCCTTTTTTTATATTGAGAATAGATTCTTCTCGCATACAATACATTCTGGTCACAGTTTCCCCCCTTCACTCCTCCCTGCTTCCCCCTACCTCTCCTCTCCCCCAGATCCAATCCCTCTGTTTCCTCTTCAGAGAAGAGCAGGCCTCAGAGAGATGACATCCAAACAGGACAAAACAAGATACCATAAGACAAGGCAAAAACTGTCTCATTGAGGCTGGACAAGGCAACCCAATAGGGGGAAAAGAGTCGGAGATACACCTGCTCTCGCTCATAGGAGTCCCACAAAAACACCAAGCTAACAGCCAGAACATATGCAGAGCACTTGATACAGACCCACGCGAGCCCTATGCTTGCCTCTTTGGTCTCTGTGAGGCCATGTGAGCCCTGCTTAGTTGATTTGGTGGACCTTGTTCTCCTGGTGACCTCCGTTTTTAAGACCTGGATTGTAGTAGTCAGTATTTATCATTATGTACCTGTGTTCTCTTCTACCTAAAACATTCTTGAGATCTCTTTATCTCATTGGGGTTCATGAAGTGTATTAAACATAAATAAATCTCAAGGTGGGTTTCCATACAGCAACTGAAAAAATTTTCCTTATTTCTCACTTACTCTTTCCCACTTATTAACACAACCTTTTAGCGACTAAATCGTATATCATTAATTGGTTGCTACAATAAGAATCGGTTGCTAAATAAACGAGAGGTTGGAGCATCTCTGAGCAAGGAGACTAGGCAGGTTGCATAACTGGGGGAGGCATCATAGGAGACCTTCATCCGGTCCTTTCATCCTGTCTCACCCGAGGGTTTGCCCTTGGCTGTCTCCTCTCTGTCTCAAGGCAGCCTTCATCTAACTATTCCCTTGTCTTAAAATTTTTTATTTAATGTTGTTTTGGGTATATGTGCATTTACCTGCACTATTTTTTATGCCTCGTGTCCAGTGATATAAGAAGAGAGTATTGGATTCCCTGGAACTGGAGTTAAAAGATTGTTGGGAGCCCCAGGTGGGTCAGGGGAGCTGAACTTGGGTCTTCTGCAAGACCAGCGAGTGCTCTTAACTGCAGAGTCATGCTTCCAGCCTCTCCCCTAACTATTTTTTTAAACCCGCCCGGATTCAACCCAGACACTGGGGAAGTATTCCCACCAGGAGACATTAAACTTGAATATACCGAATATAAACTTGAATATACTTCAAAATGACCTGGAAACACTTTTTTTCTTAAAGAAAGCACAACTACAGGGTACTAAAGGATCCCAGGCTTCAAGGCTTCATTCCCTACTGTCTTTTAAAGGGGGCCTTTGAAGGAGGGCATAGGAGGAGGGGAGCGAAACGGAGAGGGACCTAGAATTGACATGTGAAGCAACCTTGTTTCTAATTTAAATTTAAAAATAAAATATAAAAATAAATAAATAAAAGCCTAAAAAGGGGGGCTTTGCACATCCCCCCACACCTCCCTTAGTCCACTGTGACAACCCATCACTCCATCCTCCAGGACAGGGTGAAATCAGATTTCTGTTAACACCTGGAGTGATAGAGCCTGAGGCCCAATGCTGTCACCAGCACTCCCAACCATAAAGAAGTTAGGATTGTTGGGTGGGGCTTCACAGCCAGAGAGTAGGGATTTAAAGACGGAATAGCGCGCAGCAGGGATAGATTCTGGATCCCCAGGAAACCAGTGAAGAGCAGAGTCAGTGGAGTTCCACAATTGCAGCGTTGGACACTTCAGGTGAGGCCCTGGCTCTGCCAAAGCAGGCTGGGAACTGGAGGAGAGTCCTGGAGAGACTCCCCGGAGAATGAGGCAGATCTATTAAGAATGAGAAAATCTTACCCTCTGGAGCCTTTGGTAGAGAAGCAGAGGAAGATGGGCGGAGGAATGAAAGAGCCAACCAGGCCCCTCGGGCGTCCAACTTCGTGCTGGATCCCCAGGAGTACAAGTGCGAGCCTGGTCTCAGGGCATGACAGTTGGTCCCCTGCACAATGGCAGCCATGCCCAGCGCTTCCCATTCAGCTGAGATCACTGTTTCCATATCAAACCGAGTCAAAACCTCGGGTCTCTTCCTGCCTGCTCAGAGGGAACACCGAGCAGTGTGCCCCTGACCTGGCATATCCTGGCGGGGGCGGGGGCCGGGGGGAGAGTTCAATGGAAGACAGGAGCATCTGGAGCTGAGTATCTTGCGAGTACTCTCTCTGCCCTCCTCCACTTGCTCTGGCTTCTAGGGGCATGACCCTGTGAAGCCCTTTCTCGTCACTCCGCTCAACACTAGTGGTTCTGGTTTCTAGTGGCATGACCCTGTGGACCCCTTCCTCTTTGAGGCAGTGAGCAGAGACCCCGGAGGCGCAGTGACAATGTGTGTCAGAGGGATGGGTAGATGTTATCTTCCCTACGTCCACTGGAAAGGAGAGGCTTCACTGTTATTATTCAAGAGGGGACAGGGTCCAAGACCTAGGGTAACTCCTACTATATAATATGCTGGAAGGAATCCAGTGTCCCTCAGTTCTTGAAGTTCTTTTACTCCCAAAAGTTCTAGACCTACTCCTCTGCCTTACGTCCTTAGTTACAGCTATAGCTTTTGGAATCATGGGGTACACGGACATCTGTCTGATAACTGAAGCTCACGTTACTTACTATTTCCATCCCCAGAGCCATGAGCAAGCTACTCATGTTGGTGGCCCTACAAATACATCCGCATGTTTTCTTCAAACAAACCGTGCCTTTTAGCCTATTACATATTGCTTAGATAAATGCTTGGAATCCCCAACCGTTGGCCGCTCTGATTTCTCAGTAAAGAAGGAAACACTGTAGTAACTTTGACGTGTGCAGACTAGGATTTCTCCCCTTTTTCCTCCAGGTGCTTGAGACATGGCTCCTGCTGTCTTCCTGGTCATCCTGGGCTTGGCGGTGGTGTCAGCCTCTAAGTCCTCTGATCCCAGCCTGGGTGCAGAACAGCAAGAGCAGCCAATAGAAAACCAGCAGGTTAGTAACACGGGAGCTTCCCAAAGGGATCTCAGAAGGACTAGTCGTTGCTGATGGGAGTATTGAAGCATAAGTTAGGCCATAGGGATCAGCTGCCGCCAAGGAACTTCTTGAAGTTGTATGCTATGGAACACGAGGTGGCCTGCATTGCTGAAATGTGGGGTGTGGAGAGTGGGTAACTATAGTGTTCTGAGACTCCGGGACTCCCCTTTTATCTGTCCCAGCAAGCCTACTTAGTCAGCGTGCGTGCGTGCGTGCGTGCGTGCGTGCGTGCGTGCGTGCGTGCGTGCGTGCGTGTGTGTGTGTGTAGTTAACATGAAGGAAATGCTGTCACTTACGTTATTTCTAGAACAACGAAGGATTCAGAAGAGAACTATGGGAGGAATTTATGAAGAAAGTTGAACTCTACAACAAGAAAAACGGCAAAAACAGTGACAGCGTCCAAGCAGAAACGGAAGACGCTGATGACTTGGTGAGTGCGGGTTAGGCGGCTTTAGCTCCGTGTTTCTTCGCTTCACATTTTCACAGTTAGCCCTTTGGTTTTCAACATCTCATTTTGCTTTATTCAACTCTACAAAAAGGAAAACGACCAGAATGACGGCGGCTTCAACTTAGAAATGGACGACTTTGATGATTTGGTGAGTGTGGCTTAGATGGCTTAGCTCCATATCTCTTCGCTTCACATTTTCACAGTTAGTCTGATGGTTTTCAATGTTCTGTTTGCTTTTTTTCTTTCCCCATGAAGAACGACAGTGAATTCAAGAATATTATGGATAAACTTTTGTTCCCCATGTTTGGAGAGGAGGAAACCACTGAAGCACAGCCAACGGATGAAGCCCCTAAATTTGAGGGTTTGGCAGGGAAAGGTGCTCCTGTACAGAATCAGGTATGAGGGCGTCATATTCCCACACTCAACTGCCCTCTGGGAAGCAAAGAACGAAATGAAGTTCTCACTCATGTCAGCTGTGGAACAACTCATAGTTCACCGCTAGCCTAAGTGTGTTCTGCTCGGTGGATTGTGGCTAGAGTCGATGTTTGGTTGTAGGTGACAAACTTTTTCTTCTTGCTCAGGGTAAATGTACAGCTTGCTGAGCTTTAAACACGGCTAGTGCCCTTGCAGGACAGATGTTGAGGGGGCGGAGGGGGGTAATTATGACAAAACCACCTTTCTGCATTCTTCCTGATTAATGCAACATGTGCTTTTATTTCAGTAGAAGTAACATGGATGGCAACATAAAGTTAGTCAACCAGTGGAGAAACCACTACACCTTTGTCTCAGAGACGTCTGCCCCAAGATGGGAGATGCATGATGGTGGGAAAAAAAGAATGTCTGAACTGGGGGAAGAGGAGCAGAAACAGCAAGGGGGCTCCCCATCGTAGGATCCAACAATCAAATACCTTAAGAGCCACAGTGTGGTGTGAACTCCAAGGCATGTTCACCCTAAAACAAAACAAAACCCCTTACAGATACTTTAACCCATGCTCTCAACTCCTTTGTATTAATGTTTCTCAGAATGATTTTTAGACTTAACTTTTAAAAAGAGAATACACAAAGCTATGTCCTCAAAATAAAGCTCCACTTAAAATGCAGTATTCTGGTTTCTTTCCATTTGCGTGGAAGTGAATTTTTATGTGGTTAACACATAATTCTGCTTGCAGGAATAGCTGACTGTGGGTTGGTGTTCTAGGAGGGAGTGTTAGTGGGTCTGATCACCATGGAGTCAGCATTGCATCCTTGATTAAGCTTTCTTTCTAGGCCTTCGGGGGCCCTCTGTCAGCATTGATCTGAAAAGTCTATTTGAAAATCTCTGGAATTCAATGGTTTTAACCCGCATGAATTTGACAAGTGAAAATTGCTTGCATCTAGTGCAAAGAGATGGCCCCTTATTCTGTGGTACTGTGAACCTCTTTTGCTTTTTTTTTTTTTTAAGAAAATACTAAAAGACTTTATTCACCTTCAAACGGAGAACAACTCAAATGGCATCAGTGGGTGTATGGGAAAGAAAACTGAAAATCTCCCACGTAGGACAGGCTCAGAAGAACAAAGAAGCAACCACTAGTGCATAGGGCAGAGGTCTCGGGAGCATAGTGCTGAGCTACAATACTAGAATAAGTTCCAGACATTTATTGCAGCTGTGTTTTCAAAGAACACATACTGATCAAAAATCCTTAGTTTTTAAACCATGCATGCATTTTCTGAAAATCATGCACCAGTAATAGTGACGTAAATTTGTTTTTCTACATCTTTTAGTTCTTGAGATTATAATTGAAGGGACCAGAGCCTCACCCAGCCCCCTGTTTTGGCAGCCGTAACAGGCTGTAGAAAAGACCCAGTAAGAGGTAGGCCTCTGACTCAGCAAGATGTGCTGAGCTTCTGACCTTGCCCGACCTTGCCCCAGTCACTGGGAAGCCAGACATCCTCCATGTGGCAAGGAACCAATCAGAAGTTAGCTGGCGGGCTCTGGACTGAGCTTTATGGTAACAGTGGAGTGTAGAGCATAGCAACCACCCTGGGAGGGCCTATAGGCTATAGCAACCTACCTGTAGGTACAGTTGACCACTCAACATAGGGCAGGTCTCCCAAGCCTGGAAGTGCACCAATCCTGAAACTGTTGCAGACCCCAGACACTCCCCTTGCTCTACCCTAATAAATTCCCTGCCACACGGACCCACCAGGTCCTTATTGCTCCACCTGCTGTGGAAGGGGGACCTGAGTTACTACAGTTAATTCGTTAATTAATTAAAGACTCTTTGCTTTTGAATTGGGTTGGGTCTCTTGGTGATTTGGGAGGTTCAGAATTTGGGCACAACAATAATTACATTATTTCCCCATTCCCTTCCCTCCATACAAATATGCTGATATACCTCTCCCTACTCTCTTCCAATTCATAGCTTGATTTTTCATTAAAAATGTTATTACATGTATTCCAAATTACATAAAAACAACATGCTTAGTCTATATAATGCTGATTGTATCCAAGTTTTCAGGTCTGACCTTTGGTATAGGATGGCCAATTGTTGAGCTCTTCTCTGGGGAATGCTCTCTTATTCTCAGCATTCCTCAATACCAGTTCTTTTACCATGCCTACTGATATATATCATTAAAATGAATCAGTATATTAATGATTATAATACATAATCATTAAAATGAAAACAGTAAATAGTATTTATGGGACATGATGGGATTCTTGCTGTTTATTGGGTAGTAAGAATATGTCCTATGACTCACAAGTCTTGAATTTCCCTCGACCCCAAGATGTGACCAATGTGATGGTGACAAGGCTGGACAAGGGGGGAAATAGAAGAAGAAAGAGCAGGGGGCCTCTCCATTGCAGTGCGTAGTGTTGTGCTGTGTGGGATTCAATCCCGAAACCCTCTAAGATACACAGTGTGATATGAAATCTGAAGGGTGATTTCACCATGAACACACTATAGTACTTTAGTCTGTGCTCTCAATTACTTTACATCTGATTTTCACAAGGACATTTAAATTTTATCTACAATTTCATTAGGAAGGCGCATGGTCTGATGAACTTTTCTCTTAGCACCTCTTTCGCTGTGTTACGCACATTTGGGTATGTGGAGCGATGCATTTCATTGAACTCTAGGCATAGAAGAGCAAGAGGAGAATTGGACAGAGGAGAAAGGAAGTGGGCAGAGCTGTAAGTAGTGGAGGCTGTTTTAGAGGTCATCAGGAACTGTAAGAAAAAACTACGCAGCAGTGTGGAAGCGGAGAGAATTCAGAGAGGATTGATTAAGATGGAGTAAATGAGACGTTACCATCAGAAAGTGCTTGTGTTTCATTACTTACCTGTCAGATAGATAGAGACTTATTTCTAATTACTCCCAGATAAAAAAAATTTCTTAAACCCACTCTCCTGAGGTTTTCTTTTTAGCAGCTCTGGAGCAGATCACGGGAGCTGTTCTCCCCTTGGTCCAAAACAGAAGTCTGTGAAAATGCACACACACAAAAACAAACAAAAGTAGTGCATTGAAATGCTGACAATAGTTCAAGATGTGAAAGTAGAAATACAATCACTAAGGAAAACCTAAAATGAGATACAACATGAAATGAAAAATTTAAGAAGTCAAACAAAACCCTCACAGGTTAAGTCCCAGCCACAGAGTGTAAGATTTGGAAGGGACAATCTCAGACAGTGACGACAAGGTAGAAGAAATGGACACCTCAGTCAAAAAAAAACATTAAATCTAAAAACATTCATACAAAAAATATCCATGCAATGTGGGAAACTAAAAAAAAAAGAGTAATAGGAGCAGAAGAAGGAGGAGAAACCCTAGCCAAAAGCATAGAAAATGTTTTCAATAAAAACAAAGAAGAAAAATTCCAAATTCCAAAGAAGGAGGTTCCTGTAAAGGTACAAGAACCTTATAGAACAACAAAAAAAGACAGGTCCAGAGATTAAATCCTCCAAGACACACAATAATCAAAATAGTAAACATGCAGAGCCAAGGAAGATATTAAAAGAGGCAATGGAAAAACCCCAACCAGCGTGTGAAGGTGGACCATTGGAATAACACTAAACGTCTCAATGAAGGCTGAAAGACACAAAAGTGCTTGAAAAAATGTTCAGACTCCAGGTTAAGAGAGAGCTAGCCAGTAGGAAGCCTGAGCCATTGGCTAAACAATTGTAACTGATAGTAAGTCACAGAGTGGCTATTCATTAAGCAACTGTGGGACCAGTGGGTGGAGAGAAAACTGGGCCAGTGGGACTGAGATAGAAGGAGAAAATCTCCTTCTGCATTCTGGCTCTGGAACACTTTTGAGCCTAACACAATGACCACAGCGAGCCCACGGTGGCCCACCACGCACTGTGGGTCCAGGTGCTTGTATGCCCACTTATGGTCAGGAGTAAAGTATCTGAAAGTGTGCCCAGCACCTCAGCACTCCCCACCCAAGCAAGCAGCCCCATCACGTCTGATAGGTACGCACAGGCAGGAGAGCACGGAGGTCTCCTGCTAAAAAGGTACACAGAAATATTTCTGGGCCACACAATGCACTGGGTAGAAGATTCAGCTTTTACTCATACAAAAAGAAAAAAAAACAATATGGACCAGTTGCACACTACATGATAGCAGCATAGCATGGGGGAGTTGGCCATAATGCCTTTTGCTGCCCGGCCAGGTTGAAAGCCGAACAGGCAGGCAACCACATTAGTTCTAGCCATGCTCGCTTAACATTTAAAAAAATTCTGCTGGACATAAAGGGATTTTGGACACACAATATGGACAGATTCAGACAAAAAAAACCACCTCTGAACCAGTCACAGTGTGTTTAAAAATGTACATATCCTTGAGAGAGAGATGGAGGAAAAAGGAGAAAGTCACAGATTAGAAGAGTAATTTAAAGACAATGAAATAGAGTGATATAAGTCAAGTAAAGTTGGAAAAAAGTTTGGATTATGTATATTATTGTGTTTTCTTTGATTTTTTTGATTGCAGAAAGAGATTTGATTGGAGAAGTTGCTAAGCTGAACATATATACATACATACATACACATACATACATACATATACACATACATACATACATACATACACATATATACATACATACACACACACACATACATACATACATACATACACATACATACATATATACATACATACACACACATACATACATACATACACATACATACATACATATATACATACATACACACACATACATACATACATGCATACACACATACATACATACATACACACACACACATACATACATACACACACATACATACATACATACACACACATACATACATACATACATACATACATGCATACATACATACATGCATACATGCATACATGCATACATACACACACATACATACATACATGCAAACATATGATGGGGAATGTTCTTCTATGTATATGCTTGTCTTATTGGTCAATGAATAAAACACTGACTGGCCAGGCAGGATGATAGGTAGGACTAGGAGACAAGGAGGATTCTGAGAGGTGTAGGCAGAGAGAAGTTGTCTTGTGATCCCAGGAAGTGACATAGCCAGTCAGAAACTGCCACTAGCTGACCATAGAGGTCTGGAGATCTATACAGACAGGCAGAAAGTGACATTGCTGGGCAGACTCGGGATATAAGTAGGGAAAAACAGGAAATCACTGTCTTCTCTGAGAGATGCTGAGCAGTCATCATGTAGCAGGCAAAGGAGATGCAGGTCTGGCTACCACTGTAAGATAGAACTGAAAGGGGTAAACTAAACTCAAAGGCTTCATTTCCAATAATTTAAAAATAAAGGGACCAGACCCTCACTCTGCCCCCTGCTTTAGCAGCCATGACAGGCTACAGAAAAGACATTTAAGCCTCTGACACTAGGAAACTCCAGATCCTCTGGCCTCCCAGAGTCTAGGGCCAAAACTGAACAAAGGAAACTCTAGACCTCCCTCCCACAGCCTCCTAGATATTTGGTTCCTGGGAACTGTATGGCTACAAAAGAAAATCCAGGGGGGACCAAAACTTCCCCTCTAGACTTCAGGATATGGTTCTAAAAACTGTTGGTAACTGTGTACAACAGGCCACTTGCAAGTAACAAACCATGCCATAGAAACCACAGAACGTTCCTTCTCAGCACTGACCAACGAGAATACCTGGTACACAGGTATTTCATGCCAAAATATGACTTTGAGCAATTCTCCTGATTTTTCCCAAATGTCAACCAATCAGAAACCAACCCATACCTACTGATGTAATCCTGTAACTTTTGATTTAAAACTGAACAGTAGACATGAAACTTCACTCCCTCTGGAAGCTGCTGTGTCAGCTTATTAGACAGGGTCCCTGTCATGGGTAGATAAACAATTAAAACCTTGCTTTTACAGTTTGGTGGGTCTGTCTTCCTGGTGGTTTCTGGGATCTTTGCAACTTGGGCACAGCAAGAGCACATGGAAATACTTAGGTTAAAAGAGATGGCTTAAGAGTTAAGACAGAGTGAGCCAATAAGAAACACAAGCCAATGGCCAACAGCTTTATGACTACTACAGCTTCTGTGTGATTCTATGGGGCAAGGTGGCTGTGGGAACAGCCTGGCAGGAAAGAGGTATCATAACATATATGTGTTATCTTGACTTCAAAATTTGAATCTAAGGATATGTTGCTTTGGAAGAGATTCTTGTTTTGTTTCCACCGAAGATGGGAGCATATGGATTCCGTTCAGGCAAGACCTCCTAATACAATGGCCCAGGAGATCCAACATCCAGAACAGCTGAGACAATGCAGCCTCACAAACCACAAAGGCCAAGATTTGGTCATGGTTCTGGGTTTTCTCAGGATCCCCATGGGATTGACATCACCCCCCCAACACCAGGAAGAAGTTTGGAGAGAATAGCACCCAAATTCCAAAATACCGTTTATAAATGTTTGTTTGAATTTAAACAGGGTAGATTATAAATGGTTGATTATCACAATCAATACCTTTCTAGAAAAAGGGGATGGAAACATAATATAGAAATGAATACTTTGCAATGGTATAGATTTCTGTTTATTGACACAAGTTTAAGGTCAATTTTGTCATTTGTATATTTCTATTCCTATCTAGGTATTATGTGTGTGCTGCTCATTTGAAAATGTAATGTACAGATTATAAATAGTCGTCTTAATAGTCAAAACACAGTTATGTTAGTTTTTCTAGATATGCAGAGATATATTTCAGATGGATAGGTATTCTTCAAAACCTTTCAAAGACCTACAGAATATGGCATTTAAAATGGTTTGTTAACTTAGAGCTTTTTATGATAATGAGACACATCTACTCCTGGCAGCACCAATTACATCAGAGAGGATGATGGGTATCGAAGGAACTCATTATGGAGTTTGCATTCAATGTGGCAGGGATAGCCATTTGGACAAGAAAGTGCTTTTTCATGGACTGCTTAACTGTATGCTTTGTAAACTGGACACACAGGACCCACAGGAAAGTGACTGCTAAACTTCCAAGGGGCATCATGATCCTTCAAGGTTTCTGCTTCATTGAAAAAATCTGCCAGACACTCTGGGCCAATGGGCTGAAGATTGATGCCCCAACATAACAGAGGAATCGTGGGTGACTGTTCAGGCAGCAAGATGTCAATGTCAATTCTAGATTTTATATTATATCCTTCTGGGGTCTTTGATGGAGTTGAAGACAGATAATTACAATGGACACCTCATCAACATATCTCTTTCATTACTCTTCTGCAATGTACTACACCAACACACCTCCCAGACCCATCCTGTTCCCTCAAACTTGCATTCCTCCAACCCCCTCCTCCACCTCAAATGTACCCAGGAAATCTCTATGCATTTCTTATGCATCGCATCTTATTTAGCACTCCTTGTTATCTAGGCTCTCAAGAGCTGTGGATTGTAGGTTGCTTACCCTATAATTCATTCCCAATATCCATTTATGAATTAATAATATACCGTGTTTGTCTTTATGGGTATAAATTACCTCACTAAGAACGATTTTCTCTAGTTCCATCCATTTGCCTGGGAATTTCATGAGGTCATTGTAAATAAAGATTGAATTGGCATAAAAAGAGATGCATGGCTCAATGGAATGAAACTAAAGACACAGACATAAATCCACACAGTTATGAACACCTTATTTTTGGTGAAGAAGTCAAAATTACACAGTGGAAAACATCTTTAAGTAATGATGCTACCATAACTGGATGTTGACATGCAGAAGAATGCAAATAGATCCACATCTATTGCCATGCACAAAACTCAAGTCCAAGAGGATCAAAGAACTCAGCATAAATCCAGTTACACTGAACTTGGTGGAACAGAAATGGGAAGTAGCTTTGAACTCTTTGGCTCAGGAGACTACTTCCTGAGTATAACACCAGCATCAAATACACTTAGAGCAACAAGTAATAAATAGGACCTCCTAAAACTGAAAAGTGTAGGGAGAGATCTTACCAACCCATTGTGCTGACTGCGCCCATTTGGGCATGACCACAGGTACTTAGAAAGTATTGGAGCAGGGGGATAAAATTGCTGGGGGGAGGAGTAGCGCTTGCTTTGGGTTCCAGTTGAGTAGTAGAGAGTAGTGAGCAGACCTTTGGCTCTTGCCTTTTTTGTCTTCTCATGTAAGTAACTTCTCTCTCAATAAAATATCATAGGACATCCCTGAATGAGAAGGCCTGTGTATATGTCAATAAAGCACTGTTGGCCAATAGGGAAGCAAGATAGGTGGGATTAGGAGTTGAGGAGGATTCTGGAAAAGAGAGACACAGGCAGACATCATGTAGCTGTCATTGAAGTAAGAGGTCTGGACCGTTTCTCCAGTAAGAGAAATACTTAGATTGGATGAGATAAATACTTAAGTCGGAGATAGCCAGTAAGAAACAAGCAAAGGCCAACAGCTTCATAATTAATATAGCCTCCTGTGTGTTTATTTGGGACTGATGCAGCTCTGGAACCAGGCTGGCGGGAAGGTGGCACTCTACACATCCCTACTTTGTGTAGCTTAATATTTCCATGATAGAAAAGCTTCTATAAGGCAAAAATCAAGGTCAATAATACAAATCAGCTGCCTACAGAATGGGAAAAGATCTTCACCAATCCCACATCTGACAGAGGTCTGATCTCCAAAGTATATAAAGAACTCAAGAAATTAGAATCAAACTACCAAATAATTCAATTTTTTAAATATGGGGTACACATCTAAATAGGGAATTCTCAACAGAAGAATCTCAAATCACTGAAAGACTTGAAGGGAATTTCTCATCATTCTTAGTCATCAGGGAAATGCAAAACAAAGTGACTCTGAGATACCATCTCACACCTGCCAGGAAAAAAAAAGCTGACTACAGCATGTGTTGGAGAGGATGTGGTGCAATCAGAATACTCCTCCACTCCTGGTGGGAATGCAAATTGTACAGTCACTTTGGGAATCAGTTTGATGGTTTCTCAGAAAATTGGGGATCAATCTACCTCAAGACCTGGCTATGCCACTCTTGGGCAAATATCCAAATGTTACTCAACCATATCATAAGGACACAACTATGTTCATAGCAGCATTATTCAGAATAACCAGAAACTGAAAGCAACCTAGAAGCCCCTCAACCAAAGAATGGATAAAGAAAATGTGATACATTTAAATGATGGAGTATTACTCAGCTGTTAAATCCATTGTTTTTCTTAATCAGGAACCTAAGTCATAGTCTATACATCTCCTCAAAAAAAAAGCCATGTGTTCTAGCTGCATGACACTTCCTGGCTTTGCTTTATATCCTTTCCAGCCCCTGCTTTATCATGGGCAGTGGCAACACTTTATCTCACCTTTACCTATATTACCTTTTCCACCAAACTGAATGCTAACCTAACTCCTTACTATATTTATGAAAGACCCTCAACAAACAAAATCCCATTTAAACTAACATTATCGTTGATTAAAATCATTGCATCAGTTTAACAGTACAGCATAGGAGGAAATCATCTTTATCATAATCCACAGGTAAAAATGTCCCATAGAATGGGATATTTCCTTGAGATAAACACACTATATTACAGGCAATGGGGTAATCTCTTCACACCCATTCCCACCATGCCAGATAACAGAGAAAGATAGCAGCAACCAACATGCAAAGACACAACATTAGTTGAGGCTCTCAGGACCATGCCTTTCTGGGATTCATCCATTAAGAGTTTTGTTCCCTGGTGGGCCGGTCCCCCTGATCTCAATTGCCATCTGGTACTCCTCTGACTTGGCCACTGGCAATCCGCCATGAGTGAGGGGAAGGCACACACATCCAACTCTACATAAACACCCTTAAATGTCAATTACCTGTTTGACAAGTGCACAATAAAACCTTGGAAAACTCAAAGGGAAATGGGAATGAATCTACTTTTTTTTAAAAAAAACTTTTCATGTGATATATTAAAATAGAAGCAAGCCAGATTTACATTCTTTGTATTTTTTAGCCACACCTAAATCATCTTTTCTGATTTTTGCTACATCTGCTCTGTAATCATATGCCCAGCTGTGCTGGTCATTGGAATGGTGAAGTCTGCACTGATGGGACTTTTGCATGCTGTAGATATATATGCTTCTCTTACTGGCTGATGAATAAATCTGTTTCAGCCAGTGGATGGATGGGATGTATGTAGCCATGCAGTAAGAATAGGCAGGACTACCAGATCAGAAGAAGTCTGGGAAGAAGAATGCAGAGAGTGGGGTCTTAAAAGAGACTCCACATAACTATCGGGAAGGGAGGGTGCCAGGACACTCCTCAGTAAGCCAAGACCATGTGGAGATGCATAGATTGGTAGATATGGGTTAATAATTAAGAGAGAGCTAGGCAATAAGAAACCTGAACAATTGGACACAGAGTTTATAATTAATATAAGCCTCTATGGTAAAGGATGGTGGGATAATGCTGGACAGAAAGGTCCATTCACACAGCAATTTTCTGTCTCCAGTGGAACCCTGTAATCTACTTTTTTTGCACACATGAGGATTGTTTTTTTGTTGTTGTTTTGTTTGTTTTATTTTTGAGCAACTCTAATACTTTTTCTAAAGCTGTAAAACCCAAGTCTGGACACTGATGGTCAGGCTGGATGACATGCATCTCTAAGATCTCTTGTTTTCTTCTGATGATTTCATCCACACTGAAGATGCTCCTTTTGTCATAGGCTGAGACACTGAGGTCTAGTGCTTCGGACACCTCTGTTTCCTGCTGGTTATTTTATCCTCTCTATAGATGCTGCTGACTGTCATAGGCTGAGTTTCAGGCAAGGTAGCCACAGACATGCCCACATTGCTTGATTCTTCAAATGTGCTATCAGCTGCACGTTCACGGTTCTTAGGGTAGCCTATGTTCTCCACATGAATGTGCAACCTGAGGTAGGACTGTGGCTCACACTAACTGTCCCCAGAGGGTTCTTCTCCCACAATTCTTGTTATTTCTCAAGACTGTCAATTGTGCAAAAGAGGACATCTGTGAGTCTTGGAATTCTCATAAAAGCCACAGCCTTTATGACTCAGCTGGGGTGAGGGTCTGGCTGCTCTCCAGTGTCATGTTTTCCTGCTTGCATTGCCTTACTAGTTAAGTTAGCTTATGGCTCTACTCTATTGGACAGGCTGAGGCTTTAGGGAGGGCTAACCATTGTTCCGGGAATGAAAGGGTGGAGCCACAGGCTGCTCTGCTAATGCACCACTAGAGTCTTCTACAAATAGCTCTTAAGTAGCCCTGAGAGCACAGTCCTGGTTTCTGCCTTGAACAGAAGCTGCTGCACTCCAGGAGAGCAGAGACAAGCAAGGTACACAGACCCTCTATCCGCCTGACTCTTGCTCCATGAGCATCCTCACAGCTTTGTTCTGGTTACCTGGGGCTTCTCTTTTCTCTAGGTTTTGTTGACTTTGTTTTCTTGTTTCTTTGGTTTTGTTTTTAATGTTTTAAGAAAATAATAGAATTACATCATTGACTCCCCCACCTTTTGTTCCTCATACTATCAGAGATGCCCTTCCTGATTCTTTAAAACTTCTGGCATCAATTAAAAAATTGTTCATTACGTGTTTTGCTTTGAAGTAAGGGTTTGTTTGTAGGGAGGAAAGCAAACTCAGACTGAGTACAGCTGACCTGGATGGCCCTGCTGTTTCTCTCTCAAGGAAACACATCAGGTTCTTAGAGAGTCAGCTGGAATTTCAGAAAGCAAAGCTGAGGCTTCACTCACAGCCTCTGACACAGAATATCTACATAAGACAACCCACACGGGCTTCATAAACACGCTGACATTAGACTGTAGTCGCTGCGGGCTGTGCCCATGTTTCCCATACACCCTGCATTTTCTTCTGTCTGTGTGTTATCTGCCATGGAGGGCTTCGCATTAATTGAGGAGGATTTATGATGTTCATTCCTAGTGGCAATGTGTTGGAAGAAGGCTGAAGTGTCAGATTAAATAAATATTATATTTAGTATATGTACATTTATATGGGTACACACACAACAGTGGGGTGACCACTGTTATTGGACAATTCCTTGTTCCCTAGGTTTTTGATACCGTCTTACTCCTTGAGAATGGCCTCAGTTGCTCCATCACGTGATCCAAGTTTGGATGCTGAATGGGAGGAATGGAAGAGGAAATTTGAAAAAACCTACAGCCAGGTTGGTAACATGGGCACTGTCCAGAGGATTTCAGGGAGGATGTCCCTTGCTGTTAGGAGTCCGTTCACATAAATGTGGTCCCAGAGGCCAGCCACTACCGAGGACTGACTTAAGACATACACTATGAATTCAGGGAGACAAGCCCTGCAGACCCTCTAGGTGTGGAGTTTGCCTGGCTATAGTGACCTGAGATTTCCCCTCCATGCCTCCTCTTTACCTGTCACTACAATACTGTTGGTCAGCTCATGTGTGGAGTTAATATGAAGAAATTACTTTCTGTTGCACTCATCTCCAGGATGAAGAAGGATACAGAAGGGCACTGTGGGAGGCGAATAAGAAAAAAATTGACGAGCACAATGCGGAATATGAGCAGGGCAAGGTCAGCTACTCTATGGGCCTCAATCAATTTAGTGACATGGTGAGTGAGACATGGATTGTTAATTCTTTGTTACTTCACTCGAGATCTTTACACTTAGTCTCTTGCTTTATAATGTTTTGTTGTTGTTGTTGTTGTTTTTCTGTGAAGACAAACGAAGAATCAAATAAAATTTGCTGTGGAAGGATGAAGTATACAGAGGAGCCACCTAAATTTGAGAATTTAGAAGAGAACCGCTAAGTCACACTGGCGATGGATTAGGTATGACAACATCTCATCCCTGCCATTACCTGCACACAGGAAGACAGGAAGGAACTGAAGTACTCACTGACATCATCTTCAGAACAACTGGCAGTTCACTGTTTGATTAAGTGCTCTGATCTATGAAGTGTGGAGAGAGTTTATATCGGGTTGGGGATGACAACCTTCTCTCTTTGATTGGGGTATTGTAGTTTGGCATTACATATGGTGACCATGAAGGAAAAGGGCTCCAGGGAACATACTGTGACAAAGTTACTGTGCTGCAGTCTTTCTAATCCATGTGATATGTGCTTTTCTTCCAGCTGGGAAAAATGGGAGGTGCATGACTGGGAACAACAGGACAGCCTAGGAGTAACGCAATCACTCTTTCTTTGCCTCAGGAGCTTCTGTCCAAGATGTGAGCAGCATGGTGCTAAGGAGAATGGACTGGGGGAAAGAAGGAGCAGGAGAGGTCCTCTCCATCACTTTGTGGAATAAAAAGGTGAATTCACTGAATGCCAACACTGTGATGTGAATTATCAGTCATATTCTCACTAATAAATCACTACATTTTTTTACCACTGTGTCTTAAAATTAATGTTTTCTCCTGTCTGTTATTGTTTCAGTAAGATACTATGTCATTAAAACCTTCTGCTTGAGGTATGCATGATTGTGAGATGGTGTTTTAGAAGAAGGAGTACACAAATCTCTCATTATAGGGTCAGGTTCCCAACACTGGTTCAGCTGTTTCTGGGGGCTCACATGCCTAATTTCCACAATGATCTGAAAGTTGACAGGGAATTTCCTGGGATGCCAACTTGTTAAATCACATGAATTCACCAAGCATAATTGGTGACTGGAAAGGATTCAGTGCAGAGATGGCACCTTCTGTCCACTTTCCTAATCCTGTGCTATGAATCTCATTTCATATGAACTCATCAGTGCCCTGTAGTATCTGTGCTGTGACCACTTAGAGGCCATCTAAGGGAGGAGGTATAGCATCACAGAGGTGTAGGCTATGCTCAAGTGACTCTATAAGAACCCAGCATAGCCCACTCATGCAAAAAGGTAATGACTGTCTCTTGCATCAACTGCATTCAGCCTAACCTTAGAAGTCATCATAGTTTCAGGAGGGCTCAAATCTCCAAAATCCATTTTCTTCCCTCAAATTTAAGGAAGTCCAACAACTATGACTATCTGTGAAATTAACAGTAACAGAGCATCACAGACTTACAACACACAAATGAACGGAGTTAAATTTCATATCCAAAATGGAACTACGGGTCCATAGCAAGGCATAATAAGTTCTAAGCAAAACAATAACCAGCCAGAAAAAGCAGCATATTCTGAATTCCATGGCTGACAGAGACAAGCGAATGACTCAGATGTGGTCCCTGGAGAACTGACAGACTCTCTGAGGCTGGCTCTTGCCAAATGGTCAGCTTTAGCCTTCTTTGGTGGGTGTGCCATGACTCTGGTCTCAGCACCTCCACTGAAGTTAGACTTCACCTTCACAGTGCATGAGAGGCCTCTCAATGGCTGGCTGCAGAAGCTCTGAGCTAAGCAACATGTGCCTCACCCCAGAGTCTCTTGGAATCTGTGATTCACCAAATTTGGGGATTTTCATTCCTATATACCCAGTCGTTCACAAATTACACCACCTGGTTTTCAGACACCTTTGGGCAAAGCTTGCCACTTTGGTATCTTAAGTGCATTGCCTATTGAAGTGCTGACCATGCCCATTTGGGTGTGTTCACAATATGTAGAATGCATGGGGATACAAATGAGCTAGGGGAGGAGAAGCTTTCTCTTTGGGGTCCAGTTGCAGCCCAGAGAGCAGCGTGTGGATCTTTGGTACTTGGCTTTCTTGGCTTCTCACGAAAGCGATTTCTCCCTCAATGAAATATCATAGGATATTTTGTGTAGCTTAATATATCTGCATTAGCCTTCTGTGCAGGGATCCTGGGGACTCCATGAAGGTTCCACAATCAACCCACACTGACTTGACCATTGTTACAGGCATGCATTTGAGTCTGTAAGGGAGACACTGACATTTCCAGTGTCGTAAGTCTCTACAATGAACATTGCAAACACACATAGATAGTTACCAAGAAGGCAAAGCATTTACTAGGTGAAAATAGCCAAGTGTTTGTAGGGCATTTGAAGGCAGACTAGGGGTGTCCTGTCATGTATTTTCTGCTACCTCTCCTATACTAATGCCTGGGGTGCCCACAGTCACTCTGTTCCTGTTCAGTGTCTTCCTGCCTCATCACCATCAAAACACAAACCAGAGGCAGTGGGATGTAGCTCACATTCAAACAGTAGCAGTAATCAACAGCATCACAACTGTTACAGTTCCTCTCTGTGACTGAAGGTTATCCATCATGATTGCCCTCCTATATATATAGAACAGAAATGTCCCTTATATATGTACACTATATAACTGACGTATATGCACAGGTGTTTATGCTGACTTCCCAAAACTGTACATGAGTCAGTCCACCCTGCTTTCATCATGGCACCAGGTCCCTGTCAGAAAACCATGGCACAAATACATCCTCCAAAATGGAGATCACCCCCTACACCTTGGCCCCTGATACATTGCAAAATAGGCTGGACACCAGCTATTGCCCAGCCCTCTGTCCTACTGAAGGGTATTTAGTAACCTGTCTTTACTTTTACGGCCTAAGCATGAATTATTCATCCTCAACAAATCACATTCTTGGTCTCCTAAACTTATGACGGCTTTCTTCTATTTCAGTGTTCCGCTCCTCATTTAATGACACACCCATGCCACCCTGAGAAGACAAGACATATTTATATCCAGGTTTGACACATCATAATGCCCATACTGTTTGTCTTTAATACCATGGTTTCATTTGTTTAACATAGTAGTCTCCTTTTCCACGTGTTTCCTACCAATGTCATCAGGCCATTTTTCTTCACTTCTGAAGGAAAGTATATTGAGTAAATACACTGTGTTTTCTCTTTCCATTCATCATCTGGTGGGTGTCTATGCTGGTCCCATGTCTTAGCTGTTGTTAATGGTGCAGCACTAAACACAGGTTCATGAATGTCTCCGGTATGTTAAAATAGCCTCTCATGTCATGTTCAGCAGAGGTATAGCTGGATTTCAGTTTTAACTTTGTTTCTTGATAATCCTGCACATAGAATTGCCAGTGTCCAGAGTGGTCCTCACCCCTATTGGCAGGAGACTATGACTCTGCGTAAGCTTTCATTGCCTGATTCTCTAACTCTGGTGCAGAAACTCTGGGAGAAGTTTGAATTTGCATTTCCCTTGTTGATAAGGATATTGAGCTTCATTTTTAAGTGTAGACAAATGTAAATGCAGCTTTTAAATGGTCTATGTAGCAAAACCCCAGAGTCAGATACATAGGAAAATGCCAAGAGACCAGAGAAGAGTAAACCACAACCACACCTTACCTCCTTAGTATCTGAGCAGACAAGACATGAACTTCCTGTTTCTCCCTGCTTATATCCTGTTTCTGCGAAGCTATCTCACTTCCTGTCTGTCTGTACAAACCTCCAGACATCTATGGTTTCCTAGTGGCAAGCTCCATTCTCTGATCTCCTGGCAGGCTTTACTTGCACAAGCAAGATATCACTACAGACAAACCTTCCTAGGTAAATAGCTCATTTGCTATTTAAAGCTATATTTGTTTTTCAAGTTTTGAGATTATAAGAGAATTATACCATTTCCCTCTCCCATTTCCTTACTCCATGTATTTCCACATATCCACCCCTTCTCTATGCGTAACTCATGGTCCATTTTTTATTGTTTGTTATTACGTGTCAGTGTGTGTGTGTGTGTGTGTAGTTCTTTTATTTTTCTATCTGATATTTTTTACTTAAATTAGAAACAAGTATGTTTGACATTTCAATTTAAGGTCCCTCTTCCTCCCCTCCTCCCCTGACCCCACCAACACCCTATCCTATACATTTTCTGCTCCCTAGAGAGGGTGACGCTTTCCATGGGGTATTTTCAAAGTCTACCATATCATTTATAACAAGGTCTAGAACATCCCCCTGTGCCTAGACTGAGATGTTATACCTCTGTGTGATGTAGACTACCAAAATCAATTCATGTACTAGGGATAAATACTGATCTACATAGATTGCCCAAACCTCCAAACTGACTTCTGTGCTCAAGAGGTCTGGGTCACTCCAATGCTGTTTTCATAGCTAGCAGTCTGGAGTCCATGAGCTTCCCCTTACTCAGGTCAGCTGTTTCTGTGGGTTGCTCTGGCCTGGTCTTGACCTTTTTTCCCATCACTGCTCCCTCTCTGTAACTGGATTCCAGGAGGTCACCTCAGCTTTTCGCTGTGGGTGTCTGCTGCTCCTTCCACCAGATACTGGGTGAAGTCTCTAGGACGGCATATAAGGTAGTCATCAATCTCACTATTGGAGAAGGAAATTTAAGGTACCCTCTCTACTATTGCTTAGTCATACTTGTAGATCTCTGGACATTTCCCTAGTAATAGATTCCTCTTTACATCCATAATGGTTCCCTGTATTATGATCTCTCTCTCTCTCTCTCTCTCTCTCTCTCTCTCTCTCTCTCTCTCTCTCTCTCTCTCTCTCGCTATCCTCTACTATTCCCCTGACTCAATCTTCCTTCTCCTTCATATCCTCTTCTCCCCTTCTCTTCTTCCCTTCTCTGTCTCCTAAGCCCCTCTCTCTTTGCCCCATACTCCCAATTACCTCAGGAGATCTTGTCCCTTTCCTCTTCTCCCGGGAACTATTTTTGTCTCTTTTAGGGTCCTCCTTTTTTCTGGCAGTGTAGACTGTAGACATTTAACCCTTTGCTGTATGTCTAAAATCCATATGTGAGTGAGTACATATCATGTTTTTCTTCTGGAGACTGGATTGCCTCACTTGGGATGGTTTCTTCTAGTTCCATCTATTTGGAGGTGAATTCAATATTCAATTGGATTTTTTTGCTACTTAGTAGTACATTCTATAAATGTACATTTTCTTCATGCATTGTTCAGTTGAGGGACATCTAGGTTTTCCTTACAGGTTCTGGCTCTTACAAAAAATGTTTAACATCACTGAACATATTTCCTGGTTGTATGAATGTGCAACATTGGGGTGTATGTCTAAGAGTCAAATTGCTCAATCTTGTGGTAGACTGATTCTCATTTTCCTGAGGAAATTCCATACTGATTTTCAAACTGGCTGTACAAGTTTGCACCAGCAGTGGAGGAGTGATCCCCTTTCTCCACATCCTCTCAGGCATAAACTGTCATTGGTGATTTGATTTCAGTCATTCTGACAGGAGAAAGATGATATCTCAGAGTTGATTTGCCTGTTTCTCATGGGTAAGGACTTTAAAAATTATTTAAGTGTCTTTCAGCCATTTTAGATTCATCTATTGAGAATTCTCTGTGTAGTTCTGTACCCTCTTTTTAATTGGATCCTTTTGTTTTTTTGACACTCTCTACATGAATTCTTTGTTTATTTTGGAAATCATCCCTCTGTCAGGTGTGGGGTTAGTGAATATCTTTGCCCATTCTGTGGGCTGCTGTTTTGTCTTATTGACTGTATTCTTTGCATTACAGAAGCTTCTCAATTTCAAGAGGTCCCTTTTATTAATTGTCTATCTGAGTGTCTGTGCTACTGGTGTTATGTTCAGGAAGCAGTCTCCTGTATCTTTTCTTTTGAGGGTACTTCCTACTTTCTCTTGTAAGAAGTTCAGTGTGGCTGGATTTATGTTGTGGTCTTTAATCCACTTGGACTTAAGTTTTGTGCATGCACATAGAAAGGGATCTATCTGCAGTCTTCTACACATCAGCATCCAGTTATGCCAGCGTGATTTGCTGAAGAGGCTTTCTTATTTCCATTGAATAAATTTAGCTTCTCTATCAAAAATCAGTTGTTCATAGGTGTGTGTGTCCAGAGCAGGGTTTCCAATTCAATTCCATTGGTATACCTGTCTATTTTGTGTGCCAATACCAAGCTGTTTTCAGGACTATAGCTCTATAATAGAGCTTGAAGTGAGGGATGGTGATGCCTCCAGAAGTTCCTTTATTATACAGGGCTGTTTTGTTTACCCTGGATCTTTTGCTTTTCCATATAAAGTTGAGAAATAATCTTGAAAGGTCTGTCAAAAATATTGCTGGGATTTTGTTGGGATTTGCATTGAATCTGTCGATCCGTCGATTGCTTTTGGCAAGATTGCAGTTTTTACTATATTGATCCTACCTTTCCCAGAGCACGGGATATCTGTCCATTTTCTGGTATCCTCTTTGATTTCTTTCTTTACAGACTCAAAGTTCTTGTTATACAGGTCTTTCAGTTGTTTGGTTAGTGTTACCCCAAGGTATTTTATGTTGTTAGTGGCAATTGTAAAGACTGATGTTTCTCTGATTTCTTTCTCAGCCTTTTATCTTATGTATATCTTAGGACTTTTGAGTTTTTGGATTAATCTTATAACCTGCCACTTTTTTGAAAGGGTTTCTCAGCTCTAGGACTTCCCTAGTAGTCTTTTTTGGGTCACTATCATATGTAAACTTCATATCATCTACAAATAGTGAAAGTTTAACTTCTTTTTTTCCAATTTGTAAGCCATGATCTCCTTTTGTTGTCTTTTTGCTCTAGCTATAACTCCAAGTACAATATTAAAGAAGTATAGAAAGAGTGGACAGCATTGTCTTGTTCCTAGTTTAGAGGAATCACGTTGAGTTTCCCTCCATTTAGTTTGATGTTGGCTGTTGGATGACTGTGTATTGTTTTTATTATGCTCAGATATGTTCCTATTATTCGTGATCTCTCCAGGACCCTTATTATGAAGGGGTGTTGCATCTTATCAAAGGATTTTTCAGCATCTAATGAAGTAATCATGTGGGTTTTCTTTTTCAGTTTGTTTGTATGTTGGGTTACATGGATGAATTATCAAATGTTGAACCATCTCTGAATCCCTGGAGAAAGATGGTCATAGATTGGAATAGTAATTTTAAGACAATAATATAATGTCCTTAGAAAACTAGAGTAATATAATCCACTTAATGTTTGAAAATAGAGAGTCTGGATTATGTATTATTCTCCAACCTTTTTTTGGCTACAGAACGAGATTTGCTTCCAGAAGCTGCTGAGCCAAATATATATATTCAAGGTATCTTGACTTCAAAGTTTGAATCTAAGGGCATGTTGCTTTGAAAAAGAGATTCTGGTTTTGTTCCACAGAAGATGGGAACCTATCGGTTCCCTCCAGGTTATGGTTTGATCAAGTAATGGTCCAGGTGATCTAACATCCAGTACAACTGAGACAATGCAGCCTCACAGACCACAACAGCCAAGATTAGACAATGGATATGAGTATTCTGAAGATCTCCATGGGATTGACAGCTCTCCAAAATAGGACACAGTTTGAAGAGAACAGTACCCAATTATAACATGTATTCTTCGTGCCAGCTGCCTGGGTCCCTCTGTTATCTCAGCCTACAAATAATACACAAGACACTATATTAATTTTGAAGTAGTTGGCCATTTGCTATAGCTTCCTAATGGATAGCCCTGACTTAATTATTAACCTGTAATTACTAATACATATTTTTACAAGGTCTTATCTTACCAAGATCACCAGACTTGCACCCTCTCCTCCCAGGATCACATGGTGACACTCTACTCTTGACTACATTTCCCAGAGTCCTCTTCAACTCCTAGTCCCGCATATTCTACTTTCTTATTGGCCAACTGCGCTCTATGTATCAACCAATAGGACAACAAATACACAGAAGGACTTCCCCTATCACCCAAATACTCAAATATTGTTTATAAATGTTTGTTGTCATTTAAACTGGGTTGATTATAAATGGTTGATCACAGTCAATTCCTTTCTGAAAATATAGGGAAACATAATATAGAAATGAGTACCTTGCGTTGGTATGGATTTCTGTTTAGTGACACAAGTTTAATGTTAATTTTGTCATTTGTATATTTCTACTCTTATCTAGGTATTGTGAGTATGTTACTCATTTGAAAATGTAATGTACAGATTATAAATAGTCATCTTAATAGTCAAAACATAGTTGTGTTAGTTTTTCTAGATACTCAGAGATATATTTCAGATGGATAATTATTTTTCAAAAACTTTCAAAGATTACAGAATATGGCATTTAAAATAGTTTGTTAACTTAGAGCTTTTCATGACAATGAGACACATTTGCTCCTGGCAGCACAAACTACATAAGAGATGATGATGGGCATCACAGAATCTCGTCATGGAGTTTGTCTTCAGTGGGGCAGGGATAGCCATTTGAACAAGAACCTGCTCTTTCCTGGGCTGCTTAACTGTATGCGGTGTAAACTGGACACACAGGAACCATAGGAAAGTGACTGCTAAACTTCCAAGGGGCAGCATGATCCTTCCAAAATCTGTAAGACACTCTGGGCTAATAGGCTGAAGATCAATGCTCTGGCATTACAGAGGAATTGTGGGTGACAGTCCATGCAGCAAGATTTCAATGTCAATTCTGGAGTTTATAGTATATCCTTCTGGGCACTTTGACGGAGTTGAAGACAGATAATTATAGTTGCTTTTCTTAGTTATGATAAAAGATAAATTAGAGATAAAACTTTAGTCTCACATAAATGAGATACATGGTAGAGTATTTTCTTTAAATTTTACCAAATGGAAATGAACTAAATATTTTTACTATAATTCTCGTTTGATGCCAGTTTTGTGATATAGACATTTACTATGTTAAAGATAAGACCTTCCTTTTTATTTAGACAGAAAAGGGAAGATTATGGGGACTGCCCTTCTGTATGCTATTACTGCATGTTTCTCTTATTGGTTGATGAATGAAGATTTTTCAAACAATGAACTGGCACAGTTTAACTAGGTGGGAATTCCAAACAAAGAGCCAGGGGGAAGTAAAAGAAAGGGAGGATGCCATGTAGTAGCCAAGGAGCTAAAGACATGGGGTCATCACCAGTGAGCCGAATGGATCATTAATAAAGAGACAGGTATCCAGAAAGAAACCTGAGCCATTGGCTAAGCAATTGTACCTAATACTAAGTCTCAGAATTGTCGTTTCATTAAGTGGCTGTGGGACCCAGAGGGTGGAGAGAAAACTGGTTCAGTGGGACCAAGATAGATGGACAAAATCTCCTTCTACACACAGATGTCAGCATAGATATCAATACCCAAATAGACTTCAAATCATTACATTATGAAACCCAATTTAAGCACTATATACCTACAAATCTAACTCTAAAGAAGGTGCTGGTAGAAGGTGAATTTAACTAGGCTTAAACACTCACCAACTCTGGTGGGAAAAGGACAGATCTGGTTCTCTTTACCCTTGGCTACTCAAGTCAAAAGCCATGTTACAATCATGGCAAAGTTTGTGTAAGAGAGCAGCCCTCAGTCTTTTCTCAAAACAATTTATGTATTAACCACAAGTACTGAACACTAAGAAAAGATTCTACCATGACTACGTTCCCAAACCTCAAGTATCCTGTTGGTAACACAAATTAATAGAAGGACCCAGAGATCAATATTGGGGTTCAAACGTCTAGTTGAATATCAGAAAAGCAAAATAGCTGGCCAATTATTCTCACCTCTAGCTCAGACTGAAAGGACTGGTACACATAAGAGCCCTTCACCCAGTCTCAGACTGGTGCCTCTCCTCAGTGTGGCTGGAGAACAAATCCTCCTATCTTCAGTGTGACTGGAGAATGAATGAGTTCTTTCTGAGGCCATGCTACTGTTTCTTATACTCCTCCAGTGCTGGGATCAAAGGTGTGAGCTATGATTATCTTTTAGACAAATTCACTCTTGTGTACATCTGGGTGATCTTGATCTCACTGAGATCCGTCTATCTATTAATCCTGAGTCCTAAGATTAAAGGTGTGCGCCACCACCTCCTAGCTCCTGGCTGCTTCAATTAAACATGTGTATCACCACTGCTGATCTCTATAGCTTGAGAATTACTTTGCTTTTCTGAATCTTTGGTCAAGCTTTAACAATCATACCTGATATGTCACTACACCCTGCAAACGTACAGAGATTTCTTTCCTTTTGTTTGTAATGCACAACTAAGTTTCGTTCATTATTATCTATGCATTTCACTCTGCCGGGCAGTCTTACAGTCACTATTGCTGCCTGGGGAGCCAGCCTCCAGCATCACAAGGCCCAAAAGGAATAGAGACTTGGTATAGTATCACTTTTTTATTGGAGGGACTAAGGGGAAAGACATTCACAGACTCTCTTTTTGGTTTCCTTGTACTCTGTTCTACATTCGGTTCTGTCTACTACCTTCTCTTATCTATATTCAGAAATGTCATTTCTGTATCTCTTTATGTTTTCCTACTAGCTCTGTTTTTTCCTTACACCAAAATCTCTCAAGCAATATAAAAACATCAATGTGCTTATCTTCTATTTTTCAAGTGAACGATTACAATGAATAAAAGTAAAAAAAAAACACCAAAACCAACATACATTCTTAATCAAGCACCTTGCTATGGGCTTGAGTGTAAGCAAGATACTTTCCTCTGTCAGTTCTTTTACTAGCAGGCTGCATTTTGTTGTTACAAAGAAAGAACCACCCCTTTATTATTTATCTTGAGAGGTAATGTTACAAAGAATGACTAACCTAAACTTTTATAAAAAGAAAAACAAGCAGGCAGCTCTACCTTAAATCTTTAAGATGTATCCCCTCCCATCAATAGTTTTATTCATATCAGGAGATTAAGGGGAGAAATGTGTACAACAAGCTAATAATCATCTTTGATCACCAACAATACTTCCAAGGAAAGCACATCAGTTAGTAATGATTGGACTGCTTTTATTTTCTATAAACTCAAAGCTATTATCAAAATATCTTAATCTAACTTGGGACCATTCTAAGGCATTGTTTCAGCTATGATGCACTCTGAAACCTGTGAACACATCTCCAAACATTAAGATTAAAAACATTCCAGCCAACTGGGCTCCTGGATCTGTTATTTTTTTCCTTTTTCATGTGTTTTTATTTAAATAATATTTTCATTTATTTTACATACCAACCACAGATTTCCTTCACTCATTTCCCCAAGTCCCCACCACACCTACACCCACCCCTCCCATCTGTTGACACCCTTTCCATTCCCCCTCTATCTCCACTCAGAAAGGGCCAGGCCACCCTAGGGTTTGAGCAAAGATTGGCACATCAACTTGATGCAGGACCAAGCACCTCCCCTTGTGTCAAGGCTAGACAAAGTCATCTAGAATGGGGAATGGGTTCCCTAAAGCCAGCTACGCTCCAGGGACCTCAAGTCTAGAAGTCCTACAAAAAAAGACCAAGATACACAACTATGACACACCTGCATAGGGCCTAGGTAACTCCCATGGAGGATGGCCAGCCGTTGGTTGAGAGTCCATGTGCTCCCACAAACTCAGGTCAACTCTCTCTGGGGGTTTCTCCATCATGATGTCCGTGGCTTGTACAATCCCTCCTCTCTTGATTTAGCAAGACTCCTGGAGCTCTGTCCGGTGCTGGGCTATGTATCTCTGCATTCCTTCCAACCATTATTGGATGGGGTAACTCCAACGAAAGTTAGATTAGTCACCAATTGTATTACCATAGATGGCTAATTTAGGTACCCTCTCCACTCTTTGTAGGATTCTTAGCTGCGGTCATCCTTGAGGATTCCGGGTTGTAACCCCAAAATGTCCCCCTCATCAAGACATCTCTTTCATTACTCTTCCCCTGTGTACTACACCAACCTGCCTCTCACCCAACCAGTCCAACCTGATTCCTCAAGCTTCCATTCCTCCATTCACCACACACACACACACACACACACACACACACACACACAGTTTACCCAGGAAATCTGCTCAATATCCCTGTCATGTGCATCTTCTTTGAGCACCTTGTAATCTAGTCTGTCAAGGTCTGTGAGTTGTAGGTTGCTTACCCTATCCTTTATTCCTCATATCCATTTATGAATTAATACATACCATGTTTGTCTTTATGGGTCTGGATTACCTCACTCAGAATGATTTTTTTCTAGTTCCATCCTTTCACCTGGGAATTTCATGAGGTTATTTCAAGTAAAGATTGTATTGGCATAAAGACCCCTGGCTCAATGGAATGGAGTGGAAGACACAGACATAAATCCACACATTAATGAATACCTTATTTTTGACGAAGAAGCCAAAATTATACAATGGAAAAAAGAAAGCATCTTTCACAAATGGTGCTAGATAACTGGATGTTGAAAGGCAGAAGAATGCAAATAGATCCACATCTATTTCCATGCACAAAACTCAAGTCCAAGTGGATCAAAGAACTCAGTATAAACCCAGTTACTCTGAAATTGAGAGAAGAGAAATGGGAAGTAGTTTTGAAGTTACTGGCATAGGAGACTTCTTCCTGAATATAACACCAGTACCAAATACTCTTAGAGTGACAGTAAATAAATAGGACTGCCTAAAACTGAAAAGCTTCTGTAAGGCAAAGGTGATGTTCAATAAGACAAAACAGCAGCTTACACAATGGGTAAAGATCTTCACCAATACCTCATCTGATAGAGGGCTGATCTCCAAAATATATGAAGACCTCAAGCAATTAGAATTAAATATCAAATAATTCAATTTTATAATATGTGATACGTATCTAAAGAGGGAATTCTCAACAGAAGAATCTCAAGTCACTGAAAGAATTGAAGGGACTTGCTCATCATTCTTAGTCATCAGGGAAATGCAAACCAACGTGACTCTGAGATACCATCTTACACCTGCCATAACAGGTAAGATCAAAAAAGCTGATGATAGCTTGTGCTAGAGAGGATGTGGAGTAAGCAGAATACTCCTCCACTCCTAGTTGGAATGCAAACTGTACAGCCACTTTGAGGATCAGTTTGGTGGTTTCTCAGAAAATTGGGACTCAATCTACCTCGAGAGTGGATGATGTCACTCTTGGGCATTAGACCCCAATGATAATCATATCACAGCAACACAAGTATGTTCATAGCAGCATTAATCAGAATAAAATAGAAGCTGAAAACAACCTTGAAGCACCTCAACCAAAAGAAAATGGATAAAGAAAATGTGGTACATTTACACAATGGAGTATTACAGAGTTGTGAAATCAACTGTTTTTCTTAATCACTAACCTAAGTCACAACCATTCACACTACGCCAGATACCAGAGAAAGATGGGAGCATCCAACGTGCAAAAAGCAGTAGCAAGAGACATTCTTGGGTTGAGGCTCTCAGGGCTGTGCCCATCTGAGATTCACCCATCAGAGTTTTGTTCCCTGGTGGGCCAATTCCCTGAACTCAATTGCCTTCTGCTGCTCCTCTGACATGGCCACTGGCAATCCACCATGGCTGAGGGGAAGGCATGCACCTTTGATAGGGCTGTATCTATCCAGCTCTGCCTGTAACAAACATAAAAGCATCCTTAAATGTCAGTTACCTGTCTGAAAAGTACACAATAAAACCTTGGGAAACTCAAAGGAAAATGGGCATGAATCTACTTTTTTTTTTAACCTTTTCATGTGATATATTAAAATAGAAACAAGCCAGATTTACAGTCTCTGTATTTTTTAGTTACACATGAATCCTCTTTTCTAATTTTGGTACATATGCTCTGTAATCATATGCCCAGCTGTGCTAGTCAGAGTAATGGTGAAGTCCACACTGATGGGGGCTGTCCTTTTGCATGCTGTGGATATATGCTTCTCTTACTGGTTGATGAATAAAGCTGTTTCAGCCAATGGATAGACGGGATGTAGCCAGGCAGGAAGCATAGGCAGGACTACCAGACTAGAATTCTGGGAGGGGAATGCAGAGAGTGGGTCTTCAAAGAGGGAAGGTAGGATGCCAGGTTATTCATAGGTATGTCAGTACCATGTGGAGATCTATAGATTAATAGAAATGGGTTAGTAATTAAGAGAGCAAGCCAAGTAGAAACCTGAGGAATTGGACAAACAGTTGATGATTAATGTAAGACTCTGTGTTGAATGACGGTGGCATATGGCTGGAAAGAAACATCCATACACACCACACAGCAAATTTCTGTGTCCAGTGAAACCCCATAGTCCTCCTTTTTGCACACATGAGGCATCTGCTTTTTTGTTTGTTTGTTTGAGCAACTCCAATCTTTTTCTAAAGCTATAAAGCCCTAGCCTGAGACACTGATAGTCAGGTTGGATGACAAGAATCTTTACCATCTCTTGCTTTCTTTTGATGATTTCAACCAGTATGAAGACACTCTTTCTGTCATAGCCTGAGACACTGATAGTGTAGTCTGAGTGACTAATTCTTCTGACACCTCTGTTTCCTGCTGGGTATTTTATCCTCTCTGTGGATGCTGCTGACTGTGACAGGCTGTTTCAGACAAGGCAGATACTCATTGCTCGACTCTTCATATTGAAAGACCCCGGCCCAGCGCAAGCAGCTGAGGCTTATGGAAAACTCCTTTCCCCCACAGCTCAGCCATTTTTTTATCAGGAGGGAGCTCAGCTCAAGGTCTTCGCAGCTGAATAGTCACTACTATCTCTGTCCAGATAGGGGCACAGGTGTCTATGGTCTGCATAGCCAGCCCAGAAAGATTGGGCAGGCACAGAAACCTTTTGTTCTTCAGATAGGGCCAAGGCCGAGAATTGAGTTCTGAGAGAAACCTTAATTGCCCTCGTTCTGAGCCCCAGCCTCATTTAAATTACCCAATCAGGGTCCCGTAACTAGGCTTCTCGCTTCTGTACTACGCTTTTTGCTATAAAAGAACCCCTGAGTCCCCAGCTCGGGGCTCTCAGTTCCCGAGACTGAGATGCCCCGGGTACCCGTGTATTATCAATAAAGCCTCTTGCTGTTGCATCCAAGCTCGTGGTCTCGGTGTTCCTTGGGTTCGGGTCTCCCTCCCGTGAAAGTCCCCCGCCTGGGGTCTTTCATTTGGTGCATTGGCCGGGAATTGAGACCCCGCCCAGGGACCACCGACCCACTTCTGGGAGGTAAGAATTGTCCGGACTAAATTTCTGTTGTTTCTGTTGTCTGCTGTCTGTCTGTCTATGCCTGTTGTTTTATTGCGCCTGCGTCTGTAATATACAGCTGTATACATCTGTATCTGGTGGCACCGACCGCAGCTCTAGGACACGATCTGCCTCGTCTGTTTGGGGCCCCGTCTGTTTGGGGCAGATGTCCATCTGCCCCGTCTGGAGTTCTTAAGGAACTCGTCTGTTTGGGGCCCAGTCTGTTTGGGGCAGATGTCCATCTGCCCCGTCTGGAGTTCTTAGGGAACTCGTCTGTTTGGGGCCCCGTCTGTTTGGGGCAGATGTCCATCTGCCCCGTCTGGAGTTCTTAGGGAACTCGTCTGTTTGGGGCAGGTCTGTATCTGGAGCTGGAGTTCTTAGGGACTCGGTTGTTTGGGGTAGATGCCTAGGAATCTGCCCCGTCTGTTTGGGGAAGTCCCGCTGGCCGAGGGAGTTTCCATCCTGATAGGGGACAAGGACGGGAGCACAAGGCCCCCGTCCCCGATCTGAATTTGCTTTTGACTTTCGTCAAAGCAGCGCAGCGAAAATCTGTTTGTTTTTGTTTCTTATCTGTTCGTCCGTCTGAATGTCGTTTGTCATCGCTCTCGAGATGCTCGTAACCGGACTGTTGATGCGCGCAAGAAGCAATGGACCACCCTTTGCTCTTCTGAATGGCCAACTTTTGATGTTGGCTGGCCACGAGATGGCATCTTTAACTCTCAAATTATTTTCCAGGTGAAAGAGAAAGTCATGGATCCTGGACCCCAGGGCCACCCGGACCAAGTATAGTTACCTGGGAAGTGCTGGTCTATGACCCTCCCTCCCCCTCCTTTTCCCTAACCCCCGCCACCGCCGCAGCTGCAGGCACTGCTCGGACTGCAGCTCATTCCCGGTTCGCGTTCAGCGTCCCGGCCGCTGCGCGAAGGGCGCCCTGAATGTGACGGCGCGACCGGTGACAATGCGAGGGGAGCTGTGTCTGCCTCCCTGCGGCCCGCGATGGACCGGGTCAGAGAGCGGCCACACCCCCTCGCCCCTGCTCCCCGGCAGACGCTCCGGCCCTTCCGGGTGGCGCCGCGGCCTCAGCCCGCTCCCGGACGGGCCATGATGGCCAGTTGCAGTACTGGCCGTTCTCTGCCTCAGATCTTTATAACTGGAAAAATAATAACCCCTCCTTTTCAGCAGACCCCGTGAGACTGACTGATCTATTAGAATCAGTTCTCACTGCCCAACAGCTTTTTGCAAGTCCTCCTAACTTCGGAGGAGAGACAGCGGGTCCTTCTTGAAGCCCGGAAAAAAATTGTTCCTGGGGCAAATGGACAACCTACGCAGCTTCCAAATGAAATTGATGCTGCCCAGACTGGGCTTCACCACTGAGGCAGGTAGGACCCATCTATGTCTTTAATGCCAGTTGCTTGTAGCGAGTCTCCGAAAGACGGATAAGCAATCTATAAATTTGGCCCAGGTAAGACAGATAGTTCAGAAGGCAGAGGAATCGCCAGCCGCATTTTTTGAAAGACTTAAGGAAGCTTACAGAATGTATAACCCATATGACAGGGGTATACACTACCAGATGTATTGAGGGAGACAGAACGCATTTTTTTTAATAAAAAAGAAGCTCAGAGAGAGAGAGAGAAAAGATGGAAACAGAATGTCAGAGACAGGATAGCAAGGGACAAGAAGCGTAACAGAGAAATGACTAAACTGTTGGCCACAGTAGTCGCAGAGACAGGATAGGTAGAGAGAGGGACAAAGGGGGCCTCACTTAGAAAGAAGGACCTTTCAGAGACCCAAACCCCCTGCCGGTCCCCCTGGAACACTCCCCTGTTGCCAGTCAAGAAGCCAGGACCTCCGGGAAGTCAATAAGCGGGTTGAGGACATACACCCCATGGTCCCCAATCCCTATAACCTCCTGGGTGGACTGTCACCTGACTATGTTTGATACTCAGTCCTGGATTTAAAGGATGCCTTCTTCTGCCTGCGGTTACACAAAGACAGTCAGCCACTGTTTGCCTTTGAATGGCAGGATGCAGACCTGGGAATCTTGGGACAACTTTGACTGGGGGGAGAGCCAGGAGAAAGCCTTCATGGACATCAAGAAGGCTCTGCTCAGCTCCCCAGCTCTGGGGTTACCTGATCTTACCTGATCTGACTGAACCCTTTGACAAATTGACGTTGGGGCAGCCTTTGACTATCTATGCTCAGGCAGCCACCAGGCCGCTGGCTCACCAATGCCAGGATGACCCATTACCAGACTCTGTTGCTGGACAAGGACCGAATTCACTCCGGGGCTCCAGTGACCCTAGACCCCGCCTCGCTACTCCCCCTCCCGGGGAAGCAGAGACTCATGACTGCTTGCAGGTCCTGGCTGAGGTCCATGGGACGAGAGCTGACCTCACGGATCAACCCCTTCCCAACCCTGACCTTGTCTGGTTCACGGACGGAAGCAGCTTTGTACATCAAGGGGAGCGGAAGGCCGGTGCTGCATTGACAACTGAGTCAGAAACAATTTGGGCCGAGGCCTTGCCGCCAGGAACATCAGCCCAACGAGCAGAACTGATTGCCTTGACACAGGCCCTGAGACTGGCAGAAGGTAAGAAACTCACTGTCTACACAGACAGCCGCTATGCTTTTGCCACCGCTCACATCCATGGTGAAATTTATAGGCGAAGGGGGCTATTGACCTCAGAGGGCAGAGACATTAAAAAACAAAAAGGAAATCCTGGCCCTCTTAGAGGCTCTGCACTTGCCAACCGCCCTCAGTATTATACATTGCCCAGGGCATCAGAAAGGTGACAGTCCAGTCGCCCGGGGAAACCGGAGGGCAGACCTGGCCGCCCGGGAGGCTGCCCTGGCTTTGGAAAGCAGCAGTCACCTCCTTCAGGCAGCTGTAGTCCCTGTAACTAATGAGGCTTCCGAGAAGACCTCCCCGTCATGGGACTATGAGATAAAAGACATCAAAGCCATGAAAAGACTGGGGGCGACCCGAGTACATGATGGTCTCTGGACCTATCAAGGAAAAACTGTCCTTCCCCGCCTAATGACTAGATATCTGGTTAACAGCCTACACAAACTCACTCATTTGAGCTCCAGGAAAATGAGAGAATTGTTAGCCCGGGAAGAAAATACCCGCCACCTGTTGGGAATAGAAGAAATAATAAAACAAGTGACTGAGCAATGTGACGCCTGCGCCCGCGTCAATATGACCAGGCTAAAGCTACCCATGGGAACTCGAGCTCGGAGGCACTGGCCTGGGGTGCACTGGGAAATAGATTTCACAGATCTCCTGGTTTTTGTTAACACCTTCTCGGGATGGACTGAAGCCTACCCCACCAAGCACGAGACAACAAAGGTGGTCACCAAGAAACTTCTTGAAGAAAACTTCCCCCGTTACGGAATGCCACAGGTATTGGGGACAGACAACGGGCCTGCCTTTGTTTCTCAGGTAAGTCAGTCTGTGGCCACCTTGTTGGGGATTAATTGGAGATTGCATTGTGCTTACTGACCCCAAAGCTCAGGACAGGTAGAACAAATAAATAGAACCATTAAGGAGACTATAACTAAATTATCGCTTGTAGCTGGCACTAAAGACTGGGTCCTCTTGCTCCCCCTTGCCCTCTATCGTGCCCGGAATACACCGGGCCCCCATGGCCTCACCCCTTTTGAGATTTGATATGGAACCACCATTCCCTTTGTTCAGTTCTTTGACCAAGATATTTCTGACTATGCCAATTCCTCCTCTCTTCAAGCTCACCTGCAGGCACTCCAGCTGGTCCAGCAGGAAGTCTGGAAGCCTCTGGCCCAAGCCTACCGAGAACAGCGTTTGGGTCCGGCGCCACCAGGCTAAGAACCTTGAACCCCGCTGGAAGGGACCATACACGGTCCTGTTAACCACCCCTACTGCTCTCAAGGTGGACGGGATTGCTGCTTGGATACATGCCTGGCACGTAAAAGCTGCCTTCCCTGAGGATCCGGACCCAGGATGAAAGGCTCAGCGCACTCAAAATCCTCTAAAAATAAAACTTACCCGCTCCTCTCCCTCCTGCTAATAGCCCTCCTCATAAAATCAGACACTGGTGTGGCCTCCAGTCCCCATACCGTTTATAAATTAACCTGGGAGGTTCTCTCCCAAGTGGGGGAGGTCATTTATGCTGTCACGGAACCACATGCACTTGGGACATGGTGGCCTACTCTATGGCCTGAATTTTGTGATTTGGTAGCAGGGTTGGACACTTGGGACATTCCCCATTGCCACCCAAAGGCATGCGCCAGTGGTTCCCACTTTTACAGACGTCGACGTGCACTCATGGACTCCAGAGAAACCACCCCCGGGTGTGTTGATCAAAAAGCCAGAGAGCAGCTAAGTTCAAAGGACTTCTATGTCTGCCCCCGAGATGGGCATGCCTGGCAACAGGCCCAGAAATGTGGGGGATATGACTACTTTTTCTGTGCAGCTTGGGGGTGCGAGACTACAGGGGACGCATATTGGAGGCCATCCTCATCCTGGGATAAAATACAGGTACGCAGACGCTGGGACAAAGGACAATCTGGAATGATAGGTAGGCCTCTTGCCATTTCCTTCACTGCGCAGGGAAAGCAAGACCCGGACTGGCAGACTGGGTATACTTGGGGTTTGCGTTGGTATCTGTACGGGCCAGACAAGGGGGTAATCTTTACAATCAGATGTAAGGTGGCTCCGGTTAATCCACAGGCCATAGGCCCTAACCAGGTCCTTGCTGATCAAAAGCAGCCTAGCCTACTCATGCCTAAGGTTGATACCAGGCCCCTGACCCTGCCTAAAACCACAGCCGCTCCTGTGCCTACAGAAAGCACTCCCAAACCCCCCCTCCTCGGGCCCCCCCCCCTTGAAGGCACGGGAGATAGAATATTAGCCCTAATTAAAGGGACATATGCCACTCTGAATTTAACTCGCCCAGATAAGGCTAAGAAATGCTGGCTTTGTCTGACTCCGCAACCTCCCTATTATGAAGGCTTAGCGGTTGTGGGCAAATATACAAATCAGGCCACAGCCGAGGCTCTTTGTGGGACAGCCATGCAACATAAATTAACCATCTCAGAAGTGTCTGGAAAGGGGCTATATATAGGTAAAGTCCCCGCTACGCATCAAGGACTATGCAATGCCACTGAGCCTTTGCTCCAAAGTAGCCGCTACTTGATAGCCCCCAATGGGACATATTGGGCATGCAACACTGGATTAACCCCTTGTGTCTCCACCACGGTACTTAATACCACCATTGACTATTGTGTTCTGATCGAATTATGGCCTAAGGTAATTTACCACCCCTCTGATTATGACTGACCTGATAAGAACTGGCCGCAGTAAGAGGGAACCTATCTCCATCACCACTGCCATCCTACTAGGGGGATTAACCATGGGAGGCATAGCGGCAGGAATAGGAACCGGTACTGTCGCACTGCAGGAAACTAAACAGTTCCAACTCCTACAACAAGTAATGTGTGCAGATGTTCGGTCTTTAGAGGAATCTGTCGCTGCCCTGGCAGAAGTAGCCCTCCAAAATAGAAGGGGACTAGACCTCTTATTTTTACAGCAGGGGGGAATTTGTGCGGCCCTTAAAGAAGAATGCTGCTTTTACGCAGACCATAACGGAGTGGTAAGAGACAACCTGGCCAAGATAAAAGAAAGGCTATCGGTTGTACAATCACTGGTCTTGACTCAGCAATACCAGCAGCTAAAGCAAAGGGATTTCGAGATGGCAGAAACCTCTGAATGAAAGATTTCATTCAGTTACAAGAGCAATGGGGGAATGAAAGACCCCGGCCCAGCGCAAGCAGCTGAGGCTTATGGAAAACTCCTTTCCCCCACAGCTCAGCCATTTTTTATCAGGAGGGAGCTCAGCTCAAGGTCTTCGCAGCTGAATAGTCACTACTATCTCTGTCCAGATAGGGGCACAGGTGTCTATGGTCTGCATAGCCAGCCCAGAAAGATTGGGCAGGCACAGAAACCTTTTGTTCTTCAGATAGGGCCAAGGCCGAGAATTGAGTTCTGAGAGAAACCTTAATTGCCCTCGTTCTGAGCCCCAGCCTCATTTAAATTACCCAATCAGGGTCCCGTAACTAGGCTTCTCGCTTCTGTACTACGCTTTTTGCTATAAAAGAACCCCTGAGTCCCCAGCTCGGGGCTCTCAGTTCCCGAGACTGAGATGCCCCGGGTACCCGTGTATTATCAATAAAGCCTCTTGCTGTTGCATCCAAGCTCGTGGTCTCGGTGTTCCTTGGGTTCGGGTCTCCCTCCCGTGAAAGTCCCCCGCCTGGGGTCTTTCAATATGTACTATCAGCAGTGCCTTCATGGTTCTTAAGGTAGCCTATGTTCTCCACATGAATATACAACCTGAGGTAGGACTGTGGCTCACACTAACTGTCCCCAGTGGGTTCTTCTCCCACAATTCTTGTTATTTCTCAAGACTGTCAATTGTGCAAAAGAGGACATCTGTGAGTCTTGGAATTCTCATAAAAGCCACAGCCTTTATGACTCAGCTGGGGTGATGGTCTGGCTGCTCTCCAGTGTCATGTTTTCCTGCTTGCATTGCCTTACTAGTTAAGTTAGCTTATGGCTCTACTCTATTGGACAGGCTGAGGCTTTAGGGAGGGCTAACCATTGTTCCGGGAATGAAAGGGTGGAGCCACAGGCTGCTCTGCTAATGCACCACTAGAGTCTTCTACAAATAGCTCTTAAGTAGCCCTGGAGAGCACAGTCCTGGTTTCTGCCTTGAACAGAAGCTGCTGCACTCCAGGAGAGCAGAGACAAGCAAGGTACACAGACCCTCTATCCGCCTGACTCTTGCTCCATGAGCATCCTCACAGCTTTGCTCTGGTTACCTGGGGCTTCTCTTTTCTCTAGGTTTTGTTGACTTTGTTTTCTTGTTTCTTTGTTTCTTTGTTTTTGTTTTTAATGTTTTAAGAAAATAATAGAATTACATCATCGACTCCCCCATCTTTCTTCCCTCATACCAGCAGAGATGCCCTTCATTGATTCTTTAAAAATTCTGGCATCAGGTTAAGAATTGTTCCTCACAGTTTGTTTGTAGGGAGGAAAGCAACTCAGACTGAGTACAGCTGACCTGGATGGCCCTGCTGTTTCTCTCTCAAGGAAACACATCAGGTTCTTAGAGAATCAGCTGGAATTTCAGAAAGCAAAGCTGAGGCTTCATCCACAGCCTCTGACACAGAATATCTATATAAGACAACCCACACGGGCTTCATAAACATGCTGACATTAGACTGTAGTCGCTGCGGGCTGTGCCCATGTTTCCCATACACCCTGCATTTTCTTCTGTCTGTGTGTTATCTGCCATGGGGACCTGAGTAATAATTGAGGAGGATTTGTGATACACATTCCTAGTGATAATGTGTTGGAAACTAGCCACGTTGACAACTTAAAAAGGCAGAAGTGTCAGAGTTAATTAATACTATATGTATTATATGTCCATATATTTATGTGCACACATGTGTGTCTGTATTCATGCATGTGTAACGTGCATGAAAAAAGCTTCAATTAATTTCTGAACTCTATTATTAGTTGTTACTACATGTAATGTACATATACATATATACTTATTATAGTCTAGTAAGTATGCATAATATGATTGGTTTGTATATTCTAAGGAGTGACCACTGGTATTGGATAATTCCTTGTTCCTTAGGTTTTTGATACCGTCTTACTCTTTGAGAATGGCCTCAGTTGCTCCATCACGTGATCCCAGTTTGGATGCTGAATGGGAGGAATGGAAGAGGAAATTTGAAAAAACATACAGCCAGGTCGGTAACATGGGCACTGTCCAGAGGGACTCAACGAGGATGGCCCTTGCTGTTAGGAGTCTGTTGTCTGTTCGCATAAATGTGGTCCCAGAGGCCAGCCACTACCAAGGACTGGCTTAAGACATGCACTATGAATTCAGGGAGACAAGCCCTGCAAACCCTCTGGGTGTGGAGTTTGCCTGGCTATAGTGCCCTGAGATCCCCCTCCATGCCTCCTCTTTACCTGTCACTACAATACTGTTGGTCAGCTCATGTGTGGAGTTAATGTGAAGAAATTACTTTCTGTTGCACTCATCTCCAGGATGAAGAAGGACACAGAAGGGCACTGTGGGAGGCGAGTAAGAAAGAAATTGACAAGCACAATGTGGAATATGAGCAGGGCAAGGTCAGCTACTCTATGAGCCTCAATCAATTTAGTGACATGGTGAGTGAGACGTGGATTATTAATTCTGTGTTACTTCACTTAATATCTTTAGTCTTACCGTCTCAGCTGTTAATATTTTCTGTTGTTTTCCATGAAGACACATGAAGAATTCAAGAGCAAATGCTGTGGATTTCCAGGGAATACAGGAGAGTCACCTAAATCTGAGAATTTAAAAGTGAACAGCTAAGTGACGCTGGTGATGGATTAGGTATGACAATATCTCATCCCTACCCTTAACTGTCCATAGAAAGCCAAGAAGGAACTGGTGTAGTCACTGACATCATCTTTGGAACAACTGGCAGTTCACTGTTTGATTGAGTGATCTTCTCTCTAAAGTGTGGAATGAGTTTATATTGGGTTGTGGATGGCAACCTTTTCTCCTTGATTGCGGTACTGTAGTTGGGCATTACACACGGTGACCATGAAGGAAAAAGGCTTAAGTAAAGGTACTGTGACAAAGTCACTGTGCTGCATTCTTTCTAATCAATGTGATATGTGCTTTGCTTCCAGGCAGAATAATGGGAGGTGCACGATTAGAAACAATAAGACAGCCTAGGAGTAACACAATCACTCTTTCATTGCCTCAGGAGCTTCTTCCAAGATGTGAGCAGCATGGTGCTAAGGAGAATGGACTGGGGGAAAGAAGGAGCAGGAGAGGTCCTCTCCATCACTTTGTGGAATAAAAAGGTGAATTCACTGAATGTCAACACTGTGATGTGAATTATCAGTCATATTCTCACTAATAAATCACTACTTTTTTTACCACTGTGTCTTAAAATTAAAGTTTTCTTCCTGTCTGTTTCTGTTTCAGTAAGATACTATGTCATTAAAACCTTCTGCTTGCGGTATGCATGGTTGCGAGATGGTGTTTTAGGAGAAGGAGTACACAGTTCTCTCATTATAGGGTCAGGTTCCCAACCCTGGTTCAGCTGTTTCTGGGGGCTCACATGCCTAATTTCCACAATGACCTGAAAGTTGACAGGTGTAGGCTTCAATGGACACTGTATCGATACGCGACACACAATTACTGACAGTAAAGCTAAGTATTTAATGTAGAAATTACTCACAAGATACCAAACCCAGAGGAGCCAAGCAGTTTTCAGCCGCCGAACTGGAAGCCAAACTCCAGGAAAAGAGACCCAGACTTCCTGTGTGCTGTTTTTTATGCCTTCCCCTGTAACGCCCCCTAGCCATGCCCAGGGGCATGGCTAGTGATGTAGTTCTGCCTACGTACATATACGTCTTTACGTCCAGCCGTATACATCTTTAGTCCTGCCTAAAGTGGGTGTGGTTAGCGGTGTGGTAAACCGCCCTTTTATTACCTCATCTGTATGCACCTCTAATAAGTCACATGTTTAATGGCGGCATCAGACTTCCTCCTACAATTCCCCTTTTAGTCTAAAAAGGACAACTAACTTGTGTCCATGAACAAAATGTATCAAACATCTATTCTATCTACCTAAACTTATCTGAAAGAAACACCCAAATATGAATACCTCCTTCCAATCCCAACTCTAAAATAATTGAAAACTAACACTAACAGGTGTAAACTATCTTATAATATCAATAGTAGGGAGAGGGGGTGTGGAATTCTCAAAACTACTTCCTGCTGAGATGGGACGATGATAATCTCATGGGGACCTGTGAAAAGAAAATGTTAGTATAACAAAATCTCAGTAGATCAGACAGTCTCTGTATGGCAGGAGATGCTTGGTTGAAGTTCCTGACTGGGGTTCTAGTGTTGATTGAAGCTCTCATCTGAAGCTCTGGCCAGATTGTAGAAGCTGTGCTGTTTCAGTTTCTTGATCCGGAGTTGTGTAGAGTGATGTAGTTTCAAGCCAGTTTCAGGATAGTGCTTGTCAGGTGGAGTCAATGATGTGGGGCAGTTCAGATGCCTCCAGTCGAATCAGGTGAAGTCAAGGAAGTGGATCCTCATTCTCTTTCTGAAGCAGTTGAAGATTGCTGTCAGGAAATCCCTTGTTCTCTGGAAAAACTCAAACATTAATGTTAACAAAGAAATATTTTAACTTTCATATGTATGCATACAGAAGAGGTAACAATAGGGAAGATGGAAAACCTGGAGGAAATTAGACTATTCAGAAAAAGAAATCCACAGATAACAGTCCCTCATTTTATTTCTTCTGTCTTATATCAATGGCTCTTTTGATATAATACAGAAATTCTGAATCGTATTTAAATAATATGCTTGAGTTTAGAGTAGGAGAGCCAATCCAACTCCAAAGCCAGCTTCAGTTAAATGAATGGGGACTGAGGTATGTGAAGAAATAAAGATAAAAGGGTACTATGAAAACACAATATAGAGAGATTTAGACTTTGATACCACACAGTGAGTTACTGTTTGTTTGATGGTCCTCAGGGTAGCTATTCATTCTTCTTCAGGAATCCATATGTCCAGTATTCTTTGCTGAGTTTATCTGTGAATACCAAACAACAAAACACTTCTCTTTCCTTTTAGGAGGTCACTTTACCCATGGTGGAATATGAATTTGTAGGTGGGCTGTTATCTTCCTCCTCCTGAGATGTTTTCTGTTCTGATCAAATTTTAATTAATTTTGATGGAACCCAAACCTTTTCTTCTCCTGTAGAAACAAAAGCATAACCCCTTCCCCAATGTAACACATATCCTGGTTTCCAGACTGAGGTCATAACATCCTTAAAATACACCGGTTGGTTCAGTTCAGAAGACTTCTCTGTAGTCCAGTGTCTTTCTGCTGCAGTTTGTTCTTTTTCATCAGCATTAAGAAAATTCAACGTTAGTAAAGCATTGTGTAACCTGTGTTTAGGTGTCTTTGTTTTCCCTTGCTGTTTATGAAGCATCTCTTTTAAGGTTCGGTTAGATCTTTCAATTATTGCTTGTCCTGTGGGATTGTAAGGTATACCAGTTACATGTTTTATATTATAATATTTGAAGAATTGTTCCAATTTACTGGAGACATATGCTGGAGCATTGTCAGTTTTTATTGTTTTAGGTATACCCATAACAGCCATCACCTCTAAGAGGTGTGTAATAACAGAGTCAGCTTTTTCAGAGCTTAGGGCAGTAGCCCATTGAAAGCCTGAGAACGTGTCTATAGTATGGTGTACATATTTCAAACTGCCAAATTCTGGGAAGTGAAATACATCCATTTGCAAAAGTTCATTTCTGTGAACACCTTTAGGATTACAACCTGCTGGTAATGGAGTTTGATTGTACAATGAGCAACTGGGACAATTTCTTACTATTTCTTTGGCTTGTTGCCAGGTGATAGAAAAATCCTTCTTTAAACCTTTGCTGTTAACATGGTGTTTCTTATGAAATTCTGAAGCTTCCAACATATTACCTACTAATAAACGATCAATTTCATCATTGCCTTGTGCCAGAGGACCTGGCAGACCTGTATGGGATCTGATGTGTGTTATATATATAGGATGAGTCCTGTTTCTGATGATTTCCTGCAATTGTAAAAACAATGAGGTTAATTCTGTATTATCAGGAACAAATTCTGCAGTCTCAATGTGCAAGACAACTCTTTCTGCATACTGAGAATCCGTGACTATATTGAGAGGCTCTGTAAAGTCTTTAAGTACCATGAGAATGGCATATAACTCTGCCTTTTGTACGGAGTTGTAAGGGCTTCGAACTACTTTACTTATTTTTCCTGATTTATACCCTGCTTTACCTGATTTGTTTGCATCCGTGTAGAAGGTAAGAACTCCAGAAATAGGTGTTTGCCTCACGATACGTGGAAGAATCCAAATTGTTTTCTTTATGAATTTGATTCTCTCTGTTTTGGGATAGTTATTACTAATACTTCCCAAAAAGTCACTGTAAGCTATTTGTCAATACTCATTATCCTTCCATAAGGAGGAAATTTCCTCATTCGTTAAAGGTACAATAATTTCAGCTGGGTCTTTCCCAGTCAGTTGACGAAGCTTTAATTTACCTTTTAATATCAAATCAGAGATCTTTTCTATATATGTTTTCAATTTTTTATTCTGTTTATGTGGCAGAATGATGTCTTCCCTCTGCATTAATATTCCTGAATGGTATTCTCTAGATGGTAAAATAACCAGGATACAGTCCAGATATGGATCCACACGGTCCACATGTGCTTCTAATATTCTCTTTTCTACCCATTCTAATTCTTTTTCAGCCTCAGCTGATAGTACTCATGGGCTGTTTAGGTCATTATCTCCTTTTAAAGCCATTTTCAGGTGTTTTAAATCATGCCCTTCTACACCAATAATCGTCTGTAATTGAGAGATTTCTCCTAATAGTTTTTGAAGATCATTAAGAGTCCGGTAACGATCTCTTCTGATCTGTACTTTCTGTGGTCTAATTTTCTGAGCATCTATTTTATAACCTAAATAGTTAATAGAATCTCCTCTTTGTATTTTTTCTGGGGCAATTTGTAATCCCCAGCAAGGCAAAATTTCCTTTACTGCCTCAAACATCTTTTCCAAAGTATCCTTATTTGAATCAGACAATAATATGTCATCCATATAATGATATATTAACGAATGTGGAAATTTTTTACGAATTATTTCTAGAGGTTTATTCACAAAATATTGACACAAAGTTGGACTGTTTAACATACCTTGAGGTAGTACCTTCCACTGGAATCTCTGTCTTCATGCGCCTATAGCACAAAGAGAAATGCTCTCTCAGCCTGGACTCTTAGGGGAGTGCCTTGACCCTACCAAGAGTAAAATGACAGACTCTAGATATCCCCTATGTGGAAGGATTTGGCAATAGGGTGGGAGGGAGGGGGGGAAGGGGAGTGCGGGAGGGAGGGAGGGAGAGGGAACTGGGATTGACATGTAAAACAAGCTGTTTAAACTTAAAATAAAAATGATGAAAAAATTAAATAAAAAAATTAAATTTAAAAAACCAAAAAAAAAAAAGAATAATTCCAGCAAACTGGCCTCCTGGAACTGTTATTTTTTCCTTTTTCATTGTTTTTTATTTAAATAATATTTTCATTTATTTTACATACCAACCACAGCTTTCCTTCACTCTTTTCCCTAAGTCCCCACCACACCCACACCCACCCCTCCCATCTGTTCACATCCCTTCCGTTCCCCCTCTATCTCCACTCAGAAAGGGCCAGGCCACCCAAGGGTTTGAGCAAAGCTTGGCACATCAACTTGATGCAGGACCAAGCACCTCCCCTTGTGTTAAGGCTAGACAAAGTCATCTAGAATGGGGAACAGGTTCCCTAAAGCCAGCTATGATCCAGGGATCTCAAGACGAGAAGTCCTACAAAAAAAGACCAAGATACACAACTATGACACACATGCATAGGGCCTAGGTAACTCCCATGGAGGATGCTCAGCCATTGGTTGAGAGTTCATGTGCTCCCACAAGCTCAGGTCAGCTCTCTCTGGGGGTTTCCCATGATGTCCATGGCTTGTGCAATCCCTCCTCTCTTGATTCAGCAAGACTCCTGGAGCTCTGTCCAGTGCTTGGCTATGTATCTCTGCATTGCTTCCATCCATTATTGGATAGGCTATCTCCAACAAAAGTTAGAAGAGTCACCAATTGTATTACTGTAGATGGCTGATTTAGGTACCCACTCCACTCTCTGTAGGATTCTTAGCTGCGGTCATCCTTGTGGATTCCGGGTTGTAACCCCAAAATGTCCCCTTCATCAAGACATTTCTTTCATTACTCTTCCTCTGTGTACTACACCAACCTGCCTCTCACTCAACCAGTCCAACCTGATTCCTTAAGCTTCCATTCCTCCATTCACCCCCCCCCACACACACAGTCACACAGTTTACCCAGGAAATCTGATCAATGTCCCTGTCATGTGCATCTTCTTTGAGCACCTTGTAATCTAGTCTGTCAAGGTCTGTGAGTTGTAGGTTGCTTACCCTATCCTTTATTCCTCATATCCATTTATGAATTAATACATACCATGTTTGTCTTTATGGATCTGGATTACCTCACTCAGAATGATTTTTTTCTAGTTCCATCCTTTCACCTGGGAATTTCATGAGGTCATTTCAAGTAAAGATTGTATTGGCATAAAAACAGACCCCTGGCTCAATGGGATGGAGTGGAAGACACAGACATAAATCCGCACATTTATGAATACCTTATTTTTGACGAAGAAGCCAAAATTATACAATGGAAAAAAGAAAGCATCTTTCACAAATGGTGCTAGATAACTGGATGTTGAAAGGCAGAAGAATGCAAATAGATCCACATCTACTTCCATACACAAAACTCAAGTCCAAGTGGATCAAAGAACTCAGTATAAATCCAGTTACACTGAAATTGAGAGAAGAGAAAGGGGAAGTAGTTTTGAAGTAACTGGCATAGGAGACTTCTTCCTGAATATAACACCAGTACCAAATACTCTTAGAGCAACAATTAATAAATGGTACCCCCCTAAAACTGAAAAGCTTCTGTAAGGCAAAGTTCATGTTCAATAAGACAAAACAGCAGCCTACAGATTGGGTAAAGATCTTCACCAATACCTCATCTGATAGAGGGCTGATCTCCAAAATATATGAAGACCTCAAGCAATTAGAATCAAATATCAAATAATTCAATTTTATAATATTGTGTGTGATACGTATCTAAAGAGGGAATTCTCAACAGAAGAATCTCAAGTCACTGAAAGAATTGAAGGGACTTGCTTATCATTCTTAGTCATCAGGGAAATGCAAACCAACGTGACTCTGAGATACCATCTTACACCTGCCATAACAGGTAAGATCAAAAAAGCTGATGATAGCTTGTGCTAGAGAGGATGTGGAGTAAGCAGAATACTCCTCCACTCCTAGTTGGAATGCAAACTGTACAGCCACTTTGAGGATCAGTTTGGTGGTTTCTCAGAAAATTGGGACTCAATCTACCTCGAGAGTGGATGATGTCACTCTTGGGCATTAGACCCCAATGATAATCATATCACAGCAACACAAGTATGTTCATAGCAGCATTAATCAGAATAAAATAGAAGCTGAAAACAACCTTGAAGCACCTCAACCAAAAAAAACGGATAAAGAAAATATGGTACATTTACACAATGGAGTATTACAGAGTTGTGAAATCAACTGTTTTTCTTAATCACTAACCTAAGTCACAACCATTCACACTACGCCAGATACCAGAGAAAGATGGGAGCAACCAACATGCAAAAAACACAACAGTAGCAAGGGACATTCTTGGGTTGAGGCTCTCAGGGCTGTGCCCATCTGAGATTCACCCATCAGAGTTTTGTTCCCTGGTGGGCCAATTCCCTGAACTCAATTGCCTTCTGCTGCTCCTCTGACATGGCCACTGGCAATCCACCATGGCTGAGGGGAAGGCATGCACCTTTGATAGGGCTGTATCTATCCAGCTCTGCCTGTAACAAACATAAAAGCATCCTTAAATGTCAGTTACCTGTCTGAAAAGTGCACAATAAAACCTTGGGAAACTCAAAGGAAAATGGGCATGAATCTACTTTTTTTTTTAAACTTTTCATGTGATATATTAAAATAGAAACAAGCCAGATTTACATTCTCTGTATTTTTTAGTCACACCTGAATCCTCTTTTCTAATTTTTGTTACATATGCTCTGTAATCATACACCCAGCTGTGCTAGTCAGAGTGATAGTGAAGTCCACACTGATGGGGGCTGTCCTTTTGCATGCTGTGGATATATGCTTCTCTTACTGGTTGATGAATAAAGCTGTTTCAGCCAATGGATAGACGGGATGCTGCCAGGCAGGAAGCATAGGCAGGGCTACCAGACTAGAATTCTGGGACAGGAATGCAGAGAGTGGGTCTCCAAAGAGGGAAGGTAGGATGCCAGGATATTCATAGGTATGTCAGTACCATGTGGAGATCTATAGATTAATAGAAATGGTTAAGTAATTAAGAGAGCAAGCTAATAAGAAACCTGAGGAATTGGACAAACAGTTGATGATTAATGTAAGACTCCGTTTTGAACAACGGTGGCATAAGGCTGGAAAGAAACATCCATACACACCACACAGCAAATTTCTGTGTCCAGTGAAACTCCATAGTCCTCCTTTTTGCACACATGAGGCATCTGCTTTTTTGTTTGTTTGTTTGTTTGTTTGTTTGTTTGAGCAACTCCAATCTTTTTCTAATGCTATAAAGCCCTAGCCTGAGACACTGATAGTCAGGATGGATGACAAGTATCTCTACCATCTCTTGCTTTCTTTTGATTATTTCAACCAGTATGAAGACGCCCCTTGTGTCATAACCTGAGACACTGATGATCTGACACCTCTGTTTCCTGCTGAGTATTTCATCCTCTCTGCAGATGCTGCTGACTGTGATAGGCTGTTTCAGACAAGGCAGATACTCATTGCTCGACTCTTCATATGTACTATCAGCAGTGCCTTCATGGTTCTTAGGGTAGCCTATGTTCTCCACATGAGTATACAACCTGAGGTAGGACTGTGGCTCACACTAACTGTCCCCAGTGGGTTCTTCTCCCACAATTCTTGTTATTTCTCAAGACTGTCAATTATGCAAAAGAGGACATCTGTGAGTCTTGGAATTCTCGGAAAAGCTACAGCCTTTATGACTCAGCTGGGGTGTGAGTCTGGCTGCTCTCCAGTGTCATGTTTTCCTTTGCTTTGCCTCACTAGTTAAGTTACCTCATGGCTCTACTCTATTGGACAGGCTGAGGCTTTAGGGAGGGCTAACCATTGTTCCGGGAATGAAAGGGTGGAGCCACAGGCTGCTCTGCTAATGCACCACTAGAGTCTTCTACAAATAGCTCTTAAGTAGCCCTGGAGAGCACAGTCCTGGTTTCTGCCTTGAACAGAAGCTGCTGCACTCCAGGAGAGCAGAGACAAGCAAGGTACACAGACCCTCTATCCGCCTGACTCTTGCTCCATAAGCATCCTCAAAGCTTTGCTCTGGTTACCTGGGGCTTCTCTTTTCTCTAGGTTTTGTTGACTTTGTTTTCTTGTTTCTTTGTTTCTTTGTTTTTGTTTTTAATGTTTTAAGAAAATAATAGAATTACATCATCGACTCCCCCATCTTTCGTCCCTCATGCCATCAGAGATGCCCTTCCTGATTCTTTAAAAATTCTGGCATCAATTAAAAAATTGTTCATTATGTGTCTTGCTTTGAAGTGAGGATTTGTTTGTAGGGAGGAAAGCAACTCAGACTGAGTATAGCTGACCTGGACTGCACTGCTGTTTCTCTCTCAAGGAAACACATCGGGTTCTTAGAGAATCAACTGGAATTTCAGAAAGCAAGGCTGAGGCTTCACTCACAGCCTCTGACACAGAATATCTATATAAGACAACCCACACGGGCTTCATCAACACGCTAACATTAGACTGTGGTTTCTGCAGGCTGTGCCCATGTTTCCCATACATCCTGCCTTTTCTTCTGTCTGTGTGTTATCTGCCATGGGGAGCTTCACATTAATTGAGAAAGATTTGTGATGCCCATTCCTAGTGGGAATGTGTTGGCAACTAGCCACATTGACAACTTAAAAAGGCTGAAGTGTCAGTGTTAATAAATACTATATTTTTTATATGTTCATATATTTGTGTGAGCATATGTAGGTCTGTATGCATTCATGTGTAACATGCATGAAAAAAAGTTTCAAAAAAATTCTGAACTTTTATTAGTTGTTACTACATACATATATACATATGCATATATACTTATTATAGTCTAGTAATTATGCATAATATGATTGGAGTGTATGTTCTAAGGAGTGACCACTGGTATGGGACAATTCCTTGTTCCCTAGGTTTTTGATACCATCTTACTCCTTGAGAATGGCCTCAGTTGCTCCATCACGTGATCCTAGTTTGGATGCTGAATGGGAGGAATGGAAGAGGAAATTTGAAAAAACCTACAGTCAGGTCGGTAACATGGGCACTGTCCAGAGGGACTCAACGAGGATGGCCCTTGCTGTTAGGAGTCTGTTGTCTGTTCGCATAAATGTGGTCCCAGAGGCCAGCCACTACCAAGGACTGGCTTAAGACATGCACTATGAATTCAGAGAGACAAGCCCTGCAAACCCTCCTCTGGGTGTGGAGGTTGCCTGGCTATCATGACCTGAGATTCCCCTCCATGCCTCCTCTTTACCTGTCACTACAATACTGTTGGTCAGCTCATGTGTGGAGTTAATGTGAAGAAATTACTTTCTGTTGCACTCATCTCCAGGATGAAGAAGGACACAGAAGGGCACTGTGGGAAGAAAAGAAGAAGAAAATTGACAAGCACAATGTGGAATATGAGCAGGGCAAGGTCAGCTACTCTCTGCGCCTCAATCAATTTAGTGACATGGTGAGTGAGACGTGGATTACTAATTCTTTGTTACTTCACTTAAGGTCTTTACACATAGTCTCTCGGTTTTTTAATATTTTCTTTTGTTTCCTCTGAAGACGGATGAAGAGTTCAAGGGAAATTGCTGTGGATTGTTAGTGGATACAGAAGAGTCACCTAAATCTGAGAATTTAAAAGTGAACAGCTAAGTGACCCTGGTGATGGATTAGGTATGACAATATCTCATCTCTACCCTTAACTGTCCATAGAAAGTCAAGAAGGAACTGGTGTAGTCACTGACATCATCTTTGGAACAACTGGCAGTTCACTGTTTGATTGAGTGATCTTCTCTCTAAAGTGTGGAATGAGTTTATATTGGGTTGTGGATGACAACCTTTTCTCCTTGATTGTGGTACTGTAGTTGGGCATTACACACGGTGACCATGAAGGAAAAAGGCTTGAGTAAAGGTACTGTGACAAAGTTACTGTGCTGCAGTCTTTCTAATCAGTGTGATATGTGCTTTGCTTCCAGGCAGAATAACAGGAGGTGCAGGATTAGAAACAATAAGACAGCCTAGGAGTAAAGCAATCACTCTTTCATTGCCTCAGGAGCTTCTGCCCAAGATGTGAATTGCGTGGTGCTAAGGAGAATGGACTGGGGGAAAGAAGGAGCAGGAGGGGTCCTCTCCATCACATTGTGGAATAAAATGGTGAATTCATTTAATATCAACACTGTGATGTGAACTAACAGTCATATTCTCATTAATAAATCACTACAATTTTTCACTACAATGTCTTAAAATTAAAGTTTTCTTCCTGTTGGTTTTTTTTAGTAAGATTTTATGTCATTAAAACCTTTTGGGTGAAGGTGTGCGTGGTTATGGGATGGTTTTCTAAGAGAAGGAGGCACAGTTCTCTCATTACAGAGTCAGGTTCCCAACCCTGGTGAAACTGTTGCCAGGGATTCACATGCCTAACTTCCTCAATGATCTGAAAGTTGAAGAAGAATTTCCTGGGATTCCAACTTGTTAAATTGCATGAGTTGACCAAGTATAACTGGTGACTTGGAAGAAAACAGTGCAGAGATGGCATATTCTGTCCACTGCCCTGATCATGTGCTATGAATCTCATTTTAAATGAACATTTCAGTGACCTGTACTAGATATGCTATGACCACTTAGAGGCCATCTTGGATGAGGTATATGATCACAAAGGTATAGACAATGCCCAGGTGACTATGAGAACCCAACAAAGCCCACTCATGCAAAAACGTAATGACTGTCTCTTGCTTTAATTGCATTCAGTCTAACCTCAGAAGTCATCAGGAGGGTTTAAATCTCCAAAATCCAAAATCACCTTTAGCTTTCTTTGGTGGGTATCCCATGGTCTCAGCACATCCTGTGAACTCCACTGCAAGTTACAGTTCACCATCACCATCCCATGAGAGGCCTTTCAGAGCCTGGTTGCAGAAGCTCTGACCTAAGAACAAGTGCCTCACCCCAGTGTCTCTCAGAAACCGTGATTCACCAAATGTTGGGATTTTCATGCCTATAACCCAGTTGTTCACAAATTACACCACCTGGTTTTCAGACACCTTTGGGTAAACCTTGGAACTTTTGAGATTTTAACTGCATTGGCTTCTGTGCAGGGTTCCTGGGTAGTTATTTCCCTAGGGAGTAGTTTTCCAGAACACCCCAAAGGTTCCACAGCCAACCCATGCTGGCTCTCCCGTTGTTACAGGCGTGTATTTGAATCTGTAGGGGAGACACTCTCATTTCCAGGGTCTTAAGTCTTAACAATGAACCTTACAGACACACATGGATAGTTATAGGAAGGCAGAGCATTTATTAACTGAGAAATAGCCAAGTGTTTGTAGGGCATTGGAAGGCAGGCTAGGGGTGTCCAGTCATGTATTTTCTGCTGCCTCTCCTACATTAATGTCTGGAATTCCCACCTCCACCCTGATCCTGTTCAGTATCTCCCTGCCTTATCACCATCTAAGCACAGGCATGTGAGACTGTGGGATGTAACTCCCATTCATACCATAGCTGAAAGTAACAGCATCACAACTGTTACAGTTTCTCTCTGTGATTGAAGGTTACCAACCAGGATTGCCCTCCTATATATACAACAGATGCTCCTTATATATTTTATATTTTACATGTATACTATATAACTGAAGTATATGCACAGCTGGTTTTGCTGACGTCCCAAAACTGTACACGAGTCAGTCCACCCTGCTTTCCTCATGGTACCAGGACCATGCCAGAAATCCATGACAAAAATGCATCCTCCAGAATGGAGATCAGCCCCTAACTTGGCACATGATGCTTTGTACAATGGGCTGAAATCCAGCTATTACCCAGCCTCCTATTCTACTGAAGGGTATTTAATATCCTATCCTTGCTTTTCTGGCCTAAGCTTTAATTATTCACCATCAACAAATCCTTTTCTTGGTCTCCTAAACTTAACATGCATTTTCTCTATTTAGTGTTTCTCTTCTCATGTAATGACCTACCTATGCCATCCTGCCACACATGCTCAAATCCAGTCCAAACACATCATAATACCCATGCTGTTTGTCTTTAATACCATAGTTTCATTTTCTGAGCTTAATAATGTCCAATTCCATGTGTTTCCTACAATTGTCACTGTGTCATTTTTCCTTATGTCTGAAAGTATATTGAATAAACACATTGTGTTTCCTTTATTCATTCATTCATCATTTGGTGGCTATCTAGGCTGGTCACATGTCTTAGTTGTTGTCAATGATGCAGCAATGAACACAGGTGTATGGACGACTCAGGTATGCTGACTTAGCGTCTCATGTCATATTCAGCAGTGGTATAGAATTATATCAACATATTTTATGTTATTTTGGGCTACTGTGAAGGATGTTGCTTCCCTGATTTCTTTCAGTCCATTTATTGCTTGAATATAGGATGCATACTGTTTTGTTTTTTTGTGTGTGGGGTTGGGTTTTTTTGGTTAATCTTGTATATAGACACTTCCCTGAAGGTGTTTATCAGCTGTGGGAGTTCCTTGGTAGAATTGTTTGTGTCTTGGATTCACTTTGTAAATAATTTATTGAGTATTTTTGTATCTAGAGTCATAAGGGAAATAGGTCTGTAATTCCCTTTCATTTTTCCTTTTTTTAAATTTTTTGATTTTTGATGTGATTTGGATATCAGGGTCACTGCAACCTCAGAAAATGTTCCTTCTGTTTCTAATTTGTGGAATAATTTAGTGTTGGTATTAGGTCTTCATTGAAAGTCTGGTAGAATTCTGCACTAAAACTGACTGGCCCTGGGCTTATTGTTTTTGGTTGGGAGACTTTTAATGAATGTTCCTTTTTCCTTAGGAGCTCTAGGTCTATTTAGATCATTTATCTGATCATGGTTTAACTTTGGTAAATGGTATCTATCAAGAAATTTGTTCAATTCCTTTAGACTTCAAAATTTTGTGAAGTACATTTTTTGAAGAATGACCTAATGATTCTTTAGACTTTCTTGGTATCTGTTGTTAAGCCCCCTTTCATTTCTTATTTTGTTATTTTGGATATTCTGTCTGCCTTTTAGTTAGATTGGATGAAGATTTGCCTGTATTGCAAATCTTCATCCAGACCTCTATAGTCAGCTAGTGAAAAACCCCAACCTCTGGTCTTCAGAAAAGTTTTATTTGTACAAACAAGGTATCACCACATATTTCCTTTTTTGTCTAAAAATAAAAGTTATAACTAATATAAGAAAAACTACATATAATAAGGAAACTAGCTATGGACAATAAATACATCAACAATGTCTAGTCCATTAACATTTGACAAAGAGAAAATACTCCATTATTTAACCTATCTTGGTGAGTTCAAAGCCTTGTACCGAATTTACTTTCCATTCTATACTGCATCATCAAATTATCTTTTAATGTCCTTCAACCTTTTATAGTTTCCATGTCTTTAGTGAGTTTCTTTTCTGAGTCTGGTAAACTATGAAGACTATAACTATACTATCTAGTCTTCAGCTCTCTCAGAGGGAATTAATATTAACTGAGTAAGCAAGAAATGTAAACAAGAAACTTCCAAAAAGTGTGAGGAATGACAGAAACAACTTCCTTCCTGGCCAGTCATCTCAGGTTTCTCTGCAACGTTGGGGCATCTACCTTCAGCCTACAGGCTTAGAGTCTCTGAAACACTTTATTGTGCAGCAGAATATTATGAAGGGCTGTCCTACCTTGTCTTGGCAAAGTTTAGCAGTCCTTTCTATTGTGTCCTGCTTATAGAATTGGGACAGTATACTGTCAATAGTCAGGGCAGGGGCATATTCTTGCCCGGTGTCTTAATTTTGCAACAAAGGAAGTAAACACCATGTGGAGTTTCTTCAATGCCCATAATCTTCTCTGAAGCAGATTGGTGTTGTCATGAGCAGACATGTCTCATTGTCATAAAAAAGAACATATTTTACTAAAATCACTTAAATGCCATATTCTGTGGCATTTCTGAATGTGTAGATCTCTGAAGTGTTTGAAGATGACCTATCTATCTAATATATATCTGTTTGACCTTGAAGACATTACCTAATATCACTAAACTACATTTCCTTATCATCCTATATAGTTGATAATAACAACTTTCAAGGACTAGAAATTTGCATTAGATTGTTAAATTAACTGACCATTACCAATAATTACTTGTAACCAATCACCTTAAATAATGACAAATATCCATAATGTATTGAATGACCACAAACCACCCACCCCATCTTTGGGAATGTGGGCACTGTGCTCTTAAAGTTACTTCCTGCTGTCTGGGGGTGATGGCATCTTTAGGGTATCCTGAAAAGAAAATTTGGGGTTAATTGTCAAGTTGTATCCTTTTGTCCAGTCTCTGCATAAATCAGTAACTTGAGAGGCCACCCTTTAGGCAATAAAGAAGACAAAGGGATTCCAGACTGTAGAGAGTCCATTGACTGTATCAACTTATTAACAGCTCTTAGATTTGTTACCATACTCCATTTGCCAGATTTCTTTTTAACAACACATTCAGGAGAATTCCAAGCGCTGGTTGATTCTTCAGTATTCAGAGCATCTAGTTGCTCCTGGAGTGTTGGGCCTAAGAAAGGCTCGGATGCGAGGCCCAATGTAAGTTCCTGAGCCTAACTTCTTGGATGGGAGGCCCAGTGTAACCTCCTGAGCCTGGCTAGAGTTTGGCAACCTATCTCTAACCAGTAACCTCCACATGGGGGTGACTCAGCCAGACCTGATGTAAGATTGCCCCCTGCCTAGCTACCTGCCTGCTTGGTGGAATACTATTGGCCCTTAACTCCTCACATCACCTTACCCTATCCTAAGATTCCCATCCCCTACCTCAGCCCTGTATAAGTTCCTGCCTGTTGGAATAAATCGAGATCCTGCTTCGACAGACTCCTGACTCAGTGTGTTTTTTTCCCCAGTAACTAATGGGGGGAGGGTCTGAGTCATTGACACTCACCATCCCTCTCAGTCCCGCTCTACCTCCACTGGAGAAGCTCTTTTAAAGCCTGCACTTTCTTTGTTGTTAGAGGCCATGGTTTGTCTGTCAACCATTTTAAAGATAGGGCTATTGGTGCCTTTGAAATAGTACCAGCTGTTTTTCTTACAACCTGAATGGTTGGTGATGGTTCTGTATAATACCTTCTGATATTTTTCCCAGAAACATATGTTAATCTGTGATTTGTTTTGCAGATTGGGGGAATGTTAATCTGAGGATTCCACGGTTGTAACAAATCATGGTCTCACAAATTCATTGCTATGTTAGCAACATATGGTGTTAAATTTCCTCGAATGTAAAGATTCGACCCATCTCTTGCTCAGTTTTACCTGAGATGAAGTTCCAGTTCCTAAAAGCTGAACATTTGCCTTCTGAAAAGGCCAATTTTAACACCAAAATTCTGGTGAGATAATTATTACATCCTCACCCATGTCTACCAGGCCTTCAGTTGCAACGTCATTTATTTCTATTTTTAATTTTGGTCTTTGTTCGTTTATAGAAGTTTGTAAAATACTTGCTTTATGGTTTTTCTGAATTGTTTGTTCTCTCTTCTATAGAGGTTGTATCATCCAGAGCAGTATGGTTTCTTACAATGGGCATTATATTCCTTAATTTCTCTGGAAAGGAGTTTCCTCCACAATGACAGGACATGACTGAACTGAATTTGGCATAGGGTCCTGAAAGAGTTTCCCAATGGTAAAGAGTTACCTTCAATGTCTCTTCTTGATCTACATTCATTAGTTCAATTCCTGACTTTGCCACACCATCTCCATAATCTAGAAAGTAAGGGAGTTCTGTTTAGATTATACTTAGAAAAAAAACATTGTTTCTAGGAATGCCCTGTTTACACCCTTTTAAGGTGACTTTATTTGCCACAGTTAGAACATTTGATATTTTGAGTTTTCTTCAAACCTCTAGAAATCACCTCTCCTATCCATGTATCATCATGGTCATGAGACACATTATTGATAGTATCTTGGATCCATTCCTCTAAAGGTGCTGACCTTGGCTCTAAAGACCTAGTTTATAACATGAATTAAAAAAAACCATAAACAGATGTTTGGGTAGAATCTTAAGATCAGGAAAGCAAAGCACCTGGCCACTAGTTCCCACCTAAAGCTCAGTCTGAGAGGACTGATCCACACATGAGCTCTTCCCTGCAGACTGAATATACTGAACTCCTTTCTCCACCTCCCTGGTGCTGGTAATAAAGTTGTGATCTCTTTTTCTCTTATAGGTTGCATGAATCTCATGTAGCCCAGGGTGGGCATGAGCTCACAGAGATCCATCTGCCTCTGCCTTCCAAGTAGTGGAATTAAAGACCTGGTCCACCACCACCTGGCCTATGTGGCTATCTTGTGTGGCTGCTGGGATTAAAGGTGTGTGCCACCAGTGCCTGGCCTCTGTGGCACTAGTGATTCTAACTTTGCACTCTGATCTTAAGGCAAGCTTTATTTGTTAGATCACAAACAAAATATCACCACAGGAGACTGATGGTAGAGATGGGTGCAAGTAACTAATCATTGTCTTTGAACAGCCAATATTCACAAGGAAAGTATGTCAGCTGGTAATAAGTGGGCTGCTGTGTGTTTTGACCCTTAACCTCAAACCTATTATCAAAATATCTTAATCAAATCTGAGATCATTCTAAGGCTTTGTTTCAGCTGTGATATCTCTGAAACCTTGAACACATAGCCCAATATTAAGATTAAAAGAATTCCAGCCACTCAATTTCATTTTCTTTTCTTTCTTTTTTGCTGTTGTTTACTTAAGTTACATTTTTTATTTATTTTATGAAGCAACTGCAGTTGCTCCCTCCTCTCCTCTTTGTCCCCCCCTCGGCTTCCCATCTATCCTCCACCCTTTTCGTTCCTCCTCATCTCTACTCAGGGAAGGAGCAGGCCTCCCTAGGGCATCAAGTTGAGGCAGGACTGAGCTTCTCCTCTTGTGTCAAGGCTAGGCAAAGTCATCCAACATGGGGACAGGTTCCCAAAAGCCAGATAAGCTCCAGGTTCAGGTCCTGAGCTAATTGCTAGGAGCCCTACAAAGAGAACAAGCTACACAATGGTCACAAACATGCAGAGGGTCTAGGTCAGTCCCATGGAGGCTTCCTAACTGTTGACCCAGAGTCCATGAGCTCCCAAGAGCTCACGTGAGCTGTCTTTGCTCATTCTCCCCTCATAACCCCTGTCTCATATACCCCTTTTGCCTGTCTTCAGCAAGACTCTTGTCGCTCAAACCCAATGCTTGGCTGTGTATCTCTGCATCCGCCCCCATCAATTACTGGATAGATTATCTCCCATGACAACTAGGATCATCACCAATCTGATTGCAGTAGATGGCCAGATCAAGTATCCTCTGCACTCCTGCTGGGAGTCTTAGCTGGGGTTATCCTTGTGAATTCCTGGGCCTGATGCTAGGCTTATCCTTAACTCTCATATGCTTCCCCCATCAAGATAACTTTTATTACTCTCTGCCTCTGGACTGACTCCAACCCTACCCAACTCAATCCCTCAAGTTCCCATACCTCCATTCTCCCCTCTACCACAACCAGTTTCCTCAGGGGATCTCATGTATTTCCCCTTCCGAGGGAAATCCATGCATCTCCCTTTGGGCCCTCCTAGTTATATAGCCACTCTAGGTCAGTGGATTGTAGGTTACTTACCCATAATATATTACTAATATCAAATTATGAGCAAGTGCATACCATGATTGTCTTTCTGGGTCTGGGTGATAGCACTCAGAATGATTTTTTTACTAGGTCATCCACGTGCCTTCAAATTTCATGAGGTATTTGAAAAAAAAAACAGCTTGTATTGATGCAAAAACAGCCATGCAGATCAATGGAATTGAATCAAAGACCCTGAAACAAATCCACATACTTATGAGCACCTGGTTTTTGACAAAGAAGCCAAGATTATACAATAGAAAAAAAGAAAGGATCTTCAACAAATGGTGCTTGAATAACTGGATCTCAACATGTAGAAGAAAGCAAATAGGTCATTATCTATTCCCATGCACAAAACTCAAGTCCAAGTAGATGAAAGAAACCAACATAAATCCAGTTACACTGAAGCTGATAGAAGAGAAAGTACGAAGTAGCCTTGAATGCATTGGCACAGGGGACTACTTCATGAATATAACAATACTACAATAGGCATCAATATCAATAATTAATAAATGAGACCTCCTAAAACTGAAAATTTTCTGTAAGGCAAAGGATATTGTCAATAAGACAAAACAGCAGCATACAGAATGCAAAACGATCTTTACCAATCCCACATGTGACAGAGGGCTAATCTCCAAAATATATAAAGAACTCAAGAAACTAGATATAAAAATACCAAATAATCCAATTTAAAAATAGAGTACAGATCTAAATAGAAAATTCTCAACAGAAGACTCTCCTATTGCTGAAAGACTTTAAGGGGATTGTTTATCATCCTTAGTCATCAGGGAAACGCAAAACAAAATGACTCAGAGATACCATCTTACACATGACTGAATGGTTAAGATCAAGAATGCCAATGACAGATTATGTTGGAGAGGACGTGGAGTAAGGGGAACACTCTTCACAGCTGGTGAGGGTACAACATGCACAGTCACTTTGAAAATCAGTGTGAAAGTTTCCCAGAAAATTTGGAATCAATCTAACTAAATATCCAATGATACAACTCTTGGGCATATACCCAAAGGATGCTCAATCATATTTCAAGGACACTTGCTGCTCAGCTAGGTGTATAGCAACAGTATTTGTAAACAACCTAGTTGCAACTCAACCAAATTTTAGATAAGGAAAATGTGATACATTTACACAGTGGAGTATTACTCAGCTGATAAATCAACTGTTTTTCTTAACTAGTAACCTAAGTCACAGTCTATACATCTCCTCAAAAGAAAACCATGTACTCTAGCTGTGTGACACTTCCTGGCTTTACTTTTTATCCAGTGCAGCCCCTGATTTATCAGGGGCAGTGACAACACTTTACCTTACTTTTACCTATATTAACTTTTCCACCAAACTGATCTCTAAAATAATTCTTTGCTATGTTTATTAAAGACCTTCAACAATGAAAATCTTGTTTAAACTAACATTCTTGTATAAAATCATTGCTTCAGCAGAACAGTACAACTTGGGAGAAAATCATCTTCATCATAATCCACAGGTTAAAAATGTCCAGTGGAATGGGGTATTTCCTTGAGATAAACACACTATATTACAGGCAATGGGGGAATCTCTCCACACCCATTCTCACCATGCCAGATACCAGAGAAAGATGGCAGCAACCAACATGCAAAGACACAACAGTAGCAAGAAACATTCTTGGGCTGAGGCTCTCAGGGCTGTGCCTATCTGAGATTTACTCATCAGAGTTTTGTTCCCCGGTGGGCTGATCCTCTGAATTCAATTACCATCTGCTATTCCTCTGACATGGCCATTGGCAATCCATCATGACTGAGGGGAAGGCACGCACACTTTATAGGGCTGTATCCATCCAACTCTATATAAACATCCTTAAATGTCAATTACCTGTCTGACAAGTACGCGATAAAACCTTGGAAAACTCAAAGGAAAATGGGCATGAATCTACTTTTTTTTAACCTTTTCATGTGATGTATTTAAATAGAAACAAGCCAGATTTACATTCTCTGTATTTTTCAGTCAAACCTGCATCATCTTTTCTGATTTTTGCAACATCTGCTCTGTAATCATATGCCCAACTGTGCTAGTCAGAGTAACGTTAAGGTCCACATAACAATTTTCTGTGCCCAGGAAAATACATTAGGTCTCCTTTTTGCACACACGAAGCATCTGGTTTTTGTTTCTTTGTTTGTATGTTTTTAGTTTGAGCAACTCCAATGCTTTTTCTAAAGCTGTGAAGCCCTAGGCTGAGACACTGATGGTCTGGCTGGATGACAAGTATTTCTGACATCCCTATTTTCTTCTGATTATTTAATCCACTCTAAAGACATTCCTGTCTGTCATAGGCTGAGACACTGATGGTCTAGTCTCACGGAAATGTGCTTCCTACAGCTCTGTTTCCTGTTGGTTATCTCATCCTCTCTGGAAACACTCCTGTATGAGGCTAGTTTCAGGCAAGAGAGTCACAGACAGATGCACATTGCTTGATGCTTCAAATGCGCTGTCAGCTGCACCTTCACAGTTCTTAGGGTAGCCTGTGTCCTCCACACCGATGTGCAACCTGACGTACCACTGTGGCGCACACTAACTGTCCCCAGGGGTTCTTCTCCCCACCATTCTCCTGTTTCTCAAGACTGTCAACTATGCAAGCAAACATAGGGCATCTTTGACTCTTAGGAGTTTCAGAAAAGTCACATTCTAGGTGATACAGCTTTTGCCTGGGGTCTGGTCAGTCTCCAGGGTCATGTGTTACTGCCTGGGGTGCCTGACTCACTGGTCAAGACAGCTTATGGCTCTACTCTATTAACAAGGCTTAGGCTTCAGGGAGGAAGGAAAGGGTGGAGCAGCAGCCTGCTCCGTTCCTGCCCCACTAGATGCCTCTATAAACAGCTCTTAGGAAGCCCTAGACAGCACAGTCCCGATTTCCTCCTTTAAACAAACGCTGCTACACTCCAGGAGAGCAGGGACAAGCAAGGTACGCAGACCCTGGATCCTGCCGACTCATGTTCCATAAGCGTCCCCATAGCTTTGCTCTGGTTACCTGCGACTTCTTTCTCTGAGTTTTGTGTTTCTTGTTTGTTTCTTTGCTTTTATTTTTTGCTGTTGTTTTTTTAAGATAATAATGGAACTATATCATTGCTTCCCCCCACTTCGCTGCGTCATACTCTCAGAGACACCCTTCCTGATTCTTTTCAAAGTCTGCCTCCTTTGTTCACTCGTGTATAACTAACTATAACTCAGCATGCATAACAAGACTTGTGTGTGTGCATTTTCAGAGCTGACCATTTGATATTGGACAGTTCCTTGTTCCCTAGGTTTTGGAGACCTTGTTAGTGCTGTCTTCCTGTTTGAGAATGGCCTCAGCTGTTCCATCACGGGATCCCAGTTTGGATGCTGAATGGGAGAAATGGAAGATGAAATTTGAAAAGAAATACAGCCCGGTTGGTAACATGGGCACTGTCCAGGGGGATTTCAGAAAGACTGGTCCTTGCTGTTAGGTGTCTGTAGACATAAAGGTGGCCACAGAGGTCAGTCATCACTAAGGACTCGCTTAGACACGCACTATGAACTCAAGGACCAGCCTTGCTGATGCTCTGGGTGCGGAGACTGCCTGGCTGTAGTGACCTGAGATCCCTCTCCATGGGTCCTATTTACATGTCACTACACAACCTTTGGTCACCTTGTGTGTGGAGTTAATACAAAGAAAATACTATCTGTTGCGTTCATCTCCAGGATGAAGAAGGACACAGAAGGGCACTGTGGGAGGAAAATAAGAAAAAAATTGAGAAGCACAATAAGGAATATAAGAAGGGCAAGACCACCTACTGTATGGGCCTGAATTATTTTAGCGACATGGTGAGACAGGGATTATTAGTTCTGTTTTTTTTTTTTTTACTTCAAATCTTTATAGTTAGTCTCTTAGCTTTCAATGTTTTGTTTCCTTTTCCATGAAGACTGAGAAGGAATTCATGACAAAGTACAGTGGAAACCTGTACCCTACAAATTTGCCTAAATCTGAGAATATAGAAGAGAACAGCTAAGTGACACCGGTGATGGATTAGGTATGACAATATCTCATCCCTACCCTTACCTGCCCACGGAAAACCAAGAAGGAACTCATGTACTCACTGACATCATCTGAGGAACAAGTGGCAGTTCACTGGTTAAGTACTCTGCTTTATGAAGTGTGGAGAGAGTTTATATTGGGTTGTGGATGACAACCTTTTCTCCTTGATTGGGGTACTGTAATTGGGCATTAAACATGGTGACCATGAAGGAAAATGGCTGCAGGGAAGTACTTTGCCAAAGTTACTGTGCTGCAGTCTTTCTAATCAATGTGATATGTGCTTTTCTTTCAGCTGGAATAACGGGAGGTGCATGATTGGGAACATAAGACAGCCTAGGAGTAAAGCAATCATTCTTTCATTGCCTCAGGAGCTTCTGCCCAAGATGTGAGCTGCATGATACTAAGGAGAATTGACTGTGGGAAAGAAGGATCAGGAGGGGTCCTCTCCATCACTTTGTGGAATAAAACGTTGAATTCATTGAACATCAACACTGATGTGAACTAACAGGCATATTCTCACTAATAAAACATTAACAACTTTTTGCACAATATCCTAAAATTAAAGCTTGACTTTAAATGAAGTATTATACTTTATTTCTGGTTTTGTTTCTATGAGACTTTATGTCACAAAGCCTTCTGTTGAAGGTATGCCTGGCTTCTGGGAGAAGGAATGCACGATTCTCTCATTATAGACTCAGCTCCCCATCCCTGGTTGAGCTTTGTCTTCAGGGATTCAGGTGCCCATTTTCTGCGATGATCTGGAAGTTGACAAGGAATTTTCTGGGATTCTAACTTGTTAAATCCGCAGGAGTTCACCAAGTATAATTGGTGACTGGAAAGGATTCAGTGCAGAGATGGCACCTTCTGTCTACTGCCCTGATCCTGTGCCATGAATCTCATTTCATATGAACATATCAGCAACCTGTACTAGCTGTGCTGTCACTACAGAGAACCCATGTAAGGGATGATGTGTAGGATCACAGGGATGTAAACAATGCTCAAGTGACTCTATCAGAACCCAGCAGATCCCACTCATGCAAAAACGTAACGACTGTCTCTTGCTGCAATTGCATTCAGTCCAACCTGAGAAGTTACCATAGTTTCAGAGAGTTCACATCTCCAAAATCCATTTTATCCCTTAAACTTCAGGAAGTCAATTAACTGTTACCATCTGTGAAATTAAAACAATGACAGCACATTACAAACTGGTAACAGACAGATGCACAATTTTAATTTCCATCCCAAAATGGAATTATGAGGATATAGCAAGGAAAAACATGCTCAAACCAAGACAGTAATCAATCAGATAAAGTACCATATCCTCATTTTCATGACTGACACAGACAACTGATTGTTTCAGCTATGATACCTGTAGGGCTGGTAGACTCTGTCTGGCTCATGCCATATGTTTAACATTAGCTTGCTTTGGTGGGTATCCCATAACTTTGGTCTCAGCATCTTCTGTGAACCCCAGTGCAAATTAGATTTCACCATCACCATCCCATGAGAGGCCTTTCAGAGCCTGGTTGCAGAGCCTCTGACCTAAGAACAAGTGCCTCACCCCGGTGTCTCTCAGAAACCGTGATTCACCCCGGTGTCTCTCAGAAACCGTGATTCACCAAATGTTGGGATTTTCATGCCTATAACCCAGTTGTTCACAAACTACACCACCTGGTTTTCAGACACCTTTGGGTAAACCTTGGAACTTTGAGATTTTAAATGCATTGACTTCTGTGCAGGGTTCCTGGGTAGTTATTTCCCTAGGGAGTAGTTTTCCAGAACACCCTAAAGGTTCCACAGTCAACCCATGCTGCCTCTCCCATTGTTACAGGCATGTATTCAGATATGTAGGGAAGACACTCTCATTTCCAGGGTCTTAAGTCTCAACAATGAACCTTACAGACACACATGAATAGTTACAGGAAGGTAGAGCACATATTAACTGAGAAATAGCCAAGTGTTTGTAGGGCATTGGAAGGCAGGCTAGGGGTGTCCAGTCATGTATTTTCTGCTACCTCTCCTACATTAATGTCTGGAATTCCCACCTCCACCCTGATCCTGTTCAGTATCTTCCTGCCCCATCACCATCTAAGCACAGGCATGTGAGACTGTGGGATGTAACTCCCATTCATACCATAGCTGAAAGTAACAGCATCACAACTGTTACAGTTCCTCTCTGTGATTGAAGGTTACCAACCAGGATTGCCCTCCTATATATACAACAGATGCTCCTTATATATTATACATATTTACTATATAGCTGAAGTACATGTAGGGCTGTTCATGCTGACTTCCCAAACTTTACACAGGTCAGTTCACCTTGCTTTCTTCATGGTGCCAGGTCCGTGTCAGAAAACCATGAGACAAATAATATCCTCCAAAATGCAAATCAGCCCCTGCATCTTCTCACATAATGCTTTGCCCAGTAGACTGGAGCCCGGCTATTGCCCAGGCCTCTGTCCTACTGAAGGATTAGTTAATAAACTATCCTTACTTTTCTGGCCTCTGCGCACGAATTATTCACATAAAAAATCCCTTTCTTGGTCTCCTAACCTTAAGGCGCATTTCCTCTATTTTAGGGTTCCCCTTCACATTTATTGACCCACCCATGCCACCCTGCCACACATGCTCTAATCCAGGTCCATTTGCTAAGCATAATAATTTACCAGTTCCTTGTTTTCCATACAAATGCCATGGTGTCACTTTTCTTTATGTCTGAAAAAAAAGTGTACTGAGTCAACACATTGTGCTTCCTTTATCCATTCATTGTTTGGTGGATGTCTAACTGGTCACATGTCTTGACTGTTGTCAATGGTGCAGCAGTGAACACAGGTGTATGGATGACTCAGGTATGTTGATGTAGCGTCTCATGGTATACTCAGCAGGGGTATATCTGCATTTCAGTTATAATTTTGTCTAGTGAGAAACCTGCACACTGAATGGCCAGTGTCCGTAGTAGTCCTCATCCCTATCAGCAGTGGACACTTACTCCTCAGTCTTGCGCTCATCATGAGCTTTGATTCCCTGACACTCTGACTCTGGTGGAGAGACTCTGAGAGCAGTTTGTATTTGCATGTCCCCTTGATGCTGATGACATTGCAATTCAATTTTTTTTTAAAACTATGAACAAACCTTTGATGGGGCATGTCCTTCTGTTATTGGTTGATGAATAAGGCTGTTTTGGCCAATGGGCAGGCAGGATTTAGTCAGGCAGGAATCCAAACAGGGATAGAGAAAGGTAGTAGGTGGAGTCAAGGTGATTCCATGTAGCTGCCAAGGAAGAAAGAGGCCAGGGCATCGCTGATAAGCCTGGCCACTGGAGATACACAGATTAATATAAACAGGTCAATAATTAAGAAAGAGCTAGCCAATAACAAGCCTGAACCATAGGCTAAACAGTTTATAAATTACATAGGCTTCTGTGTGTTTTGGGGGACTAGTTGGCTGTGGGACTAGGCAGGACAGAAACTTCAATCTACAAACATTCTAATCATTGATCGTTGGCTATTTTTAAAGCTATAATTTTCTTTAGTTTTTGAGATTATAATATAAATAATATATTTATATTATAAATATAATTTCCCTACCCTCTTCCATTCCTTCAAACTTTCCCATATACAGGTCACGCTCTTTGTAATTTATCACCTCTTTTTTTTTTAAATCTGAGTTACATGTAACAGCATACATTTGTTTGTATTTGTAAATATGTAAATACAGCATCCTTAGTCTGTGTAATGTTACTTATACGCTTGTTTTCAGGGCTGACCATTTTTAATTAATCAATTGGCGTGGTTTCCATGGGGAAGAATATAGTTCCTGTTCACAGCATGTGTTAGTTTCCTGTAGTACTCTGTGTAGGGTTGAAGCATCATTGGTTTTTCTGTGTTTACTTTGGCATGACATTTGGTGTTGTCCTTGTTCAGCTTGGGTAGTCAGGCTGATGTGACCTTATAGGTAACATCTGACACTTCTAGAAGAAACAATCCCAGATAAAATTCCCTGTTCCTCTGTTTCTTACATTCTTTCAATCAACTATCTTGCGATGGTCCCTGAGCCTTTAAGATCGGTTATTGTTTTGTAGGTGTATCAGCTAGAACTGGACTTCAAGACTGCACCTTGATTGGTTGTTGTTCTCTATAATTGTCTTCATCCTTTTGCAAAGAGAGGGCTTCTTGGTGGTGGATGAGGAAATACAGTTTTCTGTTGATATAAAGATAACTATTTAAAATATAGTTAGGGCTTATACTGGTTTAGTAAATTGTGATTGTAGATTCTTCTGCAAGATCCATGACTTCACTAGCCCCAGGTAGTTGACTATGTTTTTGGTACCAGGCATAGTTTCCTTCCTGTTGAGTATATCTTAGGTTCAATTAGGAAGAAATTGGATACCCCCAATATGTATGTGCAACTACTGTATCTTCAGGGTTCATAGCTGTCATAGCTGAGTAAGACTGCTTGTTGCTTCCCTCATTTGGAAGCTTGCATGTTGCCTTCTGGTGCTATGAAACCTAGTGCTCAGAGAGGTAGCCCTCTGATAAGTTCCAGGTCAGGGGCCTTGGGGTTTTTTCGTCTGAAGTGCATGGTGTCTTCATAATATTCTGAAACATGAAAAATAAATGACCCAGAGACTGATATTGGGGTTCAATATTCAAGCTGAAGATCAGAAAAAAAGCAAAGTAGTGAGTCACTAGCTCTTACCACTACCTCTGGATGAATGGGTTCATCCTGTTGCCTCTCCTCAGCATGGCTGTAAAATCCTGAGACTGAATGTCTTCCTATCCTCAATGTGTCTGGAGAATGAATCCCTGATACTGACTACTAAATATCCTGCTCCTATCTTTAATATCCCTCTAGTGCTGGAATTACAGGCGTGTAATTCCAGGTGCTGAGATCATCTTTGTGTGAACTGTTTCTCTTTAAGACTGGATCAATCTTGTGTAGATCTGGGTGGCCTTGGACTCACAGAGATCCATCTACCTCTTAATCCTGAGTCCTAGAATTAAAGGTGTGTGCCACCACCTCCTAGCTTCTGGCTTCTTGGATTAAAGGTGTGTGCCTGCTTTCTATGGCTTGTGGCTGACTGCTTTCTGAATCCTCAGACAAGTTTTAATAACTCATAAATAATATATCACCACAATTTTCATCCTTAAGGAGATGCCTTGATAGAAGGAGCCAGTATAGGTTTAGAGAGAGGTCTGGCCCTAGGGAAATGTCGGGGATCCACAGGAATGACCCCAACTAAAAATCTAGGCAGTAGTAAAGGGTCTGCCTTTGATGCCCTTCCCCTATAATGAGACTGATGACTACCTGGATTGTCATCCTAGAACCTTCATCCATTAGCTGATCAAAGCAAAAGCAGGCACCCACAGCTAAACACTGAGCCATACTCTTGGAATCCAGTCATAGAGAAGGAGGAGGAATGAGCAAAGGAGATAAGACCATGCTGGAGAAACCCATAGAAACAGTTGACCTGATATAGTGAGAGCACAGGAGCACCAGTCTTAAAGCTGGAGAACCAGCATTCGACTGAACGAAGTCTTCTGAATGTGGGTGCCAGCTAGGAGGCTTGGGCAGTCTATGGGACCTATAACAATGGAGCCAGTGTTTATCCCTAGTGCACAAATGGACTTTGGGAGCCCATTCCCTATGAAGGCATCCTATTGCAGCCCAGATACACCAAAGAGGGCCTAGGCCCTCCCCCAAATGATGTGACAAACTTTGATGATCGCCGTGGAAGGCCTCACTATCCTTGGGGAGTGGATGCGGGGGTCAGTGGGGAAGCATGGGAGGGCGAGGGAATGTGGGGATTGATATGTAAAATAAGACTATTTGTAAAATTAAAAAATCAAAAAAGGAAAAAAAAACACTCATCTTTAAGTAAAACAAAATCATGAACTTTGCAATAAATAGACAGAACTAGAAAAGATCATATTAAAGGGGGGAGGAACCTAGGCGCAGAAAGACAGATGTCGTATTTTGTCTCTCATCAAAGGTTCATAGCTCTAAATCCTCAAATATTTGCATGTAACCTGGAGTGACTGTAGAGACTAGGAAAACAGAAAGAAACCATTGCTGTGTGGGGTTGTGGAGAGCAATAAATTGGAGAAAAGTAGGGGACAGAGCAGCATCGGAAGGGTGAATTGGAAAAACAAGTAGGTATAATTAGAGAGGAAGAGGATAAATAGCGAAGGAGGGAGAAAGATAAAACATTAAAGGTGTCTGGAAAGCTCAAAAGAAATTGTGCTGTTAAGTATCACCTTAAAATAACTATAACACACCTAAGTGCTAGGCCAAGTTCAGGGAGACCCCAAAAGAGACCACCAAGGAGCCAACTCAGATGCAAATGCATAAGGTTTAATGTTACAAGCCTCGGCAGGGACCCTGTCCAGCAAACTGACTCAGCAGATGCAGGAAAAAGGGTCCCTGGCTTCAGTTGTGAGGGGTTTTAAAGGAAAAAGCTTCAAGCAGGGTGGTGCATGCCTTGGCTGTTCAGGATTGGGTAAGAGTAGGTGACCTTTGGATTCACAGACGTGGGGGCTATGGGAAATTTCAAAACTGTTGCTAACTGTCCTTGTGATGAGAAGATGTTATTTATCAAAATTAGCCACTGCCTGACCACCCGGATGGGTTCATTTTGACCGGGATGGGCACAGTTTGGGTGCTCCTTGGAACTGTTTATGGTTCCTTGGCTGGAACTGAATCAGCCTTGTGCCATGCAGGGAATTTCTCAGGGTGGCTTTTTCTGAGGATGCAGTTAACTCCATCCTCTCCAGTTTACCTTGCTCTTACAATAAGTTAGTGTATAAACATAAAGTTTAAATAAAAAAATTCCAGTCTGGCCTGACAACTTCTTCCAAGAGCCCAGAGAGTCTAACAAAATCCCCAATACCTAGTTGAGAAGCCATCTTTTGGAGTTGTTGATCAGAGTGCTCCAAAAGACTCCAAAGTGTGTACAGGCTATTGCTGTTGCTGTTGCTGTTGCTTTGGCTGCCCCCCCAGAGGTAAAAAGAAGCCAATGCTTCAAGCAGGTGCTTCTCTAGAGGCTGAGTTCTTGAAGTTGTTTATGTATTCCAGAATATTAATCTTCTGTTTTAGATTTGCTGTCAAAATATTCTCCCATTCTGTATGCAGTGTCTTCAGTCTGTTGATTGTTTTCTCGGTGGTGAGGAAACTCATTATTTTTTTTTACACTCAATTGTGGCCTTTCCTGGAACAATATCCTATGTTTCCATCTCTTTCAGACAGTTCTACTCTTCTTGATCTTGACATGTTTCCTTGTATCGTCCTGAGGTAGTTTCAAAGTCTTGACTATTACATTAGTGTCTTTGATCCTGACTATGCACTGAGAATATGTGTCTGCTGAACTAGTCTTTGTCATCTCCACAGAGATATCCAATCCCCCCAGCGCCAATTGTTGAAGAAGTTGTCAGTTGTTAATACATGTTTTTTTGACATTATCAAGTATTAGGAGACTTAGGTTGTATATATTTATTTCTGAGTCTTGAATTCCATTCCATAGATTTGCATGACATTCACTATATGCTGATTTTGCCATTGTGACTATATAATGTAACGTGATATTACTTATTGTGATACTTTACCATTATTTTGTCTAGCACTTTTTGGACCAATGCTTTTTTGCTTCCAAAAACAATTTACAATTAAGACTTGAAGGCTTCAGAAGACTGTCACTAGAATTTTAGTAACAATTCTGTTAAGCTTCTAGTAACATTTAGTAATATAGTCATTTGTACAAAATTATGCCTATAGATGATCATGGGACTCCTTTCTATCTTCAAGATTTTCCTTTGAATTTTTTTCTTAGTTGTCTTGACATTTTTTTGTTGAAGAGGACTTTTGCTACATTGTTTAAGTGGGTGTGGTAGCAGTTGTTACTGTTGTTGGATGCTTTGTGATTTTTTCTCTTTGTAATTTTGCTGGGCATGTAGGATACTATTCATATTTTAAATGATCTACACTTTGATAGCATTATATACATACAATGTATTTAGTCATTGTCATCCCTCATTAAACTTTCTTCCCCCCCCCCCACCCACTCCCACTGTTTCTCCCCAACATCTCTCTCTTCTACCTTAATGACTCTTTTGGGCATGGACCTACTGGGTTTAATTATGATTGCTTACATGTGCCTGGTGGGAGCTTTATTGACTAAATGCACACTGTTTAATAGACTATTTAGATTTTTGAAAGCATCGCATTCCTCACATGAATGTGTTAGTCCAACCTGTACAGAAGCATACATACAAACAAAAAAGTAAACAAAACAAAACAGTGTATTGAAATGATGAGAAAAAAACAGTATAAGACATGAAAGTGGAAATAGAATCACTAAGGAAAATCAAAAATGGGGTAAAACAGGAAATGAAAATTTTAGGACATCAAACAAAACCCTCACAGGTTAAGTCCCTGCAACAGAGCAGGGCGTAAGACATGGAAGGGAGAATCTCAGACAGTGAAGACAAGTAGAAGAAACAGACACCTCAGTCAAAGAAAATATTAAATAAAACATCCAGGAAAAAAAATCCTTGCGATGTAGGAAACTATAAAAAAAATCTATGAGTAATAGGAACAGAGGAAGGAGGAGCAACCCAAGTCAAAAATCACAGAAAAGGTTTTCAATGAAAGCAAATAAGAAAATTTTCCATAACCCAAAGAAGGAGATTCCTATAAAGGTACAAGAACTTTACAAAACACCAAAAAATACAGGACCAGAATATAAGTCCTCCAAGACACACAATAATCAAAATAGTAAACATACAGAACAAAGGAAGATATTAAAAGAGGTAAGGGGAAAAGACCAAGCAACATGTGAAGGTGGACCATTGGAATAACACTGAATTTCTCAATGGAGACTCAATGACACAGAAGAGACTGGAAATATTTACAGACTGGGAGACCAAAGGTGTGCCAGCGAAGACAACTATATCCAGCTAGACTTTAAATTGTTACATGGTGAAACCAAATTTAAGCACTATATACCTACAAATCAAGGTCTACAGAAGGCGCTGGTAGAAGGTGAATTTAGCTAGGCTTAAACACTCACCAACTGCTGGTGTATAAAGGACAGATCTGGTCCTCTTTATCCCCTTGGCTCTTCAAGCCAAAAGCCATGTTACAATCAAGACCAAGTTTGTGTAAGAAAGCAGCCCTCCAGTCTTTTCTCAATATCATGTATGTTTTAAACACAAGTACAGAACACTAAGCAAAGATTATACTATGACTACATTCCCAAGACACAAGTACACAGCAAACATGGAGATTTATTTCATTTTGTTTGGAATGGGAAACTAAACTTTGTTCCCATTATCTGTGTATTTAAATTTGCTGTGCAGTCTTGCATCCACCTTGACTGGCAGGGGAGGCATATACATTCTATAGGGCTGTGTCTATCCAATTCTGCCTGTAACAAATGCACAAACATCCTTAAATATTAATTATCTGTCTGACAAGCACACAGTAAAATTTTGAAAAACTCAAAGGAAAATGGGCATGAATCCAATTTTTTTTACCTTTTCCTGTGACGTATTAAAATGCAAACAATTTCAGATCTCTTTGCATGCAGTAATTTACATTCTCTGTGATTTTCAGTCCCACTTGTATCCTCTTTCCTGACTTTTGTTACATCTGCTTTGTAATCATATGTCCACCTGTGCTAGTTAGAGTAATGGTGAAGTCTGCACAGCAATTTTCATGTGTTCAGTGAAACCCTGTAGGTCACCTTTTTGCACACATAAGGCACCTTCTTTGGTTCTGACAACTCATGTGAGATCTTTATTCAGGATGAGAATTCCTGGCTTGAGACGTTGATGACCAGGCTGAGTGATCAGTGATCGGTGTCCCTAGGGGTGGTTACTCTATTCACTCTGAAGACACGTCTCCTGTCTATCATAGGCTTAGACACTGATGGTCTAGTCTGAGTGACAGGTGCTTCTGACAGCTCTGTTTCCTGATGGTTATTTCATCCTCTCTGTAGAGGCTTCTGTCTGTCATAGGCCGAGTTTCCAGTAAGGCAGCAACAGATACTCTTTTATTCTTCGTATGTGCTCTCAGCAGTACCTTCACAGTTCTTAGGCTACCATAGGCTCTCCACAGATACAGAATCTGAGGTAGGACTGTGGGATACACTAGCTGTTCCCATTGGTATCATCCTGACATGATTTTTTTTGCTGTCCCTGAAGTTATTCTTTGACAGAATATTTTGTGAGTCTTAGAATTCTCAGAATAGTTACATCCTATAAAACACAGCTTGGGTCTGGGGTCTAGTTTGTCTCCTGAGCCTATTTTTTTTTTAACTCTGTGGCTCAGATGCTCTAGCTAAGCTTGCACGTGATGCCAGATGGTGGGCCAAGGCCTCCAGGCAGGGAGAGCCACCACCTGGAGGGGATTGGATTGGAGGCGGGGCTGAACCTGTGCCCTGGGGGCCTCCTTCATATTTAAGCAGCTCTTAGCCAGCCAAGAACAACGCAGTACTGGCCTGAGACACTACTCTGAAAGCTACAAGTTTCAGGCAAGAAGAAGACACCAGCCAAGGTGCAAGAGGACATGAGATCCAGCTGACTGACGCTATAAACATTACAATGGCTTTGGTATGGCTGACCCTAGACTTCTTTCTCTAGGTTTCTGACGCCTGACTCCTGTTGTTTTCCCAACCATCCTTTGCTTGGAAATGGCTTCAGCTTCTCCAACACCCGATCCCGGTTTGGAGGCTGAATGGGAGGAGTGGAAGAGGAAATACGAGAAAACTTACAGCCAGGTTGGTAACATAATAGCAATCCATGGGGATCTCAGAGAGAATGATATTAGATGCAAGGAGTTGGGGGATCACAAAAGTGGCCACAGAGACCAGCCACCACCAAGGAATTGCCTAAAGACATGTATTGCGAACAACACAAGTCACACGGCACTGCTGATCCTCTGGATGTGGAGGACAGAGTGTCCTGAGGACCCCTCTCCACTGGATCCTCCGTACCTGTCACTGCACGTCTCTTGGTCAGCTTGTGTGGGGGTCAGTGTTGAAGAACTATGTTCCATTGAATTTATTTCCAGGATGAAGAAGGGCACAGAAGGACGGTATGGGAGGAAAATAAGAAGAAGATAGAGGAGCACAATGCAGAGTACGAGGAGGGCAGGACAGGCTTCTGCATGGGCCTGAATGAATTCAGCGACTTGGTGAGTGGCCTGCGAATTGCCAGCTCTGGGTTCTCTCTTCACAATCTTCCGGTGCCTGCTGGTTTTCAATGTTTCATTTGCCTTCCCCAATGAAGACTAACGATGAATTCTGGGAAATGATGACTTGCTCTTCAGACTCCGTACTGGAAGACCAGGAGATAGTCAACATGCATCTCTTCAGTGACATCGCAGAATTTGAGGATTTGACAAAGGACAAGGATGTGACGCCTGAGAAGGATCAGGTATGACACTGTCACACCCCCACGCTCAACTACCCACAGTGAAGTCATGAAGGAACCAAAGTCTTCACTTATGTCAGCTGCGGATAGATACGCAGTTCCCTGTTTGACAAAGTGGTCACGCACCTCTGAGTAGCAGTTAGAGTTAATATTTGGCTACGGATGACAACCTTTTCTTCTAGCTCATGGTAGCTGTTCTGCTAGTTTGGTTTGAGCATGGTTGGTGAACTTGAGGCGTAGAAGTTCCAGGGTTGACACTGTGGTAAAACCACTGTGCTGCATTCTTTCTAACTAATGCAACATGTGTTTTTTTCTTCCAGCCGGAGTAACAGTTGGGACTGGGACAGCAACAGAAAAGACAGCCAAGGAGTGAAGAAATTACTGTGGCATTGTCTCAGGGGCATTCTGCCCCAAGATGTGAGCTGCATGATGGTGACAAGGCTAGAGTTGAGGAAAGAAGAAATAGCAGGTGGCCTCCCTATTATAATGGCCGGCCTGTGCTGCGAGGGATTCAACACTCAAGGCCTTTAAGGTCCACACTGCCATGGGAACTCTGTGTGTCATGTTCACCTTACCGATATTTTTATTACAAGCTCTGACGTCCTTTATGCTATCGATTCTCACAAGGATCTTTAAATGTTGCTTTAATAAAAAGAATATGGACTGTAAGGTCTTAAAAATGAAGCCTGGCTTCAGATGTAGTATTCTGCTTTCTTTCTGGTTTTGTTTCACTAAGTTTTTTTTTAATGTGGTTAAACAAACAGTGCAGCTTCATGGCACACCTGGCTGTGGAAAATGGTGTTCTGGGAGGTAGTGTTTGTGTGGCTCTTTTCAGTACAGGGTCAATATTCCACCCTTGGTTGAACTTCGTTTCCAGGGTTTTAGATGCTCTCTTTTAGCAAATGACCTGAAAGTCTACTTGAAAAGCCCTACAACTCAATGATGATTTTTTAGCTCACATGAATTTGACAAGTGAAGACTGTTTGTCCTTCAGTGCAGAGAGAAGGCACCCTCTTCCACTCCACTCCACTTGCCCCTGTGCCGTGAATCTCTCTCCTCGTTAGGATCTTTTCATTAAAAGACCAGAACTGTGTTCTTGTTGCACCCGTGGTCTTGCAGAAGACGTCTAGAGAACAATGTCAGTGGCCCCAGAAGTGTAGGTCATGCTCAAGTGACCCCTTTCGTAAGCCAACACTGCCCAGTCATGGCAGAGGTTCACCGCTATGTCAGGATGCAAGATGTGTCCTTTGTGTTTTCGTATAAATTTTAGAGCCATTTTGTTAGCTGGGTAGCTCTTGATAGTCCGCTACTAATTTTTACACTGTCGCACCAACCCACGAGCATGGGTCACCTCTCTATCTTCAAGCTTCTTCAACCATTATTTCTCTGCTGTCTTAATATTTTCATTGCCAAGGTCCTTTACCACCTCTGTTAGGTGTACTCCTAGATTTTTTTTTTAATTTTGTGGATTGAAATTTTTCCTGACTTCTTTTTCTTTAAGTTTATATTTGACATACAGAAAGCTGTTCACATTTATTTATTTATTTATTTATTTTGTTTTGTTTTTTCTAGACAGGGTTTCTCTGTATTGTTTTGGAGGCTGTCCTGGAACTCGCTCTGTAGACCAGGCTGGCCTCGAACTCACAGAGATCTGCCTGCCTCTGCCTCCCGAGTGCTGGGATTAAAGGTATGTGCTACCAACGCCCGGCTCATTTTTATTTTTTTTTAATTCTTTGACAGTTCTATACATGCATAACCAATTTAGTCATTTCTATCCCCACTGTACTTTCTTACCACCTTCCTGACATTTAAACTGATTTTTCTCCAACAAATATCCTTTCTGTCTTAATGGTTTTTTTTTTTCAGTGAGTGGCTCACTCTGTTTACTTTGGATTGCCTGGACGTGACTGGGTGGGAAGTTCATTGACTAAGACGCACAGAGCTTAGTGGCCTGTTTGGGTTTTGAAAGCAGCACATTCTTCCCTTGGATGTGTTCCTCTAACCCACATAGCAAGTGAACCTTAAAGCTCATAGTTTTGGGTGGGGTCAGAACAAAACAGAGGCTTTCAATGGGTCCAGGCTTCTGTGTAGAATGTTCTGTCACTTGATTCATGCAATCCAGCACACTTGGTTGGACTTCGGGTCTCGGTGGCACGTAAGAATGCTGTTTGGAGTCTGCGGCAGACTCCATTAGTGTCTTTCAGGATATAGGCCCTTGAGAATTTGGAGCAAGGTCCTGTGATCATCTCCAGACAACTTCTCTACTCTGAAAAACAACTATGTGTTTGTTATCGGGGCCTTCATGGTAACTGAATATTTGGCAATGGGGCATCAAGTTTTCTTGTGATGTGACCAGCACTTTATACTCACTAAGTCATGAAATTAGACGCGCACAGATGTCATCTTTCATCAAGGAGCTGTGATATACGTGGTTGAGAAGGTCCTGAGGGGACAAGCAACTTTCATGAAGAAATTGTTCAAATGCCTATGGTTCCTAGATCTGTAACAATGCCTTTCTGTCCCAAATACGTACCTATGGCCTTATAAGTATGCTCTAGGAGTGGCTGAGAAAGAAGTCAGGATGTGACACTGATGGTTCTTCTCACTAAGCAGGAGCCATCCAGAAGGGTACATCTGTATCATTAGAGTGCCTTGTTGGGACAACCATGAAAACACTGGCAAAGGGACATTTTTCACAATGGGCAGAACTCTGGGCAAGGCAGGTGGTCGTATATTTTGCTTGGAAGAAGTGACCAGATGTTCAACTCTGTTCTAACTTGCGGGCCATAGCCAACGGCTTAACTACATGTCAGAGACTTACTTAGGAAGAATGGTTGGAAAATTCGTGAGAAGGGCATTCCGAGAATATGTATTGTTACAGGGGTAGTCAAGGCCCATGGAGGGAAAATGATTTTCTTCAGATCCAGACAGTAGGACCTCTGGTGTGGTTGGACCCCGATGCTCAATTTGGGTTAGGTCAGATACCTGTCTAAGAGACCATCCCTAAGGGAGGCAGGACTACCCCCTCTGGAAGGCAGATCCTTAGTAAGCCTTGCTAAAGAGACAGGAGGAATAATTATCCCTTTAATGAGATAAGCACATTCCTTTCCAGAACCCCCCTCCCCGCCCCGCCCCCATCACAGTAGCTCAAAGAGCTGTGGCTCACAAGTGTCTTTGCTTTTCTGATTTTCGCTCAGAGAAGAATGACGTGTTCTTTCCTTCTTCCTACCTGTGTTTCATGCTTTTGCCAATACTTGGGTTTTTCCATGTCAAATAAGTGTAGATTCTTGAAATCCACTAGTCATATCAAATTCCCCCACCATTCTGAAGCAGCTGGCTTACTGCAAAGATAGAATGACCCTTTAGAGACACAGCCACGGCACCGATTAGGTAATAAAGGTATAGTGAGCTAGAGATAGGTTCTTTAGAAGGTTTCTCCTGTAGCCAGGAACTAAGGGATAGCGGTGGGAGTGGTAGCACTCAATATCACCTCTAGTGACCCACTAAGAAAAAAAGGTTTTCTTCCCCAAACTTTATTGTGGTGATATTTTTCTTTGTGGTGATATTTTATTTGTGATTTAAATACTTTCCTGAGGATTCAGAAAGCAAAGTAAGCCTCAAGCTATAGAGATCAGGCAGTAGGTGGTACACACCTCTAATCCCAGGACCGGGGATTAAGAGGTAGACAGATTTCTGTTACTTCAAGACCACTCTGAGCTACAAGACATACACCCAGTCCTAAAGAGAAACAGCTCACACAAAGATCATCTCAGCACTGGGGATCACATGCCTTTAATCCCAGGACTCATGAGAAAAGTTTAAGACAGGAACAGGGTCTCAAAGCTGGCATTGGTTCTCCAGTTACATTGAGTATAGGAAGACATTGAAGTCTCTAGCCATGATGAGGAGAGCATAGTAGTTTGAGAGCTCATGGAGATAGGATCAGCCTGAGGTAGAGTTAAGAGCTAGTGGCTTAGCTGCTTTGCTTTACTGATCTTCAGATTGAAGCTTGAACCCCAATATCAGTCTCTGGGTCTTTTATTTATGTCTTACATTTTATTAATAGGTGCTCTAGAAATTTCATTTCCAGAGATGGGAGCGCTTCTGTCTGGAGGCACAACAAAAATTCTAAGCTAAGACTTCCTCCTGGCCACTTTGGGCTACTGATATTTTCAAGCCAAGTGACTAGGAGAGAAAGGACAGTATTAGGAAGAGTGATATGGACTAAAATATGCAAACCTATTTTCTACGGCAGAGGCAAGGAAGAATTTGGAGTGCACAAGACCTTTTAGGGTACGTCACAGTGTGGCCGTGTCATATGATTAAGGTCCCTAGGAAACCACAAAAACCCAGTCAAAGCAGGATGATAAACTGCTCAGAACCTTCAAGAATGGAAGTGTAGTTATTCTATGAAGTCGCATAGGAAGTGAGTGATTCCTGATGTGACTAAAGATGTAATAAAAAAACACAGACTTGTGGGGAAAGAGTATTTCATCTCACTGTATCAGGAGTTCCCCTCGGCCTCTGAGGCTATTGTGTCAAGGGGAGAGGAGGAGCCAGGGACACTGGGAACCCCAGATAGTGGTAGCCAGGAGAGAGGTGCTGAGGCCTGCAGGAGTTGCTCAGGCTCTGTCACTTTGTGAGCCGGGGGGAGGGGGGGTAAAAAAGCAGACTATGACAGTTCCTTGTAGCTATTTAAAGCAAGTGATTAAAGTCTATTCACAGATGTATAAGACATAATGTCGAGTCACGCTTAATGAATGCCTGAAAGGTTCTAGTTTGGAGTTCTATATCCATGAAATTGAGATTTGTGTAGTCTCCAGATGATTTGGAGAGTGCATACATTCATGAATGACTGGAACTTAGTGCATATTCCAATTACTCATAGGCTGAGGAGACAGAAATGGGAGAATGTTTCAAAGAGTCATCATTTTATAGGACAGAATCCTACATCTCTGTTTTCCAAGGCTATTTGATGGTGCAGCTTCTGTTTGTTGGCACAGTCAATGAGAACTTGGCCACACCAGTTTTATCTCAGGGTAGTCTCACAGCTTTTGTTAAATATAGTCTTGGATGGACATTTGTGATACTCTCTATGATGATGGCTAATCTTTTTGTCAAAGTCACAACTTGGAAAAGGAATCCTCAGCTGAAGACTTACCTCCATCAGACAGGCCTGTGTGTATCTTTGAGAAATACTTTTGATTGCTAACTGATGTTGGAGGTCTCAGTCTACTGAGGAGGATACCATCCCTGAGCAGGTGTGGCTGGGCTATATAAGAAAAGTAGCAGAATGTGAGCCTGGGATTAAGCCAGTGAGCCCCACTCCTCCCTGGTCTTTGCTTCAGTTCCTTGCTGGGGGAGATCTGTTTGTGTTGATAGCTCCAAGACCACCAATAGAGGGCAACCTCGGTTCAGAGAGTAGAGTCCACATTCAGCTAGCCTGGGTGCTCCAAAGAGTTTCCTGGTGGACTCAGAAGGAGATACAAAGATGCTGAGAGCTTCTGGTAGCAATGGCTTTACCAGAGGCCACCGAGAATATACAACAGATGGCAACTGATATTCATAAGGTCGACCTAGCAAACAAACAATTATCTGATGCAAAGAATCCCATTAAGCAAGGCTTACAAGACCATTGCCTATGAACTGTCTCTGTAATTTTTCTCATGTGCTACTGCATGTCTTCCATAAACAGCTATGGGTATTTTCCCCACCTGTGTATTTAATAAATATAAATTTATCATATATATGAGATAAATACATTCTATCTGCTGGGCACACATATAGCTGTGGAAAGTCAGGAAGATGACTATGCTTAATGCAAACCCAAAAGAAAGCTGATTTTGGAAAGAGCATTTTGTAAATATATCAACTTATAAAATGAGGGGAAAAGAACAAAAACACAGTACCCTCTCTCCAGAGTGTCTGGCCTATACACTTCCCAGAACCAAGTTAGATACTTGGCTTCCTTAGATTCAGCCCCACCCACCCTGAGCACAGAGAAATGAGGAATCCAAAATTCTCTTCATGAGGATGTGGTATTGTGGTCCTCGAGAATTCTCCCATTACCACAAAAAGTTGCCTTGAAGCCGCCATGAAGTAGCACCCTTTGGTGTATGAAGGAGCACCCTGTTAGAATATGAAGGAGCACTCTTTGGAATATCTCTTCGCTACTTTCTATCTTGCATCTTTGGCAGCTGTCCCAGTCTTTGGTCATACTTCCCTTTTTGCAGTTTCAATCCTTGTAGGAGACCAAAGCTAACCTTGGTTTTTTTTTAATGTTGGTATTCATGGAGGGTTCTCCAAGGCTCCATCTTGGACTAGTGAGGATGTCCTTGGCTCCTCTCTGGTATGTGCCGGCACAAGTCGGGGTCTTAATGCCACTTGCCTTGGGAGTATTAGGGATACTTTTCTCCATGATGAGACTTGTTGTGTCTGTTAGGTTCAAACTATTTTTTTTCTGGCCAATGTTCTTTCAAGGGGCTGTGAAATTTTAGAGAAGTTATATGGCATCTTGGGAGGGATCCCATCATCTTTTGAGTTCTGGGCACACTTGGAAGGTGAGGGGTAAAATGTTGGCTGTCTCCTGGCTTCTTGATCCTCTGGCCTTTGGCCTCTGAGGCTTGGTTGTGAGCTGAAACACACAGGTCAATTTTTCCAGTTTCAAGTGTGACTACTGGATTCTGAGTTTTACTTCTATGCATTATTCAGGAAAAAAAAATCTTAGCCACACAGAACACTTTTCTCCCCTCTCCCCCAGTGACGGGTGTATTTGGTCACAGATGGTAAATTCAGCTGAAAGTTACTTTAGGTAACTGTCTTAATTAACCAGTTTCCATGGCACAGACGGCAGAAGCATGTAAACAAACTGAAGTCTCGTGACTGTTCTCAAAGCTTCACACACACAAGCACACACGCACACACACCACCTGAATTTCAACTTGCACTCACAGACGCTGAGCTCAAAACTTTTGGACAGGAAGCAGTCTCCTTATTTCAAACATGGCATGACACATTTGTTAAGGTATGCATCTTAGTGGCTGAAAGCAATAGTCCATATAGATATGCATGTCAGTCAGGGTTGAGGTTAATACAGCTCCCCTTGTATAGAGCTACCAGTGGACTATAAGTCCCCTTTATGTATCCCTGAATGCCCAATGTCAACACATGCGGGTAGTTTCAGGGGACCACCTGTAAGGATATCACTTGCAGTAAAACTGATAAAGATGATATTAGGTGGAGAATGAGGTGTGTTCTGACGGGACCACAGACTCTTGCGACATTAGCACCTCACAGCTGTTCTGTGTAGACCCCAGTTACTTTGAAGCACTTAATGTATGGGGGAGGGAACATTTGAGTGTTACTTCTCTGAATCCAGCTGCCTTAATGTATGTACATAATCACAATCTCTGTTAGGGGACCATTCATAGGTGTAGGTTTATCAGTCATCACAAACACAGGCTGACAGCTAGCAATAGTTACACTACGTTGGAATTATCACGAACATGGGATGGCAAGAAGGAAAAAAATCACACAGACTTATCAATAAATTCTTTCAAAAAAAAAAAAGCAAAAACGAATGAGCTTTTAACCCGTAAGAGGAAAGTATAGGAACTAGAAAACTACATTTAAGCCTGTCCTGTGCAAATGTATGAGGCCTGACAATTGGAATTCACAGCTGAGAAACTAAATTACTAATAGATCCGAGATGACACCGGGTCCAAGATCAAGGGAAGTAAGCAAAGTCTGTGATCCTTCTGGGAAAGGGAAAATCCCCCCGTGTGTGGCAGTGTCCAAGGGGGAAGCACAGGCAAGAAAAGATGTAGCCCAAGGGGTGGGGTGGGGTATGTGTATTCACACACACCTCATCTTCCCCCGCCTCCCTTCCCCCCTCCCCGCCCCCCATCCTGCTTCCCGAGTGTGTTTCATTCAAAACATGATGCAGAAGAGAGAAATCAGTGTGTCTATGGAGAAACTTGCACAGTCTTTTCCATCAGATTGGTTCCCGTTCTATAAGAGCCTAAGAGCTGGCCATTGGTCTTGCCAGGAGCTCAGAGAATCAATCAGTGATAGCATGCCTTGCTATGATTTTATAAAGTTGGGGTGTTCCTTGTGATGCTTTGGGCAACAAATCTGATGCCTGATGAAATTACTTTGTAGTTGGTGGACTGATTCGGTCCTAGAAGAGACAGACATAAAGCCACAAGTAATTCAACAAACCCTATGAACTACTGTGGCTCTGGATTTGCCATGGTTTGGGTGAAAGTGAAGACAGGAGGTCTCAGGAGAGAGAGAGAGAGAGAGAGAGAGAGAGAGAGAGAGAGAGGGAGAGAGAGAGAGAGGGAGAGAGAGAGAGAGACTTCTCCACATGCCAAGGGACTCCAGGTTGTGTATATATTCTCATAAGGAGTCCAGAGAAATGAATTGGAAGAAAATTTTATTACAGGAGAAAGAACCCACTCTAGGGGCTGGGCAGGGATCTTTAAGAATCAACTTTATAGGATTTTCTTAAAGGGCTTTATACCAAACTCTGGAGGAATCAGTACATATATTGTTTTTCAGTAGTGTCACGCCATGTGACAAGGAGCATGTTACTTCATTGTCACGACAGCATGCAAAAGGTCAGAAGCTGATCTTCTTTTGAAACAAGCTCAGTTTGATAGTTACTGACTGCACAGCTATATAGTATTTAGGCTATTTAGGTCCCTGCCTTCCTTTTGTTTTTTGTTTGTTTGTTTCAGGTTCCATCTTTCTTCCTCTCCTTGTTTCCCTACCAGTTATTATTTCAGGACCATTACCACTGAAGCTTTAACCCCCTCTCACTATGTTACTTATTTTGATTCTATGATGGAGACCACCCATTTTGTTTTTTTGATTCCTTCATTGCCAAATGCTATGGGATTGGGTCGGGTTTGCTGAGACCTGAAACAAATAGACCTCCTTTCCCCACTGCGTGGAGGTTCATCCCGCAGAGGCCTTCTTTAGAGATGCCACAGGAACCTTGACTAGGAATAGTGATGAGCTCTAATGAGCAGAGAATATCCCACCCCGCCCTGTTGAAGTGGGGAAGCATCATCTCTTCAAGGAAGCCCCACGGCATAGCTGCTGTACCTGGATCCATCAGTCAGATGTGGCCATTAGGCAACATCATTTTCAGAGTCACCCCAATTGGTGTTTGCAAGCACTGAACATAGGGGATGGCACTCTTATGTGTTGCTTCACAGAGTACACACAAACACTGAATTCTAACAGATAAAGCCACCGACTGTAACTCTACATGTGAAGATGGAACAAAGAACCAAAAAGAATGTGCCTGTGAATGCAAAACTACTGGGGTCCCACAAGGTGGAATAGTTACTTACACTCACTAGGGAACACCGGTGGCTGTCTGTTATGAAACACAGAAGCGTGTGATCTTCAAATATAAAAGGTGAGACCAAAGCTACTGAGTCTTTTTGGGTCCCACAGTAAAAACATGGGATGGACTTTATTGGTCATGAAACCAAACTTCCTGATGTGTTTTTATGATGCCCGTATCCAGTATGTAGCTTTTAGGCCTTTAAATATTATGAGTTGACATGTCAACTTGGGTGGGGAATCTCACAAGGCCCTACCCCAAGATGAAGAGCTGCAGGCAGTTCATGGCTTCTGAGAGGGAGAATCAGTCCTCTCCAGGGAAAAGCCAACTGATGGGTTACTCAAACTCTTAAGTGGCCTGACCTAAACATATATACTTATGAGAAGCACTACATGGATTTACCAGACTGTATGTATATGTACGTAACAATGATGATAAAAGAAGGATAGGCAATTTATTTGATTAGGAGTTGGGGTAGGGCAATACCAGAGGGGTTGGAGGGGTAAGGAGGAATGCAAATGCTATAATACGGTAATTTAATTTGTATGCAAAATTCTCAAGAAACAAAAGACTCTCGCTTAAAAGGGGGAAACAAAAGATTGTCATGTCTTTCATGAGCAAAACTCAATTCCCTACCAACTCTAACCTTTCCATGGTGTTAGTGGTAGACCTCAATTCTGGGAGGCCTCAGGAAGAGAGTAAGCAGGCACAGAAACCCACCTACCCATAGTCTCCTGGTTCTTGACATTATCTCAAAACAAAGCAACAACAACAACAACAAAACAAAAACTCAGAGGAATCCAAAGTAAAGAATGGAGAGGAAATTTTACTGCAGATCAAAGTACCCACTGGGGATGGGGGAATGGGGAAGGGGTCTTTAAGAGAGGATCAACTTCACAGGGGTTTCTTGATGAACTTTACACTAAGTGCAGGGGAGAATGGTGCACACAGTGGTGTACGCTTTGTGTCTTTTCTTAGTACCATGTGACAAAAAGTATGCTACTGCCTTGTCATGAAGCTTGCAGAAGGTCAGAAGCTGATTTTCTTTTGAAACAAGCTCAGGCTGGTAGTTACTGATTGAGCAGCTCACGGTGTGTGGTATTCAGGCTTCAGGTCCTTGTTTTGCATTCCTTCTTGACTTGTTTTAGATTCCACCCCTTTACTCCTCTTGTTTATTGGTCATTTCCTAGATCAAGACCAATACACTCAAGTACTAACCTTCACATTCCCTTAGTGAGGTTTCTGTTTCCTTTTTTTTTGAGAGAGGCTTCTCTGTGTAGCTCTGGCTGTCCTGGAACTCTTTCTGTGTAGACCAGACTGGCCTGGAACCTGGAAATAGACCTGCTTCTGCCTTCCTAGTGCTGGGATTAAAGGCATGCATCGCCACTGCCTGGTTTGTCTTATTTGAATTTTTTCATACAATATATTTTGATCATATTCTCTCCCCTTTCCCTCCCTCCCCTCCCCCCCTCTCTCTCACACACACATACACATGCAAAACATTAACAAAAGACCCCAAAATTATCTTTTGATTTATTTCCCTGACAGTTACTGCATAATTTTGTTCAAGTTTGCCGACTTTTGAACTAAAGCAATTATTTGCATCTATCACACGGAGGGCTAGCTACAGGGTCCCTGGTTTCTTCCAGGAAGCCATCAGGGTTCTGTCTGTAAATCCGCTGAGCGGTAGCCGTCCTTTCTTGACTGAGCCACACTGTATAAATATTGTGTCTCTTTCCCCTCAACCCAGTGATTTATCTGGGGCTGTTGTCAGCATCACTCTCATGCTCACCACCAACTAGGGCTTGGCCAGCACCACTCATGACAATCACAATTCACTAAGAAACGGAGGAAAGCCAAGTCAAGCAACGCTTCCGTTAAAGCAAGCTGTTGAGTATCTTATGAACAAGGGGAGAACCAATGCTGTGGATACGTCTGCTTGAAACGCCGATGGGAAGATGAATTCATCCTCACTCACTGCAGAGCATCCAATGACTCATTGTGATGAGACATAGAAGAACGTGTGTGGTCTTCCAATATGGAAGATGACAGGAATAGTACCCAATCTCTCTGAAGTCAGACACTAAATACGGAAAGGGGCCTTTTCTGGTCAAAAAAGCAAACCCCTTGAGTATTTTTTATGATATTCATACACGTAGTGAGAAACCTTCTAGAAAGACTGCCTAAGGTTAGCGGATGGAAAAGTCTGTGCGCCCATGGAGGAAATAACGCATGTGTCTCTTATATGAGTCGTTTTGCAGTTTTTTCAGACATAGGGATTTCAGGTTGATACTGGAACCGGAACAAGGCTATTTTCCTCTTGATTCTAAACAAACCCGACTACATTATAGTCACCGTTTCCTTCTTGAACCACATGGAGGCAGAATACAAAGAAGACGTGACTGACAGACTTCCGTGCATGGTGTATGAAGTACAACACAGAGTGAGAAGCACACTGAACCCTTCTGTGAGAGTCAGACAGGGAGACCTTGGATAGCACGTATCTCCTGTGTTGTCAGTGTGGAGCCAGGAAGTTTGGAATGTAAGGCGAGCTTCCACTAGACTCCACACCAAGATCAAGCTTGCCTTTCCAGTCTGCTTATTCCAACTATCCAGAACATGTACCGAGCAGGTTCCATGATGTCACTGGATCTGTAGATACAACGGGACCTTCAAGTTTCAACACATCCAAATTCATGGATGTGGGAACACCAGACCTTGAGCAGAGACCCACTTCCCCTTCTGCCTGGGAGTAGGCAGCTATAAGACAATGTTTAGTAAAAACATGTTTACTAAAAACGATACAATAAGTTCCTGGCCACTTCCCCTTCTGCCTGGGAGTAGGCAGCTGTAAGACAATGTTTAGTAAAAACCTGTTTACTAAAAATGATACAATAAGTTCCTGGGAAAGGCCTTCCCACGGAAACCGCCCTGACCTCGACCTTGTCCAGAGACTAACCGCACCTTCAAAACCCACACACATCCACCTCTGGTGTCAGAGCAGAACCAGCCAGGGTAGAGGAGAGAGCAGAAGCTTCTCTGGTGGGAGCTTTTCTTAGGAAGTTTTTCTTGAACCTTTTTGGAGCCTGTTTAAAGTTCTCTTTATATCGTTGAACGAGTCTCTGTGTTGTCAATCCCCGACACCCTCCGCACGTTCTCGGACACAGGCCACGCAGCAGACGTGACAATTGGAGGTCCCACCGAGATCGTGAAAGCGAGGTAAGTGGACGGGGTTAAGAAACTATGGGGAATAGTTCCGGGAAGCTAGAATCATTACAGTATCAACTAAAAAGTTACTTAAAGAACATGGGACTGCAGTCAAGTCTAAAACCCTAGAAGGCTTTCTAAAATCCATAGAACGAGCCAGTCCATGGTTCATTACTGGGGGAAGCTTAAATATTCCAGATTGGGAGGAGGTTCGCCGTGATCTTCATAGACTTTTACGAAAAGAGGGATCTGAGTCCTTGCCCCCTACGACATTCTCCTTATGGAGATTAGTGAGGGGAGCACTTTTGACAGATAAGGTTCGTCACCGCCAGGTAGTTCAGGACACAAAAGAGGCTTTTTAGAGTTACAAGAGACTGAGACTCAAGCCTCCTTGAGTTCAGGGGCAGAGAGTGATGATGAAGAGACTGTGATTGAAACTAGAGGCTCCATTGTTAGTGAGGATGAGGAGGAGTCTCTTAGTAACAACAAAAAAATGGGTAGAGATCTCCGGGCACGACCCAAAAGAAGGACTCCGGTCAGAATCGGTTATATCCTTCTCTATCAGACCTAGAAAATGGAAGTAGCTCAGACTCAGACTCGTCACAGTCTGAAAAGGAACGGTTACTTGCTGAGATCGCGGCCCTTAAAAAAGAACTAAAAAAGATTTTAATTAAGGAAAGACAGGACAGGGAGAGAAACCCATCCCCATACTCTGAAAAAAGGGACTCCTCCTATGAGATAACCCAGTCCTTCTCAGACCTGGAGGGAAGACCCAGGGGAGGGGTCCAATGCTGCCCGGTGGTGGCCCCAGTAATGGAAGTTCCAGATCCGAACAATTCTGGACAGGTCATTCGGCATCATAACCCTTTAAATTTTAAGGATATAAAACAACTTAAAGAGGCAACTTTAAATTATGGAGCACAGGCTCCCTTTACACTTTCCTTAATGGAATCTTTTGCGTCTCTTAATTTGACACCTGGCGATTGGCAGCAGCTTTGCAGAGCAGCTCTGTTGGGGGGAGATTATTTGATTTGGAGAGGTGAGTTTCAGGAAAGATGCAGCCAGACAGCCCAAAGGAATGCACAGGCCGGACAGCCCCAGAGAAATGTGGAGATGCTTACCGGGAGTGGTCAATACGCCACCATTCAGCAGCAAATGCAATATGACATCGCAGTCTATGCCCAAGTGGCAGCAGCAGCCCAAGGGGCTTGGAAAGCATTGCCTTCCAAGGAAGGAGGGGATCATCTGTCCAAAGTCCTTCAAGGACCTTCCGAACCTTTTCAAGACTTCGTAGACCGTCTCAGTCAGGTAGCAGAAAGAATATTTGGGGGCATTGGGCCTGCGATGCCAGTCATAAAGCAGATGGCATTTGAAAATGCAAATAAATATTGTAAGGAAGCCCTTCGCCCCTATCGCAATAAAAGTCTAAATGACTATATCCGGATCTGTAGGGACATTGATGGGAACTTCATCCAGGGCCAAGTGTTAGCTGCTGCTATTCGGCCCCAAGTGGGGAAAGAAAGACCTACTCTGGGAGGGAGAAAAACATGTTTTAGCTGTGGTAGGGAGGGACACTTCCGTAGAGAGTGCCCTCAAAATACTACTACGGGTCTCAAGAGACCTGGTTTATGCCCCCGTTGTCGAAGGGGATATCATTGGGCCAAAGACTGCTACTCTAAAACTGACCGGGAGGGAAATTTCCTTCCTGCTAATAATAATCAGGGAAACGGGAGGAGGGCCCTGCCCCAGGGCCCCAAAACCAATGTGTACGGGGCAATGACCCCTGCTCCGGGCAGTGGCAGGACTCATTTTCTCCCCCAGAGCAAACCCTTCATACCATAGACCGTAATAATTTGTCTGCTATGGAGAGACATTGGAACAAACCCTCCCAGTCCTTGGGATGGGTCAGATGGAAGGATTTGATTACAGGAAAATGGCAGCCACCCACCCCCCTATTAGTTAGGGTCCGAGGGGCTGTTTGTGTTTTCCCTCCAAGAAGTGAGAAGCCCATTTGGGTCCCCGAACGGTGCATCAGGCATGTCGACCCCAATACTACTCCGGATACTAAAAATGCTCACCATACTAAAGATGATCCAACCATTGCTGAACACTCAGGTAAGGGAAATATGGGCGTTGGTGAGGATTCCCCCCCCATGTTGATGCCAGTTAGTCATTCCAGCTCCCTGTTCATCCATTTTATAACACCAATAATACATTGGAAGCGGCTGCTGCCAATGAGATTAAAAAGTCAGAAACTAGACATTCTGAGTTTCCCCCTCCTAAGCCTGATACCAGGGTCAGGAAGTAGGGGAATCCAAGAGATTCCCAGCGGCATACGCCTTTAATCCCAACACACCTTTATGCAAGTTCCAGGACAGCCTCCAAACAATACAGAGAAACCCTGACTCAAAAAAAAAAATTTTTTTTTTTGGTAACAGTAAAAGAGGTACTGGTATTAAGTAAAGAAAAAGAAAAAGACAAAGGTATATGGAATGGAAAATTTTGTTTACATTTAAGTTCTATTTTGTGAGTCATCTCTAAAAACTTTTGGCCAAAAGCCTGGCCTCTCCACCTTGCATCTACAGAATTACAAGGAGTAGGTACGGCTGTACCCCATGACTGTAGCTCAAATGGAGGAATGATAAAAACATATAGAACTTTTTAACCTTTTAGTTCAAGGATTGGCTGGAGTTGTTCTTTTACATAGATTTCAATTAAGGAAACTTCATTGCAACAGACTAATCATGACCTAGGGAAAAAGGATGACTGAAAGATGCATGTATGTTCTGAATGTATGGTGTGGCCACACCGGTATGTATGAAATGTGATTGTGAATGCGTGAGTGTGAACTGATTATATGATTAAAAGGATACTTAAATCCCTTCAAAAATAGTTAAGAAGCTACCTAGATTGCGTTAAATATAGCCAAAAGGAACATCCAGCCAGTCTGTTAATGTTTTAACAGAAAATTTAAGATGCAAATGAGGCCTTGTCAGCTAGTGAGAGCTCTACAGGTTAGATTGGGAAAGACTGCTCACAGACTTCAAATAATTTTCAAAAGTTATTTAGTAAGCCCAATTTACCTAGATAGTCAACCAAAGAGGGTAAACAAATCCTTCTACTGTTATGGTCCAGCTTCAACAGTTCAAAAAAAAACTTTTTTTTTAGAAAATAAAAAAGGGGGAATAATGTTCCCAGTCCCCACATGACTCATCAAATAATACACTCCTCATTTAAAAATGTTATAATGTGAATGCCAGTGAGCTTCAGACAGATTCTGGCATGATGGAACTTGAGCAACCATTGCTCAGGTCAAATGGAGACATCCATACACTAGACAGTGGAGAAGACCTAATTTGGGGTCGAGGGCATGTTTGTGTTTTCTTGTAGGAAAAGAATAAAGCTTCGGCAGCTGTCAGACCAATTAGTGAGATGCATGGAGCAGAGAAAAACTGGACCTGAGACCATGGGAGCCTACCTAAGCCAGTTTGAGTGAGATCTCCTAAATCAGTGTTCCTGACCCTTGATGTCATCGAATCTACAGCCCAAGAAAGAAAGAAAACAGTCAGTTCGAGATTTCCAGTTTCTCAACAGACCTGCTGCATTAACCTTCCGGACCCGTGAGTTTTCATCCCGAAGTCAACAAAGAACTGGAAAGACTAACTGTCTGCCCTTGACACACCTTGAAACAACAGAATTCATTTTGCCAGTTTTCCCTTTAGGGGAAAAAAGGACCCATTTAAAATATTTGGACATTGATATGGACTATGAGTGGCAAAAGCCTCTTTTCAGTATTTGAACAGGACATGGTCACTTGAAATATCAGACTTGATGGTTCCTATTTCTGGAATCACGACTAGGCCAGTGTATTTTTCTGGAGAAATGCAACTTGTCCTAATGTGACAACTATTGTTCATATTTTTCATAATGCTACATGTGTAACATCAATGATTGTGCCCAATGTATCTGTGCAAGTGCACTTTCTAAATGCTTTCCTGAGCAGATCTTGAAACGATTGGAAACTTTATCAAATTGTAAATGTAAATCACATGCGGGTTACCCTTGTAACAGATGAAGGCTGGTAGAATGTTATGGCCCAGATCTGGTGATGGGTATGGTGATGGAGAGGCGCTATGTCAATGGGGGTCCTGGAAATGGTGGCAGTGGCGGTAGGCATTCTGGCTTTATGCCAAGCTCAAACGTGCCTTGTTCCAGAGACAAGAGATCCGTAACCAAGTATTGCTTAGCTTAGCCCATGGCAATCCCGATAGCCATGAAGGTTGGTTACAGATGATTTAAGGTTGGGGTATCTCCGATGACCGGCAACCTGTGGGGAAGACCCCTCCCACCTAAAACAGGGGTTCAAGGTCCCCCAAAGACGGGAAAGGGAGGGTGACCCTACTTGACCTAAGCCAGGAGTGCCTCATTTGAAAATAAAAAGGGGTGAATTGTGGGAACACCAGACCTTGAGCAGAGACCCACTTCCCCTTCTGCCTGGGAGTAGGCAGCTATAAGACAATGTTTAGTAAAAACATGTTTACTAAAAACGATACAATAAGTTCCTGGCCACTTCCCCTTCTGCCTGGGAGTAGGCAGCTGTAAGACAATGTTTAGTAAAAACCTGTTTACTAAAAATGATACAATAAGTTCCTGGGAAAGGCCTTCCCACGGAAACCGCCCTGACCTCGACCTTGTCCAGAGACTAACCGCACCTTCAAAAACCCACACACATCCACCTCTGGTGTCAGAGCAGAACCAGCCAGGGTAGAGGAGAGAGCAGAAGCTTCTCTGGTGGGAGCTTTTCTTAGGAAGTTTTTCTTGAACCTTTTTGGAGCCTGTTTAAAGTTCTCTTTATATCGTTGAACGAGTCTCTGTGTTGTCAATCCCCGACACCCTCCGCACGTTCTCGGACACAGGCCACGCAGCAGACGTGACACATGGATAAGATTATGTGTTTAAATTTTTCTGTCAGAAACCTGGAAGCAAAGGGTGTGCAGGTGTCTCGTCTGAGCACTGAGAAATAGCTTACCTATTATTTCCATCAAGGTATGAATTTCTAACTATATATATATGTATATGTATATATGTATATACATAGTGAAGTGTGGATGAGATTAAATAAATCTAAGCTGTGTAGAAATAGTCTGGACCACAAGTCTGTAGTGTAAGAGAAGTACTTTCAACAACAACTTAAAAAAATAATCAGAGATATTCTTATGAATGGACTGTTGAGTACTCCTTGGAATTTGTAATAACTGCTGAGAGACCCACCCTCAGCAGGTACTGGAGAGGAGGCATGGAGTTGGTGCAACTGTATGCACATACACACAGGAGACTTTATCTGGGGCATTAAAACTAATTCTTCATTTTAGTTTTCTCTATCTGATGTCCCTACTCAGCTATGTCTCTGTTCTGTTCCTCTACCCTGCTGCCTTCCTCCTCTTCCCTTCTCTCCTGGGAAAGGTTTTGATGCTATACTCCCTTAGGTGGGGACCTCTCCCCTTACTTTTTTTACTGGAACCCCAGCAGCTATAGACTGTTGTGACCTGACAGCTCACTGCTACAACAAATCATTCAGTGCTGACCATTTTTGATTTCTTGACAAACATCACAAATGCTTTGTGGCAAGACCAAGGGGATCTGATTTGATGTGGGTGCCCTCCTCATTTTTCTTGACTACGAAGAAATGGAATAACCAGTTTAGCATAAAGTATGTTACCCTCGTCAGAGTGTAATGAGATCAGAGTCAGGAGTGGTAGCAGCTAATTTGCAAAGCCTTTGAACAGGACTGGGAGGTTGCCAACACACCTGCTGTGAAAGCCTTCCTGCCACAGTTCTGAGCTGGCGTTGGGAGATGCTAGGTGGCACATCCGGCAGACCTCAGGGTTCATGAAGGTGTCACTCAAAGATGGGCTACAATCGTGCCTAAAACACAAGGCAGCATCAGCTGAGAGAGAGAGGGGGTCTTGATCTGGAGAGACTCACAAAGTCACTCAGTCATCACAGCCATGCTCTGGGATGGCTGGGCAGAAGAGCCATGTTACTGAAGTATTCTAATCATCACAGCATACTTTCTGATGGCACAGAGTTGCCCCAAAGCTGAATCTGGGTAGTAGAGCCAAGGCAGGTCCTAACCTGACTATGCACACTTTCTCGGAGACCAATCTGTTGCCCTCCTGCCTACAAGTTTCTTCTTTTAATTTTTTTAAAAGCAGAATGAGGGCACGAAAGAATGACACAGGGGACTCTCTAAAAGCCTTCAGGGAAACAACAGCCCTGCAGTGCTGATTCTGGCCCAAATGAAGCTTCCAGAACTTTCTGTGCCAGACCGACACCCCTGAGACTGCTGGATGTGTGGCCTAGCATCTCCCCGTGCTAGCGGAGAACTATAGCATGAAGGCTGCTGCCCTGAACCCAAGAAACCCCGCCGCAGAACAAATCACAGACCACAGCCTACACGCTTTCAAAGGACTCTGAACAGCGGTCTGCTTTCTTTTCAGCAGAGCTACAGACCAGGAGAGGGTAGGGGCCATCTTCCTGAATAAGACAGGAGAGCCCAGGCTAGCCCCCAGCTCAGAAGCTGTGCCTGCCTGAGTATGAAGAGCACAGTGCTGTGATGGGATCCACTGGCATCAAGCAGAATGCTTACAAAAACAGGAAGAAGGACTGAGGGCCAGGGCCAGTTTAGGCCCTTTCTTAACACAGTTACAAAATCCACCCACACCCAAATGCAAGTGAACTCCGCAGACTCTGCGGTCCCCGAGACCGTCAGGGTACTCTCGTGGTCTGTGGTCCCCGGGGCCAAGTTCAGGGTTTAGGATGACGGTGTTCCCGTACTCATGGGAGCAGACCGGGGTTGTGCTCACAGAAAGACAAAATGGGCTTTGTGCTCTTCAGAACAAGCCACACTGTCTCCCTATGGCTCTCCTTATGCGCCAGTCTTAATGACAAGCCCACAGTGCCCTTTATGGGTATGCAATAACTCCCAGCTCTCAGCCGCCCACTAAGTTTTCACGGTCTGATATGCTCACCAGTTTCCCCCACCATTGTACACCAGATGTACACAGAAGGCAGAATGAATGTCCCGAGGACGGATCCGGCCGGGCGGCCACATCCACCTACCGCAGCTGAGCCCTCCCGGTTCTGCTTGCTCAGCCCTTGGCTCTCTGGTCTTCTCTGCCAGGATGTCCCATCCCCAGCACCTTGCAGCTGGAGCTTGTTTTGAGAGTGAGATTGTACAGAGCGGTGCATTTCTTTATAGGAAAGCTGAGTGTCCTTAAGGATGTTTTGTCTTCGTTAAAAGTGAGTAGAAAATCCAATCTCAATACAAAAGCAATTCTTGGGATCATAGTTGAAAGGCGAGACTTCTGAAAGAAAAAAATGATTTGGTGTCAGGAGAGTGTTAGTGCTATTCACCTCAGTTTTTAAAAAAATAAGTTTAGATTAAGAGATTTCATTCACTAAAGACAACATTTAGGGGCGGGGGAGGTGCCAGTGGTGCATAGAGAGAGCTTAATGGAGATGGCGTGTTGGCTCAATAGTTAGAAGCAAATGCTGCCGCTGAGAGTAGTGGTGCATGCCTTTAATCCCAGCACTCGGGAGGCAGAGGCAGGCCCAGTCTACAGAGAGTTCGTTCCAGAATAGCCACGGCTACACAGAGAAACCCTGTCTCAAAACCCCTTTCCACCCTGCCCCCTCCCAAAAAAACAGTGTTGGTCTTGCAGAGGACCCAGTTTCAATTCTCAGCACCCAAATCAAGCACCTCACAAGCACCTGTTGCTCCTTCAGGGGGGTCTGATGTCCTCTTCTGGTCTCAGTATGCACTGCACCCACATGGTGCACATACATATATGCAGGCTAACATTTATACTCATAAAATAAAAGCAAAGCTTAAATGCTTTTATACATGTATGGTATGCTTGCTTTAGAAACAAGAATAAAATAAGCTTGCCACAACGAGGTCATATCCACTAGGAGAACAATTATGTAAAGGGCAGACAATAACAAACATTGGTGAGAAAGCAGAGAAAAGGGAACCCTTCCCTTGCTGGTGGGAATGGAAATGGTGCCTCTGCTGTGCACCAAAGTCTGGCAGCTCCTTAAACGTGGTTACCAAACAATCCAGGAACTTCACACCTTGTAATGCCCTTTTCCCCAACCCCTCATGCTCATCACTCAGTACAAAACCCTTCCATACCATAAATGTGAGATGTCACTGCCACCGACACCCTGTCCCTTGGTGGATACCTACTGAAGGTTCCTCAACTCACTACACACTGCAGAGCATCTCTCAGCCCATGGTATGGCCAAGGGTTTGGTCCCATGAGACTGCACCTGCTTTAGAATAGACAACTCCAGGAAGTCAGGAAATGCAACAGAGCTTGCAGGGAGTGTGGGGGTAAGTCAAGGAGGCGGGACTCCTGTTGGTGTCGGTAATGTTGTGAATGTGCCTGCTGCCACTGAAATTGTATGCTTCAAATGGTTAAAACAGGCACAGGTGAGATGACCCGACTTCAATCTCTGGGACTCACGTAGTCTCAGGGCAGAAAAGACTTCCCAAGTTGTCCTCTGGTCTCCACTTGTGGGCTGTGACACAGACATATTCCTCCCCCACGTGGATAAAATGTAAATTTTAAATGGTTTAAATTGTAATATTTATGTATATTTCTAACGACAGATCCCCTTAAGACATGATTTAAGGTTCAAAAGAAAGCACTGAATACTGGCTTGATTACATTTATAGTAGTTTACTAAATTTGCTTCTTTCTTTTATAAAAAATGTTAAGTATTAACCTATTTTATGCCCCATCATTGGACTTATTTTTTATTTTTTTCTGCCTTTGGAGAAAATGGTGTTTCATAAAGGAGAAGCATGGACAAATTACAAAGCAAAGTCTTCAGCACAGATCTGAGAGCACCAATTTTCATTGTTAGAAACAAGGTCAATGCGAGTTAGATAATTGTTGGTTTTCTGGGAACTTGGTACCTCTGTATGCTCACCCTGAAGACCACTAGGAGGCAATCTACACAAGGCTGAGCATCTGTAACTGTAAGAAGTGAGACACCTTCCCACCCCCCCCCCCCATCCTCCCACTCCGCAACCCCCCCAGCCTGAATCCAAACACCCACAAGCTGCCTTTTAAGGTTAATCACCTTCCATTTCTTGTGCCTAAAGAAAAATTTGCATCTGAAGTAAACAAAAGGTCTCCAATATAAGAATGTAATAATGATCTGGAAACGTGTGTTATAATCAACATGGTCAGAACTCATATTGAGCAGAGGTTAAATAAGACGTGTGGGAGAGTTAAAGCACCTCCTACCATGAATGCAGCCTCTGCCCCATAGCCCTGGAAGTCAATCATCTCAACAAGGGAAAAGAGCTTTGTAGGCAGAGTTTCTCTGTGTCTTGGCGGCCACTCCCAAACAACCCTTCAGAGACGTGTTATTAATCATCAATGCTTTGTTGTTGGATCAGGCTGGTTGCTAGCTAACTGCTACGTTTTAAAGTAATCCATATTTCTTATATAAGTTCTGCCATATGGCCAATGGCTTGTTCCCTCATTTCCTACACATCCTGCTTCCCCTGAATCTGCTTGAGACTCCTCTGACTCCACCCTCCTTCTTCCCAGTAATCTCTCTGCCCCGAAAATCCTGCTTAACCATCAGCCAGTCAGCTTTTTATTAACAAGGAGAGCAATACATATTTACAGTGTACAAAGACTGTTCCACAGCATTTCTCTCTTTTTGTTTAATTAAAAAAGGCTTTAAGTTTAACACAGTAAAGTTATATACAATAAAAAGTTATCAAATAAGAATTAGTTACAATGTTCATTCCATTTATATTTGGCAAAATTAGAGAAAAATACTCTATTATTTATCTTTATGAGTCTAAAGTTTTCTAATTTACCTCTTATCATAACTAAGGAAAGTCTAATTACTTAATCTTTAACTCCATCAAAGACCCCAGAAAGCTAAAATGTTATCTAACAACAGAGACATTTGGCTGCCTGGACAGACACCCTAGAGTTTTCTGTAATGCTGGGTCATCCAACTTTGGCCTATAGGCCTATTGTATCTAACAGACATTTCTGAGAAGCAGGAAATTTTGAAGAGCTATCCTACATTGTCTTGGCAAAGTTTGACAGTCACCTTTTTTTTGTATCCTGCTGGCCCAGTTTGGAGAGTATACTGTCAGCATTTGAGGCAAGAGCAGGTTTTTTGTTTGTTTGGTTTGGTTTGGTGGGGGGTGGTTTTTGGTTTTTTTTGTTTTTTTTTTTGCCCACATGGCTAGCTTTTGTCATAAAGAGAGCAAACTCCATATGGAGATTCTTTGATGCCCATTATCTTCTCTGAAGTAAATTGGTGCTGCCAGGAACAGACGTGTCTCACTGTCAAGAAAAGTCTTAATGTATTTAAAACATTTTAGATAGCACATCCTGTAGGTCTTTGAAGTGTTTAGAGACCATCTATATACCTAAATACATCTGTTTAACCTGAAAACACACCAAATAGGACTAGAAGTTTGTTATAGATAATAAACTACTAACCTGTATTTCATAATTATACATTTTCAAATGTGCTGCATAAGCAAGATACGCCAAACAAGAGTAGAAACATATACAATATAAAAGTAACTTTAAGTTTGTGTCAATAAGACAAAATCTATACCAATATAAAACATTCTGAGATTGATAGTTGATTTTTGGATTAAAGTAGATTCAATAATCTACGCCGTTTCCCCTGTCATTTGTATATCATATCCCCCCTTTTTCCCTTTAGAGAGAGATCTTTGAATTTTAACTCTTTTGTTTAGCCTTTTTTTTAAACTAAGACCAAGAACAATTAGTTTTTTGTTTCTTTGTTTCTTGTTTTGTTTTTGTTTTTGTTTTTTAACTAATCCGAAAGAACAGGAAGGGAACAAGACTGACAGAGTGTGCATCTGGGATTGCAAACAGAAGACTCAAAAGGCTGTGGAGGGCGGAGACCTGTGCAGGCTGGAGGATGGGGTGGGGGAGGATTGTTTCATCACCTCCTCCTACCACCCCTCCCCCACACCCAGGAGCCCTTTGTGACAGGGAGACTGGAGCTCTGTGATGCAGGCCAAGGCTCAGCAGCCCTCTCCCGGAGAGAACACTCAGAGTTCAGTTGCCTGAGAGCAACAGCGTGACTCAGATGGAGAATTTTCTCTCCCTTCTGGAAAGAGTTGATACTTCATGGCTTACCCTCAGCTTACCCACTTGGGCAACGGACATGATCTTTGCCTTTGTGTGTGGGCTGGGGCTCTTCTACCTCTTATTACCCCTCCTGCCCCTTAACTCACCCCCGCCCCCACCAGGGGAAAACATCACCGCCCAAAAGGTAAGAATGCCTTAGCCCCGAAACCAAGAGAGAATAGTTCCCCCTCTCTCCTTTCATAGGCTCCACATTCCAAATCAAACAGGGAGGGGACTGACAGGGGATCTCAGCTGAGAGCAGGACCCCAGCCTCTTGGGAACAGGCAGGTAGGGCAGAGGGGAGTGTGGGCTCTAAGCTGTCTGCTCTCCGACCATGCATAACTGGGAGAAGCCCTGTGTCCCTGTGGTCAGGGCTGGTGTCCCTGAGACAGTTAGGGACCTCCGAGAAAGGAAAGGTTCTAAGCACTGGTTCCCATGACCTCTCCAACATACACGCTAATAGGGTCACTGGATCTGACATGAGGGGGCCATGATCTCGGACATGAGGGGGCCATGATCTCGGACACGAGGGGCCCCTGGCCTCAGGAGTGACTGCTGGTAGTTGAGAGCCCAGCATCTAGTTCCTGAGCACATCAGGGACCAGTGACATCCATGGGGGCTCTCACAGAGACAGTCCCCATTGGTGTCTCCCAAGAGGAAGAGAACCCACGTTTGCCCACGTTGTGGATAAGTGAACGGGGCTGCAGGTGCTGTCTGTCTCTGTCAGGTGGTGAAGAGAGAATGCAGCAAGGTCAGGAAGAAGACCAGGACCCTGAGAGGTAGGCTACTTCCTTCCCCTGCCAGGCAACTTCATCTCCAGCTCCCACCCCCCTCCCGCCCCCCACCTCCCAGCGATGGCACCAAATGAGTTGCAGAACCCTCAAGGAGGCCGCTCCTTCGAAAGAACCGAGTGTTGAAGACACTTCCCAGGTTATGGACTCAGAATGGATCTATGGGGCAGCCGGGACTGGGTGCTGCCTGGGAGTCATGGTGTGAGAGGAAGTGGAACCATTTTGCCTGGATTTGGAGACAGACGGGTTGCTGAACTTCCCTGAGACATTTTCCTCTTTCAGAACACTGGTCCATCCCTCCCCTCCACGGGGACACTACGAAGCCCACGGAAGTCCTTAGAAGCTGAAGCGCCTGGCCCATGTCATAACTGCCACACGTGTGCCTTGCTGCTCGAGGCGTTTGGGCCTGCAGCCTTGCTCACAGATGCCTGAGCCCCCGTTTTAACTTTTCAGTTCTCCTGAAGGGACCTTTCATTCCGTCTCTGGTAAGATACCAGGTCCCTCGTTTTCCCACCGTAACCCAGTGTCTCCATTTCCAGCTTACAGAGGCGGCAGGAAGAAACCCAAGGTGGACAAGGTACTGGTTTCACTTCTGCGCAGGTGAGCCAACTCTATTCTTTCTGGCCCCTTGCTCCTCTTGCCTGTTCTGTGATCACCCCCACCCCGGCCAGAGCTTAAGGTTATCATGGGAAATAGGGGCCCTATGGATGGGTGGGACATGAATACAGCCCTGGAGTTTAAGATAGCAGGGTCTTGTAAAAAGCAGAGTGTGGGACATTGGTTGTGGTGGCCTTCCCTACTCAGCTTGCCCAGCCTCCTGGCCTCATGGGCTCCTGGCTGCAGTGGTATCTCCTGTCTCCCGCAGCACTGTAGGGAGGCTTGCCGATACCATCAGCTTTTGCCAGCTCCTAAGACAAGATGCCTCGGGTGAAGGATTTGAACCAGAAGCTGCACACAAAGACCACCTGCCACCTAGGCAGCAAGCAGAGGAGTCTGTGGCCACCAATTTGTTCCTGGTGTCTTCCTCGGCTCCTCTCAAAGAGCACCTGCTGCCCGATTCTAAAACCTTGTTACCTGTCTGGCCGAATGTCTCAGCTTCTTCTGAGTCACAGTCATCTGTGGCTGCCTCTCAGCCACCAGAGACCTTGACCCCTAGAAGACGCCCACAGTCACCTGTGGCTGCCTCTCAGCCACCAGAGACCTTGACCCCTAGAAGACGCCCACAGTCACCTGTGGCTGCCTCTCAGCCACCAGAGACCTTGACCCCTAGAAGACGCCCACAGTCACTTGTGGCTGCCTCTCAGCCACCAGAGACCTTGACCCCTAGAAGATGCCATTCACCGCCGTGGACACCTTCCCAGACATCTCATCCTCCCGATCCTGTGGCATACCCTCCAGCCATGCCCGATCCCAGCGCCGTGGCTCTCCAGTGTGACCGCAAAGCACTGGGGACCTCACAGATCACACCTCTGCCAGGTTTGCCTTCTCCCATGCCAACCACCCCAGGCCTTGACCCCTCAAGCGGGCCTAGCTCAGCCACCCCGGGTCTTAAACACTCAAGCACAGGCCTAGCTCAGCCACACCCCCAGATCTTGACCACTCTAGCAGGCCTGTCTCAGGCCCTTCCTGGTACCAGGTAGCTGCCAAAAGCCGGTGCTACTCCCAACGCATCACGTGGTGATGCCTTGCTTGCAAGAGCATCTTTCTCTCAGCCTCCAAGAGGCCTCCTTCTGGACGGGCCCTACATCCAGGCCGATAGAGGCTGGGGGAAGACTTCTTTCGTCACCCCTGATGTCCAGGACACGCTGAAACTTCAGATTAGAGAGAGGGTCGAATTAAAGGTTTGGAAGGGGGTAGGAAAAGAAAGATCTGGCCATGCCTCGGGCTACATGGGCAGTATGCCACAGTCCTGGAGCAGCAGGCATGCCACCGCCCACCTCACACCCGTTCTGGAGCAGAGACTGCCGATGAGAGCGGTTTTCAGGCCATTGTCAGCTGTCCTACCAGAGGGTCTCAGGTGACCATTCACAGGCCAAATGTAGCCAACTTTTCCGGGCCCTCCCCCTTCTCCACAGTGAGTCCCTTGTGGCTATTGCCAACACAGCAGAGACCCCACTAGACACCCCCCCTCCATCTTACACAATGGACTCTCTGCTTACTTCCCTATACAAGTTCAGACTAGCATACCTCCCACAGCTCTCTTCTCCAAAGCCCTTAATCCCAACCTTTGACTCCATAGTTGTCCTGGACCCGCGCTCCACCAGTGGGCTGGAATTCAAACTCAGGCTGGTGACCCATGCTCTTCCCCAAAGCTACCGTGTAATTCACTTCCAACTAGGGATTATGGAGCCCCTTGCCCTATAGCTTCAAGGTAGCAATTTATTGTCACACCTGGTGTTCAACACCTAGAGCGCCGCGTTTTGAAGAAGTCCCGGGAAAGTAGGAGCGAATTACCGGCCACTGTGAAAACGTCCCAGGAAGCACGTAAACTACTCACTCCAGTTATGTGTCCCAGGGCTATGGGTCTGTTGTCTACTCCCCCCCCCTGGGGGAGGGGTAGTTCCTTAATGCCCCAGCCCTGAGAGCAGCTGGAACAACACTTAAAAAAAAGAGGCTCACACAACACCAGAGTCAATGACCCCTGCAAGGTCCAGTTACCTCTGGACTTGATGAAGTCTCAGAATAAACTCCCAGGGATAGGTCAGGCAGAAGTTAATCACGGGGCTTCCTGTTTCTCAGCACGGGCAGATGAAAGCAGCCAGCATCTACAGTGTGTGTCCTCAAAGCATCCAGAGGTGATCCAACTACAGAGGGACCCATGGGAGGATCTAGCAAACTGTCTGGGAAGAGCTGAGAGAGAGCTGCACAGGAGCCCGGAAGGTTCCCTAGGCAACGGTCTCCAGGCTGTCTCTGAGACAGAGGTGGAAACTTGCCACACGAGACACCCAAGGTGTGACTCTCAAAGTGTCCTCCCCGTGGGACCAGGAAAGAAGGAGCTAGAAGGCACCCTGAGAAACTCCTCAAACAGCCAGTGGAGACACACCAAAGACAGTAAGGTGCCTGTGGGCATTTGTCGAGGAATACCGATGAAGCATGCATCGGTCCCTCCTGAAAACTCAAAGGAAACTAGGACAACTTGGGGGAAATCACCCTTGAATGATGCGACCATGTGCAAGAAAACTTGTAATGAGATTTCCTTCCTAGACGCCGGCACCCAGAAGGTGCTGGAAAAACATCTTACCAGACGCCTGGTGAGGCACAGGTGGAGCCTGCCCCTCAAAGGCCTGAAGACTGTACATGTTTTCAACGTGAACAGGGCTACAGCTTTGCCCTTTCCGCAGCCCTCCGGTGTCTCTTCATCCCCCTGGGACTCGGCAAACAACTGTAAAATGGCCAGTCTCATGGAAGAGCCTTTTCAGACAGCCCCAGAAGAGAAAGGGATGAAAAACACCGCCACTGTGGAATCTCTTTCCACACAGATCCCTCCTTCTGCCCTCCAGCTCCAATTCCTGAGAGAGACTCCACCTAGTGACAACCCTGGGCCCTCTGAGGTCGCTACAACTGTCCAGGGGGATGATAGGACTTCTATGTCCACCCCTGAGAGTCTCGTGGGCAGAGACTGGCACAGTGACACAACTCTTGGATCTTGGACAAGAAACCCAGAGCCAAATCCAGGCCTCGTCAAGGGTCCATATGAGTCACAGGAGAGTGAGGGTGAGGGTATGTTTTTGGGAGAAATGTACAAAGGGGTATCACCAGCTCAGGAGATCAGTGTGGCATCCCAGTCACCAAGGAGCAGGTATACCAGGGATCTGGAGGAGGCGGAAGAGGAAGAGGCCTGTGACTGGGCACTTTACACAGAAGCTGGGGAGATGGCAAAGTCTCCAATCAAGGATGAGTCGCTGGAGACCAATGAAAGTCCATCCCGTTCCAGAACCATTTCCCAGGATCCAGAAGACTCAGGCCTGAGCACGCCTCACTGCCTGACCCCTGATGTTGCCCTGCAGGACTGCAGCACTGAAACAGTCTTTCAAGACTGGGCCCCCGAGGTTCTGCTTGCTGCAGACCTCCTGGCTTCCAGGTCCTCCCAGTCCAGCTTCAAAACTTTGTCCTCTACAAGTAAATCGACCTCCCAAGACAGCCGCACTTTCTCATCAAGAGAAAGGAGTTTCTCCAAGACTTCCAGTCCCCAGGAACCATGGACTAGCCATATCTTTGGCCCAAATAACCAAAATGAGGAATATAGAAGTCCCAGTCAAGACGTACAGTTTTCAAGGATGAGGCCTGTCCAAGCCTATGGGTCAAATAATCACGGAAAGAAGTTTGGGGATAGGATAAAAGGCTTTATATTGTCAATTTTGGCTCCCAAAGGCAAAGGACAGAATTCCCTGCAAAAAGCCAAGGCCTTATCAGACACCACCCAAAGCCGAGGGTCAATCGTGAGCAGGGTGTTCATGCCCCGACATGTCGCTGAAGCACAGGACCTCATGACCTCTATGAGATGGATTCTGGAGGAGAAATTGGGGATTCACCATAGGTTTGCTGCCTCAAAAAAAGTTTTACACAAAGACTCACCGCGATCTCCAACAGGTAGGCAGGTCTGCCACCACAGGATTCCTCCTACAGAATCAAAAACAGCCCAAGGAAACGCTGGCTGGGTGCATCAAGCCAACCCCAAGGTGCACAGCCAACCTTCCACAGGCAAATGGATTCCCTATGCTAAAAACCAGGCCCCGGTGCTCAGGGAACCTGTGTCCCATGTCAGTCACTATCAGTACAGGGCACAGGCACCGCTTGCCCCCGGGACCCTGGTCCACTGTCCCAGGCACTGCCGCTGCAACAGTGCTCTACCTACTGGAAAAGAAAATGCTTTTCTAAATATAAAATAAACGTTTAGACATTACTTCCTCTGTGTACATTTTACCTGGAGATCGTGTCTGCAGTACCGGATCCCTGGGAAGTGTCGGTCTAGTCCACCCTAGTACTGCTTCTGGAGGGGATACGGCTCCACAAAGAGGAGACGGTAGCGTTTGAGGCCTCACCACCTCCTAATTCCATCACTGTAGTTAGTGTTAATTATACTGTAATTATAGAAACAAAAGCCTCTATAATTTGGGGAGGGGGGAAAAGTCAACTCTGTAAGACCCAAACAAACAAGAAGTCAATAGGATTGGGGGCGTGCATAGTCAACCCTGTAAGACCCAAACAGGAAGTCGTTAGGATTTGGGGGTTGCTAAGTCAGCCCTGTAAGACCCAAACAAACAGGAAGTCTTTAGGATTGGGTGGGGGGTGCTAAGTCAACCCTGTAAGACCCCACCTCATCTTTCTCCTGATTTGCTCTGTCATGAGCTTCGTATGGCTGTGTAGAAGCACCAGAGTGCCAGCCCAACGTCTTCACAAGTCACAGGGTAGGCCCAGTGATAATGACAGTTGTGTGGCATCCTTGAGTTCAAATCAAGGGAATCCTGACCTCTGGGTATCCTGCCCAGGAATAAAAGACCTAGGGATCCTAGGGACCCCATCCTCACCTCAATGGAGGCTGCCAACAAGCTGAGTTCACCAGGCCCTTCCGCGCTCAGTCTGGATGATGAGGCAGTGTCATCCTGTTGTACGTCTCCCTTCAGCGCCAGAATCGTGGCCAGCATGCAGCTGACAACTTTTCATGAGGGTGGCAGCCGCAAAGTGGTTTATGGGGGGGGCCTCATGACTTCCTGACAGTTTGCCATACCTTCTGGTCCACCGTTACATACAGTACCCACCTTACTGTGGGCATGATGAGCCTAAGGAGGGAGACAGAGAATGAAAAGGTTAGAGCCAAGGCAGAAGGCCGTGCAGCCTGTGGATGCCCTATAAGTTTCCATGCATGTGAAGTCTGCCCTTCCAGTACAGACCGCAGACGTTGGGGTCTGAGCCACTCACCTTTGGGCCTCACTCCAGGCTCTCAAGCTCGGACTGCAGGAGCCCTGTCGCTTTAAGCCACTTGAGACAAACCTTGCAAGATTGGAAAGGCTAGCTTCCTAACAGTATGTCTAGTAAACCTGGATGTTCTTAGCTTCTGAATTCCAGAGATGAGTTGGGTGCAAATGCCAGAAATTAGGAATTCTGAATGCCACTCACTGCCTAGTGATCATTGCACACGACCCTGAAAAGGGTTGAGGGCTCACACCATGGCCACACAGCAAGTCATTCTAGGCCTCCAGCCCTTGCTTTCCCGTGAGACCAGCAGAACGGGCCATCCCTGCAGGGCTGGTTCACACAGTGGAAGGGACTCGTCCAACGCGCAGGTGCTCTTTGGATCTCTGGGCAGGCCGGAGAGGGTACCTTTCTGGTAACTCATTTGTCTCCCTGTGTTCCTTGCCCCAGCCTCTCTCCTCTTTGGAAACACGTGGGGGTAACTGCATCCAAGAGCAGCCAGTTCTCAGGGTACCCTGCACTGTTCCTCACAGGAGGCAGCCAGTCAACAGCTCTAGAAGTGTCACTTATTCCCTGGGAGAAAACTGTTCCAGAAGGTCCCACCAAGAGGTCATGGACATGGGACCTGGTCCAGCTCACTTCCCAAGAGTCTATAGGAGAGATACTCAGATGCTCTTTAGGAGTGGATGTGGAACCCCATATAGGCCTCTTCCGAGCTGGCTCGGTATCAATGACCACATCCTCTACAGTAGGCACAGAAGCCAGAGTGAAGCCAGGACCCTGGGAGGCACATTGGGTCCAGCAAAGACTTGGGAGTGGGTTCCAGGAGTCCTCTGGGTGTAAGTACTAGAGACAGTGGTGCCCAACAGACCAGGCAGCAGCAGGAATGGGGCTCCACTGTTAGCCCTGTCAACTATCATGGGTATGCTGTAGGCCTGGAGAACCCCACAGAGACCGCCACAGTGTAATTCTCACTGATAGACCGCCAAAGAGATCTCTACAGAGTCCCTGATACAGATCCACACTGAGAAACACCCCATAATTCCAAAGACGACTCCCAGAGACCTTCACGGCTCAAAACGCATCTCCACAGAGGACCCCACAGAAGGAGGTTGCTTACAGAGTCCTTGGCAGAAAGCCACAGAAAAGGGACCCTCCGCCCCCACCAAATCTTTACCAAAGATCCAACCAGACACTTCCATAAACTCCCCCAACACAGACACCACACATCTTTCAAGTCCCTGACAGAAATCCACATTGACAATCTAGAGTTCCAGTGATCTTCACAGACCCACCCACACACCCTCAAAGATGATCACAGATGTTCACAGAAAACCAGTGTGGGAGACAGTAGTGACTAATAAGATCTCTGCAGGTCCTGGGAGAAACCCACAGAGACACATTAAGTTCCATTCAGGGAGATTGACACTGGCATCTTCATATAGATCCCTAGAAGTGTACCCAGCCCTCCACAGGCCTGCACACAGAAACCAACACACACAGTCCTCTATCAAGAACCTCATAGAAATCACGCACAGACCCTCATAGAAATCACCCACAGGCTTTCAGAAACACACAGAAATGCTCCCACAGAGATTCACGCTGCAGCCCCGATAAAGACCCCCAAGGAGACTTCTGAATCTTGATAGATCTTACAGCATGCAAAAGTCACAAACTTCAGCGTCCACACAGAGATTTCAAAGAGGTTTTTTTTTGTGATAGAGACACTAAGGGAGACCTCAGAAACTTCTCAGAGCCCTAAGATTATAGATGCCACTTGGTGGCCTCTGGATGCCGCACATTACTCCTTCACAGAGATAGCACCCAGCCTTCCAGACCTCACACAAGCACCCTCAGAAAGAGGACCGTACAGACCCTGCCCCCTCCAGACCTCTCATGTTGCAGGCAGACCATGCAGACTCCCAGAGACCTCATACCATCCTTTGGAGTTCCACACAGAACATCTAGAGGTCTCGCAGAGAGATACCATGGAAAGACCTTTCACAAAAGTCACGCACGGTCCCCGGGTGAGAGAGCAGGGAGATGTCAACAGGACCTCATCAGCCCCACACGAGAGGTCTCAGACGCGGACTCAAGAATGACAGTGAGATGGACTGGGGTCTGGAGTTTATTAAAATAGTTGAGTCACGCCACGAGCAGGCAGACGGGCGATGGAGGGATGGTGGGTTTGAGGAGTCTTAATGGTCTGCACCAGAGATAGGACCATGGTGTTGGGGAAGGGCTGCTGGGGCTTCTGGGGCCTGAGCAGCAATTGAATTCTTATGATGTCATGTTCTTACGTCCCAGAAACCCTCACGGATTTTACATGCTGTCCTGAATTGCCCACCCGGAAGATGCAGGAACTTACCCAACTCCAGAGTTCTTGTGTGGACAATGTCGGAGAGACCTGCCCCAGCGCCCCAGCCTGAAAGTAACTCACGGTCACCGAGGCATATCTCTGTCTACAGAGACAGGGCAGAGATCTCGCAGAGGCCTGACACTGCCTGGAGGGCTACACACACACAGAAGCCCCCCAGACAGACATCTCAGAGTTCCCACAGACACTTCCCCAAGAGGCATCACCAGAGGGACCCAACCTAAAAGCCCAACACAATCAGATATGGCCACCCAACTGGGTTCTCTCCTTAGGGTAAAGCATGGGAATTTAGTTTCCCTCTGTAATTCCATGGTTTCTACTCACACTTATAGATTTAACATGTATGCCTACAAAATTGTGTTTTCCATGGACTTTTCAATAACTCTAACCTCTGATCTGTGGTTATTGTATAGCGGTTTTCTCGAGATTGTCACATGTCCTCCAGGAAGGGATTGGGTGGCTCAGGAGACTCAGGAAGCAAACAGACCTCTCATGTCTGGAAAATTACCTCCCCAGCTTTCTTGAAGGACCAGTAAAGGACTGCTGGAGGAGGAAAGTTCCACCTGCTCAGCCCAGGAGAGGAAATACTCAGACCAGCCAGGCCACATGCAAGGTGTGTGAGTTCCAGAGATGCAGCCCATGTGAACTGTCACCATGTGGGGCTGGGCTTTCCAGTGATGAGGCTGCCCTTTAAGTCATTCCTGTCCAGAAAGCAACTCCTCACCCCTCCTTCTGTTATTAACTCCAAGAAAAACTTATTGGTTCCACAAGCTGGGCTTTGGTGCATCCTATTTTGCAACATAGACTTGTATGTATAGTGTCTCCTCAGGAAAAAAATCTCTCCTACAGCATGGTATACAATCATACATTCCTACAACACAGTGTACAGTCACAAATTTCAGACAAAATGTATTGTCACCCTTTGATGAGAAGCAGTGTCTTATTTGCCTAGTTTTAGTTGTGAGTTACTCATTTGGCGTCAGTGACACTTTTATTTTTTGTTTCTTATTTCATCGTGGATATATTTTACTCTGGAAACAGAAGCAGAGATCACAGAGGAAAGCTACCTACTAACTTGTTCTCCAAGGTTTGCTCTACTTGCTTTCTTACATACATCATGACCAACTGCACAGATGTGGGATTTGGACTTGGCCCTCTACGGCAATCATTAATCAAGAAAATGCTCCACAGACATTCTCATAGGCACACTTGGTTTAAAGACTTCCTCATTGTTCCTTCTTCCCACAGGACTCTAGACTGCGCCGAATTGAAAAGACTAACCAGCAAAACTGACCCCTTGTCAATGTGACCCACAAATACATCATTATTGAACTATAATGCTTACTTTCTTCCCTACCGCCTAGCTTCACGTTAATATCAATGCCACAGCTGAAATCATGGTCCAGCTTTCAAAAAGTCTGGGTTCTTTAAGAATTTTAACACTGTCATAGTTCAGTGTTTCACAGGATTTATCCCAGGGGCATGGCATGGCTTTTTGGAGCCCATTCCCTATGGAGGAATACCTTGCTCAGCCTTGATACGTGGGGAAGGGGGGCAGGGACATGGTCCTGCCTAAACTTGGTATGCTAGACTTGGTTGACTACCCAAGGAAGTCCTTACCCCATCTGAGGAAAGCGGGGAGGGAAGGGGAACTGGGGTTGGTATGTAAAATGAAAATGAATTTTAAAAAATTTAAGTTCAGTGCTTCAGGCCCTCTAAATTAACACCAGCAAAGCTCATACAAACTCACAGAGACGGAAGCGTAAGCACAGAGCCTGCACAGGTCTGTTGTACCAGGCGGCTTGCAAATGTATTATGGCTCCCAGTTAGTGCTTTTCATGGGATTCCTGAGTGTGCAAACACTGGGTCTGCTTCTTGTGCCTTCTTTTGGGCTCTTCTGTTGGCTTATCTTGTCCAGCTTCACTGTGGTGGTTTTTCTTTTATCTTATTATATTTTATTTTTAAACAAAGGAATGAATCAATGAATGAATGCAAGAATGAATGAATGAAAACCTAGCCACTAGGGTAAAGGTTAACAACTGAACTGCCACTTACCCCTGCTGGGGGAGGGAAATCAGTTTTCTACAACAGAATGGCACCGGGTATACCAATCACTCCACATTTTTTGTATATGTGGGGGGGGTGGAGTGGTTTTATTTGGTTACTGTTTGGGTTTGGGGGGTGCTGTGGTTTTATTTTGGTTTTTCTGTTGTTTTGTTACTGTACTGGGTTTTTTTCATTTGTTAAGGAAGAACTTAAACTTGGGTGGGTAGGGAGGGGGGAGGGTATCTGGAAGTAATTGGAGGAGAAGAATACGATCAAAATATTTTTAAATAATAAAAATATAACTTCAAAAGTATACAGCCTTACTTTAGAAGGACATTCTCCAGTCAGTGCAGAATTATATTCAGTCTGTTTATGATCTGCGAATTTGATGTTTCATTGTCATTTATTTCTAATAGTTTCATATGAAAAGTCACTTTTCATCATTCTTTGCCTGTATCTTGGAAAATATGGTCATTTTCTTTAGGTTTTCACTTCTAATTTCCAGTAACATCTTGGCTAAGATACATCACAGTACTTATAATAATAAACCTTATTTAACTGGTTTGAGGATCTTATCAGTTTGGAGTTTGTTTGTTTTTTTCACTGAAACAGTCATGCATGGCTTGTCTTTAATTCTAGCTCTTGGGTTACTGAATAATGGGTTCACAAGTTAAGGTCCAGACTAGAGTAAGTAGCAAGACTGGATATCAAAAGATGATTCATTTTTCTATGCTGTTTTGGAGAACTCTTTATTGTTATGCCATTAGCCCTACTCCCACTTATTTCTCCTGTTTTTCATAGCTAAGTTTATATGTGTTTTCACATCACTATTTGTTTTCTTCTCACATAAGAGGTAGAGATTTCATAATTATCCTTTATCAACTTGTTTCCAACTTGTATTCTTTGAAAAATTCCATTTAACAAAAACTGATAAATGAATCTACCTCTGGAAACTCGGATTTTTCACTTCAAAGAAAAAGGAAGGGGGGTTCGTTGTTTCTTTGAACTATCTTCCTGTGTTTTTGTAAAATATAAAACCAAATGCATATCTTCTTATTCCAAAAATAGTGAATCGGGGCATAGTTACAATGAAATCAAAGCAATCCAAGGTTAAATATTGCAAAGAACTCATTGTCCAACCTCTGAGATTCAGTCATGATCTTCTGGGCTCCATAGAGCATAGGTAGTTCCAGTTCTCTGTCTCTAACCTCCACAACAAACACAGTTAGTCCATACATTCAAGGAAGTTTCACTCCACACCTGTTGCTATCTTTAGGGTCATCCCAAGAAACCAGCATCTACAAAATGATTTATCTGTGTTCTGGGACCTTTTCTGAGCATCTTTCTCACGACCATTTCCAGTTGTGCTTAGCAAAGATCATGAGGGTTCACACTATACGTGGTATTTGACAAAAGAGGAAGAAGTCCATGCTACAGTAAAATCAAGCTGTTGAGAAGATACAGATGAACAACAAGTAAAACTGATACAAATGAATGCAATAAAGCCTACCTACATAGGTCATGTGTAGTAGAATGAACTCAAGGACACTCACCTTTTGATATTCCAGTGGTTATTTGTCATGAAACATAGGAGAAAATATGTTGTCTTCCAGTGTAAAACATGAGAAGAAAGATGCCCAGGCTCTTCACATTCCCATACTAAAGATTTGGAAGGAAATTTATTGATCACAAAAGTATTTTATGATGTATATCCAGTGAATAACCTGTAAGCATTTACAGATTTGGAGGACTTGCCAACTCCAAGAAATAATTATATAAAATTGATACATGGAAATTTTTGTGCAACTGTTTTAAATAAAAGAGATTTCAGGTGAGCAACTGAGTTAGAGCAGTCCATTTTTCTCAATTTCCACAAGCCGATTCAAAATTGCTCATGACTGCCTTACAAAATTTCCTTCTTGCTTGAGATAGAGACACAACAGAAAGACCTGACTTGCAAGGTTGTCCAGAAAAGATAGCCAAGCCTGTACATTTGCAAACTGAGCAGTGGACTCCAATTTAGGGACGGCCCTTTTGTTGGGGTGATCTTTTCCACAACAAAACTGCTTTCCAGTAGTCCTGCTCCTGAAAGAAACCCCTCACCCATACTGTTGTGGGTAAACCCAGTAAAATCTCATTGGTTCACCAATGTGGACATTGGTACAATCTTGAATTTTGTCTGCCATGGTTTTCCTTCTTGGGGAGTAGATGTGCACGGGAGTGTGTGTGTGTGTGTGTGTGTGTGTGTGTGTGTGTGTGTGTGTGTGTGTGTGTTGTGGGATATCTGCTACCACTGTGACACCCTGTGACTGAGTTGATAAGGTCAATCTTGAATCAGGAGGCAGACCCAGCAACTAATTGACGAGAATTAGTCATGGAAAATACAGAGGACACAAGATATTGCCAAAAGCACAGGAAGGAGTATAGAGGTACTCGGAGATTGGTGGGCCGTTTGGCCCTTACCTTTTTTGGTATGGAAGTGCGAAGAGATAGCCAGCTGGTCCCTCCTCCATTGCTTCTTCGATCTATCAGGTTTTCACCCTGATATCTTATTTCTGAGTCCTTATTGGTAATAGAAAACATAGATAATCACACAATGTGTATGTGATCTACCAAGAGAAATTACGTCATAAAAGCGACCCAAAATTATTTTCTGAGCTTTTCACTGTCTAGGTTCCTTGAGGCATCTTAGAGGTCACCTCCAGTACTTGTGAGGAGCCCCCCTTGGCTCCATTGCTCCTGTTAATCCTGCACCACTTTTTGCATGAGCAAGGGTCTTATTGTCATGTTGCTTCGAATATATCAGGGACATGTTCGCCTGCAAAGGTCATAATTGTTCTTGAATGATTTTGTCTTGAGTAGGGTACAAATGCTTTTATCTCTGAGCAATGTTCTGATCAAGGTCGTATGTATTTGAAAAGTTTTAGGGAGTGTTTAGAGGAGGCCCACCATGCTCTGGGTCCTCACTGGACTGGGAAACAAGGGGTAACACATTGGCTCACTCTTGTTTCTTCCATCCTCTGACTCTGGCATCCCAATTCTTAGCTGTGAGCTGTATAGAGAGCTCTACTAGATCTTAATAAAAAAAGCCTGGTGTCAGATATAGGGGTAAATGTTGAAAAAAATCAAAGAGACAAAGGAGCAAGCCGCAGCCACACCTTACCTCGCCAACTTCCCAACAGAAAACAGAGCAAGCTCCTGTCTCTTCCCGCCTTATATTCCTCTCTCCAACCAGCCATCTCACTTCCTGTCTCCATAGAGACCTCCAGACCTCTATGGTTAATTAATGGCTAGCTCCACCCTCTGGCCTTCAGGCAAGCTTCATGTGTTAGACTACAAACAAGATCTTATCATAGTGAGCAGCTAACGTACAGTTAGTTTTACTAATTGAAGTAGGACTAATGCGTATTGTTTTCTCTCTTTTGTAACTTTAGAGGAAACAGCATCCGAGAATATTTCGTACTCTGAATAATTCATATTTCAGCGACACACTTACACTATTGAAAGAGTACAACCAACCCTCGAGGTTCAATTCAGACTCAAAACTGACTATAGATGATGATCTTAAGGGACCAGTTTCTACAGCACAGACAAAATAAGAGTAGGATCAACTTAACAGCAGATGTTCTGTGTAGACAAAGCCTCGAGGCTATAGCCAGAAAAGCAAGTGCACATTCATAAACACACAATCAATTCACCTTACCACAAGATGGTCCCAAAACTTATGGAAACAATGTACTCCAAGGTTGTCCCACTCTGTTATCTGCCTTATTTTGTTATAAGCACACACTGGGGTCAGAAGCAACACTCAGTGATAGTAGCAAGTTTAGGTCAAGCAAGAAAACCAATTAGTGGAGAATTGTTTTGAGACAGTTTCCAGTGGACCCTGTATGCCTTTACACGCCTCAGGGAGCCCCAACACCCACAAACTAGCCTAGAGGCAGCAAGAACACCCCTTTCTAGGGGCGGCATGAGCACCCCTTTTATGTACTTTGCAGAAGAGATGCCTGAGTTCATTTTAATCCAGAAACAGGCTACATTCCTGTGATGGGTGCCCTGTGAACCCATGGACTGTCTGAGTTTTAAATCTCCCATAACAGTTCTGTACAGACTCAAGTCAACAGAATCAATGGTGCTGGTGTACAATGAAGCACTTTTCTCTGTTCCCTGATTACAGAAACCTTAAGGCACATAATGCAACCATTACAGTATCCATCAGATTTTCAGCGTTTATATTAAGTTAATCATTATCGACACAGGCAAACAAACTACTACACAAAATCACAGATCATCAACAGTTACACAAAACCAGCAATTATCATAAACAGGCTGATAAGAAAAAATGCAGTCACAACCAGAGTATACGCCAAGATTTGATTTTCAATTACAAAGGATTTCAAACAAAAGTTGCAAAAAACACAGTTAATGTGGGTGTTTAAAGCTCTGCTCTCTATAAAGAGCTTTCACAGGCTGGAAAGCGGAATGCCCAATTGAGAGATCAAATCACCAGTTGATTCATGTATCAGCACTTGAGATAAAAGGAGAAAAAAAAGTGGCCCTTTAGAAATACTATTGCTGTCTACTGTAATGTATTATACAGCTCAATGTGGAATCCACAGGTCAGAAAGGGTGTTGCTCATTATGGTAAATTTCTGTATGCATTTGTGTGTGTGTGTGTGTGTGTGTGTGTGTGTGTGTGTGTGTGTGTGTATGCATTGTGGTATGTATGTGTGATGTGTGCTGTGGGTGTTATGTAGTGTGTATGTGATGCATGTATATGTGTGTATTTTTGTGTGGGGTGCATACTGTGTAGTATGTGAGTGTATTTGCCTAAAAGAAGGTAAGAATAAGGAAGAAAAAATCATTGTGGGTAAATCGAAACTCTTAAGATTCACCAGTTGGATGGGGAATTCATATCCGTAAATATAGGATATTTGGTACCTGAGCATCCTTGAGGGCAAGTAATAACCTCTTCATCCTTGTGAGTTGAAATACTTGTTGGCTGGCCGGGACTTCTGAGCAGCAGTGATGCACCCTATCACGGCTTTAGAAAGTGAAGTAAGTTTATCCATAGTGAGTCATACACTTTGGGCAATAAATACATGTACTTGATGATGAGTTAAGATTGCTTGAATGAGGACCAGCCAAGAGTGAAAGTGTATAGAGGGTGTGTAGAGTTAGCCAATACTTTGTACTTGATGAGTTAAGACTGCTTGAATGAGGACCAGCAAAGAATGAAAGTGTAGATGGTGGTGTAGAGATGAATGAAAACTCATTTCAGGCTTACACACCAAGCTCTGAAGAAGCCCACCTGGTTGGGGGCTGATGAAAAGGCTGCTGCTCATGAGCCTTGGGGGCCTCTTCTCCCAATGAGTAGAACATTGACTGCTGACTGTGTCTTTTGTTTGGACTCATGGAATTACTCTCCCCTGATCCGTGGGTTTGGTATCATAGGCCACTGTGACTCAGAGTGGTAGAAATTATACAGTAGATGCTTGTAGGCCATTGCCCTTTGAGAGTGACCAAGCCAATGTCCTTCAACCGTGTCTCCATGCGTCCTGATATCTTTCACCAGGGATTAATTTCTGCCAAGAGTGGGAATGAGCCACTGGCACTTGGAGTCAAAGTATGAGTCATTGATTTAGGGAGATAGAAAGATAATGAATAGACACATTTAAGAAAACAAAAAGAGATTCAAGATGAAAGAGCCCCATAAAGGGAGCCACACAGACAGAATGTGAGTAGATTTACTGTGTAGCTATGTTATTTACGGATGTCATATTGTATGACCAGAAAGACTGGACTACAATATCCTACTACTTGGTGACCCCATATTTTCTTTATTGGGAGCTGTCAAGGGGTGAGTTCCCTGATGGAATGCTCTTATAGTCTCCCAGAAAGAGAATTGAGCCCAAGGATAGGTAGAATCATAATTACAGTTGCATTACAAACTCTGTGTGGACTCCTGTCTCTGGTTCCTCGGTGCTATTGGTGGAAGTGGAGGTTAAGAGGATTCAGAGAAAGGCAATGCAGGTAGAGACATCTACCTACCCAGTGTTTCCAGGTCCTTGACACAGTCTCTAAAAGAATTCATAGCAGAGTTCCAAGTCATGCATGGGAAAGGGAATTTCACTATACAGCAACATACCCAGTCAAAGGGCGGGCAAAGTTTCCTTAAGAGAGAATCAGCTAAGGGGTTTCCTTGTCAAGCCTTAGACTAAATCCAGGGGAAGAATGCTGCATTATTTGCTTTTCACTGAAATGGGGTGACAAGGAATATTTTATTTCATTGTCGCGGCAATAGGCACGCTAGAAGGCCACAGGCAGTTTTTCTTTCAAATCAAGTTCAGTTTGGTAACTGCTGGTCCTATGTGGAGAGGGTATGTGGTGCTTTCTTTGCAAGTGTCTGCTTTCACGTTACTGCTTGGTTTGTGGTTTCCTGTTTCCTGGTCAGTTGCTACTTCAAGACCAGTGTGCTGGGGCGTTAACCTGCTACGTTGATTATTGATAATTGTTACCATTCCCTGTGTGTGGCTTCTGCTTTATCATTTTTCACCTTCATTGCCAGCTGTTATGGGATTTTGGTCAGTTTTGGTGGGTCCTGGATAAAAGGAAGCACTTACATACATCACAGGGGGGGTGTTGTTGTTGTTTGGTTATTTGGAGACAGGGTTTCTGATGCTGTAACAATAAACGGCACACTTACTGAGAATAAAACTAAGTATTTATTGTAGAAATTACTCACAAGATACCAAACAAGTAACCCAGATGAGCCAAGTAGTTTTCCCCGCTGCCGAACCGGAAGCTGAACTCCGGGAAAAGAGACCAAGACTTCCTGTGTGCTGTCTTTTATGCCTTCCCCCGTAACGCCCCCTAGCCATGCCCAAAAGTGGGCCTGGCTAGTGACGTAGTTCACCGCCTACGTACGTATATGTCTTTATGTCCGTCCGTCCGTCCGTATATGTCTTTAGTCATGCTTAAAGTGGGTGTGGTTAGCGGTGTGGTAAACCACTCTTTTATTACCTCATCTGTATGCACCTCTAGTAAGTCACATGGTTAATGGCGGCATACAGGCTTCCTCCTACAGGTTTCTATGTATAACAGTCTTGACTGTCCTGGAGCTCACTCTGTAGTCCAAGCTAATCCCCCCGGGCTCTCAGAGATGGCCCTACCTGTGCTCCCTTCCCCCCCATCCCTGAAAGTGCTGGGACTACAGGTGTGCACCGCCACCACCTGGCTTCGGGGCTCTTCTTTAGAGAAACTGTTTGTGTTGTGATTAGAAGCCATGACTGCAGCTAATGAAGAGAACTTCCCCTAATGGAAGCGAATATCTGTCTGGGGGAATGACACGGAATGACATCTGCAGCTGTGTCCATCCAGCCAAACGACCGATCTGAGGTATTTTTGGCAGCACAGTTCTAGTCGCCACCAACTGGTGTTTGCCCAACACCGAGCAAGGGGGATCACGGTGTACTTATTGCTTGACAGAAAATAAGGAAGGCAAGCATCTCTACAGTTAAAGTAGGCTGCTTAGGGTCTACATATGAACAAGAAACAGAACAAAGGCCTTTGAAGGCCAGCCCGTGTGGGTCACAGCTGACAGAACAAATTCGTGGGCACTTGTGGAGCTTCAATGACAACTGTGTTATGAAACACTGGAGAAAGTATGTGTTTCCCATTCATTTTCTAATATAAAATATGCAGAGAGAGGCTCCCAGTCTCTCTGGGGTCCCACAGTATTCAAGCAAAGGCAGACAGCAAGCAGCAGCAGCAGATATTTGGTTTTTTTGTTCTTCTTTTATCAGGAGTGGATTTTAAGGAGAAAGGGGAAGTCTGTGCTGGAATGGATTGGTAAATCCTGATTGGACAGATTGTCCACTGTAGCCAAACAATGAATTTGATTGCTGGACCTTAGTGTTCAGTCTCAGGAACAAGCCAGTGGCCAAATAAGGTAACAGACCTTGAGGGCCTAGCTTTAGGAGTGTGATATAGTGGTGTAGACATGGAGAAGGAAGGGGAAACGGCAATATTCCCAAATATTGTTTATGAATGTTTGCTTACATTTAAATGGGGTTGGTTTTAAATGGTTAGGGATCACAGTCAATCTCCTTCTAAAGAAAAAGTGTGGAAATGATATAGAAATGAATACATTATATAGATTTTGGCTTATTGATACAAATTTAAGATCAATTTTGTTATATATATTTCTCTTGTTTAGTTATTGTATTCATACAGCTTACTTAAAAATGTAATGTATAATTAAGTAGAAACTATAGATAGTTACCTATGATAGTCAAAACTTACATTTAGGTTAGTTAGGTTTTCTAGATATATAGAGATATATTTCAAATGGATAGACATTCTTGAAACCTTCCAAAGACCTACAGGATATGGCACTTGGAATGGCTTAGGGTTTTTCATGGCAGTGAGACACAATTACTCCTGTCAACAGCAACTGTGTCAGAAAGAAGGATGGGCATCAAAGAAACTCATTATGGAGTTTGCTTTCAATATGGCAGGACTAGCCATTTGGGCAAGAAACTGCTCTTGTCTGGACTATTTGAATGTTGCTGCATGAAACATGCAGGACCCACAGGAAAGTGACTGCTGAACTTGATAGGACATTGCTACAGGGTTCCTGTTTCATGGAAGAGTCTGCCAGACATCCTACAGGACACAGAGAAAAGAACTTCCAATACAGACAGTTTAAAGTTTTCTGATTTTGCTGATAAGTCTGCCAGACTCACTATGGCCTATGGGCTCAAGTCTGAACATTACAGAAGAACTTCGGGTGACTGACCAGGCAGCAAGTTGTCTCTGTCAGTTCTAGAGTTTATATATTATCCTTCTGTGGTCATTGATGGAGTTGAAGACAGACAGCTAGTTTTCCTTAGCTACGATAAAAGATATGTTACATATAAGACTTTAGACTCACAAAGATAGGATACATTAAACATTTTCTTTAAATCTTGCTAAATGTTATTAGACTAAATATTGCAATTATAGTTCTTACTTGATAACTGTTTTGTTATATATAATTTGACTATTTTAAAGATAAACCTTTCCTTTTATTTAGACAGAAATACATGTGTTTCTCTTATTGGTTGATGAATAAAGCCCTGTAGCTAATGAGGCAGAATGATAGGTGAGACTAGGAGACAAGGAGGATTCTGGCAAGTGTAGGCAGAGAGGTCATCATGTAGGATGCCAAAGGAGTAACATGTCTCCAGACATTTCTCTGGAAATACTTAGACATAGAAATGGGTTAGTAATTAAGATAGAGCTAGCCAATAAGAAGACCTAGCCAATGGCCAACAGATTTATAAACAATATAGTGTTTCATGTGTTATTTAGGGGCTGAAGCAGTGGTGGGACCCAGGCAGCTGGCAGGAAAGCATACACCTAACATTTGTCTACATTTGATGCGGATGGCTGCTTACCTAATGTAACACTGGAAAATAATAAAATAAAATATAGGTGGCCATACTGTCTAATAAAAAGTTATCCCATGATTCTCACTAAAACACAGGTAGGAAAGCTTTATTAGGGAAATAGGTAAAGGGTTCTTTACTAGTAAGCCCCGAAGGGACAGAAAGTTTGTCCTCAGAGGCTACATTGACACAGGTGGGGGATGATATACCCAAGGAGCAGGTTAGAGCTCTGTATGGGTAAACTGTGAAGGCATAACACATTTCCGATGTAAAAATAAATTCTTCCTTTGGGCAATACCCACATGTGATTCCCTGGGTGGCAGGGGCTATTATAACACTGGGGATCTAAATCTTAAGTTATGTCTTTCATAGCTTACATACGCCTGTAGAAAGTAGTTTCTTGTAACTGAAGTTAGCATATTTCCTTTTTAAACAAGAATTTTGCTAAGTAATACAATATGAAGATTGTTAGAAGTATATTTAAAATAATCATAATTTCAAATTTTTCTGAGATCTCTTAGGAATTCTGATTAATTTAAGATGCTGAATCTGAAGAGGCAGCACCACAGGGACTTGAAAACACTGAAGCTTCTGCAAGGCAAAGGACAATGTCAACAAAACGGCAGCACACAAAATGGGAAAAGATCTTCTCCAACATCTGACAGAAGGATGATCTCCAAAATATACACAGAACTCAAGAAGCTAGTCACTAAAATACCAAGTAATCCAATTAAAAAGTGGGGTACAGAACTAAATAGAAAATTCTCAATAGAGGAATCTAAAATGATTGAAAGAAGCTTAAGAAAGTGGTCAACTTCCTTAACCATCAAGGAAATGCAAATCAAAACAACTCTGAGATACCATTTTACACCTGTCAGAATGGCTAAAATCAAAAACACCAATGACAGTTTATGCTGGAGAGGATGTGGGAAAGGGGAAACACTCCTTCGCTGCTGATGGGAGTACAAACTGGTACAGCCACTTTGGAAATCAGCATGGCAGTTTCTCAGGAAAATGGGAATCAGTCTACCACAAGATCCAGCAATTCCACTCTCAGACATATACCCAAAAGATACACATTCATTCAGTAAGGACATCTGTTCAGCTATGTTCATAGCAGCATTATTTATAATAACCAGAACCTGGAAGAAACCTAGATGCCCCTCAACTGAAGAATGCATAGAGAAAATGTGTTATATTTACACAACGGAGTACTACTCAGCGGAAAAACACAATGGAATCTTTAAATTCGCAGGCAAATGGATGGAAGTAGAGGAAACCATCCTGAGTGAGGTAATCCAGTAACAAAAAGACAAACATGGTATGTACTCACTCATATATGGATTTTAGACATAGAGCAAAGAATTACCAGTCTACAATCCACACCACTAGAGAAGCTAGGAAACAAGAGGTCCCCCGGAGAAGCAGAAAGATCTCCTGAGCTAATTGGGAGCATGGGGGGAGGAGAGAGGGAGTTAGGAGAAAGAAAAGGAGATTAGAGGAGAGGGGGGAGGAAGACATGAGGGACCAGGAAGATTGATTTGGGGGAACAATAGAGGAGAGCAAGAAAAAAGATACCATAAGAAATCTGTCACTAGGAAAATATCCAAAGATCTACAAGGATGACCCCAACTAACAATCTAAGTAATGGTGGAGATGCTACCTTAAATGTCCTTCCCCAATAATGAGATTGATGACTACCTTATATGCCATCCTAGAGCATTCATCCAATAGCTGATGGAAACAGAAGCAGATGCCCACAGCGAAACACTGAGCCAAACTCCTGGAATTCAGTTGCAAAGAGGGAAGAACGATGAGCAAAGGGATCAGGACCAGGCTGGAGAAAACCGTAGAAACAGCTGACCTGAACAAGGGGGACTCATAGACCCCAGACTGACAGTTGGGAAACCAGCATAGGATGGAGCCAGATCCCCTGAAAGAGGATGTCAGTCAGGAGGTCTGGGCAATCTATGGGGCCTCTGGTAGTGGATCAGTATTTATCCCTAGTACACAAATGGACTTTGGGAGCCCATTCTACATGGAGGGATACACTCTCAGCCTAGACACACAGGGGAGGGCCTAGGCCCTGCTCCAAATGATATGACAGACTTTGAAGATCCCCCATGGAAGACCTCACCCTCCCTGGGGAGCAGAAAGGGGATAGGGTGGGGGGGCAGTGGAAGAGGGGAGGGAGAGGGAACTGGGATTGACATGTAAAACAAGTTTGTTTCTATTTTACATAAAAAATAGAAAAAAATTAAAAAGAAAACACTGAAATTAGCTTCTTTTCACTCCATGTTTTCCAAGATCTGCAATGCAGAGAGTAAAGAGAGAGGTTTTAGAGAGAAGAAACAGTAATAAAGAGAGTTACTTTCAGATTATGTGAGCCTGCTTTTTCCTAAAGGCCCTCTTAGGTAGACAGAACTATTTCCTAAACCCCACGACACTGAGGTCTTCTTTGTATTACCCCAGAGCAGATTATGGAAGCTAGTTTTCCATGGTCTGCATTATATGTTGTAATTGTAAAATGAATTACTGTTGCTGAATAAACATACTTGTGAAACTTTAAACTGATGTTGAAAGGACTTGGTTGTGTCCTTCAGGGTCTTGCTGCAGACAGACCAGGTGTGCAGAGTTTACCTGGGGCAATGTGAGGGAGGAGGAGGAGGAAGACCTTTATCAGATATGGAGTATGATATGCAAAACTGACTTGTCAGGTCTCCAAAGGCATGATACCAGAAAATGTGAAGCCAAAATTATTAGCACATGACTCAGAGAGGTCTGAACCGAGATGGTCTGAGTGCTATCTATCCAACTTTGTATAGCAGTGTCTTTCTTTCAGTGACTTGCAGTCATGCAATGGGTTCCTCTCTGACTTAATCGTCTTCTCCTGTTTTTTCGGTGCATCTCTACATTTCTTGGCATGAGTTTAGATTCTGTGTACATTGTGTGGCTTAGGGGAAACAAATGCCGAACCTACCTTCACCAGAGGCGGGGAGGAAACAGAAGTTATAAAGCAATAAATAGAGAAGAAAAGCAGGCTGTTGGCATGGAATGGAACATTAATAACGTTAGGCAGCAGGTAAATAGTGACACATTCCTTGAGACCCTGTTTATCTCTTAATGTTGCCACTTTTTCACGCTGTTTAAGGGCAACTGCATTTCAACATGGCTGTGGTTGGAGACAAATGCTTGACCTTGAGTTCTGTGGTTGGTGATATTTTACACGTCAGTGTGATTTTCCATAACACCACTGAGCTAAGCGCCCACCATGGCTTAGACAGAAACTTTCATGTTATAAATATTTTACCACACAGAGAGTGACGGTTCAGACTAGGCTTCTATATGTGGGATCGGTTTAACCTCTAGCAGAAATAAGTACGCAAGTGTGAATGCACAATGATTGCAATTGTATCAATCAGGTCAAAAATATTGTTTAAAATTACATGAAATCACATGATAAATTAATTGAACAACTTCTACAATGAATATGTATTTATGTGATTAGGATAATTACAAACATTATTGCATTGAGGGCTGCATTCCTTACTTCCTAAACTGTAGGAGCTAAGATTTACATACATACTTTTATCCACTACTGTTTTCATCTGTCTAAAACCTCTTCAGTTCTCTTTGTCTTAAGTTCTGATATTAAGGCTCATGGAGGTGCGTTTATAGAATTAAAACTCAGAATGAATATTGAGAAAAGCAAAAAAAAATGCAGAGGGAAAAAAGGAAGCTGTTTCCCAAAGACCTTGGTCACTTTTTAAATTTTAGTACCCATGTTTTTCTGCAAATGGCTCATATTTGCAGATGGGGGGGGTAATTCCCGAGTGAAGGGACAAGGCAAAGCCATTCCAAATTCCAGGTAGTATGAGGAGACCTGGCACACCATCTGTTCCTTTTCCATCTAGGGTTGACTTTCACCTTTTCGTTCCTGACTGAATAAGCCTTCTGTTAAGACTCTTATGACATCTGTGTCCTCACGAAGACTGAAGTCAATGTGCTCTAGTGTCTGTATACTCACAGGATCCTACCTTAGCTTGAACAAGAAACACTGCCCTAGGGTATACTGGCTCAACCCATTCCAGGATATTTTAACCAAAACCACTTTATTTTTTAAAGTAAAATCAGTGTTGGGCTAAAATTAAACACAGAATTATCTGGAAACAGTTTTCTATTGATAAACCCTACAAACACAAAGTAAGGATTCAAGGTCTCGAGGTTGATTGGCCACATTGCCCAACAGTCACACATTACAAATTATCCCACCCCACGAAGGGATGTGATCAGCTGTGGATACGTTCCTGGAGTCCTGAGACCTGGAGGGTCAGTTTACTCACTGACACATTCAGTTACAGGCAGGACAGGACTCATGGGTGGGGCTTCCCTAGGCAAAGACTCAGTTGTTAAAAATCTAAGGGAGATTCAGTAAGACAGATCTGTGGAACCCAAGGAACCCTGAAACTCAAATCCGTGGAGGGCATCTGAGGAGCGGCAGACATCCCAGGTGAGCCCACTAGGCCAGTGAAAGTAGACCAGGATCTCACACTAGAAGACAGGCCTGGATAGACTCCCTCAGGAAAGTGGGAAGATCTCCCTGGGATGACATGTCCACAGTCTCTTCAGCCCTGGTGTACGGGAGCAGGGGACAGTGGAAAGAGAAAGCTAAGAAATAATCAGATCCCCACCAAGATTCCCAGTCTGTGCTATTCCCAGTGAGAAATATCTGGGCCTGGCCACAGGGACATTCAGGGTGTCACCTGTTCACAAGTGCTGTGACCTCACTTCTTATGTCAATGGGCATCGTTTTCTTGCCTGTGCTATGCCCCTGGCCTGGCCCTACTTGGAGTGTTGAGAACCCGGTCTTAAACGTGGCCCGCCCTTGTGCCTCATCTGGCTTCTAGTTCCTTGGCCATGTGACCTCCCTTCCATATTTAAAAGTGAGTGTAAAGCCTGAAGGTACAGTCTCAAGTATAGGACAGAGGGACTAGTGGGTGTCGCCCTTCCCTTATTCTTTAGGGAGGACTCACCAAGAAGTTCTTGTCCAAGAAGTGAAGTGTATCTCCTGCTCTATGTTGGTCTGGAATGATGTTTTATATGTACTCAAACTCCTGGAGTCTCCTTCGTCTATCTGTGCTTGGGGTCAGAAGTCGTGTTAGAAAAGGTTTGTTAGGGTGACCTCAGGGCTATGGGTCAAAATATCAAGCTAAGTATATCCTAAGTACTTACTTCAAGCTTTAAACGTCTGGACCACAAGGGACATCAATTTATTCTGAACAAAAGTTCACAGCTTTCACACAATGAGCAAAAACCAAAGAATCAAAGAAAAATTAAAATAGTAAGATCTAATGTTGAGATGATGTTGCAAGGGCAAGCTGTTGAATATCAGAAGAGGCAAACCTGATCGGCTACTCAAGAAGACAGGAAGTGCTTAAGGAAGACTGTGCCTGGGGTTCCATTTTGAGGAGAGTCTGTCAATCCTCAAGTGGCCCATTGTTCCAGTAGGAGTTTCCTGTTTCTCATTTTGAGTATCTGTCATAAAAGAGCATTTGACCCTAGATAAGGATTATTAATTTCCTGGTGTTTAAAACTGGTGGCACATGCCTTTAATCCCAGTACTCTGGAGATGGCAGCAGGCAGATCTCTGTGAGTTCAAGGCCAGCCTAGTCTATACCAAGAGCTCCAGGACAGCCAGGGCTACACAAAGAAACCCTGTCTCCAAAAACCAAAAGAACAGAAATAGACATTTGAGTTGGCCAAAGCTGGTGGGGTCACCTTATATTCCTGGTTACACTTTGCTCTTGGGTGCTTAGGCCATGTAGGTGGTCACAGACAATTGTCATATGTACTTAAAGCCTACTGAGACCTCTTAGAGCTCACTCCTAGTGACTTAGAAGAAGCCCCTGAATCCTCTAGTCTTTCTCATTTGCTATGACATCTAATGGCTGACTCAGGGTTCTGCTGAGCAAGTGGCTTCCTTCAGAAGCACAGGAGAGGGTGTCAGTCTCCATTGGCTCTTCTCCCTGTAGGTTGTACCCCAGTTAATAGCTGGAGATATCCTGTCCTCAGCGAAGAGGACAGGTCCCATCCTGTCTTGTGTCTTAGCTGACAAAGATTATAAGGGACAAAATACTGAGTGTTCTCTCTGACCACCATGCCATTGTTGGTGTAGGTCCCTACACTTTCAAATTGCCCACCCAGGATAGCTTTACCAGTATTGAAATTTTAGCTTTCACATTACATTTAGATAAATTTAGACAACAAGTCAACAGTTTTAAATGAATCTTGATTTTGCTAAGACTATTTACTCAAATGGTTAAAGGCTAACAAAATTGGCAAAATCACAAGTAATTATGTTGAGTATGCATATTTTTAAATTTTAAAATAAAAATTTACAGGTTACTATTAGCAAGCTAGTATCTCAAGAGAATTCAATTTATTTAAATAAAAGTTTGACCTTATAACTTTTAATAACCCTTAGTCATTTGTCATCTGTAAATCTTACCTCACACATACTCATTTTTTTCCTACCTGTCTGTAACCTTTCTTGGTATTCCTCTCATATTAGAGCTTTCTTAGTGAACAAATCTTTTATCGTACAAAATCCATTCTTAACCTAAGGCATTCTCTTTTCCTTTTCAATCTTTCAACCAACAAACTCATTTTTTATGTCCCTGTCTCTTTCACCTACTGACTGTTTCATTTTTATCTCACCTCTCTAAAGCTTGTATTTTACACCTTTTTCTTCATTTTTTTAAAAAAAGTTTAAGTTAAAACATAATTATATAATTTTCTCTCTTCCCTTTCCCCTTCCAATGTCCTTTCCCTCCAACTACCCCTCTGCTTCCCCTTACTCTCTCTCAAACTCATAGACTCTGCCTGTTTACTATTATGGCTACATGTATTTCATAAATACAATATTCTGGGCCCTTTTCTTGTTGCTTGTGTATACATAATTTGAAAACTGCACCTTGAATTCTGGGACTGACTGACTCTTGTCATCAACCCAGCGCTAGTGGCTCTGCCATCCAGGATCTTAGCAATAGGACCTCACTGAGGCAGTGACATGGATTTTTTTTACATTCCAAAGCAAAGGTAATATGAACTATTGCATGTTGTCTTTCTATATTTTTCTACAGAGAATGTTCCTGAAAGAAAGTGTTCTAAAGGGGATGAGCCAAGCCATCTCCTGGTGCATTCAGGCCAAGAAAATGATTTCTTGTGCTCCTACCCCAAAACTTTTGGGGTTATATTTCTCCCTACGTGGGACCATATTCTGCAGTAGTGATATTTTGATCACGTAACCTCAGTAACATTGGCACAAAACCTGAGCCAACTCTTTTGTTTGTTTCTTTGTTGTTTTTTGTTTGTTTGTTTTTTTCAAGACAGGGTTTCTCTGTATTGTTTTGGAGCCTGGAACTCTCTCGATAGACCAGGCTTGGTCTCGAACTCACAGAGATCCGCCTGCCTCTGCCTCCCTAGTGCTGGGATTAAAGGCGAGCGCCACCACCACCTGGCCTGAGCCAACTCTTTAAGCTTCTAAACCATAAGGTGAATTCACACCCTGTGGTGTGCTGAGTTCACAGGGCACACACAGTCCAGTTCCTGGAGCCTGGCCACTTGCTCTTCATTTTAATGAATAAACCAAAGTCCTTTGTGTGTCTGCCTTAAGCCAACCAGATCTTTAACCTTTTCCACAGTATGTGTAGTCTTTAGGTCAGTTCAAATAGTTTTACTGCACATAATAATAATGCTGCTATGGCTTCAATTTCCAGGTGGGAATAAGAAGGCTTTTCTGAGGCACTGGTGTAATTCAATCTCATGCTTTCTCCTTCTCTAGGTAGATGAGATTATTGCTGTTCTCTTCCCGGCCATCCTCTGCTTGGAAGCCAACTCAACTTTTACAACTCTAGGCCCCAGTTTGAATATTGAATGGCATGAATGGAAGACAAAACATGGGAAGACATACAACACGGTAAGTCACGTAGAAATTCCCATAGATGATAGTCCTAGCTTTGTATAGTCACGTATTTGTGTATTGTTGCAATGCTTATAGGTTGTGGTATCCAGCTCTGTTCAAGGCTTAACCTAAAGACATGCACTTGTACTATGTGACAGGGATCTCTATGTCTCCTGAGTGGTGTGGTTAATGGCTTCCAGAAGAGTACAGTCATCCTTTGTCCTGGCCCCTCCTCATCAGAAGGGTCCACTGAGTGAACTTGGGTTGAGCAAGGCTGTGTGACTCCCGTGAAGAACCAGGTACGGCGGTGTGATGCTCCCAACTCCCACTACTCACAGAAAGCTATGAAGCATCTTTGCTTTTTCAGACTGTGGGGCGGGCGTGCCGTTCACCGTCTCGTAAAAGTACTCTGATGTATGAATTGCTCACGGGTATCTGTGAGTATACTTGGGAATGAATGACGGCCTTTTTCTCTGTCCTTTAGGGTCACTGAGCCTCTAGTTGGAGCCTTGAAGGACAAATGTTCAAGGAAACACGGAAACTGAACGTTCTGAGTGAGCAGAACCCTGCTGGACTGCGTGGAATTTAATGTTACCCATGGCTGCAGTGGCGGCTTCATGCAGTATGCATGCCTTCCAGTATGTGAAGGACAGCGGCGGCCTGGCAACTGAGGAGTCCTATCCTCACCAAGTAGAACTCCCGCACTCTTGCTGTCCCAGAACAAGTGCCGGCGATCTACCCTCTTCAAACGCACACTGCCTCTGATTTGTTTTCTTGCTGTTAAAGAACTGCATGCGTGCGTACAGTGTATTTTGATCGAATCCATACCTTCCCTTTGCCTCTGTCACTCCTAAACACTTTTCCTTCCCAAATTCCTGGGCTCAATTTTTTTATTAAACATACTAAGTCACATAATACTGCATGTGTGTACAGGAGTATAGGGCCATTGGCTGGAGCATGGGGCCACATCCCTAAAGAAATCTTACTCTTCTCTCTCCTGCAGCAGCTACCGATTGACAATGGCTTTACAGCTAGGGGTGGGACTTCAAGACCCTCCCCATTGTCCCAATGTTGGCATTTGGCAGAGTGGATCCTGTGCAGATCATATGTTTAAACTTTGTGATTTCATGTGTGCAATGTCCCTGCCATAGCTCAACACATACTTTTTCTTTACAGATGTTCATTATCTCTGACTTTTTCAATCTTTTAGGGACCTCCCCCCTTCTGTAAAACAAAATCTGAGGTAGCATCCACATATGAGAGAAAGCCTGATGTAGTCGTCTTTCCCGGTCTGGGTTACCTCCTTCAGAATTATTTCCAATTCTAACCACTAATCTATGTATTTCATTTTTCTTTATAACTAGATATGTTCCATTGTGTATATGCACCAAGTCTTCATTTATCCATTTGCAAGTTGGTGGAGGTCTGGGCTGTTTCTGTATTCTGGATATTATGGATAAAATAGCAATGAACATGGATGAGTGAGTATTTAGTAGTAGGTCATAGACCCCTATGGTTATATGCGCCAAAGTGCTGCAGCTGAATCGTGCGTTACATCTATCTCTGCTTTTTTTTAGGAAACTGTCCTCATGTGATTTCCAGGAGAGTTCCACTTATCAGCGCTCCTACCAATAGAGAATAAGCACCCCCATTTATCCGCATGCGTATCAGCGTGTTCCAGCCATTTGTTTCATTATCTTAGCTAGTCTGGCCAGAGTAAGATGAAATTTCAAAGCAGTTTTTAAGTTGTTATTTATTTGATGACCGGGGATGGTGAACATTTTAAGAAGCATTTCTTGGCTGTCTTATTTCTTCTTTTGAGGACTCTAATTAGTTCTAATTCCCTCCCCCAGTTTAATTAGGTGTTTGTTTTCATGGTGTGAGTTTGTTGTTGTTGTTGCTGTTGGTTTGTTTTATTCTGGTGGGTTTTTTTAATCTTTGTGTGTTCTGGATATTAATCATCTGTAAGATTTATAAACTGTTACAAAGAAGTTCCCATTGCTGCCTCTTCATCTGAATGATGATTTTACTTTGCTATTTTGAAGGGCTCTAGTTTCCTAAGGTTCTAGGTATGTCTATTACTGATCTTTTTTTCTAAAGAGGAGATCAGGTGAGGTGGGACTGACTGAAGAGATAGATCAGCAGTTAAGAGCCCTGACTGTTCTTCCTGAGGACTCAGCTTTGATTCCCAGCACCCACATGGCAGTTTATATAGCCAGCTATAAATCTGAGATCATGGCCTCTGCAGGCACAAGGCATCACGTGTGTGGTGCACAGATGTACAAGTAGGCAAAACTAGCATAAACAAGACACAATAGATGAAAAAAGCATTAAAAAGAAATAGAAAATAGTTGAGATCACATTTATTCGTTAAATTTCCATATGAAATTATCTAAAACATGTTTCTTTTAACATGAAACCCACTTACACAGGGTTTTGAAACGTTTAAAAAACATGTGATGTTATTTTAAAATACAAATTATAAGCACAGGAGGAAAACATTGCTTTTAGTACGATGTGGAAACCTAGAGATCATTGTCTTCCCAAAGCACCCAGCAAGGGGTGAGTCTTGTGGGGGCGCACTGTATACACAGCTATTCATTTTGCCAGATTAGCTTTGACGTTCCTCTGACGCCTGCACTTTTTCCATGTAAAACGTATTGAAGACAGATATCCATTCTACTTCATAAAGATAGCAATCAACAGTTGCATGCATTTGGAAAGGTTTCTCACCAACTTGCAAAATGCGTTCTTGTTTGGGTTGGTTCTGAGACAGCGCCCTACTACACAGCCCTGCTGGCAATGCACTTACACAGTTAATTTGCCACCCAGGCTGGCTGTGAACCTACAGAGCCATTTGCCTGCCCTTTCTTGCCAACAGCACAGTCTGGGAAAGAAACTCATCCTATGTCTAGGAGCTCTCTGACTCTTGGCACACGAATGACATAGGGAAATGATCTGTATAAGAGCCATTTCCACATCAACAGTTTGGGAATGTGTTAGTTCTTAAGAGGTGTGAGGGGGTGTTTTGTTTGTTTGTTTGTTTCCATATATTTTTATGTCCTTATTTCCTTGTCTTTGTTCCTCCTTGTGATCTATTAACAAAGGCTTTATTCGCTGTAAGCACAATTTAATGACTGTATGGTGTCTTTGCATGTGACTGCCCCTAATACAAACGCAGCACAAGAGGCACTCTGGGTCGGTCCTCAGAGGTTCTTGCATACTCTTTAGGTTCCCAGCATCCCTTGAAGAAAACTCACATTGCAGACGTTTCACAAACCAAGCTCTCCTATCTGTGGCAGCCTTTGCCTTCCAAAAGCTAGTGTTAAAGACGTGCGTATCTGTGCCAGGCTCACAAAAAACATTTCCTTGTAAACATTCAGGATAGCCTTTCTTCAGCAGAACGGTGGCTCCCGGAACACCTCCCCCCTTACATGACTGCTTTCCTCTCCCTACTCCAAAGGAAAGATCAACTGCATTTGTATTACAGTAACTAAGTTCTCCTGGGCCACAAATCATTCACGGGACAAGATATTAATGATGTCTTGCTGATAGAGAGTGGATCTATAACAGCAGCAAGCAGAGAATTGCAGAGGCTGTTCCATGAGCTGCTGTGATCCCAGACTCCTGTCTATAGACAATGAAACATGAACCCAGGCCCAAAGATTTGAGCGATTTGTACAACATTTATTGCAAATAAAAAGAAATAATAGATCCCGAGACTAGAAGGATTCCAAGAGAGGATCTTGCTTGAGTGATAATGAGGGCTGTGTTTTTAAATGGTCATAAAATGAAGAGAATAAGCCGGGTGTTGGTGGCGCACACCTTTAGTCTCAGTACTCGGGAGGCAGAGGCCGGCGGGACCACTGTGAGTTCGAGGCCAGCCTGGTGTGCAGAGCAAGATCCAGAACAGCCTCCAAAAAAATACAGAAAAACCCTGTCTCAACAAAAAAATAAAATAAAATAAAGGGAATATTCTTGGTTAGGAAGTCAAAGGAAGGTTGTGGTCACAATGGCAGAGTTGTGCCTGAAACTGGAACTCTGTCATGAACTAGTATAGTTGTCTAAAGACCATCAAGGGAGGCATCTGTAGAGGAGTTCTGACACATAGAGCATCCGACTTGTCGTCAGGGCATTCAGGTGGCTGAGGTCACCGGATGATGAAGGGTACTACCTAACAATTGAAAAAAAATATCTATCACCGCTTGCTAACAGAACAGCATGGAGCTGTTCTGATTTAAATGAACCAACTGCGGCTAGATGTCAGTGATTCTCCAGTGTGGGTTCTATAATAGACCTTAAGGTGTAACTTCAGACCAAAGAACGTACCACATTCTTTGCAATTACAAGTTGTCACTCCACTGTATTGCCTGATGCATCCCAAGACTTGAGAGTCAAGTAAATGATTCTTCACACTCCTTACAAAGGTTTCTCTCCTGAAAGGATCCTGGAAGGGGTTTGAAGGTGTGACTTAACACTTGTCACATTCTTGACATTTCTGTGGTTTCTCTCCAGGATGAAATCCCTCACATGCACTTGAGCTCCCGGAGCATTTCCCACACTTCCTACATCTGTGTGGTTTCTCTCCTCTGTGGGCTCTTTGCTGCAGGAGTCTGCGCGTGGTGTCAAAAGACTTAACAGGATCATCATATCTGTGCTCTTTCTTCCAGTGAGGACTCTTGGATTCTGACTAACGTTGGCACACAAATTTAAACATTTGTCACCGTCTTTATATATCTAAGTTCCTTTCCAGTGAATATGCTTTAATATCTATTGGAGTTTGAGGATTCAACAGGGGCATTCCTGTGGTTACTACTGTTAAATATAAAGCATGAGGGGGAACCTTGGTGGATTCCATGGTGGGTGAGGGTGACTGACTGAGGGGGAGGGACAAACATGCCAGGCAGACAGAGCTTAAGTGAGAATTTATTCGAAATGGAAACGGGGCAGGGATGAGGGAGAAGGGAAAAGGGGTAAAGAGACACAGAGATGGAGAGGAGATAGAAGAAAAGAGAGAGAGACAGTAAAAGTCCAAGGTTCAGCAGGAAAGAGAGTGGATAGAGAAGAGAGCAGAAAGAGAGCGTAAGTGGACAGAGGTCTTCCTTTAAAAGGGGCCCTTTGCACCTGTGTGCAGACTATGTAGTCATGGAGCCCTGGGCTGACCAGGTTCCTGCCTGAATGCATTCTGGCATATGACAGGGGCAGGCCAGCATAATGCCTGAGTCCTCACAACTACATTCATATTTGCTGAAGATTTCTACAGCGATACTTGTTTTTATGAAGCGCACGATTGGAGGATTCGTGAAACACCTTGCCGACTTCATGCTATGTATGGCTTCTCTTGAATACTCACACGCTGACAGATAATGTGCTCTGAATCTTGATCCAAATTTAATTACACAGCCAGACTACTGTAGTTCTCCATTATCACTACAAAGCCCTCTGAGCAGAGTCCAGACATTACCACTGCTCCCGGGAGAAGTCCTCAGCCACATCCGTAACATCAACGACGCTGGGACAAGTTTTCCTGAAAAGCAGCCTTTTCTCCCGTTGCCCCTCTCTGACTTTCCACTTCAGGAACGACGACCTATCTCTTCTCAGTTTTGGTGACACCACCATGCTGTTCTCATTACTGTATCTCTGTGATAAGATTTAAATCAGGAATGATGATAGCTCCAACTGTGCTTTTATTGCTCAAAATTGTTGTGACTGTCTTGGGGTGTGTGTGTGTGTGTGTGTGTGTGTGTGTGTGTGTGTGCGCGCGCGCGCGCGGGCGTGCGAGCGAGCGAGAGACAGACAGAAAGAGAAAGAGAGACTCAGTTAATACTGATGTAGAAGAGAGAAATCAATGAGTCGATACAGAAACTCTTACAACGTTGTCCACTGGATCAAGTGTTCCCATTCTGTAAGAACAGGTCATGTTGGTACCTGAGAATCATTTGTGATAAGGGGCATCATCTGTGGCCTCCTAGGGTTGAGTGCCTTTTGTCTGTCCAGGACTATAGAGACCAGATGAGCACCCATTGTACCTTGCCATAGTTATATGAAACCATAGTGTTCCGTGGCATCTACAGACGAAGAAGTAGCATACTTTGTACCACAAGTCAGACGATGAAATTCTTCGGTGCCCCGTAGTTGGTGGGCTGAGTTCACTTGAACAAGAATCCAGAATGGACATGAAATTACATAGAGAGAAGGTAGACCTGACCTGAACAAACTGTTTCAGGACCGTCCCTCTCCATCACTGGCCACTTGGTGGCAATGACAGCAAGGATGAAATGTCCTTTCCAGCAAACTTCTTTTGCTCTTGACCAGGCATTTTCCTCTTGATTTCACATTTCTGTTTGGGCTCAGGGAACTTATCTCTCCTGTCCTGCTTGGGCCCAGAATTATGAGATACAGACAGTCAAGTGGTTGGATTTCTTTTAGAGACCCAAAAAAGACACTGTTAATTGTGAGTGTCCAAGCCAATGCCATTAACATATGGCCCTATTTAGTCTATCCATCATATTCCCACGGTCGGTATAATTGAAAAGGGCTGAAATTCTTTAAAGGGTTGGAATAGAGCACGAGAGTTTGGGATCAAAAAATTAGTCAATGGGCTAGAAAAATAGCAAAAAGTTAGATTCCTTGAGAGGGCAAAAAGAAATTCAAAACTAACCAGTGAATTTAATCCAGGATAAAGACAAAGAACACAAAGATGAGATAGAGGTGGATTTAATACACACCACTATCACTGTGCCAACATCTGGTTATGGTGAGCAGAAAGACAGGACTGTGTTTCACTCTGTTACGCTTAGTGAGCCAACTTCTTACTGCGTGGGGGTCAGTCAGTGGCAAGAACCCTATGGCATTGTCAATCAGTGGTAAGTGTTCTATAGCACTTAACTGATTTATCTTTGTTTACAGTGTCGTGAGAAAGAGATGCCAATCCAAGAAAAGACAGACACACAGTTACAAGCAGTTCACCAATTCCATCTTAACTACTGGCTCTGACTTTTAAAGTTGAGGCCTTGGGATGAAAGGGACAAATAGATATTTTCACTTACCCAGTGTATCTAAGTTCTTGATAAAATTCAGAAAGAATTCATGGAGGAGTTTGGAGTACTGAATTGAGAGGAAATTTTATTACAAAGCTGTGATGATGAGCATTATGTTTAGAGGATAATTTACTGTGCTGTAACAATTTGTAAAAGCAAAATTGTTTTTAGCTTATAATCCATGCAGAAATGTGCTCCTATCTTGAGAAAAATTGTGCTCTATCAGCTAACTTACCCAAAATGGATGACTCCTCTAAGCAGCCTGGCTATCCTTAAAAACTGTTGACTGCTGTAAAATCTTCCACTGTCTCAGCTACTCTTACAAGACAATGGGTCACACTGCCAACAGGCTAATGGCTATGTTCTACTTTTGTATGAAATGTTTGCTTGCTCAGGATAACCAAGGCATCTGCCTGACACCTGTTTCAAAAAATAATAATAAGCTTTTCCTTCACCCAGACAGGATATGAATTAAGTTGACCCCCACGATTTGTAATTTGGTGGGTTTCGCCTTTAAAGTCCTTGGACTAACAACAACTAAGGCCCTACCTAGAGAATTTTGAGTCTGTGGCTGGGTCCTGGCCAGTACTTTTAATCAAAAGCTTCTCCTTATTCATTGTCATATTGATGAGTCTCTGAATGGTCCCAGGCCTATAACAAGCAAAGCACCCTGTCCTTGACTGGGTGTGAGATCACCCTTCCCCCAGAGAATCAACATCTCAGGGTTTTCTTGGTGGACTTTGCACTAAATGCTTCCTGCTGCTGTGTCCCACCATGATGACAGTGGATTAAACCTCCAAAACTGTAAGCCACCCCTATTAAATGTTGTCCTTTATAAGAGTTGCCATGGTCATGGAGTCTTTTCATGGCCATAGGAACCCTAGCCAAGACAGGCACAAACATGTAACCCTCAAGAATATGCAAATTCATACATACAGAGAGCAAAATGGTGGATGCTGGGTTTGGGAGAAAGTGGAAGATTACAAATTGATGAGTACAGTTTCATTTGGACTTAGAAATCTAGGATGATGGTGTTTGCAAGACAATGTGGAAACCATAATAAAAAGAGTGATCATTCAGATTGTTCTTCTATATGGGTTACCAGCTTATTCTCATGCAGAAATTAGTGAATAAATAAGAATGCACAATGATTCCATTTTATCCAACAGACATAAAATGGTTAAAATATTTTTATCAAAATCACATGAGAAATTCCTTAAACTGTTTCTATATTGAATAGGTATTCATATAATTAGGAGACTTATAATGTTTAGTACATTTCTGGGCTTGGTCCATACTTCCTGAATTGTGGAAGCTAAAATGTAAATACTATACAGTCATATCCATTACTGCTTTCCTCTATCTAAAACCTCTTCAGTTTTCTTTATGTTAAACTCTGGCATTTTTGTTCGTGATGGTGCATTTCTGGAGTTAAAACTCGGGATGAAGACTAAGAAAAGCAATAGAAAATTCAGAGAGGTGAAATGGAAGCCGTTTCCAAAGGTCTCATCCACTTTTCTTAAGGGTTAACCAAGATTTTTATAAACAACTCATATTTTACAACACAGTTTTGAAAGACAAGGTGGGAGAAAGATTCCAGGGTGACTCCAACTGCATCTTTTGTACTATAGATGGTGACCCTACATGAGCAGATTAACACATCTCCTGGTCTATGGTGTGCAACTATCAATCTATCAAATGTCTTTTTATTGGTACCTGTCCCTAAGGACCAACAGAATGGCTGTTTTTGGAAAGGCCATCAGTACACCTTTAAAGTTTTACCTCCAGTATACATTAACTCTTAAGCCCTGTGTCATAACTTAACATTGAAGTGAGCTTGATCTTCTGTCTTGACCACAAAATATCACATCGGTGTGCTATATTTATGACATTAAGCTGACTGGACCAAGTGAGCCAGAGGAAGAACCACTACTTTTGACTTCTTGGTTAAAAACAAAAAAAGTGTGCATCAAAGGTTGGGAAATAAACCCAACCAAAATTCATGGGCTTTCTACATCAGTGAAACTCTTTGGTGTCCAGTGGTGTGTGGCATACAGAGATATCCCTTCTAAGGTGAAGTATAAGTTATTGTGCCTGGCCCCTCCCACCATCAAGAGTTACAGTGGGCCTATTTGGATTCTGGAGGTGGCACTTTCTTTGCTTGGATGTATTACTCTGGCCCATATACCCAGGCGGCTCAGAAAGCTGATAGGTTTGAGTAGGGTCTGGAACAGGAGAGGGTTCTTCAACAGGTCCACACTGTTGTGCAGGCTGCTCTCCTACTTGGACTCTATGATCCAGTAGATAGGATGCTATGGAGGTGTCATTGGTAAATAGGAATACTGTTTGGTGAACTTGGTAGGCTCCAATAGGGGAATCACGGAAGAAACCTTTGGGATTTTAGAGCAAGGCTCTACAATTATCTGCAGACAGCTACTCTCCCTTTGAGAGACAGCTTTTGGCCTGCTGTTGGGTCTTAGTGGAAACTGAGCATTTGACATAGGCCATCAACTTACCATTTCACCTGAGTGTCCCATCATGAATTGGCTATTGTCTGGTCCACCAAGTCATAAAGTTGGGTGTGTACAGCAGCAATCCATTACCAAATGGAAGTGATAAATGCATGATTGGGTCTGGGTAGGTCCTGAAGGCACAAACCCATTACATGAAGAAGTTACCCATATGCCTGTCATTTCTACTCCCATTAAAATGCTTTCTGCTCCCAAGCATATGCATATAGCCTCATGGGGTGTGCCGCATATGGGCTGACTGAGAAAAACAAGATTGGATCTTGGTTTACTAGTGGTTCTGCATGTTATGCAGGCACCACCCAGAAGTTGCAGCTTTACAGTCCTTTTCTGGGACAAACTTGAAAGACACCAATGAAAGGAAATTGTCACAGGGTCAGAACGTCAGGTAATACACATTGCCATACATTTTGTCATGAACCTGGTTTGTAAATTATGTCACTTCTCAAGCAGATGATTATAGAAACACAACAAACTAGATCACATTTTGCTTTTTAGGTTAGTTAGGTTGTAAGATAGGGGGAAATGGACTTTTTCATTTATTACATGTAGGATTAATATATAGGAATGCCTTCTTTTTGAAAGGAACATTCATGTTAAGTAATTAACTACGTAACAAACTGAGACGGGGAAGAATCAATGAAGAGATAGGAAAGGATGAAATACAGCTGCCAGGCAATCTCAGGAGACCTCTTCCTTCCTGCTGATAACTTTTACCCAATCTCTAGCTCTAAGAGAAAAATCAGGGTTAGACTGGAAATCCATATAGGATTAGCTACAACTTAGTTTCATGAGCCAACTGCCAAGCAGTCTATATAAACATTTTCCTGGCCTGAGACCATTATACTTTGGAAGGAATTCTCCTTTTCCCTCCCCACATTCCATGACAGCAACCCAAACACAGACATCCAAACAATGTGGGACTAAGTCTCAGGAACTATTTAGAATTCCAGAGTATTGAGGTCCAGTACAGTTGCCCATATGGCCACTTGAAAGGGGGAGGGGAATAGGTGGTCAGGTACGATGACTCAGAGTCACAGACTGGAAATTTAAAGCCTTACTCCAGGTACAGATGGGACAGATCCTGACACCTCAGTTACACACAAAGAGCTCAGTCTCCAGAGTACGTGTAAGAAGGAGGGAGTGTCCTCAGTGATGCCACAGCCTAGCAGGATGGGATGGGGAGTGACACTGGAATTGGGCCCTGAAGAGACACCTTGTGGAATCAGGCAGATCCTAAGGATGAGATTATCACCTCAGCCTCAGCATCCCTGGTATGGAGAAGCAGAGGAGGGCGTAAGGAATCCCAGGAGGTCACCATTGCTCTCAGAAGGCCAAGGTTGCAGAGGATCACCGTGACTACAGTCATGGACCTGGCTACAAGAAGAGCCAGCTGACCTTCTTCATATAAGCTGCAATGGCCATCACTCAGGGAATATTTGACCTTACTACTAAACTCAAGACTAGGTTAATAAAATCAACATTGGATCAGGAGGTTGAGCCAGCAACTAGTTGACAAGAATCAGCCAAGAAGACTGATAGAGAGCTGCACAGGAAGAAGTAGCGAGGGACTTGGAGTTTTGTGGTCTTTTTGGTTTGGGATGACTGCAAAGAGGCTCTTTTGCTGGGTCTCCAGTCAAAGAAGGGAATGTCAGCTCGTTGCTTCTCAGCCTCTCTGAAATACCAGGTTTTCACCCCCAACATCTCCGACTCCTGAGTCTTTATTGTTAAATAGAATGGTAGACACTTAGTTAAAAAAAAAAAGCAATAGTCACTCCCTGTTCCTAACAGGGATCTTTATCTTGCAGATCCCAACAAGGTAAAACCCTCTGATTTCATCTGAAATGAACAGAAAAGTTAGCAAGGGTTATGCCACCCACATAAAACCTTAAAAGGGCAAAGCCTAGAATTCTGGAACTGGTTTTCCCTTGTGCCTCACCTATGCTGGTGACCATGGTATCCAGGGTTTTAGCCCTGGGATCCTTTCCATCTAGGAAGTAAGTTGGATTTTGAAGTCACATTACCAGGTGTAAGGCTGAGGAATGAGTGGCTGTTTTCTTCTCTGATTGTCCCAGAAAGATATTCCAGAAAGATTTTGGAAGGGAGGGAACCAAGATATAGCCCTTCTCCTCCTACTGCATACTTGCCAAAAAAGCATGCCTGGTGGCCCCTAACATCCCTAACTCTCAGGAATGTGTTTGTTTGTACCTAGATTCTTATTCTGCCTTAGTAGAGTTTAGTAAAGGTGATCTCAAAGCCAGTGGCACAAAACCCTGGTCAACTGTATGTCCTTAGCTGTTTTTTAAGCTTCCAAATCACAAAGTATATTCATACTTGATGATGACCTAAGTCCTCAGAGCACACAGTTTATATCTGGTATTGTTGGGCAGTTGTTATTCACGGTTCCCCACTTCTGGTTTAATCCAAGCAGAACCTCAACGTTTTCTGCGGTATATAATTTAGAAGAATCCTATCATAGTTGTCTAAATTTTGAGTGAGGATTGAAAAGTGTTTAATGAAACACTGATGTAATCAGAATCTCATCTCTTCTCCCTCTCTTGATGTTGGAGACATGATTCCTGTTCCCTTCCCAGCCATTCTCTTGTGTTAGTCTCATGTTTTCCAACATTTGACTTTGGTTTGGATGTTGTATGGCGTGAATGGAAGACAAAACATGGGAAAGCACACAACATGGTTGTTAACATGAAAGCTGTCCAGGGGAATTCCAAAGAGAAGGCTGCTTGCTGTGAAGAGCATACGCCTACAGAAGCAACTCTAGAGGCTAACTCTTTTCAAGATTTAACCTTAAGACATACTGTGAGCAACGAAACAAGCATTACTGTTGTAGCTGGGTGTGGATAATGGTGTCCAGAAGTGTACAGCCATCCCTGGCCATGATTCATCATAATTTGTTACAACAGATCTGATGAGTATATTTGGGCGGGGCTTGAAGAGGAAGGAAATAGCGCAAACTATATTTATTTCCAGGGTGAAGAAGGACAGAGGAGAGCCATGCAGGACAGCATGAACATGACTGATCTACACAGTAGGAAAACCTTATGGGGAAGCACACTTTCTCCTTTAAAATGAATGCCTTTGGTGACCTGTTAAGTGCGTGATATGGATTGTGTACATGATGTTTTTCAGCTCTTGTAGTCTCTTGCTTTTCAATATTTTTCTGAATTTTCTTGAAGACCTACACAGAATTTAGAAAAGTGATTACTGGCCTTCAAAAGTAGACGAATCTCAAAATTAGTGTTTTCAAGGAACCTCCGATATCCCTTATCCCCTTTTACGTGGACTGTAAGGATAAATGCTATGTGACTCCTGTAAGGGATCAGATATGACAGTGTGACATTCCTGAGTTCCATCACCCACAGGAAGCCAAGAAGCAAATGTTATCCTTGCTTTCACTGTCAGTGGAGCAGCATAGAATCCACTGCTTTATAAACACATTCTGGTCTACGAATTTTGTCCAACATCTGCTATTTAATTTTGTGGATGGCAGCTGTTTCTTTCTTCTTAAGGTTAGTGTAGCTATGGTTGGGCTTTCAGTACAACTGGGGCCCCTAGAAGGACAAATGTTCAGGAAAACAGGGAGACTGAACTCTCAGAGTGAGCAGAACCTGATGAACTACGTGGAACTTAATACTACCCATGCCTGCAGAGGTGAATCACACACTATGCCATCCAGTATGTGAAGGACAATGGTGGAGTCCTATCCATACTAAGGATGATTAGTTAGAACTCCTGTGTTGTTACCATTTCATCTCAGGCTGTAGAAAGCAAAACAATTGCAGAGGCAATGTATTCTCTTCAAACTTACTTTTATTTATTGACTTTTTATTGTTGTGAGAATTTCAGTTGTTATTGGGAGGGTTATCAGACGGTTAACGTTGTGAATTGCTTTTCCCCCAATGGTAGCATGTGTAGTACATTCTAGCACTGGGATGCCCACCCAGTAGGTATGTAACATCAGATCACAACAGCTTGATTTCTCCACTCCCTATGACTCAAGTTTATGTTGTTAGTGTATAGAATAGTCTCATCCAGTTGTGAAGAGAAACCAGGAGGAATTGCAATATGTTTAGGGGGTGTCCATGTGTCCTCACTGACCAACAACTCAAAAATAGGTCGATTCCTGGGACTGGAATATTCACATGCTAGCTTACAACATAATAGAACTGGCTGCCTTTTAATAACTCACGAGGAAAAGTTGCCCTGTCACCATGACATTTCACTTTTAACCTGTTTCATTTGTGGTCTTTACATATGACCGCTGAAGTATTGGAAGTATTGGAGGTGCTGTGACATTTCTTAAGTTGAATCCCATGATATTGTGATTATGATATTTTAGCTAGCTGTTTTTCATGTGATTAATTTACCTGATTTACTCTGCTTGTTGAGTCTTCAATATTTTAAATGAAGATGTCACTTCTTCAATGGTGTTAAGAGAAGCTTTTCCTTTTGCTAGCCGCTTTGGTTTATCCCCCGCCAGTCGCCTGGGCTCTGCCGCTCCAGCCTGGTTCTAGAGCCGCATCAGTCCCAAATAAACACACAGGAGGCTATATTCATTATGAAGCTGTTGGCCTTGCTTGTTTCTAACTGGCTAGCTCTGACTTAAGTAATTACCCCATAATTGTTAATCTAAGTATGTCTCTTACCGGAGAGGTTTCCAGGCTTCCTACCCCAATGGCGGTTACATCTCCAACTCTCTTGTCTTTCTCTTTCCCAGAATCCTCCTCGACTCCTAGTCCCTCCTATCTAGGTTTTCTATAGGCTCAACAGTACTTTATTGACAAATAACAGGACTTCCCCAACATCTCCTCTTTTCTGTTTAAACAAAAGAAAGGTCTTAATTTTAACATAGTCAAATTATATATGACAGAACAGTTATCAAGTAAGAACATAGTTACAATATTTTAGCAAGATTTAAAGAAAATATCATCCATCCCATCCTTGTGAGTCCAAAGTCCTATATATAGCTTATCTTTTATCATAACTAAGGAAAACTATAATTATAACTATCTGTCTTCAACTCCATCAAAGACCACAGAAGGATAATATATAAACACTAGGATTGACAGAGACATCTTACTGCCTGGACAGTCACCCGAAGTTCCTCTGTAACGTTGGGGCATCCATCTTCATCCCATAGGCCACAATGTGTCTGGAACACTTCTCAGCAAAGCAGGAAATTTCAAACTGTCCATCTGCGTTGGCAGTCTGTCAGTCATTTTTCTTTGTCCTGCAGAAAGTCTCGTAGACTCTTCATCAAGCAGGAACCCTGTAAGACTGAGTTCAGTAGTCACTTTCCTGTGGGTCCTGCATGTCCAGATGATACAACAACAGTCAAACAATCTAGGCAAGAGCAGTTTCTTGGCCAAATGGCTAATCTTGCCATGTGGAAAGCAAACTTTATAACGAGTTTCTTCGATGCCCATCTTCCTCTCAGACATAATTGGTGCTGCCAGGAGCAGACATTTCTCATTGTCAAGACAAACCCTAAACCATTTTAAATGCCATTTTTCTGAAGGTCTTTGAGAGGTTTGAAGACTATCTATCTGTCTCAAATACATTTCTATATATCTAGAAAACCTAACTTACCTAACTATAAATTCTGACTATTATAAGTAACTATCTATAGTCTGTATTCAATTATGCATTACGTTTTAAAGATCATTATAAGCACAATACTTAATCAAGAGGAGAAATATACATATCACAAAATTGACCTTGAATTCGTATCAATAAATGAAAAACAATACCCATACCATAATTCCCCTTTTTACCATTAAAAGAAGATTGGCTGTGATCACTAGCCAATTATAAACAATCCCATTTAAATGAAAACAAAGTTTTATAAACAAGATGGGAATTGGGACGTCGCTCATTCCAAACTGCTTCCTGCTAGAAGGGGGCGCTGTTTATACCATGGGGATCATGACAAAACTCAGAAACCTGTATAAGTCCGTATTTTCGGGGTCTGTAAAGCTCCATCATCTTAGCTGTCCCAATTGTTGGAACCCCTGGTCCACTGCTTCCGGGGGTCTTGGTTGGTCAAACCACAGAAGCCTGGAAGGAATTCTCAGCTTTTCATTTTCTGTAGAAACATAAATGAAAACTCCTTTTCCAAGTAACATATCCTTATACTTAAATTTTGAAGTCAAGGCATTTTCAAAAGATAGAAGTTGGATTAATTCAGCAGCATTTATAATCAAGTGTACTTTAGCAGCTGTTCCTTCCTTAGCAATCAAAAAACTGAAAAACATAATAGCGTACAGTATCCAGACTCTCTGTGTATTTTCCATCTTTACGTGGCTTATTTATTTATCTATTATTACTTTATTTATTTTCCTTTTATTTATTTTTCTCTGAGACAGGATTTCTATTTGGAAATCCGCCTGCCTCTGACTCTGGAGTAATTCCTACTGGCGTGCACCACCACAACGCCGGCTTTTGTATTTATTTACCACTTTGTCATTTTATTTTCTCTCTCAATGTCACGTATATTTTTAAACACACTGTAAACCTTTAGAGGTTTTGTTCATCCAAGTCTGACTTTACTGTAAATCTTTATGTTTTTCTGGCCACGTGTCTTATCTGTAAAACCGCGGCTGTTTTAAACTGCCATTTCAAGATGGCGGGCGTAAGCGTGACTTCAGCTTGCCGCCTCAGTCCATGCTGATATCCAGCAAAAGCTGCCACTTCCAGCTGTACGTACACACCTTTCAATAATTAGCAGAGTCTCTTAAAAGAACCTTGTTGGTTTTTTTTTTTTTTATGCCGAGTCAGGAAGACTCCAGTAAGCGAGCCGCGTGAATCTCGTCTTGTCGCTAGCAAAACAAAGCACACCTGAGAAAAATGCTGCTACCAAAAATCTGTGCTTCTCTCCGTTCTTCTGTTTCTAAAATTCCTTTAAAGCTTTTGTCATTTTGCGTGGAAATTCATGATCCCACTCCTGACACCATTATGTTAAGAGAAGCTTTTCCTTTTGCTAGCCGCTTTGGTTTATCCCCCGCCAGTCGCCTGGGCTCTGCCGCTCCAGCCTGGTTCTAGAGCCGCATCAGTCCCAAATAAACACACAGGAGGCTATATTCATTATGAAGCTGTTGGCCTTGCTTGTTTCTAACTGGCTAGCTCTGACTTAAGTAATTACCCCATAATTGTTAATCTAAGTATGTCTCTTACCGGAGAGGTTTCCAGGCTTCCTACCCCAATGGCGGTTACATCTCCAACTCTCTTGTCTTTCTCTTTCCCAGAATCCTCCTCGACTCCTAGTCCCTCCTATCTAGGTTTTCTATAGGCTCAACAGTACTTTATTGACAAATAACAGGACTTCCCCAACAAATGGGGTCTAATAGGAGCCTCTGGATTCTGAGTTCCATTGTGTTTGTTGAACTGACATTGTAAAAAACAGGTGGGCGGGACTCCTTGAACGGGTCTAAGCTGGTGTCTGATCAAAGGATTTATGCTAAATTTTATTTCTGGTGTATTTGCTTGGGAGCTTACAGCCCTAGCCCTGATAGCAATGAAACCTCTGGTTAAGTCTTACCTGGCATTTATATAATCCTAGTGAACCTAGAAATGTGGCCACCATCAGACCGTTGGAGCCTGCTCCCACTGTTTTGATATTATTTTTTAGGTGTTCATTGTGAGAGACAGTGCAGCCAATTCACGTTGTTATGGTTGTTGGTTGTGGCTTTGGTGGAGAACGCTGGCATGAACGGGCTGACTAAGAACAGGCATGAGTTACCAAATGTTCAGATTTCATAATTAGAAATGAATTGCTGTTGGCAGTCAGCAGTTGGAAACCAAGACAAGGAATCATCATCCCATAGAGAGTAAACACTGAAGTTTCAGAGTATGCTTATAATCTCAAATATATATAAACTTTTAAAAAGTAAAAGATGAAAGAAAAAAGTGCAGTCAGACTTTCCTGGGACCGCCAGCTCCCAAATAATGACACAGAGACTTCTTATTGAGTATGAAAGCTTGGCCTTGCCTAGGCTGGTTCCCAACCATTCCTCAAACCTTAAATTAACCCATTTATGTTAACCTATGTTCTGCCATGTGACCTGTTACCTCTCCTCCATACCATACATCCAGCTTGCTCCATGTCTCACAGTCCTGTGTGAGGTCACTGTTGGGATCAGGAGCTGAGCCTCTGCCTTCTCAGATCCTGTCAGTTAAGTGTGGCTTATGGCTTGGGGTAAATGTACTCAAGTTGCCATGATGTGTTCTCTCTACTAAACGGAAACTGTGCTCTTCTTCCAGATGAGGGGAAGAACTGGGCATGAAGGCCTGCATGGTGATTCTCAAAGACGGCTGCCACAACCACTGTGGGGTTTCTTCATGAGCTGTGTAGTCCACTGTGTGAGCTGCCTGAAAGTGTCAGGGAGTGAGTTGGGGACTGCATGTACTGAGAGAGCCTTTGCCTTCACAGCCACCAACTTGTGCTGTGTGGGATACAACACCTCATGCTTTGGAGATCCAAATTCAGGTGTGAATTCCAGAACATTCTTACTATAAGTAATTTTTTTTTCATTTTTTAAAATTAAGTTAGAAACAAGCTTGTCTCACATGTCAGTCCCAGCTCCCCGCCCTCCCCGCCAGGTCCCCCAGCCCCCCCACTAAATCTCCACTCGGATCCCCAGAGAGGGTGAGGCCCTCCATTGTAGATCTCCAGTGACTGTCATTTCATCCAGGGCAGGGACTAGGCCTTCCCCCCAAGAATCCCGGCTAAGAGAGCCTCCCATATCTTGTCATGGGCACTCAAAGTCTATTTGTACGCCAGGGATAAATACTACCCAAGGCCCTATAGGTTACCTAGGACTCTTCACTGACACCCACATTCAGGGGCTCTGGGTCACTCCCATGCTTTCCACACAGTCATTAATCTGGGGTCCAAGAGCTCCCCCTTGTTCTAGTCAACATTTCTGTGGATTAAACCAGCCCAGTCTTAACTCCTTTGCCCATCAGTTCTCCCTTTCTGACACTGGATTCCAGGAGCTCAGTTCAGCATTTGTCTGTGGGTATCTGCCTCTGCTTTCATCAGTCTCTGAATGAAGGTTCTGTTTCCCAGACTCTCTGGCAGTGGGATTGTATGCTGGCACTCCCCTGATTCATGTCTAAAATCCATAAATGAGTGAGTACATACCATGTTTCTCTTTCACTAAGTAAATATTAATTGGCTGTGATCAGCATTTTTGTACCAATGAATCCCTGTTGGAAGGTTTTTGCTGACTGGTAGAGGTTGTAGTCTCCTGTGGCCTGGCAGCTCATTTCGATAGCTACATAACAGAGAAACTCCCTACCTCCCCAGAAGAACTTCATGCCTCTACCTGCCCTAATCTAGAGAATGTCTCTGGGCCTGGAGGGCTGACCTTATCTAAAACCTGTCTCTAAACCAGATGCCTGATTCATCGTTAGCTTGGCCATTGGCACAGATCCCTGCTAAGAAGACTTGCACTGGGAGCTCTGCTATAGGACCCTACTGCCACATACTAAGCCTTGTGATAGGAGCGTGCCACGTTATGCAAATTAGGGTTTGTCCCCAGGCTCCCCAATCCTATATATTTCTTATACTCTGAAATAAAGTTGATCTGTTTCACCGAAAGCAGTCTCCCAGACTGCTTACAGGCCACTTGCAAACCTTTCTGTCACTGCTTCTGCCCATTTGATGGCCAACAGGCCAAGGAAGAAAAAAACGGACCCTCACACAGGGCCTAAAAATTCTGAATTTCTATTTTTTAAAAGATGTGCAGAATTAGACTCCATAGTGAGCCGACACCTTGTTCTGTTTCATTGCGTTGTGCCTGAGCTCTGAATCCTGCTTCATTGAGTCTGTCCGCATTGTGCACACGCTGCCCTGTGGTCATGGCAAAGCCACCTGAATGATCAGCTCTGTGGCCAGAGGACAGCAGTGACACCTGGGTAACTCAATGGCATCCTATAATGCAAGATCAGTGACTCATGACATGCTGTAACAGGCTGTTGGTAAACTTGTGCTATTTTCATGTAATTTACTGATAGTTATCCCCTAGCCTGCCAAATGAATATGCTAAGCTTATCATAGTTACATAGGTAAGGAAAAAATAGGCTTAGTTCTCCCTCGGACCTCTCAGGCTTCAGTGTCAGGGTACAAAGCAAAAGGGAGTCATTGACAGCTGGACAGGATGTGCTGGCTTGACTAGGACTGTGCAGAACCTGCTACTCCCTGAGCCATGAGAAAATGGCCTAGGACCATCTTGCGGCACAGCTCTTCTTAAGGCGGTCTGGTGGATTTTTGTTATACAGAGAGCATGGTTGCACCCTGTGCTGTTCTCCACGAAAATAAGCATCCAACCATCCTCCAGAACTGCATCCTTAGTTTGTGCTGGAGAACACAAATCCGGACATTTGACTTAGTGAAAACGGCTTTCCCTGGAAGAGGCTGCTGGACCGTCCCATCCTGCTCCTCCATCCAGCAGTGAAAAGTGAAATCACACCTAATCTTTTGGCATTAAAGGAAAGATTTAAGAGACTCCAGTTGACAACTGAGGTAGGCACAGCGTTGTCTAGACTCTCCAGAGTTGTCAGACATAAGGGGGGATCTTGCAAAAATGATGTTAGACTTCCTTAGAAGAGAGAAAGACCGTGCCTGGCTTTTTCTTGTCTGTGAAAATGATGGTGTCCTCAACAAATCCCCATGAGAGATTATCCTCCTGATTTATACCCCCAAAACCACAGATTAAATGGCCCCTCTCAACCAAGACCACCAACTCATGAAGAAAATGAGGATGGCTGCATCAGGAAGATGATAGAAGCCCCTAAGCACAGCGGCAGGAGAAAGCAGCATGTAGCCTCTTCGCCTCTTCTTCTCTTTCTTTGGTGTGGGAATCCTTCCCCGCGATGTCTGTTGAATAGTGAGAATGCACGTCCAGTTGTACAATCACCAAGAATCAATATCATAGAGGCTGAGCTAGTTTCTTGGATCAAATACTATTTCAGAAATACCATTTGAGTAGAGAAGTCACTGAGAAGATGCCCTCAGTTAATGCCTTCATCCTCTACAGCAGTAATTTATGAGCCTGATGAGATTTCAGCTTGGATAAAGAATCCAGAATTTTCTAAAGGGTAATATGCAAAGCCATGATTTCCTTCCTCAGCTACCTCATCATTTTGTAGCATACCTATTGTGTACTCTCTTTATCTCCCTGAAGTGAAGTCTATAGATAAGAACATACCAGCAATCAATCAGAAAAAGAAAACCTTTACTGGAGTACTGCAAAATTTTGGGAGGAAGATATTTACACTCAAATATGTTTCACTCTTGCCCAAATGCTGGAACACTAGGCACGAGGTTAGCGATACAGGAGGTACTCATAGGCAGTCACTGGATGCAGTTCCTGTGGTTACTGGGGAGCAGTATAAGTGTCAGAAATTGGATGGAGTCTGAAAGATGCTGGAATGAGGGTCTCATTCACTTATGTTTCTCCATTAAATGAAAGTCTGCACCATAATCAATGCTGTTCCTGCTAGAGCTTTGCTTTGCAAATAGGAACCGCTGGGAACTTTGCTTCAGAACCAGAACAGAAGACGACACTGCGTCGGCCTCAGACTAGGTTGCTGATTGCGTGTTTCCCAGAGGGCAAACCGGTAGACCTTTGGAGGTGAACTTGAAACCACAGTCACCACCAAGTAATCCAGGAACAGTCGCACACCCTACAGTCTCAGCAGAAAAACTCTTCTGCTCATCAACCCTGCCTACTGGCAGTGCTTAAACTATTGTGAGTCAGCTCCAGTACAAAAGACATGGTCCTGGTTTAATTCTGCCCAGACAGCCATAGATTCATGCAGCCTCAGTGACGGGTCTCATCAGTCTATCCCATGGCAGATCCTCAAGGAATGCAGCCTTGGCTCCATTCTTTTTCAGTACAATAAGAGAACTTTGCCACCCATGCAGGAATTATCTGGCAGATGTGCACCCATCTAGTTCAATAAGGTCAACTCCCCAACTTCAGTCTCACACTAGACCCTGAGGAATCCACTCAACCGGGGGCATTTCTGTGAGATGTGTCTGTAGGGTCACCAGAACGAACACCATGGCTCAGGCCATGGCCAGAACATCCACACAAGTCAGTACCTCCTTGGGTTTTCCCTATTATCACCACAGACCCACAGTAAAACTCATGGTGAGTGTTTGCATAGATTGCTCCCTAGTGCCAAAATGGCTACAGTGTCCACAGACTGGAGAACATAGTAGTCAGTCATCTTAGAATGTCTGGGAATCCAAATGGAGAAATGGAGTTCATACACACACTAATTAGTTAATCGTTTAAGTTCCTTCACTACACTAAGAAGTCTGGAAGAGGCACCCAGTTGTTCACCACACAGACACCACTGCATGTGTACAAACACCAAAAGCATTCATCTGCAGTGCTGTGACCTCATCAAACAGAGTAAATACAGTGCCAAATATCAATCCTGAAGGCATGGTGATATGTGACTTTTCAGACTGAGTAAACAAAAGGTGTCTGAAAGAAAACGTAGTGGCGATACAAAAAAATATGAGGAAAAACCCAAATATTGAACTAAAAATAAATAAATTCCTGAAATAAGAAAGTGACAAGAATAAAATGAAAAACTCAAGAGAGCATTAGTCACTAAAAATCATGTTTAGGTCAATTAGAATATTAAACATACGGTCATACTGTCTAGAATATATACTTACATATTAAGACTTGAGAACTAGCTCAGCCAGCAAACTACTCGCTACATGAGAGTGAGACCTTGAGTTTGGGTCCCTACAACCCATGCCAAAAATCCAGACATATTTGCAATCCCAGTGTAGAAACAGAGACAAGAAGCCAAACCTGTGACTTCTGAGTTCAATGAGAGACCTGTCTTTCCAAAATCTTTGGATACATATTTGGAAAGTACTTCAAACAAACCCTAACAAACCACAGATGCCAGCCCAGACTACTGTACCCAGCAAAACCTTCAATCACAATAGATGGAGAAAAATAATTCCATGATAAAACCAAATTTAAGCAGTATCCATCTACAAATCTAGCCCCTACAGAAGGTGCTCAAAAGAAGAATTCAACCTGAAGAGGTTACCCACACCCAAAAAAACACAAGGAATAAATAATCCCAGACTAGCAAAACATGCATCTCGCTGATAACTTTTAACATCAGTGGTCTAAATTCCTCCAATGAAATAAAACACAGACTAACAGAATAGACGCAAAAACAGTATCAGCCTTCTGCTGCATCCAAGAAAAACACTTTTAACATCAAGGATAGTTATCGCCTAATGGCAAAAAGATTTTTTTAAAAAACTAAAAAGAAAATGACCTAAAAATAAAGCCAGTGCAGCCATGTTAACACCTGACAAAATAGACTTCCAACAAACACTAGCAAAAGTGCTATAGAAGAACACTAAATACTCATCAAAGGAAAAAAATCCACCAAGTGTACATTGCAATTGTTAACATCCATACATCAAATACAAGGGTACCCAAGTCAGAAAAAGAAACCCACCACATTTCTTAAATCATATATTGACCCTACTGGCCCTCACATATTAATAGTGGGTGACTGCAATACCCAACACTTGTCAATAGACAGGTCATCCAGGCAAAACTACACAATGAAATTCTGGAATTAACTAACTTCATAAACCAAATGGAGCACATACCACCCATTCACAAAAAAAGTATACTTTTTCTCAGCAGATCATGGAACTTTCTCCAAAGTTTACCACATACTCAGACACAAAGCAAGTCCCAACAAATGCAAGTACCTTGAAAGTTTAAAAACTGAAAACACAATATGACCAAACATATGGGACATGAAGGCCATTCTAAGAGAATAGTTCACATAATTAGTGCCTATAAAAAAAACTGGAGATATCTCATACTAGTAACTTAATAGAATATTTGAAAGCTCCAGAACAAAAGAATAAGCAATGCTCTAAATAAGCAGATAACAATAAATAATCAAACTTGGGGCTGAAATCCACAAAATTAAAAACATCAAACAAAAAACAGTACAAAGAATCAATGAAACAGAGAGTTGGTTCTTTGAGAAAAATCAGTAAGCTTAATAAACTCTTACTCAAATTAACTAAATGGTCAAAGAAGAAAATCCAAATTTACAAAATTAGAGATGAAAACCCTGTATCATAAAAAAATAGAGATGAAAAGGAGTACATGACAACAGACACCAAGGAAATCCAGAGAAGCATAATTTAAAAACCCATACTCAACCAAATTGAAAAATCTAAAAGAAATGGATAATTTTCTTAATATATACTACCTAGCAAAGCTAAATGAAGATCAGATTAGCAATTTAAACAGACATATAACCCCTAATGAAATAGAAATAATAATTATAAGCCTACCAATCAACAAAAGCACGAGGACAAATGGTTTAAGTGAAGAATTCTACCAGATTTTCAAAGAAGAATTAACGATAAAATACTTGCAAAACAAATTCAAGAACACATCAAAAAGTAAGTCTAAGGCAAGCCCATCATCAATATCAACATAAATGGAGAGAAACTCAAAAGAATTCCACAAAAATCAGGAAGAATACAAGGTTGTCCTCTCTCCATATCCATTCAATATAGTACTTGAAGTCTTATCGAGAGCAATAAGACAGCTGAAGAAGATCAAAGGGATACAAACTGGAAAGGAAGAAATCAAAGTATCTTTATTTGCAGACAATATTTTAGTATACATAAGTGACCTGAAAGACTAAACTAAGAAACCCCCTACATCAGTAGTGATGGCACACGCCTTTAATCTTCAGGAGGCAGAGGCCAGTGGATCTCTATACATTCAAGCCCAGCCTGGTATACAGAGCAAGTTCCAGGACATCCAGGAATGTTACACAGAGAAACCCTATCTTGAAAAACCAGAGTGGGGGGAGAAGGAGGGGGAAAGGAAGGAAGGAAGGAAGGAAGGAAGGAAGGAAGGAAGGAAGGAAGGAAGAGAGAGACAGAGACAGAGAGAGAGAGAGAGAGAGAGAGAGAGAGAGAGAGAGAGAGAGAGAGAGAGAGAGAGAGGCCTAACTTGATAAACAGGTTCAGTAAAGTGTCTGGATGCCAAATCATCTCACAAAAATCAGTCATCCTCCCATTTACAAATGAAAAAAGGTCTGAGAAAGATATAAGGGAAATGACACCTTTCACAATAGCCTCAAATATTATAAAATATCTTGAGATAACTCTAACCAAGCAAGTGAAAGACTTGTATGATTAAAAACTTCCAGTCTTTGAAGAAAGACATTGAAGAAATTATCAGAAGACGGAAAGATCTCCCATGCTCACAGATTGGTTGGCATAGCAAATATGGCCATTTTACCAAAAGCAATCTACAGATGCAATGCAATCCCCATCAGAAGTCCAACATAATTCTACACATATCTTCAAAGGACAGTGTTCAGCTTCATATAGAAACACACACACACACACACACACACACACACACACACAATCCTGAATAATAAAAGAACTACTGGATGTATTACCATCCCCAGCCTCAAATTGAACTACAAAGCTGTAATAATAAAAACTTCTTGGTATTTGCACAAAAACAGATACATTGATCAATGGAATAGAGTTAAAGTCCCAGACATGAATTCATATACCTAGGGATACCTGATATTTTTTTTACAAAGAAGCCAGAAGTACACACTGTGAGTAAAAACAGAATCTTCAACAAATAGTGCTAGTCAACAGATGCAAAAGAATCCAAATAGATCCATATTTATCACCTTAAGCAAAAGCCAGCAAAATTTAACTCCAAATGGATCAAAGACCTCAACATAGTATCAGATACAATGAACCTGATAAGAAAAGAAAGTGGCGAATAGCCTTGAACTCATTTGTAAAGGAGGGGAAAAACTTTCTGAACACCATTAGAGCAGTCACTAAGATCAACAATTAATACATAGGACTGAGAAGTTGTTGCGTGGAAAAAGACACTGTCATTCAGACAAAGCAACGGCTTACAGAATGGAAAAATAATTTTTAACAACTACATCCGATACATGGCCAATATCCAAAATATATAAAGAACTCAAAATGTGGATATCAAGGAAACAAATAACCCAATTTTAAAATTATCTAAACAGAGTCTTCTCAACAGAGGAAACTCAAATGGATGGGAAACGCTTAAAGAAACATCCTTCAGGGAAATGAAAATCAAAACTGAGATTTCATCTTACATCGGTCAGCATGACTGAGATCAATAAAATGAGAGACAGCTATTCCTGCAAAGGATATGAAGTAAGAGGAGCACTCATAAATTGCTGATGGGAGTGCAAACTTGCACAGCCACTATGGTAATGAATGTGGCAGTTCCTCAGGAAAAGGGAATATACCTCAGCATGCAGCTATTCCACTCTAAGCAAGCAAGTGAAAGACTTGTATGATAAAAGCTTTAACAAAGAAATAAATTGAGAAGAAAACCAGAAGATGAAAAGATCTCACATGTTCATGGATCAGTGAGATTAATATGGCAAAAAACAGTTATCCTACAAAAAGCAATCTACAGGTTCAATACAACCCCCATTAAAATTCCAACACAGTTCTTTACAGATCTTGAAAGGACATTGTTCAGCTTCATATGGAAACATACACACACACACACACACACACACACACACACAGAGAGAGAGAGAGAGAGAGAGAGAGAGAGAGAGAGAGAAAGAGAGAGAGAGATCTAAAACAATCCTGAATAATAAAAGAATTACTGGAGGTACCACCATCCCCAATCTCAAATTGTACTACAGAGCTATAGTGACAAAACCAACATGGTTTGGGCACAAAAACGGACAAGTTGAACAGTAGAATTGAAATGAATACCCATACATAAAACCACACATCTATGGACACCTGATTTTTATAAAGGAGACAGAAATAAGCACTGCAAAAACAGACATCATTTTTAGCAAATGGTACTGGTCAGACTAGACGGCTGCGTCAGAGGCATCTAAATAGGCACATACTTGTCACCCTGTACACAACTCAGCTCCAAGTGAATCAAAGACCTCAAGATAAGGTCAGACACACCAAACCTGTCAGAAGAAAAAAATGGGGAATAGTATTGAACTTGTCAACACAGGAAAAGACTTTCAGGAAAAGACTTTCTGAGTAGAACACCATTATTATGGATTCTAGAATCAACAACTAACAAATGGAATCTCATGAAACTTAAACTCTACTTCATGGAAAATGACACCCTTAGTATAACAAAGCATCAGACTACAGAATGGGGAAAAAAAGATTATGGCCAAATACACATCTGATAGAAGGCTAATACCCAAATTATATTAAGAACTCAAAATGAGTATCAAGAAAACAAATAACCCAAGTAAAAATGAAGTACAGATCTAAACATAGAATTCTCAATAGATGAAACTCAAATGGCTGAGAAACTCTTCCAGAAGACCTGGATTCAATTCCCAGGACCAACACGGCAGCTGAAGACACTGGAACCACTTAGTCTTCATGCCTGTGTGCCAGAGCAGAACCACTAGTGACTTTCCCAAATAAAAATATACAACTGGTTGGGAGCTGGAGAGATGGCTCAATGGTTAACAGCGTTACCCTTCCAGAAGTCCTGGGTTCAATTCCCAGCAACCACATGGTGGCTCACAACCATGTATAATGGGATCTGAAGTCCTCTTCTGTCTGTCATGCAGGCATGCACGCAAGCAGAGCATTCATATACATAAAATGCACAAATAATCTTTAAAGAAAGAAAGGAAGGGAGGGAGGGAGGGAGGGAGGGAGGGAGGGAGGGAGGAAGGAAGGAAGGAAGGAAGGAAGGAAGGAAGGAAAGAAAGAAAGAAAGAAAGAAAGAAAGAAAGAAAGAAAGAAAGAAAGAAAGAAAGGAAAGTCTCAAGTACAACTCTGCATCAGATGAGATCCTAGAGCTGAAAGAGTGGACACAAGCCCCAGCCCTATCCCAGAAGCTATCTCCAGTTGATGACTACTTGCAAGTGACTCTTTAGTTTTCTCCAAGGGAGTCTCACTGGGGAAACAAACTGCATGTACAGCAGAAGAAGGCCAGCAGAAAATGAACTCAAGAGCACCTTTGGAGGTTCCTTGTCTTATAAGGTCATGTCTGGGTTTTTCCTTTCAGTTTTATCTTTTTATAATTATTTTTATTTTTTCATTTTTTGTTATTCTTTTGTTTGTTAATTTTTGGGCTCTGTTTTTTGGGGGTTTTGATTGTTTTGTTTTGAGAATTTTTCTGCATAGCCCTAGCTATCCTGGGACTCACTTTGTGGGCCAGGCTGGTTTCAAACTCAGAAATCTGCCTTCCTCAGCTTCCTGAGTGCTGAGATCAAAGGTGTGTACTACCAACATCTTGCTATATTTTTCAATATTTTAAATTGCTATTTTATTTATTTTTGATTGATTAATTGATTGTTTGATTGATTACAGGTCCTTTGTGTATACATGATGGCTTTCTAGTTTTGTGTTTTTATAGGATTCCTGAGTGTGTGAATGAGTGGGTCTCTGCATCTGCATATGCTTCTTGTACCTTTTCTTGGGCGCATTTCCTAATGTTTGTTTTTTTCCTATTCCAATGTGTTTGTTTCTGTTTTAATACAATGCATAACATTATATTTACTATATTTCCTTAGATGCCTGTTTTTTTTCCAATGAGGGATCTGGTTGGGAGGGGAGGGGGAAGAAACTGAAATCTGTATATATTATATGAAAAATTACATATTTTCAATAAAAAGAAAAAATAGGTAAACAAAAAAATTAATGTATCAATCAAGAAAACTGTAGCTTTATCATGATGTACCCAGCCCCTGGTCCAAAGTGCACTCAGTCCTATCACATGAAAGACAAAAATATGTATTTAATTAACAAAAAATTAAATTATACTGAAACACACAGACTAATGTCTGTCCTGCTCCTTTTGTCTGTGAGTCTGTGTGCTTATGCCAGGTCCAGATCCTGTCGATGTTGTCCGTTTGTCCTTCCCTTTATATCCCTTCTTGTGATGGTCCAGTTTGATTCCTTCCACTGAAGAACGGGTTGACTCTGATGGCAGCATGTGAATTTTGTTATTGTGAGTTTCTTTTTGTTTGTTTTTCAGTTTTGAGAAAACTGTTCTTGATATTTTTAGGGGAATTGCATTGAGTATGTAGATTCTTTAGATGATATACTTTAATAATATTAATTCTTCCAATCCATGAGCATAGGCTATCTGTCCAATTTTTGTGTTTATGTTGTTTCATCAATATTTAATTTTTTTTCATCTCACTCTTTTTCGTTTTCTTGACTTACTATTCATGGTTTCCAGAGAAAGAAAACAGAGAGAATGAATGAATTTATATATATATATATATATATAGAGAGAGAGAGAGAGAGAGAGACAGAGAGACAGAGAGAGACAGAGACAGAGAGAGACAGAGACAGAGAGAGAGATACAGAGAGAGAGAGACAGAGAGAGAGACAGAGAGACAGAGAGAGAGACAGAGAGAGAGAACTTATGGCTTACATGACCTGGACTGAAAAGTCCATCAATGGCCGTCTCATACCAGAAGGCTGAGAACCCAGTGGTCACTCAGCCCATAAGGCTGACCAATCTGGCACCAAAAGCCTAGAGCCTTTCTAGAGCGATGCCGGTCTTCAGTCTGCCTGGAAGCCCCACAAAAAGCTGATTCTGACACCAGGAAAGCCAGGCAGCGACAACAGGACAAACGGATTCGCCAGCAAGAACTAAAGCAAGGAAACCAAACGCCAAGCTTCCTTCCATCTTCTTTTCGTCTCTGTTGCCACAGTGGGGCGCTGCCTCCATTCCGGATGACTGGCATTGCATTCTCCAGCGGCTCCTTTTCAGTTGACCCCAGCTCCAGCCACACTGACAGCCGTGTAACCAACCATCATGGCATTGCTTAAATTGCCCTGCTGCTCTTGCTTTCCGTTTGTGTGAGCATTTCCTAGCCCTAGCCCTTCACTTCCAGCCTCCCCATTTGTTTTTATGTGTGCGGTGAGTTCCATCTGGGGGGGATCATAGTCATTATTCCTTCGCCCACTCAGAGTCTTTTGACTGCGCGCTTTAATTCTTTCACGTTGGTAGGTAACATTCATTCCTGCTGTGTTACGGCGTTCCAAACATTTTGTGTATTTTTTTTCTCTCTTTGCTGTGTCTTTGTGAGCTAACTGTTTTCTACTGCACTAACTTATTTGAAGTAAAACTAGATAAAAACAAGTCTGCTTTGTTATCGTTGTTAATTTCCATTGTGTGTTGTTATAGACCGTACTGTGTGCATACGCCAAAGGCATTCACCACAAACGCTCCTACCCCAGACCTTCCTTCCCTCTTCTCCTAGTCCACTTTGTCACCTGAAACAGCTTACGCTTTTATGCAACATACACATACATAGTTGCATGCGTCTGTTTAAGACTGGGGAAGAGTAAATAAAAGAAAACAAAGCTATTATCTTTCTGACACTACGGTTCAGGAAAACTAGCATCAGAAAGACAGGATCACCATGCAGTTGCACCACTTTTCCTGCAGATAACATAGCTTCATTTTTATTGCTAAAAAAATCATGCATATGCACTGCATTGTCTTTATCTTGTCCTCTGTTGATGGACAGCTAGGCTGGTTCCATAACTTAGCTACTGAGAACAGCACTGCCATGAGGACCGGTGGGCAAACAGCTCTGTGATGTTGCCTTGAGTCCTTCATCGTTTAGCTGTCTCCGCACTAACTTCTGTAACAGCCAAACTAGTTTATAGTCCTACCCATAGTAATTTGCCCACACTGTCAGGAGAATTGGCTGTTTTTGCCAGATTTGTGCCCTTTACGTATTTATTTATTTATTTATTTATTTTGAGCCTGGGAGACGCGCCATTTGGCACACACCTGAAGGCAATGATGACATGATGATACCTATCTCTTCTCCCAGAATCCACTATGTACCGATAATTCAGAACCCCATGACTCCATCCTGGCTGTTAATGGGTTCAGTCTTATGCAGGCCCCATGCAGGCAGCCACAGCTGCTGTGAGGTCACGTTGGCCATGGTGGTGTCACGCCGCCCTCGAGACATTTCTTCTCCGTATCTCTATATCTCTCAGGGCTAGCATTCTTTCCAATCCGTTTTTACGGTGTTCTCTGGGCCTCAGAGGAAAGTCAGAGGACTATCACAGGGAGTGTCCACGTGAGGAATTGAACTCCACATAGCCATAAATGGCAGGAGGAACGAGCTTGGTGAAGCAACCGTACGTCAGGGAGATTACAGTTAATAACACGCTGCGCGCGAGGGAGCTGGAAAGAGAGTAGATCTGTGCACGTACCAGTACCAGAAGCTTGGTGGTGCTTGAGCAAGTCATTTGATTTAGTCGCTTGGCGATGCGCGCACAAACAGAGCATCGTATTACACACCATGAGTGTACGCAAATTTCAGTTGCGTAACTTATCATTTTAACAGGAGCTGTCGGTGTTATGACAAAGCTTGAGGGGGACCTTGGCGGATTCCACGGCAGGCGAGGGGTGACCCAAGTGGGGGCCAAACTTGCTGGGCAGACAGAGCTTAGTGATAAGTTTTATTAGAAAGGGGGAGGAAAGAGAAAAGAGGTAAAGAGACACAGAAAAGAGAGTGGGAAAGAGATCGGGAAAGAAAGCAAGTGGGCAGAGGTCTTGCTTTTAAAGGGGTCCTTTGCACCTGGCCTGACCAGGTTCCTGCCTGAGTGCATTCTGCCAGGGGACAGGGCCAGGCCAGCATAAAGCCTGAATTCTTGCAATAGGCCCTTACGTTAAATGCAGAAAATTTTATATTACTGAGCAAAGAATAAGTGTTGTGTTATGTAGTGCATAACTTGATATGGACAAAGCGAACTCGCGAAGATTTGCTTTTTCTTCCCCCAGGCAGAAGGTGCGCATACAGAACGCTGAGGACCAACTTCTGGAGGGTGACGGGGACCCCGAGTGACTTATCTGCTGTGCCAGATGACGCTTGCCATTTCAGCATCAGTTCACCTAAGGGAAGAACACAGCCGTCTCCCCTTCTTCAAAAAAGAAAAAAAAAATACTGAAAGGAGAGGCTGGGAGAATGCTGTTTGCCGTTCTGTTGGGTTCTCTGTCAGACGTCAGCACATGCTGTGTACTGGACTCTGTCCGTCCCAGACCCTGTCCATCACCACCCTTAGGGTCTATTGGTTGAGGGCTTGCCCATGCCAGTGCCGAGGCTTTCAGGCACAGGTAGAATTTAGGACTCGGAAGTATTTCATTCCCCCCTTGCTTTGGAGAAAAAAGAACACTGGAACTGAGGGGAACCAGAGTTCAGGAGGAGGACCCTTAGCTTCCCACACTGACGAGGAGGCCGCAGCCTGGAAGCTGCACACACCACTCCAGTTGGCCTGTCACGTACATGGCAACGAGTCCATGGAGGCCAAGTTCATTATCTACGGGAGGTTCTGCCCAACGCATGGTAGCCGGTAACTCTCAGGTACCATGACAGGCATTTCATCGCTCGCTGAAGACATCAGCATAGATTCCAGTGACCGGGGAGGGACCTGTGCTCTGGAAAAACCAAAGCAATCTTTTCAGAGCTCACAAACACCTGTCTCCTTTTTCCTTTATTAAAAGATGGTTCACCAAATGTCTGCCATCCTCAATGTTCTCCCTCCTCCTCCTCCTCCTCCTCCTCCTCCTCCTCCTCATCCTCAATTCTTCCCATTCTAAAACTTTGAGTCCCCAGGACTAGTATCTGAGGAACTTTTCCAGTCCCTCCACGGCCCAGTAACAACCCTCCACTCTGCACACCCAATCTCAGATTTTAGATTCCACACATAGGTATGATTGCGTGATGTTTATCTTCCCATGCCTTAACTTAGTGTCCTCCAGGCCAGTTGATGATACTGGTAATGACCGGATCTTTTTTTTAAAGAAAAATTGTATTGCATGGTGTAGATATGCCACATTTTTCTTTACATATTCTGTAGCTGATGAATAGTTAGATGCATTCCATATTTTCAGGGGAGTGCAGGTATTTTGTAACTCCATTTTTTTTATTATTGAGGTCTTAAGCTTTTCAGAACACACCTACATTCCTATCTCCCATATGAGAGGCTGAATATTTTATGTTTACCTTTCTCTCTTAAATTCACAGGTGAAATTGTATACATCTTCCATGAAAAGCGTGATGGTCTGCAATTTTTTCTGCAAGGCACAATATAATAAATCAAGATGATCAATACACACAAGATCAATTTGCTCTTTCTTTTTTGTTTTTGTTTTTGTTTAGAAAGTGTTTCTCTGAAGTTTTGGAGCCTGTCCTGGAACTCACTCTGTAGACCAGGCTGACCTTGAACTCACAGAGATCCGCCTGCCTCTGGCCCCCCGAGTGCTGGGATTAAAGGCATGCGCCACCACTGCCTGACCTCAATTGTTCATTTTAAATTAGCAATACATTCTTGAACAAAGGGGTTTCAATTCATTGAATAGTTTGGCCATGAGTTGCATTACCCAAAAAAAATACCCAAAGCTTACTGCTTGCTTGTTGTAGCACAGCTAAATCCCTTGGCAAGACGCATTTTTACCTGCTCAGTAGAGAAGTAGGTCTTTAGATTAGGAAGATAACGTGACTAAAAGCTGATGATGTCACTCCAGATTCATGCCACTATCAAAGGCTGATTTCAGTGAGAGGACAAAGAAAAGAAGAGGGAGACTCTGTGTGTCTGCATGCACAAATCCAGGTAGGTCCACACTTACACGCACGTGCTTGTAAGGCGTGTGTGCAGGTGCATATATGCGCATGCATGTGCATACCTGTGCACACCTGTATGTGTAGGCCAAAGTTTGAGGTCCTCCTCAGTTGCTCTCAGTTTTCTGAAGTGGGGTGTCTCACGGGACCTAGTGCTGGCTAACTCAGCTAGTCCAGCTGGCCAGATGGTGCAAGGAATTGCCTGTCTCCCCCCTGGCTCCCAGCACCGGGGTTGCCGGCCTGTGAGCACACCACATGCTATGAGTACAGTGACTTCAGTGTTGCAAGCCTGTGGCACCACACCAGATGTTACATGAATACGGTGACTGGAACTGGGGTCCTCAGGTCTGAACCACAAGCACCGCATGCTACCTAGGAAGTGCACACGCTCCAGGAGGGAGAAAGAAAGCTCATTGTAGGGAGAGTTGACTGTACTTACAGGGTTGGGGGAGAGATCATTACTCTAAATCTGGAGGATTTGGTATAAGGATAGGTAGTTATTCTTTCATTACAGTGACTTAAAATGGATTCTTTACTTCTTTTTATCTTTTTTTAATTTAGATTAGAAACAAGCTTGCTTCACATGTCAATTCCAGCTCCCTATCCCTCCCCTCTTCCCCCACTAACCCCCCAGCCCCCCACCCAATCCCCACTCCCCTCTCCAGAGAGGGTGAGGCCCTCCATGGGGGTTCTCCAGAGTCTGTCATTTCATTCAGGGCAGGGCCTAGGCCCTCCCCCATGTGTCCAGGATGAGAGAGCATCCCTCCATGTGGAATGGGCTCCCAATGTCCATTTATATGCCAGGGATAAATACTGATCTACTACCCAAGGCCCCATAGATTGTCCAAGCCTCTTCACTGACACCCAAATTTAGGGGGTCTGGATCAGTCCCATGCTGTCCTCTCAGCCATCAGTCTGGGGTCCAAGAGCGCCCCCTTGTTCAGGTCAGCTGTCTCTGTGGGTTTCACCAGCCCGGTCTTGACTCCTTTGCTCTTCACTCCTCCCTCTCTGCCACTGGGATCCAGGAGTTCAGTTCATTGTTTAGCTGTGGTGTCTGCCTCTGTTTCCATCAACCAATGGATGAAGGTTCTAGGATGGCATATAAAGTAGTTGTCAAACTCATTATCAGGAAAGGGCATTTAAGGTAGCCTCTCCACTATTGCTTAGTTTTCCAGTTTGCGTCATCCTTGTAGATCTCTGGAAATCTCATTAGTGCCAGATCTCTCCTCAAACCTGTAATGACTCCCTCTATTATGGTATCTCTCATCCTGCCCTCCTCTATTCTTCCCCAACTCAACCTTCCTGCTCCCTCATGTCCTCCTCTCCCCTCCTCTTCTCCCTCTTTTTCCAGCTCCCTCTCCCCTCCCCCCATGCTCCCAATCCACTCAAGAGATCTTGCCCCATTCCCCTTCTCTGGGTTACCATGCATATCTCTCTTGGGACACTCCCTGATTCCCAGACTGTCTGTCAGTGGGATTGTAGGCTGGCACTGCCCTGATCCATGTCTAAAATCCATATATGAGTGAGTACATACCATGTTTGTCTTTTTGTGTCTGGGTTACCTCACTCAGGATGGTTTCTTCTAGTGTCGTCCATTTGCCTGCAAATGTCAATATTCCATTGTTTTTTCCGCTGAGTAGTACTCCATTGTGTAAATGTACCACATTTTCTCTATCCACTCTTCAGTTGAGGGGCATCTAGGTTGCTTCCAGGTTCTGGCTATTACAAACAATGCTGCTATAAACATAGTGGAGCACATGTCCTTGTTGTATGAATGTGCATCTTTTGCGTATATGCCTAAGAGTGGAATTGCTGGATCTTGTGGTAGACTGATTCCCATTTTCCTGAGGAATCCCCATATTAATCTCCAAAGTGGCTGTATGAGTTGGCACTCCCACCAGCAGTGGAAGAGTGTTCCCTTTTCTCCACATCCTCTCCAGCATAAACTGCCCTTGGTGTTTTTTATTTTAGCTATTCTTACAGGAGTAAGACGGTATCTCAGAGATTCTTTACTTCTTATTTGTATCAGAATGCAGGTTAGAAGATCAGATGTGGGCTGGATTCTCAGTGGTTAGAGCACTGACTGCTCTTCCAGAGGACTTGGGTTCAATTCCCAGCACCCACATGGCACCTTACAACTGTCTGTAACTCCACTTCCAGGGGATCTGGTACCCTCACACAGACATGCATGCAGGTAAATCACCAATGCATATAATTTTTAAAAAATAAATAAATCTTTTTCATAAAAATTGTCTCAAGCCGGGCAGTGGTGGCTCACGCCTTTAATCCCAGCACTGGGGAGGCAGAGGCAGGCGGATATCTGTGAGTACGAGGCTGGGCTGGACTGACAGCCTCCAAACAATACAGAGAGACCCTGTCTCATAAAACTAACAAAAAATTGTCTCAAATATTATATTCCTTTTACCATAATGTTAAGCCGGACACAGGTCCACCCCTGCAAAAACGTACTACAGAAGTTTAGTCTGTAAGTTCCTGATTGCTTACCCATTTTATTATTTATTTATTTATTTTAATTTTTTTTATTTTGAGACAGAGTCTTACTATGTAGCCCTGGCAGGCCTAGAACTCATTATATTAACCAGCCTAGCTTGGAAGTCACGGCGGTTCTCCTGCCTCTGCTTCCTGGGTGCTGAGATTAAATGTCAATTCATCTTACTAGTTTTACATCCATCTTGAATTTCATTTTTTTTTCTTTTGGCTCCTCCGCCATTAAAATTGGCTCTAGTTGGCTAGTTCCCTTTCATGATCTGGTCCAGGTTCCTGGTTTATACTTCATCCTTATTGGCTTATCAATTACTCAGGAGTTTGGTAGCAGTTTGAGCGACACCGGAAAGAAAAGACGCACTTATGTCCAAAGCATGCAGGGTCAGCCCGGATCACTGGTTTCCCAAGGCTAACTCTTAAAAGCCTTTAGGCTTTGACAAAAATAATGACTGGAAACTAACAGAAAGAATGTTCTGTGTCACTTCAGGTGTTAAATGCTTTTTTGGGAGGTGGAACAACATTTTGTGACAACCATGACTGAGTTGTCACTGGTCTATTTGGCAACAGTCTTATCTTGGACATTTTCACTTAGTGTTTGCAGTAACACTGTGCCTGGGATGACACTACACTTGGTACCTGCAGGAGATAAGGAATAAAAAGAATTTGACAAAGTTCCTTAAATCAGCTCAGAGTCTGCACCTGAACATGTGACAAAAACACCTGCAATTCCAGGACACCTTGGGACACAGTAGAAGCATTTCACTGTCATAACAATGGGGCTTCTTCATGGGTAACACAAAGACCCAAACAGAAATTCTCCCTAGTGACCCCTAACCTGTCATCAGATGCCTTATTTAAAGGGCTTATTTGGACACAGAACCAAATTTTTCCGAACTTCTTATAAGGTTATTGGCCAGAAACTGGCCATGATTAGAAGACTTAGGGAATTCCCAGAGTGCAGAAAAAATTCCACGCATTGAAGGAACCAGAAATGTGAATGTCCCAGGAAGGAATTCTGGAGCAAACACACAGCAGGAGTTATCTTAGGGAGGTGATTTTGTGATGAGTTTTAGTTAATGCGACTAGAGATCTCCAAGGAAATTGAAGTTGGTCAAGGCCATTTTCCCCCACAGTCACCATCCTGAGTCCGCAACTGCCCCTTGCACTGTGGAATCTCCTTCTTCCTATCCTTCCTCACAAGACAGAGACAGAAGGGAAGGAAGACACGAGTGACAAGATCCTGGTGACCACTGCTGACAGCCCGGCACGAGACTGAGGAGCATACTCAAGCTTTCTACAGAGCCATCACTGACACCCCAGTGTGCGTGCAGCTCCTGTGCTGAGCCTGCTGCCCGTCACCATTTCCAAAGCAACATGGAGTTCCCCCAGAGACCACGCCCCCACCCCAAGCATGCCTTCTCAAGGTTCCTCCCAGTATGCAGGTCCCACTATGCAGGCACCGTGCACCACACAAACAACCCACAGGTGCCACCAAACTCTGGAAAACTACATAGTGCCTTTACTAGTTGTTGAGGATCTCATGCAGGAGGACTGTACCTACACATTTCCAGTTCTCCATCTCCACCTTCAAAGCCCCTTGTGACCTTCCTGTTTGAAGATTGCCTTCCCCTAAAGATTCCTAGTAACCCAGCTGCCATCATCCCTGACACTGGAAAAATGATCATAGAGTCTGTAAGCACCCAGCTCAGCTGTGGATTAAGGGCAACAATGGGCTCAAATATAACTAATGCTCATGTGCACCACTGACAGGGATTTTATTAAAATCTCTACTTCTAATAGATGAGCGGGGTTTTGTTGGAAACCCACACACAGCTGGCTGTAACCTTCTTCCCTGAGCCAAGTGCCAAGCCCTCTTTCACAAAGAGTAGTTTCTCCACAATCGTCATTAAACTCATACATTCTACTTTCCTCGAGCAGTGGTCTACTTCTCTCTTTTCCACTGTCCACAAAGGCAGCTCACACCCAATGCCCCAGGACAGGGTGGACATCAATGTCAGTGTGTGTCTGCAGTTCCACAGCCTGGAGGTCCAGTCCAATTGCCACCCGGTCATGCAGGGAGGAGTAACAGGATGGGAACTATGTCCTGGAGCGACAGATTTGGGATTTAAAGCCTGGATCCACATGCAGCTGCGACAGAACCTGGGATCTCAGCGGCCTCTGAAGACCTGAGACAGTGAAGAACACCTGCCCGGCTGTGGACATCTCAGGTGAGCCCCAATGCATCTCCCAAGGCAGACTGGGAACTTACACTAGCTGAGCACCTTAGAGACACTCTCTAGGGAGAAGCACCATGTAGCCCTCTAGGGAGAAGCACCATGTAGCCCCCTCAGGAATGAGAGTGTCAACTCAGCCTTGGTAGACTTGGTGTAAGAGTGCAGAGTAAGGTGAGCGGGGATCCCAAATGTCAACTGACATTCCAGGGGTCCTATTTTGTTGGGTTTCCAAGTAAATTGAAAGTCAAGACCAGAGTACAGGAAGCTCCATCTTGTCCCCCAAACTCTTGCTGCCGTGGGTATAACTCCAGTGGCAACGGGAAACATCATTAGTCACATTGCTGCCAAAAAAAAAATCCACTTGTCTACTATGGCAAACTGAGGAGGTAAATATATGACATGGCTTTTGTCAGTTGCTCTATCTCAAAAACTTGTAAGACTTGAGCCTTAGTCTCATAATACAGGTGGCCCTGCTGACCACTGACTTGGCCTTCTGGCCAGTCCTCATTAAGACAATAAGATGGGGTTCTAAAGGTCCATCCCAGTTATAAGGAAGACATAATCCTAGCTGTTGTCTTTCCAAGATTTTCCAGAGAGGACAACCCAGAAAAATTTGAGAGGGGGAGAAGCCAAGGCATAGTGGCCCTCCATGTGTTCACTGGTCCAGGGAAAATATGGCAGGTAACCTCAATCCGTGCAGATCTCTTTGTATGTGCTGTGGATCACGCTGTGCATAGGTCTTGTTTAACTTGCCTGAGCTCAACCAAAAAAATGGCATAAAACCTGAGACAACTATGTCTTAAGAAGTTAACTGTTGCTTTAAGCCTCTCAACCAATAGGAGTGTCTCGAGTGGTGAGTTAAGTGCACAGTGCACACACACTCCAAACCCTGGAGCCCTTGGCAAATGTTCATTTTTTGACTGATGGAATCGCTCTACCACTGTGCTTAAAAATAAATGCATTCTTGGTTTTTTTCACCAAGGGGAAATCACAGATAGAAGGGTTTGAGGAATTTCATTCCATGAGGCAACCTGAGTTTCTGAGGCAGAAATAGGATTTTTATTGAAGCACCGATGTCATCAGAATCTCATTCTTTTCTCCATCTCTAGGTTCTGGAAGCATGATTCCTATTTTATTCTTGGTCACTCTTTGCTTGGTGGTGGTCTCAGGTGCTCCAACACATGATCCCAGTTTGGATGATGAATGGAACGAATGGAAGACAAAACATGGGAAAACATACATCATGGTTGGTGCCATGAAAACTACCCAGAGGCAACACAGAGACAATGGTCCTTGCTATGGAAAATTTATATACAGTTCACATCATGAAATCCAGTTACTCCCTGACATGATCACAAGATATGAGCACTGATGCAAACCACTGTATTGACATGGGGTCTGGATTATGTCTTTTGGGGGTGGACAACGTCCCTTGATTCTCACCAACTATAGCAGCGGGTCCACCGAGGGAGCCAGGGTTGGGTTTCAAGCAAAAACAAAAACAAAAAAAAGACCCCATGCTGTATTTATTCTAGAATGAAGAGGGGCAGAAGAGAGCAGTGTGGGAGAGCAACAGGAAAATGATTGAGCTGCATAACGAGGACTACGCTAAGGGGAAGCATGACTTCCACTTGGAGATGAACGCCTTTGGTGACTTGGTGAGTGTGACACGGATGACAGAACATGATTTCTTCTCTTCAGTTCCTTGTAAGTCCTCTCTCTCTGTCTCCCTTTGAAATGATTCGTTTACTTTTTCTTGAAGACAAATACAGAATTCGGGCAACTGATGACTGGCTTTCAAAGCATGGGAACCGAGGAGATGAACGTATTCCAGGAGCCTCTTCTGGGTGATGTCCCCAAGTCTGTGGATTGGAGAAAGCACGGCTATGTGACACCTGTGAAACCCCAGGTAGGACATGACAAGTTCTTCGTGTCATTGTCCACTAGGAAGCTTGGAAGGAAATGTTGTCCTTGTCTTACTAACTGTGGATATGCATACACTTCGATATGAAGTTATTATATCATGTAAATTGCTATCAAACATCTGTATGAATTTCTGTATTATTTTTGTAGGTGACAGCTTTTTATTTCTTTTTAGGGTAGTTGTGGCTCTTGTTGGGCATTTAGTGCCGTTGGCTCCTTAGTAGGACAAATGTTCCGGAAAACAGGGAAACTGATTCCTCTGAGTGAACAGAACCTAGTGGACTGTTCCTGGTCATATGGCAACAAAGGTTGTCGTGGTGGCTTGATGGGGTATGCCTTCCAGTATGTGATCAACAACGGAGGTTTGGACACCAGTGTGTCCTATCCTTATGAAGCACGTGTAAGTAGGAATCCTGCCTTGTCATTCCAACTCAGGTCTTGAGAAGCACAACAATCATGCCGACAATAAATGGTCTGTCCTAAAATCTCATCTTTCCATGATACAATCCATCCTATTACATCCTCAGTGCTGCCATTAAATGTCAGCCTCTGCATGCTCGTCTGATTCCATGGTTTCCATGCAGCTGCCCCTGCTTCTGTTCACATGGAGTACATGCAAACCATTCCACAAATAGCACAGATGTCTCCCCTGAGAAAATTTATTATCAGTAAGAATGTCTATGGGGTGTCATGGAAGACGCATGAGCTAGTTTCTACCAGCTTGCCAGGACTTGCGACATTTCACAAACACATAAATCTGGAGATCCTCAGCAGCAATGCTGGGTTAGCTGTGGTTCTGACTCACGGTCCCCGGGAGATGCATGGCAATAACCATGATTTTTGCTTTACCTTTGTCCTTCAAAGAATACAACCTGCAGGTACAACCCTAAATATTCTGCTGCTAAAGTCACGGGCTTTGTGAATATCCCAAAAAGCGAAGATGCCCTAATGAAGGCTGTGGCCACCGTGGGGCCCATCTCCGCTGCAATTGATACTAAGCACCGTTCATTCCAGTTCTATAGGGGTGGTAAGTGATTTTCTTCTCAGCAACCACAAGCTAGGGCGGTACCTCCACCAAAGCTCACCTACTTGAACACTAATTTTGACATTAGCATCTTGAGTTGCAAATACTAACTGGACAGGAAAAACATTTGTGTGTTTTGTTTTTGCTCAACATTAATTAAGAACAATCCTATGAAATGTGAACAGCATTGAATATTTTTTTAAATAGCAAGGTCAAGTTTAATGTGGCTTACTTTTATTGAAATTTCTACTGTTGCTGAATCTTTGTGATTTTAAATAGATATCCTGCTTCTGTAGGGCAGTCTAAGGGAGGTGGGATGGGGAGGGCTTCTTGATTCATGTGTTTCATATTTTTTTTAGTGTCCATGGACTGACACACCTTGTAAGCAGGTCGAGGTTCCTTACACACCCTTCAAACAAATGTTTTCCCTGAGGATTTATGCTAACCTTTGTTTCTGTTATATTACATAAGCACTTACCTCTCAAGCCTTGCTAACACAGAATCACTCCTGTCTGCGTGGCCTGTACCAAAGTTGGAAATGTTTCCCTTACTGCGGATAACAGCAGTCACTGTGGGGGTCAATGGAGCCTCTCATTCAGCTTTGATTTTATCCGCCAGGCATGTATTACGAGCCAGACTGTAGCAGCGTTAAGTTGGATCACGCCATCCTGGTGGTTGGCTATGGTGAAGAATCAGATGGCAGGAAATACTGGCTTGTCAAGAACAGGTAAAAACAGCCGAAGGGGGGAAATTTTATGCTTGAAACCCTAAAGGCTATTTTCAGGCAGCAGTTGGGTGCAGGCTTCAGCGGTTTGCCCCACATGATTTGAATAGGGAGGTTTTATGGCGGTTATAATGATAAGACCTCCATGGTTTGGAGAGTGTGAGGATGGGACTGGAAGCATTGCATTTCTAGTCCTGAGTAAACGTAGGTGGGGAGACGCCCTGCCCTTTCTCTGCAGTGATCCACAGTCGTTTGTGAGGGTGACAGTCGGTATCCAAGGGGTGACCCTCTGCCATCCCTCATCCCGTCTGTCGAGTGTGTCCTCTGCCTCTGTGTTTGTGTCGGGAGCGAAAGGAAGGAAGCTTCTGTGTTGCGTTCTTTCTACCGAATGGTGAATGTGCTCTTCTTCCAGCTGGGGTACTTACTGGGGCGAGAATGGTTACATAAAGATAGCCCGAGACAGAAACAACCACTGTGGAATCGCTTCCTACGCCCTCTACCCTACCGTGTGAGCGCTGGACAAGCAACAAGGAAGAAGTGGGAACGGCATGTACACGGGAGGGCTTCCCCCTTTGCAAAGCAGCCTCTGCTGTGGGGGGAATGACCGCGGGATCGCCGAAGGTCCATGCTATGGTATGAAACTCTGGGACGTTTCCCTCCAGTTAAATGTGACTGTCACTCTGCTGCTATAATCAGCTTTTGCACCAATGAGTTCTGAATTTTCTTTTTTTGTAATATGTATATAATTTTTATTAAAAAAACCTATGTATAAAAGACTGATGGTTATTCCTTGTGTCTTTGTTAACGGGCAGGTTCTCTCAGCCACACATGCAATTCAGTGCGAAGGGACAGTGGAGGTAGCAACGTTGTTTATGGGAAAGGGAGGATGACTCCATCATCAGGTCAATATTCCAGCCATGATCAGATTTTCGGGTGCTCACCACCAGCCAGTGTCAGAAAACATGTGAAACTTTTGAAATCTTAAACGTTTTTTTCTCCTTTTTAAAATTTATCTTTTTATACATGTTAATCTCAGTTCCCTCTCCCTCCACTCCTCCCCCGGTCCCTCAATCCTCCCAAACCCCCACCCCACTCCGTCCCACCTCTGCTCCACATGGAGGATAAGGGCTTTCACAAGGGATTTTCACAGTCTGTTAGATCATCCTGGGCAGGGCCTCGTTCCTTCCCAATGTGTCCATGATCACATAGCTTCACCCCAGGGATTCAGGGATGGTTCAACATATGAAAATCCATCAATGTAATCCACCATATAAACAAACTGCAAAAGAAAAATCACATGATCATCTCATTAGATGCTGAAAAGGCCTTTGACAAAATCCAACCCCGCTTCATTATAAAGGTCTTGGAGGGATCCGGGATAACAGAAACATACCTAAACATAATAAAAGGTATATACAGCAAACTAACAGCCAACATCAAACTAAATGGAGTAAAATTCAAAGATATTCTGCTAAAATCAGGAACAAGACAAGGCTGTCCACTCTCTCCATACCTCTTCAATGTTGTATTTGAAGTTCTGGCTAGAGCAATAAGACAACAAAGGAGATCAAAGGGATACAAATGGGAAAGGTAGAGGTCAAACTTTCACTATTTACAAGTGATATGATAGTTTATATAAGTGACCCGAAAAACTCTACCAGGGAACTCCTGCAGCTGATAAATACCTTCAGTAAAGTGGCAGGATACAAGATCAACTCAAGAAAATCAGTAGCCCTACTGTATACAGACGATAAATGGGCTGAGAAAGAAATTAGAGAAACATCACCCTTTACAATTGCCACAGACAACATAAATTATCTTGGGGTAACCCTAACTAAACAAATGAAAGACCTGTATATTAAGACCTTTGAGTCTTTAAAGAAAGAAACTGAAGAAGAAAACAGAAAGTGGAAAGACCTCCCATGCTCTTGGAGAGGTGGCATCAAGCAATCTACAGTTTCAATTCAATCCCCATTAAAATCCCAACACAATTCTTCACAGACCATGAAAGAACAATTCTCAACATTATATGGAAAAACAAAAGACACAGGATATCCAAAACAACCCTGTTCAACAAGGCAACTTCCAGAGGCATCACCATCCCTGACTTCAATCTCTATTATAGAACTATAATCCTGAAAACAGCTTGATATTGGCACAAAAATAGACAGGCAGACCAATGGAATCGTGTTGAAAACCCTGATATTAACACACACACACACATATGAACACTTGGTTTTTGACAAAGAAGCTAAAATTTTACAATGGAAAAAAGAAGGCATCTTCAACAAATGGTGCAGGCATAACTGGATGCCGGCATGTAAAAACTGCAGAAAGATCCATGTCTATCACCACCCAGAAAACAAAAGTCCAAATGCATTAAAGACCTCAGCATAAATCCAGTCACAATGAACCTCTCATAAGGGAAAGTGGGGGGCACCCATGAACAAATTGGCACAAGAGACTGCTTCCTGAATGTAGCACACTGAGATTGACAATTAACAAATGGGACCTCCTGAAACTTCTGCAGGGCAAAGGACACAGTCAACAAGACAAAAAGGCAGCCCACAGAATGGGAAAAGATATTCATTAATACCATATCTGACAGAGATTTGATCAATAAAATCTACAAAGAACTCAAGAAGCAAGTCTCCAAGGCACCAAAGGATCCAATTAAAAAGTGGTCTACAGAACTAAATAGAGAATTCACAATAGAGGAGTATAAAATGACCGAGACACACTTAAGAAAATGCTCAACATCCCTAGCTATCAGGGAAATACAAATCAAAACAACTCTGAGATACCATTGTAAGATTCCTATCAGAATGGCTAAAATCAAAAACACCAAAGACAGTTTATGCTGGAGAGGATGTGGAGAATAGGAAACACTCCTCCACTGCTGGTGCGAGTGCCAACTGGTACAGCCAGTATGGAAATCAGTATGGAAATTCCTCAAGAATATGGGAATCAGTATACCACACGACCCAGCAATTCCAATCTTAGGCATATACCCAAAAGATGCATATTCATACAACAATGATATCTGTTCCACTATGTTTATAGCAGCACTATTTGAAATAGCCAGAAACTGCAAGCAGCCTAGATGTCCTCAACTGAAGAGTGGGTAGAGAAAGTGTGGTAAATTTACACAATGGAGTACTACTCAGAGGAAAAAACAATGGAATCGTGAAATTTGCAGGCAAATGGACAGCACTAGAAGAAACCATCCTGAGTGAGGTAACCAGTCACAAAAAGATAAACATAGTATGTACTCATTCATATGTGGATTTTAGACCTGGATCAGGAGAGTGCCAGCCTACAATCCCACTGCCATAGAATATGGGAAACAGGAAGGACTCTAAGAGACATATGCATGGTACCCCAGAGAAGGTGGAATGAGGCAAGATCTCCTGAACAGATTGGGAACACGGGGGTGGGGGGTGAGGCAGGTGGAGCGGAGAGGGAGACTGGAAAAAGAGAGGGGAGAAGAGGAGGGGAGAGGAGACCATGGGAGAGCATGAAGCTTGAGTTGGGGAAAGAATAGAGGAGAGGAGAATGAGAGATACCATAATAGAGGGAGTCATTCTAGGTTTGAGGGGAGATCTGGCACTAGTGAGATTTCCAGAGATCTACAAGGATAATACAACTGACAAACTAAGCAATAGTGGAAAGACTACTTTAAATGCCCCTCCCTAATAATGATTTTGATGACTAATCTTATATACCATCCTAGAACCTCCATCCAGTGACAGACACCCACAGGTAAACACTGAACTGAACTCCTGGAACCCAGTGACAGAGGGGGAGGGGTAATGAGCAAAGCATTCAAGACTGGGCTGGTGAAACCCAAAGAAACAGCTGACCTGAACAAGGGGGAGGTCTTAGACCCCAGAGGGATGGCTGAGAGGTCAGCATGGAACTGACCCAGACCCCCTGAATGTGGGTGTCAGTAAGAAGGCTTAGGCAATCTTTGGGGCTTTGGATAGTAGATCAACATATATCCCTGGGACACAAATGGACTTTGGGTGCCCATCCCACAATGAGGGATGCGCTCCTAATCTTGACACTTGGAGGAGGGCCTAGGCCCTCCCCAGAACGAAATGACAGACTCCAGAAATCCCCCATGGAGGGCCTTACCCTTCTTGGGGAACAGAGTGGGGATTGGGTGGGGGCTGGTGGGGAGGGGAGCGGGCATGGAGGCGAGGGAGAGAGAGCTAGGAATGACATGTGAAGCAAGATTGTTTCTAATTAAATATATAATAATTTCACTTTTTATTTTAATTTTAAATAGCTTGTTTTATATGTCAATCCCAGTTCCCTCTCCCTTCCCTCCTCCCGCACCCCACATCCCACCCCAGCCTCCCACCCTATTGCCAATTCCTTCCACATAGGGGATATCTAGAGTCTGTCATTTCACTCAGGGTAGGGTCCAGGCACTCCCCTAAGAGTCCAGGCTGAGAGAGCATCCCTCTTTGTGCTATGGGCACACGATGTCTGTTTGTATTCCTGGGATAAACACTGATCAACTGCTCAGGGCCCCATAGGTTGCCCAGGCCTCCTCACTGACACTCACATTCGGGGGTCCGGATCAGTCCCATGCTGGCCTCCCCGCTGTCGGTCTGGGGTCCAAGAGCTCTCCCCTGTTCAGAGCAGCTGTCTCTGTAGGTTTTGTCAGCCCATTCTTTGCCAATTTGCTCATCACTCCTCTCTCTCTGTCACTGGGTTCCTTGGGTTCAGTTCAGTGCTTAACTGTGGGTGTTTGCCTCTGCTTCCATCAGTCACTGGATGAAGGATCCCGGATGGTTATAGACATCAAGCTCATTATCAGGAATGGGCATTCCAGGTTGTTTCTCCACTATTGCTTAGCTTGCCAATTGGTGTCATCTCTTTGGACCACTAGAGGTCACTCTGGTGCCTGATCAGTCTTCTAACCTATGATTCCCTCTTCCCCCTATTCTACCCCCACCCACTCAACTTACTGTTCCCCCATGACCTACTCTCTCTTCCTCTTCTCCCCTTCTCTTCTTCCCAGCTCCCACTCCCCCCACGCCTCGCCGTGTTCCCCATCTGTTTAGAGGGTCTTGCCTACTTCCTCTTCTCTTGGGTACTATGCATATCTTTTAGGTTCTTTCCTGTTTCCCAGACTTTCTATCAGTGGAAGTGCAGACTGGCATTATCATGATCCATGTCTAAAATCCATATATGAGTGAGTACATACCATGTTTGTCTTTTTGGGAATGGGTTACCTCACTCAGGATGGTTTCTTCCAGTGCTATCCATTTACCTGCGAATTTCAAGATTCCATTGTTTTTTTCTGCTGAGTAATACTCCATTGTGTAAATGTACCACATATTCTCTATCCACTTTTCAGTTGAGGGACATGTAGGTTGCTTCCAGGTTCTACCAATTACAAATAATGCTGCTATGAACATAGTGGAGCAGATGCCCTTGTTGTATCAATTTGCCTCATTTGGATATATGCCTAAGAGTGGAATTGCTGGGTCTTGTGGTAGATTGATTCCCATCTTCCTGAGGAATCTCCATACTGCTTTCCAAAGTGGCTGTACGAGTTGGCACTCCCACCAGCAGTGGAGGAGTGCTCTTCTCTCCACATCCTCTACAGCATAAATTGTCTTCAGTGTTTTTGATTTTAGCCATTCTGACAGGAGTAAGATGGTATTTCAGAGTTGTTTTGATTTGCATTTCCCTAATGGCTAAGGATGTTGAGCACTTTCTTAAGTGTCTCTTGGTCATTTTAGCCTCCTCTATTGAGTATTCTCTATTTAGTTCTGTACCCCACCTTTTCATTGGATCCTTTGGTGTTTTGGAGACTTGCTTCTTGAGTTTTTTTTTTTTGTAAATTTTGGAGATTAGCCCTCTGTCAGATGTGGGGTTAGTGAATATATTCCCCATTCTATGGACTGCCTTTTTGTCTTGTTGACTGTGTCCTTTGCCTTACAGAAGCTTTTTAGTTTCAGGAGGTCCCATTTGTTAATTGTCGATCTCAGTGTTTGTGCCACTGGTGTTATGTTCAGAAAGTGTTCTCCTGTATCAACTCGCTGAAGAGTATCTCACACTTTCTCTTCTAAAAGTTTCAGTGTGGCTGGATTTATGTTGAGATCTTTGGTCCATTTGGACTTAGGTTTTGTACAAGACCATAAACATGGATCTATCTGCAGTCTTCTGCATACCTGTACCCAGTTATGCCAGCACCATTTGTTGAAGATGCTTTTTTCCTATTGTATAGTTTTAGCTTCTTTGGAAAAATCAATTGTTCATAGGTGTGTGGGTTAAAATCAGGGTTTTCAATTTGGTTCCATTGGTCTACCTGCCTATTTTTGTGCCAATACCAAGCTGTTTTCAGGACTATAGCTCTATAATAGAGCTTGAAGTCAGGTATGGTGATGCCTCCTGAAGTTCCTTTATTGTATAAGGTTGTTTTGACTATCGTGGGACTTTTGTTTTTTCATATAAAGTTGATTATTGTTCTTTCCAGGTCCTTGAGGAATTGTGATAGAATTTTGATAGGGATTGCATTGAATCTGTAGACTGCTTTTGGCAAGATTTACATTTTTATTATGTTGATCCTACCAATCCAAGAGCATGGGAGATCTTTCCATTTTCTGGTATCCTCTTTGATTTCTTTCTTTAAAGACTCAAAGTTCTTGATATACAACTCTTTCACTTCCTTGGTTAACATTATCCCCAGATACTTGATGCTGTTTATGGCTATTGTAAAAGGTAATGTTTCGCTGATTTCTTTCTCAGTCACTTCATCATCTGTATATAATAGGGCCACTGATTTTTTTGAGTTTACCTTGTATCCTGCCACATTGCTGAAGGTGTTTATCAGCTCTAGGAGTTCCCTTGCGGAGTTTTTCAGGTCACTTACATAAACTATCATATCATCTGCAAATAGTGAAAGTTTGACTTCTTCTTTTCCTATTTGTATCCCCTTTATCTCCTTTTGTTGTCTTATTGCTGTAGCTAGAAATTCAAGTACGATATTGAACAGATATGGAGAGGGTGGACAGCCTTGTCTTGTTCCTGATTTTAGAGGAATTGCTTTGAGTTTCTCTCCATTTAGTTTGATGTTAGCTGTTGGTTTACTGTATATTGCTTTTATTACATTCAGGTATGTTCCTGTTATCCCTGATCTCTCTAGGACTTTTGTCATGAAGGGCTGCTGAATTTTGTCACAGGCTTTTTCAGCATCTAGTGAGATGATCATGTGTTTTTTCTTTCACAGTTTGTTTATATGGTGGATTACCTTGATAGATTTTCTAATGTTGAACCATCCCTGCATTCCTGGGATGAAGCCTACTTGATCACGGTGGATGATTTTTCTGATGTGTTCTTGAATCCAGTTTGCGAGTATTTTATTGAGTATTTTTGCATCGATGTTCATGAGGGAAATTGGTCTATAATTCTCTTTCTTAGTTGTGTCTGTGTGTGGCTTGGTTATCAAGGTAATTGTAGCCTTGTAAAAAGAGTTTGGCAGTGAGCCTCCTGCTTCTATTGTGTGGACTACTTTGAGGAGTATTGGAATTAGCTCTTCTTTGAATTTCTGGTAGAATTCTGCACTGAAGCCATCTGGGCCTGGGCTTTTTTTGTTTGGGAGACTTTTGATAACTGCTTCTGTTTCATTACAGGTCATAGGTCTGTTTAGATTGTTTATCTGCTCTTGATTTAGTTTTGGCAAGTGATATCTATCCAGGAAATTGTCCATTTCCTTTAAATTTTCTAATTTTGTGGAGTACAGATTTTCTAAGTATGCACTGATGATTCTCTGGATTTCCTCAGAGTCCGTTGTTATGTCCCCTTTTTCATTTCTGATTTTGTTAATTAGCATGCTCTCTCTCTCTCTCTCTCTCTTTTGGTTAGTTTGGACAGAGGTTTGTCTATTTTGTTGAATTTCTCAAAGAACCACCTCTTTGTTTCATTGATTCTTCTCAGTGTTTTCCTGGTTTCTACTTGATTGATTTCATCCCTCAATTTGATTATTTCCTGTCATCTGCTCCTCCTGGGTGAGTTTGCTTCTTTTTGTTCTTGAGCATTCAGCTGTGGTATTAATTCTCTAGAGTGACTGTTCTCTAGTTCCTTCATGTGGGCACTAAGTGCTATAAACTTTCCTCTCAGCACTGCTTTCAAATTGTCCCATAAGTTTGTGTATGTTATGTCTTAATTCTCATTGAATTCCAGGAAGTCTTTAATTTCTTCTTTTATGTCTTCCTTTACCCAGGGATGGTGCAATTGTGCATTGTTCAATTTCCATGAGTTTGTAGGGTTTCTGCGATTTGTGTTATTGTTGAATTCTAATTTTAATGGAAGGTGGTCTGATAAGATACAGGGGGTTATTCCAATTTTTTGTATCTGTGGAGATTTGCTATGTTTCCTATTATGTGGTCAATTTTAGAGAAGGTTCCATTTGGCACGAAGAAGGAGGTATATCCCTTTGTGTTTGGGTGGAATGTTCTTTGTATGTCTTTTAAATCCAGTTGGGTCATACCTTCTATTAGTTCTTTTGTTTCTTTGTTAAGTTTCTGTCTGGAGGTCCTGTCTAGAAGTAAGAGCAGAGTGTTGAAGTCTCCTACTATTAGTGTGTGAGATTTTGTGTGCATTTTGAGCTTTAGTAATGCTTCTTTCACGAATGTAGGTGCCTTTGTATTTGGGGCGTAGATGTTTAAAATCGATGGACTTTTCCTTTGATGAATATGAAGTGTCCTTCTTTATCTCTTTTGATTGATTTTAATTTGAAGTCTAGTTTGTTAGATATTAGGGTTGGTACACCTGCTTGTTTCCTGGGTCCGTTTGATTGGAAGATGATTTCCCAACCCTTTACTCTGAGATAATGTCTGTCTTTGATGTTGAGATGTGTTTCTTGTATGCAGCAGAAGGAAGTGTTCTGTCTTCATATGAATTCTGCTAGTCTGTGTCTTTTTATAGGCAAGTTGAGGCCATTGACATTGAGGGTTATTAATGACCATTGATTGATGATTCTTGTTTGTGCTTGATTTATTGTTAGTGAAGTTATTTTGTATAGTTTCTCCTCCCTTTTTCTTTTGGTGTTTTGTAAAGTGGGATTATATATTGCCTGTGTCTTTGTGAGTGTAGTTATCTTCCTTGGATCTAGGTTTTCCTTCTAGCACTTTCTGTAGAGCTGGATTCATGGATAAGTATTATTTAAATCTAGCTTCGTCATGGAATAATTTGTTTTCTCCATCTATGGTGATTGAAAGCTTTGCTGGGTATAGTAGTCTGGGCTGGCATTCTTGTTCCCTTTGCATTTATAGGAAATCTATCCAGGATCTTCTTACTTTCATCGTTTCCATTGAGAAGTCAGGTGTAATTCGGATAGATCTGCCTTTGTATGTTACTTGGCCTTTTTATTTAGCTGCTCTTAATATTTTCTCTTTATTCTGTAGGTTTGATGCTTTGATTATTATATGGCGAGGTGACTTCTTTTTCTGGTCCAGCCTATTTGGTGTTCTGTAAGATTCTTGTATTTTCATAGGCATATCTTTCTTTAGGTTAGGGAAGTTTTCTTCTATGATTTTGTTGAATATGTTTTCTGTACCTTTGAGTTGTATTTGTTCGCCTTCTTCTATACCTATTATTCTCAGGTTTGGCTTCTTCACGGTGTCCCCTATTTCCTGGATATTTTGAGTTAGTGATTTGTTGGATTCGAAATTTTCTTTGGTTGATGACTCTATATCCTCTAATGTGTCTTCAATGCCTGAGATTCTCTCTTCTATCTCTTGTATTTTATTGGTGATACTTGCATCTGTAGTTCCTGATCATTTACCCAGCTTTTCTATTTCCAGCATCCCCTCATTATAATAAAATTTTTTAAAAAATATAAAGAACTCGGTAAAAGCCAAAAGGAAAAAAAGGTCACAGCAAGACTAGACATTTTTTCCACATTGTACTCTATGTGAGTAATGGGGGTTGAGACACGTTATGCTTTACTTTCCTTAATTGGTTAATGACAAGAGCTTCCACATACACATTGTAGATTTACAGTTGTTTCCCCACTTAAACGCTGTCAAAATCTAGTTCATTTCCAGGATTAAGCTCTGTGAAAGCAAATCCGCTAAATGAAATCCCAGACGGAGACTGAAGGAACACAAAGTAAACTCAGAGGGGTCAATTAAAGCAGACTCCAACATACCGGTCACTTCCCTGTTCTTCAGCTAGGCTTGTGCAAAGACCTCACAACTTTTGCTGCAGCTGCATATGTGAGATAAGAAAGACAGCAGAGAGAGCAGACGACGGAGATGAATACAAGCCCCTGAGTCTCAGGACACCCCTCGCTTCACTCCATTCCTCGGTCTGGCTTTGACCATCATCTCTCTGTTTGAAGATTGCCTTCCCCAAAGATTCTTAGTAACCCAGTTGCCATCCTCCCTGACTTGGGAGAATGGTCCCAGAGTCTGGCAGCATCAGGATACCCAGCTTAGCTGTGGACTAAGAGTAAACACTGGGCTTGAACATAACTAACTGCTTGTGGGCAGCACTGACAGGGATTTTATTAAAATCTCTACTTCTAATAGAAGAGCGGGGTTTTGTTTGAAATCCACACACAGTTAGCTAGAAACTTCTTCCCTAAGCCAAGAGCCAAGCCCTCTGTCAGAGAAAGAACATTGTTAGCAAATATCACTAGATTCACACTGTAATTTCCTGAAGCAGGGGCCCACTGGTCCCTTCCTCACAGTCCACCAAGGCAGCCCACACCCAATGCCCCAGGACAGGGTGGACATCAATGTCAGTATGTGTCTGAAGTCCCACACCCTGGAGGTCCAGTCCAATTGTCCACCGGGTCATTGCAGGGAGGAGTAACTGGACAGGTACTATGTCCTGGAGTCACAGATTTGGGATTTAAAGACTGGATCCACATGTATCTGTGACAGAGTCTGGGATCTCAGCAACCTCTGAATACCTGAGACTGTGAAGAACATCTGCCCAGCTGTGGACATCCCAGGTGAGCCCCAAAGCTCTCTCAAGGCAGACTGGGAACTGCCATGAAGGAGCACCTTAGAGAGACTCCTGGAGTATCTTAGAAAGACTCCTGCAGTACCATACAGCCGCCTCAGGTATGATTTTGTGTCAACTTCAACTTTAGTAGGTCTTGACTGAGGATGCAAAGTAAGTTGGAGATCCCAGGACATACCCAGACATGTCAAGAGGAAAATACTGGTCAATGTCCAAAAAGAGACAGAAAATATCAGCTTGTGAATTAATCTCTATCTGTGTTGGACATGATTACAGTGACAACAGGAAGCAGTATTATGCTCTTAACTGGCAAATCAAATCCAGTGGTCTGCCCGGGCAGGTGCAAAAGGTGTAGCATGCATCATGACTCCTGTTAAAATGTACTCTATACGTATTGCACCAAAACTTTAGACCTGAGCCTGAAATTATGGGCCAGTCTGTCCTTCGATCCCACATATGCAAGTGACTCTGTCAATCAGTGACTTAGTCTTGTGACCCATCCTCAATGAGTCAGTGAGAAGGGAGTGGGAAGTCACATCACAGTTATGGGGCAGATAGATTCCTAACTTTTGTTAGGAATCTAACCTTCCTAGATATTCTGAAGAGAAACATCACAGGGAATTTTCAGAATGTAAGGCACCAGGGTATAGTCACTCTCCTGGTGTGTTCACTGGCCAACGGAAAAAGCGGTATCTGGCCAATCCTCTTCTTCTTGCAGAACTCTTTGTTGTACTGTGCATCACATTGTGTGTAATTCATGTTTAACATGGATGAGCTCAATATCAAAGGCACAAAACCTGAGCCAACTACCTCTTAATGAATTAGTAATTTTTTAAAAGCTTCTTATACAGACAGGTGTGTTAGAGTCTGTAGTGTGCTGAGGGCACAGGGCACACACACTCCTATTCCTGGATTCATAGCAGTTGCTCATCATGTTGGTAGGCTGACCAAATTCCTCCACATGTCTACGTCAAGTCAAGCATACACTTATCCATTTCCACGCTGTTGGGGAAAGAACTGAAACAATGCTTCATATAATATATGCTGGACTTCTGAGATAGAAATATGGTGTTATTGAAGCACCATGTCATCAGAATCTCATTTCTTTTCCATCCCAGGTCTGGAAACATGATTCTTATTTTCTTCCTGGTTACTGTTTGCTACAGAGCCATCACTGACACCCCAGTGTGCGTGCAGCTCCTGTGCTGAGTGTCCTGCCTGTCACCGTTTCCAAACCAACACGTTGTTTCCCCAGAGACCATGCCCCAAGACCAAAATTGACTTTTCCTTCTTTTTTTCTTCCTCTCTTCCTTTATTCCTTTCTTTCTCTCTGTTTCACCCTAGCCAGAATTTTACTACGTAGATGTAGCTGAACTGGAAACTACATTGTACACAACCAAGCCGTCCTTGAGTCCAGAGTCCCTCTGTCTCCTACTTGCTGAGACTGAATGGATGCCATTCGAAGACAGTTTCATCATTTCCTTTCAGCTGAGTAAAACTCCAAGATAAACATGTGTTGCATTTTGAATATCCAATAATAAATGATGGACATTTAAGTTCTTTCCATTTGCCATTTATCATGTAAAGAACGTGGCAGAGTATGTATGTGCAGATGAGGTGGTGGTATCCTTCAGGCTCATGCCAAGAAGAAGTGTACCTAGATCATAGATCATGCAGTAGAATATTCTTTAGCATCCTAAGTATCCTCCACTCTGGCTTCCATAGTAGCCTCACCAGTCTGTGCTCCTAAAGGTGGTAAATACATCTTCCATTTCCCAAAATATACACCACATTTATTTTCATTTTATTTCTTTTTTTTTCAATCTTTTTTTTAATCCGTCACCCAGGATGAGTTAAGATGAGGAAATCTCAAAGAGGCTCAATTTACTTTTTAGCATATTTAAGAACATTGTTATTTCTTCTTTTTAGGGCTCTGTAAACACACTTATTGGTCCCCCTTTTTTCTGTTTGATCCTTGGTTTTCTGAACTCTCATGGATTTCTTGATATAATAGGGATAGAAAGCCTATTGGAGACCTCAAGCATGGCCAAGATTGTTCTTCACTCTGGGGTCTTCCTTCTCAATCCTTTTATAGTTTCCAATGCAGTAGGGATGTTTTGTAGATTTGCTAAGTCTCCTTTGTCAATTGCTGGCTTTACATCCTGTGAGAATGGAGTCCCATTAGAAAGCCTATACCTATACCTACAGGGAAAGTTACTGTCTGTGACTCCTTCTGGAGTTTCAGCTTTGCTGGTTCCATATAGACCCCTCTTAACACTTGGAAGTGATTTTAGACACCATTAGAGATGTGACTCTAATTTCCTTCCCCTGTGTGGACACCAAGGAGTCCCACATCTTTGTGGCATTCTACAGCTCAGTGTGCACAGACGCAGCTCCTTAAATACTGAGGCAGAAACAGAGGTACCAGAGATAGATCCCAGTGTCAGATTGCAAGAACCTGGTTTGTGCAGAAACCCTGGAATCAATTAGACACATGCCAACAATAATGAAAGCCAAGAGATACCCTTAGTTGGAATATCTCAGGAAAAAAAAGAGAAAAGCCAAGAACATTTACTTAATGACATCCACGATGTTGTTTCTATTTTGCTGGAAGGACAAACAAAACCTCATTTATGGAGCATCTCTCTACTAGTAACATGGAAAGACTACACAAAGACTTCACTGTCCAAGGACTCTGAAAGAAGTCAAATATCATTCTTACAGACCCATGAAGAAGACAGAATTTACAAAGCCTACAAATAATTCAATGGGATGACGAATCCCCCATCACTCAATTTGACTGTAGGTTCGTCGAGTATAAGAAATGCAGCGGTGTTTAGACCATATTGATTCTTGTTCAGAGAGCATGGCAGGAAAGAAATCAAGAAGGGTACAGGGAAATATTAGCAGGAACTTTCATTTCCTCCATGAAGCTGCTATGGTTACTTTCCCCTTAGATCCCTCTCATCACAACCCATGTTTTATTTCTTTTCCTAGACAAGGTTTCACTATGTAGGCCTCACACTTCAGGGCCTGGCTATCTTGGCTACTAGTCCAAGTTGGCCTCAAATGCATTGAAATCCTCCCAAGTGCTGGGACCAAAATGTGCACAGCCAAGCCTGGCCCAACCAATGAGTCAAACCATTTCCTTAAAAGGAATATTATGGATAATCACTCCACAGGAAATGATGACTAGAGTCCGTCCCAGACACTGGCCTAAAGGGTTGAGAGAAAAAGTTGAAGACCCATCATTTGTTTCCCTATTGACTTGGGACTATTCCCTTAGCTAACAGATTGTACAACTTTACACACTTTTGGAGAAACCTCAAGTTCATTCATAGGTTCAAAGCAACTCCTCAGAGGGAGGAGCTTCCTGGAACAAAGGTGCAAATGGAAGAAAGCTTTGCGGAGTCCCTGTTGGTGGAAGAGAACAAGCTCTAAAACTTCACGGTTACAGAGGGTGGTCCACAAGTTCACAATTCAGCCCTAGAGAGAGAGAGAGAGAGAGAGAGAGAGAGAGAGAGAGAGAGAGAGAGAGAGAGAGAGTGTGAGAGAGAGAGAGAGAGTGAGAGGGAGAGAGAGAGGGAGAGAGAGAGATATTATGGAATAATAACAATAAAAAACAAAATAGGAGGCCATGAATTTGACAGGAAGCAGAGAGATTTAAGGAAGGGGAGAACAGGAAGTGAATTCAGAAAAGCAAATGTAAACAAACAGCAGATGAAATACAGTGCTCCATGGCACTCCACAGCACAGCAAGGAAGACCTAATTAAGGTCCTTGACTACACTCGCCCCTGCGGCAACTGATGAGGACCTGAAGTGAAGGGGACCACCTTCAGCAATGCCCCCAACAGAAAGGAAGGTGGTTTTGTACCGAGCAGCCCAGGAGAGCTCACTAGTGAAAATACCAAGAAGAGGCCTCAGATGGGAGGGTGGCTGCTAGGCTACCTGCAGGACTGTCCCTGCAGACAGGCCAGCCTGAGCAGGTGCTGTCTGGGGCACCTCAGCCAGAGCATCCTGATCAGAGGGGAGTGTGGCCAGACCAGACAGGGCTGGGGGGGACAGCTCCTGCTGTGATGGCAATTCTGTTCTTGACCAGAGCTGAAAGAGACAACAAAGAGCACAGTGAGACCCCTTGACGCTGCAGTCAGATGTGATTCGGGATCAGCATCATTCCAGGGGTTTGGGTGAACAGGTGTTTTCCATGACTGATGTGAATATTGTCATACCTTCAGCTCTGTTGATAGAATTCCCTTCTCTACTGCTCCAAAACTTAGTTTCTTTGCATAGTTTAACTTCAAGGCACTTTTGGGCATATTGGAGGCAGGTGTTATAGCCTTCTCCCCTGTTAGAGTGTCATGGTGGACACTGACTTGGGTTTCTTCAGTTTTTGGAATATTTGCATTGATATGGCTTCTGGTGTTACGCAGAGAAAAGATCTCACAGCAAAGCCCTGGTCCTCTGGCTCTTACCATATTTATCCCCCATGTCCCAAATGTTTTTGGGCTTTAGCTGTGGGAGTGTTTTGTAGATGTATCCATTGGGACTGGACTCCACAACTCTGCATCTTTATTGGTTTTGGTTTTCTGGAATACATGTGGATGGGAAAATGCATATGTTCTTATAAAAACAACTTATGATAAAAAAAAAAGAGGCCACAGAGTTGAAGAACAGGGTTGAGTCTATGTAACGATTTGAAGGAAGGAAAGTGGAGGGGGACATGTAATTAAATTAAAGCCTCAAAAATAAAAGTACAAAGAAAGAAAAAGATAAAGGAATGAAGGGAGAGACAGAGAGAGACTAATTTGTGAAAGGCACAAGACTTCTGTTTGTTTAGGCAAATTTAAATGCTATGTGGACTTCAGACACCAAGATGCAAATGTCCAGGGAATACTAGGTGTGAGATTAGCTTTAATGAGGAATCCAGGACTGTGCTGCAATGTGATTTCCCTAGAGCTTCTCATTCCAATGGGAAATTGCAGCAAGGTGTGTCAGTTCAGATCTCCTGGCCCCTCTGCAGGATTCCTTCTTCCAGGGGTGGGCAAACCCTCTGGGATGAAGGTTCCCTGTCCTCCTCCCTGACAGGCTATCTCAGAAAAGCCTCCCAGAGGCAGCCCAGGCAAGAAATTCTGGGTGGGAGCCTAGAAGAACCTTTGTGGTGCATTCATTGTTTTCAAGAAATGGATCATTGTTCTGACAACCAGTGGGGTTGTTATTCCCCTAGGACAAAACATAGACCCACATTGCTGAACCGGAATTTTTACCTGATATTTTTGGATGTAATATGAAGTTGATAAGACAAAAACATAGAATTTGATCAAAGTTTAGGAATCAATTAAGAAGCCAGGTGGTGGTGGTGAATACCTTCAATCCCAGCACTCAGGAGGCAGAGCCAGTAGCTCTCTGTTAATTAGAGGACAGCCTGGTCTACAAAGCAAGTTCCAGGACAGACAGAGCTGTTCCTAATCTAAGGGATCCTGTTCTAAAAACATAACAAACAAAACAAATTTTTATATTCCTTAATACTATCAACATGAAAAAAGACAATCCAACATGTCAGAGAAATATGAAGGTTATTTATCTGGAAGTTATGTAACACTTCAAATACAAAAAAGAAAGAACAAAGTAAGTAGAAAATGCCTGCCGTCAGAATGGCTGAGTGTACCCAAGAGGATCAAAAGCAGAGGTTGGACATGCAGTTGCCACCTAGCGGGACAGCGGAGTTACCAGCAAGAAGCAGGTGTAAAGGCAGCCAAAGGTCCATCGAGAGCTGGGAAGACAAAGAATGAGGTCTCCGCATGCAGGAGTAACTCAACCTCAGAAGCAAGGGGCCGGCATATGTGTGGGGGGTGCTCATGTTGGAACGGTCACATGTCTTCATGCGGTTGGAATAGTGACTTACTTTCAACATGACTGGGGTGTGGTCCAGGTACAAGCTTAATCCCATAGCAGTCCTTAGACTCACACAGAAAACGGAGGTGGGATGCAGGACTTGTGCGAGTGGAGACACTTTCAGAGAACAGAATTTCAGGTTGGGAAAAGAAAAACTCTGCAAATCTATGGGGATGACAGTTGTAAGACAATGTGTATGTTCCTAATACTACAGATGCGCCACTGAAAGATAAAATGTCCTGTTAGCCTATTGTAGCAATGACAAACTTACAGGTCTGAGATTGTTCCGTAATGGATTATACAGCCTTAAGTAGAGAAATAAAGTATTCAAAGAGTGTCATATGACTTGATATTCATCTAAGATCTTGGGAAATGCTTAATCAACATTATTCAAAAAATATCACAACAATACTTCACTAGACATTTTTTCCATGTTGTACTCCATGTGAGTGATGGGGGTTGAAAGAGTTATGGCTTACTTTCCATAATTGATCAATGACAAGAGCTTCCACCTACACATTGTAGATGTACAGTTGTTTCCTCTCTTAAAAGCTGTCCAAACTCTAGTTCACTTAAAGCATTAAGCTCGGTGAAAGCAAATCCCATAATTCAATCCCAGAGGGAGACTGAAGGAACGCAATGTAAACTCAGAGGGGTCAATTAAAGCAGACTCCAGCATACCGGTCACTTCCCTGTTCTTCAGCTGGGCTTGTGCAAAGACCTCACAATGTGTGAGATAAGAAAGACAGCAGAGAGAGACCACGGAAATGAATACAAGCCCCTGATTCTCAGGACACCAATCGCTGCACTCCATTCCTCGGTCTGGCTTTGACCATCACATCTCCGTTTGAAGAATGCCTTCCCCAAAGATTCTTAGTAACCCAGTTGCCATCCTCCCTGACTTGGGAGAATGGTCTCAGAGTCTGGCAGCATCAGGACACCCAGCTTTGCTGTGGACTAAGGGCAACACTGAGCTTGAACATAAAACTGCTCATGGGCACCACTGACAGGGATTTTATTAAAATCTCTACTTCGAATAGAAGAGCAGGGTTTTGTTGGAAACCCACACACAGCTAGCTGTAACCTTCTTCCCTGATCCAAGTGCTAAACCCTCTGTCAGAAAGAGACTTTCCCCACAAACGTCATTAAACTCATACATTCTACTTTCCTCGAACAAAGGCCCACTTCTCTCTTTTCCACTGTCCACCAAGGCAGGTCACACCCAATGCCCCAGGACAGGGTGGACATCAATGTTACTAAGTGCCTGCAGTCCCACAGCCTGGAGGTCCAGTCCAATTGCCCACTTGGTCAATTGCAGGGAGGAGTAACTGGGCAGGGACACTGTCCTGGAGCCACCGATTTGGGATTTAAAGCCTGGATCCACATGCATCTGTGACAGAGTCTGGGATCTCAGCGGCCTTTGAAGACCTGAGACTGTGAAGAACATCTGCCCAGCTGTGGACATCCCAGGTGAGCCCCGATGCTCTCCCAAGGCAGTCTGGAAACTGCCATGGAGGAGCACCTTAGAGAGACTCCTGGAGCACCTTAGAGAGACTCCTGCAGCACCATGCAGCCCCCTCAGGATTGAGAATAACAATTTAGCCTCAGAAGGCCTGTTGTGGGAATGCAGATTAGGGTGTTTAGGGATCCCAGGAGGTCACCAGGCTTCTCAGGAAGCCAGGTGTGTGCAAAGTCTCCATAATGTCAAGTCAGGCAATCTTTTCCCTGTGGTTGAGCGGAGCCTAGTGGACTGCAGCTCGTTGCACGGGTGCAGGAAGTACCAGTTGTCCTCTGTGCTGGCTGCCATCTCCACCACTCCTCATGCCAATTCTCATATAAATATGACGGCTGAGGGCAATCCTCTGATCTCATATGGCATGTGCCCAAGGAGTCCCATGTGGCAGTCTGACATGGCCCTTTCAGGAACGTCCCTTGGAAACCTTGTAAAGCTTAAGTCTGGCATTAGCCTAACTTTCTCCCTCCCCTACCTAAGTTGGTGGTTATGGCACATTGAAGGGAGAATTCTAAAAGCTCCTCCCAGTTTCGGGCAGACAGATTGCTACCTGCTGTCCTCCCAAGATTCTCTAGAGAAGAAATTCCATCAAGATGTCAGAAGCGACATGTGTACAGTGGACAAGAAAAGACGTCCTATGATACCACCCTAGTCTTGCAAATGTCTTTGTATGTAATGGGGAGGTGGGGGTTCCCATTGTGCTTCAGTTACAGTTAGCTTAGGAGACCTCAGTTTCAGTGGAATAAAACCTGGGCCAGCTATGTCTTAAGAGGTTAGCTGTTGCTTTGACCTTCTGAACCACAGGTGTTCCCAGCCCCTGTGGTGATATAAATGCCCAGTACACACACACTTCAAATCCTAGAGCCCTGGGCAGCTATGCTTCATTTTGTTTGATTCATAGAACGTTTTTACTCAAGTGTGCTTTGAGGCAGCCTCATTTCAGCTGTGTCAACAATCACTGAAAGATGGTTAACATGATTCTACCATAGTGGCCATAACATCATATGTAGAAATAAGAGTTTATTGAAGATTTTCTATGATGGATGATAACCTTATTTCTTCACCATATCCAGTTTCTGGGACCATGAGTCCAATTTTCTTCCTGGCCACTCTCTGCTTGGGAGTGGTCTCAGCTGCTCCAACACATGATCCCAGTTTGGATGATGAATGGTGTGAATGGAAGACAAGACATGGGAAAACATACAGCATGGTTGGTACCATAAACACTACCCAGAGGCAACATAGAGACAACGGTCCTTGCTGAGTCAAGTTTATAGAGAGTTTACGTAGCGAAAGCCAGTTCCTCCAGGGCATGACCACGCGGCATGCTTTATGAACCCTGATGGCAAATCACCCTGTTGACTTGGGGGCTAGCTTGTGGCTTCCAGGGGGGGTACAACCTCCCTTGGTTCTCACCATCTGTAGCAGCAGGTCCACCGAGGGATCCAGGGTTGGGTTTAAAGCAGAAAAAAGACCACATGCTGTGTTTATTCCAGAATGAAGAGGGGCAGAAGAGAGCAGTGTGGGAGAGCAACAGGAAAATGATTGAGCTGCATAATGAGGACTACGCTAAGGGGAAGCATGGCTTCAACCTGGAGATGAACGCCTTTGGTGACTTGGTGAGTGTGACACGGATGACAGAACATGATTTCTTCTCTTCATTTCTTTACAAGTCACCTTTTTCCATTTGAAATGATTCGTTTACTTTTTCTTGAAGACCAATATAGAGTTCAAGCAATTGATGACTGGCTTTCAAAGCATGGGAACCAAGGAGATGAACGTATTCCAGGAGCCTCTGCTGAGTGATGTCCCCAAGTCTATTGATTGGAGAAATCTTGGCTATGTGACACCTGTGAAAATCCAGGTAGGACATGTCACATTCTAAGTATCACTGTCCACAGACAAATCAAGAAAGAAATGCTATCCTTGTCTTACTGACTATAGGGCTGCATGAAGTTCACTGGATGTGGAATTACCGTGTCCTGTGAATTGTCATCAGGCATCTGTATTAATTTTGTATGTGACAGCTTTTTCTTTCTTTTCTAGGGTCATTGTGGTGCTTGTTGGGCATTTAGTGCCGTTGGAGCCCTAGAAGGACAAATGTTCCGGAAAACTGGCAAACTGATTACTCTGAGTGAGCAGAACCTAGTGGACTGCTCCTGGTCATATGGCAACAGTGGCTGTGACGGTGGCTGGATGGAGAATGCCTTCCGGTATGTGAAGGAAAACAGAGGCCTGGACACAAGGGTGTCCTACCCCTATGAGGAACGGGTAAGTATAAATCCTAAGCCTGTTGTCTTCCATGATCAGGTTTAGAAGGCAGAACAATTGCAAAGTTAGTCTACTGTCCTCAGAACTTGTTTCCATGATAGAATCCATCCTGTTAAACCCCCAGTGCTGCCATTAAAGTGTCAGCCTCTACATGCTGGTCTGATTCCATGGTTTCCATGTAGCTGCCCTTGCTTCTGTTCACGTGGAATACTTGCAAACCATTCCACAAATGGTACATATTTCTCCTCTGTGGAACGTTACTATCTATATTACTATGCATGGCATATCATTGAAGACGTGGTGTCGCTAAAGTCATGTGGGCTAGTTTATGCCAGCCACTGACATCTACCAGGGCTGTGATGTTTTATGAGCGTGTAGACTTGGAGATCCTCAGTTGCAAGTGCTGAGTCACCTGTGTGGATGACAACTCAGCTGAGTGTAGTTCTGACTCATGATCTCCAGGAGGTGGATAGCAATAATCATGGCTTTTTGTTTTTAACATTTGTCTTTCAAAGAATGGACCCTGCAGATATGATCCTAAGTATTCTGCAGCTAATGTCACAGGCTTTGTGAAAATCCCAATTAGTGAGGACGCCCTTATGAAGGCCGTGGCCACTGTGGGGCCCGTCTCTGTTGGAATTGATAGTCATCACCACTCCTTCAGGTTCTACAAGAATGGTAAGTGTGCTTTCTTCCTCAACCACAGCCCATGAATTTGATGACTTTTGGGTATATAAAATCTGATGTAAATATTCTGAGTTGTAGGTGTTACATTCAACAGAACAAATGTTTATGAGTTGTTTCTACTTGATGTTAATGAAACACAACACAGTGAACATGTACCCACTGTTTTTCTTTTTAATTAGCAAAATTGGGTATTATGTGGCAAAATCTTATTGAATTTTTTGTAGTTGCTGAATCTATAATATTTTAAACAGATATTCCATTTCTGTAGTTCAGTCTCAGGGTGCTTCTTGATTACTGTATTTTGTATTTTGTTTAGTTTCCTTGGACTGACACACTTTGTAAGTAGGTTGAGGTTCCTTACAAACTATTCAAACAAGTGTTTTCCCTGAGGATTTATGCTAACCTTTGTTTCTGTTATATTACATAAGTACTTACCTCCCAAGCCTTGCTAACACAGAATCACTCCTGTCTGTGTGTCATTGCACCAAAATGAGAAATGTTTCCATTATTGCGGGTAACAGCAGTCACTGTGGGGGTCACTGGAGCCTCTCATTCAGCTTTGATTTTTATCTTCCAGGTGTGTATTACGAGCCAGACTGTAGCAGCACTGGTCTGGATCACGCCGTCCTGGTGGTTGGCTATGGTGAAGAATCAGATGGCAAGAAATACTGGCTGGTCAAGAACAGGTAAAAATAGCCGAAGAGGGGAAATTTTATGCTTGAAACCTTAAAGGCTATTTTCAGGCAGCAGTTGAGTGCAGGCTTCAGCGGTTTGCCCCACATGATTTGAATAGGGAGGTTTTATGGCGATTATAATGGTAAGACCGCCATGGTTTGGAGAGTGCGAGGATGGGACTGGAAGCATTGCATTGCTAGTTCTGAGTAAACGCGGGTGGGGAGACGCCCTGCCCTTTCTCTGCAGTGATCCACAGTCGTTTGTGAGGGTGACAGTCGGTATCCAGGGGGTGACCCTCTGCCATCCCTCATCCCGTCTGTCGAGTGTGTCCTCTGCCTCTGTGTTTGTGTCGGGAGCGAAAGTAAGGAAGCTTCTGTGTTGAGTTCTTTCTACCAAATGGTGAATGTGCTCTTCTTCCAGCTGGGGTACTCACTGGGGCGAGAATGGTTACATAAAGATAGCCCGAGACCGAAACAACCACTGTGGAATCGCTTCCTACGCCCTCTACCCTACCATGTGAGCGCTGGACAAGCAACAAGGAAGAAGTGGAAACGGCATGTACACGGGAGGGCTTCCCCCTTTGCAGAGCAGCCTCTGCAGTTGGGGTGACGGCCCCCGAGTCACTGAGGATCCACACTTGGCATGACTTCTGGGACATTTCGCTCCAGTTAAATGGGACTGCCACTCTGCTGCTATAAATCAGCTCCGTTCGTTTTTTTTAATGAGATGTACATAATTTTTATAAAAACCTGTGTGTGAAAGACTGACGGTGCTTCCTCCTGTCTTTGTTATGGTGGCTTCTCTCAGTCACACATGCAATTCGTTGTGAAGACACAGCGGAGGCGGTGGTGGTGTTAGGTGACTCTGTCGCCAGGTCAGTACTCCAGCCATGAACAGAGGTCCTTCAGGACTTTTACGTATTCATAATCAGCCAGGGTGCAAGGACTGATGAAAGATCCAAAACCTAAGTGAAAATTCTTGAAATTTGATCTATTTTTAATCCACACAAATTTGAAAGTTTAAATGATTTGCCATTTTGTGTAGTACGATGACTGTTCCACTGAGATGGACCCTGAGCCTTCATCCCTTTTTTTTTTAATTAATTTATTTATTACACATACAGTGTTCCACCAGAAGAGGGCACCAAATTGACTTGTAGATGGTTGTGAGCCACCATGTGGTTGCTGGGAATTGAACTCAGGACCTCTGGAAGAACAGTCAGTGCTCTTAACCTCTGAGCCATCTCCCCAGCCCTCTTCATCCCCTTTTTGAGCGTATCTGAACAAAGTCATCGCTTCCCTTCATGCAGGGATTCCGTTTACACTTTCTATTGTTTGAAAAATTTTAATGCATACATCACACACACACATATACATATATATATATGTATATATATATATATATATATATATTTCTTTGAATCTCGAAGCAGTAGAAATGTTGGGCCTGAAGGGGAGGACACTACTATACCAAAGAGGTTACTTGTCTCCTGCCTAAGAGACAGAAATAGAATGTTAAACAAGATACGCAATGTTGGTATCGTCTTACAAACAGAGCACAGGAGTGTCACTCTGTAGACATAATCCCTTCCCAAGTGTACGCATGCATGCATGCACGCATGCACTCATGGGGATGCATTAATTAATTAATTACATTAATTCCCGGGGTGGGGGTTGGAAGAAGCTGGCCGTGGGCTGGGCTGGCAACTGAGATGGAAGCAGGTTTGCCTGCCGCTGCCCTGACCTCTGAAAGTGCTGAGCTAGATGGCTTTATTATTTGTTTTGTTACTACAGCAATTTTTCCCACTAGGACACTTCAGATAAAATAATGTTGACTGGCAAAAAAATAATATATTGAAAGCTGTCATTTCTAACCCAATCCCTACTCCCCCCATGCACAGTGTCACTGTGAACAGCTTGCCACACATTCTTCATTCTTCTTTGTTTTGTTTTGTTTTTGTTTTTGTTTTTGTTTGGTTTTTTGATATTTCAAGACAGGGTTTCTCTGTGTACCAGCTTTGGCTGTCCTTGAACTCACTTTATTGACCAGGATGTCCTCATACTCATAGAGTGAGTGCTGGGTTTAAAAACGTCCGCCACAACCAATCTGCCCTCCTTGTTTTCTTTGCGAATTAACACACAACTATTTACTGGATTCATAGAAAGAGCCTTTAAGTTGTATGTGGTCTCTAATGATAACATGTGACGCCCTGCTGTCCTGGGATTTCACTTCTGTACTCAGTGGTGAGCGCTGAACCCTTTCCATGTCTTTAAACACACAGCAGAATTTAGTGTTCTCTGGTAAATGTTTAACATTAATTCTTAAGTCTTTAAATATGTGAGATATGGAACACCGACACTTGTGAGTGCACTTCTGAAAGATGACCGTGAGTTCCCAGGCACAACAGTATGTTTACTCAAAAACACGGTTACCGTTCCTCAGTTAATGTCTACCCCGAACAGCCCACTCCGCTCTCAGGAGCAAACAAAAAGGCCTGGCTTCTAACCACAAACTCACCAACCCTAAACCAGTCCTTAGCTGCTTGGTCACAGCAAGTGACTGAAAACACGATCTTCCCTGACTTTATGAATATGGGAGAGCTTGAGGCTCCTGTCCTGGATATTTATCCCCTGCTGTTCCTGGTGGTGCTAGGGCAGGACTTTGAGGAGGATACAAAGGGATGGTGACCCTCACAGAAGAGAAGCATCCGTGAGACAGCCACATCCTCAGAGCTATCTCTCAGACAGCTGCAGGAAGAGCAGGCAGGAGGTAAAGGATTTCCAGAGAACCTAGAGGACTTGGGTACCCACAGAGCAGTGGTTCTCAGACTTTGTGCCATGACCCCTTTTGGAATCACAGATAAGATCTCCTGCAGATCAGATGTTTACATTACGATACATAACAGCAGCAAAATTAAAGTTATGAAGTAGCAACAAAATAATTTTGTGGCTGGGGGGTCACCACAACATGAAGAAGTGTACTAAACGGTTGCAGCATTAGGAAGGTTGAGAACCACTGTGTTAAAGCCCCACCCCATCCCACCTAGCCCTAAAATAGAGGAGAAAGCAATGGTGACTCCATATGCTTGGGTATCCAGTGTCACTGTTCTGAGTAAAATGCCATTTTGAAGGTCAGAATAGTCAAATGTCAAGTGCCACACAGATAACACAAAGCTACCTGTAAATGCTTCTATGCCACGATTGACTTTAGAATGTCTACTCTAGTTGATCTTGTAGCCTGCCACTTTGCTGAAGGTGTTAATCAGCTGTAAGAGTTCCCTGGTAGAGTTCTTTGGGTCATTGATGTAAACTATCATATCGTCTGCAAACAGTGAAAGTTTGACCTCTTCCTTCCCAATTTGTATCCCCTTGATCCCCCTTTGTTGTCGTATGGCAATAGCTAGAACTTCAAGTACCATGTTGAAAAGGTATGGAGAGAGTGGACAGCCTTGTTTTGTTCCTGATTTTAGAGGAATTGCATTGAGTTTCTGTCCATTTAGTTTGATGTTGGCTGTTGGTTTACTCTATATAGCTTTTATTATGTTTAAGTATGTCCCTGTTACCCAGATCTCTCCAAGACCTTTATCATGAAGGGGTGTTGGATTTTGTCAAAGGCTTTTTCAGCATCTAGTGAGATGATCATGTGATTTTTGTTTTTCAGCTTGTTTATATGGTGGATTACGTTGATGGATTTTCATATGTTGAACCATCCCTGCATCCCTGGGATGAAACCTACTTGATCGTGGTGAATGATTGTTTTGATGTGTTCTTGGATCCGATTTGCCAGTATTTAATTGAGTATTTTTGCATCAATGTTCATGAGAGATATTGGTCTGAAGTTCTCTTTCTTAAAGAAGTTGTATCTTTGTGTGGCTTGGGGATCAAGGTTATTGAAGCCTCATAGAAAGAGTTTGGCAAAGACCCTTCTGCTTCTATGGTGTGGAACACTTTGAGAAGAATTGGTATAAGCTGTTCTTTGAATTTCTGGTAAAATTCTGCACTGAGGCCATCTGGACCTGGACTTTTTTTTGGTTGGGAGACTTTTGATGACTGCTTCTATTTCCATAGGGGTTATAGGTCTATTTAAATTGCTTATCTGTTCTTGATTTAGTTTTGGCAAGTGATAGCTATCCAGGAAGTCATCCATTTCCTTTAAATTTTCGAATTTTGTGGAGTACAGGTTTTCAAAGTATGACCTAATAATTCTCTGGATTTCCTCAGAGTCTGTTGTTATGTCCCCCTTTTCATTTCTGATTTTGTTAATTTGCATGTTCACTCTCTCTGTTTGGTAAGTTTGGACAAAGGTTTGTCTATCTTGTTAATTTTCTCAAAGAACTAACTCTTCGTTGCATTGATTCTTTGTATTGTTTTCCTGGTTTCTACTTTATTGATTTCAGCCCTCAATTTGATTATTTCCTGGCATCCCTACTATATACAGATGATAAAAGGGCTGAAAAAGAAATCAGAGAAACATCACCCTTTACAATTGCCACAAACAACATAAAATACCTTGGGGTAACGCTAACCAAACAAGTGAAAGACCTGTATCGTAAGAACTTTGAATCTTTAAAGAAAGAAATTAAAGAAGCCCTCAGAAAATGGAAAGATCTCCCATGCTCTTGGATAGGTAGGATCAATGTAGTAAAAATGGCAATCCTGCCAAAAGCAATCTACAGATTCAATGCAATCCCCATTAAAATCCCAGCACAATTCTTCACAGACCTTGAAAGAACAATAATCAATTTTGTATGGAAAAACAAAAGACCCAGGATAGCCAAAACGACCCTGTTCAACAAGGCAACGTCCGGAGGCATCACCATCCCTGATCTCAAGCTCTATTATAGAGCTATAGTCCTGAAAACAGCTTGGTATTGGCACAAAAATAGACAGGTAGACCAATGGAATCGAATTGAAAACCCGGGTATTAACCCACACACGTACGAACATCTGATCTTTGACAAAGAAGCTAAAAATATACAATGGAAAAAAGAAAGCATCTTCAACAAATGGTGCTGGCATAACTGGAGACTGGCATGTAGAAGAATGCAGATCGATCCATGTTTATCGCCATGCACAAAACTTAAGTCCAAATGGATCAAAGACCTCAACATAAATCCAGCCACACTGAACCTCTTAAAAGAGAAAGTGGGTGGTACCCTTGAACGAATTGGTACAGGAGACAGCTTCCTGAACACAACACCAGTAGCACAGACAGTGAGATCAACAATTAATAAATGGGACCTACTGAAACTGAGAAGCTTCGGCAAGGCAAAGGACACAGTCAGCAAGACAAAAAGGCAGCCCACAGAATGGGAAAAAATATTCACTAATCCCACATCTGACAGAGGGTTGATCTCCAAAATTTACAAAGAACTCAAGAAGCAAGTCTCCAAAACAGCAAAGGATCCAATTAAAAAGTGGGCTGCAGAACTAAATAGAGAGTTATCAATAGAGGAGTCTAAAATGGCTGAGAGGCACTTGAGAAAGTGCTCAACATCCTTAGCCATCTGGGAAATGCAAATCAAAACAACTCTGAGATACCATCTCACTCCTGTCAGAATGGCTAAAATCAAAAACACCAATGACAATTTATGCTGGAGAGGATGTGGCGAAAGGGGGACACTCCTCCATTGCTGGTGGGAGTGCCAACTGGTTCAGCCACTTTGGAAATCAGTATGGAGATTCCTCAGAAAAATGGGAGTAAACCTACCACAAGACCCAGCAACTCCACTCTTAGGCATATATCCAAAAGATGCCCATTCATACAACAAAGATGTCTGTTCCACTATGTTCATAGCAGCTTTATTTGTAATAGCCAGAACTTGGAAGCAACCTAGATGTCCCTCAACCGAAGAGTGGATAGAGAAAATGTGGTACATCTACACAATGGAGTACTATTCAGCAGAAAAAAATAATGGAATCATGAGATTCGCAGGCAAATGGATGCCACTAGAAGAAACCATCCTGAGTGAGGTAACACAGTCACAAAAAGAGAAACATGGCATGTACTCTCTCATATATGAATTTTAGACATAGATCTGGGGAGTGCCAGCCTACAATCCTATGGCCAGAGAGTCTGGGAAACAGAAACTTCATTTAGTGGCTGATCGAAGAAGAGGCAGACTCCCTTGGTTAAGTACTGAGCTGAACTCAAGAAAGCCAGTAACAGAGAGGAAGGACTGATGATCAAAGGGATTAAGACTGGGCTGGTTTAACCCCCAGAAACAGCTGACCAGACAAAGGTTAACTCTTGAATCCCAGGCATCAGCCTGGGAATCCAGCATGGGACTGTCAAGACCCCCCTGAATGTGGGTGTCAGTGAGGAGGCCAAGTAATCTATTGAGCCTTGGGCAGCAGATCAGTACCCATCCCAAGTATACACACGGACTTTGGACTCCCTTAGAACAATGTGAGGTGCACTCTCACCCTGAACTCTTGGGGAAGGGTCTAGGCCCTGCCCTATATGAAATGACAGACTATGGACACCCCCATGGAGGGCCTCACCCTCCCTGGGGGAATGAGGGGATAACGGGGGGAGGGGGTTGTGGGGAGGGCACAGGAGGAGGGGAGGGAAAGGGAGAGGGACCTGGAACTGACTTGTGAAGCAACCTTGTTTCTTATCTAAATTTAAACTGGAAAATAAAATAAAAACAAAAACAAAAAAAAAGAATGTCTACTCTAGACACAAACATGGGTACTATATCTTTGATGTGTGAACCTATCAGTCCATTCCTCTTGTTTTTGCCTCTGGCTCCAGCTTCTGCCCTAACTTTCTATTCGACTGCCTGTTGCCAAGATTTTGGTGGCATCTGAAGCCAAGGAAGCAGCTGCGTCTGTCACAGGCAGGATCACAGGCTTGTGGGGACTAGGCTCGGAGAACCCTTTGGGGGTCTAGAGACAGTGGCTGAGCACCGGCAGGCAGAACGCCGCACCATCTGAGTGTGAAGCGTTATCTTCATGGTGAAGTTTTATGCATAAAGCTCTGGACTTCAGCTTTGTCAGCCGCAGGATTCATCTGTGTCCTGGGGCCGTTTGTCAGCATCTTTATCCTGAACCAGCACACACCAGTGTCTGCAGAGCACCCAATGCAGGGAAGATGCTCAATGTAGAGCCTCACAGAATACAAGGGAGACAAAGAAAGCAGCTGATAAACATGAATGTGAGACACAGACACACACACACACCTGTGGGTCCAAGGCTGCTGCTACTTGGGCTGCACAGGCAGAGTAAAGCCACTGTTACTCAGCATGGAGCTGTGCAATGACTAGTGACATTGCAAAGAGGGTCTTCCCACATGAGAGATGCTGAGAAAAGCTCCCAGGCTCCTTGAGGGTCCCAGAGACAGACTCTAAAGGACTTTATAGACCACAGATTTGAATTCTTCTGAGTTCGTTATAATGTCCCTGACCAGTGAGTGACTGCTAAATACCTAAAGAGTTGCAGCATTTGTGGGTCAAAAAAGATCCGTAGGTGAAGAGAAAACTTGTCTCCATCTTAGCCATGCTGACTGGGGTCAGGTGAAATTCCAATGTTTTTACCTGGATCTAGAGCTACGTAGAACACAAGCCTCCAGCCACACTTGTGACCAATGTCTTTCTTCCACACGTTCCCATCGCCATGACTCTCTGCATAGTGACCTGCACCCTAGAATTGTGATTCACAATGAACCGTTCATTTCTCGTGGTGTTTTCGTCAGAATGGCTTACCAAAGCAACAGAAAAATAACAGATGACACTTGAGTTTAAGAATCCTTACTGATAATTTTCAATGTCACCTGTTTTTTTAAAAAGACCCTTTATAGATACCAAGCACGTCTGCTTTCCCCATACCATACTCGTGTAGGTAGAACCAACGTAATTTTCAGTGACATCCCATGTGAAAGGAGAAGACAATAGATTAATTTTGTTTTGTTTTTTCCCTACTTAAAAAAAATTGTATCAATTGATACATGACCTACCTTGCTTTTTAATCTCTACCGATGTGATAAAAACACTGACCAAAAACAATTTGGGAAGGATAGGGTTTATTTTAGCTTATAACTTGTAGCCCAACATAAAGGAAAGTCAGGACAGGAACTCAAGGCAGGAGTCCAGAGGCATGAACTGAAGCAGAAAACTATGAAGGGGCTCTTCTTATCTGCTTCCCCCATGCCTTTCTCAACCTCTTTTCTTATGCAGTTCATGACCACCTGCACAGGGATGGCATCACCTTCAGCAGGCTGGACCCTACCACAGCTATTGTCATTAAGAAAATGTCTCAAAGACTTGCCTACAGGCCAGTATGATGGAGGCAATCTCTTAAATTGTGGCTCGGTCTTCCCGGACAACCCTAGCTTGTGTCAAATTGATAGAAAAGCTAGTCAGCATACTTAAACTGTTTGTGTGGTATTTACTATAATTTATTTAAGTGAAATGTATTATCTCCTCTGAGAAGTACATATATTCTCTCTCTCCACTGTGTCTCTTAGAGTCCATCTCATCTGTTTTAGATGGAACTGATATTTATTTCAACTTAATTAATAAAAGCTTATTTTGTTTGTTGCCATATTTTTTTACCAAAACAAAGAGGAGAGGGGGGGAGATTTATAGGTTAAAAGTTTCACAATGGAATTCTAAGGAGCAAGGCAATACTTCAGTTCCTGCCCAGGCTTCTGTACCTTGTATAAAAATTCTAGAATCAAAAGCTTTGTTTCTAAGAAAGAAAATAAAAGGTGTGGGGGGAGAGGGAAGTAAGAGAAAGGAAGAAAGATAATTCTGAGGAAAAATTGAGAATTTACGGAATTGTTCTGCAATTGTCTTGTCAACAGCCTTTTGTAAGACGGGTTTTAGGTGTTATCAGAACAAATACTATTTCCTTCCTTATTCCTTATTCATTGGGATAAACAGATCTAGTTATGAAGCATGTCCCAGTATATTTTCTATAGATCATAGTTATATACTAGATGAAATGTCATCTTCCTGATTACCCACAGATACATGTGTCCACAAGATTGAGATGCAATCATGAGATTACATATATGCATCCCATGAGATTACACGCAACAGCACAGGAATTAGGGAGACAGCATGCTGCTTTAGCACAAGTGAACAACAGTGTCCAGAGCCAACCTCCCTGCAGGCCTTGCCTAAACAGGGTTAAGTGCCATCAGAGCCATAGGCCAAGCAATTATAATTAACATTATGCCTCTAAATGATTACCTTATAAGTGGCTGTGGGGACCAGCGGACTGGAGAGAGACTGGTCCAGGGGGACCTGGGGAGACAGAGAGAAGCTTCTGGCTACAGTCCCCATTTATACTGGATGAAGTCAAGGCTCAAAGGCAGTGAGTCATATGCCTCAATTCCATGCCTAGCAGATGTGGGCTTGAGTTACCTGCACTCCAAAGCCAGTGTAAGGAGTAATGAATTGAGTCGAGGCAATACTGACATCAATCATTGTCTCTCACACTGCCAGTCATTCTTTCGATACAGATGTGTAAGTGGAAACATGTCTAAACAGAAGCTTAAAATACTCTATGTTTAAACTGTAACTTTTGCACCTGTAGGAACAATTCTGATTTATTAAGTCTATAACCTACCTCGGCCACAGAATTAATAAGAAAGAAGAGGTTGCCTGCTCAGCCCCGTTGGTATTCAAAGGGGAAATCTAAACAACAGGTAGAAATGAAGGCTCAGAAAACTCCCACTGTCTTGTCCTTTCTTATTAAAAGTGTAAGGGAAGGGGCTGAAGATGCCCAGTGATTAGGAACGGAACACTGGCTGTTCTTACTGAGCACCTGGCTTGGTTCCCAGTACCCACCTGGCTGCTCACAAACATGTGAAACACCACTTCTCGGGGGACCCAACATCCTCCCCTGGTTCTGTGGGTGCTGTACACATGTGGAAAGCAGGCCTACATGCCAGAAAACATACATGAATAAAGAATGGAAAGACAAAAAACCCAGGATAGCCAAGACAACCCTGCTCAACAAAGCAACATGTGGAGACATCACCATCCCTGACTTCAAGCTCTATTATAGAGCTATAGTCCTGAAAACAGCTTGGTATTGGCACAAAGATAGACAGGTAGACCAATGGAATCGAGTTGAAAAGCCCTGAGATTAATCCACAAACCTATGAACACTTGATTTTCGACAAAGAAGCTAAAATTATACAACAGGAAAAAAGATATCATCTTCAACAAATGGTGCTGGCATAACTGTTCATTGGCATGTAGAAGACTACAGATAGATTCATGTCTATCGCCATGCACAAAACTTACGTCTAAATGGATCAAAGACCTCAACATAAATCCAGCCACACTGAATTTGTTAGAAGAGAAAGTGGGAATGAATTGGTACAGGAGACTGCTTCCTGAACATAACACCAGTAGCACAAACACTGAGATCGACAATTAATAAATAGAACCTCCTGAAACTGAGAAGCTTCTGTAAGGCAAAGGACACAGTCAGCAAGACAAAAAGGGACCCCACAGATTGGGAAAAGATATTCACTAACCCCACAGCTTACAGAGAGCTGATCTCCAAAATTTACAAAGAACTCAATAAGCAAATCTCCAAAACACCAAAGGATCCAATTAAAAAGTGCGGAACTGAATTAAATAGAGAATTCTCAAGAGAGGAATATAAAATGGATGAGAGACACTTGAGAAAGTGCTCAACATCCTTAGCCATTAGGGAAATGCAAATCAAAGCAACTCTGAGATATTATCTTACTCCTGTCAGAAGGCTAAAATAAAAAACACCAATGACAGTTTGTGCTGGAGAGAATATGGAGAAATGGGAACACTCCTCCACTGCTGATGGGAGTGCCAACTCTACAGCCACTATGGAAATCAGTATGGAAATTCCTTAGGAAAATGGGATTCAGGAAAATGGGACCCAGAAATTGCACTCTAAGGCATATACACAAAAGATGCCCATTCACACAACAATGATGTCTGTTCTACTATGTTCATAGCAGCATTATATGTAATAGCTAGATCCTGGAAGCAACCTAGATGCCCCACAACTGAAGGGTGGATACAGAAAATGTGGTACATTTACACAATGGAGTACTACTCAGTGGAAAAAACAATGGAATCTTGAAATTTGCAGGCAAATGGATGGCACTAGAGGAAACCATCCTGAGTGAGGTAACCCAACACAAAAAGACAAACATGGTATGTACTCACTCATATATGGATTTTAGATATGGATCAGGGGAGTGTCAGGCTACAATCCAGTGCCAGTGAGTCTGGAAAACAAGGAGGTTCCCAAGAGAGATGCATGATACCCCAGAGAAGTGGCAAGATCTCCTGAACAGATGGGGAACATTGGGGGAGGGGAGAGGGAACCAGGAAAAAGAGAGGGGGATAAGAGGAGGGAAGAAGAAGGCATGGGGTAGCAGGATGATTGAGTCGAGGTAAAAATAGAGGAGAGCATGATAGAGATACCATAATAGATCGAGTCATTATAGGCTTAAGGAGAGAGTTGACACTTTTGAGATCTCCAGAGATCTACAAGGATAACACCAACTGGAAAATTAAGCAATAGTGGAGAGACTAAATTAAATGCCCCTCCTTGATGATAAGGTTGATGACTACCTTATATGCCATTCTAGAACCTTCATCCAGTGACTGATGGAAATAGAGACAGATACCCACAGCTAAACACTGAACTGAACTCCTGGAACCTAGTGACAGAGACCGAGGAGTGATGAGCAAAGGGGTCAAGACCATGATAGTGAAACCCACAAAGACAGCTGACTGGATAAGGGGGAGCTCTTGAATCCCAGACTGATGGCTGAGAGGCCAATAGGGGACTGATCCAGACTCCATGAATGTAGTCTCAGTGAGGAGGCCACAGAAATCACAGGGGCCTTGGGTAGCAGATCAGTGTTTACCATGGTGTATGAATGATCTTTGGGAACCCATTCCAAGTAGAGGGATGCTCTCTCAGCCTGGACACATGGGGAAGGGCCTAGATCCTTCCCTGGATGAAATGACAGACCTTGGAGATCCCGAATGATGTGGGGAAGGGGTGGGGGGCTGGGGGGGTGGGGGAGGGGCAAGGGAGGAGGGGTGGGAGAGGGAGCTGGGATTGACATGTGAGGCATTCACGTTTCTAATTTAAATAAAAACATATATTGAGTGAAAAACAGAAAGAAAAGAATAAAGATAAATGTTTCGGAGAGTAGAGAAGTAAAGTGGCACGGTCCCTAGGCGACAGCCTGGGAAATGCCAGAGCAGTATGTGTTCCCCACCTGCGTATGTGCACAAGAGACCCAGAAGTGAACTTTATGCCAAAGTAGTGCACAACTCAGAGCAGCCCCAAGGGGAAGCAGTTCGCTGTCTACCTACTGGAGAATGGATGGAGAAAATGTAACATATTTGTAGAACAACAACAACAAAATGAGGTTCTGATGAGTGTCGCAACTAGATTAGTCTTGAAAACATTCTGCTAAACTCTAAAAGGCAGCGAAGAGGACTGCGTGTTTCATGGTCCTTTGTGCGAAATGTGCACAGCAGACGCATTCATACACACCGAACGTGGAAAACCGCCATGGAGTTAAGAAGACCTGTGAGCAACCACGGCTCACAAAATGCTGAGGTCTTTTTGGGGGAGATTTAAAAGTTCTGGAAACGCACAGACTTGGCCAGGTCACAGCGCAGATAGAAAAGGCCACCCACAATGTTCACTCTGCATGCTGAATGTCTGTGGGATGATGCCACACATGCGGAGGAAGAAACGCACTAGGCTATAAAACATAAACATCCCTGCCATGGTGTTCCGTGAGACTAGGGAATTTACTCCAGAGGAAGGGCACTTCTGTGAGGGCCCAGTGGCACTCAGGAAAACTAAAGCATTACTAGAAAGGACTCCTGCCAGGACAGCCAGGGCAGTGAAGGTGTGAGGAGCTCAAGGAACACTCAGCGCCGGGCACGACTGCGAACACTTGCGCAAGCTTCTCCATCAACCCATTAGAGTCTCAGATTTCAGCCTCCATCAAAACTGCTCAAAGAAGTGAGGCATGGTGGGGCACGCCTTCAGTCCCAGCACAGAGAGGCAAAGAGGCAGGAGATAGGTCCCTGTGAGTTCAAGGCTAGCCTGGTCTACATAGTGAGTTTCAGGCAACCAGGGCTACACAGTGAAACCCTCTTTCAAAACAAAACAACAAACATCCTATCTGTGTGGCTCAGGAAGGTTTATTCTTATGCGTGGAGGCTGCTTTTATAGTTCTCAAGCATGCTACTTACTGGGGACCCTACATCAGGCACAGTCCCATAGAGACAGTTGTCCTCCTTGGTAATCACATCAGTGAAGGGTGCAGAATCACCCAAGAGTAGCATCAGGTAGCCTTAAAAACAGAAGAAGTAACCAAGATGAGCCAGCCTTTAGGTAAGCAGCACTCAACTGGGCTTAGGGTCTTGACTTTCATCCTTCCCTTGTAGGGATGCCCCGTTGCCTGCATCATTTTGATTCCCAAAAGGGAATCTGAGACTGAGAGTACTTGGAAAAGTGGAACAGACTTCAGCCCAGAGATCATCCAAAGGTGAAAGTCCAAGGGCCCCCCCACCCCAGCCCTTATCTCTGCTTGCATTCCCGCCCACGTGCTGTCACGATAGAATCCTGAAGAACAGACTAAGGGCTACTGAGGAGAAGAGTTACCCATGGCCTTCAACCATAATGAGGCATATGAAGGATCATTGAGTTAGGCAAAGGCCCCATTGTAATGGGGCGTTGGAGATGAGGAAGAAGATAGGCTTAACTCAGAATACAGCATGGCCATGGCTGTATTCTACCACACAGGAGCACGGTGCAACCTCAGAGGTGAGGAGGATTCTGGCCAGACAGCCCTAACAGGATTCTTGACGCAGACAGACCAGATGGAGCAGCTGTCAACTACAGCACGGTGGGGGTAAGAGCAGGAACCTGATCAGATAGGAAACGCAAACAGGAATTCGGAATACCGGTTTTGCTTAACTGACTTCAAAGGACTCTTTGCTAAGTGTGGCGCACAAGGGAAACCAGCAGAAAACACTGGAGCCTGGGCCTGGCTGACCCGAATGGAATCTTTTGAAGGCAGGCTGGCTGGACAAGGCTGAGGTCCCACATCTACCCGGCACCACCAGCATCTATCCCTGGTGGGAGTGTCTTCCCTTGACAGTTTTGAGCAAAGGAAAGTCTGCCCCTTCTTAGGACCTATGCATTGTTAAGCTTTTTTTTTATTACTTTAATTTTAAATAACTTGCTTCACATGTCAATCCCAGTTCCCTCTCCACCCCTCTTCCCGCACCCCCGCCATCCCACCCCCCCAGCCTCCCACTCTGTCCCCGCTTCCTTCCACATAGGGGATATCCAGAGTCTGTTATTTCACTCAGGGCAGGGTCCAGCCACTCTCCTAAGAGTCCAGGCTGAGAGAGCATCCCTCTTTGTGTTATGGACACACAATGTCTGTTTGTATTCCAGGGATAAACACTGATCCACTGCTCAGGGTTCCATAGGTTGCCCAGGCCTCCTGACTGACTCTCACATGGGGGTCTGGATCCGTCCCATGCTGGCCTGGGGTCCAAAAGCTCCCCCTTGTTCAGATCAGCTGTGTCTGCTGGTTTCGCCTGCCCATTCTTTGCCAATTTGCTCATTGCTCCTCTCCCTCTGTCACTGGGTTCCGTGGGTTCAGTTCATTGTTTAACTGTTGGTGTTTGCCTCTGTTTCCATCAGTCACTGGATGAAGGTTCCTAATCTGTTCAGGAGATCTTGCCTCATTCCTCTTCTCTGGGGTACTATGCATATCTCTTTTAAGTTCTTTCCTGTTTCCCAGACTCTTTGTCAGTGGAATTGCAGACTGGAACTATCCTGATCCATGTCTAAAATCCATATATGAGTGAGTACATAGCATGTTTGTCTTTTTGTGACTTGGTTACCTCACTCAGGATGGTTTCTTCTAGTGCCATCCATTTACCTGTGAATTTCAAGATTCCATTGTTTTTTTGTTGTTGTTGTTGTTGTTGTTGAGTAATACTCCATTGTGTAAATGTACCACATTTTCTCTATCCACTCTTCAGTTGAGGGGCATCTAGGTTGCTTTCAGGTTCTGGCTATTACATATAATGCTCCTATGAACATAGTGGAGAAAATGTCCTTGTATGAATTTGCCTCTTTTGGACATATGCCTAAGAGTGGGATTGCTGGGTCTTGTGGTAGATTAATTCCTATTTTCCTGAGAAATCTCCTTACTGATTTCCAAAGTGGGTGTACGAGTTGGCACTCCCACCAGCAGTGGAAGAGTCCACATCATCTCCAGCATAAATTGTCTTCAGTGTTTTTGATTTTAGCCATTCTGACAGAAGTAAGATGGTATCTCAGAGTTGTTTTGATTTGCATTTCCTTGATGATTAAGGATGTTGAGCACTTTCTCAAGTGTCTCTCGGCCATTTTAGACTCCCCTATTGAGAATTCTCTATTTAGTTCTGTACCCCCACTTTTTAATTGGATCCTTTGGTGTTTTGGAGACTTGCCTCTTGAGTTCTCTGTAAATTTGGAGATCAGGCCTCTGTCAGATGTGGGGTTAGTGAATATCTTTTCCCATTCTGTGGACTGCCTTTTTGTCTTGTTGACTGTGTCCTTTGCCTTAAAGAAGCTTCTCAGTTTCAGGAGGTCCCATTTATTAATTGTTGATCTCAGTGTCTGTGCTACTGGTGTTATGTTCAGGAAGCGGTCTCCTGTACCAATTCATTGAATAGTATCTCCCACATTCTCTTCTAAGAGTTTCAGTGTGGTTGGATTTATGTTGAGATCTTTGATCCATTTGGACTTAAGTTTTGTGCATGGCGATAGACATGGATCTCTCTGATGTCTTCTGCATGGCAATATCCAGTTATGCCAGCACCATTTGTTGAAGATGCTTTCTTTTTTCCATTGTATAATTTTAGCTTCTTTGTCAAGAACTCAAGTGTTCATAGGTGTTTGGGTTAATATCAGGGTTTTCAATTGGGTTTCATTGGTGTACCTGTCTATTTTTGTGCCTATACCAAGCTGTTTTCAGGACTACAGCTCTGTAATAGAGATTGGAGTTATACATGGTGATGCCTCCTGAAGTTCCTTTATTGTATAGGGTTGTTTTGGCTATCCTGGGTCTTTTGTTTTTCCATATATAGTTGATTATTGTTCTTTCACAGTCTGTGAAGAATTGTGCTGGAATTTTGATAGGGATTGCATTGAATCTGTACACTGCTTTTGGAAAGATTGCCCTTTTTATTATGTTGATCCTACCAATCCAAGAGCATGGGAAATCTTTCCATTTTCTGGTATCCTCTTTGATTTCTTTCGTTAGAGACTCAAAGTTCTTGATATACAGGTCTTTCATTTCTTATGTTAACATTATCCCCAGATATTTGATGCTGTTTATGGGTATTGTAAAGGATGATGTTTCTCTGATTTCTTTCTCAGCCACTTTATCATCGGTATATAATAGGGCCACTGATTTTTTTGAGTTAACCTTGTATCCTGCCACTTTGCTGAAGGTGTTTATCAGCTCTAGGAGTTTTTCGGGTCACTTATGTAAACTATCATATCATCTGAAAATTGTGAAAGCTTGGCTTCATCTTTTCCTATTTGTATCCCCTTGATCTCCTTTTGTTGTCTTACTGCTCTATCTAGAACTTCAAATACAATATTGAAGAGATATTGAGAGAGTGAACAGCCTTGTCTTGTTCCTGATTTTAGAGGAATTGTGTTGAGTTTCTCTCCATTTAGTTTGATGTTAGCTGTTAGTTTACTGTATATTGTTTTTATTATGTTCATGTATGTTCCTATTATTCCTGATCTCTCTAGGACCTTTTATCATGAAGGGGTGTTGGATTTTTTCAAAGGCTTTTTCAGCATCTAATGAGATGATCATTTGATTTTTCCTTTGCAGTTTGTTTATATGGTGGATTACATTGCTAGATTTTCTAATGTTGAACCATCCCTGCATTCCTAGGATGAAGCCTACTTGATCATGGTGGATGATTTTTCTGGTGTGTTCTTGAATCCGATTTGCTAGTATTTTATTGAGTATTTTTGCATTGATGTTCATGAGGGAAATTGGTCTGTAGTTCTCTTTCTTAGTTGTGTCTTTATGTGGCTTGGGTACCAAGGTGATTGTAGCCTCATAAAAAGAGTTTGGCAGTGAGCCTCCTGCTTCTATTGTGTGGAATACTAAATCTCAAAACCAACAAATCCCTAACACAAAATATCCAGGAAATATGGGACACCATGAAGAAGCCAAACCTGAGAATAATAGGTATAGAAGGAGGCGAAGAAATACAGCTCAAAGGTACAGAAAACATATTCAACAAAATCATAGAAGAACACTTCCCTAACCTAAAGAAGGCTGTGCCTATGAAAATACAAGAATCTTACATAACACCAAATAGGCTGGACCAGAAAAAGAAGTCACCTCACCACATAATAATCAAAATATCAAACCTACAGAATAAAGAGAAAATATTAAGAGCAGCTAAAGAAAAAGGCCAAGTAGCATATAAAGGCAGACTTATCCGAATTACACCTGACTTCTCAATGGAAACTATGAAAGCCAGAAGATCCTGGACAGATGTCCTACAAACACTAAGGGAACAAGGATACCAGCCAAGACTACTATATCCAGCAAAGCTTTCAATTACCATAGATGCAGAAAACAAAATATTCCATGACAAAGCCAGATTTAACAATACATATCCATGAATCCAGCTCTACAGAAGGTGCTGGAAGGAAAACCTAGACCCAATGAAGATAACTATACTCACAAAGACATAGGCAATAGATAATAACACTTTACCAAACACCAAAAAAAAAAGGGAGGAGAACCTACACACAATAACTCCACTACCAATAAATCAAGCACAAACAAGAATCATCAATCAATGATCATTAATATCCCTCAGTGTCAATGGTCTCACCTTGCCTATAAAAAGACACAGACTAGCAGAAGGATATTAAGACAGAACCCATCCTTCTGCTGCATACAAGAAATACATCTCAATGTCAAAGACAGACATTACCTCAGAGTAAAGGGTTGGGAAAAGATTTTCCAATCAAACGGACCCAAGAAACAAACGGGTGTAGCAATCCTAATATCTAACAAATTAGACTTCAAATGAAAATCAATCAAAATTAAGAAGGACATTTCATATTCATCAAAGGAAAGGTCCATCAAGATGAAGTCTCAGTTTTGAACATCTATGCCCCAAATCTGAAGGCACCCACATTTGTGAAAGAAACATTACTAAAGCTCAAATCACAGATAAAATCTCACACACTAATAATAGGAGACTTCAACACTCTGCTCTTACTTCTAGACAAGACCTCCAGACAGAAACTTAACAAAGAAACAAAAGAACTAACAGAAGTTATGACATCTACAGAACATTCCACCCAAACACAAAGGGATATACCTTCTTCTCGGCACCACATGGAACCTTCTCTAAAATTGACCACATAATAGGAAACATAGCAAATCTCCACAGATACAAAACAATTGGAATAACCCCCTGTATCTTATCAGACCACCATGCATTAAAATTAGAATTCAACAATAACACAAATCACAGAAACCCTACAAACTCATGGAAATTGAATAATGCACAATTGCACCATCCCTGGGTAAAGGAAGAAAGAAAAAAAGAATTAAAGACTTCCTGGAATTCAATGAGAATAAAGATACAACATACGCAAACATATGGGACACTCTGAAAGCAGTGCTGAGGGGAAAGTTCATAGCACTAAGTGCCCACATCAAGAAACTGGAGAACAGTCACTCTAGAGAATTAATAGTGCAGCTGAATGCTATAGAACAAAAAGAAGCAAATTCACCCAGGAGGAGCAGACACCAGGAAATAATCAAATTAAGGGATGAAATCAATCAAGTAGAAACCAGGAAAACATTGCAAAGAATCAATGAAACAAAGAGTTGGTTCTTTGAGAAAATCAACATAATAGACAAACCTTTGCCCAAACTAACCAAAAGACAGAGAGAGAGAGAGAGCATGCTAATTAACAAAATCAGAAATGAAAAGGGGGACATAACAACGGACACTGAGGAAATCCAGAGAATCATCAGGGCATACTTTGAAAATCTGAACTCCACAAAATTTGAAAATTTAAAGGAAATGGACAATTTCCTGGATAGATATCACTTGCCAAAACTAAATCAAGAGCAGATAAACAATCTAAACAGACTGATAACCCCTAATAAAATAGAAGCAGTCATCAAAAGTCTCCCAAACAAAAAAAAGCCCAGGCCCAGATGGCTTCGGTGCAGAATTCTACTAGAAATTCAAAGAAGAGCTAATTCCAATACTCCTCAAAGCATTGTTAGACTTTTAAGACTAGACATAAAAATCCTTAATCAGAGATCAGTTATTCAAACGGTGGAGTTCAGTCATCTACCAACCCTAAACACATGCCGAGACATGTTTATAAAAGAAGATGCTGGCTGCTTCTAGGCACGGTGCTACATGCTTGCGATCCTAGCGTTTGGCAAGGAGATCACAGGGCAATCTGGAGACATGGTGAGATCTGGTCTCAAAGGAAAGGAGGGAAGAGGGACAAAAGATGCTTGCATCAGTCATAGGCGTCCCTTATGATCCCCTCAAAAACAAAACCAAGGGGCTCAGAACAAACTCTGAAGTCCCGCTAAATCACTGACTCCAACTCGGCGAGGGGATGGCTCTTCCCCGTGAGCCCAGCCCCTCTTCCTACCTGCTCAAATCATAGGTTGCTGGTTCCTGCTCTTAACGGAACTGTCCCCAAATCAGACCTGGAGCTAGGGTCCCAGGTTTTATCCCCAACTCTATAGGGTCCAAGGAGGAACCAGTTTCTGCTGTGTAGAACTAACACAGAGAAGCTGCTGGTCTTCCTTCCAGCCCCGTTGCTCAACTGCCCAAAGCACATACACGTTCAGTGTGGGATACACAGGTCCTAGAGAAGGGTGGGACAGCCACTTCTCCGAGGGGTTTACACTCGCGTGGGGGTCTATGTTGGTATGGTGTCCTCTTCTGTAGGAGAAGCCAGGTCAGATGTGAGAAAGAGAACCCTCCCGAGTCCTGGAAGAGGGTGTTTTGGGCCACTGGCCTCAGAATTAACCCCCACATGTTGGCTCCTTGCTATCTTCTGAACCAGGATGCTGAGCAGTAATCTGACTTAAACCTTTCGTGCCGTTGTAGACATCCCTGGCTATGAAAGTGGGATTAGGGTGGTTGTCTGTGGCCCAACATGGAATCATCAGAGAAAGGTAAAAGTGGGTGGATTCAAAAGAGACACTCAGGCCACGCCACCTGAGGACGATGAGATACATCACCGAGATACGTCTGCCAATAATTAGCAGTCATCAAAGCCGTTCTCCCACAACACAACCACAGAAGAGCAAGGAAGGCCAAACATAGCACCACGGCCTTTCTAGGACACATGCGTGCATTTTGTATCTGCAGATATTTCGATGGCCTGGCACAACAAGTGTGTCTCCTCCTCTCACTGGAAGTGTCTCCTCCTTCTTTCCACTACACTTAGACGTCTCTTGGTCAAGACTGGCTCAGCAGAAAAGAGTTGACAGATTCCCCAGTGCATGAGAGACCACTGCTCAGAGTAGCGGCTTCCACACACACAGCCTCTGCCTGGCTCAAGGGATGGTGCTACGGGAATGGCAAAGCTTCCACCGTTTAGAGAGCTAAAGCCCAAGGGCAAAGGCAAGGCTTGCGTTGATGGATGGATTCCGTGGAACTCTGCTGCCTCTCCAGAAACAACCTCCTTCCAGTCACATGCAGGTGCGTCCGTGAGCCCCTGAGCTCCAGACACTGGATGTGAGGAGAAGGGTTTCTTTATCTTCAGTATCTTAAGGCCTTGTTTGTACGAATTGCTTTTAAAATTCTTCTGGTGTTACAAGGCTATTTCCTGGGGAAAGTGTGTGTTGTTGCCAGCAATGATGCCAGGAAATCCAGTTTTCCACAAGTTACGAATGGAGTTCACCATTAGCTTATAATGCACACTGATTTGATTATAACGGTCCAGCACCTACACATAAGAGATAGGACTGCACCGGGCGCTGGTGGCCCACGCCTTTAATCCCAGCACTTGTGAGTTAGAGGCCACCCTGGTCTACAGAGCAAGTTCCAGGACAGGTTCCAAAGACACACAGAAGAACCCTGCTCGAACAGGAGAGATAGAGAGAGAGAGAGAGAGAGAGAGACAGAGAGAGACAGAGAGAGACAGAGAGAGAGACAGAGAGACAGAGAGACAGAGAGACAGAGAGACAGAGAGACAGAGAGACAGAGAGAACTGCAATCTGCAATGAGCTGGAGAGAGTTGGCTAGGTGGATAAAAGCACTTACAACCTACCTGAATAAATGCACACTTTGGGACAGACTGTGACCAAGAAACACCACACCCGGAGAGGCAGAGCTCACAGGACACACCCATCACCTGTGATAGCAAACTGCAGTGCAGGAGATGGGGACCGATAGGCTATGAGAAAATCTTTGATTTTAAAGCCAGAGGCCGTGTAACAGAGTCAGAGGATTGCAAGATTGCAATCTTTGAAGAGCTGAATTTGGGACGTGCACCTGTGCAGCTATATCACCCAGGGTAAGTTTTCTCCAATGGTGTGATAGCGTATATACCCACCACATTCCAGGGCAAGCCCCAGGCCCAGGTGTAGTCCAGCCATCAAAGAATGAACTCAATGCTACTACTATGGACTTTTTTGTTTTGGTTTGGTTTGCTTTGACATTTTTTTTGTCTTAGTGGTCTTTTTCCTATCTGTTTTTGTGGGGGAGTGCTTCTTGCTTTGGTTTTGTTTCTCGTTTCTTTTTTAAGAGGGGGAGCAAAGAGAACAGACTTGGGTGGGTAGGGATCTGGGACAAGTTCTGGTTTTTTTTGTTGTTGTTGTTGTAGCTGCTGCAGTTGTTTTCTTCTGAGACCGAAGGCTTTTTTTATTGCTTCTTTTATTTTGGAGATGATATAATTACGTCATTTGCTCTTTCCCTTTCCTCCCTCAAAACCCTCCCATATATATACCTCTCCTTTCTCCCTTTCAAATTCATGGTCTCTTTCTTCACTGTTGTTACATGCATACATATTTGTATGTATGTGTATAAGTATTTATGTATAAATGCATGTATATATGCACACACATGTGTATGTGTGTATATATATGTATGTATATTTACATATACACATATACATAAGCCTGATAAATATATATGTATATATATATACATATATATATATATAGTCTGTATAATGTTACCTGTACATTTCTTCTCAGGGTATTAGATAATCAACTGGTACGATATTCCCTAGCAATGGCTGCTTCTCCCACTCTTTACATTCCCCTGTTGCTCATACGGTTGAGGCCTTCATGAATGTTCCCATCCACTTTAGTGTGTCTTTGTTGATATTTCTTGGTGGCCTTCATTTCTTGGCTAGGTATAAAAGATTTACTAGAAGCAATGGCCTAACCAGGCCCTCACTTCTTCTACAGACTATGAAGACATGCGTCCTGCTCTCTGCTTAACTCTCCCTTGCCTGGGGGTGGCCTCAGCTGCTCAAATATTTGACTCCAGTTTTGGTGCTCAATGGCACAGGTGGAAGATGAATCATGGGAGAAACTACAGTCCGGCTGGTAGCATGGAAACTGTTCAGAGGGACCCGAGGGAGAATGGTCCTTGCTATGGGGAGCTCATGACCACATTATAGATTCTAGGATCCAGATCTCTCCAAGGCATAGCCTAACTGAGCACAGTGTATTCACACACATCCCTATTGCTTCTAGTCTTCAGAATGGCTTCCAAAAGTATACAACCACCCCTGGCCCATGAGTCCTCATCATCCATGGCTATGGGACCACTTGGTGAACTTAGCCTGGGTTTTAAGGGTAAATAAACCCTGCTGGTTTTATGCTTCTAGAGTGAAGAAGAACATGGGATAGCCATTTGGGAGAAGAATATGAAAATAATCCAGCCGAACAATGGGCAATTTCCTTGAGGGGAAGCATGGCTTCACCATGAAGATAAACACCTCTGGAGACATGGCAAGTGTGACATGGATGCCTCAATGCTGCCTGTCTGCCTTAACTCTCTTTATACAAAACAAATGTTCAATGTTTCTTTTTCTTTTCCTTGAAGAACACTGAAGGATTAAGTGTGTTGAAGGATGAATTTCAAAACCAGAAACACAGGGATGGAGTATTCCAGGGACCGCAACAGAAAGACATCCCCAGTTCTGCGGGGTGGGGAGAGAAAAGCTACAGGACTTCAGGGAAAGATCAGGTATGACCGTCACACTCCCACTGTCAATCATCCACGGGGATGCCGAGAGAGAGCTGCCATGCCCGCTTTGTGGAGAGACACACAGCTTTCTGCTTCCCTTTAAAGGACTCGGGCTTGTGCCCTGCTGTTGACATGTTGCTGTTGGCTCTGTGTCTCTCTCTACTCCCTCTTCAGGGTCCGTGTAATGCTTGTTGGGATTTTAGAGCTTCTGGGAGCCAAGAAGGACAGATTCCCAGGGAAACCGGAAAGCTGATCTTACTGAGTGAGCAGAGCCTAGTGGACTCTTGTCTACCTCAACACAATGTACAATGAGGGCTGCTGAGAGGGATTAATGTCTTCCAGTGTATGAAGAGAATTGGCTGCCAGAACGGAGAGCTCCTGTCCATGAAAAGCAAGGGCAAATGTCATTACTGTCCTTGATTTGGTTTTTAGAAGGGGGGAGGACACTTCAGAATAACACGTCTGTCTCAGAATTTATACCTTAGATGTTAGAAGCCATGTCTGAAAACTCTCAGTTCTGTGGTTATGAAGCGCTGTCATCTGCACCTCTGTAAGGAGAAGCTCAGCAGAGGTATGGCCCTGTTGCTACTTACATGGACCGAATGCACACTGTTCCACAGCTAACATGTTCTGCCACAATAAAAGGTTTTCTTGTGGACTGATGGACCTAGAAAGTGTCATTGAAGACAGAAGCTGATTTTCAGCTTGGATCAGTCAATAGCGCTGAATGCCCTGGCATGAGTTGTAAGCACTCAGACTACAGCTCAGCTGGAAGGCATGGAGAATTGTGGTTCCAGCTTGTAATACGAGTAAATTAAAGACCCAGAGACTGATATTGGGGTTCAAACATCAAGCTGAAGATCAGAAAAGCAAAGCAGCCAGCCACTAGCTCTCACCTCTACCTCAGGCTTGAAATGGCTGATCCACGGATAAGCTCTTCACCAAGTCTCAAACTGCTGCCTCTCCTCAGTGTGACTGGAGAACAAACGCCCCTCTGTGACCTTGCTTCTGTCTTACACACTTCCCTAATGTTGGTGTTAAAGGTGTGAGCTATAATTCTCTTTTAGACTGATTCACTCTTGCGTGGACCTTGCTGGCCTTGGACTCACAGAGATCTGTCTACCTCTTAATCCTGAGTCCTAGGATTAAAGGTGTGTGCCATCACATCCTAGTTTCTGACTGCTGGGATTAAAGGTATGTGCCTGACTTCCATGTCTTGTGGCTGGCTTTGCCTTCTGAATCTTCAGGCAAGCTTTAACAAATCATAGATAACATATTGCTACACTGACTCTTGCTCCCCAGAAGGTGGCTGGAAGTAACTGAGTCTCTTCCCCCTCTACCTTTAAAAGGAGGGACCCAGCATGCATGGCCATTGGTGTTCTCTGCTGCTAATTGCCAGGGGTATGTGCTCATCCCAGGGAATGAGGATGCTTCTAGGAGGGCTGTGGCAACGGAGGGGCTCATCTCTGCTGCTATGGATGGACTATGGGATTCCTGCCGGTTCTATAAGGGAGGTAAGCAGGCGTTGGGTGGAAGCTCATGCAGGACCTTCCAGCGTGAATGGACCTTTGGTAAGCAACGGTGAATGGAAGCATCTTGGTGCACGGATTCCGCACAGCTGTTTCCTCTGAGAACACGCCAGTTTCACCTGGTGCTCCCCACTTGTCCTCAGTTTAAGCACACCCCAATATATCTAATTATTTCACAAGTTCTTAAACAGCTACACTGTTAAATACACAGCTTTGTTGCTTAAGTACCAAAGAGATTTTTACCTTACTTTTAAACCTTTTGATTATTATGCCAAGTTCGCGAGACCCCAAAAAAGAGACCACCAAGGAGCCAACTCTGATGCAAACGCAAAATGGTTTAATGTACAAGCCTCGGCAGGGACCCTGTCCAGCAAACTGGCACAGGAGCTGCAGGAAACGGGCACCTGGTCTCAATTGTAAGGGTTTTGTTTTTTTTTTTTTTAAAGGAAAACACCTCAAGCAGTGTGGTACTTGCCTTGGCTGTTCAGGATTGGGTAAGAGTAGGTGACCTTTGGATTCCCTGACATGGGGGCTATGGGGAATTTCAAAATTGTTACTAACCATTGCCCACAAGGACAGCTGTGATGAGAAGATGCTATTTATCAAAATTAGCCATTGCCTGACCACCCCAATGGGTTCATTTTGACCAGGTTGGGCACATTTTGGGTGCCCCTTGGAGCTGTTTCCTTGGCAGGAGCTGAATCAGCCTTGTGCCATGCAGGGGATTTCTCAGGGTGGCTTTTTCTGAGGGTGGAGTCAACTCCATCCTCTCCAGTGTACCTTGCTCTTACACTGATCAACAAATGCCGTGTTCCGTGCTGTCCTTCAAGACTGAACACATACAAGTAGAATTACAAGGCATCAGAGAGCATTCTTGAAGCTGGGCATGGCTCAGTTCCAAGCTTGACCTAGACAGGAGTTTGTACCCATCCTGGTGGGAGCAGTGGAACCTATGTCAGTCAACAGACGAACATTCAAGCATCACCATCTACGGCTCTCACCAGGCCCTTTACAAAAGGTTATGTGCTAATTTGAAGTATTGATGGTTTGAAATAAAAACCTAAATCTTGAGCTTTAATTTAAAAAATGGATTCTACTCTTTAAGTCTTTTATGGTCTTTATGTCATTTCCTGATTTAGAGGTGGATGGCAGAGTGTGTAGCTACCAAACACAAGGGGCCACTTGGCTCAACTTTGGTTTTACTTTTTTCAGGCAATTATTATGATCCAAATTGTAACAAAACCATGGCTCACACTGTTCAGCTCTGATTTTAAGGAACAGAATCTGACAATAAGAAATACTGGCGGAACTGCCAAGCATATCTACAACTAGACATCAAAAGGAGCTTCCCGCTTGCCGTCAGTACTTGGACAGGACTCCAGAGGCCTTACTTAGCTTCTCCATTGAACAGAGAACCATTCACACCTGACCGTAATACGATGATGTCACAGGTCTCCCGGGGCTATTGACCCTGGGTTGGTCACTGTTACAAAACTAAACTCCAAGAACTTTTTTCTTAGTTCTGAAACACACCTGCCTGGAGAGACATCTGCCCTTTCTGTCTCTGACTCTCACAGTGCCGTGAAAGGAGGTGGTTTGACTCAAAGGTGGAAGGATGTGCAGATCTCGACTCACTAGCAGGAATGCCTGCCCTGTGTCCCCAGCATAATGCTTGCTATGTGAAGACAAATGTGCTTGCTATGTGAAGACAAATGTACTTGCTCACACTAGTGAAAACAAGTGTGCTTTGGACGTCACATATAGTGGAAACTTGATGTGCTTTCCAGCTGAGGTACAACAAGGAGCACGGATGGCTGTGAAAAGATTGCCAGAGACCTGAATAACAACTGTGGGATTGCGTCAGTGGCCATCCGTTTCCTGGTATTAGATGTTACACTGTGACAAAGGAGACCTGGACTTCACCTTCACTCTGACTGGCCATTGATCAGTGGGCTACAACACAGGAACCATTGAAGTTACAAGCTGTGCCATAATTTCCTTGACACCGGTGACATGTATGGAGTCACCTAGACAACATATTTAATTATCAATAAGATTTGTAGTTTTTGAAAAGGTGAGAAACACCTGATTTTAATAAAGCGACTTTATGCATCGGCAAACATGGCACTAGTATCCAAAGACAAAGCAGAGTGTGTCAGCGGTACACTAGAAGAAGACTGAAAAGCCTCAGACTCTTCTATCGAAGTGTGTGCAGACCTACGTCATCTGCCCTGGGGCCATATTTGATCCATCCATGGGTGAAGCGAAATTTTGGGAAGCAACCATAAGGACAGAGAACGAAGAAGTCCTCCCCTTTTAGATGAGCAGACACAGAAGCACATGGGAGGTAGTTCTCACCTCCCCCAAGGTAGGTACAAGGCAGTAAATGTCAGGGAGAGGTCTCACACCAGCCTTGCCAGCATCCTTGCTTTGGGGGACCTCATGGTCACTTTTTAACCCAGGATCATCCTGGGATCCACAAAGGTACAAACTCCTAGGCTTGAGGCTGAGTTTTGAAATGTGGAAGGCGGGTGTGCATCCAGACGGAGGTGCCCTGCTGTATCGGCTTTCAACGGCTAAGTTCTTATAAAGAAGTCAAATTTATTTGGCTGGTGGTTTCAGAAATCTCAGTTCATGGTAGTTGGGCTCAACGCCTTTGACCCTAAGATGAAGCCACATGACATAGCCTGGATGTGTGGTAGAACAAAGCTGCCCACTGCACCGCAGCCAGAAGGCACCTGAGTCTGACAGAAAGGTAGCAGTTTCAATACCTGCTTCCATGGCTTGTCCCCAGTGAACTCCTGTCCTTCCCCTAGCCTGGCTTCTGAAGACGTCAACACTTCCCAGCAGCACAGCAGTCTGGGGACCCAGCCTCCCACACATGGACCTTGAAAGAACATCTCAGAACAAGTTCTTGATTAAAGAGCACCTTCCCAAATGTCTGTGTACAAAATAACACCCGTGTTCACGACCTTATGGGCCCATGCAGGAGACTCTAAAGAAGTGCACGTACATACTGATTAGAATTCTGCACTCTCAGGAAAGGAGGGAGGTCCTCGCCCATAGAGCTTCCAGCGGCTTCTGTGTAAGTCCATCCACACCGGATGCTAGATGGTCTTCTGGCTTTCCCGTGTAGCTTCTAACCTTTTTATTTTTGACTGAAAAGTGATACATGTTGCATCTGGAGGGAAGAAATTCTTTGGGTTTTATTAGAAGAGCGGACGGGGTTAGAGTAAGATGTGTGAGAGTCCCAAGACACTGCACGCTCTCCACCCCTACCGCTTCCCTGACTCTGCAGAGTGTTGCAGCTGAGGCTTTGAAGAGCAAACTTTCTGCTTCTTAGAGGAGTGGTTCTCGACCTGGGGGTCATGATCCATTTGGGGGTGGGGCATCCCTTCCACAGGGGTCACCTAAGACCATCAGAAAACACTGATAAGATCCATAACAGTAACAGAATTATGGTTATATGGTAGCAACAAAAATAATTTTATGGTTTGGGGGTTGCCTCAAAATGAGGAACTGTATTAAAGGATCACAGCACCAGGAAAATTGAGAACCACTGGCTTAGAGGATGAAGCAGACACAGGAGAAACCCTGGGCTCTTGCACACCAAGTGTGCCCCACCTAAAACTAGATCAAGGAATGTATAAGGCAAGAGAGTGGAAGACATAGGATATTCAACTAATTTTTTTTTTGGTTTTTCGAGACAGGTTTTCTCTGTGTAGCTTTGGAGCCTATGCTGGCACTCACCTCTATAGCCCAGGCTAGCCTCCAACTCACAGAGATCTACCTGCTTCTGCCTCCTGAGTGCTGGGATTAAAGGCATGCGCCACCAATGCTCAGCTTCAACTAACAATTTTTAAAATGACTTTTCTAGTCATAGAGCCCAGCCTTCTGCCTTTGATACAACATAGCTGGAAGAACTTCCTGATTTCTTTTTAAAATTTAATCCTTTTGTGTATTAGTCCAGGGTTCTCAGAATTGGAAGCAATAGGGTGTCTTGTGTGGAATGGGAAGGAAGGGCCTCAATCAGCCAGATTCTGGGGTCGTGACCAGAACGTTATCTCCAGGATCAGAGAATTATTTTTCTACATATACGTGCACAAATACAACCACAAACACATGGACACATAGACATACACATACACCCTTATATTCCTACACACACGTAACAGCACACACAGGTGGTTACATACATTGTGCATACATGACTTACAGGCATGTTTTTGCACACACACACATATATATATATATGTACAAACTTATAAATGGACACACTTAGCATGCATGTACATGTTTATACTCATGACATACATGCTAATGTATGCGCAAGTACCATATTTAAAGGATCAACAGGAAAATAGAATAGACTTTAGGGGTGGACCGGGGGCAGATGAGACCAGTTGGGGAGGGGAAGAGAGATAGGGTTGAGCAAGGAAATTCAGAGAGAGACAGCTGATATGAAAACCTAGTGCATTGGAAATTTCCTAAAATATTTGAAGGCTATGCTAATGAGGTCTCCTACTAATGTGGAAAACAGGTGCCAATTGGCCATCCTTCGTCACTAAACAAGTTTTTCAGTAACCAGTAACCAAATTTGGTTGCATTCAATTGAGTCCTTGGCCAGGGGGATCCCATGGAAATCCCCAAAACGCAAGCTGTTTCCAAGGCAGTGGGTTGCTCTCTATAAACTGAGAGAGGCCCCATAGCTGAGCACAATATTCACACAACTCTTTGAACATGGAAAAGTTGAGCTGGTGCCTGCATGAGACCTTCACCCTGTGTTTTGTCTGGTGAGGGAAGGCGCTCTGAAGGCTACCAAAAGAGAAACAGAAATACCAATTCAGTCACAGAACCTTTGACCTACATTTCACACACACACACACACACACACCCCCCCGCGCCGCTTACAAAATACGCTAGAGCAATGGTGGAATAGAACTTGTGGAAGTAGCCAGTTAATGTCTGGTTTGACTTAAGGGCCCACTCCATGAGATGAACGATATCTGACACTGCTTGGGTAGCCATGAACCAGAGATAGCCTAGAGATCTAGGGTAAAGACAAACACTACTTATATTCTGCTATACTTATACTATATATATAGTAAAGTATATACTATGCCTTATTCACCAGAGTCAGAGTCACCAGAGAAGCTTCCTCTGGCAGCCGTCAGGAAATTATGCAGAGATCCACAGTAAGACAATAGATGGAAGCGGGGCGTTGGTGGCACACGCCTTTAATCCCAGCACTCGGGAGGCAGAGGCGGGGGGATCTCTGTGAGTTTGAGGCCAGCCTGGTCTACAAAGTGAGTTCCAGGACAGCCTCCAAAGCCACAGAGAAACCCTGTCTCGAAAAACCAAAAACCAAAAAAAAAAAAAGACAATAGATGGAGAAAAAGTCTAACTGGCACATATCCATCAAATCCCTCCCCTCTGAGTTCAAGGAACCCCATGGAAGAGGAGGCAGAGAGTGTAATGGACAGAGGGGATGGAGGAACACCAGGAGAACAAGGCTCTCGGAATCAACTAAGCAAAAGGCACACATGAGCTCACAGAGACTGACGCCAACACCGGTCTGTACCAGGTAGCTTTTAGTATCTTTCGGGACTCCTGGGTGTAAGAACTAGTGGGTCTCTGATTCTTGTATCCCTGCTCTTGGGACCCTTTTCCTTCTTTTGGATTGCCTTGTCCAACTTTGATACGACGGTTTTTGCTTCATCTTATTATATTTTATTTTGTCACGTTTGGTTGTTATCTCTTAGAAGTCTGTTCTTTTGTAAGGAGAGTGGGATCGGAGGGGAGGGGGGTGTGTGTGGAGGAACCGGGAGGGACAGAGGGAGGAGAAACTATAGTCAGTATATATTATATAAGAAAAGAGTCTATTTTCAATAAAAGGAAGACATGGGAAAAAAATGAAGGATCAGTAGGAGGCATAGCCATGTAAGGTGGGATGACCTTACCTAAGCCAAAGTCAAGACTGACTCAACTGTGTCACTTCAGTCTATGTCCCTCCATGACTTCCAGACCCTGAAGAGCGTGTTGGAAATAGTTCATCTCTAAGTTGACTTTACTTGTAAATTTTGTGGTCTCGATGGGGCAAGATGGCCTCTCCCAAAAGGACGGCCTGGGTTCCCAGCCTGTACTCCTTATGAGAAGACTGTGGTCTGCCACTGAAACCCTAAGAGCCTGGCAGAGTCCCCTCACCCTGGTGTCAACACTTGGGAGTGACTGGGCTTTGGGCGGGGCAGGCCATGGCCCAAGCTGCACAGATATGGCTTCTCTCCTGACCTCTCTCTCTCCACACTCAGGTGTGGCCTCGCTCCCCACTGACTCAGAACTGGGGACCACAGGGTCACCAGCAAGCCACCATTGGGGCAGATGAGGGGAAAATGGCTAAGTCCTTTACGAGGGGTTATTCTAGGAGTTTCCCAGGGACCCCTCTTGCCTGTGAAGGTGTGACGGTCTGTCTTCCGCTACCGTGACAAATACCTAACTTATACGGAGTAAAGGTTTATTCTGGGGATCCAGAAGTTTGGGTTCATAGTTGGGTTGGCTCCAGTGCTTTGGACTTGCGCTAAGAAGGCAGAGGATAACGGGTACATGGAGAAGGTACCTGTCTCTGACCCCCAATGCTGGGGTTAGCTTTTGACGAGGGTGCTAGGGATTCCCACTTGGGTCTTCATGTTTGTGGGACAAGTTCTCTTACTCAGCTATCTCCCTGGATCCTCCTCTGACTTTTTTTTGAGGAAGGATCCAAGCTGGCCCGGAACTCATGATGTATCTATCCAAGGTGACCTTGAACTCCTGGACCTCTTGCCTGTACCCCTTAATTGGCTGGATTGCAAGTATGTACCCCAGACATGTGTTTAGGTACAGCCTAATGGCTCCAGTATCTTGAATATTACCACAATGGGGTCCCAAACCTTTATGGACCTTTGGGGAAACATGTCAGATGCCAATTACTCTGCAGCATCCCTTTTCAAGGCATCTTTCTGGCTCTATCTCTGGCCAGACGACTCACTGAAGACAAGGACGTACTTCTTGATTGGGGACCATGCCATCTCATTTTATGAATAAAGAAGTGCCTAGACAAAGTGCAGTGTTTCCCCAGTGCTGGAGGTTAGTTTAAAGATGATCTGGATTCCAGACTCGTTTGGTACTGTGGCGCGGAATGTTTAACAAAGACAACAACTTTTGAATGAAGGACTAACCAGTCAAATGCAATACGCAAGTTTATTTATAAAACAAAAGAAAAAAAAACAAACTTAATTCTTTTACGACATCTTATAGATTAAGTAAAAATACCAGTATTAATATATATGTATGTACATAGTGCATATATATATGTACAGATGATACGGTAACATTACATGCTTCTCGGGACAGAATTAAAACGTGTTCCCTCACATCGATTTAAAATTCCATCACAATCTCATCTATCACCCCAAGAAAACTCGTTTCCTCTATTTTCTCTCTTTCAGACTTCAAGTACAGGAAGTGACCAAACCAGGATCTAAACGGAGAATCCATCTGCTATGCACCGACGACAATGGACTGCCACGGATTATGAGTTTGGGGGGGTCTTCGGAATTCTTAACACGGGTCTCCATGACCCTACACTGTGTCAACCTTCTACCTGAGATGGGAGAGAGTGATGAGGCGTGACAGTCTGTAGGCTTCACGTACATGTTTACATGGGTGTTTTGACAAAAGCAACTAAAAAACAAACAAACAAACAAAATGTCTTCGTACATCAACACTGGCCATGAACACTCTCCGGGGGAGGATTCCTTCTGCCTCTTTCCTTGCCAAATGAAACACAGAGCTCCCTCCCTGGAAGAAAAGGGGGAAAAAAAAAGAAAGAAAAAAAGGAAAAAAGCCAAACCAACAACTCAGAGTGCAGCACCTCTGGCGATGATCAGCACACAGCAAGGGACAGAGAGGTAGCGTTTCCGTGGTGACAGCTCCCGGGCTGACTCAGGTGACTTCAACACACCCTCTTCTGCAAAAGGCACTCACATATTGCCTGTTTATAAATCATACAGTGGGGTCCAAGCATGGGAGTCTCTCCTACAAATATAAAAAAGATAAGCTAAGGAGCTGGTACAGCAGAGAAAGGCTAAGAAATACACATTGTGGATAAACGTGTGTTCCTTTCCTTTTTTTTTTTTTTAAGGATAATCAATAAGGGACTTTAAAGTTTTCTTTTTTTCCATTGAAAAGTTTGGAATCCCAATAAAATTACCAGTAAGAAGCAAGGTATTAAGAGGACGAGAGATGGAGTCCAAAACACTGACAGGCAGGGCACTAGCTTCCCAAGTGGCCAAAGCGATGGATATGGTCTGCTCTTGACCGGAGGTGGCGGGGGATGGGTGAGAGGGAGGGGCATGGAGGCTGGGAAGCAAGGAACGGGAATGCAGGGTGGCATCTTCGGGGATCTGGCACCGCCCCCTCCCAACTGCCCCTGGATCTCAGTCCATAAAGACCCTGCCCAAGCCAAGGCTGCCCTCACCGGGACACCACTGAGCTAATGGAATTGTAGGACGTGCCACTGTTACAGCTTGAGGCATAGGCCTCCTGGCCATTGCCATCAAGGTTGATCTTGAACACGGAGGAGGCCTTCAGTAAAAAGTCCGCAGCATCTCGGCGCCCAAGCTCCCGAAGTTTGGATATGAGGATGCCCACGGTACTCTCAGGGTAGGAGGTCCATTCCTGCAGCAAAGCATGCACGGGGCTGGGGAGGACATCCCTAGGAGCCCTGGTGTTGATGTTGTGCTTGGCCACCATGTCTGGGAGGCCCAAATTCATGGCCAGAAGGCACCAGTCCTTCCCCATGGGGTCGGGTGGGTCCAGCAGGCGACTCAGTTTCCTCCGCGTCAGCAGACTCAGGTCCGACGCGTGGATGTCCATGCCGAGACTGGCCTGTGAGTAGACGTCATGACACCCAAAGCACGTGATGCTGCTGAAGCTCTCCTTGTACCCTCCCATGGTGTTGGTCAGGGAGCTCTCCTTCAGGGCCTGGGCGCGGAAGAAGTCCCGGGGCTGGTAGACCATGACTGGTTCGTGGTGTTCCCGCAGCTGCTGGGGGCTCAGGTAGTGCTTCACCGTCAACAGCCCAGGCAAGGTGGTAGCCATGACATTCTCGATGGTGCTACACACCGAGTCCAGCAGCAGGCAGCACTTGATCTTCTCCGTCTCCAGCCCACGCACCTGAACCTCGATGCCCTGGCCGTGATTGACGAGCAGCACCAGCAGCTCCGCCCCGCGGTTGGCGATGCGGCAGCCGCTCACCCACAGACGGATGTCCGCGTCCCCCTCGGCACCCTGCTGGTGGATCCACCGGCACAGGTTAACCTGAACTTTGTGAAAGATGCCGCAGGGGAAGGGAGTGAGATGCTCCACGGGGACGATGCGCACCCCGCCGTACACCATCACCTCATCCTCCTCGTCTGCCCAGGAGCGCTGCAGGCTATCTGTCTTGATCAGAGCAGGAACATCCACCATCGTCCCACTACTCAGGTCCCGGGCGCAGATGTCCATGGCATCCAGTATCTGTAGCAACTCCTCCACGTCACTGTCGGGGACCAGGCGCTGGATGTCTTCCACGGTGTAGCGGCCCCGATAATGGTGCAGGGCCCGCGGCGTCTCCACAGACAGCAGCTTCCCCAGGACGTTGGTGCAGAGCCATCGCGGGTCCAGCAGCAACACATCCTGAACCGTCTCACTCTGCATGATGTTGATCTGCCAGAGATGACAACCCAAAGTGACCAGAGGGAAAGGACACCCAGACCAAAGGTGCTCATCACCCAAAGCTCCGTGGGGGGAATCCCAAGGATTCCAAGACAAGAATTCATCTCCAAAACCAAACCAGAGCCCTGACCTAAGCTGGTTCTGGAATACCGGAGGAGAGTTTCTCAGAAGCAATTCCCATGGAGGTGAAAATCAAAAGCATGTAAAGACAGAGACAAAAAAGCAACAGCAACCCAAAAGAAATACATAGATGCTGAAGGAAGACAAGAAAGCAGAAAGATGGGTTTCCTGATGGAATCTGGGTCTAGAAAAACCCACTAATCAACAAAGGCAGCCATCAAAAGAGGTTATCAGGGCAAACAGAAGCCCTTGGGCGGAGACAAGAAACTCAGCCACTGTCCTGAACCAGGGTTGTGTTTCTGGATTGTGATCATATGCTCTACTGAGTTTTGTGTGGGAACAACCTCGTCTCTGGGGACACTTGAGTGACTTATGGTGAAATACGGTGATGTCTACAAAATAAAAATTTAAAAACGTGATATAAAGGAGGCAAAGGAGCCAAAATGTAAGGAACCGGGCGACGTCAGTTGAGAATATGTGGTTTTGTGGCAGTGTCTTCGGTTTGTCTGAGACAGGGTACACATATATTTCTTACGTTTGTCCCTATGACAACCCTTCAACTGAAAGAGGGTTCAAGAATCACACCATCTATTGACCAGTGTGTCTATTTCTTTAAAAGCCCCAAAGCTGGAGAGAAAACATGCGAGATGAAAACAAAACCAAGCCAGAAATCAATTTTTTTTCCCTTCTGGGCCCTTTAAGGATAAGTCTATGGGCCCATGTGGTTTTCACTGCAGGGGCCTCTAGGTCTACCTGCTGGCCATAGGACGCCACTACCTTAGCATACCTGGGGACTCTCACTACCTTCACCATTGAGTCCATTTCAGCTGGGCATTGAGAAGATCCCTTCCCTGTTACCATTGCCTACTAACTACTGAAATTTCCTTAGGGTCGAGAAAAGCAAAGCTTGACCATGGAGGAAGAAGCCAAGGAGCTAATGGCTTGTAACCACATAAAAATACAGCTGCAGCTGCGCAGAACTGTCCCATGCCCCTGAGCTTTCCTTTTCCCTCTTCTTCTCAGTCTTTGCTTCCTAAAGTCTCAAGCTCAAGGGGAGAGGAAATTTCTGGTCAAATAGTAGGAGGGTAGGAGAATCCTGTCAAAGGGGAAAGTTCACTTTTATGGGGGGGGATGTTTTTTATATCTAAATATCTTTGCCCTGTTCCTGTCTTCTTCCTTGCATTTGGTTACTTCACAGGATGGCTACTCAGCCAGCCAATCGGCTGGCAGTTTACTGGGAGGGAGTTCAAAGGGTGACGTTACCGCTTGGGGTCCTTCTGGGCTACTGTTCAGCATTAGTTTCAAAAATACACAACTCAGACAAATGCAAGCCTTGACGTGGAACCCAGCTCTGGTTTCAGTATTCTCAGAGGTTTGCTAATTGCTAATCATCACCACTGTTGCTCTTGGCCCAGTGTAGCTCAGGTGGTTGCTCCATTCCACAGGAGGGAGGAGGTAAAGGCTATGCCATGCTCTGGGGACAGGCATACAGGATGCAGTTAGAACAGTTTCCACATTGGGCTAAGTGTCACACAAGCAAGAGCCGATTTCTGTTCTTTCTGGTGGGTGCCGCTTGCTGATGGGTCTTTCTTTAAGTGTGGTCCTGACTTGGGGGCACTGCACATCAGAGTGTCTTCTTGTCCACAGACACTGTCCGTGAGGACACCTCATGGGCTTCTCTCAGTATGTGTCAACCCAGGACCATTTCCAGAGCCAGAGCTTCTCAATTCCCTCAGAGCAGCCAACCTATGGCTGCCAGGAAGAACAGTGAAATAGTGGGTGCCTCAGGGGGGGGCAATGGAGACCCAGCTACCCAGGACAAGAGCAGCTAGCTAATGGGGTCTGGAAGACAACAGAAACCAAAGGAAACAGACGAGTTGTTGATAGTGAACAGTTGCTGCTGCCTCCTGATAATCCCTTTGCACACACCTGGCTTCTAATAATATAACTGCTATCCTGAGACTCTTCCCTGAAGTACTATGCTCACATATCACACTCCTAGCAACAAACCTAGCAACCGTTAACATCCTAGAACCCCAGTCTCTATGAAGCTACACACACACACACACACACACACACACACACACACACACACACACACAGAGAGAGAGAGAGAGAGAGAGAGAGAGAGAACAATGGAATAACTTTCTTCTTTTAACAACCATCAAACACAGAGATTTTATTCAATTAATCATGTCAATGAACAATAGCAGGGGGGCCATATGCAGCCTGCACTGGTCTTGGTACAGGTGCAATGAGGGAAATACTGTGCCCCATAAATAAACTTTCAGGAAAAAAAAAACCCTTGTTGATCATGTTATGCCTATACATAATTGGGCTTGCATATGACGAAAGTCAAATGCATCATGGAAAGGGACATTCACGCCAAGCAAAAGCTTATATAACCTAAACCTGTCAATTAAAATGGAGAACCTCTCAAACTCCGCCTCTGGTAACCAAACTTACCCTTTTTTAGGTCTCATAAAGAAGTCCCAGGCAGCCCACATAATGGGAAAAGATCTTCACCAAGCCCACATCTGACAGAGGGCTGATTTCCAAAATATACAATGAACTCAAGAAGATAGCCACCAAAGCACTAAACAATCCAATTAAAAAGTGGGGTGCAGAAATAACCAGAGAATCCTCAATAGAGGAATCTAAAATGGCTAAAAGACACTTAAGAAAGTGCTCAACATCCTTAGCCATCAGGGAACTGCAACTCAAAACAACTCTAAGATACCATCTTACACCAGCCAGAATGGCTAAAATCAAAAACACCAATGACAGTCTCTGCTGGAGAGGATGTGGAGAAAGAGGAACACTCCTTCACTGCTGGTGGGAGTGCCGACTTGTACAGCCACTTTGGAAATCAGTATGGAGATTCCTCAGGAAAAAGGGGATGAGTCTACTTCAAGATCCAGCAATTCCTCTCCTGGGCATGTACCCAAAGAATGCACATTCATATATCAAGGACATATGTTCAACTATGCTCATAGCAGCGTTGTTTGTAGTAGCCAGAACCTGGAAGCAACCTAGATGCCCTTCAACTGAAGAATGGATAGAGAAAATGTGGTACATTTACACAATGGAGTACTACTCAGCAGAAAAAAAAATACAATGTAATCTTGAAATTTGCAGACAAATGGATGGAACTAGAAGAAACCATCCTGAGTGAGGTAACCCAGTCATAAAAAGACAAACATGGTATGTATTCACTCATATATGGCTTTTAGGCACAGTGAAAAGGATTACCAGCCTACAATCCACACCGCCAGTAGAGCTAGGAAACAAGGAGGACCCTAAGAGAAAAACTCATGGTCTCCCGAAGAAGAGGAGGGGGACAAGAAACCCTGAGCAAACTGGGAGCATGGGGGCAGTGGAGAAAGGAAAGAGATGGAAAGGGGAGAAGGGGAGAGGGGAGGAGGAGAACTGAGACAGGGGAGGAATAGAAGAGGGCAAGAAAGGAGATGCCTTGATAAAGGGAGCCAGTACAGGTTTGGAGAGAGGTCTGGCACAGAGGAAATGGTAGGGGATCCACAGGGATGACCCTAACTAAGAATCTAGGCAGTGGTGGAGAGGCTGCCTTTGATGCCCTTCTCCTATAATGAGATTATAGAGCCATGACCCAGTAGCTGATTGAAACAGAAACAGGTACCCACAGCTGAGCACTGAGAAACAGGCACCCACAGCTGAGCACTGAGCCATACTCCAGAATCCAGTTGCAGAGAGGGAGGAGAGATGACGAAATGAACCAAGATGGAACTGGAGATAACCGCAGAAACAGTTGACCTGACCTAATGAAAGCACGCAGATCATAGTCGTAAAGCGGGGTAACCAGCGTTGGACCAAACCAAGCCCTCTGAATGTGGGTAGCAGCAAGGAGCCCAAGGCAGTCTATGGAACCTCTAACAGTGGAACCAGGATTTATCCCTAGGTCACAAATGGACTTTGGGAGCCCTTTCCCTATGGAGGGATACCACTGCAGCCCAGATATGGAAATGAGGCCCTGGGCCCTCCCCCAAACGATGTGATGGACTTTGATGATCCCCCATGGAGGGTCTCACTATCCCTGGGGAGTGGCTCGTGGGTGGGTTGGGGGGGTCGGTGGGAATCATGGGAGGATGGAAAGGTGAGGGAATGGGGGATGGATATGTAAATAAGAGTTTTTCTAAAAATAATAAATAAATAAATAAATAAATAAATAAATAAATAAATAAATAAATAAATAGAAAAGAAGTCCCAGGCTCTTGAACACCCTCACCCATGTGTGACTTGCTGTCACTCTGGTCAGTGTATTTCTTTCTGATCTGCACTTCTTTGCTCTGCTTTGCAAAGCATATTCTTGCAATTTTTGCAAACCAGGAGAGCCTTCGGTTCAAGTCCTTTCATAAGAGGCTCAAAACCCCAGAAACAGCCAGGCCCAGACTCCAACCCCTGGTCACAGCAAGGTGAAGGAGAAGCAGAGAGCAGACATTCTGTGTGACGTTTCCGGGGGTGAAGAGAGCCTGGTGTGGTGAAACATCACAGGCAGCAGGGTCACTTTCCCCTCTTCCCGCCGGAGCTCACCCACCCTCAGCCCTCACCTCGCCTGTGCTGTGCAGCTGCTGTGCGATGCGCCTGAGGTCATCCTCAGAGGCCAGGGGGTTCAGCTGGTCCTGCACGTCGTACACAAACTGCTGCAGCGACATCAGCTGGTTTGGCCCGTTGAGCTTCCGCCAGGAGGGCAGCGTTGAGATGATCTTCTCACACAGGTGAGTCATGGGAGGGCAGCCCTAGACAGGCAGGTGGGACAGGTTAGACACTGCAGGGCTGTGAAGTGCTGGGAGCCAGGAGAGACATCCTTTATCCACGCTGCGACTCAAACCGGCTCAGTAACAGGGTCCATTACTAACCTAGTGCTGTCTTTGGGCTTAATCTAATCAAACATAAGGGGTTTGGCAGCAGCTGTGTGTGTAAGAGACGGTAAGTCCTTACAATCATATTTTAGGGACTATGCACTCCACTAATGGTCACCAGGGCCTAAGGCTTCACTCAGGTCTCCCCCTGCTTCCAACTTCTAGCTCTACCCCCTTCACAAGTTAGGTAGCCGTCTCAGACAGAAACATAAGGTTACACACGGAGTGCAAGCGGAAAATGAGAATTTTATCAGCCTCAGAGTGGATTCCCGGGGTCTGCTGACAGAATATCGCTAGACCAATAGCTAGCAACTGACTTGAAATTGTTTGCTTGTTTTTAACCTACCGAGGCGGTAAAGCAAGCCAAGCTATATGATTCCTAATCCCACAGCATCCTAATTGGAAGCCACACACAACAAAGGTGTTATTAGTAAACAAAATCACATCTTATGCCACCTAAATTCCATTCCTTAATTTAAAAAAAAGCAAAACTGGGGTCGGAGAGACAGCTCTGGGGTTTACAGAGCACTGGGGGCCGGAGAGACAGCTCTGGGGTTTACAGAGCATTTGCTGCTCTTGCAGAGGACTGGGATTCCCATTCCCAGCATCGACATGGTGGCTTGTAACCGTCCATTAACTCCAGTTGCGGGGAATCTGACGCCTTCTTCTGATCTTTGTGGACACATACACATGCAGGCAAAACATTCATGCACATAAAATAGGGGGAAAGTTGACAGCAAAATTTAAAATGGAGGAAAATAAAAGCAAAACTGGCAAGGATGGAGACAGTTTGTTCAGGGCGTCTCCTCTATGACCTCAGGTCTTGGACGGAGGTTGGTCGGCAAAGTAGCTGGTGATGCCATACTCAAGCCCAGAGAATTCAAAGGCTCCCTGACACACGAGGGAGGACAGGCACCTCGATCCAGATGTGGGAGGAGACGCTGGTGTCTTCACTATTTGTCCCCAGATCACAACTTGCTGACCTGTGGGACCAGGCCGGCCAGACTACCCCCATAAGGCAACTGAGACATGGTGCCACCACAACAGGAGAGCAAGGGTCTGAGAGGCACAGGGGCAGGTGTGTTTGCTAGGCGAGGGTCTTCTGGGGATCCTGAAAACACACCTGGAGTGAGCGCTAGAAACAGGGGCATGGGTGTTGGAAGAGGACACAGGGTACAGGGCAGCCCCACTGGGCCGCTCGGGGCAAAGGGCCCCTCCCTGAGGCTGTTCAGCCTTTTCCACCATGACGCTCTTAACCCCCTTAGCAGCCTTTCTCTAGGGAATCCTCCATCTGTCACAGACAGATCTCATCTCTGTGTCAGTTTATACTGCAAGACGTTTTTTTCTGGTGAGAAATAACATACTGGTTTTTAAACGGGAATGATTCCCCTGAAAACTTTTAAGAAGGATCCCGAGTTATTTTAAACACACATTCTCCCAAGTTCCCACCCAGTGATACTCACTGCTCTACAGCTGTGCATTTACAAGCTTTAACCCATCTGCTTTGGGGCTATGCCCTGAGTTGGTCCAACTTATTTCATTCCAAGCAAATAACCAGTTGTGCTGTTTTTAATAAGTAACCATTTTCCCCATTAAACTGAAATAACATCTTTTGTTCCTCCCTCCCTCCCGTTCTTGACAGGTGTATGTGTATCTGTGTGTGCGCACAACACACGCGCACACATGTGTGCCCACACGCAGAAGTCAAAGGTCCATGCCTACTGTTGGGTGGCATTTTGTTATGGGCATTCTTCCCGCCAGCCTGGTCCCCAGAGCCTCATCTGCCCCAAATGAACAGAAAAGACTTATAGTAATTATAATACTGTTGGCGGTTGGCTTGGGCTTCTTATTGGCTAGCTCTGTCTTATTAACCCATTCTATTAATGTAAGCATTTCCACGTAGTCTTATCTTATCTGGGGGACCTGTTACTTCTCTGGTGACCTACATCTTGACTGACTCTGCCTACGTTACCCAGAATCCTCCTTGTCTCCTAGAACCACCTATCATCCTGCCTCATTGGCCAATAAGAGAAACGAAACATCATGTACTGAAGACATCCCCATCAGCTCTCCGCCTTAGCTTTGACACAGGCTCCCTCACCAAAACTGGGACTTACTCATTGACCAAGTAGCTGACCAGCAAGCTTCTTAGATCCTCCCGTCTCCACCCTGCCCCACCACCGCCACCCCCAGTGCTGGGACTACAGTACACCCCTACATGCTTAGCTTTTATGAGTACTAGGGATCCAAACTCAGGCCTTCACGTTTGTGCACTCACAGACTCAGCTACCTCTTCGGTTCAGCTTCCGGGTTTGCTAGCGACTGTCTGTGGACACTGTGATCTCTGGGGACACCCCCTAAGCTGCTCTTAACTGTTTTCATTATAAGACCCGTGAAACATGTTTTCCCCTCCCGTTTCCACTTCGAGATGAAAATCCCAATGTCCTCCATCCCATTCATATTCTGGGTAGAACTGTATTACATTGGGGGAAAAGGCAATACTCCTTCATGTTTTACCTGCAACGTGAACACAGCCTCATCTAATAATCTTCTTGTCTGTTAGCACACATCCTTCAGTTAATTTTGTTGGTGGCTATCTTTCTTTTCTGAATTTGCTACACATGCTAAAATAAAGCCCGATTAGAACTGCCAGTTTAACTTATAAGAAGAAATGTTATGTTTAAAGAAACCAGGAAACACTGTAAGAACTCAATAAGACTCTGAAATGGTTCACTCTGGCCCATAACAACTCTCTCTCCTCCTCCTACCTGTTTGTTTTTCTCTCTTCCTGCCTCCTGCAGAGTAACAGGAGAATGTCACTTGCAAACAGACCTTAGTCCTGGTTCATACTGTCAACCTATCCAAAGTGAGGGCAGCACAGTGGGGGGCCAGCTCCTTGGTCCACACTGATGCACTCACCAAGACAATCTGACTCCGTATTTCTTGCAGGTGATTCCGAAGAACCTTCATGTCCTTAGACCCAGACGCCCCTGCATCCAGCACGAACAGCTTATTTGAGACATGAAGGTCATTCCCGAACCTACGGCAAAAGCAGGGGCCGCGTCAGCCCCGGTTCAACCTTAGGTTTTCCCAAAGAGGGGCACGGTTCCTACTAGCCCCAGAGGCAGATGGGAGGAAAGGGGGAGAGGGTCCCAGGGACCCCCAAGAAGCTCTCTGTTTCTGCTGCTGGGTGGACTCTGCTGGGCCCTCTTGATTCAGTGTGTGGGATGTCGGTGCACTCTTCATAGCCTACAAGCAGGAGTGTGGGGTTTCAGCACAGGTAGAGGAAGGAACGTAGGATGTCAGAGCCTCCTGACGCAGAGGCTCAAGCGTTCACTTTCCAAGGGATGGGGGGAGACAACGCTGCTGATGATGGAAGGCTAAGATCATAAACAGAACAAGAGAGTTACACTGCTGATCTAAAAAAAATTCATGTAAGACCTCTCTGCCTAGCAAGAAGAGACAGGCAGTATCTCTCATTGGTAACTCAAGACCTGGGTGAGAGCTGGCATGTTACAGAAAACTGCAAGTTCAGATTTTATGCTTTAAAGATTCATTTTTTTAAATGTCTACTTGTGTGTGTGTGTGTGTGTGTGTGTGTGTGTGTGTGTGTGTGTGCGTGCCACCTGTGTTGGGGTACCCACAGAGGCCACAAGTGGGCACAGGAGTCCCTAGAACTGGAGCCATTGTGGGAGCTCCATGTGCGGGCGCTGGGAACCAAACGCAGGTCCTCCTGAAGATCAGCCAGTGCCCTTAACTGCTGAGCCACCTCTCCAGCCCTCGAGTTCAAACCTGTTGATGGAGCCTTGGAACGTGCTACGGTTCAGATGAGGTCTGTCCCCAGGGGTTCCTGTGTCACAGAGGCTCTGTCCACTGGGGGGGGATGTGTGTATGGGGTCGGCTTAACTGAAGGTTGCAAGCCCCAGCGGTGCTGCCTCGCCAAGGGGTTACGGTAGCTTCCACGGGGTCTGCGAAGTCTCAAGAGAGTCTAATCCCAAATCCCTCCCTGACACCTATCCTTACCAGCTCTCCACCATGATGCCATCCACCAGGAAGTGATGTGCAAGGGATCCGCACGAGACTGACAAAATGGGGTCTGAACGTTTTTTTGACTCCTAATCTCTTAGCTAAGTGCACCTTTTTTTACTAGCTACCCAACTTCTGGTACACCATCACGGCAGCAAAAATTACTAACAGATTCTAACTCAAAAGTCACATTTCCCTCCAGTCCTTTATAAAGAGAAACAAAGGCCTTATACGATAATCCTTGACAGACAAGTACTCCGACAGGTCTTTCCTACTCTGCTCTTTTCCGTTCCATTCCACCCTAACCCCTTATGGACCTGGTTGCTAATCGAAGTAATTTTATAACCCAGCGGGTGTCTGCAATTTACACGCTGGGAAATACTGATCCGAGTGCTAACCATGTAAATCCCAAAAGCCTGAGAAAAGAGGTCACCTCCACGCGTAGGCGCTGGGTGGGAAGGTGAGAGCAGGCTGTGGCCTCTCACCATGTTCTCTCTGTGTCTAGCAAGGCTTACTGCATGGGTGATCATCTGCAGGGGCATCTTGCCTTGACAGTGAACTTGTAGTAGTGGCCACACCCTTTGGGCTTTTCCTGTTCTCTTACTTTTGTAAATCGTACTCTTACTCTGTGGATTGATTGCTGTGTGGCTGTGTAGCTGTGTGTCTGTGTGTCTGTGTGTCTGGGTGTCTGGGTGGCTGTGTAGCTGTGTGTCTGTGTGTCTGTGTGTCTGGCCCCTGACCTCCTCTTCTCCTTGTTGCTTATTTTCTGGCATTTCAGGAATAGTAACTCTCATTGCTTTGATGGAAATGAAAAATTCAACAAAGGATCGATCAAAGATGAAAGCTCCTTCTCCTACTCCACCCTACTCCAACCCAGCATGGCCACACGTCCTCTGCTGCATCCGCTCACCTGACCTGGTTCCCCAGTCCACACACTCATCCCATCCCATCAGCTGGCCGCCCTCACCTGTTCCTGATCTCCTTCAGCAAGGCTATATCCTTATCATATCCGAACTCGCCTCCAGCGGGCCGGGGGATGTTCATGATATCAGCGTGTGTGGCCACCAGCACGACTCGGAGAGGGTTCTTCAGCTTGCCTCCAAACGCTGAGGGAGAAAGGGCACCCTTTGAGAGTCTGACCTCCTCCCCGGCTGGTTCTCCTGCCCCAGAGGGAATGTGTTGCCCTCAAGCCTAGACGGCCTGCGCAGGTGATGTGCAGCCTGCCCACAGACCCGAGTGCGTGCCGCCGCGCTATCCAGATCCTCCACTGGTGTTCCCAGCAGAAACCAGGGCAGACTGTAGCACAGGAAGCAGCTCTCAGGGGCTCCCTAAAGGATGTGACATGTGAGGGGGACATTTGCAACCGGGGACAGCTCTCACCGGAACAAAGAAAGCCTTCTGAATGCAACCACACACTGGAGAAAGCCCAGAGACATGCAGTCTCCAACTCACACGGGCAGGGCCTCTCCTCATAGGAGTGTTATTCCATCACCATCTCCTCTAGAAAATGTGCTAAGGCGCACTACCTGGGCCCTGTCACCGGGGCTGCAGATGGAAAAAATGACCCCTTCTGCTGATGAGCACCCTGGTACTTTCCAGAAGGGATCAAGAGCCACGGCCAGAGCAGAGGACTGCACTGTGAGCTCAGCAATGACCACCTTGGTGATTGAAGTGCAGCAGGGCTGAGAGGCGGCTGTCGAGGATGGCTCAGGACCCGGAGGGGAGTCCGATTCTGTAGGGTCTGAGTGTGGCCAGCATGAGGACCCCAATTGAAGCATTGCAGGAGCCAAGAAGGAAGGGCCTCGCTCACCTATGGGTTCTTCAACTGGGACCAGCGACTTCAAGAAACTGAGCCAGAAAATCACTTGGTTCAGCTGGATCTCGTAGGGTTCTTCTAGGCTGAAAACGATGACGTGGATGGACGTGGGATCATTGGCAGCGAAGTAGTCATAGCAGCAAAAGTACACAGGGTTTCCGGAGAACTCCCACACACTGAAATCGCCGACTCCTTCAGAAAGAAAACAAGGCTGCAGTCAGGAAACACTAGGTTGGCATTCTAAGGGACCCTGCGCGGGGCTCGTGACACCTGCCGCATGTGTCCGTGTGAGCGCACAATGACGTATGCACAGGTCCGGATCCAGTGCTCTAGGCCTGTCCCCCTCCCATCTCTGTGTCTGCATGATGCCCTCCTGAAGGCTCTCACTAAGATGGCTTTGGCTAGATCTACGGCATATGTACTCTGAATCCCCCTCAGATATATCTGTGTGTTATAGGTGTGTGGGGCTGGATGCAGACGTGGAAGTGTTAGCGTACACAAACAAACTTTGATATTTTCCCCTTTCACATTACCTACACCCTCAACGAGTGTGCCGTTTATCGTTGCAGCATCATTTTGGTGTCAGGAGTGGGATGGAGGATATTTTCTTTAAATCTTGCTGAATGTTGATAGACAGAATATTGTAACTAGGTTCTTACTTGATAACTGTTCTGTTACATATAATTTGACTATGTTAAAGTTAAAGCCATTCTTTTTATTTAGACAGGAAAGAAGAGATGATGGGGAAGTCCTGTGTATATGTCAATAAAGCACTGTTGGCCAATAGGGAAGCAAGATATCTGGGACTAGGAGTCGAGGAGGACTCTGAGAAAGAGAAACACAGGGAGCTATCATGTAGCTGCCATAGGGGTAAGAAGTCTGGACCCTATTCTCCGGTAAGAGAAATACTTAGATTAACAATTATGGGGTAAATACTTAAGTCAGAGCTAGCCAGTAAGAAACAAGCAAACGGCCAACAGCTTCATAATTAATATAGCCTCCTGTGTGTTCATTTGGGACTGATGCGGCTCTGGAACCAGGCTGGCGGGAAGGCTTTGCCCAACACAGTCACGGAAGGAAGAGATCAGTCCCATCAGATTCCAGAGAATGAGCCAAACAGCCAGAATCACGTGATTTTAGATACACACACACACTCGCCGGGCGGTGGTGGTGCACGCCTTTAATCCCAGCACTCGGGAGGCAGAGGCAGGCGGATCTCTGTGAGTTCGAGGCCGGGCTGGACCAATAGCCTCCAATACAATACAGAGAAACTCTGTCTCGTAAAAACCAAAAAAAAAAAAAAGAAGATAGATACACACACTCACACACACACACACACACACACACACACACCCTATAACTGGAGGCTCAGCATAGTGTGGAAAGTTCTCGGAACAGAAACAGGACGTGCAGAACCAACCAGAGACCTGGTTTGTGGTGGGGATTTCTACAGTGAGTCCCAAATACAAACTCCTCCCTTCTGTATGCTGCCTGGCCAGCTCTGTCCTGGGAAGCTGGGAAGAAACACAGCTTGAAATGGAGGAAGTAGACATGGGCTTTTAATCCCGGTTACTGAGACCAGGATCTCTCAAACTTGGTCCCCTCTGGGGAAGCCCTGGAGGACCCATAGGTCTATGATGTTACAGACTTCCCAGCTGATTCCCAAGCTGGGCTGGTGTTAAGCAATCACCACTTCAGGCGATGTGATATGTTTGTTTTTTTTTTCCCCCACTAGGCACAGGGTAAACACAGGGCCCTCACCAGTGGGTCTAACCTGTGGCCCGTGGGCTGCATTCAGGTACAGCTCGGAATGTGGCTCAACACACACAACAATGTCACGTCACTGGCGTCGAAGGGTTAGGCGCACCTGGACATGACAACGGTATCCGCTATCCTCTGTAAGTCTCCCATGGCAGACAGGACAGTAGCTCATTAAAACTGCACCCCTCCGACGTTCTCTGGGCATCCACATTGCTGTATCATTGCCCCCCCCCACTGAGGATTTGTGAGCTACGGGGCTGCATCCCCAGGGACCTGACGGGGATGGCTGAGAAATGGGGCATGATGGGAAGAGATCAGGCGCAAGGCCCTGGAAGACATTAACACCTCATGACTTGAGTGCCTAGAGAGTGGGATAAAGAGAGACTGGTCAGCACTTAGCCTTCCCTGACAGGGATGCTATGTATATGACACAAAGGGGGCCCTCGCCAGAGATGGAGCCGACGGGGCCACTTGATACTGGCTTTTCAGCTCCTCTCCTTCCTTTGTAAAGTGCGCAGCAACATCAGTATTTGAGTGACAGGAGCAGATAATGATGGAGTGTCAGGATACTGATACCTACAAGGGGGTTCACTACTGTAGCCATGCCCACAAAGGGAGTCCGCTTTGGAACTAGGTGACGGACAGAATTCGGGAGAGTTTTGAGACACGGCCACCCGCCACTCTCATCACAGGCCCAGGGGCTGGGGAGGGCGGGTTGATTCCACAGAATGGGCAGTCCTCTTGAGCTCACGGCCCAGCCACTCAGGATTCTGACTTGTGCTTTATGCGGAGACACCGTGGGCAGCCAGTAACGGTACGCGTGCACTCAGTGTGGGAGCAGACACGCACGGTGCTGATTCTGCAGAATATTCAAGGGCTGTGGGTCCCAGCAGCAATCACTAAAATCTCAAAGAAAAGCCCAGAGACCAGGCAGGGGCTGCCACAATGGCACACCTGTGGAAGGGACTAGAACACCTCATGAACTCATGGGGTGCGCTGCAGCCGGGGATTAGGGAAGGCAGAGCTGCACTATCAGCAGATGCTGCTGGACTTGGGGACTACGGTTTGATGTCTGCTTTGATGGAGTCACTTCCGCCTGGGTGAGCTAGCCTTTCTTCTTCCTGTGTCTTCCTTTTGGACCTGGAAGGTTGGTCTTACACCACCACCACCACCACAGACACACACACACACACACACACACACACACACAGAGACACACGCATATACACACACCACAGTATCATAGGGAGAGTAGCCAACTCATTATTCGACTCACATTAAGTTCTTAGCTGCAAGGAGCTTAAGTCTGAGCTGAGACCTGGATGCACCCTTTTTTTTCTTTGTGTTTCTGAGACAGGGTCTCACTCTCCAGCTCAAGCTGGCTTTGAGCTCGTGGTGATCCTACTGCCTCTTCTCGGGTGCTGGGAGTATAGGCACGCGCCGCCATAATGCCCGTTTGGACTTGGGCTCTGAGGTAAGAGTTTGGAACTTATAACAACGGAATGGCTGCACTATGGGGACAGGAACCTCAGAGGCCGGAAACGCATACTGGGGCCTGGGTGTGGCTGATGCACAGGAGCCCTGCCCTACAATGTGGGGTGCCAGGAGGTGGGGGTGCTGATACGTGGTGGCGGGGAGGTAATGAGGTCACTGGGGTGCTGCACTGAGGCATGCCCAGGTCACAAGGAAGTCCTTGTCTCACAGGCAAACAGACAATGACAAAACACTCAGAGAATTCCCCGTGTGTACGCCACAGCATTAGGCATGACTGTCAACGTGCTAAACGCTTCATCAGACAATGACGGTCTGTGCATGCCATTAGATCCCCCACCTAAGCAGGCATTCAGTTCTACTTTTTAAAAGGCACCAATCGCCCAGTCAGTCATTTATTAGGTGCCTACTGGGTGCTTCTACCTCCTACCATGCAGTTTTGCTTTCAGTGCGTCAGCCAGCCATGTTTAGCCTGCACGGGGCTTTCTTGGGCTGGAGCAGATACTGATTAGGGAAAAGCTGCCTTTGGTTAATGACTTGAAGCCCTGTGAAAGAAAAAAAAAACCCAAGCCCCTCCCCTCAGGGTAGGCGGGGCGTACCGTTCAAATAGGCATTCTGGATGTCAATGGCCTTGGTGGACTGGTCATCGGCCGAGCAGTGCAGGTGGTGAGACGGAGCCACGAACACTTCCAGCATCCCTTTGGTGAGGCCCGGCTCGAACATCATGCTGCGGCTCCTCACGCTCACATTCTCACAGCCCGGGTACAGGTTGTTAATGCTCACTGAGACTGTAGGCAGAAGGAATGGGACTCAGGGCACGGAGGCGTGAGAATCCCAAGGCGGCCGGCAGGGAGGGGAATGGTGGGGGTGGTTAGGGAGAGCTGGGTCCAAGGAAGGAAGGAAGGGAGAGAGGGAGGGAGGGAGGGAGGGAGGGAGGGAGGGAGGGAGGGAGGGAGGGAGGGAGGGAGGGAGGGAGAAAAGAAGGAAGGAAGGAAGGAAAGAAGGAAAGACGGACTGCAGGGTGCGGGGATTAGGCGCCTGTGCCTCCAAGCCGCACAGGTGTACTGGGGACCCCCAGGAATGTCTCCTGCCCAGCACCCATGCCCAGGACAACCACCTTCACAGGAGTGGACATGCTTAGCTGGCTGTGGACAGAAGCTAGCAGAGGAGGGCAGGCGATATTGGCAGGAGAGCCTTCCTCCCTTCGCGTCAGTGGTTAAGCGATCGTGGCAAGGATAACGGGCCGGGACGGGCTTGTTTATAGCAGGATAAAAGTTAATAGGCTTATGAAATCACAGGAGGAGAAAAAAATATTGTTGACTACTGCCCTCTAGGGGCAACAGGAGGCGGACTTGCAGGGAGAACCTGCAACTTCCCAATTAGGTGGACGGTCAAGAATTCTTCCCATGAGGCTGAACAGCTACAGCCCCTGAAGGGGGCCACAAAACAGACTGAGGCATGAGGCAGCCATTGACAAGGGGGGGGGCAAAGTTCCTTGGAAAGTCAAGTCCCCACCAGCCTGAGTCACCCCAGTGTGTGAACTCAGACCCCCCCCCAATCCATGCTTGTCTCACTTCAGGAGCACTGTGCATATATACCCCCCTCCCCTGCCCCAATGGTAACTGAGGAGGTGATGCATCTGGGCTGGGACCTCAGCCTTTGCCTCCAGGCATCTTCCATCCCCAGAGAATGCAAAGCCCGGGCAACTTCAGGAGGTGTGGCTATCCCCGCCTGGAGCTCCTTACCTGTTGGCTTAGAGGCCAGGGGGGGAGGGCGGGAAGCGGGTAGAGTTGGTGGAGGAGAGTCTGGGCCTGCGCCTTCTGAAGAAACTCCTTAGCAGCCCACATTTGAGAGATTCCACCAGAGTGGACTTCCCAGATCCCGAGTGGCCAAACAACTTGAGCTTGATTCTTGGCTGGAGGTTCTGCGTGGGCCGGAGTTGCTGGATGAAGAGTCCTCTGTGTGTATCCTGACAGAGGAATGACAACAGCCCCCACACACACACAACCTCAGTCAGGGGGAAAGTCAAGGTCTGAACAGACTCTACCCCATGGGCCTTGGGCTTCCGGGGTCCTGGGTCTTTGCTGTTTGCACAGAAACGTTTTTAAACTCAGGGGAAACACAGGGCAATGCTCTGAAGTGGGGGACCGTCTCTGCTCCCCCACCTCAATCCCTTTGTCACACCCCCTCCTGTTAGCAGTCACCCCCCCCTCGCCATCTGTTCAGCCCCTGGCAGCCTCTGCTCTCTGTCTCTGCCTGTTTCCAAGGCATCCGGATCCTAACAGACTGGGGTGGGAAAACCTGTGAAGCATCTACTTAGGCATGAGATAAGATGAGCCCTGTCGGACCAGCTAGGGAGGAGCCTGCTCCTTGTGTGGGGAGGCTGAGGCATTGTTGGTACCGTCACAGCACAAGAGGGTAGAGCCTGCCCCTCTCTGGGCTGTGAGGTGCTTCCTTGAGGGCCACTGACAGGTCTGTCTCTACTAGAATGAAAGTTCTGGTTCCTTTCACAAGGAGGGTCCAAGCAGGTTCTGGTATGTCTGAAAGGTCTGGCTGTGGCCACGTCAGCAGGAGCCGGGGGAGCAGGCTGTGGGAGGGTCTGAAGGACAGCAGAGTGGTCTCGCTGTGCCCGTAGGGAGAAGTATGAGTCTCCCCAGTACAGGACGGTGCTCACATTCACTCACTCACTCAGCCATAAACACGGCGTTCTCCGAGTGCTCAGCTCAGTGCTGAGAACCAGGGAGTTCAGGCTGTCAGATCCACAGTCTCAAAGAGACAAAGTGGCCTATGGGCTGAAGATGGATGCCCCAACATTACAGAGAAACTTCAGGTGACCGCCCAGGCAGCAAGATGTCTCTGTCAATCCTATTGTTTATGTATTATTCTTCTGTGGTCTTTGATAGAGTTGAAGGCAGATAGTTATAATCATAGTTTTCCTTAGTTATGATAAAAGATAAGCTACATATAAAACTTTGGATGGATGATATTTTCTTTAAATCTTGCTAAATGTTGATAGACAAAATGTTGTAACTGTGTTCTTGCTTGATAGCTGTTCTGTTATATATAATTTGACTATGTTAAAGTTCAGACCTTTCTTTTTGTTTAGACAGAAAAGAGGAGATGATGGGGAAGTCCTGTGTATATGTCAATAAAGCACTGTTGGCCAACAGGAAACCAAGACAGGTGGGACTAGGAGTCAAGGAGGATTCTGGGAAAGAGAAACACAGAGAGCCACGATATAGCCACCATAGGGATAAGAAGTCCAGACCTTTACTCCGGTAAGAGAAATACTTAGATGGGTTAAATACTTAACTCAGAGCTAGCAAGCAAGAAACAAACAAACGGCCAATAGCTTCATAATTAATACAGCGTCTTGTGTGTTATTTGGGGACTATAACGCGGCAGAGCCCAGGCGACTGGTGGGGAAAAACCAAAGCAGCTGGCAAGGAAAAGGCTTCTGTCAACACAAAGCCATACGGGCAAACCGACCTCGGGTGTAACACAGGTGCCCCCTGGATGGGACGCTTTTGGCACATCACCCCGAGGGAACGCCATCTCAAGTCTGTGTCCTCAGGCAACCTTCCTGTCACGGGTCTCACCCTGCCTTCAACACTTGCCTCCCTTCGATCATTTCCAGCTCTTCGCCTGATGAGGACCTGTTTGAAGCTATCCCATGTAGCTACTGCGTGTCTCCTCCACCAGGCCCCCCGGGGCTTCCCCGTCTGCTGCAGCCCGATGCCCATGCACACCACAACACTCAATTTTGTCCTTCATCTCCTCCTGCAACCTCCGTTTCCAGCAGGCTTGGCCCATGTGTGGCTTCTCCATCATGACCCCAACAGACTGAGCTCTCTAGTCTCTACACCAGGGGCCGAGTGAGCATCCCAGCCCTGGCACACAACGAATGGTAAACAAACAACCCGTACCCATCAGTCACCGAGACACACGCCTGGCTGGGTTATAAGTCCTGAGGTGCTCATTCCCTGCTGACCTCTTCCCTCTGAGTCAACATTGCTTTTCCTGTTAATTACCTTGCCGTTTACAAGGGCATACAACTCCCTGATAGGTTGGAGCCAGCCCTTTCTTGGCAGTGATGACACTGCCCCCTAGTGGGCACTAGCGGGAGACACATGTATTTTAGACAATTGCCACTCTATACCTCCTGCTGTGAGGAATATTCTGGGGTCCCGGGGACTTCTGAGTTTACACATGAGATAAATCTTCTGATAAGCCGTGTCATCTTAGGATTTAGCACAGTTTTGCACATCACCTGGGGGGTGGGGTGGATCACAGAGTTTTCCAAGATTACATGTATCTGGTAAATTGGTGGCTGGCTCACACCGTGTTTGAACCTTTCATTACTTTTATTTATCTTGTGTGTGCACGCTGTGGCACACGCGCAGAGAACTCGGAGGGCACCTCATAAGGGACACTTCTCTCCTTCCAACATACGGGTTCCTCAAGGCTTGATGGCAGACACCCTTATTTCCTAAGCCATCTTCCTGGACCTATCTAAATTTCCGTTCTGCCTCTTGCGCACGGAGACTGTTGGGCCCCTGGCTCAAACCCCGAAGCCAGGCTGTCTGAGTTGCCATGCCAACAGTCCAATGGGCACCTGTGGTAAACACGCTCTCAGGAACCCTGTTGTCAGTGGCAAGCTCTCCCTAGATCACCGTCATGGGCTCCCTGTCCACGCTGAGACACATCGTTCCTCCCTACTCTGCCAACTTAACTGTTGGTGAGATCCTACTGAGAAGTATCTGCATAGACGTTCTTTGGTAAGATGGCCTTTCCAAAAGGAGTGCTGTGAACTCTCAAGAGTGCTGTGAACTCCAGGGTGACCCCCACAGAAGCTGTGTCTGCTCCCCTCCTCGCCACATAAGGAAACCCGAAAACAACCCCCCCAAAAGAAAAAACTGTTGTCCAGGGACCTGGAGCAAAGCAGAATCGACCACCGACCGGCCCCTGCGTCCTTCCTGGAGTGGAGGGAGGGGAGAAACAGACGCGGACACGCAGGAGGGAGACTCTCAGTCTGTGGGCTGGGGGCTCAAGCGCAGACGGCCACACAAGCCATCCGCAGCCCACCTCACTGAAGACACAGACAGCCCCGCCGGCTGGGGCACCGTCTCAAACACACAGTAGCCGTGGGGACTCCTAAACGCCAGTGGGAGTGCGAAAGTGAGGAAAAGCCCCCCCCACGTGCGCTTATGTTTCCACGGAGTGTGGCATGTCACTTAGGCACCTCACTGTGGTTCTGTTTCAGAGGCCACCTGCCTCTCAAGAGAGGCCACGGCCACTCATCTCTGAGCCCCATGCCGACCAGATAATCAGTATCCGACTTCAACACATCCAGCTTTATAAAAGAAGAGAGTTTTTGCTAAGTTCACACCTTGGCTTTTATGAGGCCCTGAACTCTGGGTAACGAAGCAAGCGAGCACATGTTCGCTTGGGGGCCCAGGGACATCAGACAGGAGTGGTTTTCCACGGAAGGAACCCTACACCACCCCCCTTCCTGCCTACGTTCAGGTCCCTTTCCTGGCTTCTTTTCTGTGCACCGGGAGACGGCAACCTTGGGCCGGAGACCCCGGAAGCAGCGGTTCTCAACCTCCCTAACTCTGCGACCCTTTAACACAGCTCCTAATGTGTGGTGCCCCCCCAACCATAAAATTATTTTCATTGCTACCTCACAATGAGTATGCTACTGTCACGAATCATAATACAAATATCTGTGGTTTTTCGATGGTCTTAGGTGACCCGTGAAACGGTCGTTTGACCCCCAGGTTGAGAACCACTGATAAGCCAGGAGTACTTTCTCACCACGGAGGTAGGCAGAGTACACCATAGTCTTGAAAAGCAAGAAAAAAGCAAAGACTCCTCACTCTCATGCCTGAGGGAATCTGACCTCATCCTCACTCTCATGCCTGAGGGAATCTAACCTCATCTTGTAGAATGATCCCTCTCACTCCTCTCTTCCAGGCCCTGAGAATCTAAACCCAGAGACTTGAGGCAACCTTCCCTTGACAGAAGTTTTTATAGCTCTCCATGGGAGGTCGGAGCATTTTCACTTCTGGCCACTAGATGGCACAACAGGGACAAGCTGAGGAGCCCAAAGTGGTCTCCTGGAAGGCAGCTTTCAACAACCCAGTGAACTGTTTTCCTACCCTAAGGAATGGCTCCAGACCAGTTCTAGAAGGTGCTACATGTGTTAATTGGTTTGGAGGGAAGCATGATTATATTCCATCACAGTGAATTCTTAGCTGAAGCTCTCTGAGACTAGACCTGGCCTCAAACCCAGCCTGCCCAGCCCTTTGGTAGCTGGACCAGGAAGAAGCTTGTCCACCCAGCACCCACGGGGAGTAGCAAGCTAGGGTAAACGGGGCTATTTCATTCTTTCTCAGGTCCTACGATGCTCTCGAATGTGTGTCCCTTGGGTCTGTGGGTGTGTGATTAGGCCACACGCAAGGCCTAGGGCATCAAAGGTTCGGGCAAGTCCTCCCTGTGCAGGCTGGACAGCATTTGCTAAGAGAACACACCTCCCAGCACTAGGGAGTGCGGGTTTATGAGCCGGAACCTGCCAAGTGGTTATGAAGGGAGGTTTGTAAGATGGGTTACACTCTCCACTGAGGAGCTTTCATCACTTGCTTTAAGTACTTGCCTGGGCAGCTAGTCATTTGTTTTCTTACCCAAGGCTCACAGAGCCAAGCCCAGCACCACATTGGCCGTCAATGGCTTCCAGCAGGGGTTGGGGGGTTCCCTGCCTCTGCTCCAGATCCTGACACCACAGGCCTGTGCGTTTGCAGCTGTTTCTTTCTCCAGCACTTGCCCCCTGGCAAAACGGCTTTCACTTTCCCCCCAGGAAACACGACTGAGCCCACAGGCTGGACAAAGGAAGCAACCAGCAACCTGGAGAAGCCAGATAGGAGCGGAGGCTTCCAGAACATGGGGTGGGGGGGGGGGTGGGTTAAGACCCAGTGGAAGGAGTGGGGATCCTGATTATGCAAGTGCTCTTCACTCCTGGTGAGCTTAACAGTCCCCAGCGCTTGTGCATAAAAAGCTGGCAGTCTTTAATATCGGTTCACGGGAAATCTGATGGATGTGACGAACCAAGTGAAGTCCCCAAAGCCCTGATAAATATAGAGAGAACCTGCAGGGACAAAGGCGATGGGAGTGAACCTCAAGGCCAAGTCGAAAAGCAGCCCCATTCCCTGTGGCCATATCAACCACGCCCTTCCTTGAATCTAGATGAGGAGACCAGGTCTAGCTAGGCAGCACAGTCCCAGGTGTGTGGGTTGTGGGACTACTGAGCTCTGCGTCCTGGTAGGAAATCTGTGTGTGCGATAGGAGGGACACCTCCCTCCTGTTAGTTCCTCTGGCACGGAGCAGCCAGGGGGCAGCTGTGGGGCTTCCAGAGCCTGCAAAGCCACACAAGGTGCTGGGACCTAGCTCCACACATAAGAGGAGACTCACCTGAGAGACTGCAGGCTCTTACGGTGTGAGCGTCCCCTCCCACATCTAACCATAAGAGCTAAGGGTGATGTCCCCAACACATAGATGCCTGGCTCTCGGGGAGAGCACCAAAAGGTTCCAAACCCTCCATAGTTAAACCGGCCCAGTGCAGACTCCACACAGCTCAGCCCCACCTTGTGCTCTTACTTATAGATAGAAGTAGTTCTGGCCTTGACCTGGGTCCCTAGTGGCCCTGGCGAGTCCTGAGGTCCCCCGAGTGCAAGGCTGCAAAGCACTCCCAGGTCCTGTGTCAAGGCCCTCACTGCACAGTAATCAGCACGGACCCTCTGACTCTCGTGTTGGCCCCTACTGGTGGCGCTGGCACGACTGACGGCTTTAGCCCTGTTTCCACAGGCCAATCCCCTTATTTCATTCAAAAACCACATTCCTGGGAGGCGAGAGAACACACACAGAGGGTCCAGCCTTGGATAACTGCAGTGACCACATGGAATGTCCCAAAGCGAGGAAGCCAAGGACCACCTCTCCCTTGAGTGGCTCTGAGACAGGCAGGTAGGCGTGGAGAGGTAACCTATGGTTTTCACAACGGAAGGGAGAACAAAATGGATGCCACAACAGGGGCCTGAAAGCCAGGTACCAAAATATTCTGCAAAGACAGGCCTTCGCACACAGGAGCACCCTGCTGAGAGCTACTGAGGAGTATGGCAGAGAAGGCAGAAGAGCATTCCTGGTGAGCACCGGGCCGCTTCATCCAGCAAGAGCTTCATGGGGCTGGGTCCAGAATTCAGGCTATTTGTGCTACTTAGTGCTTGTCAAATTGGTATAAATTAAGAGTCACCTCAGAAGAGGGACCCTCAACTGAAGACTTGCCTCTATCAAGCTGGCATGCCCATGAGGCATTTTTTTTTGACTAATGACTAATTTGGGAGGACCCAGCCCACTGTGATCCTAGGTCCTATAAGAAAATAGGTTGAGCAAGCCATGGGGAGCAATCCAGGAAGCAGCTCCCCTCCACACTAGGGATGATAATCAGGGTTTCTTGGATATTCTGTAACATCTCTACCAATTGAGCTATACACCCCATCCTTAGGGTGTTAAAATGTGCAATTTACCTTTATCCTTTTGCTCCTTCCCAAAAACACCCTAAGCATTAAACTCTTGTACTTACAACCTCTTCATAAGTATCTATAAAGGCCAAACACCATCCTGTTCTCTATGGCAATCTGCTATGCATTAGTGTCGGTGACCTAAGGTGTCTAATTTTTTGCTACTACACTTTGAATAGGAAATAATGAGCATCTTTGTATAATAACAAAAAAGATATCTTAACCAAAGGGGTTTGGGCATTTTGCAGCCTCTTGATGCATGAAATGGGCTGCAGATCTTACACCTGCATTTACTTATTTTATGCCTTTATGAGCTTCACAGTGCTCATTTGATAAACAGGAGCTTACCTGGTACCAGGGAACTAAAAAGACAAAAATGAAGGAAAGAGTTATCCTCAGTATTCTTCCCGTCCACTGTAGGGGAGTGTGGTGGTTTGAATGTAATTGGCCCCCATAAACTCATAGGGAGTGACGCTATCAGGAGGTGTGGCTTTGTTGAAGGAAGTGTGTCACTGTGGGGGGAGGGGCTTTGAGGCCTCCTTTGCTCAAGCTACGCTTATTGTGGTACACAGTTCACTTCCTGTTCCCTGAGGATCAAGATGTAGAACTCTCACCTACCTCCCCAGCACCACGTCTGCCTGCATGCATGCCACCTGCCGTGATGATAATGTACTAGACCTCTGAAACCGTAAGACGGCCCAGTTTGATGTTTTCCGTTATTTAAGAACTGCCGACACACACAGTCATGGTGTCTCTTCGTAACGATAGAAACCCTAACTAAGACAACAGGATGGGCAGCACAGAAAGGGTCCGGGGTGGGGGTGGGGGACCAAACCAGCTCAGTGATGGGGAACATCAAACTAGTCAGTCTGTCTGTCTGTCTGTCTGTGCATTACCAGCCTGGTGCCTGCAGAGGGCAGCAAAGTGGCTCTCCTGTAAGCATGGGGCTTACAGGTGGTTTGTGAGCTGCTGTGCAGATGCTGGGAATAGAACCCGGGTCCTCTGCAAGAGCAACCAGGAATCCTACCCACTAAGGTCCTCCCCCTCCAGCCCCTAAATTCATTTTTTTTTTACAGTCAACTTGTAGAATAAACCCTACATGTGCTTTTGCATGTGTGCCAACCAACAGGACAAGGAGAGAGGATCTTACTAAACCTAAGCCCAGTGCCTCCTTCTTTTTTTTTTTTTTTTTTTTTTTTTTTGGTTTTTCGAGACAGGGTTTCTCTGTATTGTTTTCGAGGCTGTCAGTCCAGCCTGGCCTCGAACTCACAGAGATCCGCCTGCCTCTGCCTCCTGAGTGCTGGGATTAAAGGCGTGCGCCACCACCGCCCGGCCCAGTGCCTCCTTCTAAATGTTCACAAGGGAAAACACCAAGAACTTCTCACAGAAAAAAAAAAAATAAACAAATAATGAAGCTGGGGACGTCGGGTGAAGGCTCACCTTTCGTAGTCTTGCCAGGAGCCCTGCTACATGCTCATGCTGCTCTGACCTGGCGAGGTCCTCAGCCGTCTTGCCATCCTGTAGAAGACAGATGATGAGTGCCTTTCCCCCTGCAGAGCAGAGCTGCAAGCTAGCTCGAGGAAGAAACAGGCACAGCAGGGTTAGAAGGAAGTCAGGTAAAAGACCATGTCCTGGCTTGGTTCCCTGCGGGGGGGGGTGTTAATCCAGGAAAGAGAGGTGTCAGAGCAGGGGATGCAGAAGTATCCTGTGGTGACAACAGACAGATGCTCAACCCAAACCCACGGGCTCAGCACAAACCCGCCCTCCGGCTGACTGTCCCGAGCACCCGTCTCTGACCCAGAAGTCAGGTAATCACTGTGCCTTCCAAAAGAACACTTAGTCTAGCACAGTTTGGTTTTAAGGTTGCCGTGGCTTCACATGAAGGCCTTCATTCTGTAGCGTGGCCATGGACATCTCCCGAGTACTTCCGGGGCTCACACGGAAGCACAAACGTGGGCTCACAGTCCCCCCAGTGGGACAGGAGCTGTGGCTGGACCCCATCCACGCCAAGAAGAGACGGACACAACTGTTCAGCTGCATTTCATTCAGCCCTAAAATCAACTTTCAAATAAACGGAGACACCTTTTCAGTAGACGAAAAATAAGTCTCTGGCTTCGTGATCAGCCTATCGAGGTAAGCCATCCTGTGGCGGCTTGGGACACCCAAAGTCTGTCCACCTGACAACTCTGCAGCTCAAGTTGCTCTTGAGATACACACGGGGTCTCTCTAGACCAGCAATTCTTAATCTCAGCTCTACTGGACTATGAACAGCCATATTCTCTGCCTTATACAGTGGTTAGTAACAGTCTGCCATCTAACGAGGCACCAGTAACAATCGCCCACCTCTAGCCTGAAAATCCAACCACATCCTCAGATAATTCCAAGTGTCTCCTGGGGACAAAAACTGCCAGGCTGAGAATGAATGTTCCCTCCTGGCTGAGAGTATAGCTCAGGTGTGTGTTCCACAGAGGGGTGCTGGAAAGCCAGGGTCGCCCCGTTCTTACTGTGTCCCTAAAGTCCTGAGATGGATCCAACAGGCAGGCCAGGTCTTGTCCTCTGCTCGTCTGGGCTCCTTATTGGACACTGCTTGCCTCCCCCCCCCCCCAGCCAGGAGTTCCCATCAAACTGTCTATTTGCCTTCCTTCCACAAGGGCAAGCATCGAGGAAGAGGAGCAGGGTGTGGCTGCCTTGGACTCTCCAAGGTGACATCCAAGGCTGAGCTCTGAGGATACGCAGGTCCACTCACAGACATGGAGGTGGGGCCTGGGCCCCAGAGAGAAGACAAGGGAGGCTGGACAGCAGGTGTCCAGCAAGGAACAGGGGAGAGAGCCATGGGCAGGCGGAGGCAGAGGAGAAGCCAGGGCAGGGAGGCAGGGGTGTGCTGGGACTAAGAACCTGCATTAACAGGAGCCACTGGTACTTGCTGAGCTGGAGGAGGGAGACCGAGTCAGAGGGAGTCACATCCAGAGAGAGGAGTCAAGTGACTGGCTCCTGGGGCGGCTCTCAGTTACTTCCCGGCCCAGGTGGATCTACAAGAGTCCTAAAAAAATGACTTACCACACTTTGACCATTTTGATCGCACACTATTTCATTTTACTCTTGAGACAGGGTCTTACTGCGTAGCTCTGGCTGGCCTGGAACTTCCTATGAAGGCCAGGCTGGCCTTGAAACTCGCAAGATTTATTTGCCTTCCTCGGACTCCCAAGTCCCCCGTATCGAAGGTGCGCGCCATCACACGGGGGCACGTCTTTTGCAATCTTTGCCTTGGTTTATACTATAAGAGACAACTTCCCAAAGGGACTGGGGCCTCTGCTGAGTCAATGGTGGAGAGGGAGGAAATACAGGGACCTCAGAAATCATCCCCTGTCCAGATCAGACAAGGAGAGTAAAGGCACTAGAGGGCGCTGTGGAGCCAGAAAAAGTTAAAGCCCCAGCCACAGAAGATACTAAAACCCTCAAAATACTCCTGCCGAAATGATACTTTGCATGCACTACTGAAACCTGTCACATCCGTTTTCCTCCTCAATGCAGCAGCTAGAGAATTCGAAACGACAGTCACAGCCCGGGCTTTGCCTTTTGGGCGGCGTCCTTAGCACGTGGTTACCCCCACCCTAGTCACAAAGTCATCACTGCTCTAGGAGGAAGAGACCCGCCTTCCCCTGGCTAGAGCACCAGATGCCACAGGAGGGTCTCTGGTGCTGTCCCTGGAATTCTCACGGGAATGGGCGGGTGGGTGGCCACCAAGCTCGGGCCTCTGTATTTTTGGTGCTTTTTCCAAGCCTCTGATGACTTCCAGACCACTCCGTGACCAGACCCTGCAGAGGGAGACCCAGCAGTTTCCCAGGGATCGGACTCTTGTCTGTCATCACCCAGGGACTCCAGACTCTTTTATCAGCATCCCTCTCTCACTTTCCACAAGTTCCCCTGTGTCTGACATTTCTCAGTAAATGGCAAGGCTGAGCTAGGAGCTACAGGATGCCCTGGGGAGCCCTTAGAAGCTGGAAGACATAGGGAATGGAGAAGCAAGTGGCAGGGGCGGGGAACAGTGGAGACAGCGGCCACAGGAAAGCCACAGGAAATAGGGAGGACCATGAGTTCACTGGGGAGCACGAGAAGACCAGAAGCCCCCACACACACACACATTTCTGGCTCCGTCATCTGATGGCATTTGCAAAGCCACTCTTGCTTTTTACTTTTCCTGTGAGGCATCATCTGAGACAGATAAAATATTTTTCCCCTCTTAAAAATGCATTCGATGATTAACTACTGCAGGATAACTGCCCCCTGGGTAAAGACTTGGTGCACGGGTGGTGGGTGAGGGCACTCGGGGCAGGAGTGATCAAGAGTCCTGAGAAGTGCGCCCACTCCATGCAGAGCACTGTTGACGCCCAAACACTGCACAGAACACAACCGTTAGCACCCTGACAGTGGATGGTGCCAAGAAGACCTACACACGGACCAGCCCACAGGCCCTCTGGGGATCATGCCAGGTGTCCAGTTGGGGCTCTGCAAGCATGCGCAGCCAGAGACAACAAGTACGCAAATGAGCGTGGCTGTGCCACAGGGAGACTTCATTTACAAAAAAACGAGCAGCAGCCTGGATTTGGTGGCTCTGTGGGCTAAGACCTTGAAGTTCTCCAAGAACCAAAGCTGGACTTCTTGCCTCAGGGGCGGGGGCGGGGCAGGGGGGCTGCCACATCAAATACCATGCGATCGCCTTCACAACCGACTGTCAAGACCTCCCACGCAAGCAGCCAGCCCACTGCCGTACCAGCGACAACTCAAGCAACACTCCCATGGCCGCAACTCAACGGCCACCTCATCTTGTTGGCCAAACTCTTTATCTCTGGTACGAGGCGTGAAGCGAAAGGGTTTCTTCTGCTGTTGGGATGCTAAGCCTGGATATGAGAAGTGGGAGGAATGGGGTGCATCTTACTTAGAAGCAATTTCCAGGCCCTGCAGCAAAGGCAGAGACACGTGCTAAGCATTAGACGCCAGCTCTTTGCCTCTTGACCCGCTCACGACCCACCACGGCCACGCCGGGAATTCAGCTCCTCCCCCGGGGCCAAGGGGAAGCTCTTATGAAAGAGAAATCCATACGTGGACGAGAGAGCGCTAAGCAAGCTGCACTGTTGTGTAACACGGGTAAACAAAAGACCGGGGTGAACCAGCCGGTCTCCGGAGGAGCGGGGCGGGCGGGGTGAGACAAGGATGAAACATTAACTAGGTATTAAACTGGGTCTGTGTGGGCAAATGCTTGCGTGGCTGCAGAGGAGGGTTAAAGCTTAACGGCAGCCTGTCTGCTTCAGAATGCAGTTGCCAGGCAATGCCTCCCTCCCCGTGCCCTTGAGGCACGGGAAGTTTCCATGGTCCTCCGCAGACAAACACCTGCACCTGCCTGGTACTCACCGAGGTCAGAGCCTCCACGTTGGCGCCCATCAGACAGAGGTAGCGGACCACATCCAGGATCCCATTGTTGGCTGCCAGGTGGAGAGGAGTGCGTCCATACTGGGAAGAGAGAAAAAAAAAAAACCAAAGGTGTTCTCACGGCTGTCGCCTGTAAAAGCCCATGGTTCAGAGCCATTGCTGTTGGGGGGGAGGTAGAGACAGCATTACATAAGGGACCTGTGTCCACTAGATCTAAAGAGGGGGTTCTGGCTTCCGCCGAGGCAGGCCTGCCAGGCAGAACATTTTCAAGTACTTTGAAGTTGAAGGACCAGCTTCGAATGCACCTTCAAAAGATGAGGGAGGAGGCCAGCCACAGGATAACCGGGTGTCCTGCTGCGCCGCCAGAGAGCAAAGCGAAAGGTTAGAGCATGAACGCCCAGACATCCATGTGTACCTGCACCCACACAGTTTCGATCCAGTGGGCTGGGGAGGGAAAAAAGAGAAAGGCTATGGTGGGCACTTACCTTTGAGGCCAAAGCCTGCTATGGTTTCTATGCCTGCTGTTCTCAAACCGTGTGTCATGCACCTTAGTGAACCCCCAGGGATAATGAAGGCTATCTTAAGGTTTGAAGGATGGATATAGGGTGAATATCTCCTCCAAGTAGCTCAGTGACACTTGTCCTTGCAAGTCCCCTCTTAGGAGCTGGTGGCCTCTACACTAAGAAGAAGCAAAGGTCTTGAAAACAGGGGCTGGAGCGACGGCTCCGCAGTTAAGTGAACTAGCTACTCTTCCTGGGGTTCTGGCACCCACACGGTGGCTCACAACCCTCCGCAACTCATTTCGGGGGAATCCGACAGCCTCTCCGACCTCCTTTGGCATCAGGCACACACATGGTGCACAATAACACATGCAGACAAAATACCCATACACATAAGTAATAATTTTTTTAATGCCTAAACCTTGAAAATAGTCATGAGAAACAGGGGAGGGAGAGAGAGGCACCCAATCCTAATCCACAGTCGGAGAAGCTGTGCAGGACTCAGCAACCACACACCCTGGCGACTAAGTGCAGGAGATTCCTCTCCAAGGGTGTTTTGTGTTTTTCTCAGAGGCTGCTAAGTTTGGGGGCTAAGATAAAGTGAAATTACAAAATCATTTGTTCTGCAGGAGCCGTGAATAAAAAATCACCAAGACACAGAGGACATGAACAGCCCGGTCTTGGGAATATTTGCTTGTGCGGTGTTTATTTTCACGTGGGTCAAGACGCTGCCATTTTAAGGGTTTCATGCAGGAGGAGGGGTGTGGTAGAGACTTAAATCCTCAAGGACACTGCACCCCTTCCCCACGGCCCCCCTGCTCTCTTGGGAACCTCCCCCCAGCCCCTTGAACCTACGAATCATCGGTAGGAGACAAGTTAACTGAATTGGCGAGCACATGATCATATTCTTTGTTCCATTGCTGGCTAGTTCCCATGACATCGGCGTTTCTGTATCTGTAACTAAATCTAAGGCATGCCTTTGGGAGCCTGACTGCCACTCAGCCCACGGTGATTTCCGCAGCCAGCCGGCGGGCACAGAACCGGAGGGAGTGTTCCGCTGTGTCCCCACCGCAACCAGCGCTGTAGAGTCTGTTTTGTTTTCTCACTCTCATTACAGGTTTTAGGTAACAGCATGTTTGTCTGTTTTTAAGATTTGTTTGTTTGTTTTTAAGATTTATTTATTACGTATACAGTGTCCTGCCCGCAGGGCAGAAGAGGGCACCAGATCTCACTACAGATGGTTGTGAGTGACCACCATGTGGTTGCTGGGAATTGAACTCGGGACCTCTGGAAGAGCAAGCAGTGCTCTTCACTGCTGAGCCACCTCTCCAGCAGGAGACAGTTTTTAACTTTGAAAACTTCAAGTGTTAATGTGAGAGAGAGAGCTTTGAGGGTCTGGATGAGATACAGAAGGTAATTCTGACACATAGTTACACACAGCTTCAAGAGAGGCTAGGGAGAAAAGCCACAAGGAAACAAGACCCTTTCTAAGAACCTCAGAAAGAAATTTTAGGACAGGATCTTGTGTAGCCTAGGCTGGCCTTGAACTTCCAAGCCTTCTGCCTCTACCTCCCTCCAGTGTGCAGCACTGGACGTGACTAAACTCAAATCCCTCGGTGTTACATTGTAGGCTTTTCGCATCTGCACCCCAGGACTCCTCCCAGCTTTTTCTCTCCTTTCCCATCACCTCTGCCCTCCAGACCGGCATCCTCCCTCCCCCCCTCCCGCCTCCTCCCCCTGCCCAGTATGGGCACCAGAGCAGTCAAGAGTCACCCATGCAGTGGCTCAGTTCTTGCCTCTCCTGACCTCTTCATCTAGCTGGATCCTAACTGCTCTGTCACCTCTGTGACACTTTCAGATCCCTCCCTCTTTCTGGAGCACCCCGTGCCTGCCTCATGCCTGACCCAGCAGTGACCACAAGTTAAGTTTGCTACTTTGTATTTGTATTTGTTGTGTGCTAGCTTTCCAAAGGCAGCCTGAAGGCAAAACCACCCATGGCCAAATCCTCACCTCCTCAAGTGCCTGGGCTGTGCAAGGAGGCAGCTATCACCCCTGGTGCCATTGCTCATTGCAGGTGTTGGGGGGGGGGAGTGTGAGTCTGTCTGTCTGTCTGTCTGTTGGCTGTCTGTGGGGTGCCTTAATGTCATCCCTTTCTCTCATGTGTTTGCCAACTCAGCAAACACCCCAATCTTGGAATAAAGCACGAAGAAATGTCACCACAGAGTGACAAGCCCCTGCCCTCCTAGTGTGAGAGCAGCAGGATTTGGACAGTCAAGTTTATGTCTGGAGGAATGTAATCTATCGAGACAGCACCCCGGGAAAAGAGTGGCAGCCCTCCTGAGGGACACGGACCCCTCTGTGCAATGTCCACTCTGACAAACGGCTACCCAAGTAAACCTGAGTAATGGAACTTAGTCTCAGCCGGGTGTTAGTGGCCTACGCCTTTAATCCCAGCACTCGGGAGGCAGAGGCAGGCGGGTCTCTGTGAGTTCGAGACCAACCTGGTCTACAAGAGCTAGTTCCAGGACAGCCTCCAAAGCCACAGAGAAACCCTGTCTCGGAAAAAAAAAAAAAAAAGAGTAATGGAACTCAGTGTCCTGCACATGACTTAACGTCTCTACTTCCTCACCAGAGAGAAGAGAGGAAGACGAGGGGACAGGTCAGGGATGGAGGGGGGAGACAGTCAGAGGGATGGAAAAGGGGAAAGAGAGGAAAGGAGGAGGCAGAGGGAGAGGGACAGGCAGGGTCTGAATATCATTTGTCCCCTAAAGGTTCTCAGGATGATTCACAATGCAGTAGGTAGGAGGTCACAGAACTTCGGAAGAGATGAAGTCTGGGGTCACGGGAGTGGGTCACTAGGGTTTTATCTCTCAGGGTACATCAGGTCTTGAAGGATGGGGTAGGTTTCAAAAGCGGCTTTTATAAAGCAAAGCCAGCTTCCGCCCATGCCCATCCCCAGTGTGACATCTTTCAGCACGCGAGGGCCCAGCTAGAAGGCTGAGTCCTGACAGCTGGCAGGTTCCTGCTCCACACATGTCTGAACCTGCTGCAGATTGCAAGCTGACACACTATAACTCAAGGTTTTCCGCTCTGGATGACCACAATGTACTACCAGGACCAACTACCCAGTCTATGCTGTCACAGCATGCTATCGATCAAACACCCAAGTGCGTGAATCACTGTGACCAGTTCCTATCAAATGAGCTAAGTGTCCCATTTGTCCACGTTTGTGATGCTAGGAATAGGACCACGGGCCTCGTGCATGCAGCTGGAGATTCCTAGGGCACACCTCAGCCCGGGTAAGTTGTTTTTAAATGTAGACACGTAGGTTTGTCTTGGTGGATGTTTGTTTGGTTTGGAGAAAGGCTCTTAGCATGTAGCCCAGGCTTGCCTCGAACTCAGAATCCTGCTTATGAGTCAGAGGTGTTGGGAGTACAGGTGTGTGCTACCATGCCCAACAAAGCTGGACTTATTACTCAACATGTTTAACAAGATTTGACTTTAGGCACAAGCTAAAACATGTTTTTCTTCCTTTTATGTTTTCTGGGTAGCGGGAACTGAACTCCAGGCCATCCTTGTCCGTGCTAAGAAATTAGCTGGTGTAGTCCTAATGCTCTGATCAGGCTGTCTGTTCACTGTGCCGCCTGCAGTGAGGGCTGAAGGCAGCTTAATGAGCACGCGTGCACTGAGGCCACTTTTAACTCAGTGAGGGAACCCTGGAGGAAATCATTTGGCTTCCCTCTTAAGCCTCTTACATACCTATCTTGGCACGATTAGGAAAGGATAACCTGGGAGACCAAGAAGAAGCTCAACCGAAGACCCAGGATACCACCTTCCCAGGGTCCCAGATTATGAGGATTGCCAATTTCAATGTGCACCACAATTAATCTTGCAATATGCTAGAGGAACAGCAAGACAATTCTCCAACAGTCTCATATAGAACTCATTTTGCCCCAAAGAGATCACCATAAAACCCTACAGACAGCACACGTATACCATCTGCACGTTGACATTTCCCACAATTAAAATTAATTCCTCGCTACTTCTTCTTTAACACGAGCGTAAGAAAGGAGTGTGCCTGCCTTTCACACAGTACACGCTGAAACTACGCAAATGTCTAGCTGTTCTTGTTTTGTACTGAAAATCTATCTGGCGTGCAGTGAAACGACAGGTGACAGCCACAGTCCTGAATCTGCAACAGTTTTATGAACTGTTAAAATGCAACCTATTTTAATTCCCTTATTGCTTATAAAGTGACAGTATTCCCTTGGCTTTGCCAAATTTGCTTAGTGCCCATGCGTGCATATATACACAACCGTGGTTGGAACTTCTGTCTAGGGGACAGCTCAACTGAGACAGGACACCCAGTGCTCTCAGGGACCTTGATCAAAGCACAGCTTTGATCAAAAGTACTTACTGAAGCCTTGGCGCTTCAGAAAGAAGCCTACATTTGTACCATGAACCCCGACTCTGTTTGGAAACATATAAGCACATGCATATGTATGTGTGTGTACATGCAAAGGTGAGGCCTTCCCCCCCACGTATACACACACTCATGCACACGCGTGTTCATTCATTTCACAAGCGCAACGGTGGGAAGACTGGCTAGGCAGGAAGTGTTTGCTAACATCCCATCTTCTGTCAGCCCAGGAAACTACTCAACAGCCACACAGCTCAAAATGGCACTGCCCCCAAGAAAGCAAGTGCCTGTGAGCGACAGTCGTCCTCAGCTCTGACAAGATAATACTAAAGACAGGGAGAGAGCACGGCGGCAGCCGGTGGGAATCTGGGGAATCCCAGCCCTTTACAGGTACCTTGTTTGAGATGTCCAGATTGCAGCTGGCTTCACAGAGGGCCACCACGATAGGTGCGCTTCCATCTTTGCAGGCAACGTGCAGGGGCGTGTTGCCATGCCTGTCTTGGAAATCCACAAAACACCCATGGCCGAGGAGGGTCTTGATGACCTCCATCTGACAGCGCCTCACAGCAAGATGAAGGGCGATGTGTCCATCCTGGAACCAAGTCCAAGCCCGTGAGTGTTCTATCTTAGGCCCTCAGCCCCATCTCACCCCCTGTGTGTGTGCGCGCATGTGTGCACAGCTTAGCTGGAAACAGCATGGCTACTTCAAACACCCAAGAACTTCAAAGTCATTGCCTGGACTATGGGAGGAGGAAGGGTGGGCTTTATCCATTTCACTCTGCATAACTGAAGCCTTGAGCTGAACACCTGCTGATTCACTTAGGCTCAGGCAGCAGATGAGACAGAAAGGCTATACCTCTGTCTCAGAATCGTAAGCTATTGGTATGCCAATTGCCCATGGGGAACAGATTTTGAAAACACTGCTAAATTCCCAAGCAGAGACACTACTACTTTAGCTTGCATCAGAAAAAGAGAGAGAGAGAGAGAGAGAGAGAGAGAGAGAGAGAGAGAGAATGCACAAGGAACAAGGAGAAATAATATCCCCCAGGGCTGTTGAATGCTCAGAAAGCAGAACCTGGCCTGGGAATTAATAGCGTCCTGTAAAGCACCCCTGGGTAACAGAGGTGCTGAGGGCTGTGGGCAAGCAGCACTTTGGTCCCATCTCTTTTGTGTCTGCATGGGTTTCTCCACTCAGCACTCTTGGCATTGGGGCTTCTGAACATCTAGAGGAAGCACGAGCTCCATCTACTAGGTTCCAGTAGAAAATAACCCAGCCCAACCTCAAACAACCAAAATAAGTCTCTGGATGTTACTAGAAAGTCTCCTGGGGACACTGCTGCCTCCACCTGGGAACCACACACCATCCAGAGGCAACACTCCACAAAGGGCGGTTGCTACATGAACTACAAGACACCCCACCCCCCATTCAGCAACTGTTACTGTTTCAGTTTAAGCACAAGTTCAAATAGATTGTGAGGAACTTGCTTAGGTAAGAAGGGAACAGCCGCTCTAGAAGTGAAATTGTAAAACAAATAAGAGCTGTTAATTGCCTTTTGACAAAAGGGAGGGTGGCAAAATAAACACCCGTTTTCCATGCATGTCTAAAAACCGACAATACAGTGCCATTGTTTCACCTCCGAAAATTAAAAAGATTAAAACGGCAGCCAAGCTGGCTTGCTTAAGTCATAAACTTAGTTGCAAACAAAAGAAAGAAGACTCTATAACATTCCAGAAACTTTGGAACCAAGGAAAGGAAATCGCCACACACTGGGTTCAAGTAGGCAAGTGTCTCGGTCCCTCCAGCCCACCGGGTCACCTCACAGCGAGTGCCAAGCATTCCCCCTACAACCACCACCACCAAAAGCACCTTGTCGGAGGCATTCAAGTCGGCTCCGTGTCCAACCAGACACTCCACGATGTCGTGGTAGCCCCTGGCAGAAGCTGTGAGCAGTGGGGTCTCTCCTTCCCGGTTCTTGATGTTCACATTGCAGCCAACTTCGCAGAGGGCTTTGGCCACAGAGTAATAGCCGTGCCAGGCAGCACAGTGCAAGGGGGTTTCTTCTTCCTGGTCAAGGGCATGGGTGCAGAGGAAGAATATGCAGATGGCATCCAAGTCAGAGATTGCAACCAAATGCAGAAAAAAAATTAATCTGAAATAAGGACACCAGCGGGAGCCTCTGCCATTAAGGAGGCAGAGCCAGTGCTCTCCCTGGTCAACCTGTCCCCTCGAGAGGAGTGCTATGTGAACTTTGCTTCCTTAGCATATTACGGAAAGCACTACTGGGGCCCCATGAGGGCTGGCTCAGGCTCCTGAAAAGGCAAAACCTTGATGTGGGAGGACTCAGAATCAGCAAAGTCGCCTGTCTTTGTCTCTCTGAGACTATTACTGGCAGGAATAGACTCCTATGAGCAAGAATTCTTCTGGCAACATCTGTGCTTTGATTCCTGCCAGGTATGGAGCACAGGCTATCATGAAGACCTTCCTGTGACCACTCAAGGAAGCAATGGGTCTGACAGCTGGGGGGGGAGGGGCGTTTGCACCTCCACCAGCATTATCAAACACACATCTGTCAACAAGGTCCCCTGAGAAACTAGTGCCTACAAATAGACATGCTAAACCCAGACTGCGTAGGCTTCAATCCCTGGTCCCACCACAGACTGTATGCTTTCCCTCATCTGTAAAAACAAGGGTGCTGGTAACAGGCTGTCCAGGGGATTAAACGGGTGAATGAAGATGCTGGAAGGAAAGCCGGTTTGCAGGGTGCTGTCTGAGGGACCTGTGCTCTGCAATGGATAAGACACCCAAGTCGAGAGGCCTCCATGAGTCTCCCTGGGTCACCCGCCTGCTGCACATAGAGGCCAGGGGGCAGGGAATCGAGTGCATTTGCTCCCAGGACCCTACCTTGTCCTGGAAATCAGGGTGAGAGCCAAAGCTGCAGAGAAGCTGAACCACATCTGCATGGCCATACCGGGCTGCCACATGAAGGGCCGTTTCCCCAGACTGCAAGAGAAATGGACCCACCATCTGAAGACCAGAATTCAAAGCCACTCCACGGGAGACCCAGAGCACCCCCTTCACACCTTCCTTTGGAGGCGTTTCACACCCCTCCCTCAAGCCAGTTGCTCCCCCAGAGACTAAGGACAGGATGTAGGCAGTCAGTGTTGTGCATTCACACCTGGTTCACCTTGTTACTGAAAACAAGACAAGTGAGACTACATTCCCCGTTACCATGACTGCCACGTTTTACCTCCTTTACAAAGAAGCTGCTTCTAGCTGCTGAGGTTGAAACTAACACCACACCCTGCCCTGCTGCTCTTGAACACCGTGCGTGCACGCACAAACCCCTTCAAGGTGAAGTCTGTCGTTCTGCAATTACTTAGATGCGCAGTTTTGTTTATTAACAAATTTCTCCTTTTGTTGCCTTACCTGTGCTCAGAAACTTACGCCTTACATGCAGCAGACAGAGATTTAAGGGAGCACCACAATTTGCTTACAGTACACTTCTGTGGATAACAAATACAACTCCCGAGGCTTTGCCCGTGTCTGTGCCTGCCACTGTCAAACTAAGCCAACTACGGGAAAGCACGTTTTATTGTCAACTGGCAGGAAAACCGCAGTGATGAATTTATGCGCTGCTGTCCAGATCTTAATCATCCCCCTCGAAGACCCTGAGAGATGGAACTTTAGGGGGTGGGTGGGAGGAGAGGCTGACGGAAGTTAGGTTGCAATGGAGGAGACACTGAGTGAAGGTCTGTGTATGTGCTTCTCTTATTGGCTGATGAATAAAATACTAGTTGGCCAGTAGAGGCAGGAAAGTAGTCGGGGCTAGGAGACGAGGAGGATTCTGGGAAGAGAGGCACAGGGCACGTGGGGAGACAGCATGTAGCTGCCAAAGGAGTAACAGGTCTGGGCATTCTCCAGTAAACCACGACTGCATGGAAATACATAGATTTATAGAAATGGGTTAATAATGAAGACAGGGCTAGCCAATAAGAAGCCCTAGCCATCGGCCAACAGTTTATGATTAATATAGATGGGGGCAAGGCAGCTGTGGAACCTGGCAGGAAAGAAACTCCAGTAACAATTGAGGGTGTCTCTGTCTCCTTCTTTCCTGCCTGGCTTCCATGAGTTGAACAACCCTAAATCTTTTGGTTCCCCACAAACCCGGCAACGGTTAGAAACATCGTATGAGGAAACCCACAGCCAAAATAAACAAAACCTTCAACTTTAAATTCCCTGTTGGAGGATTTGGTCTTCAATCTTTATCTCTGGGTTCTGGTGCACCAGGCAGGCCCTAACACTCAATGCGCACCTGGCGCAAGGCCTTACCTTGTCTTTAACATCCAAAGGGCATTTGTTCTCATTGAGAAATTTCAAAGTATCCACGTGGCCATGCCGGGAAGCCCAGTAGATGGCATTGGATCCTCCCTGCGGGGAAACCAGTGTAGAGTCACATCTGGAACTCCTGGATGACTGGGCTTCAAGGCTTTGATAACTGTACTACATTAGCTCAGTGGGGAGTTGAAAGAGGTTTTCTGTATCACCTTTGCAACTTTTCTTATTAAATACATCTAAGTGTTTCAGTGTAAACACAAAACTTTTTTTTTCTTTTTTCAAAGACTTCACATCAACCTCTAGCTAGAATTCCTAACACTCTCCTTGGTATCTGCAGGGAACTGATTATGATCTAAGCCTCCATACAGGTACAAGAAATAATAATAATAATAATAATAATAATAATCATGGGTATTCAAGACACGCCTATAAAATGATGTAGCTTTCAGAGTCTACATATCCTCCCATGCACCCCAAATCACCTCTAACCTACTCAGAACACCCGAAGCAACTGAAATACCATGGGAACATTTGCTTGCTTCATCATCTAGAAAATAATGTGAAGAGACACATTCTGGATTTTTTTTCTACAAGCACTCTTAGTCTGCATTTGATTGGATCAGGGATTGAACTCATAGATTCTCAGGGACAAATCAAGAGTCTTTGTGGCAGTTGATGACATCTGCATTTACAATGTTGTTTACACCGGGACATGTGTCCCCATCGGATGCCTGATAAACATGCAGCCTAATGAATTTCGATTAGATTAACTACACAATGAAAACCTTTCCAAGTATGACTTGTAACACTGTTGAGGAGGCACAAGAAAGAAGTGAAGCCGACAGGCGGAAAATGCATGCACCTCTCCCCAGGGTGTGTGTGTCAGCTTGCACAAGGCTCTCTATGCAGCCTGCACCTGTCTCCAGGGTGTGTTAGCGCACAAGGCTTTCTATGCAGTGTGCAACTCTCCCCAGGGTGTGTCAGCTTGCACAAGGCTCTCTATGCAGCCCGCACCCTTTCCTAGTGTATGCATGAGAGCCTGCACCAGGCTCTATGCAGCTCATTTTTATAGGACGTCACAAATGTAGACACGCTCTCCCGCTCGCTGTTCCTATGGTTAGGAAGACATTTTGGAATACATGAAGTGAATTTGTTTCTAATGACACAGAATTATGACCTTATCCTGGACATCGATCCTTGAGCCTCGTTTGATAAGTAACTGCAGCATCTGTATATTCCCACAGCCGGCAGCAATCAGTAACGGAGGTGTCCCATGCTGGAAGAGAGGAGGAAACTACTCTGTTTTTCAGGCTTGGTTAGGGAAGGGAAAGCCTATGCTGACATGGGTATCCTCTCCCTGCTGTGTCCATACCCTCCCCCCTATCTGAGGACAGGAAGGGAAGACACTGGGAGAAAGACAAGAATCACCTCCTCTTTCAGTTTTATACTCAAGGATGGTGCCACTATGTGTAAAACAGACAGGATTTCAGGAGCGCAGGTACAACTGGGGCGTGAAGAGAGGCCCTCAACGCAAAACGTCCTTATTTGCAACTCAAAACCGCCTCAGACAGAAAGGAATTTCCCCCACAGAATGGATGTCCCCCCAGCGGAATGGAGTCTCCTTTTGCAAGATGGGGTTGGAGAAGTAGCAGGGGTCTCCCCGCACTTGGATGCACAGCCCGGGGGGGGGGGGGGCAGCCCTCTGGCAGCCCTGCAGAGGAGAGTCAGACCTTGTTGGGCTGGTTCACGTCGTAGCTGGACAAGGAGCCCAGGAGGTGCTGCAGGCCTGGGACATTGTCGTCGTTGATGGCGTGGATGATGGCTTTCATCACGAAGGAGTCTTCCTCGTCCTGAGAGAGACAGGAGGATGGAAAGAGCTGCACACTGGCCGGCACCCCTACCGGCACAGTCAATGAGCCCCGGCTTGCTTGCCATAGGGGCATTATAAGGGAAGAATGCCACTTATTCCCCCTGATCCACAGTCACCAAGGGAGCTGGGAGGTGACCCTTTCAATGCTGCCGACTATTGCCACTTACTACTCAACCGAGCCTGATGGCACGCGCATTGGTGCATTGTAACCGAGGGCAAATTGTGTTTAAGGTTCAGATTATGAGCAAGGATGCTGACTAATGACCCTCTCTGTTCATCTTAGGAATCTGTCAAAACAAGGTTACCCAGAAAGCACTGTGTAGAGGTACCTCTGTGACAAGACCTCTCCTGCTGGATGACAAAGAAGAAAAACCATAGAACTAAGGAAAGCCAAGGTTTGTTTACAGAAGACAGTCTCATTTGCTAAATTTTCCAATTACAGAATTATCTTTTCTTCCTTCCTTCCTTCTCTCCTTTTTTGTCATTTAAATGTCTTCTTTCTCTATGTCTAAAATGGGAAGGTAAAATCCTCTGATGCTCAATAAAAGTGTGTAAGTGTGTGTGTACATGTGTGTGTGCCTATGTGCACGTGTGTGTATGATGTATTGTGTGCCCACATGCATGCATACATCCTATGGTCCCCTGGTCAACAGAAGACTGCCTACAGCACCCCACAGTAAGAATACAGCCTACAGCATCTGCAGTCAGCAGAAGACAGAGCTGGTAGAGATCTCCTCTCCTAGGGCTCCTACCCTAGCTTTCCACTGTGACGCTGGATTATTAGAAATGCTGAGCTTCAGTCACCCCCACAGTCATTTTTCCCTTGGCTCCACCAACACCTTCACATCCTTCCAAAGTGGTCTTCGTTCCCAGCCTTTAATAACTTCATTCTCTCTGGCTTTCCTTCACTTGTGTGTGTGTGTGTGTGTGTGTGTGTGCGTGTGCATGTGTGTGCGCATGTGTTTGCGTGTGTGTGTGCATGTCTTTTTCTCCTTTTACTCTACAGCTGTAGACTACAGCTGAAGCATTAGTGCAGAGAGTAGCGTCAGGAGAAAAGAAGAGCTAGTGTCTGCTACCATGTGATCATTGCCCTAGGAGTCCCTAGCTCTGCCCAGGAAACACCAACTATTGGGTTACAGGCCAGGGTGGTTCCCACAGAATCACTGTGTCTGCTTTTCCTGGAGTCCCCTTCACGTTCAGTGAACAAAGCCCCATTGTTTGCCTGGCTGGAGAAAGTCTCATTGAAGTGAGAGGTGTCTAGGCTGTATCTGAAGAGCTCATCGGTGATTAGGTTTCAATTTGGACATGGAGAAAATTGTGGTGCCATTCTCAAGGGCTTTGGATGGTCCAGACAAAGTCAATAAACCAAGTGTATGTGGCCTTCTGGTCTACCAAGAGACAGTCACTACTGTGCTTCCCTTGGTGTCGGTGGAGGAAGGAAGTGAGGGCTGTCTGTCTTTTTGTGTCATTATGACTCTGCATTCTCCCACTGGTGGTAATCAGAGCTCTTTCTTTCATTCATGAGAATTAGCGTAACCTTTTTCTTCTCCCACTAGTTATCCTCTCTTTCGTGTGTGTGTGTGTGTGTGTGTGTGTGTGTGTGTGTGTGAGAGAGAGAGAGATGTGTGTGTGTGATGTGTGTGTGTGATGTGTGTGTGTGTGATGTGTGTGTGCACTCACACATGCGTGCTTGTCTGTGTATCAGTATGGGGGTATGTGTCTGTGTTTGCTGTGTGCCTGTGTACATAAGTGTTTACGGCAGGAGTAGTGTTGGAAATAGTAGGGATGGCAGCTAAGACAATGCCAAGTAAACCGAACCAAAACAAAGAGGAAAAGCAGGTCAGGGCACAGAGTCGGCCCACCTCAGGACTAAGTATGAGTCTGACATTTCCATGATGTGGGGTTTTGGACACTGATGGACACACAGAACAATGTAAACAATCTAAACCGTGCTGAAAGAAGCTGGCCAAGGCAAACAGGGTTGCTTACCAGGGTATCATCGCTTCTGGCAACGCTCATGTTACTTCTGGACAAAAACGACCTGGATAATCTTTGGCACAGTGATATCAAGCGAACAGATTGCTGAAAACAAAATAAGCATAGAAAGTCAAGGGGTAGAGGAAAGAGAACTTAGGAATAAAACACTGAGAACATGTTCACTGCCAACAGGCCTCTGGGTGGGGTGGGCACTCCATGGCAGGCTAGACTATTTGCTTGGGGAAGTATTCTAAAGATCATGAGCGAAGACAGCAAGACAGAGAGGCTCCTATGCTTTCACTATGGCCTGCAGAAGTGGCTGCCTCAGACTCATGTCTTTCTCTGTGCCTTGGTTTCTAAACCCCAACAAAACACTTGCAGAGTCTTCCTGGGTCAGGCAGGGGATGCAAAGAGCCTTACTCTGCGTTCTCTGGGCCCAAGCCAGCTAAAGGAATACACGGGGCTCTCAACAGGTTCAGGTGGGAGACCAATACACCAGTCTGCAGTATAACCTCCTCCATATTCTCAAAGGCTGAAGCCCCAGGGAAATGAAGAGACAGCAGGGAGGGAAAGAAGAGGGAAGGGGGAGGAAAAGAGGAAGAAGAGGAGAGAGACTGAGACATAAGCTCTAGCCTTGTTGACAGTCTAGCCATAACTTAATGGGTATAAATCTGAGGAGCACAGCTGGACCAGCCAGAGAAAGGGGGTGGGGCTTGTTCTCTCCTAGTTTGACCTAATCTTGGAAACAGGAAGCCATGCCATAACCTTCTGATGCTTGAATTTTGATGCCCAAGCCAGCACCCCACCAAGGCCACAGGGGAGCCACCACAGTGCCAAGGAGAAGCCATACTGCCAGGGCTTGTTCCCAATCCGGGGTCCCCCTGCAAACCCACAAGGAGGAAGGTGGGTTCCTGATACAAGCTCCAGGCCTTGCTGCTCACCAGGAAGAACCGGTTGATTTAGAATGTGGTTTGTTACAGTTGGAAAAGTGTTCCCTGTAACTTTATGGTATTGATTTAAAAAATTTGCCTTGGGGATGATATGAGAAAAGAGCATGAAAAAAATCTCGTTTCAAAGAATAGTAAGAAATATAGTTTGTGCTTGTCTTTGAAAGTAAGCAAAAACAACACCAAAGATTACAGAGTGGACTTTGTCAAATGAATGTGTTTACCGATTTCCAATATGAGAAGACATGAGCCCTTGACCAGACCAGACAGAAAAAAAAAAATAGAATTCAATGCCTCCGCATCAAAGAGTATCTTACTTTCCATTTTTTCCGAGCTGCAAACTTCTTGAATTTCTCCATGTTTACTGCTGAGGCTTTTCTACTAAGTGCTTGTTGTGTATCCTTAGGCTAAAATGAAAATTCAAGAAAAAAAAAAGAATATTGAAAGCTAATTATTACAGAAATGGTGACACTGTCTTAAGATCCCTTATTACTCTACAAGGCTTACGCACTCACTATCCTAAAACAGCCTAAGGAGTGGAGAATAATAACATTCAGGATCCAGGAGCCAGGCTGCAATGCAGCTCAGCAGCTGGAGAGTCTCCCTAGCCTTCACGAAGCTCTGGATGTAACCCATCCTCCATCCCCAGCACCACAAAAACCAGGCAGGGTGCTGCATGCCTGCAGTCTCAGCACTCAGAGGTGGAGGCAGAGGGTCAGAGGTTCAAGGTCATCCTTGGCCACATCCAAGATTGAAGCTAGCCTGGCACACTTGAGACCCTCTCAAAAAAAACAAAAGCATCTAGGAAGAACTAGACTCGGCCAGCTACGTCGTCATGACTGAGTATTATGCATAATACTCGGAACGTGCATCAGGAACAGAAGGTGGGCTTGTAACCAACTCAGTTAACGGTTTTCTACAACGACAGTTTCGGAAAGCCAAGATCCATGGGGAGGCCATTGTGTGGCAGGGTTGAATTTAAGTCTTCCTTACTATGTGATTTCAAGTTTGGAGAGACCCCCAGAGGTCTGCACATTTGGCCCAGCCTAACACAGCACTTAGACAAGTTCACTGCATCTTGTTCAGTGGATGCTCTTAGGCACAGGCTCGACCCCAAGTGGGAGAGGGAGACCCGAGGCCTCCTGCCATGCCCACTGATGGAGGCCCACGGGTTTGTTTTCAACTATTAGACACCGTTATTACTGATCGGATCTTAAATGTTGCCCATGCCTCTTATTCTAAAGGCTTAGTGGCCAGCTAAGTGTGCAACTACTGGGCAGGAGAGAAACTGCTGGGCTGGAGGCTAGTCAAAAGAAGGTTAAGTCCTTGTAGGAACATACCGGAACCATTGCCCCTTCATCCCCATCCTGCCTGGGTTACCCTGTTAAACCAGCTACACTGTTCTGCCACATTCTCTCTGCCATAATGCACACACAGTCTTGCTGGAGGCCACAATGCCAGGGCCCACCGAACACAGACTGAAAACTCTACAACTGACCCAAGCCCACCGTTTGTTCTTTAAGGGCCTTTTCCCCGGTATCCTGCCCCAATGACAGCCAGCTACATATTCGTCAACCTCGGCTTCTTTTATTTCAGGCTGAAGCTAATTCAGTTTTGCTTGCTCAAGCGACAATAGGGCAGCAACGTGAAAGTGTCATGTGTCAGGGTCAAGGCTCCAAAGGGGGGGGGCGCAGCGTATGGAAGGAGGGTGTGGTGTCTACAGACCTTCAGATTGTTCAAAAGATTCAGAGATTCAAAACATCTATAATGATAGAAAACAACCCAGTCTTTAAAAGGCTGCTCATACTGTAACCCCGCAGGTTACGCCAAACCTGTGGCCGCTCAATAAGCGTGACTCCTTCTTGCCCTTGGCAGCTCCTTTTCTCCCTCCGCAGTCCCTAGGATGTAGCGCAGTCTACCACTCTGTCTTAATATGGCACCAGTGGCCGGCTAATACTCCAGGGTGACCCGCAGGTGCTCACAGCAATCACTGAGAAACGGTTAGAACCCCCAGTGCGAGAAGCAACTCACCTTGATCCAGGGGTGCTGCAAACTGTCCTGGATTGTCATCCTCTTCCTTTGGGGGAAAGAAGAAGGAGGAAGGAAAAAAATTCCCATGACATTGAGACAGCCCTAAGGTAATTTCCATGCAGGACAAAGCAGTTTGGGGCTCACATTTAAAGAAACAACTACAACACTTGAGAGCAAGCACAGGTCAGCTCCAGACTCTTCCCCTGTGCAGGGACTGAGTGAGCGTGCAGAAAAGACCCTGAGTGCATTTCCTGAAGCACTTCTTTCTGGGGCATTCTTCCTTTGGCAGGTTGGGGGAGGGGTTGACAAAAGGTGTCCACACACAGAACAGGTGCTGCTCTCCAGTCCCAGCCAGCGAGGCTTCACAGAACTGGAGGGGAGACACTCACTTTGGATCCTTGACCAGCAGCCTCCTGATGAAATCTTTGGCAAGGGCACTGGTATTACGGAAGAATTCCTCCTCGAATTCATAGTTGACAGCAGATACGTTCGCTAATGTTTCTTGCTTAGTGTCTCCGAGGAACGGGGAGGCCCCACTTAGGCTGTTAAAAGCAGAGTGGGGCATTAACAGAACATGAACAAACACTCGTGTGGCTGACTCACGGCTCCTTCGGAGTCTCACGTGGGACACACCGGACAGGACTAGAACCCAGTGCGGAATTAGTCACTTCAGAATCAATCACACTTCATGGAACGCTGAACAGTTATGGGTGTTAAGTATTGACTTCACGCAAGGGACTCCTGCTAAGGGTTCATTTGGGGCTGGGAGGGGCTGGGGAGACGGCTCGGCTGCTCAAGTGCCTGCTACACAAGCATGGGAGACTGAACTTGGACCCCCAGAATCCCACATAAAAAGCCAGGCACGGTGGCACAAGACTGTAGCCCTTGCGGTGGGTGACAGAGAGGAGTAGATCCCTGAAGCTCACTAGCTAGCCAGCGTAGCCAAATCATGAGTTTAAGGCTCACAAAGACACCCTGTCTCAAAAAATAATAACAAAAACTAAGCATGGAGTAATCATTTGTCCCCATACACTCACACACACAGAGTACATACACACCATGCACACACATAGTAACTAGTACTCACATCACATACAAACACACCATCGCACACGGCCACCTGAACCAGCGTGTAGTTTGCAATTTAAAAAAGAAAAAAACCTTCCTATTTCCTCAGCAATGGTCTACGGTGACATATTGTTTATGACCTAATAAAGCCACTGGGAATCAAAATGCAAAGCTAGCCACAGCCATAGAGTCAGGCAGTGGTGATACACACCTTTAACCCCTGCAGCCACACTAGCTAGCCATAGAGGGCAGGCAATGGTGGCACACACCTATAATCTCAGGACTCAGGAGACAGGCAGATACGTCTCTCTGAGTTCAAGGGCACCCAGGGCTACCCAAGAGCACCCAGGGCTACCCAAGAGCTCACGCCTTTAACCCCAGCACTAGAGAGGTAGATAGGGAGGAAGCAGAGGGTCTCATGTGCCAATGAGTCTCCAGCCATGTTGAGGAGAGGCAGCAGTCTAGGATTCTGAGGTTTGGTGGAGAGCAGTGTGTTGAGAGAAGCCGTTTCCTTGCCAGCTGCTTTGATTTTTTCCCACCAGTCGCCTGGGCTCTGCCAAGTTGTAGTTCCCAAATAACACACAAGACGATGTATTAATTATGAAGCTGTTGGCCTTGCTTGTTTCTTACTGGCTAGCTCGACTTAAGTATTTACCCTATAACTGCCAATCTATGTATTTCTCTTAGCAGAGAAAAGGGTCCAGGCTTCTTACCCCTATGGCATTTACATCTTGACTCCCTGTGTTTCTCCTACCCAGAGTCATCCTGGACTCCTAGTCCCACCTATCTCACTTCCCTATTGGCCAACAGTGCTTTACTGACATATATACAGGGCTTCCCCATCAGCAGTGCAGTTTGGAGATGCAATTGGAGCACACAATCGCCCCTTGGGTCTGAGCATTGGTAGAGGTGGGAAATCTCTAGGGTTTGGTTGCTTTGCTTCTCTGACCTTTCAGCTTGAACCCTAATATCTGTCTCTGGGTTTTTAATTATTCATGTTAGAATGGACAGCTGAAATTTCTCACCATGATTATGCTACAATCTCTGGCAATTTGTTTTGCTTGAGGAAGAATAATCCTAATAAGCATAAGATGAACACTTTATTTTTTAGGATTCAGGATGAAGAGGCTTAATGGAGAGCATGCACAAGCTTGAAGGGGCCTACGTGCTCTATCTGGATGGCAGATGAGACACTTGTGGTCTCCGAGACAAGGGAAAGAGTACACAAGTTATAGGCTTGATACTTACAGGATATAGGTTATTACCCCGATGCTCCTGTGCACAAAAATAAAAACAAACCCAGGGTTAGGAAGACAGCCAAACAGAACATAAAGATACCAACACCAAGGACATCCTCCTTACCACATGTCTGCCTCGAGGCCAAGGGGCTCATAGTTGACGATCTCTGGAGCTACGAGAAAATAGACTCATTAGTTTGGGGAGGCTGCAGACCAAACAGTCTATCTACATGTAACAAGCAGAAACATGGGCAGGAAATGATCCTAAAGCCAGGGAGGAATGTGGATGAGACATAAGTGAGCCCAAGAGCAAAGAACATTTACCCACAAACTCTGGTGTCCCAAATATATTTTTGAATTCATTTCCAAAGTCAATTTTATGGGCCAAGCCAAAGTCGATGATCTTGATCCGAGGTTTGGGCACATTTCTATCCAGAAGCATTATGTTCTCCGGCTTAAAGAGAGAGAGAAAGAAAGAGTGGTAAAAGGATGACAAAATGGTTCTTCTTCACTCCTTAAAAAAAATAAAGGACAAAAGCCCAAAGAAGATGTAGATAAAAAGAGAGCCTTGGGAATAACAGGTTTTGGGCTCGGGGTCTCCAGGAGGCAGATCTGAGACAAGAATTGGAGGCCAGGAGACAGGTCTAAGATGCCTGTTCTGTTAAGGTAGGACAACTAGAGCACAGGCCTTCTTCTTGACAGCTTGAGAAGACAGGGCAGACCTCAGATCCATTCCCATGGAAGCTGAGCCTGCACCTATGGTCTCCTACCCTCTGGTCCAGACAGCTGCCCGGGGGCACTTACATATGGACACTTCCAGCTCCCCAGGTCAGAAACAAGGCATCAAGCAGATAGACATTGGCAGAAATTCCCCACAGTGTGTGCTGGTGAACATTCGGGGACATAGGCATGGGCTTGATGGCCCTGCTCTCTACAGTGAAAACTACAGGACACTTTGGTCCTCTGCAGTCTTGTTCTAGCTCAACGGTCTATACCAGCCTGTGATCACTTTCAGGCAATCTTTAACAGTCGCTTTCTGCTGTCCCTGTGTGGTCTTCCTTTCCCAAAAAGAGCACGCCTCCCTAACAGCTAGAAATGGAGCTTACACATTTTCAATCCCTCACACAGCCTTGCCTCCAGCTAGTCAAAGACCCAATACCCAGCCAAGGCCGGAGCAGCATTTACTCGATAGTGAAGGGAAGGGTCAGGCCCCAGGCCTGTATCCAGAGGAAAAGAAACACACCCAAGATACCTTCCGCCAAATGTCCAGCCACAGGAGGATGATAGTTGTGCCATCCACCAGTCAACCCAGCCAAAAATAGCTCAGTGTCCAAGAACAGCCATTGCTGAAGCACCTGGTTACTAAGCCCCTTTGACCGCCTCCCTCCCAAGAATTCCTGACTGTGACCACTGATCCAAAGCCTCTACCCCACAAGACGGAGGCTACACACCCCAGCCATAGGAAGACATTATAATGATTTACACCAACAATTCCATCTGTTCAACCCACGTGGGGGCAATGTCTTTGCTCGGGTGCCTCAGTTCCTCTTAGCCAACAAGCCGCAAAAACGGCCATGGTTGGCAGGAAGCTTTCCATGCGGCTCCCACTCACGGCGTTACCTTCAGGTCAAAGTGGGCAATCTGGAGCGAGTGCAGGTAGTAAACACCACTGAGAATCTGCTTGAGAAACTCCGTTGCTTCCTCTTCAGTCAGGGATTCCTTCTCAGCCAAGAAGTCAAACAGCTCGCCTCCTGCAACACTGAGAGGTGGGAGCCAGGGTTAGCGGAGCCCCTCCTTCTATCTGTGCTCTCATAGGTGACTGGCAACTTAGAGCTCGATTACAGTGCTGAAACCACTCCGGGTAATTTACCGATGTGTCGCATTCACGAATGAGGGGACACAGCAAAGAGGGGTTTTGGGGAATTAAAAAGCAATAGGGGTTATCTTGAGATTATGTGTGTGTGCGCGCGCGCGCGCTCGCCGCATGGGTGCAGGCCTGTGCGGATGCCAGAAGGGCCCTCTTCCTCAGTCTCTAGGCATCTTACTTTTCTTTTTTTTTTTTTTTTTTTTTTTTTTTTTGGTTTTTTTGAGACAGGGTTTCTCTGTGGCTTTGGAGGCTGTCCTGGAACTCACTCTGTAGACCGAGCTGGCCTCGAACTCACAGAGATCCACCTGCCCCTGCCTCTCGAGTGCTGGGATTAAAGGCGTGCGCCACCAACGCCCGACAAGTCACCTTACTTTTTAGACACAGCCTCTCTCTGAGCTCAGAGTTCCCTGCTTTGGCAAGGGTGGCTGGCCAACGCGTCTCTGGGATCTGTCTGTCTCTACCCCACTGCATGGGATTACAGGAAGCCACTGGCTACACACAGCTTTCACATGGGCACCAGGGATGTGAACACAGGTCCTCATGCTTGCTCAACAAGCATTTACCCACTAAGCCATACCCCAACCTCTAATGTTTCTTTAGAGCATTTAGGTTACACTTCAAACTTAGGATTTTTAACTCTCTGTTCCTGCAAGGGGAGCTATACCCCAACTTTGTGCAGTACTCATAGAATAATGCATCCTATATGTTAGAGAGTAACTGTAAGATTCCTAACCTGTATCTCAACTGGTTTTAAATTGATTTTATCATGGTATCACAAGGATTTTCTTTTGGTCTAGTGTTTATTTATAAGCAAATGTGTACACATTTATGAATGTAATTTAGGAAAAAACACGCATGTACGAATGACTTTAAGAAATACTTTTGTTGCTAAGAACGAACTTAAGTAAGACTGCACAGTACGCGGCTGGAGGAGGATTTATTGAGTCTGGCCCAACCTCCAGACAATAAATCCACTGAGGGCAGCAGGCAGAACCCCAGAGCTGTTGGCGACTCTTGTACACTGCACGGTGCCAGGCTCACAGTAGCAACTCAAAACTTTTATGTCCAATGAAGAGAAGAACAAATTCCTCCAAAACTCCCCAGTGGTGATTAACAGAAAACAACAGGGAACATTTAATAAGAGCTCTCCTAAAGTAATCTTTACCAATTCACAACATTATAATTAAATGTGACTGTGCACATGACTGCTATATTCTGTATTGTTCCGCAGGACGGGAGGGGACCCCCATAAACGTCACACCTGGTGAGTCTACACCCATTCTGTACAAGCAAGCCAGTAGGGCTCCTAGGCCTTCAAGGGCAGCTTCTCGCCCCAACTCCTCAGCCTCCAAGTCACAAGCCGTCCACTTGCACAGCCCAGGCTCCACTGACCTGGGAACTGGAGACGCCCTGGCTGTGGCCTTTCCACGCTGCTGCACGGTGGTGCTACACATTCAGGCCAGAAAACTGGGCACTTTTAACAGGCGCTGAGAGCAAGCACTTTTAACGGGGAGCCACTTCTTCAGGGGGTTCATCCCGTGTTCCTTCAGCAAGCCTCACTCAATCACCGGAGGGCTGGAGACCCAGCCTGGGACTCCAGGGGACAGCAGACGTCAACAGAGACGTGAACCTTGTTGGTGAGGTGACCACCTCTCTGCCCCTGCCCGGACCAGCTCTGAGACATGCATTCAGCCCCTCACTCTAGGCTCTGCAATGCCCCTGACCACACTCCTCCACTCCTCCCCACTCAAAATGCCATGCCCACTGTGTTATTGGGACCAAAACATCCACAGAAGGAATCTTTCAAGTATAGGGAAGAGGAAAAGACAAGAGAAATAAGAAGCCGCAAAGGATCCTGGGTAGGGGGAGGGAGAGAGAGAGGGAGAGAGAGAGAGAGAGAGAGAGAGAGAGAGAGAGAGAGAGAGAGAGAGAGAGAGAGAGAGAGAGAGAGAGAGAGAGAGAGAGAGATGGGGGGCAGCCCGTCTGCGCCTCCAGCCTTTTCTGGGCTCCCTGGGTTGGGAATGGCTCTGACCCTGTCCATCTAGATAAGACGGCATACACCCTGACTCAGGGCGCCCAGGTTGGGTTGCTTTCTTAGAAATAAGCGTTAAGGTTGAGTTATTGTAGTATATGTGTGTGGGTGTTTTGCCTGCATGCACTTATATGCCCGCATGCATGTCTGGTGCTCATGGAGGCCGGAAGAGGGCATGGAATGCCCTAGAACTGGACACACAGACACTGCGAGCAGCCATGCGGGTGCTGGGACTGGGCCCTGAGCCAGTGGAAGATCGGCAGGCACGTAACCACTGAGCCATCTCTCCAGCCCACCCCTGGGGTTAGAATCTTAATTCCCTCTCAGCTAGACCTGCACCCTGAAGGTATCTCTTCTCCCTGAGCCTCCTGTTCCCATCAGCCAGAAGCCAAAGACAATCCTTTAAAGGGTCAGGGGGTTAAAGATGTTGGATAAGTGTTGTTAAGTGCTGCTGGCACAAGGCAGAGTCCTGAATAATAAAGGAAGATGGTTGTCACACACACACACACACACACACACACAGACACACACACACACAAACACCTGTAGCACAGAACACGGGATTCGTGGAGGGGCTCTGCCCCTCCGCTTTTCCTCGGCTGGCCCATGCTGGGGTCAGAGGGCTGAGCTTCCCGGGGAGGAGAGAGGAGGACAGAGGAGCAACCAGGGCAGGGCCTTGCCCTTGTGAGTGTGGTGCCACTCCCAACCTCCTCTCTCTGCCTTCCCCCAGGGCTTCCTATCTCCACCTGACCCTGGCTGTGCTACACCCCCCCTACACACACACACACACACACACCCCTTCTCCTGCCCACAACCTGCCCACAAGAAACACGGGCTGCCTGCTCCCCTGTTGGTGTTTGCCTTGCGGCACCTACAGGGCAGCACCTAGGTGGATGGGTTCCTCTGGTGACCAACCCCTCTTCCTGTCCCCGGGTGGCCGTCCTTGTTGCCCTGGGCTTTGGGCTCTGTCCTCTTCGGTGGCTGGCTCTCCCCAGCACCTCCATCCCCCACTTGCTAATCTGTGCTTTCTCTTCAGATCCAAACCTCTCCCAAGGGGATCCCAGCTCAGACCCTGCAGGGTCACTCGGGCTCATGGAGACCCTGGCTCTTTCCCTATAAAACAAGGGGTCCAACCACACTTTTTCAAATAGAGCTGCCCCCAAGGTTCCCAGGCACATCTAGGCCCTCCGTGGTTAGCAAACACTGATTTCTTTCTCCCTGCTCAGCTTCTAACTAAAACTTCTCCCACAGAGGCAGCAGAGTGCTGCAATATTTAGCAACAGTTCTCTGCAATTAGGGTGGGACAAAAGCTGTTCCCAATTTGTTCTGTCCCCAGGTGCCCACTGCAAGACACCCACAGAGTGTCAGGAACCATGGGGTTGGAAAGTAGACACACAGCAAACCCCTGTCCCTTTGGACGGCTGGCCCTGACATGATGCTAGCCACTGTTGTCTTCTGAAGATGGCTAGACCAGATCTTACACCTTGCTCCTCTGCACGTGGATCCTGCCATCATTCCTCAACAAGACGTCATCTATGGCTCTACTTGCGGAGTGCAGGCAGGCCACACATGAGTCCTTCGGCTACAGGCACAACGCAGAAATGACCGTGTGCCAAAATCTAGGGTGGTCCTCATAGGCAAGGGGGTTTATCCCACCTGAATCCCTTCTGTTAAGACAGCGTACGTGATTATTCACAAAAACACACAGACATTCTACGGAAGAGAGCCACAGAGAAAAACCAAAGAACTCTGTAGTGGTCTGAACGAAAATAACTCCCATAAGCCCATAGGGAGTGGCCTTGTTGGAGGAAGTGCATCATTGAGGGGGTGGGCTTTGAGGTGTCAGAAACTCAAGCCAAGCCCAGTGTCACTCTCTTCCTGCTGCCTGTGGATCCAGATGTAGAACTCCCAGCTCCTTCTCCAGCACCATGTCTGCCGGGCACACCGCCATCCCTCCCGCCATGATGATAACGGACTGAACCTCCGAAACTCTAAGTGAGCCACCACAATCCCATGCTTTTCTTTTATTTTTAAGAGTGGCTTTAGTCATGGTGTCTCTTCACAGGAATATAGAATGCGCAGTGGCACGGCTTAACCACAGCTGGTGAAAAGCAGGCCCCAGCTGGTCTTCTAATTAAGCTCTGTCTGTGATTCACCCAGAACGCTGCTTCAGTCTCGTGTCGTCCATAACACGGTTGGTCCATGTTGTGGCTCGCCTAGGAAGCCAAATGCCCCCTCCCCTGGAAAGCAGATCCACCACCGCTGCTGTCAATGAATGTCCCGTGTTTAGCCTCCCTCCTATGTATACGTCACCCTTCGCCTCGGTCTTCCTTCAGTCCTACATACACGCTCACCTTCACTCACCCCCCACTCCTCCTCCACTCCACTTACATACTCATCATCCTTGCTTCAGCGGAGGTTTGGGGCACACGGAGCAGCTTGGGATGCACTTGTCCGTCCCATCTCGGAAGTCAGCAAGTGACTGGATGTCTGCTTGCTAGCTTGTTTGTCCGCTCACACAGTCACTTCCGCACACATGCTCAGAACCACACCCTCCAAGTAAGGCTAAGAAGGAAATAGGCGTGATCCTCCATGCTTGGACATTTTGTTCCAGATTTTGTGTTTTGCTTACAAAGGAAGATTGACGGCACGAGAGATGAGCAATCTGCAGAGGCGACTCTGAGAGCAAAATGAGCCTCCTTCATTAGGTTGTTGAGTCAGAGAGCTTTAAATTCCAACGCTAACACAAACACACACACACACACAGAGAGAGAGAGAGAGAGAGAGAGAGAGAGAGAGAGAGAGAGAGAGAGAGAGAGAGAGAGAGAGAGGCGCAAGCTCACAGGCACTCGCTGTCTCCAGCAAGAGAGGTGGGAACAGAAGTTCTCTCTGACTAGCAAGGCCTCCTGGAAGGATCCCTTACAGTAGTTTTAAAAAGCACCGTGGGCTCCTGGGTAGGTACATAGTCAGTGGGTTGGAGTAAAATTCATTTTAAAATTTCTCCCAATAATTACTTTGCAAGATTCCAGTCTCAAAATTAAAACTACTGGAAGCCCTTGACTCCTGTTAGCAAATGCCCTGAATGCAACAGGATTCAATTCTGGATAGGCTCTGGTCAGCCTACAGTGCACAGGACTCTCAGCTGCAGGTTAACTACCAGACCTGGCCCTGTTCAAGGCAGCTGCCGGGTACCCTGGGGTTGAGGGACATGTCCTCATTTGGCGCCCCAGACCAAGTACATGTGACAGATGAATTAGGGACAGTCAACAGTTGGGAACCACATACACTCACTAGGCACAGGCTGCAGTGGACACATCTGAGAGTGTCTTGCCAGGAGCCTGAAGAGGCCTTAGCACCAACTGTGTCCTTGGATGTGGGTGGTTGAAGCCTAATTTTACTATCTATAAAATGAAGGGGCTGAGCAATTAAGGCCAGCAGCTCTCTTAACCTAATAGTGACATTTTTACATGTAATTTCCTCACACCTGCTTGACTAGGTCCCAGAATCTGCATTTAGCATGGTCTTTAAGATGATCCTGGGGCACACGGACCACACACTTAAGACAGGGACCTCTGAACTGTCCAGCTCCAACATTTTAAGATTCTATGAGCCCTCGTGAACATGCACATGTATACAAACGTGTGTGCATCATGACGGTGCAGACCCCTTGAGTCCGGGCCTCCTCCTAATCAGAAATGCGCCAGAAAGGAATGTGTGCTATTCAACTTCAACCACAGCCCTAAAGCATCCCACATGAGCCTTCACCCACATCCTCTCTTGATGTCCTAGAACAGAATGTCTCTATGAGGGCCAGAGAGGTGGCTCACTGATAAGGGCATTGCCACCAAACCTGAAAACTTGCCTTCAGTCCCTGAAACCCACATGGCAGAAGAGAACTGGCTCTCAGAAGTTGTCCTCTGAACTCTTCAAGCACGCCATGGTATATATGTGCACACTTGCTCACACATGTATGCACACGCGCGCACACACACACACAAGTAGGTGAGTAAATCAATCTGATTTTTTAAAAAAGAATCCTGTCTTCTACAGTCAGGATGAAGAATCAGTGATCCAGTATTAAAATACGGACAATGTGGGAAACTGATGATTTCCAGCAGTCATTTTCACGAGCAACGAACAAAAAGGCAGAATCATGGCTTTCTTTCAGGATTAAGACGGAGACGCAGTGCCGAAAAAGCATCAGGATTCGGCGGCAGCTGCAGGCACCACCGATGCGGGCCAGACCACATCACTGAGATGCTAAGAGGATGCAGCAGCGGCAGACGCCACACAAGCCACAGCCTCGCGTCCAACCAGCTCCCAGAAAAACCTCACCAAGCCATAACTGAGTTGACCGCACACTCACGCCCAAGGCCAAGCAAGCAAAGCAGTTTGCTGAGGCCACAGATTCTCAAAACAGGAGGCCACAGTTCTTAGCTAAATGAGATACAACCAACCAAACAAACAAACAAACACTTTATGTTTTTGTTTTTGCTTTTTAACTTGAGGAAGTATGGTATGTGTAGTATAATGAGACATTTATGAAAACAAGCCAACAAAACCAAATCCATTTTATTTCTCTCTTCCTTCTTTCACTGAACAGACTTTAGTTTCCCTTTACCCGCTGCGCAGATCGCTAGGATAGTAACCTTTGAAAACGCGCCTTGCGTTCACAGACAAGCTGAAAGGGACACCTTTGGAGGAGAAACCCTTCCTAGCCCTGGGAGGCAGCAGCACATGAGGCCTGCGGTGTGCTGCTCAGTCAGACTGCTGAGCACCCTGCCTGGGGTAGGTGGGTTGCCACACCTACGAAGGATTGGCATAAACCAAAGCCCTTCTGATTCTCCACTTGCATTTTCATTTCTACAAGGGGACCAGAAAGAAAGGTCGCATGGGAAACAGGAATGGATGCGGGAGCTGGCATGAAAATGTTCCAAACAGATGAAGTAAGGATTTGTTTAAAGTTCTCAGAGAGGTTGGTGGAGCCCATCAGTGCAGCTGGGAACAGGCAGGAAAAAAAAAAACTTCAAGGCGGAAAATCCACATTTCTGTAGACAATGGCCTAATGCACTACTCCAGATGTTCCACAGAACCAGATGACGCCCCCAGGAGGGGGCAACTGTCAGGAAAGGGTCCTGAGACAGGGGAAGTCTTAGGGACATTACTGGGATCTGAGGAGGACCTCAGGTTTCTGGTCAGAGCCATTAGGAGCTTTGGAGTTGGGGTTTCCCAGGCCTCATTTGCAGTCGAGGTAGGAAAGAGGCAGGCCAGGGTCCCAGGTATGTCAGGTTATGTCATGGGCAAATTCAGATGAGAAGAAAAAAAAAAGTAGTCAGGCAAGCTAGAAAGGAAGCCTGGTGCGGTGATATCTGGCTTGTACAAATAAAGCCTGTCTGAAGGTCAAAGAATGGAGCTCGCCACTGGGTAACCACAGAGGTCTGGGGATTTGTACAGACAGACAGGAAGTGAGATGGCTGGGCAGAGACAGGAAGTGAGATGGCTGGGCAGAGACGGGAAGTGAGATGGCTGGGCAGAGACAGGAAGTGAGATGGCTGGGCAGAGACAGGAAGTGAGATGGCTGGGCAGAGACAGGAAGTGAGATGGCTGGGCAGAGACAGGAAGTGTGATGGCAGAGCAGAGAGAGGATATAAGTGGGAAGAAACTGGAACTACTCTTTTTTTTGCCACTGGGAAACTAACGAGGTAAAGGTGCATGTCCCCCTGGGTACCACATCTTAGAGTTTGGTGGCTGTGTCACGATGGGTGTGGTGCAGGTGTGGAGAGAGAGACTCACAGCCCTCAGATTGCCAGCATGTACTAGTGTATCTCTCTCCCTGGGGAGACACGGGCAAACATCTGTTCACCCACTAGGTGGCCAAAGCCAAGACTCCACCCAAGTGCGGCTTGGTAAACCGATACATCTATTGGACTTACAGGCGCGCAGGTGACAGGAAACACTACATCACCACGTACTCCCCACCTCATCGTGACAGAGTCATCACGTCATGGAGTCTACTTTTAGTAACTCCTACTTCTTACGTACACGCCAGTACCTCCCAAGATCACCAAGGCTGCAACTGGGGGTGAGGGTAAAGACTGGACTCCCACGTGAGGGACCCCCCCCATGGCAGTAGGTTTATGTATCAGTCTTGCCAGTGGACCTGTAACGGTGGCCACACCCCTTTGGGTGTGACTTTGGGCGGGTGAAAGCAGAAAGAGGGAAGCTAGGCAAAGTGTGGTCTCCATTGTATGGGTCTTTCTCTTGGGTCAACAGATCCGGTTAGGAAGGACAGAGAAGCCCTCCCGTGGTTCCCCAATAAACACCCATTTATTATTTATCTTGGGTCTAGAGAAATCTTTGCACCCACGCCTTCGGGCTTGTGTTACGCTGAGAGGAAAAATGCCATATCCAGTGCTACATGGTGCCCTAAGCTTGACGATCATCTCCAGGCAGAGATAGCTTCAATCCATTTAGCCCAGTGACCTAAATCAGCACCACATTGAGGGAACCAGCAAGAATGATCAGGAGCAGCATTGCTGGAGACAGCCTGTGGGGGAGGTGGACGGGAGGGAAGGAGCCCAGAGACAAGATCCGCCCTACACTTGGTCCGTGTACTCGTTCCAGGGGAAACGAAAAACCCAACAGCCAGAAAGCCCTGAAGCATATGCCAAGCCTCTTTTTTACTTGAATGGCCTCAGCCCAAGCTTTGGAAACCCACAGAAAGAACCAGGCCAAAACGGTAAGTGGGGCAAACAGAAAAGCTGGGGCGGGCAGGCCTCTCTTCAGCTTGGGTAATTATAACCGATATTAGAACAAAGGGGCCGGTGGGACACAAAACAAGCTAGGACAGCCACAGACGGAGGATGATTCCGAAACCGATTCATCTTGTCTAGCTGAAAACAAGGGAAAGCCATGACCCAAAGTGGGGGCTGTGTGACTTGGGCTCCTCCTTCCTGACTGGATTGAGCTCTTCACTGGTGCTGACTGTTGTTAATAATCTGGAAACCCAGGCCCAGGGACCACCAGCCTGTCAGAGAGCATGCACACACAGCCAATGCAAGGGACCGTGCTGCCCCTGAGACATGAGTGTGGTGGAGAGCTGAGCTCCTAATGTGCGCTTAGGCGGCAGGAGGCCTTTGTCCTCAGTTTCAGGGTGTGCTTTAAGAGGAAGAAAAGCTGGAGGAGGAGGAGGAGGAGGACTTTAGAACTGAAACTCACTTGTGGGTATGAAGGCTTCCCATGACTTCCTCCCTGTTGCTAAGAAGCCCAGCCCCTGGGGGTTGATAACAGGAATCAAGGGCAGTGTGGGGGGGGGGGGTCAGGAACCCTGAAGAGTGGGTAGCACGTGAAGAGCACCTTTAGCTGACCACCTATGAGGAAATGAAAGGGAAGAGTCAGACTGCAGCCCTGCTCTGCCAGAAGATGGAGCCCAGAGCAGGGAGGCACACCCACCAGAGCCACCCAAAGATGGAGATGAGAGCTGGGTGATCCTGTCAGCAGCGCAGCCCATGTCCATGAAAGGAGAGCTCCACCTCGGGCAAGCAGACCTTTGATCCCCTGAAAGACTCTTCTGTCTGTCTGTCCATCTGTCTGTCTCTATCATCTATCTATCTATCTATCTATCTTTATCTCATCTCTCCTCCTTTCTTTCTTTCTCTCTTCTCTCTCTCTCTCTCTCTCTCTCTCTCTCTCTCTCTCTCTCTCTCTCTCTCTCTCTCTCTTTCTTTTTACGAACACTAATTTAACATCTGCTCCATGATGGACTGACCACTTGCCATTGGATAACCTCTCATGGAGCTAATCCCTGGAGATGATTCTCCTCCTCTTAGGAAACAAATGCCTACTAAGAGAAGCAGAATCATCCTCTCCGGGGATAAGCTCCCCAGTAGGTTATCCAATGGCAAGTGGTCAGCCCTAAACATGTAGGCACACAAGTAACTCTAAATGGGTCCAGCATATTTTGCATTTATATATACACACCTGTGTGTTCCAGCTCTGACTCAAAACACCGCCTAAGAATCCAGGCGCTACTGAACCAATGTAGGCAGAAGCCACGCCGAAAGTGCGAGCTGATCCCGGAACCCCAAACTGCGGTCCTCATGCCTCAGGGGAAGTGAGCACACTATGAAGAGGTGAAGCTGTAGCAGCAGCCCTAGGGCAGGACAGCCTGTGGCTGGGACAGCAGAGCCAACCGGAGAAACTGGGAGAACCAGCAAGAAGCAGTTCCACGGTGTTCCCTTCAGCTCAGACGTGCAACTTGAAAGAGAAGCTAACCAAGACAGGAGACAGTCAAGCCTGGCCATGTGGGTGTCTAAGAGGAAGATGTGAAGAGGTCACGGGCCCCTGCGGCTCCAGGAAAGGGGACAGCTGTTTGTACCCCAAGATTCCCAAACCTCAGAGGCTGTACCTTTCTTGGATATAAGCAAAGGGTCCTCATAATCAAAGTCAACATGTCACATGGGGCCCACATCACACTAGACAGCAGAACGGGAGACAATGACAGAGCCTTCAAATTGCACATCCCAGAGCTCAGACACACGTGGGCCATCCAAGAATCAAGCCGTCCACACAAGGAAGTAAAGGAACACTTTTCAGCCAGCGTGGCAAGAAGAAAGAACGCTTAAGAAACATACATGCAGGTTTTTTTTTTTCTCAAGAGCACACCTAAGTGGAAAGCCATCTACTGTACATGACTCAATCTATTGTGAAAGGCTCAGGCTGCTGCCAAATGCTCTTGACTTCTCTGCTCTTGCCTAATAACAGATATCTAAGTGGTAGGGTATCAGAAGAGCTCTCAAAATTGCCTTGGCAAACAAAAGCAAAGGTTCAAAAGGTCGTAGGATCTCAATCTCAGGGAGGAGCAAACACGTGTGCCAGCAGGAGAGGCCACGGGGGAAGTCTCGGAGTTCCTCTGTGTCACGGGCACCATGGGAGAAGCCACAAGCATCCCGCTCCATCAGTTCCAAGTCCAGTTTACCACTGTGCCTAGAAGCATCAATTTATTCTCCGTCTTTGTCTCTTGAAACACGTTTCCCATTCTGGGCGAGCCAGACAGATGTCTGTGCGCCAGGCCAGCGTGTGACGATGGAGTGCACAGTTCCTGCACTGATGTCACCTCTGGGCTTGGCTCAGGGGTAAACGGCCGGCTGAGCCATGACCTTATGGGAGGCGTCCAACACACAAACATGTGAATACAACTTGACCCCAGAACTCACTACTTGCCCAGACTCAAAGAGCCAAAAGGAACTGCTGTTCACCAAGGGAGGAGTTTCAGAATGTCAAACAATGTTGTCCGAAGACCCAGGTGCAATAGTGTGCATGGGTTTAATACCACTGTACAACATGTACAAACATGGTTAGCACAATAATTCCTACACTGGGTGCTTTTTTTTTTTACTATGACTAAAGAAACCATTGAGAAAGACACCCCTACCAAACTCTGGCCTCACACACATATGCTGTCACCCACACATGTGTTCCCACACAAATAGGAACATATACACATATGCACACCACAAACACAAAATTTCTAAATATAATAAATAAAATGTAACCATTTAAATGAAAAAAGATCATTATTTTCATGACCTGCAATTGGAATGGAATCACACTCATACATACATACAAATACATGGACAGGGACACGCACATGCATGCACATGTACACACACACACACTCACACACACAGGGGGCTAAATATAACTTAGCATTTCGTGTGTCTAGAGACCATGAGTCCAAAATCAGCACTTGTCTCCACTTCTCCCTTGCTCTGGAGGTGTTCCAAGCCCCACTTGGCTTGTGAATGCATCTCTCCAACGTCCTATCTGCTGGCGCCCTCCTTGTATCTCAAGTCTGCCCAGGATCTTCTCGGAATGCCATCAACCACATTGGATTACTGCCCTGCTCCACTTCGGTGTGACCTCCTAAGAACTAACCACACTGGAAACCACCCCTCCCCCCAATAAAGTTGCTTTCCGACAAACTGTCTATTAGGAATTACAGCATATTTGGATGTGGGGCATAACCCAACCTTTAACAGCTTCTCAAAAGACAGAGCCCAGAGCAGTCACGGCATCAACATCAGAATGTGTTAAAAGTGTTTGCATACATCATGCATGGAGCCCTAGGATGGACCCCGAGCCCAACAGAAAGCCAGACGCAGTGATGCAGGCACGTGATCCCAACAGGTGAGAATTTTAACTCATTGTACCTACATATCAACTCAAAGCTGCTGCCTGGGAGAAACAACACCATGTCTCAAAGATAACTAATTACTAATGTTTTTTTCCAGAGTCTCCCTATGTGGCCTTGGCAGTCCTGGAACTCACTATGTAGTCCAGGCTGGCCACAAACTCACTTAGATCTGCCTGCCTCTGTTTCCCAGGTGCTGGCATTAAAGGAGTATGCACATGCCCAGCTAATTAAGTCTTGGGCCCTATGAAGACACTCCAGAAAAGTCCGTCTTCTGTAACCGTTTCAGGAGACTCTGACGACACTAATATTTGGGAACTGTTTCCATGTACCGTCTATGTTTCCTAGTGCTCACCCTGTGTCGTGTGTTCCTGGGAAAATACGGAGCCTCCAGGACTTTCCATCTTCACATTTACCTAAAGTGGCTTATACTGTGGCAGACAGTCCCTGATGCTACTGCTCACATGAAAAGGCCACAGGTGGTTTTCCAGTGTTGTTTAATCTGCTTATGAATACCTTAAACTGACTGCATTGCCCACATTAAAAATCCTAGATTAGACAAGGAAGGAAGGAGGAAGGAAGGAAGGACGGGAGGAAGGAAGGAATGAGGAAGGAAGTAAGGGAGGGAGGAAGGAAAGAAGGAAGGAAGGAAGGGAGGAAAGAAGAAAGGAAGGGAGGAAAGAAGACCTGGCCAACCTGTATCCTAAATTCCAATATGAACAATCAACCTTTGGGGTTTGTCACTTTAAACTACAGTAGAAAGATGGCCTTGAGGGCCCCAGCCACAGTCTCCACCATTCCCAGGAATCTCTCTAACATTGAGGTGTGGTGGTGCCAGGGATACTTATTTCCATGGTCAGATGGACCCTGATAATATTTGGGCTTGAGTCCGCCTGTGCAGTCCCTCGGGGTCAAAAGGGAGATGGAGGAAAAACAAACTGTGTTACCCACAGGCCACACTGCTTACGAATGCAGTCTCTGACTGACACCACCGTGGCATCTGCACTTGTATTAGAAGTGTCGACCAGAACCCCTTGTATTCCCTATGGTGCTCCACGCGGGTGGCTGAGCCTTTAGAAGGCGGTGATTAGTGAAGGAACTGAGGTACTACAGCCCACATCCCCTGCCCACTCTCTGTCTACTTCCTGGCCACCATGAAGGGAACAGGTCCGCTCCAACACACCCTCGCCACCACATCACGCCACCTACGCCTACTCCGGTCGCCACATGACAAGGCCAAGCAGCCACAGACTTTTAAAAAGGCTCTGAAACTGTGAATCAAAATGAAACGTCCTCCCCTTTAGGCGTTCTGTCACATCCGCGGGAAGTGAAGCCACAGGGTCACTGCTAAGTTCTCGAAGTTTGGCTTCCCACCGCTCAAGGGGGGGTTAACAAGGTGAGTTACAAAATGACTCAAGCACGCATCAGAGTTTCGCAGTGGCTTCTGCTGTGCAGTGAGGTAGGTGGGCAGAAGAGATCTTTGTCTCGGCAGAACAATGACGGTGTGTGTGTGGGGGGGTGAAGTCGTGATTGGGGGATGTCACCTGGGCCGCCTTCGTGTTTATTCTGTGCTCGGCTGCAACAGAAGCCATCCTACCATGGAGCAAGCAGCAAGAGGGCAAGTTATTAACTCAAAGTTACTTCTCAGGGTTGCAAATGACATAAGGGCAGAGCCTGGCCTAGGATCTGACTACTGTGCACACACACGCGCACACACACACACACACACACACACACACACACACACACACACACACACACACACACACACTGCACGGACCACACACACACACACAAATATCTTCTCTGAGGTCAGCAGAGTTACCTTCTCAGACCCCCTGCAGGGTGATTCCAGTAGCATCTCCTACTCAAGGAAGCATTGGTTACTTTTTTTCTACCTGGGCCTTCAATTAATTGGATGAGGCTCACCCACCCTATGGGTTGCTGGCAGCTTCACTGGGTCTAGCCAATTCACATGCTAGTCTCATGCAAAACCACCCAGAGCTTTTAACCAAATGTCTGAGCAGCCATAGGGCTCGGTTGTCGGTGACACATATCATAACCACCAAAACTGCACGCAATAATTTGCGGGTGAAGAGGAGGGAACATCAGCCCCAGGAGCTGCGGAATCTACGAAGATGCTCCTGACCCTCTGTGAGGAAAAGAGCCAGCCTTAGAACGCTTCTGCCCACTTCCAACCTCCTGCCTGTCCCCTTGAACTTCCTTGTGTTGTATTCAAGGTCACAGCACAGTCAGCAACATAACCCTGCAAGCTGCTAGGCACCTAACCACATGCCTGCAATTAAAAACATAAACACTGCTGGCGTTGGGGCTGGCAGGGCAACGGGGAGTTACTATCTACTGCTGCAAGGGCTGAAAAGTGAAACTTTACACTTTGGAAACAAGCCTGCTGCGGGTTGCCTGTGGGGTTCCCACATGCCTCAGCAACCCCACTCCTAAGTGCTTACCCAGAAGATGTGGAGACTCGTGCTCACATGGGTCAGTGAGTGCAGGGGACAGCATCACTCCTGATTGTGAAATAGTAGAGGCAGCCCACGTGTCCACTGGATTGTGGAAAAGTAAACAAGTACTCCATCCAGGTGATGGAGTGCTGGTAGGCAGTTTTAAAAGGAACAGAGCACGCGCAAGCCTCACACTGAGTTAGGGAAGCTGGTCTCAGAGTTTACACATTGTATCATTCTATTGATACAACATTTCGGAGTTAGGGCATGGAGACAGCTGATTGTAAAATAATCCACAGGATACTGGGGTTTCTAGGGATGTGGGGAGGGCTGTGGGGGCTTTCCTGAATCATGATCTGGGAAGTCACCAGACTGTGCTTGTTAAGGTTACCATAGTCAGCCAACCTTCCTCCAGCAATGTTCACTGTAGAAAAATAACTTTTAAAAAAATCAAAAGGCTAAAGGGGTCGTGTGGCATCCCGCGTATGGATGTCAGAGTGGGTGGGCACATCAGAACCCAGGAACTTCCCAGGGAATAGATGGGACTTGTCACCACAGGGGACCAACTACCTAGGACCAGTTGTCAGGCATGAGCTCAACCCATCCCTCTTCCCTCAGATGGCCATCCAAATGCCTACAGGAAGACTCTCCAAAGATTCTGACTGGCTTCTTCCTCTCTCCTGACTAGATGATGGGCTGCTGGAGTCTGTCACAGTGCATCCCCCACCCAGCACTTGCAAGGCAGGGATCCAGGAAAAGGAGGGGCAGGAGGTGGGAACCAGGAAACAGCTCAGAACAACGGCTTGTCAACCAACACTGGATGGGCAGGATGGGAAAAACCAGCAGCGTGCCTCGGGCGTCCTGTAATCACATCTCGGGGCTCAGCTTCAACTTCCCCCACTCCTGTAATTAGCCCTGCCGGCTCCACAGTTAAAAGTGGGGTGTGTGTGTGTGTGTGTGTGTGTGTGAAAGATCAAGAGGAAGGAGAGGAGGAGAATGGAGGGAGACAGGCAGAGGAACAGGGAAGACAACGGGGGGGGGCCTGCATGAAGCTTTAGGAGAACTCCCCCAAGAAATGTGCTGATGGCAAACAGAGTTGAACCTCAGAAAAGAGATGAGCCCCCAAGATCTGCGGGCTCTGCTTGCAAATCGAGTGTCATTTTTTTTTAAAGGGAGGCAACTGTTACTCACTAAGGCCCAGGCAGGCGGCTCAGGACGGCTCTCAACAATGTTCGAGTTGGGGTAAGCACGTCTTGTGTGTCCCTCGGTCCCTCGTATCTCCTCCCCCCCCACCACCCGCCCTTCACCCACACATGTCTCTTCCAGACACCACCACGGGACACTCACAGCTCCAGGATCAGAATGACGTCTGTCTTGTTTTCGTAGACCTCATGCAGGGTGATGACGTTTGGGTGCCGGATCTCCTTCAGGATGCCGACCTCCCGCTCGATGTCCTCACGGCTCACGCCCCGACGGCTGGACTTGGTCCTCCTTTTCTTGATGAACTTGGCCGCATACTGAAGACCGGTGCTTTTCTCGCGGCATTTCTTCACTACCGCGAACTGTCCGCTGGCAGAGAAAGATGGGGACAGTGTTTAGGGTTCACTGAAGGCGGGGTCTGAGCATGGCGGCGGCGGCGGGGGTGGGGGGGTGGCAAGACTGTGACCAGGGAAGCTCAAACGGTTGGCAATCGACAAAAGACGCAGGCATTTCGCTCGACTGTGCATGGTGCAGCTTTATGGAGCCCGTTCCTTCTGAATGATGTCATAAGGAATAAAACACATTTGGGTAGCCAGCCAGCCCCGTCTATACCCTTCTCCTCCCATCTCAGGCACTCGTGTCTGACCTGTTTCAACAAACCCTTCCTCAGCGTGTCTAGACATAGAACCAGCAAGGGGAAGGGAGGGGGGGCAGGTGGAGAGCATGCACCCTGGTCGGCACAGAACACGCAAAGCTCTGTCTTCAGAGAGATAACTTCTAGCATCCGTATTAAACACTGCAACACCCAGAGGAACAAGGCCCACGGTACCTTGTCATTTCTTGGCTCCTGTCTTCCTCCTCCACCTCTAACATTCCCTTTCCAGGGATTTCTGCGGTTCTGGGATGCTGACTACACACACACACACACACACACACACAAAAACACTGGATTATGTGATGTAGACTCAGCCAACCAATGCCGTGTATTGTTCTGGCTCCAGATGTAGACTTGACCTATGGAAGGCCTTCCAGACAATGGGGAGGTAGTCTTTGTTAGGCTCTTTCCATGAACACTGAACTATATATAACCCCGGAATGGGATCGTTAGGGGAACAGCTTACGGTTTAAGGGCAACCACTGCAAAGGGGTTCTTGTGGAGGGAAAGGAACCAGGTCTGTGGGGACACTCTACAGGGTGGCTGAATTAACTCCAGACTAGAACTATGTGACTGGACTTTTCGGCTACTTGAGCCTTGCACTAAAGGCAGATAGACCTGAGCTGTTTTTTTTTCTTGCAGAGGGAAGCATCATTGGTGCCACAGAACCCAGAACCAGAATCTCCTTCCCACATATGGAAACGATCAGAAAGGCCAGCACAGAGTAACGTATTTGAGACAGCAAGAGGACCTGCAGGAGTTAGACGAAGAGCAGTTAGCTCCCTGGGAGACAATGAAATGCAGGAAGAACCTTCCGGATCAATCCCCACCCTCTCCCTCCCCCCCGTTGACAAAGGAAGGGTCCATCACAGGCTCCGTACATTTCTGGGTGCCCGGTGAAGAATGGCTATGTAAGGAAGTATCATAAATACGACTGCTTTATTCTCTCAGATGAGACAAAACAGGGGAGGGGGCAAATGGAGGATAATATTCTGATATCCACGAGTGAACACCTCACTACACAAACATCTGCCTTAGCAGCAGAAGGCACTTCAAACATACGCACGCACACATGCACACACGCACGCACGTAAGCACGCACACATGCACACACATGTACACACACCATTTTTGTTGCAACTTATGCATAATCAGGTAATTCCCACTTCCCCCTCCTGCAGCAGAACAGAGGGGCAGACACAACAGAAAGCCAGGATTGGCTGCTGTGAACTTGCTGGCTTACAGTTGGGGGAATGGATGTGACTATCTCAATCACTGCACAGTTTTCCTGGGAATCCAACCCTGCCCCCTGCTGCAGGGTGGGGGAGGGCAGAGAGGAGCCTCCAGAGCCTGAACAAGGAGCAGGTCTACAGCAGCCTTCGAGTCCACAGAAGAAGTGCTAAGTGGCCCTCACCTCGCAGAGACCAAGCACGTGAGAGGACCCAGCATGGACAGGGCCAGCGAGGACAACCAAGGACTGAGCCAGACCGCCAGAGGCTGGGCTGTGCATACCTCACACATGGGTGCAACAGCTTGGCTCCAGGTTCCAGGCCCACCCTGGAATGACTCAAGAACTTTTTACCACAGTGAGTAAAGGCACTAATTAAAAATGACAAAAACAGAGAACTTCCAGCAAAGGAGACACGCACCGCAAGTAGAAAATTAGGCAGGCTCAGAGTCTCCTGAGCGTGGCCATGTATCTTCTTGCTGTCACAAGGTAAACAACCAGTGCATTCCCGCTAGAGCCCAAGTGCCAGGGAGGGTTTGAGCATGCCCAACAGTACCATGAGCAGAACGTGCAGGGCTCATCACCTCCTCGGACAATGACGGCACCACCCAACAGAGTGAGGGAACAAAGGGCTGGCGGTTAGGACAGGCCCTGAGCTTGCCATGCAGAGTCAGGACAGGGGCCCAGAAGGTTCCTAAGAAACACCCTTCACCCATGCCTGTGCTACTCCTCTGAAAACACCTTTCCTTGCTTCCCTCTGTCTCCCTTGGCAGTCTGTCCTGACCTTCCTGGAGTCCTGATTATTGCGCCCATCCCTTGTGTAGGACTCGTTATTTTCTGACTGCTTCTCCCCTACCCTAGCCTTGCCAGGGCTGTGAAACGCCTGAGGACCAAGGGCTCCAGCCTCCCCTGCCTATCGTCCCCCACACACTGCAGACTGCCCCCCAGGGATGGTGCACGGCGCAGCGCTGGTTTGCAATGCTGGCATCCTAAGCACCAGAACTTCGGATGGAGGACACTGTCACAAGTCCATGCAACTGTGCAGCAGCTACAAACACAAGCTGTTAACACAGACTCCCAATGCCACCAAGTGGCTGTAACCATCACACTATCAAGGAGGATTCCTGAAGTAGTAGACGGGTGTGTTAATCTGCTCTCCGTCACTACAACAAGACGCCTGACGCAAGCTGCAGAGAGTAAAGGCTTGCCTCATTATCCCAGAGGTCCTAGTCTGTTACCAACTGGCCTCGTTGCTTTGAAGTCAGCTGTACGGCGCCACAACGTGGTGGGGGCACGCGGCAGACCAAAACCTTTCACCTTGGGGACCAGGAACAAAGAGAGTGAGGAGGCGGCCAGTGTCTCATAACCACATTCCCCAGCATGCACCCAATGGCCCAAACACCCATCCTGAGGTCCCCCCTCTTAGAGGTTCAGCCACCTCTGGTGAGTTCCAGCCAGGGACATGCCTCTCACACATGGGCCACTCGAATACCCAAACTGGAGCAAGGGCAAGCTGCCCTTACGTGAAGTGCTAAGGGACACAGTGATTAGAAGGACCCTGAGACACAGCACAGGAAGTCCTCAGCGACTGCTATTACCCATGTGCAGAAGCTGAAATTATTTTCATCACACTGTCTGCTTTTATACCAGCGTGATGGGGTATTACCCTCAAAATATCACACTTCTCATCGATGTCCGCCCTTGAGGGATGACAGTAGCATGGACAAACAGGACCACAGGACATCTGTGTTGATGGGTGTGGCCGCTGGCTCCCACCCTCACTCACCTATTTTCTCCGCCCTTTCTCACTGTCCCCGCCCAGGGTGTGTCGCTGCTACAATGGTAAACTACAAGGCTGCAGCCTTGGAAGTTCCCGGCCACAAGCTGTACACAGTCCTGGCAGATGTGTACCCTGGGTCACACCCATGGCCCTGGTCATCTCCGCAGGAGCCTCTCCCCTCAGGCAGACAGCACACATAGCCGGATGCCTGGCTGAAAGAACTTCCCTGGATTAGTTACCTTATGGCTGCTATGATAAAACAACAACTTAGTTGGGAGGCGTGGCAGCCGGAGCAGGAAGGTAAGTGACACACCTCCAACCACACGCACAAAGCCGATTCAGCAATCTGGGAAGTAGTGTGAGGCCATGAGCATCAGAGCCTGGCCCCACAGAGACATACTTCCTCCAGCAGGAGCCTCTAAACCTGCTGAAACAGCTCCACAACCAGGGAACCGAGAGTCCAAATGCCTGAGCCTGTGCGGTATTCCCGTGTAGATACCAGATCCCAGATCATTGCAGGAAGTGCTGCAGAGACTTCCTGCAACACTAGGCTATTGGCTAACTGCTACTAGGTCCTTTTTCTTCCGTGGCAACCAGAGCTGGACAGTGGCTTTCCTATCATCCGCTTTCCACCCTGGACTTGACTTTGAAGATGATTCTTCCCTGGTAGCCCAACCTCCAATAACAAATGAAAGGGGGTGGGGTTATACAAATACTTCTACCCCGAGGGTGCTAGCAAAATGACATGATCCCATCCAGAGACTGAGCTCAGACCAGGTTAAGTGTCCATTCTGTTCTGCTACCAACGCCGAATTCCGACATGGAAGGCTGCACTGCAATTGCTGTTAGTCCAGAAAAAGCTTGGGTGTGGAGCAGTCTAGTTTCTGTGCAAGGAAAGAACCTGTACCTGATACTGAATTTTCATGAGGTACTGTGATACATCCTACCACTTACAGATACTGCACTATGAAGTCTTCTGCTAAAACACACTTGTAACTGCCCTGGCAATCCTTGGGGCACTTTATAAAGAAAGATTTATTTATTTTACTTCATATGTATGGGTGTTTGCCTACCTGCATGTATGTGCACCACGTGCATGCAGTACCCACAGAGACCAGAAGAGGGCATCAGGTTCCTGGAACTGGTGTAACAGACAGTTGTTAGTCGCCATGTGGATGCTAGGAACTAAATCTGGATCTTCTGCAAGAGCAGCCAGTGCTCTTAGCTCCTGAGCCACCTCCTGGCACTTCTGTGGATGTTTACACACACCCATGAATGTGCACGCACACACACACATGCACATACACATATCCACACACACATACATACACACTCGTGCACACACACACACACACACACACTGACTCAAGAGTTGAGCTGCTAATAAGCACATCCTAGCTGAGGCCCCTCAGAATGATGATGCTCCTTCCCTCTTAATTCCGTTCTTACATTGGCAGCCAGCAGCCCCTTAGTACTCTGCTCGATACCAGGTTTTTTGTTTTGTTTTGTTGTGGGGGTGGGATCATTGCACTTTTTAGCTTTTGTGGCATTCCGCTATTTTGGTCTCACGTGCCTTTGATTAAGCCAAGGGGACTGGTGTGCTTACCAGAAAACAGGCTTATCAGTTAAGCATCGTTCGGGGTGAGGAGCCACTGGCACATACGGTAGTAAACACGGAAAAGGCACGCCGTGATAAGATATGATGGAGCCCATCGCAGGGTCTAACAATGGCACACTTCTCCAGGGCCACTCCCCAAGAACATGCTCCAACCTGGACATAGGGTGCAAATTAAGACCCGTGACTAGCTTTGGTTTCTAAATCACGCCCGCAGTGAGTGTGAGGGTTCTTTCTCCTCTCAAACAGCATTTAAAAGAAGCAGGATCTCTTCCTCCCTTCCCTCCTAACCTCAACCAGATCTACAGTTCTTGGCAGAAGACAAGGTAACCCGCATGGAAACTCTCATTAGCATTAGCGTCGGCCCCCAAGCGGTACCCATTCCCTTGGAACACCTTCTTGATGTTGTCTGCACTGGGAACCACTCTCTACTGCGAGAGGCGGCCAAGAGGTGTGCGTGTTAGGAGAATGAAAAGCTCGTGAGCCTCAAAACCCTCATGAAAAAGAAAAAGATTGTTTGAGCTGCCGTGGTGCTCAGGAAAATGACCTGGAGAGCAAGCCACCACCCCCCTCCCACTATGACCAAGCCACGCAGGTTGCCATGACACAGACAGGGAGAAACAAGCTTCCCAGGTGGATAGACATCACCCCGTCACCAGGAAACCCCCAGGACCTGAAGGTCAGGAGCAGCATGCAAGAGGAGCAAAGTGGCCTGAGAGTCATGGGGTTGACAAAATGAGTGGAGGGGAGTGGGACAGATGCCAGTCCCAGCAGCAGCCTGGGGACAAGATCCCAGGCCAGTAGTGGCAAGTGCTCCAGGGTGGAGGCCCAAGCACCCTCCCCGGAACTTCTGGTTGGTGCAGACAGCCCCCTCACATAGCCCACGCGGCCTGGAACTCCTGGTCTTCTGCCCCGTCTCTTCCATGGAAACAGAAAGAAGGTTCCAGATCCACCTGGAAGAACAAGTCTAGAGGTCGTAGGAAGACCCGGAGAAAAGTTAAAAATCTGATAAGGAGTCCTGGGTGCAGGGTTAGACCTGGCCCTTGTCACAGCAGGGCATAGTGTGTGTCAGTTCTGTCATCTGAGGCTGCTGTTAGGCATAAAACCCTTACAAACTTATTCATGGGTTTTTTTTTTAGGGGGGAGAGCTGGGAGTTCAAGGCCAGCCGAGTCTACAGAGCGAGTTCCAGGACAGCCTCCAAAACAATACAGAGAAAACCTGTCTCGAGAAACAACAACAACAAAAAAAAAAAAAAGTGGAGAAGCAGGAGATGCTGGCACTGGCATAGACCCTTCTGGGCTTGGGCTGTGTCTGGCTGGGAGAGGAGACCACAGCCTCCTGCAGGCTGTTGCCCTGGGGACAGGCAAACCCATGACAGTCTCCGGTGACACAGCTCTTAGCGTAACCCAGTGTCTAAGGTTGGTTTCCTTCCTTCAGTCCTTGTGCTGGGTATTTCTGGTGGCAACTGGGAAGGCAGGAAGATGAAGAGAAGGGACACGCACAGCAGACCGTGGTGAATGCTGGCACAGCTGTCGCTGACCAATTCTTTCGTTTTTGAGGAGGAGCTCTTTCGGTACTAACTGTGGATTGAAAGTAGGGCCTTGCTCACTACCACCAAGCTATAAGGAAGGCGCCCCCTTTTTTAATTCCTGTTCTGATACAGGGTCTTTCTAAACTGACCAGGCTGGTCTTAAACTTGTGAGCCTTCTGTCTCTGCCTCCCAGACAGCTGAGATCAAAGACTTGGACACCAGTCCAACCAGACCAACCCTCGAGAGCTAGAGTATCAGCAGAGTATCGGTAGGATGATCATGAAGGAAAAATGTGCTGGTTACAGGGAGCAGTGTAGGTCCCAAGGCCTCCTGAGTGTCCCATGGCTTCCTAGGGGCACAGTCCTGAGGCCTCCTGGGAGCACAGTCCTGGTTCTTTTTCCAATTCAACTTTTTCAAATAAGACCTCACTACGTAGCCCAGGCTGACCCTGCACTCACAACCCACCTGCGTCCATCTCCCAAGTCCTAGGATAAGAAGTGTGGGCCACCTTATCTGACTGCATGGCTTATTTGCTCCAGGCTAGGCTCTGTTGCCTTTGGTACTAACTGACTACATAAACAAGACTGGTCCAGATAAGGTCCTGATGGTTCAGGAATTTACAGCCCACTGGGGATACCCGAGGCAACTTCAAAACGCTGGATGTGCACACAGAGGGTCTCTGAGGCAGCTGGAAGCTGTGGTAGGTCCTCCCTCACTGGTGTGCACAGCACCACCCCTGAGACCTAACCAGACAACGCAGGCCTGGAGCTACATTTGCTCATTGTTGGCTTTTTCTTGAAAGACAAAAGAGAAGGAATAGCATGTTGCACAATGTCACTGAACACAATCCAAACAGGGTCTCCATGGAAAGGACAAGCAAGCAACACTCAAATATCTTCTTCAAACACGGTCAGCACCACATTAGAGTTACACTGGCCTCTGATTCCAGAATTATGAAAAACAAAACATCCTGTAAAGACTACTGTCATGTAGCCGCCATTCCATGGATGCTACCATCAGCTGAATACTACTATCACACAATGGACACTGCCATCAGCTGCAGATTGCCATCACACAATGGCAATGGAAGCTCTACCATCAGCAGGACAGAAACTGGAGCTCCCTGCCCCAAGAACACGTTCCAGTCACGTGGGTCTGGCCGCCCCGCTGAGAGACTCAGACCCTGTTTGACTATTCTGACTTCACCGAATTAATCCCTGGAGCCCTTCCCTATGATTTGATCATGCTGACTCTATCTTGTAGTCTCCTTTCAGCTACTGGGACAAAGTTAACCAGGCCAGAAGGTATAATCTGCTCTCAACTCAGCAGGGTGTTCTCAGGGGAACCATCTGAAAAGGGAACAGGGTTCATGTGTCTGCACGGGAAGAGAGAGGAAACATGCCAGGAGCTCAGCTAAAGTTCCTTATTCCAATAGAAAGAGAGAAAAAAGTCAGATTTGCTCAGGATGAAGAACAGTCAGCTGGAGGGAAGAGCGTGCTGAAGGCCAGCAACCCTGTGTGCACAGCTCTTCACTCCCTGGGAGCACTATATAAACGAAGCAGCCAGATTAAGATGCAGCTTTGGGGAGTTGGGGGGATGGCCTGGTGGCTAAGACCACTGCTACACAAACACGAGGGCCCAAAGTCAGATTCTCAGCTCAAACCCAAAAGTCTGCATGGCTGCAGGTGCCTGTACTGAAGGTGGTTGTACAGGTCGGTGGGGGATTGTCCGTCCACAGATGGTTTCTTGGCAGCTAGCCTATTAGTGAGTTCCAGGTTCAGCCAGAGATGCTGCCTCAAGGGAACAAGGCAGAGAGTGATCCTGTCTCAAGGGACCAAAGCAGGGAGGACTAAAGCACAGGGCATGTGACATTCTCCTATGATGCGTGCGTGCACACACACACACACACACACACACACACACCAGAGTGGATGGAGCTTACAGAAATCATGAGAACCCCTAGTGTGTACTCGGCTCTGTTCTAGAACACGAGCGGGCCTAACCAAGGCATCAGTTTTCATTGTTTCCTCTGTTTGGGTAGAAAGAGTTTGCCTGAGTGCTCTTACAGAACAATCAGCTCCATCACCCTGAAAATATCAGGTGCACAGTGGTGAAACTAGGGAGCGCCCAGTCTCCCTTGGCCTTCGGCACCGTCACAGGGCTGGTGGGTTTCAGCCGTGCTCTGCTTGGGTCAGCCTACAGCTGCAGACTCAAGGAAACCAAAACGAAAAGCTTAGGCTGTGCAGCATGTCTCTCTCAGCATGGGAGCCACAGGCTCAGGCCAGTAGGAGGCACAATGGCTATTTGCAGGCTATTTTCTGAGTTCCTGGCCAGGCTCTACAGATCTGTCAGCCTGGCTCTGAGTCAGGTTGGGACTCACCTCACAGAGGAAGGCTAGGGGTAGTTAAGAGACAGGGAGACCTGAGCAGGTCATTTGAGGCCAGGTGAGGCAAGGCTGGCTCGCAGCTTCCCTGCTGGAGTTACTGAAGGGAGAGCCGTTCTGATAAAAGTGAAAGATGATCATTGGTGAAGGAGAAACCAGAGCTCCCAGAAGCCTGGGCTTTTGCTCCTTGCAAGAACTCTCTGGAAGCCTGCCAGGAGGGCTGACCTACCCCAGGGATGTGATACCTACACACATGAGGCTAATGGGGGGGGGGGGGAGCCAGGAGGTGACTGTAAATTCCACAGCCAGGAGAATGGACTCTGACACCATTACTTCTCCGAGGAAGTGGGTGCAGCATAAACATCTTATGTCGAACAGTAAAGAACAATAAGAGATAATGAGTGTGCGTTAAGTTTGCAGGTAACATGGGGGAGGGCGGGCAATGACCTTCCCTAGAGAGATGCTTCGGCAGGGAAGGCACCTGGCTTCTGGGAGGCTTGGGTGGCCAACTGTGGAGGAGTCCACTGGATGAACGCTGTGTGTAAAGAATCCACCGCGGTTTCCAAGGAGCGTAATCAGGGACCTGTTTTAGTCACTTTGCTGTGGCTGTGTGAGAAAAAAACGCCGTGACCAAAAGCTGTTTACAAAGAGTCTGTTCCATTCGGTTTACAGTTCCAGAGGGACAGTCAATATCAGCAGGAGAGGCACAGCAGCAGGCCACAGCCGGAGCAGGAAGCCCAGAGATCACATCTTCAAACCAAACACAAGGCAAAGGGAGGGAACTGGAAGTGGCCTGAGACTGTAAACTCCCAAAGGCCACTCCCAGTGATGCTTCCTCCTGAAGGCTCACAACCTCCCCAAACAACACCACCCACTGAGAGCTGTCACAGACCCAGCAGAAACGGCCATCTGACCCGGGACTTGACACATGATTAAGCGAGCATAAGCTGGGAGTCTAAACTGACACACACTGCTCCTCCCTCTCCTCACTTAGGATGGTAACTTCTGACAGATGGGATGTCTCCCCTCCCCTCCCCTCCCCTCTCCATCTTTCCTTCTTTCTAGCCACATACAGAAAGGAAAAGTCACACCACTCCAGCAAGTCCAAGTCTACCCGAGGTTGACCTAGAAAGCGTACGTCCTAAAATCCCAGGGACCAACCACTTCCGCGTGGAGGGCGGCAGCTCCAGGGGCCACACCTACCCAGCAGCAGCTGCAGTGAGAGCCTCCCTCCCACAGCTTAAAGAAGTCACCTTTGACAGAAAGACCCGACTGGAAGCCGGGGCAGCTGACAAGATGAGGAGACAGCAAGAGGCGTGGGAAAGCCACAGGGCAGTGTGCCTCAAGCTTGCCGCCCCTCCTGATCTTCTCCTCATCCATTACACTGAGGAGCAGTGAGAGCTGTCTGCCATGCATCCTTTACCTCCACAGGAGTGGGCCAGGTGTCACAGCCACAGGACTCTAGGATTCCTACTGCCCTGTTAACTCATTTCGCCCGTGACAATGTTCTTGGCTTTAAGTCGTGTTGCAATCGCAAGAGGTGCCCAGATTTCGGCAACCCTTCTGTGTTATTCTACAGACAACACGCCTCCCATGTCACGGACCACTCCAGCTCGCAATGGAGCAATACCCCGCCTGATACAGGGCCACATTCTAGCGGGACACCAAACAAACCTTTGTTCCAAATGTAAGGCCGGTCCCTTTAAGTAGCACTGCTTTTAAAGTCCTTCTGGATTTTCTACTGCTGTTTTTAAGCTTAGTGTGTTGTTTTAGTGTCTAATTCTCCACCCGAGGCCCCGTTCTTTTAAGCCCAGTTATCTCAAGTGAAATAGAATGAGAACGAATAATGTTTAAAGCCTGTACACAGGGGCCCTGCATCGGTCAGGTGATCTCTGCCAGGTGCCAGGCTCGAGATGAATGGCTGGCTTGTTCCGTGGCGGGCTGGTGAAGGTTCTCCAGCTTCCCAAGCCAGTTTAGTCAGGTAAGTTCCACAGCTAACTGTTGTGTGGGCTGGTCATGTGGGCACCTCGCTTTTGACCCAGAACAGCTTATCTTTCACAGGACCCACCGGGAATTGGGCAGAGACAGGAGAAAGAATCAAATTCCAACCTGGTCGGAACGACACAAGGGCCCACGATTTCCAGGCTTAAAAGAGGCCTCGGGTCTTGTGAACCCACAGCCCCTGGGGCCACCGTTCTGTCATGCGTCGCAGAAGCACACCACGTTCAACACGTCTTGATTTTTGGATGTTTTCCCATGTGAAATTAACTGAGCAAAAAAATAACAGGAAGCATTTTTCTCAGCTTCTCCTCTTTGGAAGGCAGAAGGAACTCAAAACACAGCAACTGCCACCACTCCAGGTTCTGGGGGTTTCTGGAGGCCACACCAAACCGTGGAGGGAATCAGCCTGAGTCTGGGAAGACTACATGACAGTAAGTTAGGGAGACTACAGAGAAACAACTCAAGAGGGTTAAGCTACCACACCGTTACCTAACTGGGTCGTGAGTTCAACTCCTCCTGTAGCTGGGAGGAGAGAGGATTTAGGGGGTCCACAAAGGTCTGTCTAACCTGTTTTTACAGTAGCATCAACACCGAGCTTAGCAGGGGACATGCACAGAAGTAACTGTCACACATTAACATCCAGTGTCTCGTGGAGTTCACAGAGCTACACCCCCAATACTGCTTCCCCCTAGGACTTCAGAGAACCCTGTTGGAAGCTCCCCTTCCGACCCAATTCAGGGTGCATGTTCTCCTTTCATGAGAAGCCTCACAGCAAATGATGGGCAAGGAGCAGGCGGAGGGGTGAAAAGCCTCAGGGTCAGTGTTTCGGGAGGATGGAGGTTTTAGACAGGGTTTCTCTCTCTGTGCAGCCTGGCTCTCCTGGAACTCGCTGGGTAGACCAGCTAGCCCCCAGCTGTAAGGCTAGCGATGTCCACAGGAAACTCATTCAGAGATAAGGCGGCTACAGACAGGATACGCTCTTCTGTGTGGTTTGAAGTGGAGTTTCTATTTTCCAACTAAACACCGGAGGCCACGGGTCAAAGGGGCAAAATCATACTCACCAGGGCAGAACAAGGAAACTGCTTCTGCACCAAGCTCCGCCTCCAGTGTGACCGACCACAGTGTGTTACACTGTGAAGTCCCTTGACCATCCACACGAAGTCTTTTTAGTCACAGATCCCAGAGATTAAGAGGAAAACAACGTGGGGCCGTCATCCTGCTGACCACATCCCCAAAATAAGCCGGCGAGATCACTGTCCTCCTTGGTTCCCTATTTTCAAAACTGGGAACTAAATGGAACTGTCTGGAGCATCAGCTTGGGAAGCTCTCCAGCTGTGGGCCACAGGTAAAGGGTTTCTACGCTCAGCCCTCAACAACTTCATCTCCCACAGCCATGACCTTTGAATAGATTCTCTATATGGTTTCCATTATATTTAGTTTTGACAAAAAAAAAAAAAGCTTCTATGGAGGTCACCCCTGGGTCTCACTTCAGTGGGCACCACTGCTATTCTTTACAAGCCGAAACCTTCGAACCGTTATTTGTAGAAGTAGGCTGGGTAGGGTCTGGAGAGATGGCTTTAGTGGTTAAAGAAGTAGGCTGGCTGGTCCTACTTAACACATTTTTACTGGGAACGTGGGTGGTTGTCTGAGTGGATGGATGCTTGGAGGGAAGAATGGATAAATGGATAGAAACCAGGTGGATGGATGAACAGAGTACACCTAGGAGACTTTGAGATGGACATAGCCCATGTGTTCATTAATGCAATATTTGTTAATTTCCAGGGTTGAACAGGAAGTCATATGGTTCACAGTGCCCAGGACAAGAAGAAAATGTGTCAATCTGTGGACTTGACCCTAGAAAAGAAACATTAAATTGGTCCTCCCACCTCACCCCTCCTGAGTTTTCCTACCTCCCATTTGTCTGGGGGAATCTTGTCCAAAGGTCCAGTCAACCATAGAGAAGATATTGGGGGCTGAGGCTGAACAGGTAATGATGACGCTTCTTGTCAATATTCCCTAAACAACTCGGTAGTGCAATTATTTACACTAGATTAGATATCGGCCACAGGTGAACTCAAGTACGCAGGAGGATGTTGAGTAGGCCATTTGCACATACTACCAAGGGATTTGACGGAGCGCTGGCTCATTTTAGCTTTACACAGGAGGAGAATGGCTTCAGGGAAGGAATCCTCCCACTGCGTCCATCATTCTTGGAATTTTCCAACAGAGGCCTCTTACTCTCCTCCCTGAACCACAGACTTCAGTGTGAGTTCTAGCTAGCAGGAACTCTACGCATCCAACAGTAGAACAGTCAGGATACAAAGGTCCCTTCAGCGGGACAGGATAGGTCTTATCTAACACTCTCTCCTAGCCCAGAGGTTTCTCTAAGAAGGTACCCAGGCTCGCTATCAACCTGTGTGACCCGGTCACTGTAACCAGATGGGGCAGCCTGAAGATGTCAAAGGCAATCGCGGGAACGTAAGCTCTCTACCGAATCTCGAACGATTTTCAACTCACTCAGTCCTTCCGTCACAAGTCATTTGCCAAGAAAACGGGTTCCCTGATGTTTCAGTAGTCAGAGACCCGGCGGAGAATTCGTGTGCGTCTGTGAGTGACTGTGAGGGAGGGGTGTGCGGCATGGCCTCCTCGTCAGCAGGCCTTGGTAATCTGGGATAGTCTGAAGGCAGCACTGCGCATGCTGTGTGCTAGGATACGCCATAGACCTTTCCATGTGCCCCTTGAGCACACTGTCCTAAACGACACAACTGTCCGCACAAACGTGCACTGAGCAAATTAAAACACACAGTGGAGGCCAGGATAGCCGGGGGGGCTACGTTGAGAGACCCTGTCCCAAAATACAAACAACAACAGCAATTTAAAAAAACCACAAACAATAACAACAACAACAAATCGCAACAGCAGTACAGATGAGGCCCCAGACACCATGAAGATGAGCCGACAGGGGGGCAAAGCCAAGAATTCCAGACGGTCTCAAATCTCAAAATAAAGTGAAACCCGAACCACAGCTGTCTAACCCAGGAAGAGAAACCACGGCTCCCTAAGAATGAATAAAAGGAAGATAGAGCTGTTTCGTGCAGAGCTCTGCAGTCACATCCACAGAGAAGGGGCTGGGGGACAGGGACGCAAAGCTCCCTCTAGCAAAAACTGACCTGTGGATTTTTAGACAAAGTGATAGTTTGGGCCTGGGCTTCTGTTTTCTAAGACAACAATGACGACGTCTGGCAGAGCACAAACTGTGACGCACTCACTCCCTCACCCAGGGAGTAAGAATGAACTGGCAAGACCCTTCTGGAAACAACTTTAATCCTATTTACATGAGCCTTTAAATGTAACTTTTGGCTCAGTGAATCAGCTTCTAGGAATCTGTCTTAAGGAAAACAATCAGAGCAGCGCTCCCGTCTCCTTACAAGGACGCTTGCACTCAACAGAAAACAGGCATGGCATTAGCAGAGGCAAACGACTGATCGAATCACAACAAACCCACACAGTGCAATCCGATGCCAGCTTCCAAACTGGAATCGTCGTAATATTAAAAAAAAAAGGGTGTACAGCTAGAATCATAAAGTATGATTTCCGTTTATGTCACGAGGCATAAGACTGGCAGCTAACGCAGCACACACTAGTCGGAGTGTGGGGTCTTTGGGGGTTCAGAGTGGTGACAGATGCCTACTACTTCCTCTTTCCTACTTCCTCTCTCCAAGTTTCCTTTTTTTTTTTTTTTAAGCTTTTGGCCTGGCATAGGTTACATTTAAAGTCAGAAGTGAGGCTGTCATGGGGGACATCGGATCCCTGCAGGAAACGAGGAGATGTGAGGCCACTTTCCTGTGGTTTGTGGGAAACATCTCCGCTGGTCCCGTTACCTCCTGTGAGTACCTCTTACTGAAGAGGAATTCTTCCTTCAAATTCCCACAGCTGCACCAGAGAGTAAATTGAAAGGAAGGGAGGAAATAAAACAGAAACTCTCCAAAGGTCTTGATGGGGTACACCAGTGTACAGAGTGGCAGCCAGGGGTCAACCTTAGAGTCATGCCTCAGGTGCGACTACTCGCCTTGTTTCTTGAGGCAGGCTCTCCCACTGGACTGGAGTTTGCAGATCAGGCTAGGTGGACTGGCCAATAGGCCTCTGGGATCTACCAGTGTCCTCCTCCTGGGCTCTGCAATTACAAACACAAGCAACAACCTGAATGGGTCCTCGAATTTGCAGAGCCAACTCCTGCTGATCGATATCTATCCTATCTCCCTGGCCCCATGGAATGGAGGCTTCTTAATAGTTTCCACCTGAGCTCAAGTCCAGAGACTAACGTGGCAGGCAAGACGTGCCAGCTCTCAGACGTTAGAACACATCCTGATCCTCTGTGCATCTGGTAAGACACTGGCGGCTGGGCCCTCCCACTCTGCGGCTCTGAGACAGGTCCCGAGAGTCTGTGCTGCCATCAGGCACTAAGGATGGGAAACACTCGTGGAGACAACAGAAACGGCTCCTCCGGATTGCCCCGTTGGCTACCCAGTTCCACGCAGGATTGACGTACAAATCCAGCTCATACAGACCATTATCCCATCTCCTCACTCCTAAACACTGACTGGCATGACACGTCATGGTAAAAAAAAAAAAAACAAGCCAGGCAGTGGTGGCACACGCCTTTAATCCCAGCACTCGGGAGGCAGAAGCAGGCAGACGGATCTCTGTGAGTTCCAGACCAGCCTGGTCTACAGAGCCAGTTCTAGGACAACCTCCAAAACAATACAGAGAAACCCTGTCTCGAAAAACAAACAAACAAACAAAAATACAACAACAAAACAGAGAAGTGAAATGTGTCACTGGGATGGATGCTGCCTGGATCTGTCCCATGCAGACTCTGAACCACACACCGTTGTCCTCCTAAGACTCATTCACACGGAAGGCATCTCTGTCACTTCAGGAAACTAAACCCTGGGCTCCAGAGGAACATGGCAGATGTGTCAAGACCAAGAAGTAACCAGGGCTCGTCAATATACACAAGTCCTGGCTTCTCGACTGACAAGAATAGACACATACACACTACGAAATTCATGCAGCTTAAAAGGATAGGATGTGGGCTGGAGAGATGGCTCAGAGGTTAAAAGCACTGGCTGCTCTTCCAGAGGACCTGAGTTCAATTCCCAGCACCCACACGGTGGCTCACAACCATCTATAGTGAGATCTGGTGCCCTCTTCTGGAGTGCAAGCATACATGCAGGCAGAACACTGTGTACATAATACGAACTCTTTAAAAAAAAAAGGGGGGTCCAGGCATTGGTGGCACACACCTTTAATCCTAGCACTTGGGAGGCAGAAGCAGGTGGATATCTGTGAGGCCAGTCTGGTCTGGAGACCGGGTTCCAGAACAGCCCCCAAGCAATACAGAGAAATCCTGTCTTGAAAAACAAAACAAACAAACAAACAAAACAAAAAAAACAAAAAAAAACAAAAAAAAAAACCAGGATATGATTCTGAGAATCTGGGGAAATCATTAGAGCAAAACAAGCCTGCTGCAGTTTGGCTCTGTTCTGGCTTTAGTGCATTTGCCTACTGTGTCTGTTTGTGTGTATGCACTCAGGCATGTGGAGGTCAGAGGGCAACTTTTAGGAGCGGGTTCTCACTTTCTTTTCAAGTGAGATCTCTTACTGCGGTCGTTAATGCTGTTCTGAAGGCATGTTTCTGCCTATGCATTCTGGCATCTCTGCCCAGCATCTCGCTCAGAGGGAGCTGGGGTGTGGTTTCTGGGGTAGAACTCAGGCAGTCAGGCTTGCCTGGTAAGCACTCTGACTAGCTGAGCCATTTCCAGACCTTTAATTCTTATTAAGTAGCAATGCATTCAGTACAAGTAAACACTTGCTCTCGGCATGCCTTTAACACAGATTCTACCATATTTTCATGGACTGTGTGTGTGTGTGTATGTGTGTGTGTGTGTGTGTGTGTGTGTGTGTGTGTATAATGGGCCCATCAAGATCTACTTAAGTTTGGGATATGCAGAATGCTAATATTAAGGAATTGCACCAAAACAAAACAAACAAACAAACAAAAAAAAACCCACCCAACTACTACACACAGCTGTGTCAGAAAAAGCAAAACATGGAATGACCAAAATCGCATGTAAAGCCCAAGGGGTGTGACTGCTCTGGATTCAATACTTAAAGTGTTCTAGACCTCCCTCCTGGGGCAGGACTGGGTCTGAGCAGCCCCCACCTAATACCATCACACAGTCAAGCCGTGCCTCTGATTTGCCCTGAATTGTGCATGCTAAGCAACTCCTCAATGCTGGAAGCTGTCGGCTTCTGTTCTGAGCTTGGCACCATCGGCTACAGAAAATTATTTTTACTTCTCTCAGGGTACACTGCCTTCTAAAGGGAAACATTGTGTTTGCTGTTGGGAGAGAGAGAAGGCAGGAGAAGAGGGTGAGGGAGAGGAGGAGAGGAGAGGGAAGGAGGAGGGAGGAGAAGAAAGAGGGAGTGGGTGGAGTGTTAGCTGTCTGCTCACTGATGAATATGCAACCTCACAGACACTTACCCCGAGTGTTTCCTAGGCAGTACATGAAACCGTTTAGGGCGGGGACTCTCAAAATGCATCTGAATCTTAACATTGAAACAATAGTATCACTTGGCCTCAATCCGTACAGTGGTCGGGAAGCCTCCCCTTGAATGCCTGGGCCAGATACGAACATCACCTTCCCAGGAAGGACCAGTAAGGTTTGAACGGCCTGAAGACCCTAGTGAGGTGCAGGATTTTTTCCACCCTGGTATTTGATCTTGTCTTTGCCCACAGTCACTGATCCACCAGTGTTTGGGCGAAGGGCCGGTCACTTGGTCTAAGGATATTTTGCCTCCTACCTTTGTGGCCATGTGACTGTGTTCTGCACGAGAGGATGTGAGCAGGAACATCTTTCATTGGACAGAGACTGCCCAGTGCCTGACCCCGCCCTGGGATAGTTCAGGACATCAGCAGCCATACAGACACCGACACCAAAAATCCTAGGCTTAGGGTAGCAGAACAACACCAAAAAGTGGCAGAGTCCTTGACCTCCCTAAGCTGCCGGGTCACTTGTGGACTCCTACGTGACAGACAGATAAACTCATGTTTTCTGCAATCCACTACCATTCCGGGCTGACTTTGACACGAGGCTCAAAGCAATCTCACCAGGCGCCCAGTAATGAAAACATCTACAGAGACACTCAAAGCCTTGCACGATCAGCAGTCAGTGAGGGTTGGCACCAGAGCCTGGGGGCATAAAGGACCCTGACACTTTCTATCACGTCTTAAATGTCTCGGCACGGGCCCAAAGTGGTGACTGCAACTGGAATAAAAGTCTCTTCATCCAGATGTAGGAGCCCCCAGCAACATGACTCCAGGTGCGCTGCCCACCTCTTTAAACACTCGGGTCTCTTCCAGAACCACACAGCGGCCCCACCACCCCAGACCAGAACCCCCTCCATCGTCCCACCACCTCCCAGGTTACATAGACAGATGACTGTGTGAAGCACACCTTCCTCAAACTACCATTCCCACCCCGTGGGGGCAGGGTGGCCAGTTCTAGGGTCAGTGACGAGTACCAAGCATTTCCAAGTCAGGAAATGTGCAGGTTCCCTGGGGAAGGCAGGTTGGGGTCAGCTGTGCATGCACAGATGCCAGGAAAAAAAATTAAGTTCCAAACTTACACGCACACCTCAGCGCATGGCGCCATTCAGTGTCACACTGGAGGCTTAAAGCCATCTGCAACAGGGTCCATGCCCCTTCTGGTGTGTAATGCATGTGCAGATAAAGCACCTATAGATATGTAAAATACGCAAACAAATAAACCTTTGCAGGGTATAGGAGCACACATCCTTAATCCCTGTAGCAGAGGAAGGCAGAGGCAAGCAGATCTCTTGAGTTCAGAGGCCAGCCTGGTTTAGAAAACAAGTTCTAAGACAGCTAGAGCTACACCAAGAAACCCTGCCTCAATAAACAACAAACGAAAAACACTCACCGTGAGGATTAAAGGTGACAATGGTCATATGGAAAGCAGAGAGACACCAGAGGGGTCTTCCTAATCCTGATGTCATTAGCTGCTACAGTCGCTGGGGCAGATATACTAACCAGCAGGTTAACCAAGAGGGAGTTTGTTAAACTCCATACCACCCTCCCTGGTGAACAGAGAACACTGGAAATCTTAGTCATGTCTGACACCCCCAGAAGCAGAAGGAACTAAGTGCCTCCAAATGAAAATGACGGGATCTGGGGTAGTCTTTGAATGAGCCCACAAATAGTTGGGTCGCTCTCAGAGAGGCTTCTATACCTCAAGGTCAAACAGTGGCATCATATAACCTCAGTGAGAGGGAAAAAAAGCAAAGGCGGTCGATGTCCACTAAAACACCAAGGGCCCCAAATTCTGGCATGAGCACCCACACACCCACTGCAGATGGCGGCACTTATAGGACCAGTGTGAGGCTTTCAAATCAGTTCACCCAAACTAAAGCGCTGCAGGCAGAGGGGCAGCCACACAATGCAACCCTCAATTTGTGTCTCTGGAACTTCCACAAAGAGGCAGATTGGAGAAGAGAACAAACTCTCTGTTCCCCTTTGAACCTCCCTCTGGCGTGCGTGCGTACGTGCATGTGTGCATGTGCGTGCATGTGTGTAGGGAGTAAGGAATAGTTAAGGACTAGACTCCGTGTGTCTTTCAGAGTTGGTCCACACAAAGCCAGGTTTATCTTTCTCAGATTTTAATTATTTTTTTTACTTCTTTTTGCGATGTTGGGATTGAACTCAGGACCTCCTACATGATAGGAGAATGCTCTAACACACACACACACACACATACACACACACACCACTTTATACTCTGGGAAACACTATTCCATGGATCAGAATTTCACAGGCAACCACCAACCACAGTTGAGATGTCTGCCCAAGCCTCTGACTCTGAAGAAAAGAAACTCTAAATTGGCACCACGTTGACCCCAGGTATCGGCTTTTGTTCCCGATGTACAATTAAGTCACTGTTGGCTTTGGATGCGGGTGTACCGAATGCACAATGCCTTCTATTCTGGGGCTTAAAGACAACAGGCATTGGCATGAGGCGTTGCATCTTCCTTCACGCACTGGACAGTCCAACCTGAAATTCAAGTGCTAAACTTTCAACAGCAAACAGAAGGCTCTCGTTCCACAGTGGCTCACTGAAACCAAGCGGAACCCTGGGAGTGTTGACTTTTCTTATTCTTCTCTTATCAGCACGCTTAGGGGGCAGTTCCCCTATGTAAGCAACAAAAGCAGACTGAGCACATGACACCTTGGATGGAGGAAAACAAAACCATGTAGACCCTTGTTTCATGCTGGATTCATCCTGAGTGGCTACTGCCCCTTCCTCTCTCCTGGCCCCTGAGTATGGGTCTCAGGACCTAACACAGGTGCACAGGCGGCAGTTCCAACATTTGGAGTCAGTAGCCTAAATCTCAGCCATAGCATGCCAACTTCTCCCCCCACCCCCAAATCGGGAAGTCCATGGAATCGGATGTCTGTTGGAAGCAGGTGTCTCTCCCCCCCAAGCAAAAGAGGATCTATCTGCCCACGTGTCATATAAACTACAGGTCTGAGCGTGGACACCTTATTATTTACGCCATGTTGATGGGCTGTTTATTGGCATGGTAAATGAGGAGAAGGATGAAAATAGGACATTCTAAGAGGTAACCATGACGCACACTGCAGTCCAACTCACACCAAAGTCGCTGGAGATGAGATAAACTTGGTTCCTAAACGTGACTTTCTCTACCTACAGCTGCCAGGCAGTCTGTGTTCTCTCTCTCTCTCTCTCTCTCTCTCTCTCTCTCTCTCTCTCTCTCTCTCTCTCTCTCTCTCTCTCTCTCTCTCTCTCTCTCTCTCTCTCTCTGTGTGTGTGTGTGTGTGTGTGTGTGTGTGTGTGTGTGTGTGTGTGTGTGTGTGTGTGTGTTAATAATTAAACAGGCTGGAATCAGAAGCAGAGTTTGGACCAGGCAGAGAAGCCCAAGTCAAGAGTAAAGAGTATATCACAACAAGACCAGAGGGGAAAACGAGGTCAGGTCCTTAGGACCCCGGTGCTATTTGATCAGCAATGTTTGTGCCTTCTCTCCTGAAACTGACAAAGATTCTTCCCTTATCGCAGGCTGCAAAGAAAATATTAACGGGTGACTCAGTTATGCAAAGAATAACAGCAGAAGTGCAGCGCGGTGTTCCAGATAAGAAGCAAAAACTCAGCTGTGAGAAAAGCAAACTCAAGGGCGGTCTCCAAGCTATCCGAATTAATGAAGTACCAGAAATATAAACATCATGTTGCCAGAAATAAAATGCGGCATCCAGAAGCCTGGAAGTAGACCCTAGAGCGATTTCTTTAACCAAAAGAAATTATCTACTGTATTCCTGATGTATTTACTATATCCTTGGAAGTTGTTTTCTGGAGTCTTGTTTGGGGAGTGCTGGGGCAGGGGGATAGTTCTCAGCTTCATAGAACCATTTCCAGAGAGCTCATTCCAGGCAGGAAACGAGGACACAGGGTCAGTGGCCTGGAAGGGGGTCCTGAGGTGTTTAGAATGAGACACAGGATCCCGCAACAATCCTCTCAGGCCCTCCTGCAAATCACAACCTAGGACCCGTGCTCCAGCTGACACAGGTGATGGCAGACCTCTGAGCCCAGTAAGCCCTTGCTTCTTCATCTACTTCCCTCTCAAGCGTTCGTCCAACATGGTGCTACTAAGACAGAACCCGTCCAACATGGGGCTACTAAGGCAGAATCCGTCCAACATGGGGCTACTAAGGCAGAATCCGTCCAACATGGGGCTACTAAGGCAGAATCGCGGCACTCAAGAGACAGAAGCCCAACTGCCACAAGCTCTAAGCTAGCTGGACTCGCATATGGTCCTTGGGCTAACCCTGCTACAGAGTGGGACCCTGTCTCAAGCCCCACACACACTCACATGAGAGCGGGGCCACTGAAGAATTTCTGTTTATTTCTGTGCATGGATGTGTGTGTGCATACGTTTGTATGTGTGTGCGTGCATGCTGCAGGGTGCGAGCACACGTGTGTAAACATGTGTGAAGGCCTGAGACAACCTGGAGTGTCATTCCTCGGAGACTACGTCCACCTTTTTCTCTTGAAACAGTCTCTCACTGGCCTAAAGCTAGCCAGCTAGACTGGGCTGCTTGGCCAGAACAAAGCTCCAAAGCTCTGCCCGCTCCCCCCTTCCCCAGCGCTGGTTACAAGGGCACATCACCACATCTGCCTTCATTTACGGGGCTCTGGTGTTTCCATTTATTAATTGCAAATACTATATCTGTGTGTGTGTGTGTGTGTGTGTGTGTGTGTGTGTGTGTGTGTGTGTGTGTGTGTGTGTGTGTAGATTTAGATACCTGAATTGCAGCAGATGAGCCAATGGTGAGCTGAGTTTAGCCACAGGACAGGCTTTTAAGAATACTGGTTCCAGGACCCTTAGGTTCTGACTCAGTTCCCAGGGCTAGTAATCTTCAGTTTAATAAGCTCCCTGGGTAGGCCTGACTCACCTGAAGTTTAAACCAGGCACCTGAGCTGGGTGTGGTGGCTCGCTCCTGTGATTCCCCAGTACTTGGCAGCCGAGGCAGAAGGATCATCTGTCCAAGGCAAGTCTGGGTTACATGAGACTCTGTCTCAAAAAGCAAAACTTGAAAAGAAAGTGAGGGGGCTGGAGAGATAGCTCAGTAGTTAAAGAGTACTCTCTGTTCTTCAAGAGGACCTGGGTTTAGTTGACGGCACCCACATGGTGGTTCCAGTTCCAAGGCATCCAACATCCTCCTCTGGCTCCACAGAAACCAGGCACACACACAGTGCACAGACACACGCATATGAGCATAAAATTATATACGTGTGTGTGCGTGCACACGCGTGTGCCTGCGTGCGTGCGTGGGGTATGTGTGTGTGTGTGTGACACCAGCTAAGAAGATAGCTTTGTGGATAAAGTGCTTGTTACGCAAGCATGGGGACTTGAGTTTGTAATCTTAGCATATACATAAAAGCTGGGCCTGGCAATCCCTAGACCTCACTGGCCAATCAGTCAAGCAAAAATGACTCAAAGTAAATTCAGTGATCGTCATACACATCACACCCACACAAATGCACACCACACCCCCCACACACACCCACACACACACCACTAAACCTAAAGTCAGGCTTCCCCCAGTCTAGCTAAATCTGAGGCTAGGCCTACTAGCAACGACTTAAACAGCATTTATAGAAAGTTCCACAGACAGCCTGCCTGAGACAGTGGGGCCTAGCAAGAGCAGCGCTACTTATTCAAACCCCGTAACGGGTTTCCTAGCCCCCCTGAAAGTGAGACACGTTGATGGCTCCCTCCTGCAGCCAACTCCCCACTCCTCAAAAGCCCTCTCTCATGGTCTGCCCATTTCGACAGTACCACATGCATACCAGGCCAGAGCGGGGTCGTTGCCATGGAGAGTCCCCTTGACACCCTGGGGGGGGGGGGCGGTGATTGACAACCACAATCCAAAAGAGGGCCTGCTTTTGAGTCTTGCACAACAGTGCTCGGGCAAGACGGCTCAGTGGGTAGAGGGGCTTGCTGCACAAGTCTACAGACAAGGGTCTAATCCAAGGAGTCCGCATGAATGGGTGGAAGGAACAAACCAGATCCCACAAAGCTCCCCTCTCATCTCCACTCCACTCGTGCACATGCACACAGAGATGCCAGCAACTCAGAAACTGCAAAGCCCAGACGGCCCTCACGCACTTTTGAGAGATCTTCCAGAGAAAAACAGCCATCTTTAACGACATTGGTATAGGACACAGTATGCTGTCTATAGAGCCTTCCCCTTTGGGACAGCTTCCCGTCTGAGGAGCTCAGACCCCTGCCCAGACAGGGAAGAAGAGTACAGTTAAACCTGCAAAGGTAATCCAAGGCTCACAATGCAGCCCAGCTTCCCACTCTTGAGAGCCGACATGCCTGGGAGCTGGGGACACAGGACAGATCTAAGAAGGGACCTTACATAATAAACCACCTCTCCGGGGTCTGCATTAATTCGAAACTGGATTGCTTCAACAATCTTCTAAATGCAAGTGCCCTCTAAGGAAATTAAGCCCCAGTTATAAAGAAGTGTCACTTCCATCCACTGGTTACAACTTGGGGGAACTGAAGGGCTGTTTGAACCACAGACCTGAAACACTATGCTTCTGAAAAACTGAGTCCAAACTCAGTATCTCAAAACTCTGAATCCTAGCATTGCCGAAAGACTCGGGAGAGCTGGCCCATGTTACCATGGGCAGCAAGGACCAAAGGAGACACAGGTGCCTCTGGGTGGCCCTGCACGCTCTAGCTGGGCACAGGATACCTGGCTCCTGGTCAGCTTCACCCAGCACTGTCCTCCGCAGAGTCAGTTTGCCACAGGATTTGTAAACATGCTCTGATCTTCTTGCTCGTTGGCCAGAAGGCCTTGGATAGACACGGTCCCCTCCATGGGAGCTCGTTTCTGTGGTACTGGTTTACAGTGAACAATGCCAGCATTGGGGTGTCCACGTGTACTAACAAGAATGTGAACGAGCACCCTGAGCGTGATGGAGCAGCATTTGAGAAACAATGATTACCCCCACAAGGCTCCTGAGCACGGCTCTGAACTCTTGAGGCACCCCCAGGTAGGATGTCATAGACAACCTAGGAGACCAGGTGTGTAGCCTCACCCACAGAGAACCGGGTAACGGGGGCGGGGGGGGGGGGGGACGGGGCTCAGCTCAGATCAATCATGCCAGTGGAGACAAAGGTTGACTCTAAAGGAGACTCAAAATGCACTGCAACGGAGGAAGAGCCCGGCATCCCTTCCGGCATCTCCAGTTTGGTCCAGGCTCTCCTGATCCACGGCTGGTCTGTCTTTGTCTAGCTGGAAGAAACACGAAGTCGGTTAGGAAACCCCTGGAGGAGATGGGAAAAGGCACAGGGGCCACCACCCTCTTCCTCATTCCTCCCCAACCCCCTCTTCTCTGTTATCAGTTTAGTAGATTGTTTGCATTCTGGCAGGATTTTTTCCTTTGCCAGCACTGGAGGCTGAGGGAGACAGCAGATGGCTTGCTCACAGCTAATTTGAGTGCATATTCAAGACAATAATCAGCTACAGATTGGCTTGGCAAACCCACCACTGTGGGAGAGGAGAGAGCACTGCTGAAGTCCACCCAGTCCCCACGACTTTGTCCACAATGGCTTTGCCAAGACACAGAGAGTTCTAATGTCACGACAACTTGTTTTGAAAGACACGTTACATGCATGAGCTGCCCGCCTTATGTCTTCACTGAACTACCCCATGTGAGTTCTGGAGCATTCCGCAGCGAGTTGCAAGCCTTCATCACTTGCCTTTCTTGCTATTTTCCCACCACCCGAGGCGCCTCAATGTGTAGGAATCAGCTCGTGCTCTTTCCAGACCGAACCCTGAAAGATGCCGGCGGCCTATGGGAAGTCCCCTGTATGACACAACACAGGCCTGCTCCATATCAGTCCAGTCAATGGTGGCCTCGGACAGCGATTGAGTCCTGGGGTTCACTGCTTTGGACACAGCAAACCATTAGGAATGCAAAGGGCACATCATTAGCCCATCGGCCCATTTCCATGACTCTTGGAATGCAAAGGGCACATCATTAGCCCATCTGTCCATTTCCACGACTCTTGACATCTCCTGTGACAGCAAATGAAGCCTCTGCCTACAGCTCCCTGGTTTTGTGTGATAACAAAGTGAAGCCAACTCCTCACTTGAGCCGAAATGAAAGCCGAGCTTCTATGAAAGCCCTGGGTTGAGCTCTCCGTCTTCAAATAGAGCATACACATCACTGCGCCCAGACCAGCACATACCAGTCTTGAAATACCCCACTGTGCATACCCACCTAGTCTGTTTTCCCTGAAATAAGAGGCATTCACTATAGCCATATCCTGACGCCTGTGTAACCATACTTAGGTCTGGACCTTATCCTGTATTCTGCGACCTCAGGCAAGTCAAGGTCTGTCTCTGTGATTTCTTTACTTCAAGAGCCACAGAAGACCTATGATGTTGTTAATGGTCACACTCCTTATCCTTAGTAGACTCTTAAGTGTGGAATGTAGGAGCACCTTAGAGAAACAGAACTCCAGAACCCTCTCAAGGTCTAATAAATTAAAACTTCTGTTTTCACAAGCTGCCCGGAACCCCCCCCCCGTGTGAGCTTGGGACAGCTACGGAGACTGAAGCAAAAAAGAAAGGAAGGCAGGCAGAATATAGTGGCACACGCCTGTAATCCCAGTACTCAAGAAGCAGAGGCAGGCAGATCTGTGAGTTCCAGTCTAGGCTACAGAGTGAGCACCTGTTTTGTTGATACCCATAGGAGGCCTGTCCCTTTCTGAACAGAAACAGAGGAAGAGTAGTGGGTTGGTGGGATTGGGGAGTGGGAGGAGGGGATGGGAGGAGAGGGAAGGGGAAACTGCAGTCAGGATGTAAAATAAACGAGTAAATTTAATAAACAAATGAATTAATCAATTAATAAAAATATTTAAGGCAAGATAATCAGAGCACAACCACTCACAGAGAGGAGCCTCTGCCCTGGAATCCACAGCTTCCATCTCCGGGAAAGCTGGGCATTCTCTAACCTTCACTCCATCATCCACGGGGAAAGAGGCAGAGGAGTTTACAGAGGTCAGCACTCTTGGGTTCCAACGGAGAGCAAAGCGAGTTGTCATGTCGGAGAAGAACCCTTGTTAAATCATTCTTCAAGCTCAGGAGGCAGCAAACAGCCTTTATTTTGCAATAGCAGCTGTCTCCCAGATTGGGATGGCTGACGTGACATTATTGTGTGAGCTAGGCTTAGCAGGATCTGTTAATTTCCCTGTGGATATTACCTGAGATGCAGTAAAAGGGCAAGGTGTAAGGTTAAGGGCAGGATCACCTCTTCCAGGTTAAAGGGCAAGCTCACCTCCTCCAGGTAACAGGGCAAACTCACCTCCTACAGGTTACAGGGCAAACTCACCTCCTACAGGTTACAGGGCAAGCTCACCTCCTACAGGTTACAGGGAAAACTCACCTCCTACAGGTTACAGGGCAAGTTCAACTCCTCCAGGTTACTGGGCAAGCTCCCCTCCTACAGGTTACAGGGAAAACTCACCTCCTACAGTTACAGGGCAAGCTCAACCCTTCCAAGCTACTTAGCAAGCTCAAGTCATCCAAGGCTTCAGGGTGAAAACTCAGCCCCACCCCCAAACCCCTTCCCCTCTCAGTGAGGAAAGGAAAGAACACAGTCTTGGGGACGGTCGGAGCCATCTGTGATGGTGTGGGCAGATGACGTTTTGTCTGGAAAGAATTCCTAAGCTGGAGGCTTGGTCCTCAGAGAAGGCTCACAGGCTGGGCCATAAAGGCATTGAGCTACATGGGGGATGTGAGGTCCTGTGTCATGTGTCCTGAGAGGGACAGATGTGAAAATCAGTCTTGTAGGAGCTTGAGCTGTCACCAGTGAGTCTGAACACACTCTCTGGGTAGCCGTGTAACCTAACCGGGCTGACAGGAGACAGCAGACCCACTGGTGGGTTCAGGTGGCCAAGGGGACAGGAATGTGCCTTTTGCCCAATATGATTCCATCTCTCAGAGCCTGAGAACACTGTTCTAGTGAAATACACAGGCACAAAAGATGATGCTGTACAGATACAGATGAGAAACCTTTGGTCACAATGCCAGAAACAGAAAGCAGCAAGGCAGCTGTCCCAGGGTAAGGAGGGAATTCTGCTTAATGGATTTCCTTCTTTTTGAGGGGTGGGTTCTGAGACAGGGTTTCTCTGTGCAGCAGCCCTGACTATCCCGAAATTCACTCTGTACATCAGGCTGGCCTGGAAATCACAGAGATCCACCTGCCTCTACCTCCCCAGTGCTGGGATTAAAGCTATGCGCCACCACTGCCCAGCTTAATGGAGTTTCTAAATTAGTACTTAATAGTTTCTGTAAGATATCCTGAGCTGTGTGTACGTGAATATACTCCATACCACTGAAATGAATACTCAGAATGTTTAAGGTGGTGACAATTAAGTTCACTTCCTGTTGCCTGCAGATCAAGATGCAGGACTCTCAGCTCCTTCTCTGGCACCATGTCTGCCTGTATGCCGCCATTTCCCACCATGAGGAAAATGGACCAAACCTCTGAACTGTGGTGTCATCCTCATGCTGTTTTATAACCTGGATGGCACTTCCACCGTGGAGTCAGTTGTGCAAAGGTCTGGTGGCCTACTAAGGCCTGGGGGCATGCTACAGTATGCTTAGATATTACATACTGGTTGCAAAAACAAACAAACAAACAAAAAAAGATGGTGAAGTAAAAAAAAAACATGTAATATGACACCACAAGTAAACGCAAAAACAGAGCTCGGTGTGCAGCTGAATGGACGAGGGCTTGCCTACCATGAGCAAGGCCCTAGGTTCATTCCTTGCACTGGGAGACAGACACACACACACACACACACACACACACACACACACTTTAAAGCTGCAAGGGAAAGGAGGGAAGGGTGCATGGGATCCTCTCCAGTTGAGCAGGGCCGAGAAACAGCAAGGCTGATAGATAGATAGGAAAGGCATGGCTCTGAGGCAGGTATTTGAGCCAAGTCACACAGAGTCTCTTTGTGGGGCTTCAGGCTTCAAGCCAGTGCCTTTGAAACCTCCAAAACTATTACAGACATCTGAATGGCTACTGGTCTAGACTCAAAGAAGCCGTGGAGAGGTGCCATGGAGCCCCTGTGGAGACTACCATAATTGTTTACACCACCAGGCTCAGCAAGCTTTGGTCTTTTCGGTCAGCCTGGTCAAGCTCAAGGCTTTCAGCACGGGTGGTCGCCTACACAGGGTTCTGGAGAGTACTGAGGAGAGCCCCACAACGTAATCCTGTCGGTAGAGCTACTCCAACTGAGCCTTAAAAAAAATGAAAACGAAGAAACTCACTTCTCGGATGCACGGGTCACACTTACTGTGTTGTTCCGTCGCGTGCGTTAGCGGGCACGAGGAGCCAAGTCACTAACGCTGGGGTATTCTGTGTATAGTAACGGCATCCCAGACACCCCGGCCCACCCACCTGCTCCATCCTGACTCTTCATGGAAAGACACCTGGCTGGATAACAGACAAGCCTGTCTACGGCTTGCCTTCTTCACTGGACGCACAAGGACGGTGGAGTCCCACGCTCCGCTTACCAGGGTCCGAATCCTCACTCTGGCTGGGTGTGGTGGCACATGCCTGTAATCTTGGCGCTCAGGGGGCTAAGGCAGGCGGGTTGCTTTGGGCTCTCAAACCAGTTCTTGAGCCTGGTTCGAAACACCACCCAGAAATGGGGTGGGAATGGAGGACAAGATCAGACTCCTACTTCAAATTTCAAATTTTTAATCTTTATCTTTTTCCTGGAATATGCTACAGGAAGCCCTCTTACCACACCGCACGGCAACCGGAAAGCCAGCGGCCAGCTGCCTGGCCATGAGCAGACAGTGTGCTGTGTTGCGTGGCTGAGACACGTCAGGAGCCTAGTGGGTTAGAAGCAGTCACTTTCACCTGAAACTTTACCAGGTTATAACCCCGTAAGCTGAAGGGTGGGAGTCCTTGTCACCACCTAGTTCAGAGAGTGAATGAGTAAAACGGGATTGCACCAGCTGGCAGTATGACTCCCTGAGTGTCAGCTCCTGTTTGGTAGAAGGGGCCGGGGTCTGTTGAGTGGTGTACACACACAAACACACCCATACAGCACCTGAACTTCTTGAAGAGAGGACCCCGTACCACCCCGAGTTCCCCAAGTATGAGAGATTCTCAATAAGCAACGGAAATGGATGAGGAATCCATGCCGCTCCCCACCAGGCAGAGGTGCTGTGGTCTGGCTCTAGGAAGCCTGGCTTACCCCTGCCTTCCTGCCAATCAGGAGTCCATTCGCAGACAGGGAGGGAGCGGGAACCACAGGAGTGGGTGCAGCCCACGGAGAAGGCCACAGCTGAGCCTCCACATAGCTTTCACAGGCCCCTCAGTGAGGCATGAAGGTATGTCCATGAAGGAACCTATAGCCCTGTCAAGAAAAACTCTTTCAGGCACAGTCCCTTCTCTGTGATTACCTTGAGGTAGTTCACAAGAGAAAGCCAGAGACCCCGCTAGTATCTACGGATTGTCTATTTCTACAAAAACAAATATTTACACGCAAGGTCCTCTCGTGGCTCAGGTGTCTGCACGCAGCTACAGATGTGTGTTTCTGCACATGTGTGTGAAGCCCATTGCCAAGCACCCATTCTCTTTAAGGTTTGCCCACTGGTTTTTTGAAAGGTCGCTCAGCGGGCTGATTGTGCCAGAAGAATTTACTCTATTATGTCTAGTGTCTTCCCATGATGCCTCAGGGAGAGCAAATGACAGGCCAAGATGGATGCAGAAAAGACAGCAGTCACTTCGAGGTTCTGCAAGCAAAGCCAGTCAGTCAGTCTGCCTTCTTCATTAAGCTATCAAAAGGCTAGGGAGAGGTGACAGGACCTGCCAGGAGCAACCAGTCAGCACACTGGACTATTTCTCACCATCCTGATAACGGAAACGGAAATGAAAGACTTGTGGCTGGGTAAAACAAGAAGGAAAACACTTTGAAGCAACACCAGCTACTCAACCCAACAAAAGACATGCCTGGCTACTTCAAACATCCAGTACACTTCTACCAGATCATCCTCAACGAGCGACGCTTCAAATGAAGGGATGGGGCCTCTGCTGCAGGGAGAAAGAAGCCACTCAAAGACGTTGTCAAAAGACAAAAGTTACATCAGTGCAGTTTTAATGGTCTTAACTGGCTTCCAGCATCAGGTGAATATTCTGAGGGACCCAGGGGAAGAGGAAAGCCTCAAGAGAGCAGGATGATAGGGCTCAAAACAGCAGAAGGATCGTCGCATAACAGAAAATAAGCGATTACTTAGAATTCAGCTTTGCAGGCGATTTGGGGGGGGGCAAGCATATGGGGGGCTGCACATGCGTGTAGAGGCCAGAGAACACCTCACACATCATTTCTCCAGCACGACTCACCTTTTGTGGGGGGGGCAGCGTTTCTTGCTGGCCTGGAGCTCCATAGGGAGGCTGGTCAGTGAGCCCTAGGGATCCACCTGTCTCTGGACCCCCAGATCTGGGATTACAAGGGTGGCTGCCACAGCCTCTTTTACTTGGGTTCCAGAGAACTAACTCAGGTCCTCATGTTTACAAAGTGAGCACTTTCCCCACCGAGCTGCCTCGCCAGCCCAACCCCCCCCCATTCCCCGTTACTTCTTCTGTGTACAGTTAAGCAAAAGGCACTTACTTCACTATAATGACAGGCACTATTAGTGTGTTTGCCCAGTTCGCAGCCCCTCCCTCTCTCTAATCCTGCTTTGGCCAGACAAATAGCCTCCACTCAGAATTTAGTTGGTGAATGCTGGTGTTCACCCCCCTGTACGGGCTCTCAGTCTGTTCACAACGATGGCCTCTAAGTGCTGTGTAACAGTCCGAGACTTTCTGGAGGAAGAGAAGGGGAAAAAAAGCTGTAGAGATTCGTGTCATCTCGGGGTTATAATTTCTTAATCCGCATGACTGTGCAACCTTATTTGGAAGAACAAGGAAGGCAGGGGATGATACAGGGAACACAGAAAAAGGCAGAGGCCAGAGGCCCAGGCTGTCCTCAGGCCCAGTCATGCCCTACGCCTAGGAGCTTCCAGACCTTCTCAAATGAGCCCCGCACATCCTTGGGCAGATGTAAGGTCACCAGGTGAGCATCGTTTTGAGCAGAGGCTTGATAAACACGGAACTGACAAAAACCACGGAGTTTCGGCCACCTCACCAGCCAGCTTCCTGAAAGCCAGAGGGGAAGGGAGACTTCCTCTTCCCCGTGCTCCAGAAGAGAAGCGTCCCTGAAGGCCAGAGCCCCTGAAGGCCAGAGGGAAAGCTGCAGGACACCAGCCCACCCTGACCTGACGCCAGCACTTCCATAATGTGACTTAGGTGCCCTTCTCACTCCATAGGGCCCCCGCTCCTCACAGAACACCACCCCAGCTCAACTCAGGAGGAGGCCAAGACGAAGAAAGGACTCTCCCTAAGCCTGGCTTTCCACCCCACAGGGAAAATTAGCTCTCCATTGCTTACTGAGAACCAGGGGAGGAAAATCCACCCCCACCATCTCTTCGAGGTCAATTTAGGTCCCCAAAGACGACTCATCAATTAAGTGCCTGCCACCCATGCATGAGGAACCCACATGATGTGGGATGCCCTTCTGTACCATTGGTTAATTAAAGAAGCTGATTCGGCCAATGGCCAGGCAGAATAGGGCCAAGCGAGAAATCCAAGCAAAGATACCAGGGGGAAAAAGAAGCCAGAGCCTGGGAGCCGCCAGCAGCAAAATGTGAGGCAATGAGCCACGAGCCTCATGGTTAAAAAATAAACTAATAGAAATGGGTTAGTTTTAAGTTGCAAGGGCTAGTTAATAAAAGCCTGAACCATCGGGCAAATATTTATAAGTAATATAAGCCTCCGAGTGGTTATTCAGGAATTCGCAGGCAGGAGAGAAACTTCTAGCTACACCCACAAATAGAAACCAATCCCAGCACTAGGGAAGAGAGCTAGGAGGGTACCTGGGGCTTGCTGGCTGGCCAACCGGTCTAGACAAATGTGAGAAGTTTGAGTTCAGTGAGAGACCCTGCCTCAAAGTAAAAAATGGAGAGCAACTGAGGAGACCCACTCTGACCTCCAGGCGCGCAGGCGCGGTGCGCACGCTCGCACATTCAAAAAGCAAATCAAAACCCGCTGGAGGTCGGGCGTGGCGGCACACTGCTAGAGACAGAAGTGTGAACCTGAGCAGGCCAGAGCAGGGCAACTCGAGCTACCTAAGTGCGACTCTGTAGGCGAGAAAGGGGGAAAGAGAAGGGGCAGAGGGAGAAAGGGAAGGAGGGGACCAAGGAGGCCATTCCTCACCAAAGGGGACCACCTAAGGAGCCACGCAGGCCTCGCTGGATCCTTCCCATCATGCTGTGTGCTTTCTCACGTAGCTGTTTCATGGCCTGCAGAGACAAAGACCCTGTCCCTTTGCGAAAGAGCAGTACCCGAGGCTAGGGCGCACCATTCCAGCCAATGAGCCTGCCCCGCCCCCACCCACGTCCTGTCAATCATCTGCACCACGAGAAGGCACTGCCCGATCGTCTACTGCCGTGCATCAGGGACCCAGAGAGCAAACCGAAGCCCTCTGTCCACCACCAGCAGCCTTCGAGGCCTTTGGTTACAGGGAAGCTTGCACTGGCTCTCCACAGGATGCCCCCCTGCTTGCCAGATCAGTAAAGATCAGTGCGTCTGTGCTGATCGCACGGGGCTACCGTGAAGAAGTGTGAGGTCACAACACCTGGGTTCCCCCACACACGGTACATGCGCTCAGGCGCTGTCCACTGTCAGGAGTCCCCAGAGGGGGAACTGAGAATGTGAACGGCAGTTCCTCCGCTCCCGAGTGGTAATTAGGATGGCCCCACTCACCCTTACTGCTTCTTTCACAATGTCTCATTTTCCCATTTATCGTCTCTTTAGAGCAAAACAATACCCAGTGGTGACATGGACTGGTGAGTACCTCCACTGCTTTAAGTAACAATTTCCCCCAAGTACTGCTGAATCATGTTGATATAGAACTCACCCACCTTTTAGCTAGCCAGTAATTGTTAATAGTGTGCATTTGCAGGGCGCCTACTGGATTTAATAGTAATGTGAAGAAACATCCAGTGCTTTGTGGGCTTTTAAAATTGGGAGGTGATTTTTAATTATTTGAGACGTCAAATATTCTCTCTCTCTCTCTCTCTCTCTCTCTCTCTCTCTCTCTCTCTCTCTCTCTCTCTCTCTCTCTCTCTCTCTCTCTCTCCCTCCCTCCCTCTCTCTCCCTCCCTCCCTCTCTCTCCCTCCCTCCCTCTCTCTCCCTCCCTCCCTCCCTCCCCCTCTCTCTCCAGACTCAACTAGAAAGCCCATGCTGTCTTAGGATCCTGGAGCCTCCTCCATACTGGGATTACAGACCTGTTTCGCCACAGCTGATTCTGGGGCAGGGTTTCTGATAGGGCGAGGAGGGATGGTTCGAGCACTATACTAAGACAAGAATTATATGCTTGGGAGCATTTTTCTGGGGTGGGTACATCTTTAAATTATACTCAAAGGAACTTCCGAACTATTAAGCTAGAGTTTGCTCAGCCTCCAGTGAAGTTTCCCAATCGGGTTCCTTCTCTGCATTCCACTGAAGACATCAAAACCCAGGAAGAAGTCTAGCGGAGGTGTTTGCCCATGTCCCTCCCTGCCCATGAGTGACATCACATCCTTTCTTTTCCTCTTTCTGTCATTACTCTCAACCGTGGGATATTAAAAAGAAGCGTGTGTGTGTGTGTGTGTGTGTGTGTGTGTGTGTGTGTGTGTGTGTGTGTGTAGTGTGCTAAGAGCTGAGACTGTATCTACATTCTTATGGGACTCATGACATCCTTTGGGGCGATCACATAAACTGGCAATCAGTGGCGATACCATTAGATTCATTGTATTTTAATATGATCAATAATTACATGATAGCAGTTAAAACGCACAGACTATTAGCTAAGAGTAAGAGACTGCGCAGACCAAAAAAACATCTCCGACCATTTATCTCCACACCATGACACGAAAAAGCCAAGACAAAGAAACACTCCGCAAAGGCTGGGGAGGGGACTCAAAGGGGTACATACAGTACTTGCTACCCTAACGCTGGGGACCTGAGAGCAAATCCCCAGGACCCCCATTGGGCACAGTCACACACATCTGTAATCTCAGTGCTCCTGCAGCAAAAGGGAAGACAAACACAGGAAGACCCTAGGAGCTTGCAGGCTGGGTAACCCGGTGTGCTCAGTGGAAATCAACGAAGGGGTCTTGCGTCAGGCGAGGCCGTAGGCAAAGACTGACAAACAAGGTTACCCTCTGGTTTCCACACTGTGGCATGTACGCATCCACAGTCACACCAGGAATGTATTCACTGCATGCACACACACACACACACACACACACACACACACACACACACACACACACAAGAAAGCAACTCTAGAGTCAGACAGCTGGGATTTTTGTTGGTCTCTTATCTAGCTGCCCGTTGAAACCCAAACATGAATAACACCCAGGACTAGATTTCGAACATCGGCACAACATGCACAATTATGCACTTTGCTCAAAGCACCATGACCAAAAGCAACCTTGGGGAGGAGAGGGCTTGCTTCAGCTCACGCTCTGTCACTGAGGGAAGTGAAGACGGTAACTCAGAGCCGACGCAGAGACCGTGGAAGGGTGCTGCCTACTGACTTGCCCTTTGTGGCTGGTTCATCCCGCTCTCTTATAGAACTCAGCACCGCCCATCATTAAACAAGAAAATGCCTACAGGTCAACCTCTCAATTGAGGTTCCCAAATAACTCCAGCTTAGGCCAACTTGACTAACAAGCTAATCAGTGTATCACTTGATCACAACACCTGAGAAAGGCCACTTATGGGAGGAGGGGCTGGTTTTGGCTCAAGGGTTGAGGGAACACAGTTAATCGTGGCAACAGGGGAAGACAGCTATGGCTCCTCAACAGTCCACGTCTCCGTGGAAAAAGGAAGCAGAGACTGACCAGGAAGTAGGGAGAGGCTACAAACCACACAGCCCACTGTGCCCACTTCCTCCCATAAGGCTGCACTTCCCAAGGTTCAACCCCCTGGGGACCCAAATATTCAAATGCACGAGCCTGTGAGGAATGTACCTTAAAATGGTACACTGCATTGTAGAAAGACAATTGTAGACTTTTCTTCCTGCACTAGGCAAAGAGATATCACCATGCTGGTGTCTGCCAGGTATGCCAGGAAATGAGTCTATATACTATATCTCCCACCCTATTTTAAAGCCGTTTCCCTGTCAGGGGTGGGGCTGGTACATTCCCCCTTCCTGCAAAATCCCTCCCTGATCCTTTGTGGGATACTTGGCCAGGTTCAGAAGGAAATCCTAGGTCCAGAGAGTCATAAGAGCTGTGGTGTACTGAACAACGGGGGTTGGAAACCCACACCCAATGGTGAGAGAGATTCCTGCATGGCAGCATCACCTTCCTGTTGGCTGTCCAGGTCAGGCTCCGGGATCCCTACCTGGCCTGGGAGGATGTGGGGCCACAGTTAAGGTCAGGCAAGCCCTGCACAGTATCACATCTCCGAGACTAGCAGGGCTGAAAGCTGAGCTGGCCAGGCAAGCCTCCTCGGTGTTATCTCAGAATCTGTTCTTGGGTATCACAGGACCTCCTCACCCTAAAAGCCCATGGCTTGCTGCTAGCAGAGATTACCCCAGAGAGGACTTGCTCATCAAGATCTCAGCTGAGATGGCCCAGAACCATCTGAGACTTGCATCTGAAGCAGGCTAGACTCTCCGTCTGGCAGCCAGGCTCACCTCTCAGAGAGGGCAGAAGACTGTAACGGTTATCTCCAGAATGCCCTCCTCTCTGCACAGGTACTCTGGTTTGATTACAGCTTCTCCGTGTTACCGTATCAGGACCCACTCTACCCTGAAGGAGGTCATGGTGCTCACGGCTTTCTGATGCCTGAATGCTGAGTCCCAGGCTCGACCAAGGGACTTAGATGGGGCCTCCAGGCTCCTCTTTCCATTTTATCTGCAGTTCTGGGAGTTTCTGTTCCTGTCCTGTCGTTTCTCACCAGTGGCTTGGGAATGAAGGACAATCCCCCCTTTCCTTGCTGTCCCTGGTAACAGGCTGTCAAGCTTTGTATCTTCAAGGGATCCATCATTAACGACACGGGCAAACCATAAAATCTAAATTAACATGATGAGGTGTCTTAATTGGCTTACCACTATAACAGGATACCCAAGACTAGGTAATTCATGAAGAAAAGAGAATGACAACTTGGCTTCATGTTTCTGGAGGCTGATGGTGCCAGCATCCGCCTGAGGACCACGTGTTGCTACAGACATAGGAGAAGAATGGAAAGGTAAGCAGGCATGTGTGAAGAGGAGAGAGGAGGGCCTAACACACTCCCGTGAGGAAATTATTGAACCATTCAAGAGTTTTAATGAGGTCAGGCCACACTCATGATGTCATCAGTTTGAAGAAATGGGACCCAGGTCTTATTAGCACTGCTTCCTGGTACAACAGAGTGACAGAGAGGAAAGGCTGCCAAGGCATCTGGGGGTTCAATACTCAACCCTGGGTTAGCCTCACACCACCGGTGTTAGGGTGCATATGCAAAAGAAACAAAATCGTATGTTCTCAAAAAAAAAAAACACTCCCAGTAGACCAGGCAGAGTGAATCATGGGAAATGCCTGTTCAAAAGGAGAAGATGGAGATGATGGCATTCACTAGTTAATTACATTAAACAACTCAAACCAACCACCAACACAAGAAGTAAATTCACACAGGTACATTCTTCACAGCCTCAACATTGCTGGCAGCTCCCCCAAAAACAGGTTCAGATAGTCTGACTCACGAATGGGTGGCCCAGGCTGGGAAATCCCAGCAGACGTGTAAACAAAGGCTTCACCACAGGATGACCAAGAATGAAGTCTATACTCTGCCCCTCCAGAGGACAGCCAAGGATGAGGAGGCCTGGCTCAGAGGATACATGCACTCAGTTAAGAACACGGTCCTGACTGTTGGACCCTTCCCCCATAGGGATCTGCTGACCAGCTTGTGACTAGGAGCTCATTTCTTGTTCCCCTCCTTCCAATAAGGCCTGAATGCAAGTTCCTGTTATCCGCCCATCCTTATTGCTGGAGGGGCCTGGGAACGTGAACTTCCCAACTTGGTAGTTTTCCAGCGGGCCTGCTAACTGGTATATAACGCTCCCCTCTTGTTGCAATAAATGGCATTCTCCTTGCAAGAATGACCCGCTGCCTTTTGTCTTTATTTCAATCCTCAGGCTCTCGCCCGAATCCTCGAGAAGCGTTGTAGCCTGAGTGCTACACCTGACAGTCTCCAGAGCCAGTGGTAACCCAGAGTCTCTGTGTGTGCACGTACATGCTTGCTCTCAAGGGTGCCTTTGTAAATGGAGGCCAGAGAACAACCTTGGGTTTCTTTCTTCAGGCACCATCTACCCCTTTTCTCTTCTTGAGATAGTGCCTGTCACTGACCTGGAATTTGCCAAGTGAGCTGTGCTAGCTGGCCAATAAACCCCCAAATTCATGTCTCCACCATGCTGGAATTTTACGGTCTCTGGCCCCAAGTTGTTTTAATGGCCTTCTCACTTTACCCCCTGAACTATTTCCACTTTCCCCCGAGCTATCTTCCTAACCTCCTGAATATTTTTTAAAGATTAGTTCCTGTTGGAGAATCAAAGAAATAATTTTAGTGTTTGGTATAAACTTTAAAAAAAAACAGTGTAAATCAATTCCACTTTTCAGTCACCAAATGTGTTTTATTGATCACGTTACTGAGCTGATATTTTGTAGGACAGACATAATAAGAGAAAAATGTAGCCCAAAGAACGGTGAGCAGGAAGCAGAGAGATGGTGAAGGAAGAGAGGGATAGGGGGTAGGAGTACCTCTCCTCACTCTCCTCATCTGAAACCAACCACCTTGTCTCCAGGGTGTGTGCACATGTGTGTGGTTTCATGTCAGAAGCTTTGATTTGGAGCCTTTCTGACCTCAGAATAGCTGTTCCTTCCAGGGTTGGTCTATGCAGGGAGACAGAGAGACAGCCTTACACACACACACACACACACACACACACACACACACACACACACACACACACACACACATCCAATCCAGACTTCTTACCAAACGACTGCATTGTGACAGGAGAGCAACTTACTAACATCTGCTACCTGTGTGCTGCAGGAGATGCATCATCCCATGTGTCTGTGAGCTGCAGGAATGCATCATCCCAAGTGTCTGTGAGCTGCAGGAGATGCATCATCCCATGTGTCTGTGTCCTGCAGGAGATGCATCATCCCAAGTGTCTGTGTGCTGCAGGAGATGCATCATCCCATGTGTCTGTGTGCCGCAGGAGATGCATCATCCCAAGTGTCTGTGAGCTGCAGGAGATGCATCATCCCATGTGTCTGTGTCCTGCAGGAGATGCATCATCCCAAGTGTCTGTGTGCTGCAGGAGATGCATCATCCCATGTGTCTGTGTGCTGCAGGAGATGCATCATCCTGTGGGGACACCAGACCTTGAGCAGAAACCCACTTCCCCTTCGGCCTGGGAGCAGGCAGCTGTGAGATAATGTTTACTGAAAACAATTCAGTGCTATAAAGCTCTTGATAGGGCTCCGTTAAGGGCTTGCTCACTGAAACACCATGACTTTGACACCCCATATGGCTAGATGCTTCTTCCTGTTCCCCCTGCTGTGTCTGGGGCCTGAGATTAAACCACCAGCCAGGAGGGTGAGAAGTCTGGGAGAGCTGTTGGAGAATTGTATGTAGATGGATGACAGAAGTCCTTAAAAAGGAAAGCATTTTTCTTGGGGAGCTCTGCTCCTAAGCCAACTTGGGAAGCATAAAGTTTTCTTAAAGCAACCGACCTGTCTCTGTATCATCTATCCCGACCACCTCGCTACATTCTTGGATGCAGGCTGCACAGCAGGTGCGACATCATCCCAAGTGTCTGTGTGCTGCAGAGTATGCATCATCCCATGTGTCTGTGTGCCGCAGAGGATGCATCATCCCAAGTGTCTGCGTGCTGCAGGAAATGCATCATCCCAAGTGTCTGCGTGCTGCAGGAGATGCATCATCCCATGTGTCTGTGTGCTGCAGGAGATGCATCATCCCAAGTGTCTATGAGCTGCAGGAGATGCATCATTCCATGTGTCTGTGTGTTGCAGGAAATGCATCATCCCAAGTGTCTGCGTGCTGCAGGAAATGCATCATCCCATGTGTCTGTGTGCTGCAGGAGATGCATCATCCCAAGTGTCTGTGTGCTGCAGGAAATGCATCATCCCAAGTGTCTGTGTCCTGCAGGAGAGGCATCATCCCATGTGTCTGTGTCCTGCAGGAGATGCATCATCCCAAGTGTCTGTGTGCTGCAGGAGAGGCATCATCCCAAGTGTCTGTGTCCTGCAGGAGATGCATCATCCCAAGTGTCTGTGTGCTGCAGAAGATGCATCATCCCAAGTGCCTGTGTGCTGCAGGAGATGCATCATCCCAAGTGTCTGCGTGCTGCAGGAAATGCATCATCCCAAGTGCCTGTGTGCTGCAGGAGATGCATCATCCCAAGTGTCTGTGTGCTGCAGGAGATGCATCATCCCAAGTGCCTGTGTGCTGCAGGAGATGCATCATCCCAAGTGGCTGACAGGAGATTATTAACAGCAATTTGCTGGTCTGCTCCACACCATTTCTGGAGTTCATTGTGCACCTCACACTTCCCCAGAAAGCTTTGTCTTCAGAGAGAAACACCAGGCTCCTGGAAGCCTGGGAATTTCTGATAAAAGGTATTAAATGGCTGGGTGTCATAGCACGGGTCTCAGCAGTCTGGAAGCAGAAGCAGGCAGACTTTTTTTGAGTCAGAGGCCAACCTGGCCTACACAGCACCACCCCCAGCCAAAGTGGAGGGTGGGGGGTGTTAAGTGTGCTTTAAAAGCCTCAGCTGGTCTGACTGCTCCATATTTGTGTCAGAATTATAGGGGAGCTGACAGCATCTTCAAGATAGGAAGGTAAAAGTCCAAAGTAGCCAATCCAGAGGAGAGGCACCACCCACAGTGCTGAAGATGGGCGGGTTCCTTCTCAAGTCTGACAAGATGTGTGCAATGATTTTAAATCCACGATTCTTAATCTTTCCTGAATTTCGGAGCATAGGAAGGAAGCTAACATTATGTCACTATTAAACGCTCACCTAAAATTAAGCACTGTCTATTTTCCCCACATTTCCAGTTTGAAGTCATCACTCTCCAAGGGGGGGGCTGGAGAAAGGCACTGCCTGTGGGGACCACCAGGACCTTACTATTAAACACAAAGGTCACAGTGTAGCATGGCAAAGCACACCTTTAATGTCAGCACAGGAGGATTACAATGAGTTTGAGGCCAGCCTGAGCTACATAACCAGGTACAGGCCATCCAGGGATACATAGTGAGATCCTGTCTCAAAAATAAGTTAAAAAAAATGTTACAGCCATTAGCACTGCAAAATTACTTGCTTTCCAAAATGTGAGGATTGTATCTTGAAAAGAACGCTAGATACATTTTCTGGGAGGTATGTATAAACATAACTATGCACACAAAGAAGCTATTACTATGCGTGCATGTGCACAAGTATGAATGGAAATAGACATACATACACACACAAACACACACACACACACACACACACGATCACATATTTTTTCAGGTACTACCTATTACTATTTATTTGTTCACTTACTTATGAATTTGAGGGTTTTTTTTGTTTTTTTTTTTTTTGTTTTTTTTTTTTTTGTTTTTTCAAGACAGGGTTTCTCCGTGGCTTTGGAGGCTGTCCTGGAACTCACTTGGTAGTCCAGGTTGGTCTCGAACTCACAGAGATCCGCCTGCCTCTGCCTCCCAAGTGCTGGGATTAAAGGCGTGCGCCACCAACGCCCGGCTGAATTTGAGTTTTTTAAGACAGGGTTTCATGTAGCCCAGACAAACTCAAGGCTAGTCTTTCATTTTTGATCCTTCTGCCTCTGCCTCCCCAGTGTTAGGACTTCAGGCATAAGCTCCCATGAGACCCATATGTTCTTTATATATATGCCTTATGAAGCTTCCCCTGCCCATGCAAGCCACAATTGAAAATGGAGGTTTATCATCGTGCCAATCAATGATGAAGCAACAAAAGTCCCGACTGATGCTTCACTGACACAGTGAGATCATAGGTAATCTTTTTTTTTTCTCCACTTGATTTTCTAAAGCTTGAGAAATGAGGGGCTGGAGAGGCAACTCAGCAGTTAAGAGCACTGGCTGCTCTTGCAACGGACCCTGGCTCTATCCCCAGCACCTATTTGGCAGTTCACAAATGTCTGTAACTTCAGTTCAAGGGGATCCAGTGTCCTCTTCTGGCCTCTGCGGACACCAGGTACATACATGGTATCGAGGCATATATGTAGGCAATACACCCAGACATATAAAAAACACTTTAATGTTTAAGCTTGCATAGCAAACTGTGCTGCTCCTACCGTTTAAGCTAATCTACCACATGCTCATTCATGCATGACTCTTTTTGGAGACTATACCTGAGATCGTTTTGTAGCAAGACCCACTGGGCACTGTGTATTTACAATCTGTGCCTCTATTATCTCAACATGAGCTTGCCGTTAAATAACAGAAACCATTAATTAAAGGTCACGCAGTGTCTTTAGAGTCATTCGTTCTTAAAACCTCTGGCGCAGTATTTTAACAAGCAGGACCCAAGCTCACACAGCTATGATGTTTTAATTCCGGGCATTTAAAAAGGGGACTCTTTCATCCCTCTCCCCTAGTTTGTATCACCTTACCCAGCTCACAAGGTGCACTGTAGAATTCCTCAGATAAGTGACATCACAGAAAAGCATGGTGGAATGAAAAGACGGTCCTGAGAACCGGTGTTGTTCTTAGTGGCTACGTCAGAACACATTCCTGTCTTCAGAAAACACTGCTCAATGCATTTAAAGAAACTGGGTCAGGGCTGGGGATGTATGTGGCTCAGTCGATCAAGTACCTGCCTCACATGCAAGAGGCCCTGGGTTCTGTCCCCAGCACCCCATAAACCGGGTATAATGAGACATGCCTGTAATCCCAGCACTCGAAGAGTGGATTCAGGCGGTCACCCACAACTGCAGAGAGTTCCAGGCCAAAGTGGACAGCCAGAGACCCCATCTTGAATACGGGGGTGGGGGGCGGGGACAACCAATAGTTGTTAACTGTAACTAAGTATGAGGGGAGAAAAACAATGTGCTCACTAAGCTGCTGCTTTTGCCCCCCCCCCCACTTCCCCTCATCACCCTTTCCTGGGACAAAGGCCCCCTTCCTTACTGGATCATTGGTTCTACAGAGCCTCAGCTGACCCATCTCAGCCACCGTAAAGCACTGTTTTGCATATAATGAAACTAAGCAGTGTTTTTCAAGGTCTTCTACGTTGCATTTCAAACTTGCCTCACACACCAGATCCTAAATCATAACTGTTGAAAAACAATTCCCAAAGAACTGTTTGATTCACTGCAGAAGCAATGAAAACGACTCATTTTTCTCTTGCCACCACAGTCTGATTGCAGGGTTCAATTATAGGAAGACAGGCCAACTAGCCAAGCTACAGGAGAATCTCATTTTGTAATTATGACATCATTTCACGGATGGCCACGGGCTCTGCCACGGTGAGGGTGGGAAAGCATGTTATTTGAGGCCTAGCGGCGGCTACACATCCATCCACACTTAAATACGGAACTCCAAATCTGAAGCTGTGCATGAGAGAGGTCACACAGCATTTGTCTTTCTGGCCCTGGGTCACCTCACTCAGTAATTCCAGTTGTACCCATTTTCCTGCAAATATTATCATTTCTGTCTCTTTGGATGCTGGGTGGAATTCCACTTTGGGTATGCACCGCATTTTCATCATCCACTCATCAGCCGGTGGACATACAGACTGATTCCATGTCCCAGGTATCACTAGTGAATACAACAGCAAGGAACAATGAACACGGACGGACACGCGGGTGTCACTGCCATAGGGCCCTCTGGGTGGTATGTACCAAGAGTGGTATGGCTTGATCGTGTGGCAGTTCTGTGTTAACCCTTTCAAGAAACCTTCACGTTGGTTTCCAGAGGGTCTCCACACCCTTCTGCACTACCAACAATAGTGGATGAGGGCTCTCTGTTCCCCAGCACCTCACCAGCATCTGCTCTCATCTGATTCTATGGGCTGAGATGACGACGGCATCTCCAAGTGGTTTCGCTTGGCACTTCCCTGGATGCTGATGGTAGACAGCATCATTTTTAAAAGGAGCAGAGGAAATATCTTACCTGGCCGGGCGGTGGTGGCACACGCCTTTAATCCCAGCCCTCGGGAGGCAGAGGCAGGTGGATCTCTGTGAGTTTGAGGCCGGGCTGGACCGATAAGCCTCCAAAACAATACAGAGAAACCCTGTCTCGTAAAAACCAAAAAAAAAAAAAAAAAAAAAAAAAAAGAAAAAGAAAAAAGAAAATATCTTACCTGAAGAAAACAACAGCAACAAAATGTAATTGCATCAAATTGGGAAAACACTAACATGCTAAACACACACACACACACACACACACACACACACACACACACGCACAAAGATTTTAACAACAAAAACCTATCGCATTAGCAATAGCAACAGCTGTGTAAGTCACAACGGTAGGTTGATATGTATGTAAAAGGTAGTTTGTGAAGATGTGCCCTTGAGAGACACTAGCAATCATCCATCTGCAATCTAAAGATAAACTCACACTTCTTTCCTACATTTTGTTCTCGTCTTAGACACCAAAGAACAATTCCAAAAACCTGATCTACAACCGGCTGCGGCCGTCTCTCTCCATCATTCCTCTGGTGCTGGAAAGAAAGAGCCGCTGACCCCTGACGAGAATGTTCATTCTTCGGGGTAAGTGTGAGTCAGGAAACTGTTCATCAGGGATCAAACATAGCAGGCAATACTCATCTAACTAGAAAGATACTCTTCCTGGGGCCAAAGAGACGGCTTGGTGGGTAAGTGAACACAGTTCTACTGCAGATCACCCAGGCTCTGCTGCCAGCATCCCCAAATCACGCAATCCACAGACCGCTCATAACTGCAGCTCCAGGGGGGATCCCGCACCTCTGGCCTCCACTGGCACCTGCCCTCACACGCAATCCCTACACACAGCCACATAACAACTAAGAAGTGTAAAGACCTCTCTCCTCATATGCTCGTGCGGCTCTCACACCTCCCTGGAGAAGTTTCCTGGCACAGTGGACAGAAGCCAATGCAGACACTCAGCCGGTCAAAGTGCAGAGAGTACATGACCGGCCATCGGTACTCAGGCACAAATGCGTCTACCCCGCATCCCCTCCCACAGACGCAGGGGACCATCACAGAGGAGAGGGTGGGAAGATGTAAGATCCAGAGGCCAGAGAGGACCAGAGGTAAACCGTGTCATCTGGGGGTGACAGAACTACCTCATCCAGGAACTCCCAGCGGCTGTGGTTGCCGGCCTAAGACCTGCATTGGTTCAAGCCACACAAGGTGTCCTAGCATAAAACTGCAATGGGTTCGTGAGCCCCAACCCCTAACCGAGGAGCTGTGGACAGATCATGGCTTCAGTGGGTGTGACCACTGGTGGGCTGACCGCCCCAGGAGGTGGCACACACACAGGAGCACATGGGCAGCACACATTGGAGTCAAATCAACTCTCAAATTCAAAACTGAGGAGGACACAAAGCTGGAAGACAGAGAGGCAAGGATGAAACTTGGGGTGGACGTAGTCAAAATGCACCGTGTGAGGGTTTCAAATAAATAAAAGTGTACCTAGAGAAATATCCACTAGTAAGAATGTGGTAAACTGACCTAACTTACCCTGATTTTAGTAGAATGTACTTTGGGAGTTTTTTTTCCTTCATACCCATAAGCATGTTTTGCCTGTACACCGCACACATGCCTGGTGTCCAGAGGTCAAGGGTATCGGATTCCCTGGAATTGGAGCTACAGGCAGAGTGGTTAGGGACTACACTAAAGACCATGGGGACAAAGCTAAGCAAGTGTCCTTAACTGCTGAGCCATCGCTCAGGCCCCAATCCAAATGTTTTTGATGGATTGGAGCTACGGTAATAACTTTGTCCCAGAGTCCCATCTGGGCTCCATTATTAAGTAAAAATAAATTGCTGGATAATATGCATATATAACATAACCTCACCTCCGCAAACCCAAAGTGGGGGTTATTTCTTTATGTGTGTGTACATGTAGAAATGTAAGGAAATGAGTGCAAAAAGCTTTATAAAAATTTCTTAAAAAGCACGTTCTACTTGATGCTGTGATTTTTTTTTGTCTTCTTCTAAAAATATGTTTGACAAGGTACACACGTGAATATTTTTACTGTTTGGAAAACCCAGTGTCCTAATTAAAATGTGGTGATGCTATATTCTTCTAAGCAATATTCATTCCTGTGGAGGGATTGGTTTGTTTTAAAAGCTTAAAATGGATTTCTGTGACATGTCTGCCTCTGCCTGAATTTCTATCCAACCATTATTCAGGGGTCAAGTACACCCTAAGCATAAAGACAATAAAGACACGGCCACTCAAGAGGCACGCAGTGCTGGGGAAGTCAGCTCACTCACTCAGCTTGTCTGCCATGCCCACACAACATCCCATGGGCCACCCTAATCAAGCTAAGTTAAGAGCTCAGGAAAAGGCTCTGCCTGTCTTGAGAAGCATGTACAACCTAAGCACCCTAAACTACAGAGCCCTGCATCCTAAAGCAGAAAGCAGACACTGAGTATGGCTAGGTAATACTACAAATCTGGAGTCTTCCTGGGGAGGCAGTGCAGGAGGGCTGGAGGAGGGGGGGATAGTATTTAAAAAAAAAGCCCTGCTCACAAAAATAATAATAACAAGAATAAAGAAACAACTGTCTTAAATTTCAGTAATTATTTCTTTAGAGACAATCTCCTATGTAGCCCCAGCTGACCTAGAAGTCAATGTATAGACCAGGCTGGCCTTGAACTCACAGAGATCATCCTGCTTCTGCCTCCAGGAGTGCTGGGATTAAAGGCGCGCACCATCAGGCCTGCCAGTAACTCCTCTAACACACTGTAACTCCCATTTGCAAAAAGACACAAGTTAAGCCAACATGTAGAGTTCTCATGAGAGTTCTCCACGTGGCTTATTGGGGCAATGGCATACTATTTAGAATTTAACCATATACAGGCTTTCTAATAAGCGACGCAGTCAGTACAGTTAATTCCTAAAACAGAATAAAAAGTCAGCAAACTGTTTATAAGACTCAGCCGTTACCTGTTGACTTGTAAACACTTACATTGCTACTTGGCTAACCGGATGGAGGCTGTGCGTTCGTCGGCCATGGTTTTCTCTGCAAAACCATGAGAACTTCTGAACGGAAAGCTGTTGGCATGAACATTGGGTCTCCCTGACTTAGTGTTTTAAGAGAATTCTGTTCAAATAACACGTTTTAAGAACAAAGAGCTGTGCTGTCAGGTTTGGGGAATTCGGGAAAGGCCTTCAGTGAAAAGATCACAGTACTGAAGGTCAATGGCTGCCTCATTGACAGGACAAGGATTTGCAAACCAAGCCAGCACACTCAGCTACGTGGGAAATAACCTGACATGAACGGCCATTCTCTCTGGGAGGTGGCAGAATGAGAAGTGAAAATTATACCAGTTTCCTTCCTAATGGCTGCTATATGGGGGGGGGGGGGGATCTGTCATTTTACAATATACTTGGAAAGAGCAGACCCTAAGCCCCTCTCTGGAGCTACCATTTGGCTCAATCATAAGACAACACTTCCGTGAGAAATTAACATCTTGAATTCCCTATGCAAAGATGGCCTTAGTGCTCATTTAGATGCTGACACTGAGATTACAGCTTTGGCTTTAATTAGAACCCTTTTGACCTTAAAGTAAAGCTGGGAAGACACGGAAGTCTTTAAGCCCTCAGCAGCTGCAGAGCATCTTAACCAGTGAGACAGCTGGGATTCCCATGGGGGGGGGGTGTTTGGAAGCTGCAGCAGCCACTACTTTCACAAGCAGGAACACACCACAGCTCCCCAACTCCCAGCCCCCCCCTCCCCCTCCAGTTTGCCTGGGGCTTTGCTCTCTGATGTTTATAGCTTTAGGGGCCTGATATCACCAGGCTGCACCTCCTTGGCCTGGAAGTAATCTAATCCCCCCCCATGCCAAGACTGTCTACTAAGTTTACAGATGCACATTTTATAGCCACATCCGGAAGCCTCCTCCATCAAAAGCAGGCTTCACAGCATCCTTTCTGGACATCTCCATGGCTCCCCCAAAGGCATGCCCTATCGATCACAAGCCCTAAACACAAGCAAGATGCCCCACACATGTTTTACATACACACGTGCACTCAGTACATGGATCGCATGCAGAAATTCATACACCACCACATCCATCTCCCCCATCTCTCTCATACACACACACCAGTTATTACCACATGCTACACAAACAACATATATTCAAAATCATACACACACAACAAAACATAAACATATAGACACAAAGCACTCATTACACACAGTATACAATTCATACACACACAAATCTGCTTTGCCCACACAATATGACAAGTAGAGCGAGTTACAGATTTGCTACATAGCTGTTGATGTCCGTTGGCTACTGGACAACTTGCAGGTCCAGTAAGAGTGTATTTCATGGGCTGGAGAGGCGGCTCATCAGTAAAGGGCACTGGCTGCTCTTCCAGGGGGACTGAATTCAGTTCCCAGTGCCCACACAGCGGCTCATAACTGCCTGCAACTCCACTCCAGTGGCATACACATAAATAAAATATTTTTTTAAAAAGGGCATTTCTTTCACTTTAGCGTTTCTTTCGCTTTAAAGTTTTCAAAGTAAAATTTAATTTTAAAACAACTATCCATACCTCAGATGATAAAGTTATACTAATACAAGAGCAAAGTATAAAATGACAGGTTAATGTAAAACTATTCCCTATCCCTGAATTTATACTGTTACTGGGACCACAAAAAAAAAGTAATGTAGTATTCTGAGAAACAAAGGAAGTACTGTCCAATACTGGTTTTATTTAAGAATTATATAAGTTGGGACCAAAGAAGGGAGCCAAAACTGACTGGAGTGTTTTACTTATTATTAAATTATTGCTTATGTACTTATGAATAAACGTATTGATTCAGTGTAAACTGTCATCTTCAAAACACTTTACAATTCCCACATAACTTGTGGATTTGTTCTCTTTTTCCAGCCAATTCAGCTGTCAGAATTTAGGCTCTTGGTTTTTACACCAGTACAGACAGATCAAAGCTTTGACCCCTTCAGCTTTCCCTGGAGGAAAGGCTGTCTGTCTCACAAGCGCCTCTGAGTCACATGTTCTTTCTTCTCTGTCCTCAGAACACTTTGGTTTGTACACAGGGACTGTGAAAGGCCAGGTGGTGCTAGCTCATCATGAGGACACATGTGCAAACCCCCTGTGCTGTGTAGATCCAAAGAGAAAACAGAAAACGCACTAAGCCTTGGAGGAATTCCAGGCTGGGACCTCTGTCTTTAACCCAGAGGCTGTTGGCTGCCCCAGACTCTTGACCTGGAAGGCACCCTGGGATTCAGTTGAACAGAAGGAAATTGGGGAGGCTGAAGGCAGGCAGGTGTAGACTGCGGGACACTTACAGGCAGAAGAAAAAAACTTACTAGTACTGAAAGTATTGAGGATTGCCTTAGTAGCACAAGGAATGCCTTGCATGTAGGACCTCTAGCTCAGATTTCCAAAACTACTGAAAGTGATAAAATAAAAGTAAACCATTTAGATATGCCTTTCTTAGGAGGCCAACTGTCATGGGCCAACCTTCTGTTTTATATGTGCCTACTCTCCCTTACTCCAGCACACACAGGCAAATAAAAAGTGCCTCAAGTGTGCACCCATCTTGGCAGAAGGACATTTAGTATATTGCCTCGTCTATTTATTGAAAAAAAAGAGTATATATTTTATATAGTAGTTTTGTCAAGAATTGGTGAACAAAGTTGATGAGCCTGTATGCCTCTAAGATGTGCCCGGCCATTCTTGCAAAACAAAGGCACAAGGGACTCTGAGGGGCAACGCATTTCAATGAAGCGGAGACAGAAGAAAATCATACTTACAGGCAGTATTACCACATTAGTTGAACCTGCCGGGATATGAACTGCCAGTCATTTACAGTAGGAGGTACTGGCCCCTCTGAAGAGCAGTTTCAATTTTATACCCTTTTAAAAATCACAACCCAGTGGTAGTCTGAGTTATAACCCTCAGTTCCTGCAAAACACAGAGCTGGGCACTACCCTGCCCTGAAGTCCTGTACATGTGCATGGGACGTTTGAACATGTGACGTTTGCTGGGTCATGCTGAGGGAACAGTATTCCAGGGTCACTAGCACAGGGAAGGGGGCTAATGGGGATGTGTTTCTGGGGCCAGCAGTGGCCACTGTCATTACCATAGGACTAACACAATGGAACCCACCCACCCCAGAGCTGAACAATCACGAAGGAAAAGATGTCTCTCCTCATCCGTTTATCCACTCACATCAGTCAGGGGCTTCACAAGATAGGTACAGATGGAGGATTTGTTCTTTAATCTCCTGAATTGCATACCTTCCCAAAGTGCTCAGGAAATGCATTAAACAACAGAATCAGTTATAACAAGTGGATCAAGCAAGAACACTTCCGAGTTTTCAAATAAGGGTCTGAAGAGAAAGGCACGAAAATTGAAGCCAGTTTACCATCGAAGGTGTCTACTGAACACACTGAAAACCAACTGGGAAAATGTCGAAACTCCAACAGAATAGGTGGAGGCCAATACCACTGAAAGCTGCTTTAAAAGCTGGTAAATATAATTTTAATAGACCTTAAGAACAGGAACCTGAAAACTGTTGTGAGAAGATAAGAACACACCAGGGAGGATTAACGATGGCCTGCTGTTATGCAAACGTCACCTCCCTGGGTCCCTCCCTCAGCAGGTTGCTAAGACCTCCCTCCCTTCGGAGCAGGTTAGCACACAGTGAGCACAGGCCACTCCAGTCTGCCTGGCTGACTGCTGTCACAGGCTCCCAGAGGTTGCTTCTCCTGCCTCAGGGCACTTCTCTGGTGTCAGCCTAAAAGGCTCAGCATAACCACAACCAAAAACTGTCCAGTGTTTCTCTGTGACTCACCCTGAGACAGGAAGGAACACGGAGGCCGCGATGGCCCAGCAGACAAGCCTGAATGGCTTGACTGGACTCGGATCACATGCTCCCTCCCATTGCATCGAACTTTCCTGGTTTTTAAAGTGTGTTTTGTGTTTTGTGTGTGTGTGTGTGTGTGTGTGTGTGTGTGTGTGTGTGTGTGTGTGTGCAGTTACTCTGAGCAGCCAGAAGAGGGTGTTGTGTTCCCTAGAACTGCAGTGAGAGGAGGATGGTTAAGAGGAGGATATGAGACACCCTACATGGTGATGGTGATGGTTTGGGGAGACCTGGGTCCTGGGAACCACACTGGAATCTCTGTAAGAACTGACCCATCTCTCCACCCTGCCTGGCAGGGTTTCTAAGACTCTGACACTATGGGCAATCCCATTGCTTTATATATACTTTGTGTCCATCCCCTTCCTTTACATATACTTTGTACCCATCCCATTTCTTCAAATACTTTGTATCCATCCCATTCCCTTACATATACTTTGTATCCATCCCATTTCTTCAAATACTTTGTATCCATCCCATTTCTTTACATATACTTTGTATCCATCCCATTCCTTTACATATACTTTGTATCCATACCATCTCTTTACAAATACTTTGTATCCATCTCATTTCTTCACATATACTTTGTACCCGGGCCCATCAACTTCTTAGTATATTTGAATTTCTTTCACAACAGAGTGCAGGAAAAGGAGGGAGAGAGGGAGAGGGAGAAGGATATATATATATCGAGAGAGAGAGAGAGAGAGAGAGAGAGAGAGAGAGAGAGAGAGAGAGAGAGAGAGAGAGAGAGAGAGAGAGTGAGTTTGTCCTTTCCTCGGGTATGGAAAGATTCTCTGTAGGTTGAAGTTTACACTCTCCGTTTAACATCTTCAGATTTTTTTCATGGAGGGGAAGTGTGACCAGAGTAAGAGCTTTACTACACAGAATGAAATGATTTGATATGTCTTAGATCTCAAAATTCAAACCAAATAACACGGGACAACAGCATGTGCATACCGTAAAGATAAACCAGAAACTGGCAAACTTTCTGGAGAGACCTAGATCTACAATCAATATTCTCATCCATGAGGCCAGCAGGGACTCTCACCACCCTGAAGGTCTGTCATTACAGAACAAAGCAGTGACAGACCATGATAATAGTTACAACCATGCCCAAATACGGTTTTATTTATTTATTTTTAGATACTGAACTAAATAGATTCTCATATAATTCTGTATCACAAAATACTCACTTAAAAAGTCACTCTGCACACCGGCTCTCCAAACAACATTAGACGGATTTGGACTTGGGATCGCTGGCTGTTGGCTGACTGTTCGTAAAAACCAGGGCACATCAGTCACACTGAGGTACACTACAACAGCCTTACTAGAATGAGGGTGGTAAAGCATGCCACCAGCCCCAACCTGGACAGAAGGATCACAGTCCTTAGCAAGCACCAACTAACGCCTGTGTGGAGGGAGAGACCACACCTCAGGTCTATATACTCTCAATATCATTTGCAACAGACTGGAAAACAAAAATGCCAACCCTTAGGCACCTAGTCAAGACTCTGTTGTGGGCAGCTATTGCAGCAGAGGCATTATGGGGGTAGTGAGAACTTAGGGTGGTGGAACCTGACCAAATGAAGTCAAGTCACTGGTACATGGCCTTCCAGGGGATACCGGGACCCCCATCTCTTCCTCTGTCTTTTGCCTCCTGACCGCCACAGGTGAGCAGTTTGCTCTGCCACAGGCTTCCTGCCATGATGTGCTGCGCCAACCAGGAGCAAAGGCAAATGACCAAAAACACTTGAAAAGTGAGCCAAAATAAATCTTGCCCTCTTTTTGTTTTTCTTACGAGGTGGAGTCTTGCTGTGTAGCCCAGAGTGGCCTGGAAACTCTTGAACCCCACCTACCTCAGCCTGGCAAATGCTGAACTCCCAGGTATGTGCTACCAGGTCTCCCTCCCTGCTTCCCTTTTCAGGTGTTCCTCTCAGGGTTTTTGTCCCAGCAGCTGGAAGCTGGGTGATGCCTTGGGGGGGAGCTCGCTCTGAGCTGATCTCATCTAAGGAATCAGGTCTCTTTCTTCTGCACCTCAACATTTGCAACTTTCACTTATGCCCATTGCAGTCACCAGGAGATTATTCTAGCAAAGTCAGAGTCCCTGCAGAGGCATGCACCAGCTGAAATGCCACTAAAAGCCTTTTCATCCTGATTGTCCTACACACACACACACACACACACACACACACACACACACACACACACACACACGGAGCCTATAGAGTTTCCATCATAACCATTCTTATTTTCTACCTATTCTGTTTTTCCCCAATAAATTAGTGTGTGCAATTCCCCATAAATTAGTGTGTGCAATAAGGCACACACAGGAAAAGCTCTAAGGAAAAATTCAGGCCAGTTTTCAAACACGATCTCTCCTTTGAATGGCAAGGCTAGTGGCTGATGGATACAGAACTCCAGCCTGCCACTGGCAAGCAGAAGGCTAGTGCCCCCCCACACACACACTCAGAAGGGACCCAGTGAATACACCAGCTGCAGTCCACACAGCAGCACACATGACCATGACAGCACTCAGCCATCAGACCTTTTTTTTCTTTTTTCTTCCTTTCTTTTTACCTTCTTTTGTTTTATTTTTGGTTTTTCAAGACAGGATTTCTCCATGTGATAGTCCTGGATGTCTTTGGCACTTACTCTGTACACCAGGCTGGACTCAAACTCACAGAGATCTACCTGCCTTTGCCTCCAAAGTGCTGGGATTAAAGGTGAATGCCACCACTGCCTGGCCCCCCTTTTTTTTCCTTAGTAACAATTTAGACAAAGCTGACTCTCTCCCCTTCTTCTCCCTCTCTTTTTCCCCCTCTCCCTCCTCCCTCCCATTCTTCCTGCCTTCTCCTCCTTCTCCCATGAGGGTTGGAGAGAGACATTAAGATATAGCCATGCTTCCAGCTCACTGTTCAGCAGAGGGTCAATGTTTCAGAAATGCATCAACCTCTATTTTTAAAAGGCCTGATGCTAATGTTTGGCTCACAGCTGCTGCTCCATCCCCTGGGGAGGGAAATTACTTTTAAAACCTCCCTTTGAAAGGGAGCCTTACTTGAATAAGAAGTCACCAGTCTGGCCCTGGTGGCTACCTTTGTTCCCGGAGAGGTTGACCTTCAAAAGGACCTGGTAGGGGCTTCCCAGGAGGCCACAGGAAGGTTGCCCCTGCACATCCTCTTTTCAGAAGTCCCCCACCCCTGGAACTCCACTAACACAAACATTGCCTCGTGCAATTTGTTCCTAAATGTCATGATTTCCAAAGAAGGTGGGGTTTAAAAATTAAATAAAGTTGCGCTTTAAAATTTTGTGTTCATCTGTATGTTCTCCTGTGTGTGGGTGGGTGCACAGTGTGCGCATGTGTGTGGAGATGAGAGGTCAAAGGTGAGTGGGTGTCCTCCTAAGTCAATCTCTGCCTTATTCTGTGACCAGTTCAGACTGACTGGCTGGCCCACAAGCCCTAGGGACACCCCTGCCTCCCCCCTCTCTGATGTTAGTTAGGATCATCACCTGCTTCTGTGCTGTGTTTGAACTCTGGTACTCATACTCCGCCCAGCCCCCAGAGGGAAATAGTTATGGGATTCCTGAAGACATGGTACCATGGATGGAAGTCTTCATCAGTTATCAAAATTAAGAGGGTATGCCATTAGCTGCATATTAATCACCTTCTCTTCCATTTCAAAATGGGTCAGGAAAAGTGGATACATGTTATCTGAATCTTAGAGAGACTGACACTGTTAACTGTGCTGGATAGAAACTCCCGTAAAACTAACGAAACCACCCTGCAGATTTAAAGCACAAGTCCACAGGGCTGACTAACGGGATGGGCGGCATAGCCCAGGCACTGGAAGTCAGCTGTCTGTCTGGACTTCTGCCAGCTTCCTACGCAGAAGGGTCGCGTTCAAGGCTCAGTTTACCCCTCGCACTCTGGGACATCCGGTATTGCTGTGGTGTAAGTCACTGTGAAATCGGTAACAGTGACAGGGCACACAGAGTCGCTCATGTCTTGTTGGGGCAAAGAGGCCAGCGCCACCAGCAGCAGGCTGCCTGGCCAGTCCAGAGCAGCTGAGAGGAAAACTTCAGCTGTGATAACAGGGATGCTGTGGGCCCAGCCCCTCTGCTCAGTCTGCAGATCTCCAAGGATGCTTTCCAGATAGGGACTCTGTAGGGGAGAAAAGCACCTCCCCTAACAACCGGAGAACCATCATCAGACCCTCTGCATCAAACATTTTCACGACACTTAAAAGTGCCAGAAGTGACAAAGAGAAGCCTTGGAGCAAGAGAAGAAACCACACAGAGAGAGTAGGTCGGAGCTGCGCAGGGCAAGTGGCAGCATTCACTCCTTGGCTCTCTCCAGGACTCCTCATGGTGGGCTCCTCTGCTCTGGGTGGTCTCACTGCCATCCTTGTGGGTGAAAGATGCCATCTGGGGCTGGAGAGATGGCTCAGAGGTTAAGAGCACTGGTTACTCTCCCCAGCACCCACATGGCAGCTCACAACTGTCTGTAATTCCAGCTCTCGAGGACCTGACATCTTCATAGAGACATTCATGCAGGCAAAACACCAATGCACATAAAAATAAATAAGCTTTAAAAAAAAAAAGATGCCATCTGCAGTCAGCAATACAAGGCTCTGTCTTTCCCTCAGCTTTGGGGTCACTAACCAGTAACCCCAGTACTATTCCACACATCTTTCATCCACACAGCATTTACACTATGCCTAAGCTGACTTCAAGCTGATTTTGCCATCTTTGCAAGAAAGAGGAGTACTTTTGATGGAGCAATCAGTCCTGGTGTCGCTGAGCAAGAAATGGATGAACGAACTTTGAAGAAGATCCCAGTGCCAAGTATGTGGTTCTTGAGGGGAAGAATATTCCAGAAAGACAGACTAGATGATACACAGTGGCATGGGCTACTAATGGGGGGGGGGGGGGGGAATGGTGTATTCAGCATAACAGAGATCTTTTCTCTCAGGCCAAACAGAGACAAGTAACCAGTCAACTGGCTTCAGCCTATACCTTACTTAGAGTTGTTAGTTAAGCTTGCTTCCTGAAACTCACACCATCTATGCACAGCCATCTGGAATACTGTGGGACGGGATACACACACATGCCATGGGGACGTTTCTGAAACTTGCTTTTTCCATTTCCAGATGGGCAGGCTGCAGCCTGAAAGGAGAATCAGCTATTACTGCATCCCGGTCAGTAAATGACCAGCTGCTGGTGAGTCTGTCTCCACGAGATCACTTCCCAGCCTAGGACTTTTCTCTAGGCTATGTCACTTGTAAGGAAAGAGGGCTGAGAAGAATCACCCCGGGAAGCCCCAATAACCCAGCCAGCATCAGCTCAAAAGGCAGCTCTCTGCTTGGAGAGTCTCCAAGAAAAATAGAAGGCTGCTGCTTCCAGACACTTGTCAATGGAAGTCGGTACTAAATGTGCATCCACTCAAGCGTCTTTTAAAGGCTTTGGGGATCTTTCCCCAAGTTACCTTCCTCAGAGACCTGGGTTCAGACAACATCGAATTCCAGGAAGGGAGTCGTCTACCTCAGCTGGAGCGAACTCTGTTTTGTGCTTGCTAGGGTTTAGCTGTTGCAGACTGGACCGGTGCAGAACACGGCCTTTTCCTCGAGCCCAGAGAACAAGGGTGAAGAGGCAGGAACATGCCTGCAGCACCTAGCTGCCATCAGACCCGTGCACTAGGTCCTGAGGTGGCAGAGTTAGCGTCAGAGACCAGCGAGCCTCTTGGTTCTCCCCAGTCCACTTTCCATCTCTATTATAAAAATGTCTGAGGCTAGCTGCAGATAAGACATTCATTCAGGGACTGATCAAGACCCCCTGAATGTGGGTGTCAGTGAGGAGGCCTAGGTAATCTATTGAGCCTTGGGCAGTAGATCAGTATTTATCCCAGGTATACAAATGGACTCTGGACTCCCATCCAACAATGAGAGATGCACTCTCACCCTGAACTCTTGGGGGAGGGTCTAGGATGAAATGACAGACTATGGACACCCCCATGGAGGGCCTCACCCTCCCTGGGGAAATGAGGGGATATTGGGGGGGGGGTTGGTGGGCACAGGAGGAGGGAAGGGAAACGGAGAGGGACCTGGAATTGACATGTGAAGCAACCTTGTTTCTAATTTAAATTTGAAAATTTTATATATATATATATATATATATATATATATATATATATATATATATATATGAGATTCCTTCAGCTCCGAATTTTGAAGACCGGATATCCTAAAACTGGCTGACCCTCCCCTACCCCACCCCAGTGAAGAGCTTCTAGCTACTTCTACCTGCGACTCAATACGGTGGATGGCGCCTTGGCGGGAACACAGCAAGTGGGAGAGATCACAGGGGTAGACAGGAAGGGAGAGGCCAGGGAAGAGCCAGAGAGCCCACTCTTTGGAACTAGTCCCTTTCTCCCCTGAGACCTGACCACTCCCACATAGCTGTATCAATCCTTTCATGAAGATGGAGCCCCGCGATCTTCCTACATTCCACTTAAGCCTGGTTCTAACCACCAAAACACCGCCATGCTAAAGTCTGACCTTACGAGACATAAACCTGCTGGGGACCACATCCCACCTCATCCGCCCCAGACACACAGTCTCAGGAGATAGAAACCTTGTACAAATAGTGACTACCTTTCACACTCCTCTGGGCTTGTGCCGGTCGCTAAGACACCAATACCAAGACACGTCCTGCTAAGGAAGCCGACAGATACTTCCCTCCCCGGAGTGTGAAGCTGTACACCTGGCCTCGCTTTTGGAGAAGCTGAACAGGATTTTATTTTCATAGCCCATGGACAACAATAATCAAGCAACTAACGACCATGTACCCCGCCTCATCAGTGTCCAGTCTCCTATCTAAGGTACACATGTTCTGTGGGCTCCTGCCCTGCTCTCTGCCTCCCCAGCCAGCAATAATGCTAAGGAGTCTCCCCGCTGTTCCCCAACCATCTCTGGAGTAGAAAGCAGCATAAAGAGATGGTTCCACATGGATTCTACATTTCCAAGGAAGTATTCATGCAACATTTCCAAATTTGGTCAACACCAAAAAAAAAAAAAAAGTCTGTCACACATGAGTGCAGTGGATACCAATTAAGTATCATATGTCACCAGAAAGGTATAACATGAGTGACAGTGGCACCACCATCATCATAAAGGGCACATGGTGCATAATTCCAAAGACCACACAACACACAAAAGTCTTTGTCTTCAAAAGAGATACCAAGCACGTTTGTTGATATTCATTATCTAGCAGGCATGCCATCCTCTAGTGGTGGGAAACCAAATACCAGCACGGTGATCCCTGCTTACCCATAGAGGACAATATGCAGACACCCCCCACCCCCAGTGGGAGCCTGGGGCCAAAGGCAGTCATGGAACAAACAGCATTGATTGTGTATATACTACAGTCTTCTCTTCCACACCTAAGATAATTTTAAAAACCAAGCACAGCGCGACTTTAGATAGCTCAAAGGGAACTAGAATAATTATAACAGCATAATAAATCCTAAAACACTAGTGTTTGCTGGACTTGGCCATACATAGCTGGCATTGTGGCATGCTATAAGAGCCCACATGTCCCACAGCTGTAAATGGATAAAAGTGTGCGCACAACAGAGTATGATTTGGCAATAAAAGGGGGCCAACTATGAATACAAGCAATCATCCACATTTACACCAGCCAAACCGAAGAATCATACACATGCTGTGACGTTATTTCCTGGAAAATGACAGAAAACTGACAATTACCTGCAAGGGAAAGGCGGATGGGAGCTATCCAAGGCTTGGATGGGAAATACTGCATGTCAAGATTGCGTTGGGGGCGGGGGAGGGGGGCATGTTACATGATTCTACGGACTTGCTAAAACTCATCACTGTATAGTAGAAAGCACGAATGTTGCTATATTATAAGGTACACCTCTGGGCTCAGTGGTCAAGAACAGCACTGGCTGCCCCTGCACATAACTAGGGTTCAGCTCCCAGCACCCACACGGCAGCTCACACACCAGGTGTTACTTCCAGTTCCAGGAGATCCAATGCCCTTCTCTGTCTCCATGGACACCAGGCACATACATGAACAGACATACATGAGGAAACACACAATGAAATGAAATAAATACAATGTTTCTTTTTTAAGTAAAGGGTAGGAAAACTGAGCAGCTATCGGCCACGAGCAAAGGCCAACGGATAATTTAAATAGCAACTGTACCAGGTAAACTGAGTTGTAACGTCTGAAGTCACAGCCTCTATCTGCATTATCTCAGTAACAGGGCACTTGCCCATGGAGAGGACAGGAGAAACGGCCAAGCTCCCCCTGGCCTAGTGCCCATGCATGCGGACACACTAAGAGGAACAGCCAAGGCCGGATCTGGAGAGTTCATAGTGGGGACAGCTTTGACAGGCATACAGGAAGTAGGCCAGAAGACCCACACGCCCTCCAGATGTGTCCCCAGTTGAGAACCACCTCGGGTTATACTGGAATGACTTCTGTCATTCACTCAACCAAATCATTCTAGCTGTGCTGGGCACCGTGGAAAACAGACACAGAAAGTTCCGGAATCCACCCACTCGCTCAGACACAGAGGGATGACTCTGGCTAAGGTCTTCTCTGAGCTCTGGGACATGGACTTTAGGGTGCGTGTACCTCGAGACAGTTTGAAGCTGGGAGGCGTATTGCCTGCTGACTGCCGGTGTCCCCCAGAAACGTGTGCGTCCCCTGGAGGCTGTGATCAGGCGGCGCTGGAGGGAAACCCATACCGTACCGGGTCCTTCAGGTCTGAGAATCTTGGAATTTCAAGGCCTTATGCATGCGCCTCCCACCGTTTTCCACGTTACCTGATGAACCACGCAGCACTGAAAGGATGCCGTGCCCCCCACACACACACACAGACCCCGGCAGAAAAGCAAGTCCCTAGCTCAAAGCCCTGGGGGGCCTGTCCCAAGCCCTGGGGGGGACTGTCCCAAGTGCCCTGAAGGCAAGGAGATGACAGAGAGAGCCCTGGACTGGATGAGGTTGCCCAACTGAACGTGGATCTGGAGATTAGACAGACCTGACATCAGGCCACCGCCAGCCAGTTGGCAGGAAGCCCACAGCACCCATAGCTCTCCAGGCCCAGCCTAGCCTCCACCTCCTGGGTCTCCACCCCACCCCACCCCCACTCTCCCCAGCCCCCCCCCCAGCCTCCACCTGGGTTAAGTGCACACAAAGTGCTCATCCCCCAGAGTACACTCTGTCCCCCGGGGACTTACTTCATCCTATCTCACCCACCCCCCTCGGCGGCCACACCACACACCACCAGCAGACTGTCACACAGCAACGGAAAGCAAACTAGAACAGCGTGTGGCTAAAACAAGAAAACATGCACTCATGAGCTCCCCGACTTACATATGCATGGAGGAAATCTGGAGCGGTCCCCAAAAGAGATAGCTATGGGAGAGCAGAAGGACATATTCTGCTGTTTAAACCACCTGAACGCATGTGTCACCTGCTTAAATGCAGAAGACGTTAAAGGGACCCACCTGAGAGCAGGTGCGCGAATCCCACGTCCTCGTAGATGGCCGTCCCGGTTTGGCATGGATGGCAACCATAACACACCGCCAAGCTGCTGGACAAGAGGCCTTCCCTTTCCCCAAAAGATGTGGGCGTGCGAATGACAGCCGAAGAAACGAAGACAGAAGAGGGACTCCGCGGGCTACGTTCCCCCCCAGATGGCAAGGCCCTGGTCAGCCCAGTTCTGGGTCAGCCCAATGCCCGGTGCCCTTTTCCTACTATCCCTTCCCACCGAGCACTGTCCTCCCTCCCCGGGGCAGGAGCCAGAGTCCCCTCGACCAGCTCTGTGTGGGAGCCTGGCACCTCTACCCATGGACTCACTACATGTCCCACGCCTCTTCAGGTCCATGATTTTTTTTTTTTTTTTTTTTTTTTGGTTTTACGAGACAGGGTTTCTCTGTTTTTTTGGAGGCTGTCGGTCCAGCCCGGCCTCGAACTCACAGAGATCCGCCTGCCTCTGCCTCCCGAGTACTGGGATTAAAGGCGTGCACCACCACCGCCCAGCTCAGGTCCTGAGTATGGACACTGTGGACAGGACAGAGTCCGTCAAAAGGACAGCTAGAGGCACTGCCCGCGCTGAAGCCACAGTGAATGAGACCCGGCCTAATGAACCTGGCTCCGCATGAGGCACGGTCCAACGCGGATCAGTTCCCGCTGTGACATCAGAAGTGGTCGGGCAAAGAGCTAGCGGGCTGCTCAAACATATACCCATTGCATGTACAGGCATATCTCTAGCGTACAGCATATACACTGGTTGAGTGCACGCATGTATTGATATGTACAGCTACATTAGACATGTACAAACCTACATGAATACGCACATGCTTGCCCACACAGGTGGGAATATTTATCCCTAACCAGAAACGCTTACAGGTATAAGGGCTTCAAGTCACCTAGTTGGGGTTGGATTTTTGAAATACACGAATTTTAACTTGCTAAGTAAGTTAACTGAGATGTAGGAAATCTGTGATTTTTTTTTAATTTGCAGATGTGGGACCTTTTAATTCACCCCTGAATTAACCCTAGCCCCTCAGCCCTAACTTCTTTGACTTCTGACTTCACCACCAGCCAAGCAAGAGTTCAAAGAGAAGTTAAATAAGCATCAGAATTCATCCCTTCCCCCAACACGCAGCACAGGGTTTATCTGTCTGTAAACACTTTCTCCCAGCCAACTTTGCTGTGCCTTGGCCTCCAAGCAGCTGTGTCCTCACAGGAAGGAATGGGAATGGCCGTGTCCCCTGCTGTCCCTACCCATCCCTCCCAGATCCTTCCACAGCCTAGCAACTGACACCTCTTTTCCTCCTCCCTGCGCGCCTCTGAGGCTAATTCACACCTTGTCATGCTGGCAAGACTCCCGAGCAGATTCCCTCCCCCCCATCCTGCCAGCTCCCCGCCGCCAGGATCCTGCTGCAGAGCTCTTCTCCCTGGAAGCATCTTGGAGCGCGCCCCACGGAGCACCTCAGTCCACAACTGCATCCCGGGCTTCCAGAGCCCACCACACATCTTTCCACGTTGATTCCAGGATCAATGAAAAGTCACCAGGAAGAAACCAACTCCGTACTAAAAAAATAAAATCTTCATTTTTTGACACCTCGGCTTCAAGCATCATTAGAAGATAGTGTGACTTGACAGGGGCTGTGTGGGGCTGGTTAATGGCTCTGAGATCTCACAGCACACAGGCTTTCCACCATGTTCCTTGCTACATCTTCGAGCCTGAAGGTTCCCAACAAGCAGCTACACTGGCAAGTACATCAGAACAAGGAGCCCCTTCCCCTTCTGCAGTTACAAGCAGGGTTTCACACATTGTATTCTGATTGGGCTTGCTCCTCTGTAGGATTTGGAGTTTAAGTGCATTATACGGAGTCATATAGTGAGAAAGGCCAACGTTTTAGGGGATCCTGGGAAAGAATTCGTCAACGGACAGAGCCACCTTCCAGCCTTGTCACAGTAGAGCGCCTCATAGGTGCTCTGAGCACTGACATGCGTACAAACATAACGATATTTTCATAGTCTGTTTTCAGAGATGATATCATTACACAGTCTAGGCTGGCTTTAACGTGAGATCAGTAGGCTAGGCTACCATGTACATTCCCTGGAACTTTCTGTGATTACAGCCAGCCTCCTTGGATGCAGCCAACCTCAGGTCATACATGTGCCATGTAAAAGGTCCGTAATAGCCACATCTACACCAAACATTTGCAGACTTGTTTCCTGTCGCAGTTTCCTAGAGAATGTAGTATAAGACAACTTTTTTTGGCAGGGGAGGGTGGTTCGAGACAGGGTTTCTTTGTATTGTTTTGGAGGCTGTCCTGGAACTTGCTCTGTAGACCAGACTGACCTCAGAGAACTCACAGAGGTCCACCTGCCTCTGCCTCCCGAGTGCTGGGATTAAAGGCGTGCGCCACCAATGCCGGCTATAAGACACCTTTATATAACATTCGCTTTACATTAACGATTAGCAGTAGCCTGGAAGTGATTTCGAGTACACAGGAAGACACGCATTCAGTATGAAACGTCTGCCCACAGTGTCTGTAAGTTTTGTTATTTGCAGGGGCAAACTTTGGGGCAGACATCTCCATGTAGCACATGTTATCTGTGCACGTGTTCACAGACCATAGGTCCATCCTGTGACTTCAGCCATGGGGACGTCGTGGTGAACAGAGAGGTGCAAAGATGCGTTTCAACACACTGACCTTACTCCCAGGGAATTCTCCCAGTGAGACTGACAAGACCTAGCCTACTTTCGGACTCCTAGAAATCATTCCAGCACTGATGATCCTACAACAGGAGATTAGAAGTTCCAGGTCAGCCTGGGCTGGCTACACAGTGTAATCGGGTCTCAAAAACAAAACAAGCAACAACAAGCATAAAGAACTATGGCCTCAGCCGGGCGTTGGTGGCGCACGCCTTTAATCCCAGAACTCGGGAGGCAGAGGCAGGTGGATCTCTGTGAGTTCGAGGCCAGCCTGATCTACAGAGTGAGTTCCAGGAGAGACTCCAAAGCCACAGAGAAACCCTGTCTCAAAAAACCAAAAAAAAAAAAAAAAAAAAAAAAAAAAAAAAAAAGAACTATGGCCTCAGTCCATAGGTTCAAAACGTCCCAATTATACCAATTAGCAGACCTGGCTACCAATCTGTTATGTCTGAAGGTACCTTCTCCTTGCAAGAGGCTGGAAACAAATGGCCTGTGACTCTTACCATGGGGACTGTCACCATCCTGACAGGCAATGGAGACACTCTAAAGAGACACCTGTATCCTCCTTGGCTGTCAGGCTATTGGAGACAATGAACCCCAAGAATTGGAACCTTATGTGGGGAAAGGCTGAAGTCTGTGGGGGGTCAACTGTCTCCCTCAAAAGTATTTGCACTTGACAGAGTGCCTTGAAGGAGGCTGTCATTAGACAATGATGACAGGCTAAGAGACCACACCTTGACCCAGTCTGGATTTTCTGTTTAAACCCAAACTTCATGTCAGTCCTCCCCCAACAAGACAGACGGGGGGCAGGGAGGACAGACGGACACGGGATCTCTTTGTCCCTCTTGCCAATACCGCCACACTGAACAGATCTCCACTGTCTGCTATTCACTGTCACTAGCTTGCTGGATGGCAAATCCTCGCACACAAAGGCTGCCAGAGCTCATGGTCTGGCCCTAGCGAGTCCAGTAATGTCACCATGCACACGCGTGTGCAAACACGAGGGAATGGGGAGTGAGGTCGGAGCAGCACACGCTTGCCTGTGGAGGACACTACTTTGATGCTCAAAAATGACTCCGTGTAGGACATGGAAATATAAACGCAGTATACCGGAAGCGGCGAGTTCAGGGTATTGGCAGCACAGATATCCAGCACCTGCACCGGGAAGAGGGAAGGACAGCAAAGGAGGCTGGTCATCGTGTCCTTGTTATCACTGGTGAACACTCTTTCCTGGTAATTTCCCTTCCGCCCATCAATCTGTCCCTGCACGGGGTGCCACCCTGTTCCCTGCCAGGCCTTCCTGTTGTGTTAAGCCGGTGGGAGGTATAGACTGGGGTGGGGGGTCAGGACCGAGACAGATGATGGCATTTCTCCCCCAAAGTGGCATGTGCTGCTGACTCTAGCTCACCACGGACACGGCATCAGACTCCCTGTGTTGCCAGAGGGTGCCAGGGTGCACTTCGCCATCCCAAACTCTGGACCACAAGGATACAGTGCAGTTTCCCCCGGCATCCCCCTTCCCTCTAACAGTGTTCTCTACATTAGCCCCCAGTCTTTTCGGCCCCTACCATCTCCCAACCATCTCCAATCCATTTCCATAAAGAGCGCCACCCAGAGTCTTCTTAGCAGATCTGAAACAAGGGCCAGACCCCAGGGGGTCAGCAGTCAGGAAACACACTTCACCTCCTCCTGCCAGAGGCTCTCAGAGTTGAGCGGGTCACCTTTGAAAGTTCCGCCTGTGGGGTCCACCGTGGTTACCCCATACCACTTGCTGGGAAGGCAGAAAGCAAGGAGTTCTCTAGTTTTCTCTGAAAACAGACAACCAGCCTGAACAACAACAAGCAGATTGAAAGCAGTCCTGAAAAATCAGAGCAATAGGCCCCGCCTTGAGAAACCACAAGTTGGACCAAGGAGAGCCAGGGAGAAACTGGCCAGCCCCGGTGAGGGGCTCGGGCTCCAGAGAAGCCCACCGTATTCCCTTTCCTGGAGGCTGGCGGTATGCAATGAGGGATGGCCACAGTCAAACTCTGGCTGGAACCCAGTGGAGACACAGAAGAGAGTGGGCCCAGAGACCCCCCCAACTTCCACACAAGCACAAGGACAGAATCCAGAGCCAGTTCAGGCTGTAGAAATTTTGCTAATACCCAGGCGCAAGAGGCCGGTTAATCCATGTTCCTTCCCAGGTAAGGAGGCTATGTGGGGGAGACTCACACCTGTCCCAGGTAGTGCTTTGTGTTGTCCTTGGAGGGGTCGGCTGAGGGATAGGTAAGTGCCTGGAGCCATACAGGAGCTGACGCTGCAGGGACAGGGGGTAGTTGTCACTGGGGGAAACTGAAACAGGTAAGGCTAGTTACTAGCAGCAAGGAGGAAAGATCAGCCAGCAGACCCAGAGACTGAGAAGCAAACAAACAGGTTCAACTCTGGGTCTTAGCTCAGGCCCTTATCCGTTCTGACAAAGTGAATAACATCACATCTCAGGGTCCTGGTTTAATGTGCCAGTAAAACAGAGGGTAAGCTGGCTAATTATTGCACACGGGCTGAAATCTCTGCCTGTTTTCATCAGCAAACACCCACAGGCGCCCAGGCGCAGGTTCTCCGTGTACCTTCTGAACTCCAACCGGTGTTGAAACAGAAGCCACGTGGCCCCGGGCTCTTAAAATATTTATCCTCACAGAAAAAGTTTGCCAAGCCCGAAACAGAAGATTTCCCCCAAGAGGCGCTGATCTACAGGATTCAACCCAGCTGATAACTTGCAAAAAGGTGGGCCTGGTAGGTGCCCTGACGGCCAAATAAAACATATTACTGGTGAGACAATGCTAGTCTCTGACTTTTGCCTTCTCACCCACAGGAGAGCACCATGGTGTCCCACATAGAGTGTCCAAAGCCTTCCTTATGTGACTGCTACATTTCTGCAGTGCAGTCAAAGCTATTTTCACTAAATCCCAGCCCTGATTTCCCGAGACGTGTTGATTACCAAAGCACTGCGATTCTCGCCCAGTGGCATGCAGGGGCTACTGAACTGGGCAGATGCTGTTTTCCTCTAATTAATTCCCCAGCTTCTTGTCTGTGTCTGTCCCACTTAATCATGTGGGGGTGTGGTGAGCCCAGCAGTCTCCATGAACCTTCCTTCCATTCCTTCAAATCACTCAGACCCTGAGTGAGACCGATCCCAGGCCAGTTCGTGGGCTGACGTGAGAACGGGAAAGGAGACCTGAATCACAGAAGCATCATCGGTCTTAAAAGAATCACTTTCAAGTTCCCACACAGAGATATAATTGATTTTAACACTGTTTACAACAACAAAGCTTTTGGGTTTTTTTTTTTTTTTTCCCCTTACTGTTGATGCGCTCTTAGTAATGTTTGCAAAACTTGCTTGGAAACTGAGATTTGCTTTATGCTTTTACTAAACAAGACATTTAAAGCCTATGCTGCGTTTCACTAAATGCCAAATAAATGTCTGAAAGATGGGGGGGGGGGGGGGAGAATCAGTTACGAAGAATTGCTTCTACTTGAGACATTCCGAGTAACTTACACAGGGATCATAAAACGTTGCTGGACAAATACTTCAGTCTACACAAATCTGGCCTATTACACAAAATTTCACTGTGCTGATGGTCTCCAGCCCTCTATATATATGGGTAGTCAAGGAGACATCTGCCACTGACTGTGGGTCCCCCACAATAAACTCCTGGGGAGCAAAGACCACAGTGGACTTCATTGATTCAAAGACCCCCTCCAGCCTAAAGGAAGGGCTTGTATTTCTTAAAACCTGCCATGTTTAAAGGAACCCTAAACTTCTGCTCAGTATGTACCTAAACAATAGAAGTGACGTTCTGGATTTGGTTCATGCCTTTACTTTAATCCAGTTTTTTATATAGCTGTTTATTTACCCAGGATGTCCCCCCAACCCTGCCTTGTTTAAGGTGGGTTTCCTCATCTGAGAAGATACTTGTGAGATGGTTTGGAGCAGGAGCACTCCCCTGCTCTTGCAGAGGACCCAGATCTGGCTTGCAGACTCATGTTGGGCATCTCACCTCCTCCTGTAACTCCAGCCACAGAGGAAGGGTGTCTACCCAAGCACAGGCACACACATGCACGTAACCAAAAATAGTTAAAATTAAGCTTAAAATGTAAAAAAAAAAAGTTAAAGATTCAAATGTTTCTCTTGGGTGTTTCATTGTCTTTGTAAAAGGATTTCCTTATTCAGTACAACTAGGATGAAAGAGACAGAATTCTAAATTAACATGGGCACACACAGAGCAAACAAACAGAAACCTTCATTTGGGGTTTCCTGCACTTTAAATCCATCGATAGATAGGTCCCCCTTTAATCTGCATGGTGATTCGGCTCTCCCAGAACACTGTCCAGAGTGCTACTTGGACTTAACTTCACCCCCCTCCATGGGAAATACAAATGCTAGCCTCTGGCCTAGAGAGACCACAGTCTCCATCTTCATCCCCCTCCAACTTAGAAGGTAGACTGACCGAGTCAACATCAGCAAACCTCTGGGTCTCTTCCTCTACCTCCTTTTCTGGTTAAAAACCATTCCTGATTCCCTTTTTAATATCAACGAAAGGCTGGAAGAATGTAGAATCCCAACCCAGCTGCAGCCCAGGCTGAACACCTGCAGATGCCCTGACTGGCAGGCACCCTACAGGGACATTGTCTGTGGATCTCTAAATAGCAGGGCCTCCTGGAACCAAGCTCTCTCACCTGGGGAGTGAGTTTACTTCAGAGGGGGGTTCTGAAGGCCCCACATCCTGCTCCCCACCCTCGTCCCAGCCTTGAGCCTAGGAATCCAGCTGGGCTGAAGACTCCTGCTGTGAAGCCTCCCCCCCCCCCACCCTCAGAAAGGTGTGAGAAAAGGACACCAGTTCTGCCCTGAGAGACTCCCCCCCCCCACTTCCTCTCTTCTGAGCCCCAGACACAGTCTTGCCTCCATGCTGGGGACTGAACTCTCCTCATAGACTTCTCCATGCTGTTACCTGTCTGCCAAAGCTCTTCTAATGAATGCAACAACCTGCAACGATCAGTCCCAAGGTCCCTCCTTGGACCCCTCATCCAAGACCTTCAGAAGCGATTCCACAGATAACATATTTAATTACAGCAGTGATGAGCAGGAAGAAGGAAAACTAGCCCCACCTTTGCCACCCCAGCACGGGGAGTCAAGCTGGCAGGGTCTCCAGGCCTTACTCTTCAGTCCCTGTCAAGCTGTGACAAAGGACACTAGCCTAGCACCCAGGAGCAACCTGGGACAGGGGAAACTGTCCCAGACCCTGAGTTTCTATGCCCCAGCCCTGGACCTCCAAGTTCAAATCCTTGTTTTAGCTCAGTTCACCGGAAGTTCAAAGCCACTCTTTATGCCTATTGGGCACACACAGGCTCCTCTTGCCTTCAGCCTCTGTCCCTGTTAGTTAAGACTCAACATGTCCTGATCCTGTAACTGAGTGGTTTCCCACTGGATCCAGAGAGGATTCTGCTCCCACAGAGGACTGAGCCACGGCAGCAGGCACTTCTTTGTGTCACAGGTGGGTGTGGGTGTGCTCAAAGGCCTACGCCAGTTAGAGGCATGCACAATTCACAGAGGGTTCTGCAGACCACGCTGAGGTCCGAGGAAGAGAATTCTGGATGTGGGGGGGTAAGGAACAAGGAGGCGAAAACCCCAGCTGACCCCATCACTCCCATCAACGCTGACCCCATCACAGCTTACAACTCCGATGATGATGAGATGCAGCCCTCAACTTCTAGACACCGGGGACCAACAGCCGCTCCTGCCACGTCAAACAGCAGTCTCTGTTTTGTTTCTGTTTTATTCTACTGTTTGGTTTTGCAGTGCTGAGAGACTGAACACTGGATAAAGGTTTTCCTGATGAGCTAGCTACTTAACCCAGCCTGGATCGTCTTCAGAGCCCCAGTGAAACATTGGTTTCTGCCAAGAGGAGGTGGTGCACACCTTTAAACTCCAGCACTTGGGAGGCAGACGCAGTAGGATCTCTGAGAGTTGGAGGCCAGCTTGGGCTACAGAGTGAGTTCCAGGACAGCCAGAGCTACACAGAAGAAACCCTGTCTCTGGAAAAGAAAAGAAAAAAAAAGAAAGAAAAGTTGACTTCTAGTCTTTTCTTTTTTCTTTTTTTTCCCCCAAGACAGCATTTCTCTATGTAGCCCTGGCTGTCCTGGAACTCTCTCTCTGTGGAGCAGGCTGGCCTCGAACTCTTTAGAAAACCACCAGCCTCTGGCTCCTGAGTGCTGGGATTAAAGGTGTGTGCCACCACCTCCCAGAAAATGTTGACTTCTCATCTCCCTCCAACTGCTGGTGTAGTAGTTGTGTCCCTAGTAAATCTCAGGCTCCTGTGCCCTTCCTTGCTTCACACCTTAACATCGGTTTCTTTCAGGCGATATGTGGACAGAGACACACACTCTGTACATGCTCCTGAACTCACCAGTTTACATGTACCTATCTCTCGCAGAGAGCTGGATGGGTGAATAAAAAAATAAAAATAATAGAATAAAACGAGGAAATATTCAAATCAGAAGGGCTTGATTATATTCTTAAAAAATCTTTACCTTTATCTCCCTTAAAAAAGGACATTCATGCTGTGTGTGTGTCTAACTGTTCTGTCTACATACATGTCTGTGCTACCAGGTGGGTCTGTGTCTAACGTCCTCAGAAGCCAGAAGAGAGCATCAGATCCCCTGGAACTGGGAGTTACAGATGGCTGTGAGTCGTGTGGGCGCTAGGAACTGAATCCAGGTCCTTTGTAAGAGCATCCAAGGCTTTTAGTCACCCTTGCTCTGCAATATCACTGTCGTTATAAAACTATAAAGATACCCAACAACGGGCACCCAGATAAAGAGGAATCCTTTAGAGCAGTCTACCCTTCAGTGGCTAGGCCCCCTAAACAAGCCATATGCTACTTCAGGCCACTTACAGGGCCGGCCACTCAGCAGTATCAGTGGTCACTGCCCCAGCAGCTGGCATAGCCTGGTCATTAGCAAATCTGAACAATCCAGCCTTTCAACAACCAACCTAATGGACTTCTCTTGGCAAAGGCAGATCTGTCTTGGCCCAGTACCCGTTTTCACATCTCAAAACAGTACGTGTCGGTCATGAATGGAACCCCTGGTCTGCCCTTGTGTCTTACTTTGTACATAGCAGGTTCCTCTGGTCAGGGGCTAGGGGATTCATCTCAGACTACCCTCTGCATAAAGATCCATGACATAAACCAATCCGGTTTCTCATCCTCAAATTCCTAGTGCTGCATCTGGCCTCTTCATAAGCTGGGGAAAAGATACTATGTGCTTTAGAGAAGTTAGGAGTGCCATATTAATAAGTCAGGCAGTGGTGGTGCATCCTTTAATCCCAGCAGAGGCAGAGGCAGAAACAGGTGAGTTCCTGTATAGCCTGCTCTACAGAGTGAGTCCCAGGACAGCCAGAACTACCTAGAAAAACCATGTCTCAAGAAAACTGAACAACAATAACAAAGACACGTTAAAACACGAATTTACATGCTAACACACAGTCTCAGGGTGACCACCCCTCAAAGGAGGTCCAGGAAGCCTTCCAACCAAGTAGCTGGCTTCCTCCCCCTCTCACTCCTCCCTTCTCCCTCCTCCCCACCTCCCCCTCTCCTTCCCCCTCCTCCTCCTCTCAACTCCCTTACACATGGTTTCCTTTCATAACCCTTCCCTTCAAAGCAGAGCCTCCTGGCCCTAACGGGACTCCAGTTATTCCCTCCTGTGGCCTGGGTGGACTGGAGACCCTGATCCTTAAGGTCTACCTCCAGAGGCCAGCTTCCAGTGCCCAGCCAGGGATACTCCAGGAACCAGCATCACACCACCAAGGCCCCAGCCCAGAGGAGAGGCAGACAGCACAAGGCGGACAGACCCCATGCAGAAAGAAAGGCTCAGAACCCACCCGGCAGGCTAAGCCAAAGGGGCAGAAAGAAGCAGAGGGGACAGGAGTAAGCAAAGATGAAAGGAGGGACCCCTGCCACAGCCACAACGAGCTGAGACCAGAACCTGAGCAGGTAATGAAGAAGTAAGAAGAGAACCCCCAGAAACAAAACAGACCCAAAACCGATGTACAGTTAGTCAGTCAACCCCCCCCCCCCGAGACACACCGGCACATGTGGGGCGGCGAGAGGCAGGCAGATGGGGAGGAAAGGACTCTCCTCCACAAGTTGGAAGAGGATAGATACCATCCCCTCGGTTATCTGAAAAACCGCAAGAACCACGGAGCTAAAGAGTGTCCGACACATCTGACGGCAGCTCACAGCGAACTGCACACACTCAGAGAAGCAGTACTTTACAGAGGGTGCGTATGTGCGCACACAATGCTTGCACATGTAACATACACACGTTTGTGTGCATGGGCGCAGGGGTACCAGCGTGTGGAGGCCTGAGATCTGAGACGGACATTGGGAGCACCCCTCAACTGCTCTCTCCATGTATTCTTTGAGACAGGGTCTCTCACTAAACCTGAGGCTCACCGGTTCTGCTGGACTAACTGGCCAGCAGGCCCCAGGGATCTGACCATTTCCAAGTCCCCGGTGCTGGCACACACCTGCTGTCTCAAACAGTCTCTACCTGGGTGTTGGGGATCTGAACTCAGGTCCTCGTGCTTACATGGCAAACACTTCCCCAGCTGACTCACGTCTGTAGCCCAAACAATGTCTACGTCCTATCCCAGATGTACAGAGCAATCCTTCTGGCAGGATGGATGCTCTCCATCTGGTGCATGGGGCAATAAAATATTACAAGCTGAGTTGTCTCTTATCTGTGACACCTGGGGCTGGAAGTGTACCAGATGTCATAGCTTTGTTAGACTTTGGAATATTCAATATTCAATGGACTCACCAATCAAGCTTTCCTCTTGTGAAGATTTTTCAAAATAACACTTTTCAATCATCAAATAGCTGGGATTCCTGAACACACACACCCAGATCTCACATTTTCAGACCAGGGAAGTTCAATCAAAGTTGGCACCCGCTGGCTCGACAGATTTCTAGGGCAGCCTCTCTGTGCACCGCATGTGAGTTCATCTCTAACTTTTAGCCTCCATGTGCTGAGTCTGTTGTCTTCTACAGGACACACACAGCTTCTGCACCTACAGCGCTCCCGTAAAGCAACGGCGTTAACTCCATCTCTCTCCCAGAAACAGACCACGACCACGGAAGAGAGAGGAGAGGCGGTGGGCTGTAGCTGGGGGAGGGAAGAGTTGAACATGGGGGAGGGGGGAGAGGAAGAGCTGGACATTGGGGGAGGGGGAGAGCTGGACACGGGGGGAGGGTTGACAATCCAGCAGAGACCCTCTCAAAGTAGGACAGCATCAGAACTGAGCCAATACCAATGACCTCCTCGCCCATCTCCTAACCAGAGCTCCCCCACTTATTTTTCTCTTCCGTTATGTAAATGGTACAAACCCTGTCTTCTGTGCATGTCTGGGACACAGACAGACCTCGGAGTTGCTAAGCAGACAGACAGGAAGCTTGGGGAAAAATCCAACCCTCCTCAGGATGGAACGAAAGAATAGCACTGACTGTCCATTCGCTTTCTACTTTTTCGACCGGGAAAATCCTACACTGCAGGCCAGGCAGAGGGGGTTGTCGTAATGTCTAAAACAGCCTGGACAACTTTGTACTGAAAAAAGCAGAGGACACGGCCAGGTGTGTGGGGCACACCTTTAACCCTAGCACTCGGGAGGCAGAGGCAAGCAGTTTGAGTTCCTCCCGGTCTACAAAGCGAGTTGCAGGCCAGTCTTAAGTTTAAAAAAACAAACAAAAAAAGTAAAGATGGGGTTTGGGGAGATGTCTCAGACGGTAAAGTGACCACCACGCAAAGTCGTGACTTCAGTCCCCAGCACCCAGTCAAGCACGGTAGTAGACACTTAACACAGCTAGTGCTGGGAAGGTAGGGACACGGGGATGGATCCCCAGCCAGCTTTAATCAGCGTAAGCCATCAGCTGCCGGTCCCTGTGAGAGATACGGTCCCAAACGACACAGTGGACAGTTACTGAAGGATGACTTGTGACCTCCACAAGAAGCACACACTCATGCAAGCACGTGCAGGTGTGCACTCGAATACACCATAAAAAGCAAAAGCAAAAGGCGGGTTGTGGGTGTGGCTCGGCGGATTCAATCTCCAGCACTGCGCGAAAGGAAAAGGAAAAACAACACACACACACACACACACACAGTTACACAGTTTAAACGCAGGGAAACAAACTACTGACAGATATTCAGAAGTGGAAATCTGTTCATTCTCGCAACTGAAAACATAAGAGTTTGATTGGCCCTTTTCCAGAATTACCAGGACCCTGGGTGTTTAGGATTTCTTTTTTTTTTTTTTTAATGCATCTTCTTTTCAGATTTTAAAAGAGTCTCACACACACATAAAGAGCCAGTTCAGTGAAGAAACCTAAACATCAAATTCACTTGTTTCATTCACAACTTACACAAGCAGCCTAAGGTCATGGAGGGGGTATGCATGATGTATGTATGCACAAGGGCTGTGTGCTTGCCTGAGCTCTCATGGAGGCCGGAGAAGGACACCGGGTGTGTCTGCTCCATCGGTGTCTACCATATCCCCAGAGACCCTGCCTCCCTCAGGCCCAGCACTGGGGTTGCAGGCACCACACCTTTCGTTTGTCCTAGGGAAGATGCAAGTCAGGGAAGGCAGCGACTCACATCATTATCGAAACCATTGTGGTCGAAGGACAGAAAATCAAATGCTCACTTCCTTTCCCCTACCCTGTCCTAACGGCGTACTTAAAGGCCACTTAGAATGCCAAGGAAGGAGCATGAAAACTTGCTGCTGGTAATAACATGGCCACAGAACCCCCTTGGAGGCTGAGAAGAGCTGCACCTCCCTCTGCTGAGTCATCCCAGAAAGCCAAAGCAAGTCCACTGAACTTCCACATTCCCCGTGAAATCCCAAGGGATCACACACCGGTCCGTCCCTGAGCGAGAACGACCCCGCGTCTTCCACAGCCAGTGCTAAGAAGTTAAATACAACCACGTAAACTATTAACTCTGGGGCTTGGCCAACCATTACATCGTGTGCTGATGGCCCTCGTGTAACTAACGGCAGGGCACAGGCCACAAAGGGGAGGGGGCGGGACAGATGGCGGGAGCACCCCCTGAGACCCGAGGGAGCACTCATGCTCAGTAAGGCAGCGGCTGCCAGCTGCGGTAGGTTTCTATGAAACCCTTCTGTAAAGTGGAAGCCTGTGACAGCTTGAGGCTGGGGATATTTTGGGAGGTAGGACCTAACTGAAGGAAGCAGATCACCAAAAGTGGGAACTTGAAGGCTACTTAGTACATATGCAGCCTGACCTCTAGCTGCAGCCCAGTCCTCTGCTTCCTGCCCCCCCCCAAAACTACCTGACAGGGCTGCCGCGCTCTCCCCGATGCCATACACTGACATCCTCCGCCACGCCTTCCCTGCCATGGTGGGCTGGAACTCGTGAAACCATGAGACCCTTGGGTGTTTTGGGGTTTTTTTGTCAAGTATTCTGTCCCAGGAAGACCAAGATAACCCATATGCTCTTTTCAACTGTCCCCTGCATCACGTCTACAGTGAGTGCACTGACACGCAGAGACGTTCACCTTGAGTATCATTTGATTTGGCTCGGGGAAGGGAGGGCCTGCCACAGCCTAAACGTTATAGACAAATAGCTCAGGCTGCGGTCATCGTCCTTAGATGATTTCTTGTCACCTACCAACCAGCTGTCTTGGGGAAGCTACAGTGACTAAACCCTGAACAGTAGAGAGGATGCTGACCACCGAGGCTTCCTCCAGGCTATCGTCCCTGAGGCCTCAGGTTGCCTAGCGCCAAGGGAAGCCACCTCTCCCCATGTCAGAACACGGTCTCCTGTGTCTTGTGATCAGAAATGCATCTCTACTGACATCATATTTAGGTTGGGTATACACAGCAACTGGCTCAGGATTAAGGACACATTTCCTGCTGAGTCGGTCAACACAGCCTTGGCTTTGTCATCCTGCACGCCAACCCCTCCACACACACACACACACACACACACACACACACACACACACACACACACACACCACCTAAGGAAGTGTCCTGCGATGGATGCTACGCCTGTCCACCCACTCACCCACCCCTCCCCACCTGACCTGGAGGGAAATGGTCCACGCCTTCAAGGAGTGACAACTTCTGGGAGGCAAAGGACTCTCTCCTAGTGGAATGTACGTAGCTCTTGGAATGGATGTGAGCACACCTCCGCATTCACAGTTTTCTTGGTTTTCCTGGGGCATGTCAACACAACTGACCCTTCAGGTTCCCAGAGGCAAGATAAGATACACGGCCAGGATAGGAAGGCACGCCTGCAGGCCCAGAAGCTCAGCTCCAAACCCCCCCCCCCTACTGTCCACACTAAACTTATGTTCAGACCCAGGGCCAGAACACAAACCTTCCACCGCCAAACTTCCTTCGCTAACCCCACCAGACTCGCCTGCCTTCTACTGCCTTACTGCTATTTCTTAATTTCAATTAAAATGACTGTGGGTTTTATGCCAAATGGGGACGGCAATAAATCTGAATTATAAGCCTCTAACCACCATCCAAGCCGACGTGAAATACTTTAACGCTCCACTCCATTTGTTTTGCTTAAAACTGATCTGGCTCTCGGAAATCTGGGCAGCCACGCCCCTCGTTGTTGGATGGCGGAGAATGGGAACGTGAAGGCTTCATCCCCAGTGAGCCCCAGTTTTGACATCTCCCGTGTCTGTCTACATCACGGTCACCGCTTTCTCAAGGCCCCTATCTATACTTCTCCCAAGGACCCATTCAGTCAATCACCACGCATGCACCTACCAAATACCATGCATCTAACTCGGCGCTAAGAAATGAAAGCGTGGTGAGAAAGACCAAGGTCACTGCTCCCTGGGAAATCAAGCGGACTATTATTACTGTACAGGGTGATGCCTGCCGTGATAGGAAAAAAAAGGTTATTGAATGAATATCAGGTGGTGACTATGTGTCAGAAATCCAGGGCCACTGTCTCTGATTCACCTATGACCCTATAAACGAAGCGGTCCTAGGTGGTGTACCAGGGCAAGTCCATTCTGCCATAACAGCAACACCTGCAACCACCATCTACTCTTTAATTGCTCTGGTAGCTTGGAGTCGGTTAGTGGATACCCTGGCCTTGTGTCTTCAGCACACAACACACCCTTGTAGAGAAATGACCACAGTGACAATGGACCACCAGGCACGCTTAGGAAGAACTCCAAAGCAAGCTGAAAGAATGAAGATGAACCGTGTTGTAAAACCCAGGGGGCCTGACCCTGCAGAGAAGTCATCCCTCTGGCTCCAGTAACCATGGGGTGGCTGCCGAGAAGCCTCCAGGGCTTAGGAGTGCTTGCTGTGTAATCCAGGGGACCCGGGAGTTGAAATCCCAGCACTCACACAACAAGTCGGGCATCCCACACACTCCTGCCTCGCCAGCTCTGAAGAGAAATGTGGAGGAAGACAATAGCTGAGGCTTGATGGCTGCTAGTGTACCTAAGAAAGTGGGAGCCCAGGTTCAGGGAAAGAGCCTGCCTTAAAGGGACAGGCAGGCAAAGGCAAAGGAAGGGACCTGATACTCTCTTCTGGACTCCGTGCATGTGCACAGGTGAGCACACCTGCACGCACACCTGCAAACACACCTGTGTACCTGCATGCACATACACACCAAACAATAATAATAAACAACCCTCTTTAAAATCATCATGAAAGAGTTACTAAGGAGGGGGGCCTCAGTCAGGCCGAGGGAGGTCAGACCACGAGGCAGAAGACACAGCCAGTTTCTCAGCAAAGTGGTGGACAAGGAGATGCCCAGGAAACTCACAGGTCGAGCTCACTGACGGCCAAGAATATAAGTAGGGCCATTGATGGCCAGGCCAGCAAGAGACTGCCCAAAGCCCCAGTTGAGAGAAGAAGCCAGGGTACTCTATTAAAGTGACCTGGCATAACAGCCCTGAAAAGATGTTCTTGTCAGAAGTCCTCTTGAGGAGCACCACACACCATGCATGGAAGGAGCACTCTGTTCTCTTATCTGAACTCCTCTTGGGGGTATCACCACCCACCATGGAAGGAGCACTATGTTCTCTCATCGGAACTCCTCTTGGGGAGCACCAAACAACACAGTGGCCCTTTCTCTTCCCAAAAGGTCCACCAAGCTATCAGCCTGTCTCAGACACCTATCTATAGTGGCCAGTCCTACAGATAATCTGCTCTTGTTTAAGCCTTATAAACTGTCCCCACACCTTAATCGACCTGATTTTCACAATTTCTATGAAATAAGCACTGGGCTTATCAGTTATGACCTAGGAGTCATAAGACCATCAAATTGAGCCGGGCGGTGGTGGCGCACGCCTTTAATCCCAGAACTCGGGAGGCAGAGGCAGGCGGATCTCTGTGAGTTCGAGGCCAGCCTGGTCTACAAAGTGAGTTCCAGGACAGCATCCAAAGCCACAGAGAAACCCTGTCTCGAAAAACCAAAAAAAAAAAAAAAAAAAAAAAAAAAAAGACCATCAAATTGCAAAGCTGTGTTTTGGCCTAGGCTATCTGTCCATTGGTTGGTCTCATCTGTCACTCACTCCTACAAAAAAAAAAAAAAGGTAGTTTTAAAGTTCTTAGCAGTCAACAGGAAGTTAGTTCTACAGTCTTGGGCAATATACAGAAGATATATGCACACACACTCAAAAGTCAGACTTTCTCAGTTTTCCTAGGAAAAATAACAATACCATGTTCTGCTTCCCCAAAACTCATCCTTTCTCTTCTAGATGAGGATTTTTCTTGGTGCACTTATGAGATGAACAGCTACGTTTAATGATTACTACGCAAACATAGATGATGCTGGAGAGACAGCTCAGTGGTTGAGTGCCTGCTGCGCCTCTAGGGGACATGAGTCCGGTTAACCCACATCAGATGGTTAACTGCCCGTAATTCCAGCTCCAGAGGATTCAAAATACCCTCCTCTGGCCTCCATGATCACCTGCACTTATGTGGTAGGCACACAGGCCCATAGGCAAACTAAATAAAGTTTTAAACTCTGAACATTGGTCTACTTAAGACTCTTTCTGCCGGGCAGTGGTGGCGTACGCCTTTAATCCCAGCACTCGGGAGGCAGAAGCAGGCGGATCTCTGTGAGTTCGAGGCCGGGCTGGACCGATAGCCTCCAAAACAATACAGAGAAACCCTGTCTCGTAAAAACCAAAAAAAAAAAAAAAAAAAAAAAAAAAAGACTCTTTTAGTGACGCACAGCTCAGGGCTAAGCATTGCCCTCCATTCAGACCACACACCTGTCTGTTTCCATTTCTCTGCCCTTGGGCACCTCCCTCAACCCCCAGTCTTCCAGAGACTTCTCTACCTGTGCACCATGTATCAAAGCTTCTCTGGCAGAAGTGACGACAGTCCAAGACAGACATAAAACCACAGGGCCCAGAAGAGTTTCAGACAAAGCCAACCATGTGCTTCATCTTCTGGCAAAAACAAGAGCCCCTATCATAACAGCTGAGTGTGCAGGTTTTCTTCCTTAAAAAAGATCCCCCAGCTCCCAACTTCTCCAGAGCACATCTTCAAAGCTCCTAGGTCACATAAATTATTTAAAGAACACCTCACCAATTAGTCTTGCATGCAGAGAACAGTTATACACAGACATGCAGACAGAGCAAAAACAAACCAAAAAAAAAAAAAAAAAACACAGCAAAACATCAGTGACAAATGAGCAAAACTCCCTTGTCATCACACCCACGCACAACAAAGATATAAAATCCCTGTTTGCTAACCACTGGCACCCCTCCCCCACCCACTTTCACTTAACACATAATTCCGTAGAAAGATCTTAAGGGGAAACAAAGTCAATCAATATATTTTATTCATAAAACAATCATCTCACCTCATTTTTACCATCTCTTTTTGCGAGATAATTTATAGAACCTGGCAACCTTACAGAAATGGAATCAATTTTCTTTTCATCCTTTTTATTTTCTAACCCCCTGGGGAAAATCCCACACACTCATCTTGCTATGAACCATAGGGAGAAAGTGGCTGAATTCCAGCTAAGCCAAGTATTTCAACTGCACACTCCCAACCTCAATTTAAACCATATCCATGAAATACGATCTTTCAGAACCTTGCCTTTCAGTCAGTCATTAGGATTTAAGATAACAGTATCCTCTCCCTAGGCACAGGCTTCATAGATACCTCAAGACTGCACTGGTCTTTTTCATTCCTGGGCTATCTGAATGATTTTAAAGTTTTAGTGAGGTGTCTTACAAAATCCTAATAGGTAATAGAGGGTGTGGATCTCTCTCTCTCTTTTTTTAATTTCCTTTCCATGAAGAAAAAAAGATTGGTATATGGTCATTTGGGTATATATGGAAGAATACAAATTTCAATACACACACTATGGTGAATAACTGCTACTATGTTTGTTTATAAATCCCTTTGCCTGCTGTAGTCACAATGCCAACACACAAATGCCACACGCCAAATTTTAAACGTAGTATGGACACAGGGCTGTTGGCTCACATAGAGCAGAAGTGAATAGAGTCGGTGGATTGATAGAAAGAGTCACCCAGCGGTCGCGAAATGCTGCCAGAGAAATCTTCCTGCACCCAGACACTAACTAACACACTCTGTTCAGAGTCACAGTTCTCCCACAGCGTGTCGGTAGGCTCTGAATATAGACAGTCACCATAAAATGACACCGAAGACACCACTACCAAGCTGAGAATCAAATTCCTGGTTGGAATAAGTTTCAAAATCCAAGGCCAACATCTGGCAAGTTCCACACCTACCTAGCAATCCTGGCTGGTGTTGCACTGAAAAATCCAGCACAAGGGGTGAGTGTTAAAAATTTTTTAAACGCCCATTAATTAACTTGTACTCTGCTTAAATCACACAGAGGCGGTCCCTCCAGTTGCAGTTGGAGTCTAAGCCTTTGCTTCATTGTCTCAGAAGGGAGAGGCTGACAGGAGTCGCGCACACAATGAAGTCTGCTCAGGTCCAGGGGCTCTGACCATACTCTGTATGCAGTAAATAACACTGTGGACTGCCTCTCCACCCCTCGGATCAGGCGGTTGATTCCAGGTGCCTGGCCTTCGCGGGTTAGGCACTGCTTCCTCTGCCAGCTGCACATCCCAGAGAAGGGCCGGAGGCACGCCTGGCTTACGCAGAATGTGTTTACCGCGCACTGCCCCCCAAACCGCGCGCTCCCGCGCCCCCACTCCTGGTACCTGCCCAGTTCCTCGCCGGTGTCGTAGTAGTCGTCCACGTTTTCCTGCCTGAACACAGTCATGATAGACTGTCACGCCTCACCAGAGCCCAGGCCACTCCGGCTCCGCGGCCCGAACCATCCCCACCGCCGCCGCACCGCTGCGGGCCCCTCATGCACCAAGCCGCAGACCTCTGAAAGACATGGGGAGGAGAAGAATGAAACGGCAAACCTCCAGGAAATCGGGGTCCCGGGGCTCGGCCCCGATCTCCAGGCCCCCCGCGGGCTGGGGCCACGCGCCCTTTGTTAAGCCCGGGCTGGGGGACCCCCGCGCCCCACACTGCCGCGCCCCAGCCCGGTGTGCCTGAGGTTCCGGGGCTGCCTGCCTCCGCCTCCGGACTACGCGGGGACAGCGGAGGGAAGAGACACAAAGCGCTCGGCCGGGCCACCTGTTCCCCAGCGCCGGGGCCGCCCTCCCGTTCTTCCCGCTGCCTGTGCCGGCCACTCACCCGGCCCCGCAGCGCCCTGCGCCCCGTGGTGGGTCCCAGTCCCCGGGCAGCTCCGAGCGGCCTCCGCTCCTTGCCTCGGGCGCAAGCTCGGCCCCCACCGGGACGCAGCCAGCACCTCCTCCCTCCCCGTCCGTCCTCTTCCTCCGCTGCTGCGCTCGCGGCTCCTCCCGGCTCCGCGCTCCCGCCCCGCCGCGCGCACCCCGCACACACCCACTCGCCCGCACCGAGCGCGCGCCCCACCTGTGACTTAGCGCCCGGCTGCCCTCTGCCGCCCGCTTCGAAAAAGATATCGGAGGCTTTGGTTCCCAGGGTGTGAACCCGACGACCCGCATGGGCCAGGCGGTGTACTCCATGCCGGAACACACACACACACACACACACACACACGGAGCAGGTTTTAAAAAATAAAATCAATAAAGTCCTGCCCTGGAGACGCCCACACCCTGATGGAAACGATAGCAAATAGATAGCTTATAAATGAGGTTTGCTCTATTCTTCTGTGTTGACAACAAAACCGACAGAGAGTGGTAGCAGGGGTCTCATTAGAGGGGGTGTCTCCGTGACAGGTGTTCTGAACCAGGATGAAAACAAGGCATGCGATCCACGAAGGAAACGGTTGAGATTTCAGAAACCTGACGAAGCTTGAGAGTCCTTTCAATACTATCAGTGGTCGCTCGGTTGAAAATAGCAAGTCCTGCTTGAGCTATGTTAAGCGTCCAATACACACTAGAGTCTAAGGCAGTGTGAAAATACGAATGACAAACGCCGTAGACATTTTTTTCCATATTAGGCGTATGTCCAAATGATGGCGCTTTGGCTCTGCCGGGTTAAATAAAACTTTATTAAAAATCAATTACACTGTCGCTACTCTTTCTGTCACAACAACACCCATGTATGAGGACTGGCCAAGACACTCCAGGTTCAATGGTGAAATCGGTGTCCATCCACCCATTTTTCAATAAGGCTCTCACAGTGCTCCCCACTGAGCAGAGTTCCAAGCTGGACTCTATGTGACTTCTGGAATGGCCAAAACTATTCCTTGAACCCACTCCACTGCTCAAACTCTTGATTCAGCAGATATTTTCAACTGTGGAGGCTTGGGCCTAAAAGAACAAAGCAAAACAAAAGAATGTTCCTCAGGCCAGGTTTCAGATCCTAATCTTAAATATTTCCCCAGCTAGGAGTGGCTACCACACCTGTAATTCCAGCACTTGAATGGTGGAGGCAGTAAAGTCGGAAGCCTAAGGCTAGCCTCAGGTACAGAGCAAGTTGGAGGCTAGCCAGGAGTACAGGTCTCAAAAACAAAAGTGAAGATAATTCTTAATGGCCCACAGAAAGAGGCCAGCAGGCATGACAAAAGAATGGGGAGGTAATATTGACCTAAATGGTAGATCTGAGACTCGATACAAAAGGATCTTGAGAAATGCAGTAAGAATAATGACAGCAACCAAAAAAAAAAAAAAAAAAAAAAAAAAAAGCAGAGGAGGGATAGGTTCATTTTGGAAACATGAAAATGAATACATCTGTTGGAAAAATGAAAAACATGGGTGTTTGGAAGAAACTTGGAAAGTGTTTATGGATGGCTGATTTCCTACAAAAACAAATTTGTTTTCCAAGGTCACTAAAAGGCTTGGATCTACTTGGGGGCCATTAGGGCTGATCACAAGACATTTTTCTGGTGTCATGAAAAAGCAGGGTGGAATTCTGATTTATAAATTTTCATCTAACATTCGTGAGGCATCTACGGTCTACCCGCTGCACAAGTTTAGATGAAATCATTTACTTGGATCTGTGTTAATTCAGGCAAACGTTTTTAGAAAAGGGGACTGTGGTAGCTTGAAACAATGTCTGTAAAGTCTTTGACTTTCCTCCAAACAAAATGTGGAGTTCAATGCTGCTTCCCTTGAAGACCAGAATCACCCCTCTCTACCTGCTTGTTTCTAAGAAAATTGGGGTAGCCACACTGGGTGGTGTCTTCCCAACATTAGCGTTCTCTCTCTCTCTCTCTCCCTCCCTCTGTCTCTCCCTCTCCCTCTCCCTCCCTCCCTCCCTCCCTCCCTCCCTCCCTCCCTCCTTCCCTCTCTCTCTCCCTCCCTCCCTGTCCCTCCCTCCCTCTGTCTCTCTGTCTCTCTGTCTCTGTCTCTCTCTGTCTCTCTGTCTCTCTCTGTCTCTCTGTCTCTCTCTCTGTCTCTCTCTGTCTCTCTCTGTCTCTCTCTGTCTCTCTCTCTCTCTCTCTCTCTCTCTCTCTCTCTCTCTCTCTCTCTCTCTCTCTCTCCTCATCCTATGGTCTTTCACCAAGTTCCCTCTGGAACTGCAGAGGAAGCAAAGGAACCACATGGCTCCACCCACCCAGCCCCTGGACAGCTAACAGATTCTAGCTCAAGCCTGGTGAGGCATTATTGTGGGGTGGTTTATTGTGCAGCACTAGATCACCAGATAAGAAAATCAGGAAAAGCTAGAGGGATTAGAAAAAGCTAAAGGAAATGTGACCCTGAAACACACCACGGTCAAGAGTGGAGAAAATATTCTCTCACTGAGTCTTTTTTACACAATTATATAAATTGAGTTTTCCAGTTTATAGTTAATTTTCTCAGTCTGTCTCATCATCTATAAAATGAGGACAAGTCGAGTTTGATCCACAAAACCCACAGTAAAAGGACAGAAGTGGCTGCAGGAAGTTGTTCTCCAAACTACACACACACACACACACACACACACACACACTAATAATGAACAAAATAAAGAAAACAATGTAAGTGGGGAACATAAATCACTCGCACGCTCAAGAGAATCTAAAGAGAATCTGCAAATCAGAGCTGTGTGTATTACGCAACACATCAGAATACTGAGCATTGATTTTGTGAAATATTCTGAGCCAAAACAACTCCAAGGGACACATCTTGTTCATAGAAGACAAGAACCTTCAAGTTATGAGACTCAAGCTGCAAAGAACATCCGCACGAATGGCTGACGGCAATCCTTACCAAGGCCTGTGACATTCCTGGAGGTGGAATTTGATCCACGCTATAGCTTTCAGACTAGTATTTCCTAGCTACATTGGTCTGAGTAAAGCAATTTGCTATAAAAAAAAATCTAACTAATCTCAGACGTTTATCACACTAAAGATTCACTTCTTGTCTGCAGGGAGTTGCAAGAGGGCTAAGCTCCCAGCGTCACTCAAGGACCCAGACAAGTGCTGTCTCCATGACGTCACACAAGGACCCAGGTATGCACAGTCTGGTGGGCTCTTTGCACTCAGTGTAGGTTGTCGGGTTTTTTTTTTTCAATGAAAGCAGAGAATGTGAAGATGAATGCCTTGGAGGTTTGTTAGGTGTGAAGTTAAGGTTTAAACTTACATTTTTTTCTTCCTTTTTTTTTGATGTTAATTAGCAAGATAGTATCAGATCAAAGAAAGACACTTTCAGATTAGTTTTTAATAATGTAACTTTGGTCTTATCAAGAATGGACATTTTTGCCCAGCAGTGATGCCTCACACCTTTAGTCCCAGCACTTCAGAGGCAAAGGCAGGTGGATCTGTGTGAGTTCAAGGCCAGCCTGGTCTACAGAGCGAGGTCCAGGACAGCCAGGCTACATAAAGAAACCCCGTCTCAAAGCCACCACCACTCTCCTAAAGAGAATGGACGTTTTTTAAAGATAAATTATTTTTATTTTATTCATATGAGTGTTTTACACACAAGTATTTATATGCACCATGTGCATTCCTAGTGCCTGTGGAAGCCAGAAGGAGGCATTGGATTCCTTGCAATGGGTGTTACAGGTGTTTGTGAGCCAGAATGGGGGTGCTGGGAACTGAACGCAAGTCCTCTGGGAAAGCAGTCAGAGCTCTTAATCACTGAGCCATCTCTTCAGCACCAAGAACAGATATTTTAGTTTGTTTGTTTGTTTTTCGAGACAGGTTTTCTCCATAGCTTTGGAGGCTGTCCTGGAACTCACTTTGTAGACCAGGCTGGCCTTGAACTCACAGAGATCGGTCTGACTCTGCCTCCCAAGTGCTCCTCAAAGAGAGTAAGGCCTCCCCTAGGAAGTCTACTAAGTCTGTCCCATCATCTCGTTGAGGCAGGACCAAAGCACCTCTCTACCACCCACACCCCTGTGTGTAGGCTGAGCAGGGTATCTCTCCATAATAGAACAGGCTCCACTAAGTCAGTTTGTGCATTAGAGTTAGAGGTGGACCCCCTGCCAGTGGCCTCATATATTGTCCCAGTCACACCACTGTCACCTATATTAAGGGAGTCTAGTTCAGTCTTATGCAGGTTCCCCATTTGTCAGACCTGAGTCAGTGATCTCTCACTAGCACAGGTCAGCTGATTCTGTGGGTTTCCCCATCATGGTTTTGACTCCTTTATTCATATTATCGCTCCTTGCTCACTGATTGTACTCCAGGAGCTTGGCCCAATGGTTAGATGTGGATATCTGCATCTGCTTCCATCTGTTTCTGGAAGAGGGTTCTAGCTTCTCTGGGGTTGTGGATTGTAGACTGGTTACCTTTTGCTTTATGTCTGGCATCCAATTATGGATGAGTACATATTATATATCAACCCACATGCCTATGAACACCTAATTTTTTGACAAAGAAACCAAAAATACAAAATGGAGAAAAGAAAGCATATTCAACAAATGGTGTGTCACATCTGCTTCTCAGCCTGTGTCCGAGAACGTGCGGAGGGTGTCGGGGATTGACAACACAGAGACTTGTTCAACAATGTAAAGAAAACTTTAAGCAGGCCCCAAAAAGGTTCAAGAAAAACTTCCTAAGAAAGGCTCCCACCAGAGAAGCTTCTGCTCTCTCCTCTCCCCTGGCTGGTTCTGCTCTGACACCAGAGGTGGATGTGTGTGGGTTTTTGAAGGTGCGGTTAGTCTTTGGACAAGGTCGAGGTCAGGGCGGTTTCCGTGGGAAGGCCTTTCCCAGGAACTTATTGTATCGTTTTTAGTAAACATGTTTTTACTATACATTGTCTTACAGCTGCCTACTCCCAGGCAGAAGGGGAAGTGGGTCTCTGCTCAAGGTCTGGTGTTCCCACAATGGTGCTGGTGTAACTGGCTGTCAACATGCAGAAGACTGCAAATAGATCCATATCTATCGACATGCACAAAACTCAAGTCCAAATAGATCAAAGATCTCAATATAAATCCATCCATCCACATTGAACCTCTTAGAAGAGAAAGTGGGAAATACACTTGAACGCATAGGCACAGGAGACCACTTCCTAAATAGAACACCAGTGGCACAGACACTGAGAGCAACAATTAATAAATGAGACCTCCTGAAACTGAGAAGCTTCTGTAAAGCAAAGAACACAGTCAACAAGACAAAATGGCTCCCTACAGAATGGGAAAAGATCTTCACCAACCCCACATCTGATAGAGGGTTGATCTCCAAAACATACAAAGAACTCAAGAAACAAGACATCAAACTACCGAATAGAATAATCCAATTTTTAAAAAATGGGGTGCAGATCTAAACTGAGAATTCTCAACAGAACAGTCTCAAATGGCAGAGATACACTTAAGGAAATCAGTATTTCTCAGAAAATTAGGGATCGACTTGCCTCAAGGCCCTGTAATACCACTTTGGGGCATATACCCAAAGAAGACACATTCATACCACAAGGACACTTGCTCAACTATGTTCATAGCTGTAGGAGTGAACCCCACAAAGCTACCCGCCCAACAGGGCGGGGTCAAGGTAGAGATAAAAGGTAGTGAAAGGAAAAGGGGCCTCCCTCTTTTCTCCTGGAAGCCAGCCACGCTTCTAACTCCTGGTATGTGTGACTCTCTCTTTCCCTGATAAATAAATATATTGTTTTTTTCTATATAGCCTCGGTTATCGTTATACCTGGTGTCACGGAAGTGGTTTGGAATTACAGCCCACGCCTGGGAAACCGCCTGAAATCGGAATCCCGAGGTGAGCGCTAATTCGCTCCAGCTTCGGAGGCTACATTGCCTTGGTCTCGCTGGGGCCCCGCTGGGGCCCCGCCGCTGCGAGAGAGGACCCTTCCCGCCCCAGTCGGCCGCTGCTACTATTGACATAAAGGATAGTTTACCCCTGTTAGTGTAATTTGCAATTATTTAGTGTTGGAACTGGAAGGAGGTGTTCAGACTTAGGCATCCTTTTCAGATAAGTTTAGATTTTAGGTGGAATGGATATGTTTAGTTTAGGATAAGTAGATTATAACTTAATTATCACCCTCTATGTATATATGTTGTATATGTTTGAGTTTGTATCAAATTTAAATCTTCTATTTAGACTAAAAGGGGAATTGTAGGAGTGAACCCCACAAAGCTACCCGCCCAACAGGGCGGGGTCAAGGTAGAGATAAAAGGTAGTGAAAGGAAAAGGGGCCTCCCTCTTTTCTCCTGGAAGCCAGCCACGCTTCTAACTCCTGGTATGTGCGACTCTCTCTTTCCCTGATAAATAAATATATTGTTTTTCCCTATATAGCCTCGGTTATCGTTATACATAGCAACTTAGATGCCCCTCAACTGAAGAATGGATAAAGAAAATGTGGTACATTTGCACAATGGAGTATTACTCAGCAGTAAGAAACAATGACATCCTATATATAATTCACAGGCAAATGGACAGAACTAGAGGAAACCCAAGAACCAGAAAGAACAGATTACTTTTCAATCATTCCATGCAGAATGTGCCTGGACCTTGGTTCACTGTTAAAGGTGCTCTCCTTGGAACTGGAGAGATGATGGCTCAGCAGCTAAGAGGGCTCCCCCGCTCTTCCAGAGCAGTATCACAAGCCCTGTAACTCCCTTCCCAGGACCCACATCAGGCAGCTCACACCCACATGTAACTCCAGTTCCAGAATATCCAATGCTCCCCTGTGGCCCCCGCAGTGGTGGTGCAGGGGGAGCTGAAGAGATAGCTCAGAGGTTAAGAGATCCGGCTGCTCTTCCAGAGAATCTGGGTTCAGTTCCCAGGCACCACATGGAAGACAGCTCACAAGCATCTGTAATTCTACTTCTAGGGAGTCTGATGCCCTCTTCTGGCTTTTGAGAACATCAGGCACACTCATGGAGTACAAACACGCATGCACACAGGCAAACACCCAGACACATAAAACAAGAAGAAAGAAATCTTTCTTAAAAGTCACCGAGGTTGCTGGCAGTGGCGGCGCACATCTTTAATCCTAGCATTCAGGAGGCAGAGGCAGGAGGATCTCTGTGAGTTCAAGGACAGCCTAGTCTACAGAGCGAGCTCCAGGATGGCCAGAAATGTTTCACAGAGAAGCCCTATCTCGAAAAACCGGAAATAAATAAATAAATAATAAAAACAATTCCTGAGGTTGTGCTGCCTATGGTTAACCCTGGGTTCCAGAAAGCACGTGGCAATTTTCCCAGCACAGTCCTCCAGCAATCTTGAGTTACCGTCTTCACGGATTCGATCTACAGTCTTGAGACTCTCCTGTGTTCGATGCTCGGGATGCACACAGACATCAGGGTCCCCTCCCTCTGCCCGGTCACTCGGACTGTCCGGAGAGGCAGATGTGAACAGTCCCACATGCTGCTGGTTAAACACAAGCCCCCACCTGGCACAGCCTTTCCAGCTTTCTCCGACCTCACAGCTGAACTACAAGACTGTTTTAATCCTTGGGGTTGATTCCTGACTAATGGGGAAACCTCGGCCTAAGGTCAGAGAGCGGGGAGGAAATGAGGTCAGAAAAGTTCTTTCCCAGGCCGGCTTGCAGGGTTGCCTCGGCCAGGGCCACCCAAAGCAGGTCGTCACCTCTTCCATGGGCTTTTCCCTCCCTCTCGCGTGCATCTTCACCCCTGAAGGTCTTGGCAACCCCACTACCCCTGGCTCAAGTCCCGCCCTAAGTCTCGCTCCTCCCCTTCAGACTTCCCAACTTGGGCGCATCAATCTCACTTCTCCGGAACCGTGATGGGTAATATTTTTGTATTTCCTTTTTAGGAAAACATTTCAGAGAGCTGCGGAAACAAGATTGTTAAGGCCTTAAACCCAGACAGACTTAACTGAGGTGCCTACTTAACACATCAAAGCAGACCTAGTGGCCAGGTTCTCCCAGCATCCCTCAGGCCCTACCTGGTACAGGGTCCTCCTGGCTGGCAAACCCTTCCCCTTACACCACCCTTCCCCCAGCTGCTTTTCCCTGTGTAACACAGCCATTCTGATGACCCTCTTGGTCTCCTGGTCTCCCCTCTCCTCTCCCAGCTCCGCTCACAGGACCCAGGTCGTGTTCACTCTGGACTTTTCCGAGATGTCTCTGCCTCTGACTGTGCTCTCCCTCGTAATACAACAGACCCTCTCCACCATACCTAGGGAGCAGACGTGTCTTCTTTCTTAATTTCTTTTTTTTTTTTCATTCAGCAGGGAGGATTCACGGGTGGGAGGAGTCCAGGGCTTTGAGGGTGGCCTTTAGTGAGCTCTTCGAAAGAGGAAGAACGAGCACAGTCCGATGGGATCACGGCGGTGCAGGGTGGCAGGGCACCAGGTCACCAGAGAGCAGGATCTAGACAAGAAAAAAAAGAAAGAGAGAGAGAGAGACACACACACACACACACACACATATATAACGATACTCGAGGCTATATAGGGAAAAACAATATATTTATTTATCAGGGAGAGAGAGAGTCGCACATACCAGGAGTAAGAAGCGTGGCTGGCTTCCAGGAGAAAAGAGGGAGGCCCCTTTTCCTTTCACTACCTTTTATCTCTACCTTGACCCCGCCCTGTTGGGCGGGTAGCTTTGTGGGGTTCACTCCTACACACACACACACACACACACACACACACACACACACACACACACACACAAGATTAGGACTGTGACCTTCAGGCTTCCGTAAGCAGCCAGAAAGAACCTAGGCAGTGAGGATACAGGTTACCATGGGGCTTCCCCAACACCCCCAGAATCTGAAGAGAGAGGATTAGCGGAGAAAGGGATGTGAGGGATGACTTGAAGTTTGGCTGGGCGATTAGATGTCACCACCGCATAGACCGAAACACAGGTAGTCAAACAGCTGAGGAAGAGACACGGAGCTGAGTGCCTTGGACAACATTTAAAGATGGCCAAGTAGAAGCGGGCACTTGAGGAGTGGGGGACGGAGAGCTACCAAGTTCCTGAAGGGACCCCCAGACCTGGAAGTGGCTGAAGTCACCTAGGAACAAGACGTTTGAATGAAGAGAAGAGACTACAGCCAGCCTAACTGAGGCAAGCATTAAGATGCAAGAATGCCTGGCCAGGAGCTGTAGCTTGCCGGTAGATCTGCTGAGATGTGAGTGTCTTGTTTGTTTGTGTCTTGGACAGGGAACAGGTGGGCTCAATGAGCAATGAGTTAGGGCTTTATGGAGATCAAGTGTCTCGAGCCTGCTGTGGACAGCTCAGAGCGCAGCCTGCATATGGTTTCTCTTCTTAGATAATAGCTACGAACTCCCTCACCTAGTTTAAAGCCTCTTGCGAGGGTCACCTCCCAGCTTACCGGTTTGTTTCCTACAGGTGAATTCAGTATTTACGAACCGAATGGCAAACGCATTATGCACCTCCCACCGAACGGTGAGCTATTCCCAGCCCCTCTCAGCTCCCTCCCCCCAGCACTGATCCAGCCTCCGATCACTCTTGAACAGGGTTAGCAGAGGCAAACCACGAGAGGCTTTCAAAAGAGAGAAATCACAGACGACGGGCCTTTAGCACCTGGAGAAAGGGGTACTCGGGATGACTCGGAGTTTGGCTGGGTGACTCAATATTTCAGATGAGCGTTTCCACATTGCCCCCCTGGCCTTCTGTCCTAGGGGTCTGAATGAAATCCAGAAACAAGCACTCAGTCTTATATATACCCCCATTAGAACTGAATGTGCCAATCATACTCACATGTAAAATTCGAACTTACAGCCCCGTTGATGGGGTGAAGAGAGTTACTTTTTCCCCCCCATTGATTCTACTTTTTCTCCTCTGTGGTGACTAATGGACCTCTTTAGAGCCATCAAGCCTGATGCCATCGATTCCCATTTATTTTCCTTTCAGCAGAAATTATGGTTAAAATATTTTCAGTCCACATCAAAATCTCCCCTTTTTGTGTGGATGGGTATTAAACACTGCAAGAGATTCAATCTCAACGGGCGCCTCTGGGCATCCCGGCAGAGTTCAGGGAATGAAAGCTCGTTACTCAAGCCAGTGACGCGATTTACAGTCTAATTCATGGCACTTCACAGGATTTATAGAAACGTGGCTTTTTAAAAAAAGACAAACCGGCCATGAATTTTCTGGGAAGTTCTTGTCAGTTTGAAGATTTGCAAGGAGAGCAGAAACCATTGACATCTTTGATGGATGCAGTGAGATATTCTCAGACCAGGGGCTGGGCTCACACACCCGTGAAGCTGCTGCATTCTGCTCATAGGGGCTAAATCTAGATGTGCACACATGTATATAATATGCTATTTCCCTTATTTCTAAAAAAAACATTTAATGGTGAAAGATTGTCAGGACATTGCCCATCAGCACATACCTCAGGAAGTCAGCTGTGACCACTTCTGACAGCGGCTACTCATCTGCTCTTCGATGTGTGGCGTGAAACCAAGCACCAGCATTTAATCTCTACAAAGTCTAATGAGGAAGTGCAGCTGCGCTATACATTCACCAAGTGCTCTACCATGACAGGTGTGTCTCTAGCTACGATGTCACACGCAAGGTGACTTCACTGTATCAAAAGTTCTAGTTAGTACTGGCTAGTGGTGGTGCCGCATGCCTTTACTCCCAGCCCTAGGGAGGCAGAGGCAGGTGGTTATCTGAGTTCGAGGCCAGCCTGGTCTACAGAGGGAGTTCTAGGACAGCCAGGGATACACAGACAAACCCGGTCTCAAAAAATCAAAAAAGAACAGGAGACGGTTCTAGTTAAGACAGTGTGCTAACGCCTGGTGATGCACACCTAAAATCACTATACATTGATTCCATTTTTGCTACCTAGCGATTCAAGGCCAGCATGGGAGACATAATGAGACTTTGTCTCAAAAACATAAATAATGTAGTAAATATGAAGACAGAATAGTGTGCTTATAAAACAGACATTAACTATTATTTAGCAGCTGGGCTGGTCTTAAGAGCTTGGACGCTGCCTTCCAAATCCTTGGAAGAGTTTGGAAGTTCTTGGCATGGGCCACTTCCTGAATATCTGTCCAGAAAATTATGACCTAATTTGCCTTTCTTTCTTAGGAATGTTCTCCAAAGCAGAATCCTTCAGATTCCTGTCCGCATTAATGCCGTCCACATTAATGCTTGTTGCACTGGGATGCACTCTTTTGACCAAAACTTAAATAAAAATATCTCAACTCCTTTCATTGTTCCTCCCTCAAATTAATTACAAATTCTTACTATTAAATATAATTAAGATCCCACGGTGCTGGAGAGATGTCTTACTGGTTAAAAGCACTGGCTAACCTTCCAGATGACCTGGTTTGGTTCCCAGCACCTAGATGACAACTGTAATGCCAGTTACAGGGGATCTGATGCCCTCTTCTGATCTCCATATACACCAGGCACACACATGGTGTGCATACATATATGTAGGTAAACACTCACACACATTAAAAAAATACAAAGGTCCCTACAAAAAAAAAAGACAATGACCTCTCCCACTTATAATTATCTGACACAATTTAAATAACGAAGGCTGATGGGAGATGTCATTCTGTAAATCTGTCTCTTATTGGTTGTTGAATAAAGCACTGTTGGCCAATAGGGAAACAAGATAGGTGGGACTAGGAGTCCAGGAGGATTCTGGAAAAGAGAAACACAAGGAGATACCATGTGGCTGCCGTAGAAGTAACAGATCTGGACCCTTTCTCTGGTAAGAGAAATACTTAGATTAACAATTATGGAGTAAATACTTAAGTCAGAGCTAGCCAAAGCAGCTCTGCAGAAACCAAGCAGGCCGGGTGGTGGTGGCGGCGGCGCACACCTTTAATCCCAGCCCTCCGGAGGCAGAGGCAGGTGGATCTCTGTGAGTTCGAGACCAAGCCTGGTCTACCGAGCGAGTTCCAGGACAGGCTCCAAAAATGATACAGAGAAACCCTGTCTCGAAAAACCAAAAAAAAAAAAAAAAAAACCAACAGCTTCATAATTAATATAGCCTCCTGTGTGTTCATTTGGGACTGATGCGGCTCTGGAACCAGGCTGGTGGGAAGGCTGCACTCTACAGAAGGCTATAACAAAACTCTAAAATCACTGAGCAGTTCTGATAAAAAAAAAAAAAAGAGCCTGTGGGATAACAGGTGTTGAATCTGGAAGTATGGTGAACAAGAACCCTAACAGGAACATGTAACAAACACGCCTGAATGCCCACCGACACACAATGGAGCAGATGATGTCACAGCCCTGGACCCAATGGGTTTGTGATGCTCAGGGGTCCCAGAACATGACACTGTTGACACAAGAGGATAAGAGGTGTCCCAAGACACAAAAGCCGATGCAAGGTCACCTACTCCGATGACTACTCTGCCACAAAATGCATGCAAATTTGCTCTCAGGCCTCCTTCTGACACAGAATTGAGTAGCAACGGTTCATTTAAGACTTGGACTGGAATCTTCTAAGTCAGGAAAGTTGTCTAGTTGGGATGCAGCTGGATTGTAGAGTGTTTTGTATGAGTTACTTTTTGTTTCATGGTAAAACACCCATAACCAGAAGTAATTTGTCAAAGGAAGCATTGTTTGTCTGACAGTTCCAGAGAGAGATGAGGGAAACACGCAGCAGGAAGCAGGAAGCAGTAAACAGGAAGCAGGAAGCAGGAAGCAGGCAAGAGTGCACATCTTTGGTCTACAAACAGGATGTATGGAGAGCAACCAGAAAGTAAAGAGAGGAGCCAGCTGAAGTGGAGTGGGGGGATTTTAACATCAAAGCCTGCAGCCAGTGACTCCTCCTCCAGCAAGGCCACACCTCCTAAACCTCCACCAGCACCTGGCAGCTGGGGACCAAGTGTTCAAATACCAGAACCTATGGGGGGCATTCTCATGCAAAGTGCCACAGCGCCTGACCCTAACCCTAACCCTGACTGTCATGCACAAGGCCCTGAGTTTAATCTGCAGCATTGCATACATCAAGCACTGCTATGGTGTTGCTGCTGCGTGACCACAGTCCCAGCACTTCAGAAATGGAGTCAGGAAAAGAAGTTCAAGAAATTCAAGGTCATCTCAGTGTTTTAGTAAGTTTGGGCTACATGAGACCTCGTCTCAAGGAAAAGAAACCTTCCTACCCTGCTCCACTGCTCTGAAGGGACCTTCCCTCAGGGTGCCAAGGAGGGGTAATGATCTCCACTAAAGATGAACTCATATTGGAAAACTTCAATGCGCTCAAGGAACCCATGCAGTATAGCTGTCAGCAGATATATTGCATGCAAATGGTGTCTTAGGGTTTCTGTGAAGGGACCAGCCCACTGCTTTAGCAGCCATGACAGGCTGCAGGAAAGACTCAACACGCGCTTGCCTGACCTTGCTGGGCCTGCCCTAGTCACTAGGAGGTCAGATGCCCTCCTCGTGGCAAGGAACCAATCAGAAGTTAGCTGACAGGGCTGTGCTTTATGGCACTGGGTGTGCTTTAAGGTACAAGTGCACAACAGTGACCAGCAGAGCATAGCAACCACCCTGGGAGGGCCTATGGGCCATATGACCAGTTGACCAGTCAACACAGGACAGGTCATCCAAACCCGGAAGCGCACCAATCCTGAGACGGTTATGTACCCCTAGAACACTCCCCTTGCTCTACCCAATATATTCCCTGCCTCGTGATTCCCCTGGGTCCTTCTCCAAGCATCTGCCATGATGAGCGTATGAAGGCCCAGAGATAATGGGGTTAGCTCATTTAACAGCAATAAAAGACTCTTTGCTTTTGCATTGAAACGCATCTCTTGGTGGTTTTGGGGGCTCAGAATTTGGGCACAACATCTATTGCTGTGAATGGACACCATGACCATGGTAACTCCTATAAAGGAAAATGTTTAATTGAAGGGGCAGCTTACAGTTTCAGAGATTTAGTCCATCGTGGCAGGTAGCATGGCGGCTGGGAGCATGGCAGCATGCTGACAGACATGGTGCTGGAGAAGTAGCTGCTACATACTGATGTTCGGGCAACAGGAAGTAGACTATAACACTAGGAGTAGCTGGAGCATAGGAGAACTCAAAAGAGTCCACCACCACCCCTACACACGCAATGACACACTTCCTCCCACAAGGCTACGCCTCCTAAAGACCCTTTGGGGGCCATTTCCTTTCAAACTACTACACAGGGACAGCCAGTCCACTCCCCAGAACTTCAGTGACAAGGAAATTGAATAAAAGCTATCGAACAACACTGTTCAGAAGGACTGAAGTCGTAAAGAGTCAAGTTTAAGGATGGTAGAAGGAAAAGCCAATATTGAAACAGGGCCATCAGGCCACAGGGAACAAAGGGGCTAAATTAAAGAGGGAGAAGACCTGTGGGAGCTCTGGGCCTCACACAAATGCTTTGCTCCCTGCATTTTGTCCCTACTTGCCAAAGTTCACCACTTCAAGATAAGAGTAGGGTTGAAGTGCTCTAGTCCTGACAGAGAAGAAGAGCTGTGGGGGTTTAAGAGGTCGACAAGATAGCCCAAAGGAAGCAGTTAGTGACTAGATGTTCTCATTGAGAGGACTCTGTGCATTTGAACAATTATATACTTTTAGAAGACGTTTTAAAATTGTGTGTGTGTGTGTGTGTGTGTGTGTGTGTGTTTGGATGTATGTATACCAAATGTTGGGGGTGTCTTCAGAGACCAGAAGAGAGCCTTGAGTCTTTTGGAGAGAAAATAGCTACAGGCAGTTGTGAGTCAAACCTGGGTCCCACACAAGAGTAGCAAGTGCCATTCCCTAATTCCTAATCCTACATTTTTAAAATCGTAAAGTATTTTTATTTTATTTTTAAAACTCTGTACTAAGCCATATCACACTTGGTCAACTAAATGAGTTTTACTGTTGTTGTTTTCCTTTCAAGACCACTGGTGACGTTGTGACAGTCGCTCATCCGCCTTTCTGAGGGTTCCACAATGCAGGTAAGGAAGCTTTTAGAAGGCAAGACTTTGAAGAATAAACCTGAGTTGAGGAGACCTGGGTTCTACTTCTTAGTCTACCCTGGAGCCAACTTCTCACCCATTTCTTTAAACGACAGAGGGGTAAGATATATGAGTAGAACAGTCTAAAAAGGGTGCAGTCCAGAGTCCACTGGTGTGTAATGTTCACTTGAACGGATTACCAGTTTATTTTTATTTTTTTAAATTTTATTTATTTATTTATTGTGGTGGTTTGAAAGAAAATGGCCCTCAAAGGGGGTGGCACTATTAGGAGGTGTGGCCTTGTTGGAGTAGGTGTGGCCTTGTTGGAGGAAGTGTGCCACTGCAGAGGTGGGTGTTGAGGTCTCATACATGCTCAAGACACCACCCAGCATCTCAGTTCACTTCCTGTTGTCCGCTGATCAAGATGTAGGACCCTCAGCTCCTGCACCGTGTCTGCCTGCACACCACCGTGTCCCACCATGATAATAATGAACTAAACCTCTGAGTCTGTAAGCCACCCCCATTAAATGTTTTCCTTTATAAGAATTGCTGTGGTCAAGGTGTCTTCTCATAGCAATAGAAACCCAAACTAAGACATTGATTGAGGCAAGAGCTCACTGTGTAGCACTGGCTATCCTAGAAATCATTACATAGATGAAGCTGACCTGGAGATTATAGAGATCTGCCTGCCTCTGCTTCCCAAGTGCTGGGATTACAGATGTGCTCCACCCCTTTATTTTTGACATGTGTTACTTTTCCAAGCAATCTGAACTTTCCAGAAGAATTGAGCATGAGTTAAAAAGTTTCCTTTTAACAACACTGGCCTGGAACATGTTGTGGTGCCCCCCACCCTCAGCATCTCCTGCAGGGATGGAAACCTACCCTGACGCTTCATCACCAAGAGTTCACAGTTGACATCAGGACCCAAGCTTGCTGCGTACGGTAAACACTGGCACAGATTCGTAGCTTGTACTCACCGTGGCGGCACACAGAGTAGCTTCACAAATGTCCCAAATCCTCTGAAACTGCCTACTCATCCCTCCCTCTTCCCCATCCTCTGGAACCATTGCTCTTATGACACAGCTCTGCTATTTTACAATGTCATATTGTTGAAGTCAAAGAATGCATCATCTTGTTAGCTAAGTAACGTGCTCTGAAAATGCCTCCATCTTCCTTCAAGGCTTGATAGATATTTTCTATTGCTGAATAGCACATCCCATCCTCTGGCCAAACTTGCTTTTCCGTTGATTTACCTACGATGTCTTGGTTGCTTCTAAGTTTTGGTAACTATGAATACCACTGCTAAAAAAACACAATTGCTGACATGCATTGTGGACTCAGTTGGGTAAATAACAAAGAGCAAACTGATGGATCATATAGCAAGAGTACATTCAATTCTGTAAGGAAGTACCAAAATAAGCCTTACTGTGTCCCATCAGAAAGGACCAAGACTTCCACAGTCTTGCCGGCACTGGTGCTGTCCGTATTTGGTACTGGCCATTCTAATTGACACGAGGTGCTCTCTGGTTATTTGGTTTGGTGTTCCCTGAGGTATTATGGTGAGAGCATCTTTTCATATGTCTGTTCACTACCTGTGCATATTCCTTGGTAAGATGTCTGTGTTTCAGGACTTTGGCCCTTCATAACCTCCTGAACTGGATGGAGTCCTTCTCTGGCTAAAGGAGTGTTCTGTGAGAAAAAGTGTTCAACAATGTATCAGTTACTTTTCTGTTGTGATAAAATACCATGACCAACAGCAAGTTTAAGAAAAGTGTCTTTTGGTTTAAGAGTTCAAAGGGCTAACTGTCCTTGAGGGTAGGGAAGGCATGGCAATAGGGGCAGAAAGATGAGAGATAACATCTCAGCCTTGTACAGGAAGCAGAGAGAACGAAAGGGAAGTGGAGCCAGGCTCTGAACTCTCAAAAGTCCTTCCTCCAGCAAGGCTTCATACCATAAAAGTTCTATAACCTCCCCAAATAGCACCACCAACTAGGGATCACATTTTCAAATATCTGTGCCTATGGGGGTGGGGGGACGGACAAATCTCACTCTGGCCTCGACACATGGTCTAGATAAGCTTAAGAATTCTAAAATAAGTAGCTAGGGGCTGGAAGGACGGCTCAGCGGGCAGGATCATCAGCTTCCAGAGGACCTGAGCTCCATTCCACAATGGGCAACTCACAGCTGCCTGTGCCTCTGGCTCCAGGGGCACCCAGCATCTCTGGTGTACACACGTAGGCTTTCTTCCATGCCCTCGTTCCCTAGGCAGTAAGTACAGCATGACTGATAATACCGCGTTCTTATTGCGCCAGCAGCAGAATCAGTGTGGAGAGCATGGTGGTCCATGGGGCTCTACACAAGCTACAGAGTCCACGGGAGCCCCTGGAACCAAGGGATCATTGAAGCTGCAGCCGTTTCTTCCTGCCTCCTCCCTTCTTCCTGTCCCCTTCCTTCTGCTTTTGCTTTAATACATGCTCACTGAAAACATAGCAGTTCTAACCCCAGAGTGGATCTCGGTAGCACTAAATTAGATATGCTGGCTTTGAAACCATACAGCAAGCTGTTTAAGAAGCCAACGCAAAGGTGCGAAGTTCACGGGACATTTAAATTACGAACGGCAGCATCCTTTCCTGATGACTAATAGGTTGTACAGCTGCCAAGCAGCAGAGACGAATTTATTAAATATGTTGTTTTGCTAATGGAATATACAATTTTGATCTCTGACTGCAACAGACTCAACAGCAAATGCTTGGCCACTCCTACCCTGCTGGGAGGGAACATATTATAATGGTAAATAGTTAAGCTGGGTAGAATTTTCCATACTCTTGATGCAGCGTGGAGGCAACCAAATATTGTTAAAATACGCCCCGGGGGTGGGGTGGGGAGGAAGCAGGTCTCTCAACCAGAGTTCTAGCAAGAAAGCACTGGGCATTCTGTACAAAGCGTAACCTGGGAGCCACAGCAACCACACACCTGGACTGAAAGGCTGCACAGGCCTGGGAGGACTCGATTGCAGCCTTCTTACCTGGAATAATCACTTTTCAAAGAAGATGCAAATCATAATGAACATTACTGACTGTCCCCTTAAGATGAGCGAATTTCAAGAAAGCCTTGGAAAGACAAAGGCGCTCTTCAGAGCGACGTTCCAAGTGTTCTTGAAACTTTGAATCTGCTTGGTGCCACCGATCACCAAGCCTTCTGCTTCACTGACAAAAGCAGCCTTAAAAAGATTCCAGATTTTTAAAAAAATCTCAGACCTGACCGAAAGAATCCTTAGAGAAAGGGAAGAATTAATATTCCCTCAATATGTACAACAGATTTATTTAACTGCCCATAATTTATGTTGAAGGGCAATGGCACACACACACACACACACACACACCATTTTATTGAAGTATGATTGTCATGAAAAGAAAGTTGTCCTCACTGATGTGATTATCTTGAGGACTTTGGGGACAAGAATGCACCTATCAAACCCTTGCCACCACCAAAGCCACAAACACACTGTTAAAAAGTGCTTAGTCATTTTTATTTAATGGGATCTGTTTATCTTGAAGCAAGGCCATTAATGAAGTACCCAAAAACAAACACGACTTCACATAGCAAGGAAGCTTGTTAGGGAACATGCAAACACCTGGAGAAAGCGGTTGTTAATGGGCCCTGGGTGGTGGTGGGGTTCTGCTTGCCCTGTCCAACACCATAGCGTGCAGTTTAAGGAATCACATGTGAATTGCTGGTAATGGAAACATTCGAGCAACTCCACAGGCTGCTGATGCTCCACAGTCCTGTCTTCCTACAAGGCTTTCAAGCTGGTGTCCTCAGCAACTGGAGAGTCACACATCCCTCAATCTGTGTGTTTGTATGAGACAAGTCTCATTTTGTAATCTAGGTCAGCCTCAAACTCTTAGTCCTCCTGCCTCAGCTTTGAGTGCAAGAATTTAGTGAAGGGACCAGCCCCACACACATACCCCATTTTAGAAACCATGACAGGTAACAAGTGCTCTCCTGACCTTGCTGCTCCTGTCTTGGCCACTAGGAGGTCAGATGCCTCAGGGACCAATCAGGAGTTAGCTGGCAAGGCTGTGCTTCACAGCTCTGGGTGTGCTTTAAGGACAAGTGCACAACAGTGACATATAGAGCATAGCAACCACCCTGGGAGGGCCTATGGGCCATAACAACCAGTTGACCAATCAACACAGGGCAGGTCATCCAAGCCTGGAAGCACACCAATCCTGAGACTGTTGCGTACCCCTAGACACTCCCATACGCTGCCCTATAAAATCCCTGCCTCGTGATTTCTCAGGTCTTTTCTCCAGCCGTCTGCTAAGGTGGATGGATGAAGGGCCCGAGCTAATGGACTTAGCTCGTTAAACAACTACAGTAAAAGACTCTTTGCTTTTGCATCGAAATGGGCCTCTTGGTGATTTTGGGGTTCAGAATTTGGGCACAACATTTAGTGGTCCACTTTAGGAGCCTTGTTTATGCTTTGATCCATGATGTGGAGATGCGCACCATGACAAGATAAGCATCCAGTTTCTTTTCTTGTGCCTTTCCATGTCTTATTAACAGTCATGACTTCTGGGGTCTTATCTTTCTCTGTGTATGCTCTCTCTAGAAAGATGCTTGCTTGAGTACAGCAGGCAAGACCCAAGGGAGAGGGAGGGAGAGTGGCTCTGAGCCACTCAGGCTGTGGCTTCTTTGGTTGAGCATCTATTGCTCCGCTGTTGATCAAAGTGGGTAGCATGACCTGGTGTCATACGGCCAGATTCCCAATTTCCACAGGTGTCTAAGAATCAGTGGTCATACTTCATTTTTTGTTTGTTTGTTTTTGTTTTGTTTTCCGAGACAGGGTTTCTCTATTGTTTTGGAGGCTGTCCTGGAACTCACTCTGTAGACCAGGCTGGCCTCGAACTCACAGAAATCCGCCTGCCTCTGCCTCCCGAGTGCTGGGATTAAAGGCATGCACCACCAACGCCCGGCTGAGTGGTCATACTTCTTTGTGAACAAAAAACATAAAGAAGGGTTATTCTGAGGCATCCTTCTAGTCCAGGAATGGCCAACTTGGTCAACGAAGTCCTCAGTCTCAGCTATGACAACTACACCAGTGACACCCACCTGTAAGGTGTTGTAGCTTGGGTGAGGGTAAGATGTCCTGACATCAGACATGTTAGAGGAATGTACCATATGTCCTTGTATGTATAGTGGGGGACTTCACATGCCACATGGGCATGAGGAAGTGTCAGTCTGTCAGTCCTGATGTCTATCCTGTTTTCAACAGGTCTCCTTGCTGTCTGCTTCCGTGTACAACAGGAGAGCTGGCCTGTCCACTTTCGAGGGATTCTCCACCTCCAGTAGGAACAGCAGGACTGCAGATATGTGCTGCTGTACCCATCTGAACGCAGGTTCTTGGGACTCAGACTCTGGTCCTCACCCTTGCACGCCCTTCTCCCACTGAGTCATTGACCTAGCCATAGGGGTAGCATCTTTCAGGCAATAAACATGGCAGGCTGCACCACAGGCCAGCACTCTACCAACAGAGCTACGCACCCAGCCCATCTTATCCTTTCTTCAGTGATCCAGAAGGTTCCCTTAAGACCTCAAACAAGTGTAAGCATCTCCTATGGAAGTTAGCAGATTTGGGGCTGCACGAATGCTGCTGACGCCTGCCTTAATGTTTGAGAGTGACCACCAGATACATCCCAGTCTCTGCGTTCACCTCTAGCAGTTGCGTACATATTTTGAAGCCCACCCACACATATGTGCATGCTCATGTGTGCATGCGTGAGCACACACACACACACACACACACACACCCTATTTTCATGTCCTTCGGGTGGCTAACTTCTTCACTGGTTGTAGCTGTTCTGGGCAAGCCGCTTTTTCATCTTACACTTGTGTTGCCTCTTTGATGGAAAGAGGCCATGGCTCAGCGTCTCACCTCTGCCTATAATTTTACACAAAGTCTGTCACATCCAATAAATCCCGTCACTGTTCTCATGGGGCTTTAGAAATGGCTGCCCAAGCATCACCGTCTTTCTGTCTCACAGCTCGCGGTCAGGAGGGAATTCACAGCTTACTTACCTTTTGACTGGCACCTGCCCTGAGATCACACCCAGTTTTCCCAGAATTCCCCTCTGGAGTCCCGTCTTTATTCCATCTACCTCCATTACTCACGCTCTGACCTTTCAAGAACCTCCAAGAGAGTGAAATGAGGAAACAAAGCCTGGTCGTGATCTTGAGGGGGTTGGCCAGATCCTCAGGACCCAAGCTGTCTGTGCAGGAAACACAGCGTCTCAGCTCTCAGCCCCGTCCTGTGCAAACAGGGGCAAGTTGCTGCAGTCACCCAAACTGTGTTTCCTCTTTGGGAAAATGGGGTTGATGCCGCTACCTGCCTCCCAGGTAGAAGTCTGTGGTCTGGTGACTGGTTATGTCTACTGTTTTGGCTTTTCAATATCATGCTCACTCAGACTGTGAGGAGTGATCACTATGATATTATAGAGATATGATTAGGGTAAAAGTGACGGGAAATTGCAGAGTTATCACTGTGTGTACTGAGTGTAAATGCACATAGTACACATGTGGAAGCCAGAGACGGACACTGGGTATCTTCCTCAGCCACTCTCCCTACCTTAGTAGGTTTAGTTTTTGTTTTTAATATTTATTTACTTTTGTGCGTTGAAGGTTTTACCTACATACATACATGCTCACCGCATGCTGTACACGGCCTGTGGTGGTCAGAAAGTCAGTGTCTGGGAACTGAACCTAGGTTCTCTGTAAGAGGAGCAAGTCCTCTTAATGGCCGAGCTACTTCCCCGGCAACACATTTTTGTTTGTTTTTGAGGTTTTTTTCTCTCTTTTTATGTGCATCAATGGTTTGCCCACACCGTATGTGTGGGCCGTGTCTGAGGAGGGTAGAAGAGGGCATTGGAGTCCTTAGAACTGAAGTTGCATGTGCTATGAAACATCACGTGAATCCTGGGACTTGATGCCCTGTCCTCTGTAAGAACAGCATAAGGTCTTAACTGTTGGGATAGCTCTAGCCCCTGGTTTCGCTGTTTTTGTGGTTGTGGCTTGTCTGTTAGTTTATCTACTGCTTTTCATCTGCCTCTCATCTGTCTGCTATCTGTTTTGTAGCGAGGGGTGCGAGAGCGTGAATGTGGAAGTCAGAGAGACAACTTGCCACGCAGTTCCAGAGGTCAAACTCAGGCCACCAGGCTTTGTCACAAGCGTTTTATCTACCGAGACATCTTGCTGGTCCCACACTTTTTTTTTTTTCCTGAGACAGGGTCTCTAACTGGAGCTTGGCGACTCACTAGACTGGCCAGCAGCCCCGAAGATCAGCGTCAACCTGAGTGTCTCCACTTTCCAGCACCGGGGGAGCTTACAGGCTCAGGGTCCCCTCGCTGGCGTTTTAAGTGGGTTCTGGGCACCTGAACTCAGGTTCCTCATGCTTGTGCATTGCTGGTCGAGCCTCCGGTGTTGAACCACAGCTGACTCCTTGTCTTTGGCCTCCAGTTATTATTCTGACTGCTGGAGGAAGGCTTGGCACAGGCTACAACGTGAAGGTGTGCTGGTTACCCTACTGGGACACCCCTTGGGGAGAGGGGGACGAGAAGCCTCAGCACCAAAGACTCAGGCACTGGGCAGTCACTGAGCAGCAGAGCCTACTCCAGACTCATTAAGGAAGTTAGACCTGCCTCTTTACCCCCTCCCAAGGTCCCATTGGCTCAGGCGCTGACTCTGCGGTTTCCCATTGGTGTCTCCGGGTCAGGTGTCTCTCCGGCAGCATCTCTGGGCGGTGAGGCCAGGCCGTTTTGGTTCCGGGAGGCAGTGCCTGCTGCGCATGTGCATGAGGGCTGGCCTGGCCATTGGAGGCAGGGAGGCTGTGACTTGGGTAGTCTGGCCGCAGTTTCTCCTACAGAAAGCAACTGATGGACGACAGTTTATGAGTTCAAACCCAGCCCGTGGCTATTTGTCACTTACTCTGTGTTCAGAGAGGGCGAAGCATCCTAGGACTGCTCCTTTGAATTGAGATTGACATTAGTCAGTTCCCCACCAAGAACTGAAGGCACGGTTCGCAGTGCGCATCTAATCTTTGCTAAAAATATGCAGCTAAGAGAAAGCCAAGGAAAGATGTTCATTTGAGGGACGCCAACTCGGATGTTGTCTCCTGTGTGGGAAGAAGGTGCTGCGTTTTCATTCTTGCCAATCAATAACCAAAACCCAGTCTCGATACACATCCCGGCTCGATGATCAGAAGGTCTACTGAGTGTTAGGGAGGCTGACTTTCCTTCCTTCCCGGTCTCTCTCCCAGCCTCCTTCCTGTCTTTCTTCCTGTTGGGCCTTGGACACGGGACTCTGCTAAGCACACACAGAACCACAGAACGGCCCCCCAGCACCAGATGAATGATAAGGACGAGGTCCTCACAGGTTTCTCCCTCCACAGTCGATGGAGGGAGACTGGATGGCTGGGAACTTGCTTTCAACCCACCTACCAACCATTCTTTTGCCTTCGGTTTAAGCCCTCACTCCTCTTGGTTGGATCTGAACATAAACTATTCCCCTGAACAACCTTCTCTCTCTCTCTCTATGTTATAAGCTGAGGGAAGTGGGCGGGGGTGGGGGTGGGTTTGCGGGGGCACGCCATACGAAAGGCTCACCTGAACACAAAGGTGGAATCAGATAAACCAGGTTCCCAGCCAGTGTGGTCCTCTGGCAGCCCAAGCCTCAGTCTCCTCGCCTGTAAAATGGGATTGATGACGATATCTGTCTACGAAGGTTTGAATGAGAATGCCTCCCATGGGCTCATATAGGTACGTGCTTAGTCCTCAGTTGATGAACTGTTCGAAAGGGTTGGGAGATGCGGCTATGCGGGAAGTAGGTGTGTTCTTGTTGAAGGGGATGTGTTGTTGGGGGTGGGCTTTAAGGTTTCCAAACCACAGTCAAATTCAGTCTCTCTCTCTCTCTTTCTCTTTCTCTCTCTCTCTCTCTCTCTCTCTCTCTCTCTCTCTCTCTCTCTCTCTCTCTCTGTCTGTCTCCCTCTCTCTCTTTCTGCCTGCTGCCTGCGGAGGATCAGATCAGGACATAAAGCTCTCAGCTACTTCTTCTTCGCCATGTCTGTCTGCCTGCTTCCAGGACCTCAGCCAATGCGATAACAATCTGAAACTGTAAGCAAGCCCCCAATTAAATGCTTTCTTTCTATGAGCCACCTCGGTCATGATGCCATGATGTCTCCGCACACCTGTAGAATGGTGACTGAGACACTGCCTCCGAGTTTTTGTGGACATTTGAGGTCCTGTGTGGATTGTGAGTTCATGGGGGAGGGCACAGAGCTTCCAGGCTGCCTAAATGGAGTCTTGGCTCCATCCAAATGGGCAGGGACTTGCCTAATCACCATGTGGTTTTGGAGGGAGGGGGGGCAGTGGGGCTAAGCCACGTGAAAGTATGGAGGAGACTCTGTCAGAGGACAGCTGGTTTATTAGGAGGGGGCAGGGAATAGCTATGTCACAGGAAGGATGATCATTTGGATCCATGTGGTGGTATGCTATTGGTTGCAGCGAGAACATTAAGGGATGCTTCATTTGCATACTTAAGAGACCCAGGGGCCAAGGTCAGCAACCTTGTAAGAAAAGAAAGGAAGTCCACCCTGGGCTGTTTCAGTGGTCAGATAAACAGCAACTTGGAGACACAAGAGCTCATCAGTTGCAACATGCACCACGCACCAGGGCACCTCCGCTCTGGGGAAGCCTATCTGTTGGGGTCTGTTGGTGCCCGAGTGAGCAAGACAGGAGCAGCCAAACTCCTTTTTCCCTCTCAGGATGAGAAAATCTGGAGTCTTGGGCTTGCTTCAGCCCTTCTTAGCACCAGGCCAGCCCCACAATCATGCAATGTCAGAAATACATCTTTAAAATTTTTTAATTATTTATTTTACTTTTATGCGTAGGAGTGTTTGCCTGCATATATGTCTGGTGCTACATGTACACATACTGCCTTGTAGAAGTCGGAAGAAGGCACTGTGTCCCCTGGACCTGGAGTTGTAGAGATCTGCGGGCCACCACGCTGGTGCTGGGTTTGAACCCAGATCCTCTTAACCACAGAGACATCTCTCCAGCTCTGCTACAGGGAATATTGTGGCCAGCATCTCAGCCTACAAAATGAGGGTTCAAACAGTTTCTGACCTGTTATGTCAGTGGAGATGACTGAAAGGAATACCCCAGAGTAACAGCTTGGCTAACACAACCTGGCTTCTGTTGATAAAGATAATTTTCTCTGTCTGGTGAGAAGCACATGGCTTCCTTATTTTTTTACCCCAGGGATGATTGTCAGCTTCCAGCTTTCCTTGCTTTGGATGCCCACGGAGTTCTCTGCAGATCCTCTATGTGTCACCTTGGTTGAATAGTACCCGCTATTCAAGCAGACACCAAGAAAGGCAGGCAGGCACTGTCACAAAGGTGTTGTGTAGTGAAGCTAACATCTATAGTCAGCCCACTAAGTACAGATTCCCTGGATGGTGTGGGTGTGCCACTTCTACCCAGAAAGAACAAATCCTGCAGTGAGCCTGTCAAGAGAGACTCAGCCTCAGAACCGCAGCGTTTGACTTCCGGTCTTCCCAGTCCACTGGTCGGCCCTGTAAAGGACACTCTCCAGCCTCTGCTGTTTCACTGACCAGTCGCTTAAAATCAATCATAAGTGCCCCTTTTCATTATTGCCTTTTTTTTCTTGTATGGAGTCTCATTTATTATGTCTACTCTCCCATTTAAAAATTAACTGTGTGTATGTGAATATGTGTGTTTGTAGGTGTACAATGTACCGGAGGGGAGCAGGGGTCAACCTCAGGTGTCTTCTTAGGCACTCTTCACATCATCAACACTGTCATCACCATCATCATCACCACCATCACCATCACCACCATCACCATCACTACTAGGGACAAGGTCTATCACTGAACTAGAGCTTGCAGTCCACTTATGCTGGACTAGCTGGCCAGCAAAACCCCAGTGACTCTCCTGTCTCTGCCTCCCCAGTGATAAGACGGCAGTGTTTGGCCACCTTCAGCTTTATGTGGGCGCTGGGGACCCATACTCAGGTCCCCATGCTTGGGCAGAAAGTGCTTTGCCAAGCTGGCTGTCTTCCTAGCCCTACATACTTTCCAATTAGAAAAAAAAATATGTGAAAATTGTAGGCTTCTCCATCACTTCCCTCTGGGATGAAAGTTGCTGGAAGGTGATAGGAATCACGTAGACCTTTATGCATGTTCCAGTTAACTCTGGGCTGTGTCTGTCTCATGGTGGAACCTGGGTCCGCAATTGGTCAGTGCAGATAAATTCCCTACAGTTTGTAACATATTTAGATTAATTGCTAATGTTGAGAGCAGGAGTATTTCTCACGACAGTTTCAAAATTGACTATATTTTATAAGATCAGTTTTGTAGATTTGTAAACACAGGACTCTTTCTAGGGGCTATTACCTAGCACACAGACATGGCATACAGCACTCAGTTTTTCAGGGGCATTTGCTGCAATGGGGATCAAATGCAGGGACTTGTGCCTGCTAGGAATTTCCATTGTTGGTATGGAAATCCCTTTTTGCTTCTCTTCCTTGTTTTCTTTTCCTTTTAACTTTTAATTGTTTGTTTTTGTCTTAGTTAGGCTTTTATTTATTTATTTGTTTGTTTTGTTTTCTGAGACAGGTGTAACAGCCTTAGCTATCTTGGAACACATTCTGTAGACCAGGCTGACCTCAAACTCAGAGATCTGCCAGCCTCTGCCTCTGGAGTGCTAGGATTAAAAGTGTGCACCACCACCGCCCCTTGGCTTAGTTAGGGTTTTCATTGCTGTGAAGAGGCACCATGGTCACACTTTTTAAAAAAAGATTTATTATTTATTTATTATGCATACAATGTTCTGGCATGCATGCCAGAAAAGGGTATGGAATCTTATTATAGATGGCTGTGAGCCACCGTATGGTTGCTGGGAATTGAACTCAGGACCTCTGGAAGACTAGCCAGTGCTCTTAACCTGTGAGCCATCTCTCCAGTCCCCCATGGCAACTCCTTTGAAGAAAACATTTAAGTGGGTGGCTCGGTTACAGTTTCAGAGGTCCAGTTCATTATTATCATGGGGAGCATTGGAAGGGACCAGGCCCCTGTTTTAGCAGCCATGACTCAGCACCTGCTCGCCTGACCTTGCCCCTCCTGCCCCAGTCACTAGGAGGTCAGATACCCATGGCAAGGAACCAATCAGAAGTTGTCTAGCTAGGCTGTGCTTTACGACTCTGGGTGTGCTTTAGGTATAAGTACACAACAGTGACTGCAGAGCATAGCAACTGCCCTGGGAGGGCTTATGGGCCATAACAACCAGCTGACCAATCAACACAAGACAGGTCGTCCAAGCCTGGAAGCACACCAATCCTGAGACTGTTGCGTACCCCTTGCTCTACCCATTATATTCCCTGCCTTGTGGTTCCCCTGGGTCTTTCTCCAGCCATCTGCCTTGATAAATGGATGAAGAGCACCAGCTAATGGGGTTAGCTCGTTAAACAACAGCAATAAAAGACTCTTTGCTTTTGCATCGAAATGGGTCTCTTGGTGATTTGGGGGTTTCATAATTTGGGCAACAACACATGGTGACACTCAGGCAAGGGTAGATTCTAATTAGTAGAGATCTGCCTGCTCCTGCCTCCCTGCAGGCCTGGGATTAAAGGTTTGGGCAACCACACCCAACATCCCCCTTTCCCCTTTCTCTTTCTGTTTTCCTCCCACTCTCTTTAAATAATTAAAACCTTATTATAAAGAACTTGCAAATTAAAAAAAAAAACAAAGCACAATGAGATTAGCCAGATCCAACGACCATAAATCGCAAGAACTTCCGTACAGCGGTAATAACCATTCCTCCTCATACATACCTGAGATAATTTCTGTTCCTAGGAGGAGGTTTTATTTTGTGCTGCACACGTGCTCTACCACTGAGCTGAGTCTCCAGACCTAGTTTTCTTCTTATGGTTGTGGTCGTCCAATTTGAGGGCCAGTCGATATCTGTCTATCTGTCCATCTGTGCATCCATCCATGCATCCATCCATCCATATCCATCTGTCCATCTGTTTACTCATCTTCTTTCTGTATGCACAAAGAAGCATGTTATATGCATGTATTTGAATAAAATGGTTGAATTACATATCACCCTGATATTTCATTTGCTGCAGTTCAGAAATAATGTCCCGCAAAGGTTCATGTTGATATTAATAACTTCTTGGTCACCAACCTGGAGGACCTATTGGAACCTCAGAAGCTGAAACCAGAAGGAGGAATTAGGCCACGAGGGGGGTGGGGGAATGTGTGTCCTTGAAACAGTGTTGGGACTAGGATGTCTCTCCTTGTTTTGGTGAGGTGAACACCTTCCTCCATCTGCTTCCCCACCAATGTCTACTGCTTGGCCAACTTGTGAGGTCAAACTTCAGCAATGTGTGGAAACCGTGAAGACAAAGCAAACCTTTCAGAGTTAGCTGTTGAAGGGATCAGACCCTCCACTTAGGCCCCTGCTTTGGTAGCCATGACAGGCTGCAGAAAAGACCCAACAAGATGTAGGCCTCTACTTAGCAACACGTGCCTTAATTTCTGGGGATAAACCACCAGATACCCTCCCTGCGGCAAGGAACCAATCAGAAGTTAGCTGCCAGGCTCTGGATTGCAGAGCATAGCAACCACCCTGGGAGGGCCTTTAGGCATAGCAATCTTGCTGCAGCAGCCGCTGACGGTAGAACTCAGGACAGGTCGCCGAAGCTCGCAAGGGCAGAAGGGCACCAATCCTGAGACTGTTGCGGACTCCAGACACGCCCCTTGCTTGACCCCAATATATTCCCTGCCCCCCTGCTTCTCCAGATCCCCACGTGCTCCACCTGCTGTGTCGGATGGACGGGGGAACCGAGTTATCATGTAAAAATTAAAGACTCTTTGCTTTTTGCGTTGGATCGGGACTCTTGGTGGCTTTGGGGTTCAGAGTTTGGGCACAACACTGTGTCAGGCCAGGTTTTCGTTTCAGCGGTAGGAGCCGGCTGGCACACATCCTTAAATTATCTACAATTTCTGCACTGCTTTGTTTCCAGCGGGAAGGAGGAAGTTGGTATACACGGACTTAAAGCTCTAGCAATGGGGAGGTTATGGGGTGGTGTTGGCACTAGTCCTTCAAACAACACCAAGGCCTTGGCCCCAAAGAGATGCTCTCTGCGTTCGGTGTCCCAGAAGTCCTTTTTCTTTCCGTTTGGTAGTAATACCTCTGCCTTCCTTGCCTGGCCCCCAACCCGGGTTAATGCAATCAATCGTTCTGGAACCTTTCCTGATTGATTTCAAATCAGAACCAGACTGAATTAACCTCCTGAAATGGAGTTGGTACATTCTGGTTCCCATTGTTACCTACACTTATTCTGAGTGTAGATTCCTCACGAAAGCCTTCGGCTGCTGCAATTTCAGGCTCACGTGCATCGGGGGCAACCCAGAGTCAAGTGCTGGCTCCGTCATTGTGAGGGTCTGTACGGTCGAAGGGATCGCTCCCAGCATCCTCCCAAGTCAAAATACAGGAAAACGCAGGGCGGGGGCGGGGAGGGGGCAGACATCCAACTGGGCAACGCTTTTCAAGAGTATTATTTTGTTTCAAATTGGTAAACGGTTGTTGTGCATACGCGTGGGAGAAAGCATGGTTATGAGAGATGTGGAATTGAGGGAAACCGCCCCTGGTTATTCGCTGCCGGAGAGAGGAGGGTCCCTCTGCCCTCTGAGGGTTTCATAACTGGGTCTAGGAAGTAAACCGACAACAGGCAGGGAGGAGACTAATTACACAGATACAGTCTATGTGTGGACACAGCACAGAAAGGAAAGTAGCTAGTGCAAAACTCAGTGAGATTTAGGAGGTTTTTGTGCCCTTGGAGACACGGAGGGAAATGGAGCCACGCGTCATCTCAGGAGCAGCCAGCGGCTGTCCAGGGACGAGGGAAGGCTCCTCAGAAGAAGAGGTGTTCCAGGCATGGCAGGGCCGCTACACTCTAGATCATGAAGCAGCTGTGGTGACCCGCACAAGATGGTCAAGGGGACAGCCTCATGGGCTCCCATCCCTCTCTGAGGATTTGTGTGCTCTTAGTAGTTGGGGAGGAAGGGAGAGACATTTTCTTCAGTAGGGCAGCCCTGGGTGTGAAGGCCACATCCCCATGAGCAAGCTCAATAAAGTCATTGTGCCGCAAAGTAAATATAAGTAAATAGACAGATGGTACAAAAGGAGGACAAGTTGGAGGAAGATAGGTGATTGCCAGGAATGGGTGTTGGGACAAGGACAAGAGAAGATAAAGTGAAATACGTCACGGGCCAGGCATGGTGGTGCACGCCTTTAACCCCGGCATTCAGAAGGCAGAGGTGGGTGGGTCTTTGTGAGTTCAAGATCAGCCAGGTTTACTTAGTGAGTTCCAGGCCAGTCAGGACTGCATGGTAAGACCCTATCTAAAAATTCAAAACTTAGATTAAATTAAAAAATAAAAACCAAGCCGGGCGTTGGTGGCGCACACGCCTTTAATCCCAGCCCTCAGGAGGCAGAGGCAGGTGGATCTCTGTGAGTTCGAGGCCAGCCTGGTCTACAGAGCGGGTTCCAGGACAGGCTCCAAAACAATACAGAGAAACCCTGTCTCGAAAAACCAAAATAAATAAATAAATAAATAAAATAAAATAAAAACCAGATATACACTAAAAAAATAAAAATCAGACATGTATGAAATGTCATGATGAAACCCATTATAATATGTAGCACAAAAAAATAAAAGACCCAGAGACCGATATTGGGGTTCAAGCATCAAACTGAAGATCAGAAAAGCAAAGCAACTTCTCACTAGCTCTTACTCTACTTAATATTGAAAGGTGATCCTGTCTCAAGCAAACCTCAAACTGTTGCCTCTCCTAAAAATGCTTGCTGAGATCCTGTTCTGGTCTTCAACATCTCTCACGAGTCCCAAGTGCTGGGATCATCTTTACGTGAGCTGTTTCTCTTTAGGACTGGATCGATCTTGTGTAGCTCCGTGTGGTCTTGAACTAACAGAGATCCGTCTGCCTCTTAATCCCAAGTCCTGAGATTAAAGGTGTGTACTACCACCTCCTGACCTCTATATCTTGGGGCTGACCTTGTTTTCTGAATCCTCAAGCAAGCTTTAATAAATCATAAATAATGTATCGCCACAATAGTACGTAACTAATACAGGCTGAACAGACAAGATGATCGTGTTGAGATGTGCAGCTGGGTGGGCTGCTGATGTGTCCCTGAGGAGGGGACTGATGACAGCAAGCTCCTTTTAGAGTCTGTCTTTGGGTAGAGCAAGTAAGTCTGTGTTTGCTGTTTGCCAAGCCATGTCAGTTAAACATCAGAAGAAATGCAAGGATGGCTTCGCAGTGCACACCTTGCCATCACAGCCCAGAGAGGTTGGAGAAGGGGGCCAAATTTGCATGAGCTGGTTCTCTCATTCTACCCTGTGTGGGTCCCAGGACCTGAACTTGGGTTCCAGGCTTGGTATTAAGCACCTTTACTCATTGAGCAATCTTGCCGGCCCCTTGAAAGGCAAGATAGTGAAGTAAAACTTAAGGTTAAACTATGTTTTGTTCTGTTTTTTTCTTTATGTCTTAGTTAGATTTTCTATTGCTATGAAGACACAACATGGCCATGGCAACTGGGGCTGGCTTACAGTTTCAGAGGTTTAGTCCATCATCATCGTGGTGAGACATGGCGGCGGGCAGGCAGACGTGGTGCTGGAGAAGGAGCTGAGAGCCCTACATCTTGATCCACAGGCAACAGGAAGTAAACTGAGTATCACACTGGGCACAGCTTGAGCAGAGGAGACCTCAAAGCCCACGCCCCACAGTGACACACCTCCTCCAACAAGTCCACACCTACTCCAAAAAGGCTGCACCTCCTAATAATGCTACTCGCAATGGGCCAGGCATTCAAACACATGGTCCTATGTGGGGCCACACCTTAACCACCACACGTTACATTTTTCTCTTTACATCTTTTATATCCAGTTTTCAGCCCACGTCTGCTTTGGGGTAATGTCTTTCTTAGTGTCTGACTTGGTCTTACATTGAGTGGCCTTCAGTTGATCTTTACCCATGAATGAATGTCCTGGCAATGTCACGGGGATAGCAGTCAGGAAGCAGACACAGCTAGAGCAGGCTGTCCAGGGGCAGCACGTGAATGCCTGGTCTGGAAGTCTTCCTCCTGGCCTCTGGTCAGGTGAGCCTGATATCAGGGACCTAGCACCTCCATGTATGGTGATGCCTCTCCCTGGTTTGGGCTGCCAGTCATGGTGAAGACCAAACTCACCAACAGCCCTGAGACTGCATGGTTATTCAGGCAAATAAATTTTTTTTTCATTTAAATTACATATCTAATAGTGGTGAGGTACTCAGGCCAGTTGTGTTTCTGTGGCATAGTTGAATTCAAAGAGGATGAATTTTGTGGGTTGGTTATTATTTATTTATGTAGATGATCCCTCAGGACCAGAGTGGTCTGAATATAGTTACAGGGGCCCAATGGCTTGTTGTGGAAATGGCCTCAGGACTTAGAGCTGAAGTCGCTCATGAAAGTGTTTAATATTTTTTGTTGAACTCACAGGAGTCACAGAAAACATTCACACTCAAGTAAGATAAAGCCGAAAGAGTTGCTAACTTTAAATTGTGTCTATACAGGGGCATGCTCTGCTCTTACAGAACCAACAAATCCAGGCGAGACGGACAACACCGTCTTCTGGGTTTGGTGCTGTGGTAGCAGTTGTTCGGGGTTTATATTTATTTGGAACCCTGGGCCTCCAGTGTGCATTGGACAAGTGTCTATTGCTGGGCTACAGACTTAACCCGTTTTCTGTGATAAAGACTCTTCCAAGTCTGATAGTTGCCCTTTAAGGGTGGAGACAGGAGATACAAAGGCAGCCAGAAAACAGAGGAATTCCCTACTGTCTGTAGGCATCAGAGGGTAGAGGTCTCTGAGCTTAGCAGCTGTCATATCTGTGGTCTTGATCTAACTCAGATCACTGCTTGTTCTCTGTGACTTCTTCAGTTTTCAGACCCCTGTTCATGAGCTCTGTGTGCGTGTATGCGTTCGTGTGCAGGTGTGTGTGTGTGTGTGTGTGTGTGTGTGTGTGTGTGTAGGGTGTGCTAGGAACAGAGCCCAAGAATTCACACCGACTAAATGAATGCTCCAACACTTTCCCACTGTAAACTTGAACTGAAATTGTAGAACCTTCTACAAAAGTCAGAGGCCAGACTTCTGTTCAAACTTTGCAGGCTTGTCTGACTTCCCACAAACAGATTTCTGCTTTTCGATATGAGAGATTCTGCATGCAACCATGATCCCTGCTTGAGCCTTTCCCAAGATGCAGACTTGACTAGTCCCATCTGGCTGGCTGGAGACAGGTCTGCAAGAAGCGAATCATCTGAGCAGACTTCCAGCGAGCTTGTTTTTATTGTTGAAGGGGAGGAAGGGGTGAGATGTTGGCTATCCATTGGCTAGCTGGCCTTGATGCCGACAAACACTCAGCTCCCTTCACCACTGGGTGACTGGATGTAACCCAATCAGCGATGCTTTCTTCCAGTCTTCAGTGTCAGTCAGAGGCCAGTACCCTGAAGAGACTTGGGTTCTCCTCTTATGGCTGGGGCCAACAAGGGCGAGGTTGGCTTGATGGAGAAGAGAAAGATCAGAGAGAGGGAGCATGCTGGTGTACGCAGGTGCACGCTTCAGAAATGTGACTCAAGATCAGGTGTGAGACACTGTAGAAGGGAACACGGTCATAACTTGCCACATTCTGTGCATTTTCTGTGTTCTGGAACAAACAAGTCAAAAAACTGTGTCACCCCACCTGCACACTTAACATGTGGCTGGTAGCTTCCCTGAGGTCATCTGGAGGACTACACAGCCAGGACTGGATGCTTCCTTAGCTAACCCAACTTGCTTGGGGAGGAGGGGACTCCATGCAGCCTTGTTGGCTTGTTTTTAAAGCAAGGTCTCCATAGCCCAGGCAGGTCTGGGACTCATGCTACCCCCTGCCCTTCTTTTCTGAAGTGTGTGGATTACAAGGTTGCCACCATGTGAGGCTTCAGTGAAGCTTTTGATCCATAGAAAGATTCTTAGAAATCTTGCCCAAGAGTGCATAAACAAACTAGATTTTTCTTGTTTTGTTTTGTTTTTTCCACACAGGGAATGTTTTTGACCAGAAATCTCTAGAAGGAATTTTTCAGACATGCACATGACCCCCAGAGAGGTGTTGTTGCTTGGGAATACCTTGTAATTAGGTGCAAACCCTCGCCAAGTAGCAACACAGGACTGTAATTTCAGTGTCAATGCCATGCATGGTCTGAATCATATTTCAGTTAGTGTTTTCTTCCAGTCTTTTTTTCCCCCAAGGTTTGTCTCACCTTACAAAAGGCAAAACTTCCCATTGGTTGTCAAAAAATAGTACCTGAATTTGCTGGAGGGAAAATCGCGTTTGTGGTTCAAATAGGGAAATGAAGAGATTTAGTCTGGAGGTTCCCTGCCCTCCCTCAGTCATTTGACTCCCCCCTTTCCTGTAAGAGGAAGGGGTTAAATCCAGGGACGTTCCTGAACTTGGGTGAAGGGAGAAAGTGTTTTTTTTTGGTTTTTTTGTTTGTTTGTTTGTTTTTTACCAGGTGATGAGCTTTTGCTCCATTACTATGGCTTCCTCTTAGCTCTGCCTGCTTTCAAAGGACCTGCTCCAGTTCTATGTCTACAACTTACATTAGGAAAATTTGGTATATATATTTTTTAAATGTAGATGTCTGAGTTGTTTCTCCCAATTGCAGCTCTCTGGTGCCCAACATGGGATCTATAAAATAAAAGCCACTAGTAAGCCTTGTTTCTCAGCAACATCCATGGCCTCCATCTCCTTGCTGTAATGTGAGTGTTTAGACTGCTTCTGCGGAAACCCACTCACGTTTATTTTTACGTCTGCATCTCTAGAGGCCTTACGCACCATCACATTTGTTCCCTCCCAGGCTGTGTCCATACTTTTCCATGTCAACACAAAATCTATTCATGCTATGAAACGCAGATTTCCATGGATCATTTCAATGGCTTTTCCACGTCCTCTTAAATGGGTTAGTCATTTATAAAGCTGTTCCCTGGTAAAGGATATTGAAGTTGCTTCCATTTATTTGTGTCAGAACAGAACTAAAATGACTTATCTTTGCATAAGCATTTTTTTTTTTTCTGAGACAGGGCTTCTCTGTGGCTTTGGAGGCTGTCCTGGAACTAGCTCTTGTAGACCAGGCTGGTCTCGAACTCACAGAGATCCGCCTGCCTCTGCCTCCCGAGTTCTGGGATTAAAGGCGTGCGCCACCACCGCCCGGCACATAACCATCTTTGTATTCACATATGCCCTCATTATTATTTTCTCTTTAAGATAAGTAAGTCCCTGTAAGAGGAAATTCTGGCTCAAAAAATTACCCAGGAGGACGGACAAGCGGCTCAGTAAGTGGCTACAGGCACAAAATGCCCTTTCAGAGAACCGGGCACTACGGGCATTTCACAACTGCCTGTAACTGCAGCTCTAGAGAATTGGATAGCCTCTGGCCTCTGTGGGTGCCTGTGCTCACACGCACGTTCCCACACAGAGACATGCAGACACGCAGTAATATAAAAGTTGCAAAAATCATATCTCAAAACAATTCTGGAAAAAAACGGCACCTGTTTCCGTTCTCACTGAATTATACAGTGGGCGTTTCTCCCAACTCCAGCCACGGTGGCTTCAGCCTCCTCTCTAATTCCTAATGCATGCAAATTTTTTATCTCTGTATGCAGAGGGGTGGCCCTTAGCTCCATGTGGGTGGCGTTCATTACAGTGAAAGTCAGGGAAGGGGAAGCTCCTGCTTAAGAGAACAGACTCCTGGTCTGGATGAAGGCTCAGCATTCCAGGTGGGCAGGTCAATCCCTGGCCAAGGTAACACCCGGGAAGGCAGGACACCCCTAGGAAGGCGGGCTCACCTTGCACCATGCTGAACAGATGGTGTTAATACTCATTCCTTTGATGAGATACTACACTGTTCCTCCCCAGAATTCCTTCCTACATCCCTAACACTGAGCTGCCCTGAGGCTTGGCTGAGTCAGCCCACCTTCGAACAGTGCAAAGTTTTCTTTTCCTTTTTTTTTTTTTTTCTGTCTCGGAGGCTGAGCAGAACCTGAGCGTGCGTTTTCTGGCATTTTGAGTTCCTTGATCTTTCTCTGAGGCTCCCCTCCCCGCTATATGCCAGACCCCCGTTCCAGTGAAACTCAAACAGCATGGCTTTCTCTTGTCTCCATCCTCCTCCCTTGCAGCTGTAGAGACTTGCAGCGTGCCTGCTCTGAGGGGCTTTCTTTTAAATGCTAATAAAATTGTCCTCCAGCTTGATTCCTTTATTCATGAGCCCCAATGTTCCTTGTTTCATATTCCATTTTCCCTTTTTCATTTGTAAACTGTCTTTCTATTTGTTTTTTTCAGTTTTTCACTGGAATCTGAGTCAGTCTGCTTTTATAACACTATGACAAACCTAAAGATGAGTTTTACTCAGCTAATTACTTCCCAGAGGCCCTACTCAAAGCACCACTGTCCTAGTTAGAGTTACTATTGCAGGGATAAAATACCATACTCAGAGGGAAGCTGGGGAGGAAAGGATTTATTTGTGTATACATCTGCATTGTAGTCTATTACTAAAGGAAGTTAGTTAGGGCAGTAACCAGACAGAGCAGGAACCTGGAGACAGGAGCTGGTGAGACATGGAGGGGAGCTGCTCACTGGCTTGCTTCCCATGGCTTGCTCAGCCTGCTTTCTAAGAGAACCCAGGACTACCAGCCCAGGGATGGCACCATCTACAGTAGGCTGGGTCCTCCCATGTTAATCATGAATCAAGAAAATGTTCTACAAGCTTGCCGACAGCTTGATCTTATGGCGGTATTTTCTCGATTGAGGTTCCTTCCTCTCAGATGACTGTATCTGGTATCAAGTTGACCTAAAACTAGCCAGGGCAACCATGGAGTTGGATTAAGTTCCCAGCTGACTATCCATCTGCCTGATACCTCACCAGGGGCACTGCATTTCCATACATGAACCCATGGTAGACATGTCCAAAATGATAGTTGAACGTTTATCTTTTTTTCTTATTGCTTTGTAAAGACTCTTTCTATATTAAGGGAATTCTTTGAGGTCTAATACAGACCATACCCCTTCATTCTCATATTACTCTCATTTTAAATAAATACCCTAGTCACCCATCAGCGTGTCACTTATAAAGCAGAAGTCCGTGGTTTGTTATGAAGGATAGACTGATGTTTGGAGAAGGTAGAGACTTACTTTCTATGATGCTAATGTACTCTCAAATCCCATTTTCTCTATGACTTCTACCGGCTCCCACTTTCCATCTAAGTCCACAGCTCCCATATCAGCACCCCAATTGGGGCTGTCAAGGGACTCGGTGACTGAGGGATTTAAACACTCTGAAAGAGAAGTAGGCGGCGATGGCAAGTTGTTGAAACTTGAAGGAGAGTCGATGTGATACGATTGAAATTCCACATGGGGAGTGCATCACTATGGCAACAGAGGACAGCTATGGAGAAACAAAGCATAGCATCATAGAATTATGGAGGAAACTGGTCAGGGAAAAGAGAGGCTGTGTGTCTTTTGTTTTACTCTCATTTCTCAAGACTCTACGTTAGCACCTGGGAAACATAGTCCTGCGCTTGGAAGCAAACACGTTTTAATTATGTTTACATGGATAAAGCCACAAGGAGGAAATCCTCTTGGTAATATTGTTTGTAGTGACGGTGACAGGAACTCCGCAGTCTTTTATTTGAGAAGCAATGGTTTTATTTACGATATACACAAAGCTTTGAATTCTCATCTTCCTAAGTTGATGTTTTCATCCCATCTATTTACTCAATGAATATTCACTGAGAGACTAAAATAGAAATTAGGTTTAAAACTCTGAGAGCATTTGCACCAGTTTTGTTATTTCATCGTAATAATGATGAAACAATGAGTGAGTCTGTGTTAAGACATGTATGACCCACTGGCTCTATTAGGGACCCCCAGCTTACATGACTCGAACCTTAGAGAGAGAGAGAGAGAGAGAGAGAGAGAGAGAGAGAGAGAGAGAGAGAGAGAGAGAGAGAGAGAGAGCCTTCCAGCCTTTGAAGAGGAAAAATAATCTCATCTGAAAGCCTGTCTTCTGCAACAGGAGAACAGGGCACGAAAATCCTCATGCATCCATGTTTCCCTAAGCAAATGTTGACCAGACTATCCTTATAGAAATTAGAAATAAGCAAAGTTAATGAAATGCCAGCATTCCATACTACTCAGTGAGAAGATCCTTGGTAAAGAAGGGAATCTCTGATGAGAAAGGAAAAGGATGCCATGTTTACGCCATAAAGTCATGTTTGGGAGAGCCAAAAAAGTCATTAAAAACACATGTGCCAAGTTCATATCCTGTGGAGTTCATATTCATCATATTTACAAGAGCCAAGTGTCGTAAATGCAATTGTGCAATTTATATCACTTTTGGCCCAGGGAGAATTTCCCGTCTTCCCTGACATAATAATGTCTTCCCTACCATATCAACATCTTCCCTGTCATGATGATGACTTCCCTGCCATGGTGGTCTGGGTCCCTTTCAGCCTAAGTAAAAATAAATCCTTCCTTTCTGATGGTGATGCCTTCTGTACATATGTTTCTCTTATTGTTTGACGAATAAAACACACTGTGGCCAATAGGGCAGCAAGATAGGCAGGTCTAGAAGATGTGGAGGATTCTGGGAAGTGCAGGCAAGTTATCATGTGAGCCCCGGAGTAGAGAGGATGTGAGTCAGGCATTCTCTGGTAAGATGAGACCACATGGAAGTACATAGATTATTAATAGCAATGGGTTCATAATTAAGACAGAGCTGGCCGGTAAGAAACCCTAGTCATCAGCCAACAGTGTTATAATTAATTTAAGTCTCTGAGTGTTCATTTGGGGGTCCAACACTGCTGTGGGACCAGGCTGGCGGGAAAGAGTGCTCATAACATCCTTCAATAAATTGTTTCTTTCTGTCAGGCATTTGGGTTTCTGTGACATGAAAAGTACTGCACCTTTTCCCCTCTCCACACTCTTCACGCCTCTCTTCACATTCCTCCTGCTCTCCGTTCCTCATCCTCCATCTCTCCCTCCCTCCCTAACCTCAGAGATTCTTTCTCCTCTTCTTCTTCCTACTTTCCCTCTCGGTTGTACAGAAGTTTGGTGCCTAGAAGGGGCAGAGCTGAGTGACCTCAGGTGTGTCGGTATCTTTGGGTTCCTTCCTCTTTTCACCTTAAACTCAGATGAATCCCCTGTACTCATGCTCAGGTACACACACACACACACACACACACACACACACACACACACAGTGCACCAGCTAGAGTCCGTCTCTTTACTCTCCTAAGACATAGCTTCTGAGTTTCCTTCTCCAGACTGGAGCTCATAGCCCTTTCTCCAGTGCTGCCATCTGAATTTCCAGCTCAAGGCTCGGTCCCTGCGACCTCCATCAGGAAGCCTTCCTCAATGCCGGTCAAAGCTGCTCTGTGCTTTCAAACATGCCCAAGCCCCTTCCTAGCTCTAGTCGTAAACACAGACCTGTCCCATGTGAAAATACTAAACACATAAATCACAGAGGCATGCCTCCATATTAAAAAACAAGACAATGATATTTTAGCTCAGGGAATAGTGTGGGAACACGATGAGTGGTACAGCCAGCGGGTAACTTCTAGGTCTGAGAGAAAGGTGCAAACTCTGGGGCGCAACTGGGACCAAAATACCACTGAAAATAAGAGACTGAGTCAGGCATGTTGCTTCAAGCTGGAGACCTCACGAATCCCTGCCCCCCCCAAGCAGAGGCTGAAGGAGCACAGCACCCGGAATGCCCTGCACCTGAGCGGCAGCAGGAAGCAGCCACAACCTCACTTTGTGAAGGGGACCCAGGCTTGAGAGGGGTCAGGCGGTGTGGTTTTGCCTGTCTCGGTACCCTCTTATTGACGGATCCCGAGAGTCAAAGCAAGAACAGGCTTCTCGTGGAAGCCCAAGGTGCTTGTAGAACTCTACTTGACAAAGATGAAGGAAGGCGCGTTACTCAGGGTGAGCTTTGAGCTTCAAAAGCCCGCGCCATTCCTAGGAAGCTCTTTCTCTCTCTGCCTGGTGTTTGAGGATCAGACATAAATCCTCAGCTGCTGCTCCAGTGCCCTGCTTGCCTGCCTGTAGCCACGGTCCTAGCCATGACGGTCATCGACTCCGTGGAACTATGACCCTCTGGAACTATGAGCTGCAAATCAAACTCCTTCAAGTGTTGCTTGCCATAGTATATAGTTCCAGAATTGTTCGGGTCTGGAACTTCCATTACTGGGGCCACCACCGGGCAGCATTGGACCCCTCCTCTGGGTCTTCCCTCCAGGTCCGAGAAGGACTGAGTTATCTCATAGGAGGAGTCCCTTTTTTCAGAGTATGGGAAGGGTTTCTCTCCCTGTCCTGTCTTTCCTTAAATCGAATCTTTGTTAGTTCTTTTTTAAGGGCCGCGATCTCAGCAAGTAACTGTTCCTTTTCAGACTGTGATGAGTCTGAGTCTGAGCTACTTCCATTTTCTAGGTCTGATAGAGAAGGATACAACCGATTCTGACCGGAGTTCTTCTGTTTGGGTCGCGCCCGGAGATCTCTACCCATTTTTTTTTGTTGTTACTAAGAGACTCCCCTTCATCCTCACTAACAATGGAGCCTCTAGTTTCAGTCAGGGTCCCTTCAGATGATTCATCATCACTCTCTGCCCCTGAACTCAAGGAGGCTTGAGTCTCAGTCTCTTGTAATTCTAAAAAAAGCCTCTTTTGTGTCCTGAACTACCTGGCAGTGACGAACCTTATCTGTCAAAAGTGCTCCCCTCACTAATCTCCTTAAGGAGAATGTCGTAGGGGGTAAGGACTCAGATCCCTCTTTTCCTAAAAGTCTATGAAGATCACGGCGAACCTCCTCCCAATCTGGAATATTTAAGTTTCCCCCAGTAATGAACCATGGACTGGCTCGTTCGATCGATTTTAGAAAGCCTTCTAGGGTTTTAGACTTGACTGCAGTCCCATGTTCTTTAAGCAACTTTTTTAGTTGATACTGCAATGATTCTAGCTTCCCGGAACTATTCCCCATAGTTTCTTAACCCTGTCCACTTACCTCGCTTTCACGATCTCGGTAGGACCTCCAATTGTCGCGTCTGCTGCGCGGCCTGTGTCCGAGAACGTGCGGAGGGTGTCGGGGATTGACAACACAGAGACTTGTTCAACGATGTAAAGAAAACTTTAAACATGCTCCAAAAAGGTTCAAGAAAACTTCCTAAGAAAGGCTCCCACCAGAGAAGCTTCTGCTCTCTCCTCTCCCCTGGCTGGTTCTGCTCTGACACCAAAAACTGATCTTGGCGTGGCAGAAGAGGCGGTTAGTCTTTGGACAAGGTCGAGGTCAGGGCAGTTTCTGTGGGCAGGCCTTTTCCAGGAACGTATTGCCCTGGGCATTGTATTGTTTTTAGTAAACATGTTTTTAGTAAACATTGTCTTACAGCTGCCTACTCCCAGGCAGAAGGGAAAGTGGGTCTCTGCTCAAGGTCTGGTGTTCCCACAAGTATTTTATTGCAGAGATGGAGGAGCAACTAGGACAGCCCTGATGCTCTTGACTTCAGTTGGGTGGGGTGGGGGGTGGGGGTCACGGACATTTCTGTTGCCTGCAGTGCCCAGGTGCCCAGGAAGGAAACAGAGTCCCAATTCCCTTCCCGGCTGTGTCCTACTGGCCTCCATTGGAAGCACTCCAAATGTCCCACTGCCTAGCTGGGGCTAAGCCTCACAGCTCGGCTTCTGGGAGACATTCGGGATCCAATCTCCAGCATACCTTCTTTGTGGCCCATTACTTCTATCCACTTTTTAAATTTCTACGCGTGCAACTATCTTGTCCTAAAACAGCGTAAGGAAATAAAGTTGCTGCTTAAGTGAAAGATATTTGGGGTATATGGTGGCTGGGGGTGCACTGTGGAGAAGCACTTTGGGAATTTATGACACACCTCAGAGTGGAAGGTGGGGGGGCAACTGCTTCTTCACGTCACTGGGCGTGTCCCCCAACAGTCCAGGGAGCCACAACAAGCTGCGCGCATAGTTGTCCAGAGAGGAAACGGGATTTTTTCTCAGTCTGGAGACTTGGAGGCCCGTGTGTCCACATGAGTGTTCTGCTTGAGCTCGATTCCTAGTTTGCCTTTTGCCCCAGTTAGCTCCTCCGCTAAAAGCAACTTGGGGGAATAAAGGGCTAATTTCATCTCGTCACCCGTCATCCGAGGAAGTCAGGGCAGGAGCTCAAGGCAGGGATCTGGAGGAAGGAGCCGATGCAGAGGCCACGGAGGGCGCTGGTTTCTCACTTCTCAGACAGGGTTCTTAACCAACCCAGGACCACCAGCTTAGGGCTGACACTGCCCACAGACCAAGAACAAAAACAAACAAACAAGAGACCCCAAAATGTCCACAGACGCACAGCAGGTCGCATATCAGATGTTTACAAGTCATAACAGGAGCAAAACTGCAGTCGTGAAGTAGCAACAAAAATGGTTTGATGGTTTAGGGTCACCAGGACATGAGGGACTGTCTTAAAGGCCTGCAGCATTAGGACGGTTGAGAGCCGTTGTGCCAATTCCGCAGTTGTGGCAACTCTTCTCAGATGCTTTTCTGCCACACCTGACAGAAAGACGAAAGGGACAATAGCATCTTCGCATGTGTTTCCTTTTCGTTTTGTTTTTTTTTTTTTTTCCGAGACAGGGTTTCTCTGTGTAGCTTTGGAGGCTGTCCTGGAACTCGCTCTGTAGACCAGGCTGGCCTCGAACTCACAGAGATCTGCCTACCTCTGCCTCCTGAGTGCCGGGATTAAAGGCAGGCGCGTGTTCTTTTCGAAGGGACCTAATCCCATTTGTGCTCCTCCAGCCTCATGAGTCACTTTCCTTCCGCTGTGGTGTTTAAAGGAGAGTCACATCCCATAGGTTCCAGTACTTAAACACGGTGCTCAGTTGGTTGTGCTGTTAGGGAGGTTTAGGCGGCCTGGCCTTGCCGTAGGAAGAGTCACTGGGGGAGGGCTCTGGGTGTTTAAACCCTTGCACTACTTCTAGTTTTCTCTCTCTGCTTTGTGCTTGAGCTTTGGAGATACGGTCTCTAGCTTCTTGCTCCTGCTGCCATAGCCTCCTGCCGCCATGATGGACTCTCTCTGAGCCGGTGAACCGGAATAATCTTTCTGTAACCAATAGTTACCTCGAGTGTAGGATTTCTGTAACAGTTGATGGTGGGGCCTTGGACACTGGGTCTTCAGCAGAATACTCAGGTCATGTAAGTACAGAACACATTATCCCTCATTCATCTTGGGATACTCCATAAGTGTATCTTTACCTGAACACCAAGGTTGACAGCTTAGTTGCTGTTCAGCAAATTTTAGGAAAAGTGTGTCTGTTGTTTGGGAAAATGGCTTTTTGAAGGATCTGCACTGTGTGTAGTCAGTACTTGGGATAGAGAGACTGACACAGAGATTTTCACTGTGAACTTGGATCTCTCTTCCTGAGGCATCTTTCCAGCCAATCTCCCTTGTACTTGAGGTAAACAAAGGCAGACCCTGGATCCTGGGGGACAATGTGGCTGACTTTTTCAACACCTAAACACTGGGATATTTAGAACTACCAATGGCCCTGCACCACACATTCATAAATGTTGTCTTAGAACCTTTTCTTGTCCAGCTTCCTTGGCAAATGCTTCAGGGTCCTTGTGTGATCTCTTCTCAGGAGCAGTGAGACAAAATAGCCAAGACGAATTCACTTGCTGTAACAAGGCTTGTTGGATTTTGCACAATGGCCTGTAAAACAAAGAAGAATTCACTTTCCAACTCAATCCTCCCAGGGTCCACATAACTAACCCCCTGAATACCTGTTATCAGCAGCTGCACGGAAGTAAGTGCATTTGCATCGCTAAAAGTGACCTCTATTAACAGTGGTTGGTGTTTGCCTCTACTTTGTTGTTTTTTTTTTTTAACAGTGTCTTGCCCATCAGAGACGACTTTTAAGAATTGGCAAAGGGAAAAACGCTATTTGTTGAAAGTGTCCCAAATCAATGTTTTGGAGAGAGAGAAAAATAAGACAAAAGCACCAATAATAAATCAAATCGTGATTATTCTGATTCCCAGGCAAAAAGCTGAATTGAGAATTTTTTTTTCCCAAACTGCTTCTAAGCTCTTTAGGTCTCCATCAACATCAGTGTTGATTGGCTGGGCATGGTGCCCATGCCTGCAATTAAGGCATTTGGGAGGCTGAGACAGGACGGGTCACGGGTTCATGATCAGCCTTTGGCCACATAAGAGCCTGTCTCAAAAAAACAAAAATCAAACAAAAGACGAATGCTAATGTAGCAAGGGAGACAACGGAAGAGGGCTCCCAGCGTTCACTGGTGCTTGACTTCTCCATCCAATGATTCTCCATCCAAGGAAGGTTTCCATCCTTGCACTGTAGATGACAGTAAGTCATGCAGGATTGGTATGTGAAACTTTGGGACTACTGGGCTATCTCCCTAATGAAACGCAAAGTAGGTTTCAGGATATACTTAAATTAGACTAATTTAGTGTGAAATTACCATGGGCAGAAGAACAATTATAGTCAACATTATATAAATCTCCATATAAATTGTAGCTCTCAGTCCTGGAATCCCTCGAGATTTGCATATTTTTCCAACCTTAATATAGAACATAAATTTGGTCCTAATTTATATTCTCAAAGACTCTGATTGAAGAATTATTAATTATTAATGCATGAAAGCCAAGACCACACATGTATATTAATGAGTAGGCAATTATTAAATTGCTAAATAATTTCCCACCTCATGTTTTAATTATACATTTTGTTGGCAGGTAGCTTTTAGGAAGTGCTTTCTGAAAACAAGGCCACATTGCGCTGGCTACATTTAACAGCACAAGGAGCCATAGTTTCCAGAAACATGGTGGGTGCAGAACTCAGAGCCTGGGTCAGTCTCTCATGGTGCTTGATTCTTCTCTGTTGCTTAGGAACCGGGCTCTGCATCATCTCTGCAGAGCAAGCTACTACCAGGGAAGAATTTTTAAATGAAAGTCCTCTGAATTACACACACACACACACACACACACACACACACACACACACACACACACACACAAATTCCCAGAAGCAATCCTACTTTGAGGAGATTCAGTTTGAGGAGTCTGAAAACCGAATCCTAAGAATGAACCTACTGTCAGTTTTGTCCTGGCGTCCCCTTTGACAGTATTTTGAAAAAAAAATTTATTTGTTTGTTTATTTGGCAGAGACAGGGTTTCTTTGTGTAGCCTTGGCTGTCCTGGAACTCACTCTGTAGGCCAGTCTGGCCTCGAACTCAGAGATCTGCCTGCCTCTGCCTTCCCAGTGCTGGGATCAAAGGCGCGGGCCACCACTGCCTGGCAAATGTGTTTGTTTTTAAAAGACAACATCAGGCAAGAGCAGTGCTCTGCTCCTGGGAGAAACAGGCACTGGGGAACTCTGGAGAAGAACCACTGACAGTCATTATTAATTAAACCCTGTTACTGCTTCAGAGTTCCACTTTAAATGTTGGCCTTGGAGCAGACACCCTTACTCTCAGCACTTGGGAAGTAGAAGCAGGAGCAGGGGCTGAAGTTCAAGGCTATCTTCAGCATTTAGTGTGTTCTAGTTTAGCCTGGGCTGTATGCAACCTTGTCCAAGATCCAAATACCGGCCTCTCCATGGTTAGCTTTCCTTTATAAGAGTGACATAACTAGGGTGGTTAGAGTTTGGACTCATGGTTTTAGCCGTTCAGCATGGAGAGCAGATGGCCCCTGTAACTTTAGGTTTGGTGGGGTGGTATATCATGGAAGAGTGTGTGGAACAGAAAAAACAGAGCAACAGGGACAGACAGGATCCCCACATACCTTGTAGGGAAACCCCACCCCCAGTCATCTGCAGACTTCTCAGAAGACCGTCTACCGCTAAAGGTCCACAGATTCCTCACCCCACCCCCTTGCTCCATCTTGGGGCTCAAGCCTTCAAGGCATGCGCCCCTGAAACATACTCATCCCAACCATTGGTAACCTCAGAATTTGAATCTAGAACCCTGGCATCAACTCCCCACCACGAGTCGAGTTCAGGGTTTATGGCCTGGGTCCTGGAGTGCAGACATTATGGTCTAAGGAGGCCATGGAGTCAGATTCAGCATCCTGTGTCTACTGTGATCCTCAGCCCTGGAGTAACTGCTTTCACACCCTGGTCTTCACTGACCAAGCCTGCAAGGGCAATCCTATTCACCTCACGTGTAGAAGCAGTTAGGAAGATCGAAACACGCACGAGAGGCACCTGGTGCTGGCTATGCCTGGCCCATAGACAGTGCTTTAGGAAGACCACTGTCATAATTGCTGTCTGCACTGTTAACTGGGAGAAACACAGGCAAAAGGTCTTGAACATACCTGGAGGCCAAGGGTCAGGGGTGAGCCCAGGCCGTGGTGTGCACAGCACCAGGGAGCCAGGCTTCACTGCTTCAGCAAGCATCATGGAATTTCCACATACCCCAGATCAAGGAGCCACCTGGAGCCTTGGAGCCTCAACATGGATCCCAGAAGGTGGCAGGGAGGGCAGAGGGCCCAGCTCTCAGGGGAGTCGACCTCTTTAAGGGGGGCATAGGGAAGAAGGCCCCGTTTGTCACTGTGGGCCCCACTGGTGTGGAAATCGGGGAAAATGTAGTTTTTATGACGTCCATCCCTAAAACTTCTTCCAGCTCTGTAGGAGATGTTACAAATGGAGCTGGTGGCCTCTGCCCAGGCTAGCCCCTTCTGCCTTCTGGGCTTCTAACTCTGTTCAGTGTTCCAGGCCGATTCAGCTCTCTTCCCTGAATGCTTCACCCCTCCCTTTCCTCTCCCTTCCTTTCCCTTCCCTCCCCTCCCCTACCTTTCCTTTCCCACTCACTCTTTCCTTACTTTCTGTCTCTCTGTCTGACATAGCCCAGGTTGAAGCTGAACTTCCATGTAGCCAAGGATGACCTCAAATGGCTAAGCTTCCTGTTGCACCCCTTGAGTATTAGGATTTTTTGATGTGGGGAATTCAACCTAGGGCATCCTGCAAGGTAGACAAGCACTCTACCGAACTGAGCTACAACCCCGCCCTCCTTGAAACTGTATTTTAAGAGATCACAATATAATTACATAATTTTCTCCAACCCCTTCTGTATAGCTCCCCTTTCTCTCTTTGAAATTCGTGGGCCTGTTTTTCATTAATTGTTGTTATATACACGCATGTATAAACATACACATATGTGTGTGTGTCTATACATGTGGATATTTATACATATATATTCCCAAGTACAACCTGCTCAGTCTGGACAATGTTATTTATGTGCATTTTTTCAGTGCTGTCTGCTTGGTATTGGATGACGAATTGATATGCTCTTCCCTGGGGAAGACTATTTTTCCCTTGCTCTCAGCACAGTGCAGACACCTGTATTTCGTTGGGTAGAGTGGAGGTTTCGTGAGCCCCCTTGAGGTTTTTGAATGTTGTTATTATTTTTCTGGGTGTCCACAGGGCAGCGGCTGGGTAGACTGATGGGTAATGAGAGGATTTCTTCAGAGAGGGATGAGTGGCTAATGAATGCCAGGCATTCGCTGGTACTCATCCGAGAAAGGAGACACATCATCGGGCAGGCATGTGAAGAAAGCACACTGTGTGCCCTGCTTCCCGCCTTCCTTTGATTTCAGAGCTCGGTCGAACAGCACCTCGACTCCCCTCACTGCCCCCATCTCCAAGTCTGTGAGTTTTAATCCTGGCTGTGAGGGAATCGTCTGGGCTCCATCATAAGGTACAAAGATGAATCATAAATGAATCCATTTGAAAAAGCCCCGCTCATGGTAGCGGTTGCTCTATAGTCATAACCAGACATTCTAACGATTTCTGATTAACACAGAGGTTTTACTTCTGTGTGTGTGTATGTGTGTGTGTGTGAGAGAGAGAGAGAGATGAGGCTCACCTCAAAAATAAAGAACGCTTGGACTGGAGCTGCAGCTCAGTGGCAGAGTACACCGTCTAGCTTATTTGGTAGGGAGGGTTTTGTTCCTGTCCCCCCAACACACACACACACACACACACACACACACACACACACACACACGCAGATGAACTGTGGCACTGAGAACACCTTCCATCCTAATACCCACTAGTCGGATTAGAATAAAGAATGTCTGGAGTTTCCCAACAAATAATTTCACTCCCAGAGCTCAGCAGTTGAGGAACGTCTGCCCCTGTCAGGCCAGGTGTCAGCTTCAATTGTCTAGTAGAGATTCTGCAGTTGGTCAAATCAGAGTTCTTAACTCCTAGTCACAGAGTAGAAATCCTGGGTAGGACAAGGAAACTTCCCCCTCTCCCTCTGAGGTCTCCGAATTAACTGACACAAACAGGAGGAGAGGCTTGTTTTCATGCACATAGAGGGCTTCCTAGATCTGCCACTGCCCCCACAGAAGCGGGAACCCTGGGAAGCGGTCCTCCACCTTGAAGAGTGGAGAATTGAGAGAGACAAGTTAGGACTGGTCAGAGTGGTGAGCTGTGGGGATGTAACTCTATACCAGCCAACAGAAGATAAGGGCTATTTTGGCAAAGGTTGTTTATGCAATCTGGTCTTGGTGCCGGACTTTCTGTCTCCAGAGAGAAGGGCAGTTCTCTTCCTCCTGGGACTGAGGGAGGGCCAGGAAAGGGCATTGGCACAAAAGAAAATTTATGCCTCGATTTAGGGCGGATAAGTCCTCCCATATCTGCTATTTCATCGCTGTCTACGGTTCAAAATAGCCTTCACGCCAAAGTGCCACACCCAGCGGTGGGTCCTCTAGTTCCCTTTAGAGTCAAAGGCTATGAGCCTGGTGACCTTCAGGGGCGTGTTTCAGGAATGTTTGCATGCTTGCCCCGGGGCTCCTCCCGTCACATGTGCAGAAGTCACAGACTCAGGAAAATGTCACTGAGTGTTCTGACCCCGTGGGGACTGAGGACACAGGGCCTACTGACCGCCAACCCAACAGAGAGCCACGTGAGGCAGGATGGGAAATGTGGCACAAAGACAGGGACATTCCCAGGCAGCAATAACAGGTGTCAACCACAATAAACTGTAAGGTCAGGGCTACAGGAAATGCAACTGCTTAGAGTCAGCGCTAGTACCTGGATGGAGCAAACATGTGAAAGTCCCACTTGGTGCTCCGGGGTCCAGCTTTACCTGGTCACCTCCCGCAGGAAGGATAGGACACAAGGTGCCACCCAAGGAGCTGTTTTGGAAGATCTGTCACTGTGGTTGGCTGGCTTTTTGCGTGTTTGCTTACTTGTTGGAGTCCCTCCATGGAGCTCAGACTGGCCTTGAATTCATGATCCTCCTGCCTCCACTTCCCCATCAGTTACTGTTTTGCTGCAACTGCGGGCCATGAAACACAACCAGAAAACTCAACAAAACCCACGTGGAGTTTACTGGGGAAAGGGAGCAAAGGGAGGGGTTGGTGTTGGTCAACTGGGAACAGAGACGGAAGGGGAAAAGGGGAGAAGGGCGAACAAGTGGGAGGCGCTCGCTTAAAAGCTGAAGCTTGCACATGCGTAAAGAGTCCTTATGAAGTCATGTGACATGACATAGTCACGCAACACAGGGCCCTTTGAACTGTCTAAGTATCTGCCTGAATGCCAGTGTATCCTGCGCATTGTCAGGGGGCGGGGCCAGCATAATACCTGAATCTTCACAACCACGCCCAGTTAGTGGCCATGGCTTTGAACAAACTTAAACTTTGAAAAAATTTTGTTTATTTATTTTTATTGTATATGCATGAGTGTTTGCCTGCATGTATATCTGCGCATCACATGCCTGTTTGGCGCCTAAGGAATCTAGAAAGGAGTGTCGGATTTCCCAGAAATAGAGTTACACAGTGGTGAGCTCCCACATGGATGCTGGGAATTCAACCTGAGTCTTCTGGAAATATAGCCCGGTGCTGTTAACTGCCCACCCACCACTCCAGCCCCGGCACTGAGCGATTTAAAGAGAATGAAGCAAATAGGAAACGGAGCTAGAGAGACGGCTCAGCGGTTGAGAGCATTTTCTCTTTTGCGGAGAACCTGAGTTCTGTTCCTGGCACCCAAGTTGGGGTGGCTCACAACTACCTGTGATTCCAGCTCCATGGGTCTGAGACCCTGACCTCCACGTGCATCTGTGACCATATGCACAGATGCTCCTGCACACACACACACACACACACACACACACACACATACACACACACATACACACACACAGGCGCACATGCGCGCGCACACACACACACACACACACAATTAAAAATAGATATAGAAAGAAAGAATCTGTGGAGAAATGTAGATGTAGTATGTGCTGTTCTAATATCCTGTGGTATTTTAAATGTGTCTCAGACTTGGTGTTTTAGCCCCAGACGAGCAATAAAACGTAGCACATTCATGAGGCTGTGGTTGGAAGGCTTCATAGTGTGGTCAAGACTAATGATCTACAGATAAAATATATCAGGAGAGGAAACATTTAAGAACACTGTGTACAGTGACTTGAAGAAATGCCCTGTGCTATTGATAAATCAATGCTACGGGTATCTGAAAGCATCTGCAATGCAAGGTTTATTCTGTAACGTCAGTTATGACCTCAGATGCATGCACTTGGCTTTTGTTTGAGGATCTGTGGCTGTGTCTGAGCTGCTGCGCTTTACAGAGTTGTATTTTACTGGAGATACAGCGGAGTGGGCCAGGGGTAGCAATTCAGCTGTGTGCTTCTGCTAGTTTTGTGGGTGAATTCCTAAAACTTTGGACTGGGTGTTGTCTTGCCCTATAAGGCTCAGTAAAGTAGCTAGAATCCAAATTATCAAAGTGGCTCCAGAGGCTGATTTATATACACACCCGTTTATTTCAGTGTCTGAGCAGGTGTCTCACTGAAAACTCAGGCTCTGACCAGGGGTCCCACTCACTGGACTGGTCTAGATGGAGAGATTTAAAGGAATTGTAAGGACCCTGTGAGCTTTATAAACATTTTTGTAGAGCCTGTTCCTTGACAGAGAAGCTCCACAGGAGAAGAAAGAAGATAGATTCCACCAGGCCCGTGCCATCTCTTGATGCTCAGGGTACCAGGGATGGATACATAATTCAGATGTATATGTTTGGTAAGTTCCTCCTTACATCTGTTTACAGTAAGGGTGGCTATTTGAATGGGGAGAAGCTACTAGATACAAAGAAAGATGATCATTTCCTTGGGCTCTGACCTTGAGGGTGGCGGCTCACATCTGCTTGGTAGGCGATGGCAGCAGCATTCCATTTTGGAGAGAATTTCAGGTTGTACTGCAAGCAAACATTTGAATAGATTGGCTAATGATGCCTTTTTTGTTGCTGTTTCCTGATATATTTCCTAAGTTAGCCTGTACAAAACAAAACAAAAAAAAAAACACCTAAAAATAAAGCCTCATTGATCCTGTATAATTATTGAAAATAAGACATTTAATGAGACAATAGTTTGCATTGTAGATTCACATCTACCGAAAGTTTTGTGAATGGAGGAGAAAAAAATAACCCTTTTGTGTGTAGAAAGCACCTACGCTAATGTAATTTTGTTGTTTGGCATTCTACTATGTGAAGTTCTGTCACTTTAGGGTTGAATAACTCAGGTAGTCATGCTGCCTCTAAGCTGTAGGGATTGCCTCCACTCTCCTGGAGTCTGGGAAGATCAAGGAGACATGATACTGCTTCCCAGGGCTTGTGGGCAATTGGGAAGCAGGTGCCGCTCTGGACTGCAGGCTCTTACGGGCTTGTTCTGGGACGGACTCTTTGCGTCACTAACAACTGTCTGGTCCTGGGAGGGCTAGACTCTCAGTGATTTTTTTTTACCCATCTCAGTAAGTGGAGAGCACCAGAAATCTTTACCTTCACCTGACGAGATCAGCAATACTTCGCCATCCTGTTTCAGAGACTCTTCAACCCTGGCTGCCAGGACTCCGTCCGAAAAGGCTGAATCATAGTTACAGTGTAACCCTGATGCTTTCCTGCCAGATGACATTATACTGACAGACCCAGAGTGCAGGAGGCAGCAGGTTTACCAGCTCTCTTGATACGATATGAATCAAAGATATTTGAAAACGAATAGCTTTTTTAGCATGGCCATGGTTGGACAAAAACTAGGTCATTGTATTTTTCCATAAAAACATCTACTATTGAATACTGTGTCTTTTTTTCTACCAAGAAAGAGGCTTAGTGCATGCTGTATTTCTTTGGATGTTGAGAATGTCTGGAACAGTTAAGCAGTTGGTTCTAAATTCTATTAGCTGGTGTAGACGCCAGAGATACGACTTTCCAGTAGTCCTTTTCCCCTCTTGTCTTCTGGCTCAGCGAGTGTGAAGTTCCCAGACAGAAGAAGTATAGCAAGGACTCTTATAGAGCAGTGTCATGCTGTTATTTGAAGCGAATGGCTTCTCTGAGGAAGGGTTTCTGTCTTGTTTGTAAATTTGATACAAATACAAACCATGAGCCGTGAGGCTGGGCCTTCAGTTCCCGGCACAGGAAGCTATAACAGGACTAGCCCTGAGTCAGCCCTGAAGTAACCTGTGTTTACACAGCGGCATAGTTCACATTCCAGATGTGTTTCCCACTGCTGCCCCTTTGCCTTTCTGTCCAACCTGCACTTGCAGGAGTGTGGAAAACTCCTGTAACTGAGGAGTTCTTAAAAACTCAAACCCTCCCACAGAAGTTTCTATCCCGCCAGCCACCCTCACCAGAATGGGCAACCAAAGCGTTTCAGAGGGAGAGCCCTGAGGATGGGGAACCTTCCTAGTGGCAGATGTGCAGGACATCTGGGCATTAGCTCCCTGCCCCGAGAGCATCAATTCAAAGACAGTTTCATTTTGTCTCACAGTTTTGGATGATTTGGCCCATGATCAGTTAACCCTTTGCTGCCAGGCTTATGATAAGGAAAGTTGGATATAGGACCTTTAGCATAGGGCCTTTTGGAGACATTATGGACCCAAACTCCAGCATTTGGATGGTGGTGACTTAGATCACTGAGGAATTTATAAAGAACACACGCTTACTCTGGAGGCTGGATGTCTCTGAGCATAGCATCGGCATTTGGTGGGCCTCTTAGGAAGACTTTCTAGGTGGGCTAAACATGAAGTGACCAAAGCCTAACTTAACTGGCTTTTATTTATATTTATTTATATATTTATTTAGGTTTTTCGAGACAGGGTTTCTCTGTGTAGCTTTGGAGCCTATCCTGGCACTCACTCTGTAGACCAGGCTGGCCTCGAACTCACAGAGATCTGCCTGCCTCTGCCTCCCAAGTGCTGGGATTAAAGGTGTGTGCCACCAATGCCTGGCTGAACTGGCTTTTATATCAGAACCATTCCTGAGATATCCTGCTAACCCAAACTTCAATCAATACCTGAGTGGATCAATTCATTGATTAATGTAGATGTAGCACAATAAATAAATGGACCCACAACTGATATTTGGGTTCAGGCTTCAAGCTGAAGAACAGAAAAGCAAAGCAGACAGCCATTAGCTCTACCTCAAACCCAAAGCCGATCCTGGCTCCATCAAACCTCAGACGTAATCCCAGACTTTTATGCTCTCCTCAATGTGGCTGGAGAATCCTCAGACTTCAATATCTTCCTAACCTCAGTGTTGCTGGAGAATGAATGCCAGCCCTGAGATCCTGTTTGCATCTTAAATACCTCTCATGAGTCCTGGGATTAAAGGCGTGTGATCCTGAGTGCTGAGATCACCTTTGTGTAAGCTGCTTCTCTCCAAGAATGGAGCAATTTCATGTAGTTCAGTGTGGCCTTCAACTAACAGAGATTCCTCTACCTGTTAATCCCGAGTCCTGAGACTAAAGGTGTGTGCCACCACCTCCTGACCTCTATAGCTTGTGGCTGACTTTGCAAGCTTTAATAAATCATAAATAATGCATCGCCACAGGCAGAGGCCCTGATTAAAGGGTCGCATCACCATGACTGACTAGACTTTCTTTTCAATGAGAAGAACAAAACTTTATGTGTTTCAGCTGAAAATCCTTGGGTTTCTGGGGCATCAGAGTAATAGCACACCTCACTGAGAAACCCTTTGTGATGACAGGCACATGCCTAGAGGACTTAGGTTGTGTGATTGAATGTGATTTCCTCACAAGCACTGATATTCTGGAAGCTGCCCCTGCAGTTCTGGCGCTGAAGAAGTAAGATATTTAAGAGGTGGGTCCAGTTGAAGGAAACACATTCACATGGGTTTGGTCTCATGAATGGATAAAGTCTGATCTCCTGGAGTCCATTCTGTCTCCCAAGATTAGTTCCTGTGCGAGTGAGTTGTCATAAGGGTGAGCCTGGCCCTGCCTCACTGTGGTGAATTCTGTCTTCCATGAGTACTGTCTTGCCTCTTGTCTTCCACACGCTCCTGTCAGAATACCACCTACCACAGAAGTCTGGTGTGAGAGGCTGAATAAGCCAGGCAAATTGACCTTGGACTTCAAGTCTTTAAAACAGTGAGCTAAATAAACAACTCTCCATTCATAGATACTTTGTTACAGTCAAAACACAGAATACAAAGACTACCATCCAGTCTGCAAATATGAAACAAGTTTCCTTGCTAGGTGTGTCATTGTTGGGCCCAGGGCAAGAATAGAATGTGACATTGTAGCCCAGAGAAAGGGCCAGCAACAGGAATTTCTTGGTGAGGAATGGACTTGTTTGCTTTTCTGTGATCCGAAGTACAAACAAAAACAGTAGTGAGGACCTTTGGCAGCCGATTAACTACATCAACATGTTTCTGTAAAGTCTAAAAACTCTTTACGTAGACAGTTGGCCTGAGCTGTGCCTGACCAGCAAGCTTGCTTGCCAGGGACAAGCGGGAGCTGACTACACCTCATATCTGACCTTCCACAACTCGGAAGCTCCTTCTTAGGATTTGACTGACACGGTATCAACCAGATCCCATAGGGCTCACGGCTTGTTCTAGTCACCATGTTTGAGAGTGAGAAAACGCATATAAATCTAAACTCAGAGGAAATGCCACATGGGAGCTTCATTATGGCGAACAATATTTTTAGTAGCTGTCGGGATCTACCTAAGACAGAGAAGTTATTCGGTTATAATCCTGGCTCTGTTGTGAGCTAGACAACCTGGAAGAGTCATCGCCCTGATTTCTTCATTTGACATTTGTGCCTTGCACCTGTCTCATAGAAAACAATGCCTAAGCTGGGCGTTGGTGGCGCATGCCTTTAATCCCAGAACTCGGGAGGTGGATGCAGGTGGATCTCTGTGAGTTCGAGACCAGCCTGTTCTACAAGAGCTAGTTCCAGGACAGCCTCCAAAGCCACAGAGAATCCCTGGCTCAAAAAAACCAAAAAAAAAAAAAAAAAGAAAGAAAGAAAGAAAGAAAGAAAGAAAGAAAACAGTGCCTGGCAGGTTCCCCAGGATTGTGCTGTTGGAATCCCTGGAGCTGCTAACTTACTTCAGTGGTGGATCCACTTAGTCAGCTCTGTCTGTCCACCCTACCCATGGTTTAGGCGAATTCCACTAGCCAGTGATATGTGCTTAAAGCCAGTGATGATGCTGGGCATGGTGGCCGACACTTAATGCCAGTACTTGGGAATCAGAGGCATGTGATCTCTTATGCGTTTAGACCAACCTGATCCACATAGTGAGTTCTAGGACAGTCAATGCCCTGCAGAGAGTACCTGTTTAAAAAAAACCAAAACCAAAACAACAACAATCACAAAAACCACAACCCAGTGATGAGAGGTCCCTTTTGGGATCAGAAGCTCTGCAGCAACAAGCTCAGTGCCTGTGGGAATGTGGGTTTGTAAATTCACACAGACAGACATAGAACGTTTATGCACTTTCTGAAGCTCTTCCCTCTCCTTCCCATGTGAGTTTGTGTTTTACTGGGAATTAAACCCAGGACTTGGAATACCTTAGACAAGTGTCCTACCATTGACTTAATACCCTCTGATGTTCTCTCTCTTCTTGGGAAGATGGGGAGGAGAGTGTTGAGACAGGTTGCCATGTGAAGACTGACTTTGAACTCTGTATATCCAAGGATAGCCTTCAACTGTGGATTCTCTTACTTCTGTCTCCTTGGGCTGTGATTAGAGCTACACACACTGTGCTTGGCTTTGAGTTATAATTTCTAGAGGGGATAGACTAATCAAGTTGGCCACTGGGGTCCTGAACTTTTGAGATCCTCCAGAGGAACTTTCTGGAAGGCTGTAGGAATATCGAAAGATGCAGGTAGAGCATGAGGATAGGCGTGTGCTAGAAAAAACTTAACATACACATATATGAATTTATTACAGGGATGGTTGCCCAGCAACACTGTTCCCCTCCCTAACCACATCATCTTCAGCTTGCTTACTGCCTTCTGGAGACATCTGTACTCCTTCTATCCTTTTAATTTTTTAAATCAAGACTTTGACTTAAAAAAGTAGAACAGATATTTGTCCAAAGTTTCCACAGACAAAGTTTCCCTGTGTTGCTTGCACTCCTGGGAGCAAGAAGCGACCCCAGGGCTGGAGGGAAGGCTCAGCAGTCAAATCAGTGGTTCTTAACCTATGGGTGGAGACTCCTTAGAGCACCAGGTTGCTTCTGTCTTACATAGTTCCTTAATGTTGGGATTAAAGGTGTGAGCTATAATTCTCTTTTATACTGAGTCACTCTTGTATAGAACTTGGTGGCATTGGACTCACAGAGATCTGTCTACCTCTTAATCCTGAGTCCTAGGATTAAAGGTGCGTACCACCACCTCTTAGCTTCTGGCTGATGGGATTAAAAGTGTGAGCCTGGCTTCTCAAGCTTGTGGCTGACTTTGCTTTCTGAATCCTCAGGCAAGCTTTAATAAATCATAAATAATATATCACTACAATCCATGGTATAAATGTCTTCTTGATGGGCAGTTTTGTGCTCTCCCTAGATAGAGGTTGGAAGGGATTCACAGACTATTCAGGCCAGCTGTCCCATCATAACATGGAAAGTTCTATCATTCAGTGTTCAGGGGAGAATTTCAGACATCTGACAATAACCCTGCAAAATCCCTGTGAAGATTCAATGTAAAGGGTAAAGAAATCATTACATAATTTCCAGAGAAACATGGGCACCTTTATAAAGTGCATAAAGCACATGAATAAAAATGTTGGCTTATACAACCTCAGCCATGTGTGAGTACCGACTCTTATTTGGTTATATTTCTGACTTGATATTCCTACAATTATTTCTCAAAGCCAAGCTGTATGCTAGGAAACTACATTCATTTCAATAAATGTTAAGCTGATTTCATGTTTAAATGTGCATTTTAAGAATTAAACGTTTATCATTTTGACCTCTTTAAAGGATATGTGTCTCTCTAAAGGATATGTGTCTCTCTAAAGGATATGTGTCTCTCGATGCAAAACAGTGTTTCAAGTCTATGTTGAGCATTGTTATTATTGGAGCTATACTTGAGACAGAGTATCATTATGTAGCCTAATGGGTCTCTGACTCTCGATCCTTCTGCCTGGCCCCTGAGTACTGAGATCACAGCTGGGCACCACCGTTGCCAAATGTGAACGTAATTATTACTACTTATCTTTGTAGGATGAGAGGTCCATCACCCTCTAGTAACAGAGTTGGCAAACTGTCAGTGCTGCGTTTAGAGAAATCACTACAGGATTTGACTCCCAATATTCTGTAAAGGCTTTAGGAATAATAAACTTAATGTTGCTTTAAAGTTCATGCTGCCACCCAGTACCTCTTGCCTGGGAGCTTAACTACGTCTCTTAGATTTCATAGAAACACCTGTCTTGTTGGAGGGACACGTCTGCTTCTGCTGACGTCTCAGGAGACCTGTACAGCAGTTAGCATGGAGAGCCGCCTGCACTTCCTCTCTGCTGCCTGCATGCCTCTGGGGCCCTGGGGAGTGTAGCTGCAGGCAGCTTAGAAGATGAAGACCTGTGTGTCAGTGGGATCCTGCTCTCTGGGCTGGTAGCGGCCAGCCTCCTGACCCTGGTTTCTCAGTTGGTCAAACAGGTTAGAGCGGAGTCCTTGCCAATAGTGGGGGGGATCAGAATTTGGAAATACAAGCTTTCTGCCCCACCCTCCCTCCCCAGCTAATCAATTATCGCCCACAATAATATGTGGTGACTGGACATTTTCTTTTAAATTGCCGATTTTGACGCATAGTAGAGAAAGCTCCCTCGTGCAGGCCCGTCGGAGATGTTTTTGTGCATGGGACTGCCACTTTTTCCTGGCTTTAAAGGGTACTGTAGCATCCAAGCACAAAACCCAAATCAAAACTGCTTTCCTGAAGGAGAGCTGCTTCTAATTACCATCTGTCTTCTGATCACGGGTTTTATCCGCACTCATCTGTGACTAGCAATTCATAATTTATGAAGCCCTGCACTGCCTCTTGCCTTAATGGCCCCATTTTCGAAACCTGATGTTGTCAAGGGTGCTTAACACAATGTTTAGTAATGGTGACGAGCCTCTATCAATTATCGCTGAAGTAAGTCTTGTACAGAAAGAAGCAATTTCCCAGTCTGCCTCTGAGCATCCTCCTCCAGCCAGCCTCCCCGCAGATGCAAGGAGCAAAACACGCCCGGTTCCAAACCCCACTTCTCTGGAGGAGTTTGAGCTGTTCAACAGGGACTTCATGGTCCCATCAGGAAGATAGGTACTGGCAAGATTGGAGTCCCTATTTACATCAGGGAACTGGGCAATCGTCATTCCTATGAAGAGGCTGTTTCACTGGATACCAGGAGTGCCAAACAGGAGAAAATGCCTAAGCAAAGTGTTTTGGCTTGGTTGTTAATAATCAAGGATACAGTCTTGGGGTAGAGAAAGGGAACTAACTATATTCCATGTGGTGCCAAGGGCTGATAGTCGTGGGTAACCTGCCTTAGACTTAGCGGCATGAGGTAAGTCATTTAACATTTTCATTTGTTTGTTTGTTTTGTTTTTCTAAACAGGGTTTCTCTGCATAGCTTTAGCTGAACTAGAACTCAGTTTGTCGGCCACGCTGGCTTCGAACTCACAGAGGTCCACCTGCCCCCGGCTCTGGAGTGCTGTGATTAAAGGTGTGCACCGCCGCTGTCCAGCAGTATTTAACATTTTTTAATGTGTTTTTCAAGAAAAGAATTGAGTTGAGCAAAAACCCTTTGTTAGCTGAGCTTTTGAGTTTCAGTTACGTACTTTCCTTCCTGAAGCCCCTTGTGTTCCTGAAAAATCACATTTTTATTGAGCATGTCCAGAAACTAATGCTGTCCATGAGGCTAAGGGTTTCTAGAGCCTGATTCTTCCCTTCCTTATTTACCTTCAGAGCTTACTAGCTGATACATGGGTGATGTTGTGATCTGCCTCTGCTTGGTTTTAACAGTAAAAATGGAATGCACACCGTACACAGAAATAACTTAATAGTCTTCAGACCAAGACGAACTTCGGTTCAAATTCCAGCTCAACTCTTTACTCCCAATGACCTTAGACAATTATTCAAGATACTGCTGTCTCGTGATTAATGCAGACAAACATGCCATACCATACAAAGCTTGCCAGTCAGGACTCAGCCACCTGTCTCTTGTGGAATCTGGTGGGCTGCATTCATTCAAAACTGAGTCTGCCCACTCTTTCTTCTTCCTGTCTTTTCTCCCAGATTCCTAACCTGTCTTCTCTGGGGAGCTCCCCACAAGAAATCATCCAGACAGGAATTCTTCCCCAAGCTCCTGAATCTGATGGCCAAAGTTCACTTTAACTCCCCTAACAGGCTCAGGAATGCCTCCTGGTTGGAGAGGAGTTAGCTGTAGTGCGCCGACCGCCCACAACCGATCATGGATGGGAAGGGAGCGGGAGTCGTGGACACTGCCATTCTTTTTGGGTATCTTACTATTGATGATAGCCAATGTTATAGGAGATACAATATATTTATTTACCAGAGAGAGAGTCACACAAGGTAGGAGTTAGAAGCACGGCTGGCTTCCAAGAAAAGGGAAGGTCCTTTTCCTTTTGCTTCCTTTTCTGTCTACCTGCCAGTCTTCCCAAATACAGTGGATAGCTTTGTGGGGTTCACTCCTACCTCTTACATTTTCTTTTTCAAAGCCTTTGCTATGTTCCGGTTATTTCCGGACCCTTGTTTCTTGCCTCATCAAAGCAGAACTCTGGAAAAGCTAGAAATCGCCATCATTTTGTGCCAGTGGGCTGCAGCGATGCGAAGCCACACACACCAGACACACCCATATCAACTGTCGGCTTAGCGGCGGGCTTGAAGAAGGGGCTGTTGAGTTCGGTTCATGAAACCTGCATGGTGGAAGGAGAGAACTGATAAGGCAAGCTGTCTTCTGAGTAGCGTGCGCACGCACGCGCGCGCACACACACACATACACACACGTAAATAAATGTCTTCTGACCAGCGCACGTGTGCACACACACAAGTAAATAAATGTCTTCTGAAAATGAAAACAACCTGCTGAAATTGAGAGAGGGGAGAGAGACAGAGACAGACACACACAGAGAGAGACAGAGAGAGACAGAGACACACACACACAGACACAGAGAGAGACAGACAGAGACAGAGAGAGACAGAGAGAGAAACAGAGACAGACACAAACATACACACACAGACAGAGACAGACAGAGACAGAGAGAGATACAGAGGCAGACACACACACAGAAACAGAGAGACAGAGACAGAGAGAAACACAGAGACAGACACAAACACACACACACAGACAGAGAGAGACAGAGACAGAGAGAGATACAGAGACAGACACACACACAGAGACAGAGAGAGACAGAGACAGACACACACAGAGACAGAGAGAGAGAGAGACAGAAAGAAACACAGAGACAGAGACAGACACACACACAGAGACAGAGAGACACAGAGACAGAGAGAGACAGACAGAGAGAGAGACCGAGAGAGAGAGACAGAGAGAGCAATACTGAGACAAGTGTGGCCATAGAGAGAACTTATTGTGACCGTGCTCGGCAGTGCTCCTTGGGGTGTGCTCATAGAAGTAGAGAAGTAGGAAACCTCCCTTTTCAGGGTGCTCTGGGACCTGGTTTTAGGTGTTGCCCTTGAAGTTCAAAATCAGCAGCTGCTGCTTTTCGGCCCTGACAGCGTCATTGCAATGACTTTGTCTTCTGAATACTTGGGAGTCAACCTTAGTTGCTTGCACATTAGGAACCTTGCCTGGGGGAGTAAAGGGTGGGACTCCCCCCTTTCCTCTCTGGTGAAAAGCAGAACACAAGCTGCCTTCTTAAGAGGATTCCCCAGTAGTTTCTGTCTGTGGTGGTTTGAAGGAGCAGTGTCCCCCTAGGCTGGGGTTCTTGAACGCCTGCCTGGTCCTTGGTTGATGGCACTGTTTGGGGGAGGTTGTGGAACCTTCAGGAGATGCAGTGCTGTGGGGGGGGGGGAGTTCATCGCTGGGGGAGGGCTCTGAATTCGCTCTGTCTGTCTGTCTTTCTGTCTGCCTGGCTCTCTGTGTGTCTCTCCATGTGTGTCCCTGTTTCCTCTCTACCTCTGTCTCTCTTTCTCCTTCCTGCCTGTGGGTGGAGATGTGACCTCTCAGGTTCTTTCTCCTGCTGCCAAGCCTTCCCTGCCACGATGGACTGTCCTCTCTCTGGAGCTGTAAGGCCAAATAACCTCTTCCTTACTATTAATTATAAACGCTTGGCTAATAGCTTAGGCTTGTTACTAAGTAGCTCTTTCAACTTAAATTAACCTATCTTTCTTATCCAGGCTCTACCATGTGGAGTTGCCTTTTTCCAACATGGCATGCTCATCTCCCGCTTCCTCCATATCTGGCTGTCAACTCTGTGCCTCCTCCCTTCTTCCCAGAGTCCTCTCAGTCTGTCTGTACTGCCTAACCTCTTCCTGCTTAGCTATAGGCAACCCAGCCCTTTATCAAACCAATTAGAAGGTGCCTTGGCAAAGACACATCTTCATAGCGTACAAAAAGATTATTCCAAAGCACCCAGGACTCCCCACACTCTTTGCAGAGTTTTCTCAAGAGCAAGTGTCATAAGAAATCTAAAGAGTGAGTCAATCTCAGATGAGTCAAACGGAAGAGGGAAATACAGGACGCTGAGCCTTCTCAATTTCCACTCCCCAAATAGATGCAAAAATCGGCTGCCTCTGCTGTTTAAATCGCCTTTTAATAAGCACTAGCCAGATGTGCCGAGCAATACTTAGAGGGAAGACAGCATTTTGCACAGCGAAGTGCAACGAGACTTTGGGCAACTCGGAAAAACGTGACGCACACACAGTTCAGCTTCTTTTTCTGGGAAGGCACAGCCAAGCAGGCAGCTTGTGGGTGGCTGGGATGTGCTGCCTTTGTTATCATCTGATGCTGCGCATTAAAGCAACAAAGGAGGCCATGGCTCAGTGGAGCAGAGCCTGACCTTGCCCTGCGGAGGACCCGTGTTTCATCCCCAGCACCCACGTCAGGCTGCTCACGGCCATCTGCAAGTTCAGCTTCAGGGCATCCGACACCTCAGGGCTCCCTGGGCACCTACACCTATGCACCTACACCCCTCCCATACACATAATTAAGGAGAAAAATTTAAACTCTCAGACGTGCTGCTTGCTGGCTGTTGGGCTGGAGAGTGCATTGCTATTCTCGGGAGACAAAGTGGATAAGATAATGCCGGGGAAGCTTGTTTCTAGGGCTGAGGTCACTGTGGTGGCTGAAATATGACGACGTGTCAGGTGGGGCTTCAGGAGGCCGGGGCATTGGCTGCAGGGCTCCGTCAGTGGAAATCATCTATGTTTGAGACAGCATCATGATACAGAAGCAAATACAGAAGTTTAAAATCAGAAGCAAAAGGAAACGTAAAACAGCCACAGAAAAGGGGGACGTGAGGGCGCTAGAGAGAGGGCTCAGTGGTTAAGAGCACTGAATACTCTTGCAGAGGACTTGGGTTCAATTTCCAGCACCCAAGTGGTGGCTCACAATGACCTTTAACCCCGGTTCCAAGGGATCTGGTTCCATCTTCTGACCTTCAAGGACATCAGGCAAGAATGTGGTGTACACACACACACACACACACACACACACACACACACACACACACGTAGGCAAAATGCACACATGAAATAATTAAATGTAAAAGCAAAGACTTGCTTGTGGAGGAGGCAGGAGCATGACGCTCCTGCTGCTGTCGGCGTGTCCTGGCTCAGCTCTCTAGTCTGCATTTCCCCCATTGGACACCAACGTGACACACTGATGCCAACCCCAAACAAATGGCTGGATTTTGAAGCAAAAATCCTATTCAATCATTAACTAGTCTGTCCACAAGTTAGAAGGTCACCCACATCCTCGATTAGAACTTCGAGCCTCCAAACAGAATCACACTGAGAATTTTATGCTGCCTGACCCGGCAACCACACTTCCGAAAACCTGCTGACGCAATGAAGAAGTCCGATTGAAAATATTAAGCAAAAATTAAGCATAAGACAGACGAGAACACTTGAGGAAAACACCGTTTTGTTGCAGGAGGAAATAAAGACCACTCAAATCATGCTTAGTGCTGTGGTGTGCACCTGTAGTCCCAGCACTAGGGGGTGGAGGTGGGCACATGGGACTCAAAACAAAAATGAAAACAAAGTAAAAAACAAAACCATGTTGAAAAATTTGGGGGTCCTGAAAACAATAATAATATTTGGAAAAAGAGACAGATTATCTTCATTTATGCCCCAGCTTCATAAAATAGTGATTGTCATTGGTAACAGCACTGGGTGTGTGGCATACATAAAAATGCCACAGGGTATTAAGTGTTGAATACTCAGGAGGAAATTCCAGCGATTTTAATTTTCTTCCTGGTCGTTCTCCCAGTTTCCTGCTGCGATCATGAACTGCTTCTACCGGAGAAAGCCATCCATGATTCTCAGTAAAACTTTTCCATGACGGGGCATTCACTTCTGCAACTGGTAGGACTCCAAACTGGGCGGAGTGCGTCAGCCTCTTATGTTATCTCTAAAATGAGAAGGAGGGGTCAGGAGGGTGGCTCAGTGAGGTGCTTGTGCAGGAGGACCTGAGTTCAGAGTCTGGCACCCATGGAAAAGCTGGGTCAGGTGATCCCAGTCCTGCTGTGGACGCCAGCCTGCTTAGCTACATGGTGAGCTCTTTGTCAAGGGTCGGATCTTGTATCAGAACACTAGGTACAAGGAGGTTACAGAAGACAGCTGACATTGACATCTGGCCTCCACATCCATTCGCATGCAAAAGACATAAAGTATTCTAAAAATAAGATTTAGATTCCCCAAAACATTTAAACTCTGGTTAGGATCATTTGAATGAATGCCAAGACTAGACAGTAAGAATGGAGTCTAGTGAATGGGTACCCAGGATTTTAGAGTCAACTTGACGCTCTGGTGAAACACAATTTGAGATTCTGTAGGTCTGGCTGGGGGCTGAGACTCTGCAATTATTTTTTAAATATTTATTTATTTTATGTATCTACACTTAAAGCCTACATGCCAGAAGAGGAGTTTTCCCCGCCAATCACCTGGACCCTGTCACGCTGTCTGAATCTCCAAATAACACACAGGACACTATATTAAGTATAAAGCTGTTGGCCGTTTGCTTGGTTTCTTACTGGATATCTCTGACTTAAGTATTTAACCCATAATTGTTAATCTAAGTGTTTCTCTTACCAGAGAAAAGGGTCCGGACCTCTTACTCCTCTGGCAGCCTACATGGTGTCTGACTCTTTTCTGTCTTTCCCAGAATCCTCCTTGACTCCTAGTCCCACCTATCTTGCTTCCCTATTAGCCAACAGTGCTTTATTCAACAACCAATAAGAGAGACAGATTTACAGAATGGTATCTCCCATCAGAGGAGAGAGCATCAAACCTCATTATAGATGGTCATGAGCCACCATGTGGTTGCTGGGAATTGAACTCAGGACCTCTGGAAGGGTAGCCAGTGTTCTTAACCAATGAGCCATCTCTCTCTGGCCCAAGGCTCTGCGATTCTGACAAGCTCTCTAGGGTTTAAGATGCTGTGGCCCTTGGACCACACTTGGAGTGACAGTGAGGACTCCCTCTCTGAGCACACAGTGAGCCATTCTCCTTTACAATATGAGAGACTGAAGGCAACCGGAGTTAACTAAGCCAGGAATGTGTGTGGTGTCCAGAAGTCCCTCTCTGGGGGGAAATGCTGGGACTACAGGGTCACTAGGAGGTTAATAAATGACATTATGGAGCACGCACACCAATATGGTCATAGAATATATATATATATATATATACACACATATATATATATGCTTTATAAAACGTGTATATTTTTGGATGAACTTATTTATTTTTTTTTATTTTTCAGGGTTTCATGTTTCCCAGGTTAGCCTGGAACTCACTACACAGATGAAGCTATCCTTGAACTCCTGGTTCTCTTGGCTCTGTTGCCTTAGTGCTGTGACTGCAGGCACACACCAACACACCTAGTTTATGTGGTCCCAGGGCGAAACCCAGGGCTCCGTGTGTGCTGGTCAGGTACTCCGCCGAAGAGGCTGCCTCCCGGCTCGGCTGGTGCGTGCTGCCTCGGAAGCTCATAAGCTCTGTGCGGCATCTTTCGTGATGCGGCCGCTGTGTCAGTGATCAAAAGAACAAGCTACAGTTCTTTCTCTTCTTTCTTCTCCCTTTTCACAAAATCTCCCCCAATCCCTGCATGTGTGCTCAGTAATAAGAGAAGCCAGGGCCCCGGTAGGCCCCAGGAAACGCTCCGGTCAGATCTACAATTAGACAAGAGCCCATTGTCTCGTGCAAAAGCGAATCCCATATACTAGCCCAGCAGAAAGCCATCTAGCTTTTAACAAGATTCCTTAGGTTTTGTTTTGTTTTTTAGCCTAGCCCATGGCATTTATTTCATCTTATCTCGTGACAGATAAACCGAATGAAGCAAGAACCCAAAGAGCTTTTCTTCTTCTTCTTTTTTTAAGGGTACATACATCTTGTGATGTGAACCCATGGACTTCAGGAACCCTCAAGAACTTTGAAGAACGAAAATGTTTAGCGAGGGGACACGTGACTGCTGCCACGGAAACGGATGCGACCCGCCCAGCAGTGGTGTGTTCTAAGTGCTTGACTTGACAGTCCGGTCCACTCTCAAACCCTAAGAAGTAGATCTGTCTGTGAGGTGTCCCAACGGCTGGAGACGCATTGCAGGCTTGGGGACCCAGGCTGGATGGATGCCCGTGACTCATGTAGAGGTGAAGGAGAAAATGGGCTTAGCAGAGCTGTGCTGCGCCCCCATGTGCCGGGGCACAGGCGCCTGCCCCATACCGCGTGTACTTACACACACACACACACACACACACACACACGCAATAATGATAAGCGCTATTAAAAGTGAACAAATAAAAACTAAGAGCTGTCTTGCCAGAGGCTGGATGGGACTGGGGGGGGGGGGAGGGAGAGGAATGACTGTCGATACCGTAGGTTTCCAGGGTGAGATGTTATGAAGTTAGAAAATGGCCGTAACTGCATAGCCCAACGCACTAGATGACACTTACCTTACGGTTTAAAACGGAGCCACGACAGTCCTCACCTCGGGGGCATCTGCAGTGTTAACCAGTTCCACAGTGTGCACGCTGTCAGTGTGGCTGACTTCTGTGACAGCAGGAGGAAAACCACGACAAAAGTAAAAGCTGCAAGACTCTTTAAAAAGCACAGCCAGGAGTCCCTTACAGAACAGGGCTGATGTACAGGGCCAGCTGCTACCGGAATGTGAACTTTGGTCAACTCTGACCTTTGACTGCAAGGGTCTGGAGTCATCCAAGACCGCCCCCAGGCTCATCGTCACTATGTGTGGCTGATTGTGGACACTTCCTTTCTGTTCGTGCTTGTCTTTCTTGTCACTCCTGTCACTCATGGGGGCCCGTTCCCTTTTAAGTTTCAGCAGCTGGTATTGATGCCCGCTTCTGCCTCCCGGACTGCAACTCCTATAGTTTTAGAGTTTGAATTGATGGGACTTTCTCTTCCTTGGTCCTTATTGTTGCAACAGAGTCTGGACACTCAGAGCGATATGAAGCACTTGCTGTATGTTAGCTCGTGGAGATATGCTTTGGGGTTTTCCATTTCTTGAAGTGATTATGATCAGCAAAAAACATCCAAGAGTTCAGTATTTACTTTTTACTAATTCAGATATTTGACATGTTTAGCATATTTTTTAAAAAAAGATTCATTTTTCTTTACCTGCGTGTATACAGGGAGTGGAGAAATGGCTTAGTGGTTCAGAGTAGGGGCTGCTCTTGCAGGTGACTGGAGTTTGGTTCCCAGTTCATGGTGGGTACCTCACAACCATCTGTAACTCTAGACCTTCTGTTGGCTTCCACAGGCACCTCCCCCACAAGACACACACACACACATACACACACACACACACATAATAAAATAAATCTTTTTTTAAAGATCCTGAAGCAAACCAGCTCATCATTGCAGACCCTTCATCTCAGCTGCTAATGAGCCTGTGTTCCAGCCCCAACTTCTTACTTTTATTCCCTCAGAATGCCTCTGCCCCCGTTATAAGCCTTTGCTTATTGTGTTATTTTGAGACGGCGTGCTGTTCTTGCTGTGAAGATTGCCTGCACAGAAACTGTGTGCCCTTCATGCAGGGTTAGCTCACATAAGAATATTCCAATAGCAATGAACCGTGCTTGCTCTAAGTGTGACTTCAAGTGTGGCCTTAGTCTGCTCTCAGCTGGAAAACTGCACTATTCTGGGCGTCTTACCAACTCGACGAAACTATTTGGTTACAGCAAAAGCATGTCTTCACTCTCTCATGACCTGTGAGTGCACCCTTTGACCTCATTTAACACCCAACCCCAGTTTCCTTAGCAACCCTGAGATCTAACTTCAGAAGCCACTAGACATCATATGCAGGGCCATTGTAAAGAGGAACTTGACTCTTTCTTGAGAAGTGCACATACATACCTGGGTTCTTTTCTTAAAAACATTTACACTTCTGCTTTCTACTTGCCCTTCTTGGACTCTCTTGGCTCAGGGACTGCACACAGGTGAACCTGTCCCAGCAGTCTAAGCCATTGAGAGTCTGCCTGCTTCCTAGGGCTAGTTGTACCTCCACCCATGGGAAGAGGAGAGCCATCAGAGTATTGGACCTGCCTGCACCCACCAGGAGAGGGAGAGACCCCATCGACACCTACTGGAAGAAGGGGTCGGAATACAACACTGTAAGAACTCATTCAACAACAGAAAGACCAACATGACACCACCAGAGTCTAGGGACTCTACTCCAGCAAGACCTGAGCATAACAACACAGATGAAGCAGAAGAGAATGACCTTAAAAACAACTTCATGGCGATGATAGAGATCCTCAAAGAATAAAGGAGAAAATCCCTTAAAAATGGAAGAAAAAACAAACAAACAATTCAAGAAATGGAGGAAAAGACAAACCAAAAATGCAAGAAATAAACAAATCTCTTAAAAAAAACAAGGAAGGCCAAGAAAAAAAACAACGAAATAAGTGAAGGAAACAATTTCTAGGCTGAAAACTGAAATAGAGACAATTAAAAAAATACAGTCTGAAGGAATGATGGAAATAGAAAAGCTGGTTAAATGATCAGGAACTACAGATGTGAGCATAACCAACAGAATACAAGAGATGTAAGAGAGAGTCTCAGGGGTAGAAGATACACTAGGAGAAATACATTCATCGACCAAAGAAAATCTTAAGTACAACAAATCCCTAACACAAAATATCCAGGAAATATGGGATGTTGTGAAAAGGCCAAATCTAAGAATAATAGGTATAGAAGAAGATGAAGAAACCCACCTCAAAGGGGCAGAAAACAGATTCAACAAAGTCATAGAAGAAAACTTTCCCAACCTAAAGAAAGACATGCCAATGAAGGTACAAGAAGCTTGCAGAACACCAAATAGAGTGGACCAAAAAGAGTCCCCTCACCACATAATAGTCAAGACACCAAATATACATAATAAAGAAAAAATATTAAGAGCAGCAAAGGAAAAAGGGCAAGTAACATATAAAAGCAGGCCTATCAGAATTACACCTGACTTCTCCTTGAAAACTCTGAAAGCCAGAAAGTCCTTAGATATTCTACCAACACTAAGAGACCACTGATGCCAGCCCAGACTACTATACCCAGTAAGGCTTTCAATCACTATAGATAGAGGAAACAAGATATTCCATGACAAAACCAGATTTAAACAATACATATCCACTAATCCAGCCTTACAGAAAGTCCTGGAAGGAAAACTCCAACCCAAGGAAATTAACTACACTCATAAAAACATAGGCAATAGATAATCCCACTTTACCAAAAGCCAAAATAAGGAAGGAGGGAGGGATCCACACACAGTACCACTACCACCACCAAATCCAAAACAAACAAGAATTGACAATCAATGATCATTAATTTCCCTCAATATCAATGGTTTTAACTCACCTGTAAAAAGACACAGGCTAACAGAATGGATACGAAGACAGAATCCATCCTTCTGCTGTATACAAGAAACACACCTCAATTTCAAAAACAATGTTACCTCAGAGTAAAGGGTTGGGAAAAGATTTTCCAATCAAACGGACCCAAGAAACAAGCTGGTACAGCAATCCTAATATCTAACAAATTAGATTTCAAATTAAAATCAATCAAAAGAGAGGAAGAAGGTCATTTCATATTCATCACAGGAAAAGTCCATCAAGATGAAGTCTCAGTTTTGAACAGCTTTGCCCCAAATACAAAGGCACCCACATTCATAAAAGAAACATTATTAAAACTCAAATCACACATAAAATCTCACACACTTATAGTGGGAGACTTCAACACCCACATTCTCATCATTAGATAGGACCACCAGACATAAACTTGACAAAGAAACAAAGGAACTAACAGAAGTTATGACCCAATTGGGTTTAACAGACATGTACAGAGCATTCCATACAAACACAAAAGAATATACCTCCTTCTCAGCGCCACATGGAACCTTCTCTAAAATTGACCACATACTTGGCAACATAGAAAACCTCAACAGATACAAAAAAATCAGAATACCCCCCTGTATCTTATCAGATCACCCTGGTTTAAAGATAGAATTCAACAACACAAAATGCAGAAACCCTACAAACTCATGGAAATTGAACAATGTGCAGTTGCACCACTCCTGAGTTAAGGAATAAATAAAAAAAGAAATTAAATGCTTCCTAGAATTGTAGCACCCAGGTTACAACACTCTTCATGGATTTGGGCGAGGGCCTGAAGATTGAAATAAAGACAAGAGACAGGGAGTCATTCTTGCAAGGAGAATGCCGTTTATTGCAACAAGAGGGAGCATTATATACCAGTTAGCAGGCACAGTGGAAAACTACTAAGGTCAGAAGTTCACGTTCCCAGGGTCCTCCGGCAATAAGGATGGACAGATAACAGAAACTTGTGTTCAGGCTTTATTGGAAGGAGGGGGAACAAGAAGTATTTGCTAGATAAGTTCCTAGTCACAAACTGGTCAGTAGATCCCAACGGGGGAAAGGGTCCAACAAGAATTCAATGATAATGAAGACACAACATACCCAAACTTATGGAACTCTTTGAAAACAGTGTTAAAAGGAAAGTTCATAGCACTAAGTGTCCACATGAAGAAACTGGAGAATAGTCACACTAGAGAATTAACAGCACATGTGAAAGCTCTAGAGCAAAAAGAGGCAAACTCACCTCAGAGTAGTAGATGGCAGGAAATAATCAAATTGGGGGCAGAAATCAATAGAGTATAACAAGGAAAATAATACAAAGAATCAATGAAACAAAGAGTTGGTTCTTTGAGAAAATCAAAGATAGACAAACCTTTATCCAAACTTACCAAAGGACAAAGAGAGAACTCACAAATTAATAAAATCAGGAATGAAAAGGGGGAACATAACAACAGACACTGAGGAAATCCAGAGAATCATCAGGTCATACTTTGAAAACCTGTATTCCACAAAATTTGAAAATGTAAAGGAAATGGGCAATTTTCTGGATAGATATCACTTGCCAAAATTAAGTCAAGAACAGATAAGCAATTTAAATAGAAGCAGTCATCAAAAGTCTCCCAACCAAAAAAAAGCCCACACCGTATGGTTTCAGTGAAGAATTCTACCAGAAATTCAAAGAAGAGCTAATACCAATACTCCTCAAGCTGTTCCGTGCAATAGAAACATCAGGGTCATTGCCAAACTCTTTCTACAAGGCTATAATTACCTTGATACCCAAGTCACACAAAGACACAACTAAGAAAGAGAACTACAGACCAATCTCCCTCATGAGCACTGATGCAAAAATACTCAATAAAATACTGGCAAATCAAATCCAAGGATACATCAAAAAAATCATCCACCACGATCAAGTAGGATTTATCCCAGAGATGCAGGGATGGTTCAACGTATGAAAATCCATCAATGTAACCCATGATATAAACAAACTAAAAAAGAAAAACCACATGATCATCTCACTAGATGCTGAAAAAGCCTTTCACAAAATCCAATACCCCTTCTTGCTAAAGGTCTGGAGAGATCACGGATAAAAGGAACATACCTAAATATAGTAAAAGCTATATACAGCAAATCAACAGGAAATATCGAACTAAATGGAGAGAAACTCAATGTGATTCCTCTAAAATCAAGAAGACAAGGCTGCCCACTCTTTCCATATCTCTTCAATATTGTACTTGAAGTTCTAACCAGAGTAATAGGACAACAAAAGGAGATCAAGGGGATACAAATTAGAAAGGAAGAAGTCAAACTTTCACTATTTGCAGATGATATGATAGTTTACATAGGTGGCCTCAACATAAATCCAGCCACACTGAACCTCTTAGAAGAGAAAGTGGGAAGTACTCTTGAATGAATTGGTGCAGGAGAATGCTTCCTGAACATAACACCAGTAACATAGACACTGAGATCAACAATTAATAAATGGGACCTCCGGAAAATGAGAAGCTTCTGTAAGGCAAAGGACACAGTCAACAAGTCCAAACAGCAGCCCACAGAATGGGAAAAGGTCTTAACCAACCCTACATCTGACAGAGGGCTGATTTCCAATATATACAATGATCTCAAGAAGCTAGCCACCAAAGCACTAAACAATCCAATTAAAAAGTGGAGTGCAGAAATAAAGAGAATTCTCAATAGAGAAATCTAAAATGGCTGAAAGACACTTAAGAAGTGCTCAACATCCTTAGCCATTAGGGAAATGCAAATCAAAACAACTCTGAGATACCATCTTACTCCTGTTAGAATGGCTAAAATCAAAAACACCAAGGACAGTTTATGCTGGAGAGGATGCGGAGAAAGGGGAACACTCCTCTACTGCTGATGGGAGTGCAAACTTGTACAGACACTTTGGAAATCAGTATGGTGGTTCCTCAGGAAAATGGGATTCAGTCTGCCACAAGACCCAGCAATTCCATTCTTACCCATATACCCAAAGGATGCACATTCATACAGCAAGGACATCTGTTCAACTCTGTTCATAGCAGCATTATGTGTAATATCCAGATCCTAGAAGCAACCTAAATGTCTCTCAATTGAAGAATGGATAAAGAAAATTTGGTACATTTACACAATGGAGTATTACTTAGCAGAAAAAAAAATGGAAGCTTGAAATTCATAGGCAAATGGATGGCACTAGAAGAAACCATCCTGAGTGAAATAATCCAGTCACAAAAAGACAAACATGGTATGTACTCACTCATATATGGATACTAGACATAGAGCAAAGGATTACTATCCTATAACCCACACCTCCACAGAAGTTAGGAAACATTGAGGACCCTAAGAGAGACATACATGATCCCCCAGAAAAGGGGAAAGGGACAAGATATCTCCTAAGCAAATTGGGAGCATGGACGGAGGAGAGAGGGAGTTAGGAGAAAGAGGAGGGGAGAAGAGGAGGGGGGAAGAAGACATGAAGGACCAGGAAGATTGAGTCGGGGGAAGACTAGAGGAGAGCAAGAAAAGAGATACCTTAATAGAGGAGCCATTATAGGTTTAAAGAGAAATATGGCACTAGAGAAATGTCAAGGGATCCACAAGGATGACCCCAACTAAGATTCTAAGCAATAGTGAAGAGGCTTCCTTAAATGCCCCTCCCCTATAATGAGATTGATGACTGCCTTTTATGCCATCCTAGAGCCTTCATCCAGTAGCTGATGGAAGCAGAAGCAGACACCCACAGCTAAACACTAAACCGAACTCCTGGAACCCAGTTGTAGAGAGTGAGGAGTGACGAACCAAGAGGTCAAGACCATGCTGGGAAAACCTACAGAAACAGCTGACCTGAACAAGGGGGAGCTTATGGACCCCAGACTGACAGCTCAGAAACCACCATAGGACAGAACCAGGCCCCTTGGACGTGGGTGTCAGTTAGGAGACCTGGGAAGTCTATGGGACCTCTGTTAGTGGAACAATACTCATCCCTAGTGTAAGAATGGACATTGGGAGTCCATAAACGGATACTCTCTCAGCCTAGACATATGGGGGAGGACTTAGGCCCTGCCCAAAATGATGGGACAGACTTTGATGATTGTCTCATGGAATGCCTCACCCTTTCTATGGAATAGAAGAGGGATGGGGGGCCATGGGAGGATGGGAGGATGGAGGATGGGAGGATGGGAGGGAGAGGGATCTGGGATTGATATATAAAATAAGAGTGTTTCTAACCTGAATAAAAACAAAGAAACAAATTTACACTGTGTGTGTGTGTGTGTGTGTGTGTGTGTGTGTGTGTGTGTGTGTGTGTGCGCGCGTGCGTGCACCACCTCGCCTGCTCAGGTTTGATGCATGTGAGTTCAGGCGTGTGCGTGCCAGGGAGCAGTGGAGTCAGTTTTCTTCTCCTGTCATGTAGGTCCTGGAATCGACCCCAGGTGTTTTGTCTGGGCAGCACGTGCCTTTACTTGCTAGGCCTTCTTGCCGGCTTCTCCTGTTCCTGTTCCTCTTCCTCCTTCTCTTTGTCTCTCTCTCCCCTTTTTGAGACGTGGCCTCATGTAGTCCAGGCTGACCCGAGACTTGCAGTGTGGTGGAGGATGACCTTGAATGCTTGTCTCTTCCATCTTTTTCTCCCTTGCCCCGGGGATTTGGGTAGTTTCCTCTATGCCCACTGTTAGGTTCTGTAATGCTGTCCTATAAAAGGGTCAGTGAAGTTCCCAATCTCTTTGTGGACTGCGACTCTTAACTTGACATTAAAAGAGCTTTCAATTCAGAAACTGTTAATTTTTTTAAGGCTGAACTTAACAGGGACAAGGCTGTACAATCCTAGTTAATAGCCACCCCATAGAGGATCAGATTCTTTGATGTGCTCAGATTTAGCTGCTCGTATATGTTTTCAAAGTTAAGCCCAAAACAAGTAATTAGAGACAAGCAGTATTTGCCTAGTTTAGAAATACTTAACAGATAATGATCCTCAAACACTTCAGAGATCTGAGAATAAGGCATTTCGTATGTTTAGCAAAAAAGCTTTTCGTGATAGAGACGTGCCAGCTTCTGGCAGGATCCACCTGTCGCTTGTTTTAAATGTGGCAAAGTGAGCCACAGGGCAGAAAAAAAAAAACACCTGTTAGTATTCAGGCATCTGTACTGGCCTGTCCTTGGGGTTCTGACAGGACATGCCCTCAGCTGCAGACACTAAGAGCACCTGTGCACACTCACCAGGTTCCCTTTTAAAAGGGCCCCGCCCACTTCCCATCCTTCTCCCCCTCTCCCAGTCTGCTCCCCTCTCTGTCTCCTCCTTTTTCCTTTCCTTCCCCCTCTTTCCTTTCTCATATCTCCTGTTGCTCCTGCCTTTGGAGGCCGGTCTCACCTCTTCCCTTTCCCGTATTTTTTTATGCTCCCTCGTGCCCCCCTCCAAAAAAAAAAAAAAAACCCAACCCTCTGCTTGAACCCTGTCGAATGGCATCTTTCTCTCAAACACTGCTTTTCTTTCATTACAACACTCCCTTTCACCTCAGCTGCTGCCAAGAACCTGTCCACACAGTGGACATGCAGGACACTGGGGCGTTGATTACCCAGCTTTGCCTAGACAAGGTATGCTGGTCCCCTTAGGTTCCTGCTCCACGGGAAAGTCTTGTCAAATCCTCTGGGCCAGGCTGCTGCAGACTGATGCCGCTCTGGGACCTCTCTCCCAAGGACCATGGAGGGACCTGGGGTAGCTTTCCAGGTAGCCAGTAAGTCCCTGTTGTTTTTAGTAGGTTCAAAAGCTGCCTGATCTGCACTTCTGCTTACTCAGGTGAACTGTACCCTTCTCAGATCTGATGGTATTTGACAAGTAGACTAGCGTTAGCTCCTCCTGTTTAACAGCATCTCTCCCTCCCTCCCCCCAAGGCTATACAACCACCTTGTTGTAGTCAGCTCATTAGTTAGTTCATGTAGTTAATTCATTAGTCAAGTTTCTTGTTAAAAATACAAACAGGTACCAGGCGTTGGTGGCACACGCCTTTAATCCCAGCACTCGGGAGGCAGAGGCAGGTGGATCTCTGTGAGTTCGAGACCAAGCCTGGTCTACTGAGCGAGTTCCAGGACAGCCTCCAAAACAAAACAGAGAAACCCTGTCTCGAAAAAAAAACAAAACAAAAAAAAAATACGAACAGGTTTGCCCTGTTCACAGGCTTCATAGTAAAGGACAAACGGATTTCCGACGTGACTTTCCACTGAAGAAACACAGAAAATGATTTCGGATGTATAAATGCAACCTGTAAAGGTATAATTAAGGTGTATAAAGATATTTCTCACTTCTGTGTCCTTTCTGTGCTATTGTTACACTGGGGTTTCAGGGGCCCAGAGTCTTAGCACTGATGAAGATCTGATAAAGAGACAGAGCACTCAATCTCGAGCTCAAGATTTTGAATTTCCTTTGGTTGTTTTCTCAGTATAAACTCAAAGGTGCCTTCCAAAGGGCTAAAACCAGGCTCTCTAGATGTAGGGAAAATGTTCAAGTCTTTTAACTCAAAGCCATAGACTTTGCTATGACACACCTAGGTGTAAATCCATTCCAGCTGTTTTACAGACACCTGCATGCTCTGGGAAAGAGTGCTGTTACTGTTATCAGTGATTCTGGCCTGGCAGAAACTAATTATCAAGTCGCTTTACAAATTGTCTGAAGACCTTCACCAATACGACCGGGGCACATCTCCATCCCATCTTCCTCGCAATCTTCACTTTTCCCAAGGCTAGCCCCATTCTTAGAGCTTGCAGCGATAATCTATTTTTTTTCTCCTAGCAACCTGCCTTCTCTGCTCCCTCCAGGAACGGATTCCTGAGGTCTCCAGGGCGGTGATTAACTGAATGCTTCTTCACCCATACCTCCCGCTGAGCACTGTCACGTCTGCTGCGCGGCCTGTGTCTGAGAACGTGCGGAGGGTGTCGGGGATTGACAACACAGAGACTCGTTCAACGATGTAAAGAAAACTTTAAGCAGGCCACAAAAAGGTTCAAGAAAACTTCCCAAGAAAGGCTCCCACCAGAGAAGCTTCTGCTCTCTCCTCTACCCTGGCTGGTTCTGCTCTGACCCCAGAAACTGATCTGGGCGTGGCAGAAGAGGCGGTTAGTCTCTGGACAAGGTCGAGCTCAGGGTGGTTTCTGCGGGCAGGCCTTTTCCAGGAACTTAATGCCCCCAGGCATTGTATTGTTTTTAGTAAACATGTTTTTAGTAAACATTGTCTTACAGCTGCCAACTCCCAGGCAGAAGGGGAAGTGGGTCTCTGCTCAAGGTCTGGTGTTCCCACAATTCACCCCTTTTTATTTTTAAATGAGGCACTCCTGGCTTAGGTCAAGTAGGGTCACCCTCCCTTTCCCGTCATTGGGGGACCTTGAACCCCTGTCTTAGGCGGGAGGGGTCTTCCCCACAGGTGGCCCGTCATCAGAGCACCCCAACTTTAAATCATCTGTAACCAACCTTCATGGCTATCGGGATTGCCATGGGCTAGGCTAAGCAATACTTGGTTACAGATCTCTTGCCTCTGGAACAAGGCACGTTTGAGCCCGGCATAAAGCCAGAATGCCTACCGCCACTGCCACCATTCCCAGGACCCCCATTGACATAGCGCCTCTCCATCACCGTACCCATCACCAGATCTGGGCCATAACATTCTACCAGCCTTCGTCTGTTACAAGGGTAACCCACACGTGATTTACATTCTGTTACAAGGGTAACCCGCATGTGATTTACATTTACAATTTGATGAAGTTTACAATTGTTCCAAGATCTGCTCAGGAAAGCATTTAGAAAGTGCACTTGCACAGATACATTAGGTACAATCATTGATGTTACACATGTAGCATTATGAAAAATATGAACAATAGGCTTGTTGCACTATCCACAGAGCACCAATTTGTTCCTGTGGTGATGCAGTTTGTTGATTTAACGTCAGCTGATTATGCGACTTGAGTCAAAGTCTCCTTTTTGTCGCATTAGGACAAGTTGCACCTCTCTAGAAAAATACACTGGCCTAGTCGTGATTCCAGAAACAGGAACCATCAAGTCTGATATTTCAAGTGACCATGTCCTGTTCAATTACTTAAAAGAGGCTTTTGCCCCTCATCACAGTCCATACGAATGTCCAAAGGTTTTAAATGGGTCCTTTTTTCTCTATTGGCTTCATGATGAAAACTCATGGGTCCGGAAGGTTGATGCAGCAGGTCTGTTGAGAAACTGGAAATCTCGAACCGACTGTTTTCTTTCTTTCTTGGGCTCTAGATTCGATGACAGCAAGGTTCAGGAACACTGATTTAGGAGATCTCACTCAAACTGGCTTAGGTAGGCTCCCATGGACTCAGGTCCAGTTTTTCTCTGCTCCATGTCGAAGCTTTTATTCTTTTCCTACAAGAAAACACAAACATGCCCTCGACCCCAAATTAGGGTCTTCTCCACTGTTTAGTGCATGGATGTCTCCATTTGACCTGAGCAATAGTTGCTCAAGTTCCATCATGCCAGAATCTGTCTGAAGCTCCCTGGCATTCACATTATAAAATTTTTAAATGAGGAGTGTATTATTTGATGAGTCATGTGGGGACTGGGGACATTATTCCCCCCTTTTTATTTTCTAACAAAATTTTCTTTTTTGAACTGTTGAAGCTGAACCATAACAGTAGAAGGATTTGTCTACCCTCCTTGGTTAACTATCTAGGTAAATTGGGATTACTACTTAGATTATTTGTAGATGCCCATTAAAAAGGACATATCCATTAAATATTTCCCAAAAACTTCTGAAAATCACTCAAAGATTGTAAGCTATACTGTGTCCAAATAACTTTTGAAAATTATTTGAAGTCTGTGAGCAGTCTTTCCCAATCTAACCTGTAGAGCTCTCACTAGCTGACAAGGCCTCATTTGTATCTTAAATTTTTCTGTTAAAACATTAACAGACTGGTTGGATGTTCCTTTTGTCTATATTTCAAGCAATCTAGGTAGCTTCTTAACTATTTTTGAAGGGATTTAAGTATCCTTTTAATCATATAAGCAGTTCACACTCACGCATTCACAATCAGATTTCATACATACCGGTGTGGCCACACCATACATTCAGAACATACATGCATCTTTCAGTCATCCTTTTTCCCTAGGTCATGATTAGTCTGTTGCAATGAAGCTACCTTAATTGAAATCTATGTAAAAGAACAACTCCAGCCAATCCTTGAACTAAAAGGTTAAAAAGTCCTGTATGTTCTTTATCATTCCTCCATTTGAGCTACAGTCATGGGGTACAGCTGTACCTACTCCTTGTAACTGTAGATGCAAGGTAGAGAGGCCAAGCTTTTGGCCAAAAGTTTTTAGAGATGACTCACAAAATAGAACTTAAAGGTAAACAAAATTTTCCATTCTATATACCTTTGTCTTTTTCTTTTTCTTTACTTAATACCAGTACCTTTTTACTGTTACAAATTTTTTGTTTCACCCATTTTTTTTTCAGGGTTTCTCTGTATTGTTTGAGGCTGTCAGTCCAGCCTGGCCTCGAACTCACAGAGATACGCCTGCCTCTGCCTCCCCAAGTGCTGGGATTAAAGGCGTGTGCCACCACCGCCCAGCTTGTTACCAATTTTTTTTTCTGTATTATTTGGAGGCTGTCTTGGAACTTGCTCTATAAACCAGGCTGGCCTTGAACTCAAGAGATCTGCCTGCCTGTGTCTCCCGAGTACTGGGATTAAAGGCGTGTGCTGCCAACGCCCGGCTATTCACCCATTTTCAATCCAACTTTCAACCCAGGATGTTCCCTCATAAAGGCGTGTTGGGATTAAAGGCGGATGCCGCTGGTATTAAAGGCGTATGCCGCTGGCAATCTCTTGGATTCCCCTACTTTCTGACCCTGGTATCAGGCTTAGGAGGGGGAAACTCAGAATGTCTAGTTTCTGACTTTTTAATCTCATTGGCGGCAGCCGCTCCCAATGTATTATTGGTGTTATAAAATTTGATGAACAGGGAGCTGGAATGACTAACTGGCATCAACATGGGGGAATCCTCACCAACGCCCATATTTCCCTTACCTGAGTGTTCAACAATGGTTGGATCATCTTTATCATGGTGAGCATTCCTAGTATCCGGAGTAGTATTGGGGTCGACATGCCTGATGCACCGTTCGGGGACCCAAATAGGCTTCTCACTTCCTGGAGGGAAAACACAAACAGCCCCTCGGACCCTAGCTAATAGGGGGGTGGGTGGCTGCCATTTTCCTGTAATTAAGTCCTTCCATCTGACCCATCCCAAGGACTGGGAGGGTTTGTTCCAATGTCTCTCCATAGCAGACAAATTATTATGGTCTATGGTCAAAAAATTTAAAATGTAAAGTATGGTGGATAACTGAATATTGGGGGAGGTAACATACTCCCCCTTTTTTATTTTCTTAAAATACTGTTTGAGAGTGGCATGGGTGCGCTCCACAATAGCCTGTCCCGTGGGGTTGTGAGGAATACCAAAAGAATGGACAATGTGATGTTCCCTGCAAAAGGCAGCAAAGCGATTGCTGGCATAGGCAGGGCCATTGTCCGTTTTTAGGGCATCAGGAACGCCCATGTAGGCAAAGGCCTGCAGGCAATGAGAAATAACATCTTTAATTTTCTCTCCTGAGTGGAGAGAGGCAAAAATCAGTTTAGAATATGTATCCACCAAAACATGCATGTATTTTAATTTTCCTGCCTGCGGCAGGTGAGTGACATCCATTTGCCAGAGATGGTTGGCCCTGAGGCCCCGGGGATTTACCCCCTCATTGGGAGAATTATGATAAGGAGCACAATCAGGGCACTGAGAGGTAATCTGTGTAGCTATGGATAAGGGGCACCCAGTGTGAAATTTAATGGAGCGGGCATTTAGATGATACCTATCATGGAGCTGGTGGGCAAGCTGCTCCTGAGTAAATAAGACCCTAGGGCGGGTCAAGGAGTCAGCAATTTGATTGCCCTGGGCAAGGGGTCCTGGAAGGTTAGTATGTGCACGAATAAATCCCACATAAGCAGGGTGGATGCGCTGCCAAATAAGATGTTGGAGCTGAACTAATAAGGAACGAACCTGGGAGGTTGGAAGAACATATGGAGAAGTTTCTAAAGGTCTAACAATGTTGGCAACATAAGCACTGTCAGTATATAAATTAAAGGGCTCTCCCTCAAACATTTGGAAAGCCATCAAGCAAGCAAACAACTCAGCGGCTTGTGCTGACATCTGCCCTATGGGTACCCTCTTCTGCACCTGAGAAGAAACCACCACCGCGAAACCCTTGGAGGAGCCGTCTGTAAAGACTGAGCGAGCTCCAACTAGAGGGTTCTCCTTTAAAATCTTGGGAAAGATCACAGGGTGTTTTTTGAAAAAAGACATCAAGGGGCTGTTGGGATATTGGTTATCAAACTGAGCGCCTGTAGATGTAATAAACAGGGTCCACCCATCATGGAAGATCTGTAGATGTTCCACCTCCTCCTTACCATAAGGAAGGATAATTTTATCAGGACTCTTTCCAAAGGTTTGAATGCTAAACTTGTGTGCCTTCCACAACAATTGTAAAATGAGATCATAGTAAGGGGTCACTACCTTCTTAGGGGAGGCTGACAAATGTACCCAATAAATAGGACCAGTCTGCCAAAACACGGCAGTGGGCGAAAAGCTAGATGAAAGTACAACCAGAACAAGGGGCTGCCCATAATCTATACGCCGAAGGTGGGCTTGCTCTATACTTCTTAACAACAATTGTAGGGCTTCCCTGGCCTCTGGGGTAATCTGTCTAGGGGACGTTGGAGCAGGATCCCCAGGAAGAATATCATAAAGCGCTTTAAGAGCCCCTGTTTTCATAGAAAGAGAAGGACGAAACCATTGCACCTCTCCCAAAAATCTCTGCCAATCATGAAGTGTTTTTAAATTTGAACAATCGATCTGGAGTCTTTGTGGCCGGAGGCCAGTTTGTTGAATTTGATGACCCAAATAAGTATAAGGGGGTCTCTTTTGGATCTTTTCCGGAGCCAAAATAAATCCTCGGGCCTCCAGAAGCTCCTGTAGCTCTGCAAAGGCTATGTAACATTGTCTTTCTTCGGCTGCGGCCAAAAGAATATCATCCATGTAGTGGATAATGTAAAGGTCAGGGAACTTACGTCTGAGGGGATCTAAACAGGCAGCTACATAAATCTGGCATATAGTTGGACTATTAGCCATCCCTTGGGGAGCACCACCCATTGGAAGCGAAGGGCAGGCTCCCTAAAGTTAATCGAAGGAAGGCTAAACGCAAACCGAGGACTATCTTGAGAATGCAAGGGAATAGAAAAGAAGCAATCCTTCAAATCAATAACAATCAAATGCCAGTCTTTAGGAATGGCCACAGGCACGGGCAAGCCAGGCTGCAGAGCCCCCATAGGCTGCATGGTCGCATTCACGGCCCTCAAATCTTGTAGTAACCTCCATTTCCCTGAAGATTTTTTTATTACAAATATAGGGGTATTCCAAGGGGATGTGGAAGGAACCAAATGACCTGCCTCCAATTGTTCTTGAACTAGCTGGTGAGCCGCCCTTAGTTTCTCCGCTGGTAAGGGCCACTGTTCCACCCATACCGGATCATCTGATAGCCATGTGATGGGTATGGGGGCTGGCGGCGCAACAGTGACCCTCATCAAAAATGGCCAAAACCCTTCCTATCCCCTGGGGCCCTGGTCTCCAAAGGGAGGGATGCCACAGGGCAAACCTCTCCCTGTTCTAGTTTACCTAGTTCCCTCCCCGGGCTCCAGCCCCTCCCTTGCGTCATCTGGGGGCCCCTGCTTTTGGACTTGGGTGCCTGGGTGGTGAGGACCACTCCCATTTCTTGCATGAGGTCCCGTCCCCAGAGGTTAATAGGGAGGCCAGGCAAAACATATGGCTGGAAAAGCCCTGTGTGGCCCTCAGAGTCTTGCCACTTTAGGATTCTGAGGCTTTTTTGGGGCACAGCCTGTCCTATTCCCTGGAGGGTCACTGTCCCTTCCTCTTTCGGCCAAGCGGGGGGCCAGAATTTATCTGAGAGGACAGAGAAATCTGCCCCAGAATCTAAGACGCCCCTAAAGAACTTGCCTTCTATCTTTAATGTAAGCTGGGGGCGGTTCTCCATAGTGGCTACCCAAAATGCTGCTGGGCCGGTACTTCCAAAACCTTGGTTGCCCCTTTTCTCTTTAATTTTTCTAGCCTCACAAGGAGCTGTAGGGAGAAGGAGTAACTGAGCAATCCGTTCTCCTGCAGGGATGGCAACAACCCCACTGCCCACTGATGTCATTATTTTAATCTCCCCTCACTATCCTGGTCTATAACACCGGGGTGTACCTGGATGCCTCGAAGAATAGTACTGGACCGTCCCAAGAGTAGTCCTACCGTGCCTGGGGGCAATGGCCCATGCACCCCAGTAGGGAGGGCCTGGATCCCCATTTCCGGTGTTAGGATTGCCCAGGCAGAGGGAGCGAGGTCCAATCCTGCACTCCCCGAGGTGGCTCTGAGGAGGTCTGAGATATGAAGGGGTTGCTCTGGGGGAGAAAATGAATCCTGCCACTGCCCGGAGCAGGGGTCATTGCCCCGTACACATTGGTTTTGGGGCCCTGGGGCGGGGCCCTCCTCCCGTTTCCCTGATTATTATTAGCAGGAAGGAAATTTCCCTCCCGGTCAGTTTTAGAGTAGCAGTCTTTGGCCCAATGATATCCCCTTCGGCAACGGGAGCATAAACCAGGTCGCTTGAGACCCATAGTACTATTTTGAGGGCACTCTCTACGGAAGTGTCCCTCCCTACCGCAGCTGAAACATGTTTTTCTCCCTCCTAGAGTAGGTCTTTCTTTCCCCACTTGGGGCCGAATGGCAGCAGCTAACACTTGGCCCTGGATGAAGTTCCCATCAATGTCCCTACAGATCCGGATATAGTCATTTAGACTTTTATTACGATAGGGGCGAAGGGCTTCCTTACAATACTTATTTGCATTTTCAAATGCCATCTGCTTGATGACCGGCATCGCAGGCCCAATGCCCCCAAATATTCTTTCTGCTACCTGACTGAGACGGTCTCACGAAGTCTTGAAAAGGTTCGGAGGGTCCTTGAAGGACTTTGGACAGATGATCCCCTCCTTCCTTGGAAGGCAATGCTTTCCAAGCCCCTTGGGCCGCTGCTGCCACTTGGGCATAGACTGCGATGTCATATTGCATTTGTTGCTGAATGGTGGCATATTGACCACTCCCGGTAAGCATCTCCACATTTCTCTGGGGCTGTCCGGCCTGTGCATTCCTTTGGGCTGTCTGGCTGCATCTTTCCTGAAACTCACCTCTCCAAATCAAATAATCTCCCCTGACAGAGCTGCTCTGCAAAGCTGCTGCCAATCGCTAGGTGTCAAATTAAGAGACGCAAAAGATTCCATTAAGGAAAGTGTAAAGGGAGCCTGTGCTCCATAATTTAAAGTTGCCTCCTTAAGTTGTTTTATATCCTTAAAATTTAAAGGGTTATGATGCCGAATGACCTGTCCAGAATTGTTTGGGTCTGGAACTTCCATTACTGGGGCCACCACTGGGCAGCATTGGACCCCTCCTCTGGGTCTTCCCTCCAGGTCCGAGAAGGACTGAGTTATCTCATAGGAGTCCCTTTTTTCAGAGTATGGGGAAGGGTTTCTCTCCCTGTCCTGTCTTTCCTTAAATCGAATCTTTTTTAGTTCTGTTTTAAGGGCCGCGATCTCAGCAAGTAACCGTTCCTTTTCAGACTGTGACGAGTCTGAGTCTGAGCTACTTCCATTTTCTAGGTCTGATAGAGAAGGATATAACCGATTCTGACCGGAGTTCTTCTGTTTGGGTCGCGCCCGGAGATCTCTACCCGTTTTTTTGTTGTTACTAAGAGACTCCTCCTCATCCTCACTAACAATGGAGCCTCTAGTTTCAGTCAGGGTCCCTTCAGATGATTCATCATCACTCTCTGCCCCTGAACTCAAGGAGGCTTGAGTCTCAGTCTCTTGTAATTCTAAAAAAGCCTCTTTTGTGTCCTGAACTACCTGGCGGTGACGAACCTTATCTGTCAAAAGTGCTCCCCTCACTAATCTCCATAAGGAGAATGTCGTAGGGGGCAAGGACTCAGATCCCTCTTTTCGTAGAAGTCTGTGAAGATCACGGCGAACCTCCTCCCAATCTGGAATATTTAAGTTTCCCCCAGTAATGAACCATGGACTGGCTCGTTCGATCGATTTTAGAAAGCCTTCTAGGGTTTTAGACTTGACTGCAGTCCCATGTTCTTTAAGTAACTTTTTTAGTTGATACTGCAATGATTCTAGCTTCCCGGAACTATTCCCCATAGTTTCTTAACCCCGTCCACTTACCTCACTTTCACAATCTCGGTGGGACCTCCAATTGTCGCGTCTGCTGCGCGGCCTGTGTCTGAGAACGTGCGGAGGGTGTCGGGGATTGACAACACAGAGACTCGTTCAACGATGTAAAGAAAACTTTAAGCAGGCCACAAAAAGGTTCAAGAAAACTTCCCAAGAAAGGCTCCCACCAGAGAAGCTTCTGCTCTCTCCTCTACCCTGGCTGGTTCTGCTCTGACCCCAGAAACTGATCTGGGCGTGGCAGAAGAGGCGGTTAGTCTCTGGACAAGGTCGAGCTCAGGGTGGTTTCTGCGGGCAGGCCTTTTCCAGGAACTTAATGCCCCTAGGCATTGTATTGTTTTTAGTAAACATGTTTTTAGTAAACATTGTCTTACAGCTGCCAACTCCCAGGCAGAAGGGGAAGTGGGTCTCTGCTCAAGGTCTGGTGTTCCCACAGAGCACAAGCCCACTGACTCCTGATTTCCTCTGCCCTGGGGTCCTGTGCCAACAGCAAGTAGCCAGATTTGAAACAGCACTCACATAGCCAAAATGATGGGGATGTTCTGTTGGAACCTCCAGCTCGCCCCTGCATGATCCAGGAAGCCCCATTCCTATGTCTGTCTCCAAACCCTGCCCAATCAGAGTCTCCAAACAAAGGGAAGGCACAAAAGTTGCCCAGTTCCACATTCTTGCTGCTACAGCAACTTCCTCCCCTGAAATCGCCAGCCACCCAAGTCCCCACTCAAAGCATTTAGGTTTTGACCATACCTGGGCACAAACCCAACTTGCATTGGACACATCGTCACCCCTGGCCTACATCTTACATAATCTCCCTGCTTTAGCTCTGGCTTGTGGCTTCTATGGGCTCCATGTCAGGGGCCAGAGAAACCACCTAGGAATTGCTTTGCTCAAATAAACCTCTTGTACTTTTTCAATTTGGCCTGATCTGGCTTACTGTACTGGCAGAGAAACCTATTATCAGGGGCAAAAACCCTATTACCCACAACAACTTTCTTATTATTAATACTTACACTTAAATCTACAATAAAATTGTGTGTGTGTGTGTGTGGTGTATGCATGCACCCATACACAAGTAAAAGCGTGCTCTTCCAGCACATCAGGATACTGTCCTCAATTGCTCACCACTTTATCCCTGAGACAGGGTCTCATGCTAAACTCAGAGATGGCATTTTGGCTACATTGGCTGGCCAATGATTCCCCAGAGAGCCTCCTGTCTCTACTCCCTCAGTGTTGGTGTTACAATCATGTATTGCTATGCTCCATTTTTTTGTAGGTGTTGGAGATCAAAACTCAGGGCCTCATATTTTTGCTTTTGTTGTTTTTTACAAGACAGGGTTTCTCTGTCTATGATACCCTGGTTGGCCTGGAACTCACTCTGCAGACCAGGCTGGCCTGAAACTCAAAGATCTGCCTGCCTGTGCTTCCCAAGTGTTAGCATTAAAGGCATGTGCCTCCACTGCCCAGCGTAGGTCCTTGTGTTTCCATAGCAAGGACTTCATCATCAAGCCATCTCCCCAGCCCTAAACTCTTTTTTAAAAAATAAGATTTAATAAGCTCTTTTCTATGATGCTGAGAATCTAAGCGAGCACCTGTTTGTGGGGCTTGCAGCATGTTTCCTAATGTCTGTGAACCCAGCTCAGATCTTTGCATGGCAAATGAGACGTCTGAGGGGCAGTAAGTGCCTCCAAGCTCTTCCCTGCCATGCCAGAGGCTCTGATAGGAAGAACGGGACTAAAACAGGAAGTGTCCGCAGGAGAGTGCTCCTGGCGATTCAGCTGCTGGCTCTCAGGATTCGGTCCCTTCGCAGATCAAGACGTGAGGACATAGCCATTATTTGTACTGGTTCTGTTTGGACCAGGAGGTTCATCCATTGCTTCCACGGAAACCCGATACAAGAGGAAGGCCCTAGGATACCCGGGAGATCAGAAATCCAGATGTCTCCCTTGAAAATTCTAAGGGGGGGGGCACAAAGCATCCCATGGGGAGGGAAGCCGTGTGGCCGTGTGGAAGTAGAGGGGTTCTGATAAACTCATGAAGTGACCTTAATCCTGCTGCTAGTATCAGAGGACTGGAAGTCATAGCAATGGTTTTGTAGGTAGAGGACGAGGGCTTGAAACGGGAAGCATACACTATTGATCAGACCTTAGGTCGAAAGTCTTTAGGGTAGATTATCACAATTTAACTCTTTAGACCTTGGGATTCTGTATCTACGAGTTCGTGTAAATTTGCAGGAACTGGTATAACGTATGGCTCTTCATCCCAGCAGGGTCCCGACACCCTTGAGAGATCCAAATAAACACACAGATGCTATATTAATTATGAAGCTGTTGGCCGGTGGCTTGGGCTTCTCATTGGCTATCTCTGTCTTAATCATTAACCCACAACTGCTAATCACTGTGTTTCTACACGGTCTTGTCTTACGGAGAACACCTGACACGAGTCCTCTCTTCCCGGGCTCACGGTGTCTACTCCTTTCTTCCTACACTTCCCAGAATTCTCCTGGTCCGGTAACCCCGCCTATCCTTGCTGATTGGCCACTAGTCAAACAGTACTGTATTCATTAACCAATAAGAGAAACATATGGACAGAAGACATTCCCATCAAATTGGGGAGACGACTCAGTGTTTAAGAGTAAGGATTGCTCCTCCAGAGGTCCTAAGTCTAGTTCCTAGCACCTACATGGCAGCTCACAACTGTCTGTAACTCTAGTTCCAAGGGATCTGATCATGCACTTGTTGTACATGCATGTAAGTATACAAAACACTCAGGAAAAAAAATAAACCTCCAAAAAAGAAATATTTGTGACTCAGGGTTACTATTGCTGTGATAAAACACCATAACCAGAAAGCAAGATGAGGAGGATAGGGTTTATTAGGCTTACACTTCCATATCCTTGTTTATCATCAGAGAAAATCAAGACAGGAACTCACACAGGGCAGGAACCCAGAGGTAGGAATTGATGCAGAGACCATGGAGGGGTGCTGCTTACTGACTTGCTCCCCAAGGCTTGCTCAGTCTGCTTTCTTATAGAACCCAGGACCACCAGCCCAAGTGTGGTCCCACCCACCATGGGCTGGGCCCACTTCCCCATCAATCATGGAAATGTGCTATTGACTTGCCTACAGCCAATTTTATTTTTTGAGTGCAAGTGATTTGTTAAAATGAATAGAAGATTTAAAATTAAAAAGATATGTTTTTATCTTACTTAGGTATCTCAAAATACTAGGTCAAGAGGATATGAGAGAACAGGTTTTAATCACAATTACCCCAAAATAAACTTTATAAAAAAAACTGAAAATCATTTCCCCCCAAATAAACTTTGAGCATTATCCAGTGTGCTCCATCCCTTAATTTAAATGATGAGTTCGAATGTTTCTTCTGAGCGAAGCATGCCTGTTTTAAAGAGACCCACAACCCACAAGGGTCATCTCACATCTAAATATTTTCCTTTTTTATTTTTATTACTTGTACTTGTAAGGGGATTTCACATCATACACTGTAACGTGTAGTTTTCCTCCTCCATCTGCTTTGGCTCCCCCCCAACCCCGCCAGCCGCTTGTGCCCTGCCACAGTTGCAGTCCCCAAATAGCACACAGGAGGCTGTATTAATTATGAAGCTGTTGGCCGTTTGCTTGGTTTCTTACTGGCTATCTCTGACTTAAGTACTTATGCCATAATTATTAATCTAAGTATTTCTCTTACCGGAGAAGGGGTCCAGACTTCTTACTCCTATGGCGGCTACATCGTGACTCCCTGTGTTTCTCCTTCCCAGAATCCTCCTCGACTCCTAGTCCCACCTATCTTGCTTCCCTATTGGCCAACAGTGCTTTATTCAACAACCAATAGTGTAGGGTGAAATTTGGTACTCTGACATCATATTAGAGGCACATACAGATGAGGTAATAAAAGGGCGGTTTACCACACTGCTAACCACACCCACTTTAGGCGTGACTAAAGACGTATACAGAAGTAGGCGGTGAACTATGTCACTAGCCAGGCCCACTTTTGGGCATGGCTAGGGGTGTGTATTGAGGAAGGAATAAAAGACTGAGCAGCAGAAGTCTCACCCTCTTTCCGGCTTCCAGTTCGGTGGCGGAAAAATGCTCGGCTCATCTGGGTTGCTTGTTTTTCTCTTGTGAGTAATTTCTACAATAAATACTTACTTGTACTTTCAATAAGTGTGCCGTTTATCGTTGCAGCATCACAATAAGAGAAAGATTTCAGAATGCCATCTCCCATCAATACACCCCAGTCACACTTCCTAGCCCTTCCAGGTCTACTGTTCCCCCCTCCCCACTCCCCCACCCCTGTCCTGTGTCATTATGACCTCCCTAAAAAAAAAGCAATTTATGTTTTCCATATACTCACTGGAGCACACCCATACCCCTGCCAGAAGCCCCCAATTGTTGAGAGCTGCATTTCAGCATCCTTATCACAATCGTAGGAGTTCTCGTTGATGGACTTCTGTTACTTTTACTTGGCAGGTTGGTAGGAGGTAGGCATTGTCACATGATGGGGAATGGTATTCTGTGTATATGTTTGTCTTATTGGTTGATGAATAAAGCACTATTGGCAAACAGGGAAGCAAGATAGGTGGAATTAGGAGTCGAGGAGGATTCTGGGAAATAGGCACAGTCAGTTACCATGTAGGATGCCAGAGGAATAAGAGGTCCTGACCCTTTCTCCAGTAAAAGAAGACCACGTGGAAATACTCAGATTAGCAATTATGAGTTAATAATTGAGTCAGAGCTAGCCGATAAGAAACCATAGCAAACAGCCAACAGCTTGATAGTTAATATAGTATCCTGTGTGTTCTTTTGGGACTGACGCAGCTCTGGGACCAGGCTGGTGGAAAGAATACTTGTTACAGTCACTGAAGTCTTCTGTGTCCCTGTTTCACAACTGTGAGTCTGCAGTCTTAGATGCAATGCAAAAGAGCTTCCTCGACCTTGGCAGTCAGCAGGACCGTGGATCATGGATTTCCACATGGTTTCTGGCAACAGCATGGATCACAGACATCCACATTGTCTCTGGCATCAACACATGCAGGGTCTCCAGTGGCAGCATAGACCATGGGCATCAACACGTCCCTCTGCTGCAGCATGGGCCATGGACATCAATATGGTCCCTGGTGGCAGCCTGGGCAGTGGACATCAACATGGCTTCAGGCAACAGCACAGGCCACAGCTACCCAAAGAGCCTGTGGCGGTAACACAGTCCCACTGACATCAAAACAAGCCCATCTGCAGCAGGACCATGGATCCAAACATGGCCTTTGGTGGCAGTATGGACCACAGACACCAACATAGCCCCTGGTGGCAATAAGACTCACAGATGTCAACATGGACTCAGGTAGCAGCATAGGCGGCTGACACTTGTGTGGCCTTCGGTGGTAACTCGAGTCATGGACATTAGCCCGGCCCCAGCTGCAGCCTGACCTTATGGAGGCATTTTCTTAATTGAGGTTCCCTCCTCTCAAATGATTTTAGCCCATGTTAAGTTGACATACAACTATCCAGGGCAATTTGCGCGTAGGGCTAGGTGTTATTGGAATACATTGATGGTTGGTAGGGGTTGTAGCCTCCCCGTGGCTTGGCAGCTGATTTCATTAGCTTGGCAACATGGAGCTCCCTCCTTGTCTCCCTGTCTCCCTGTCTCCCTGCCTCCCTGTCTCCCTGTCTCCCTGTCTCCCTGTCTCCCTGTCTCCTTGTCCCCCTCCCTCCAGCAAAGCTCCCTGATCTCTACCTAACTTTATCTGGAGAATGTCCCTGGGCCTGGAGGACTGACCTTATCTGAAAGCTGTCTCTAAACCAGATGGCCGATTCATCTTTAGCTTGGCCCTTGGCACAGATCCCTGCTGTGGGAACACCAGACCTTGAGCAGAGACCCACTTCCCCTTCTGCCTGGGAGTAGGCAGCTGTAAGACAATGTTTGGTAAAAACATGTTTACTAAAAACGATACAATAAGTTCCTGGCCACTTCCCCTTCTGCCTGGGAGTAGGCAGCTGTAAGACAATGTTTAGTAAAAACATGTTTACTAAAAACGATACAATAAGTTCCTGGGAAAGGCCTTCCCACGGAAACCGCCCTGACCTTGACCTTGTCCAAAGACTAACCGCACCTTCAAAAACCCACACACATCCACCTCTGGGGTCAGAGAAAAACCAGCCAGGGGAGAGGAGAGAGCAAAAGCTTCTCTGGTGGGAGCTTTTCTTAGGAGGTTTTCTTAAACCTTTTTGGAGCCTGTTTAAAGTTCTCTTTATATCATTGAACGAGTCTCTGTGTTTTCAATACCCGACACCCTCCGCACGTTCTCGGACACAGGCCGCGCAGCAGACGTGACAATTGGAGGTCCCACCGAGATCGTAAAAGCGAGGTAAGTGGACGGGTTAAGAAACTATGGGGAATAGTTCCGGGAAGCTAGAATCATTACAGTATCAACTAAAAAAAGTTACTTAAAGAACATGGGACTGCAGTCAAGTCTAAAACCCTAGAAGGCTTTCTAAAATCGATCAAACGAGCCAGTCCATGGTTCATTACTGGGGGAAGCTTAAATATTCCAGATTGGGAGGAGGTTCGCCGTGATCTTCATAGACTTTTACGAAAAGAGGGATCTGAGTCCTTGCCCCCTACGACATTCTCCTTATGGAGATTAGTGAGGGGAGCACTTTTGACAGATAAGGTTCGTCACCGCCAGGTAGTTCAGGACACAAAAGAGGCTTTTTTTAGAGTTACAAGAGACTGAGACTCAAGCCTCCTTGAGTTCAGGGGCAGAGAGTGATGATAAAGAGACCGTAATTAAAACTAGAGGCTCCATTGGTAGTGAGGATGAGGAGGAGTCTCTTAGTAACAACAAAAAAATGGGTAGACATCTCCGGGTGCGACCCAAAAAGAAGGACTCCGGTCAGAATCGGTTATATCCTTCTCTATCAGACCTAGAAAATAAAAGTAGCTCATACTCAGACTCGTCACAGTCTGAAAAAGAACGGTTACTTGCTGAGATCGCGGCCCTTAAAAAAGAACTAAAAAAGATTCTAATTAAGAAAAGACAGGACAGGGAGAGAAACCCTTCCCCATACTCTGAAAAAAGGGACTCCTCCTATGAGATAACCCAGTCCTTCTTGGACCTGGAGGGAAGACCCAGAGGAGGGGTCCAATGCTGCCCGGTGGTGGCCCCGGTAATGGAAGTTCCAGACCCGAACAATTCTCGACAGGTCATTCGGCGCCATGACCCTTTAAGTTTCAAAGATATAAAACAACTGAAAGAGGCAACTTTAAATTATGGAGCACAGGCTCCCTTTACACTTTCCTTAATGGAATCTTTTGCGTCTCTTAATTTGACACCTGGCGATTGGCAGCAGCTTTGCAGAGCAGCTCTGTCGGGGGGAGATTATTTGATTTGGAGAGGTGAGTTTCAGGAAAGATGCAGCCAGACAGCCCAAAGAAATGCACAGGCCGGACAGCCCCAGAGAAATGTGGAGATGCTTACCGGAAGTGGTCAATACGCCACCATTCAGCAGCAAATGCAATATGACATCGCAGTCTATGCCCAAGTGGCAGCAGCAGCCCAAGGGGCTTGAAAAGCATTGCCTTCCAAGGGAGGAGGGGATCATCTGTCCAAAGTCCTTCAAGGACCTTCCAAACCTTTTCAAGACTTCGTAGACCGTCTCAGTCAGGTAGCAGAAAGAATATTTGGGGGCATTGGGCCTGCGATGCCAGTCATAAAGCAGATGGCATTTGAAAATACAAATAAATATTGTAAGGAAGCCCTTCGCCCCTATCGCAATAAAAGTCTAAATGACTATATCCGGATCTGTAGGGACACTGATGGGAACTTCATCCAGGGCCAAGTGTTAGCTGCTGCCATTCGGCCCCAAGTGGGGAAAGAAAGACCTACTCTGGGAGGGAGAAAAACATGTTTCAGCTGTGGTAGAGAGGGACACTTCCGTAGAGAGCGCCCTCAAAATAGTACTACGGGTCTCAAGAGACCTGGTTTATGCCCCCGTTGTCGAAGGGGATATCATTGGGCCAAAGACTGCTACTCTAAAACTGACAGGGAGGGAAATTTCCTTTCTGCTAATAATAATCAGGGAAACGGGAGGAGGGCCCCGCCCCAGGGCCCCAAAACCAATGTGTACGGGGCAATGACCCCTGCTCTGGGCAGTGGCAGGACTCATTTTCTCCCCCAGAGCAACCCCTTCATATCTCAGACCTCCTTAGAGCCACCTCGGGGAGTGCAGGATTGGACCTCGCTCCCTCCGCCCGGGCAATCCTAACACCAGAAATGGGGATCCAGGCCCTCCCTACTGGGGTGCATGGGCCATTGCCCCCAGGCACGGTCGGACTACTCTTGGGACGGTCCAGTACTATTCTTCGAGGCCAGGCTGGACTGACAGCCTCAAACAATACAGAGAAACCCTGACTCAAAAAAAAATTTTTTTGGTAACAGTAAAGAGGTACTAATATTAAGTAAAAAAAAAAAAAAGGACAAAGGTACATAAAATAAAAAATTTTGTTTACATTTAAATTCTACTTTGTGAGTCATCTCTAAAAACTTTTGGCCAAAAGCCTGGCCTCTCCACCTTGCATCTACAGAGTTACAAGGAGTAGGTACGGCTGTACCCCATGACTATAGCTCAAATGGAGGAATGATAAAGAACATACAGGACTTTTTAACCCTTTTAGTTCAAGGATTGGCTGGAGTTGTTCTTTTACATAGATTTCAATTAAGGGAGCTTCATTACAACAGACTAATCATTACCTAGGAAAAAAGGGTGACAAAAAGATACATGTATGTTCTAAATGTATGGTGTGGCCACACCGGTATGTATAAAATGTGATTGTGAATGCGTGAGTGTAAACTGCTTATATGATTAAAAGGATACTTAAATCCCTTCAAAAATAGTTAAGAAGCTACCTAGATTGCTTTAAATATAGCCAAAAAAAACATCCAGCCAGTCTGTTAATGTTTTAAAAAAAAATTTTAAGATACAAATGAGGCCTTGTCAGCTAGTGAGAGCTCTACAGGTTAAATTGGGAAAGACTACTCACAGACTTCAAATAATTTTCAAAAGTTATTTGGACACAGTATAGTTTACAATCTTTAAGTGATTTTCAAAAGTTTTTGGAAAATATTTAATGGATATGTCCTGTTTAATGGGCATCTACAAATAATCTAAGTAGTAATCCCAATTTACCTAGATAGTTAACCAAGGAGGGTAGACAAATCCTTCTACTGTTATGGTCCAGCTTCAACAGTTCAAAAAAAAACCTTTTTTTTAGAAAATAAAAAAGGGGGAATAATGCCCCCAGTCCCCACATGACTCATCAAATAATACACTCCTCATTTAAAAATTTTATAATGTAAATGCCAGTGAGCTTCAGACAGATTCTGGCATGACGGAACCTGAGCTATCATTGCTCAGGTCAAATGGAGACATCCATACACTAGACAGTGGAGAAGACCCTAATTTGGGGTCGAGGGCATGTTTGTGTTTTCTTGTAGAAAAAGAATAAAAGCTTCGGCATGGAGCAGAGAAAAACTAGACCTGAGACCATGGGAGCCTACCTAAGCCAGTTTGAGTGAGATCTCCTAAATCAGTGTTCCTGACCCTTGATGTCATCAAATCTACAGCCCAAAAAAGGAAAAAAAACAGTCGGTTCGAGATTTCCAGTTTCTCAACAGACCTGCTGCATTAACCTTCCGGACCCGTGAGTTTTCATCCCAAAGCCAACAAAGAACTGGAAAGACTAACTGTCTGCCCTTAACACACCTTGAAACAACAGAATTCATTTTGCCAGTTTTCCCTTTAGGGGAAAAAAGGACCCATTTAAAATATTTGGACATTGATATGGACTATGAGTGGCAAAAGCCTCTTTTCAGTATTTAAACAGGACATGGTCACTTGAAATACCAGACTTGATGGCTCCTGTTTCTGGAATCACGACTAGGCCAGTGTATTTTTCTGGAGAAATGCAACGTGTCCTAATGCGACAACTATTGTTCATATTTTTCGTAATGCTACATGTGTAACATCAATGATTGTGCCCAATGTATCTGTGCAAGTGCACTTTCTAAATGCTTTCCTGAGCAGATCTTAAAACGATTGAAAACTTTATCAAATTGTAAATGTAAATCACATACGGGTTACCCTTGTAACAGATGAAGGCTCGTAGAATGTTATGGCCCAGATCTGGTGATGGGTATGGTGATGGAGAGGCGCTATGTCAATGGGGGTCCTGGAAATGGTGGCAGTGGCGGTAGGCATTCTGGCTTTATGCCAAGCTCAAACGTGCCTTGTTCCAGAGACAAGAGATCCGTAACCAAGTATTGCTTAGCTTAGCCCATGACAATCCCGATAGCCATAAAGGTTGGTTACAGATGATTTAAGGTTGGGGTATCTCCGATGACGGGCAACCTGTGGGGAAGACCCCTCCCACCTAAAACAGGGGTTCAAGGTCCCCCAAAGACGGGAAAGGGAGGGTGACCCTACTTGACCTAAGCCAGGAGTGCCTCATTTAAAAATAAAAAGGGGTGAATTGTGGGAACACCAGACCTTGAGCAGAGACCCACTTCCCCTTCTGCCTGGGAGTAGGCAGCTGTAAGACAATGTTTGGTAAAAACATGTTTACTAAAAACGATACAATAAGTTCCTGGCCACTTCCCCTTCTGCCTGGGAGTAGGCAGCTGTAAGACAATGTTTAGTAAAAACATGTTTACTAAAAACGATACAATAAGTTCCTGGGAAAGGCCTTCCCACGGAAACCGCCCTGACCTTGACCTTGTCCAAAGACTAACCGCACCTTCAAAAACCCACACACATCCACCTCTGGGGTCAGAGAAAAACCAGCCAGGGGAGAGGAGAGAGCAAAAGCTTCTCTGGTGGGAGCTTTTCTTAGGAGGTTTTCTTAAACCTTTTTGGAGCCTGTTTAAAGTTCTCTTTATATCATTGAACGAGTCTCTGTGTTTTCAATACCCGACACCCTCCGCACGTTCTCGGACACAGGCCGCGCAGCAGACGTGACACCTGCTGAGAAGACTTGCCTTGGGAGCTCTGCTATAGGACCCTAATACTACATACTAAGCCTTGTGATAGGAGTGTGCCCCTTAATACAAATTAGGGGTTTTATCCCCAGGCTCCCCAATCCTACATATTCTCTGTACTCTGGAATAAAGTTGAGCTGATTCATCGAGATCTGTCTCCCAGAGGGCCATCTCCATTCTTGCTCTCAGGCCGTGTGCAAAGTTTTCCCGCTGCCCCTTCTGCCTGTGCAAAGTTTTCCTGCTGCCCCTTCTGCCTGTGCAAAGTTTTGCTGTTGCCCCTTCTGCCTGTGCAAAGTTTTCCCGCTGCCCCTTCTGCCTGTGCAAAGTTTTCCCGCTGCCCCTTCTGCCTGTGCAAAGTTTTCCTGCTGCCCCTTCTGCCTCTTTCCCCAACAGGCCAAGAGGGAAAGAGGACCCCCACAAGGGATGTCCAGTGACAAAGGACTTGCCTGAAATCCCCACCTCCAGCAAGGCAAGAGGAAAAACGGGAAGAAAAGTTTGCATGTGTGTATATAAGTGTAAATGCAACACTGTGTTTTTGCCAGGCAAGTGCTGTGCACCGAGCTACACAGGCATCTTTGTTTTATCTTGAGACCAAATCTCCCCAAACTTGAACCTGTGATCTTTCTGCTCAGTTCTCAGAGTCCAGCCAGGTATGCTCCTCCCCTCCCCGCCAGGTAGCATTAAATGCATTTTAAAAAGAGCTAGAGTAATTGTCTGCTGGGGTAAGCAGGCGTGCACCATTGCACCACCCTGTAAGTTTCCGTGATGCTGGAGATGGAAGAGGGTCAGGAGTTCAGGGTCACCCTTGACAAAGGGAGTTTGCAGCGGGTGGACTACATGAGGCCCTGTCTGCTGGGGGTGGGGAGAGGAAGCTTCTTCACAGGACCCCAAGATTGTATCCGTGGGGACGCCGTGTAAAGTAACACTATAATAATTACTCTACATATTTCCAGAATCACACACTTGGTGCCTGTCCCAAAGAGATCAGCAACCACACAATGTACCGTTTGAGCTTGCTTCCCTCATCCTAAGGGAAGAATATCTTCCAGCTGTGGATCAGGCACGTGCTTTCTGATGTGATTCTGACCTTCTACTTTGGAGGGGGTAAATACCCTTTAAGCCCCCACGGCCTCTGGGCTGACCAACCCGTTATTTTTAGGGCTGCAAGGTCACTGCAAAGAAAACACACGGTGGATTGCATTTTAATTTGAGCGAGTTAGCATGTTCCAAGACTGCTTTGTGAACGAAGGTGTTTTTTTTTCTTCTTCTTCTTTTTCCTAAGAATTAATGAAAAGGAATTCTGATCTTTGTTTTTAATTAATTTTCTCCATTCTCATTTGCATTTTATTTGTTGAAGCCCTGGCTGGGCTTTGTCTGGGTGAAACAAGAGCTCCCTAGGAAGGGGTTCCGTTCTCCAGTTTGAAAACATACTTGCGATAAAAGGCTGCTTGGAAACGGGGCGGGGGGGCGGGGCTACAGCGTGCTGTGCATCTGCTTGCGGCATCTCAATCAGCTCTTCCAGCTAAAAAGCTAATTAGACTCATTTCCGGCGTCTGAGAATGCGCTGGGAAGCGCGAAGTCACCATCGTGCTGTCTTCATCTTGTTTCTTTGCTGGCATCCCAGCTTTGGAATCCTTTTTGATAAGTCCTGCCACGTTTTTTCAAAGCTGGGGCGAGATCGGCCTTTGAGAGCCACAAACCTGGACCCAGGCGGATTCCTGCTCTTGAAGGGAAGGAACGTCATTTCCTACCGGAGGCTCTGGCCACAAAAAAAAGGCTGGGCTCTTAATGTGCCCAGTGCTGCTGAGTCTGGCCTCAGGCTCTTCCAGACACTGGCGCCCATGTTTGTGGATTACCTCTTTTCCAGAGGTTAATCATTTGCTTGGCTGCTCCTTGCTCTTTGAGTTGGAGATCAGTTGGACGGGCTGTGAGGGCCATGAGGGCACTCAGGCCTAATCCATGTCCTTCCCCGCACCCACGCACACAGCAGTTCCCACTCACTGGTGTTTTCTCTTCACTTTCCCTACAGCACTCCTTTCTCTCACCTTCTGTTTACCCCCTGACCTCCTCTGTCACCTAAACACACAGACCTGACCTTTCATTCACCTGCCAGAGTTCCCAGTGATAACAATGGAGGGCTAGGTCCAAGCAAGGCAGCTGCAGGACCATCGCTTTCCTTGGAGGCTGTTTGCTAGGCGCTTACTGTGAAACTCGGGTATGCCGAGTATGTGTGGCCTCTCTCTGCTACAACTTCGGCCCCCCCCCCCCAAAAAAATCTGTCTCCTCTCACTTTTGGGCATCAGGCCCCTGTGGATCTTTTAGAGGACCACAGGGGGTTCAAACTGGGTTCACGTTGAATTGAGACTTAGAGCAGTGTCCAGTCATGCAGACTAAACATGAAGAAAGGCTTCTACATGCATGTTATTTGGTTTGGTTTTTCGAGACAGGGTTTCTCTGTATTGTTTTGGAGGCTGTCCCTGTAGACCAGGCTGGCCTCTAACTCACAGAGATCCGCCTGCCTCTGTATCCCCGGTGCTGGGACTATAGGCATGCTGTCACCACCACCTGGTGGAGAAAGGCTTCTAAGGGCCTCTTCCCCATCCCCACCTTCCCCCTGTAATATTTCCTGGGTCTGCAGACATGAAAGGGAATGTCATTGTGAAGTGAGTGGGTTTCTCTCTGGTAGTTGCTACCCTGACTCTGAGAAGTACCATCTTTTTTTGTTTTTTTCAAAACAGCAACAACAACAACAAAAAACAAAAACAAAAAAGAAGAGAAGAGCCCAAGAGAAGGCACAAGAAACAGAGACCTTTCGCATCTGCTGTGCGGCCTGTGTCCGAGAACGTGCGGAGGGTGTCGGGGATTGACAACACAGAGACTCGTTCAACGATGTAAAGAAAACTTTAAGCAGGCCCAAAAAAGGCTCAAGAAAACTTCCTAAGAAAGGCTCCCACCAGAGAAGCTTCTGCTCTCTCCTCTACCCTGGCTGGTTCTGCTCTGACACCAAAAACTGATCTGGGCGTGTCAGAATAGCTGGTTAGTCTTTGGACAAGGTCGAGGTCAGGGCGGTTTCTGTGGGCAGGCTTTTTCCAGGAACTTATTGCCCCAGGCATTGTATTGTTTTTAGTAAACATGTTTTTAGTAAACATTGTCTTACAGCTGCCTACTCCCAGGCAGAAGGGGAAGTGGGTCTCTGCTCAAGGTCTGGTGTTCCCACAGAGACCCATTCATCTACACACTCAGGAATTCTGAAAATATAAATAAAACAAACAAAAAACATTCCTCTCTTGAAGCCATAATATTTATGCAAAGGATACTCTACTGTTGGATTCCCTGAGCCCTGAGGGTGAGATTTGATAGAGACATCCCATTTAGGGCTGCATGTTATAAGGTCTCTCTCTCTCTCTCTGCATAATGTCTAACTGTGGTCTCTGTATTTGTCCCCATCTGCTGTAGGAGGAAGCTTCTCTGATGATGGCTGACCAAGGCACTGACCTATGAGTATAGGGGAGTGTCATTAGGACTCAATTTATCCATTCATTTATCTATCTATTTATTTATTTATTTAGAACAGTAGTATTTGGTTTTACCCCAGATCTTTGAATTATTTAGTCTTAGGTTCTTGCTCACCTAAGCAGTACCAAGGTGCATGTTCCATCTTGTAGAGTGAGGATCAGATATTGGTCGGTTTCTCCCACAAAATTTGTGCCACTGCTATAGCTGCCTATCTTGCAGGTTGGGCATCATTGTAGACAAAAACGTTTGTGTCTGGGTTGATGTTTATGTTTCTTCTTTGGCAGTGACGGTCTTAGTTAGGGTTTCTATTGCTATGAAGAGACACCATGACCATGGCCAGCAACTCTTTATTTTACTTTCTTCTCTCTTTCTTCCTTTCTTTCTTCCTTTCTTTATCTCTTGATTTTTTTTTTTTGAGACATCGTTTCTCAGTGTTGCGTTGCTCTCAATCTCCTGGAACTTATTCCGTAGACCCATTTAGCCTTGAACTCACAAAGATCCACCTGCCTCTGCCTCTCAAGTGGTGGGATTAAAGGTGTGCGCCACCACTGCCAGGCCCACAGCAAATCTTACAAAGGAAAACATTTAGTGAAGGCTTACTTACATTTCAGAGGTTTAGCCCATTATCATCCCAGTGGGAAGCTAGGTGGCATTCAGGCCGACTTGGTGCTGGAGAAGAATCTGAGAGCCCTAGTGTTGATCCACAGACAACAGGAAGGCATTTGAGTGTCACACTTAGTGTAGCTTGAGCAAAGGAGATCTCAAAGCCCACCCCCACAGTAGTGACCCAGTTCCTCCAACATGGCTACACCTACTCCAACAAAGCCACATCTCGCAATAATGCTACTTCCTGCAAGCCTATGGGGGCCAATTACATTCAAACTGCCACAAGCGCCTTCCTGTACCAAAAACACTAGCATATGGGGTGAAGGCTTTTTGCAGTAACCAGCTCAACTTGTCTATGCTCAATGAATTGTGTAGGTGTTGTCTTCAGCAATGGGATCTTGCTGTCTGTTTGTGGAGAGCAACCTATGGTCTTGGCAACAGCTTAGGTTTGGGGCTCTCATCGGACCCCTTTGGCCAACAACTCAGATTTAACCTAATCCTGGTACTGGAAGCTTCATTTGATGAAAAGAGATGGCCAGTTGGACTCTGGGATCTGTCTACCCATTATCTGGCAATTTCGTGTGTGTGTGTGTGTGTGTGTGTGTGTGTGTGTGTGTGTGTGTGTGTGTGTGTACTTGGACCCTTCTACTGTATTAGGCTTCCATACTACCCCTCAAATGACCCTTAATTTTATCTGTCTTTCCCCAAATTCCTTCCCTCATTTCCCTCTTTCCTTTCCCACTCTACTCTACACCATCCTTATGTTCCAGACCCATTCATAAATATCTATTCCCTTTCTCTGTCCTGGGGAGATCTATATATGTTCTCTCCCTAGTCTCTTACTCTATACCTAACTCTATGGTTCTATGGATTGTACCTGGTTATCATTGACTTAATAGCTACTAACTACATATGAGCTAATACATACCATATTTGTCATTTTGGTCTGGGTTATCCCACTAAGGATGATTTTTTTTCTAGTTCCATTCATTTATCTGTAAATCTCACAATTTCTTCTTCTTTTCTAAATGGTTGAGTAATACCCCATTGTGTAAGCATACCACATTTTATTTATCCATTTATTTTTCTGTTCGGAGACATCTAGGTTGTTTCCAGCTTTTGACTGTTATGAATAGAGCAGCAATGAACATGGTTGAGAAAATGTCACTGTGATAGGGTGAAGTGACCTTTGGGTATTGTGCCCAAGAGTGATATGACTGGATCTTGAGGTAGATCGATTCCCATCTTCCTGAGAAACCACCACACTGCTTCCCATAGTGGCTGTACAAGTTTGCGCTCCCGCCAGCAATGGAGGAGTGTTCCCCTTACTCCATATCCCCACCAGCACGAACTGTCACTTGTTTTATTGATCTTAGCCACTCTGACAGTTGTAGGATGAAATCTCAGAGTCATTTTGATTTGCATTTCCCTGATGACTAAGGATTTTGAAAATTTCTTTAAATGGTTCTCAGCCATTGAGTTTCTTCTTTTGAGAATTCTGTTTAGATCTTTCTCTCTTTCTCTCTCTCTCTCTCTCTCTCTCTCTCTCTCTCTCTCTCTCTCTCTCTCTCTAGTTTAGGTAATTTGTTTTCCTGATATCCAGGTTTTTGAGTACTTTATGTGTTTTGGATACTAGTCCTCTATCAGATGTGTAGTTGGTAAAAATCTTTCCTATTTTGTAGGCTGCCACTTTGTCTGAATAGCAGTGTCTTTTACTGTTCAGGTTTCCAGTTTCAGGAGGAATAATTTTTTATTATTATTATTATTATTATTATTATTATTATTTATCTGTGCTAATGGTGTTCTGCTCAGGAGTCTTTTCCTGCTCCAGTGGGTTCCAGGCTATTTATTCCCCACCTTCTCTTATATCAGGTTCAGTGTCTCTGGGCTTTATGTTAAGGTCTTTGATCCATTTGCAGTTGAATTTAGGCAGGGTGATAAGAATGGATGCATTTGCATTGCTCTATGTGCAGCTGCCCAGTTTGACTAGCACCATTTGCAGAAGATGCTGCCTTTTTTTTCTAGTGTGTATTTCTGGAGAAGCCCCATCTTTAGAACCCATGCAACCTTAAGCCAGGGTACTGGAACTTTAAAACTGTAAAACTCATGTGACGAAAATCATCCCAATTTTCCTAAATATGTTCACCATTCAAAACAATTTTTATGGCATCATACATAAAGGGTGAGTTGCTGAAAGAACCTTCTACAATTTAAACACTCTATCAGCCAGGCCAGAGGAAAGACGTCTGATCTTGTTTTTCTTGTTACGACATCTTCACACAGGTAACACTATGGGAAGGAAACATCACTGCAATATCTCAGAGCTTCAATGCACATTTACTCTTGCATTTCATTAATTTTTGCATTAGTTTCCCTGCAGCTTATGAAACAGTAATATTTCTCAGTGTTCAAATATTCATATTCTATTGTGTTTTCATTTCTCTTGTATCTGTACCTAATTTTTCATCTTTTAAAACAATTTTAAAAAAAACAGGATTCTGAGATCATTTAAGACCTAAGTATGCAGTCGATGGATTTGTCCTTGGTTCCAAGCAACTTGGAACTTGAAACTACTGTGACGCTTCTGGAAAAACGATTTGTTTAGAGAAGCTTCTAAACAACGGAGTTTTGGTGCAGAATTCAAATGTTCTCCCCCTGGGCTGTAGAGATGGCTTAGTGGTTAAGAGCACTGGCTGCTCTTTCAAAGGTCTTGAATTCAATTCTCAGCAGCTACATGGTGGCTTCCAAACATCTGTAATTGTATCTGATGCTGTCTTCCAGAATGTAAGTGTATATGTAGATAGAGCACTCATATTCCTGAAATACATAAATAAAAATTTTAAAAGAATTGTCTAAACAATGTTCTCCACCAAAAGTACATCCCATCTCATAGCCTACTGTGTTTCAGAGCCCTGACTTCTTTTACCTAGCAAACTTCTTCCTTCCTTACCACCCCCCCCCCCAAAACAGGGCCTGGCTATGCAGACCCAGTTGTCCTAGAACTCGCTAGGAAGACCAGACGGTCCTTAGACTCAAACGTATCTCCCCAACCTCTGCCTCCCAAGTGCCAGGACTAAAGATATCCACCCTCATGCCTGTCTCCTATTGCAAATTTCAACCCAAGTGCTGGAAATCACACATTTGAGCTGGAGAAAAGTCACTGGAAACTTCTATCATGACTCTGAGTTTGGAATCTGTAGTTTCCATAGAATAAGATTCTAGGTGGGGACAAGGCATTTTCCACTCACTAGACTACTAGGAAATCTCTACAAATGAAAAGTAGCCATCGGTGGGAAGCTTGTGTGCTAGGGATAATTTGGCTGGTTCTTGGGAACAGTTAGTCACTAGGCACAGCCAAAACTGGTGTTTGTCTCCTAACAGATCACAATACCAGGTGGCAGAGAAGAGAGGAGAGGAGCCGCATGCAGTGCAGTTTCAGAGAGGGTTGCCGTGTTATGCAAAGGCATGGATCCCAGAGGAGCACATGTGCCTTCCCTACTGTTCAGCTGGGGCTTGTCTGGCGCTTGGTGGCTGTAACTGGGGGGAACAACAGATCGGCAGAGCCTACTTGTAGGGAAGGAACCTTCTGGTGCCACTTAGGAACACCTCCCAAAAGATAAAAATGTCTGTGGGACGCAAAGTAATTCAGATCTGGTTACACTGTTAAGGTTCTCCAACTGCGTAGTTCTGGAGACACACCGAGGACAGTCCAACCGTTTCCTGGACAGAAGCACCCGGGGTCTCTGACTCCGCAACTGTGGACTAGGAAGGAGGTGAGCCTTTCCGTCTTGAATAACTTCCATGGCGATGCTGATTCCTTCGCCCAGAAGCGACCAGACTGCATCTGCTCCTCTTTGTTCGCATCTTGTGACAAGGGAGTTGGCCACCATCACTGGTATTTTGGCAGAGACAAAAAGGCAGACAGAGAAAGAGAAAAGCAATAAATAGAAAGGACGGGCTTCCTCCTGGTGTGGTCTTAGCAGAGGCTCCTGCTGGGGAGGCGTGGGAGGTAGACTAGCTGCCATCCTGTCTGAGAGATATGGGGTACACGCTTGGCTTCCTTGGGTTTTCAGTTGGAATCGGGAACAAAAATAGAGGAGCTGTCACTTATTATTCAAGTCTGGATATTTGGGGCTGATCATCATAGCGCTGTCTGCCTTCAGCTGATTGCTAGAGAGCGGCATCTGACTTCCTATAAATTAATTGACATTTGCTTTTCAACTTTTTTATTTTTTTGTAGACGGTAGATTGTTCTGCTGTGGTGAACTGTAGTTTTATGTGTGTTTTATCTGCTGGTTCATTTGCATGTGGGGGTTTCTCTGACCTCCCTTGAAGGAAGTTTCGTGTCTACAGAAGGAAAATCAGGCTGGAGAGATGGCTCAGTAGTTAACCGCACTGACTGCTCTTCCGGAGGATCTGGGTCTTGATTCCCAGCCCCCACATGGTGGCTCACAATTGTTTGCAACTCCAGTTCCAGGGGATCCAACGCCCTCTTATGGCCTCAGAGGGCACCAGACATACATTGGCATGCATCCGGGCAATGTACTCATTCGCATAAAAATAAAAAAAAATGTAAGAAACACAAGTAACTAAGGAAAATCATATTGGTAATTACAATGGCTGAAAACCAAGTCCCCTTTTGTTTATGTGCTCTCAAATACTGGCCCTGGTGACATAGCTGGGGACAAAGAAAGCTTAGTCCCTTGGAAGCTCTTTTGAGGGAAGAAGGAAAGGGGAGGGAGGGAGGAAGGGAGAGGGGGAGGGGAAGGGAGGGAGAGGAGAAAGGAAAGAAGATCCTGGATGTCACTAGAAGTTAGTGCAACCTTCTAAGATGTGTTTGCTACAGGATCCAGGAAACATAGTCAGATCAGGGTCAGAGAGTTTCAGACGAATGTTTGACTTGCCTGCCCGCTCCTGTCTCCACAGTCATCTGGTGCGGGATTCTGGCTCATCCTGCACATTGAAGCACAGGGCATCTTGTTGCACTGAAGGACCGGTGTTTTATGACATTTAGGAGTTCTGAAGGCTTCACTTTCGTCTCTCACTGCCCTGGCATGAAGTTGCTCCCCGCAGGAACTTACTTGGGGAATGGTTAGAATGAAGACAGGAAGCAGAAACTGCCTCGTCCTCCTCTGCAATCTCCTCAGCGCTCTGCTTCTGCAAAGAGAAGAGTGTCTGTGTTTTGTCTTTTAAGTTCTGGCAGCTGGAGGAATCCAATCTGTGGAGAAATCCTGTGACAGTCGCCTAAGCCATATTGTTGCCAGGTCTTGGAAGGATCAGATTTCTTCAAAATCCCTTCCCCACATTCTTTTAAACTTTTCGACAAGCCCAAACTTACACATGGATAGGTTAGGTCTGGGACATTACTTAGGGGTGGGGTGCTTGCTTAGCTAGCTTGGGGCCTTAGGTTCAATCCTCAGTGCCAGAACCAACAAAACAGACCAAACTGCATCAACAAAAACTCTACAAACTCAAAGACCAAAACTAAGAACAAATCAATAAGCATATGCTTATTATTTCTTAACCTTGGGAGGCAATTCTCTGAGGGCGCTCAGACAGGGACAATGAGACAAAAGTCACACATAAGCAGAACTTAACAGGTGTTCTTCAAAAGCCTCAGTATAAAAGTAGCATAGGTTCATATCCACGGAAACAAAATATAGTCCAGTAGTTCTATTTGGAATCAGTTTTTAGACTGTGTTTTATTCAGTGTTTTCTCCACAGATTCAGCATAATCACTTCCTTTGTGACATTGGTGTTGCCTTCCAAGTGTTCTGTTACTGACTATATGATATCCTGATTTATTAAATTTCCATTATTTTCTAAACCATTTGTCTACTGGTTGATGCTAAGGTTGCTTCAAAGTTTTGTTTGTTTGCTTTGTTTTTTTTTTGATCAGTTACATACAACACTGAAGTGTACATTTCTCATCTCTTTAATTTCCATAGACTCTATAGATTTCCATATAGTGCATAAAGTCTTAGGAGAAGTCAAAGTCAAAAGACATGAACATTTTTAAGGTCTCTTTTCTGTAATGTTGAGGTAAGCAGAAGTTTTTATTATTTGAATTGTTGATATAATAAAATTGAACTTGTTTTAAAAATAATGACAGGAAGGGGAGAGTATGAGGTATAGTGCTTGCTCAGTATGTATAAGACCCTGGCGTGCACATGCTCACACACACACACACACACACACACACTTACACACATATACACACATGCAAGCATACACATACCTATGCACATGTACACAAATTCATGCTTGCACATGCCCCCCCCCACACACACACACGGGAGAACCTGAGAGCTCTGCCCCCTAGATTATGCAACATGCTCAGAAAATGAACTTAAGCTGGATACTGGTTAACGCTGTAGAGGACTCATGACTGTGTGGTGAGCATTAACAGCTCTTGCCTCCGGCAATCATAGTTGAAAGCCCAAGGGTAAATAGGATGCTGATTCCACACAGCATGAAGGTAAGGAGCACCCACCCAGGGACCTCATTTCCTGCCAGTGTAGTATGACAACTGGAGTAGTATTTCACCTCTACCTGGTGGCACGACTCATAGTTTCATCCATCCAGGGTCTGATACCCTGTGCTTGACTTATTTTAACTCGGCTACCTCAGTATTGTGGACTAGAAGTTTCAGGCCAGAAACTACTAGGAGGTACCCCCCAACCAACCTCGTGAATTCTAGGCCAGTTGCTTCTTACCATCCATGCAGTCACAGCAACCGGATGTCTTCCCCTCACCTCATCAGTATAAAGATCTCCCGGCTTATCAGATCAAGTGTGTGATGAGCCTAGGATGCCCATGCAAGGGCTCAGCTCCTAGCTGAACAGAACCGACATCATAATCCCTGGTAGGAGGATGTTTCCTCTGATATTTAGTGATGGGGGAATGTCCTTCTGTATATATGTTTCTCTTATTGGTTGATGAATAAAACACGGATTGGCCAGGAGCCAGGCAGGAAGCATAGGCTGGGTGACCAGACCAGGAGAAGGCTGGAGAGAGGAAGGCAGAGAGGAGGCACCAGGGAGAGGCCGAAGGAGTAACATGTTGGGGCATTACCGGGGTAAGCCAAGAGCGTGTGGAAATACTTAGATTAATAGAAATGGGTTAATAATAAAGAGAGAGCTAGCCAGTAAGAAGCCCAAGCCATTGGCCAAAGAGTTTAAAATAATATGTCTTTGTGTGTTTATTTGGGGCTAATCAACTGCAGGACCAGGCAGAACATAAACTCCAACTACACTGTAGGACCGCCAAAGTCTTTGATACCAAGACTTGAGTGGGGAAATTAATTCCCCCATCAATTATCTGGTGTAAATTGAAAGGGTCCAGGCATGAAGGTGCATTCTTTAAAATCTCAGTACTTAGGAAGTTGAGGCAGAAGGATCATGAATTTGAGACTATACTGACTGTATCATAAGACTCAGCCTCAAAAAAAAAAGTGAGAGAATTCATTTCTGTTCCCATTCCTGGTTTCCCAAACTATGGGAGAGAAGAATTCACCAGGTTAAAATTTGAATTTTATCTTCTCTGAAACTCTTGTTGACATTTTATCTCCATTATGAGGTATTAAGAGCTAGGGCCAGGGAGGGTCCTTAAGGCATGATTAGGGGTTTGTGCTACTGAGCAGATTTCTCCATGCATGTGAATAATAGATAAATAGGTTATCTCTAGACTGGGTCTACCAGGAAAACCAAATGTCTGGGTGGTTTTTCTTCTTCCCATCTCTTGCCATGAGATGCCCTGTGCTACCTCTGGAGTCTGACAGCAAGAAGAAGACATCCTGATATGGTTTCTTATCCCCGGACCAGACTCTGAGATCAAACAAACCTGCTTTCTTTGTTACTTAATATGTGGCATTGTGCTACCAACACATGAAAACAGGGTAATAGAGCAGATTTCCTTTTTAAATGCTTGGTTAGTAAGTAAGCGGTGTGCTCCCGTTTTTCACATTCTGTAGGTTAAAGATCAATACAAGGCAATGATAATGGTTTGTATCTGGGGATTGTACTTTGACTCTGCATGAAGCCATTCAAGAAACAAGTATGATGAACTTGTAACAATCCTCCCATGGCCCCCCTCCCCCCCTGCCTGCCTTCAATTTATTTGTTGCCTGCTGTGGTCTGTCTTTCTTGAATGTTTCCTTGAATATGATGGCCTGGTTCTGGTTTCATTGAAGATATATGGCACTCACTGAAAAAAAAACATAAAAATTAAAGAACCCATCATGGAGGGGAGGTTCCTGGTTTCTTCCCCCCCCCCCCCAGGGCCACTTTCCAGGCTGCTATATGTCCATGAAGTTGAAGTTACATAAGTTCTGTTCTTGTCTTCTAGAATTGCTTGACTCTAGGCAATGGAATAGAGGACTCAGTGCTAAATTTGAAGACATCAGAAGAAGCAGTAGTTTCATGTGGTACGGGTTCACCTTCCGTGAAGCAGATGTTAAATTCATGGGCCACTCAAAAAGGAATCATCTCAAAAGGCTGGAAAGATTTAATTACAGCAATATTGGAAGCTGGTCCTCTATTACAATGGAAAACACACTGGAAAGAGGAAGCTAGAGCCATAGAACAACAAAGTAGAGCTGGAGGTCTGACTGCTGATCAACCAGGGACAGGCAAGGTGACCCCTTGCCATTGGGAAATGCCTTAGGGGGCCTCTCACAGATCCCAGTGTCAAATTTGGTCCAATCATTCCCTGCCAGCATTGGGAAAACTCCTCCACAGAGCAAGTAAAAGCAACACTGCTCTGGATGATGGAACAGCTTCAGTAGATAAAACAAAAATTTCAGGAGAGACCATAGAACAAGTATTTTTCAAACTTCTATACATGATCGAAGACCAAAGCTTAAAACAAGAAAAAAATAAAACAGCATTGTGATTGAAGGTTTACTAAACATAGGCATTGGTGTAACAAATATTTCACCCAAATCGTGGCATTCAGATTTGGATCTTCAGGAGGTAAATATTCTGTTTCTAGGGATTGGAACCTTATCTAAGGTAAAGACAAAGTGCAAGAAAAATCAAAGTCATATGTGGCTAACATGAAAACAAATTTATGGGAACATGATTTTTGTTTTGTAATAATGGGAAACTGCCTGGCTAGCCATGAGTGTTTTGTAGAACCAAAGTCATATAGATGGACACCGGAAGTAGTAGGGTGGGGCTTAGCAAGACCCCCAGCTCTTTTGGACTGAGGAAGGAGAGAGTGGAGGCCTCTGATCACTTCCTCACTGGTGCTCTGATTGTTCAGATTCTCACCATGATATCTGACTCCCAAGTTCATTTTGTTAATAAACAATAGTTAGATGAATGCTACAACTCAGCACCTGTGTGTGGTGGCACACACACTGTAACCAACACTCAGGGGAAGAGGCAGAAGGACTGGAAGTCAGTAGCTAACCTAGGCTACATACCAAGACTTTGACTCAACTAACTGATAATATCACACACACACACACACACACACACACACACACACACCTTTATGCTGTCAGCTGTTTTCCAAAACTATCATAGAAATGGATTTCTCTCTTTTTGTGTATCTACCAAACATGGAACTCAATGATATGTTCTGAATGACAACCTTCTGTGTTGATAGCAAAAAAACCAAAAACCAACCAACCAAACAAAAAAAAACCAAAAAAACAAAACACAAAACCTCAAGAACATAAGTGGTTGTTCTCTGGGTGTGCTCTCTTAACTTCACTTTGTGTAAAAACTTGCAGGAAATGCATTGGGTGGATGGAACTCCTCAGCCAGCTCACGCTTGAGTCTGAGAAGCCAGCTCCACAGCTCTTTGCAGATGGCTGAGCCAGAATGATGGTGGCAGTTGTCAATCAACACCTGCTCGTTAAGTGCTTCCAGGGGCTCAGGTCTGTCTGGGAGACCTGCATCCTGTGATGACAGCCAGTGTTAAGGGCAGGATTAAAGGCATTTGAAAGGCTGGAAGTCTTTGGTTGGTGCAGGTCATTTACAAAGCTTCACAGAATGGCTTAGGGAGGTCTTCGGTACTGGATAATGACACTGCTTTAGAGAAAAAAAATCATTTAGCTACAAGATGGGGCTTCTGAGGACTGGGAATCCGTTGAACTTGAAAAAAAATACAATGCATGAAATATATAACTGCGTGAACAAACTAGAGGAAGAGGCTTTCCAACGATATTGTTTAGAAATGCGCTTAGAAGAAAATGGGCTCAGGGCTGGAGAGACGGCTCAGTGGTTGAGAGCACTGGGTTTGTTCTTCCAGGAGATTCAGTCCCCAGCACCCACATGGCAGCTCACAACCATCTGTAACTCCAGTTCCAGGGAACCCGATTGCCCCCTTCTGGCCTTTGTAAGCATTGCGTCCATGTGGTACGCACACGCTATAGCTAACCACGCATACAAACACATAAACGAATCCTTAAAACAGGATTTTTCGTAGCAATCATCGTCTGGTCAAATACACTCATGGAAGTCTTCCGAGTCAGACAACTTGCTTGCCTTACTTCACATGGAGAGGTCTCCCCCCACCCTCCAGGTGCCAGAGAGACTCATGCATGCTAAGCATGTGCGCTACGCTGATCAATTCCCAGGCCACGCCACTAGTAGGTGTCAGAGCATGAGTTTTGAAACCGTTTGCTTGGGCCCAGTGCTTGGTGCTCTGTTTCCTACGTGTGCAGGTCAGTCAAAGTCCGCTAGCCTTCCTTTTGGTGCCCCTGGAGATACCCCACGGCGACACATGTGCACTGTCTGGAGAGGCCTTGCTCTGTGTCCTGGGCAGCTTTAATTGTCACGATTGTCTAGCGTCACCTGAGAAAGAACCAGCTGATTTAGTTGTCTTTATCAGGTCGCGGGTGGGCATGTCTGTGAGGGATGGTCTTGTCTGCCATAAGTGATGTAGGAGGGCTCGGTCCACGCTGGGCAATGCCGTTTCCTGGGCCATATATGAAAGCTAAGCATGAGCCTGGCAGTGAGCCTGAGAGCACCCAACGCTCACCGTGTTCTTCCATAGGTCCTGCCTTCAGGCACCGGTCCTATACCTCCGTGATGGGCTGTGACCGGGAAGGACTGTTTTCGGAGTCTTTCATGACAGCAACAGACTAAAGCGACCCGGGCCTCAGAGACGCAAGTCTAGGTGCCCTGATCCTGACATGGCGTTTGGTGGCTGACCCTCCTTGGTCTCTCTTTCCGCAACTATCTCCCTTTTCTCTCCTGGATTTTCTTACCTTTTTTCTAAAGGCTACTCATTTGTGAATGCATAAACCTCTACTGCTGGTTACAAGGGACGTTGCTTTCTTGAGAAGATAAGAAAACTATTTTCAGTTACCCCACGCACGATGAAGGTCTCGCAGCAGCCTAAGTCTTGGTGGGAAGTAAAGAGAAATCTTAAAAGCTTTGAGTACCTGGAAAGACTTAGGCCTGGGCAGTGGTGGGGCAGGCTAAAGTGTCTTCAACCTGGAGGTCCCCCTTCCCGATTGTCTTCTGCCAGAAATAGCCTGCTTCCTCTACATGCCTGCTTCTACACGCCTCCTCCTCACCCCTGCCTCCTCCTCACCCCTGCCTCCTCCTCACCCCTGCCTCCTCCTCACCCCTGCCTTCTCCACACCCCCTGCCTCTGCACCCCCACCCTGTCTATAGGCTCCAGTGGTGCTATATCAGAAGAGGCCTTCTTGATCATCCTATGTGGGAACACCAGACCTTGAGCAGAGACCCACTTCCCCTTCTGCCTGGGAGTAGGCAGCTGTAAGACAATGTTTAGTAAAAACATGTTTACTAAAAACGATACAATAAGTTCCTGGCCACTTCCCCTTCTGCCTGGGAGTAGGCAGCTGTAAGACAATGTTTAGTAAAAACATGTTTACTAAAAACGATACAATAAGTTCCTGGGAAAGGCCTTCCCATGGAAACCGCCCTGACCTCGACCTTGTCCAAAGACTAACCGCACCTTCAAAAACCCACACACATCCACCTCTGGGTCAGAGCAGAACCAGCCAGGGGAGAGGAGAGAGCAGAGGCTTCTCTGGTGGGAGCCTTTCTTAGGAGGTTTTCTTGAACCTTTTTGGAGCCTGTTTAAAGTTCTCTTTATATCATTGAACGAGTCTCTGTGTTATCAATACCCGACACCCTCCGCACGTTCTCGGACACAGGCCGCGCAGCAGACGTGACAATCCTATGCAGAGCAACCCCCTTTGCACTCCCGAGCTCCGCCTCCCCCTCTTCTGCTGCTCCATTTTTCTTCACAGTGTTTCTTAACCCACACACACCATTTGTCTCATCTCTCTAGGATGTAATCTCTCCAAGAGAAAGACTTTGCTTTGTTGGCCTCTGTATCCCTGGCACCTGAATGGTGCCCGAGCACAATATGTACTCAAGGGATATTTGCTGAAGGAATAAAGGACTGTGTTGCTGGGATTTCAAAGGTACTGCCCCTGCTGGTACCTCCATGGGTGAGTGCTTGTGCAGTAAAAGAAATCCAATAGCCAATCCTCTCTAAATGGAATCCATGAGCACGTTCTCCTTGGACTGTTGAGCCTGCCACTCCCCTAGGGAATGTCAGCCGGAGTCCCTTGCCCGCTCAGCATCCTCTTAGCTTATCCAACGGGTACAGGAAGACCCTCACAGAGTGCCAGCCTCTCCTCACTTCTTCAGACTTCCCGGAGGTAACTCACAGGCACAGATAACACCAGATGTCATACTTCACATCCGGTTGGGGATTTGTCTAAGAATTCAAGTTTGAAGGAGCTGGCTGGATCCGGTGACGTGGGACCCTCCGTGTGAAAGCTTCTCCCACGGGCTTTCAGTTGGCAGGCTATATTTAAGTGTGAGAGACCAGATACAGAGGTCAGAAAAATGGAGATGATGCCATGGTCCACACATAGGCTGCTGGGTGATCTGACCAACTGAAAGAACCCTTGAGAAATTGTGTAGGAATTCCTAGCTGCGCACACGCGTCACCCACTAGTTTATCAGCTGACACACACGAACCAGACACACTCGTACTGTGGCAGCATGGGAGTGTTCCAAGCCTGAGGCTGTATATACCTCCTTGGTCTTTCTGGGAAGCCCCTACTGCATGTGGGCTGAGCCACAGCTTCAGTGGTAAGATACTTCCTGCTGATGGTGGAATTCGGGACGAGAAGCCGCAGCTGTGTAAGCTCCAGTGAGTCCCGATGTGGGGCCCTCGAGGGTCTTCAGACACTGTGGTTCTCTTAGGGTGACTTTGGGTTCTGAAAACAGGTGTGTGTGTGAGACTCTTAGCATGAGTCTGTTTGTCACCACTGTTGGGGAAGTCCTGTGCATTTGTCAATAAAGCACTGTCTGGCCTATAGGGAATCTAGATAGGAGGGACTAGGAGTCCAGGAGGACTCTGGGTAGGAGAAACACAAAGAGAGTCAACATGTAACCGCCACAGGGTAGGAAGCCTGGAACCATTCTCCGGTAAGAGACATACTTAGATGAACAATTATGGGGTAATTACTTAAGTCAGAGCTAGCCAGTAAGAAACAAGCAAGGCCAACAGCTTCATAATTAATATAGCCTCCTGTGTGTTTATTTGGGACTGATGCGGCCCTAGAACCAGGCGGGCGGGAAAGCTTCTCTCAAGGAAAAAGCTTCTCTTAACACACCACTGTCTTCAAAGAGAGTCAATCCTCTTGGTCACCCCTTCCCAAGATAGAGCACCATGTTCTAGGGTGCCACGGGGGCCCACTTCCTCACTTTCGGAATGAGCACAAGATTGGTGCCACTCGAGACAGCGGCATAGTTCAGCCGTGGGAGGTTTCCCCGACGTGCGTAGACTGGGTTTAACACTGCATATAGTGGGAATAGTGGTGTAAAGCCTAGAGATCAAATGCCAAGGTCATCCCCAGAGACACGGGGTTCAAGACTCCATGTGAGACCTTGTCCTAAAACAAAAACAAAACAAAACAAAAAAAAAAAGAAAAGAGGAGAGAATGCTCATTGTCACAGCGCTCACATGACCTCATTGGATGGCACATCTGAAGGTCTGTAACGCTGGAACTTGGGGCTTCCTTTTCTAAACATGAGTGGATCTGCAGGTAAGCAGGGCACAGCTGAGCGAAGACGGACTGTCAGTGAGTGTGAGTGGGGAGACAGAGTCGGGAAGGGCTGAACACAGCGGAGGATGCAAGTGGGAGTCGGGGAAGGATCCTGTTTCCTGGAGCAGGGTGGTGTATCCATGGTGGAACCCACCATCAGGAATGTGAGTAAAAGCTCCCTTAAGTAACTTCACAGTCCTGTTAGAGCCGGGAAGACACAGGAGTTCTGGAAAGGTGGTAGGGCACCAAATCCAAACGGGTGGTAACTCAGAAAGGGGCTGTGTGAGCTCGGTATTCAAATTACAAAGCATGGAGAGCACCAGTGGTTGAGGAAGGGACTGGGGGGCAGGGTGGTGAGCACTGGGGTAAGTGATTGACAGGATGTGAGGAATCTCAGAAAAGACACGAAGGAGACCAGCTACAACACAGCAGTCAGGTGCAAGCTCTGTAACACCTTTCCAGCTGGGAGTGTAGTCTCTCTCGCCCCCACAGCAAGCAGCCGGTGGCAGAAGTGTCACTATGAGACCACTGAGACTGGTCCTCACAGGTGGCACAGGGTGACGTGGGCTGCTGGAATCCAGCTGTCCTGAGGAAAGCAAGCCCAGGGCTCACACAGAGACCCCCCATGTGCAGGCGTCCTGGCTCAGTCCAGCTGAGCACCCAGAACACAGCTGGAATCCACCCGCCAGGCTCGAAGGCACAGGCCCCAGTCTCCTGGTGACAGCATGAGAATGAGCAGGAGTTGCTCCTCCACCCATGCCCCCTTTTCCCTCCTCTCCTTCCTCCTTGAGAAAAGCCTTCCCAGTTGTGTGCTAACATGATTGGGCATCCCCAGTAGCAGACACAGCCACGGATAAATGAATCGCCGGCAGTTTTTAAAAGATCGTGGGGAAGCCTTTTTAACTCCCTCCTGGTGGCCTATTGCTTTCTCTTTTGATTTTCTGGTTTCTGTAGGAAAAAGACACCAACACACGTGTGAGATTTGAGCATCACTGTTGAGACAGCCCGGTGGACACATTTTCAACCGCATCCAAGGCCAGGCTAGGGAGCCGTCATTTGGGATGGCCCTCACACCATCCGCAAGGCAGCTGTCTGGCAAGGGTGAGGTCTCAGGCAACATGCGGGGAGTGGAGGGAGGTTGCTTTAGTTTTTAAACACATTCTGACTTGTGTGCTCCTCCAGGTGTGGCTCTCCTCATGACTGCTGGGGTATCATTCGGCAGCGTGCAAACGTGTGGGGGAGGTTTGTGTGCGCTAGAGGGAACGGTTTACATAGCAAGGGCAAGAGGAAAGGCAAGGCCGAGGATGGAGGGGGAAATGGTAATTATCTCCCATTGTACTGCAGTCGGGCTGTTATCCCAACATAATACACATTATACCTTGTGAGCAGGAGTCAGAGATTTTTTTTCAAAACCACTTTTCTCACTTTAAATAGTGAATTTTATGTATCATTAAGTCCATTCTTGTATAAGATCAGAGCTATTTAAATTTTTTTCAGGCTGAGTTTTAAGGAAAAGGAGAACCCCAACACTAGTAACGTCTTCTAGAAGAACCAAGACATGGGGGAAGGTGTTAGCAGGGCTCCCCCTTTCTCCAGGAGAATTCTGGGAAATTAGAGGAGAACCTGGAAAACAGATTTGGAGGAGTCAAACTGTTGATAGTCAGACACCGCCTGCTTGAGGTGAGGCAAAGAAGGGTTTTACTGACTATCTATCTATCTATCTATCTATCTATCTATCTATCTATCTATCTATCTAGTCTTCACGTGTGGGGCTCCGCGGCTGCAGGGGCAGGCCTTTCCTTGTTTGAAACAGAGTCTTGCTGGCAGCTGTGTGCACAGTCTAGTTGGTCTGCACACTTCTGAGGGTTCTCCCATTTCTGCCTCCCTTCCTCACCATAGGAACCCTGGGGTTATAGATCCTGCTACCCTGCCTGCCTTTACATAGACTCTGAGGGTTCCTGGCCGAGTCAGCCCCCCAGGCCAACAGTTGTTGATCAGTAAGGAGACTTTCATTGGTTCACAGCCTTGGAAAGCCCTCGGCATGGTCCAGGGATTTCAGGCAGGGATTGTGTTTTATTTATTGTGAAGCTACACACACCACACACACACACATACACATCACATACACACACACATCACACATACACATATATACCACACACACATACACACCACACATACACACAGATATCACACACGCACACACACACACCACACACACACACCACACATACACATCACACACACCCCACACATATACACCACACACACCACACACACACCACACACACAATACACACACCATACACACACACACATATACACTACACACACATACCACACACACAATGCACATACACATACCACACGCACACACACACACTAAGCTGGCAACTGCAGAGATGACTTGAAGGTTAAGAGCACCGGCTGCTCTTGCAGAGGATCCAGACTCGGTTCCCAGCACCCACGCGGCAGCTCACGACAGATGGTGATCTCAGCTCCAGGGGACTCCACACCCTCTTCTTGCCTCCACAGGCACTGCACACATGTGGCACATGTACATGTGCATGTGAGAAATGTTTTGAAAACAGTTCCAATAGCTCGCCGCTGCATGAACACAGTTATGTGGCCTCCTTTGTTTTACACTTTTGTCTCGTGACTCACACGCTTCAAGTTGATCTCCGCCGCTTCATAGAAGGGACTCATGCACGGAACTAGACAGAAAGCCCGCCTTAGATACCATTGACCAGGAACTTTAGCCAATATTTTTCTGATTCGGCTTTTGTAAGAAACCCCGCAAGGGAAGCTTTGTAATGACCCTTGCTTTGAACATGCGGTCCGTGAAGCACAGAGAGGGCCAGCAGCTCGCTGAGGGGTACACAGCTGGCAGGGGGTAGAGCCAAGATTTGGATCTGGCTTAGGAACTTGTGTTTTGCACGTTGACCTTAGACTGAACACTGCTGTCTTTTCTTTGTAAATCATTTACTTCTGTATGTTTGTCTATTACTGTGGCATCTCTTCTGTTTATGAGATTTGATTGCTGGAGTAATGATCCCACAGCCCAGTGACCCGCTATGATTTGGAACTCAGTGTCCTTAAAGGCTTCACCAGTATCAGAAGCCTGGCATCTCCTGAGGACCTGCCTAGGAGGCTCCCAGAGCTGCTCAACAGGAAGCTGGACATGGCCCTGTGCTACGAGGCAGGGCCTGTACCTCACCAGAGACACAGCAAAGGCAGTTTGGATCTGGGGTGAGCATCATTTCCTTGTCTTATTAGTCACCAGTTGCAATCAAGTCAGATTCAGCTCCTTCACAAGAAAATCATTTGGGGCCCAGTCCTAACTGGATGCTCTTCAGAGAAAAAAACAAAAACAAAAACAACAAAAAACAAAACACCACCAAAACCAAACCAAACCAAAACAAAAAAACCCAAGACAATTAAAAGTGCAAGATAGAAAACAAGGATTTCTAAGTGTTCTGCCTGGATTGGGTTGGCATTCAAATATCCACCCCTCTCTACTGCCCCCCCAAATTAGTAGTTGTTTTCTGTGGTATGTAATAGTTTACAGTTTTCTCCAAGCCCCTCTTTCAGCCTTAGGTTCAAGTTGGCTTCCAAGGACTTGCCTAACCTCTGCTGCTTGTGAATGCTTACGTAATACTGATTTGTGCATGGCTGTGAAATAACATGAAATATTAAACACATTTTTCTTTCCTTTTTAAAGAACTTCCCCTACAATGAGCACTTTCAAGTTTTTAAGCTCGCCATGAATTAGAATTGTCTGGGGAGCTTTACAGACTCGCCCTATCTGGCCTCACCCCCCAGATGGAATCCATCGCTTTCTGGGGCTTGGCATCTTGTTTGGGTGGGTCTGGGGCTCGGCTGGGCATCTTGTTTGGGTGGGGTGCTTGGGCAAGAGAATAGAAAGTCAAAGGGTAAAAAAGAAATATATTCTTGGAGTCTGAGTTTGAACAGACTAGCAGAGGGAAGGACACAGCAGGAGATCTGGCAGGAGGCAGTATCAGGGGCAGTGAAGCTGCTGTTATCCAGGAATGGAAATGATTCCCAGGGAACTCAGAGGGTGGAGAGAATGCTGGGGAAATGATGAGGCTTATTTATTTTGGGCTCCTGGACCCCATGCAGACTGGCATGCCTCTGGGATTAGTGACCAGGCGGAACATGGGACATCTTCACAGGTGTCTTTATGGTTTGATACAGAATGTGTATTACCACAGCCCTCTCTTGCCTGAATTTTTTTTTTTGTCGTTGTTTTGTTTTTCGAGACAGGGTTTCTCTGTGTTGTTTTGGAGCCTGTCCTGGAACTCACTCTGTAGACCAGGCTGGCCTCGAACTCACAGAGATCCGCCTGCCTCTGCCTCCCAGGTGCTGGGATTAAAGGCGTGCGCCCCACCAATGACCGACCCTTGCCTGAATTTTTTGACATGTCACCCCAATTCCCCAGATTCTTAGCAAGGAAGAAAGGGGGAGTACTGAATTTTGGCGGAGGGAAAGGAATTTTCAGAATAAAAAACATACTCAATGGATGTTGACGAATATCTGCGTCAGGATTATTTAAAAATATTTGCTCTTATTTTATGTGCATACATGTCTATCTGTGTGTATGTGCACCACGTGAGTGCAGTGCTGGTGTTGGCCAGAAGGGGCATCATTTTCCTGGAACTGGAGTCATAGATGGTCGTGAGCTACCCGGTTGGTGCTGGGAACTGAACCCTGGTTCTCTACAAGACTAGCAAGTGCTGTTAACCACTGAGCCAAGTCTCTCCGGCTACAGGATTCTAGTCCTTGTTGTCATATTTAAGGATCCTTCATTCTTTAAACATTTGAAAGCCTTTTGAGGAGCTGGGAGCTTAAGTGCTTAACTCCTCATTCTCTTGATCTACCAGTTTGACAACTAAAGAAATATGAGTCTCTATTGCTACAACTGTGTCGACATTTCTGTTCATGTAGAATGCATTTTAAATTTTACCCATTAAAAGATACTTTGTCATTAAACCATTATACTTTGACTCTTAGCAAGTTTTGTGAGCCTTCCTTTTATGACTTTTACTGTCCCATACATCTTTTATATTCCCCATCCATTTTTTTCCTGGTCCTGAATGATATGTGCTTTAGAGCAACTGGTGGGCTCCTTCAGTACAGCTCTCCTGATCTCCTGTCACATCGGAGCAATAGAAACAGCACTGATAAGTCAGTTGTTTTCCATGTTTAAAAAAAAAAAACCTTTGCTTTGGCTGAATCACTGGCATCAGGTACTTAAGAATGCGGCCCAAATGACAACCTATCTTGTGAGAAAGACATGCTATACTCATTACTTAGCGGTCTTCACAAAGCCAACCTACCCTTCTCCTCTGTTGTGAACTGAGGGTGAGTGTAACTCTGGAAGGCACACAGTCTTGTCTCTGACTATGAGGTTGCGCTTTGAGAATCCACATTGTCAGTGGGGAGTGACAGAGTCACAGAGGTTCAGCATAGACATGAACCTGCAGGCAGCAGGACCCACGTGCTGCTCTTGCCTTGATTGGTGGGCATTCTTTATATATTATGTTGTCTTAATTGGTATATATTCTTTTATATATTATGTTGTTTTAATTGGTATATATTCTTTTATATATTACGTTGTTTTAATTGGTATGTATTCTTTATATATTATGCTGTTTTAATTGGTGTGTATTCTTTATATATTACCCTGTTTTAATTGGTGTGTATTCTTCATATATTACATTGTTTTAATTAGTATGTATTCTTTATATATTACATTGTTTTAATTGGTGTGTATTCATTTTATATATATATATATATAATGATGGGTCTCATAAGGACCTTTATATTTCTGAAATAAAATTTTCTTTACCCTTTGAGAATTTCGTAGAGGTGTACAATGCATTTGGATCACACCCTGAAAACAGCAGTCTTACGCTTCTTGGTGGCTGAATAGATGCACACTGTGAGGATGTCTCACATTCATTATCCATTCCTCCTGGTGGACATCGAAGGGAATTCTGGAACCTAGCTGTTGGGAACGGTACTGAGATGCACTGACATTTTCTCCTGCTTTAACCAAAAGAACACAGATTGGCTCCTTTCCCAGTACAGGACTAAGCTAAAGTCAAATGACAGACCAGAGAGACCAACAGTATTCCAGTGACATCTGTCTCTTTACCCCTGCTTCTCATTCTGTGGGTCAATAAACACCAATATATTCTAATTTCGTCTAAATTAACTTGGTTTCATTTGGCTGTTTGCGATCGAAGAACCGTAAGAATGAAAACGGTATTTCCTGCTACTGAGTTAGAGATCCTTAGATGAGAGCTGTACCAGGAATCCTTTCTTTTGTAAAGAAATTCAGCTAAGATGAGTTACTGGTCTGGGTAGACAGCTTGGTTTGCTAGGGTGCTTATCTCCAACCCTGACCACCTGAGCTCATGCCTGGACCCACAAAGCAGAGGGAGAGAGGAGCAACTCCTGAAAGTCAGCCTCTGGCTTCTCCATTTGTGCAATGGTGCACAGCTCCCCAGCCCCAATACATAATACAATGATAGACAGACAGATAGATAGATAGATAGATAGATAGATAGATAGATAGATAGATAGATTGATAGGTAACTGTTTGAAGATTAATTGAGGATCTTACACAGAATGGTTAAAAAATGCCATATTAATGAACAGCTTGAAGTTGCTGGGCTCGCATAAATATTGTGACAGGTCTTTCCTTTCTGGAATTTATACTGTCCTTGCAATGAGTTACCCAATTGCAAGGGTACTATGATAAGGCTAAGAGGAGTGCTGTCTGGACTCTGGCAGATCCCATAGTGAGAGAGGAGCTGTCCACCCAGCCCCATGTCATTTTGCTATGATCTCAACCATTTCTGCTTCCAGAACTTAATTCCAGATTCTCTCCTAGACATTGGGAATCTTGGTCAAAGCCTCTGTTCCTCATCTTCATTGAGATCCACAGATGGACCCAGTTGCTTTGCAGAGACAGTATAGATGTCTGTTTGAGATTTTAATCCCAGAAAAGACATTGTTTTTTGAAATAAGTGAGAAGGCAGATCTATTTCCTGTCTCCCCATATCCTGCTAACTCTTCACACACTACGGAGATCCCACAACGCTCTTCCACTTGGGCTCATCTGTGGGCCTGTGGGCTGACTGACCTGTGGCAGGCTCGTTGGCCTTGAACCCACACTATTTAACAACCTGCATTTACAAACCTTGTGTCTCTCTTTGCTCCTTAGCTTGTAGAGGTAAGTCTTGAACCTTTGCATTTCCTGTGGCAGTGGACATGAAGGAATAATATTGCTTGTATCCTCACTCGCATGAAGGATTCAACAAAGGCTGATGAACTCCATTGATAATTGGGTGACCTGCCCTGGTGGTATGAATGAGAACCACCTCTGTACTCTTGTATTTTTAATACTTGGTTCCCAGTTGGTGGGCCTGTTTGGGAAGGACTAGGATGTGTGGCCTGTTGGAGGAGGTGTGTCACTGAGAGCCATGCCGCTATCAGCTATCTCTCTCTTTGCTTCCTACTTCTGGATAAGAGTGTGAGCGAGCTCTCAGCTACTTTTCCAGCACCATGCCTGACTGCTTGCTTCCATGCCATCCTCCTTGATGGTTGATGGACTCACTGTATGAACTATAAGACCCAATAGACTCTATAAATGAGTTGCTTTGATCTTAGTGTTTTGTCACAACAATTGAAAAGAAACTAAGATGCCTATTAAGTTCTACAGGAAACAATGTTCTCATGGCACAGCAGAGCCAGCAAGTCCCAAGCTTTGACCCCAAGATCACTGCAGTCTGTAGGTGTGTCTCAGAATAACTCATGGCATGGCAGAGCCAGGAAGTAGCAGGGTTTGACCCCCAGGGCACTACTGTCTGTAGGTGTGTATCAGAATATATTATTGAAATACCTAGAATTTGGAGACTTTTGCCACATGCCTACTGACTATACCTCTCGCTATTTCCCACTGCTCCTGTCTTGTCCATATTCAGGTTCCTTGACAGACTCTGAAGACGCCTGAGTTGTGTTTCAGCCTTGTTACTATATCTCCAAATACTTTGCCTGTTTGCTCACAGCTCTCTACTTTTCTCTAGTGTGTATTTTAAAACCTTTCGCTCAACGCTGACCTGCATACCACCGCAAAGCCAGGCCTTCCCTACACACTGTCAGTGGTTGATCTTAAACTTGAGGTTGCCATGAGAGCAAAGCCTATTGCATTCCAGCTTTGAAGTCCTTCCTACTCTGCCCCACAATGGGCCCTCTTCTCTGCATGCACCAATAGCCAGCTCCTTTGAGCATGTGCTTGTTTCCGGGCAAAAGAAAATAATATTTGCAAAGGTGTCTGTGGAGCTGGACTCCACGGAGATGGTCAGTGTGAGGATGAGGATGGTCAGTGTGAGGATGAGGATGGAGATGGTCAGTGTGAGGATGAGGATGAGGATGAGGATGTCAGTGTGAGGATGGTGGGATGACTCACTGTTTAAAAGCTCTAGCCCAGCAATCCTGAAGATTCAATTTTGATCTCCAGAATCCAATTAGGAAGCTAGATGTGGTAGCCCACATTTGTAATCCCAGTACTTCTACAGAAGTGATGGGAGAGCTGGCCTGGAGGACATAGCAGAGAAGCAGAAAGAGGCCTTAACTTAACAATCTTAGGGAGAAAACCAGCTCCCAAAAGCTAGCCTCTTGAAATGAACCACAGGAAACAGTTATTGACAACCATGCTGATCAAGCCAATTATAAGTTTTAAGTCCTTTTTATTGATGGCCGGACAAGAGTGGGCTCGTTCCTCTCAAGAGTCTCTTGGTGTCCAAGCTCAGGAGTACAGAGTTTTCAAGGGCAAAATCCACAAAGACAGTAATTGACATCAAGGTCGTAGTAACCTTGAAATGATCATTTCTGGAAGAACATAGCAATTAATTTAGATATAACAGGCCAAGATCTTTTACTTATGTTTTTTTTCTGGTTATTTCAGTTTAATTATTTTGGTTACTACATCTGGACTTTGGTCAAAGATGTTTCCAACTTCTGTTTGTTATGAATAGAGCAGGCAGTGAACACAGATGAGCAAGAATGCCTTCAGTAGGATGAGGAATCCCCTGGAGAGATGCCCGAGTGTGGTACAACTGCACCCACCTGCCTCTCCTGGTCTTTAAAGACAGATACTGTGTTGCATGCTGTGCTGGCCATCTTTCTGTCAGCCTGACACAGAGTAGAGTCACCTAGGCAGGGGGAACCTCAGTTGGGGAATTACCACCATCAGATTACCTTGTGGGGTTATTTTCTCATTTGCTAATAAATGCAGAATGGTGCCGTCCTGGGGCAGGTGGGCCTGTACCGCGTCCAAAAGGAGGCTTGAGCAAGCCATGGAGAACAAGCCAGTAAGCAGCACCCCTGCACGGTCTCTGCATCAGCTCCTCCAGGTTCCTGCCACAAGTTCCTGCCCTGACTTCCCTCCATGGTTGCCACTCACTAAGCTGAAATAAACCTCTTAAGTCGTTTTTGGTCCGTGCTATCATGCCCACAGAAAGCAAACCAGGACACTCAGATCTTTCCATGTTTACATTTTATCAGAATTTTCCCCATGTAGTCCTCTCTTGAAGATCGTGTGGGGAAGACAGATTTATAGTAAATTGCGTTCCTTAGCAAGGGGAGATGGGCTCGAGGTTCTCTCCTTAACAGGACGTCGTCGGCTCAAAACTGAGTTTTCCCACATCCCCTCTAAGCTTCATCCTTCAGAAACCATTTCCAGCCACTTCCCAACAGAGGCCTAACAGCTCAAGGCAGGCTCACTGTTCATGTCTGGTTTCAGACCTTCCTGTATTTTTTGGCTATGGGGCCCAGCGTAGGACGCTGAACGCTTGGCTGATTCTGTCTCTGAGGAATGCACTCAGTGGCCTGGAAGCCGGGACAGATCTGAGGTCCTGACCTCTTTTCACTCTCTCGGATTTCGTTAATGGTGCCTCAGGCCAGTGTGCGCTGTTTGTAGGTCACCAGAGTTACATTTTATCCAGCAGCATCTTTCTCTTAGACAGCGTTATGTATTAACCACCCCATGCCTTCGCCCACAGTCCCTTGTGGCCACACTGGGTAGAGTGGAGATGTAAAATCTCTGAGAACGTTAGAGCGTGGTTGGGCAGACCTTTTCATTGTGGAGGGGGGGCGGGAAGGGCAGGAGCCTGTGCTCTCCTCACCTGGTATTAGTTTATAGACATTGACATGTCCACTCTAGTTTAAGGTGCTCATAAGCTCACGCCGGAGCCATGCTAAATGTGAAAAGCTATCTGCATCTTTGGTCTGCCCGCCCCCCAATGCAGTCACTTTGCTGATCTCCCTCCTTTCTGCTGCTTGTGGATAGCACTCTGCACTCTGCACCTCCACTTAACTGGGCAAGTGGGAGTGGGTTTTTACTTCTGTGAATGTGTATCATTTTTTTGCACCTTTTTTTCCCCTAAGATTGAGGACAGGTGGAGGGGCCAGCAAGATGGCTCAGCAGATAAGTGGTGATTGCAGCAAGACCTGCTGGCCTGAATTTGATTCCAGGAACCCTCAGAGGATGGAAAGAACCATTCCCCAAAGCTGTTCTCTGACCTCCCCTTGCCCCTACACACCGGATAAATAAATAAAAACCAACCAACCAACAAACAAACAAATGTAAAAAAACAGCAACAATAATAAATCACAGATGACTGACAGGAATACACCCAGCTTGGAGATGCTCTGATTTCACGGTAACTTCCCTTCTGAAGGAGATGCTCTGATTTCACGGTAACTTCCCTTCTGAAGGAGATGCTCTGATTTCACGGTAACTTCCCTTCAGAAGGCAGGGTTGCTCCACCTGTACCCCCAGTCAAGCACAGAGGGCCTGGCAAGAGCTGGCAAAGTGAACTGTGAACCAGCCTAGTCCCTTGTCCCCAACCCTGGTTCGGAAACCAGCCACTTTCTTGCATCTGGCTTGCTTAGGGCGACTCCAAGGTCATTTATCTTCCTCAGCTGTTCCAAGCCTGGCTTCCCCTGCTCCTCCACATCTGTCTGCACTGGACCAGGTCACTGGGTAAATTTCCAACACTGGGGACCTGACAACAGTGTACGGCTTAGGCTTCGTGTACTTCATGCCCAGACAGAAGCAAACTCTGAGCCCTAACAGTCTCCCACACTCGGCTGGTGAGTGGCTGGTTTACAGGTTTCTCCTTCAGCGGAAATGCCCTTGACATTGTTTTAGTACTTTTCTTTCCCAAGTTGAGCCAGCAGAAGGGGGGACAAGTCCCCAATCTTAGCCACGGTTTCATTGTTCTCCTGGCTGTTTAAAACTGTATCTCAAGAGTTCAAGTTCCTGGTGTGGGTCTAGGCAGACTCCGTCTTTTGGCCCGAGTGTTGCCCTGACACTATCGCTTGAGGCATGCTGATTAAAATCATACCTTGTTCAAATTGCATTCTTATCGATTTCTGCAGAAGGCAGCAAAAGCAGAGCTTGTTTTGGGTTGCTGTTTCTTGAGCACCAGGAATAGGGAGTGGATACGGAGCGGTGGAGTGGCCAGAGGCAAGTACAGAACCTAAAAGTCAAAACTGCAAGAGGTAAAGATTAGATTCCTCCCCCACCTCCCCACCCCCACCTCCCCACCCTCTCCCCACCCCCGTTGGATCCACTCATTCCTTGGTCCTGAGAGAAGGGGAGGCATTTATGACGCAACATTCTAAGCACTAAAATAAGATAATTGAAAGTATCCCTAGCTCTGGCCAGTACAGACTTGTGTGCTATGAAGTCAATTTAAATGCAATTGCTAATCCCTGCGATTGCTATCAAAATATAAAAACCAGGAAACTGAACAATAGCAGCAAAGCATGTCTGCTTAACTCCATTATAATTTACTCTTTCTAAAGAAAACAGGCTGAGCGTGTGGGCGAAACAGTGCCCCAGGATCAGGGTCAGCCACTTCATAAAGTTAAAAGGGAACCAGGATATTAAGAGCATATTTGCCAGCGTGTCTTGGACTTGACGTTTCTCGGTCATTTACCATTTGTATTTTGAATTGCAGGAGTTAAGAACACTTTTGGCTTACGTGTAAGGAGATTGAGGCCGATGTCTCCTGGCTAAGAGGGGGGCAGATGACAAGGACGGGCATTTCTTCCCGCTTGAAGTGCCATGACAACTAGAAAAAAAATATTGTTTAAATGTCACCAGTAACAGGGGGCATGAAGGGCAGAGAGGGCACAGATGGGAAGCAGGCACCAAAAGCCTTTGGTGACCCAGTCATGAGAGCACACGGAACTTCACAAGAGAAAGATGAGAAATGGGGCATTAGGAATGACCCCATCATGCTTCCCGCAGCAAACCTTTAATATGAACAGGGGAGAAAGAAATGAATCAGCAACTCAACCAACTATAAAACCAACAAAATTTCAGGGATACATAAATCTCTCTAAATACCCCTCAATGTAAGTGGTCCTAAATCTTGAATTAAAGGCACAGAATTACAGCGACAGAGTTAAAAGACACACTCATCTATTTGCTGTCTCCGGGAAGCACACTTCCCTGACAGAGACATCCACAGACTGCCGGCGAAAGGATGAAGTCAATTTATCAAATAAACAGACCCTAAAAACAAGCCAGAGCACCTGTTCTGTATCTCACAGCAGAAACTTTTAGCTAAAATTAGCCAGAGGAGATAAGAAAAGCCAGCACACATTAACAAATGGAACAATCCGTTTGTGACAATCTTTTGTTACAAAAAGAAAATGTAACAATTACGGGGCCAGAGAGACACTCAGTAGTTAAGAGCACTTACAGCTCTTGCCGAAGTCCTGGGTTTGGTTTCCTGAACCACATGGTGTCTCACAACCATCTGTGATTCCAGATGCAGGGAACTGGATGCCCTCTTCTGGCCCCTGCAAGTGGTGCTCAGATGTGCGTACACCCAGGCGAAACACCCACACTCACACAACACAAAGTAAAAATAAGCAAGCATTTTAAACATGGCTACTGTAACATATATTACCCATGAAATCTAGACGATCATTAAGGACTACTTTGGAAACCTATCTTCCAAAATAGGAAAAAAAATCTAGATGGCGGGAGTAAATTCTTAGACATATATTATCTACCAAAATGAAATAGAAAGGAAATAAACATATTTTTTGCTTCTTTGTTTCTAAATCTGTTACGACGGTTTTGCCTCCCTCCTCTCCTCCAGCCCCTACCCCACCTCCTCTCTCTGCTGCCCACCCCTCCCCTCCATCCACTTCTCCTCCTCTGTTTCCCTTCAGATAAGGGAGGGCCTCCTGGTGGATATCAGCCAGCCACGGTATATCAAGTTACAGTGTGACTAGGCACCTCCTCTCCTATTAAAACTGGATAAGGCAACCTGGTATGAGGGAGAGCAGGCAAGGAAGTTAGAGACAGCCCCTGCTCCCACTGTTGGGAGTCCCATGAGGAGACCAAGTTACACAACCGTCACGTATGTGTGTGTGTGTGGGGGAGGAATGACAGGTCAGTCCCAGTCCCATGCAGGCTCCCTGGGCAATAAACTTCCTAAACACATACAAAACAAGGAGTGAGATTGAAGCAAGAAAAGAGACTCTGATGATGAAAGCCTAGGATCAGTCCAGTCCAGTCTACTACCAAATTCTACCAGACATTAGAGAAGAGCCCCAGCCATCTTCCTGTCTCCCCCAACCCCCCCATCACAGTGCAGGGTTTACAAGGAGCAAGGACACAGCCAGCTTTGGGGGTTTGGGATTTGAACTCGGATTCTCTCTCTCTCTCTTTCTTTTCTTTTCTTTTCTTTCTTTTTTTTTTTTTTTTTTTTTTTTTTTGGTTTTTTGAGACAGGGTTTCTCTGTACTGTTTAGGAGGCTGTTCCGGAACTTACTTTGTAGACCAGGCTGGCCTCCAACTCACAGAGATCCGCCTGCCTCTGCCTCCTGAGTGCTGGGATTAAAGGCGTGCGCCACCACCGCCCGGCGAACTCAGATTCTCTTGATTGCACAGCAAGCACTGCCACCCAGCAAGCCAATCCGCCAATCATCAGTGAGCTTTTTAAAGGAATTAGCGTACTCCACTCCACAGCCACGAAACCTCCCTTGGATGCTTCCATGTTGGCTCCTACACAAAGACTGCTTGCTTCTGAAGCGTCAATGTCTCTTCACATTCTCCACACATCTTCTCCCTCCTGGACAGGCTCTCCTGCCGTGTCTGGGCTTGTCTGTTGCTGCGATGGCCTGTCTGGTAAGCTGACAAGGTGTCAGACATTGTTAGACAAGAGTCCTGGAAGTTGAAACAGGAAGTGACAGAAGTCTTGCTTACTTAGCGCCGTGGCTTTTCCTGTAGAGACAGAGGGAAGAAGCCTCAATGCTGCAATGATTCTGGACTTTCTTGTAAATTCTTGGAGGAAATGGATGTGTACCTCTTCCCCTGGCCACGCACAGCGGGGAGTGGTTCCACCCATCACACTGAGAAGTCTGCCCTGAGGAATCAGAGGGGTCATGTGACTGTCCGGTGGCTTTGTGTACCCGGCAGATCCGTGGGGACTGAGAAACCACAGTTGGTTGACTTATCTCAGCTCCAACTTTTCACAAAAACCCCAAACATTCTTTTTTTTTCCTTTTAGTTCTTAGTTATTTAAACAAGCCAACACTGAGAATTTACTGAAGCCTCCCTCAACAGGGAGGCTTTCTTTGTACTGAACTTTTAAAAGTAAAGACATATCTTTTCTTCCAGTTCCACAAAATAGAAAGTACCCTTAAGCCTTAACCATTATTATTATTAATTAAATAACAATCGGTTCAGAAAATGCAAATCCGCGTTGTTTCTTAAAGTCAAGCTAATTTGAATCTCACAGTCGAAGCACAGACACGTGTTGCTGGGCTTGAGGTCATGGAACCCTCAGATGGGAAGCTTGTGGCTTAGCTGGCTGACCACCACCCTGAGAGTTCCTGGAGATGTTCCTGCTGTATTTAGCCCAGGCGATGGTAGCAAACACCTTAAAATGAGCAGAATAATGACAGGCATTTATTAGTCTTTGTTCTAGAGTTTCAGAAGTTCACAGTGAAGCTGTTTGGGGGGCTGGCTCCCAGGGGGAGTTCTCAACACAGCTCACAGGCAGTTGGCTCCCTTTCTGCTGTGCACGGACGGAGGGCATGGCCTTGCCTTACTCCTTCCTCTTCCACAGACCCCCTCCCCACCCAGGCTCTTGTGTCTAAACCCTGCATCCCCAGCTGGCAATGCTCTTTAGCAGGTTGTAGGATCTTAGGGACTTCGGCCTCAGTGGCAGAAGTGGGTTACGAAGTGGGTTACTGGGGTCAGGCCTGGAAGTTGATAGGGACTTCTGCTTCTGCTTCTGGGCTGATCTCTCTGCTGTCTGCTTCCCGACCTAACAGAATGCATTAAGCCTCACCACAAGCCCCCACTGACAGGGATGGAGACACCCTACCTGAAAGTGCTTTGCTCCCACAAGGGAGTCATATTCTCTGAGTCAAAATAACCCCGCCCCCCCATGCAGTTTCTCAGTTAAGTATTTGTCACAGAAACAGAGATGAGAATAATCAGTACAGATACATTTGCTGTCATGGGGAAGGGTGTTTCCAGACTCCTTTTAAATATACTTACCCCTTCCTGACACCATCATACTGGGGGCCAGGTCTCCAACATACAAGTTGCAAGGAATGGGGATAAACATTTAGTCTGTGATATCCCGTCCTTGGCACCACCAGATTCATACGCTTGCATGTGAAATGCATCCCAACAGCTCCCAAAGTCCTAATGAGTTCCTGTGCCCGCTCTTGGACACCGAAGAGAGTTTACCGTTTGTAGTTCCGCGTCTCACCTAAATTAGATGTTGACCAGACTCTAGGTACAGTTTGTTCCTACAGCAAAACCCTTTTCTAGCTATGAACTCACCAACTCAGATGACTTCGTGTCTCTGGCGCGTAGTCGTGGGCTAGGCATCAGATAGAAGGCGGAAACGGAAAAGAAGAAAGGTGCCAACTGGTCCAAACCAAGTTCACTTCCATCTGGGCGTTCACGAGCAGTTCACGCTGCCTTCATGTTCCACGTTCTAGTCTTACTGGGTTGGCGTCCCTGCCTCTTTAGCCCTGCCGTGAGGGCTCCCCCAAAAGCTTCAGGCAGTCACACTTTTGAGTCTCCTCTGGGAGACATATATGTGGATTACAAAACCGGGGTGACAGCTGAACCCAAGAAATCCCACTGTAACAGCCTCTAACCGTCTCCGAGGCCGGTTTGTCCCTTGCCCTGAAGAACAGCGTGCATTTGAGACAGGAGAGATGGCTCGGAGGTTACAAACACTTGCTGGTCTCGCAGGGGGACCTGGCGTTCCATTCCCAGCACCCACGTGGCCGCTCACAACCGTCTACAACCCCAGCTACAGGACACCTGACACAGGAAGTGCGTGCCGAGACACCCAGGCCTGTGATGGCGACCGTGAAGAAGCCTTTTGAACTGGTTTACAGTAAAAGTTAGGAAACAGTTTGGGGAACAGGCTGCGGGCATGGCTCAGCCACCAATGGGCTTGTTTCACAGGCAAGAGGACCTGAGTTCAGTTTCTCAGAACACATTTAAAAACAGTGGTGCTGGGTGCTTACAACCCCAACGCTGGGGTGACGGACACAGGTGGCCCCTGGGGCTCACTGGTGTGCGATGCCCAAACATGAGGATCCCCTTCTAGGAACTCAAAGCAGTTGAGCTTTGGAGCCAAGGTTCAGCATTACGGAGGGGGGAGACACCTCAATCTCCATTCTTCCAGAGATGGGGCAGTGCTGACATTCCGAAGACGTCTCAGGACAGATGTTCCTTTCGATGCTCACACTACCGAGACAGTGTCTTCTATGTTTGTGCCCCCCCCCCGCCCCAGTATTTGTAATCAATCATCTGCCCTTCCTTGTCCTTTCTTCTCGAGGCATTTCCCACTTCGAAAGTGAGAGCACAAGCATAGCTTCTCTGCCTGGCCTCTGGCAGCTGCCTTCACCCTCAACTGTGCTCCGCCCCTCCATCCTCAGGTACAGAAGGTGCCCTGTGGCCCAGGGCTCACGCAACACACCAGTGCTTGTGTGTTCACCGTGCGTGCGCTGGGCCCTGTGCAGGGAAAGGGGTGCAAAGGCGAATGGGAAGCTATGCCTGCCCAAATACCAGGAGGGAATCTCGTAACTGCTACAGAGATCCAGAGGGAGCTCCCGTGGCAGAGAAAGATGACTTTCCAGCCGGGCATGGTGGCTCACACCTTTACCAGCACTCAGGCGGCAGAGGCAGGCGGATCCCTGTGAGTTCAAGGCCAGCCCGGTCTACAGAGTGAGTTCCAGGACAGCTAGGGCTGCCTAGTGAAACCTTGCTGACATTCCTCGCATGCTTGCCCATGTGGCTAAAGCCTCTGTGTCTGCATTGCCAGTCATCAGCAGGATGAGAGAACCCTGGAGGAAAGTCCATACACACATCCTTCCATAGAACTAGCGTTTAGGACTTTTTGGGTGAACTCTTGTTCACGTAATTTAAGTTCTCTAGATTGTTCTGGGCATTTAGCGCTGCACAAAGGACTGTACTCTTGCTCCCAGTGTATCGAATGCTACAATTTAGGGAAAAAGGGAAACATCTCAAACAAAGACCCCGGCAGAGGCAGGGGCTAAGCTGGGAGAGCAGGGAAGGGGGAGGCAACACAGCGGAGAGAACTTGGCGCTGTGCAGTCTGTGAAGTGCGGGAGGGGGGACGAAAGCCTGTAATTTCTTTCCTTTCTTTCCTTTTTAAGTCTGGAAAAGGAACCAGGCACTGTTTCTCAGCTCATGAGCTGCACTACAGTTCGAGATTGCCCTCAGAAGGTTGATGGTGTGGGTGGATGGCATTGTTCCATTTAAAGTAGGGCAGCAGTTGGTGAGTGGTTAATTTAAGAGTCATTGGTCTGACAGAACAACCCATGCGTCCTCTCCCATCTGCGTGGGGGAGACAAGCCAGCGCTGCACTTACCGTTTGGACTGGGGCCACGGAGCAGATCCCAGCAGCCCCATTTGGAGAAGAGGACTCGGAGTTAAAGCAACTTAACCAGGGTTAAAGCAGGGTCAAACTCTGGATCTGAGTTCAGCTTAGGCTGTGCACTTGTCAGCAAGCATTCTGTTCATAATTACAATTTTTAATAAAAGGGAGAAGAGATCCAGCAGTGCCTAGCTGAGGAGAGAGAGAGAGAGAGAGAGAGAGAGAGAGAGAGAGAGAGAGAGAGAGAGAGAGAGAGAGAGAGAGCAGAGAGCGTCGTTGTACCACTGCTGGTGTAAGTGGAGACCTGAGTCCCAGGGCGCTCACTACAATTCCAGGCTCCTGTGTTCCAAAACAAAGACTAGAACACAAACACATGAATAGTGACAGGAACAGGCAGCTTATTAAGTGTGTGTGTGTGTGTGTGTGTGTGTGTGTGCACTTCCAAGGAAGGAAGTGGGCCAGAGCTGTGAGAAATGTCAGGGGATCGATGGCAAACAGAAATAATCGGGACTTTTATAGCCCAGCACCCCCAGTTTTTGGCTCATGTGCACACTAGTTTTAGGACATGCTCTGTTGTATGTCAGCCTTGGTGGGGAGGGGCTTCTAGTCTGGTTTCTTTTATAAACTGACTTCAATTCATTCTCTGTCATACTGTATGGGTCTACGACTGAGGCCATGTATTGCCCGGAACCTCCTTCGTGGAGCAGTTTCTTCATGACAGGACATCAGTGTCAGCCTCGTCAACCCACACCTGATAGAGAAGACTCCATGGTGAAGTACCTTCAGCATGCTAGTCAGTTGTCATAGTGACCTTCTCAAAAGTTCTCCTTGGGCTGAGACGGACCAGGCAGAGAGGCTCTTACTTGGCCTGTGTTTTAGTTTCCTTTGCTAGCGCCGTGATAGCAACAGTCTGACAGCATCAACTTAAGGGACAGGGTGTGTGCAAGACCACAGTTCAAAGTTACAGTCCACAGCGGTGGGAAGTCAGGCAGACATTGAAGGAGCTGGTCACATCATAGCCCCAACGAGGAGGCAGATGGGGATGAAGAGTCCAGGATGCCAGCCAGCCGGGGAATGATGCTACCCACGGTGGGCAGGTCTTTCTACCTCAGGTGCAGTCAAGAAAACCCCCCACAGGCACGATAAGAGCCCCAGCTCTCAGCTGGTTCGAGATCTGCCCAGTAGACAAGCAATACTAACCATCAGACCCTGGCACCCCAGATCATCAACGTGGGGTTCTTCAAGCAGGCTTGAGGACTGCTTTTGAGATGTTTTCAAAGTCCTGAAATGTGTTACTCGGGTATTAACTGAAATCGTTTTTCTATGGTGCTGGCTACCATGTGCCTCTTCTGCTGCCTACACTGCACACCACAGGGAAAAGTGAGCTAGCCAGCAGAGGGGAAACAAGAGGGCCTCCCCCTCAGCTTTCAAGTTTGGGGGAAATGTAACAAATAATGTAAGAAACCCTCTTGCATACCGCACGCGATCAAGATTTGGCAGGACACAAATGGCAGGAGAACAAAGCTTCCCTTCACTTCTTTCCTTTAGAAGGAAAACATCCTGTTTCCCCCTGGTTTGCAAGGCAGTAGGTGTGAGAATGGGGTCATAGTATACTCCAAGCGTGCGTCAGCTCCCGTAGCCCACTGTCTTTAATGACTCATCTACATGTAGAACCTAAAAAGCATCTGCCAGTCACCACTGCCACTGAACAACGTGGTCCCATTGACTACTGATGAGTGCTTTATGTGACAGTACCCATGGGGAGGGGCAGCAGAGGTGCGTGCCAGGGGAAGCCGAGACAGGCTGGTCCTGGGGCTCCGTGGCCAGCCAGAAGCCAAATTGGCGAGTTACAGATTCACTGAGAGACCTCTCGTCTGAAACACTAAGGCTCAGGACTGGGCAGTTAAGAGCACTGGGTACTCTTGCAGAGGACCCAGGTTCAGTTCTCGGCGGCAAGTGGCAGTGCACAACCTCCCGTAACTCCAACTCCTAAGTATCTGGTGCCCTCTTCTAGACACTTCAGGCATTGTGCCCATGGGCCTCTTAAATTAAAAAGAAAATAAATCTTAACTATGTATTTAATTTAAATATGCATATTAAACTATATGTGTATATATATACATATACATACACACATATACACATACATGCATACATGGTGGAGAGTGATTGAGGCCTGGTGTTGGCTTACAATTTTCACATACAGGTTCACACACACACACACACATGAACACACACTTGCACACTCACGTACAGGCACATCCACACACGCGCACACACGCAGAGCCCATTACTCCCTGCTCCTCCTTTTCATGTTCCTGCCTCAGCACAAAGCTTCCATAGCTGGTTTTGTTGTTGTTTTTGTTTTGTTTTAAGGAGCCTCATATCCCTGTCTGTCAGAACCAGCAGACGTCACTTTTCCAAGACATGGGTTCTTGCTGTTTTTGCAGGACCCACAGAACTCTGCTGTGAAAGCTAGCTCCCTGGCACCAGCACCCCCAGTGTCTTATGTGCTTAAAATTCCATCTGTGCAAGTGCAGACACGGCCGGAGTGCTTGTCAGGTCTAGTTCTTCTCAGCCTTCTCAGGACGCAGGCTCGCAAGAAGGAAGCCCTCTTCCCCCTCACAGACCTGTCCGGCTGAGCCAGCAGCCCCCTGTGTCCCAGATCATGCAGCCTGGGATTGTTGAAAACTTGGGTAATTTCACTTACCCTGCCCAGTGCATACTGTGAGCTCTGCTAGGAGTCCCGCTGGCTTCTAGATAAAGACAAGATTCCAGGAAAGGTTGAGCTGGGCTTGCCAAACCTGTCCTAAGTTATTGGCCAAACACACAAACCAAGGATGACAGCCAAGTTGGTGGAGCTTCTGGAACCCAGAGCTTCTGGGAGATTAGCAAGCTTCTCTTGTTGCAAGCTGAGATCCCAGGATTCCAAGCGCCCGGGTAATTGTGGGAGCAGATTTGCAATGTCCTCCTACACCCCCCAATCTGAGAGCTGCTGGTGCTGCAGGAACTGAGTCAGCAGACACCTCTTAGTTCTCTCTCTCTCTCTCTCTCTCTCTCTCTCTCTCTCTCTCTCTCTCTCTCTCTCTCTTCTCTCCCTCTCTCTCTCTCTGTGTCTCTCTGTCTCTCTCCGACAGCTTGTACAGCACAGGACATTGTGCTGGTTAGCCTTTCTGTCATCACCATGAAATACTCAGGTCTGCTGATGTCCAAAGAGAAAATGTCCATCTGCCTTGCGATTTAGAGGGCAGAGTTTTGGGGCTTGCCCGTGGGCTGCCTCTCCTCATGGTAGATGGGCCCTGTGGCTACGACCAACAAGTGATTATGCTTCAAACCAAACTCAAGTTGTTAAAACAGTTCTCACCCAAGAACTACTTCCTGAGGGCATGACCCCTAGGGGCTTGAGGAGCTCCTATCACCCACACCTCAAAGGTTTCCAAGATTTCTGAACAGCGCTGCCCGGAATAATGTCCCTCCAGTTACAACAGAGCACACACAATTAAACTGTGTTGGCACCTACAGCAGAGACATGGGCCACTGGGAACCACCGTGAACGCCACTAAGAAGCAGCCGATGAAGAACATTCCTGAGAGCAGGTCCATCTAAAAGCAGCCCGTACATCTAAGAAATCTGTCCCTTTCTCTCCACCAGGAGGGACAGGTGTCAGTGCCTGGATGACACTGGCCCTGTGTCTTCTCATAGGCAGCCCCATCTGGGCTACCCTGACTGCAGGTAATGAGCAGGACCTGCTCCGGCTTTGACTCAGGGACAGGGGCAAGCAGAAGGCATCCTGAGTGGGATACTGGGAACAGGCAGCCTCGAGAATATTCTAGAAGGGGCTGCGGGGTGGGCAGGGGATAAAGGGTAGGCAGTGCAGAGACGGTGAGATGCTGAGAACTGAGCTGAGTCAAGTGGCTCAAAGCTCGGAGGCTGCTGGTGGCCAGTCATGCCCTCAGCACAGTCTTCATGACCTGCTCTCTGCTGCTGCCGTCACGACCGCTCTCAGACACGCCTGGGCTCCTTTATCCTGAGCTCTGCGCCCAGAGTCAATCAAGCACGGGCATGAAAACCACAGATATCCGGGCTCTGAACATGTACCGATTTTTGCCCCCTGCAGGGGTCACATGTGTGGTTTGAGTACTTGTGTGTGTGTGCGTGTGCACATGTGTGGATGTGTGAGTGTGGAGCCAGAAGCAGATGTGGGGCATGCTCCTCGATCACTCGATTCCTTACTTTCTGAGACAGGGCCTCTCCCTGACTCTGGAGCTTGCCGATCTGTCCAGGTTGGCTGGCCACTGAGCGTCAGGACCCTTCCCGTCCATGCAGCTTCCACACCAACACTGGGGTTGCAGACTTGTGCCTGCCCTGACATTGGTGCTGGGGATCCGAACTCAGATTCTTGTGTTTTTGGGGCAGGCCCCTATTCCAACTCAGCCACCTTTCGAAGTCCGGTCGTCTTTGTATTGAAACCTGCACAATGATACACATTCACACCGTGTGAGGCATTCTAAGCCGCCCGGAACTGGTTTGCAGCGCTTTGGACGGGAAAGGACTCAAGGCAGCATCTCACCCTTTCACACAAGGGGTGGGTGCACCTTCGGGCTTTGCTCTCATCCCGAGTCTCAGAACCAACTCCTTGGAGACAGAGGACAACTTTCCTCTCATTCCTGCCCTTTCCTTGCTGCAGTCACTCTGCTGTGCTCTGTCCTTGCATGGTCTCTCCTGGGGAGTTTGGAAGCACCCCAACTCCCAGCCTGCCTTTCATCTGCATCCCTGTTTTCATTTGCGCCTTGGTTTCCATAAGAGTATGCTTGAGCCTTTGACACCACACAAACTTGCCTTTTCATTGAATGAGCTCTGACCACTGCAGCCTCTAAGATTGGGAGCCTTGGATCATCTTATGGTTTTCCCTTTTCTTTTTCTCTGGTGTTTTCTTCTGAGAGAGTACCAAGCACTCATAACAACTGAGCCATCTCCTAGATCCGTTACTTAGTCTTCACTCTTCTTTATTTTTTGTTCCTGTCAGCAACCTCCAAGTTGGGTTTCAAACCCACCAGGTCTCAAGCTACCCATCTCTCAAACACAGTTCCCTTACACCCTCTCCCCACGTCCCTGAGTCGCATGAAATGGATCCAGGGGTCTGTGCTCCCTTTGACCAGCTACAAAATTATTTTCTGTGGCTGGGGAGTGAGAACTGGAACTCCCTACAAGGCATGCCATCACCAGTGTTGAGTCCACAGAAGAGGCTGAAGCCATGTGACAAACCCAGCCTCAATGCAGAAGCTCAGCATGGCGTCCATTGATGCTCTTGCTGACTCCTACCAAGGTAGGGCAGCCCCTTGTGGCTACACGGTTGGAAGCAGGTGGCCTTCAGTGTATCAGGACTAGGGAAGACCCCTGAAGGGATTTTGCAGGGACAAGTCCCTAGACTGAGCTTCGGAGGAGGGTTGGCGAGAGTGCTTGGAAATTCCCAGGAGAGAGAGGGCTCTGTAGAAGCCCACCAACAGGACCTTCGGAGGGGTCCCCTGAGTGTGGCTGTCCGCAAGGGTCCTCCTGCACAGGTCTTCACCCCTAGCATCAACTTTAAGACTGGAACTTGGTTTCTGGAGGAGAGAGCTAGACACAGATTCTTCTTGAGCCATTACTGGGGACCAATTTAAGAAAAAGAAACCTTTTCAAGAGTTTACTGAAGGAAGATGGAAGACAGACTTATGCTTTGCAAGACAAAGAAGTCTTAAGGAATATGGACCAGGCTTGACAACACAATAACAGCTCCTCCAGACACACACCTACATACACACTCACAGACATGCCCGAAGACCAAACTGTAGAATTAATTCTGCATTCAGAGCTGGCTGTTAGAAATGATGAAGGTTGCAAATGCTGATGCCACCATGAACATGCAGCATGGTAAGTTCCATTTATGAGTAGAGGAAAGGAAGTTGCATACAGAGACTACAGGGAGATACAGACACGGCCTGATTGGATGTAACTCTTGTCTGTCTTATTTGAAAGTTGTTTTGATTGGCTGAGACTGGTCCCACTTGTAGGTTACAAACCGATACAAATAAACCTGGGTTACAATTTGTCAGGTGTGGAGGAAGTTTTAGGCCAAATAAAATACAGCAGGGAGGCAGTTTCAGATTAAAGTCAATGCAACCAATGCAAAATTAATGTAACTTTCACAAATCACTATTTTCCTGCCTTGCTGGAGAAAACAATTTCTAGGTGTCCTGGCCTTGCAGGCCTGGAGGCGAACACAGCATGGCAATTGAGAGTGGATACATTTTGTAACTGGATTTTGCAGTTTCTTCCATGAGCACTTGGGCTGGTTACTGCACCTGCTGTCTCTAATGAGATGAGTTAAATTGGCAACAGAAGTCTTCAAGTAGCCCAGGCTGGCCTCACACCCAGCATGTACCTGGGGATGTTCTTGAACTCGGTGCTGCTTGGTTTTCGTCAAATTAACACAAACCTGGACATAATCAGGAAGAAGAAATGCCAGCCGAGCAACGCTGTCACTGATTGGCCTGTGGAAATGTCTGTGAGAAATCCTCTTGATCGTTGATTGGCGTGGGAAGGCCCAGCCCACTGTGGGTGGTGCTATGCCAGAGCTGGTGGTTGTAGGTTATATAATACAGCCGGCGGAGCAACCCGCAGGGAGCAAGTCAGTAAGCAGCAGCCCTTGATGGCCTCTGCTCCAGTTCCTGCCCTGATGTCTCTGGACGATGATGAACTGTAAGTTGTAAGATGACATAGGTCCTTTGTCCCCCCAAAGTTGCTTTTTGGTCAATGCTTTATCACAGCAGCAGAGATGCAAACTAGGACAAACTTTCTGTTTATTTTTACTTGAAACTTTTTCTGCTTAGATTGTCTCATGTGTATGAATGTTTTGCATGCGTGTGTGTCTGTATCACATGCATACAGTGCCTGAGGAGGCTGAAGAGGTGTTATGAGTGTCTATGGCTGTGAACTATCATGTGGGTGATGGGAACTGAACCTGGGTTCTCTGTAAGAACAAGTGCTCTTAACCTTTCTCCAACCCCATTGTTTTATCATTGTTCTTCTTCTTTATTTATGTATTAGTAGTAGTATTTTATGTGCATTGGTGTTTTGCCTGCATGTATGTCTGGGTGACGTTGTCAGATTCCCTGGAACTGGAGTTTACAGACAGTTGTGAGCTGCCATGTGGGTGCTGGGAATTGAACCCAAGTTCTCTGAGCCAACTCTCAGCCCCCAAACTGTTTATTATTTTTAAGTTTTAAATTTTTAAATAGAAAATTGACCTTGACCTATTTTTTAAAAAGAATTATTTATTTATTATATATACAGTGTTCTGTCTGCATGTATGTCCGCAGGCCAGAAGAGGGCACCAGATCTCATTACAGATGGTTGTGAGCCACCATATGGTTGCTGGGAATTGAACACAGGACCTCTGGATGAGCAGTCAGTGCTCTTAACCTCTGAGCCATCTCTCCAGCCCGACCTATTTTTTTTAATTCATCTTATTTTTTAAGTGTGTGTGTGTGTGTGTGTGATTGCAGGTGAGTTGCAGGTGCCCTCAGAGGCCAGAGGCGTTGGATCTCCTGGAGCTACAAATGATTGTGAGACACCATCGTGGGTGCTAGGAACCAACCCTGGGTCCCCTGAAAGAGCAGTTTGAGCTCTTGGCTGCTGAGTGGTCTCACCAGCTCGACGACACTGAGCTCCTCCTGCTTTAGTCACCTAAGGACACCAGGCCTGTGTCACTAGGCCTAGCCTAAATCCGAACGTCTCAATTTTAATTTTTTGAGAGGTGGTAACCTATAAAAACCAATTTGAACAACTCCAGAATATTACCTTAGGAGAGACATGTTTCTTTCCTATGGCAAAGGAAGATGGGTACTGTGGAGGAGAGGCCTGCCGCTGGGGGTAGTTGGGATAGCAGAGCTTTGCAGGCCTGAGAGGACTGGAGAGTTGTCCCCTCCCTACATCAGCCACCCACACCTGCCAAACCGAAAACCCCTCCAGAAACCATCCTGTGTGAAGTCTGTGTGAAGTAACTGTTTTGAGACCCCCCCAGCTCCTGTCTGTGGCATTTGTCAGATAACTCCAACCAGGGTGCTTCATTTAGGTCTCTAATTTTGTTTCTGTTTTTCGGAAACACTTGGGAAGTCGTGGGGGGGGGTGCAGTGCGGGCGGGGGGGGGTGAGGGGAGGACCCTGCAGTGACCCTGTGCCTGCCTGCTGCCTCTTCCCCTCCTTCTCTCAGACCCCGGGTGATGGGAACAGCATGGAAAGGTACAATTATGAGGCGTGTGCTTGCCGGGTTTGGTTGGCTTTACTCCTGTGTAAAGGCATGGTGAGCCGGGTTGGGGGTGCAGGATTTTGCACCAATCATAAAGAATAAGAACCCGGTGTGCATGCAGTGATGGGGGGTGTGTGTGTTTTAAAAAAAGCATCCGACTGCTGCCATAAAACAAAGGGAGCACGGGCTAAGTGATTTTGCTTCCACGAGCTAGGTTGGAGCACCATGGCGTGGCGAATCTCTACGAGATGTTTACGGTCGTTAACCCAGCTCTTCTTTTCTCCTGTTTATAGTTTTTCTTCTTGTTTAATCTAAGACTTTAATTGGCTTGCCAGCTCACCAACTCACATCTGTTAATATTTTGAAATTACAGTTAGCCTCGGCCAGCTGGGCGTCCAGTGACAGAGAATTTGCAAGCTCAGTGCAATTATGCCTAATTCCAAAGAGCTGCAGCCCGTGGCTGTCTGTCTAGTTCCACTTTTCACGCTCGGTTCTGATCTCACGGCAAGTTATGTAAATCAGCCCGGAGAAGATTTAACTTCGTCAACCCGTGGCTTTGCTTACCCTTTGAGTTTGAATATTAACCGCCACCTATATGTAGGAGACTAGAGAGGGACAAAAGCTCGTTGCCAAGCACCGAGGCTAACAGCCACCACTGCCTTGGCATTGGCAGATCTCAAAGTCAGGGCCAAGGTCATGTTGACTGCAGAAGGTTGCGCTGTGCGCCCACCCCCTCCCCAGGCCTGAGATGATTCTAGAAATGGGCTGCTCTGTTTGACACTTTCAGGAGAGCTTCCATTTCACCAACTAATTATGGAGGTGGAGGGGGGGAAGAGGGACAGAGAGTAGCGGAGGAAGGCAGGGTTATCGCCTTCATCATCAGTACTCTGCATTGTGGCCTCAGCAACCTCGATTCGAATCCGAGTCGCAGCACCAATGTAAGGGTAAAGCGCGAGAGGAAGCCCTTGGTGGGTTCCGAGGCAGGTGAGGTTGACTGAGGCCGGGGGGGGGGTAGGGGGGCAAACACGCCAGGCAGGCGGAGCTTAAGTGAGAAGTTTATTTAGAAAGGGGAGGGAGGGGGAAGGAAAGGCAAAAGAGGTAAGGAGACCCAGAGACACACAGAGAGAGGGTAGAAGAGATGAAGGATGAAGGAGACAAGAAAGGTCCTGTCTGCCCCAGGGGAGGGCAATCAGAAAGAGAGAGTAAGTGGGCGGGGTCTGTCTTTTAAAGGGGTCCTTTGCACCTGCGTGCAGACTATGTACTCCCAGTACCCTGGGCTGACCAGGGTCCTGCCTGAGTGACTTCTGCCAGGTGACAGTGGCAGCCCAGCATAATGCCTGAGTCCTTACAGGTAGTATTTTCTTCCTGGATTCTTGCATTTACCCCAGCTCAGCTTCTTTTTCTTGCCTTCCGGTCCAGAAACTAGGATGAGGTATCCACCCTTCTGGGTGGGGGTGGGAGTGGGGGCTAGGATCGGCTGGAATGCTCAGAGCAGTTAGCAATCTGAGACAAAAGAAAAACTTCTCTAAAGCGCAGAACCAGACCCAGAGCCCAGACTGGGGAGCAGAGGGCGTTACTAGGGCTTCTCTGAGATTGTGCCCATAGTGGACCCCAAACGTTATCTCATGAGGATGCTACACTGGTTTGGGGGGGCAGGAAGAGGGGACTGGGGATTTGTAGGTTTCAAACTGCAATGTGTAAGTGCATCTTGACGAAGATAAATTTCCAGGCATAGACTTCGTTTAGCTTTACAAAACCAGTATTACGTCCTTCATACCAAGACTGACCAGATCTAGAACTGATTCCCACCCCACCCTAGCCCAGCCCAGCCAAATGAGTCAGGAGGAGAGTTCCGTGTTTTTGTTGCTGCTGCCAGCGCAGAAGCACAGTGATTGGCTGAGATGGAGAACTTGACAATTAACGTTAAGCACAGGCAGCTGGCTGCCTTTTGATTAAACCCACCATCAAGAGCTCTGGCAATCTGGAATTCCATGATGGCTGAGGCTTTATTTACGCTTGTAAATACCATTGGCAGGTTGTTCATTCTTTGGAGCCTTTTCCTTTACTTTCACGGTGGTTTTGAGTTTTTTTTTTTTTTTAATTGGCAGAAATCCTTCCAGGTGAAGCAGCCTCTGGTGCCTGCTTCCACCCCTAGTGAACTGTCAGTTAGCTAGGGTGGTGAGCCGTGTGAGCCATGTCACCACCCCACTCGCATCACTTGTTCAGAGGCATTTTCGAGAGCCAAGGGGATTTAACCCCTAAGGCAGCCTGGCTTCCGCAGTGCGGTGGCGCGCTTGGTGGCTTTCAGGCCCCACCTTATGGACAGCAACTGTATTAGAAACTGGAGCTGGTGACGGGCGATATTTCTGGGCCACTGACATTTGATTTCTTATTATAAAATCAAAGGGTAGCGGTGTTGTAGAGTTATATATCACTCAGAAAAAAATCAGAGTTCGGAAAAAAATCAATGGTGAATGTGGAAGTTTTGCTGCCATAAATATGCAGATGGAACCACTGCATGGTATGTGGCCAGGAGGATGGTGTATCCAATTATTGTTGCTAGCATTTGGGGAGTCTCTCTGCGGCTGCCAGATGGTACAGGGGGAACAGGGATCCCTTCTCAGGGGTTTTATAGCCTCCTTAATAAAATACTTTAATAGGGTGCAGGGGAGGTGGCTCGGCTCTTGCAGAGGACCCAGGTTCCATTCCCAGCACCCATCTGGTGGCTCACAACTGTCTGTGACCCCAGTTCTAAGGGGTCTGACACCTTCTTCTACCGCTGTGGGTACCAGGTACAGGAGTGAGGCCTAGACATAGATCCAGGCAAAACACCCCGATGCATAAGATAAAATAGAAGTTTTAAAAGATATTAAAAATTTAAGAACAGATGCCAGAGGAAGTTGAGGGGGTTTTCCTGGAGTTTAAGAAAACGTCCCCCTCCCAGCAGGCAAGCTGTAAATCAGCATCTTCAGAAAGGCAGAGACTTGAGGAGAGAAAAAAACAAAACAAGACACTGGCTAGGGTGGAGGTTAGACACGTGGACAAGCAGCCAGGGCTGTGAGGCAGGCTTTTGAAAAGAAGTAAGGAAGTCCACAATGCCGGAGAAGCCCAGAGTACAGGGAGAGCATCCTTAGGAATGAGGGGGAGAGGGAAGTTATGCTTTTTTTTTTTTGTATAATCTAGCAAGCAGATAGACTTAGCTTCGTGACCACTAGAGGTAGGATTCTGGGAAGGGTCCCACCCATCTCTTCAACATGAGTTAAGGTGAGCCCAGCTTCCTAGGCATGATGTCCCTTTCCTGAGGGTGGTCCCTTGGCTAGGTGATCGGCACAGGCCAACTAGAATGTTAGCCCCTCCCCACATAGAGATTTCCTCCCTGGGACTGGAAGGAGCTTTTATAGGCCTTAACTGCTTATCAGGACAGCATGGCTTTTGTTTGCAGTTCTGGGGTTGAGTTTAGATCCCGGAACGTGCTGCGCAGATGTTCTACCTAATCCCAACCCTGTCATGTGCTCTTGGAAAATGCTAAGGAACTGGGCGTTGCATGTTCCTGACAGAAATACAAAGTGATTCAAGGCACCACGTATGTTAATTAGCCAGGTTAGTCAAGCCACAAAACACACACTCTTTAAAACAGTGTGTCACAGACAGCGGGTACATACATCTTTATACAACAAAGAGGATGACTCCCTCCCCCCTCCAAATGAACCACAAGAATCAAACATACAGAGGAAGGAGAGACGGAACTATTTGATGGTTTGTCTCCTTAGTAGGTCATCAGTAGGCCTGCCTTCCTCAGTTTATACAGAGGAAGGAGAGAAGGAACTGTATGATAGATTGTCTCCTTAGTAGTTGGGTTAGTAGGTCTACTTTCCACAGACCACCATCACCCTGATGCTGTCGTATCTCTCTCAAGAAATTGAGGTCATATTCTGTAGAGAGAAGCCTTTTCCTTGCCAGCCACTTTGGTTTTTCCCCACCAGTCGCCTGGGCTCTGTCGCATTGTAGTCCCCAAATAACACACAAGATGCTATATTAATTATGAAGCTGTTGGCCTTGCTTATTTCCTACTGGCTATCTCTGACTTAAGTATTTATCCCATAACTGCCAATCTAAGTATTTCTCTTACTGGAGAAAAGTTCTGTACATCCTACTTCTCTGGTGGGTTACATTGTGACTCTGCATACTCCTGCCATACAGAGACTGTCTGATCTACTGAAGATTTTGTTACACTAACATTTTCCTTCTCACAGGTCCCCATGAGATTGTCATCGTCCCATCTCAGCAGGAAGTAGTTTTGAGAATTCCACGCCCCCTCTCCCTACTATTGATATTATAGGATAGTTTACACCTGTTAGTGTTAGTTTTCAATTATTTTAGAGTTGGGATTGGAAAGAGGTGTTCAGACTTGGGTGTTTCTTTTAGATAAGTTTAGGTTAGGTTTAGATGGGATAGATATTTGATACATTTTGTTCATTGACACAAGTTAGTTGTTTTAAGTTTAAATATTCTTTTTAGACTAAAAGGGGAATTGTAGGAGGAAACAGTGCTCCACCATTAGCCATGTGACTTATTAGAGGCTCATAGATGAGGTAATAAAAGGGCGGTTTACCGCACCGCTAACCACACCCACTTTAGGCATGACTAAAGATGTATACGGATGTAGTCAGTGAACTACATCACTAGCCAGGCCCACTTTTGGGCATGGCTAGGGGCGTGTATGGAGGAAGGAATAAAAGACTGAACAGTGGAAGTCTCACTCTTTTTCTGGCTTTTGGGCTTCCAGTTCGGCGGCAGAAAATACTTGGCTCATCTGGGTTACTTGTTTGTCTCTTGTGAGTAATTTATACAATAAATACTTACTTATACTTTCAGTAAGTGTGCCGTTTATCATTGGCAGCATCAATATTCATGTATATTTCATGAGTGGCATTGTAACTGTTCCACTTAATCTTTGAATATGTGTATATATGTAGAGGGAAACCTGGTTTAAAAGGTTTTGGTAGCAGTCAAGGTTTCAGGCATCCACTGGGAATCTTGGAACATCTGTCCGTGAGTGGGGTCCATGGCCTGAAGACGATGAAGATTTTATAGTTTCAAGTCACTGAATGTCCCTACAAGCCTCCCAAGTATTGGAGATAAGAAGCCAGAAGCATCTGTGTCTGACTGTCTTTGTATCATAGTGAGGCTGTTTGCCCTAGGTATGGCATGGCCCTCAGTCATCTTTATTAGAGAGGCTATGTATGTGCACAGCGTAACAAGTCTTTCTCTGTCCTGACAGCCAGCTCCCAAATAATGACACGGAGGCTTCTTACTAGTTATGAAAGCTCAGCCTATGGCTTAGGCTTGTTTATAACTAGCTCTTATAACTTAAATTAACCCATTTATACTACTCTACATTCAGTCACGTGGCATTACCTCTCTTCCAACTGGTACCTCCTTTTTCCTTGCCATGTCTCCTGGCATTTCCTCTGCACCTTGATTGTGTCCTCCTACTTCCTCTCTCTGCCAGGAAGTCCCACCTAAACCTTCTGCCTAGCTATTGGCTGTTCAGCTCTTTATTAAACCAACCACAGCAATACATCACACAGTGTACAAAATATCCCATAACAGCACAGGATACCCAGCTTTGCAGTCACAGTGACAGAATAAGCCAGAGGATACAGTGAAAACACTAGGTCTTATTTTCCTCACAGCTCAAAGGGAGGAGGGCTTATTTTGGCTCGGGGGCTAATGGTATGGTCTATCAGCAAGGAAGGTGTGGTGATGGGAGCATAAATCTGCTCGGTATGCCTCTTGGTAGATCAGAGAGCAGTGAATTCCTGGGTGATTCTCTAGTCATGTTGACAATGACAACTAACCATCTCATCAGGTCGCTGGGGTTGGTGTCACACTGCTAGCATTCATTAGTAAAAAGAACTGGTGTCCCTGGGCCTCTACCTGAGAGTCTGGCTATCACTTCTGTCTGTTCTCCCAGCCACACGTGGTCTTGGATGGCGCTAAAATAGATAGGCGGTGGAAGATGGTGGTTGGAGCAGGTGGCACTCCAGTGAAGCTGATTTTGTGTGACTTGTCATCTATGCATGGTTGGGACAATTTAGTGATGAAGGTTTGAGTCATACAATCTCTTAGAAATGGTCCTCCTGCACCCACGCTTCCTTAGTATCCTCCAGAAGTTCCCCGTGTCACCACAGCGGACCTGTCCCATTGGCCTCAGTGTCCTATCTGGAGCAAATGGGCATTTCTTTGTCTTCCAGGAAGAGTAACGCAGCACTCAGTATTCAGATTCTTTCTTGAGAATCCCCAGAGCGTCTAGCTAAAGGAGAAAACAGAAACAACCTTGACATGGGAAATCTAGGGTCCCTTGCTCTCATTCTGCATCTTAAGCAGCAGGTGGGCTGTGCTATCCTCTGGACTTCCTTATGGGACCTGTGCATGCAGTGGACTCCCCAGATTTTATACTGAGTCATGTGCACTCTTTCTCCATCAAACAGACACACTGAGTCCTTCTGTGGAGGACAGACAGACAACCACACATGGTAAGGTTTTCTCACTTTCCTTGAATGCACGCCTTGTCTGTCAGGGCCCATTTCTGTTGTGTTGGATGCATCAGCGCCTAATGGTCTGATTCTCCCAAACACGCCCCTATGGCATTCTTCCTGTATCCATCCACAGCTAGAACGAAATGGAGGGAAAGCCATCTAAAATGCTGGCAGTGGCTTCTTCAGTCCGTCTTCAGCATCTGCTTTAGCTTCATTTTGCTGCTGTGGAAAAAAAAATCCCTAGTGAGAGCAACTTAGGGGAGACAGGGGTTGTTTTCAGAGCAGCTCACAGCCCATCACCGCGGAGAAATCAAGGCAGGAGCTTGAAGAAGCCAGACACATCCACAGTCAAGAGCAGAGAGACGGAGTGCAGGCATGATGTCTGCTTAGCTTACTTTCTCTTTGCTCTTGCACCATCCAGGGCTCAAACCCAGGAACCGGTGAGGTGCCTCCTTTTAGGCCTACTCTTCTCAGATCAATTAACACACAAAAAGGACAGCCTCCCACAGGAAAACTCAGGGGGAACAATGTAGACAACTCCTTACTGAGACTCTTTTCATGCAGCTGTAGACTGTGTCACATTGACAGTTAAAACCAACAGTCACATTTTCCTTTCCGTGTCCCTCGCAGCCAGAAAAGGGTGTTTCTCCTTTGTGCATGCCAGAGCACCCCCCCCCCACCAAGCATCTCCCATTCTTTGTGTAACAGAAATGTAGAATCAGTCTTGCCAAGTCTGGCTCAGACACTCACAGAACTGTCAAAACTATCCTATTTCTAGGGACTCAAAATGAATTTTCCTAGTTGAAGCTGAAAATCAACTCTTTCTTTGCATGCTTTTCTGATGTAATTATTTAAATCCTCTTACAAGAAAATGGAGGCTTTTTATCAGAACGGAGGAGAGCATGTACTTTGAAATGCAAATGGAAAAGAACACCAACACTTTTCAATAAAGTAGACACTGAAGTACAGTGGTAATGAAGACACCATTTTTATTCTGTTATGCTGTTATTGTTAGTCTTAGGAACATAGGCAGCTCTGGATATAAACTTGGGGAGCCAAGCATGTTATCTGTCACGTCCTCCTGGTGGCTGTCCGTGACTCTACAAAACTAATATTGGCTGATGTTTGGTTTTGTGTTAACAATCCCCCCAGAAAAGTAAAATTGGGGGGCTGGAGGATGACTCAGTGGCTGAAGTATTTGCTGCACGAACACAGTACCCAAGTTCGACTCCCTAGCCCCTGGGTGAGAATCTGGGAGTGGCAGCAGTCTCTGTAACCTCAGAGGTGGAAGGCAGGCAGGAAGATCCCATGGAATTGCTAGCCTGCCTGTCCAGCCAATAGGGGAAGCTCCAGGTTGACTGTGAGACCCTGCCTCAAAAAAATAATAAAGCCATACAAGAAACTCAGTATCAACCTATGACCTCCGTATGTGTCGACATGGGCACCCACGAGTGTATTCCTGGGCGTGCCCATTTTCACATACACCACTCCCATCCATCACCCCAAACATAAGTGAAAAAAAAAACTGGGGAAGCTGGGGGCACCTTAATGGGGACCTAGTTTCCCACAGCAAAATGCAGAACCTTTGTATAGACAGCCGTCCTGCCAATCAGCCAATCAGGGAAGCAATGTTGCCCTTTCTATACAAAAATGGCCTTTGTTGTCTAATCATGCCATGAACCGCGAAGGCTCTCTAAGGGCCTTCATAGTCAGGTTCACATTTCCAAGGTCTCTTACGACAGGCGACTTACCTCTCTAGATTTGCCTCTTCCTGCCCTCCTCACATGCCAACAAGCAAGGTCAACCCAACAGGCTGAGTCCCACGCGGGCCCATGCTTAGCATCCTTCCCTTTATAGTACTTAGATTTCATCCGTCCCTCTTGGCTTAGTGTACTTGCTTCTTGTCCCCCAAAATATTCCCTAGCTAAGCAACTTCTGTCTTGTGTGCATTTTGGGGGGGGGGGGAAAGGGGAGTGTTTGTTAGCATCGTGTGAGTCTCAGAGTTAAAAAAAAAAGTCCCCAAAACAGAGCAACGGACATTCCACAGGCTTCAGCCCATCTAAGACTGGCAGAAAAATTATAGTCTCTTGCTCGGTACGTGTGTGTGTGTGTGTGTGTGTGTGTGTGTGTGATCTATGTGGCCCAGGAGCTATGATGAGCAGGAAGATGCAGATGTCTAAACACCCAAGACAGTTTCAGATAACAATGGTCCCTTCAGAAGGGCAGCTGCATAGGTCAAAGCAACAGAATCTAAGTAGCAAGGATTGGCTTTTGTTATGTCTGGGAATATAGCTCCAGGATTGGTAACATCCTGGAGGATCAACTCAGGGGTATGAAGGAGGATGGTGTTCTCAGGGACCCACGCAACGGGACTATGGGATTTTCTGAGAGTGGACATCAGAGTTGGGCAGAAGTCTCTGAGCCATGGGAGGTTGGGAGGATGAAGGAACGGTTCTAGGTCAGGACAGATGACAGCAGGCAGCAGGGAGGGCGGTGAGCGAGCTCGGAAGACTTGGAACATTAGAGCCTCAGGGCTCTCAGCATTCAGGCTTTCTGCATACAGCCCAGAGGACTTGCATACACAGTCCTGGGGAAGGTCAGTTGTGTGTCACTTCAGGAAGTGATGCCCAGGATGGAAAGGCTTAGTCCTACTCAACAGCCCTGGAGACTGGCCTGCTTCTTCATCGTCTGGTCTCAGGGCAGGAAAAGCATCCTGACGGCAACTCAGCAAAGCTAGCTCAGTATTTGGTAGTTTCTGTTTGACCTTGCTTGGGGTTTGTGTTATCATTTTTCTCCCCCGTTGGAGGAAGCGTTTAAAGTAAAGGCCAGGCATGTGAATCGGATTGATGCGGGTAAATTGGTGGCTGATCAAATTAAGATCATTTCTTCCCTCTCTTCTCCTCTGGGAGCCTGGATAAGCTGCAATGATACATCCAAGAAAGTGTTAGACAATTACTGCGATCAAGCTTTAAAAAATCACGCTCTTTGAGGTCAAAGGCGCATAGCCGCTTCACTGCCGGGGACCCACACTTTGGTTAAGCTGCGGTCATGTGGAGGGGGAAGTGCCCAACGTGGCTTCTCCTTCTTTAGCGCTGACCCTTGACATGTGTGGTGCTGGCTGCTGGATGCAGCCCTGGCTGGGTATGGTTTACTGATGGCTGTATCTTTCCCACGTGGCCCCTCTCGAGTACTTGGGCTTCCTCACATAATGGCGTCTCCATTCTAGTGGGGTGTGTTCAGAAAGGAGGGCATGGAAAAGTGGCCAGTCCTCCAGCATCTAGACTTGATGGGGGAGGTCCTTCCGTACATGTGTTTCTCTTATTGGTTGATGAATAAGATACTGGCTAATAGAGGCAGGAAGACAGGCCCGACTAGGAGGTGGGGAGAATTCTGGGAAAGGTAGGCAGGGATTGCCATGTAGTTGACAAAGGAGTAGGAGACCCAGACATTCTTGGAAATATATTGATTAATAGAAATGGCTTAATAGTTAAGACAGAGCTAACCAGTAAGAAGGCCCAGCCACCGGCCAACAGTTTTATAAACAATATAGCATCTCTGTGTGTTCATTTGGGGCTGACGCTGCTGGCCCAGGCTGGGAGAAAAACCAGCAACCCAAGACTCACCTTTACCATGTCCTGTTGGGGGTAGACGTGGGACCAGCTGATTGGAGAAGAGGAGGAATGAATGCTACTCAGCCTGAGAGTGGCTTGGGGCACGCCCAGAGGTCACCAGTCTTCCCCTCCCTTATACAAGGTGTGCCCATCCTTTTCTTAACTAAGTATTGTGCTTTCGAATAGGAGTGAACAGGCCCAGCAGTGGGTAGGACCCTTGGGTACTGCTTTATGGTGTGGTGTGGCTCCTTGGGGGAGGGGTGGGGGAGGGTGAAGCCATGTAAACTGCAGCATTAGTTATTTGTTTCATTGTTGTAACAATGTGGCAAGAGGAGCCTAAGGAAGTGTCTGTTTTAGCCCAGAGTTGCAGGGAATTGTCTTGTGATGGAGGTAGGCCCTTGAGGCAACTGTCCCATTGCACCCACGCTCAGGAAGCACAAGGAAGTGCGTGCCTGTGCCCAGCTCACTCTCTCCTCCACGCAGTTGGGGACCCCGGCTGTGGAACGGTACCATCCACACTTAGGGTGGGTCTTCCTAGCTCGATTAACTCAATGCAGAGAATGCCTCAACAGACATGTGCAGAAATCTGTTTCCATGGTGACCTTAATTCCCATCAAGTTGACTCTCAGGATTAACCACGCCATCTGCCCTGCACACAGTGTCTCCCATGACAGCAGGATGTAAGAGATGAATAAAGTATAATAAGGGGGTCCACCAATGAGAGCAGGATGTGAGGCATGAAGTTAAGTGTAGTAAGTTTTCACTAGTTGCCCTGAAATGTAGCCAGGATGTAGGTTTCCAGTTTTATTTATTAAATTTTTATCAGGTTCTAGCGCTGCCTTGAGATTGGCTCTTTGCTGAACTTTGAACTGACGTTCATTTTGCTTGCACACACACACACAAGCACGCACACACGCACATACACACACAAAGAATCTGAACTCAAATCTGTGTGGTCATCTCAGCCTCAATCCTCCTCTAAAGAGCTAGAAACCTAGAGATAGCGTTTCCCTTTGGGTTGTTCTTACCACCCTGCTATGTCAAAGCAGCTTCTGCATAACATTACAGACTTCCTGTCTCCCACATTACACAACCCTATCCAAAGGGCAGCTGTTCCTGCACAGCAGGCACCTCTAGACTTTGAGCTGGGAGTCAGTGTTACAGCACATGTCCCCTGATCTAAGACTGGTCTGAGGCACTGTTTGAAGTCATCCTGGGGTCTTACAGTTACATCTGATCTTTTCCCTGAGACTGCATCTGTCTGTCTGTCTGTCGTGCAGCAGCCTGAGTGTAGGTCTGCTGTGAGGATGGCTCTTCTGAAAGGTTCCGTTGGGCTCTTTCTTCATGGTGTGAACAGACTCCAGTGGTCATTGCCCCCCCCCCCCCCCGTGTCTCTCCTTTGCTCCGCCATAGCAACGCAGCGATACAACTCTATTGCAGGTTTTCTTTTCCAAGATACACCACGGAATGGAATCTCCAGGTTGCAGTGACTCAGAAACCTTGGACTGTCCTGCTTTTCTTTTTATTGTCATGGCAACCAGGTGCAGCCAGCTCCCAGGACTTAGCCCGGGCTCGTCCTGTTTGTAACACTTATGACTTGGCCAGGGAGAGGACAGGTGCGCTACAGGCAGTGCTCAGTGTCTAAGGGAGCATAGTTAGGAAGGTCAGGGAGTGACCACCCTCAGGGAAAAACACTGGACCTTACAACCCTGCCGTAGGCAGACTAATTTTCCATCTTGCCTCTGTCCTGTGTTTGGGCCACTAGTTTCTTGGGCAGCCTGAGTCTCCGCTGCTTGCACAGCTCCCTCTGCTGGATGTTCATGGTCCTGCCTCTCTCCTAAGCATGCTCACTTTCCTGCTGCAAGGTCTACCACCTTCCTGCCCCAGTGAAGCAGCTGTGAGGTTCACATGTATGTAGGCAGAAGGAGTGTGGGAGAGCCTAGGTTGCCAAATTAAGGAACCCAAGCCACTAGCCTTCCTGTTTAATACCAGGGACAAACAAATTGGGGGAAAGAATCAAGGAAGCAATTCCATTCTTACCAGCCACAAACACTGCCAGCACCTGGGAATAAACTTCACTAATGAAACAAACAAATGGCTACAATGAAAACTTTAAAGTGCTTGATGAGGGCCTGGAGAGATGACTCAATGGGTAAGAGCACTTGTTGCTCCTGCAGAAGACTTGGATTCTGTTTCCAGCATCTACGTGGTAGCTCACGGCCACCTGCCACTCCAGGGCCAGGAGGTCCAGCAGTCACTCACTCTTAGGGTACCAGTCACTCCCCTGGCACAGATACATACATGTAGGCAAAACACTGGCACACGAGAAATAATGATGAAAAAAATCAAAGAACACTCTAGAAGATGGAAAGGTGAAAAGACCTTCCCCGATCAGGGGTCAGAGGAATTAAAACTGTGAAAATGGCGATTGTAACAAAAACAATCTGCAAATTCAATGAAATCCTGTTTAAAAAAATCCAGGGCCATTCTTCACAGACACAGAAAAAAATCTTAAATTTCTTATAGAGCACAAAAGACTTAGGATAGCCAAAGCATCCTGTACACAAAGAATACAGTGGGGGGCATATCACCATAGCTCATTTCAAGTTACTCTATGGAGACACAGCAATCGAAGAAGCATGGTATCTTGGCATGGTGGTGCCCACCCTTAATCCTAGCACTCGGGAGGCAGAGGCAGGTGAATCACAGTGAGTTCAAGGCCAGCGTGGTCTGCAGAGTGAGTTCCAGGACAGCCAGGGCTACATGGTGAAGCCTTATACTAAGGAGAGAGAGAGAGAGAGAGAGAGAGAGAGAGAGAGAGAGAGAGAGAGAGAGAGAGAGAGAGATATGGGGGAGCAAAAAGGGACATACAGATCAATGGAATAGAGCAGAGGACCCATATATAAATCCATGCCACTATAGCCACCTGATTTTTTGACAAAGATATCTGAAACTGGAGAAAAGACATCACTGCCAGCAAATGGTTCTGGGAAGACCAGACGTCAACACGTAAAAGAATAGTGCTGTCATTATTTGTCATCTGCATAACACTCAAATAGAAATGGTTCAAGAACTTCAGCATGAACCCTGCCATTTTGAAACTGCTAGAGTAAAAACTAGGGGGAAACCCTTCCACCCGTGGACCAAGATAAGATCTAGCAGTGTGGGAAATAAGACAACTGATACATGGATCTCAAGAAACTAAAAAGCTAAGAAGCCCTGCAACCAAATGAAGTGTTTTGTGTAGGACAAGATATAAGAACCTAATTTCAGAGGTGCCACTGATACGGTAGTGGCAGAGCTGTGTGGGGTGAACAATGGAGTTTTGAAAATGCATATGAGGCTCACTCCATGGGAGGGAGCTCACGCCCAGTACTATGGATCTGGTCAAAAAACCCATGGCTAGGGAAGACATTGGCTCCAGGAGCCAGCCTATTACGCTTATTTTACCAAGTGGTCCTACGATTCTTGAATATTTATGTCAGACTAGTGTTATCCTCAGTTTTGATCCAAGAGGTTTGTCTTCACAGAAAGCATCAGTCAGTCCAGAAACTCACGGTTGGTGACAATGTTGAGAACCAGTGACTATGCACGCTCAACCTTACACAGGACACCCATATTATCCCCTCCAAGGCTTAGAGAGCTTGGAAGAGGGAGGAGAAACACCTTAGGAGCTGACCGATGGAGAGAAGGGACACGAGATACTCCGACATGTACATGGAGCTGACCGATGGAGAGAAGGGACACGAGATACTCCGACATGTACATGGAGCTGACGGATAGCGAGAAGGGACACGAGATACTCCGACATGTACATGGAGCTGACCGATGGAGAGAAGGGACACGAGATACTCCGACATGTACATGGAGCTGACGGATGGAGAGAAGGGACACGAGATACTCCGACATGTACATGGAGCTGACGGATGGCGAGAAGGGACACGAGATACTCCAACATGTACATGGAGCTGACGGATGGAGAGAAGGGACACGAGATACTCCGACATGTACATGGAGCTGACGGATGGAGAGAAGGGACACGAGATACTCCAACATGTACATGGAGCTGACGGATGGAGAGAAGGGACACGAGATACTCCGACATGTACATGGAGCTGACGGATGGAGAGAAGGGACACGAGATACTCCAACATGTACATGGAGATGACGGATGGCGAGAAGGGACACGAGATACTCCGACATGTACATGGAGCTGACGGATGGCGAGAAGGGACACGAGATACTCCAACATGTACATGGAGCTGACCGATGGAGAGAAGGGACACGAGATACTCCGACATGTACATGGAGCTGACGGATGGAGAGAAGGGACATGAGATACTCCGACATGTACATGGAGCTGACAGATGGCGAGAAGGGACACGAAATACTCTGACATGTACATGACATGGCCGGGACATGCATGAACTCGAAATAGCTACAGTTGCCTGCACAAGACTGAGCCCCGAAACGTTTGCTCATAGATGGGGGAGAGGGATCACGGGACCCCCTCTCAACCAGTGGGTGAATGGCAGGGGAGGGCTGCTGGGGGAGAGGAAATCACTGTCACCGCAGATGTAGACACTTATGAGTTGTCCACGATAGGGCAGAGATCCTTTACGCTCAAACAGGAATGGCCTTCATTAAACCCGGTGGATCACAAAAGCAAGAAATGAGCATGGGGTGGGGCTTGTTGGGATACAAAAGAGTAAAGGAATGAGCGAGACAAGAATGTATCATACACAAGTATGAAATTGTCAAAGGCGAGATTAATAAAAGTAATTTTAAAACAGTAGAGAGCAATTGAGAAAGGCAGGGACACAGACCTCTGAGCTCTACACCGAAATGCATGCTGAACATACCTGGACAGACACACACGTGTACATCTCTCTCTCTCTCTCTCAATCTGGCTTTGACATTTTTTTTGTATAACTCAAAATTAGCTCTACCCTGATAAGATAGACATCATGCTCTTTAAAGAAGATTATAATGGAGTTTTGGTTGGTGGAGTAAACTTAGTGCTAGTAAATTTTTGTACAGATCAATTAATTTAGTGCAACGAACTAATTAGCCACTTGTGTCTGCCTGCCTAAAGCAGGACAGCTAAAATAGGAAGATGACATGCAATTCCCGAGTTACACCACTGAGTGGAGCCATTTCCACAGCAAAGATACAACAATGGCAAAATGGGGATTATGTTTCCTAGTAACATGGTTGGTCTCCAAACATCTGGCCCACAGGCTCCCGAGGCCCACCAAATGAATGACTAACTTAGGGAGCAATACAGGGAGCTCAAAGTCAAGAAGGTGGCCTTCCCCCAAGTAGCACCAACATAGCACAAATGTCTGCCGAAAGAAGATGGGAGTGATTGGCTCTGAGTGTTTTTCTTTTTTAACACGGGGGAGTGTTAAGGGGGAACATAACAGCAGTCCTGTAGGATGGCGGTATCAGGGATACAGTCGAAGTCTCAAGGCCAGCTGTGGTGATGAGTAGCCCAGACACTTCTCAGCAGAAAAAGGCTTTGCAGTTACATTTCAGAGCATGTCTTGGGCTGTCTAGAAGTTTTGTTTCTCTCTTTATCGTTCCTTTTTGCAGCTGTTTCGAGCGCTGAAGTTTTACTATATTTTTCTTCCATAAGAACATTTTTATTTTAATTACGTGTGTGGGTGTTTGGTCTCCATGCATGTTGTGAAACATGTGTGTGCAGTACCCATGGAGGCATCAGATCCCAGGAACTGGAGTGACAGACTCTTGAGAGCCAACTTGCGGGTTCTAGGAGTCAAACTTGTGTCCTCTGGAGGAGCAGCCAGTACTCTTTTTTTTTTTTTTTTAATTTAGGAACTATCTCATTTCCCCCCTTTCCTCTTTCTCCTATCCTCCCATGCTCCCCACTGATCCCCCCAACCCACCCCCAACCCGCTCCCCAAGGATAGTGAGGCCCTCCATGGGGGAATCATCAAAGTCTGTCACATCATTTGGGGGAGGGCCTAGGCCCTCCTCCGTATGTCTGGGCTTAAATAGTATCCCTCCACAGGGAATGGGTTCCCGAAGTCCATTTGTGCACCACTGTTAGAGGTCCCATAGACTGCCCAGGCCTCCTAGCTGGCACCCACATTCAGAGGGCTTGGTTCTGTCCAATGCTGGTTCCCTGTGCTCTCAGTAGGTCAGGTCAGCTGTTTCTGTGGGTTTCTCCAGCACGCAGCCATTACTCTTAACCTCTAGCCACCTGCTGTATTTTATCGGTTTTAATGACACATCAAATTAGATGACTCAGATGTCCCCTGATTGAAAGGTTTCACAGAGACATCCACATTGCCTACTGGCTTATAGCAGTGTTTCCCATATTAAAATGGTTTCATTTGTCAGCCACCACAGAAACTACCAACGATGGGTAAATGAAAGGAGTCATTTTTAACCCCAGGAGACGTCCTCCTCAGTTCTGAGAAAGGGCATCAACGGTGGAGCCCAAGCGGCCACCTCACAGCCCCCGGAGAGAGAGAGGCTCATGACCTCTGCTCATCACCTACCAGGGTGTTCACTTTTTAATTTTCTTCTTGGCTCAAAAACAGCATCGAAAGAGTGGTAATTTAGAAAAATGGACTTAGGGAGACAGTCTCCTGTGCCAAGGGAAGTGAGGGAGTCCGATTCCATTACCCTGTGAGTCAGTTTTGCCTGTTACTGTAAAAGAGGTTGTTATGAAACTCGTCAAATGTTACTTCAGAGGAAAGCCAGTGTTTGTGATCTGCTCAGAAAACAAATTAGTCAAGACACATCACAACCGGTCCTGGCTTCACCGGCCCCATGGAAGACTCTTGCGGCTAAAGTGTGTGTCGGTTATCTGCTGTTTACATAGCCGCCTTCCCGAACCTTCTCCCACACTTCTTTCGGTTCAGAAAAACAGACACCATCTGGAACTGAGGCCAAGGCTGAATGGCACGAGGAAAGCAGCCTGCCTTTCCACGAGTTTGACTTAGCTCAGAAGGGGACTGAGCAGCCAGGCGGAGGGACAGCCTGGGCACAGAGGAACCTTGGAGACTGAGCAGCCAGGCGGAGGGACAGCCTGGGCACAGAGGAACCTTGGAGACTGAGGGCCAGACATAGACAGCAGGGTCCCCAGAAGGCGAAGGGTTGGTACACAGCGCCGAGAATCACAATGGAGAATCACATTTTCCAGCAAGTTCCAGAGGCTTGGGGTCCTAGGAGGAGTTGTGACGAGGCTGCCCAGAGCAGGACCTGCATGCACACACCAGACAGACTGGGTCGCCGTGGGTGAAGCTGTGGAGGTCATGACCCTCAGTAGGTCAGGGGGTGGAAAGCATAGGCCTGTCTGTAAGGACAATGGACAAGAGAACTTTTTTTCCTGTGCTTAAATCTCTGGACATCTGTGCCGGGGAGATAGGCCCAGCCTGTAAAGTGTTTGCTTGCTGACTCCAACCTGAGTCAGAGTCCTAGAGCCCACATAAAAAATGCCGTGGGTTGGTGTGTGGACTTGGGAGGTGGAGGCATCTGGAGACCTGGTGCCCACTGGCCTGAAAGCCTAGCACACGCTGTGAGCTTCATAGCTTCAGGGCAACGGGAGAACGGACTCGAAATAAAAGCAAACGAATAATAAGCAAACAAACACACAGCAAGGAGCATGGGTCCCGAAGAATGATACGAAAGGTTAAGTTCTACGCGTATACACACTAGCGTGCAAATCCAAACGCGTGTGCCCACAAGAACAGTTGTGCCCCCACATACAATTAGACAAACAAGTGGCACGCTCCCCCAAGAGGGGCGCCTGTGGGTCAGGAAGAGGGGAGGGGATTGGGCAGAAACCTTGGTGGCTGTGCTGTAAGACTCACCCTTGCTTTCCTGTTAACCGTGGCCTAGGGAAGCCCCGGAAGCTTCTTCCCTTCCCACCACTTCCCACCCTTTCCATCCTTTCAGCCGGCTGGACACTCAACCTATGTGTCCCAAAACCCAGGCCTGGGGGAGGAGCTGGGGGAGGGGTGGAGAGACCCCCCCCCCCCGCACACGTGGACCGCAGCGCAGCATCTCTGAGGCTGTGTTCTGGGCCCATGAGAATCTGTATCGGTGTCTGTGGGTGAGCCTGAGAATCTGTGGGGAGGGAGGGGGAGGGCGCCTGTCAGCCTCATACAAGCGCATTCTGCATAGAGAGGCGGCTAATCTCGGTTGTCTTTACAGGACTGGGATGCACATGGCAGTTACTTAAATGTGTCTCTGGGTGTTTGCAGGGGATGTTAACTACGGGAGGACATGTGCCCTGCACGCTGGCAGCGCCACCCCACAGGCTGGGGTGTTACAAGGGAAAGGAGAAGACCCTGGAAACTGAAGGTAGGTCCTCCTCTTCCCCTCCTCCTCCCCTCCTCTTCCTCCTCCTCTTTCTCTTCCTCTCTCCTCTTTCACAGTCATGCTGTGAGCTGTTTTGCTCTGCCACAGCCTCCCAAAGAGAAATCTCTGAGACTGGAATAAACTCCGTCCCTAAATTTATTAATTAGACTAGTGAGAAAGGCAACACGTGTGCCACATGGATTTGAGGGTAGAAATGATGTTCCTTTGGAAGCTTGATACTTGGAGATGCTGGGGAGCCTGCCACCAATCCATGTTCATTTGCTTGTCTGCTTTTCAGACAGAGTCTCAGGTAGCCCAGGCTGGCCCTTGACTTGCTACGTGGCTGGGGATAAGCTCGGAGTTCCGACCTTTCTGCCTCTACTTCCTAAATGCTGGGATTATAGACATATGCTATCACAGTTGGTTGGCTTATGATCCCAGCACTTTTTGTTTCTCAGTAGAAGTGGCACCAGGTTAAGCGCTGTCACTGCAGGATACACATGTGAGACTCTACAATTGTTAGTCCAACTGTACCGTACCACGGTGTATTTACATCTAAAACTCGCATGTGCAATCCTTAGCCAAGTAGAAACAATAAAAGACTTGTGGAGCTTTCACTTCTAAGAAGACTCATGCAGATATCTTAGAAACGACTCCTGGGCTGGAGAGATGGTTCAGCAGTTGAGAGCACTGGCTGCTCTTCCAGAGGATCTGGGTTCAATTCCCAGCACCCACATGGCAGCTCCCAGCTGCCTGTAACTCCAGTTCCAGGGAATCTGTCACCTTCACACAGACATGCATGCACGCAGAACAAACACCAATGCACAGAAAAAAACAAAAACAAAAACAAAACAATCCCAGCCTGGGCTCCAGGGTCCTCTCAGCTGTGCCTGAGGGCACGAGCTTTGCATGTGCCATTGTTGTAGTGAACACCACTGTGCGCTGTCATCATAGTGAACACCACTGTGTGCTGTCATCATAGTGAACACCACTGTGTGCTGTCATCATAGTGAACACCACTGTGTGCTGCCCTCATAGTGAACACCACTGTGTGCTGTCATCATAGTGAACACCACTGTGTGCTGTCATCATAGTGAACACCACTGTGTGCTGTCATCATAGTGAACACCACTGTGTGCTGCCATCATAGTGAACACCACTGTGTGCTGCCCTCATAGTGAACACCACTGTGTGCTGCCCTCATAGTGAACACCACTGTGTGCTGCCCTCATAGTGAACACCACTGTGTGCTGTCATCATAGTGAACACCACTGTGTGCTGTCATCATAGTGAACACCACTGTGTGCTGTCATCATAGTGAACACCACTGTGTGCTGTCATCATAGTGAACACCACTGTGTGCTGTCATCATAGTGAACACCACTGTGTGCTGTCATCATAGTGAACACCACTGTGTGCTGTCATCATAGTGAACACCACTGTGTGCTGTCATCATAGTGAACACCACTGTGTGCTGTCATCATAGTGAACACCACTGTGTGCTGTCATCATAGTGAACACCACTGTGTGCTGTCATCATAGTGAACACCACTGTGTGCTGTCATCATAGTGAACACCACTGTGTGCTGTCATCATAGTGAACACCACTGTGTGCTGTCATCATAGTGAACACCACTGTGTGCTGTCATCATAGTGAACACCACTGTGTGCTGTCATCATAGTGAACACCACTGTGTGCTGTCATCATAGTGAACACCACTGTGTGCTGCCATCATAGTGAACACCACTGTGTGCTGCCATCATAGTGAACACCACTGTGTGCTGTCATCATAGTGAACACCACTGTGTGCTGTCATCATAGTGAACACCACTGTGTGCTGTCATCATAGTGAACACCACTGTGTGCTGTCATCATAGTGAACACCACTGTGTGCTGTCATCATAGTGAACACCACTGTGTGCTGTCATCATAGTGAACACCACTGTGTGCTGCCATCATAGTGAACACCACTGTGTGCTGTCATCATAGTGAACACCACTGTGTGCTGTCATCATAGTGAACACCACTGTGTGCTGTCATCATAGTGAACACCACTGTGTGCTGTCATCATAGTGAACACCACTGTGTGCTGCCCTCAGGGCGTGCAAGCTCCCAGACTACGATAACTCTCCTGCTAATTTTAGTTTTGTGTGTGTGTGTGTGTGTACGTGTAAGTGCCTGTGAAGGGTGTTGGATCCCCTGGAGCTGGAGTTACAGGTGGTTGTGTGCTGCTTTAGGCAGGAACCGAACTCCAGTCCTCTGGAAAAGCATTGCGAGCTCTTAATGGGTGAGCCATTCTGAAAAATTTTGACAGAGCAAAGACTGACCCCAAGCCTGACCTCTGCCGAGGAAGAACTCTGCCCACGGGTAGCCTTTGGCCTCCAGTTGCCCTCACTAGCTTCTGGGGGCCTCTGCATTTGTCTTGTGTCCAGGAAGCATCCGCCGTCCTGCGAGCTCCTGCATTCTATCGGTTGTTTCTCTGAGGGACACGCAGTACTGACGCTGAGCGTTCTCTAAAACAACACCTCTCACATTTGCTCATTTTGTTTCATGTGTCAGTGCTTTGCTGGCACGGATATGTGTGTGTCTTCCGCCACCTTGGCAAAGTTAGTCAGCTTTCCGGGCCATCAGTTTCATTATGGCAGCAGCTCTTCAAAAATTTCAGTGATTTCAATATAATTACTAAAGCAAAAACAATGGGCTCATTGTTGCAACAACAGCAAAGTGGCTAATCACGGTCCAGGTGGTGAGGGCCATACAACAAGCATTTTTTTTTAAATAAAGAGCTTGAAAAAGCAAGCACATTTTGTACTCTCCGCAGCTAGGTTGCATAAGCTGCATAGGCGCTGAATTCTTGAAGGTGAGCAGGCTTAGCCATTTTTATCTAGCAACATTAGCAGGCACACCTGTCCCTCTGCCTTTTTATTATCTGGCCTTAGAGCAAGTACAGTTACAGAGGGCCCAGTCCCCCTTCTCAGAGCATTGCTTTCTTCTCATGCATTTTCTCCCAAGTGCCAGGGAGGATTGAGGACTTGACCCCCTATGGGTCTTGGTGTGTGACCCACAGGGAGATTGGAGAAGCTATCTACTGAAGGTACCCGATCTTTACGAATGGCCTAGCAGGGCCCGTTTATACTGGAGCATTTGTTACAGGACTGTGTAGGAAGGATTCTGAGGAAGAGCTGGGCTTTGGTACTCCCAGAACTGTGTGCCGTTCCATTAAGTGCTGATGGTGACATGGGCTTGGCTGAGACCCCTCAAGAAAGCTGCTGTGACTCAGCACCTGTGAACAGACACCAAGACTACCCCTCTGAGGGGCCTTCTGGTTCCCTGAGGACCCCTTCCACCTGGTTGCCGAGAGTGACCCGGCTCAGGCACGAAGGGAGAGTCGCCTCCGCTGTCCTGGAGTCTGGAACCTGGAGATTTCAGATCACTGTGGTGTGTGACTTTAGGGGCAGTGGGCTTAGTGGGTTTTAAACCTTAGTGGCAGCAAGGCCTTTTGTTTCAAAGAAATACACCCTGCAAAATGGAATTGGGAGGAGCTGTCAAGGGGACGAGGGAGATCAGTGCCTCTGGGAACCCCGGACCCTCTGAGCCCAGTGGCCCACCGGGAAATTGAAGACCAGCCTGTGCAGGAGACAGGAGGGGACACACTCCAGTGACATTCCCTACAGTTTGCCACAGTGGAAGTGTCTTGGTTTATCTTTCCTATTGTTAGCCATGGTGAGTCACCTCTGGGAATCTTCTGAGGGAACATTTTGTTGTCATTTCTTCCCTGGTGTGTGTGGGGTGTGTGTGTGTGTGTGTGTGTGTGTGTGTGTGTGTGTGTGTGTGTGGGTGTGTGGGTGGGTGGAGGGACAGAGCCCAGGCGTTGGCTGCCCCTGTGTCTGGTCTGGGCTCCACATCTTCTAGCTTCATAGTGTCAGGGAAGGAGCTCATCTCTTCCACCTCTGGTGAAAGGAGACCTCTGTGTGAGCCCCAGCGGCTTTCTAACATGGCTTCCGGAATGAAAGGCGGCAAATCTGGCTTCAGATTTCAAGAGGAGGTTTATTTCTCTCACGTTCTGGAGGACTGCTCCTTTCTGGGCTGAACCGGGTTGCTGCCAGAGCCTCTCCTCCCTCTGGATGCTCCAGGACAGAGCCTGCGCTTGCTTCTCAGAGTGTCTGTCCTCTTAGTGCGGTGTCCGCCACTGCATGCCCCCCTCTGTCCCTGTGGTCACATTCCCTCCCCCATCTATGCGTGTGTCCTGTCACCCATGTCCTCCCTCTTGTAAAGGACTCTGTGATTGCATTTAGGGACCATCTCTCAATCCCCGACCCTTCATCTCTGTGATTGCATTTAGGTACCATCTCTCTGTCCCCGCCCCTTCATTTCCATGCACCTGCAAAGTCTCTGCCTTGTAGGGTGACATCCGACAAGTCGCAGAGATGAAGACATCAGGTATGTGGTGTCATCAATTCATACCACCACCATGCCTCACAAGCCACAGGAGCACACTGTGGTACTGTGTGAAAACGTTTTTCTGCTTTTTCAGATGTTTGTTTTCTTATTTTTTATTTTATATGCATGAGTCTTCTTTTCCCTGCAGCGTACGTATGTGTACCAAGTGTGCGCCTGATGCCAGTTAGAGCCCCAATGAGGGTGTCAGATCGGCTGGAACTGCAGCTAGGGACACAGTTGTAAGCTGCCCTGTCATCCATCTGTAAGAGCAGCAAGAGCTCTTAACCGTGGATCCAGCCCCATGAAAACATTGTGTTGATGACAGCCAGCTAGGATGTTCAGATACTGTTACTGCAATAAAGGCAATATCTCAGCTGCAGAGTTTACGTAACAGAGAAACCGAAAGTGAGCTAAACAACAAAACCAAGTTCTTCTGCTTGTCAGATTGGAGACACTCACTCATTCACTGAGGTTGGCTGAGCACCTACTGTGTCCAGGGGCTTTTTTTTTATAAGCACTGTTCAGGTCCATTGGTAGGATAGTAGGTAGGGACCCTTGGCTGCGTGGAATTTATGTCCAAGTCCATCTGGGAGGTAAGGTTGGATTTTAAACAGTAGACACGGCAAGGATAAGAGTTGAGAATCCATCAGCGAGGACACTGGGCAACAATTCCCAGGGAGAGAGCAGTTGAGGAGGGAAGCGACTGGCCATTCTCGCAGTCGCTGAGCATTTCAGGCAGTCAGCTGGCTGGATGACAATGTGGTACAAAGTTGAGAGAGGCCGCGGTGATGACTGGGTGAAGTGCCGAGGGACAGGGACTCTTTCTCTCTGAACTCAGGTCCTTGTGCGGTGCCTATGCAGCAAGCACTCTCCCGGCCGGCCAAGCTGTCTCCGAGCTCCTCAGCAGTTTGCAGCATGTTTCTGTTGTTGTCCTGTCTCGGTTGCTCTGAGCTCAAGAGCCTGAAGTTAAACAAATGCCAGTAAAGTTGGACCCAGGATGAAGCTACCGGAAGTGACAGAGACCACAGGGAGCCACATCCTGCAGAACAGCTTGTGCAGATCTGCGGTCCGAGCGCTCCGCGGGGTGCAGACCTGGGCATCTGGGTTGGCCAGCTTTAAAAGCAGCATTGAAAACCCAGAATTTCCCTGGGTTAGTCTCAATTCTAACATGGCAGTGGCAGCTTATTTAGTGCAACTTGGGTCAAACGAAACACATCACGAGCTAGATTTCATCTTATAGGCAGCCCGCCAACTTTTCACCTGATGTTTTATGAGATGAATGTGATACCAAGCCCAGAGTCTGCCTGGCTTCCGTGGTCTGAGGCATCCTGGATGTTAGATTTCATGTGTTGGACATTGGTTCCCCTACTCCCCACTTTGGGAGGTGATTGGATCATGGGAATGGTTTATTTGTGTGGGTCAGTAGATTAATAGGTTATCAAGGAGAGGTTATAATAGGTTATTAATAGGTTACCATTTTATTTAATCACATATTGCAAAGCTGAAGGAAAAGCATATTTCAAAACTCTTTTTTTTTGAGATTTTCGTGTTTCACAGAGTGAAGATATAAATGAAAATGTCATGCAAATTGCAAAGCACTTCTATAAACGCTGGTTGTGGCTTCCATTGTGGTTGCGGGAACACGACTTGCTGTTATTGTCAGAATTAAGTGTGGTTTAAGCCTAGAAACCCACTGCAATCACTTTTGGTGTTTCCTTGTATTAGTGAATGATTACAGAGTGAGGAAATAGTAACCTCAAGTTGTGACTGCTTTGAACCTCAGGCCCGGTCTACTTGTGACCCTTGACTGTGTGGCTCACATAGCCACTCCACACCAGTGTCTACAAGAGTCCCCTTGAAATTAGGTGGGGCTGTGGCTTGCTTTGGCCAACAAAACGTATGCTGTTCCCTAGAGATTCACCTACGTGGACAAGTCTCCATGCTCCTGCTCCTGCTGTGGGAACGTTACTGCAGAGCAGTTGTTGCATGCTATCTGAGCCATGCCAGAGGATGTCACCCTGCAAAGTGGCCCTCACCTCTAGGAGCCATATCATGTCACTAAGATCTGGGGGGGGGTATTCATTTCCATGAATCGATGCCTCCTGTGTGGACAGACAAAAACTACGCACATGTGAGCGTATGCCGTGAAATCATTAGTTATTGGTGGGGCACCTCATGCCACAGAAAGAATGCTGCAGGCTTTCTGGGTAGGCTGGGTTTTCCCCCACTGGTCTCATGGCTTGTTAGCCTCGTGACCTTCGGGACACAATTCCCTTGTTTGTGAGGTGGGGAAGCAATGGCCAGGAAGAAACAGCTTCCCTTGGCTAAAACCTGCAGGTGATGTGGGACGCGGCTCCTATACTGTGTGCAGGGCATAGAAATCAATACACTAGGGGAAGGCGGGCGGGTTCCTGAGGTACAGAGCACAGCAAGGGAATGCAGTGTCCTTCTACAGGCTGCGAGAGCAGATCCCGAAGTAAACAGATGCACACACACCCTGTAAGAAGCTTGGCACTCCTGCAGGAGAAGGCTGGCGTTTCTGCAGGGCTGGGGGAGAAGGGCTGGTGTTTCTGCAGGGCTGGGGGAGAAGGGCTGGTGTTTCTGCAGGGCTGGGGGAGAAGGGCTGGCGTTTCTGCAGGGCTGGGGGAGAAGGGCTGGTGTTTCTTCAGGGCTCGGGGAGAAGGGTTGGTCTTTGTGCAGGGCTGGGGGAGAAGGGCTAGCACTTCTGCAGGGCTGGGGAGAAGGGTTGGTGTTTCTGCAGGGCTGGGGGAGAAGGGTTGGTGTTTCTGCAGGGCTGGGGGAGAAGGGTTGGCATTTCTGTAGGGCTGGGGGAGAAGAGCTGGTCTTTGTGCAGGGCTGGGGGAGAAGAGCTGGTCTTTGTGCAGGGCTGGGGAGAAGGGTTGGTGTTTTTGCAGGGCTGGGGGAGAAGGGTTGGCGTTTCTGCAGGGCTGGGGAAGAAGGGCTAGTGTTTCTGCAGGGCTGGGGGAGAAGGGTTGGTGTTTCTGCAGGGCTAGGGGAGAAGGGTTGGTAGTCCCATGGGAACGTGCAGCTGCTCAGAGGGAGCAACCACAGGAAGGTGGGGACGATCAGACAACCTTACACTGAATGTAAGGCTTCATGGATATTCCCTAGGTAGGAAAAGGAAGCTTTTCAATCAGGACAAAAAAAATTATAACAGCACAAAGGTGTGAAGCAGCAAAAGAGATGTGGGGTTAGGTAGAGACTTGAGACATCTGAAAGCAGGGAACACCTTGGGAGGACAGTGAGAAGGGCTGGAAAATTAGGATGAGGTCAGCTGAGTATAACAGCTTTTGAATTTTAAAGCATGCAAATCGCAGCAATTTATAAAGAGTCACTTTAATGTTACTTTTAGGATTGCTTTGGTTTACTCAGTTATTTAACTTTAAATTGCATTTATTTTGGGACACACACGTGTATGTGTGGATCAGAGGGCAGCTCCTGGAAAATACTTATGTTCACCCATGCCATCTTGCTGGAAGTCATTACCGCTACATTCCATATCATACCAATGCTCAAGAGCTAAGGTTAATCACCATCTGATGTTGTTTAGGCTTTCAGTGGGCCACCAGTTAGGCAAGGATGCTGTGAGGACAGGTTATCTTTGCATCGAAAGCCCACTACTCACAGGTATGGTGCGTGAGGGGCATTTAGATAGCCAGGCCTGTAGGCTGGAGCGCACACAGATTCTCAGGGTTCTTGTGTGGTGGCCTAGCTGTGCACAGTCCAGCAGTTGAAACCTCCTTCTCACGACCAAGCCTCAGGAACCATGCAAGACAGTCTCTATCCATCCTGTTGATGATTCTACCCACACATTCCAAGCCTATCTATACTAAAATAGATGTGACAAAGACCCCCTCTCCTCATCAGAGTGAGCAGTGCCTAAGTCCCATTATAGAAGATTTTGTAGGTGAGTTTATTTTACAGATGACTCTGGAAAACATAATCTCCCTGGCACCTTAGCAACCATCGTATACAAGTCGCTTTGTGTTCAGGAAACCTTACTCAGCACGTCGGCTGCGCAGGACTGTGTTCACATGTCTCCACACTGACCTGAAGCAAGGACAGTTATCCAGGCTGGCAGATGCTGTCTTGGGCTCTAGACCTACTTCCCTGAGGATGACCCAAGCCTGGAGACAGTATTGCTGTTGGGACCCAGTCAGCACAAAGCTGGCCTTTAGGAATGCTCTCCTCCGAACGCTGGATGTCAGACCAGAGAGTGTCAACAGTTTGTCCATCTTCACGGTTTTCACGGTTAAAGACCAGATCGGTTGTTTCCACACCCCCAACTACCCCCGCACCCCCATGGTCAGCTTGAAACTCTAACAGAATGCTTGGCTAGTTGGTACCACCGATGCTCACAGAAGTGAGAGCAGCCATTCCTTTGGTTTGCTGTAACCGGGAAGCTCTGAAACAGGAGAGGAGGGGTGGGGTGGGGTGAGAGGGCCAGGGGTTAGGCTGGGCTGTTGGGGTGTTGATGGTGCCCTTCCCATCAGAATTACGGTTCTTGGCTAACTCCCAGTCCACTTTGGGCTGTTGTCCACAAAGGAGCGACAGGCAATATTTCACAACCAGGCAGAGCTCCCAACTATTGGCTGACCTAGACTAAACTTGAACGCCCAGAAAACCTCAGCTGTACCTTTAGCATTGGAGGTCTGGATGCAAGATTATCATGCCCAAGACGCTGCCCTTAGGATGCTCCTGCCGTAAGAGAGAGGCTGGCAGCATTGTTTTGTTTGTTTGTTTGTTTTGTTTTTGTCTGCGCTGTCCTGGCTTCTCGAGTGTTTTATTCCTTCTTTGGACAGAAAAGGCTGAGAAGAACATAGCATGCATTCATCTTTGGCCTCAGGAAGCAGGCAGTGATTTTTTTTTTCTTAGCTAATCTGTGTAGAAGCTTAAGGTGTAAGCAAAATGACGCAGCACACGCCGTACGCGTGGATACCAAGACGGTGGTATGCCCATTCAGTCCCGTGGGTGTGCTTGACATTTTATTTTGCCTGCCTTCAGCACACAGGGAGAAGCCACCTACGAGTGCAAGATTCCTTGGTTGTACCTTGAGGTCCTCCATGATTTATTCATCACTTACGAAATCGCCTGCTATAGGTGCAGGCATTGCAGCAACAGGCTGGTGGGATTCCTGTTCAGCCACAAACTGGTCAGGGGGGAGACCAGAGAAATTCACAAAAAGTGTTGGGAAGCTGCACATTGACACAGGTGTTTTCTTTTCTTTTCCTCAGAAGAGACATTTAGCCCACCTATTGGACGGACTTACATTTAGTGCCACTTTACAGAAACACTTCTCTCTCTCTCTCTTTTTTTTTTTAAGTGCATTGAACTTGTAAGCAAACGCTTGGCTTAAATGAGGCTGCTTGGAAGTTTCCAAGTAAGTGAATCCAGATTGAAATACAGGGAGGGTTCCTGATGCCTCCCGGTTTAGTCACCATTGGCAGGGGGGGATATTATCCTTCAGGCATCTAGATATTTTAGGAAGAATGAAATACTAAGCATTTTTTAAAAAGCTGTTTTGAGGTCTGGCAGAACCCCAGATGTGTTTGCTGTTTTCTGTTTAATTTCTGCTGAGCATCTCTCTATTAACTCAGGAATCTAAGTACAGTTCCAGGGCGGCTGCATCTACACAATGTGTTTCTGATTATTTGCATACAATCCAGCGAAGTAGCTTTGGAGGGATTTATTTATTCATTTTTTCCATCTCTTTAATTTTCATTAAAACCTTCATGATTCCCGCCCCCCTTCCCTCCCCATTTCCTTTCTCCGGCTCTAGTTTACTGAATGACCTCTTTGTGGACAATGAAATGTTTGCATTTGGAAGGCTCAGATTTTTGTCAGACTATGGAAATCCCTCAGTAGGACGCAATGTACTCCCCCCCCCAGGAGTGGAAGTTGGGGCTGTATGGAAGCTGGGTTGGGCCTTGGGACTTCCCGCTCCCTGTTTTATCTCTTGAATCCCTTAGGTTGGTAAATTTTTAGGTTAGTAAGGTTAGTGGACGTGTGGCAACTTGAGCACCAGAGCAAAGAAAGGGTCTCCACTCTTACCTACTCCGTGTTTCCAGGCAGAGGCGTCATGGCTACTCCTGAGACCGGCTCCTTTAAGGAGAAACAGCTCCGGGGCAACCCATTGGAGGAATCTGAAATATGCTTCATGGGCCAAGAAAGTTACAGGAAGGCAGGGGGCCGTTTGCATGGCCAGCCTTGAAGTGCTGGGCGGTGGGCTCGTGTGTCTCCTTAATTCTTCCAAATGTCTCTCGACTCCTGCTAGCGTAAGTGCAGTTGCCCTGCTTGTCTGCATTTTGCCACGGCAACAACTTGCCAAGGACAGTTCGGCCCCCAGACTGTTGGGCTGAGGGCACTGGTCCTCCACGGGAAGCCACTGGGAGGGCAGCTGGTAAGCGAGGAACCAGGAATCAGGCAGGACCAAAAGCCTGCAGTTTTGCTGGGCTGGCAGCCTTGTCCGCACCCCCACAGGGTCCGACATTTTCAATTGGTCCCGCCTACTAGTCTAGGGCTTACACAATCCTAGCTGGTTTAGGTGGGTGCATGGATGGGGAGACCAAAACAGACTAAAAAAGACAAGACCGTGGGGACCCAGTGCTTATTCCCTGCCTCAAATGATCAAACCCTGTGAGTTTAAAACAGCCTATTTTCCTCACCCATTGAACACGTCTGCCCCAAAAAAATGTCTCCAGACTGAGTTCTTGCATCATGACTGGTTTGGTTTACATGCCCTTTCTAGATTTAATTTATGATATGCTCTGCCCAGGGCTTAAGCTGTGTTTCCTTCAGCCTTCGGCGATGCAGTTCACTTCAACTTTATAAAGTTAATAACTTGTTTGGCTCCCAGGTTTACTGCCTGGGGTAGATTGGAAGGCTAGAAAAGCAGGGGCAATGCAGTTACATGAAATCCAGCTCAGCAACAGGATCTGGTTTTTATACAGCGGTAACTCCGCAGAGACAGATCTCACACACATTGATGGTCGCCAACTTAATGTGGACAGTTCAATTTTTTTGTGAATCTGTTCACAAGTTTGGGCAGACATCAACAAGGTCCAGTTCTGAGTATTTCATCACCTGAAAAAGAAATCCTTTCTTTCAGCCTCTGTCAACTACTAATCCGTTTCCATGGACAGTTCATATAGAATTATATAATGCATGGCCATTTGTGACCAGATGAGTCAGGACTTTATTCCTTTTGCCAAATGGGGTTCAGCTACATGGTACACTGCATTTGCTAACTTATTAGTTGCTGGTTATCCAGGGACTTGTACAAGTGCTTGTGTGAACATGTGTTTTAACACACCCTTAGGAGTGGCGTTGCTTGGTCATATGGTAATTTTGAATAGCTAGTTTTCCAAAATTGTGTAAATGTTATCAGTCTCCGAAGACAAGGGTTCCCTGACTTCTGTCTATTCCCACAGGCACTTGTCTTTATTTTTGCTGTTGAGTGAGCTTGAGGTGGTGCCTTTGTGGTTTGGTTTACATCTCTCTATGACTGGCAATATTGAGTATATTTTTTTTGTGGGCTTGTAGGGTATCTGCGTGTCTTCAGAGAAATATTCATTCAACTCCTTCACTCATTTCAAAGCTGGCTTACCAGGAGTGGCAGCCAGCGCTTGCCTAAGTTTCAGCATTCGGGAGGCAGAGGCAAGTGGATCTCTGTAAATAATAAGGTCAAGGCCGGCCTGGTCTCCATAGTGAGTTCAAGCCAACCAAAGCTGCACAGGGAGACTAACTAAACAAGCAAGGACACAAGTAATAACAACGACCCTCCCCAGCTTTTTGTCCTTCTATTGCCCAGTTGTTTATGCCATTGAGTTACGTAAGCTCCTTATATGTTCTAGAACTAAGCCCTGTGTTTAGTGCAAATACTATCTCTTGTCCTGTGGATTCTCAGTGGAATCCTTTGAAAGACAAATGCTTATCATATCAACAAAGTCTGATTTATCTATTTTTCTCTGTCACTAGTACTTTTAAGTATCAAATCTAAGAAACCCAGCCCATAACAATCTACTTTGTTGTCTAGTCAAGGTTTTGTAGGGATTTTTGTTGTTATTGTTGTTTCTTGTTTGTTTGTTTCTTTGTTGGAGATAGGGTTTCTCTGTGTAGCCTCGGCAGTCCTGCAACTCACCCCGTAGACCAGGATGGCCTCAAACTCACAGAGATCTCCTGCCTCCAGAGTGCTGGGACTGAAGGTGTGCACCACCACTGCCTGGCTGGTTTTGTAGTTGTAAATCTTATTTCGGGTATTTGATTAGCTTGAGTTCACTTTTGCGTATGCTGCTAAGTGAGTACATAAATATTTGAAATGCATATCCCTGGCGTTCTCCACTGAAAGACTGTTCTTTAGCACCCACGGTACTGAACTCTTGGTTATGCACACAATCTAGGTTCATTCCACCCACTGGTATATCTGTCTTCATGTCAATACCACAGTCTTTTTTTTTCAAAAAATTATTCATTTTAATTTTATGTATATGAGTGTTTGCCTACATGTATGCTCGTGTACGGTGTGGGTGCATGATGTGGGATGTCCTTTTGTCTGCTGCGAATATGTCCAGCTTTTATTGGTTGATGAATAAAGCTGTTTTGGCCTATGGCAGGGCAGAATAGAGCCAGGAGGGAAATACAAACAGAGATACAGAGAGAAAGAAGGCAGAGTCAAGGAGATGCCACGTAGCCACCTGAGAAGTAAGATGCCACAGAATGTATGGCGATACACATATTAATAGAAATGGGTTAATTTATGTGTAAGAGCTAGCTAATAATAAGCCTGAGCCATCAGCCAAACAATTATAGTTAATATTAAGCAGCAGAGTGATTATTTTATAAGTGACTGCGGTACCAGGTAGGATGCATAAACACTTCCGGCTACATTTGCAGTACCAACTTGGGACTCTTGAATTTCTATAGGGCCTGAGAAAGCTTAAGAAAAGGTTCTGAACACAGAGAAACAGAGCTACAATGGGCTTTCTAGTCTCACATTTTCATGCCAGCATCAGCGCAGAGACCTGTCTCCCAACAGCTGCCTGCACCAATGTCATGAGCTAAGCAGCATGGCAGATTGCCACAGTTTTTCAAAGGGGCAGCAGTAGAAAGAGGCTTCTCCCAGCCACTGCCTGCAGGCTTGAGAACACAGCTATGGGCCTAAGAGCACAGCTACATGGTACTTAGTACTGCTTTCCAGAGTTGGGGGGGGGGGGGGGTAAGCATGACTCTCCTTGGTACCCCTGCCATGTTGAAAAGCTGAGTAGGGCAAACCAACAGCTAAAGCAACTACTCTTATACTAGCCATGCCTGCTTAACAATTTAAAGCAGTGGTCACAAAATGACTACAGATGTACCATAAGGACAGATTTAGGCAAAAAAAAGGGCCTCTAAATGGGTCACAGTATGTTTGATAAGTGTGCATGGGCTTGGGAGAGAGAGGATAGAGGATAGGCAGAGTCATAGATAAAGATAAAATTTGAGGATGATAAACTGAGGTCCTTAAAGGGGAGATAGAGTAATAAAAATTATTATGGGCCATGTATATGGACCTCTGGAAAATATGCAGAGTCTGGATTATGTATACTACTGTGGTTTCTTTGAATTTTTTGGCTGTTGATGAGCCAGCTACAGAGAGATATTTGGTTGTGGGGGCTGCTAAGCTAAACCAACATAAAGGTATCTTGACTTCAAAATTTGTGTCTAAGGATATGTTGCTTTCGAAAACAGTTTCGGCCTTTGTTTCCATAGAAGATGAGAAGCTGTGAATTCCTTCCAGGCTGATATGGTTTGGCCAAACAAGACCCCCTAAAAGGTCTCCATGGGAATGATGGCCCAGTTGATCCAATATCCAAAACAGCTTTAAGGCAACTGGCTGAGATGATGCAGCCTCACAGACTACTACAGCCAAGATTTAACCATAATTCTAAATTTTCTCAGGGTCCACTGCACCCAACAATCAGCAGGAAGTAGTATAGAAAACTACATCCAAATTCCCAAAATATTATTTGTAAATGTTTGTTTTCATCCAAAGGGGGGTTGGTTGTAAATGGTTAATGGTCACAATCAATCTCTTTTTTAAAGGAAAAAAAAGGGGGTATATAGAAATGAATACTTTACATTGGTATGGATTTTTGTTTATTGATACAAATTTAAGGTCAATTTTGTTATACTATTTGTATATTGCTACTCTTGTTTAAGGAGTTATGTTTATGCAGCTCATTTAAAATGTAATGTATCATTAAGAAATACAAATTAATAATTATCTATAATAGTCAAACTTATAATGATGTTAGTTAGGTTTTCTAGATATGCAGAGATATATTTCAGATGGATAGGTAATCTTCAAACACTTCAAAGACCTACAGAATATGGCATTTAAAAATGTCTTAAGAACTTAGATTTTTCTTGACAGTGAGACATGTCTGCTCCTGGCAGCACCAGTTATTTCAAGAGAATGATGGGCATCGAAGTAGCTCCTTATGGAGTTTGCCTTCAATATGGCAAGGCTAGCCATTTGGACAAGAAATGGGCTTGCCTGGACTGCTTGACTGTATGCTGTATAAACTGGACATAGAGGACCCACAGGAAAGTGACTGCTGAACTTGCCAAAACAAGGTGGGACAGTCCTTCAGCATTCTTGCTTCATGGAAAAATCTGCCAGACATTCTGCAGGACACAGAGGAAAATGACTGACAAACTGCCAATACAAGTGGACAGTTTCAAATTTCCAGCCAAAGATGGATGGCCCCAATGTTACAGAAGAACTTTGGTTGACTGTCTGGGCAGCCAGATGTCTCTGTCATTTCTAGAGTTTTGGAAGTTGCTTGCAATACACTTCCTGTTTGTTTAGGTAATATTATATCATTCTGGGGTCTTTGATGGAGTTGAGGATGAGGTAGTCTTAATTATAGTTTTCCTTAGCTTTGGTGAAAGACAAATTAGATATGAAACTCTAGACTCTCAAAGATAGGATAGATGCTAAAGTTTTTTCTTTAATTTTGTCAAATACAGACTAAATACTATAATTCTTGCTTGGTGCATGTTCTGTTACATGTAGTTTTACAAAGTTAAAGTTGAAACCTTCCTTTTTAGATAGACAGAAAAGGGGAGACGATGTGGGATGACCTTCTGTATGCTGTGACTATGAGTTGCTTTTACTGGTTGATAAATAAAAATGTTTTGGCCACAGCCATGTGGTGATACAAACTTTGATAAAAATGGGTTAATTTAATTGCGAGAGTTAGTCAATAATATGCCTGAGCCACTGACCGAACAATTATAATTAATGTTAAGCCTCTGATTGTTTATTCGGGACCTGGCGGGCCAGAGAGAAACCTCCATTTACAGGTGCAGTACTTGCAGAGGGCAGCAGAAAGCACTGGATTCTCTGGAGCTGGAGTTCCAGATGCTTGTGAGCTGCCATTTGGGTCCTCCGAAGGAAATCCCAGTCCTCTGTGAGAACAGCCATAACCACTGAGCCATCTCTTCATTCTCAAGTACCACCCGGTCTTCATTACCGTAGTTGAGTAGAACGTTTTCAAATTTAAAACCCTGATCCTTCTGATCTACGACCTGTTTTTGTTTGTTTGTTTGTTTTTGCAACAGTTTAATAAATTCTGAATCTGTTATGAATTTGGGGGAACTTCTTGTCAAATAAGAAGACCGAGGCCCAGATGATGAGGAACAATGTGTTTTAAAAGAATGCTAATATGGAGGGCTCATGTACAAAAACCCCTGTATTTACATTGCCTTAATGAATAAAGTCACAGACAGATGGTTCAGGAGTTTGGAGCATGGGCTGTCCTGGCAGAGGACGAGGTTTTGGTTTCTAGCACCCACACGGCAGCTCAGAATATCTGGAAATCCAGTTTTAGACGTTTTGATTCTCTTTTCTGTCCTCCAGAGGCACCAGGCACATGCACAGTGCACATACATATGTGCGGGCAAACATTCATATACATAAAATAAGAATAACAAGAGACAAAATAATCTTAAAAAAAAAGGAGAGAGGACACCATGATTGTGGAGTGAACATAGTGAATTAGGAGGCATAAATCGTTGAGTGTGTTACATGGGGGAGTCTCCCCCACTGCCTCAGCAAATGCTATGATAACTTGGAACAGCAGTGCATGAATTGTGTGGAGAAGACTGTTGTACTTGAGTTAGGTAACTTGTTCTTAAGATCTCGGCACAGTGGCTCATACACTGCTGCCTATGTATGGCACTAATTATTTTATTATTATTACCAGATGTTGCCTACATGACATGAGGACTCCCAGCACTTGGGAGGCAGAGGCAGGTGAATCTCTAAGTTTAAGGCCAGCCTGGTCTGCAGAGTGTAGGACAGCTAGGGTTATTACAAAGAGAAACCCAGTCTCAAAACCACCACCACCACCACCCTCCAAAAAAAAAAAAAAAAAAAACAGGAGGAGCATGAGGAGAAGGACATTGCTCACGATGTGGAGGGGAGCTGGGACCAAAGCCTGGATAGTTCATTGAACAAAGAACTGGCTCTTCAACTGACAGAACACAATCCAATGCCAAGGTCAGATCTGGGTCTGTGAAACACACCGGTGCCTGTGAAGAGTCGTGCAGATCATGTGTTTGGTGTGTGAGTGGAGGTTGCTGTGGCCGAAGTTGGCACACAGAACCGTTGGTTGTCTTTTCCAGCATGCGCAATGGATGGGTGGAGTCCCCGAGTGGCCAATGGATGATGACGGCAGCGCGCTAGCTGACGGGGTGTGACCTGCGTCTCACAGTTTAGGATAGTCTGCTCTTAGTTTTTGCACAAAGGTGTTGGTAGGCATGGCTCTTAATGAGAATAAAAAAGACTAGAAGATAAAAGTTTTCAAGTGTATAAAGGAATATGACTGGTAGACTACAGAGGTAGAATTTGGAACTTTGGTATCCTGTTTCCCAGGCTGTGTCTGAAGCATCTGCAGCCTTGGGGCTCAAGGGATAGTAAATATCACCGGGAAACTCTGCCTTGGGATGGGGGAGGCTGGTATTCTGAGGCAAGCACCCAGCACCTTTCTCAGAAGTCACTTTTGGGTTATGACTCTCTAGTTGACTGATGGCAACAAAAAGCTGAGCCCAATATCCAGCCCATAATATTCCAAGAGATCTTGGCCTTGACACTCCCAGCTCTTTCAAAGAGTGGTTTGTTGGCTGCCCTAAGTCCTTGACCTCATTAGATTTATGTCTGGAGCCTAGGGGAGCTGGCTAGCATGCTGCAAATTGCTGGGCTGGGCCACATTAATCACAGGCTCCCTCCCAAGGAAACCTTGGGGTAAGAGGAGCCAGGTTGCTTCAGGGCCCACCTCGGGACTGCGGCTCCTTTTGGTACCACAGCCTCTGGTTTTTAGAAAAAAAAAATAAAGGTCAAAATTAAGGGTGGTTCATAGTCATTGTCAGAAAAAAAAGGTTAAAAATACTAGGAAAGGAAATACAAACACTGATAGGTTATGGAACATTGGATTAGACTTAATCTGAACTGCAACTCATTCATTTCTGCCATCAAAGTCTCTTACATGTGTGACACTCAGGAGACCTCGCTCTTTCAGGCCTCTCTTGACTCACACCATCAAGCCTTGTACGAACCACCTTTGCTCCTTGATTTCTTCATAAGGGAACCGGGGAACAGAGATCCTGCTCTGCCTGAGCCTATGGGGGTTCAGTTCATAGCACAGGCACCAGATGCTCCCTTCTCCAGATGTTTCCAATATCTAGATCTCAGGACTGGGAAAAGGATAAAAAGGGGGAGAGCAGGGAAGTTACTGAGGGCTCGGCTATTCTATGCTGGCAGTTCTCCATCATGGGGGCGTTTGTGTCTATTTTGGTGCCTCCTGAAGTGTCTTAAGTTTAATTCTACACACCCCTCTATTTTACCACCTTCCTTTATTTCTAAGGCAATATGGAGCAAAGGCTGCCAAGGGTCATTTTGTCCTTAAACTAAGGTGGTTTGGTTGCTGCTGAGCTACACTTTTAATGCAGAGAGGAGAAACCTGACTGTGTTAGCCGTCTGTTACTATGGCAAAGGCTTGTGTTAGCTGCCTGTTACTGTAGCAAATATTCAACACAATGGGTTTATAAAGAGAAAAGGAGCCAGGAGGTGGTGGCGCACGCCTTTAATCCCAGCACTCGGGAGGCGGAGGCAGGCGGATCTCTGTGAGTTCGAGGCTGGGCTGGACCAACAGCCTCCAAAACAATACAGAGAAACCCTGTCTCGTAAAAAAAAAACAAAAAAACAAAAAAAAAAAGAGAGAGAAAAGGTTTGAAATAACTCCAGAGACTTTTGTTGTGATAGAGCAACATAGTTACCACATGGTGGCTGGGAAACAAAACCCAGAAAAGCAGGTAAAGGAATGGCGTGACCACGATTGTGACATATACCTGCTAGGGTTGCCCAAAATATGTGAACATCATTCCCCAAGCCGCTCCATTTTTCACAGGCTTGATCAAAAATATAATTCTGAAGGTCAGGTGGCTGGGGGCTGATAGGAGGACCCAGGGGCTTGGTCACCCATTGGCATGAGCAGAAGTGTAGTTCCGGCCCCTGGGATAATCTTAGGGCCCTTTAGACCTTCCAGGAGAAACTTGAAGTCTAAATGAGTAGGCTCCAGGCCGTTTCCTAGAGCAGAGGCCAATACCCAGGATGGTGTCCACCCTTACTGAAGAGCCCAAGACTCCACTCCAGTGCTGTTCTGGCCTGACCATTGCTGTCCTAGACTGACCCCTCTTGCACTAATCTCCTACTTCCAGATTAGTTTTGGATTAGCCTGGTCTTTGCGAGCTACTGATCTGTGTTGACTGGAGGTGGCAATAAAAGCTTAATTACGATGGAGGGGATAGTGAAACTGAATCAAGTTAGTGGGTATTCACTGAGCACCTACTGTGTGCAAGGCTGTATGTACATCCCCAACTCCTGTTCCAAGAAAACGCAGGCAAATATTTGGAAAAGGTCGCATTGCCAGCATATGAGTGCTTTCTTACAGAGAGTGGAATTTGTTTTCATTCACTGAGTGCTGGGCCTCTTACTTGTGTCGCATCCAACAACCCCGATGCTGTCTCTCCTTCCTTAATGCTTATTATTTTTCAGTCATGTATATGCATGTATGTTTAATGTGTGGGTATATGCACGTGAGTGCAAATACCTGTGGAGTCCACAAGGGGGCATGAGAACCCTCAGAGCAATTGTGAGTTGCCTTATATGGGTACTGGGAACTGAGCTTGGATGCTTTGCCTGAGCTGTGCGTGTTCTTAACTGCTAATTCATCTCTACAGCTCATTTTACTGAACATAAGGGCAATGAGGTGTCTTTCCCAAAGACCATGTGGCTAATAAGTAACAGTACTGAGACACGTGCAAGTCTCAGCTGGTCGCAACACGTTAGTTGAGGCCCCTCGGCTGAAACGTTTCAAGTTTTAGTTTTCGAATTTGGAAATATTTCACAGATTTTTTTTTTACCAGTTGAATGTCACAACTTAAAAATGCACAACTTGAAATGCTCTATATAGGGGACACTTTTGACACCACAACAAAACTCACACGTTTTAGATTTGGGAAGACTCTGGGTTTGCTTTTTTTTTTAACTATATTGTATTTCTGAGTATCAGGACTGCCCAGTCCAAGCCTCTTCTGTGTGAGAAATAAGCCATAAGGCCACGCCTAGAGCCTCCATGGCACCTTCCTGTGCAGCATTTCTGTGACCATGTCCACCAGGTCAAACATTTCTCAGCCCCTCAGAGGCTGGCAGCTCTGGAGAAGCCCTGAGCACATCCCAGCTCCATGAAGAGAAGGGCAGGGCGTTCTGCCTTTCAGAGGTGTGATCCCTGTCCCCCACCAAAACTTTCTTTCTTGATGCTAAAATGGTGGTGGTGGTGGGGTTTAGGCCTTGCTATCCTGAACCATGCATTGAAAGGGCAGATTCAAAGGCCTTCAACCTACTTGGTTCTCAGTTCAGTTAGGCCCAGCGAGAAGCCACCCTGTGAAACACTGGCCCTCACTAAATTTTGAAGACGGGCTTTGCTGCTCTCTGTGTCTCAGCTGTCAACATATTCAGAGCTTTCGTCCCCCTCTCTGTCTCTCCGGCTCCGATAGACATTGCATAAGGAAAGGACGGAAAGTGCACCAGGATTTCAGTCAAAAGTTCCACGGGGCCCGCAATAACACACGCAGGAAATCTGTTTAGCAGATCTGTTTGGGGGCAGTGAAATCAAGTAAAGGAACAGGGTTTTTTTTTCCAATTCAGTGTCTCTTCCGGGAACTGGTCATCAGAGAGACGTTATGGTAAAGGGAGGGTGATGTGTTTTCCTGTGAAGGCTGGTTTTCTTCCCTCTTCCTGCTGGGGGCTGTGGTGGGCTTTTTCCCCCGATAACAGGACACCAGCTGCAAGGTCCTTGATTCCTAGTCTGGCCTTTTCCCTAATTCTATTCCCAAAAGGGTTCTTGTGGGATGCTGCCAGCCTCTCAGCCAGCCCATGTTATCTGTGCAGCCTTGACTGACCACGCAGGGTCTCTTTCTCCAAAGCGAAGAGACAATTGGCTTGTCTTAAGGACACTGATTTTAACCGAGTAACTTAGACGGGGATTTGGCCCCAGTGGCTGCTGGAATATGTCTGTGTTTTGCTTCTGGTCCCTGAAGCGACAGGCAAAACCTCTGAAAAGTCGACAGCCGTGGTGAACGAGAATATCCTGGAATATTATGAACTAGCACAAGGTTGAAGTGTCAGGGAAATGTAGGGCAGAAAACTCAAAGCCAAAGCAGGCTTGGAAGGGTCCTTGCCAAAGCCTCTGGTGGTTCGGGGACCCACCGACCGTCAACCAGCTTCAGTTGCTCAGGTGCAAGTGGGTTTGACGAGGATGCAACCCTGCAGAGTGAGACATTACGGAAGGGCAGGCCAGCCGGTGGCACAGATGATTGTGTTTTCACAGAGTGGTGGGGCCCATGGCCTATGTGGGTCTACTAAGGGAAGGGAGAGAAGTAACAGGTATGTATTCAGGTGCCTGGATGGACTAGGGGGTAGGGGGGCATGCAGGTCAAGGTGAGTCAAATGGCAAGAGGTGGTCAGAAAGGTATCTCCAGGCCTCGGCGAAGTCCTGGCCGTGAACCCGGGGAGCGGCTGTCTGTGAAGGACTAGAGGAGACTAGCGTCATTTGTGTCTCCTGGATACAAATGAAAGCTGAGCCAGACAACCATAAAATCCATCACCACCACCACTGATGGGAGATGTTATCCTGTATATGTTTCTGTTATTGGCTGATGAGTAAAACTCCACGTGGCTAGTGGTCAGGCGGGAAAGATAGGTGGGGTCACTAGACAAAGAGAATTCTGGGAGGTGTAGGCAGAGAGGAGTCGTCATGTGAGCCCGGGGAAGAGAGGACGTAGGTCAGGCATTCTCCAGTAAGACAAGAGCACGCAGAAACGCACAGATTAGTAGTTGTGGGTTAACAATTAAGACAGAGCTAGCCAAGAAGAAACCCAAGCTATCGGCCAACAGTTTCATAGTTAACACAGCGTCCATACACTTATGTGGGGCTGACGTGGCCGTGGGACCAGGCTGGCGGGAAAGAGTGCTGGCTGTACACCACATTCACAGGAATGCACCTAAATCAAAACAACCCAAGGGACGTCAAGGATAAAAAGAATGGGAAAGTTACGGTCAAAGAGAGTGAAGTGTGCCATTGTAGGTGTGAGAGAGGAAGGCGCCAGAGAAAAGTTGCCACCCTGACAGTCCCTAGAGAAGGTGGGTCCTTCTGCTCTCATCCGTGCAGAAGGGAGACACACGGAGGTCAGAGTATGTAAGAAAAAAAAAACCCAGAAACATTCGCGGTCACAGTGGGGGGGGGGACGTTGTGAGCTCATGCTAGGGTGGGTAAGATTCACAAACCAGCCACTACCCCCCTTTTTTTTTTTAAGATGGATGAATTCAGTACTCAACGGCTGAGTGTCTTGCCTGAACGTCTGTCTGTGCATCGCGTGGGCCATGCCCACAGAGGCCAGAAAAAGGATGTTGGTTCCTAAAGGTCGTTGTGAGCTGCCATGTACGTGCTGGGGATGGAACGGAGCGAAGAAAAACCGCCACAGTAATTTAACTGGGCTCCCTGTCTTCTGATCTTGATCCGTCACCGCTTGTGTGTAAGATAGATGCCCCAGTGTCTTAGGCTCCCATCTACGGGTCTCCAGCTCTAAGTCAATCTCCAGACAGGCTTGGCATCTTCCTCCGACTCCTCATACATTGCTTTGTGCTTTGAAGGCCATCCCCATTCCAGGACTCTCATTTCATTTCCTCCCTTTCCAAGTTTTGGCCAGACTAATTTTGGATCTTAAAAAAAATGCACGCTGTGTTTTTTTTTTTAATCTCACGGCTTCGTTCGTATTTTCATTTATTTTGGATCTTCCCTGCCACACTGCACACGTGTCCTGCTTCCTGTTTTCAGATGCTCCACGCAGCTTCAGAACATGTCTAGGCTAGAGGCTAGTCACTTAGCTTCTTTTTTGTTTCATCTAACATGGACTATTTTGACCTGTGCAATGGACACTTGATATGGGTGGTGGTGGATTTGTCTTTAGAGGGACACAGACTAGAGATGATTTTCCAGAATCCCGTATCTCAGGGACTTGGCATTGTGGCGTTGGATAGGATGCAGATAGTTAACATATATGCACTCCAGATTTTTGTCTCCAAGGCAAAGGGCAGAACAGCACCCTGCCCTCTTTTCCACCCCTTTGGTTTTTTTATGTTAATAGTACTTTATTATATTCAACCATGTGCACAGATTATGAGTGTTTAGCAAGTGTGTGTCCTGATTTACACGCAAGACAGTTCTGTGACTTTGGACAACATGATCCTTCAGGTGAGCTAATACTTCAAGTCTCCCAGCTCCAGGCTGTGGCTGTCCTGCTCTATCACTATAAATTAGTCTTTGATGCGTAAGAACTTAGGACTAAATGAAGCTTGCATGGGTGTTCTTTGCTTACACATTAGCTAATTCAGGGTATTTCAAAATTCATGTCACGTTGTATATATTCATACTCTATTGTTTTAAAATAAAAATGTGTGTGTGTGTGTGTGTGTGTGTGTGTGTGTGTGTGTGTGTGTGTGTGTATTAGGAAATGGCAGGTGCTCACAGAGGCCAGAGAGGGCACAGGATCCCCTGGAGCTGGAGTTACAGGCAGCCGTGAGATGCCTGAAGTGGGTGCTGGGAACTGAACTGGGCCATTTGCTAGAGCAGTGCTCCATCTCAATCACCGAGCATCTCTCCAGTCTATTGTGTTTTTTTATTGCTCAATGTTATTTCATTTCACACAGATATACCACAGCTTACCCATAGTCCTACTAAGGGTGTTGGAATGTTGCCAATTTTTTTCTTACTCTGAATAAAATGGTTATTTATGTACAGAACTTTTTGGTGACTAAGTCATGTATCAGTTTCTCTTGGGCTTTGTCAAGTAGCATCATGCTGTTCCAGGATCATAGATTCAAGTTAATCAGAAAACTGATTACAAAGTTTCAAACATGAGTAGCACCCTAGAGTTCACCACACTGTTGCTAACACTTAATTGACTCAGCTTTAATTTTAGTCCCTGTGTTGGATGTGTAGCTGTGGCATTGCTTTGTATTTCCCTGGTAACTAGTGATGTTGAACATATTTTCATATTTTTATGACAATTTAAATACTTTTTTAAAAATGAAGTATCTGTCCAAGTCTTTAACAAATTTCCCCTGAGTTATTTGAATTTTGAGTGTTTAATTTCCCTTTGAAAACTCTGAATATGCTTCAGGTAAGAGCCAATTATATGCCTAAATTCCCATGAACTTTCAAATTCAAAGCCTATCTGTCTTTGTTTTTGTTTTCAGACAGGGTCTTACTATATTGTCCTGGCTGGGTTAGAAATCACTTTATAGACCAGACTGGCCATTGTCTCCTAAGTGCAGAGATAAAAGGTATGTTCTGCTATGTCCAGTTCAAATTTAATATCTTAATCAATTTAATCAACTATTGATCTCAGTAAATCTCACTTTACAGAATAAGAAACCCAAGTCCAGGTATACCTTAAACCTCCCTTACAGCTGGAACTCCCCATCCTGAAGTACCAGCCCTCTATGTGGGAGACAACGTCGAAGGAAGACCTCTGTGAGAGGGCACACCAAACTGTTGAACTTGGTCCTGACTTTGAAAAGATGGTATTAAACAAAAAAAACCCTTTTCTTTATGCTTGCCATGCAAGCCACCAACACTGCAGAACTCAATGGTTTTGCCTCATACTCGGTTATGTGTGTGCCGTGCAACCGTAGCCATGACACATTTCTACAGTGCGGTCTGGAGTCGTCACCCCATCCCGACTCCTTCCAGAAGCAAGAAGCCACCTGCGTGCTTCTGTCGCTGTAGATGAACTCGTCCTGGATTTTCATAGGGATGAAACGATGTGATCTTTGGTCTCCTGGGATTGGCTTCCACTTATCCTAGCTGTGCTTAACGCCTTTGGCGAAAGATCGTGTGCAATTGGCAAGACCCCAATCCCGTGCTTCCTGAGCTCTTCCCACTCTGTCTGTCCCCTCACCTCCGTGGGGGTAGGTGTCAATCAGCTCCAGAGAGGAGCAGGGCGTCTGCTAGTCCTAGGTCTTGTTTTTGTGGAGTGTAGGATCCTTGTTATCTTTTTCTTTTCAGTATACTAAAAATTTTAATTAAACCTAACAACCCCACGTCTTTGCAGGGCCAAGTATCATATGGAGAACACACATGCAACCATCAAATCAGGGTAACTGGCATGTCTGTCCCATCAAGCTTTATTTCGGCCTCCGTCAAAAACCAAGCACCCTAACAGGGGGCCCTCACTCTCCTTTCTTGACTCCAGCATGAAGTATGAAGCATTCAGGAGACTCAGAGGCAACAAAGAGCTCAGAGGGAATAAACCGTCTTCCGAAGCTGTTGGACTGAGGCCGAAGGCTGTAAAGACTTGTTTATTGTGTTAAGTTAGCTCCTGAGATTTAGACCTGTTTACCCCAGCAACTAATCTTGTTTGCTTAGACTACGAATACGCTAAAAACACTCTTTGAAAGCCTGTGGCTGCTCTAACTGTGAATTGTGTTTTAAAGCAGTGTGTTGAATGGGCCACTTTCCTGGACTGGAGAAAAACTTCAGTTCTTCTCAGATAAGACCATGTCACACAGACAGATCTTTCCTAGCTTTAGACTTTAAGCACATGTAAGGAGTCAGAGAGGGTGTTCTTTTTGTTTTAAATTTCATACGTGTGTGGATGTGTCTGTGTGTGGATGTGTGCAGGGGCATGCACGTGTGTGTGCAGGTGCCCAGAAAGATGTCCCCTGGATATGGGTGCTGGGAGAAGAACCCAGGTCCTCTGGAAGAGCAAACAGTACATGCTCTTACCCTCTGAGGCACCTCTCCAGGCCCCATGCAGGCCATCCTTAAGGAATAAATCACACACACACCCCAAAACATTTACAAACATTCCTAGAAGAAATTCCTCAAGCTTCCCGGTCATTGGCCATCTTATTCTGATCTCCCAGAACACAGGGGCTCCACAGGAAGCCCCAGAACAGCACTGTGTGCAGTGTAGGGCACTGTGTGAATTATAAAAATCTGTGCTGTTCTAAAGATCAAAACGTCTTACCCATCTGGGATATATAAATCCCATCACAGGATTTATGAAGGGGTTATCTTGAATTATGTGCTGGGTGTTGGGTTTGGCACGTAATAAATATAAATGATCCTCTCAGGACAGTAGATTAGCATCCAGGGGAGAGGAAAAAAGCCAGGCGTCTGTGGAATTTAAATGGGGAGACGTCCTATCCCGCAGGGAGGACAGAGCGCCCAACCCTGGGAAATGAAGAAGAATCCGTGTTTTCAAGCCTGGTGTGATCTCCTCCCAGAAGGGGGAAGAGCTGGTTTATCTTCCCGTGGCTCAGAGCCCAAGCTGTGCAAGTTTGGCTCTCTGGAATCAATCTGTTCTCGATCTTTCCACAAAAGGGTCTGTTTGCTGTGCGTCAGATGAGTCGCACCAGCGTGACTTGTTGGAGACCCTCTATTCGTGCCACACCCTCCCAAACGGCTCACAGCTTCTTCATCTAGACAACTCCTTCAGCTGCCTCTAAACTGGGGATACTCAGCAAGGGGCTATGCAAAGGCGTACTGCCACCTCTGACGCCAGCACACTTCAGCGGCTGCCACGCGCAAAGCTGCTTGACCCACCGGGTGAGATTCAAGAGTGTGAAGCCACCGTTCATTCTCTTTGGGTAGACCTAAACTCCGTGAAATAGGGAACAAACTCACAGGGGAGCCCAGAGTCAGCAGGAGACGACCTAGAGACAAGGCGCACGTGTGAGGGAAGACAGAGTTTTACCAGGAGTTCCGGTGCGGCTGTAGATTCTGATGCACGCAAAGATCACGTGTGACGCTAACCGTGGTTCTTACTAAGGAGCGCGCATGCGTGCGTATGTGCGTGCGTGCGTGTGTGTGTGTGTGTGTGTGTGTGTGTGCGCGCGCGTAGATATTCACAGGAGGTGCTTCAAAGCCAACTTACCTCAACACACGTGGTTTAAGTTTTACCAGAAGCTTTTCCTAGTCTCTTCCCTCTTTCAGGGTTATGATGCTTTACACGGCACACAAGAACCGTCAAGAACACAAAAGGCGTGGTAGGACTGTAGATGGGCTCCTAATTGTGTACTTACAAATACTGACCTGGACACCTTGAACTTCTCAGTCTTCTCAGTGTTTTCCAACACCCGCGTGGCAGCTCACACTCATGGGTGAGTTCAGTTCCAGAGGATCCGGCACCTTCTTCGGGCCTCTGCAGACACTGCATACAGATGACGCACAGAACAATGTGCAGGCACACACTCATGCACATAAAAATAAAATAACCCTTAAGACAACAAAGCAGTGAACACACGCAGCTAAGAGGGGCTCGGCTATCATTGGACAGTCTTAAGTCCTTTAGGGCATCAGAAAGGCTTGTCAGTACTCACTCCATGTTCTACACTCACCCTGTCTTCTAGTCTTTATCCCCCTCCCACCACATTGTCTAGTTTGTCTTTGGGGCTATCTCAAGAATCCACGGTTCCTCCTGTGGGCAGGGCGGCCGTATGTGGCAGATCCTGTCAGAGAGACTTTACTAAAACGTAGGGCCTATGAGAGGCCACTGACTCAGGTCTGACAACTGGGGAACCTGCAGAAGACCAAACCAGACTCCCTTAATATAGGTGACCATGGCATGACTGGGACAATATATGAGGCCACTGGCAGTGGGTTCAAGACCTAACTCTAATGCACAAGCTGGTTTAGTGGAGCCCATTCTGTATGGAGAGATACCTTGCCCAACCTAGACACAGGGGTGTGGGTGGTAGAGCGGTGCTTTGGTCCTGCCTCAACGAGATGATGGGACAGACTTAGTAGACTTCCTACGGGAGGCCTTGCCCTCTCCTGGCTAGCAAAGCCCTCCATGTCTAGACTGCTTTACCCTGGGGTGAGAATGCTCAGTACGGGGGCTCCTCTCTCCCAGAATGCGAGTTTGGTTGAAACTCCAAGCACACATCACACGAGAGCTTCATTTCCATGAGATTTCTTCAAGGCACGAAAGAGGCTTTGCTTAGCAAGAAGCAGCCTTTAAGTTCAATGCAGTCTGGGGGGAGGGTCACTTTGTTTTGGTTCTTATCTGTGAGGCGAAGAGTGGTAGACTATCCTGGGGTAATGCAAAGCATGGGGCTTCTAGTGGCTGTTGAATCTGGGCTGGAGTATGTGTCCAAGAGTTTTTGGATTTTAAAATGAACAAGGCCTCAGACTAAAACAGGAAAGCTTACAAACCAGCTTACCCAGGACAGACAAAGCCACACACCTGGCGGCATCTGGGACCATTTTTCTGCATTTGTGTGTTCTCCCTTCTCTTTCATTAAAACTAAAATTTTATTTATTTATATTTGTGTGTGTATGGATATTCTGTCTGCATGTGTGTTTGTGTACCATTTGTGTGCCTGGTCTCCACAGAGGCTGGAGGATGGCATTGTGATGGGGGGATATGTAGGATAAAGCCTTTTCCTTGCCAGCCACTTGGTTTTTCCCCACCAGTCAGTCACCTGGGCTCTGCCACGTTGTAGTCCCCAAATAACACACAAGACTCTGTATTAATTATGAAGCTGTTAGCCTTGCTTGTTTTATACTGGCTAGCTCTGACTTAAGTATTTACCCCATAATTGTTATGCTAAGTATTTCTCTTACCGGAGAAAAGGTCTGGACTTCTTATCCCTATGGCAGTTACATCTTGACTCCTTGTGTTTCTCCTTCCCAGAATCCTCCTCGACTCCTAGTCCTGCCTATCTTGCTTCCCTATTGGCCAACAGTACTTTATTGACATATACACAGGATTTTCCCCATCAGGGATATCCTTCTGTATTTGTTTGTCTTACAGGTTGATGAATAAAGCACTGTTTGGCCAATAGAGGCAGGAAGATAGGCGGAACTAAGAGATGAGAATTAAGGGAAAGGTAGGCAGGTCTGGACCCTTCTCCGGTAAGATAAGACCATGTGGAAATATTTAGATTAGTAGAAATGAGTTAATAATTAAGACAGAGCTAGCCAACAAGAAGCCTTAGTCATCAGCCAACTTATAATGAATACAAGTCTTTATGTATTTATTTGGGGTAAAGCCGGTGGGACCTGGTAGGACAGAAAACTCCGGCAACAGGCATTGCATTTCCTGGAACTGGAGTTATAGATGGCTGTGAGCTGCCATGTGGGTGCTGGGAATCGAGCCTGGGTCCTCTGGAAGGACAGCCATTGCTCCTGACCCCTGAGCCATCTCTCCAGGTCCCATTCTTCTGTTTCTGAACACAGTATGACCTCAGCACGTGCAGTATATCCAATCAGTGCTTTGGGCTGGGTCCTCCAATCCTCTGAATTGTGGCATTACAGCTGAGCGCTAGCGGGGCGGCGGGTAGTGAGGAGGTGCTTGGTCCATTTAGTTCACTTGAAACAACTTTGCATCAGTCTGAACTTCATTCCAGGGTTTCACTTAAGAAATCCAACTGAAAACTCAGCAGCGTGTCGAGGTTGGTGATTTCCGCCTGAAACCAGACGTGAGGGCCAGTGGTGAATCTGGAGGACACGGGTCGTGTTTGGCAGCCAGAGCCAAATCCATCTGGAAGAGGCTGTTCTTTTCCAGGAAACAGAATGCGCAGCGACACCCTAAATAAAGCCTGAGGTGAAATGGGGCTTGCTTCCTTGTGACACGAGCCCCGCCGCTGGTTTCCTATGTCCTACAGATGTGAGACCAAGTGCTTAAAAACGTTTAAAGCCGATGAATTATTAGCTACACACAAGCACACAGGGATCCCGAGCCTGCCCAGTAGGTGGGTATGTCTTCTCTCAGTTTTCCTCTATGGACTTGGTCGGCTGTGTGACTCACAAGATGGCACCAGCTTTAACAACGCTTGCGTGGATTTTGGCATGTAAAACATTCAGAACAGGACCTTGAGTGGAGGTAGGTGGCGCAGACACTTCACCTCCGATGAAGGTCCGATGCTTACTTTACTACCCGTTTTCCATCAAGTCTCTGGGATCAGGATTGGCCGTCACCGGTAAGAATTGTCATAGCAGCTCGTAAGTACTGAACATGTTCAGGATGTGAGGACTCTGTTTCACTATTCCCGTTGCTAGCAGATGCCACCGAGGAACATGGGACTGGGTGCTGGTACTGCTTCTGGTGGGAACCCTTCGGACTCCTCCGGAAACCCCACCCTGTAAGTCCACATGCGCCTTTCTCTCCACCATGGAGGCGATTTCACATTGTTTCCGGGCTTTTCAAAAGGAGGAAACGGAACCTCAGAGAAGATGGGTCTCCTGGCAATGCAGCTCGGCTGGCCTGGAGAAGAGCCGGGTGTGGGTCTTGCGATCTGTGCTTTTCCACGTGTAGCACACGGCCCGCATGTTAGGACCCTCTGGGACCTAAGATGGGGCTGGAAACTCTCCCTCTATATGTGAGAAGTGCAGGGCTAAGAGGGGCAGGGCTGGTTGCCCCAGGTCGGGATGGGGTGAGAACCACAGCCCATGCATTGGTGGCGGGAGTTGCATATGGGGGAGAAAGCTGAGAGTTCGCTTACTCCCCTTCATTTTTTAAAAAAATTTCTGGCTGCACGGCGTAAATAGGATAAGATCTGGAGTGGACCCACCCTCCTGGCTCCAAAGTATCACATTCCTGCACTACTTACTGATGGATGTTTTCTCCCGGACAGGAACACAAGCTGCGGGAGACTGTGCTTACATTTTTTCTCTTATCTCAGACTCCCTTTGGTCTCACTCCTCTGTATGTACCGTTAGCTAAGCATCACCATTCGGGTCTTCCCATGGTCCGTATAACTGACCCTTCACCTACTCCCAACCTCTTCACTCTCCTTTCCATAAGATGCGTGGGTTATGTCTGAAAGCCTGCTCATGTAATTCCCTCGCTCCTGGTGAACACTGAGATGTCTCCCTATCCTTCCTGATCCACACTGAGACATCTCTCCCATCCTTCCTGGTGCACACTGAGATGTCTCCCCCATTATTTAACTTGCTGGGGATCATTATTGTGATTTTTCCCTCCCTTCATGAAAACACTTTTATCATGAAATCTCTCAACCCCATCCTCATCTTTCCCCTCCTAATAGCAAGCGTTTTACTGTCAGTTTATAGAAGGTTGAAGAAACACCGACTTTAGGTTCTTAATAACACAGAAAACATTTTCTTTCTCCAAGCCTCAGAAAAGTATTTTGAGGCATTTTCTTAAAAAAAAAAGAAAAAAACAGAACAAAGAAAAATTGCAATAGCCAAGTTCCTTGGCTCTTGCTGTTTCCTTTCAGGCTCTAAATGGTAACCAGACATGAACTTAAGTTCCGTGGTCCCTGGGGCTGCCTTCCCCTTCCCCTTTCTCGAGGTTCATTATTTTCTCCAAATTAAAGCATTCTGGTTGGAATGAGAGGTTATAAAGACACAGGGCAGCAGGGAGTTCCCATTGCTCAGAGGGGTCACATCTCAGGGAAGCCTTCGTTGCCAGTCTCTGATACGATTAATTGTCTGAAAGGAGCAATGGTTTTATAGTTAGATGAGATCAGTTTTAAAAGGAAGTCTTCCCACATTGCCTGCGATAGTGGGGTTGTATCAGAGTTTCTTAGGATGTCTTAGAGACTCGCATGTCTAAACATGGAACCATGCTCCCACGCTGAGGTTTGAGGGCTGCAGGACAGAGCAGAAGCCAACTGATCCCTGCTTTTCTCAGACCTGCCGAGAAAGTGGACGTGACAGATATTAACACTCAGGAAGGCAAAGTGAACTTCGGTACCCCCTGACAGGTGTGCGGGAAGAGGAGATGCGTACCACTTCTTAGGGGCATGTGCCGTGCACGGCGTGTGCAGAAGCCACGGGATGTGGGAGGGATTAGCATGTGCATGAGGAGAAATGAAGAAGAGATGGGGTTCTGAGTATGGGATGGGGAATGGCGGGAGGGCAGTGGGAGCCAATGGCAGGCCAGAACAGGAGATCCCCTCCCTCTTTATCCCCAGAGCTAAGGGTTTGGTTGACACTGAGCAATGACCCGATGACCCCTGCATTCTAAAGGACACCCTCTGTTCCAGTGCAGACAAAAGAGTTTCTTTCAGAGCAGCAGAACGGGATAATTCTAACATTCACCGTCTCTTATGTAGCATAGGCCTTGGCCTTCTCTCTATAGTAGTGAGCCGTCCCTGTCCTCTGAGAACCCAGCCTGTGAGTTGAGGACGGAGCCTAAGCAGGCACATGGAGAGAAGGGTCCAGTCCCCGTGAGGGCGAGTGCGGTGAGAAACATCGGTAGTCAAACAAGAGTGAGCAAACACTCTGGGGCGGGGCCTTTGTAATAGGATCCCGTTAACTATCGGGGAAAACCTCTTACAGGAGGTGTGGGTGTCCAGCCTAGATCCAAGCCCATTTGCCTTGGGAGCTCTTCCCATTCCTGCCCTCAGACACGACGGTTTCGGGGAATCCTTCTCCTGCCCACTGTTCCCCTTGGCCTCTGTGTTTCTGTTGAGCAGTTGGACTCAAGAGAACTTTCAGGAACACCTAGTGCAACTCCCTTGTTTTATAGACAATGACCCACAAGCCCAGAAAGGTTCTGCTTTCCCTACTGGAAGCTGTCCCAGGGTCCTGGTCAGTTTTCAGACTTCCGCCCCCTCCTTCTCCCCCTCCCCTTCCCCCCCTGCTCTCCCTCACCCCTGCTTTGGCCCCTCCATCTGTGCCGTGCTCCGGGAACACTGCTCCCTGAGCACTTTCATCCCTGGATTTATGGAGACTCCACATACCTGCAGAAAAATGATTAATAATCCTTTTTATTTCCTGGCATCTCCTAATGCAAAAAGTCTTGGACAGCAACCAATTTAATTTAGACTCTAGAAACTGCCATTTTCTTTTTCAACCCGGGTTATATTAATGATATTTTTCTAATGCCTGAAGCTATGAGCTATGAAGCGTGTTTAAGACTCTCAAATGACATTTTTTCCGTTTATAGAGTTGCATTGAATGCAAAGTCCAAATTGAAAAATATGTGTATATAAGAGAAAGATTCTTCTTTCTCCTTAATTTACTTAAAATTTGAAAAAATCAATGACATTTATTGTTTACACTTAAAATATTTTTTCCCACAATTGAATTTTTGTTGCCTATATTTTAACCCAGAACACAGTTTCCTAGAGTTGAAAATCTTCTTGGAAAGAAATGGTGTGACTAAACTAAGGTGAATCTACTGTGCAGTTTATAATGAGAGATTTTTAGGGAGGTATTCTCTGACCCATCATCTCTCTTTATTTTTTTATTTTCCAATATTTATCTTATGTGTATGACTGCTTTACCCTGTATTTGTGTGTGTGTGTGTGTGTGTATGTACCTCGTGTGTGCAGTACCTTTAGGTGCCAGAAGAGGGTGTCAGGTCCTCAGTAACTGGTTACAGGTCATTGTTGAGATGCTGTATGGATGCAGGGAACTGAGCCGTCTCCCAGTGCTCTTAACTGTGGAGTCATCTCTGCAGCTCCCTCCAGTTCTTCTTTTTATGTAATTCAGTTCTGAGAGGAAAACCAGGCATGTCTGGGTCATAAAGTTCACTAGATAATGAAAAAAATTATGAAGAAACTTTATCCTGGCAGACAGAAATCTGTTGGAGAACTTTTGATGCAGCCCACTGTGGAAGGACTTCCCACGTCCCCTTTCTCTTCTGGAGGGTGCAGATGTTGCATGAACTCTTGTTTGCAGAGATGAAATCGATGTCCAGAAAAATTAAGTTGCCTCTGACCAAACAGGCAGAGTGCTCATGAGAAGGGCATGGCGTAGGGAGCCCGCCTGGGGATTCATGTTTGAATATCCACTAGAGGCCTCATCTTCCTCTTGTGTGATGTGAAGAGGTCAAAGTAGCTCAGGAGCTTCCAAGGTTCCCCAGGTCAGACCTTTCCCATCAGTGTCACGGGAGAGTTCTACGCTGAGATGCATGAGCCTGGTTCTGTAGCAGTGACTGCACGAAGCTGGCATGCTAATACTCTGACCCAATGAGTGTCCTTTGGCTGCTGCAACAAACAAAACACCTTAATACAGTGTAAACTTTATTGTCTTACAGTTTTGGAAGCCAGAAGTTCAAAATCAGGGTGTCGGGAGGACAGTGGTCCCTCCTGAAGGAGCTAGGAGTAAATACAGTCCTTGCTTCCAGCACTGAGTAGCTTCCAGCTGTGGCTTCCAGCTGTGGCTTCCAGCTGTTCCCACTTCATGTTCGGCATCCTCAGTCCTGTTGCCATCTCATGTCTGCCTTTGTCAAATTTCCCTTCGCTCCCCTCTTCTGGGAGTGCATGTGACTGCAGTTTAGGACCCACCAAAGTTATGTGGGAAGGCCTCACCATACACAATCGTAGACACAGCCGTGTTTTCAAATAACTCACTTTGACCTTTAGGAAGGTCCCAGGCCTTGGGGCCATTGCTGAACCCGCCGTTATAATCCCGGGTCCATTGTGCTGTGTCATATACTTGTGGAGGATGAAAGGAAAGCCTGCAGGCAGGAGGTCCGTGGATGAGCATCTGCTTGCTCACCAGAGGGACGAAACATAACCAGACTCCTACAGATGGAGGGGATGCTTGAGAAAGCCCCACGGGTGACCACAGCGCCATGATTGCCTCTGAGTTTGTTTATGAGAGGAAAGAAGGCGACCATGTTGGGGAGCCATGGTGGTTTCCACATCCTGGAATCTATGTAGAAACAGCCGAGGAGGAATGCTGTCCCCGGGAGTGTAAACCGATTTCATGTTCAAAAGGACCACAAGGCACGGACAACGAAAAGAAAAATTCTTCCCAGAGTTAGGACTGTGAAATGGCTTTCAAAACATTCTTAATGTGGCCAGCTGAGGGCAAAGGAACATGCCACTGTGATGCTCTGGCTGACTTTACCCGTGCATTTGGGCTGTTGAGGACACACAAGGAGTGCGTGGTTGTAGTCACTGAACCTCGTGCGGGAGAAGGAGGAGAAGGATTCCCTTCTTATATTTCTGGTTGTGAGCCTGGCCTTTAATGGCTGAGCCATCTCTCCAGCCCGAAGGTTTCCCTTCTTACCCTTATTCATAAGCTAGGAAGGGAAAACGGTGGTGGTGTCTCAGTGGTTGCCTGGGCGCAGTCCTGCTGCTCACCACTTTAGGGTAAGAGCACAGAGGCATGCCCCTCCTAAGGTGTTCTCAGCCAAACTGGGTCTTTTCCTCTCCCGTGGCAATGCTCAGGAGAGAAGCTTCCAGTCAGCCAGCTTCACCATCTTGGGACACTTGAGAAATGGCCTGCTGGACATCAGAAGCCCTCCATGCGCGCCTCGTGCTTTCTGTTGGGTGAACAGCACGGCCTTGGGGGATCTCTAGGAGTTATGTACTGGGACAAACTGTCTTGAATTTACCAAGGGATGAAGTGTACCTTCTCTTTGCCAGAAGTCTAGGAACTCATTCCAGGACATGATGTGTAGCAGAACTTGTGAGCGTGTGGCATTCAATGATGCTCTTGGGCAAGATTCTAGGACCTACAGGCTTTTGGACCTTTTATCTCTCCTTGGGGATGTTGTGTAAATGTTGCTCCTATTGTGTAAATTCCACTCTATTCCTGATTTTTTTCTGGACTCACTTCCCCCACATAGTGGTCCCAGTGTGTAGGACATTTTTTCTTGTCTTGGTACCATCTCATTGGTCTTGGAATTGAATGGTGATTAGACACGGAGACTTACTAATTATGAAAGCTTGGCCTCAGCTTAGGTTGGTCCCTAACTAGTTCTTATGACTTGAATTATCCCATATCTTTAAATCTATGTTCTTTTATGTGGCTCAATTACCTTTACTCTGCTCTGGCCATGCTGTTTCTTCTGTGTTTGGCTAGTAACCCTGCTTTTCTTCTTCCCTGAGACCTCTCTGTCCCCAGAAGTTCTATGTTTTCTTGCCTAGCTGTTGACCATACAGCTCTTTATTAAACCAACCACAGTGACACATCTTCATACAGAGTAAAGGAATATTCTGCAACAAACTCAGACGTCATTCTTGGCATGGAATAATCTCTTCAGTTCTCCCCTTAACTTGGCCTTTTACTCTGAGCCTCTCTTGCTCACTGGAACAGAAATCAGGCCTGACATTCCTGTGTAACACTCTTCTGCCCAGCTCTAGGACTGCAGACTGCTTTTTTCCCTCTCCTCCCCACCCCTCCCCTCCCCTCCTCTCCCCTCTCCTCCCCTCTCCTCTCCTCCCCTCCCCTCTCCTCTCCTCCCCTCCCCTCTCCTCTCCTCTCCTCTCCTCTTCTCTCCTCTCTTCTCCCTTCTCCTCCTCTCATGTTTTCTTCTTGTGATGCTAGGAATCAAACCCAGGGCCTTGTGCATGCTAAGCAAATGCTCTACCAATGAGCTATATCCCTACCCCTTATGTTTTTGAGACAAGGTTTTGGTAATGTAGGTTAGGCTGGCCTTGAACTTACTATGTAGGCCAGTCCGTCCCCAAGATCATGATTTTCTTGACTTTACCTCCCAAGTTATAGGTGTATGTTACCACACATGTTTTCATTACTCTGATGATGGGGGTTGTCCTTCTGCATATATGTTTCTCTTATTGGTCAATGAATAAGACACTATTCCTCCAATGAGGCAGAAAGATAGGCAGGACTAGGAGACAAGGAGAATTCTGGGGAAGGTAGGCAGAGGGAGCTTGTGACAGAGATGCCATGCTGCTGAAGGAGTAACACGCTGGTTATGGGTAAGCCACAGCCACGTGGCAATGCATAGATTAACAGATATGGGTTAATAATTTAGAGAGAGCTAGCCCATTAAAAGCCCAAGCCATCAGCCAGCAGTTACATAATTAATACAGTGTCCATGTGTTTATTTGGGACTGAAGAGTGGTGGACCAGGCTGGAAAGAAATATCAGCAACGTTATGATGTAGCTGAAGATCTAGAGGGTAGTTCTTTAACTGAAGATTCTGTGTGTGAGATAATAATAATAATAATAATAATAATAATAATAATAAAATATGACTGACACAGGGTCTCACCATGCAATGTTGGCTGCCCTTCAACTCACTATGTAGATCAGATTTATCATGAGCTCACAGGGATTCCCCCCTGCCTTTGCCTCCTGTGTGCTGGGATTGGAGGAGGGTTCACCAGATAAAAAGTGTATTCATTGTAAGTGTTTCCACCCAAGTCTAAAAGAGAGACTTTCCACATCTCCTCTTCCGGTGGAGATGATCAGCAAGTAGATTAGGCGATAAGATGACTGTTTATCTCGGCCCACTCTTATCACTCATAGTTATTCATGGTCCCCTGCTGTGGTGGGAATACGAATGGTCCCAAAAGTACATGTGTGGACTTCTACTCCCCAGTGCTACTGTGTCCAGGGGTGGGGGCTTTAAGAAATGTGTAGATCAAGTCTTTACCCTCATAAATGGGCCGACAGTGTGTGTGGGAGGGGGTTTGTTATAAAGCAGCCCCGTGTGCCTTTCTCACCATGCGATGTCAAGTGACAAAAACAGAAAGATGCCCTCACCAGATGTGGCCCTGTGACCCTGGCTTGCCCAGTCTCCAGGGCTGTGGGCCAGATAAGTTTCACCATTTTTCAATTACTCAGCCTGCAGTACTTTGCTAAAACAGAAAAGTCAACAAGCACGGTCTCCCTTTACTTTCCAAGCTCTTTGCAGGGACATTAAATTTGATTACAGCTCTACCTGGAGGAAGCTTGAGGAGTACTCATCAGATAGGACCTTCAAACGAGGTCCCAAGTTGTCCTTGCAGTCAAGGTACACATGTGGATGGCAGTGTGGGTTAGCGGGATAGCTCTGCAGCAAATATGAAAATTTGGTCACCATTTCACAGAAGAGGTCAAGTATGGTCAGCTGCTTTGTATCCACAATTCTAAAGGGCGGGGGGGGGTGTATGACAAGAAACAAAACCAATTCTTGTAAAAGAATTACTTCAGAAAGAATCTAAGAGCTGGGATGGAGGAGGACTCTGAGAACATGGCCTCTGGACACAAATGGCCATCGAACTCACGAATTCACAGCAGCTCTGCGCACCTGAGCAACACGGAGCCTGTCAACCTTCCGGCATGGCTAGTGGAGGGACTCGTGAGGGCCAACTTCTAGCTGCGGAGTTACTGGAAGTCAGTGGCTGTTGGGGGAGAGGGAGCCATTTCTCTTCAGTGGTATAACCACTGGTTGGTTAAGTTGCCCATGTCCTAGAAAATGACGCGGCACTCATGCTCATGCAAGCAACGCTAATGAGACTCAGTGGGTTGTTCTAAAAGGGTGGCGGGTGGGCGCTGAAGAGATGGCTCATCACTTAAGAGCGCCGGCTGCTCTTCCAGAGGACCGTGCTTCGTTCCCAGAACCCACAGCATAGCTCGCGGTCTTCTGCAGCTCCAGTTCCAAAGCATCCCACGCCCTCTTGTGGCCTCCATAGACACTGCATGCATACGGTGCGTTGTCGTATTTGTAAGCAAATCACCCACACACACAAAGTAAAAATTTTAAGAAGTTTTAACAAGGGAATGAATGCATGAGGAAAACTTATCGGTAAGAAGGAAGTTGACAGGAAGCAGAATAAAAGATGTGGGTGAATATGATCAAAATACATAGGCGTATGAAATTGTCAAGGAACAAAGAAAGCACTCAGTAAAAGTGAATGTGTGGCCAACTTTTATTTTTGAGACGGTTTCTCTGTGTAACAGTTCTGGCTGTCCTGTAACTCACTTCCTAGATTAGGCTGGCCTTGAACTCACAGAGATCCTCCTGCCTCTGCCTCCCGAGTGTTGGGTTTAAAGGAGTGTGCCACCACCTCCTGGCAGTGGCCATCTGTGAGGCATTTATCTTTATCTATAAAAACCCGGGAGTCAGATATTGGGGTAAGAACCTGAATGATCAGAGAAGCAACCTGGGACTCCCCACCCCCCTCTCTGTCTGTCTGTCTCTAAGCCCTGCTCCTGTGTCTCTCTATCTGTCCTCAGTCCTCCAAAACCTCTATGGCTAGCTTTGGTCAGCTAGTAGCAATCTCCATCCTCTGACTCAAAGCAAAGTTCCTTGGCGGTCTCAGGGGCATCAGAACGGATCAAATCCCACAGCAAACTTTTACATTTTTATGTAATCATCTCAGAAAACGTGCCAGAGCTAAAGACCATGGTATAATACGAGTAAGGCAGCCCCCAAAAAGAAGTAAAGAAAGGGAGGGAGGCAGGGAAGAAAAAAGAGGGGGAGGGGAGGGGGAAGGAAGGGAATTCAGAGAAGGGAAGGAGGGAGGGAGAGAGGGAGGGACAGAGGGAAGGAAGGGAATGCAGAGAAGGGAAGGAGGGATGGAGGGAAGGGTGAGAGGGGGGAAGGCAAGAAGGAAGAAAGGAAGGAAGTCAGGAAAGGGAATGTGGAGAAAGACAGGGAGAAATGCAGGAAGGGAGGGAGGAAAGGAGGGACAGAGGGAGGGAGAGACGGAGGGAGGAGAGACTTAGATATCCATATGAACAGCACTGGAAACCTGTAGGTAACAAAGACAAGAAGCTTAGTGGTTTGCTCGTTGCCTTTCAAGTGCAGAATCTGCTGATACACTCTTTGGTAGGCTCCCCCTTAATCATCTTCATTCTGGTTTTGTGCTGCACACATTAAACAACCTGCTTCTAGCTGAGTTCTGACCTCTGAGAGGCTAGGGGTTTATAGCCGAAGCGCAGCTATGGAAGGCCCTGTGGCTCCCACGAATACTTGGATTACACCATTGATCCTGTCTTGGACCTGGGGGACACCTGTCCTCGTCCGTTTCAGAGATCCACATGTTCGGACCTAAGCAATGGCATGTTGAAACACGAGTTGTGGGTCAACTGGCGTATGAGAACCCCTGATTCACACACCCAAACACCACCAGCAGCAAGCACACTAGGTACTGGCAGCCAAGTAGTTTGAGAGCCATTGCCAGTGGACTTTCCTCCCACTAAGATCTGACCCTGGATTTTGACATAAGATCCGCCTCACTCCTCCGTTCATCCTGAAAGCAAAACCAAAGGTGGCATTTCACTCTCAGCTGCTGTCCCTAAGCCAGGAGGGCCTGGGAGCCTCCGATAGCTGGGTTTGTCTGAAGGCCTCTCTTCCCGGTGTGCACAGACAAATCCCATGGCTTTTGTTTCCTTCAGCTTTATAGGTGCCTCAGGCTGCTGGCTGCATTCTTCTGTGGTCAGCTCACCCCTCAGCGATTCCCCTGGAGGCTTGCTAGTCTCCACAGCACCGTGTTTTATAAGGCTCGAGCTGTGCAGGCTCCATGCTGCTTTCGTTTCTTCTCGCATGGAAATGATTTGCTTTTCCCTTTCAGAAGCCTTGATGGCCAGCATCTTAAACCTGGCCTAAACATAGCAGAGGGAATAATCGTCACTCTCCAGCTTATCAGAGAGCCCGCTGTCTAAGATCTGAAGGAGTCGGCTTGAGTCTACACTTGCACAGAGCTGTGGCTCGCCACTGTGTCTGGCTCGCAGAACCCTTTACCCATTGTTTCCTAAGGACGTTTGCTGGACATGCTTGGAGTCACGTGTTTCTGCTTTGAGACGCCTCTCTCCACAGCAAGCAGCTGTGCTTCTGTGTTACACAGCTCTCAACATCTGCCTTCACCCTTCTAAGATGTTTTGCGCATGTTTGTCCATTTTTGTTTGTTTTTTTTTCTGCAGTACCACTTGGGAGACTGGATGTATGGGTGCATACCAGTAGGAAACTCTCAGGAAACATCTTTCATTCACCCCATGTTCAGAAAGGACGTGTCCACAGCTATCTATACAGCTCGACTCTAGGGGGCAGAAAAGTTTCCCCAAACACTTCTGTCCTATTTGGCCTGCTAGGGCACTTAAGTCACAATTTTCAGACCATGCTTCCTTACCTGTGGCACGTGGGTTTCCGGGAACTGAAATGAGCTTGTAGAAGGTCACTGAACAGTTTGACTTTTAAGCGGGCATTTCTGAACTCCAGCTTCATGACTCGTGTCTGTGAGTGTGGACCCTGGACACCAAGCATTTGTGGTCATGCCAATCCAGTTTTGAGAACGAGAACCATATGCACCTGACTCTGCCAGTGGATGTGGTGGCCATCCTGTGATCCACCCACCCCCTCCACCCCTGCCCCACACTCAGATGAGCCTCTTTGGGAGGCCCCAGAGATCGTGTAAGACAAGGAAAAGGTCAATGTGAAGGACTTGGGTCACCCAGTCCCATGAGCGTCCTCTGTGAGCCCCCCCCCACCAGGGCTTGAGAAAAATGAGTGCCAGAAAAAGCGCAAGGCTCTTGACCAGTTGTTTTGAGACTTGCTTTCGTTTCCACTTTGGCAAGGGCTTTGTTGAGATATAGTCATCGTACCGAGCAATTTGCCCACTTAAAATGTATAGTCAGGGTAAGGGGGGGAGTGGAGGTTCACCCACACCTGACGTGCAAAGCTCAAGGTACTAAACAAACCCTTGTTTTCTCAAAACAGTAATGAGAAGTGCGCAGCTCGGTGGCTTCATGCTGCAGCAGTCTAGTCTGCTCAGTGGACTTTCATCACATTTCCATTCTGCTGTGCCCTCTCTACCGCTATTGGCTCACCCCCTTTGCTGCTGGTGTATCTTGTCCTGCCAGGTCTCAGCTGCCCTTGAGCCCCAAATAAACACTCAGAGACGCTGTATCAATTATAAAATTGTTGGTCAATGGCTAGGGCTGCTTCTTATTGGCTAGCTCTGTCTTAATTACTAGCCCATTTCTATAAATCTATGTATTTCCACATGGTCTTGGCTTACCAGAGAATGCCCAGACCCCAATACTCCTTTGGCGGCTACATGACATCTCCTCGAGGTCTCTCTCTCTCTCTGCTTACCTTTCCTGGAATTCTCCTCGTCTCCCAGTCCCGCCTATCTTCCCGCCTCTGTTGTCCAAGCAGTGTTTTATCCACCAACCAATAAGAGAAACATATATACAGAAGGACGTCCCTCATTATCCCTATCCCTTCTCATGCTTTGCTTGGTGTATTCGTCTAACTGGAGTCTTTCTAATCCACCCCCCCCCAATCTCTCTCCTCATTTCTGGAGGCCTCTGCTCCTTCTAGACAGTACAAGGTCTGTCCTCACAGGTCCTCAGTTCCCAGGGCTGGAGACTATTGTGGATTGAATATGAAATATCCCCCCCCCGCCCCCAGTTTCAAGTGTTGCATGTTTGGTCCCCATTTAATGGCTCTACTTTGAGAGGTTCTGGAAACTTCGGGAGACAGGGCCTGGGGGGAAGAGTGTGTGTGCTCTCCCAGGTCACATGTGAGCCCCAGGCTTCTCCTTGATCTCTGTCTCCTTCCTCCTTTCCCACAAGCCCCATGGCATTTCCTACTAAGCTCATGGCATATTGGGCAAACCCCAAAAAAACCGTGAGCAAAGCAAATTGTCCCTACCACCTGCTGTTTGGAGTAATGACGATGGTGACAAAAGCAGGCCAGCATTAGGGGCAGGAAGGCAGAGAAGGGAAGTGACTTCTGTCTTAACAGATGTGGCACTTTCCATGGACTGCTTGCTGTCTGGGTTCCAAGAAGCTGGCGGAGATGAAGGGAGAGAACATTTGGCCCCAGGAAGCTGGGACCATGAGTTCTAACCTTCTGTGTGACCTGGAGAAATGACATAACTTCTCTGAACCCATGAGGGACGAAGGCAAGGCACTTCTGATTCTCATAGTTGAGCCCTCTGTCTCCAGCAGAGTCAGTGTCTCCAGCCAGGACCTCCCTCCATCCCCAGCGGAGCCTGTGTCTCTAGCCAGGACCTCCCTCTGTCCCCAACAGAGCCTGTATCTCCAGCCAGGTCCTCCCTCCATCCCCAGCGGAGCCCATGTCTCTAGCCAGGACCTCCCTCTGTCCCCAACAGAGCCTGTATCTCCAGCCAGGACCTCCTTCTGTCCCCAGCAGAGCCTGTGTCTCTAGCCAGGACCTCCTTCTGTCCCCAGCGGAGCCCGTGTCTCTAGCTGCCTGCCATCCAGGCTGCCTCTCTCCTTTTCCCTCTCACCACACCCGACACACTCTCTTGTGAGGATGGAATTTCCTAGCGCCTGGGGTCTCAGACCCATGCAGCAGGAGAAACGGCAGAGTGAAAGCTGTGCTTGGGGTGTACAGTGAGCCAGGACTAAATTAGTGTGAAACCCTTGTCTGCAAGTTTACAAACGCACAATTACAGCTCGCACAGTTATCTAAATCCACTTTCTTGCCTTATAATTTTATGGTTAGAGGCATTTACAGTTGTTTTTAGATTCCTCATTATGACTACAGTAGCCACAGATGGAACCCAATAGTGTTTGTTTATTTGTGTAACAAATTACACCCCTCAGCTAGCTCCACTGTGTAATTTGCATTGGGTGTATATTCTAAAAAAAAAAAAAAGAGAGTATACATTGGCCTGAGGGTCTCCTTCTTTAATTCTATTGTCTTCACAAATCAGCGCTTGGAAGTTCAACTTAAGAAGCAGACTGTACATGCAGCAGCAACTGATGTGAGCCTTGCACACACGCTGGAGGAGAGGCAGCTGAGCCGAACTTCCGGTTCGCCGAACTTCCGGTTCCCTGCACAGCCCGGCAAAGAGGAGAGAGTCAGCTGACCTCATTTATTATTGTCGTTTACCCACAGACTGAACTCTGGCATCTTACTCTCTTTGTCATCTTGACACAAGCCAGGGTCCCCAGGGAGCAGGAACCTAGGTCGAGACCTAAGTCTGCATCAGTTGGCCTCCAGGCAGGTCTGTGGGGGGCATTAGTGATTGATTGATGTGGATGGTCCCAGCCCACTGTGGGGGGTGACACCCCCGGGGTCCATCCATGTTGTAGCATGTGTCGTGATTTCCCTCTTTCAAAGCCGAGTGATCTCCCATTGCACGCGTATGCTGCGCTTTTAGATGCATCCATCCTCTGATGGACATCCGGGTAGCCTCTCTGTTTTAGCTGCTGTCTGTGATGTTTTCTGTGAACACGGGTGCCAAGTATTTCCTTTTAGAGGCTATGTTTTCAGCTCTTTCGGGTAGACACCCAGAGGAGGACTACGGTATCGTGTGTGCAAACATACAAACTGACATCTCAACTGTGCAGGGAAGGGCCGCACTGTCTTCAGTGGTCGCTGCCCATTTTACATTCCTACCAATCTCTCCACATTCTCACGGGCATTGGCCTCTCTTGGGTCATCCTACTGATCCATGGGCGCGCTTCATGTGGGACGCTCACTCCTCCTGCTAGTCAGCGGTGTGAGCGCCTTTCTACATGCTCGCCGTCCATATTTGAGCAGGTTCTGGAAAAGTGTTCCAGCTCTTTCTTCGCTCAGCATTTGTTGCTGTTGTTCTCACCCATTATCTGGGCATCATTGGAGTATGATGTCTCCTCAGATACGAGATTTACAAGATTTCTCTCATCCTTGCCTTGAACTTCTGCTCATGTTCAGTGTCAGCCGCTGAACGCACTCAAGACATGTTTCTTAAATTGCAAGATAACACGCAGAAGAGTAACTTTCTGAGTCGTGCTGAGTTCGAAGAAGAAGGTGTATAAACTCACCTGCGGGTTTGAAATATTAGCTACACATATATTAGGAGTATCTTGAAGGGCAGCAAGGGCTGACCTTCCCAGAAGGTTAATTTTTGTTTTGTCCAAGATAACTTTCTGCCGCTGGCATGCACAGATTTTGGATGAATTCCTTTGGCTCATCCCTGGAAATTCCTTCTGTGCATGAGGACCCCTGCTAGTGGGGCCAGCTGAGCAGGGGTTCAGAAAACAAACTCTTGGAAGGCTTTGGGGAGGACAAATCCTTCCACGTGGTCTTCTCTGGTCTTTCTCAGCAACCACCGAGCATCCTTTGAGATCCTTCATGCTTGTGTACTCCGGGGGCTTTGCCTGCAGAGAATTCTATTCATCCATGCCACCTCTACTTTTGTTTCCTATATGGGACAAGCATGTCTTAGGGAGTGGTAAAGCCGAATCTGTTCAAGAGGAGTTAAAAATGAGCAATACATTTAGGGAAATCCTCTTTCCAAACAATGAAGCATTTTCAATGAATGCTCAGATCCTCATGCCGCGTCTAGACCTTTCCAGGGTCCCGCTGAGTTCAGATGGCCGCAGACAGCATTGCTGGTGGGAGTGCAAATTTGCACAGACACCGCGGACATCAGTGTGGCGGGTTCTCAGAAAACTGGGAGTCAGTCCACCTCAAGACCCAGCAATACCACTTTTGGGCATATACCCAAAGAATGCACACTCACACCATGAGGACATTCGCTCAGCTATGTTCACAACAGTATTATTTATGATAGCCAGAACCTAGAAGCAACCAAAGAATGGATAAGGAAAATGTGGTACATTTACACAACGGAGTACTACTCAGCTGTAAAAACAAAACAAAAGGAAACAGTGACGTCTTGAAATTTGCAGGCAAATGGCCGGAACTAGGGAACACCATCCTGAATGAGGTAACCCAGATCCAGAACAACAAATATGTACTCACTCATAAGTGGATATTAAACACAAAGCAAAGGACAACCAGCCTACAAGCCACAATCCCAGAGAAACAAGGTAACGAAGACAACCCTAAGAGAGACAGACATGCATGGATTCCCCCCTAGGAAGGGAAAAAAGACAAGCTCTCCTGAGTAAATTGGGAGCATGGGGGTGTGTGGAAGGGGAGGGGGGAGGATGGAAGGGGAGAGGGGGGAAGATGTATAGCTCAATTAAAAAAAAAAAGACCACCAGGCATTGCTTGCAGGTCACACATCTAGGTGGGTAAGCCTTGCAGCAGGGGCTCTCACTTTGCTGTGGACCAAAGATTGACTTGTCCAGGGCCCAAGCTCTGGAGCCTTTACCTCCCCACCTGAGACGGTGAGAGGAGGGGCCCTAGTCATCCTTCTGCAACACTGCTTCAGGCCTGAACATTCCCCCTGGGAACTTCCATACTTGTTCTCTGTGCTTCTGTAGCTTAGAAACCAGAGTCTCATAAGCGTCTTGTGACTGGTGGATCCACTTGCAATGTTGAACTAAAAAAATATGAATTTGTTTACCAATTAAATACATGTAATTTAAAATAAAAATAAAAATCCCCTCCCTCGCCTCATGCTTTTCTTCCTTCCTTTCTCCCCTCCTCCTTCTCCCCCTCCCTTCCTTCCTTCTTCCTTCCTTCTTCCCTCTCTTCCTCTCCTTCCCCCATAGTTCCCCCTTCTTTCTCTTCCTCCTTCCCTACATTCTCTTTCTTCTTCCTTCTGCAAAGGCTCTAGGCTCCTGTTTTTACTCTTGCAATAACATGGGAGTGAATGAAGTAGCCACTGCCCTGGCTGCGGGACTGTGATGGTCACTCCTAGGTGGGAGACCTTGAGCATGAATGAGTTCTCAAAAAGGGAACCAAGTGACTCAGAAACTATCAATCGTGTTGTAGAAAACTCTAAGGATGATGGGGTTGGCTGGGGCTCTGGTTGTCAAAGGAGAGCTCTGCAGAGATCGGGCTTGCAGGGACAGATGGGACATGGGTAGAGGAAGAGTCAGCAACTTCAGAGGTCCTTCGATTTTTCAGAGGGGACAGGTCTTGGCCTGTCGAGAAACAATCCTAGTGAGGACAATGGAGCATCTCTTCCACAGAGAAGGTGCTAAGAGACTCCAAGGGACTCTCAGCAGCCAGCAGCCTCGTGTCTGGGATGTTACTTTCCCCAGTCACCCAGTCTGCGGAGCAGGACCCTCCTGGGACTGCAGACTTGCAGGAGGGAAGTGTCTGAAGTCACACAAGCCCACAGGTGGTGAGCCAGGACCCACCCCACGCAACGGGCCAGGATCTGCATTGGGGGCTGAGGGGGAGCCGAAGCCAGAGGGCACTGTGGAAGTGTGGGGTTTTGTGAACTTGCTCCAGCTTGAGGGGCAGTTGTGGGGTGGCTTAGGGACCGTCGCTGTGTATTAACCAGGCCACTTCGTTGCAAAAAAAACCCAAAAAAACAAAAAACATTTTTGTTTCCTCTTCCTTCCTATCCTGGGTCTCATCCAGGAACAGGGTTCTGACCCTCGCGCCACAAAGACCAGAGATAATGGGCGCAGCAGGTCGGTGTTGTCAAGAGGGAGAGCCTGCGGCTAGGAGGGTTATGCGTGGCCACTGGCCGAGCGTTGCATTGTACACTCTGCTTAGCAATATGCAGCTGAGAAAAGGGGGGCAGATTTTTCCATTTCTTTTGTTTGCCCGAGGTCTTCCTTCTTGCCAAACGCTGACAAGAAGTGCGCGCACACGCTGAGCCAGTGTGTGGAGAGTGGCAGGGGGGCCTGGGCCGCCCTTTTCTTCCGGCCTCTGGTCTGCTGTTTGTGGGTCACATCCGGTGCCAGGGTGGCCATCTGTGTAGGCTGGGCTTGCTCCGCTGCCCTCCCCAGACTTAGGGACAGTAAGGGGCACGGCCTGCTTAGGAATGAGAGAGACCTTTCCCTTAGGGGAAACATGGCACCTATAATGAGGGCCGTGCACGAGAGATTAAATACGATGTAAAAAGACAAAAAAACAAAAACAAAAAAGCTGAAAACTTTGTTCTGGGTTTGTCAGTCCTCCTATAAGAAACCCACTGTGTTACATTAGAGTCCAGTGAGCCCTGAAATACAGTTTCAGAATCGCCTTTTAAAAATTTCTTTTTCTTCCTTGTCACAAGCATATAATGGCTTTTTAAGCTGTGGGAACTGGGACTGGAGAGAGATGCCTTAGCAGTTAGGAGAAATTTCTGCTCTTGCAGAGGACCTGAGTCCGGTGTCTAGTACCCTCGTCAGGTAGCTCATACATGCCTATAATTCCATCTCTGGGGATCCATCACCTCTGGCCTCTGGGGCATCTACACGCGTAATTTAAAATAATTTTAAAAAATCTTGAAGAAGAGAAAGACACACGCGCGCACACACACACACACACACACACACAAGCACACACACTGACCTTTACACACACACAAACACATATACACAGGTACATGCACACACACGTGTGCGCACACTCACGCACACATGCACTCGTGAGGGAAGAGTCAGGAGAAACCTGTGGAAATGACGCCACTTAACTTTCCTTTAGAACTTTCTCTCCTGTTGTTGGATTGTTTTTTTAACATCAGACTCCCACGTCCCCGAGGCTTCCTTTTTTTATATAAACCTGGTCGATACAAACCCGTTTGCTGCATTGTGGCCTGCGAGGACCAGGAGTTTATGTTGAAGATTGGAAGCCTGGGCCAGGAGCGCCAACCCCTCTCTGCCCATCAGGATTCAGGCTCATCCACTTTCCTGAGACTCCTGTGCTGGTGGGGTGGTGTCTCGGGTGCCCCCCCTGGGGTGTCTCTGTGTGGCTGCTGCTGATCAGAGTTGACCTACATTCGACTGACCCCCCCCCCCCCCGCATCAGCTGTGTGTTCAAGCAAGCAGCGTGACCATTCTGCGTCTGAGTGTTCTCACTCATAAAAACAGGATTCCGTGGCAGTCCCACAGAGTTCCAGAATCAGCCTAAGCGTCGCACAGGGACTGAGACTACGCCGGTCTGTGCTTTAATTATTTCCTTAAATCTCTAACGTTGTTCCACAGCAGGGAGTAAGGAAGATGGAGGACACTCTGTGTCTGGAACTTATTGAGGCTTGGGATGGCTTGAAGCCAAGCGGAAAAGCTGAGGAGGGACAGGTCTTGCGTTCCCTCCTCCGCCTCCATCCCCAACTGTGCGGCATAGGTGCAATCTCAGCTTCTGCCCAGGGTTGTCCCGTGGCAACTAACCACACCTACTTCCAGGGGGAAAACTGAGATAGGTCTACATGTCATTGCAAGAAAGAGCTCTGGACTCAGGAGAGAAAGAATGACTCTGGTCCCTGGCACGGGGCTCACCACAGGGCATCTCTTCCAGCTTGTATTCCCCCTTCAACAGGGGTTCATGTCCTCACACCTGACATGGCTCAGAGGGACGAGGGATGGGTGATGTGTGTGGAAACCCTTGGCAACCCTGAGAGTAATATTTGTGGCCATAATGGTCAAGTTTCCTTTATTCCCCCTGTGCTAGGAATTCTGCCCTCACCTATTGTATTCTGCTGGAGTGTTCCCTTGAAATGTCTTTGCCTAGTGTTCTATGTTTTTTCCAGTTTTCTCTTTTTCCATGGCATGTAAACTGTCTCGCACATACAGACACAAAGACATAGACACGCACACTACACGGTGTGCGCGTACACAAGCACACGCACCAAGCTTAGGTATCCATACTCAAAGCACAGATAGCACTCACACCCCCTGCACCACAACACTGACATGCCCTCTGCCTCCATCTTTGCGGTCTTGGTCTCCTTTGCTACCTTTGCTATCCGGAAGGACAGGCTGACGATATTTCTAGAGCTGCAGTATGTCCCTGTAACACCCAGTTGCGTTGGGAAGACGCTGTGCAGACCCCGGGCTCCCTAACTTTCTGTGAAGGGCCAGCTCATTAGCTTGGTGGGTCTCAGTTCCCATGGCGATGACCCCACCTGGCTGTTGTGACACAAGAGATCCTAGGGACAATTCGGAAATGAGCCAGCCCGGGCTGTGACACAACGGAACGGTATTTGAAAAAAAAAATGAACACGGGGCTGCTTTGCCTGCGGGTCCCGTGGTTTCTGTAGAGTTCCTTCGCCCGCGAGCCTGCCATCTGTCAACATCAGCGATAGTCAAAAGGATGAGGGTGGCAGTGGTATCTCAGACCTGTGGCAGGTGACCAGCACAGAGTTCCAGAGTGGCTGAACTTTGAGTGCCCTGACCTTGGGAGCCTTGACCTTCCCAACCCAGCTCCTCAGGCCAGGCTGCTTGGCTCCAGCCAAGGAACCCTGGGGGCGGCCGTGGTGATTGGTTCCAGGGGCTGGGACGGTGGAAATTTACAAGAGGGCGGAAAGACTACTCTCTGCCAAGGCCTGATTCAGAGCTCAGGGATTAAGCCTCTGGCTAGGGGATTAGACTGGAATTTCACATCCATGCATCCCGGCTCACTGGCTAGCTTGCTCGCACCGGGCTCCAGGCTGGGCCCGGGGTTCCTGTGTGGCTGTCTCCATGTGCTGTGGGCGCAGGCGTCAAGAACGAAACTCCAGGCCCCCATTTTCTGCTTTTGGGCTCAATTTTGTATATTTCTTCTGAGTCTGAGATGAGAGCATACTTTGGAAACAGCCAAAAGCCATGAAGGAATCTACTCCCAAGGCCAAGAGTGACTGAACCGGCTGAGTGCGGGGGCTCCAGCAGGGGTACAGAGCAGCAAGGGGTACAGCACTCACATTTCAGCCCCGGGCTTTGTTCTGCTGGCTCCGGCCAGCTGCTCCCTAGGGCTTGGAAAATAAGCCCTGCTTTCCTAAGAGCCCTGTCTTAGCTCCATAGCTCCGTATGCCCTGGCCACAGACAGGATTGATTTCAAAGGGAACGCTGAGTTCCCAGTTGTCGTTCTGGAACCTCCGTGGGTGTCAGTGCTCTCAAAGTGGGGGAGACGCCGCCTGCCCCCCCTCCCCGTTGGTCGTTTTGGTTTTCATGTGGAAAGCTTGAGACCCGGGCAGTGAACTGCGGGCTCTAGAACCCAGCATCCAGGGTGGGGAGAAGGAAGGTTTAGAGCCCCTCTTCCCTTCAAGGCTTCCCTTCAAATCTGCTTCAGTCCTCAGCACGCTGGAGCTCCTGGGTGAGATTTTAGTTACCAGGTCTTGATTTGAAAGTGTGCCACGGATGGAGTTTGTTATCTATTCTTTGACCTTGAGATAGAAAGAAGTTTTTGAATCTCGTTTTGTTTACCCAACCTCATTGAATCAAACCAAATCAACTTTGGTGTGCTCACACGAAAAACATCCGCTTATGTGTCAGTTTGCAAAGGGTGAGTTATGATGTAGGAACAAACAGCCCCAGAGTTGAATGTCTCAGAAACACAATGTTTTAGAGCTGAAGAGATGGCTCAGCAGTTAAGAGCACTGGCTGCTCTTCCAGAGGACCAGGGTTCGGTTCTCAGCGCCTACATGGTGACTCACAACTGTCTTTAACTCCAGTTTCAGGAGATCTGATGCCCTCTTCTGGCCCCCATAGGCACTGTACACACACATGATACTTAGACATGCAAACAAAACACCCATAAACATAAACAAATTTTTTTTAAAAAGAATGCTGATTTTTAAGTTGTGGTGTTTCTGTCCTTATCTCCTAAAGCCAGGAGCTACCTTTTTCTGAGGGGTAGGAAACAATTGGCCAATTATTTTTTTGTAAATAAAGTTTGATTGACAGGTATGTCTAAAGGGAAGCCTCCCTGCCAGCCTGGTTCCAGAGCCGTATCAGTCCCAAATAAACACACAGGAGGCTATATTAATTATGAAGCTGTTGGCCTTGCTTGTTTCTTACTGGCTAGCTCTGACTTAAGTAATTACCCCATAATTGTTAATCTAAGTATTTCTCTTACCGGAGAAATTTCTGGGCTTCCTACCCCATGGCGGTTACATCTCGACTTCCTGTGTTTCTCCTTCCCAGAGTCCTCCTGGACTCCTAGTCCCACCTATCTTGGTTCCCTATTGGCCAACAGTGCTTTATTGACATATACATAGGCCTTTCTCCATCAGGTATGCATGAAGATTCATTTGCACACTTCTCATGATGGCCTTTTGTGCACAAGAACAAAAGTAGGCAGCTGGAACAGAGGCTGTACGGACCACAGCACTGGCTCTTTTTCTCTCTGAACTTTATGTGAGCAGGCGGTGTGTCCTAGTGTGCTTTGCACGGTGGATGCATTTATGCATCCTCTACATTGGGTCCACTGGAGCTGTGATTGCAGGGGGTTTCCAGCCATGGTGCAGGTGCTAGGAACTGAACCCAGGCCCAGTGCTTTCAACAACTGAGCCATCTCTCTAGCCCCTTCTCCGCAGTTTTAAACATTGATAGTTCTCTTCCTCCTCCTCTTCCTCCTCCTCCTCTTCCTTCTCCTCTTCCAGTTTCTCCTCATCCTTTTTCTCCACTTCTTCCAGTGAATATTAAGACTCAGAAGATGAATCTGCCTAGAAAGTTCTTTAACTCTTTACCTGTCTGAGCTGCTTGAAGAAGAGACTCATTTAAACACACAGAGGCATAGCCCATGTGTGGTGTTAAAAGTCAGTCTGGTGTGTGTGTGTGTGTGTGTGTGTGTGTGTGTGTGTGTGTGGTGAGAGAGAGAGAGAGAGAGAGCAGAGTGTGTATGTGTCCTTGCATGTGTGTGCATTCTGATGGCTGCTTTGGATGTGACGGTTGGCCAAGGGTTTCCTCAAGAGTGTGAAGCACTTACCACACCTCGTTACACCCTCATTGGGACGTACCTGATGAAAACCGAGTATGAAGTAGACCCGCATCTCCACAGGTCATGTCAAATGTGTTTAGAATCTGACTGAAACGAAAACAGTATTTCTGGAGTTGGCTCAATGTGAGAAGTTTCCACCGTGCCTGGACCATGTGGGATTCACCATGTGATTGACAGAGGATGGAGGTGATGATGTGGATTCTGTAGCCTGCCCCCAGCTCTATAAGGTGATGAGTCTGGGAAGGGAAGGGCTAAACACAGGCAAACCAGACAAGAGCCCAGGTTCCCAGCGGGGAATAAAGCAGCCAGCAGGCAGGCAAGCTGAGTGTGTAACATGTAGCTGGATGTCCATGCCAGCCCCACACCCTGATCTACTTTCTTTTCTTTGTAGGTATCTCAGTTTGTGGGGGTCACCAAGGGTTCCCCCTGTAGTGACCAGTTCCCCCATTTTAGCAGCCATTATAGGCTAGCATGTACTTGCATGACCTTGTGGCTCCTGTCCTGGTCACTAGGAGGTCAGATCCCCTCCTCGTGGCAAGGAACCAATCAGAAGTTACCTGGCAGGGGGCTGTGCTTTACGGCTCTGGGTGTGCTTTACCGACAAGTGCACAACAGTGACCTGCAGAGCATAGCAACCACCCTGGGAGGGCCTATGGGCCATAACAACCAGTTGACCTATCAACACAGGGCAGGTCACCCAAACCTGGAAGTGCACCAATTCTGAGACTGTTTCATACCCCTAGACACTCCCCTTACTCTGCCCTTTAAGATCCCTGCCTTTAGGCTGCTTGGGGTCTTTTCTCCAGCCATCTGCCATGGTGGAGGGTTAAGGGCCCGAGCTAATGGGGTTAGCTCGTTAAACAACTACAATAAAAGACTCTTTGCTTTTGCATCGAAATGGGCCTCTTGGTGATTTTGGGGTTCAGAATTTGGGCACAACACCTAGGAGCTAGTGGTTCTACCAGAAGCCTCTTTTGAAAATCTCAGGCATGGGACAGCTGGCCTCTGGTCACAAATGCAAATGTCATTCTTTCTCAGTCCTGCATTTGCTGCTGCTTCTGGGCCTGGCCTCAAAGCCCAAAGAAAGGAGATGCCGTCACCATCTACCAGAAGCTTGTGTTCTGTAGGAAGGCTTTTTCATGACAGACTCTTTGAGGACACAGAAGGCCAAGAGAGAAAGGACAATTTCAACCCCCAGGCTGCACATGGTTAAAGCGTTTCCACATTCCAGTCTAAAGGCGGCTTATCTTTCTTGATGACCAGTGGAAGAGTCCAGTTTCCCTTTGTAATGACTGGAATGCTAAAGAGGACCAGCCCTGATATGAAGGTCTGAAATTCAATAAGCTCCAAACTCCCAAGACTTTCTGAGCACCAACATGACCCTCCAATATCCGTAGCGTTTGGAACATTCTGGAATTCAGATATTTTGAGTTAGGTGTGCTCAGCTGCAATGCCATTTTTGGATAAGGGACATGTAGTCAACCTACATTTAAGCTTATAGGTGTTTTTTTTTTTAAGGACTTGCACCCAGAAAGGAGAACCTCAGTATTTCAATGGGAGAGGCAGCTAAGGGGTCGCTTGGCTTAACCCCTAGTTTTCCAGATGGGGAAGCTGATGCAGCAGACGTAGAAGAACCTTCCTCGCTCACCCCAAAGCATCCTTGATTAAGGCTCTCTCCTGAGGTTGCCTGCTTGCCCAGTCTTCCCCTCGTTATTGCAATGGAAAATAGAGTCACCAAGACACAGCTTCATCTTTATGCGTGTGCATCTGTGTGTCAGTTTGTGCAGGTGCACACAGAGCCTGTGGAAGCCAGAAGAGGGGGCTGGGTGCCCCTGGAACTGAAGTTGTGAGAGGTCTGATACGGGTGCTGGCAACCAAACTCCAGTCCTCTGGACCAGAAGAAGCAAGCTCCCACCCATCTCTCTAACGTCAACCCTTTGCTTACTATAAATACCCTTTTAGAGAAAGGATTATCAAGTGAGCGGTTTTTAAAAGTCCCAGTGCTCTTCCCATCACAGCGGTGTGAGTCCATGCGTGGACCTGCAAACCGACAGTGATGTGATAGGGTCTCCCTGGGGCTTGGTTCCCTTGTGCTACAGCGTCCCTGTGCCCATGGAGCCAGTAGACCCAGGGAAGGGGCTTGGTGCGGTAGGAGTTGACTTTGTAGGTTCCAGGCCTGCTCAGGCTGATTTTCCAGCAGTGCCCTCCAAGCTGGTATCTGCCAGTTCTCTGTTGTGGTGTCTGGGGGGCGGCGCAAGACTGCACTTTCAAGCCCCCGGGGATGGTGTAATGAGAACCGTGGGGATGGTGTAATGAGAACCGTGCGCACAGGGACCGCCGAAGGAGCCGCACCTGGGACGCATTCAGCCCGTGACAGGGCTAGTGCCTTTTGAGTGTGCCCGCCCATTTTTTTATGAAAACGTGCAAGCGGACACAAAGAGCTGATAACAATGGTGTGGAACCTAAGATTTAGGTACGATTTCCTTCCCACTTCCCCCTCCCCTTTCTCCCTCCCCTTCCCCCTCTTTCTTTTGTCTCAATAAAATGCAAAAGTCTTGGCCTGGCAGCACTTAAGCTAAGGAGAGCCAGGGAAACGGCAGGCCTGAGTCAGAAGGGAAAAGCCAGCGCTCTTCTGCTTGATGCGTCCCTCCCCCGTCCCTCCCCCCCTTTCCCTTGGGGATTCTCGAGTTACCTTCCTAATGAAAAACAGGCCTTTAAAAAAATGACTTGAGACCAAATGAAAAATGATTCGTATCTGAGCGTGGCTGTTGGGGATGGGCCCTAGGATTTGTAACTGGAACGTTTGTGGCTCCTCCCCCATACTGGCCCTGGAGTTACCAGGAAAATGGGGATAAGACAGGCTGGCTATAACTAATTCCAGGAAAGAAAAAAAAAAGCCCGACGTATTTCTGGTTCTGCACGAACCATTTTTTTGTTCCCTTTGCTATGAGCGAGTGCGTGGGCAGCCTCGCAGCCTCTTGCTGCCTTTGACTCAAGGACCCCAAGTTCTGGGTTTCGGGTTTTGCTCAAAAGTAGCAGGGGGTCCAAGAGGACTTAGTGGCGAACACTACCCCCTCCACCCGCTGCTGAGTGCCCTCAATAGAGCTGTTGGTCCATCTCAGGCTTCCTCCTGCCTTGGGCACCACCTATTTTTGAACTCTGTCCACTCCCAGCCCTCTGTTCAGTGTCCCACTGGTTTCCTATATCCTTATTCCCTCGCCAAGACTGGCATTTCTTGAATCAAGTCACCTCACCCTTGAGGCCAGCACCACCTCACCCCATCCCCCCCTCTCTCTTTCTCTCTCTTCTGTTTCTCTTCTGCCCCCCCCCTGAAGTGTGGAAGGAAGGATCTATGGCATCCACAGACCCCTATGCTCCTTGGACGAAGGGAAAGTATCCACTATTTCTGAAACCCCAGGGGGGCCCAGGCTCTCAGGTGTAATTGTCAGGGTTAACTGTTCCTACAGCTCTGATGGCTCCAGTCCTGGGATTTCTGATTCTTTTTAGGCAGCATATTGCACCCATCCCAAAGAGGGATAATGCGGGGTCACTGTTTCCTAGCTCATCCGAAATGACAAAGAGCAGAATGTTTCCCCCTGAACTCATGGACTCTGTCCTGGGTCGGATTCCAGCCAACCGGAGTGAGTCAGGTACCACCTCTCGCCCACTCTGTGGCTCTGTGGATTAAGTGCATGTGATGCCCAGGTTAGCGACGTTTGACCCATTTCTGAGACTGGAGGCATAGTTCTGAAAAATCATAGTGTAGGAAGGAAGGTCATGTCTTTTTTTGTTTGTTTGTTTGGTTTTGTTTTTGTTTTACGAGACAGGGTTTCTCTGTATTGTTTTGGAGGCTGTGCTGGAACTCGCTCTGTAGACCAGGCTGGCCTCGAACTCACAGAGATCCTCCTGCCTCTGCCTCCCAAGTGCTGGGATTAAAGGCATGAGCCACCAATGCCCGGCCAGGAAGGTCATGTCTTAAGTGTTCAAAGACAACATAGAATGAATACTGAGGACTGTCTTAGGGTTTCTATCGCTGCGATGAAACAGCATGACCAAAAGCAAGTCAGGGAGGAAAGGGTTGGTGAGGCTCACACTTCGGCATTGCTGTTCACCACTGAGGGAGGTCAGGACAGGAGCTCACACAGGGCAGGAACCTGGAGGCAGCAGCTGATGCAGAGGCCATGGAGTAGTGCTGCTTACTGACTTGCTCCCCTGGCTTGCTAGTTTTTTTTTTTTTTTTTTGGTTTATTTTTTCGAGACAGGGTTTCTCTGTGGCTTTAGAGGCTGTCCTGGAACTCACTCTGTAGACCAGGCCGGTCTTGAACTCACAGAGATCCTCCTGCCTCTGCCTCCCGAGTGCTGGGATTAAAGGCGTGTGCCACCAACGCCCGGCTTGGCTTGCTAGTCTTATAGAATCCAGGACCACCAGCCCAGGGATGGCACCACCCACCATGGGCTGGGCTCTGCCTCACAGATCACTGATTGAGAAAACGCCTTACAGCTGGATCTCATGGAGGCCTGTCCTCGGCTGAGACTCCTTCCTCTGGTGACTCTAGCTTGTGTCAAGTTGACGCACAAAACCACCCAGCACAGAGATGAAGAAAACTAACAGATTGCTGCTGCGTGGAGGCAAAAGGGGGAGGCAGAGATACCCTGAGTCCCCAGAGCCAACCCAGAGTGCGGGAGTCAACTTTTGTCCATGGTCAAGGCCAGCAGTGCACAAACGTATTCCTTCTTTACTCTCTGAGTTGAGAGATGACTCTGCTTTATATAATAAAGTGAGCCCTTGGCCGGAACAGAAAGGTACAGCTACTTTCCCCAGGCATGCAGGCTGTTCTTTGGGACATCCTTTGTAACCCCCAACTGTATGAACACAATATGCATTCTCATGATGGCTCCTCTGTTGGAGTTTGCTGGTAGGAAAATAAACACACACACACACACACACACACACACACACACACACACACACACACACACACACACAAGAAAAGCTGAAGCCAGAGGCTCCTCAGGTAGGCAGTGCCAGGCTGGAGTGGGGTGGATTGACTGACTGGAGGTGTGGGGAGGAGACTACTTCCCTCCTTCTTCCAATGGCATCATTATCCAGGCAGGCCTTTGCGGGAACATCCTTCCCTTCTTCCTCCTCTTCTCCACTTATCTATCAAACATTTCCTGTCCCTCTTCTGTCTCCTGGGAGTACCACAGGGTATCTGGCATTCTGTGAGCTCTCTATACGTATAATTGAGTGAACAATCCCCGGGGACATGGCCCCTTGTTTCACAGTTACAGCTTGAAACAACGCCTCGGGTATTGATGCTCCTGTATGAGCCTCTGCCATGGAGAAGCAGAGTGGTCCTTTGGCCTGCCTGGGGAAGGCTCCAAGCCCCCCTAAGGGTATTGGTGTCTGTGCAAGTTCAAGCCTTTCACACAAATGGTGGGATACTTGCATGTAAACACTCTCATCACCCATATGCTTTCAATGATCAAATGCTATGTAAGTCATTGAATTGTGTTGCTTAGGGAGTAACAAGTGGGAGGGGACTTCTCTGCACGTGCTCAGTGCACGTGAGATTACCTGGAGGAGGAGTTTTTACAGTAAGGTTGATTGAGTTTCAGGTAGAGCGGTCAAAGAGGGAGGGATGGCATGCAGGTTAATAGAGCCTCTTTGATTTGAATTACATGATAAAGGCGATTAATGAAAATAATAGCTCACAGTGGGGCTTCCTGGATGGCCCCCTGATATTTTTCCCTTTGCATCTATTATATCATTAAGCAGTTTTCTGGCTTACTCATATTTATTAATCCCATTTTATAGAAGAAGGAATGAAGATAAGGAAAGGCCAACTTATTTGACCAGGCTTGCAGTGGCTTTAGCTTACAGAGCCAGGGTTTCCCCAGAAGCCAGCAGATCTCAAGATAGGGCTGGAGGGCCTGGTAGGCAAAGAGGGAGTGGACAAAGCTTTTCTGACACTTTCCATCGCAAAAGTGATTTCTGCTAAAACGGACCAGGCAGTTCCAATAAGGCCTTGGTTTATCTCTCACTCTGCGTTTAGTCTTCCCATCTGCAGGCTGCTGGTCTCTGCAGCTCTCCAGGTCTCCTTGCCCATAACTTGACACCCACACCATACAAGCTTGGGTTTGACCTTGCTGCTTGTGACAATGGTCAGCTTTACAATTTGCATCTGGACCCCCATTTGAAGTATGAATCCCACCGTGCAAGAATAAGACAACTACCACAAGTTTCGAGACAAATTGAAGCAAGCTTTATATATAAAAAAAAAAACTGGCAAGAGCAATGGACACTGTTCAGGTCCGTACCCGGGATCCCCAGAGAATGGCTGCACATTATGTTGGCCCTGTGCTTAAAAAGGCAAACCCCACAAGGTTGTGTACTTTCTGCTTTTGCCAAGCTGGGGATGGGCATGCGTCCTGATGTGCCTCCTGCCTGCACACCTCCTGCCTACATGCGATCGAGTCCATCCTGTGCTGTTGGGGTGGCTATCCTGGTTTACTGAAGGGAAAACACGCAGCCTGTTATCTGACATGAATACCAGCCCCTCTCATTCCAAGAAGTCATCTGTCCTCGGGCATGTGGGGCCTCCAGGTTTGATTTATAGATCTCCTAAGCACAATAAATTAAAATTAAAACATAGCTTTAACCCTTCCGTTCCCACCTTGAGTCTGATCCTTGACACCGTGATGGGTACCTGTTTATTAATATTAGGATCTAATAGCCATCAGCTTAAGGGAACCCAGGTGGTTATTTGTGTGCATGTTTAAGGCTTTCATGGTACAAGAGCCATCAGGGATTAGCAGAAACAGAAGGTCCAAAGGCCCTGTGGTGGTTGACATCACAGTTACTACGGAAACAGGAACTAGCCTTTTATTTCATTTTGGGTCCCCCCCTTTTTCTGCAATACTGTTTTGAGTACAGCCAAACTGTGATGATTCCTGGGGGATTGAAAGACAATGCCCCCCCACAGGCCCCTAGGGAATGGCACTCTTAGGAAGTTTGGCCTTGGAGGAAGTGTGTCGCTAGTGGTGACCTTTGAGATTTCAGATGCTGAAGCTGGGAGCGCAGTGTGTCACACAGCCTCTTCCTGCTTGCTGCCTTGAAATCCATCCTCATAGAAATTATCTCCGAGAGCTGTTACTGTCTCCTTGGTTGGTTTGTGGTCACCTTTAATCCAGATATAGGTGAAGTTCCATGATACCTGTCCTCTCCAACATTAGCAAGACTGCCACCAGCCATGTGACAGCCTCCATTCCAGCGGGTGACAGAAGCTAAGATGGCAGCAACTTATGACCCAAGATGGCATCATGCCACATGGTCCATTTAAGATTACTTTTGTGTAGGTTTTTGACTACCAGCCTCCTGTGTTATAAATTTCAAGTTAATTTTGTTATCACAGATATTACAGATTTTTAAGTATACCCTCTAAACTTATAAATCTTGAGATACAAAAAAGTTCACACAATTTATGTAATAGCCTTACAAATCATAAGGTGAGATTTATATCTTAGCAAAGGTTTTAGAGAGTTAAATTATATATATGGCTGTTTTTCTTTGATCTCTTTTCCCTGTCATAGAGTCAGGTGGATTGCCTGACAAGGGACACAGAGGAAATTTAAATAATCATGCTTGAGACTAGACAATGAGAGCCACAGCCCTGGTCTAGAGCCAGCTTCTCAACAAAGTGGGAAACACAAAACAACTTTAACTTTATCCACACTCAGAGATATTTGAATCTCTGCTAAACTTAATCCAGTGGCCACAAAAATCAGAGATAAATTCTGAGCCCTGGTCATCAAAGCAGCTGCAGTAAGAGGGGTTGTCTGTGGTGCCTGGTGGGCTGGCAGCAGCAGAGACAGCAAAAACAAAACCAATAAACCCAGAACACAGGACGCTCACAGACGCAAAGGAGACCAGTCAAAAATGAAAACATCCCGTGGCCACCATTCACACACACATGGCTATCACTCAAACATTCAGTTGAGTCTGACCCATATCTGCCTTGGCTCCCATGTTTGCAATAAAACTTACAGACACATCAGAAAACACAGACTCATCCACATATACAAAACAGCCAAAACATCCCAAACAATCGGATCAAGCAGGTGATATCTTGCTCCTATCCCTGAATGGGAGACTATTTGAGTCCTGTCAAATCCATCCATGTCCCAGATTGGGATCCCACTGAACAGAACAAGACTATGATTACCAAGGGAGGCATCCATAGATATTGGCATCTTCTCTCATCATGGCTGTTCACTCCAGGAGTCCAGGAAGCCAAAGTCCCTCTTAGGAGCCTTAGAATGTCTCATGGTGCCTGCCTCTCTGAGGCTGCCCATCTGCTCCAGAGTCCTGGAGTGAAGGTCCAGCGTTAGAATTTGGTCTGCTCTTGCTAGGGTCCCTCAAAAAGTGTTAATCCCATAGAGCCAGAGTAAGACCACTACCACAATTTTTTGAGCCAGGTTTGAAGCCAGCTTTATTTTGGCCAGGATAATGGATACTAGGCAGACCTATACCCAGGATTTCCAGAGAATGGCCCTGAATTACATTAGTCAAGAGCTTATGAAAGCAAGCCCAACACAGTTAGGTTCTTCCTGCTTGGGGGCAAGCATACACACTGACCCCCTGCCTATGCATGATCAAGTACATCCTGTGCAGTTGGGGCAACCTGTTGGGGGATATTTGATCACGCTGTGAACCCTGAGTGTGATTAAATAAAACCTTGAATCAAGAGGTGGAGAACCAGCAACTAGTTGACAGGAAGTAGCTGAGAGGGAGTCCCTAAAACGGATAGAGAAATACTACACAGGAAGTAGTAGGGAGGGACTTTAAGTTTGGTGGTCTTTTCTGGTGTGGGATGGTGAGAGAGATCTTCCCTGGCTGGGTCGCCAGCTAAGGAGGAAGGTCAGCATGCTGCTTCTCGGCTTCCCTGAGCTAGTAGGTTTTCACCCCAGCATCTGACTCCTGAGTCTTCACCGGTGAAACAGGATGATAGAGACTTATTTAAAAACTACATTTTTTGGCTGCAGAGGCAGAGGCAACTCTTGCTGGATGATGAAGTCCCACGGGGCCTAGAACTGAGCAACTGGGCCACAGTCAGTAGCTGAAACAGCAGTAGATTCAGGTACAGCTGCTCAGCCAACAGTAAAACAACCGCAGCCAGTCTTGTTTACTGAAGTGAAATGCACAACTTGCCATCGTACATGAACAATATCCTCCAGCATTCTAGAAAGTTACCTGTCCTTGGGCAAGTGGGGCTTACGAGTCAGAGGCTTTTTTGTTTTCTAGATCTCCTAGACATAGCAATTAAAACTTAACAGCTTGAGCTCTCACAGAGGCAAGCGGAGGTTGCCATGTGCAAGCGGTAGACCTTTGGTGGCAGATAATAGTTACGCAGTGCTTTAGACTTCTGTTGCCACTGGGACATGTTTAAGTGGCTTCAAACAATAAATTTATTATTTCGCAGTACAGGAGGCCACATGGCATGGATATGCAAAGGGCAAGGGCCACTGTTTCTGGAGCTGTCAGCTTCCTATGCCAATCACAAAGTGACCCACAGCATTTCTTTGCTGGGAAGTTTGGTGGCTACGGATCCTATCCTCTCCCATGCTTGATGGACTCCCCTCTTCTCAGCTGGGGGGATGGTGCATGGCCCAGAGCTTACAGGGCCCACTCTCTAAGGCAGACATTCCTCTGGAGGAGGCATCCTTGAGCACGGTGGTCCCCAAACGGCTTTAACTCATCATCTAGACTAACTTAGGATGCGCTCTGCTGAACATATGATGGATACTTCTTGGTCTCTTTTCAAGAGGATGCTCTCCCTGGCCCCACGTTTTGTTCTTAGAGGCTGCTGAGGGTGGGTGCATAGGCATTCACTACAAACCCAGCTAGAACTGGCCCCAACCTGCTCTGTAGGAATGACCTTGTCACTGACTTAGTGAACATCTTTCTGTATTCTTATTTAGCCAGCTTTAATTTACTTGCCTGGAAAGACTATCAGCGTGTGGCAAAGGGAAACAGCTCTGGGGTTCACGTGTCTGGATCTGAATCCAGGATCTGTGACCTTGGCAAGCTCTCGGGTCTCGCTGTCTCAGATTTCCTCATCTGTGATCATAGCCATTAAAAGAAATGCACAAAATGAGAAAAACATACCTAAGTATTTGTAGCAGTTCCTGCCGTGGAGCCGGTAACCCATCTGCGGTGATTATGGTGACATTGATGTTTGGTTGCTTTTCTTGATGTGCACTCTGCTGTTTATTTGGGGGAAGAAGAAATACGTGAATATATCAGTCACTTCTCCCTTCATTCCCTGACACACCTAAAACACAGATACTGGGGGTTGGGGAGCAGGAGGGAGAGGCTTCCTCAGACTCAGAACCAATATTCCAAAGGGGAATGCAGACTGCAGGCAGTTATTGATTTCTTGGAGAGTTTCTATGAAGAAAGCATGCTGAGATCTGTGACGGTGCTAGGAGTCTCAGCTGGCCGGTCAGGGAGGTGTTTGGTCTGCTGCTATTATTCTTCCTGGAGCATGCGGGTGTCACATGGTATATTTGCCCTCTGACCCAAGAGTGACCAGCACATGATGGTTCCGGGCCTTGAAGAATGTTCCTGTAGATATTATAATGCACAAACCTGCATAGTGTATTCTCCTGCCGGGGCTCTGCAAGTGTTTTATGTGCAGCAGGACAGAGGAGAACCGCTGTCTGAGGAGGGTTGGTGAAAGTCCTTCCTGCCCATCTGTGCTTTGGTTTTCTGTCTTTGGACATCTGAGAGCTGGCAAGTGAAGAACAGCACTTTGTGTTTAGAGGTTGTGAAAAGTTTGAAATCCCTAATGGGTCAGAGAAATAATTGTCCTGGCAAGTCTTCAGTGTAGAAGAGAATTTGTGAGATCATTTCCAAAAATGACATTGAAAAATCTTGATTATTCTAAGATCATTTTTGAAAGTTAGAGTCAATGGTACAACATCATGATCTCAAGAAGACACCAGATTCCAACAAAGATATCATCATAATTCCCAAATGGTAAAGATGATATGAAGGGAGCAATTTACTAATGAGGAGAGAGATCACAGACCGAAGTGACGATAAGAGGCAGAAATCCTATGCAAAATATTAGGAAAAAGCTCTTCCAATGAGCGAGTTGGGTTTATTTTAGAAATAAAAATTGAGTCAGGGATAACAAATAAATTAATATGAGAATCTGTATAGACAGATTAAAGGTGGACTTGTCATTGTACAAAATTTATTTATTTATTTAATTTATTTGTGTGTGTATGTGTGTGTGTGTGTGTGCTCACACACATGTGTGCCAGCTTGCCTGTGACTGCAGTGCCTACAGAGGCCAGAAGGCATCAGAGTTCTGGAGCTGGAGTTACAGGTAGTGTGAGCTGCCTCACTTGGGTGCTAGGAACTGAACTCTAGACCTCAGAAAGAGCAGTAAGTGCTCTTAACTGCTGACTCATCTCTCCAGACCAGGACTTGTATTTTTTTATTTGAAGACATGCTCACCAATATTTAGCATGAATTTAAAAATAGGAGAGGAACGTTACCTAAAAATACCTCGTCAGTGTTCATGCCCAGTGCTGTTTCCTTTGGGTTGATAAAAATGGCAGAGACCCCTGTGTTCCTCATTGCAGCGCCAAACATCTGAGCCTATAAAAAAGAGAAGAACATGAAGGATACGAACCAATACTTACACAAAAAGAAATATATTGGGGTTTCTTGTTATTTACAGGAATCCCTCCATAGCAAATCATCAGAGTCAAGAAATTTAAGCAAATTCCTTGGCAAATGGTTGGTACACATATCATGTCTTTTGAATAAAGCAGTAGGCAGTGAGAGTCATGCCAAAATAAGTGCACAATACATAATACTATTGTAGTGAAGTCTAGACAGCACTGTTAAAGAGTATGCACAAATTCTGCTCAATGCAGGCTCGTTTCCCTTCCTGAGAACTGCCAGGACAAAGCACTTAGGTGAAGACAAACAAAAAAAACCAACCCAAAATCAAGTTTATTCTCCCAGTTCTGGGAGCTGGGTCCTGAAGCAGCCACAGGACCAGGCTGGTCAAGAAATTCTGCTCTGGATATGATCTTGTCTCCTCCTATGGATGATTTCTGGTGGCAGCTGTCAGCTTGAGAGCTGTGGCTGTGGCTGGTAGTCTCTTGTCTCTGCCTCCAGGTCCCCATGGGTTTGTTTTCCTTCATCTTCATATTTCATAGGCCATAAGTTAGATTGGATGAGGCCTGCTCTGCGTCAGTGTGATATGATTTTAACGATGTCTGCAGTGGCCCGTTTCCAAATAAGGCCACGTCCTGGGATGTTGGAGATTAATACTGAGTGCATCTTAGAGGAGAAGCTCAACCTGTGACTGTGTGTAGGCATAGTGCTTACGGGCATCTGTGATATGTGACATGCGAATGGTTGGATAGCCTTTGCAACGCCAGTTTCATCAAAATTTCTGACAGGGTTTATTTTTGTAACCGTGTGTCAAAGATAAATACTAGGAGCATCCAATATAACTTGCATAGAGAAGATGATCTTCATGCCATGCTTCCCAACAAGTGGAGACACTGTCGGGAGAGAAGCTAAGACAACGAGTTACTCGAAAATAATAAAATGAATGGAACAGGTAAACCATAGAAATGTGAGGTCTTTATCTTTTAGAGAACTATTTTGTTTTAGCCACATATATATGCATGTCTCTGTGTGGGGCTTTGCATGTGAAAGAGGCTACCCCCGAGTCCGGATTGTGAGCCGTCCAGTGTGAGCACTAGTACCCAAACTCAGGTCCTCTGCAATCAATATTTCATTTTTTTTGACAGAGGTTGGACAACCATGGAGAACTGAACTATCCAGTAAGCAGAAATACATGCCTGTAGAAAAAAAAAACCTGAACGTGACTACTAACCTCATGCTATATCAAAGATAAATGACACACCAACCGGGGGGCTTAAGGAGCAACGCAAACCATTAAGTATTAGAGGAACGGGAGAGAGTGTGTCTGTTACCTTGGAGGCCAGAGAAGTCTTCTTGAACGAGGTATGGAGCGGTGCATGCAGAATGATTAACCACCTTTGTCACTTTGAATTTCTGGCAATATGCCATCAAATGCATGCTTGATCCAGTTTCCTCCTTTCGACTGCTTTATAAATTCTGGGATCATGGGTAGAGATGGGAATTCAAGAGTGGAACCCTCCTACGCAGTAAGGCAGATGCATAGCTAGGAAAAAACCCGCTCACTTTCTGCAGCCTTCTGAAGGACACTTACCTGGAACACTGGGGAAGAGGGATCGGAAGTGGGGGGAAGGGAAGAGACCACAGCCAAAGGGAGCAAGTTCTGAGAGCTACAGCACATCCACAAGTACATGCTGATGTGTTCATCTAATTATTCTTTGTCAATAAAGATTCGGAGTCAAATACTGGGATAAGAACCGGAATGATCAGAGAAGCGGCAGAGAAGTGACCAGGGACCTCCTGTCTCTTCCACTCCTCCACCCAAAAAGCCTGAGCTCCTCTCTAAGCTCTGCCTAACCACTTCCTGTCTCTCTATCGGTAGTCCTCAGTCCTCCAAAATCTCTACGGTTAATTTTTCTGGTCAAATGGTGGCTAGCTCCGCCCTCTGATTCCAAGCAAGCTTTATTGTCGGAATGTGATCAAAACATCACGCAGCAATGCACTCAGCGCCTGGCAAAACCAAGGGGGCAGTGGGAACATGACAAGGCCGTGTCCTTCAAGGGCTTGAGGCTGCATTTAACACTTGAGCCCCGGCCAAGGGTGATGGGGGTACTTTTAAAAATACAAATCAAGGGAATCACATGGTCGGGTTGCAAATTTTCAAGCATTCTAGGTGGCGTGAAAACTTAATGGGCATGGGAAGAGCATGTCCATCCATGTGCCCGCTTCCCCATTCCACCCCACCCTACACATTCCCCATCTCACCCCATTCCACCCCTCACATTCCATCAATTCCCACTCCCCTCTCCTACAGCTTCTTTATCCTACCCCTCGCCATCTACTCCATGCCGTCCGGCCCTGCCCATTCCACCTTACCCCACCTGTCCCACCTCAGATCCATGCATTCCCTTTGCAATTCTGCTTGTTGCTTTCCCCAACATATGGAAGCCAGGGAAGTGAGGAAACTTAAAAAAAATCATATAGTGCAATAATAACGTTGGTAGTAGATTCTCTTCTTTGAGACGCGGTCTCACTATGGAGTCCTGGAGGTCCTAGAATTTACTGTGGAGATCAGGATAATCTTGAACACATAAAGATCCATTTGCCTCTGACTCCTGAGTGCTGGGATAAAAGACAGGTGCCATCATGCCAGACTGGATAGTAAATATTTAACAAGTAAGTAATCATTATAAATTTATAACCCTTATAATGTCCTGTCTTTCTACTGAGGCTACTACTTCAGATCTTTTTTAATGTTTTTTTTAATTTGTAAAGATTTGTTTTATTTATAATTATGCGTGTATGTCTGTGTGGATATGTGCATATGCCTGCCAGTGCTTGTGGAGGTCAGAGGTGCCAGCTCCTACTGAGCTGGAGTTACAGGTGGTTGTGAGCTGCCCGGTGTGGGTGCCGAGAACCGAACTTGGAGCCTCTGCCAGAGAAGCGCATACTGTTAACGGCTGAGCCATCCTTCCAGCCCTCAGACCCTTCTTTTAAAGAAGAAAAACCATTGGCTTGTCCCAGCTTCCAGGATCTGGAACTGAACCTTCCACCTGTCCTGAGTCTTTGCTCTTAGCAGCTACGCTAAGTTGGCCAGATCAAGCAGAACTATCAGGACAATAGCTGGATACCCCATCAAGCTATTTTCAGACTCAACCCAGTAGACATAGAGTGTTGCCGTAACCACAGAGGCAATGGGGAGGGGAGAAGAGGACTTGCTCAGCATGGTACCTACACACTGCTGTCAAAGACAGATAAGTCCCCCTGATGGCCATTTAGCACCACTAGAGGGGCGTGGACAGAGGCTGTGTTTGAGTCTAGTTATATCTCAGGAAGTCGGATTTCCATCACCTATCCTTGGCAGTGCCAAACACTATCTGGTTTAGAACGTTTCTGTGGTAGTTAATCTTGGTGGTCAACTTGACAAGACTTAGAATCGCCACGGAAACACACCTCTGGGTGTGTGTCTGGGTGAGGGTTCCGAAGGGTTTGGCTGAGGAGAGTCACAAGCGAGTGTGAATGGCACTGTTAACAGGCTGAGGTCCCAGAGTGAATAAAGTGGAGAGGGTAAGTTGAGTATTACCACTCATCTCTCATTTTTTTCCATTACGTGTGTATCTCCATGTACAGGTGTGTGCGCATGTGTGCTGTGCCCAAGGAGGTCAGAGGCATCCAACACCCTTCCCTCGTCCCTGTCGGCACCCAGCTGAGTTACACAATGTGACCAGACACTGTGGGGATCACAGACCCTGGCCGGAAACCCACTCCTGGATCAGCCTGGGAGCAGCAGCTGCGAGACAATGTTTACTGAAAACATGTTTACTGAAAACAATTCAGTGCCATAAATTCTTGATAAGGGCTTGATAAGGTCACTGAAACACCCTGACTTTTGATCTTCCAGATGGCTAGCTACTTCTTTCTGCTCCCTGCTGTTTTCCGATTCTGGTGCCAGAGATTTAACCACCAGCCAGGAGGAAAGAGGAGAGGTCTGTGAGAGGTGTGTGAGAGGTCAGTTGGAGATTTGTGCGTGCATGGATGACAGAAGTTTTTCTGAAGGGAAGCGTTTTTCTTGGGAAGTTCTCCTAAGCCGATTTGGGGAGCATAAAGTTTTCTTAACCCAACTGACTGGTCTCTGTGTCATCTATCCCGACCACCTCGCCACATTCTCAGATACAGGCTGTGCAGGAGGCGCGGCAAGACACCTCATGCTCTCACCTCCAATTCTGCTCTGTCTTAATGAGTGGTACCTTCTGTCAGTCAGTAGAGACCCCTCCTTCGTCAAGGTGCTCTTGTCAGGTACATTGCCACAGCAACAAGAAAAGCAATGACTATAGTCAGCCATCCACTTCCTTGCTGACACAGGACACCAGGTCGGCACCACAGCCATGTTTTAGACATTATGTAACAGTGTTCATACATTGGTTGGGGAAATGCTGACTCAGAACAGGTGATTGGCACCATTGCTACATTTTAGACATTATGTAACACAATGCTCATACAGTGTTGGGGCACCAGGCTTCCCAGAGCTTAAGATGCTTTCTCTTTGGGAGAAGGAGCTCAGCCTGCTTCCCAGGAACAGAGGCTCTTTTTGTGTTTACAGCACGACTTTGCGGACTCCATACCTGCTGGGTACCCACGAAGGATCTGTGAGGTTTGAGAAGGTTGGGGCGGGGTCCCTTTGAGAAGCTCACGGCTGTGGTAGCTGCAGGAGGGGGAGTACGATGCAGAGTGGGGTGTTCTTGAGGGCACTGTTGTTTTAGCACACACTTAGCTTTGTTTTCATCTGTCCACTGTCATTAGAGTCGTGGCAGGTCTGTCCGCTCTATGAACTGCTTCTGGTTAGTGCTGGCGTCAGCCACTCCATCTGCCGTGATTCCAGTCGCACAAGGTCACTGTGGGCAGCCAAAGGCTGAGAAGCGAGTGGCCAGAAAAAGCAAAGACAAATGCACCAGGCAGTGTCAGCTCATTTCCACTGCGTGGGTCTGTGGAGTACAGGTGGCCTCCTTTCTCTGGGTCTGTGTGATCCACACAGAGGAATGTGAGGTCGAGGTTGTTAGGCAGCCCCCTGTGTTTACCCGTTCTTCCAGCTCAGCTGCATCCAGTCCTGTGAGGAGTCAGGTGAGCCGCTGACCACTGCAGCCTCACACGGGATGCCTCCCAAAGCAGTCACTCCAGTAGGAATGAGACACAAGGCACAAGACTATGGGGGAGGGAACTAGAATGGACAGGCTTTTGTCTTGCTTGATTTGGCTTTTGAGAGTGTCTCATATACACCCCGTAATATATTTCATTTGTTTCTCCTAAAATTTATGGAGAATATTTTAAAAATTATTGATGATTCCCTTTAAGGAGTAAGGGCATTGGGGACTTTTACACGGAGCTTAATTGTTTTATTTCTCCAGTTCCAAATCCCAAAACTTTAAGAATACACACGGGGAAAGAAGAATAGAGAAAATCGGGCAGGGGCCTGGAGAGACGGCTCAGCAGTTTAGAGCACTGGCTGCTCTTGCAGAGGACCCAGGTTCAATTCCTAGCACCCACATGGCAGCTCGCAACCATCTGTAACACCTGTTCCAGGCCATCTGATGCCCTCTCTGGCCTCTGCAGACAGGGAACAAATACAAGCAGACACATATACACATAAGTAAATGAAGAAAAAGGCGGTGGGCCGGGCGTTGGTGGCACACACCTTTAATCCCAGCACTCGGGAGGCAGAGGCAGGTGGATCTCTGTGAGTTCGAGGCCAGCCTGGTCTACAGAGCGAGTTCCAGGACAGCCTCCAAAGCAATACAGAGAAATCCTGTCTTGGAAAAAAAAGGCAGTGGGATAAGTGTAAATAAGTAAGAATCTAATGAACACCACACATTATTCTCTCCTCCTCTTGGTGTGAGCCTAGCCTTTAATGGCAGAGCCATCTCTCTAGCCAAGCTCCCACCCCATTTTAAGAATCTTTTTGAGACAGATGCTCAATCCTCCTGCCCCAGCCTGCCCAGTGGAATGACAGGTGTGTGTCCCCACTGTGAGCCTTTTGTATAATGTTGACATCCTTCTAAGTTTCAGGTTGTTTTGGAGCAAAAGGTGGTGGCCTTAGGTGATTGAAAGCACGTCATTTTTGAACAGTGCTTAAAGTGAGCAATTACAATAAATTTACCTGGACCTTACTTGCAAACCTGAGAAATATGGAGCCCGCCGGCTTTGAAAGACTCTCTTGTCCAGTTTGAGCACCGTGTGACAGTGTGTTCACTCACAGCTCCTACCAAAACATAAAACTAAGCAAATTCTTCCTTTATTTATTTTGCTGCATATATGCGGGCACTTAAGGGCCAACTCCCTGATTTTTTTTCTGAACACAGTATCTTCTATAATTATATATGGAATGACTCTGTTGTAAAGCTCATTTGTTTTAAGTCCAGCTATGATTACTAAATATGCAGAGCTGTTCACCCACCACCGCAATCCAGTTCTGAATCATTTCATCCCCTGGAAGCATTCCTTGGGCCCATTTTCAACACACTCTTAGTCTCTGTGCAGATCTTCAGACACACTGATCTGGACATTTTACAGGAGAGGAATCTTGGCTGGTGTGTGTGTTTTTATCTGGATCCTTTCACCTAATGGAAAGTTTCTGAGGTCCATCACCCCTGCTCTCTCTGGGATATGAAGTTACTCAGAGAATAAGCAAATAGCTCATAATTAGCCCTGGCAATGAAGAAAGTGACCCCCAAAACTTCATAGCAAACTTCTCACAAGTAAGCCTCCTCACCCAGAAGTCAGCCTGAGGAATTTTCTTACCCAGTTCTCCCAACAAATCCACACACACAAAATCAGGGTACTTTCTGGAACACCCCCGCCCCCAGAATGTGGGAGGCTGCCACTGCTCTCATTTTTAAAGAGAGATGAAGAAAACGTCCCGATGTGAAGATACCAGACTCGTGGGAATAATTTTGGAAGTTGCATTTGTTAGAATTATAAAGCAACTTGCAAACATGTGAATTTTCACTCTGGTAATCTGAGGATGACACTTGATATATATGTGATAATATCTCATAGCAATCAACATCTTCAGAGACTGGGTTTCTGGGATGAAAAATCAGACGCCAAGGCAGAGAGACGGAATTGGCGTCTCTGTAATAAAAATAAAACGTGGTAGCCAGGACCTGACCCAAGTGCTTGGGGGAATCTCTCCAGGCTTTTACTGAAAGTCAAGTGACTCAGTTGAGACGCATCCCGTGACAATATAAATAGGCTACAAATGTGAGTGACAAGGGACTCGAGACACACCTCATGAAAGTATCATACAAGTCATACTGTATTTGCCATAGTTTTGTAGTAATTTGGAGCATCAGGTTGATTAAAAAGGGGGGAAAAAGCACATTAAGTTCAAATGTCTCATGGATAAAATTTCCTTGCCGGTTCTGATAACTTGAAAATGAATTTGCAATGTAATGTAAACCCTTTCCTTACAATGAGAAAAGTGTGCTTACCTATAAACACACGTGTGAACATACAATTTTACTTTCCAGGGAACATGTTACACTGCAGCGGGAGAGGAGTCTTCTGCCAGTCTGTGTTGCCATGGCTACTGAGGGCAGAGGTTGAGCTGAGCTGGGAGCTGAAGGGGCTGAGGGCAAGGCTCACACCCATTCATTGGCTCTTGGTTTAATCTCATCTTCTACCAGCAGGGGGCTCAGACTGAGCAGTATCTTCCATGACAACCGTGAGGTTTCCCCATCCTGACCTTGTCCTCCAGGCATCTGTTTTTGTTGCCTGGCTTTGTCTGCACGAAGCCACTCTTTTGGGCATGTGCAGTCAGTCCTGTGATGTCCTATGCACATCACAGGCAACCGGGCCTTAGTTGCATCAGTGTGACATCCCAATGACAGAGACATTTCTGTGGTCTGCCACTTCGTTTATTTACTTATTTTGAGGCAGGGTCTCATGCATCCCAGGTTAGGCCTCCAACTTACCATGTAGCTGTCAATGACTCCGAACACCCCCCACTCTCTCCCCCTGCAGTTACAAGGGTGTGCCACCATGCTAGGATTGTGCTGGGCAGTGCTAGGGATTGAGGCCATGATCTTTGTGCACACTGGGCAAACACTCTACCAGCTGAGCTCCCAGTCCTCAAAAGGATCTATTTGGGTGAAAAGATCCAGCAGAGAGAGCTCTACCGTCCGGTGCTGCAGCTTTCAGGGACATAAGCAAATTCTAACCAGATCTAACTTTTGCTCATCTGTACCCCACAAAGCACAGAGATCAATGGTAGAGAGGGGATTAGCTAAACTAAATTCAACAATATTTCCCTCAGTACTCAAGGGTTTACATGATTGACATCCCTCTGGATTATAGACTTCTCAGGTGGAAATCAGAAGCCAGGGCAGATCAATATCTCAAGTTCAAGTCAGTTACGTTCAGCCCAACTCCAACCCAACCATGTGGCCATGGTCACTTTCCTCCACATGTGACATAATTCCTGGAGACAGAAGCAATGGGCTTATTGGCACCCGTGGTGGGCCTTGCCCCACCCCATGACAGGTGCCCTGGAGGATGAACGACCCTGCCAAATGGGCCTTGTCTCCATGACAACTGGCTCCCTTCTCCACAGAAGCAGAAGCAGGATGGGGAAGTAACACCAGTGTGAATAAAGCCAGGATGCATGGTCGCCAGGGACTTCTGAGGGACCTTGGGGGGGGCAGGGAATCTCTTCATCAACCTTTCCCCCTGCTGAGGATGTCACAGGGGCTCATTTAATTCCCGAGGCAGTCAAGTTGCCAACGAGGAACAGCCATCCCACTGGCTGTGTTTAGTTTTCTCTCTTTGCCCCTTCCTTGTACATTGAAAATGTGCAGTGTTCCGAGTCACCACCGTGGCCACTGTGACTTCAGACATGTGTGTGTGTGTGTGTGTGTGTGTGTGTGTTTGCAAAAGTACATGTGGATACACACACCCAGAGAGAGAGAGAGAGACAGAGAGACAGAGAGACAGAGACAGAGAGGCAGAGACAGAGAGACACAGAGTGAGGTACTAGAATCATTAACATTAGGAAACAGCACCATTTTCAGCAAGAGAGAAAAAACCGATCTGAAAGAAATCTGTCAGCTGCCTTCTCCCAAAAGTCCAGGGAGAAATCTGGACAGGCCTGTATGTTAGCATCAGCTTGCCAGAGCACTCATTTCCAACAACCCTCTCTTCTATGTGATGTCCCAGGAAGTGGTATAATAGTAATGGTAGAAATCATAGCAATGATCAATATTATGTTACTAAAAGAGAGTACTGTTTTAGGACAGTCCTTGCTTTTCTATTTTGAATTTAATGAATTGACAGCAACTGCTTGAAGCACAGTGTTGAGATTGGATTCTGGGACCATGGTGGAGATAGGGAGAAAGGTGCCGTGATTGATTAATGATGTCTGCCTTGGGAAGCAATCACACAATGTATTCATTTCCTGTGTGTTACATTGTTGATAAGGATAGGCTATGATGAGGCACATGAGAGGACTAGAACACTGTGCTGCTTAGAACAGGGATTCAGGAAAAACATGAAGAAGAAGAAGAAGAAGAAGAAGAAGAAGAAGAAGAAGAAGAAGAAGAAGAAGAAGAAGAAGAAGAAGAAGAAGAAGAGGAGGAGGAGGAGGAGGAGGAGGAGGAGGAGGAGGAGGAGGAGGAGGAGGAAGAGGAGGAGGAAGAGGAGGAGGAAGAGGAGGAGGAGGAGGAGGAGGAAGAAGAAGAAGAAGAAGAAGAAGAAGAAGAAGAAGAAGAAGAAGAAGAAGAAGAAGAAGAAGAAGAAGAAGAAGGTAGAGTGTGTGCTGTGGTGGAAGGAAGAACTTGAAAGGCCAAGTTGAAAGAAGAGAGATGCTCAGAAGGGAAGGGTATGACCGAGACATGGAGGGATAAGCGTGAGGGACAGCTAGTGCTTAGGACCTGCCTGGCACTGGGAAGGCAGAGTGGGGATTCGCTGGGAAGCAGCTTGGAAGGGAAGCAGAGGGTTTGCACGTTGACTGAAAATGGAAGCAATAGAGAGGTATTTGTTATTTTCCATTCAGTGGCTATACATAATGGGCGTTTCTCAAGGATCATTCTAGAAAATGACACATAGAGACGCCGCCTGACTGTTGCAAACAGTGTAGTGATATCAGGGGGTAGAATGAGCTAGCCTTGGCTTACCAGTTGATTTTAAAAGTCATTAATTTTGGGGCCCCATGCCAAGTGAGATACTGTAGGTACTGCCAAAGCTACCCAGCAATCTTACTCGGTGGGTAGAGGACGATAGCACACTTTGCTTACCTAGGAAAATCACTTCGCTCTCATTTCTTCTGTGAAGAAATCAGGCTGCCTGCTGCCTTCCAAGGACTCAGCAAATGACCCTGTCTGTGTCTCATTGTCCAATAGCAATAATAAGTATTCCTGCGAAATGAACGTTCCAGCAGGTCACTGTCTTCAGATTTACAGAATCTAGGACTCCAATGGGCTGCAGATATCAGCAGTCCAAGTCAGCCCAGCAGACAGAGCACCCACTAACTGTGCTGGTGCAAGACCTCTGATCTGCCCCCCCCCAAAGATTCCTGTGTAACCTTAGGCTTCCAAACACAGCCTCTGTCAGTGGGCAACGGTCTGGCTACTGCGGCTTTAGTATCTTTTCCAAATGAATCCTTTTCCTTGACTCAGCAACTTGTTCTCAAGGCATCGATTTTTTTTGTATATTGAGCAATAGATGTGGGTTCTTGGTTACCACACTAGGGAACCAAATTTCTCCAAAAATGTCCTTGGTTTTGTGCTATCTTTGGAAAAGAAAAACAAGTGAAATTTATGTTTTCTCAGAGTCATTGTGTTGTAATTTAAGAAAAGCAGCATGTCAGAGAAAGACACCGTGTGACAGGGTTCAAGCAGAGGGTTTTTATTTTATTTTTTTAATTAGGGAAAAGAATCATGAAAAGGGGAAAGGGAAGGGGGAGACTGGCCTCTGGAGACAGGAACAGCAGGAGAGAGGAGAAAGGGAGGAGAGAGAGAGAGGGAGAGAGGGGTACAGATAGAGGGAGGGAGGGAGGAGGGAGGAAAGGAGGGAGGGAGGGAGACAGATGGGAGGTGGGCAGGGCCCCTTTAAAAGGGAACATAGTGAATATGCACAGGAGGTGCTCTTGGTGTCTGCAGCTGAGGGCATGTCCTGTCAGAACCCCAAGACAGGATAGTATGGATGTCTGAATCATAACACACTGTTCTCTTCTCTGCTTTAAAAGTTGAAACATACAAAAGACATGGAGAGGAGTTTCTTGAACTTTTCCCACTTGTGGCCCCCTTCCACTCTAGAGATTCCAAAATTATTATTTTTAAGTGTGTGTGTGTGTGTGTGTGTGTGTCCATGTGCACATGATTGCAGGAGTCAGCAGAGTCCAGAAAAGGGCATTGGATCTCTGGAGCTGGAGTACAGGCAGATGAGGCTTCTGGGACACAAACTTGGGTCCTCTAAAGAGCAGTGCTGAGACACCTCTCCAGCCCACTCCTTAGAAGTTTATATGTGATGCCAGGCATATAAATAAATGGTTACTGATAATTTGTTCTGAGGTGATTTTGCATACATAATGTCACTTTAGAGATGGAAGCAAATGTGGATGATGAGGTGAACGCGCTTGTTTGGTTTTACACAAAGAATCACATCTTGGCTGAATACTTGCTAGTTCAAGACATAGAGCCTCCCCAGTGATCTTCAGAGTTTAGCTATGTTTTGATTGTATGGCCATCAATGAGAATCGGAACCTTCCCGAATGGGTATTTGCATGTTTTCCTGAAAGCACACTGTTGCTTTCAAAGGACGCATTGCGTGTCACCTCAGGGTGCATCAGGATGGAGTCTGGTGATTTTCACTTACTTTCCTCCCCACTTTTTCTTTGTACTGGGTTCTCTCTCTCTCTCTCTCTGTGTGTGTGTGTGTGTGTGTGTGTGTGTGTGTGTGTGTAAAGGTCAGAGGACAACTTTTAAGTCAGTTCTCTCCTTCCACTATATGGATACAAGGATCAAACCCAGGTCCCCAGGCTTGTCAGTGAGTGCCTTAACCCGTGGGACTGTCTTGTTGGCCCCCATTGTTTTTTCAATATTTCCATGTATTTTCTATAATTACTGGAGCGGTAGGGCAAGAGAAGCCATGCGGGTCAGAAACCAGAGAAGAGTAGAGAAACGGAGGGAGAGGGAAGAGACAGAGACAGAGAGACAGACAGACTGAGCCAAATAAAAGGAGAGAAGGAAAAAGACCGGACTAAAGGCACTCCTCAACTTCAGTAATTATGTGGGTGCAATTATTATCTGCATATATGCGCCAAGAACCTTTAAAGTAGACAAAAGTATTCCTAGTTAAAGGTCCAATGTAGAGAGATGCCTTTTCCTTGCCAGCCGCTTTGGTTCCCCGCCCTCCCCCCCGCCGTCAGTTGCCTGGGCTCTGCTGCGTTGTAGTCCCCAAATAACACACAAGATGTTGTATTAATTATGAAGTTGTTAGCCTTGCTTGTTTCTTACTGGCTAGCTCTGACTTAAGTATTTACCCCATATTGTTAATCTAAGTATTTCTCTTAGCAGAGAAAGGGGGTCCAGACTTCTTCCCCTATGACAGCTACAGCTACGTGTTGACTCCCTGTGTTTCTCCTTCCCAGAATCCTCCTGGACTGCTAGTCCCACCTATCTTGCTTCCCTATTGGTCAACAGTGCTTTATTGACATATACACAGGACTTCCCCATCAGTCCAATAGATCATGTGACTAGCTGTCATTAGTCAGGAAAAATGCTCTTTTAACACACCATAGAAAGAGAAATAATACTAGAATATACAAAGAATACCAGTAGACCAACTGCAACCAGAGGAGACAGTGGTAACCCAGCCTATGGATTGGAAATCTACAGGAGCACAAACGGAAGAGACAATAAACAGATCTTAAAATGGGTGATCTCACTATCAACCAAATGCAAATTAAAACAAACTTTTGTGTTTCCTTAGAGTGGGAAATATTTCCACATTAAACAATGTAAATGTTGGCGAGGTCTCTCATGGAGAGGGTGACTCTGTAAACCGAATCTGGTTTGGATTGACCCCTCCCCTGCCTTTTTATACAGGGCAATTTGCCAAACCTTTTAAAAGTATGCTTGGTTTCTGGGCCTGCAGTATCATGTCTTGGTGTCTACCCAAGAGCAACAGGGCCACATGTGTGTGGAAGATAGGCATAAAACTGTTCCCTGGAGGATTTTTATACAATAGTTTTTTTTTTAATCCAAATTTCCTTATTGTTGTGAATGTTGTCAATTAGCAAGCCATCTCTGGCTGTCTCCTTCAGGGAACTGTTTACCTTAAGAAAACCACTGGGTAAAATCTCCAAGAGAGATTGCGACCATGACCAGTTTCCATCACTTACCCCTTTAGTGGAAATCCAGGGACGTCAAGCTGGTGCTGCCACCCCTGCGGGCTAGTGTTCATGGTACTGTGAGGAGAAGGTAACCACCAACCCAGACACAAATGCTGCCATCTGCAATGGTGACCGGGTGCTGTTCACGCCACACGGGTGCCATAGGGGTGCAAAAGCTGTGAGAGTAGCCACTATTCGACTGGATCTGAGGCCTCCTCCACTGGAGGGAACCCGTGCCTGATACCACGTAGGCGGCCAAGACCCTGAGACTAAATAGTCCAGGGGCCCAGGGGAGAGCCAGATGCTGTTCTGCTAAAGGAACGTACAAAAAAAAAAATGACTCCTAAGGGCATCTAGCCGTACTCATTGATCAGAGAAGCTTCCTCCTGCAGCAAACGGAAACAGACACAAAGAGTTCGCCACTGGACAAGGCGTAGAGAGTGAGAGACCTTGGGATGCTCAGTCCTAAGTGGGATGTCCCATCAGTTCCCTCCAGTCAAGAATCATGTGGAGGAGGAGGAGAAAGTTTGTGAGAGCCGGAGGGGACAGAGAACACCGAGGAAACAGTGTCTTGGCCACAGAGAGATTGACGCACACACAGTAACTCACAGAGACTGTGATAGCACACACAGGGTCAGCAAAGGTCCAAGCCTGATGGGGGTTCCAAAGGTAAGAGGGAGGAGTGCACAGGATCTCGCACCCCTAACCCAGAAGTTACCTCCAACTGACTTCTTGAAAAGAAAAAAAAAACCTAGTTGTTCCTCTGGAGTCTCACTAGCTATACACACCCCGCTGAAGGGCAGACCCCTTTGCACAGCAGTAGATGGACAACACAGAGCAAACTCAATGGAACCTTTGGAGATTTTTTTAAAATCCCGTATTGCTTTGTTTGGGCATACTTTACTTGTACATTATTGTTTCTGTTTTTGTGTTTTTATGGTGTATGCGTATGTGTTTCTCTGGCTTTTTGCTTTATTTTGTTGCTTGTCCTTTAAAGAGGGAGAGAGAGAGAGAAGACGTGCAGTTGGAAGGATAGGGAGATGGAAACAATCAGGAAGGAAATGAGGGAGGGGAAACTGTGATCGGAACATATGGCCTGAAAAAAAATCATTTTCACGAAGAAAAAAAAATCATACAGCAGCCTTATTTTGTCTGCTATAGTGTTTGGTGATTTAAAAAAATCAGCCTTCAGGTGTAATTTATACACACCAAAGGATATTCTTTTCCCTTCTTCCTTTCCATCAGTTTCCCTCCTTACATAAAGGCACGCATGCGCATGATTGCACACGCTCATGCTCATGTGCACGCTCATGCATACACTCATGCTTATGCACGCAGGGCCCCCTCCTAACAGTAAAGACGAGATCGGGCGCGTTCAGGATGGTATGGCCGTAGTCCTATCAGTAAAGAAAGCCAACCCATAGTTGACACTATACATGGAGGTGCTGAGGGTTCTTGTAATTTCCTAACCTCTCCTACCTCTCCATTCCCAGCATTGTCCTGGGGAGGAGGAGAGCCAGGGTACAGACCTGGTGAAGACACTTGCTGCCCCCGCCTGCCCCCTGCTTTGTGCACCAGGGTGCGCAGTGTTGGCCAGCATCTCTTTCTCTGAGCCCGATTTGTCTGGCGCCTCCTCTCGTGGCCAGACCCTGAGACTGTGGCTGTTGCTGAAAGTGCTTATGTGTTTATATGACCACAGGTATGTGCCCTCAGTGACAGCACCGCTTGGTGTTGTACATTCTGCCAGGCAGAGGAACGTGGAGGAGGGCAGTGGGAGCAGGGAAGGCAGAGGAATGTCCATCCGATGGAGAATCCCTGGAATATAGAGCAGGGTTTTGGGGGAACAAGGTGGACAAGCTCTTTGGGCATGACACGCTAAGTTTAGCTGTGATGTTTCAGGAATGTGTGGAGAAGGCCTGGGTGGCCAGGAAGGAGCTGCCACTCTTCGACTTCAGCAATGCATTTTCTGAGTGTGGCGAGACCCTCTGCACAGCCACAGGCTCAGAGCAGGTGGGACAGCAACTTCTGTGCCTGCCAGGAGAATTTTGTGCCTTGAGTACAAAATATATATTAGAAACATGGGCTAATAATTAAGTCAGAGCTAGCCATTAGGAAACCATAGCAAACGGCTAAAGTTTCATAATTAATATAGCGTCTCGTGTGTTATTTGGGAGCTGAGACAGTGTAGGGACCCAGGCAGCTGTCGGGAAAGAATATACATTGTATCCTCTGGTAACTAACATGCTTCCTCCAGGCTGCGGCAGGAGGACAACCATGAGGAGCCAATGGACATAGGGGCCTCGTTCAGCCACAGGCCTGAGGTATGCGCCGTGGAGTGCTTCCCTTTGGTGGTTTTCGTGCTTGCAAAACGAGGACAGGAATCTCTTTGTCGAAGACAAAGAGGATGGTGTGAAACGCTGACCCTTCTAGAAGCCTGCGGGTAGATGACGTGGTCTGTACTTAAACAACGTCAAAATCATGAACGTTGCTAGTTGGGGAACTGTTAGTGACGTTACCCGAACCACAAAAAGGGCTCTGCCAGAAGCTTTCTGCAATGACTGCTTTCTAAACGAGAGCACACCACCGAGCCAGTGAAGGAAAACCCATCATGGTGTTGCTGAGTGGAAAGAAATGTGAGGGGGCCTCTCTCTCTCTCTCTCTCTCTCTCTCTCTCTCTCTCTCTCTCTCTCTCTCTCCCCCTCCCTCCCTCCCGCCCTCTCTCTCTCTCTCTCTCTCTGTGCCACTCCTGGTGTAGCTCTGCTGGCAGAGCAACCAGAATTTTTGAAGCAATATTGTTGATGAAGCAGGGAACAACAAAAGCTTCCCTAGATGTCTCAAGCCAAGAGACAAAGGATAAAGGCACTGGAAAGAGACGGTGAGGGTTGTGCAGTTGGCTCCTGGAGGAGACAATCCCCTGATGAGGGAGGGTTAGGCCAAGACGCCTTCCCCCTCTTCCCATTGCACAGCTCATGGTACCCATGTCTGCAGACCACTCCAAGAGGAGAAGGAAGAAAGTCTCTGCCTAAGGCCCCACCCTGCTCCTTTCCATGGCTCCCATTGGCTAAAACCAAAGGGACAACAGCCAGGGCCACACCTCTGACGGAGGGCCCACCTGAGTCACCAGAGGAGGCTGGGAAAGGAGAGAACAATGGGGATGTGTGTGATGATTTGAAAGAAAATGGCCCCCAAAGAGAGTGGCACGCGTAGGCGGTTCAACTTTGTTGGGGGTAGGGGTGTCCTTGTTGGAGGAAGTGTGTCACTGTGTGTGTGTGGGGGGGTGGGCCTTGAGGTCTCCTTTGCTCACGATGCACTCAGTGTGGGTGCCAGCTCACTTCCTGCTGCCGGTGGATCAGGATGCAGAGCTCCTTCTCCAGCACCGCGTCTGTCTGCATGGCACCGTGTCCCACCATGATGGCAACGGGCTAAACCTCTGAAACTGTGAGCCAGCCCCAGTTAAATGTTTTTCCTTTACGAGAGTTGCCATGGTCATGGTGTCTCTTCACAGCAATAGAAACCCTAACTAAGACAATGCTTGCCTAAATTATTCCCATTCTGAGAGCCCCATGTTGGTCATAAGACCAGGCACAGGATGAGGATGCAGATGCCTCAGATGTAGGAGTTTTGTTCTGGGCTCATTTACAAGGACTTGAAACAACAGAATTGGGAAAATACTGTGCAGTTAAAGCACGTTCTAAGATTGGTGATCTTGCTATCATTGTTTTAAGGTTTCAGGTTCAAATTCAGGTCTGTGCAAGACATTGTGCTGTTTCACTTGCTTAGAACTGCACGTCTCTAGAGAGACCTGCTGGGTTCTCTGAGCGTCTTGTTGAATAAATTGCAACATTGTAACCAAAAGAGATATGCATTCTTAAAACCTTCCCCAACATCAACCATTGCTTTCTTTATAGACCTTGACAACAAGAGATGCCCACATTATATTTAGATATTATGTGTCTATCATCAGTCAGTCATCTATCTACCTATCCATCTTCCTTCCTTTATCTATTTTTTTTTGAGACTAGGTATCACATAGTTTAAACTAGCCTTGAACTCTGAGGATGTAGCTGAGGGTGACCTTGAACTTCCGACTCAAGTTCCTACCTCTCAAATGCTAGGATTGCTAACCTGAGGCACCAGGGTAAAATCTGGGAGAGACTCCAGGGTTTTGTGTGTGCTAGGCAACTCTACCAACTCTACCAACTCTAGGCAAGCTACATTACCCGTCCTCTGTCATCACCTCTTAAATATAAGTTAAAGAATCTGAGGCCATATTTCTAAAACTGTATAATGGAGGAATGGTTAATTGTATTCCTTCTTAAATCTACTAATGAGTTGTTGGGGTTTGCTTCAAATGATCTTGGAGTCATGTTCAGAGAAATATATTCCACACTATTTTATTACCAATGTAATTTTCTCATAATTTAATTGGCTATGCCTAATTTTTAAAATATGTCTAACTTAGAGCCTGTGTTGGCACAGGCATCAAGAATTGCTTCAATGTCCACAAGGAGGGGGCAGATTGAGCAGAGGGGGGTTGGGACATAGCTGGGTCTCCTGCTGAGGCTGCCCCCCTGGAAAGCCAGGTTTTAGCTGCCTGCTGAGCCCAGGCATTCCAAGGGCCCTTGAGAAGTTACCCAACCTGCTGCTGTGTCAGACACACCTCAAGAACAGCCACACAGCTGCTGGAGATGAGGGCAGCAGCGTGAGCTTTCCTGAACTCTATGTTCGCCAGAGCTGCAGTCCGGTGTGGCTCTGTGCCTGTGACTGAGCCTTTCCCAGGCTTGTTAAACAATACCAGATTTAAGTAATACGCAGAAGGCAAAGGCAGGCTTCTTAGCCTCCACTGATGAGCAAGGATGTATCCCAGTCTTCACCTGCACCATAGTTTCTGTGGATCTGAATTTTAATTTTGACAGTGTCTAATCCATGCTTTAAATTGCCTTATTTAAAAAACTGCCGGGCGGTGGTGACGCATGCCTTTAATCCCAGCACTAGGGAGGCAGAGGCACGCATATTGCTTTGAGTTCAAGGCCGGGCTGGACCAACAGCCTCCAAAACAATACAGAGAAACCCTGTCTCATAAAACAAAACAAAACAAAGCAAAATAAAAAACATACAATTATGTTGTGATATACACTTCACATGTCAGATAATGCAAATGCTTTAAACATACAGTTTGATGAGCTTTAGTAAGCTTATAAACCGAGATCCCTTTGGAAAAATCCCCTCTTCTTCCTCCTCCTTCTCCTCCTCCTCTCCACTTTTGACGGGAGAAGTGTCCAGCACATGGGATGATCATATGTCCCCAACCAAGCCACACTGACTGCCTGTGTGGTTCTCCCATCTTCAGTTGCCTCCTTTCCCCTTTGACCCTGCTAGCTGCACACCTTTCACGCCACAAAAACAGTGTTAGCCCTGCATTTCCCAGGGAAGCTTTGCTACTCAGCAGCTAAGGGCAGGAGGAGTCAGCCTAACTTCGGGACACAGGGGCAGGACGCAGGGACGGACACTGGAGGAGATGGCTTCTCAGAATTCACAAAGCTTGTTTATTTTGCTAATTTAATAGTTAAATCATTTTTCTTAGTTTCTTATCTTATTTCTTTTGTCTGGCTTTGTTTTTTGTTTGTTTTTTAAAGAACCGAGTGCTCTAACTGCTCACATGCATTTTAGAGGAATTGTTGACTACATACAAAAAGTGAAAAATGTCTTACTATTAAGTCCCCAATAGGTCACTGTGGTTGCTGTAAATCTCAAAGGAAGGATCTATTAACTAAACGCTGTAGCCAGCTCTGTCCGATTTAAGGCTTTCATTACCTCCTGCATGAGGTGTAATGGGTTTATCAAACTATTTTCTTCCACAAAGGTCTTGACTTCACCTCCTCTAAGTCAGTTGCAAGTTGAGATGGCTCAACAGTCTTACCTGAGTGAGTTTAATTCTGCAGGGATAATTACTCGGCTTTCCACTCAAGCTCCACCATGAACTGTGGCTTTGGGAAGTGTTGTCAGAGCTCTCTGCACACACCAGCAAGGGGAGAGCGCCCACAGAGGAGAACACCTGGCGGTTATGTGGCTCCTGGTGATCGAAGGTCTACGAACTTCCCTGCCAGTGATCTGAGGCTGTTTTTGTGAAACATGGCTGGTTTAGCACTGCAAATCCTCCTACTCAGAGGTTGGGAGAATAGAGAGGGGCAGCAGCCATCACCTGGCCCAGATCACTTTCTAATGTAGCTTTAGGTCTAAGCATGCTTCTTGATAAACTGCATGTTTTACACCTGGATTTTTTAAAAAATGAAAATAAATGTTCAAGTTCTTAACATATCCAGGTCACTAAAAATGCCAAGTATAGTAAAACAGAAAGTTTAAAACAAAACAAAACAACCCCCCAAACAAAAATGAACAGTCAAAAAAATCACAAAGCATAAAGAGATGACCACTCACAATTTACCTGGGGTAACATTTTAGTTATTAAACTGGACAGACTGTGCCCGTTGAATACAGTCTCTCATGAGTGCTAACTTTTATATTATCTCCCAGTATCAGCACAGATCTTTCATCAGGTGAGAAAAGACCTTACACAGAGACCTCAGAATGTGGATTTTAACATCATCGATGGGCTTTTTATTTTAATTTAATTTATTTTATTTTTTGCTGTTTTTTTTCCTTGGCCTTGAACGCACTATGTAGATGAGGCTGACCTGGACTTCATAGAGGTTCACCTGCCTCTGCTAGCACTAAATGCATGCACCACCATGACTGGCCGTAGGTGGATTCTGAAGCTAATCGTAGACTTAACTCTGTTTCTTCTCAGTATGCCTGTTATAAACATAGTTGAGATAGCACAGCTCATATTGTGTGCAACTTGAACCAATAGTTTGTGGCTTTGTGGTTTTGTTGTCATTTGAGATTGAACCTATGTTAAGCAAGTGTTCTACAATTAAGTTGTATTCCTAGCCCCTTTAAAACAGACAGACAGATAAATAAATGTATGCAAATGTGTAGAGAGCTGTGAAGTGCCGCACCCTTAAGATGGTGCTGGCTTCTGCCTTTTGCTAGCCCGACAGCAGGTGCTCTCTGTGATAAACAACTCCTTATTTGGTCAAGGCTGGATATCAGGCTTGCTTCCTCATATGTGGACCTATCTGCTGTCGCCACATGGCTTACCGGGGTTGGCCGCCCAAGGGCCTTTTTAAGCTGTGGGCGGGCACTCCCTGGGGTCAGAAGATTTGTTCAAGGTCCTGAATAAACTGCTTGTGAGAAGGAAAAAAAAATAAAATAAAATTGAATACCACCCAAAGGGCCAAGAAAAAAAAATAATACCCTTTGTTTCACTTTTACTCCGTCCACTTTGACGTGGCTCTACTACTTTCCCTTTAGTCCCGTCCGCTTTGACGCGGCTCTGCTGCTTTGCTTTCCAAGCTGTGGGCGGGCACTCCCTGGGGTCAGAAGATTTGTTCAAGGTCCTGAATAAACTGCTTGTGAGAGGATTCCTGAGTCGCGTCTTCCTTGCTGGTCGAGGTGGTCGTGACAATTGGTGGCCCGTACGAAGAAAGGAATTCAGAACTCACAGCGGTCAGGGGGTGCACCAGTAAGTCCCCAGGTAAGGCGGGGATCCGCGAAAAGAGCGGGATTATTGTTCTCACCCGTAGAGAAGGGGAGAACGGTCAGCAGAGCCGCGTCAAAGCGGACGGGAAAGCAAAGCAGCAGAGCCGCATCAAAGCGGACGGGATAAAAATGAAAGTAGAGCCGCGTCAAAGCGGACGGAGTAAAAGTGAAACAGAGGGTTGTATGGATTATTATTTTCTTGGCCCTTTGGGTGGTATTCAATTTTATTTTTTGGGTTTTCTTTTCACTGTTTGTTATTAAAACATGGGTAATTCCACATCCCGCCCAATTTTTCTGGCACTCAACGAGTTGCTGCGATCAAAGAATCTTAGATTAAAAAAGGGACCACGACAAGAGCGGGGCAAAAAAAGGACTGGGACAAGAGCTGTTGGTTTACTCCTCTCTGTAGGTAAAGAGAGAGCAGGACAAATGGTTCGTGGAGCAGCGAACCAAAAGTAAAAACATTGTTAGCTTGGCTAGCAGGGAACCCAAAGTAAAAGCTAAAAAGAAACATTAGAAGCTTAAAAGAAACATTGTTAGTTTGGCTAGCAGGAACCAAAAGTAAAAACATTGTTAGTTTGGCTATGGGCGCTTCTCATTTGCACCCAATTTTTTGGCTCTAAATGAGCTGCTTCGTTCTAAGAATTTAAGATTTTTGGAAGTTAGGGAGACATGGGACTGAGGAACAATATGGAAAATACACAAACATTCTGGATACTGTATACTATTGTGTTTTTCAGTTTTTTGATTGCTCAGGAAGGAACAACTGCTAAAGTACACTTGATGATAAATGCTGCTGAATTATTTCAAATGCTCAGAGGTGGTGTTCGGCCTGTCTGGAGACTAGTAAAAAGTTCCCTTGAGGATCAGAAATGTAGTGAGGCAGTTAAAAAGGGGAGAAATGCTTTAGAACAATTACAAGAGGAGAGATCAGAGCAGACAAACGGTGAAAAGGGAGGAAAACAGAAAAGAAAGATGTACTCAGCTCTAGAAGACTCAGAGTCTACGGACTCCGAGGAGAATGAGGAGGAACTCCAAACTATTATCATGATCCCCATGGTATGAACAGTGCCCCCTTCCAGCAATGAAAAGGTAGATTTACAAACATGCAGACAGGATATCCAGGACAGGTGTTTGAACAGGTGGATCAGATAGCCATTAAGGCTTGGAAAATCACTGCCAAATTAAGGAGAAGTGAGTGGCAATCTTGGCACCTGGAGGCTGCAAATGGAAAATGCAAGGATTATATGTGTTCCTGTTCAGTATGCCAATTTTACAAAAGCTACAAATTTGTCCAAGTATTTGTCCAGTTTTCTTTTACAGAATTGGTCACTTAAATTTGAAGATACTTTAAAGGAGTTGAGGCTGGCAGTGGTCCATGTGAATTCCACCAGAGTGGACCTTTCCTTTGCATCGGGATTATCGTCCTGGCTGACTTCTACAATGAACCATCTTAAGGAGTGGGTGGGTATAGGAGCATTAACAGGTCTCTTGGTGTTGGTCTCCCTGGTTTGCTTGTGGTTTCTATATAAGGTTAGAGTCACACAAAAAGACACAATGCAGCCATGATCATTCAGGCCTTTACTGCTATTGAAGCAGGACAGTCCCCCACAGGCATGGTTAGCCACCTTAAAAACTAATTAAATATGCTCAGGATGCGAGGCAGAGCACTGCACTCTGAGTCAGCTAATAATGACCCAGAGAAGAGCATGTCTGATTGCATGCGGGTTGGTACCCAAGAGTCCCGCCTCTGGAAAAAAGGGTATTGGACGGGTCTGATGTTTGTTGAGTGGATGACACCAAACAAAAATCAGTACAATGTCCCTGTCATTGTCAGAGATCAGACCTCTACTCTTGCCTGTTGCATTTTAAACAAAAAAGGGGGAACTGTAGAGAGCTGTGAAGTGCCGCACCCTTAAGATGGTGCTGGCTTCTGCCTTTTGCTAGCCCGACAGCAGGTGCTCTCTGTGATAAACAACTCCTTATTTGGTCAAGGCTGGATATCAGGCTTGCTTCCTCATATGTGGACCTATCTGCTGTCGCCACATGGCTTACCGGGGTTGGCCGCCCAAGGGCCTTTTTAAGCTGTGGGTGGGCACTCCCTGGGGTCAGAAGATTTGTTCAAGGTCCTGAATAAACTGCTTGTGAGAAGGATTCCTGAGTCGCGTCTTCCTTGCTGGTCGAGGTGGTCGTGACACAAATGTTTCCCTTCCTGTTGTTCTTATCATCTCAACAGGCTTTCTAGCTCTCATTAGCCAACCTGTCACTCTGTCAGTCTTTCCAGTATGGTGACTTCCCATGAGCACCATTTGTAATGGGTTCATTTTCCTCATAAAAATCTTAATAAAACGGGTCTGGACTGACTTGTCAGGACCTAACTAGGTGAGTTTGGCTGCCTGGCCCTTGGTATTTTAGAACATTGTTCACTGGGGGGCTGCCTACTAGAGAATTAAAGTTGTCTTCAACAGTTTTTTACTTCCTGCGGAAGCCAGGACTGACCAGACATGTGTGAGAGATGCATCACCTTGTCTTTCTGTCTCCCCTACCAACTCTCTTCTCTGGTTACCTCAAAACAAACAAACAGACAAACAAAAAACAAAAACCAAAACAAAACAAAAAAACAAGTACTCAGCATGGAATGGAGCCAACAAGCCAGTACTTTGATAGTATCCAGTTGTATGTGTTTTCAGTCGTAACCACTGCTGACATTTAAAGGCATGTTCTCCATCTTTGTCTTTGCTTTCCAAGTCTTACCTATGTATGCACTTGCTACATACATCATCTTGCATAAAGGAAGGGTTGGATCCCGCTTCTCTTCTTAAAAGTTCTACCATCAGCACCATGTACGTCAACAAATAAGTAGAACGCATCCTTTGATGGCCTCTTCACAGCCATGTCTATGAAAAAAAAGTGTAACTGTCAGTGTCATGCCTGGTTTTTGCCAGCGTGGTACCAACCTACCTGGGAAGAGGGACTCTCAGCCAAGGAATTGCCTTGGTCTGCTTTGCCTGCGGGGCATTTTCTCCATGACAGTTAATACAGGAGGGCCCCGCCCACTGTGGGTGGTGCCATTCCTGGGCTGATGAGAAATACAAGAGCAGGGAGCAAGCCAGCAAGCAGCTCTCCTCATGGTCTCCTCTTCCGTTCCCGCCTCCTTAGCTTCTGACTGTGGCCTGTCAGCAAATCAACCCTTTTCCTTGCCAAGTTGTCTTTGCTTGGCGTTTTATCGGTGGCAAGGAGCCATCCACTCAGCATATACTTGTGTGAACACATTAGTAAGGCGCCATGTGTGATGGACATATGTCAATTAAAATTCAAATGAAAGGAAAAACATGACGGGAAAGGAAGACATAAAACCAAGAGGCAAGATAATTGTTCTGGAATGAAGGCCGGAGCATGGGAACAAGGGAATGTCTTGACTGTCACAGTCAGAACTTAAAATTAAACAGATTAAAATGACCCGATAAGAAGTGTGAGCCTTCTTCATGTTTGGACCACACATTTGTGTAAATTAAATGATGATGAATGGAGGAAAATTTGAAGTTTTCCCCAGAAGTTTCCAGCAGTCGACATTTCCCTTGCTGGAACAGGAGAGTTCAGTTTCATTGCTTCTGAAATCATCACCTTTGAATATCTCACCATAATCATTTTTTTGTCACTCAGAGAATCGGTGATGCAATGTGCAATTTCCTTCTATGCCTGTGCCTTCTGACTTTGTCCTTTGGTGTTGTGTTAGGGGGTTTCTAGTTCCCCTGCCTGTTTTCTCTGCTGCCTCCACACGCCCAGTTCAGGACAGGGGGAGAGCTGTCCAAGCCTGGGCCGTCAGTAGAAGTTCTGACCCCTCTCGTCTTTGCTCCCATCCACTTGCAGGCAGAGGGACCCGCAGTCTTGAGTTGCTGGCCCAGCTCACCTTCCTCCATGCATGGTCTGCTAGACAGGGAGGGGAGGGACTTCCTTCTGTCTGTCTGCTCCACTGCCTGGTGGAAACATGGGTTACTAGAGAGCATTATTAGTGAGTTACAACTAAGTTGTTCAAGCACTTTTAAAATTAGAACCTTCCCCTAGTGACTTTTTAAAATATCATGTCCCCTGCCCATTACTACTACTTATATAGATGATATTCTTTTTTTGAAGTTTTTAAAAAATTTAAATTAGCAACAAGCTTGCTTCACATGTCAATCCCAGCTTCCTCTCCCTCCCCTCCTCCCCCACACCCCCAACAGTCCCTCTAGCCCCCCACTTAATCCCCACTCTGTTCCCCAGGGAGGGTGAGGCCCTCCATGGGGGATATCCAGAGTCTGTCATTTCATCCAGGGCAGGGCCTAGGCCCTCCCCCAAGTGTCCAGGCTGAGAGAGCATCCCTCATTGTGAGAGGGGCACCCAAAGTTAATTTATATGCCAGGGATAAATACTGATCTACTACCCAAGGCCCTACAGATTGTCCATGCCTCCTCACTGACACCCACATTCAGGGGGTCCAGTTCAGTCCCATGATGGCCTCTCAGCCATCAGTCTGGGGTCCATGAGCTCCTCCTTGTTGAGATCAGCTGTTTCTGTGGATTTTACCAGCCCATTCTTGACCCCTTTGCTCATCATTCCTCCCGCTCCGTCACTGGGTTCCAGGAGTTCATTTCAATGTTTAGCTGTGAGTGTCTGCCTCTGCTTCCATCAGTCACTGGATGAAGGTTCTAGGATGGCGTATAAAGTAATCATCAAACTCATTATCAGGGATGGGCATTTAAGGTAAGTCTCTCCACTATTTCTTAGTTTGCCAGTTGGCATCATCTGGAAATCTCATTATTGCCAGATCTCTCCTCAAGCCTATAATGACTCCCTGCATTATGGTATCTCTTGTCCTGCTCTCCTCTATTCTTCCCCTGACTTAACCTTCCTGCTTCCCCATGTCCTCTTCTCCCGTCCTCTTTTCCTGAGGGAGCCAGGAGAAAAATAGGTAATATTCTTTACATTACTCTTCCTTTTAAATCTGGGAAGATTTTTTTTGCCACCCCAGAGATCATGGCAGCCATTCATATCCCACATTATGTAAAAGCAGTTTGTACTACAGATGGTTTGCACAGGGATTCCTACCTGAGAATGAATCTAGGGTGGGGGTCAATTGTCTGGCTGGCTGTGGAAAAGCTACAGTGTTCATTCTCCACTGTGACCCCACTGTCTCCTCTGTACATAACCTTTATACTCTGAGATTTGCACAGTCATTTCACACATCCAAGGACAAACAGTAATGCTCTCTGAAGCATCTTCTATGAAAAGAAATTCCCCATTTGCGATGGAGAGATGGCCAGAGGTTATGGGCACTAGCTGTTTTTCTATAGGACCCAGGTTCAATGCCCAGAACACACATAGTGGACCACAAACATCTGTAACTCCAGTTCTAGGGGATCTGACATACATGCAAAAAAAACACTCGTATGCACATAAAATAAAATAAAATAATACAAATTTTAAAAAACCTCCCAGTTTTTAAGTTTGTAAGTGAAGATACCATCTACAATTCTAACTTTAGTTGCTGATAAAGATCTTTCTTCTCGTATTTTATTTTCATTTTCCTAAGTGCTGTTGCAAAGGTATTCCAGTTCCCTTGGTTTCAAAGGGTGACTACATTTGTTTTTCATCTATTCTGGGAAGAATTATATCCTAAGTTGTTAATGATCTTCGTTTCCAAACACTCCATACCATCCTCTTGGACAACCTGTATCCCTTTTCATAGTCATCTTGGAACTCTTTCTCTCATTCCCAGAGTTTTCCTGGGCCCAATATACATGAACACATACACTCTTACACACACACACACACACACACACAGAGTCATACTCATGCACACTCATATTTACACACTCACAAACATACACACACACTCAGACTCCCACACACAATCTCCTGCTGTACCTCCCTACTCTTCTGTATTGCTCTGAAGAGGTGACCCAAAATGTCTGTTCGTGTTGGGCCCCCATCTCCATCTTCCTGTGGCTCTCTACATCTTTTGAACCCATGACCCATGACTTGACATGGAAGCTGTCTCCCTCCTTGGCGTGTATGACTTTTCATTCTGTTTCCAAGGATGGACTGTGACGCATGCAGACTGGATAGAGTCCAGTCACACATGGTTGTCGTCATTAGCTTTCTGTGCCAGGTGGTCAGTGTTCAAGTTTCTTTGTCTACTATCTGTGTGCACAGCGTGGCACATGTGAGACCACTGCTCTAGCAATGTTTTTATTCGCTCACTTATTTATTGATTTAAGTTGCTAGGCTGCTGTTCCGTTGGAGCCCAGGCTGGATCTCTCTCCATAGCTCACGCTGCGAGGTAATCCTCCTGCCTCGGTTGGGATTGTAGGTGGAAGCCACCATGCCTGGCTGCCCTAGTTTCCACCCAGCGGCTACCATGAGAGCCTTGTTACATGTAGGAAACTGTTGGAACAAGGTCAGAAATGGAGTCATATGAGGAGAATTCTGAGTGTTTCAAGGAAGCAAGGTGAGAGGCTTGTGGTCTCAGTTTCTTCAGAATATGGAATTGTTATGGAATGTGTTTTTCCAGCCCCTCCCAGGTGTAGCGGTAAGAGTTAAGTTCATTTCAGACTATTTATTGCAACTGGCTGCTGTTGTTTGTTTATATGCCTGTATGGATAGACATATTTTTGCCGTGTGTAGCTTGTCCTTGTGAGTGTATATAACTTGAACTCATGAGAACTCTACTCATTTGACTGTTTTAACCCTCAGAGTATAAATTGCCTGAGACTCTGAATAAAGTTGGCCATTGCGCAAGACTTTAGTCTGTCTCCTTTATTGGGTCTGTTCTCCCAGACCCCACTGCCTCTAGAGCAGTGACAGGTGTCCATGCTGGGAATGGTGGACAGGGCATCCCGTGGGATCTACAACTTCCATAGGGAGCTCTAACTGTGGTGGGTTTTAACAGGGAAAACCTAAGCCAGCTGAAGGAAGACACATGATGGGAAGACCTGGTTTCTGACTGGAGAAGATATGGGGATGCCCTGAAGAGAAGCCGCTGAGCTGCAGTGGTTATGGGTTGGTGGGGCAGCTAGATGTTAGAAGAGATTCTCATAGAACGAGGGCTCTAGGGAAAGAGGGAACTTAACAGGCACAGGGGATGGAAAGGAGCCACCGTGGACAGTGTTCAGGAAGAGGTAAGAGGAGACCCCACCATGTGGAGCTTGCAGAGCTTCATAGGCCATGCCAGGATTGATATTTAACCCTAGAACGCCTGGGAGCCACTGAGATGCTTTTCGTGCTTGTGTGGTAGGAGCTACCAGGATCTAACAGGCATCCTCCCCTCCTGGAGAGGCTCTGGGACAAGGTCATGGTGAGCGCAAAGAAACTGCCACTTACCTGTTCTGTGTACTGCCTGCTCTTTCTCTCCTCAACTCTGAATTGTAGACTTTAATGTTTAGCTCCCTGCTGAACGTGCCCACCTAAAGACTGTAGAATATCAAACACACCCTTCTATTTAATCTCTGGTGATAGAAACACATCCTTATATTTAATGATGGAACCAATGGAGAGTCTCTTCCCTTCCTCCCCCTCTCCTGACCCTCGTATCTAATCAGTCAGCAATCATATCTGGTGGGCAGGGGGCAATAAACAACACCCCCACAAGGACTTCCTGGGCCATAACAAGGCTGCGCTTCTGGTCCTCATGCCTTCCGCTCCATGCTGCCACACCCGCTGCTGATGCTACCAGACGAATATTCCAACAAGCGTCTTCACGGATGCTTCCCTCTGGCTAGCTCTTGATAGTCTTTATCTGCACGGGACACACTTGAATCCAGGGGTCCACTGTCTGACGCTGCTTCCTTGACTCTGTCCGCGGTGCTGCTATGAGCCCCCCATGCCATGCTTCATTTACATGTGTATGTTGGGACCTATTCGTTTTTGGTGTCTCAGAAGAAACTCGGCTGTTGACAGGAGACCTTCATATACTCCTCCAGTCTTACAGGATGCTCCCTTCTCTGATCCCTCTCATAGTGCATCACCCTTCTCTTTAACAGTACTTGTGTCACCGGTATATTTGTATGAGGTACCACTCCCTATAGAGGGCTCACCCAGGTAGAAGTTATAACCACCATATCCGTGCCTTGTGCAAGGCAACTATGCTCACATCAGCTGTGTGTCAGATCAGTTTCTGTTATGATAACAAATGATGATTGTGTATTTGTAGTTTGAACACGTGTGTCTGTTCCTTACCATCATGCTTATTGTATCATTTCAGGGCTTTGGAGCAAATGATTATTTCGTTATCATCACCTATCCAGTCCGCTATCTCATTCTCATCTCTAGGTACACAACGTGAGTAAGGAATATTTAAAACACGCTAGGAAGAGAAGAAAGAGCAAGGCAAACTAAACAACCCCTTGTATGTTTCACCCTGGTTAGGTGCCAGTGTAAATGCTTGTGCTAAAAGAGCAACCGTGTTTCTGCCGTGAAGCCTTGGCTTGCCTATGCTGAGACCCCCTCTCCACCACGGGCTGTCCTCAGAAGGCTATTTAACCCCTGCTTTGAGCCAGCAAGCTAGATGTGGGTTTCTTAAGTAAATTATGGGGTGTTTCACCACATGTAGTTTTTGCAGTTAAGTGTTTCCAGCTTTCAGAGTATTCTGTGGGAATAGCATCACATTTTTCCTCCAACCTGTTAGTTAGCATAATTATTTATCATCCTTAAACCACAGCTTGAGTGTCTTAAAACCACTAGGTCCAGATCTAGTCTCCGGATGAAGCTAGCTCTGCTGTAGAGAAAACTGCTCAGCAACGGCAAATTTGAGGGTTAGTGGGGGTCGGGGTGGGGGTGGGGGGAGGGGCGGGAGTGGTCACACACTCCCGTTCCCCACTTGTATCTTGGGACTCAGCATCGGCGCTTGGCGTGTGCCTCCAGGTGTTGGCTGCACGTAACCAATAACCTGACATCAAGCCCTATTTTTTTTTCCCAAGACTGAAGGATTGGGCCGTGGGACAGACGGCTAAGTTCCCGCCCAGCTCTCATACTTGAAATCCGTCTTTGTAACTCTGAAGGGTGAAAGCCATGACGCTTCCTTCGATCTCTCCACCCTGCTCATCCCGTCCCTGTCCAGTCTCACAGCAGTTCTTTGGAACTACCGGGCTCTCCTCCTTCGTATGGAAATTAAATGCACACACACCGGCAGTGTGTGAGTGCTTAAACACTTGAGGGCCACTTTGAGCAACCCCTACCAGGAGCCCACCTGCTCTGGAAACTCCGCCCACGCACTGCTGCCCCGTAACTTAGAGGACTGAGTGGGCTCAGAATGAGAGTTGCAGGAGGCTGTGCCACTCACAGAAGAGACAGGGGACAGGCGGGCGGGTGGAGCAGGCATCGGTGGGAACACTGGGGGATCTACGTTTCCTCCTGTTCCTTGAGAGCGGAAAAGCTGTCTTTGGAATTGAGCTCCTGCCTCCACTTTGGGTTTTGCGAAGGCAGCAATTGGTAGCTTGCTGTGAATTCCTTGTGGAGTCACGGTGGCTCCAGGCTGGACCAGAGTTAGAACCACACTCCAGTGTGTGAGTAAAAGTTGAACCACAGAATGTTTGGATCTGAGTCCAGTTCCCGGAAAGGCGACCCCGTCTTGGAACTTCCTGTGACTGTACACTCCGCGCTTCTTTCAGTTGGGTGAACCATTCCAGAAAACAGTGGCTCATTAGCACGTTAGGGTTCACCCTCGAAACTCCCGACCACAGCCCAGAGTCCGCAGAACCCATCTATAATGACATCTTCAGGCAGGTTCCCCAAGCATGGACATGTTTAGTGACTGTTCAATCAGCCAGAAATTTGAAGGGAAACTGGAAAGATAGACACCAAGATGGGAAGGAAGTAGAGGAGGGGGAGGAAGAAGGAGAATTAAAACCGTTAGCACCTGCCTGGTGGAGAAAGAGATGCCGCACAAGTCTCCCCGTTCAACGCACCTCCGTGACTGCCAAATTCTTCTGCTGAAGGAGGAAGGCAACCAAACTCAGTGTGCTTGCCCTGGTCTCCATTGTGAGTCCTGAGAAGGATTTGCTTTACCTGCCTATATCACTCTGCTGCTTAGCACCCAAAATATCAAGTTTTGTCTCTCCTCCTCCCAATGACCTACTGCTCTCTCTCTCTCTCTCTCTCTCTCTCTCTCTCTCTCTCTCTCTCTCTCTCTCTCTCTCTCTCTCTCTCTCTCTCTCTCTCTCTTTCTCTCTCTGTCTCTCTGTCTCTGTGTGTGTGTGTACACTCATGTGTGCACCCGTGGAAGTCAGAGAACATAATGTGTCATTCTTTAGCACAACACACACACACACACACACACACACACACACACACACACAACCAAAAAAAAACCAAACAAATAAATAATGAAACAAGAAGTTAAGCCCTGTTGACAGATCACCGGGAAGCAATGGAGATTAGAACTCCTTTCTCCCTAAAGTCTGTGTAAGGGAAAAAGACACTTGACAGGTGCTGCCTGTTTACAAGGTCATATGGGAACACTGACACACAGGCCTCAACAGGGAATATCTGATGTTCTGTGGAGATGGATGCTTGTGTGACTATTGCTTTACCAAGATGACTGAGCTGGAAGACCTCTGTGCAAGAGAGAAGCAAAGAGCCTGTTCTACTAGGAACGGGAACTACAACTGCTGAGCTAGCTTCTGGCACGACTAACTCCTCCTGATGAGCTCGGTGGACCTTTATACCTTTCAAGCACACATACCCCCCCCCACACACACACCTCTGAACTCAGAAAATTATAGCTTGACAACACAGAGTCTATACATTAAGCTACTGCACTCAATAAATGCTTCCCATTCCAGAATTCAGGCCCTTAAAAACCCGTAGCTTCTCCCTTGTCCTATCAACTTTAGAAAAAGGCTCATGCATCCTCCTGATAGCTTTCCTGAATATTTGGGCGTGTCCATCATTTTCATAGACACTGACAATCTTAACGACACAGCCAGGCTTGGCTTATTTTGCATCTTTATCTTGATGTCGGTCTGTTGGTCTCCCTCCAGGTGGACAGACAGACATCTGTGTGAACTACTTCACAAGTTCTGCACCTCTCTTCCACCTGTATGTTACTGACAACAGCTGTGGGAACCCGGCATATGCTCAGTAAATATACACGGACAGAATTCAGCTTAGCTTCGTGTGTCAGTCTTTGCTGCATCTCAGGATTCTCTGGATTAATATCTAAGCGACTCCAGACAAATCAATTAGGCATTGCATCTAAGAACAGAAGTCTTTAGGAAAGAATAACAGAGACCCGGAAATTCTGATATCACTGAGGGGGCAAATGTCTTATGTAAGTTGGAGAATCCTGCATTCAATCTTGGAATTTGCTTTCACAGTTTAGCTTCATTCCAAAATGCCACTTTTCTGCAGATCCTGTCCAGTCCCGTGTGTGCATTTCTTTTAAACCACAATTCCATATAATTTCAAAACAAGGGCAGATAAAGTGAGCTAATACACAGCAAGTCTCCACGCTGGCATTCACTGCAGAGCCCCCTTCCAGTGCGAACTCTTGGTTTTCTGTGGACTCAGAAATGATGGCTTTTGTTACTGGAGACTCCAGACTGGTGGTAAAAACAGGTGAGTGAGTCAGTCTTAGTCCCATGCCTGGGATTTCCTCTGGAAGCTCTGTACTCCGTGTGTTGAACATGTGATGGAATACATCTATGTGCATATTGTGAGATGCTTTAAAATAAGTGAACTTGTGTATTTTGGGGCAGCAATAGGAAATCCTTAGAACGTTCCTTTTAGTGTTGGTGGGAGTAGTAGTGGGGCTGGGAGTGGAGTGAGGGGAGGCGGGAAGGGGGGGTGAAGGAGACAGTGGTGTTAGAGGGCGTGGGGTAAGGTCGGGGAATATGGTGGTGGGGTTGGGGGGGGTGGTGAGGCTGGGAGAGGTGGTCATGGGGTTGGAGTCAGGGGTGATGGGAGTTGTGTTGTGGGTTTTGGGTAGTGGCGGTGGTGTGCTTTATGAGCGGAAAGGCTTTTCCCTTGAGCTGCAGGAGCCTACTCTGTGCACCAGACTATTTAGCATGCTGTGGGAGCCACAGCCCCTGACATCTTTAACCAGTGTGGAGTAGGGCTGAGGAAGGAGTGTGGTGGAGACCCAGCAGCCACAAGAGAGCAGGCCTGGAATGCTGGCTCTGACCGCAAATTGGCACATGGAATGAGTGTTTTTCATTAGAGCTGCTGCAGTAATGCTGGCTTCTAGCATTCCGAAGGATTTCAGACTTGTAGTAAATTAAATTCTCCCTTAAAAATCACTCCGTGTTGGAAGAACATAAAGGATCATACTGCAATCAAGAAAACTCAGGAAAAATAAAACTAAGGCTCACCCTAACATTGCCTATGCCATTGATTTGGACACCGAGTACACACGGCCATGGCTGAGTAGGTAACTGTAGTGCATCGAGAGGCAACTTCCCTTGGGGTTTTAACTGACTCCATAACTAAGGGTTTTCTTTCTTATGGATTACAGAAGACAATACTAAATGATCATAATTTGTTTATGCATCAGAGAGAAGCAAATGCATGCAAACATGTTTTACATTGTGCATGTACATTTATTTGTACAGTGTATGTGTTTACACACACATCTATATATCCACTGGTACAATTTACACCTAAAAGTCCAAAGCTGACTAAAATTAAGGAGTTAAAGAACCTGCATCTTACTTTAAATTAGAACCTCATTATTGTAAGTTCTCTCTACCTTTCTTCCTTCCAAAACACATGTGTTCATACCACATGTGTGCACACACACCCAACATATGCACTAGTGTTTCTGAGTTTATAAACAAGCATATGCATTAGTCAGCATAGGCCAAGGAATGCTGCAGTAACGCACAGCTCCCATTTTACAATGGTACAACTTGTGGTTTTGAGTTTTATGATGATACAAAAGTGACACCCATTCAACAATACCCAAACGATGGCTCTCTCAATGCCTAACTACAGATTACAGTATATGGTCTGAGCCTGTAGAAGGGAGGCAGAGCCAAGCTGGGTAGAATATAATGTATTTCAGCTTAGAATGTTCTATCTAAAGATGCACTGAGTCTAAGTAGAGGGGCATCTATAATGGATAATTGTATACATTCACGAGACCCTATCTGTCTGCCTCTCTCTAGTACTGGCCCAGATTACTCTATCCACATAACTTCCTGACTTTTGTCTTTAATCTTCCACTGTGCAATGCTGCCTTCTGCTCCTCAGGTGATCTATCCAACACCCCCCGCCCCCATGCTGAGCCTTTACATGGGCAGTCAGTGGATAAGAACACTCTTCCCTCCTTGGTGAGAAGGATCTCACCCAGAAAAATTTGTTCCTTCTTCCAATCTCAGTACAAACGCTGCTTCTTGGAGACACCTTTCTTGACCACAAAGGGCAGTAATACTACAGCTGGGACACAGGGCTGGAGGCAGTGGCCTGAGCGGTAGTTAACCCTCCTAGTGTGTTAGTTCCATGGCCATTCTCTCTGTTTATCTTGTCATTGCTTCTTTCTCTCCATCTCAGTGTCCTGAACATATTAGCAATGCAGCAAGCATTTGATGAATAATTGTCGTATTATAAAAAACAGTCTTTGCCAGGCGGTGGTGGAACACGCCTTTAATCCCGGCACTCAGGAGGCAGAGGCAGGTGGATCTCTGTGAGTTCGAGACCAACCTGGTCTACAAGAGATAGTTCCAGGACAGCCTCCAAAACCACAGAGAAACCCTGTCTCAAAAAACCAATACAAAACAAAACAAAACAAAAAACAGAAAGTCTTCATCTCTAATGTCTATGCAGCCCTATAGTAGCATCTCATCTTGCCAGTAAATTTGTGTTAGTGGCCACACCCCTTTGGGCATGGCTACAGGTGCAGATGTGAGGGGAAGGTAGAGAGAGAGGCTTGGGGTGGATTGCAGCTGTGAGGTCAGTCACTACATCTCCTGGAGCAGGGAACACCCTGATGGTTCTTTATTATTACCTGTGTAAGTTGTTCCCCAGTAAAACACCCATTTATCATTTATCTTGGGTCTAGCGAACTCATTAATACCCTGACTTCAATTGGTACCCAACTTGGGGTATTGAGTTCCCTTACATCTGTTAACTATGGAGATTGTTCAAGCTCGGGGACAGGAAGTTGAGACAAATGCCCCCTTGGATAAGCTTTAGTAGGGCAGCGGCAGCATCTTCACTTGAAGTGGGAGAGTGAAGCTCTGAGTCTACGGAGGAGCTTCGTTAGGAGAGATAAGCCGAGTGCTTCTGGGGGAGCCTTCAGTTCCCAGAATAGTAGAGGCTACAAGCATTATAACATGGGACGTGGTTATGTTAGGGCCCTCAAGGGAGAGATGGGTGAACCAGGTTTGCTTCTGGTTTCTGCTGAGGTCGTAATTTGCTATGTCACAGCCGAGCCAAAGGCAGAGATGCCACCGGTTCGTAGCTTAGTGTACATCCATGCTACCTGGGCATCAAGAGAGGCTTGAAGTGTAGACTCAAGCATGCTACCCTTCAGGCAGTGATGGATGCAAGAAAGAGAGCTGGGGTGACTCAGATGTGATCACGAGAGAGGAGACAGCAAGAGCATTTTACTTTTCAGAGCAAAAGCGTTTAGTTCTGAAGGAGAAACTTCACTATTTGTCTTTAAGCGATGTGTACGAAGGGATGCATTCTGGATCCCACTGATGTGCAGCACCCATGTGGACTGAACCAGAAGGCTGGCATGGGCAGGGCCTGCAGTCTACGGGAAGAGGTATGGCATCCTTGAAGCTTAGTGGACCCCAAGAGACAGAGAGATTTGGGCCAAGAGACTGTCAGGTACATCAGCATGAATAGAGAGCCCTCCTAGAATGATCTAGAAGACCTGGACTTCTAAAATTAGTCACAGGAGCATCTAAGAGGGATCCTCCATGTTTACTGAAATTGAATTTCCCACCAGTTCAGTGACATGGGATTTAGAACAGACTATATTTGATTAGGAATAAAAATACAAATGCATTTCTCTCACTGTATTATGCGAACATAAATTCCTACCTGCCCCCCCCCAGAGTGGCTAATGGATGAAGAGAGGTCAACAAAGAGTGACTGTTTCTCAGTGGTGGCCTTTGTGGCAGGGATGGATTAGAGAATGATGAGAGGGCTCAGCTGGATTTGGCTCTGTTTGTTTTTATTGTTTCTACCACTTACCAGAGTCTCATTAAGGTATTAATTACAGAAAACACAAATACTAGGGGGATAGACCCGGACATCTTGGTTAGATTGTGAAAACTATTCTTCATGGTGTTGCTGCTGACCTCCCCTTGGCCATCGGGGGATGAGAACCGTCCAGCCAAGCACAAGCTGTTTTCCACACCTGTGGGTTTCAGGCTCAGACTCCCACCAACCCAGGGTCAAACGCAACTGAAGGAAAACCTGGTTTGAAGTTGTAATGGGCATTTTTCGTTCGCATCCTTATCCTTTAAATTACAATGTTAACTATTAGCATAACATTTATTTAAACAGTCCCTGTACAAATTTGGTTTTGCAAAGCAACTTACAACATTTGAAAATAAGTATCTTTTCAGTGAAAACAAAGAAGAAAATACAAAAATAAACAAAGTAGCAAAAGAGAAGGTGAATTTCTAGCAGGACCTCCCAGGTTTTCCCACCGAGCAGCTGTGCACAGGCCTGGAAGTGGAGTCCATGGCTGGTGGCATCAGTGCCTGGAGAACCAGGACTTGCAGGTAGCCCTCCCTGCTATGCTGCATTTAATCCTTTAGGTTGGATCTTATGCTAACTCTACTTTTTGGCTTTTAGAGGAACCCCCCTTGCTGACCTTCCCAGCAGCGACTCTAATTTGCGTTACCATACACCGTGTGGATCTCTTCCCTGTGCTCCACAGCCTTCATTATTTGCTTTTGTTGTTTCCTTGACAATAACTATTTTGACTGATCTTTCTTTTTCTTCTTTTTGATAAGATGAAGTGTAGAATCAGCCTGGATATCCTTTAACTGGTGAGTGGGAAGTGAAAATGTGCTGCTATACAGGATAGACATTTTTTTCAGGTGTAAAGAGGAGTGAAAATCTAAAGTTTGCAGGGCTATTGATGATGTAATTGTAAAATATTTTTACCAAGCGAGGCCACCAAGACCAGAGAGCTAAGGAACCCTGTGTTCTTTCTCAGACATGGATCCTGTCTTTGAAAATCTGAATTTTTGTATTTAAATTTATGTATTTAAATCCATTTTCATTCAAACCACCCCAGGCACACACTTTGAATCACACTGTAATTAAAATTTTAACTTTTTGAGGACTCGCCATACTGTTTTCAACAATGGCTTTAATATTTTCTTCACATCTATATTATTTTCTGTCATAAATATAAAAAATTAAGTTTCTTAAATTCAAGTAACCATCATAATGGCTTTGAGACTGTGTCTCACTGGGTTTGTACAACAATGGTAGTCAGTCAGTCACTAGAGTAAGTCAAGAAAGAGTAGGGGATGTGGGTCAGACATGCTAGTTACTAATACAAGCCACCCTGAGTTATCTCAGGAATATCAAGGGAAGATTTCATGTTAAATAAAGTTAGAGTGACCAGTGGAGGGTGGAAATATTGTAATAAAGCCAATTATTTTACATGGGAACAAAAATGTTTATCATTCCATTTGTGCCCAAAATAAAAGAAAATAAGATACAGGAAGAAAAAGATTTTTAATCTGTTTGCTAACTGGCTTCTACCTGTAGCCTGGTTAATACACAGACACAGACACAGACACACAGACACAGACACAGACACACACACACACATACACACACACACACACACACACACACACACACACACCACAGATTCTACACTGGAGAGGAGATATGATATCTCCTTCTGTCCATTACCCTCTTGTATGTATGTCTCTCTACTGACCCCATTAGACATTCCATTTCCTTAACAGCCCTTCTTTTATTTTCATGTCATACGTGTGTGTATGTACCTAAGCATATTTATATTTGTTATATACCACACATGACAGAAATGTAATGCTTTTCTACTTCTGCTCATTTTGCTTGAAAAGAGGCCCAGCTTAGGGGGATGAAGAAGTGACTAAGTGTTTAAGAGAATCTACTGTTCTTGCAGAGGACCTGGGTTCTGTTTCTAGCATGCACAGGGTATCTCATAACTCTGTAATTCTGTAGAAACCCTATCTAAAAAACAAACAAATGAAAAAAAACACCCTTAAAATACAGGCCAATTTTAATGCTCAGTGAAAAGTGAGAGAAATGTGTGTGTGTGTATACCAAGTGCACATGCATGAATCCAAGTTAGAAGAAATAGATTTTACAATATGAGCAAGAACATACACACACACACACACTCTTACACACATATGCTCATGCATTCACACACATACACACACATAAACACACATTCTTTCATAGAACATAGGTAAGGCTGTAGTTCTCAGAGTCTGTGAGCACAGAATCTAATTAAATGTAGAGTCATTGAACAGTAGCTGTATTTTTAGTGGAGGAAGAGATTAAGAAATATCTATATCTCTATATCTGCAGTGATGGGGTGGGGGGGGAATGGCCGCATGGGGAGGGGGGGAGGCAAGCTGTATATAACTCCAAGTGCTGAGGTGGTTTGTAGGAGACTAGGTACATTCAGGGTGGCCTAGGTGGAGACAAGGTGGGGTTCAAGCCTGGTAAAACTTGAGGGGGTAGCAACAAGAGGTTAAAGCCATGATGGTAAAAAAACTAAAGGCAGCCAGGCAGTTAGTTTGATGAGCCTTGCAAAGCCCAGGGGGAGCATCTGTGCAAAGAAGCTTGAATTGCCTTGGCAAAGAAAGAGGTTACAGTGTTTCTCAGAGCTTGGGAGAGAGGTGACCTTTAGAAAGAGGGCAACTGGGTTGAGATTCATGTATTAAGTCTCTGAAATGCAAGAGAACTGCAACTTCCTTTAAGCTCTCCTATTGGACTCATCTTTCTCTGGAGACTTCTGGCCAATATAAACTTTCTGAAATTGAAAGTAGAAGTCTCTGCTGTTACAACTCAAGTTCAACCCAAGGTTAACGTGTCTCAGAACTGCTCTTCCCTCCTGCCTCCTCTGCCTCCTGGGAGAAGAGTCTACATGCTGTCTTCTGGCTCCTCCCATGTTTCTAAAGCACAGGAAACAGAGGGTGGGTAGATGATGTCATCGCCTCAACTGGGTGTGGTCCTGGGCAGCTGCTGTGCACAGGAGTGGCGTCTGGTGTGCTCCTTTATGTCTTCATGGATGGGTGACCAGTGATCTCGGGAGCGTAACTACTGATCCAGTTGGCCTTGGATGTGAAGTATCCTCTCAGAGCATTTTTATGAGAAGGTTTGGTCTGCAGTTGCTGTTTGTAGAGAAGTAACTGAATCCTGAGGACATAGATCTAATAGGCAGGTTCATTCCTTGGTGTGTCCCTGGCATGATGGCAGTGCTGACAGATAAGATATGGTTGGAGGAAGTAGGTCCCTAGGGACGGACATTTTCTTGGTGGCTATTAACTTGCCCCAGGTCTGTTTATGTTTCTCTCTGCTTTCTGGTCACCACAAGGTAAGAACAATCTGTTGACATGTCTGTAGTGATGTTTCTGTCCTTCCCAGGGTCCTAAGTCAGTAGCTGAATGTGGACTCGAGCCTCAAAGCCATGAGCCCAAATAAACCTTTGTGCCTGGAAATTGCTCATGGAAAGTATTTTTTAACAGAAATAAAAATGACAGCTTATGCTCCTCTCTCTGAAGTGTTTTGGGAATGACAAGGTCTTGCCAAACCTATAATACAATCTAGTTTCCTCAAGATCTTTGCTACCACCATGGAGGGTATCCTGGGTGACTAAGCTGACTTTTTCTTGTTTATATATCAGCTGCATCACTTGTAGAAGCCGTCGGGTGGGAACACCCCTCCAAGGCCACAGTCTGTACATCTTGCTCTTGCTAGCTAGCTGTGCCTGTGCACCAGTGGTCCCCACAGGACCACAGGGAGCCTGTGCAGACTTCCGTTAGTCGACCTGAGTTCCTTGGTGTCAGCCTCTTCCTTTGAGCCAAAGCCTCTGATTCGCAGGGACCAGGTAGCATCCTCATCAAAGTTTGCCTTCATATATCCTCGGCTTCCTGCTCACCCTCTTCAGTGAGGACTTCCTTTCATTTTGTCAGAGTAAAAGTTTCCTTCCCCATGTGCTTCTTCCTTTCTGTCTTACAGCTGTGATGATGCTTTCTGAGCATTTGAGGACTGGTTGGACAAGGGGAATATTATTGACTAGGGTTCCTGAGAGGAACAGAAGTTATAGAATGAGTATCTATCTATCCATCTATCTATCTATCTATCTATCTATCTATCTATCTATCTATTGTCTATCTATCTATCATCTATCTATATCTATCTGTCTATCTATCATCTATCTATCTATTATCTATCTATCATCTATCTATATCTATTTGTTATCATCTATCTATCTATTATCTATCTATCATCTATCTATATCTATTTGTTATTATCTATCTATCTATTATCTATCTATCTATTGTCTATCTATCATCTATCTATATCTATCTGTCTATCTATCATCTATCTATCATCTATCTATATCTATTTGTTATCATCTATCTATCTATTATCTATCTATCATCTATCTAGGGATTTGGTAGAAAGAGTTACAGGCTGTGGTCAAGCTAGTCCAACAATGGCTGCCAACAAACAGAAGGTCTAAGAATACAATAAGTGTTCAGTTCACAAGGCTGGATGTCTTAGCTGGTCTTCAGTATACACCAGAATTTCAAAAAGTAGGCTCTAATGTGAATGGATTCAACAAGAGTGAGAGCAAGCAGCTGAAGAGCCTAAGTTTCCTTCTTCCATGTCCTTTATTATGTAGGCTGCCAGCAGAAGGTGTGGCCCAGAATAAAGGTTTATCTTCCTGTCTCTAAAGATCTAGATTAGAATTCCCACTTCAAATGATTTACTTAAGAGAAAAATCCCTCATAGGTGTACTCGGTCATTTGGGTTTTAGTTAATTTAAGATGCAGTCCAGTTGATAGCCAAGAATAGCCATTGCTATTATTAAAGGTCAAAAGCACAATTATACAAAAAGAACTTAGAAAAAATGCTGTTGACAAAGTGTGACTTAAAAAAGTCAAAGAGCCATTCTATCAATTCAGAATGATCAGCTGATAATGTGACAGGGTGAGGGAGGACTGAGTGTGGGTAATGGGTACAAGTCGTGAAAGAGGATGTCAAGTTAACAGTTTGCACACTTCTGATTTTGTCATAGGTGCTTTTGTCCTGATGGTCAACAAATGCACAAAATATACTCAATACCGAAGGGTAAATATGTGGAATTCCATGATTTCCCTTCTAACTGCCGGTGCTAACTCTACAGAAGTTCATTGAGTGTATAGACTTTGGGTCTGGTTAATTTAGGTGTGTGATGCTTTCATTTATTCTTTGCAAGATTTTTTTAAAATAATAAAGTTTGTAAAAAGTTTAAAAGGGAGCAAGTTCTTATCCTAACTTACATCCTAACATTGTCACCACTTTTCTCTTTCCACAGACAGATCAGCAGTGACTCTTTGAAATGTACTGATAAAGTGGGGGTGTGTGTGTGGAGATTGGGGTAAGGGTGTAGTACTTGCCGTACAAGCATGGAGGCCTTAGTTTAGTCCCCTAGCACCCGTCAATGCTGGTTGAGTGAGGTAGCCTGCCTATAATCCCAGCGCTCAGAAGTGAGAATCCTGCAACAAGCTGGGTATTTATATGATCAAAAATCAGCACACTCTTGGTTCAGTTGAGAGACCCTGCTTCAGTACATAAGGTATAGGACAATTAAGGAAGGCATCAGACATAGGCTTCTGGCCTTCACATGCACACACACACACACACACATGCATACATGCATACATACATACACACACATATATACATGCATATATGTATATGTACATGCATACACACACACACACATGCACCTGCAAGTGTACATATGCCATGTGCCTGGGAACATGCATATACGTGTATGTATGCCACACATGTATACATGCTTATATAAATACTGTGTAACTAGCTTAATGAAATTGAAAAACCATTTAGATTTCCAGCCCACATTCAATGAGAACTCTGTGTAAATTATTGGTCTTCTGAAGATGCTCTTGTCGTTACTAATTTTAGAATGCATGCTGGCCTTTTCAGCTTTGACGGTTCCCATTTCTTTCCCATTTGGGACAACTGTCTTTTAGGAATCTGTGTATAGCAGGCTGGAGATGAAGGATGACAAACCAATCTAATCTCAGTGAGGAAAGACTTCATGCATTCATGCTAATAACAAGCACGTCTGTCTAGGACTCTTTACATGTGCATTTTGCCTTGTTTCATTTATCGCATAATAAAGAATTCTGGCAATATCAAAGACACTTCAGTTAGGAAATAGGCTCCTGGCCCAGGGCCACCAGAGTCTCAGATCCAGGGTAGAAAGTTCATTTCCTTCTGGCTTAGGGAATAAAGTCGCCCTTTGATTTCTTCCCCCAGGCCCCACTGGTTTCTGGAGTCTGGGACTTTCTCTTATGCTGTCATGTAGGTGGTTAATAGGAGTCCAGTTCTGGCCTTCACAGAGCCAGTTTCTTGCAACATACATGATATATCAGGGTATGGGGGTAGTTCATGGTGACCTCTGAGTACCTTGGTTTGGGTTTTCATTAAACTAGTTATACTCTGTGTGTGTGTGTGTGTGTGTGTGTGTGTAGTGTATGTCTGTGTGCATGTGTCATGTGTGTATATATGTGCATGTGTCATGTGCATACATGTATATGCATGTTCCCATGCTCATCTTATAAGGACTCTAATTCCATCATGTGACCTCCACCAACATGACAACATCTAAACATAGTCACTTACCTCAAATTCCTCATCACATTTGCAACATGCGAATTTTGGGAAACAGAAATACTTCATTCACAACAAGGGAGGATACTACAAAAAACATTTAACTATTAGAATGGAACCAGTTATTTCTTTAAAAGGAGATTTGAATGCCACATAACATTACAAACTTAGACAATTTATTTAAATGGAAAAATCAAGATGCGAGCATGCTAAACATTGATCAGTCGTCGTTGCTCAGGTTAGAAATCTTTGCAAATCTAGTTCAAACGTTTAACTTCTAATGTAAGAATTTGAGTCGTATTGATTTTTGCTGACAGCCTTGTCTGGCTTGCTTTCATTTCTCCTCTCTAGAAAGCAGAGTGATATCAGCCAATGTAGGGAAACACACTTGGGCTCCCAGGAAAGTCCGAGTCAGTGTTGAAATTATTGAGATCACAGAGCTATGGTGAGGTCCCGGATTTCTTGGTTCTGTCTGGATCTCTGTTTTAGTTGATTTAAATTCTGTGTGCTATCGAGTTCCTGCTTTCCAAGTTCAAAGAGAAGTGAATGATTCAGAGAGATGAATGTTAGTGACGAGAAGAGGACAAAGCTAGCGCCCAGACCATCTAAATGAAAACAACACATTCTGGTGCTTGGCCGCTAATGAAGGACTGCATCCGAGGTCACAGAAAAGATTTCAGCCCCAGGGTTTGTAAAGCGCTGACAATTTATAGAAGGCAGTTGTGGAAGACTTGTGTTTATAGAAGTAACTCATCACACCATTATTTATTCATACTTACCATGCTCTGAGACCAAGTCCATGGATGATATTGTTATATGGATGATACAAGTGAGATTTTTGTTTATTTAAGTGGAGTTGAAAACCTTAAGTTTTAGTGTTAGATTTTTTTTCATTTTGTTTTCAATAAATAAATTCTACAAGCCAAGAGATTCAATTTCTTTAGCTTGGTTCCAGCCTCTAACAATATCTTCCCTGGTTCCACAAATGTTTTTTTTTTTTTAGAGAGAGAGACAATAGTTCTTTCAGTGGATACAGATGAACCCATGGTTCATTACTGGTCAGTTTGTTATGGACACAGCCCCATCCTAGAATTAGAATGTCTCAGAGCAACTGCTTTTCAAGTCAGCCATGCTTGGTCCCACTTGAACACATCTCTTTCCTCTGTGAAGTGTGTTACTTGTGTCTATAATTAGAACCCAAATGTCTACTTCAGGAGGGTATTGAAAGAATTAAGTGGACTTCGGTAGGGGAGGCATTAGGTAATTGTACTATGCTCATTTAAATAAAGGATGACTGTTCTTTGGCTATTGAGGAAGGTCACTTATTCAGAGCCAAACATTATGTCAGTGCCCTTGCTACAGTTTTATGTGGCATCATCTCTCTTCCCCATCTACCTGCTGTGTCTTCATCTGCTTATTCAGAACACATCCCTCTGGCTTTCTTCCTCTGGATATCATTTCCCGCTTGAATTCCTTTCTGCAACCTCCTAAGATCTCTATAGGCTGTTGAGAAAGGGCTTTTATGATTAAAAAAAATGGGGGAGAGACATTATTTGATACATCATACCCTCATTTGTTGTATCTAAGATTTTGTGTGACTAATAAGATTTTCTTCTAGAAGGTTTATACTTTCATGTTTTGTATAATTTATAATCTATCCTGGTTAACATTTGTGTATGGTCCAAAGTGGAGATTAATGTTCATCTTATGGACATGGTAGAGAGCTCTCACAGACCTGTGTACTCAAAAGACGAACATTTCCCACCAAATTTCAGTGTTCTGAGGACGTGGGGGTCTCATTCCAATCTCCCTGCTCTTCCTTTACCGTCCTTATCTGCCAGTGCAGGAAGGCCGCGCACGCCATTTTGATTACCGCAGTTCTATCGTACGTAAGTCAAGGACCATACATCCTTCAGCCTTACTCCTTTCTCCGATGCTGCCGACGCTGTCCTAGGTGGATTGCATTTGCACGCTGGGTTGAGAGTGCGTAGGCTTTTATGGAAGTGGCTGCTTGGATTTGGGGAGAACCACGTCTCGGCAGCGTTAGAGCCCGCTGCGTGGACTCCGTGGCTCTTCCTCGGCCGGTTTCGGTGATGCTTGTCACTTTGTGACTCATTTCTTTCATCTCATGTATCACCGTGGAGTCAACTGTCTCGATACCACTGCAACGGTGTTTCAGAAATGTCCGCGTCATGTTGTTTAGAAAATTTTCATTGGTTCTTTACGCATGGATTTCCCATCCTGCCTCTTTGCTGCATGTGTTAATTAGTCCAGGTTGCCTTCACGTGTAGAGTCAGTGGAGTTTTCTTCAGAGACAGTGTCTTGTCTACAATACCAAAGGCACCATTGTTTCTCTTCAATCTGGACATCTTTCTTTCTCCCTGTTTGACTCTCTCCCTTACTACAGTGCTAGATAGAAGAGGTGAGACCACATCTCCTTTCCTGGCTCCCAGTTTTAGGGTAAATGCATGTAGTCTTTTATAACTAAGTTGTGAACTGTAGGCTTAAAGCAGATTTTTTTTTCTTATCAAGTTGACAACGTTCAGCTCTCAGAAGGGATGTATGTGGCCTTACATCACTTGAGATGATTAAGTGGTTCGTCTTTTTAAGTTTATGTTGCTGGATATTTGTGTACATTTTGTGAAGATTCATCAACTTTTTTTTTCTTTTTCTTTTTTTTTTTTTTTTTTTTTGCCTCACCTGCCCAAAGCACCTGATTGGTTTAATAAAGAGCTGAATGGCCACTAGGTAGGCAGAAGATAATAGGCAGGATTTCAGGGAGAGAAAGGAACTCTGGGAAGAAGAGAGGTGAAAGATGCCAGCGAGACACGGAGGGAGGGAGTGGTGATGGGGGAAATCCTTCTGTGTCTATGTAAATAAAGCACTGTTGCCCAATAGGGAAGGAAGACAGGTGTGACTAGGAGTCTATGAGGATTCTGGGAAATGTAGTGAAGGGAGTCGTCGCCCTGGAGGAGAGAACGCAAGCCTGGCTGTTCTTGGAAAGGTAAGTCCTTATAAAAATATATATTAGTAACTATGAGTTAATGATTAAGTCAGAGCTAGCCAATTAGGAACCATAGCAAACGGGCAACAGCTTCATAATTAATATAGCATCTCGTGTGTTATTTGGGGGCTAAAGCGGCAAAGGGACCCAGGCGGCTGGCGGGAGGACTACACCAGAGTGGGGCATATAAAATGGAGGAGAGGTAATAGGCAGCGTGGCAGAATGTAGATTAATAGAAACAGGTCGATTTGAGTTGTAAGAGCGATTTGGGAAAAAACCTAAGCTAAACGCCGAAGCTTTCATAATTAATGATAAGTCTCTGTGTCATTACATGGGGCTGGTGGGTACCAAAAGAAAGTCCAACAGCAAGTTTACTTTTCTGAGTTGTGAGCACAGCCTTATGCACACACCACCCCACACATGAGCTTCCACTCACTCACAATGCATTAGCTTTTCTGTATTATTCTTTGATTGTTGTTTTTTTGGTCGTATTTTTTTTAATTATTTCAATATCAGACTTGTGAGGGTCATTTTGTCAACGTAACACAACCTAAGGATCACTTAGGAGGAGGGAGCCTCAGCCTGCATCAAATTGGCCTGTAGGCAAGACTGTGGGGAATTTTCTTGATTAACGATTGATGTAGGTGGGCCCAGCCTGCTGTGGGCGGTCCCATCCTGGGGCAGGTGGTTCAGGGTAAGAAAAGTAGCTGAGCAAGCCGTGGGGAAGAAGCTAGAGAACAGTGTTCGTCTGTTCCCACCATGACTTCCCCCACGGATGCGCTGGGACATGGGAGTGTAAAGCCAAGCAAATATTTTTTTTCTCCCCAAATTGCTCTTAGCCATGCTGTTTATCACAGCACAATGGAGAATATTCTTCCTCTTTCTGGTTTTGTGAATGACACTATGTTTTAATAGCTGCATAAGGAAGGTAGAAGTTGAGGTCATTTTTAAAACACAGGCTGTAAATTTTTTCCAGTGTTTTTCGCCATTATCAGATATATTTCAGTTTGCTGTGCCTTTATTCTCACTAACTTAAAATATTGTTCGGTTCCTCTCTTTATTTCCTCTAGTGCAATAAGTTATTCAGTGACATGTGGCCTCTAGTAGTTTAGTCTGGTTTTCCTGTTCACCTCCATCATTGTCAGAGAAAATTCTGGGTGGACTTGAGTCTTAAAATGTATTTCTTCTGACTATGATCCTAGCATATGTTTCTCAGATATATTACACTTAGTCATTTGTTTTCATTTCCTTTTCAATTTAAAAATTACCCTAAATTATTTATTTGTGTGTATATGCATATGCGTATGTATGTGCATGGTCTGTGTGTGTATATGTGTGTATGTGCATGTATGTATGTGTGTTCATGGTCTGTGTGTGTATATGTGTATATGTGCATACATGTATGGATGTGTGTGTGTGTGTGTGTGTGTGTATCCACATGCCACCTCTCATGTATGGAAGTCTGAGGAACACTTTCAGGAGTAGCCTCCTTCCTTCTGCCATGTGGGTTCTGGGGACCAAATTCAGGTCATCAGTCTGGGCAGCAAGTGCCTTTACCAGCTGAATCATCTTGCACCAGCCTGATGTCCTTACTTCCAATGTAGGCTTTATGACAATAGGTTATTTTACATGGGGGTTTTATGTTTTTTTTCCATTCTGAGAACCTCTAGGTTTTAAATATGTTGCTTAGACTATTACAGTTTGTACTAGTACTGATATATTTGGGCCTAAATCTATGAGTATTAAGATAAAACCTGTTGTTTTGTAATTGTTTCATGTAGTCTCTGTTTTTGTGTTTCTCATATTGACTGTGATTTTTATTTCTTATATTTTGTGACATTTTTATGGTTAGAGAAAGGATCCAACCAGGGCTGGGTAACCCTAGAGACATCTTGTTGATGAACCTTCATTTCATAACCAAAACAACAAATCCTGAGTCTGTCTCTCTAGTCAACTCCTTCGTCAAACTCACGCTCATCATTCAAGATTTCCTTCCCACACCACCCAGCTCCAAGTACCAGACAGCTAGAAGCAATCACTGTTTACCAGAACCAGATGGTCTGACTCAGTTTATCCCAACCTGTGTCACCTCCCAGCTCTGATGAATCAGGTTGCCATAGAGGCTCCAATCTAGGCTTCCCCACACTTCCTTCTGCTTCCTGATAGACACCCACACCTTCCCAGTGACCTCTTGGGTAAGAATGTCCCCACCCTCAGGACATGGGAACACTGGATTTATTCTTCCAATGGTGTTAGCCTCTCCATGTCATCAATCAGCCATGTCCAAACATTAAGGTGGGCACAATGAGCCACATCGTCTCTTGCTCTGAGTCACGTGGTTTTATTGCTTGAGAGTTGTAAGCATACAACTGTGATGGGTCCTGATCTATCTCCAGGAGATGTCGCGCCATGTGGAATCTAGTGTCACAGGGCTGTATCTGCTTGTTCATATCCTGCCCTTCCCATCCTTCATGATAATTGCTAGATGCTTTAAGTGTGTTCTAAACCTCACATTTATGTTATCATCTTCATTCTTCTTTGAGTATCCAGTTGTGTTTTTTGCTGTTGTGGTTTTGACAGGGTTTCTCTGTGTAAGAGCTCTGGCTATCCTGGAACTCACTTTGTAGATCAGGCTGGTCTCAAACTCACAGAGTTCATGTGTTCCTGTCTCCCTAGTGCTGGGATTAAAGGTGTGCCCCACCACTGCCTGGTATAGCTGTATTCTAAAACAAATTAAATAATGAGGACTGGTTACTCATGTGGTTACCTTTTTTTGTAATTTCCTTTCATGGTTTCTTCGGGACATTATTTTGCTCAGTGCCTTTCTGTATGCAGGTTTTAGCTGTGGTATTTCTGAAAAAGACCTAATTTTGCCTTTGTTTAGAGCATATTTTCTTAAGTGTACATTTCTGGCCTGATGACTATTATCTATAGCTCTTTAACAATGTTTTGTTCCCATCTTTTGCCTTCTGTGGATGGAAATTCACTGCTGAGCTTCATGTCTGCCTGTCTTTAAGATATGCTCTGTTTCATTGATACATTTTTTAAAAAACATATTTTTATTGATTCTTTGAGAACTTTATGCATTGTGAACATATTCACTCTTACCTTCTCCCATCACCACCCTTTCCAAACACATTTCCTTCCTCATCCGACTTTGAGATTTCCTTTTGTCTTCTTTCCCAGTTTTTTTGCCCAGCTAGTCTTGGGAGCGAGAGTTGCCCAGGTGAGGACCTACCATAGGCCACATCACTGAAGAAAGCCAACTCTCCTTCTCCCAGCAACCACCCAACGCCAATGCGTCCTCAGCTAGGGTGGGATTCTGTGCCCAGCTCCTCCTTTCTCTGCTCGGATTGTGTCTGGGTGAAGCTTGTGCAGGTTTCATGCAATGCTGCCACAATCACCGTGAACCCACAGGTGCAACTGCCCTGCCCAGTCTGGAAAACATTTTATTTGATGTTATTGACCAGACCACATGAACACACCTGATCTCATCTATTTTATTGATTTAAAGAAATTTGATAACAGTGGGTTTTTTTTTGTTGTTTTTTTACTGGGGGATCGCTTGAAATTTATGTTTGTATTTCATGTTACACACAGAAACTTTTCAGCTTTTTTTCCTGCCCTCCTTTATTTCCAGCAATTCCATTTATGAGTGAGCTTGCTCTATGCTCACTGGCAAGCTACTGATCTTCTCCAGATATTCATTCTTCCCTGTTGTAGTGTGGGCTTGGTCAATTTGATATTTTTTTCTTACTTTTGTGGTTTATTATTTTTTTAGGTTGGGAATTGTAGTTTTTTATCCTTAGATGTTGGAATGTGCTCTTTGTTGCATTTTCTATGTCTACACTAAGAATTTTGGTCATTTCTTGGTTCTTTGAGACTTACTTTTTTATAAGAGTGTTCGCCTGCATGCATGTATATGTACCATATTGTGCAGTACCTGTGGAGGTCATAAGAGGGCACCAGATCCCCTAGAGCTAGAGATATGGATGGTTGTGAGACACTATATGCTGCTGGGAACCAACCTGGGTCCTCTGCAAGAGCATCCAGAGCTCTTTTTGGTGGTGGGAGGTGGGGGTGGGGGTGCCAAGACAGAGTTTCTCTGTATAGCCCTTGTTGTCCTGGAACTTATTCTGTGGTCCAGGCTGGCCACGAATGAATGCAGAGATCTGCCTGCCTCTGTAGCCAGAGCGCTTAGCTGCTGAGTCATCGCTCCAAGTCCCATTTCCTATCTTTTTTAAAATGAACAGCTTAACCTTAATTTACTTGTTATCATCAGGTTGTTTGTAACGGACTAGGTTTTCTCCTTATTGTATACTATAATTTCTTGTCTCTTTGTTCTATTGGCAGTTTTTTTTTAAAAAATTGGTTGTTAGATGTTGAAAGTCCACTTGATTAGGTCTTGGAAATTTTTGTCTTCCTGTAAATATTCCTTTAAAAAAATAAGACTAAGAATCTTTTAAGTTTTTAAAATGTATTTTAGTGTGTGCGTGTGATGTGTGTGTGGGTAATGTGTGTGCAAGTATGTAATGTGTATGTATGCATGAGTGCATGTGATTTGTCTTGCCATCTGACAACAAGCTGTGGGAGTTGATTCTCTCCTTTTACCACGTAGATCCTGGGCATCAAATCAGGCTGTCAATTGGGACTTGGGATATTTTTCCCTTGGGCTAGAGGAGGCAGATTATTGCCAGCTTGTCTGAGCCCCAGGAGTTTTCCTTTCTGTTCAGCATTTCAGTGGGACTGCTTGTCTGCAGTCTCTCTCTCTCTCTCTCTCTCTCTCTCTCTCTCTCTCTCTCTCTCTTCTCTCCCAAGCTTTCTCTCTTATGTGAAGCAGTGGCGTATTTAGGTATCTGGCTTATGTGTTACCAGCCAGAGTCAAGCAAACAAAATGATATACCCAAGTGAGTATCTTTTTCCTGGAGCCTTTGGCTGTATTTTCCACATTTTTGTTGGAGACAATGTTGCTTGCTGTGCTGCAATGCTACACCATAGCTATTAAGCTCAACTTCCAGGAGGCTGGGTTGAACCTTGAGGGAAGGATGTGTTAGAAAACAATGGGACCAGTCCTGTGGAAGTGGAAAAACACATCAACAAAACACTCACCGGGAATGAACTCTGAATTACCCCCAAGAATGATGGTTCATTATGCACTAAGTCATGTAAGGACTTTATGGATGGGAACTACCACAGACGATGAAGAAAAAGTGTGTACACAGTGGAAAAAAATCACAAATACAAGTTTTCACAAAACAATCCAGAAAGCATGAATATTATCAGGAAGGTATTGAAAGGTCATTTCCATGCACTAACGCGAGCAGGTAGCACCACTTACAAGGTTGGCCTTAAAATGACTAGTGAAGCCACTTGCACCAAAAAGGAGAATAACATATTTACCAAACAGAGCATGAAGATAAAGTTCTCTAGAAATGCTTAGGAATATTCAAGTCAATGCTGGCTCATTACATCTAAAAAATTCCTGTTTAATAAGTATTTAAAAGTCTATTCTGAAACATTTTACTTAGTAGCTAAAAACAAAACAAACAAAATCTTTTTCATACTGTGAGAGCCAAACTTTTGCACCACAGCAATTTGAAAAAAGTTGATAAACTTTGTGAGTGGATGCAGTAGGAGAATGGTTAGAAAGTATTGCTAAAGATGGAGAAGAATTCACCGAGATAAACAAAGTAGAGGAGATTTACATTGCAAAATATTCTTAATATGCTTATATTTAAAAGATGTGTTTGATTCTTTAAAGATATATTTAATATGTCTACTGTATTCTAAAATATTTTAAGGTTACATTAATATTTTGGCATATGATTTAAATATATTTATATGGATACTTTAAAATATTTAAGAGCTATCTAGGTTTATTTTGTGCATGTACAGGCAAGTTTTATGTGGGTCTTTTTCTGAATGGTACTGGGGATTAAACCCAGGGCCTGGCCTGGGCATGCACTGTACCGTTGAGCTACACCCCTAGCCTAACGCAGATGCACTTGCAGAGGTCAGTGGGCAGTCTCAGGTTTCTGTTCCCTGCTTTTCTCCTGTTGAGGCCATGTCTGTACTTGTCCACCATTGTTATGCCAGGCTAGCTAGCTCATTAGCTTCTAGGTACTCTCCTGCCTCTGATTCTACCTGGTGAATCACAGATGCTCACTGTTGCACCAGGCTTTATGTGGGTTCTTGTTATCTGAACCCCTGTCCTCACACTTGTTTAGCAAGCATTTTATCTGCTTTGCCATCTCTCATCTTGAGCATAACTGGTCTACCATTTTTTAGCAATCATCTCAGTAAAAATGATACAATGTAACTGAATGTTTCTCTCCTGCCCACCTGTTCCCAAATACCCAGCAGCTACTTCCCAAATTACCACACAGGCTTATACTAATGGTAAATTCGCAGCTGATAGCTCGGGCTTATTACTAACTAACTCTTACAACTTAACCCATTTCTGTTAATCCATGTGATGCCCCGAGGCTTGTGGCCTTTACCTCTGTCCCATTTTGTATGTCTGACTCATTCTCCATCTGGCTGGTGACTCCTGAGTCTGCCCTTCTTCTTCCCATTGTCCTTATTCTAACTCTGTGGTCCTGCCTGACTATTGGACAATCATTGTTTTATTAAACCAATTTGAGTGACAGATCTTGACAGTGACAAGAGGATTATTCCACAGCAGTACAAGGTTAAAAAAAATGGACAAAAGACACTAAAACTATAGGCCAGTATTTTACAAGAAATGAAATACTGAGATAATCCTAAACTGCCCTCCCAAATATTATTAATCACAAAAAGGAAAACACTGGAAATTCACAGCAGAGAAATGTAACAGCTGTCCCTTTAGCCACATAATTAAGTTAGCGCAATCACTAAGGAAACAAAATAACAGTGGGCACCTCTGGCTAAGACACTTGCAAAGGACACAGAACCCCTTTTAGCCTCTTGTCAAAAAAGCAAGGGGTCCCAGTTGTAACAACAAAAAAGCAAAGCCAAATTGCTTGAACTTTAAAATGTATCACAGTTAGGGGAGACAGACTCAGACTAAGGAACTGTCCCAGATCAAAGGGCACAGAAGAGGCTTACCAGTTAAATGTGGCTCTAGATTACTGCCTGGGTGGAGATTACTCTTCTGTAAAAGGATTATTGGAATGACCGGCAAATTTCCGACTAAGTTTATCAGTTGAGGGCAGTGCCCCTTGGTGCAAAGTACTGGTATTGACCATTGCCCTGTGAGTTTGCAAAGGAATGTACCCTGAACTGTTTAGACATGGAGGAGCAGACAGCTAATAAACAGCGGTATGTGTACATATTTAGAGAGAAAGATAATGCCAGTGTGGTAAAATGAAAACAGTGAAGGATCCATGTGGGGGATTCAAAGGCTCTGCGTATTTTTTCTATGACTATTTCTCAATTTAAAAAAAAGCAAAAAGAAAATGAGCTTTCTGTGGTGACAGACATGGCTAGTAGTATGTCACTTAGAAGACATTTTTTGGGAGGGGGGAAATGTACTCATTCTGCTCCATTAGAAAAAGAGACATTTAAACCCATGGGTAGTTAAGAGCAGAGCTTCTTAAATAGATACTTCTGTCTGCAAAAGAGCATTCTGGGAATGGTGTTTGAGAGTGTTTACTGTTGCCATGGCAAAAGTCGTAAAGAAGTGCTTGTGTCTGCTCTTGAAATAAAACCTGGGTCTAAACTTTTCTAACTTGTTTAAAAAGTCTTCAAAAATGTGTCAGTTCCATAGAATTGTCATACAGAAAACTATTGCATCATAAAACCACCACCGAAGTGAAGGGCTTAAGGGAACTTGCTATCCCCGTGGCCCGGGTGCAGACAAGAGGCTAAAATGCTCTCACTGAATGTTCTGCCTACCCATTCTGTCCACAGTGAGGGAGGCAGAAGTTGCCTGACCATCTCCACTCCAGGACTGGGGTCTAGACAAGGACTGGCCAGGCATCTTTTTTTTCCCTTCTCTCCCCAGATGCACTGTTGGGGTTTCTTCGGTGTCTCGGTGTGTCAGACAGGCAGGCGTGTGTCCTAAGAAGGCAGGGTGGCTGCCAATCTCCAAGGGGAACATCCAGCTATGGTGGTTGACTTTTCCAAGTTGCTGGGCTGCTGATGCCCAGTGTCTAGCTGAGCATTACTGTTGAGTGTGTCTGGGAGAGGGCTGACAGAGAGACTTCTCAGTGTGAGCGAGCAGGGACCTGCCAGTGCACGTAGGGCCTGGTAAGGAGGCTCAGGTCATCTGCTGCCTTCAGTGCAGGGTCCCAGGCCTTTGGACTCAGCCTGGAGTCTGTTCCGTTGGCTCTGTGGCTCCTGGGCCTTTCTACGCTACTGTCCTCCAAGGCAGGAGAACTGACTATGGGGCCTCCTCAGACCTTAGCTGTTTTGTTCATCTTGAGATCCCTGTCGGACACATGGACAGAAGTCAAAAGGCTCCCATGACAGAGTGTGAGGTCGGACGGTATTACTTTTATGATATTCCTCCGGCTGAAGCAGTGATGGTCCGTCTGAGGTTCAAGGGGACAGAATAGACACATGTCTGTGTTGTGTGATGGCATGTGTGTGGTTATATTTGCTACCAGAATTTTAAGCCTGATTTGTTATAAAAGAATTTAAAGTGACAATTCTGATTAATCCGTAGGAAAATTGCATTGGAAATGGGTATTTGCCAGCTAGTCTTTAGGAAAAGACTTTGAAGAATTGGGATATAGTTAAAACTAGGTGCCATAGTCTACTGAGGACAGTGGGAGACAGCCCTTAGGTCTTCCTGTAGAGAGGTCTCTGTGCTTAAGCATTTTAAGACATACATTTAGAACTAGAGTTTGAAATGGCTGTATCAAAAAATTAAAGTCTTTTTTTTCTCTTTTGAGACAGAGTCTCACTGTGTAGCCCTGGCTGGCTTGAGCTGACTTGAAGCCTGTAACTCAGAGATCTACCTGCCTCTGCCTCTCGAGTGCTGGGGTTCCAGTGCCCGACCTTTGTCGTGAGTACTGAGGATCTGAACCCAGGTCTCTGTGGTTTCAGGGCAAGCATTTTACCTCCTGAACTATCTCACAGTCAAGTTCATGATGCTTTTTAGAGACTGTTAGAAGGACCCGGGCATTAAGTTAGAGATCTTGTTTTGTTTTTGATTTTCGATAATTGGATACAACCTAGAATGGTGAAACAGGGGAGCAGGCGTTTTTGTTCTTTTAAGCCAAAGAGTACATTTCATCCATAACCACAATGGGGTAAGAGTTTTGTTTGTTTTCTAACTAAATTTACAGGCTCTTGTCCTACTCATTGTTGTTCGCAACTAACCAGTGACTTTTAAGGTAAGCGTTAATTTTATTAAGTGGCCAGGCAATAGACAGGGTCATTTCCACTGTGCAGATGTCCTGCTCCTGAGACAGTGTGAGCTCACTTATGAAGGCAGTGGGTGTGGTGTGCACAGGCTATTCTCTCTGGATGCTGCTTAACCAGCAGGAGATAGCAGGTGCTGTGGAGCATCCAGCCAGGGTCTCCTTGAGTAGAGAATCTACAGTGGAGAGACTCAGCAGAACAAACAGGGCTGCTGGGCTGCGGTGGGGAGTGCCCTTAGTGACAAGCTCCCCTCCTTTAATTTTCGATTAATTAATGGTGGAGAGAATTTTTTAATAACAAATGATGGAGAGAGTTTTTCTTTTTTAATAAGTATATGATATGATTAATGGCAAAACAGAAAAGCAGAGATTTGAGCGTGTTCTTTCAAACTTTCACAGTAAAAAAAATTAAAATTCTCAGTCTCACTGTGAATAAATAAAAATCAGATGAAGATGGTGACTGGAAAGACAGCTCAGTGGTTAAGAGCACAGGCTGCCCCTATGGAGGACCGGGGTTCAGTCCCTAGCACCCACAGGGCAGTTCACAAGCATCCGAAACCCTAGTTCCAGGTGACCCGATACCATCTGACCCTGTGGGCACCAAGCACGTCCATGGTGCTCATCATGTACATGTGCTGGCAACACACCCACACATATAAAATAAAATATATAAGCCTAAAAATTTTAGATAAATGGAAATGAAAACACTCTGGACTAATGCCCACTCGCAGAGAAGAGGCTGTTCTAGCTCCGCGTGTAGTCTAGCCTTGCTTCCTTGAAGAAAGCCATGAGAGAGAGAGAGCTCACACAGCAGGCTATTGAATCCGTACTGTGAATTGCCCCTAAGTCAGAATCACTTTTCGTAAATCCTGAGCACAATCAGGGCTTGAAATATAGCCCCACTGTATGCCTCAATTCACTGGCATTTCTCCAAAGAGACCAAACAGAACTTCAAATATTATTTCAGAACACTGACAGAGAAGGGAAGAAGAGAGATTGATTTTGTTTTAAATGACCAGCGCAGGGATCTCTGCATGGGATGGCCCTTCCTCTGCCTTATTCCAGTGGCTTTTGTTTTTGCCAATTAGGGGGAATCACCTGGATTCCAAAGTCGGGGGAAAACGTTCTAACGGAGCAAAGATGGAAGGAGATTCGGGGGCCCCTCAGCAGCTGTCCTGGTGTCAGCCAAAGTTACAGGCAGGAACAGCTGCACGGGGCCATGTGGGTCCTCGTCAGAAAGCAGCAGGAACGGCCCAGCGCCTCCAGACTCGGGAATGTCAGAAAAGAGGCTTGACCTTCTGGGGCAGCCCTGGTGTCTACAGCCAGGGGGAGTCTGAAGATGGACCACAACCAGGGTCACCAAGGAAAACCAGAACCAAATTCTTGAGACAGGGAAGGAGGCATCCGCAGTGTGGCAGGTGCCCAGGTCTGGGGTGGAGGTGGGTGTGTGGGATGGGTACAGGTCAGTCTTGGAGTCTGGAAGGCAGGACTGGAGGTCGCGCTGGCTGACTGCATCGCGTTCACAGGAAAGGGCTTGAGCAGGACAGCAGCGGATGGAACGGATCTAGTGCCGAATCCAAAAGAACTCTTTAAAAACAGCCAGGAGCCCCTGGGGTGTTGTGGGGGGCAGACTTCAAGCTCTAAACCTAGGTCACAGTAAAATGCTTTCCATTCTGATTGGTGTCCTCATAGGGATCATCAAGGGGTCTAACACGGACCCAGATGAAATGCTATCCCCACTGACATTAAACCTCTTTCTATTATGGGACAGATAGTAAGTAAGCCTTGTTAACTGAAACCCTGGGTATGTTTACCTCTCCCAGACTTTAAGGGACCCACTATGATAAAGCCCTGGGTTTGGATACAAAGGACAGTGTTCTTGTCTTCCTTCCCTCCCTCCCCCACCTCTCTCTGTGTCTGTCTCTGTCTCTCTGTATCGTGTGTGTGTGTGTGTGTGTGTGTGTGTGTGTGTACATGCGCGCACATGCATTTTCATGTACACGTGTTTGGCTGTAGTTTATTTTTTGCTTTTGATGGACACCATGTGGCTCAACAAACACAGTACATTAGCAGGCAGAACACCACGCCCCCTCCAATTCTCCACCCCCTCCCACCCTTGTCATCCGTTCTTTCAGAGACTCTTCATGTTTACACAAATACCTGCAAATTCCTGTGGCGATCTCTTTCTTGTTTACTACAAGTGACACCATGTTGTGTGCCGATGTTGCTATTTTTACTTCAGCATTTGTAGCCTTCCATTATATGGATGCATCATAGATCATTTACCCACAGTCCATTCGAGGGGGGTCCTCCCTATTCTCCCTTGACTGGCAACAGTGTTGCCAGGAATAACACTGTATACACTTAGACAGTAAATTGTCACATTGTCACAAGTGGGATCACATAGCTGAGCAGCAAGCATGTGGATTGGAGGGATGTGTGAACACCCAGTGTTTTCTGAGAGGCCTGAAGCATCTGGGAGAAGTCCCTGTGTCCTCACCGTCATGCACCTCCACAGCCCACAGCTTGTGTTCTCATCGCCCAGACAGGTGAGGAGAGTCGGTCTCAGTACAGTTTCATCGACCACAAGTGGGGTTGGCGTCTGTCTTGTCTCTCCCGGGGTCTGCACCACCCTCTGCCCACCCCCCTGTTTTGTTTGTTTCTACCGTGGAGCCTGTCCAGCCACTTGAGACCTCCACTGTCACATTCCTCAGCTTTAACCCCGCCGCATCTGACTCTTCCACACGAGTTATAATTCTTTGGCGTGGTTTTGTGTGTTCCTTGTTTGTTCCAAGTGTTAATAACTTCTAAAAATTTAAGCATAGTTTTAATATCAATTCAGAATTCTCATCAGACTGCTCTGTCAACTGAGTCGTCTCAACCACCTTTGGACCCTACACTAGATGACTGCTGTTTGATTTCAGTTGACAGCTCATCTTCCTATTATTGTGTATTCTTTAAAAAAAATCATACATATTGCATTTGTACCATCTCTACTCCACCTCTCTGCCTCCAACTTCTCTGTTTTTCCACTCCCTCTTAAATTTATGATCACATGTATACATACATACATCACACACACTGCACACACACACATACACACAGGTATATACATGAATGATCATACATCATATATAGATGTAGGAGGCACGGTTGTTCTTGTGCTCACAGACAAGCAGTAGGGGACCCTGACATGTTAAACACACAGGGTTGTTCCTTCAAATGAAGGGATGTATACCATGTTATCTGCCCAGAAGTCTGGGAAAGGATGTAGTGATTATCCTAGTGACCCTTGCCCTATCTGAGAGACTAAAACCACATTGGACCTTCCCTGAGACCCTTATCGTGAGCTTGTTTTTCTCAGTCTATACAGCCCGTCTTTATAGAAGGTGTCTTGTCGTGGTATATTTATGCACTGTGTGAAGATGTATTGCTGTGGTTGGGGTGATAGATAACTGGATGACCAATAGCTAGGCAGGATTTCTGGAGAGAGAGGGGGAGGGAGGGAGAAAGAGAGAGAGAAAAAGAGAGAAGGAGAGGAAGAGGATGAGGAGTCAAGGCATGTGGATTACATCATCCAGACAGCAGGGAGATACTGATGAGGTCAGACATGCAGTATAGAGTAGAGGTAACTGAGCCACATGGAAGAATATAGATTAATAAAGGCAGGTTAATTTAAGTTGTAAGAACTAGTGGGACAAACCTAAGCTAATGGCCTAGCTCTCATAATTAATAATAAGTCTCCATGTCATTATTTGGGGGCTGACAGTACAAAGACTCATTACAGTGTCACATGTACTTTATAAAGAGTATAAATATGGTCACCGCCATTATTTACTTGGCTTAACTCAAGAAGATATATGTATGCTTATATGTATGCTTTATTCTCCCATAAGATTGAGTTAATAGTCACCAGGAAAGTTTTCACCAAATTGTTCCGTGTGCTTAAATATGCCTAAAATAAATGACTGAGGGCCAGACTCCCAAAGTTTGTACTGACACCAGCCACTTAGTTGAACCAAACCCCTGCACATGTCAAGCTAAATCCCCTTGGTGGTGTTCTTATGCATACATGTTTAGGGCTGATAACTTGGAGTGGGATAACCTATCACACATCTTGTTCCTGGAGAAGAATGACTCTCTCAGAAGCCGTTAATTGCCTATTCTTTTTCATCTAGGCGTGGGACTTTGTGAAGTTCCGCCATCCAAGTTGACATGTCGACTGCTATCATCGTTGTCTGGGTCTTGTTTGGGAAGCCGTGGGTGTGGCTTCCTGTCGTACATAGGAGACATTTTCTCCCAGCAGATATCCTGGTCCTCTGGCTCTTACACCCCCTCTCCTTTCTTTGATGTTCCATGAGCCTTAGACATCCTGGCAAGCTTGCAGAAAAAGAAATATTGAGCCCTTAGTCTGTCCTGCCACTCCATGCAACACCTCGAGTGGCTTGCTCTGCACCAAGGTCTCCAGTCCTTCCCCAAGTCTGCCTCTTTTGCCGTGGTCTTCTCTTTCTCTCGGGTCCCCTGATAACTTTTCGTGTCCTTTAGGGATTCCCCAGCAGCCCAAAAGCACCTCATCATCAGCGGTTGTTGTAGTTAGTGAAAGGTTTCTGTACCCTGTTAATAAGTCTCCTCTCCACAGGTGCGGTAAAGCCAACTCAAGCTGAGTTAAAGATAAAAGACAAGGCATACTGGGCAAAGCATTCCCTGGTGATCTTTTGTGCCCCCTGCCCCAGAGATGAGATGAGGGAGAGGAGACTGGGGAAAACTAGGTGCTTGCTCCCTGGAAGGCAGTTTAAAGACCCTGTAGGTGTGGTCCTCTAGGGGAGGAGCTAGCTTTCTGAGAGGGGCAGGGTTTGGGATGGGGTTGGAGTCGGGCAGAAGCAGAGCTTCCAACTGAGCAGTTAGGGTTTCTACTTCTACGATGAAACACCATGACCAAAATCAAGTCGGGGAGTGTCTTAGTTAGGGTTTCTGTTGCTGTGTAAGTGATACCATGACCGTGGTAACTCGTATAATTGAAAAAACATTCAATTGGGTGTCTCTCTTACCGTTCAGAGGTCCAGTCAATAATCAACATGGTTGGAAGAGAGATGCAAAGTCCCAAGAATGATTATCCAAAATGTTCCCCCTTCTCCATGCTGGGGTTTTGTCTGTCTTTTAGGAGTTGTACAGACAGTACAAGGGAAGGAGGACCTGGGGATAACGTGACTTCTCTACTTTTCTTTTCTGCCCTGTGGAACATTAGATTCTCTTTTCCTGAGCTCTCTTTGTTTATGGACTGAGAATGCGTTTGTTTATTAAGCTAATTAAATTATTTTTGGAACATAAACAATGCTAGATAAGGGACTCAACACTGTGAGCCGCTCTGTCTCTCTCTCTGTGCTAACAAACGGTCAGTGTCGTAGTAAAAAGCGCATCTCTGTCTAAATAAGGCAAAAATGATGCGGTCCCCATCTGATGGAAGCAGGGTGCAGACAGAGCACCCAGCCGCCTCTGCTGCCCCCAGTGCACACCCGGGACCTGCGCAAAACCCCCTTTATGCAGCAGAGACCACATGTTCATTTCAAACAACAACAGCAAAAAGAACAGCTTTTATACTGGCTCAACACCCACAGTGAAGAGAGAGGTAGGTCCAGTTGTGAGAACGCCAGGTGGAGCCTTCTTCAAGTCTGCCTCCATATAAAGGGCCAGCATACACGTCCTGGGAAAACCAGCTTGAGTTTCTGCTCATTACATAGAGCCCTGAAAATCACCTTCTAGAGCAGTGGTTCTCAACATGTGGGTCATGACCCATTTTGGGGGGAAATCACACATCAGATACTGACATTATGATTCACGCAGTAGCGGAACTATAGTTATGAAGTAACAACGGAAACGACCTTGTGGTTGGGGGTCACCCCAACACAAGGAACCGTATCAAAGGGTCGCAGCATCAGGGATGCGAGAACCACTGCTCCAGAGGATGAAAGAGCAGTTCATAAACTTTTAGAAAATGGATGTTCCATCTAAATGTCACGTTGCATTCTTTGGTTTGCGACACGAAAGCCAGGGCTTTGGTGACTTGCGTCAACCTCTCTGAATGCACACACAGGAGTCTCCAGAACAGTACTGAAGGTAAATGATAGGAGGAAACTCTTTTTTATCCTCCGAGCGTACTTCCACACACACTCGGGGCCACGTTGTCTTTTCCTGCGTGTGCACGTGTGTCCTGTATGCACGCACGTCTGTGGGCCGGTGGGTGTGCGGGTGCAAGTGTGTAGGAATACCTGTGCAGGTGTTTGGAGACCAGAGGGCAGCATCAGGTGCCTTTCTTGATGACTTTCCTCCTACTTTATACATTGGGCAGAGTCTCTCATCTTAACCCAGAACTCACCAAGCCCAGCTAGCCATCTTGCTCTGGAGATCCTCAGCCCTTCCATCCCGATTTCTAGGATTGCAGTTGGGGATGCTACACCACCTTGCATTTATTATGAGGCTGGATCTGCCTGCCTTTGCCTCTTGTGCCCTGGGACTGAAGGCATACACTACCACGCCTAGTGACCCCCGCGTTTTGAAATCTACTGTTTGTACTTGCTTCCTGTTGGCTTCCCTGGTTTGTTAGTGGCTCTGTGGGGGAAGTGAGGAGGATCTATCTATCTATCTATCTATCTATCTATCTATCTATCTATCTATCTATCTATCTATTTTTTATTGTCTCTGGGATACAAGCCTGAATGTATGAAGACACAACAATACTTTTAAAGCTTTATTTACTTTTTACTCTTTATGCATGAGTGCTTATCCATGTGTATGAGCATGCCTGGTGTCCATAGAGGCCAGAAGAGAGTGTGAGATCCCTTGGAGCTAGAGTTACAGCGTGGATGCTTGGAATGGAACCCAGGTGCCCCGCAGAAACAATCTATGGTCTTAACTATTAGGCCATCTCTCGAGTCCACACTGCACAGTTTCTTTCTGCTTTTAAAGAAGTAACTAAAACAAGCTACTCAACTTTGAAGTTACTTCTTTGGGTAAAAGAGATGAGAGAAATGGCCTCCAGGCCTGTTTCAGCCATTCCCCCACGAATTTCTGTTTCCTCCTTGTCACATCCCCTAAGCAGCAACACAGTGGGTCCCCCCCACCGCCACCCCTGTAAAGGGCACCCACAAGAGGGTGGTTTCACCAAAGTGGGGGAGTGAGACATGGCTCCTGTGCTCTCTCTGGCCCTCCCTCCAAAGTGCTACCAACCAGCACCATGTTGGTTCCTAACATCTGCACCCTTCACCCTCTTCATGGTCTTCTCTTGTCTTTATATCCAGCCTCTCGCCATCTTTCTCGGTTGGCCTTTCTTCTCATTGCCAAAGGACAGCGGGAATTGGCGTGTAAGGCAGAGCTATGGAATTCCATGTTCGTGAGGAAGAAGGAGTGCCGGGGGATGGTGTGAGGAAGAGACAGGAGTGTGTGTGTGTGTGTGTGTGTGTGTGTGTGTGTGTGTGAGAGAGAGAGAGAGAGAGAGAGAGAGAGAGAAAGAGAAGACTGTGTGTGTGTATGAGAGAGAGGACTCTGTGTGTGTGTGTGTGTGTGTGTGTGTGTGTGTGTGTGTGCGCCAGAGACAGGACTATGGTGAGAATATGAGACAGAGAGCAGTGTGTGTGTGTGTGTGAGAGAGAGAGAGAGAGAGAGAGACAGAGGAGAGAGAGAGAGAACTTTGTGTGTGCATATGTGTGTGTGAAAGAGAGAGAGGACTCTGTGGGTGTGTGTGTATCAGAGGCCTGTGTGTATGAGAGAGAAAGACAGAAGACAGAACTCTCTGTCTCTGTCTCTGTCTCTCTCTGTCTCTGTCTCTCTCTCTGTCTCTCTCTCTCTCTCTCTCTCTCTGTGTGTGTGTGTGTGTGTGTGTGTGTGTGTGTGTGTGTGTCAGAGACAGGCAGGACTGGGTGGCTCATGGATGACACCAGCATGTTTCTCATGGCTAGGAAGTCCAAGACCACAGGATCTAACTGAGGTCCACTTCCTGCTCCACAGACAGTGCCTTCTTGCTGTGTCCTAACGGAGGGACAAGGCAGATGTCTCGGTTCCTCCCTTAAGGGTACCAACCCTGTCCCTCGGGACACCGTCCTTAGTCCCTCATTGCTTCCCTAAGTCCCAGTCTCCTGACACCATCGCAACCGGTGCTAAGCTTGAGCAGACGCGTTCGGGTGGAGGGGCTGCGTTGGCTATTTTCCTCGTTCCTGTGGCAAAAACACCCAGCAGGGAGCAGTTTCAAGAAGAGATGCTTTATTGTGGTTTTTTCAGCTGGAGAGGACACTTCTGTCAATGCCACCCGAGGAGCAGGCCAGATGGACACAGTGCATCTGCTGTCGGGAGGCAAAGCATGAACAGGAGGTGCAGAAACGGCCGCGCAGCTGAAAGCACTGGCTTCTTTCACAGACCGGGCCTCGGTTTCCAGTACCCACAGGGTTAGATCACAACTACCGTGAAGTCGCATCTTCTGGCCACTATTGGGTACTGGCTGCGCGAAGTCCACATAAACTCACTCGGGTATTCACACACAGGTAAAAAAACAAAACTAGACAATAAGTAATCTCAAGTCCTGTTTACTTCCTCTAGGAGTTCCACAACTTCCCCCCAAGCAGTGTAGCCATCAAGGGGCCGAGTGTTCAAACACACAAGCCTGTGGGAGACATCGCACGTTCGAAACACACTGGAGGCACAGCGTCCACAGCCTAGGATCCTGCTGCTCATTCCCCAGACCCTCCCTTGTCAGAACCTTCAGCTTCATAGATATCCCAGGGCGAATTCCCAGACACGTTGGGAGGCCCAATCTGTTTCTCCGAGGCTCACAAGCATATGACGGCGTGCTGTGGTGCTGTGGTGCTATGGTTGGACGTCAGAGGAGCTGACGGTCAGGGGAAGACGCTGATGGGAGAGCAGAGATGGGGTGCAGTAGACCCTCAAGTGTCTCTAAGGCAGTGGTTCTCAACCTTCCTAACACTGTGACCCTTTAACACAGCTCCCCACGTTGCGGGGACCCCCCCCAACCAGAGAATCACATCGCTGCTAATTCATACTGTCATTTTGCTAATCTTAGGAGTTGTAGCGTAAACATCTGATATACAGGATATTTGATATGTGACCCCCCCCCGAATGGGTCACGACCCACAGGTTGAGAACTTCTGCTCTAAGAGCTTCCTTCAGCAGAAGATGAGGTCACCAGAGCCACTCGGTGGCTGGTGGCAACGCGTTGTCCCCCTTTTGTGGCAGCCAAATGCTGGCAGGGACTGACATTTCTCACCTTCACAACCCTCCAAGGAAAAAGGAAACTTGGGGTGGTCAAAAGGTCCAGGCAGACCCAGCAGGCCGTGAGGTGAGGGCCCCTCATCAAAGCAAGCACTGTGCTATCCCAGCTTGGCCTGAAGGATGCCCTGCAAACATCTGAACCTGAACTTGGGCCTGGAGGCTCAGGTCCTGGGGAAGCCCAGGGGGCTCATCTTCCCATCCGCCTGAGGCAGCGCTAATGGAGAAACTCTGCCAGGTGCCTGGGTGAAATGCCTCACAGACCGTTGTAAAACCAGGGTCCGTGGAGGCTGTCTGGGCCAGGGGGGCTGGCACACATGTTACTTTTTCCACTGCCACAGGCCAGGCAGGAGGCCGGGCCCCCCAACTCGGGCCTTGTTTCCGGTCCCCACACCTGTAGCCCCCCAGTTGTTAAACTGCCCACATGCCCTCCTGGGTTTATTGAGTGGAACCACGCTTAATACCTGGCTGGCATGCTGGAGGCCTTCTGTGTCCTATATCCCGAGTCAAAATGGTTCATATCTCCTGGCCCTGCTGGAAGAGGGGACCGAAGTGACATGCTGAATTCTAGGCCGCCTGATGACTAGCTTTGGCTGGGAAGATGTTTCTCCCCTTCCATCGTCCATCAACACTGGGTCTCTGGTGTACTGTCTGTCTGTCTGTCTGTCTCTGTCTCTGTCTGTCTCTCTCTCTCTCTGTGTCTCTCTCTCTCTCTCTCACACACACACACACCTCACACTCACACAGCATCTGAATTTTGGCAGAGGACGTTTCCATCTGGAGGGGGATGGGAGGCAGGCCAGGCCAACTCCTTCCCAGGCTACAGTCGCAGCTGGGATGACCTCATGACTCTTAAATGGCTGGCGGGACTCGGAACAGGGCTGGGATTGTATTCAGGGAATGGAAGGCAGCAAGTGTGGCAGATGCCAGGCCAGCCTCGACAGCCTGCTGCACTATTATTTCCACTATTAGTATTAGAAAAAAATCAATCTCATCTCCAGTGCGAACCCCCTGAGTACTTCTGCTGGCTTCTTGCAGCTGCTCCAGTGGTGGCGAGTGGGGGAAAGTCTTCCAGGGCCTGGGATGCAGTCAGGTGTGAGATGGAAAAAATGTTAGCATGGAACCACTTTTCAGATGGGTTTTAACTTTTATGGCAAACAGTGACTTTTTTTTTTTTTTTTTTTTTTTGCACGTGAGTGTCGAAAGGATCCCAAATCGGCTTGACAAAGACGTTTGGGCTGAAGTAGGGATGGTGCAGGTGACATTCCTACTTTACCCATTGGAACCACAAAACCGCCTAAAGCCCAGTGTCACGACTACCTCGACCAGCAAGGAAGACACGACTCAGGAATCCTTCTCATCAGCGGTTTATTCAGGAACCTTGAGACAGCGTGGAGGCAGCCACGGGAAAAACCCCTCCTGCTCCCTAAATAGCCGAGGCCAGCCAACCCTGAGCAGCCACGTGTGTGCAAGCCATAGGCTCACCAGAATGCATAAGCAATCTGATGATGATGGCGTGACCCCGGCGGGATGGTAGCAGGCCAAATAAGGAGTTGTTTATTACCGAGCGCACTCACCGTCGGGATGGTGGAATGTGGAAGCCTGCACCATCTTTGAGGCGCGGTGTGGCGCAGCTCTCCACAGTTCCCCCTTTTTGTTTTTATATAACAAAGGTGGGTGAAGATAGAGGCCCGATCTCTGGTGTGCAAAGCTGGGATAATGTACAGGGGACACCTACAGACTCTACGCCTGTGGTGACCCTGACCCATCCTGTACCTGTTTTCCCAGGGGAAGGATCTTGGGTACAACCTTCATGCAATCGGGCTTGTCTTCCGAGGGTAGCTTAACTGCTTACAAGCAAACCCTCGTGCAGTGCTTAGCCTTGCACCCCGACCGGAGAAAATTAGTTTTTAAAGGTAGCCAGCCAGGCTGAGGGGGACTAACCTTCTTCAATAGCAGCAAACGCTTGCATGACCATCATTGCATTACGGTGCTGATTAGACTGAGCATTACAGAAGCACTACAGGCATACCAGGGAGGCTGTGGCCATCAGGCCAAGTAGGGACCCTATCCCCGCCCACTCCTTTAAGTGTTCCATGGTGGCCCTGATCCAGGAGGACAATCCTTCTGCGATGCTGGAATTGACGTGGGTGGAGTTCACTGTCACTATGGCTGTGCGCAGTTGGTCAAGTTCCTTTTCAAATTCCCCTGACCAATTACCTAGAAGATAACTGGAAAGTTTAGACAAATTAGCAGCATGTATATAATTTTCAAACTGTACGCTGGTAAAACAAAGACTGGGATATTTAAAAGACCCTTATTCTTCCCTACCATATCTGGGGAAAAGGTGAATAGTTTATCTTCATTTGTCCAATTCACTTGTCCAGGGCCAGGCCTCCCCCTCAAAGTGGCCCCAGCATCGGGGTGCCCACCTTGGTTGAGTAGGAGGGGTATCATTACTCCTCTTTGCTACTACTGGCCATGAACCATTAATCCAGGCCACATTGGTAGAGTAATTTGTGATAAGATGCATCTGGCAGGTGGTGGAATTACAACTTTGACTCTGTCCGGATTGATATTTATCTTTATCAAAAAACCATCCTGCAGTATGGCAGGCTAACTTAATGCAGGAGCTGTTGGTCAAAATGTAAAACACAAACTTTCCTTTTCAGGAAAAGTCCGGTTTTCCCCTATAGGGGATGCCTGGGTATCTAAAGGAAGGGAGGGCAGGTTAAGCTTGCTTGAGGTGGTAAACAACCAAGGGAAAACTTGCGCATTATGGCGGACCAGCATCGGCATTGGAAAGGTCGATAGAATCCCCCAGCGAGGCTCCGCCACCTCCATTGTCATTATCATCATTATCATTGGAAGGCATGGGGTGAGTGGCCTGAGTGGCATTTGCATCATTTGGATCCAGCGGCGTCTGCGCCTTCCTCACCAGTCGTTCTGGAACCCACACGGGGTCTTGTTGGTCCTGTGGAAAAACACAAACAGAACCTCGTGCCCAAGTCAGCACGGGATCAGGCCCATGCCATGTGCCTGTCAAGATGTCCTTCCATTTTACCAAGCCTTTGCTTGGACCATGGGGGTCTTGATGCCTGTCAGCTGCAGAGCGACCTTGAGCATCCAAATTTAAAAAATTTATAGTAAAGAGGGCGAGAGAAAGCCTCTCTTTTGGGGTGCGGCCATAGCCTATTCCCCCTTTTTGTTTATTTAGACATTCTTTTAGAGTGCAATGGACACGTTCTACTATGCCCTGACCTTGTGGGTTATATGGCAATCCATGATGCAGTTGAACCTCCATTTGTTTGCAAAAGGAGGCAAAGGACTGAGTTGTATAAGCTGGCCCATTATCAGTTTTCAGCTGCCTGGGTTTTCCCCAGGCTGCCCAAGCCTCCAGGCAATGGGTGACAACATTGCGAGCCTTTTCGCCTGATAGAGGGGTGGCATGGATAATTCCAGAGCAGGTATCAACAGATACATGGACATATTTTAGACTGCCAAATTCAGCAACATGAGTAACATCCATTTGCCAAACCTTTAAGGGGAGCAATCCTCTAGGATTTACTCCGAGACAGGGCAGATGATGATGGACGGCACATTGAGTACAATCCAAGATGACTTGTCGTGCATCAGCCCAGGAGAGATGAAACTTCTGTTGTAAGGTTTTGGCATTTACATGAAAATTTTTATGAAAATCTCTGGCTCTATCCAGGGTGGAACAAAGGAATATATACTCCATTCTGGTCCATTGATCAACTTTATTATTGCCCTCACTTATGGGGCCCGGGAGGCCCGTATGTGCTCTGACATGCTGTATGAAAAAACAACACTTTCGATGCCAGATCAAAATTTGAAGCCTTTGAAACAGGGTGCAGACCGGACTGCTGGACCTAATAGGGCCAGCAGCTTCCAGTACCTTTATAGCATTAACCACATAGGCAGAATCCGAAAGAAGATTAAAGGCAAAAGAACAATTTTCAAAAACCTTAACAACAATCTCTAGTTCTACTACTTGGGGAGAGCCGGGTTGAAACTGTATCTGAACGGGTTCCGAAGAGCCCACCATATAGGTACCACATCCTGTTTTTGAGCCATCTGTGAACACATTGGGGGCACCTGGGACTGGAGCATTGGAAGTTATTTTTGGAAAGACTACCGGGTGCTCCTTAAAAAATCCTATTAATGGATGTTTTGGATAATGATTATCTATATCCCCTTTAAACCCACACCTTAAAATGGCCCAATCATCAATAGTGGTGCAAAGGACATAAATTTGATCATTGGTGTAGGGCACAATGATCACTTTTGGGGCTATGCCAAAATGTTGTAAGCATTGTTGGATGCCATTTTGAGCCAATCTAGCCACCACGGTGGGATAATACTCAATAGATTTAGCAGGGGATATGCTTGGATAAATCCACAATAAAGGTCCATCCTGCCAAAGCAGGCCCGTAGGCTGATAATATGTGGGAAGTATACATACAAAGACGGGTTGTCCCTCCTTGCATCTTTGTAGGAAGGCATCTTGTAGTCTCTCTTCCACCCTACGTAGGGCGAGCCTTGCTTCAGGGGTTAACTGTCTGGGGGAATCCAAGGCTGGATCTCCATTTAAGAGATCATTCAAGGACTTTAAATCATAATTAGGGAACTTAATAAAACACCTAATCCATTTTATTTCTCCTAGCAACTTTTGAAAATCATTTAAGGTTTTTAAATTATCTTTTCTTAACTCGAATTTTTGTGGAATAATATGATCTCCGATAACCTTTGTGCCCAAATAATTCACCATTTTTCCTTTTTGAATCTGTTCGGGAGCCACAAGCAATCCCTTATTCTCCAATAAAAACATTAATCTAATAAATGCCTTTTCTAAAAATTTTTCTTCCTTGGCAGCTAACAGCACATCATCCATATAATGAAAACATCTTAGGATGGGGAATTCCCTTCTTAATGGCTCAATGGTCTGTCCTACATAGAGCTGACACATAGTGGGGCTATTGGCCATTCCCTGGGGCAACACAACCCATTCAAATCTCTGATCGGGCTCTTCATGATTTAAAGATGGGACAGTAAAGGCAAATCGTTTACAATCCTCCGTATGGAGAGGGATAGAGAAAAAACAATCTTTTATATCTATTGCAATAACATGCCAAGACGCCGGTAAGGCAGAAAGTAACGGCAGCCCTCGCTGTACAGGGCCCATTGCTTGCATTTGGCTATTTATGGCTCTCAAGTCCTGTAAGAGGTGCCGTTTTCCTGATTTTTTTTAATGACAAAGATGGGCGTATTCCATGGCGACAGGGACGGCCTTATGTGTCCCAAGGCAAGCTGTTCAGCGACTAAGGTTTTTGCTGCACTCAATTTCTCGGAGGAAAGTGGCCACTGAGGAACCCATATAGGCTCCTCCGTCTTCCATGTAATGGGAATACCTCCCTCAGCAGCCCCTAGGAAAAACCCAACCCTTGCCTCGGGTGTCTCTGGTGTGCTTGAACAGGCCCCCTATTTCCTTGTAAATATTTTCCTAGCCCGAAACTTGGATGGCATCCCATGTCCCTCATCATTTGTTGAGAGGCAGCTGAAAATTTATTGCTTAGCTTAAAGCCCATATCATTGAGCAAGTCCCTCCCCCACAAGGAGACGGGAAGATCCAGGACATAGGGCTGCATAGTTCCAGAATGACCCTCCTCATCTTTCCACTGTAGGTGTCTAGCACTCACATCCGGAGCCTTAGCATACCCTAGCCCCCGTAAGGTTTGAGAGGAGGCCTGTATAGGCCAACCCGATGGCCAGTCCTTTTTTGCTATAATGCTTTTGTCTGCTCCCGTGTCTAGCAGGCCAAGAATCCTTTTTCCATCCACATTAAGTGTTAGGACTGGTCTTTGATTTAATTCCAAGGACAAAAAGGTCAGATCTGTTCCTATAGAGCCACAACATTCCTTTCCTCTTTCATTAGACCGTGCTGGAAACAGCTCATGTAGGCTGGGCAGAAGCAGAAGCTGGGCAATCCTGTCTCCCAGGGAGATAGCTACTACCCCTCTAGGTGACTCTACCATTATCTTTATTGTACCATTATAGTCAGGGTTGATTACCCCAGGATGTACCTTAAGACCCTTTAAAATAGTGGATGATCTTCCCAGGAGGAGACCCACTGTGCCTGGGTTCAAGGGTCCTTGGAGGTCTGATTCTATTAATTGTACCCCCATTTGAGGGGTCAGTAAGAGTCCGGAGGCGGAACAGAGGTCCAGTTCCTCGGCACCTGCAGTGGCCCTGCGAGGTTTTTGGGGTGCCGGAAGGTCGGCCACTGTTCTAGGCTCGTCTCCCTCAGATTGGGATTTTCTGTTGTTGAGTTCTCCATGGCCCCATATATTTGTGGGCCCTGAGGCTTGGGGCCCGGTCTCCCGTTTTTTGGCATTGACATATATGGGATGACATGACCGTTAATGTCCCTAACAGACCTGCACTCATTCGCCCAGTGCCTCCCTTTTTTACATTTTGGGCATAATCCTGGCATGGTGTGTTGAGCACCTTTAAAGTTTAAAGCATCCTTATTCCTTGGCTGGTCTCTCTGTGGGCAATTACGCTTCATATGCCCCGCTTTACCACAATGGAAGCAAGTTCCGGGGTGGCCGCCTCCCCTGCTTAATTTGATGGCGGCGGCCGCAAGCCCCTCATTAGTCAGGGGGCCGCCTATTTCCCTGCAGGCCCTCATCCATTCCTCAAGTCTCCTATGCCTAAGTGGAGTGATAGCCACCCTGCATTCTTTGGTACATTGCTCAAACACAAGTTGCTTTATTAGCGGCATGGCAGTATCAGTATCGCCGAAGATTTTTTCTGCGGCCTCCACCAACCTGGCCACAAAGTCAGAAAAAGGTTCAGAAGGCCCTTGTAAGATTTTTGTCAAATTGCCAGTTGTTTCCCCTTTATTGGGGAGAGCCTTCCATGCCCTAATGGCGATCTGATTGATCTGGTCATACACCAATGGTGGATAAGCATTTTGTTGAGTGGCTTATTGACCCATGCCTAGGAGCATTTCCGCATCCCAAACAGCCTGGGGCCCTCCGGCCGCGGCATTAGCCGCACTCTGAGTAATTGCAAATTCATTGAGATAGGCCTTCCAATCTAGATATTGACCGGGTGACAAGCATGCCTTTGCAAGATTCCGCCAATCAGCCGGTGTCATGGCAAATCTATGTAGGGTCTCTAACTGAGCAACTGTAAAGGATGCTGTGACCCCGTAGGTTCTAACTGACTCGGCCAAGGATTTTACGATTTTAAAATCCAGCATTTCATGAAACCTGTTCCCTTGTGGGTCCTGGAAGATCGGATAGGCCAGAGGCATCTCTGTTCTGACCTGTCTCCAAACTTCTGAGTTGAAGCAAGCTCCTCCTGAATTAGCTGCAGCCTCCAGATAGGGAGGGGGAGCTGAAGGGACTATGTCAGTCCTTGGGTAAAGTCGGCTAACTTTCTTTCTTCCTAGCTGTAATTTAGCAAGCAATCTTCGGGCGGACTGTAAAGGTGCTTTATGGGGGGCCTCCCGCTCCTCTTCCGACTCAGACTCTTCGGTGGAGGTAGGGGCGGCAGAACTATTAATATCCTCCAAGTCTGACAGGCCAGGGTATAATCTATTCCCTTCTTTCTTCTGTTTTGGTTTTATTTTTAGATCCAGGGTATGACCTATGGGAGAGGCGGCCTCAACTGAGGCAGCCGACTCTGACCTCTCCTCCTGTAAAAGTTCTAGGGCCGCCTGACCGTTCCTTATAGCTTTAATGCATTTTTGATCAGTAAGACACCCGCGAACTAACGTCCAAACAGGCCGAACCCCGGGAGCAAGGACACCGTGCTCCGCAGCAGCATCTAAATCTTTGCCTAATTTCTTCCATGACAAGAGTGTCAAGCTGCCAGATACGGCAAACCAGGGTGCCACAGTGTCACACTCCGTCAGGAATCTTTCCAAAGTACTTTTCTTAAGTTCAAGGTTTTTTGAATGCAGCAACTCATTGAGCGCCAAAAAAATTGGGTGGGATGTTGAATTACCCATGTTTTTAGCAAGGTTGATTCCCTGACTGACCTGCCCTAGTACAATCCTTGCAACAAACAGTGAAAAGAAAACCCAAAAGTAAAATTGAATACCACCCAAAGGGCCAAGAAAAATAATACCCTCTGTTTCACTTTTACTCCGTCCGCTTTGACGGGGCTCTACTACTTTCCCTTTTGTCCCGTCCGCTTTGATGCGGCTCTGCTGCTTTGCTTTCCCGTCCGCTTTGACGCGGCTCTACTGACCGTTCTCCCCTTCTCTACGGGTGAGAACAATAACCCCGCTCTTTTCGCGGATCCCCGCCTTACCTGGGGACTTACCGGTGCACCCCCTGACCGCTGTGAGTTCTGAATTCCTTTCTTCGTACGAGCGTTCCCCATACGGGCCACCAACTGTCACGACTACCTCGACCAGCAAGGAAGACGCGACTCAGGAATCCTTCTCTTCAGCGGTTTATTCAGGAACCTTGAGACAGCGTGGAGGCAGCCACGGGAAAAACCCCTCCTGCTCCCTAAATAGCCAAGGCCAGCCAACCCTGAGCAGCCACGTGTGTGCAAGCCATAGGCTCACCAGAATGCATAAGCAATCTGATGATGATGGCGTGACCCCGGCGGGATGGGAGCAGGCCAAATAAGGAGTTGTTTATTACCGAGCGCACTCACCGTCGGGATGGTGGAATGCGGAAGCCTGCGCCATCTTTGAGGCGTGGTGTGGCGCAGCTCTCCACAGCCCAGCCCTACTAAGGTCCAGGCCCCATGTAGTTTGGTTGTCATGGAGCCTGACAGTTCTGTTTGGTGGCAATTGTCCTAGACATGCCTGGATGTTAGGACCATATAGATGTGAGCCATCAGATGTTGGTGAAAAAAGGGCACAAACTAAAACGCACTTTCCAAGGTAGACTTCACACACACAGCACTCAAAATAATTTTGTGAGATCCACTTGGATGAGCCTGGGATAACGATTAAAGGGGGAAAAGCAAACGAGCCCTTGGCAGGGTGACAACTCTGATACGGAACTATTTCCGGATGAAAAGGGAGAGGAGGAAAGAGACGGAGAGGGAGGAGAAGGGGTTTGGAACCCTCACAGTGAAACTGGGTTTTCTGTGCAGGAATGGTACAGGTACAGCAGCTAAAACAAGGCCAGCAAGGGATTGGGGAGACAAAAGCCCCCAAGTCAGCCCTGGAGTCAGTTTGGACGGATGGAGCGTCCCGGAAGCGTGCGCTCAAAGATGCCCGGAGGACAAACGTGCTGAGACTCAGAGGGCCGCGAAATGCCTTGCTTCTTGTGTAATTGAGGAGTCACCATACAATGGAGGAGAGTGGGGGAGGGGGGACGGTGTTTCACAGGCTTCTTCCAGCTCCATGTGGCAGAGGTGGAGCTGGGGGTTTTGACCTATTCCTGGCTAATCAGTGGCTTTAGTTCTTGGTTTCTTTTCCTTCTGCTGACTAACAGGTGAGACTGGGCGTGGGACGCCATTTGCAGGTGTCCATTCGAGAGTGTCGTCCATTCGTGGGCGTCATCCATTCACGGGTGTCCATAAAGCATCAGGCGGTGTGGTCAGGAGAGGTCACCTTTCCGTGAAGTCATGGGAAGGTCATCATTGTTTTTTTTTCTGATCCAGGGTCTTCATCCTGTCTGGCCAAGCAGAGGGGTTGGGCATTTCTTCTCCAGTTGCGCTGTTCAGAGGGGCAGAGAAGCCACAGCATCCAGGCCAATCCGGTCTGCACACAGATTTACCATATGGCCTGCTACCCAAATTTGGAAGATCTTTTCTCTAATTATAATAATTACATTCTTATCCCAGAAAACACAGCAGTCAAAGACACACACAAATGACAAAATTTAAAGCAGACAGACACCAGCGATATTTTATTTTTATGTATGCTATTCTGTCTGTTTGTGTGTCTGTCTGTGTGTCCATACACCACATTTATGCAGTGCCTAAGGAGGTAGGAAGAGGGCACCAGGTCCCCTGGAACTGGAGTTACAGATGCTGTAAAAGTCACTATATTGGTGCTGGGAACAGAACCAGGGTCCTCTGGAGGAGCAACCAGTACCCTTAGCTGCTGAATCATATTTCCAGTACCAGTGACTACTTCCTGATAATGAGATTATAAGTATTTTTTTATGATATTGTTGGGCGGTGTGACTTTTATTGTCGCACTGACATCTGGGAGTTCCAGACTCGAGGAATTTCCTTCACATCATTTTCAGGTCCGGTTCCTATCACCGGCGCCTGGGTAACCACTGGTTTAACCTGTCTCCCTCTGGGGTTGTCTTTTTCAGAGTGTCATACAGCTGGCATCGCACACAACACACCTCTGTGTGACTGGCTGCCTTCGGCTAACACCCTGCTTCTGAGCTCGTCTGTACAGCCTTCGTGCCACGAGGTAGCAAATGCTCCGCCGTGTTGTTACTGTTGCTGGGCGGGGGGAGGAGTCCACGGTCCTGCTCACACCAAGCCCCCCTACCCTCTGGGTGATACCCCCAGGTAGGATGTCTGTTTCTGCTGCTTAAGAGAACCAGACTGTATAGCTATATTGGCGTTTGTTGATCTACTTATGGTTCTGTGGCTTTTGGAACACTTAGAATCTGTGGGTTGGCTCCTTCATCTCCTTTGGGAGACACTTGGACATCATTTGCTCCAAGCAGCATCTGTCCCATCTCAGCTTCCCTCCTGTGATACAAACTGAAGTTGTGACTGAGTTTTCAGTTGGGTTCCCCTATCCCTTCTGTCCTCCTGTCTCACCACAGGCTCCTCTTTGGGGGCTCATTTTGGATCTTTTTAACGTCGCCGTGAGCCCCGTGCCAGCAGATGCCAAAACATTACCCGCATTGCTCTTTGCCTGGTGCACTTAGCCACCATCCAGACTTCACTCTCTAGGGGAGAGTCTGCAAGATAAGGACAGATCACACATTTGCAAAACAGCGTGCTCCTCTCCCCTTGACCAACAACCAGAGCTGCGGGATTTGTCCACCTTCCCCTATAGACTATAAGTTCCACACGGTAGGTTCGGGTCTCCTTTACTTATCGGTTTGTTATTTTTTTCCTGTCTATTGTCCGTATTGTGTATCCAAAATACCACATGACTCCAATCCTTTCAAATGACTACATGAGTCCCTTCCAGGTACCTGGAGACCTGTCTCTGGAGTCTCCATGTTGCCTCACCACACTAGTATCCTGTTCTGATTCCTCCCGTGTACTGGGGTACAAAGCTTTGCTGTAACCTGTGTACAGAGTGACCTGAGCTCGCGAGCGGAGACACGGCACCTGTACAAGTTTACAAGGAGAAGAAAAACAGAGACCGGGAAGGTGTTTTCTTAACTTGGGCTTTAGTTTTAGGGAAACTAGACCTTCAGACATTTGTACTTATATGTGCACTTTCATGCCCCCCACACTTAAAAGAATAAAGTAAATCTTTTTTTAAAAATGAGAACAGCATGGTCAGGTCTGACGGACATTTTGATAACCCAAGAGAACCCAGACATGCATATTTTGATCTATTCTGTCTGTGGGTCTTAAGGATGCCAACTGAAACAAAGCAGGCCCAAAACTCTCCGTGGGTGAAAACCATGCAGAGCCACGCACACACACATCCACAGACTGAACCTGATTTGTCACAGGCCAACTTGGACTTTGCTGTGTGGTAAGAGTGTGATGTCCTTTCCCTGCTTTTGCTCTGCAATGACACAGAATCATTAAGTATAAACCTCTCACTCTGTGAAGCAATCGGCATGCCAAGTCTTTCTATTCATTTGTCAGGATCGAATATAAACTCCACACAATGTATACATTTAACTCACTACAGTCACACCCATATTTGGCTGGACCCACCTGGCTTTCAGGGCTGGTGATATTGTAAGCAAACCGTGGGCTTCCCTTCCACACTCACAAAGGGGACGTATCTTAATAAGTACCATCTCATCGCGGGCTACTAGACTAATAGGTAGCTGAATCAAATCATTATTATTTTACCGTGAGTGCGTGTGTATGGGGGATGGGTGTGTGGGGGCATGTGCGTCATGATGCACGTGCGGAGTTCAGAGGACAATTTTGCAGAGTCACTTCTCTCCCTCCACCTTTAAGTGGGTTCCAGGATAAAACTCGGGCAGTAAGGCTTGCAGAGTCTGGGGTTTAAGTGCCCTTGCTCCCTTGTCCATCACGCAGCAGGTCCGTGGCATGCCATGGTTGCCAACAGCAGTCACCGGGTTGCTAACGCATGCTGTGTTAGCCACTCTTCCCTCTGTGTACTTCCTGGGGGCGGGGGTGGGTCATCTCCTGAACAGATGGCACACACTCAACCTTTGCCACCAGATCCCCTTTAGTCCCAGCCCACGGGGTAAGTCTTAGTCAGGCCACATTTTCCCTCTAAGGTAGAACGAAACTCAACCAACAGTGGCCCTGAGGCAGAAGACTCAGGCGACAGCAGTATGGGTCTTGGCTGGGGAGGCAGACAGGGATATAGCTGTGTCGGGTGCTAATTTATAGCTCACACACACACACACACACACACCCAGACTGAGGCAACCTCGAGCTAAAGCAAATGATGCAGCCGAAAGTCCGTGCCGGCCTCACAGCCGTGACCAGCAGGCGGTACCCACCCCAGGAAGCGCTACAATGGAGAGGCAGCTCATAGCTGAGGAACAGAGAGTTCAGACATCCGTGGGTTCAGTGGAATCTCAGTTAAGGAGATGGGTGAGATGTGAACCCCAGTCCATGCAGGTTGCCTTGAAGGCGGAGCCGGTAATGCACCGAAACGGAGACAGCAGATTTTACGGTAACTCTGGGGAACTGGTTGACAGGATCCCCACAGTGGATGGACTGTGTTATTAAGCAACAGGAACAGACTGGACATTTTTCTTCTCCTAATGAAACTGAGATTTTTTTTTTACCCTCAAGGGGGAAAAAAAGGTAACTACAAACAACACAAGATGTTACCCTGAAAGCACACCCCTCTTCCCACCCTGAGAACGACATGTCTCAGGATCGAGACAGTACCCCCTACCTGGGGATGGCGGCCGTACAGATAGTGGAATGCCCAAGCATGGCATGTTGAATGTGTGACCGGCAGGCATGCCCACTTCCCTGGGAAGTGCTGTTACTGGAGGGTGAGCCATAGATCCCAGCCTAGCAGAGCTCTGGCTGAGAAAAATCCGGTTTTATAACCAGAAGGGATGCATGCACGGCAGTTTTTGTTCCCTTCAGTTAAGAAGGTCTTTTGCCCCACAAAACAGAACGGAGACATTCATGCGAGGGCCTCAAAGCCAAAGGGCAGGCATAAGGTTCTTAGAAGGCACTCCCTGCCGACCTCCATCAGACCAGACCGTCTAAGTTGATCGTCGGTTGCTGTGTACACTGAAAACTTCTCAACTCTGGAATTCTGGAAAATTGCAGAATGAGGTGTCAGAAAAGGGAAATGTCTCAATGATCATGTGCCTGTAAATGACACTTGGAAAAGCTTTCAAAAATATATATTTAAAAATATTTTTATTTATTTATTTTTGGCTGCTTCTGAGCAACTGGGTCTGTGTTGGGCGGTTCCTTGGAGCCACTGATGTCAAGTTTGAGAGTCCAGAGGACAGATAAGAAACACACCTGCCCATACATCCCACACCACCAGGCAAACCCAAAGAGTCTCTCTTCTAACATCCTGCTCAAGTGAAGGAGCTAAGCTGCTTTCAGTCCCACATGGATTCGGATGAGTTCTTCATCTGGGGAAGACTTGGGGAGCATTTCACTATCCCCTGGTCTTTAGGAGAATTTCAAAGTCCTGCTGACCAGAACTTGCATGACTATCTCCTGCGTCTTTTTTGTTTGTTTGTTTGTTTGTTTGTTTTTCGAGACAGGGTTTCTCTATATTGTTTTGGAGGCTGTCCTAGAACTCCCTTTGTAGACCAGGCTGGCCTGGAACTCACAGAGATCTGCCTGCCTCTGCCTCCCAAGTGCTGGGATTAAAGGCGTGCACCACCAACACCCGGCTTCTCCTGTGTCTTATGGTGCCTTTTGTCCCCAGGAAAGACAAGCCACTAACTGAGGAAAACATTCCACTTTGACACTATGTAACATTTCTTTGCTCCTCAGATAGGCAACACTTTGTAAACTGTGAAGTCCTGGATTCCAGGGTAAATAAAACAGCACAAGTCAAAATCTTGGGGTTAAACAAGATTGTCTTACTGTCAGTTCAATAAGCATAGAAATGAAAACAGATTTGGCCGACATGCTGCACATTGAGCTGATGTCACGTTCATTATTTAGTTTTATCTTCTCATCAATACTGTTGTGTAGGATTTAATAGCCCTCCTTTTTTTTCCATGTGAATAAACACGTCTCTCTGAGGACCAGAAGCATTTGTCCAAGTTCATCATCCACCCAGGGACAGATTTAGAAGGATCCCAGCTGGAAACTGTGCTCTAAGCCCTGTTTTTTCCATTACAGATGTCTAAGCAATAATTTAATTGAAGTGACAGCAGAGAGGAAAATTTGAATGTACCAATAACTTCATTTTCCTGGCTTCTCTTAAAAAGCGGGAGCATAATTTGAACAAGAAATCATATTTTAGAAAACATGAACGTCTAAAAATGTTTTCCTCTTGCCAGGCAACAGACTTACAGTCTCTTTCTCAATTAGGCTTCTCTGCTTTCCCTGCTAGACCCCACCCCCACCCCCATTCCCTAATGTATTTAAGATCTTACAACCATGTGTCCTGAAACGTAGGAAGGCTGGGCAGGGTCGCCTTTGCATGCCTCTTGGAAACATAACAGCATGCATTTTGCCGTCGCCAACTAGAACGAGTTTTCCATGAGCAGCTCCCTCCAGACTCCACCAGGCTCGCTTATCTGTGGCCGTTCAGATTCAGGACCTTCTGATCCCTCGTCTAGGCCCATTTCCTCTTTCTTTAAGCACTGAGCAGTTCTGAGTCTTGGTTGGCATGGGGGAGGCATAAAGCTCTACTTGGTACCGGTTTCAAGTTTGATAAAGTAAATAATGACACAGGAAATGCAAACCATTAAGAGTTTATTTTATTACTCACTTGAGGAATGCCTCTCCTTCCGGTCCAAATACAGCCTCTTTATAGGGCTTTGAATTAGAAGTCGTAATTGAAGCCACTATTTCTGAAATCTCGGCAGAGGGCCTCCATCAGAGTTACACCAAATGCTTTGGGGCTACATCTGCCACTCCAGCCTGGGACCCTGATGGGAGGCAGACTGTGTTCAGGGAAAGGTGATGCCTGAAGCAGAATAGTAAGAGGCTATTTTTCTGCCCTTGAGGGTAAAATGACTTAATTCACTCTCAAACAGCGTTACAGCCATGTTATGACTATCCTGAGGCCCTCAATTTCTGTCAGGCAAACGATTGACTAATGAGCAAAAAGACACATCATTCTGAACCCTCCGAGAAGCGCCTCTGAGGCAGGAAAGCAGGAGCTTAAATACGTATTTCACCTGACAATCAGAAGTGTTCAGGAACCTGGATGAGTTTGGCATCTTATAGATCTGTTACTACTAAATTCACTTGCATTTTAAAGTTATTCACTTATTTCATGAGCAAAGGAGCCCACAGCTCTCTGGAATCTTAGGCCATCTTCGTCATCTGACCTGACTCCTGGAAGGACCAGCAACACAACCTCTTAATGCCATATAATGCATTTACAAATGGTCTCTGTAGCTGTTTATGAGAGAAGTGTCAGATGTGAACCCTGTAAACTTAACATTGTGATGCCACTTTCCCTACGTGGCTTTGATTTAAATCCTGAAGCCAGGTGGGCAGGAGAGGGAGGGAGCAGCAGTCTTCCATAAGCCATCTGGGTACTGTCATGGGGACCATGTCAGCTTGCACTGCTGTCACTCAGCTCACCTGGCTGTCTAGTCTGGGCTCAGGCTGTGTTCCCCTAGCAAAGCTGCTATTGTATCTCACTTGGTTAATGCTGTGTTCCCCTAGAAAACTGTTACTGTTACCTCACTTAAAGCTGTGTTTCCCTAGCAAACTCCTACTGTATCTCACTTAATGTTGTGTTCCCCTAGAAAACTGTTACTGTTATTTCACTTAAGGCTGTGTTTTGTAGAAAACTGCTACTGTATCTTACTTAATGCTGTGTTCCCCTAGCAAAGCCACTACATCTCACTTAGTTAATGCAACCAGTGACTTTCCACTTACTCTTTTTTAAATTATGCCCCAGAAGGTCATGGGAGACTGACCACAGAAAACAGCATGGGGATACAGCCATGAGCAATGCCCAGTCATTCTCTACATTCTAGAGCAGAGGATATGGGGTGCTGGAAATGACCATACAAAGGACATATCTTCAGACCTAACAAGTGTGGCTTAGTCATACCCCAGAGGCACAGCAGGCTACACCTTTAGTGGAGGGCACTTGCTTTCATGAGTTCCTAAGGGAAAGGTTCTGTGCTCAGGGACCTTGTAGCTAAGGGCTGGCTGTTCTCTCCTGTCTATTGTGGATGCAGCTCTTTAGAGTTTAAAATTGTAGGTGACAGCCTCATATCCAATGTAATATTTAAAGTAAATCGGCTGACTTGACGTTAAGGAAATAGACATCTGGTAGCTATTTCAGTTGGTCATTATCAACACACTTCAGTAAAAACTTAGTTTTGCTATTCAATGTGGTAACTATTAAACACAAATGGGGTATTTGAAATTGCCTATAGGTCCTGGAGAGACATCTCAGAGGTTAATAGTACTGGCTGCTCTTGCCCATGACCAGGGTTCAGTTCCCAGCACCCACACAGTGGCTCACAACCTTCTGTAACTCTAGTCTCAGGGATCTGATGCCCTCTTCTGGCTTCATCAGGCACTGCATGCATACGGTATAGAGACATACACACAGGCAAAGCATCCATAAGCATAAAATAAAAATTTAACAAAATTAATGAATCCACTTCAATTAATTACAATGACATTGAGTCAAATATTTTGCGTCTTGGTCTCATTAGACTCACTTCCACCATCCCATAGGCACTCAGTTAGTGAATGAGCATGCTGCATGTAGATGGTCTAGTCCATCACTCCTGCCCATCGTAGACAACACAGGGGCCCTGTAGACGCACACCCTGCCAGCCTGTGGGAGGTCAGAACTATCCAGCTGAAGAAATAAATCATGGAAGATGAGGTCCTATTGGGGCAAGCAGCAGGTGGCACTTGTCAAGGTTGTCCACAAGTGCCACTGACCCCCAGGCCTGGATGGTCCTTAGCAGGAAAGCAGTACCTGTGCCGACCAGCACCGCGCCACAACCTGAAGTCCGTGGGCAGAAGGGAAAGGGGCGGGGGAAAATTTGGAAGCCTCAGCACAATGCTGAGATGACCTCAGATTCTCAAGGAATGTTGTGCTGGTTTCTCGTTCCCATTAAAACAAACAGCCTCGGACTTTTCCGGTTTAAAACAACACATTTGTTATCTCGCAGTCGCACAGGTCAGAAGTCTTGCTGGGCTGAGACGAAGCGTGGGATGGGCCCTGTTCCTTCTGCAGGCTCTGCTTTCCTTGCTTTGCTCCGGTCTGTAGACTCTTACCCCGTCCTCTCAGCACACGGCAGGTCCACGCTCACCAACCGGCTCCCACCATCAAATCTCCTACACAGCCTCCCTGTGTCCTCCGAGGTCCGCCGACATCTAGGATGAAAAGCCTAATTGTGTCTCTTTAGCCTTGCGTGGTAGCATCACTGGTTTGGGGGTTAGAGAGTGGACCCTGTGGGGCATTAATATCCCTAACACAATTTAATGACACCAAGAGTCTACTTGCAGGCTAGTGACCTTGCAGGCTTAAAACTTAGAGGTTGCTGAAGTTTTAGATCTAGAAATTATTTATAAATACACAGGCCACAAAGTGTACATACAATAGATAGCTTTGGTTATGCATAGGCTAAGCAGACAAAAAAGTGGAGTATGCAGCTAAGAAACATTCTTTTTGGTGGCCTCTCCTCCTCCTCCTCCGTCAGGATGTCTGCGGGAGGAGGCAGAACACTGGATGAGTCTGTCGAGGATGCTGCTAGCAGGTTCAGATGGTCCTCCGTGAAGGCCAAGAACTACAGGCATGAGGACGAACATTTCTTTCAACTTACTGGAGCAGAATTACCCCTCTTCCTCCCTTAGTATCCCCCATGTTCCCTTTGGCAATAATTCATTTCAGTTTCTTGGCTAAGTTTGCCATCTACTTATTAATCTTTATTTTCCCATCAAAATAGTTACTCTCTGACAATTCATACATGTACACGATGAAATATGATTATGGCCATCCTCATTTCCCCTCTAGTTCTCCCCAATATCCCCCCAAACACCCCTACATATGCTTCAACATTCCTATATCATACCCCCCGCATTTTCCACACATCTCCCCCACATTCCCCACATCCCTCCACAACCCCCCAACACATCCCCCTCACATCGTCCCCTTCCAATTTCATGACCTCTTCCTCTTTGTTGTTGTTGTTAATAGCTCACAGCATGCAATTAGCATTCTCTGCATGTGTGTGGGTCAGCCCACTGCAGCTTGCATAACCTGCCAATAGCCACAAGCCCAAAAGCCACGATTACCGACTGCTAGTGTTTGCATGGTGAAGTGTAAGACTTGGAGAGTCTATCCCCGCTCTGCAAGAATCTGAGCTGGCTCCACCTTGTATAGGTCTTGTGTAACCACGGCCGGCCGATGTGAGTTCATAAGTTCCGCGGCCACACCATGTGCAGGAGACAGCATTCAACAGGACCTCTCATCCCCTCGCTCTGCATTCCACCCCAACTTATCTGGAGTCCCCTGAGCCTTGGCAGAGGAGTCCCCCATAGGGCTGGACACTCACAGTCACTTGTTCTCAGTACTCTGGCTAGCTGTGCATCTCTGTGTTGACTGCTGCCTACAGCAAATAAGAACTTCTCTGAGCATGGCTGAGAGCAATTCAGGGCTTCGGGGATTAACAGGTGGTTTAGAAGGTCCTGTGACAATATGACCCTCCAGCAAAGTAACAGCAGGAGCTGTCCTGGGGCCCATGACCTCTCTACCCATGAATTTTTAAACAGGTTTACAGGAGCATACATAAAATATATTCCTTCTTGTGGACCGGGCTTCAAAGACCATCAGAAAGTGCCAGGCTGCTACGGAACAGTGCTACACCACCGGGAACATCTTCTGATCATGTCTTTTGTCGTTCAATTATTTGAGTTCTGAGACCTCAAGGATATTTATAATCTCATATCCACCTTACAGATTTATTTACTAATTTTAATTTTGCCTAATTTCTGAAATGAGACACTTGATTGCACTGGTTTATGTAAAATGCAAAATGATTTACTTTGGGTTGAAAGAAGAAAGACATCAGGAAAAACTTCAAAGAGCAAGGGAAGGTGGCTTAGCACCATGTGTATTAATACAAAAAAAAGTTTGAGTAGGTTGAAGAAATGACCCAAATCTGGCCACACCTGCAATTAGCAAGATATTTAAGATGGAAAACGGTAAGTACATGTGGAGAAAAGCTTGTTATTTTTGTTGCTAATAAGTAACAGGCCATCATAAGTATGATGCAATAGCCAATATCCTCACTAATTGCCTACCCTCAGACATTGGAATGCCTAAGCTTTTTTTTTCTTCAAATATTTACCCTTTATTTCATTTCTTATATTCTCTGAAGTAAAATTTGATTAAAAATGACTCTACGGAGAGTTGATAAAATGAAGTCTGGTCTAGGCACTGTTGTTACCTTCTTTGAGGCAGAAGTCAGCTTAGAACACTGAGAACAAATGGTCCCTGGTTCTTTGATTCATTCTTCTCATTTTTTTCTCATCATTGGACCTTTGAGCAAAAATTAATCACATCAGCTTGATATTGGCTCATCAACCAAGTAATCGATATTTCGTGTTATCCACTTGGCCGAAAGTTGAGCCCCTCAAGTATGACTAGAGTCTCGTTACCTCTGCTAGTAAGAAGGTAGGAGCAGTCACCACCAGCACAAGTCTTTGAAACACAACCAGAAATCTTCTCCAGGTCACAGGAAACTGTCCTACAACTGACAAAAGCAGCTGTCGGGTTTGGCACAGCCCAGGAGAGCCGCTCTGCCACATGTCCCTTGTCGCTGTCAAGACAGACTGCATCAACCAACACACTTGTCTCTTGATTATGCTGCAGTCAGTGGATGCTGCAGACATTGCATTGGAGATGTGCAATCAACTACAAGAGAAATACCCTGAGCAGGGCACACCCCAAATATTCCTGCAGAGCCTAGAAACCCCAGCACTTCACATTCTGTGAGCATTTAGGGACGAGGTCATATCCAGGGGAATAAATCTGTATTTCATTTCATTTCTGCCCCTCCTCCTCTCCCTCCTCCTCTTCCTTTCTTTCCATTCTCCCCACTTCCTGTTTCTCCCTTCTTTCCCCTCCCTCCCCCGTCATACCGTCCTCTGGCTTTCTGTTCTCACCGTCTTCATCTTTTCCTCTTGCGTGGCACAATGACGAAGCGTTTCTGAAGTTCTGAAAAGCAAGAGGCAATATCAAATGGCTGTCAAAGGAGTTATTTATTTATGTGTGTGTGAGTGCTTGCCTGCATGCAGGTCTGTTCACTGTGCACACGTTGAGCCTGTGTAGGGCAGACAAGGACATTGGTCCCCTGCAACCGGAGTTACAAGTGGGCACGAGTCAGCACACAGCTGCTGGAAGCAGACTCTGCGTCCCATGGCATAGCAGTAAGTGCTCCTTAAGCACTGAGCAATCTTTCCAGCCCTCGGAGAGATGTGATAGGGTGTGACCTTCTGTATGCTACAAACATATGCTTCTCTTATTGGTTGATGAATAAATGCTGATTGGCCATTAGCCAGGCAGGAAATATAGGTGAGGCTACCAGACTAGGGGAAGGCTAGGAAGAGATAGACAGAGAATGAGCCACCGGAGAGACTCCATGTAGATACAGGGAAGATGGGACGCCTGGGCATTCTCTGATAAGCCAAGACTACATGGAGATAGTTATACTGCTAGAAATGGGTTTATAATTTAGCCAGTTAGAAGCCTGAGCCTTTGGCCATACAGTTTATAATTAATGTAAGTCTCTGTGTTTTTATTTGGTACTAAGAGTCTGCGGGACCAGGTGAGATGGTTTTAAAATAAGACCTCAGGGTACCCAAGTGTGGTATTGGACACTGTTGTATGTGTCATCCACACATGTTTCCTCTCCTATCTTAGCATATACATCATGAAGTTCAGGGTGTGCTTACGGGACGATGGTGCCAACCCTGGACTATTTTACTGCTGTGATAGCACAGAACTGAGGGGCTAGCTGCTGGGGTCTGTATCGGGTTAGAAATCAGCCCCCTGTATTGGCCCACATGCCCTGGTGCTTCTTACACCAAGACACACAATCTAAGGTGGGGGGGGGGGCGGCGTAGGGTTCAGCTCATGAGCTCAGTGTAACCAGAGTCCTCGTCCTTTATCCCAACCTTCTAGGAACTGGCATCACTATGGATAGTACAATTAGCTCATCTCAGAGGATGTTTCAAATCAGGGCTGAAAAATTCTTCAAGCACATGGGTTGGGGGTTCACCAGTCAGAGAGGAACAGAAGGGAAACAATACTTGTGTGGGGAGGAGGGGGAGGCTGAGGTGGGAAGGAGAAGTGTGTAGCTCTCACACAGCAGATCTAGGACAGGAAGGGTCTGTGTTCCTCCTCTCCCAGCCCAGCACGCTGCATGCATGCGCTCTACTCCCTGAGAAGTCTTCAGGAATAGCTCTCCCCTCTGGCTTCTCCTGTGGGGGAGTCTTGCCTTCCCCACAGCCCATGAGGATCCTCCCTAGAAATTCTCATCCCGTGAGAAATGTAAGAGCAGCCTTTGCGCTTGACTTATAATGCAGGGCCTGGCGGGATGGGGAGCCGCCTGCTTCTGCTCCACACCCCCCAGTTCTGGAGTCGCTGTGGTGCACCCACACTTGACTTTTACATGGGAGCTGGGATCCAAACTCACATCTTCATGTTTATGTTGCTGGTACCTACCCACTGAGCCACCCTCCAGCCATTCAGAGTTCATCATGTGTGTGTGTGTGTGTGTGTGTGTGTGTGTGTGTGTGTGTGTTTTAATGGACACATGACGTCGCTGTAAACTATGTCCAACATGACCTTTGAAGCAAATGCACATCATGTTACATTTGTATTTGGCTAATTGACAGATACATCACTGTCAGGGCACAGAGAGATGGCTCTGCTTCACCTTGGCTTAAGGTTGGAGAGTTGAAAACTATCCTTACTCTTCCAAAATTAAAGCCCATAGGGCCTAAAGGTCTAAGGCGTGGCTACTGTAGGATGTTTGGTCTTGGTTGTGAATGCCTTACCTGAATAACAAGAGACTTGGTCTGAGGTGTGGTTACTCTTAACCCTCAAGGCCAGATAATGAGAGATTTTTTAGTCTAAGGTGTGGTTACCAAATGTTTGGATAATCAAGTAAGAAGGTCTGCTTCTTGCTTGTATCATGATAAAGGAGTCTTTGCCATGTTCCCCTTTTTGGCTTGGGGTATTTAAGAACGTTGAAGAATGAACTTGGGTCATTCAGCTCATGATCACTGGATGGCCCTCCTGACTCTGTCTGTATCTCTGTCTTTTCCTTAGCATCTTTACCTACTGTTTCTCAATCCACACTCCCACTCTCAGGCACGAACCAAGCAAGTCGCCTGGATCCAACTGAACCCCACAATGACGGCTTACAATACATCACCCGATGAAGTCACCAATTTTGAGGTAAGATATCATTTTCTTTATATTTTTAAAGAGTACAATATATTGTTATGAACTATACTGATTCACTTTGGAATGTATTCCCCTAACTGTGACTATGTTATCTGTGGACCAATGCCATCCTGCCCCAAACACCCCTAATGGGTAAATAGTTCTAGGCAGAGAAGAGAGAAACTTCTTAAAGCCTGAGGCAAAGTCAAAAAAAGAAACCTAAAAAAAGGACAGCAACAATTGAAGAGAAGGATGCTATAATTTTCATTGCTAGAGAGATAAGTGATTACTAACTATTTTCTCATCAAGTATCAGAGAAATAGCCATGTGGTGATATATTATCTGTGATTTATTAAAGCTTGCCTGAGGGTACAGAAAGCAAAGCTAGCCACAAGCCATAGAGCCAGGCAGTGGTGATACACACCTTTAATCCCAGCAGCCATATTAGCTAGCCATAGAGCCAAGCAATGGTGGCACACACCTTTAGTCCCAGGACTCAAGAGACAGGCAGATGCATCTTTGTGAGTTCAAGGCCACCCTGACCTGCATGAAATTGGTGAAGTCCTAAAGAGAAGCAGTTCATACAAAGGTGATCTCAGCACTTGGGATTACTCATGTCTTTACTCTCATGTTTTGTGAGGTTAAAAAAAAAGGAGATTTATTCTCCAGCCACGGCGAGGACAGGAGAGACCTTTCAGCCTGAGGTAGAGGTAACAGCTAGTGGCTGGCTGCTTTGCTTCTCTGAACCCCAATATCAATCTTTGGGTTTTTATTATTTGTGTTACATAGCCATGCCGTTGTGTTACATTGGGCAGAGAGGTGCCCCTGAACTGAGCTTAGAACTACAGACACTGTCCTCAGTGGCAGCCTTGGATGTCTGATGTTCAGGGTTACAGTTTACCTGTCCATTTGTCATTCCTGGTTCTTCCCACCAGAGCAGATGCCACACACGTAAGACGCAAATTAAATGCAGCACAAATAAAACAACCACTTCTTCTCCAAACTATGTTAGGACATTGAGGCTCTCAGGATCTGCTAAAGTAAATAAATAAATCTTCAAGAACAGCTCCCCCACATCTGACACTCCTCAAGAGGGTATACCAACACTGGCCAGAGATATTAGTTAGCAAATACAATTTATTATGTTTTTCTTCTTTCTTTTGAGAGGCTAGCGAACAGATTTCCACTCATGTGAGCAAAACAAAAGCTTTACAACGTTTGCTGTATTATCAGCCATGGAAGTGCCACAGTTGGAATCACTTAAATAAGTTCTCCTTATGCTCTTAAGTTTTGTGCTTAGCATGCATACGGCAGAACTCTACCCCCCACCTTGGTGTTTACATCTGTAAGTGATAATAGAGTCCCAAGATTGGCTTACCACAATGAGTTCCTACTCTTGGACAAAGGTATCATTTACACTAATGTTAATGCATTTGTAGAAATATTTTTTTTGCGTGAGTGCACATGCATGTATGCGCTCAGATGAGTGTACACCTGCATGTGTGTCTAAGCGCGCATGGAGGCCAGATGTCAATGTTGGGTGTCTTTCTCAATCGTTTCTTTATTGTGTGGTTTGAGGTGGAGCCTCTCGGAAACCTGCCTCTCACCAGTTCGGCAGACTGGCTGTGCAGCGAGATCCAGAGAGCCCCTTGTCTGTCTCCTCTGCCCTAACATTAGACATGCACACTGCTACTACAGGTTTTTATTTGGCTGCTAGAGATCTGGGCTCAACTCCTAATGCTAGCATGGGTACTTTGCCTACTGAGCCATTTCTACTCTCCACTGGTAGAAATGCTCTTAAGTGGCTGTCAAATCTCTCTTCGGTCTCTTGGTGTTTTCATTTTGCAGCAGATGTTACGATCTAAGAAGAGACTCAGAAAATCTTAGTGATGCAAAACAGTAACATTTTTAACTTTAATAAAAGGTTCATTTATTTATCCTTCTGTGCACGGGTGTTTTTGCTAGCGTGTATGTATGGTCACCACATGCATGCAGGGCCCAAAGGGTCCAGAAGAGGGTGTCAGATACCCTGGACCTGAGTTACAGACAGTTGTGAGCAGCTACGTGGGACTGAGGACCTGGGGCTCCCGACCACTGAACCATCTGTCCAGTCCCTTCTAGTAACAATGTGTAAAAAATGCTCAATGATCAAGTCAATGATTGAATCAGAGTTAAGGTATAGATCACCATGCAAGTATCCTTACTGAAGACTTAATTAACTCAGGCACACCTATTGACTGGTCAGTGATTATATGGCAAAGCTCATAGGATAAGTAATGAAATGAATAAAACCACTACTACAAGGGACCCCATTCTTCAGTGGAAGCAACAGATAAGTAAATACATTCTGTTCGATGATGGGGATGTCCTTCTGTATACGTTTCTTTTATTGGTTGATGAATAAAAAACACTGTTGGCCAATAAGGCAGGAAGATAGGCAGGACTAAGATGAGGAAAATTCTGGGGAAGGTAGGAAGAGAGAGGGATGCCATGTAGCAGAGGAAGGAGTTAAGATAAGACCACTTGGAAATACTTAGATTAATAGAAATGGGTTAATAACTAAGGCAGAGCTAGTCAATAAAAAGCCCTAGTCATTGGCCAACAGATTTATTCTTAATATAGCATCTGTGCATTTATTTGGGATTGAGAAGGGCGGCGGGACCATCCGGGCCAAGAATCTCCCATAGCAGTTTGATGTCCAGTAGTATACCCCTAAGAAAGCAGGGTAAGTAGGTGGGGAGAGAAGGGGGCATGATGTTAAGTTAATATGAGTAGAGAGGAAAGTCTTTCACAGTGACATTTGCTTATTTACTCAAAGTTTATAAAACTGTCTACAAATTGTAGATGTTTGGATCTACAAGTTTGTTATGAAACAGCAATATTGAGCTAATTAATGTGTACCTTAGTTCACAATTATGTCAGACTTTCTGTACTTGTATGGAATCGGCACAGGAATGGACCCTTTGGGGGGAGTCATAGGGACCTGTACATGGGAGAATGAAATACATTGTCACAAGATGAGTGACTGAGAGCAGAATTCCCAAGGGAGATGGGGAAAGAGATGGGCCAGAACTAAGAGCAGAGTTCCCAAGGGAGATGGGGATACAGGAGGGTCTGGACTGGTTAGGGCTTCAGGACTACGGCGAACACTTTGGGGTTTTACTCTGGAAAGCTAGAAACCTCTGGCAGTTTTTGACAGGGCACTGGGGAGCTCTGCTGAGAACTCGGAGGCCACGCACCAATGCTGGCATCACCCCTACCCCCACCACCGAGACAATCCGGGAGAAGAGGAGGCTGGAGCCATCAATTTGGCAAGAACGGAGGGAAGCAAAGAAGACTCTGAGATGCGGCCAGACTCTGAGTATATCCCAAAGTCGGAGCCAAGAGCAATAGATAACGCATTGGAAGAAAAGATCTTAGCAGAAGAGGAGCCAAGGAGATGTCGAGAATCTGGACGGGAGCAGCTGGACAGATGAAGCTGTCCTCTGCTGAGACAGGAAACGAGGAAAGCTCACAAGTTTGAACTAAGATGGTCTGGCAGTCAGATTTGAAGAGATTAGGCTTAAAACATCAGTCATCGGTCCAACAAGGCAGGTGGATAAACAAACCCCGAGCTGGGGAGGACGGCCCAGGCTGCACACAGACATTCGGGAGCCATCTGTGTGGAAATGGCATTTACTAGATGAGATTAAATAAAGAGTCGGCATAGATAGAGAAGGAGGGAGATGTGAAGGCTGGGCTCTGGAGAGCGCCAGCGTCCGGGAGGTTCAAAGAAGAAGAATCCAATAAAGTTTGCAAGAAGGAGCAGGCAATGACACAAGAAGAAAGGCAGAGACAAACGGTGCTGAAGCCAAGCAAGGAGAGCTGCAAGAAGGTGGGGGAAGGGGGAGGGTAGGGGAGGGGAGGGGATGGGGAGGAGCAACTGGCACAAATCCTGCTGACAGCTCAAGAGGGAAAGGGCCAACGTGCAAAACCTGGACCCAACGGGCAGTGCTTCAGTGGCACGGCAAGCAAACCCTGATGGGAATGTATCCAGGAGACCCCCAGAAGAAAACGCAAGATGGAGACAATGGATACGGGAAGTGATGTTGGATTGTCTCCAAGACATCATAAAAAGTAATGCAGAGATAGCGGGTTTGGGAAAAAAAAAACGGCTTTGAGAGTTTCCGATATAGAGTAAGGAGCCAAGGAGTAGAAAGAGAGAGAAGATGTCATCAATGGGGAAGAGGGCGCAAGGCCGAGGAGCAACCAAAATAACGGTATCAGGGTAGCTGACCTCTCAGAGCAGGGCTGGAATTTGTGCCTTAGGGAATGTGATTTAAAAAAAAAAAAACACAGAGAGAAGAAAAGGACGGACCATGGAAGGGCACAGTTGACGGAAGTGATGTGACTGAGGGGCAGTTGGATCACTGGGGGTGGGGCGGTGTACATGCGCAAAGGCGGTAGGAAAGCTTTGACGCACACACTGCGCACACCGAGAGCCTCGCGGGCTGCGTGCGGAAGGGGTCGCTGCCGTGGAAAGAATGACCAAACTCACTAAGCTCCTCGGGAAATGAAGCGGCCACGGGTTTACAGCCAGCCATCCTCTGGAAGAGTCTTATAGCAAATCCCAGATGAATGGGGGGCGGGGGAAGGAAGGACAACCCGATCTGTAAGAATGAATGATGAGCAGGGAGGGTACCTACCTCACCTCCAGCTGGAGTGGTAGCGAGGGAAGGAGTTAAACATCAAGTCTCTGTGAGTAGCCGCCATCCCCTTGAGACAGCTGAGGGCAGCCATGTCTTCAGGGCAGTGGGCGAGCAGTTGGGTTTAGCAGTTCTACGAAGCGGCTATAAATACCGGCGTTAGTAAACACCGCAAGGCTGCTCGCAGTGCTTGCATTGGCCGGACCATGCTCACCCTTGCTTGTGTGTACTTCTGCTCACTCAGATACACTGCTTCTGGTTAAGATTCGACTCACAGCCTCTGTCATTGTACCTACAGTTAGCATGATGTTCATCCGAGGCATGTTTTCTCCCTTTGGCTCATCTCAACCTTCACGCGCTTAGAGACCACTGGATGGATGCGCCGAGCTTGGAACCATTTTAGACCATGGAAACCAAGAGCAAATACAGAAGCCACAACATTGCTAACATGCTGCAAAAAGGACATCTCACTCTGACCTGCAAATGTTTAGAAATGAGTATAAACACACTAGAGATATTTATTTGGGGATTGCAAATGAATTGTAACAAGAAGGTAAATTCACAAACGCAGGAATCTGTGTGTGAATAGTGAGGCTCCACCTCGGGCTGGAAACAGTTGAGAGGGTTCTGATGAGGTCCTCGAGTTCCAGAGGACATGGTAAGGGCGCTGGCAGGAGGTCTGTGTTAGTTACTTTTCTGCGGCTGTGATAAAACAGCAGGACTCAAGGCAACTTACAGAAGAAATGGTATATTATGGCTCATGGGTCCAGGTGCAGAGATTCCATTCCTACAAGGGAAGGCGTGACACGGAGGCAGAGCAGAGAGCTGACTCGTTACATTTCAGCTTTACATAGGAAGCAGATTCACATGTGTGCGTGCGCACATATGCACACACACATACAAATTACTATTTTTAAAGCTATTTTTAAAAGATCGCTGCATTTTAATATGTGCCAATCTTTCTTCAATAAACAAGTCGTTGTGGCATAACAGGGAGACTAGCTCATGCAGAATGTCTGATTCATTGTATTACGAGAGAGGGACAGGATGTGTGAGGGTGGCCTTTCCTCATGTATGGAGGAAAATGAAAACCCCTGATTGTAGCATCATACAGGACTTGACTGAATGTTTCCCATTCTTCCCTGGTTCCCAGGAAAGCTAATGACCACCAAGTGAGGCCTTACACTTTGTTTCAGAATAGGCAACCTTAGCTAACTGAAGTTGTGTGTGTGTGTGTGTGTGTGTGTGTGAGTGTGAGTGTGGGTGTTGTATGAATACACAATGCACCTTGGCTTGTTCATGTAGCATGAGAAGCAACACCGTTATTGTATATTAGTGCTGCTTAGTTGGCCTTAAAACAAATGAGCTTACTTAAATTTCCAGAAATGGAAACGCCTTGCTGATGTGTGACAGCTGCCTGTGATCCTTGGGGACTTGAATTTTTACTAATGCCTGGTCTGTATGTGAAGATGTTGAGGCAGGGGACAGCATAAGCAAAGCCTTTAAAGAATGCAACACAGCTAAAAGTTAAATTATTTTTTCAAAGTCTGCCTATTTTTGGAGACCCCTGAGGCTCTTTCCATCATTCTTATTTGCTGTGTGTGTGTGTGTGTATGTGTGTGTGCACACGCACGTGTGTGCTTTAAATATATATATATTTAAAGTATATTTTTTAAAGATTTATTTCTTTATTATGTATACAGTGTTCTGTCTGCATGTATCCTACAGGCCAGAAGAGGGCGCCAGATCTCATTACAGATGGTTGTGAGCCACCATGTGGTTGCTGGGAATTGAACTCAGGTCCTCTGGAAGAGCAGCCAGTGCTCTTAACCTCCGAGCCACCTCTCCAGTCCTTAAAGTATATTATATATACTTTCTGTTTGCTCCCTGAAAGCAAACGAAGTGTCATTCTGGCCACATGGCTCACTGTGTTGCTGAATACTGCTGCACAGCCCCAGAAGCTTTTTGCATTTCCTGTTCAAATATGCTCTCCTCTGCAGAGCTGCAGTGTTGGGAGAGCTGCTTCCTGGACAGTGTGGTCCTGCGGTGACTTCGATAATCCTTATGTCGGTGCCCAGTGCCTGGGAGGGAACAGAACACAGGGCAGTGTGTAGATCCCCAGGCAGAGGAGCCTTGTAACAGTGGCTTTATTAAAACCCCATAATGGTGTGTTTCAGATGAGAGTCAAGTTTTCCGTTCCAGTGGGAAGGTAACGTGTTGTTTAGTCACCTGTGCTTGACAATGCCTCACTAGACCACTAGTCAGCTAACTAGTGGGATGGTGGTCGGGTGTGCCTCTGATCTACAGACCTGCCTTGACTGCCTCTGCCTCTGATCAGCTGCCTCTTTGACCTATTTATGAATGGAAGCAAACCCTCCTCTCTTGGAAATTCATGAGGATCTTTACAGTAAAGGCCGATCTTCCCAAGGTCTAGATTACAGGGGGGCTGGATGGTGACAAATGATCCCTGACACATGGTAACTATGAACATGAAGCCTCCTGCTGGTCATGGGTCTGTCTTTAGCCCACTTCATTCGACTTAGTTACAAGGAACTTTTTCTCTAGTTGCATAGAACTAGCTCTTATGGAGAGCTGGATTCCAACTGGGCATGGACCTTCCCCTTTCCCCTTTAAAAACAAATTGAAAAGAAAGAGGAGAGAGAGAGAGAGAGAGAGAGAGAGAGAGAGAGAGAGAGAGAGAGAGAGAGAGAGAGAGAGAGAGAGAGAGAGAGAGCGCAAAATATGGAATCTTATTCTACACACTTTCTTCACTCCATTTCTGCTCAGTTGGAAGTAACTCCAAAGCTCTGGTGCACTGTTCATCTGTTAGCCTCACTTACTGAAACTCAAGACATCTCCACAAAAATGCTTTAGCGCATTAAAGGGGAAATGAGATCCTTGCTTCTTCCAGTCAGTTTCAGAAAACCTCTGCCTAAAGAACCATCATTTACAGTCTGCCCTTCTGTGCTGGTTTGGATGAGATTAGCCCCACAGGCTCCTGTGTTTGAACACTTGGTCCCCAGTTGGTGGTGGAACTGTTTGAGAAGGATTAGGAGGTGTGGCCTTGTTACAGGAAGAGTGTCACTGTGGGTGGACTTTCAGGTTTCTAAATCCTACCCTAGACTCTCCCTCCCTCCCTCCCTCCCTCCCTCCCTCTGTCTCCCCCCCCCCCTCTCTCCCCTGCCTGAGGATCAGGTTGTAAATCTCTCAGCATCTTTTCTGGTGCCATGCCTGTCTACTTCCCACCATGGAAACCACAGAGTAACCCTTAAGCAATCAAATGGTCCCAATTAAATGCTTGCCTTTATAACAGTTGCCCTTGTCATGATGTCTCTTCACAGCAATAGAACAGTGGCTAAAACACCTTCCTTCAGTCACTGGTTCTTCCTGGAAAGGAAACTCCCAAGGTCCCACAGCAGAAAGCCACTCTGTGGCCTGAGAGCTTCAGAGAGCTCGTGTTTTAAAGGCATTTGCAAAGGGAAAGTGGTTCACAAAGCTTTGTGTATCCCTTTGTCACTTTAGAAAGCAAATTTGTGCATGCTTGTGAGAAATAGAAAACCTTTACTTAGCCCCATACGTGTGAAGAACTCTGAATTGCTCTGTGACCACAGGTTGATGTTGTGGGCTGGAAAGATGGCTCAGTGATTAAGAGCACTGGCTGTTCTTCCGGAGGACCCAGGCTCAATTCCCAGCACCCGCAGGGCAGTTCACAACCATCTATGATTCAAGTTCTAGGGACCAAATACCCTCTTCTGGCCTCCAAAGGCACAAGGAAGGCATCCAAGTGGTGCACTTACATACATGCAGATAAAACACCCACACACATGAAACGAAATGAAAATTGTTAAAGGTGGAGAGGGTCTGTGTGGTCATAAACACCGACTGTCCAGAGTCTCAGAAAGTGGTGTGCTCCAGCCAGAGGATAGATGGGTGGCAACGCAGTTTGGGGGTGTCCCTGTTGGGTGTTTTAAGCTTCTTGCCCTGTACACAGACACAATTGAGGGCTGTCTTAGCGACATTTCTCCCTGATCATGTAAAGAGGGGTTTGATTAGAAGATTTGAGAGAAGGTGACTCTCCTATGTGAATCTGAGACCAAACAAAAAGCACGCGATTATCAAAAGTCACTGAGGAAAATGACCTCCAGCCTCTGCTTCTCTGTAAATTCTGGCTCTCTCGGGGAGGGGGGGGGTCCCAGGACTCCAATTGCCCTGGTTCTCTTTCTTACCGCATGGCAAAGTCCTGGACTGTGAAAAAGCAGCCTTGGCCACGTTAGTCAGACAAGCATTTTCAAGCTTGCTTTAGATATAAATTATTTATTATTAACTTATATGTGCGGGAAGTAATTTTTAAGTGTACATATATGCCACAGTGCCAAGTGTGGAGTTCAGAAGACGACTCCCAGAAATCAATTCTCTCTTTCTACCGTGTGGGACCTGGGGATCAAACTCAGGTTGTCAGGCTTGGCAGCCAGCGCCTTTAAGTAGTTAGCGGCCTTGCCAGCATGACAAACAGATCTCAACGCCCCGATTTCAATTATAGACCAGTGAAAGTACTTAGAATCCATCCTTAATTACCCTTGGGACCAGGCTGGGTAAGCCGATCATACACGCTTTATTCTCACACCATCCCCTAGCTGTTTGGGCAGCCGAATTGAGTCAAGCACCCCGGTCTCCTTGAATCTGTGTTGAGGGCTCTGTGAACTTCAGTACACAAGGCCCATCAATCGTTGGCTCCAAAGGTCATGAGTAAGCCCGCAAAGAGTCTGGAGTCTCTCTGGAGACTGTGAGTCAGAAGAGAGGCCCTCCAGTGGTCCTAATGCCTAAGTTTCCTTCCTCTGGTCCATTGTAGCAGGCTTGCCCAAGCACGCATGTCTCACTTCTGCAAGTCTGCATCCTCATTCCTTTTCTGTTGCGGAGGCTCAGTGTTCTCAGCCCTTCCAAAGGCATCGAAGAGTGATGAGGATGACTCTTTGATTTGGATCAGTGACTAACCCTGATCCTGGCTACAGTTAATCCCTAACACCCGGAAACAGCATCCCCAGTAGAAGACTCAGACCTTACCCATTGTATCCTTACCTTGAGGCCGGCTTATAACCTCCCACCCTTCAGACATGGCATTGGATGTAAGGAGAGGTCTTACTAGGTACCTGTGGCACCAACCATGCCCATTTGGGCGTGGCCACAGGTGATTACGGGGTGTGTGGGATTTAGCCCTGAGGGGAGAGGACAGGCTTGCTCTCTTGGGGTTCTGGTTGGCTCTCGGAGGGCAGCTTGAGATTGGATGCTCTAAGCACTGACCCTGGGTTCATCGGTTTCTCATGTAAGAGATTTCTCCCCAATAAAATTAACCTACGTCACCCCCTATCCCGTGTATGGTAATCTTATTCCAACATTCAGAATTGGGAGCTTGTAAATGAGAAGAGAGGCAGGAGGGGGCAACTAAAAGCATTTTAGAGCCTGGGAAGATGGCTCAGGGTAGAGGGTTCTAGTCTCTGCTCCCCTTCATTAACAAGCAACAAGGAGGCCTAGTTTGAATGGGAGTGTTCAGATGTATGTGCAGAAGCAGCAGCAGCTGCGTGTGTGTGTGTGTGTGTGTGTGTGTGTGTGTGTGTGTGGTTATGGTTTGCCAAACTCTTTAGTGCCGCCGTCACTGATGATCCACTAAGCAGGCTGCTGAGTACCAAGGGGGGGGGGGAGGTTAAGTGCCTGGCTTCAAGTCACACAAACAGCGGGTGGGTGAGTCCTTCAGTGGCCATAATGACCACAGAGAGACCTCAGAAGTCTTGGAGCTGTGCGGCTTCAGCCAAGCTTGCGAGATGCTTCTGAGGTGAGTTTCTCATTTACAGCAAGCACGGATTTATAGACTTTGGAATCACTCGAATGGCCAAGAAGAGCCTGCTGCAGGCGTTACACACACCACCACTTACAAAGGAAGAGAAGACGATGTAGGAAACACTGAACCAGCAGTGCCTCCGTGACCTCACTGTGAGCTGAGAACATGCTCAGGGCTCAGGCTTTCTTCCTTGAAATGAGATGTTGGCTTGGGTCACCTTTGAGAGCGCCCCTCCAGTGACCATGTGAACACTCTCTCCCTAACTGGAACAGGGATAGCAAACCTACATCTGGGCTGTTCCTCTTTTCACAGTACACTCACGACCTTGGCTGTCACACAGGTATGCGTCCCCCTTAGATCCCGCAGGTCCCTTCATTGCAAGATTGCAGTGACAACCCAGTCACTCTCTTCTCGGGGAGCAACTGTGCACACAAATCTTTGGATACCAGAGGGAGGAAGGAATCTCACCCTTCGCCTATTTTCTCAAGAAAAGTAAGAGGAGGCTGGGCATGTAGCATGGATTTGGCAGAGAGAACTCTGTAGCAATCTGATGATGCATGTCCCTTTCAGGAGGAAGGCCCCCTTGGACCTTTCCGAATGGTATTTTACATCTGTACGGCAGGCACCATCTTTGCAAACTAAAGTTTCTATCAATCTCATTTTGTCCTCACCATGACCCCAGAAGCAGGTCTCCTTCCGCTCCTCTTCTCGGAGAAGCAATTGAGCATTGAGCGGCAGGGAGGGGCCAGATCATGGTCCGGCCTCCAGTGCACGGACAAGGCAGGCCTGTGACTCAGAGCTCCTTAGCCTGGGTTTTTCTTCGCACTACGAAGGCTGCGGTCGTTAAGTGTACAAATGTCTTGTGAAAGTGTCCGTGTGAAATATCGGCCCTGTGCTGGGTCTGTTTACTTCTGACCGTGGAAAGATTTTAGGGTTGTGTCTTCCCCCCGCCCCGCCCCTCCCCCCTTCTGGGGATCCCATGAAGAAGTAAGTGTGCATCTGCAGCAGCTCCTCTGCAAGCCGCTGGAACGGATCCAAAGCTGTCACTGTGTTTTCCATCTGGACCTAGTTCAAGAATCTCTGTGCTGCTTACTGTAGCCCAGAGGTCGCAGGCGGAGCTCTGTGAAGTGATTCTGACAGGTTGGCTCTGCAGGGAAACAGCACCGTGCAGTTCTGCATCTGCAGAAGTCACAGTGGGCACGCAGGCACATCCCTCTGCGTACAGACCAGACGACGATGACGGGAAAGTGGTCTCCCACGAGACCTCCGCAAACGGCTACGGCTACGGGTCTACCAAAGAACATTTAAGCGGTAAGCGGCTAGCAAAAACTAAAACTACAATTCATCTCATGGAAAGGAAAAAACTCGATGGTCCTGAAACAGTCACTAGTTTTAAAGCAGCAATGAAAGGAAACATTTGCGTTTCCGAGAGAAGGCCGAAGAGCAGAACTTCACCCCACACTCTCAGCTGCCCACGGATTTACAGGCCTCCCGAAAAACAAAATCTAGCCAAGAGGCCAATGAGATCATAGGCGTCGCAGCTTTTCAGGGATTTCAGAAGGATATGTGCTTCCAATGGACACTGTGGTCCATAGCTTTCTATGGAAAATGCCCAAGAAGTTAAGACCATAGGAGGTATTTAGTGGATAGGGCTCAATTACTCTGAAGATGGTCCAGCTGCTGTTACCTGAATTCTGAAATGCAGTTGAATGTGAGTTCCATGCCCTTCCACTGAAGCAGGCAAGAACAAGCCTGTGTGGGTCTTCATATGCAAGTGAACCTAAGTTCCGATCAGGATTCATATGCAAGCTCGTTGTCTAATCCTGGTAGTCTGAGCACCTGCTCCTGTCCAGTCTATGAGAGATCCAAGATGCTCACTCAGCGCCTGAAACCTCAGGTAGCCCTGGCAACTGCATCTAAGCACCATGGTGCCTTGACAGTCAGTTGCTAACCAAGATGGCTGCCGGGTGACAAGCAGATGGGACACATACACAGCACGGGTACACTAGATGAGGAGACCAGCCTCACCCAGACAGGAGGACACCCGATGGCACTTGCTCACCACTCTACTCAGAGGGCAGGGAGCTTAAAACTTACAGATCATTTGCTTAGCTGCCTTTGACTACTAGTCACTAACGCTGTGGAAGGCTTAGCGGCAGGATGGAAGCTGTTGAGAGCGCTAGGGGCGTGTGGCTCACGGTAGAGTGTTGGAAAGACAGGAGGCTCCAGCCATGGCCAGATTCTCTCCTCGGTGACCTGAGGTTTATTCGGCAGAGTTCTACATGCTGGGCTTGTGTGAGCTTCAACAGCAAGAGTAAGTAACCAGCCTCATCCACCCACTCCCGAGTCAGAACAGCAGCAGTTTCTTCAGGAAGCTGGCCACGGCACAACCACGGCATGTAGGGGACAGCTGAAGCCAAGAGGTATTTGGTGCAATCCGGATCCTTTAGTTCAGAAAACATCACAGCGTGCCCACTGCGGAAGGTTCCCCAAGGAAGCCATTTGGCTCTGCTGCCATGAAGTAATCACTTCTGTTAGGAACTTGTTCTGACCTGACCTGTGAGTTCTGATGTTGTCATACAATTTCTCAAGTGGAAAATGAAGAGTCAGTATCAATTATAGCAAATTTTGCAAATCACACTCCTAGGCTACCGGGGTTTTTTTGTTTTGCTGTTGTTGTATGTTTTTAATTTTGTTTTGTTTAGGTTGGAAGAAGGCTCATTCTTGAAAGAACTATTTATACGCTCTGGGACGCACACTCCTGGGGATGATTTTCTCTTCATTTGGATCCATATCTGCTGACTGCATCTTGTACGAGATTAGAGGGCTCGCTGTGGCCACCGACTGCTTCCAGTCAAAATCAGCTTGCAGAGGAGGGGCAAACAATGCCGAGAGCAGTCTAGCTCAACGGGGAGAGAAAATCAGAATCGCCTGGACCAGACTCCAAAACAGTGACGTTAAACACAAGGCTCCAAAGTGGAAACGTTTTCCTTTGAGATGACTGTAGCTGCCCACATGTTGAGGCTGAGTGGATGGGGATGATGGAGAGCCGGGTGAGAGCATTCACTTCCTGGGATGGCAAAGGGTGGGTGGTTGCATCTGAGAACCTTTTGCAAGCACATGTAGGGAGAGCCTTGTGATGCAGAGGAGGCTGCAGCTTCTCAGAGCCCCGATAGGCTTCCTGGACTCTGTTTAAGGCTGTGCGGTGAAGACGAGCCATGAATCACACTGCGGTTGTGTGCTTTCCATGGCAGACGCACAGGAAGCATGTGATCCGAACCGAGCCAGGAAAGAATTAGTGAGAAACCCCAAGTCTTGCCAAATCAGTTCGGTCGGGCTGTGGTGTTAGCATCAGCTAAACAAAGTAGAATCAATGGGCAAGGTCAGCAGAAGAGACGAGGGTGGCTCAAGAAGGATGAGGCAAAGCTACGTCCGTCCAAGAGCAGCTAAAATGCCAGAGTTTGTGAGCCTGTGCACGTGTGTGCATGCATGGTGTGTGAGTGCACGTGTGTGCGTGTACGCGTGTTGATGGTGTTGTCCCATCTAAGACAGAGAGCGTAGTCATGTATTCTCAGCCCTTTGAGCAGTTCAGAGTCTCTGTGTTAACCTCTCTTCCAGCAGTAAGACGCTTCTCTGACCGGGTTGGGAGTAGCATACATCTAAGAAATAAACATAAACATTTGGAAGACAGTTTGACTACATGCCCACTTAGAAAGTAGGAACACCATCAATATGTTTTTCTCCTGAGACCTTTGGTTTTTCTCACCATGACTTCCGACCCAGTCTGCAATACTAGACGTGGTTTCCCTCCTGTGGGGCAGGCCTCAAATCCAATCCAGAGAGTGGCTACCTACTGCATCCCCCAAACAGTCTTTCCACTATTGCACCAGAGGGCACATCTTTCTTGGCAGATCAGTTTGTAACATGCAGGGTTTAGTAGTAGATAAGACCATTGATACACACACACACACACACACACACACACACACACACAGAAAGAGAGAGAGAGAGTTTATATGCCTACATAATAGTCCTTCTAACACTATGAAAACTAGCCAGCAGAGAGAGAGCTTCTTGGTTAATTTGAAATCAGTTTCTCTGTGTTTTATAAGCAAAAAACATGAGATGTATTCTGTAATAAGGCCTTGTCATCTAGTTATGGCTGACAACTAAGAGCAATGACCATGGCCCACATTGTTTTGGGTGTCATTGGGGGCCTCCCTGACCAATAACTCCTAGGGAAGGACCCCATATCCGCTCTGGGATTTCTTTATTTTTTTCATTTTAGCAACCTGTGTGCTCTAGGACCAGAGTTGTGCACCAAGAACGCATGTCTATTCAAAAATCTTTTCGTTTTGAAATTCTATTTTTAGTTAGCTTGTAAGCTAGTAGTGTTTCATAAGCCTTCTTCATACACCTTTGTTTTAACTACTCCACACCCTGCCCCTCCTTTCCCCTGCTCCTATTCTCTTCCCTCCGTTTCTTGGCTGTGAGGTTAACTGACTTTGCTCAGCCACACACCTCCTCCATGATATACCCCTCTGTCACAGCCCAGAACAGTTGACCGCGTACTGGAACCTTCAATACCGTGAGCCCAAATAAACCGCGGTATTTGTGAGAGTTGTACAGAGTCATATACATTCACACTCCGTTCCTGTGGATCAAGCCACGGACATTTGGAAGGAGCGTTATTCAATCTGCCATGGCAGTTAGAGAGAAACACACAGTAGTACTGTGACTGAAAAGACAACCTGGTGAAAATCAACAAATGTCAGACTTGGAGTTGAATTTATGCTCATGCACGCAAATACCACTGCTTAAAAGAATTTAAGGTAAACTGCTTTATTCAACCCCAGGAGTCACAGCAGAAATCAGCATTGCTCTAAAAGCCAAAGCCCATAAAGTTTTACCAGCCAGTTGTTTTTTTTTTTTTTTTTGACGAGTTTAAGGAAGAAACATTCCCTACCTTGTACGAATCTTTACAGAGTTTAGATTTAAAACTGTCTGTTATCCACATGAGTTTGCCAGACTCATGTTTTTAGCAGAACTCAGCTATGTAAACTACCAAAAGTGACTCATGCTTTTGGTAACGGTGGTGAAATGAACCTGCAGCCCCACCATCATAAAAAAAAAAAACAATGCAGCATAACATGTAATGTTTAATAGCAACAAATGGCCATGCTGCTGGCTGTGTATTTACTGCATGGCTCCGTAGTCCTATGGGTGTTTCAGAGTCTATCCTACATGTAAAAAGTTGCTAATAAGCAATGTATCTGGCCATGCTGGTGGCGGTATTGGTATCTCCCTTATGTCTCTTAACAGTATTATCTTCTTTCATGCTCCATCCAGTCTTATTGTGTTGTCCTGGGAACCCTCGAAGCAACAGGCTATTATTACACATACTACACAGCAGGCCTTTATATATGTGCCATGTAACCAGTGGCAGGGGATGTTTTGCTATCTAGGTGTGTGTGTGTGTACACACTCTGCAATGCTCACAGGGTGATGAGACCACTTACTGGCAGGTTTCAGAATGTGTCCCTGTCATTAAGTCATATTCAACTAAACAACGAGAAAAGATCAAGGAAGTTCAGAAAAGAAACAACTACAGTGTCCATGCCACAGCCAACCACAGTAGGAAGAAACTGCAATGCCCATGCCAATCACAGTAGCAATGGGACTCCACGGGGGCTGCAGAGAAGAGTCTGTTTAGAGCTGGGACAGGAGGCAAAGATCATGTAGACCATGATGCCACAGCCTCTGCTGACCCTGACTGAGGCCTGTCAGTGGGCCTTTCCCGTCATATGTGTCAGAGCTCACGCAGATGCAGGGGAGACCTGAGAAAGAAACAGAAAACACAGCCCATGCTGTGTTCACACGCAGCTTACAGGTCCCCCAGCACAGATGGGCGATCGCCTTGTAACGGGACAATGTGCAACGCCAGGTTGTGTGGTGGTCGTTCTTGGAGAACCCGAGGTCCCATCAGGCATGGTGGATCACACCTAGAATCCACGCACTAAGAAACCAGAGGCAGGAGGGTTGAGGACATCTGGGCTACATGTCAAGAAGCTGACTTAAATAAAATAGAACTTGAGATCCTATCAAAATTAACATGTCGGGAGAGGTTAAAAACAGTGCAAAACTCAGAGGTCTCTGAAGGCCTGAGAAAAACAGTGTCTTCTGTCTGAATGTGGTAAAAATGTGCTGCATGACATTCTCAAATGATCAATAAAGTATTATATTAAAAAGAGAATTTTCACCATAAACAAACAAAAAAACAAAACAAAACAGGCAACTGGTTACTCTTACTAAGACAGCCATGCCACCGTTGTGCCAGTAAGCACTGTAGACATACAGGGGTAAGAGAATAATGCTATGTATATAATATGTATATGTATATAATATGTATATAATGCTTGTGTATAATACCTTATACACAAGTATGATATTGTGCAGATTAAGGGTCTGGAGAGATGACTCAGTAGTTAAGAGCACTGGATGCTCTTGCAGAGGACCTCAGTTCAGTGCCCAGCAGCCACATGGTGACTTAGAATGACAGTCTGCAACTCCAGCTCCAGGGAATACAATTCCTGTTTCTTGTCTCCATGGGTACCAGGCACGCACATGATACACACACACACACACACACACACACACACACACACACACACACATATGCAGGCAAACTCATATGTATATATATATATAATAAAAATAAATGTAATATTTCTTAAATGTCTAACAAAATAAGTATTATTGAAAGAGAAAAAAAAGTATCCTTCCCCCGAGGTGTAGTCTGTGATGCCTAACACTGTCCTCATCCTTGGGTGTCTCCCTAGTGATGTGTGAGCAAACCCAAATCTGCTGTAGGCACATGCAACGCCCAAGGCTTGAATGCAGAGAGCTGTGTCTCCCAACTGTGCAACGCCATCAGTTTTCCCCTCCTTCCCTCTTTTTTCTCTCCCGCCAAAGGTTTTCCATGTGGCCTTGAATTTAGTGACCAGGACAAACTCTTGGGTGATACTCAGCGCGTGCGTGCATGCGTGCGTGTGTTTTCATCGTATTCTAGGTCCTCAGATAAAAAAATCTCATGTTTAAAAATATATATATTTCTGAAACACACACACATATATACATATATATGACATGAAATGTCAGAAGAAAGGATATGGGTTCGTGAATATTAAATAGTAACTGTTTGCAAGCCATCACAGCTGAGCCGTCTAGCACACCTCCATAGAGAACACCAGGGGAGTAGAGAGAGCAGAAGAAACTCCGCTCAGGGTCAAAAGTGGCAAGAACATACTGGAAAACAAATATCCAGTTTTATGTTCATCTTTGCACGGCTTCTATTTCAGAACAGTGGGAAACTCTGAAAGCACTTTGCGGGTGGTGGGGGGGTTGCTCAGCACTGATCTCCGTATCCACAGGGGAAATACTTTTTCCAGTCTGATGTTTTGTAGTTTGTGCCATAGTGTAGTTCAGTTTCCCCCTTTAACAGTGTTTAAAAAAAAAGTCAGTTTCGATAGTGCATGAGAATCTGCGTTTCTTTAAATATAGGGCATACACAGCACAGATAAACATGCATTTCTCCCTAACCTGGCAGGAAAACTAAATACATAGACTATTTGACCTAAGGGGTTCTGCAGGGGGAGTAGGCAGAAGGATGGAAAGAGAAAAGCATGCAGCCTTTCGTTTTCTTTTTTTTGTTTTAAAGATTTATTTATTTATTATGAATGCAACACCCTGCCTCCATGTATGCCTGCAGGCCAGAAGAGGACACCAGATCTCATCACAGATGATTGTGAGTCACCATATGGTTGCTGGGAATTGGACTCAGGACCTCTGGAAGAGCAGTCGGTGCTCTTAACCTCTGAGCCATCTCCCCAGCCCCCAGCCTTTCATTTTCTAAGGTGCTGAAGCTGCACATAGTTTGATGATCAATCTGTAAGCACTCTCCCCACAGAACTTCTTTCTCAGCTTAAAAGTTACACGGAGCCGGGCGGTGCTGGCACACGCCTTTAATCCCAGCACTCGGGAGGCAGAGGCAGGTGGATCTCTGTGAGTTTGAGGCCGGGCTGGACTGACAGCCTCCAAAACAGAGAAACCCTGTCTCGTAAAATAAAAAAGTTACATGGACAGCTAACCACGGTGGCGGCGGCGGCGGCGCATGCCTGCGGTCCCAGTGTGTGGGGGGCTGAGGAACCACGGCGGCGGCGGCGCATGCCTGCCGTCCAAGTGTGTGGGGGGCTGAGGAAAGAAGACAGCTTGAGAGCCATTTCTGTCTGCTTCTTGGTGTGCATGTTGAGAGGACTCCACAACTGCTCTGTCAAAGACAAGGAGTTATTTGGGGCAGCAGTCCTGCCATTTTCATAGAGTTGCAAGCAGGGATGGTTCATCTGCATTGATCCGGCTCCAAACACTCCAACAGTTACAAAGGCAGACTCATCCATGTTCTCCTCGTAGTCCTGTTGGATTTCTCCACACAGGAAGCACACAGAGTGAATCTGAAAAGAAAGGGTCCTCTGTGCCTGGATCTGGGAATTCTTCCTTATTTTAAGTGTAGCTAGAGGCCAGAGCCCCAGGGCTCACAATCCAGAGCAGCCAGAGAGGTTTTTTATCTTGCTCCTACAGGCAATAAGATGCTATCTCTTATTTCAGCAAATTAGTCTTTTTTTTTTTCTGTAGCAGAGGGGGACAGTGACTTTAATTGTGACGTACCTCTGGTCTCCAGGACAAATGCCAATTCTGGAAAGGCTGCTTTTAGTGTGGGAGGCTCCCGTGAACTCTGGGCCTATAAGACTCTCTGACAGAAGCAACTGGTCCCTGGGTAGGAGCCAAAAGGAGCAACTCCCAAGATGTGGGAAACGGGGAACTGAAGAGAAGGGGCAGCAAGAGAAATCAGACCACGGTGCCTCTCAGAGGAGACACAGTCTCTTGAATGTCAGAGCATCAATGGGACAGAGGGCACCTTGACCTTGAGGTTTCTGTTTCTGTTTGAGCTCTCCGCACAGTCTCGGGTAGTAATGACATATGTGCAAGTCACACACACACATGCACGCACACATGCACGCACACACGCACACACACGCACACTCTTCAGTACTTTGCAGCAGTGTATGCATATTTCCTAGGAAGCATAAGTCACATCTTGATTATCACTTTTCTTAAGCTCTCTTCCGTGATAAGACAACACGGTCTCTGAGGGAGCCCTGGGCCTGCGGTGTGGGCTTGCGTTGTACTGAAGGGACAATGGCGCACAGAGTGGAAGAAGTGGGGGGCATGGGGTGCCGTGCGGGGTGCTTTGACAGAACTAAGACACAGCTCTACGGAGTGTTGGCAATGCAGCCCCAGCCAGCCACCTTGTGGCATCATGCTCTTTTCTCAGCGGTGTCTGTGCTGGGGCCAGAGACGCAGCTCCAAGCTGTGCTCTGCAGTGAAGGGAGGGCGTCTTTACAAGCTGTCCACCGAGAACCAGACCCTAGAACTCCTCAGCAAACAGGGGCATAAGGATGAGTCAGTATGAGGCCGGGCTGGAGCTGACCAGGAGGGATTTGAATACAGAATTAAGCATAAGAGTTGAGAGAGAGGGGGGAAGGGGAGGTTTTGGAGAAGGAAGGTGCATTCAGGTGTGCACGGGGCATGATGGGTTTCTCACGGGAGTCACTGGCAAAAGCTTCAGTTATACAAAGTGAATCATTCCCGTAGCACAGCGCCTATAGTCAACAATACCGTGCTGTCCATGGGAGATTTAGGCTCTCACGTAAAGTATTGCACTCCAAGAGGCAGCAACAATAGGAAGAGATGAAGCGGGAGGCAGAAGCCCATGATTACAGGCTTAGCACATGTTACGGTGGTGATGTTTCCATGGGTATGCCTATTTCAAAACTTACGAAGTTGCATGCACGAAACTTACAAACAAGCTTTTCATTGTCCATTACGTCTTGATAAAGTGCTTAAAAATGGAAATGAACTTTGTTGACTAATAACGAAATACGCTCCTGACATGCTGAGTCTTAGGGCACACTAATTTAGAACCAGGGCAGCTGATAGTCACAAGAGTTGTCGGCAGAAAGGTGAGTTCCCACAGACAGAATTGGCTGCCTTGCCCTGGGTATCGATGCCTGTGTTACAGGACTCCATCAGAGAGCAGCAGGAGAATGGCCATGGGTCACCTGATAGCCTCCCTTTCTCTGCCCTGTACCTTTTTTGATAATTTCCCAGGACTTCTCATCAAAGCCACCAGTGAACAAGCGTTTCTCATAGACCCTTTCATTCTTGTACATCAAACACCAGAGACGGACACAGAGATGCAACAAGAGGCAGATGGCCGTGATAGTGCGAGGGGGGGGAGGGGGCATGGGATGACTCTTTTCAGGGATGACAATAAGGGGAATTCTCGCAGTACAGGCAGCATGCTGAAAGCATAGTGGTAGATAATTTGGTAGGTCACCGTCATTTCTGTGCCGTGGCATCATCAAAGAAATGACAGTGATGGTTGATAAGAGGTCCTGCAGTAATGGCACCCTGCATTTCCAAGGGGCCTATTTCTGGGCTGCTTTTGTAACCTGTCCCTATTTAATGACACAGGTGTCTGCATCCAAAGGCACCTGTGTTTAGAAACATAGGGTTTATTATGGGAACAGAACACCGAACCCCTCCTAACCGTTCCTCCGCCACAAACAATGGGCACATACATAACTGCAGAGCCGTTCAGCCCCAGAATCAACTTCCCCATGGCAGATGCATTCTTGAGACTTCAACATTCAAAACCCACAGGAGCAAATTATAGGCTTAAGGGATTTATTTTTTATTACACGAGGAATGCGTGCACAGCGATGCTTTTCCACCGATGATGGGCAAACAATGGTCTTCATTTAAAACACAAATATCTCATCTAATAGAGGGGATAAGAAGGGGCAGGGCATAGGGTGTCCAGGTAATTCTCAAAGGAGTTGGGGAAGTTCAGCAGGCATTTCTCAAGGGCCTGGTTACAAAGCAAAAATAAATTCCCTTTTTTTATTTCCCAAGCATGCAGTTCAAGAGTTAAGCAAATATTTTTTTGGCAACTAATTTGTAGCAGGCGTTGAGGTCATGCTTGAGGATTTTTTTTTGTGTGTCTGATGAAGAAGAAAAGCTGCTTCCTCACAATTTGCTCGTCTCCCTTTACCGTCTTCAGTCCGGGACGTTTTTCAGCGTGCCTAGGCTTGGACGGGATGATTCGCAACAGAAAACCAGGTGTAGAGTGTAGAGAGTCGGGGTGCTCCTTCCAGCGTACTTGGGTTGGTTTCCACATGTCCTCACGCACGCAGCAGAGTGGATTGGATGTCTACAAGGTGAGAGAACCTGCTTGTGTTCAGAGCCGTTAGTCTACACCTGTGTGAAATAGAAGTTCACCAGGCACAAGTTTGTCAAAGCAACCACAACAGGGTGGGGTGATGAGGTGGGTAGGAGGTGGACCTAACTGGGAGGGGGAGGTCTAGGAGAACGCCCCCCCCCAGCTTTTATTAGTTCTTTGAAAATCTTGTAGTGCATTTTTATCATATTGACACCCACTCCCAGCTCCTCCCACAGCTACTCCATGGCCTAACCACCCAACTTTGTGCCTTAAAAAAACACACACACAGCCACAGCAAGTATAATTTGTTCCTCCTATAAACACTTGGGTGCGGGGCAACCAGGTGAGCATGATCTCCTTGTCAGGGGCTACAACCCTTGAGGAAAATCGAGTCTCCCCGGAGAATCTGTCAGTTGCTCAGAGATGCCATAGGAAAGGGTGGACTCGATGGATGTCAGCTCTATGTCTCCATGTTCTGTGTCTCAAGGATGTGGTGTCCTAAGCATTAGGATCTTATCATCAAGTCTTGGGGGTAACCAAGAGAACTGGCAACAGACTAATGTTGCAGGGCCCATTCATATTACAATTTATTCAATACCTATAAGAAGTGTGGTGTTTCTTAAAACATACATTACTGGGTTCACCCTGACAGAGTATTTGGTTCATCTGGGTTTGACCTGATAATTTGTATTTTCCAGTATCCCACTTGATTTATATGATACCTGCCTACTGGCTTAAAAAAAAATCAACCTTTGTTGGGTCCACCAAGATGACTCAACAGCTAAAGGCGTGTGTCACCAAGCCTTGATGGGCTGACTTTCAGTTCCACAACCCACATGATAGAAGGAGAAAGCTGAATCCTATGAGTTTCCTCTGACTTCCACACACGAGCCTGGGCACACCTACGCTCCCTCCCTGCAAAATGAATAAATAAATGTAACAAAAGGTGTAATAGCTTTATTGGACTGGGGAGACAGCTCATCTGGTGAAGTGTCAAGTTGATAAGTGTAAGGCCCTGAGCCCAGACCCCTAGACTCTACATGAAAAGCCAACGGTGCAGTTATTGTCAGAACCACCAAGACTGTGGATGGAGGTACAGATGAAGACATGTGTGTTTTTCCTATGCCTTTGAAGCCCATCGGCTAGGCAACCTAGATGGATTGATGACCTTCGGAGTTCCACAAGAGACCCTGCCTCAAAAAAGTAAAGACGGGGATGACTGAGGCAAGACAATGCCAAGCCCTAGCCCATGTGCATCCATACTTACACGTGTGTGTGCACGTGCGTGCGTGTGTGTGCACACGTGTGCACACACTGCAGCAAGTACACACGGCATCAGCCCCCACCCACACACTTGTGCAAGCCAACAGCTTAGAACTGTGAGATTTAAAGCCTTCATCCCACCCACGCTGAGGAACGGAACAAAACAGCAGAGAAGAGGAGCTGGAGGCGCCGCTCGGTGGGCAGAGTGCGTGAAGACAGCCTGAGTCCTCGGTGCTGGACTCCATTACTGTGTGATTCAAGTATGGCCTCATGTGCCTGAACTCCCAGCACGTGGGAAGTGGGGGGGGGGAGGAGAGACCAGGAGTTCAAGGTCATCCTTGGCTACTTATGAAGCTCTAGACGAGCCTGGAATACACACAACCGTGTCTCAAAAAGAACTCTAGAAAAAGAATCCCGCCCCCATATGTTTCCAAGAGCAACACCGCCCCCCCCTTCTTCTGCTCTTGGAAACTGGAACTCTGGACCCTCTGGCCTTTGGACCCCAGAATTTACACCACTAACATGTCTTAGGACCTGGGTATGAGCATTATGACACTGATTTCGTTAGCTCCGAGGCCTTTAGGCTTGGACTGAGTCATGTCAGCACACTGTGGCCTCCAGCTTTCGGGGAGTCTAGCGTGAGAACACTTGGCTTCTCTAGTGGAGAGCGCCGATTCCGCCAATAAATCTCCCTTGTCTCTGTCTCTCTGTGTTCCTCTGGAGTCGCCTGACTGGGGTTCTCACTCGACAACAAGCACAAGTGCTCACAAGATATGACAGTAGGAATGTGCGACACACCAATAGAGAGACACAGGGAGCACTCGATATCCGCCATGTTGTTGTTGTTTTTTTTTTAATCCGCCATCAGCAAGCGATAGAGCCAGGGAAGGCTGACAAAAACCCAGAGCTTAATGGGCAAGCCATAGCCTGCGTCTTCCTCATAGCATGAACAGATGGTGTTGGCCATAGTCTACCCCATTCCATTCATTTAGGTCTTTGGCCAAATCTTCAATTCCGGCCCTCAAAACACGCTTGTTAGGTGAGGAGATCACACACCAAAGAGGGATAAACACGCTTGTTAGTGAAGAGATCACGCACCCAAAGAGGGGTAAAGAAGCAGGCTGTATCATCACAGGGTGATGATGTGCTGGTCTCTTGGGTCTCCCGTTTCTCTTTACTTTGGGCTGTTTTAAGTATCTGTTTTACTTTTAAATGTGTATATGAGTGTGTGCCTGCTTGGGGTGTGTGCACGTAAATACAGTTGCCCACAGAGTCCAGAAGAGGATGACAGCCTGCTGTGAGCCATCCAACATGGGTACTGAGAGTCAGACTCAGGTTCTCTGCAAGGGCAACACATTCTCTTAAACCCCTAACTCTCTCTCTCTAACCAAAGGATTTATGGTTCAAGTTATAAGTCACATGACTCAAATTAGATCATTTGTCCCATGGCCTTTCTGTTCTACGCTCTTCTTGGAGGCCGCTGTTATACTCACATAAATTTCTCAAATTACACGTTGTCACCTCTCAAAGAGCAAGAGAGAAAGCCATTGCCGAGAAATTAGGAAGCAAGCCTGGATGGAGTCTGTCTCCTTTCGTTCCTCTCACGAGTGGGGGACAATGCTGGCTCTGAGACTACAGGCTCTCCACATCTCTCCTATTTACTGGGCACACCCTTGTGTGTGTGTGTGGGGGGGGAACTGCTCTGAACTCTTGCGAACTCTCCCTGCATTGGCACTGATTGTCCCATAAAGTACACCAGATCGACCTGTTCAGTAGAGCAGCTTGCAAGTCTGTGAATCTGTATCTTTAAGACTTTATCTCAGCTCCTTATATGACATGAATTCAGATAAATGAAAACAAGAAAACCACAGGCTGAAGTAAGATTAAGCTCGGTTGAATGTTCCAGAAAGATGGCCTGTGGTGGAAACCGGTGTGCCAAGGGTGATAAGTTAACTGTGCAGCCGCTTCCCTTGCTGCCATCTTCCAAGTCCTTATTTGGAAATAGGCTGATAACTTTTACAGAACACAGGCTCTGACCTCAGTTCACATGAACACAGAACCCTGTACAGAGAAAACCCCTCAGACTTTAATGTGTCTGTGTCGCAACCGAGAAACACTAACGAGATGTCTAGAAAAATAACTCAGCAAAGGGCAGGGAAAAGGGAGAGAATTCAAGAAAGAACAAAATGTCTTCCTAGGGACAAGAGGCTCTTGGCACTGAAAATGAAGTTTTCTCCTTGAAGTCCTCCTCTTCCACTGCAGAATCTGAGCGCTGCCCAGCACGTCTGAGTGGAGCCTACGTTGCAAAGCAAAGACAAAGAAAAAAAATTTTCCATTCAGAGTTCCCACCGTTCACACTTATTTCCATTTCTTCACGTGGCACAGGCGATATTGGATCTGTTCCCACATCCATCAGGGGAAACCATTTGGCCAAAGCAGGAAGATTAGCAAATTCTTCCAAGATACTTTATATTGCATTATATGTGGCAATTTCATCCATGTTTCGGGAATTTTTTTAAAATTAAGAATCCAGTAAAATAAGATTCGCCGCCACGTTGACCAAATTGATTTACACTGATGAAACGTTTATGTCCCTCCCTTATGCTATCTGACCATTTCATCTCTCCACAACCCATTTGGAAGGACCTTGCTGGAAAGTTCTGTCCAAGCGGCTCTCGTAGAATTCTTTTTACCTATCTATCCCTTTCTCTATGACCCGTGGAGCTTTGTGTGGTAGGTGGACAGAAACCACTGAGCAGTACAGAAGAGGCCGTTAGTAAGCCCACCTTAGTCACCCAGGGGACAACAGTGTCATCCTCTGAAATATCACAGCATGAGTGACAGATATCAAAGTCACTTCACTCTAATGTCTGGAGTTTGGGGGCCGGAAAGCAAATAAGTGTGCATCCCTCCCTTGTTACAGATGGCCTTAAGCTACCCCACAGCTCATGTTAGATAGTGTCAAAGTACTTACGTTAAAATAAATGTGTTCAGCATCCATGCTTACTGTGTGCTGTATGAGCTGTATGGGGACTCGAGTACCTGTACCCACACATAAATCCGGTCATGGCTGACCTCACCTGTAACTCCATGACTGCAGAGTAGCAGAGAAAGGCAGATTCTTAGAGTCCTGTGCCAGCCACTATAGAGAAACTAGTGAGTAGATGTTAAATTCTAACCTCCCAACATACACATGTTTTCCAGGATGGGTTGCAGTTATGGCCAGAGCTCTGAGGATCATGAGATCTGGCTGCAAACATCAGTCTGTCATAGACGAGCCTTCTATTTTGGAAGAATCCTTGACTTCCAAAGGAAAATGAAGAATTTTGAGGCTAAAGTCCTTTCAACACTTGTTCAGGCAATAAGCTCATATGGAACTTCTTCTCTTAAAAAGGGCTTAAAGCAGTAGAAGTTGATGCCTGCTCAACAGAATATGAGACACCTGCACTTAGAGTGGACTGTGACCTCAACAAGAACAGATCCTAGCAGCCCGACCTCGCAACCGCCCCGTCAGATGTGTTGAGTTCCAAGGCAAGGAGGAAGTGGTACCATCAAAAGAATTCACAGACTTCCTGACCTAGCACGTGAGACAGCAAGAAGACTGCAGTTGCTTGGGGGTTGACTCCTGTCAACGTGGACATTCCAGGCTTCCATCTGACAAGTGAGGGCAACATAGTCTCTTTTCCTAAGTGAGACTTTAGGATCCAGGACAAGGCGGGCATGGCAACATAGCACAATCTCATTTGGACAAATGATTAATTGTATCCATGAAAGGAGAGGGAATTTGAGAGTTTTGCCTTAGAAGTATTTGAGTGGGATGAAACTAGGCAGTGTGTTAAATGGCTAGCTGCCTGGGGTTGTAACAGGAACTGCATCTTCTCTACAGGCTTCCTGTGCTGCCTAGCCATGGGGAGCAGGTGCTGATGGAAAGGCCATTGTCATCCAAATGCACACTGCTTCTGTGAGGTGCCCTGGGAACTGCCCTTAGCACACTGACCCAGCTTGACTGCATTTGGGGGGGACGATGACACAGTTGGGACTCCACCATGCAGCTCATGCAGCTCATGTAGCAGCAAGGGTTTTGCCACCACTCACAACACAGCAGTCTTGAGTACATTGTGTTTTTGGCAGCTGAGCCTTAACTGAAGATGACTGTCATGAGAGGTGGGGGTGACAGGAAGAACTAGTTGGGCCCAAACCAAAGGACCTTGGGAAGCTTCCATATGAAACAATTTCTGGAGATCCACCATGGAGGGCCTCACCCTCCCTGGGGATCGGAGTGGAGATTGGGTGGGGGACTGGGGGTGTCTGGTGGGGAGGGATGGGGAGGAGGGGAGAAGGAGGGGCCTGTGACTGACATGTGAAACTAGCTTGTTTCTAACTTAAGTAAAAAAAAAAAAGGAAAAAAAAAGAAAAAGAATTTCAAGCATCATCTGAGTTAATAACTCAACTTTAGGAATTTTGTATATATTCTAATACGTTTTATTTTTATATAATAAAAATGCTATATGGCAAAAAATAAAAAAAGAAATGAGGTAGCACACGAGGATCAAAACCTCCTCAAGTGTATGTGGCAGCAGGACTCGGTTTTGTAGGGGTGGGCAATGAGACCACACCCCAGTGGCCTTCCTCCTGAGGCATGGTGGCTGTGGGGTGCTAGCGCCTAATTGGATTTTACTCTCTTTTACCATGTGAGTCCATCTGGTCAGCTGGTCTTTGGCCTCCAACCTGACTCTGGGACATTGTCAACCTTGCTTGCCTAGGAATTAGAGGGAAAATGTTTATGGAGTGTCCACTGGGTATCACAGATGACCTTCCCTGGTGATCAGTTGAAGGGGTGGACTGACTGAGTTCTCAGAGGTCAGACCTCCTGATCTTGAGTCTTAATTTCCTGTGTTCTCCAGGAGTCCTCGGCACATGAATGACTCCTGTGACGAGATGCAAATCAGAAGGTATCTTCTGGGAACCTGCTTGGTGTCCAGCTCTGTGGCCCGGGCATCAGCATGACTCCACAACAGATCACGGTCAAAATGCAGGCACACATCTAAGGCATAAAAGTTTCCCTCTGGCTGTGTCTACAAAGTGTATATGAAACAGATCAATCTTGGGCCTTAGACTTGGGCCTTAACCCTGAGACCTCACCTTCTGAATAATTGTATTGTTCTGTGTTGTGTTGTTCCACAATCTGAAATCTAAAGCATTCCAGTCCCAGGTGCATCAGACTGAAAGTTTTCAGCCTGTACAACCATCCGTTTAGTGTCTAAAAACACCGACCACTTAGTGTTGTGCAGTTCTATAGGCAAGAATCTGACGTGGACCAGAGCTGAAAGTGAGGATCCGGCTAGACTATTTTCATTCCAGAGAATCGAGAGGGGCTACTCTTTTCCCAGTTTCTTTCTAACTTCCAGAGGTGCCCTCATCCATTGGCTTATAGCACGTCCATCATCTTGAAGTCATCAATGTGCTTCTCTTACTTCTGTAACAGTCTCTCTTAGTGTCTGTCTGTCTCTCTCTCTCCCTCTCTTTCCCTCCCTCACTGACCTCTTTCCCTCTCGCCATGATGAGGATAGGATCACCTGTAATTAGGCTGGGCCCACCTAGATAATTAGAAACAACAGCCCATTTTGATGTTCCTATATTTTGCAAAGTGATGCTCTCAAGTTACAAGCACCCTGTCAAATACGTTAATGGTGTGCGGATACCATGCACAGTGACAAGCCAGGAGTGGTTTTATTTTCCAGGTATGGAGTTCATCAGACACCGTTAGGCACTTGAAACACTTCTTCATTTGATGCAATGGGAAAATGATCCCAGCTCAGCCCAAGGTGGTGAGATGTGCCATCAAGAAGCCCAGGACAAGAGCAGAGACAAATCCACCGTGAGCCCTGTTCTGGATGACAGAAGTGTTCATTCATGCTCTCCTTTCCTTTCCATCTTTTTCCTAGGCTAAAAGATGTTGGAACGCATTTACTTTGAAGACTTTTCTTTTTCTTGTCACTAAAATACAAATTTGTCTTTTGATTCCACCTGGTAATCTATGGGTCTCTTCCACGCAGCATCCTGCTCAGCCAGGGTTTGGCTGATCTCTCTACCCTCGCCCTTTCATAACCATGACTTCTGGAGGGTGTCCACGGGCCATCGTGGGGGATCGACGCACACTTCAGAAACCTAATGGCCAAGTTTCTAAATACTTTTTTAGTAGAGAGATGGGGAGATGTGGTCTTAGATAATAGAGACATTATCTTTACTTAAGCTGGAAAGAATCTGAGACACATCACACAGCGCAATCCCATCATCTACCCTAAACAGTGAACAATAATAGGGAAAAAAATTCTCCTCCTAAAAATAAGTTTTTACTTTCAAAGACTTTCTTTGCATCAGTTCCCCCTCTACACACACAAGAATGTGCAGGTAAGATTTTTGGCATACCACATGCTTATAATGCCACCTATATGTAAATTATAAGCGCCGGCTGCTAAAAGCAAGAGCTTATCTGAGTCAATGTCATGGGTAGGTGAATGGCTATGGAGACACCCATGAGGTCTCCCCTCTGGTGACTTCTGCTTTACCTTCTCCGCAGCAGGGCTACACAGGTGGGTGCAGATCTCTGTAGATCCTCCAGAAAAGTGAGCGGATTTAGCTCACAGTTGGAAAAGTCAGCTGCTTTCCTTTTCCCATTCATATCAATATCCCAGCCAGGTCCACACCGGTGGGGTCTGGGAATGATGAGTAGACCCACGCTGCTTTTACATTGTCACGCAGTGAATGAGAGAGAGACAGAGAGAGGGGGGAGAGAGAGAGGAGAGCAAACAACTCGTCTTAGATATGAAAAAAAAACTTAAAGAAGAAAGGGATATCTGCATATCCAAATTATCTTTTAGCAATAAGAGGACATTTCCCACTGATGACACAGAGGTCAGCAGAAGGGTAGGAACAAAGGGGCACAGACAAAAAGAAAAAGTGTCAGGCAGGGGGCCTGGACAGGAAGCAGCAGGGCATTCTGGGTGATCTGAGGTAGACATTAGTGCTGTTGCTTCCTAGTCTGCCTGTCTGTCCTCAACGCCCCCACCCCCACTCCCTTACACCGGTGAGTGTCTGGGGTGTCTTCCAGAATGGCTCCTTCACAGATCTAACTCTTTGGGGTTCACGAAAAAGGCTCTAGCTTACTTGGGGGCTTTCGAAGGTGACCCCTGAAGAAGCACACTGTCTACTTCTAAGTACTCTGTCTTTTTCCTGTAAGATGCAGTCCCCCAAATTCCAACTCTCCCCCTCCCCAGTGTCATCTCATACATTCCTCGCTGATTGTTCCGAATACAGTGACCAGGATGGAGTTCCTTTTACTTGACGGCTCTACCATGCTGTAGGGACTCACCGCGTGACTGAGAGCCGTGGTTTGGCGGCTCCCAAACCGGGTTATCAGGACCGTTGCACACAAATTGTGGCTACCACTTTCTGGTAAGTTCTAGAGAGAAGGTTTTGTTGGTGACAGGGGCTGGGGTTGGGCTGGACACTGATAACTCAGTAACTGTGTCTGGGGTTGCTTCTGAACCTTCTGGGCACTGTGTAGAAGAGCCCATCTGAGGAAGAGGACAACACAAAAGCCAGAGCAGAGAGGGAGGAGGTGACCCTGCAGACTCAGGCAAGACTAGCAAGTCACCCATGGCCCAGAGTGAAGAAAGGAAGGCCATGTTCCTGGCCCTGCCCTCGGAATTGTAGCTGGCACACCGGGGCCAGTTTGCCTGCCCCCCCCCCACCCCCAGAGATAGACAAACTCTTGGCAGTATCATTTCAACTCTGGATCTACAGCCTGTGCCAGGCTCTGGAATGCTCAGCCCCGTGAGGTCAGAGAGCACATTCCCACCCGAACGTGTAATGTTTCTGTCCCTTGTAACAGAATTCTGGTAAATCTGAGCGTGTGTCGTGGTGACTTGTGGAAGCATTTGATAGCAGATGGTGGCACAGAGACACCCCCTGTCCCGACTTGCTTGTTATTCCCGGAGAGCGACTGGGAGAGCCATCCCAACCTCTTGTGGGTTTCTCTTCATGTGGCTGGTGCTAATCTTGCCTTCACGATTCCCGTCAGAATATAAATTTTATAACGTTCTCTGAATCGAAACAGCCTGCAGGACTACCCAGTGTCTTTGGGTTTCCAGGTTTCATCTCGAATGACTTGAAGCTGGGACTACAAGGGGGGAAAAGACCTCTCTGTAGTTTGTAGTTTTCCTCACCCCTCTCTGACTAGTGAAAGCTTGAAACCTTGCAACAGAAAAATACACTCACGTTTTAGATTGGAGTCTTAAGGAATGGAGCAAGATGAGTGTTTTCTTACAAGGATTGGATCTGAGGGCTGGAAAGAACCAAGAACTGTCTGTAGCCTGCTTGGCGCACAGCCAGTGACGCTCCCGCAGGCAGCCTAATGGGCGGCGGTGGACCCTGAAGTCTGGAAAGTGGGAGAGGACCTGCTGTCACCATAAATTACCTCCTCAGGCCCGGATTGCCACTCCCAGCATTCCTGCCTGGCCAGTGGGAAGGAGGACTTGGTGTTTGTGAAGGTCATAGAAGGGTCAAGGTTTCCATCAAAGTAACAATGGCTGCAATGAACAGGGAGGGATAGGAGAGAGAGTGGGCCAGCTCACACTAACTCTGCAGGACAGAGACGGCCAGAGAGCATAGCATGGGAGAGGCCGCTTTCATGACTCACGGTCATTTGTAGATAAATTTCTCCTTACACAGAACAGATTCCTGTGGAACAGTGTGAGACATGTTGCTTCTTTTTTTTTTTTTCCCAAATGCCAGAATTTCTTCCTGTCAGTGGTTTCCTAATACCAAAGGAGAAGGAAAGCAGACATTTGCCTTGAAACTACAGATAAGCGTCCTCCCCTCCACCACCAGCTCAGGAATTCTAATTTATCTTTATCTCCTCAGACACACTGCCAGGGGAAAACGTCCAGAAGACAGAAGGTCACCTGAGTTCACAGGAGAGATGGGCAAATTGTATTTTGCCTTTTCACCATTCATTTTTGGTTGCAGGCTGTCCTACACAATTAGGTGATTTTCTTTAGTCACCAAATGCTCTCCCAATAGACGTGAGAGCTGCCATCCCGCTTGTCTTAGAGAAAATCCCCGCATCCCAGGCCTCACTCCATCCTTTAGGAAGATGGAAGTAAAGCCGTGCCAGGGTGTGTGAGCTGTGATGTTAGGTTGTTCAGTGTCTTTTACAAATGGGAGCCCTTGTTAATCGGTGCTGCTGAGTATTCCCTGCCTTGAGATTTCCTTGACCAGAAATCCCCTCGTCTTAAACCGATTCTTGAGAATGTTAGGTTGAATCGTCTTGTTGCACGAAGAGTCTTCTGTTTGCAGAGGCGCCTCCAAAGGCTTTGCGCTTCGCATTATTTTTAATCATTGTAATTCGCCCGGGGAACGCTATGTTTCAAGGGAGAGGAGAGGAGCAGTTATATGCTTAAAGGCATCAGAAGGTAAGTCCTTCTGAACACACAGATCCTGCCTCATCAGTTCAGTCATTTGCTTTGGCTTATCTCTTTATTTTACCCCAAACACTGCTTGTGTTAATGGAGCCGATCTGCTTTCTAGACGTGATGGCGGGGCTTTAACAAGGAGTCAAGCAAGGGAAAGCAGGTCGTTTTGGAGTCGTGTAGCATCAGTTTGTGTTGGTACACACAGTTCCTAACCATTTGGTCAATGCGCTGTGGACAAAATAAAGTTTATTCTGCTTAGAATGGCTGACTTCCTTCTTTCAGGGGGACCTTGCTCACTCACTCATTCGTCCACTCATCAGTTTATCAAATATTTATTAAGCTCCTACTATCAATTGGAGCCTTTCTAGATGCATAGGATAAACTGTTGAGCTAAATCAGCAGAGCCTACACGAATCTCACGTCCTCTGCAACACAATGCCTGACACAGTAACACTCTCTATATCTGTACAGTCTCGGAGGTGGTGTTCTAACTGCATCACAAGCCAGACTTTGCAGGGCTGTGGTTACATGCAGGCTTTGGAGCTTTGCATTTAACAGTAAAATTTCGCCTGCGTGAGCCGTTAGTTTGAGCACAGACTTAAAACCGTACAAACTTCCCCTTCTCCATCCAGCAGGAAAGCAAAAGTCCTTCCCCACCTCACAGAACTGGTATGAAGATTGAATGAGCTATTCGTGGACAGTTGATCCCTGACAGGCCCTGCCTGAAAACTCTGCCTTCTCAGTCCTGCCACACTGGTGGACAAGCTCGATCATGCACTAGGAACTGTATCCACAGGATAGCAACAGACAGACTCAAGATAGATCTTCGGAGCTACTGCTTCTGACTGAAACCATCCTTCTCCAGTGGACAGGCTGCCAAGTCATGGACAGCCACTCCTATACTCTCTCCCTCCCTCCCTGCCCCCCTCCCTCCTTCCCCGACACCTCTTATTGCCATTTAGAATTCAGAAGGAGAAACTATTTCTGAGTTCCCACTTATCACAACCACCATAGTATTGAATGTGGCAGAACTCTGCTTTTGACTATTCCTTAGACAGAACTCCCAGTGCCCGGCTTGTGGCCTTCCTAGAACCCTGACATTACCTCGTTCCTCAGAAGCACTAGAAGCTCACTGGTCCTTCTGCAGGCCTTGGGGTCTACATCTTGACCTGCTCTGCACTAGTAGGAACCTAGGCTCCTACTTTGCTTGATCTTTGTGTTTTCTGTCCCTGTAGGAAATACGCTTGTCATCTTTTGGTGGGAAAAAATACCCGGGGGCGGGGGGGGGGGGACGACAAAACTCTGCATCAACTCAGATTTGCACAGAAACAGGAGAAGCTCAGCTATAGTCTTCAAGAAGCTGGCTTCCCTGTCATGCCACAACCCCAGGAAGCATGGGGCTTTGAGAAGATGGCCTGATGGAAGCAGAATGGTTAGGAGAGGATCCTCCGTAAGAGCAAACTCAGATGAAGCTCCGATGGCCTCCTGCAAAGGGCAATGGCTGCAGTCTGTACCACAGCTCGGGGCTCTGGAGTATTGCCTGCATTATCTAGCAAACATCCCTGAGCGTGTGCAAGATTTGGAATGGGGTGCAAGGCCTGTTTGCGCTTGCCTGGGTCAGGCTCAGATTGGTTGGGATGTGCACAACTTTCTTCCAAGACTTTGATTTATAACCCATAAACCAGGAAGCCTCTACATAGCTCTATTCAGAGTGCATCCCATGGAGATGCACCTGCCTCCAACCACGTCTGTGAAGCACAGATTACTAGGGAGGGGCAGGAAGTCCATTTCCTCTCATAGCAAAGTCCTGGTCACCTGGATTTTGAGGCTGTTGCTAACTCTTAGCTCCTCTCCTGTTTACTCTTTAGGAAAATGCTATATATGAGTTGTAATGCTCATACTTAGTGAGAGAGCCAGTTCCACCCAGGGTGCTAGCATATGGAAGGACTGTACTTTTGCATTTAATAGAGTGTGCTAGTTGGCTTTAACCGTCAGCTTGACAGTCTATAATCACCTGATAAGGTAGGCTCAATGGAAGGGTTGAGCCTCAAATACATGTCTGTGTGTGTGGCATGTGGGGGGGTAGCTTAATTATTAATTTATGTGTGAGGGCCTAGCCTACTGCGGGTAACACCATTCCCTAGGCCAGTGGACCTAGGTTATATAAGAAAGCTAGCTGAGCATGTGCCAGTGAGGGCCAGGGTTCCTCCACGGTTTCGGCTTCAGGCTCCTGCTTGAGTTCCCGTCCTAACTTCCCTCAGAGATGGGCTGTGACCTGGGAGCGTACGACAAATAAATTCTTCCTCTCCGTAAACTGCTTTGGCATAGCCACAGAATGAAGCTAGAACACAAAATCTCTCTCTCTCTCTCTCTCTCTCTCTCTCTCTCTCTCTCTCTCTGTGTGTGTGTGTGTGTGTATGTCTGTCTCTCTGTGTCTGTCTCTATCTCTGTCTCTCTGTCTCTGTCTCTCTGTCTCTCTGTCTCTGTCTCTCTGTCTCTGTCTCTCTGTCTCTGTCTCTCTCTTTCTCTCTCTCTCGTTCACACCCAGTCCTGTAGGGAAAGTGTTGTCCTGTACGCTGCAGGGTCATCCTCAAGAAGGAGAAACACATTCAGAATTATTGGGTGGAGACGGTGGAAAAGGACGCATAAATTTACAAGCCTGACGCTTATCAAAGCATCTCTCCTTCTGAGGCTTTGAAGTACACGTAACTAAAGCCTGTCGTGTTTTGAAATGGTCGTGCTGGAGAAACATGCAGAAACACAAACTCTGTCTTGACTGTAAATTCTATCTGCAGTGGCCAGCAGTGCAGACGGTGGCCAGAGGGCCATCTAGAATTCCATCGCCTCTTTCGTTCTCTGGATGGGCCAGAGCAAGCTATTCGGCACTCTGGGGTGCCATTCGGTTCAGAGAACAACCTGCAATAGCCATGCTTTCGGCTCGGAGTAAGGGGGATTATTAAACATTACCAAGAAAATGGGAAAGAATAAATAATGCATAGAGATAGATGCTTGCCATGGGGAGATGCCAAACCACCAAACTGGGCAATTACGATGGGCAGTAGGAATTACTAGGGCAGCCAAATTGGAAGACCAAGCAAAAGAGACATCGCAAAACTGGGTTCTCTCCGGGCGTTGGTGGCACATGCATTATAATCCCAGCACTTGGAAGGCAGAGGTAGGCGGATCTCAGTGAGTTCGAGGCCAGCCTGGTCTACAGAGCGAGTGCCAGGATAGGCTCCAAAGCTACACAGGGAAACCCTGTCTCCAAAAACAGCAACAGCAACAGCAACAACAACAACAAAAATGGGTTCTTACAGCAACTAGTAGGGAAAGATGTGAAAATCTTGCAGAAATAGCTCTATTGGTAGGATCCTGGGTAAAGCCTGGGGTGCTCTCCACCAGTGAGCCGCTGGTTTGCCCCTTCCACAACAGGCACCTTTGTACCGTGGAATAAACAATAGCAATCGCTATTGGAAGTGGCTACCCACTAATGATTCTCAAGGGTGCAATGAGTTTAATACCCGTAGCTGCTCGTTGTTCTCCTTTGCCCTGTCACAGGGCAAGATGTAGAGGTAAGTTTCTGTCCCCCCTGGTCCTGCAGCCATTTAGTCCCAAATAAACACACGGAGGCTTGTATTAATTATAAACCGTTTGGTCGGAGGCTCAGGCTTCTTACTGGCTAGCTGTCTCGTAATTATTCACCCATTTCTATTAACCCGTGTATCTCCACGTAGTCTTGGCTTACCAGTGACGGGGGGGGGGGGGGAGGGGGGGTCTTGCTTCCTCAGCAGCTGCAAGGCATCTCCCTGACTCCGACTACCACCTATCTCTATCCCTGTTAGGATCACTTGCCTGACTACATCCTGCCTGTCCATTGGCCGAAACAGCTTTATCCATCAACCAATAAGAGAAGCCTATATTCACAGACCACAAAAGGACACGCCCCATCATCAAGGGGGCCATGATAGGGAGTCTCGGAGACTTGCAAAATCAGCATGCTTGGATCCAAACCAAGGGAGCCCCTCCTCCTTTCCAGGGTCCCCTTTCAGCAAGTGAAACCGGTACATGGCAATTGACCACTACGGTTTGTATTACAGGTGGCTTCGGTCTGCGCATCAAAATGTGTTTCACAGTAGTATCGCACATATTGCCGAGAAGTACAAGACATGCTGTCTGCATCTTGTTACCGGCAAGCGTAGGAGCAGATATGAAGTAAAAAGAAAAGTTCTAAAGTGCTGGGTGCAGAAGCTGCTGGCTTCCTCGTGCATTTAGAGCAGATTTGCTAATGCTGAAATAGCCCAATGTGTCTCCAAATACAACAGCACACGTTGATAAGGAGATCAAACAATTTACCATTGAAAGAATGAAGAATTTCTAGGGCAAGGGGGATGGCTCGATGACGAAAGTGCTTGTCACACAGGCAGGAGACTGGAGATCAGGTCCCTACAACCCAAGCATGGCAGCCCACCTGTGATTCCAACACTTGGAGGGTAATGAGAGGGCATCCCGGGAACAAGTTGCCTCACCAGACAGACCCAAGGCGTCGGTGAGCTCTGGGCTCAGCAGAGAGACATTATCTCAGTGTAAAGGGTGGAGAATGGTGGAGGAAGATTCCAGCATCAGCCTCGGCCCTGCACACGTCTGCACGCGCCTGTGTTGGAATGTGTGTATGCACTGTTCAGTCACACCTACACATACACAGGGAAAATAAACAGAAGAGTGAACATTTTTTGTCAAGTATCTTACAACTGTGAACAGAAATAAAACAAACCACCTTGAAACTAATATCTCATATTACAGTCATGTGTTTAAAACTTCACCACATAGCTATAACTGCAATTGAATTTTAGAAATACATAACATAAGCCCCGAAAGTACCTTTTTCCACAAATAAATTTAGGGTTGGTTAAATTCAAATTGAGTTCATTTATCATGAACAAATGCCTCCCGTTATCCCATTGCTCCAACAGTTCAGCCTCAATTTTCATCTGAGAAGTGACTTTGACTTTCCAGTTGCAGAAGCCCCACAGCTTAAAGAGGTACGCTTGGGTTTGTGTTCCTTTGTCGTTAAGAAACACTAACTAAAGCTGAGTTCTGTCAGAACCTGGGAGTGTTTCTCCTTCTAAGAGGACTTAATTTGCCCCAAAACTGGATGAACAAGGAGGGCCAGTAGGCCAGCCATGCTGTGGCCACGGTCTCAGCATCGTGTGTGAAACTCTGTGGTTTTTCTGAGCCTGTCATCCCTGGCTCTAACGTAAAGCCACCGCCCCACCACCTGACCCCCAGAAGCAACAGAACACATGCCCTTGATGCAGGTCACATGCCATCTCATTTCCTGATCAGAAAGGTCCCTCCTTAAAGGCAACAGGGTGAAGACCATTTCTTTCCTAGTTCCCTTCCCATCTCACTCAGGAACCCAGTCCTTCTTAGCATCTAACCTTGTTTATTTTAAAAAGTGAGCCAGATGGCTAGCAATGATATACATATATATATAATTTCAAAGTCAGTAAGAGAATAGAGCTTTAGCTTTCCCACCACGGCAGAAAAGCATGTGAGGTGATAGATATGTTAATTACCTTGACTTAAGCATTCCATAAGGTGCACACGTGTGTGAGACATCACATTATGCACTATAGATCTTTGTAATTCACCTGTCAATCGAAGCGTGAGTCACGCTTTTAGCATCCCAGAAACTTTAAGCTTCCCAGCAGTGGGACTTGGGAGGCCAAGCAGAATGAGATTTTTGGCAGCTGCACTTAGAACAGCAGGGCCTGGTGCCAGGAAAGGTATTAAAGTCTTCGGCGTTCTCTCCCACTTGCTCTCCACGCCCCTTCTCTCCTCTCCTCCCATCACCTGCCCTCTCCTCCCCATCACCCTCCAACACCCCCCCCTTCCCCTCTTTTCCAATCTCTGTGTCTTTGATTCCCCGTTTAACGGCATTGCCTATAAAGAGGGCAGGTTCTCCAGGGTCTCCTAGATGCCTCTCCTCAGAACAGGAGAGCATGCAAAAGCTGCTGCTCCGCTTCCTGGAGCCAGGACAGACAGTTGACACACACCCCTGCTCTACAGCTCTGATGTATCTGTAACCTCAGTCCAGGAAGCACAGAGTTTCTCCACCAAGCTACCCAGCAAGCGCACACACGGTGCTGTTACCCTGAGACCCCAGACCTTGCTCTTGTGTCTCCTGAGTCCCTCCAAAGGAGAGCTGCTGGGAGGCATAGTCTGCAGGAGGCTGAGCAGGAGGGATCTCCAGAATACGGAATGTGAAGGCAAAGAGTGTCACCAAGATCCAAGAGGACATGTGACCCAAGCCTCAAGCCTCTCCCTCTGCACACACAAAGCCCAAGTGGAGATTTTTAATATTTGAAGATGGCAGCCACAGACATGACAGAGGGCCCTGTTCAACCATACTTTTTGTCATGAACCAACCCCATTCTTAATCAAGCTATCCCATAGGCATACCTGCTTCTTTGTTTATTTGCCTAAGGTAAGATCATTCCTTCAAGTGACTACACAAAAATCAGACGTGCATGTTGATATAAGAAGTTAGAAAGGTTCAAGAAGGGATTTGGTGACAGATACTTGGTGGCTAACACCCACATGGGTTGACCCAGAGCCAAAGATGTCCCTCCTCTACCTGATAAACACTAAACCCGCACCAATTAGCCGGCTGAAGATCTGGGCCCATGATACCTGGTGGTGGCTAGCCTACACTGGATTTAGAATCACCGTGGAAACACATTTCTGGGTGTGTCTATGAAGGTGTTTCCAGGAAGGTTTAAGAGTTCAGAGCCTGTCTTATTAGACGGGCGGCTGAGCCACCTTATGAGTGACCTTGCAGGTATTATTAAATCCCCATTGGCCTCAATTTCTCACAAATAACGCTGAGAACACAAAAAATAGAAAACTCGGAAGGACGTTGAGAGATGGTGCAGGCAGAATTTTTGGTAGAAGCCCTAGCTTGCCGTCGGTGTCTGTATGTGTTGTCTTGTAATAGGCAGACAAAGGGAAGCAAGGCTAGAACCACGTGTGAGGTGTGGATTCATGGATGAGGTGGTCTTACATTCAACGCACGGAGAACATGTATTCCCTCTGTGACATCCTCCTCCTCACTGGGGCTGCTGTAAGAACCACTCTTCTCTGATACCAGGATTTCCCTTGGTTTGACCCATCTCTCTCTGTCTCTCTCTGTCTCTCTCTCTGTCTGTCTGTCTGTCTGTGTGTGTGTGTGTGTGTGTGCATCAAGAGATCAAGTCCTCTTGTCCAGATGTCAGAAAATTAATAGAACAACCCAATTTACAGAGAATGATGAACTTCTACATTGTTATACGGCCTGATACAAGTTACTTCCCTGTCTGCAAGGCTCAGCCATAGGCACCACAGTTGTGCCTGAATCTTCAAATGTGAGTTTTTCTTCTGCTCTCCCTCCTTTCCTCTTTCCCTCCCTCCCTTCTCTCTCTCTTTACATTTCTTTCCCTCTCTCACTGAAATAAAAGTTACTTTCAGGACTTCAAAAGAAAAAAAGGATGTTTGGAAACGAATCGTATTTTTAAAAAGTTTTTCTTATATGCTATTTGTTGCTGAGTTCATGTCTAACTTGGTTGGGGAATCTCGTTTAAAATAAAATGAGGCTCGGCCAGGCGGTGGTGGCGCACGCCTTTAATCCCAACACTCTGAAGGCAGAGGCAGGCGGATCTCTGTGAGTTCGAGACCAGCCTGGTCTGCGAGAGCTAGTTCCAGGACAGCCTCCAAAAGCCACAGAGAAACCCTGTCTCGAAATACCAAAAATAAATAAAATAAAATAAAATGGGACTCAAGACAATTCCTAACAGACAATGGCTGACTCCAGGGTCTACAGTGTCTGAGCGGGCTGCCACCTGCATCTGCTGTAATTCTCACCCACAGCAGTTCTTAGTCTTGGTTTAGCTCCCCTTCAAGATCACAGGGCACAGAAGGGGAGGGGGGAGGGGTGGCACAGCCGGCCTCAGACAAGAACGGTTGAAAACACAGTCACTGCTGAGCCTACCCTAGACAAGAGTGGTGGCGGCTGCATGTGTGAGTCCCGTCTTATCAAAGACTTGATATTTCCACTTGAGTGGTCTGGGCACGCTCCTGGGTTCATCTCTGCTTTGTGGGAAAACAAGCAAACATCCAAACGTTCAGTGACATTCTTTAGAATATCGTCTACCCAAGGGGTGCCTTAGCATCCATTTGGTGAGTTCTGATGGGCAGGAAAAGCCAGGGCCATCACAGAGAAGACAGGTGAAGGGAGGGGCCACTCTGACGTTTGCTGACCCAATGAGTACCGTGAACACTCTGCGTCCCAGACAAGGACAGGAGCAGATGGGGTCCTCTCCCACCCTGGGCATTCAGTTATGGGAGAGCTGGAGGTAAACAGAGCATTTTTTAAAAAAGGCAGTTTAGAGCTGGGTGGTGTTGGCACATGTCTTTAATCCCTGCTCTGGGGAGGCAGAGGCAGGCCTGGTCTCTACAGAACGAGTTCCAGGACAGCCAGGGCTGCACAGAGAAACCATCTCACAAAACAAACAAAACTGGCATTTCAACTTTGCTTCTAACTACCCTTCATTTGCCAGAATTTTATTCTATTAGACTCCTTCTGGACGGTGGGAGAGGCCACTGTCTAAGAGAAATGAGAGTCCCTTTGCTGCAACTAAAATTTTAGGAATCAATTCACAGCTGCTACAGAGAACCCTTAGTTAATGGTTCCTCATACAAGTCTGTGGATTCCTCCAAGTCCCCGCTAAACTCAATTAACTTGAGGGAGAGGGACTATGGCATTAGAACTATAGCCACAGTTGGAAACTGGCCTACATTTAAAAAAAAATAGCCCTGGTTTTACTCCATGTATTTTTTTTCACTCCTTCACATCCGTATCAACCATTTCAGGTAAAGACACAACTTGTTCCTGCTGGACATTACATTAGCAGTTAGATCACCCTCACCAAGCTGGCAGACTTGGATGGCATTTAAAATACCCCACCAGGGGCTGGGGAGATGACTCAGTGAGTCCTTGCTACACAAGCATATGGCTTTGAGTTCAGATCCCAGGGCCCACATAAAATCTGGGTGTCCACCCGCAGCCTCAGTGCCTGGAGTTAGAAGAAGGCAGATTCCAGGGCCCTGTCTAGCCAGCCCAGCAGAGAGTTTTCAGGATTATTCCCTTGCTCTATATCGCTTATCCATCCTCACAGATTTCCTGCTCACTGGGAGCCGAATAGAGGAATGGGTGGGTTGGTATAGACAAGCCCTTGACTGCCCTCTCGGTTCAGGATCCAAGAGACTGCATAGTCAGGGGCTTGCCACACGCTGTCACACTCATGGCAGAGAGAATGGGCATGGTCATGCCTGGATGGGGCTGGATGCATTGGGCAGCCTTTGCTGTTTAGAAATCAGCTTTCACAAGTTGTTTTTCAAGAAAGGAACGGGGCCATGAGGAGATGAAAATGCCTAGTCGACACGATCAAAGACTTGGTGATAAATTCACAGCAGCCATAACTACCCATATGAGATTGGAAGCTTTCCTTCTTGATGCCATCGACTGTCTGGGGAGTGGTTCTTACTGGGGTCTGTTTCCAGGCAGAGTCTCTAAGGACGTGAACTGATTCTGAATACTCTCCTGGCTGCAGCTACGGGTGAAGCCTGGGATTTTGACATCTGCGCCTTCTCTTCAGACCTCTGGAACAGCTGTCCCAAGCAATTCCACTGAGAAGAGGGTAGTGAATATTCCACTGTAAGATTTGCATGAGGGTCTAAGGGAGAGTAGATTCCCAGAGTCCTCCTTCCTGTTCATTTGTGTGTTCTCACACCCAGGATCACTTCTCTGGCTAGTGTGGAGCCTGTCCTCAAGGTGTGACAGGCCCTGAGCAACTGTGGCCCTCATATGTGAGGCCCTCACGAGATCAGATGTGTTGACATCTTGAAGAAAGAATGAAGGAGAGGGTTGCCGACCTTACCTGAAATTCCATCCACTCACTTCCCATCATTTTTCATGCAGTCCTGCCCAGCTGCACTGGACTGGGGTTCTGGGGCCCAGGGTGGGGCTGGGTACTTAGGAGGCTGGGTACTGAAGGGAGGACTCAACCTATGCAGCTTCCAGAAAGTTCCAGAAAGTGTTGAGGTGGGGCTTTGTAGAGACGTTTGGGGTCCACCCACGTTCCTTGGTCCGGGAATTCATCTCGTTGTGTCACCAAGCTGAACTTGAGCGGAGTAATTTCTTTGGCGTGTTGTTGGTGCTCCATCATGGTAAAGAGATGCTTGGTAATATGTCTCTTCACAAGGCAGAGTTGGGCTCCATGTTTTTCTCTGTAATGGGACAAGCTTGACTGCCCCTACTCAGGCAGCCTGGGTGGGAGACTAACTTACTTCACTGGGCACTCACCGTTTCTTCCCAGACCAGAGAGAACTACTCTCTGTAATCCCTTGCTGTTTCGATATTTTGCATTTCTATTTCCTTTACAGGGTTATTTTGACCTGAGCGCCTTTGGGTGACCACTCTAGCTGGCTTGTCATTGCTCCAACGTTGCAGTCCGTAGCAGAGGATTGCCACACATCAGGAGATTTTAAAAATCTCAACCACCGTTGTCTGTAAGACGTGGCGTGTTTCTACAGAGATGGTAAAATGTGAAATGATGGTGTTTAGAGTCAACGGTAGACATATATGCCCAAGAATTTTGTTGCTTTTAGTATCCTTTGACAGGGAAGACTATAAATAACCACACGGGGAAACCTTCCTCCTGTCAATTCTCCTGGTTTCCCGCCTGAAAGAAAACTGCCCGGCTTTCCGGGCTTCTGTGTAGACACTGGTGTCGTTCGCTATGAAGATTTGCTTGAAAACACATTTGTGGAACTATGCTATAGTGAGAGACTCCTGCTTCTTAGATCCTAAGTTTGTGAGGTAAAGCAGATACTCAAGGCTCCCTTATGTCTTTGGACCCTGTGCCCTAACCCAAGGCCTTGAACACACTGGTTTGCCTCAGGCCCCCAAAACACCGTAAGCGTAGGGCAGTAGCATTTATAGAGTGGCCTTTTCCACAAGAATATTTTATCGCATTTGTTAGGAACTCTTTTCCTACGTATATTTCAGTTTGACTTTTCAAATGTTCCCTTGACCTTGGTTGTCCTAACGCCTGTCAGGTTTTGTTCTGCGTCTGTCCCTCACCCATGCCTTGTGTGTTTTCCTGGCAGAAACTGATGGCATCAGCATCAGTACCAACCCCTTGGCTGGATTTTTTCTTTTAATCAAAGTGCCCCAGGTTAAGACTATTAAATAAGGGAAGACTGACTTACAAGGAGAGTCTCCCACCCCATCCCAAGCATGACTTAACCTCTCACCCAGGCAGCCTCAGGTGGTATCTGGGAGATCCCGCCCCTATTCCAAGCACATACGACTTCACGAATCACTCCCCAGTGTCACTCTGTCCCTCTCACAATAGAAATTATCCCCCTACTTTGCGTAAGCCAACTAGGAAACTGTTTTTGAATTAGGATCCCTTCGAATCGATAAACATTTTTTTTCTGGATCAGTTTCTGCCAATAACCAAGTCCAACAGAGACACCTTGACTCACATTATCTGGCCATGGCCTTCTTCTCAAGAGCGATCTGGAAAACATGGTGGGAGGTGACTGACCATCAGTCAGACATAGCTAGTACCTCAACCTGCCATCTTAGTGGATGGCTGACTTTCTTTCTTCCTTACCGGGTGTCCCCTTGCTCTATAGCCCAGGCTGGCTGAAAACTCCCTCTTGCCTTTGGCCCCTGAGTGCTGGGAAGAGCCACCAGGTCCAGCTTGGAGATCCCAGGCAAATTCTAGGTAGATGGAGCAGTGAAATAAAACCCCAAGCCAAGAGCGTGCTGTGTGTCGTATTGCTTTATACTCTCGGCTATTTTTTAAAATGCGGCTGTGGAAGTTCCTGGCGATGGCTGCTGCGACCTATTGATTATCTTTTGGATTAAGAAAGAGTACCTAACAGAACGGAAATAAGGAAAGAGACAGAGAACACTCCACTGCGGGTTCACCATTCTTGGGGACAGTGGCCTTGGGTGATTCCTCTTAACCCGAACTCTAGGCACTAGACCACAGGGCTGTCTCCCCATTCCACCCACTGTGGGAGATGGCTGACTTTACACCCACATGATCACTATCATTATCACCTGTGTGTGTGTGCATGAGTATGCCTGTGTGTGTGTGTGCATTTGTGTGTGTGTACCTGTGTGTTCCTGAGTCTATGTGTGTGCATGCATGTTCAAGAATGTGTATGTGTGTGTACATGTGTGTATGTGTGTGCATGAAACAAAAAAGGACGCCGGTTTCTTCTGTTGCTTCCTACCTTATTGCTTTAAGACCGAGCCTCTCATTGAGCTAAAAACTTTCTTTGGGGACAGAATGGGCAGTCCACAGGTGTTCTTGACCTGTCAGTCACTATATCCAACACTGAGGTTACAGGCGTCAGCCATGCAGCCATGCTGAACTTTTCATGTGAGTGCTGTGTATTTCAATGCAGGTCTGCATGCTTGCAGAGAAACTGTCTGACCCACTGCAGGATCCGCATGCTTGCAGAGAAACTGCTCTGGTCCACTGCAGGTCTTCATGCTTGCAGAGAAACTGTCTGACCCCCTGCAGGTCTGCATGCTTGCGGGAAAACTGCTCTTACCCACTGCACCATCTCCTCAGCCCCAAAGCCCACTTCATTTCGGAGTTTCCCCAGTTATTCATACACTGTACTTTTGTGAGTGACCTGCAAACCCTCAGATCCGAAAGTCAGCTAGAAAGAATGTGTGTGGGGGCCGCAGAACCAAGCAGCATGCTTCCGGGATTTATGGTTACTTTTTTGAAAGATAATCTGTGGTGCACTGTCTTCTTTGGCTCATTTCTCAGAAGTCTCTCTCCACTCCTCCTGGCTGCATTCCTTAACGGTTGACATAGACCCAGCGATCTGGGGACAAGTCGCAAAAGGGAGCTTTTAAGTGTCATGCTTTCATTGTCATGTAGTTGTGATAAGTAATCTTCAATGAATTTCATGTTTGATAGCATACTTCAAGTGCGTGCGTGCGCGTGTGGTGCATGCATGCATGCACGTCTGTGAATGTGTCTGTGCAAATGTGGATATGTTGTGTATGTATTATGTGGGTTCTATTTATGTTATATGGATTTCGTATGTGGGTTACATGTGTTTTACATGTATGCTCTAAGTTTGCAGGGCCTATGTCCACCCACATATGTGTGTGAGGGCTAATATCAGGAAGTCTTCTTCAATCATTTCTCCACCGTACGCTGTGAACTTAGTTACATGTGTTCTTTGGCAATTCCACGCGCGTACACAAGGCATTTAAGGTTGTTCTCACCCTCACCTCTCTGCCACCGCTGTTATTTTCCACCCTTCTGCCTACAGCTGCCTTCCCCACACCCATGTCTTTTTGTTAGGTTTCATGATTCACTGGACATGGCCAGGCGGTGCAGTCGAGGTTGGGGTTTTGCGCTGGACCCTGGTGGGTTTAGAAGCTGGAGAACAAAACTAAAGACTGCCCATGGGTGAGCAGCAGCAGCCGCAGCAGCTGGGAGTCTGTCTGAAACACGGGTCCAAAGATTCCAATCTAGACTTAGCACAACCTTCTGACTCTGCACGAGGGTTCGAAGGCTGCGGGCCCATTGCAGAGAACCCTGGCTGAACTTCCTTAACTAAAGTGGGTAGAGACTAGAGTGGACGCTGCTTCTGAGTCTCTTGTCTGTACAAGTGTTTCTTGCAGGGCAGCTCTGCGCTGATCTGCCATCTACAGAGAACAAGGGGCTTGTGCTGGCTGGCAGCTGGCAGGAGCTGGTGGGAACTGGTGGGGACCAACCTTCCTCAAGTCAATAATCCTATCTTAAAAGACTATCTCCCCCCTACACACAAGGGTGAGAACCAGAGTTCAGATCTCAGAACACAAGCAAATGTGGGGGCAGGGACACTCTCTATGCTCCTTATACTAGGGATCAGACACTAGGTTCCCCAGGGTAAGCCGGCTAGCCAGACTGGCTGGCACTGGTGATCTTGGGGTTCAGCACAGACCCAGTTTCAATAAATATGGCAAAGAGTGATTGAAGAAAGCATCCAATATCACACCGTCCCACGTGCACACTGCACACTCATGGACACCCAGCATTAACTTATTTCCCCCACGTGTACACAGCACACTCATGGACACCCAACATCAACTCACCCCCCCCCCATGTTCACACAGGACACTCATGCACCACACACGTGCACACCGCACACACATTTTCCCCATGACTTTCTAAAAGAAGGTTAAAGACAGAGTTCCCATCTGCTGAGCTCACAAAGAGCAAATCGGATACAGTGCAGGGAATAATCTGTGTCTTCAACACTAGGGTGAAGCCCTTGCTGACGTTGAAGGCTGGCACAGGGGCCTGTGAGCCGGCGAGGGAAATTGGATCAGAGTCCTTGAATACCAGGTTGAGCTGACCTCTCCCCTCCCTGAGGGTCTGTCTTAGGGTTTCAGTTTTTCTAATTAACTATTAACGAGGCGGCTGTAATTTATTGAATAGGGCGAGGTAAGCTAGCTGGGCCTGGAGTTGAGTTATGTTTCCTGAGGGAAGAGAGCAGCTTTGGAATAAATCACTCCCCCTTTAATTAGTAGCTTTAGCTGGTTCGAAATGATGGTGCAAAAAAAAAAAATGGCAAAGAAGCCAGCACTTCAGTCAGAACCCAGCCTGGGCCTCATGTGCTGCTCTACAGAGATTTACATAGCTGGGGGAGAACGCAGGAGATCCGCCCAGTGACCATGTTCTCATTCTGCTATGCTTCTGGACAAACCTAGAGGCAGGATCTTTTCTTTTGCAAATTGAGTGTTGTGCTCAAAATGGAAAAAAAGACAAAGCCGTTAGCCCTTCTTCAGATCTTTTCGCTTTATCATCCTCCAGCAGATCAACTACGGGGGCTTTTCTCCTCTGTCTGGTTTTTTCCTGTCTTATCCTCTGTTGACCTAAGTGCTCTGAGCACTTAAGTGGTCATCGCGTGGACAGGGCAATCTGTGCCACGCTAATCATCCTTCCTCCGGTGCTTACGGTAACATACAGGATGCTGGGCTGCAGGCCATGGAAATGAGCCTCCGAAGCGGGCTTCGTGAGTCGGACTCGCTAAGAAATGACCCTTCCGGAACACAGACCACACTCAGAAGTTCCACAGAACCTCAGCCGTGGCTGCCCACACCGCAAACCACACACGAGAACCGCTCATCCCAATGCCCTTCTGCTTCTGGGGGAAGCCTGTGTGCACAGTGGGTCTTGGAGCCCGCACTGCATTACCCAGTGTCAGAGCCACCGTCTGAGGGCCTAACGTCTCTTCCGGTGCAGAGCTCAAACAGCAGAGTGGTCCTGCAACTTGATAATCTAGATCCGAGCCACCTCCAAACTCACAGATTACACTTTCTTGAACATAGATGGGATTGCAACACCAAATAAATTTGGCCCCTTACATTCTGTTCTCTCGAACTTTCTGTCTGGGCTCCCAATCTTAGCGAGAGGCCCGGAAGGGGTGGAGCAACACCTGCGGGTTTTCAGGAAGATGGGGGGCGGATTTTACTACCCCCCCCCCGTGTCCCGTGTTCCCGCCTCCTCATTTGCGAAAGGGCAGCTTCAGAGGAGTCTGTCCATATTTCTATCTCCTGGCGGGAAAATGCTGCCCCACCCCACCCCACCCCAGCTCCAAAACACAGAGGAAAGGGAACACCAAAACCTGTTTCCAGCGAACACTCACTCCTTTAACAAAACCAGCTCTAGTTCCTATCGTATTTTTTTGTTGTTGTTGTTTTCATTTCATTAACGACAACAAAGCAGGGAGCTCTGAGAACCCTGTTGCTGCCTCTGTGGTTCGTGTTTTCTCTTTATTTTGACTCTACCCACTTGGTCAGCAAATCCTTGAGCCGCTACACCCAGTCCTAGGTACTTGAGTCTCTTTCCCATGCCTTGGTGTGGGAGAGAGAACGGGTCCTCCCAGGGGTTAGCGTCTTCCAGCTGCTGAAAACTGCCCTTGCCCACCTGCTGCCAAGAAGGCAGAGGCAGACTCAGCTGAGGCTGGGCCCCAGGGGGCGGGGAGGGGGGAGGGGGAGGGCTCCAGTGAGGAAGACCAGACCACTAATAAATCGCACAGTCATTACCCTTTATGCATACTTCTTCTAATAGGTGTTGCAGATTCCTGCCTCCTAATAAGGAAATGAAGTGGGAACACATAAATTCTCTCAGGGGAGTCAGACAGCCTGAAGCCACGTTCGTTCGACAGCTGCAAACGTTAGTTACCATGAGCACGCAAGCAAAAACAGGGCTTTAAAGAGCCATCCAGGGCCCGATTCTGGCGAGGCTCCCCTGGATCTAGCTGTGTTTTTTTGCGTCGTTTCAGTTGAAAAGGAGAGCATTTCTCCTGCCCGCCACATGGGCTAGGCTGGGTAGATTAAATAAACAATGGCATTAATTGATGGAAAAGGGCTTTATTGAATGCATCCCAGCTTTGGTCTTTATCCCATAGATTTGTTTGTTTGCCTGCTGGAATGTTTAGTTGTTTAACTGATCTCCTCTCTCTCTCTCTCTCTCTCTCTCTCTCTCTCTCTCTCTCTCTCTCTCTCTCTCTCTCTCTCTCTCTCTCTCTCTCTCGTCTTAGCAGTTTAAGTTCTGCCACAATAAAGAAGCATTTTAAAATTTTTATCCCCGTTGCTACCATGCCACGAGTCCAACACCTTAATAACACTTAATAACACTGGCTTCCTAGGCTTGTCTTCTAGAATTTGCTTTCCCTGGAACCATCTAAGACTTCATCGGAGATGGGCTGCCCCATATGCACATGGTGACTGCCGTGAAGGAATTCAAGGCCCTGTTTAACAAGGCTGTTACTCCACCTCAGCCCCCCTTCCCCCAGGGTTTATGGGTTTATGGAGAAAATCCGTGAGAATATGTAGGGCCAGAGTTTAAAGAGAACTCAGAAGGCCGAGGCAGCAGGCAAGAGTTTGCTGTCTGTTTTGATTTTGGCCAAGTCCTCGTCCTGGCTTTGTTGGTTATGGCTGAGTCTCTCCTGGGGGCTCAGGTCAGTTCTCCACAGTGAGGGCTCTGGGTCCTACCTCAAGCTTCTTTGTTTCCCCCAGTCTGGCTCACACCAGCTCTGCAAAGTGACTCCTGAGAACAATGTGTGATTCTGAGCTGATTCATCCTTCTTCGATTTCAGTTTTGTTTTGTCCTGATCTTCACAAGCAGACGCTGGGATGCTGTGATAAGGGCTCCTGCTTACTGGGCCAGCAGAGCTCAGAACTCTCCATCACTCCCAGATGGCAGGAGAGGCTTCTTTCCTCTATGGTTTTGTATGATACCCAAGTACAGCAGCAAGTGGCTGCTCCCCCCACCCCCACCCTGCCCTCTGTGTCGTGGCCTCCATCCACCTTCAGAGAGAAACTCACTCCAGGCAAACAGGAAGCCAGACCTCACCAGGCATTTTGTTTTACTTCCGCTCCTCCATTTTGTACCAAGACAAGTTCATGCCTCATGCCTCGTCTATCAACATCTATCTAAAACCTTTTATCTATCATCTGTCTTTCTATTATCTAATTATCGCCTGTTATATACGCACCATCTGTCTATCATCTACCTATCCATTATCTATTTACCATTCATCTATCAATCTTTGTTCCTGCTTGTGCAAGCACACACGCGCGCACGTGCATGCACACACACACCACGAGTCACATGTGCATTGTACGCCCTCCTGTTTGAACACTGTCTACAGATCAGGGTTCTGGGGAAGTCAGCTGCCAGCAGTAAGGAAGAGATGAAATATGGAGATGCGTCCCTCCAGCGTCCCTGCTGTGCCATGAAATGCAATTCCACAGGTGAAGGACTTGGCAGTTACACAGACACACAGCAGACGTTTTCCCCTTACGATCTGTCCGTTTCGTCCATGCTGGCAGAGACTGGCTTATTTGCATCCCATACGAAGATATGAAGGATCCGCGTGTAAGATCTATCTTGAAAAAACAAGTCCCTTTCAGCGACCATCTCAGGGGGACAGGACTGCCGCTGAGAAGGGAGCAGAGACATCTCACCTTGCGTGGTGTGATGTTTCCTTCTTAAGTGGGTGGCCCCCACACCGTGGAGTACTACGTTCGTTATCCTCCAGGCGCTTCCGGATTCCTAGAACATTCCCCGATTGGTTAGAATGCTGAGCTCTGGAATCTTTAGAAGCCCTTGTGACGGCACGTCATTACACGGCACGTAAAGACGGCATTACACCGCACACAGTCGCCACCGGGGACGAGAGGACCTCCACCTTCCCATGCCAGTTCCCCCACCGCTCTCCATCACAGAGAAGTGCAAAATTCTAACCTCGAGACATCGTCGTAATCTGAGGAATTTAGTTACAGTTTTTATGGGTTGTTTTTGCTCCCGATGTGAGGGAGTTTGTGCACCGGGGTGCAGTGCCCACGGAGGTCAGAAGAAGAGATCATCAGCTCCCTTAGAGTTGGAGCTGCAGGTGGTTGTGAGCTGGCAAACAGGAATGCTGGGAACAAAACTCGGGCCCCTTAACTGCTGAGTCTGGCCCTTCTGTCCTTATATGGTTTTTAGTGGATATATAGTTACCATATGTTTATGGACTACAGTAATATGTGTTGACACGTATACTTACATAATGAACAAAAAATTAACATGTGTCATTCGATTGCCTCCAACACCGATCATTCCTTTCATGGTCAGAACCCTTAAAATCTACTCTTGTAGTTCACTTCAAAACCGTTAACTAGAGTCACTGTCACCATTGAGCAGGACTCCAGACTTAATCCTCTATGAGCCGTGTGTTTATGTCAGTTGACAAATCTCTTGCCCAGCTTATCAGCTGATCAATATTTGACCCTCCATATCGGCTGACCAATCATCTCTTACCCAGCATATCGGCTGACCAATCATCTCTTACGTACCATATCGGCTGACCAATCATCTCTTACGTACCATATCGGCTGACCAGGCTCTGGAAACTGCTATTCTACCCTGAGCTTCCATGACGTCAGCCTTTTCTGACCCCACAAATGAGTGAGACCATGTGCCATGTAAACACAATGGAATACTATTCAGCCATACAAAATGGATCCTTCCATTAAGGAGCAACATGTATGAACCTTGAGGATATTAGGTTTAGTGAGAACAGAGGAACATAGACGGACTTCACTGGGATCCTTGTCAAATACAGGTCACGTTAAGCCAATGTCCCCTCCATCTATCTGGGGACATGGAATAAGCGCCGATCCCACATTCTTGGAGTCAGATACATGGACTATAGGGGGTTAAAGGGATGTCAGGATAACCTGGTAAAGTCCTTCACTTTTACAGGCATGTTGACGGGAGCAGATGCACAGAGCCAGGTGTCCTGTGCTGACTGAAGCATGCCTGGGACAAAAAGCCTCTGCTCCAGCCCCTGCCACCAGAGTCCTCAGCTGGCTTCCTCCCACTGCAACACACCACACTGTCAATCTCAGGACCTTTCCCCGGCTCGCTGGAATTAAATCACCATTCTATAGTATCAGCTGCCCTGCTGTATTTAATTTCCCAAACTTTCTCCTGTGGGAGGAAGGAAAACACAACCAAGCTTTGCCTCCGTCCTGTAAATATTTAGAGGGATGAGAGTAGAGTGTTGGAGCGAGTGTCTGTTCCCAGTCAGAGGAAGTCCGCCTTGTGTAGTGACGAACCAAAGCCCCAGCCTCGTGGATCAAGAATGAGCTTAAGTTTCTAGAAAGCGCTGCTCTCTGCTTTCCAGAGAGCTCAGTCTACAAAGCTTAAAGGAGAGTTGCCAGTTGCCAGAAAGTAAACTCAGCAAAGCCAAGTACATCTTCAATGTGATGCTGTTTGTTACACACAAGGATTCCATTTCAATTAACATGGGTGCTTTGAACTGTTAAAATGCTTGTCTAGCTCCTAGGGGTGTCTAGCTCCTAGGCAAGTCTCTGGAGTCCAGCATAGATCGGAGGTCCCCAAAGCCAATGCATATATATATATATATATATATATATATATATATATATATATATATATATAGTCATTGTTGAGTGGTAAGTGGCATAAAGTACACTATGATTTCCCACAAGCTCTGGGAGGTGTTGCTCTCTTCTGCCCCCTAAGGGTGTGCATGCACAGGTATGCATATGCGTACATATTTGCCTCCCTTCCAAATTCGTAGTCCCCTCTCTTTAACCATTGTCGTTGTGTGAGCACATAAACTAATCAAATATAAATGCAATCTACTGAGTCAAGTAAGTTCAGCATTGTCTACAGGTGTGGACCAACATCCAATTGGTGTTCAATGACCAATTGGATGGCTCGTCCATGGGGAACACTAATTCTCCCTCTCTCACCCATTGTCAATGGTCTACAGTTCCTCATTTAGGGGTGGGATACCAGTAAGATTTCCTCCGTCTATGTTGGGTGTCAACTGGTGCTGGGGTTGTTCAGACCTTGCTTAGGCAGTCATGTTGTTCTAAATTTCATGGGTGTAGTTTTCCTGCCACAGCCGGGAGACATAATCTCACAGGGGATGTGCTGGTCTTCTTGGCCTTGCAATCCTTCTGCCCTCTCTTCATGAGGCTCCCTGAGCCCTCCCTAGGTGCACGCACTGTGTTATAGATGCATCTTTTGGGGCCAGCTCAACACAGTCTGGTGTCCCCTCTGTGTTTTGACAAGTTGCGACTTCCCTGTAATAACCTTCTTTGGTTGGGGGGGGGTGAAGGATACACTTACCTATGGGTGGAAGGGTGAGTATTTAGAATGCCTTTAGGAGTTACACTGGCTCAGTACAGCGTCGGTAGTAGGTTCTCCTCTAAGACCCACGACCTCACTAGCTTCGTGTGGTTGACTAGCTTTACAGTAGAAGGTATGCGATTTCCCTCCTGTTTGGCCAGGCCCTGTGCCCAATTAGACAGCCATTGGTTACCCACCAAGATATGAGTGCCACTATTGCACCTGTAGGGTTGTGGTGCCTTGCTGGTCGTTATTACGGCTCACAGGCATCATAGCAGGGTAGTATCGGCCGCTTCCGTCTCTTTGCAACTTTCACATTGCCTCCTGTTACAAAGTAAGCTACTTATCGGGGGTAAGGCTCTAGGATGCATCCCAGCTCAAATCCTCTGAGTTCTGTGTCCAAAGTGTGTGGTGTCTTCAGCGATAGGGTTCTGGCCTGAAACTTCTGGGAGGCAACCAATGATAACAGGAATCATCTATATTGTTCTAGGTGCTTCTTAGGCTTCTCTGACCAACAGCTTGAAGGGAGATTTCTCATGCCTGGTACTGCCACATATTTTTTAATTACTTCTTTTACTTTTTGAGATTATAATGTAATTATGTCACCTTCCCTCTTCTCTTCCCTCCTGCTAAAACTTTCCATTTACCCCCTTGTGCTGGCTAGTTTTGTGCAACTTGACACAAGCTAGAGTCATCTAGGAGAAGGGAGCCTCAATTGAGAAAATGTCTCTATAAGATCAGGCGGTAGAGAAGCCTGTAGGACATTTTCTTAATTAGTGATTCATGTGGGAGGGCTTAGCCCATTGTAGACGGTTCTGCCCCAGGGCTGGAGGACCTGGGTTCTATAAGAAAGCAGGCTGAGCAGGTCAGAGGAGCAAGCCAGTGAGCAGCTCCCCTCCATGGCCTCTACATCAGCTCCTACCTCCAGGTTCCTGCCTTGTTTGAGTTCCTATTCTGGCTTTCTTCCATGATGAACTATAATGTGTAAATGTAAGCCAATTTCAACCCTTCCCTCCCAAGTTGCTTTGGTTATGGTGTTCCAAGGGAGCAATAGAAACAAACAAAGGCGCTCCTCCCTGGTCTTTGAAAATTCATGACCTCTTAGTTCATTAATTGTTACATCCATGTTCCTAAGTACAACCTGTTCTCTCTGCAACGCTACCTGTATGCATGTTTTCAGGCCTGATCATTCAGTACTGGATAGCCAGTACATGTGCTCTTCCCCAGGGAAGACCGTTTCAATCACTCTCAGCATTCCTTAGTCGCCTGTTGTTCTTTGTATAGTGTTGAGGACTTCTGCCCATCCCTATAGCATGTCTAATTATCTTTGTTCAGCTCATATTTTACTGTTGGTGAAATTTTATGGGTGTAGCTTCTGACATTACTAGAAGACATAATCTCACATATTCCCTATTCCTCTGGCTCCACAAATTTCCCATTCCCTGGTCTGCAATGACCCCAGAGCCTTCGGTGCAGGAATTGTGTTTTACATGTATCTATTGGGGGAATGGCTTCCACAGTTTTGCAATTTGATAAGTTGTGGTTTTCCGTTAATGGTCCATCTGTTGCAAAGAGCAGTTTTCCTGGTGGGGCTGGTATTACCATCTCAAGTGATATATATATATATGAGTGTGTGTGTCTATGTGTGTATATATTTATGTATATTGTATAAATATATATACACATACACATATATATTTATACATATAAGTATATATTTCCAAATGTGTAGTGATCCCCATGTGCAGCTCCACAGCCCTATGTGGGCAGTGATTCACATCTTAAAAAGCAGGACTTTATAGTATGTGATGTGGTTTTTTTTTTCACCTTAGGTAGAAGCCCTAGAGGTCTAGATGCTCCAGGTTAGAGTGGAGGGTGACTGTATCAGACTGTATCCATAGGCACTCTCCAGGCTGGAGTGGAGGGTGACTGTATCAGAATGTATCCTTAGACACTCTCCAGGCTGGAGTGGAAGGTGACTGTATCAGAATGTATCCTTAGACACTCTCCAGATAGTCAGTACCAAAGCTGAATAAGAGATCACCCCTCAGCCCCATGCTTTGACAACTTTACGCCCCCACAGGAACAAGACCGTTCTCCTCACTGGTCCTGAATTCCTAGAAATGTATATTCCTTTGTGGTTACTTGACCTCAGCTGCACAGGAAACAGAGGCAGCACTGATCACAAGAGTTACTTTAAAATACATTTAATAACAAAACGAACCAAAGACTCTGGTTGAGAGAGGGCTCTGCAGGTCGCAGGTAAAGGAGCTTGCCGGCAGCCTGAGTGTGTCTGCTGAGGGAAGGAGAGAGGGGACTCCTGTAAGTTGTTCTCTGACCTCCACACAGGCACTGTGGAATGTGCTCCAGTAACTAAGTAACGTAGGGGGAGAAAAAAAAAACAACATATGGTTGTGTTATTGCTCTGCCATCCTTGCTATATTGTCTAGTCTGATTGATTGCAGTGGCTGCCTCCTGAGGTTGGGCAGGGGTGCAGGGACACACAGTGCAGTGATCAATTAACCATGCCTGGCAGGATCATAGGGAGCCTGCTTGGGTTCTGGGTTTTGTTTCTTATCTGTTTTTGTTCTCTAAGGCAATTGGCAGGGACTCTCCTCCCAAAGGTTGACTGTGATTTTTGCAAAGCAAGCAATGCGATGCCTCGTCTGTGGGAGGGGACTGGATGGAGAGGGGTCACACAGATAAAAGCACTGACACAGACGAGAAGGAAAATAAAGCCACATTTGAGTAAGGAATCAGAGACAGAGAGCTGACCTTGAAATTTAACCAGAGTTCTGTAGTTACAAATTACCCTGGATGAAATCCATAGCCGGGACCCTTGTGGACAGGGCCGCTGTGATTCGGACCTGCTGCTTTGATACATCCTCTGAGCAGAGTGGTGTGACCTCAGACAACAGTGGACTTAGGAGCTTTCTGGGCTGAGTCTGCCTGGCACGGAAGGAAAGGCGGTTTCTTATTTTCCTCGGTGCCTATTCCCTTCTGACCTGACTACAAGAGGTGCCCCCAGGAAGCTCAGATTGGGACAGGCAACGATCAGCATCTCCCTACTGGTGTTAGGATGGGCTGAAGGTGAGGATGTAATTATATCTCTAGACCCAAGATAAATGATAAATGGCGTTCGTTTATTGGGGACTGATAACGCAGAAAAATACAAATAGCCGCCAGAGCGTTTCCCCGTTCTTCCTACAGGATCCGCTGACCCACCAGAAAGAGCAAGCAAAAGAAAAACCACGCCTCAAGCTCCTCTCTTTCTGTCCACCTGAAACCACACCCAAAGGGGTGTGGCCATCGTTACAGGTCCACAGACCAGATGCCTACAATGGGCCAAAGTTCTCAGGAGCACAGGCCATGAGCACGGCTTATGGGAACCCAGGGCAGTAGTTCCGGTTGGTGGGCCACAGGAAGGCATCAGAATGGGTGATGAAAATACCAAATACCAGCCATGGTGTGAGCTCTCTACATAGAGCCGGGCCGGAAGTCAAAGGCTGCTTGTGCATATGCTAACTTGACAATATACCGGACAATGTATCGCTTCATCTTTGCATGTTTTTGTGTGTAAAATAGGGCTGGCAGCAGCCCCTGATTGCTATTAAGTGAAATGCGTGGTATTCGTACAATTCATGTGTATAAATGCGTAACTGCATTTTACCAGATTGGATGCAGGTACATTTTGGGCTTTGGGTGTGGAAGTTCTCTGATGTGGATCGGAAGTTAGTTCTTTGGGCCTAGTCCCCAAATCACACCATCCCTGTGAATGGGGAAGAGACTAGCTTCAACCGGAGAGACGACACATGAATCAAAGTTATAGGACCTGGGACAAAGAGTCAGAGGAGGCAGGGAGATGTGCTTGACAAGAACTCCTCCCCTCTACACATATAGCACACACGGGATACAGTGCCAATTGTTCACCGCCTAGGATTAAAATTCCTCATCCAGGGCTGACGAGGTAGATGGCTTAGCGGGTAAGACATTTGCTGTGAAGTCCTTGGCAACTGCGTTCAGTCCCTGGAACCCACATCAAAGGTGGAAAGAGAGAACCACGTGCACAAAGCTGTCCTTTGACTTACATATGCCCACACCACACAACAGCTGTCTCTCTCACACACACACCGCCACCACCACCATCATACTACTACTAATAATAATTTTAAAACAAAATTCTCCAGCCGGTGGAAGGTCTGCTCCACCTCGGCCGTGTCATCAGGATGCTGAGTGAGCTCTTGCTGGCTGTGCCTTCCCAGTACGTGTAACTTCTCTTTCAGGCTTTCTGAAAGTCATTTAATTGGCTTCGTTTGCAAGGCTGCAAAAATGAAGGCTGGGAGCCTCACCCTAACTGTCCCAGGGCTCAGACTGCCATGAGCATTCCTGAGTTTCTCGCAGAAGGAGCTCTTGATTTACAATTACGGCTTGATGAATTACCTGGAGACTCAGCCTTCAGGCAACAGTGGTTAACTTGACCAAAGACATCTGGGATTGCCGTCCATGGTCTGGAATTATGATCTCAGTAAGCTACCCCCTGAAACTAGACACCGCTGAGCTGCCTTCCTGTAAGACGCCAGTATGGGGCCTCTGTAGGCTTATCCTGTAGTCTCTCTTTCTCTCTTCCCTCTCTCTCTCTCTCTCTCTCTCCCTCTCTCTCCCTCTCTCTCCCCGTCTCTCTCCCTCTCTCTCTCTCCCTCTCTCTCCCCGTCTCTCTCCCTCTCTCTCTCCCTCTCTCTCTCTGTCTCTCTCCCTTTCTCTGTCTCTCACTGTGTGTGTGTCTGTCTGTCTGTCTGTCTGTCTCTCTCCTCTTTCTTTTTTTTCTTGGAGCGTGTCACAAACAAACCCACAAAACAAAACCAACAAAAGAAAGAAGACAACCGCCACAGGGACAATCCACCATGATTGCCCAACTCCTTGCAGTTGCCTTTGGGAAAGCAGCCTTCATCTTGCTAGAGTTCTGGGAGAAGAGCAATTAATGCCTCCATGATTAGCAACCGCTGAGTAAGGACTGTCAGAGCCATGGACTAAATATAAACCTGGATCCTGGCACTCCTATGCGCACAATTGGCTGGGCTCTATTGCCGGATAGAGTGAAACCAGGAGGCGCTGGGGAAGGGGGTGCTTTTCTGTGGCTGCTAGCAACAGGGAGTAAAGGTCAAAATGGAAAGCAGGGCCACCACACAGGTGCTAACACCCTAGGAAGTTCCTCTTGAAGCAGCCTTCTTTGTTCTCAGAGCCCTAGGAACTTCCCAGCTTGTTTAGAGCTGTGGAATTAATGACCCAGCAAGGGTGGCAGAAGCTGAACTTAGAAAACACTAAAGACACTTTAAAAATTTCACAAGCCCCTCCCACTTTAAAATGTTTCATAAGCCCCTCCCCTTCCAAAGGAGTGTTTCAAGAAACCATTCGGGCTTAAAACAGAAAACATTTGGGAGACACACCCTCTCCTTCCTACTCCTTCTACCAGGCACACTGGTTTTCTCGTCTGGGTCAGTTGTTCTAAAGGGATTTGAAATGACCAAGGGAGCCTTTAGGACTCCAAACCCTGTGGTGCTAAGGACAAGAAGACTGCAGAGCGTGTGGCCACTGAGCCTTGCTTACAGGAGACAAGTCGACAATTCCTGTTTGCTGGATACTTGGGGTTTCTCAAAGACACCGCAAACAAATGAAGTAGAAATGTCCAGGCTTACAAAATCAGTCAACATCAAAACCAGGCAGGTATGGGGAAGCAGGCGGAGAGAAAATCCTTTTCTAGGAAAGAATGAAAGCTTTCCTCTTTCTGAAAGACTCTCAAGCGCATCCTCCCAGAAGAATATCAACATAAATTAAGGGATTATGCTGAACTCCTAAGCGTCTTGGAAGGTATTAAGCGGCTTTGTAAACACTGAAATTTTTACTAGAGTTTTAAAACTTACAAATGAATTGAAAGCATTTTCCTTTAATGAGAAAGAACACATGAGCATAGAAGATACAAGCAGCCCAACATAGATGGTACACAGCCCAACATAGATGGTACACAGCCCAGCATAGATAATACATAGCCCAACATACATGGTACACAGCCCGGCATAGACTGTACACAGCCCAGCATAGATGGTACACAGACCAGCAGAGATGGTCCAGAGCCCAGCATAGATGATACACAGCCCAGCATAGACTGTACACAGAGCAGCATAGACTGTACACGGCCCAGCATAGATGGTACACAGCCCAACATACATGGTACACAGCCCAGCATAGACTGTACACAGCCCAGCATAGATGGTACACAGCCCAGCATAGACTGTTTTTGCAATGAGTACCTCGAAATAAAGGTGTCTCTGAAAATACAAAGTCTGCATGGGGTCCCCCGTTGTGCTTTTGGAGCAAAGATGTCACACACCAGTGAATGTCAACCTGTGTCCGGCTCAAGAATTTAAAATGTGTTTACCTCAAGGTATGTATGTATCTCTATGCATTCAAAGAGTAATCTTATTTCTCTTAGGTCAGCCATTTCCTTTTTTTCTGGGTGTGATCTTGGAACCCATGAGGTGGGGGTGGGGGGAGAGAAAGCAGGGAGTGACTTGTGTCCTCCTGCGACCATGTGTTAACACCCCCTCCTCGTCTCTAAATCCCCCCAGAATGCACTGGGAGCAACGGGAAAGACCCAGAGTTAATACGCTTCCCGTGTGACACCGAGAGTAGCTCTGGACTTAGACAAGGAGCCTGCGTGTGAGCACGGGCACCAGACCCCCAGCATCCGCATCAGAAGCCACACATGGCAGGATGTGCTTGCAAACCCCAGCATTAGCGGAGGGAGAAGCAGGTCCTTGGAACTCACTGGCTCCTCAGTATGGTTAACCTAAAAAATAATAATAATAATTAGAGCATTTAATTGGGTACTTCCGGTTCTGGAGGGTTAGGGTCCATGGTCATCGTGGCAGGCAGCATGGCATCTACTGAAAAAAAAAAAGATGAGGGCTGAGAGCTACACTCATCTGTGGGTGTAAGGATAAGTCTTTAGGATGTAATGAGAAATTATGCGGGTCTGGAGGGCTGGTGATAGCAGGTTTAGATCCACGACCTCACTAGCCTCGGGTAGTCGACCTGCTTATAGTTTTGACCTGGCCTCTCTGCATAAAAAGATTTGTCTCGTGCCTTATACAGCACTGACAGAACAAGGCAACAAGAATGACAGGGCGGGGGGTGCAGCCTCATCTTCTTCCTCTTCTCCTGGTCTCTCTCCTGGACCTGTAGGTGCTGTTAGAGAACTGCCTAGAACGCGTAAGAAGTAACCCACCCCCCACAGCCACGTGCCACCCTGGCTAGGTTGGCACCCAGACACCACAAGTTCTTTGAAGCTCCCCACGGTTCCCCAGGAGGTCCTCAGCCAGGGAAGGTCAGCCCAAGCCAAGGTCGGGATGAAGAGTCCAGGTTGCATGAGCGAACAGAGAGCTTTCAGCTTTGCATTCAGAATGGCACTTTCCCACGTTCCTCTGTTCTCCTGAGCCAACGGAACACAGAACACTAATCACAGCCTTCTATAGGATTCTGCTCCGGTTCCCAGGAACGACAGAGAATTCTGGGAACTAGGCCCATCTTTCTACCTGCTCGGCCCCAAACTCCGCTTCCAGTCCCTCAGCAGACCCCGTTAGCACAACCTTCACCGCAGACCCGGGGTCCCGCCACGCCTCACCGCTTTTCTTCAAACACCTAAATCAGAGTGCCTACACTCAACCCCACCTGCCCGGAGCTTGTCAACAGACAGCTGGGTCATGTCAGCGGCCGTCTCAGGTTCCACACGTGCTTCCTGTCCATCAGAGTAAAGGTTAAGAGCCCTACTACGACGGCCCAGGGAGCTCCGTCCAATTGGTAGTCATCGCCCCGTGTGATCCCTCCGACCTCATCATCACCCCCCCCCCCCCATACCTCCGGCTCCATCGCCGCTCCACCCAGGGTCCCGCCCGGCCCCATCTCCTCTGTCTGCTTTAGCTCGCCCACCCCACTTTCCTTTTACAGTCCCGCGAAAGTCACCTTCTCAAGGACACTGACCCAGCCAGATGCACTTCTGCAATTTCAAGGTGTTCCCCCCCAAAAAATTATATACTGGAAAGTTAATCTCCAAATTCATATGGTGTTTTCGGGTAGACGCTCAGAAGATAACTAAGCTGTGATGAGCTAAGGGAGTGGAGTTCCTTGAAAGCATGAATGGCTTTTTAAAATGGAAAAGAGGGAAAATGTTTCTTGTTGTATTGTTGTATCTTGGTGTGTGTGTGTGTGTATGTGTGTGTGTGTGTGTGTGTGTGTGTGCTGTCTTTCTGTGTTGCCGTGAAGCAAGAAGGCCCTCCCCAGAGGCTGAATGAGGTGCAAACAGTGCCACCTCTGACAAGCTCTTGGGCACCAAGCTCAGAAGGCAGTTAAACCTCTTCGTAGATTAATCAGCCTTAGACATTTCATTATAGCAACAAATAGTGAACTAAAAACAGTGTTCTATAAAACTGTACCCTAATCTCCTACCATGTAGTCTAAAACACTACTGCCTCCTGTTTTTATATTCCGTAGCCACTAGAAATTAATCGTCCCGGAGCTAAGGTGGCTTTCCCTGCATTGTCCCCTCCGTGTATATAATCCAGGGGACTTGGAACAATGAAGGAAGACAGGGGGGGGGCATGAAGGAGGGGGGATCATTAACAAAGATTAGATTTGTTAAACATCTAGGAAGAAACATAGGTTAGTGCTAATGGAGCAATTAAATTGAGATTTTTACTTGTTTTCAAAAATAAACAAGCATCTCTCGAGTGGGTGGGGGGCTTGATTTAAGGAGTACTTTGTTCTTTTCGGGTTGACATCGAGCAGCTCTGGGGCAAACGATGACAATTTAAAACCCGGCTCTTCAGCAGTAATGGCAACTCTGCTTCTGACCCCTTTTCTGAACTCTGGTATTTGTTTATCCAAGCGAATGGATTGACCCATTAGAACCAGGTATTTGGAAACCCATCTCAGAGTTGCACTTTGGAATCCATAGCTGCATTTAATCACTGCTATGATCGCTTAAGCACATGAAAATAACTTGCAAGAGGAAGCCGCCCTGTATTAAGCACAGCCTGGCAATGGAGTACAATGCTGTAAGATGAGCCTTCGGTCACCTATTTCCCAGCTGTTTTAGGTCTTGGAGTGGAGCCAGGCGTCCTGAAATACGTGTCCCTACAGGAGAGATCGTTGGCATCCTCTGGGAATACTCGGCTGGCTCCAAAGTGGCTAATCTCAGAACCTGGCCACAGGCACAGGAGGGATTTTTTTCCCCCATCATTCCAGGACACCATAGTTATGAAGGGAGACAAGACATGAGAAACAGGGAGAGGGATGTTAACCTTGGTTAAAGAGAGAAAAGCCACCTGGCACAGAAAACACAAGTCCCTTCCTTCATCCACAGGCACGACCTTGCCCTATCCCTCTCCGTGAACACTTGACACGGAGAATGATGACGAGCATTTTGAATTTGGATCCATTTTCTTCTCAGGGTTACCAGCCATCTTAATCTGCTTGTGGCTTCTATGTTTGAGGACACACCAATTTAAAAGCCTTTGCCGGTACTTAGTTTTTTAAAAAATACGTCTTAACAGTAGGCATTGCTTTCCCATTTAAAATAAATACCTGTGATCCTTGTAGAGAATTTATACTGTAGGGCATAAAGAAAACAATGAAATCAACAGTGTTCTCCCCTCCCCCATTAAGACTGTGACATTATTTCTTCTCCATTTTGTTTTCTCTGTGTGTACTTGTAGAGTGACTCTGGGTAACTATCAAAATTATCACCAGGTGTTTTCCTGACATGCCCAGGGGCCTATGGGCATTCTTGACAAGACCAATGGGTCAGTTCTCTTATTTGTCACCACGTTTCAGAGAGACAAACAGAAGTCTGTCACACCATAAACAGCTCATTTGGGGGGAAATTCCCGAGGAGTCCAGGAAGTCCAGCCTAAGGATGAGTGTCCCCCTACCTTGGTCCCTCCCGGCCTCTAGAAGGAAGCCTGCCTCCTTGTTAATCCCACAGATTAAAATGGAAGTTTTATCCGTGTATACGGGCTGTCTCTCCCTAAGGTGGGCTTCAAGATATGAGCACTTGAGCACTGGATATGGGGAAAACAAGGAATACATATATATATCTGGAGAGGCGGTTTCCAAAGGAGGGGATTTGGCAGGCAGATAGGCAGGATTACAGAAACAGAACGTAAGCATAACAAGTTGGACATAATAACCTCCTGAAACAAAGACACGGCCGGCCGCAAGTGGTCATAACAAGGCGGCCCTAACAACCTTTTAGAAACAAAGGTTTCCAGAAACGGGCAGTGGGGAATCATTTGAAGCACAGATTAGAGGTGAAACACAGCCCAGTCCTCGAGAGACAGATTTACTGTAAGGAGGAATGGCGCTTGTTTGTCGAGCCCAAGATGGAGGCTGGCTGTTTTATCACCCTTCCCAGGCTGGGCTACTGCTCAGGCCTGGCAGCTGGGGCCCCGTCTTCCCCTTCACTGTGTGTTCCTCTTTCCAACTGCCCATGAGCCACACTCAGCTTTGATCCAGGGAAGCCTCTTGCACTGGGGTAGCTTAGGGAAAGAGGGGCCTGACATCTGCCGTTAGTTCCTGGCACAACTGTAATCCTGACTGGATACCAAGGGCAAACCGTGGATGGGTGGGTGGGGTTAGGAGCTAGAGTACTGGAGAAGGCTTCTCAGCAGCGTCCAAACATCTGAACAGGCAGTGGGTGAATATCCTGGGGGGCAGGTAACGGGGAAGGGAGATAATTTAAAGTTAATAAAGCTGGAAATAAACAAGCCAAGCTTTGCATATTTATTATGATTTTAAGATGTTTAACCCTTAAAAGTATAGAAAATAAAGTTGTGGATGTCTCAAATATGTCATATGCTACCTCAACTTAAAATACTAGCATTAAGAATATTTTACATATATTCTAAGATATGTACAAAAATTTTTAATGAATGACATAAAAATATATAATGTGCATATATGTGTATGTACATGTAAATTCTTCTATATAAAGAATATAGATGTGTTATGTGTCAGCATATTTGTATGTATGTATAAATACACACACACACATAAGTGCGGGGTCTATTTTTATACACATGTAACAAGTACACAAATGCTAGTGTCCTCTGCATTTCCGAATATATTCCTATATAGCCACTTTTGAAAACTACTACGTGAAGAAAACAGTTTCCCTTTTAAAGATGGCAAAACTGAACACCAGCATCCTTGACACAGTGGAAGAGAACCCTTGCACACAGCACGCTTGAACTGTCCAAACAGCAACCAATGCCACGAGAAAACCAGCAAGCAAAATGTATAGAAGATGTGTACATATGTAGAATATACAAGCAAACAAGGAAGGTTATGCGTATTTCGGATCTGTGCGACCTACATGAGACAGAAGCCTCTTTCGTTCAGAGACACACTGGTGTTGTGGGAAGCCTATGAAAGGCAATTGACAGGGGTGGACCAGGCGTCTCTGGGGACAGAATTACTGGCTTGAAAGATCGTGAGAAGACATGGTCTTGAGAGTGAAAATCCACATGAATGTATAGCACCGGCACCAGGTGACCTGAGAGAGAACATTGCTGGGTTTCTATCTGCACCTGCTTTTTTTTTTTTCAATAAGGTTCCTCTCAGTAAACCTCTTCAAATCATTCTTCTCCAGATTTTGCTGCCCAGAAAAAAAAATTATAAATATTTTTGCCAGTAACCTCCTTCCTTCCCCTGAGGACATTTTCGTCATGGGGGGAGGGTTTAAAGGGCACATGCACCCTGCTGTGTGGTACCTCTGCCTCTCAAGTCTGCAGGAGAGGGACAGTGTCACAGGCTGAACAAGTCTGGGCATTCTACATGGCGATCTTCAACCCCAACCGCCAATTACAACCCTCGTCTTCTCTTGCTGTTTGTCTTCCTTTGCTCCCCAGTGAGTACAGTCTAAGACTTAGTCCTTTCTGTCTCCCGCTGTGTCAGAGTTCACTGAGAATGGCTACCTGTACTGGGTTTTACTAGCCTCCCCCCCAGGGTAAGGAAAAACAATGACATCCCATGGATGAGCATGACCTCCATCAAACGTCAGGGAACTTTCCTAAGGCATGTCCACGGTGGGCACCTGGACGGATGATGCCTTCCCCTCTACACATTCAGGGTATTCTTCTCTTGCTTCTAACTGGCTCTAATTGCTCTAACTTCCTGCCTCCCGGTAAATGAGTTTTCCACCCAGAGACCACATGACCCTCCAGGGCAGCACTGCAGCCCGTGTTATCTTGTCAGCAGTCATGAGTGGCTTATTTTACCATGACCTGGACCTCTGTCTTCTACAGTGCCATTTCCATTTGAAACTTCCTTCCTGTGCTGTGTGATCTCATTCCATCTCTCTTGGATTCACTCTATGCAGAGAAGATCTAGTGATAGAAACATCTGGCAAACTTTGGCCAAGGAAAAGACAGGATTTCAGTCAGCTCTATCAGTGGGTTCCCACATCAGTGGAGTCAACCAACCACAGATAGAGCTATTTGCAAAGAAACTGCATCTGTACCAAATGTGTTCAGAGTTTTTTTCCCCTTGTCTTTGTTCTGGAAACAACACAGCACAACAACTATTTACACAGTTGCACTAGGCTTTATAAATAGCCTAGGGAGGAGCTGAAGAGAGGATGTGTGGAAATGTGTATTGTGCCATCCTGGAGGACAGACGTCAGCCTTTGAAGCCTGTGGGAAATCCTGCATGAGTCCTCTGTGATACTGAGAATTATGTGTAGGGACTCATCCTTTTGTTTAGTTTACCATATAGAACAGCTTCATCTGTGACAGAACTCCTGTGTTCTATCTCAGCACAAAGCAAACATCATACAAGCATTCCAAGAACCCCTGGTCCTGGGCCCTGCTCTAGATGAGGGAATAAAGAGTTGCCTGAAGACTTGGCTTTCCAGGTTGGTATCTAAGAGCCTAGAGAGGCCTTTACCTACCCCAGTCCTTAGAAGTGGCATCCAAGAGAGATGTATTCCTGTGCGTTACTCATAATAGTATATGCCAAACCTAAAATTTGTGCTCAGAGGCACTGCGAATAGAATATGGAGTGTTCAAAAATATAATAACCAAAGAGAAAAAATATTAAAACGTTACTTGACGTTGGACCCTCTGCTAACATTAATCATTTTCATTTAACTTCTTTTTTTTAACTTCCTTTTAGATGGGTGGTATTTTGTCTGCATGTATGAGTACCAACTGTGTGCAGTACCTGCAGAGGCCAGAGGAGGGCATTAGATTTCCCTGGGGGCAGAGCGTCAGAGCACACAGAAAGTGAACCTTCCTGTGGGTGCTAGGAATTAACCCCCGGTCCTATGCAAGAGCAGCCAGTGCCTTTTTTTTCAACCCATGAGCTGCCTCGAAAGCCTCAGTCATCCTCACTCAAGTGAGAATTAGCTTTCTTATGTGAACTCTCTTCAGGTGGGTGCACTTTGGGAAAGGACTTCTGTTAGCTAATTAAAAATAACTGTGAAGCATAGAGCTTTGCCCCCAGCAAGCTAGCTGTGGCTGAACGTACGGGCATCAGACTGATATCACGGTCAGAGGGTCAGGTGGGAGGATTCAGTCATGAGCAAACTGTGCTGTACAGGGAACCTGGAGGCTTCCCTCAGGATCATAGTGTCAGAGTCAGGAGACCCGTCACTGTGAGAGGGAAGACTCAGTCCTCCTGTCCACCGTCTCAGTGTGTGTGCTGTTCGCAAGGTATTTCTTTCCCTTCAACCGTGTTGTTTACTGATTTAAGAGGGAAGTTTTATATCCCCTTACAAGAAAAAGAAGCAGGGAACCTGGTGAGGGATTATCGAAAGGACAGCAGTCTTGCTGGCCCCGCCTAGGGACGGAGCCTCAGAAATACTGTTTATGAGATTATGTGGGGCTCTTGAAAATCCAAAGAAGTCTTACTTTGACAAAACGTTTTTCCATCATCTGGTTAGAATTTCTGGGCCGGTGAGCTCAGATATACTGTTTCCTGTGCAGCCTTTCTGCGAGCCGCTGGCGCGGCGGCAGAGGAGAGGTCATTATTCAGCAGGATTCAGGAATGAGACGCAATTATGGGGCCTGGGCATGGGGACAGATGATATCTCATCCACAGCCAGGGAGCACAGAAGGCTGCTTGTCTGCCGTTGGGAGCCGCTGATTAGATGTGACCTGTGTGTCTTCTAAGTGACTTTTCAGGTGCTCTCCTGTCTTTAGAAAGAAGCCATTGTGGCCCTAACAAAGCAGAGAGACTGCTGCCCTTGGTGGGATGAATTTTCCGGATGGACACTGAACTTCTTTTTTGCAGACATGTGCACATACACACACACACATACATACACACACACCTCCCAAGGCCTCCTATCTGGTGCCAGGGGAGAGGCCTCTGAGACCTGAGGAGGCTCTGGAGCTGGGTGGAGGATCTGCACACTTCAGTTTCTCCTTAGCGTTGGGGACGGGGCGTATTCGGAAACTGCCCTGGAATTCGGGTGAGGTGCCTGGGTCTCACATGTGCTTTCTTTGGCCTAATCTGCCTAATTGAGACCTGCTTTCTGGCTGGCTGCCAGCGTTCACAGCACATGTGGGCACCAGACTGGCTTACCTCTATTTCTGTCGACTGAGTGATGCCATACGGCCCACCCCAGCCTCCTGCCCTGCGGGAGTCACGTGTCCAGCCAGTTTGCTTGGAAAAAATGAATTGAAATTTGTAGTGCACAAATATAAGGAGTAGGTGCCCTGTTTCTACGCCTATGGCTGTGCTCCACCAGTGGAGATGAGAGAACAGTACCTGGCAGGCACTGTTTCTCTTTTACCAGATAGCTCCAAACCCACCCTTATCTACTGAGCACCTGTCAGGTTCCCACAGCCTTGGGGACCGCAGGCAAAGGTCCCTGAGACTTTAGTTAACACCAGAGAGAGAGTGCCGTGTGGACAGAGAATTGTCATTAAGACAGCACTGAAGTAGATCTATGACAACTGTCAGGGATCAGCTCAAGGAGGGAGAGGGGGACTCATCCTGTGCTGGGAGGCAGGGAAGCAGCTTTGGAAGAAGCCGTTCCTGCTCAGAAGCTATGACGAGCGCGAGCGTGTGTGTGTGTGTGTGTGTGTGTGTGTGTGTGTGTGTGTGTGTGTGTGTGTGTGTGTGTGTGTGTGTTGGTGCAGGCACTTTCTAGCCGAGAATCGGAATTTCAATCATGTATGTTAACTATTCGCACCTTCCAGTTCGTGCGTTCATACACATACCTGGCCACAGGAACTTGGCTGTCATCCCAGTGCAAAACATGAGACAGTGGGACTCTGCCCATGATTTACACAGTCTTAGGAAACTCATTCTATTGCACTGTTAGATGTTGCTTACTGTGACAACGCACAAGGTGAACTACACTTGATTGCGTGCCTATTTACACAGACAGGTACCCGTTCACAGAGCTTGGTGCCATCTAGGCTTGCAGACATCCACAGAGGTCTTGAATCATGTCCCTCGAGGTGAAGTATACAGGGTGGGGGTAGAGGGTGAGGGGATGAAAAAGGAGAGAGAGAGAAAAAGCAGGATATTACAATTGAGAGAAAGAGAGAGTTTACAGCTTCTACGCATGTACACAGGTTTAAGTATGCGTGTTTACATTTAAGTACAGGAAATATTGAGATCTTTAAAGTTATTTTTTTAATTACTAAAGCAACGTGATGAATTTACAAAGAGAACTGAGTTGAGCTGACCTTTTCTTTGTGAGTATGTACTTCCCTATTGGTCAGGTTTGTAAGTATCTACCAGGAGAACAGAATAATATTTTAGTGCCTATATACTACATGAAGTAAGGGAGACTGTTGTCTGTCTGCTATCCATTCACCTCTTTTAGACACACTCTTCAGAGCTAAAGTGTTTTATTTCAAGGAAGCGTAGAAGCAGGGCAGCTTCTCCAGCAGACCTCTTGATTGGCAAAGTTGGGAAATTACTCTGTTATCCATCCTATCTTGGTGAGTCCAACGTTTTATACCTAAACTGCTTTATTTCATAACTTGCATTACTATAAAAATATCTTTTTAGACCTTAAGGCATTTTCTAGATTAAGCTTTTATGTCTCCCAACCTTATAAACTTTGCATCTCTTTTGTAAGTCCCTTTTCTGAGTTTTCAAAGAAAACAGTATGACTATCTAGTCTTTAATCCTATCAGAAATCTATGAAGGATAAAATAGTACTTGACTAAACAGGAAGTGCAGAGCAAGCAACTTCCAAAAGCATAGAAACTACAGAGACGCTGGCTACCTCGACAGTTACCCAAGATTCCTCTGCATCACTCAGGCATCCATCTTTGTCTTACAGGCCCAGAATATCTGACATACTTTTCCATGACACAGGAATTTTGAAGGACTGACCTACCTTGTCTTGGCAAAGTTTGGCAGTCATCTTCTTTTGTAAGCAGATGAGGTGAGGGCAGTTTCTTGCCCAGTGGTTAATTTTGCCACAGTGAAAGCATATGGAGGTTCTTCGATGCCCATCATTCTTTTGTGAAGTAAAATGGTGCTGATAGGAGCAGATGTGTCTCAATGTCATGAAAAGCCCTATGTTACTAAAACATCTTAAATGCCATATTCTGTATGTCTCCAAAGTGTTTGAAGAACACCTATCTATCTAAAATATATACATTTGACCTTGAAAACATGACTATAAGTTTAATTATTATAGATGACTCTTAGCCTGCATTTCTTAATAATCCCAAATTGTTTGAAACAATACCTTTCAAGCACTAGAACTTTACATTACATTTTAAAGTGAGCTACATAGATACAACACCTTAAACAAAAGTAGAAGCATTTATATGTATGTTAAAACAAAAATAACCTTAAATTTGTATCAATATACAAATATCCACACCAGTGTAAAATATTTGCAATTAATAGTTGCTTTTTAGTTTAAAAATAGATTCAACAATATATCCTTTTTGTCATATCATTTCTATATCACCCTTTTCTTTCTTTTCAGAAAGAGATCCCTGAATCTAACCTCCTTCACTAATTTTTTCCCTATGATCAGTAACAGCTTGCAACTAACCCCCCTAAACAAAGACAAACATCCACAACCCATCAAATGACTAACCCCTATCACCTCTTGGGAATGTGGACATCATGTTCTTAAAATTACATCCTGTTGTCTGGGGGTGAAAACATCTTTAGGGGATCCTGAGAAAATTAAGTTAATGATTAAGTCCTGGGAGAGTAAGCTATTGTCCAGTCTCTGTGGGATGGGAAAACACAGAGCTTATCTGAAGTCCTGGCTGGAGTAGTCTATGAGGTTAGACCATCTCAGCTAGCTGGTTTGAAGTTGACCTGAATGCAGATTTTTGAGGAAACTCTAACAGGCATTCTGAGAGGTTGGATCACCTGGGCTACTTGTCTTCATTGGTGTCTAGTCCTTTTTTTTCTGAAAACACACAGACTTTTGAAAGGTAGCATTTATCCCTTGCATGAACACAAGTATGGAAAGTGTGGTATGCATAAGTCAGTTAAAGATGATTTTTTTAATTCTATGTCCAAGCCAGTGAAACGCATCTTTATAAGTCTGTTTGGACTACACTGCCAAACTGTAATATAAGTCTCTAGTCACGCCATATGAAAGGATGGCATGTAAATAATAAGTCATGAGGACGATGTAACAAACAAGGTTCATCATGTCTCATCCAGTCTCAGAGCTGTCCCCATGTAGAGGGATAGGCTTATATGTCACCTGTGCTGTAGTCTTTCTGTTCCTTCCTTCCTGTCCATAGCCAATTAAATCTGGTCCTTATTAATCTTGAAGGAGTCCATAGCTTTTTATTTCCTGTGGAAACAAAGGCATAACCTCTCCCCCAAGACAACGCATTTCTTGACTTCCACTCTGAAGTTGAGACACCCTTAAAATATATAGGCTGGTTTAATGTAGCAGGTTTTTTTCCCCTCCAATCCAATGTCTCTCAGCAGCATTTGCCTTTTGCTCATCAGCATTTAAAAAATTCCAAGTCAGCAAATACCATGCATCCTTATGTGTCTCATTTTTTATGTTACTTTTTATATTGCTTTCTCTTTAAAGATTTAATTTTAAACCCTTTATTTTTTATATGACTGTCTATACCCATTTCTTTTCTTTCTTTAGCACCTAAACACATTTTCCAAGCATACTGTATCTGTCCACATACCCACATACGGACACTCAGACAGACGTAATTAAAAAATTTTACATTCCCAATGGAATTAATATAAGCAAGCAGACAACGATGTGGTACTTTTAAATTATAAAAGAAAAAGGCACATCGAATAATTCTGTATCTATAAAATATATTATCAAAAATAAAGAAACTAAAGAGTTCTTTTTCTAACGTACGAAAGTGGGGAAAATCATCACTGGCACCCTCAGGCACAAGGAAAATGATACTAGATGAAATTATGAATCGTCACAAGGGATGAGAGAGTTAGTAATCATATAACTACATGATAGATACACTTTTTCCTACCATTTATTCTTAAATCTCATTGTTTAAACAAAAATTATTTTTAAGTTATGTGAGGTTTATGGCATGTAATAACAAAATGAGTTGGCGCCCAACTACCCTCTAAATATTTACGTTTATTCCCAGTGACAAATGCTGCTCTCAGCCTTCACAGGGAAGGAAGTTTCTCTGATTGCAGAAGTCACGGCTGCCCAAGTCGATGGGAATCGGTGACATCTCAGGGCTCAGCCTTTAAGAAGACAGACATTCGCCGTGTTCCCTGCCTGTGCCTCAGGGAGTGACACAGAAGAGGGAGCAGGAAGACTCTAAGAACCAGACTGTAGGGAGAAGGTCTGGGAAGAGCTGGCCTCTGGGCATAGCACAGCCATTGCGAACACAGTCTCACCGCAGCAGGGGTCGTGCCTGCACTGAGCCTGCCCAGTCTGGGCATGTCAACAACAGTCAGCCACGGATCTGGGAGGAGCTTATACATCGTCACTACCTCTTCCTGCTGAACTACGGGTACTGGTGGATTCTGGGGGAGGGACAGCCATCCGTCTTGAATGGTGTTCCCACTGGCAAACCACCAGGCTCCAGCAGGTAGCTCTAAACCGGTGATCACACAGAGTGTGGAAAGGACAGGAACGTGAGGAAGGGAACTGGGAAATTGGGGGAAGGAGGGGGGAACGGGGAGATGACAGGAGTTGGAGAGAGAGAAGAGAGGATGGGTAGGGCGAGCCTCAACCGGAAGCGTTGTGCACACGAAGAGATGTGGCGACCACAGAACCATTGTGGAATAATAGCAGCGCGAAGCATGATAAAGTTCTCACGCGAGTAGCAAAACACACGAATAAATAGACTGTGGTGAGTCAAGGGTGAACTATAACCCGTAACCGACCGCCCACTTGACAAAGTAAGGACTTCAAGCTATTAGCTAATAAAGAAGACAGTGAAACAAAAGTTTGCTCGGTACAAAATGAAACATAAGAAGGCTTTTTTGTTGTTGTTGTTTTGATTTTGTTTTTAACAGATAATCGGTAAGCCAAACAGGAACCAAGTACCAAGGTGGTAACGCCTAACACAGTTCACATTAATAACCAAATGAAGCGTGAATAACTGAAATAGCCTAAGGTGAAAAGGCAAAGACCTTGAAGAGCTGAGGGTGTAGTTCAGTAGGAGAAGGTTCCCCCCCTCCCCCCGGCTGAGGGTGTAGTCCCCCCCCCACTGTGTGAGACCCTGGCTTCCACCTCCAACAGCACAGAGACAAAACAAGACTCCTAAAATATCAGATAGACTAAAATTCAAGGATCAAATCATCGGCAACATGAAACACGGGCTTGCGTGCGATATAAATCAGGCGTGCGATGCAAAGGTAAAGGTGCATTGATTAGAAGAGAAATATTAGTGGGGGGAGATTATGACAAAGCCACACTAACACTGCTGAATCTTCGAGATGACCCCACAAATCCAGCATCACAGCTGAAACACCAGCAGTAACTAATAGAAACAGGTGTTGACAGGGAAAACCTGACCAACGCTGTAAGGATATCCTGGTTGACACAGGCCACTCAAGGAGGCTTGCAGAGAATAATTACCAACATGGATTCTGCCGTGAGCAGAAGTCAAAGGACGGAAGGCACTCCAGGTGTTGTCTCTGACCCAACTGAGAACAACAGAGCATTATCTGGAGGGAAAGGATAAAAACTTAATGTCACGTCCGATGAGCTGTAAGTAATGAAACAATTTCTAGTCTTGGTACTCAGGGCAGTGGGCCCTAAGCCAGTGAGACCCCATTTCTCACACCTCTATAAGCACACATTTCAAAAGCCAGAAGGAGCAGGTTCTAGTGAGAAACCCCCACGTAGTATCGGGGGATTCCACCTTGGTTCAACCACACTGGCAGCAATCTATAGAGCGGATGCTGGGGAGGAAGCTTGTTGGGCCTAAGAAAGGCTTGGATGTGAGGCCCAGTGTAACCTCCTAAGCCTGACTTGAATTTAGGGCTCAGATGTGAGGCCCAGTGTAGCCTCCTGAGCCTGGCTAGAGTTTAGCGACCTGTCTCTAACCTGTAACCTCCACATGGGGGTGACTCAGCCAGATCTAATGCAAGATTGCCGCCTGCCTAGCTACCTGCCTTCTTAGTGGAATACTATCTGAGATGGGGCTTGGCAGTGCTTTCCATAGTCAAGAATTTCACTTTTTGGGGGGGGGGGGGCTTCTGCTGTGAATATTTAACTCAGCTACAACAAGGAAACACAAACAACAGTCGCAGCTGCATGCCAATCAAGCGTTATTTACAAAAATAGGCAGCAGGCTAGAACGGGCCTGTCGATTTCCTGACCCTTAATACAACGTGTTAGTCACAGATTTATGAGTGTGTGACGAGGAAGCGATTAAGGAGCATACACATATCCATATGTGCACACACTTACACACATTCGTTGTGTGTGCTGTGTTTCAAAGCCAAAACTCTAAAACATACCATTTCAGCATCTAAAATAAGTCGATACTTGGTGTATATATTAAGATTCCCCAAGGGTACCTGGCCAATGCCACGCACTACACAGCCTTGGGACACAGCGGTGGCATCCATAGCTGGTGGGACTTTTGGGTTCTTGTTTCTCCGTGACCCTAGTATAAGCAGCCATTCTCCCAGTAGATTCTTTGGGCCCCGCATTCTGCTTGGGTATCCCTGTCGCCCCTCTACGCAGAAGCCGCCACCCACCCTGTCATCGGCAGCTGCTCTGGGCTACCTCACTGTGGCATCTGAAATTGAACTTGTTTCAAGTCAGTCTGAGACTCTACCTCACCGTTTTGTCCCCTTGAACGAACTGCTCTCAGTCTCTGGGTCTGCCTCTTCGTCCGGCAGTGGGTGTAGGACATGACTGTAGATTTGATCTCACGCTTGCAGCCAGTAATTAATTTAACACATACAGCGCTCAGAATACCTCCCGTGTTGGTTTTAGTTATTGCTATTATCAAAGGATTAAGTTGATTGCGTTACTTTCACATGTTTAACGCTGCTTGCTTTCACTCCAGTGATACTCCCTCTTAGAAACAGTGACCTCTGTTGAAAATTTGAAATATAACCTAGAATAATTTGGGCTTTATTTTCACGAGTGTTGCCCTGCTCCCTGCCCTCTTCATTTCTTATTTTTCTATTATTGTTCAGCACAAGTATGATAAAAATTACCCACATCTGTTATTTATCTTTCTGCCCGGGGCAAGGCAAATGTGTATAGTTCTCCTCAAGATAACAGGAACCATATGGAGCCAATGGAATTATATATATTATCAGTTTACAAATTTGAATTTTTCCAAAGATTGTCCACAGGCTGCCCTGGGTTCTTGGGTGTAAGAGTTTACTCTGGCGTGTTTATACTCAGCAAAGTGTCAGTGTGAAACACACTTGCAGCCACCACCTCCCTGGTGAGGGTTCACTGTGGTTTGCTGTGGGTTCTGGGATTTTGCACCTTAGTGTTGCCTTGCAGGCCAGACCACACCCCAGTGGCCAGGCCACACCCCACCCAACATAAGTTAGGATCTGCGGAGTAGGAGCAGCGGTGTCAGATTTTGTCCTTTTGCTTTTTTGGTTGTTGTTGTTGTTCCCCCCCAGATAATACGATTGTTAGAAATGCCCCACCCAGATAATACGATTGTTAGAAATGCCCCACCCAGAGCTTCAGAACTGAAAGGGGGAAAATAAAGAGTCAGTCGGTTTTGGTCACTGCATGGGGAAATGCTCACATTGAAACATAGTAGTTTTGGCAGTGATTTTGTGTTCTAATTACATCATACATACATATATCTAATAAAAAAAGCTTATTCAAATGCCAATTAACTCTAAAGTGATGGCCCTCAAGAATGTAAGCATTGAGTTGACAAGGCCCAGAGAATTCAATCTTGCCTATCAGAGAGAGAGAAGAGAGAGAGAGAGAGAGAGAGAGAGAGAGAGAGAGAGAGAGAGAGAGAGAGAAGAAACTCAATCCATTCATCCAATTTTCAACTCAATTGCTATTCATTCAACAAGTTCCGTCCTGGACTTAACACAAGCTTTGTATCTGTCACCCTTAATCATATGCAGTTGGCCTTCAAACGGAGACCAGAAAGTGACCCAGGAGTTACGTTCCAGACACCAGCTGGCTCCAATTCGGCGTCCTAGAGGGAGCTGAGCCCAACAGTGGGTCACTTTTCAGAGGATGGCCCTGTGACGCCGCTCCGAGGACAGCCTGCTTTGATCTCCAGTGGGCATTTTCACCCTCGTGGAAACCTCTGGGGCCATAGTCCCTGACAATGGGTCTCAGTGTCTATTAAAACCTTTTTCCCAAGCTGTCTCTCCCTGCAGAGGAACAATGAAGTATTTGAAATCTGACCCGCAGCCTCATTGCCTTCCAAAGTCAGGGTCCTCATCTCCAGTTTTTGAAAACCTAGTTTTTAAGGTTTCAGTACACACACATATTAAGCATACTCCCCGCTTCCATTTCTTACCTCTGTCCCGTTTAAGCCACCTTTGTCTCCCCCAAACAGCTTTTCTTCAGTTAACTTTCTTTGAAATTAATCTTCCATTCTCTGAGGATAGTACACATGTGTACAACGAAATATGGTTATACTTGGCTGCCTTTTCCCCCCTCCCCTTGCTCTGTAGCTTCCCAACACCTCCGCCTCCTAAGTCAACGTCTTATTTTATATTTTGATAGACAGCCAAGTTCAGGTAGCGCTGTTCAAAAATGAGCATGGGTACTGGGCCATCCATTAGGGCATGGGGGAGTCTGCCAGGGGCCACATCCTTAAAGAATGGTCTCACTGCCTCCTCAGCTGTCAACAGTCAATGACGCCTCAGCTCGGGACAGGCCTATCACTCATCCAACCATCTATGCTAGGGTTTTGGCTGGCTTGGTCTCATGCCTGTTATGGGAAGACAGCCGTTACCATTTACGTCTATGAGTTCATGAGGGCTACGGCCACGCCCTGTCCAGAAGACAGCACTCCACTGTCCTCTCCCCATCGTACAGCCCCTACATTCCTTATGCTTCCTCTCCCATGGTGGTCCCTTAGCTTTGGTGCCAGGGAGGGTGATACAGATGCCACAGTCCTTCCATCTCAGCACATCGACCAGCTACAGATGCCTGCATGAACTGACTGACAGAGACTCTTCTCCCGCCAAGGTCTCTTAACTCGTGCAATGATGGCTAATCTTCGTTGTCAGCTTGACATACCTGGGACAGCGACTTATTTTCCTGTGCTTAAAATAAATGAAGAAGAAGAAGAAGAGGAGGAGGAGGAGGAGGAGGAAGAGGAGGAGGAGGAGGTCCAACTTGGCCTCTTCTCTCTGAATGTCACATCCCCTGGCCTGAAGTACACAACTACAACACTTCCTACTCAGAGACAACCTCTTGTTCGGGACTGTCAAGCATTTCATGAGGATATGCAGTTCTAATAATTTCCCCAGGTGCCCCAAGCCTCACGGGGAGTTGGAACTTTTCTGGGCAGTATGCCAGTTCAGACTGCACCCTGCTTCGTCACCCTCCCCTTCCTGCTAGACAATGAGCTGAGAGCCACGTGCCTGCCTCTGAGGCCCGTCTGGGAAGTCCTTCTCTAGGAAGCTGGGCTCTGCTGGGGGCTACTCCTACCAGAGGGCTTCCCTTTTCCCTCTCCCTCTTCCCCACCCCACTCCCTTTACCCCCCCTCCTTTTTTTTTGGTTTTACGAGACAGGGTTTCTCTGTATTGTTTTGGAGGCTGTCGGCCCAGCCCGGCCTCGAACTCACAGAGATCCTCCTGCCTCTGCCTCCCGAGTGCTGGGATTAAAGGCGTGCGCCACCACCGCCCAGCTTATCCCCCTTTTTTCTGTTCCTCCCTTTCAAGCTCAAACCTCTTCAGTGATCTAGTTGCGATGATGACGGTGGCTGGGTTTTGAAATGAGAAGGATTCAGACATGAACTCCAGCTGCTCTACATTTAGGTCTCAGTGGGTTTATCTCCAAAGCAGCTGTGCCAACGGGGACTGAACACACAGAACTGTAACAAAAACCACCACAAGTGTGTGTGCACCCGAGGTCACAGCCCCGAGGAGGCTGAGGGAGGAAGGAGCCCTTGGATCAGAGAGGTTCGGCCCAGGGTCGACGGCACCGCAAGACCTCAGGTATAAAGAGACAGATAAGTAAGTAAATAAGTGAAGAGTAAAGGAGACAGCACATTTAAAACATTTAGGGCAGAGCCTGGAATATGGAAGTTACTGAAGCCATTGCTGTTAGTAATGCCCGTGTTGTTCAGGCTTGGTCATTCCCAAGCTCACACTGTTGGGTGACAGCAAGAGCTGTTTGCACACACCTGTTCACACGTCTTCTCTGCTGGGTTCTCCGAGCCCCACGACCACAGGGACTGGTTCGTTTGACCTTGCTTTCGGCACGCAGCATAAGGCTGGTGAGTGTTGGCGGTACTTGGAGGAACCACGTTGACACACAGCTACCTTTTCAGACTTCCAGCCTCTAGACAACTCATCCACAAACACCACTGAATAAAGCACGGGCTCTGCCGCAGTGTCCTTGTCTGTGGACAGATCTAAACTCCAGCAAATGTAGTCAAAAACAGAAGAAAAGTTGATGAGCTCGCCGCCTGGGAAACAGACAATGGCTTGGAAGCCCATAGAATGGGATGATCTGTTTACTTTTGAGCAGCATTGCAAGAACTTTAAGATGCCAACCTTGTGTAGGGAGGAGGCCCTGAAAATCTCCAGGTGGGACTTAAGGGCCCTGGTGTCAGTCCTTAATTCCCTCATGGACATGAGTGATCTAGCATTCCCGATGCATCCTGGATGTCAAGTGTTTGCTGGGTTCTCTGCAGGTGTCATTTCCAAATCTTAATGTGGTCCTAGGAGCAGTGATGCCTTTAATTACAGCTAAGAGACTATTTAAATTAATTGGTTGCTTAAACATTGAGTGTTTCATAGAGAAGAAAATGAAAAGCAACAGCTCAGGTCTCACTTAGCACTTCTGCAATGGCACAAAAGACCCAGGCTCTTCCCCAGAATCCCTCCTGCCATCAGCAGCACACTGGTTTGTAGACGGAATTTTCTGTCCCACCCGTTACTGCAGCTGTTTAGTCCCAAATAAGCACACAGAGGCTTGTATTAATTATAAACTTTTGGGCAGATGGCTAAATTATTAACACATTCCTATTAATGTGTGCATCTCCACATGGTCTTGGATTATCAGAGAATTCTCAGGCATCCTACCTTCCCAGTAGCTACATGGTCTGTCTGTCTGTCTGTCTGTCTGTCTGTCTCTCTCTCTCTCTCTCTCCTCAGCATTCTCCTAGTCTGCCTATACTCCTGCCTGGCTACATCCTGCCTGTCCATTGTCCAAAACAACTTTATTCATCAAACCATAAGACAAACATATATTCACAGAATACAGAAGGACGAGCCCCATCGCTGGTCTCCATTCTTATATGCATCACCTCACAGATTCAAGAGGGCTGCAAACTCTCCTGATGCCACGCCCACCAAAGCAAGGGCCCAAACCTTTCTCCTCTTACAACTTCCATCTCCCATTCCTAGAGTTCATGTTTGTGCTCATATTAGGACAACCAGTAATGAAGAAAGTAGGGCGTTATTATTATTATTATCATTATTATTATTATTATCATTATTATTATTCACTGGGCTAGGATCATCGAGATCGAGAGACCGCTCCAAGCTACCTGGACACAATATCTGGGTTATCTGTGCAGAGAAGGTGATGCTGATGGCCGGAGCAGGAGCCATTGCTAGAATACCTGTTTAATGATTGCAAGGCTCTGGTTGAACCTCCAAAGCCTCGAAACGAGAACAAACAAGACCCCGAGTAGCTGCTTGGCTAACGATGAACAGATCACAGTGTTATCACCAGCTGGTAGATCAAAGAGATTCGACCGTGCCATTGGCATTCTGTGCACGGTCACAAGCAGGACAGAGATGGCATCTTCAGTACTACCTCCAAAAAAAGCAAGCAACAATAAAAGACTTAAGGATGAGAAGAAAATGGGCTAATTCCTTAAGATCAGAGATGAGGGCATTCCAGAAAAAGGGGGGGGGGGGGATAAAGAGAGAGAAAGGTGAAGAGAGATTATTTTTCAGATTCCTGTGGTAAGCTAAGGCAATGTGTTATTAGCACTGTGTAAGATGTAGCACAATCGACCACAGGGAGGGTCCCCGGAAGAAGTCAGGTGAGACCCGGCTGCCTGCGGGTCACAGTGAGTCAGCACAGCCAGCGAGCACCTTTGCTTGCTCTGCTATAGCTCTGTCCTTTCAGGCATAAGAACAAAAAGTTGACACCAAACACCATCAACTGCCAGGTCCAAAGCCAATTGAAGGGTTTCTGGGCAGGAAGACGCGGACCCACGGGTGCCCCAGCAGGAAGACGCGGACCCACGGGTGCCCCAGAATTTCCCCAGCAATGCTTCAGGGGTCGGAAGATCCGGTTTGCCATGGCAGCTTTGCACTTCCTGTCAGCTGTCGAGGGCTGGCTCTTCTCTTGTCCTCCATGTTTGTTCAAGACGTGCTAGCCAGGTTGGCCCACTGAGGGTTTGCAGGCAAGGCAAAGTCAGCACGCTGGCAGCGTGTGGTAGGCTGGGGGGTGGCTATATTGGCTTTCCCTGAATTCTTGTTGGGTTGGCACATCCCTGCCCGCCAGATCAAAACCAAGAAGCGGGCTGCTCCAAGGCCTCTGTGGTCCCGCCTGTGAGTGGAGGTGATGAGTGAAGACTGAAGACGCCTCTAAACATTCGGCAGTATCAGACACATCCTGTGCGGGATACAGCAGGTCAGACTTCTCCGCTGTGGCTGAGGAGCATGGCTGCCCACTGTGTCTGGTGATTAAGCAAATGTACAGACACTTCTAAAACTTCCTGGGGCCGGGATTGGAGCGATGGAGAGGTGGGGATGGCGTCATATATTTTATGAGAGGTTCAAATTGATCCAGATCCGATTGGAACCATTTCCCAAAGATGCCAAAAGGCAAGGAAGCAGCAAAAAGACAGAAACGACCTCCGGCAGCCAGCACAGGGGCACACAGTACTCATACACAGCATTTCCTTTGTCCAACTCCCCTCATTCTCTGGTTCTCATCCACAGCCGCTGCAGGAAAAGCCTTGGAGACCTTGGGTGATCACAGGCTAGGGTAGCATCTCCCTGGTTTTTGACTCTGCAGCAAATGGGAATGCCATTTACTTACATCCCCAGGCGTGTCTGCACCAGATACAGCTGTGTCTACCCAATGAGTATTTCTATGTGCAAGCTGCTGCTGCTCCCCCTCTTTCCCTCCTCCCCCTTCATCATTCTCTCTCTCTCTCCTCTCTCTCTCTCTCTCTTTGTCTCTGTCTCTCTCTATCTCTCTCTTTGTCTCTGTCTCTCTGTGTGTCTCTGTGTCTCTGTGTCTCCGTCTGTCCGTCTTTCTGTCTTTCTCTCTCTCTCTCTCTCTCTCTCTCTCTCTCTCCAGACTCCTAACTTAATAAGGAACGGCTGGATACTGTAACTTTTTGGCAGAGAGAGGGACAGAGAAAGAGAGGGAGGGGGGAGAGCGAGAGGGAGGGGAAAGGAGAGGGAGGGAGGAAAGGGGGTTTCTTTTTCAAGACCGAATTGTTTGCGCTCTTTGTCTGGCTGGTGCCACCTGACCCCCTGGGAAGGGTAGGGTTTCTCCACATCCATCACGCCTACAGAGGGCTGTGTCAAGAGCCCCGGGGCCCTCCCCCTGCCCATCTATGACTGATGATTCACTACACTGTGCTCCTCCGAGACACCCTGGCTGAGATGGAGAAGGTACATTCCTGTCTCACTGCTCAGGACACTGCAGCTTTTGTGGGCACTCCTCTCTTGTCTCTGCATCTGTAGCTCTTATCTCACGGCTGCAGAGATCTTCCCAGTGTATATAAGCAAGGGGTTGCTTTTACAAAAATGTCAGCCTGTAGCCATCATCAGCATTCGGATATGAGGGGAAAGATGTGCCTGAAATAAACTCAAGACTAACAGTTAACACGTCGGGATCCCAAAGAGCATTTTGCAGCACGGGCTTGGGGGGAAGCTGATGTTAATCTGCTAAGAGTAGAGACATTTCTCCGACCTGGCTCTGCACCCAGGAAAATACTATGGAGGACTGAACTTCTTTTGTTTTGTTGACGCTCAGTGTCTAGTGCGTTGGCAGGGCTCCAGCCTGATTTATAAACCTTTTGAAGCTCATCTGCTTATCTGTTGAAGTGAGATTTAGATAAGTCCCTCTCTCTGCAAGGAGAGATCTGACTGATCAGAACTGCAGCCTGCAAATTCCCTGCCGGACTCCAAAGCCAGGGCATCTTGCTACGGCCTAAAAGAACCTTGAAGGACTTGGGAACCCTAGAATTAATTCAGGCACTCTTTACTATCACATGTGATAAAATGCTGAAAATGGCTTCCCTCTAATGACAGCAGTAAGGGAAAAGCCTTTATACACAAACTACATACTGGAAACTGCTAACTCGGGTTGGGCCTGATACTAATGTGTACAAAGATGACATGAGGTAGCAACAGCCAGAGGGAACTTGTCCTGTCTAAAGGGACACTGACCATAGTGTGTTTCTAAATAACCTCAAAAGTACGAAATTCCCTGACATGGAGAAATGATATGTACAACATGGTAGTGCTAATTACTTGATCATTACACATTGCACACAGACAGCAGGTTATCAAACCGCACCCCACAAATATGCACCCAAAAAAAGTGCAATTAGGTATGCAGGTATAGGCCTCAGAACTCAGTACTTGGGAGACTGAGGTGGAGACTTTTGAGTTTAAGGCCAAACTAAGCTAAATAGCAAGTTCCTGGCCAACATGGTCTACTCAGTGAGTCTCTGCCTCCAAAATCAGTCAGTTAATGACCAGGGCATAAGCAAACAATCTAACTTCTGACTGTGACATCTTAAATGTCTGCAACAGACCAGGGCTTGGGAATGTCTCTGTCCACACAATCTGGGGCTTCTTTTCGAGTCAGGAGATGCCCTGGTCTTTTCTTGAGAAATAGCTGAGGCAGGCCTGCCTCCCATAGGCTTCCCCATATCCCTTTGCCAGGCAAGGAGACACGACAGCTTCCACACTACCAAGAGACTCGAGCTGTTCTAAGCCATGGAGTTTGAGGTAACTTGTTGCAGGGGATGTGGAGAACCAAAAACTGCGCTGGGAATCTACTCTGACTGATAAAACGTTTTATGGGTACTGAGTAGGCACCTGGAGGGTGTTTAATGAAAACGTAGCTTGAGAAGCCCGCTACCCCATCTCAGGACATCGCAAGGACACACACAAGCTAGGAGGACTTTGGCCCCGTGAACTTCAACCCTGTGGGCCATGCCTGTGTTTGCATATGTGATGAAGGCTGATCATCAGATGATCTTGAAATAATGAGGCTTCCCTGGATTGGGAGGTTGAATGGATGAAGCAACAGCAAGAAAATCAGATGTGCAGGCGATGTGCCTTGTAGTGATTTGTCACTTTGGGGGCTGAGGGTGGCTTCAGCCCATTGCCAAGAAGGAAATTGGAAATACAAAACCACATGAAAATGAGCTTTGCCGATGTCTTTGTTATTTCTCTTTCTCTGTGATACAATACCCTGACCGAGACCACTTTTATAAAGGACGGAGTTTAATTGGGTTTATGGTTCCAGAGGGTTAAAGTTCAAGATAGCAGAGTCAAGCATAGCAGCTAGCTCCCAGCTCCACCCACAAGGAGGAGGAGCTAACTCAACAAGTCTTTAGAAACCTCAAAGCTCATCCACTCCCAGTGGCACACCTCCTCCAACAAGGCCACACCTCCTAATCCTTCCCAAATAGTTCCACCAACTAGGGACCAAGTATTTAACCATGTGAGCCTATGGGGCCATCTCATTCACACCACAGCCAACACCCCAAATGTCGTGGGGACTGCAGTCCTCTCCAACCTCCTGATTCCAGGCAGATGCTACTGTGCCGGGCTGGGAGCTAACATGCTTGCATGTCATGGGACACTAAGCTGATGGTAATTTGTTACTGTAACAATAGATTATGAACACAAGCACCATTTGTGGGTCCTGGAAAATTCTGAGATCCACTGAGTATTCCTGGTCTCCCAGCTCTTCAATGCAGAGTCCCCGGGGACTGTCTCACTGTATGAAGCTCATCTATATTATCCCTGTTAGCTCCATGCTCTGGCGAAGTCAGCTGAAGTTCCTGAAAGTGGGGATCAAATAGCCCTTTTCATCTCTTTCTGGTATTTTAAGAGGAGTCTTTCTTTTTTTCTTTTCTGCCAAGGAGGCGTCTAAAACCCACTTCAGGAGGACTTGGTAGCAAACTTGACAAGGGAGCTGTCTTTCAAAGGTCTTCGGTGAGATCTGTGAACTGAGTGAAAACACTTAGCTCCGGTTCACCCAGGACTCTAAGATGGAAGACGTCATCTAGAGAGGCTAGCACGCAGACCCCGACTTCAGGACCGGGAAACTGAGGCAGGCATAAGTGGGTTGGGAGCAACTTGGAAGGACTTGGAGTGTTACAAAATACATCTTCCCTGGCCAGCTTGCTTTTCAGGCCCCCCAAGGATGGGGTTGCCCTGACTTAAAGATTTAGGGGATGGTGGCCTTCCTACCACAGGACCACCACTGAGGCTAACCTCCAACAAACACACTATTGCCAGTGTTCCTGCCACTAATTCTCCCTCTTCCAAAGAGTTCTGGAGTCCAGAGAACAGGCAAGTCAGTCTGGGTGTAGCTCATGATGCTTTACTGGATTCCACAATCCAGGTTCAAAGCTTCAAAAACCAAGATCCCCCAGCACACCACACCTCACCCCACACACACGCAAGAGCCCCCACCCCATACACACAACAACAGCCCCCACCCCACTCCACCCCATACACACGGTTGGTTTCGCCCGGAGAATTTGCTCACAGATCTCAGTCAGCCCTAGCAACCCCTTGTGGTTGTCTCTCAGAAACACAGACCATCCCCAGCTCAAACTTTTTAGCTCACCAATCCCCCATAGTAGCTTCTCCAGCCAAGGTTCCCCTGTAAACCTATTTTAAAGTCTTTTCACAGAGAAAAAAATATTTGGATCTCTGCCTATTTTGCGAAGACTTAGCATCACATTACATAGTCGGAGCTTCTGTTTTTTTAATATTATGTGTCTGTGCTATTTAAACACACATGGAAAGTAGGACCTCTTCCCTAACAAACTTAAGCTGGCTGGCGCCAGCTCTGCAATGGGAACTGTGACCGTTGTGTGAGCTGTTGTCCCCACAAACCGTAGGACACGGTGATGTGGGTGTGCAGGATGGAGCCAGAGTGGAGCTTAAAATATGGGCCTTCTCTTTGCCTTTCTGGAAAGTGGGGGATTAGAGCTCTGTTCAAATGTCACAGCCTGCATCTCACAGTGGACCACGGAACTGTCCTTTGGACACAGAAATGTTATTCTCCTTATATTTGTGAAAGATCTCTTTTTCTTTTTTCCTTTCTGTAATCATGCCCTAAGTTTTATATTAGTGCCCGTTTCATTGCATTCCGTTAGTTTGGGGCTTCTGTTGCTGCGACAAAAACAGCATGACCAAAAAGCAAGTTGGGGAGGAAGGGGTGTACACTTCCAGATCACAGCCCATCACTGGAGGAAGTCAGAACAGGAGCTCCAGGAGGGCTGGAACCTGGAGACAGGTGTTGATGCAGAGGCTGTAGCTGCACTTTCCTATCAGGGAACACCAAATGATGACGCAGAGATTTATTATTAATTATGAAAGCTTGGCCTTTAGCTTAGACTTATTCCCAACAGCTTTGTATAACTCAAATTAACCTGCTTCTATTAATCTATGCTCTGCCATGTATCTTTTAACTTTCCTTAGTATGGCACATACAACTTGTTCAATGTCTGTTGGTGTCTCCCTGCCCCTCTTTTCCCAGAGTTCTGTCTCTTCCCGGAAATCATGCCTATTCTCTCCTGTCTAGCTATTGGCTATTCAGTATTTTATTACACCAATCACATCAACGTATCTTCACACAGTGCACAAATATCCCACAACAAGAGGCTATGGAGGAGAGTTGTTTACTGGCTTTCTTCTCCTGGCTTGTTCAGTCTGTTTTCTTATAGAACCCAGAACCAGCAGCCCAGGGAGGGCACCACCCACCTTCGTTGATCACTAAATGAGAAAATGACTTACAGCTGGATCTCATGGGAGCATTTCGTCAACTGAGGCTCCTTTCTCTCTTATGACTCTAGCTGTGTCAAGTTGACACACAGAACCAGCCAGTATGGACACCAAAACCAAGGCAACTCTTATCAAAGAAAACATTTAATTTGGGGCTCGTTTATAGTCTCGGAAGTTTAGTCCATTATCATCATGACAGGGAGTGTAGCAGAACTCATGGTACCAGAGCAGTAGCTGAGAGCTATATCCTGACCTCAAAGCCCATCCCAGTGACACACTTCCTCAAACGAGGCCACATCTCTAGTCCTTCTAACCCTTCTCAAATAGGGCCATTTCTTGACGACTAAGTACTCGAATGTATGAGCCTACAGAGGTCATTCCTACTGACACAACCACAGATTCAAACAGCGTTCTTAACCCACTATCTAGGCTTTATAACGCTACTTATTTCAAGGGGTCAAGAAAGAGCTGCTCAGAACGATTTCAACGAATATCAGTTGATTAATTGAGATTGTATAGGGACTAGAAAGATGACTCAGCAGTTAGGAGCACCAGCTGCTCTTCCAGAGGACCCTGGTTCGATTCCCAGCACCTAAGGTGATGGCTCACAACCACCTGTAACTCCAGTCTCAGGGGATCCAATGCCTCCTGCTGGCCTCCTCAGGCACTAGGTGCAAAAGTGTTTCACAGACACAAGACTCATATGCATAAAATAAACATTGTAAAAGAATCTCTTTTATCTTCTACACACGTGAATTGTTTCCCAGTGACACGGCCAAAGTCTGCCACTCCTGGAAATCACAAGTTGTCCACCTCTCTCTCTTTTTGTGTGTGCGTGCGTGTGTGCGTGCGTGCGTGCGTGTGTGTGTGTGTGTGTGTGTGTGTGTGTGTGTGTGTGTGTACAGTGTGCATGTATCAAATCCCCTGCACATTTATGTGCCTGCTATGGTACACATGTGGAAGTCAGAGGACCATCTTGTGTGTCAACCGTCATTTTTACCTTATTACTTTGAGACTAGGTCTCTGTTGATCTTCTACAGCACACACCAGTCTAACTGCTCCACATCTTCCCCCTAGCCTGTTCCTCAGTATTAACTCTTTAGAACTATTTTCAATCCACAGCTGGTTGGCTCTGAACCTGCAAATGTGGAGAGCTGGCTGTTTGGGTAAAGGAATTAATCCTGTGACTGCAATAAAAGATCCAATCAGTTGCAACATGTTTAAAAGAAAAGAAGAACGGATTCACAAGGCGCCACTGGAGGACAGAGTGTGTGTCATTTATGGGGAGAGCTGCATTATGTGTAGAACTGTAAACTGTTATTAAATGACAATGGGTTGGAGCCGGGTGCTCTGAACCTGTTGGGCGTGCCACCAATAGGGCCTGCATTTTGCTTCAGAGAATGGTTTTCTCGTTTCTTCCAGAAGACAGGCGGAGCTGTTGTGGGAATTCATTCCACCAATAAATTTGGGGTACTGGACTTAGGACACGGCTTCTTATAAGGAAAAAAGGATTCTCTCTCTCTCTCTCTCTCTCTCTCTCTCTCTCTCTCTCTCTCTCTCTCTCTCTCTCTCTCTCTCTCTCTCTCTCTCTCTCGGTCAGAGATGGGATTGCTGCTTCCATTGATGGCAGGGCAGAACAGAAGACCATGGTGTCTCTGTACCTTGTTATTCACAAGCATTTCCTAATAAATCTTTGATATCCTTTCATTCGGGCTCTTTAGGGGTCACATGCTTTTGCCAATACGACCCCTTCCCCTTTGGATAAGTAAGCTGATCCTGGGTTGCTGTTAAAGAAAGGCTTGAAGTTGCTAGAGCATCTTACAGCACTACAGTCTGGCCACTCCCAGATCCTGGTTCTGCAGGAAATTAACTGCAGCTCCTTGGTGAAGCAGACAAGAGGCCCCTGCTCCCATCCTGCCTTGCTGTAGAGCCTCTTCCCAGAACCCACCATTCTCCCTTCCCTGAGCTGCAGAGACACTGTCCCACCCTCACGCCACCCCAAGGCTCTTCTCAGCTACTCTGCAGCTACTCCAAGCACCCTATAACTCTACCTTATGTGAGTATTCCCAGCCTGCCTGGGTTCTGCACCATCTCAGGGCACAGTCAGGACATCAAAATCCCTGCCCTGCCTGTTGACTTTATCCAGATGGTAATCTTTCTGAGGAGGATACAAGCTTCTCAGCCTATTATTCCTACAGCTTTATTAAATAGCATTGTGGGGGTGGGGGCTGATGAGTGACTCTCATTTGAAGCTGTCCCGAGTTCTACAAACCCAGGTTTAGACAGCAGAAGTGGGGGATATATGGCAGAATGAGGAAGAGGATTTATTTGTTTACTTGTTTGATTTTTTTGAGGCAGAGTCTCATGTATCCCAGGCTGGCCTCAAACTTGCTAAGTAGTCCTGGGTAATCCTGAATTCTCCTCATCCTCTAATAGAGCTTTGAGCACATGCTAAGCAAGCGCTCTGTCACCTGAGACAAGTCCCCAGACCTCTGGCTGAAGGAATTCTCAGCCCCGACAGAGTTTTGCATACCCAGGCCTTAGAGACCTCAACTAGAAAGATTTAAGACTTCAGATGATGTCACCAACATCTTGAAACAGTTTCTCCCCGTCTGGAATTCAGTTTCCGTTACCCTACCATGGAATCCATCCTCCCTTTGGCTTTTCCATCATGGTCTTAGCAATGTGAACTATTGTAAAACATCAGAGCCCTCAACCTCCATCTCCATCATTTTCTCACCAATTCTGCTGGAAGGAATGGCCACAAGAAATGTGACTCCACCCCACAGTGAACACAGGTTATCAAGACAGGCGCTTGATAAACACAAGTCTGTAGGAAGGAGGGGCTACCCAGCCCCACAGTGTTGTAGGAGGAGTCAGTGTGATGTGGATATGACCGTCCCACTCCATCTGTGCCCGTGGAGAGACAGCACAATGGCGAAACCATTCACCCTATGTGAGAGAAGAGAGTGAGGGCTGGGCCTCAGGATCCCCCCAAAGGTACCCTGTCAGGGCTGGACTCCTCACTTTACCCATCTCGAGGAGCTTCCCACTGTCTTCCAACAGTGTCACTGTTTATGGTCCAGGCTTTTAGCACAGGGACCTCAGGGTGCACCTTAACCACAGCAAGCACAAAAACAATACTTTTCTTTTGCTTACAGATTGTACAGGGTGTGGCTGTTTATTGCCAAAATTGTGTTTGAGTGTAAGGTATCACTACACAGGTGTAAAATCCTGAAGCATATGCCTTTGTAAAATGGAGAAAGATTAAAAGAAGAATGTGGTCCTAAGATGAGAAGGTTGTCATTCTGTTATTAGTGTGAACAGTTTTCCACCTGTGCCTGTAGGTCTCACACCTGTGGATTCAGCCACTGTTATTTGGAAAGTATTTCAACATAAAATCCCATCTGCACTGAAAAGTACAAACAAGCTTTTGTGAATATTTCAAGGGTGATTCATTGCACAACCACTTACATGACTGGGAAACCAAAATAATCCAGAAGTACTCACAGTGTTCAGGAGTGTGTGTGCAGGTCGTGTACAGCTTCTTTTCCCACTTTATCGTCTAAGAACTGCAGCATGCTTGAATTTTTAGCACTCTGGAGGGTTTTGGACATTAAATTCTGGATCCAACAGTATAGTATGACTGCCTTCAAGTGGTCTTGACCACACAAAACAGTGTGTGGATTCATCTCATGAATCCAACCAATAAATTGCATTGCAGAGAATTTCTTTTGGTCTAGTTTCTTACTTCAACTATCAGGAAGAAAACAGTAACTTCAGGGCATGCCATAGCCAATCCAAAAGAGAATCTGCCCTCCCAGGAAAACCAAAGCATTTGACAAATTGCAAGATACCTGAAGAGTCTGAATGAAGGATCACAGCGGGGAATACATGTGGTAACATTGTTATGGAGGAGATGTACCATTCATTCGCTAAGGATCTGTAGGGGGATGAGAGAATACACAGTGTAACACTGTTATGGAGGAGATGTCCTAGACATCCTCTATAAATCTGTAGGGGGATGAGATAATACGCATTGTAACACTGTTAAGGAGGAGACTCCAGCTACGACTCTATAGGGGGATGAGGGAATACACAGTGTAACATTGTTACGGAGGAGATGTCTGCTAGGAATCTGTAGGGGAATGAAATACCGTCTCTTTTTGTCCAAATGGGGTGCACTTTCACGACTTCCCACAAAACAGCTGCAACAACACCCGCAGCCAGGCATCTGGATTTCTTAACGGTGACTGGAGGATTGTGGCTAATGAAACATAGTGAAATAATGCTTGCCATGTTGTAAAAAGTACCCTCCGCCATTTATTAGGATTTTTAAAGACAGAAGGGAAAGGTACTCTGAGCACAGTGCTCGAGCTTGATTAGAAGAAAATGCTAAAAGGAACAAATGAAGGATGTGAAGGGATGGCCAGAGCAGATCCTGACGCAGGTCCTGACGCCTGCCACATTTGGGCTCACTAAAGGTCAAGGGACCGGTTGTGACGGGCCCGGGCATAAGCATTTGATCAGTTGACATCATTAACTTGCATGTTCTTTTTAAAATGCTGTTTTTTCCTATGGACAGTAAGCATTGTTCTAGGGGCTTCATGTAGGGGATCAGGAGGATGGAGAAACAGAAAGACATCTCCTAAAGATGTTTTTCGTTTTTTACGTTTCACAAAAACGGGACTGTCAAAATGAAAGCAGCAGTCTTTCCATGAGAACTTGGGTCAAACAAACCATGAATTGTGTCACCTCAAGACTGAAAAGCTGGCTGCTTTAAGAAGAGTAGACATTTCATCATCCTTGCACATGTAATAGAAAGAACTGAACTTCAAAATCTACAAATCTTTCCAAGATAAACACAGAGGACTGGGGAAAAACCTGACAAGTTATTTTTGACCCAGGAAAGCCAACCTTGAGGTAACACAGTAAATACAAATTACCATTGACAAGAGAAGACATGATTTATTCTCTCAGTGAGTCTTTTTATATGCGTGGGCAATATGGAACTGTCAGCAGGGGAAGACATTTAGATGCAAATTGAAGGCCTAAAGGACTACTGAGGTGTCACCAGAACTTGTGAAACTCCATGAAGCGTTTTAATTTCTCAGCTGAAGCAGAGGGATGAAACTGTGAAATAGATTCAAGTGAAGGAGAGTTTATAGCTTGCAGATGGACAGGATGAAGGGACAGTCGCCCATCTCTTCAAGCCTCTCCTTCAGTTCTTTCTCTGGGTTGCTCTCTCCTCACTGGAGTACAGACACAGGAGTCTGCCTGTGTCTCCTGCATCAGCTCCCGTACTCCCCGGTCTCTCCTCCCTTCCATGTGGACATTGGCTCATGTTGTTGACAGTCTCTAATTGCTGGAATTTGCCTGGCTAGGAGCAATGCTTTCTCTGTTGCATCTATGGACCAGGAAAGACTGGGATGAGATGTTGGCTTGCGACCTGACTGCACACATGCTTGATGCAAGGATGGTCAGATTTCCTTCTATGTAAGAAGTACCTTAAGGTAATTATATCCTCAGAAAACATATTTATGCTCTAAATCTGTCAACCTTCACTCTCTGCCCTGCACGCTCTCCAACCTTTTCCATGGCCCAAAGCTCTGTGAACCTTTTGGGAAACCTAATCCTCCCTTTGGATTTTTTTCAGTCTGCTCTTCTCTGCCCACCACCAGCTCCTCACATTTAGGAAGCTTTCTGGGTATGAGGAAGAGGTCAGACACCGCAGACAAGTACATGCTGCCCCTTGACCTTTAGGGCTAGTGCAATGAGACACGGGCATGGGGAAGATCTAACAAGCATACCAGCGTGGCTCACAAGCATGACCCTGAAGTCCCAGAGTCTCATCTAAACTTGGAGGATTGGGAATCATTCCCCAGCGCCTCTCTCAGAGTCATACTTGGCCGTTGTAGGCAAAGGACAGTCAGTGCCTTCCTGAATCTCCAACCTTCTCCTTCTCTCTCTCCCTGTCACCTCCTGGGAATGATCATATCGGTTAGAACACTGTGAGTTACACAGATATACAGCAGACTTGCTGAGTGTCCAAATTCACACCCAAAGGTCATCATCGTCTCTTTCTGGAGTAAGGAGGATACATGACCATTGAGATTATTTTGTCGATAAAGAACCAATAGCCACCAATCATGTGATCACATGGTACATGTGTGGTCATATACATAGTCAATAATATTTTATACTTATTAACGCAATGGTATATGTGTACTGAGGGATATGTGTTTAAAACATGAAAATTTACCTAAGCCAAAGAGAACATTGATGATCTGGTCTGCAGACCAAGCAAGGCTCTGAAAGCCAGTAGCAGAACTGCAAGGACTTCTGGGAACTTCTGTGTTTTCAAGTATTGAAGTGGTCTTAGCTTTAGAATCATCTGTAACTGGGCAGCTGCTACCTTAAGTTCTGTGAGTCCTGTATTTTCTAGGGAGGTGAGTATATGAGTATGGGCATGTATATGTGAGTGTATGTGTCTGTGAGTGTGTGTGTATGTGTGTGTGACTGTGTGTTACATGTGTGTGATGTGCATATATGTATATGTGAGTGTGTGTTTCTAAGAGTGTGTGTATGAGAGAGTGTGCATGTATATGTGGTATACATGTATGTGTGTGTGAGTGTGTGTGTGTGAGAGAGTGTGTATGTGGTATACATGTGTGTCTGTGAGAGTGTGTGTGTGTGAGACTGTGTGCTACATGTGTGTTGGTATGTGTGTGTTTATCTGTGAGACAGATTACGTGTAAGTCTGTGTGTGTGAGAGTGAGGGGGGTATGTGTGTGTGAGTGTGTGTGTCTGTGACAGAGTGTGTGTGAAAGAAAGTGTGTTATATGTGTGCGTGAGGTGTGCGAGGTATGCATGTGTGTGTGTCTGTGTGGTGTGTGCACATGTCACAATGTGTGTGCATCTATGTCTGTGTGTTACATGTATATGAGTATATGTGTGTTTATCTGTGAGAGAGAGAGAGAGTGTGTGAGAGAGAGAAAGAGAGAGAGATTGTGTGTGAGTATCTGTTTGAGAGCATGTGTATTTCAGATTTACTCACACGCACCATGTCAGAGAAATTATTTTTCTAAGAAGAAATCAATTAGAAAAATCCATGGGTTGGAACCAATCTTTAATTGTGCTGCAAACATTAGGTAACTAGAAATAAAGATTTATGGACTTCATTCAGAAGCAGGTATTGACTTTAGAGCTCAAATTATTAACAACTTGAATGTGAGATGACCAAGTAGTTTTAATATTAAACTGCTCAGCAAATCTTAAAAGCAAACTTTTGTTTTTAGGGTAAGAACAGTGCTGCTTAGTTATCATTTGAATTGTTTTAGGACTCTGTGAACATTCCAGGAACTCGTTAGTAACTCTCCATTCCTGATAAAAATCTAGGTAGTCATTATTTAGTATTTGACTATTGGGGCAGCATGGGAATCATGAATAAATCCCAACAGCCCAGCAGGTGTGACGCATCAGGACAAAGGGGCCTCTGCCAAGACCCAACATTTACAGCTTTAAACTCCTTAGCCAACTCCTTACCTTAACACTGAGCACACCTTGTGTTCTCAGAATGCTATTTACTGGTATTCTCTGCTCTAAGGTCAGAAACTCCCTTAAAGAGGGAGAGGAGGGGGAGAAGGGCCTTTTGTGACTGTTTTAAACTTTAGTTTATCACCAGGTTTGGTGTTTCAATGCTGCTGAGTGAGAGATGCCTGAAATATAATTTCCAAGCCTGCTAAGGCATCCAATTTTGCCCGTTCTTTGAAACAAATTAATGTTTCAAAGAACAAATTAATGTAAAGGTAGCACTTAGTAAGGAACCAGATAGACTATATGTTTGACATTCTTTAATTGATATCACAAGGGAGCTAACTGGGTAATAGCATGGTCAATGATGGCCAACTAGCCTATAATATTGGTGGGGTTTCAAGAGAGATAAAGGTAAAAATGGACGCTACACGTAAATTTTAAAAATACAAGTGCACACTAAGGTCATGGGTAAATTAAGCTTGCCACTGATATAAGAGGGGAGGCAAAAATAAACTGAAGATTTGGCTGTTCTCTTTTATGGCACTAATGCCAGGAGAGAAGGACTTTTCTGCTGGGGCAGTGAGAGAAACAGGGGAAACAGAAAATGGAAACAAGCTGGAAGTGTGGAGAAGCAGGAAGTAAGAAAAGGCAGGAAGTAGAAACAGGGTATGGAGAAACAGGAAGTGAGAGAGGCAGGACGTAGAAACAGAGGATGTGGAGAAACAGGAAGTGAAGAAGGTGGGAAGTAGAAACAGAGGGTGCAGAAAAACAGGAAATGGGGGAGGCAGGAAGTAGAAACAGTGGGTGTGGTGAAACAGGAAGTGAGGAAGGTGGGAAGTAGAAACAGTGGGTGTGGTGAAACAGGAAGTAGAAACAGAGGGTGTAGAAAAACAGGAAGTGAGGAAGATGGGAAGTGGAAACAGGGAGTGGAGAAACAGGAAGTGAGGAAAGGCAGGAAGTGGAAACAGGGGTCTGGAGAAGCAGGTTTAACTCAGGCAACAGCATCTGAAATGGCTGCGGCCTCACCCACCCACGCCTGACTCCTGTCCTCTCTCTCACCCCTGCTCTTCCCTTCCTCTCCCCCCCCCCCATGCTGAGTGGAGACGACTGTGTTCTCTGGGGGCTGCTACAGGTATCCAGCGAACAAAGTCAACAAGCAGCCGCTGTCTCCAGCTCTGAGCCTAACAGGAAGAGGAAGCTGTGGCAGCATCAGGGAAGTGTGGTGAAGAGTGTTGTTCAGGAGCTGCAGCTCACCTGGGAGGTCAGCCAATGACCCCAACCAAGTAAGGCTCTCTACCTAATGGCACTCCTTGAAATACTGTGGTTAATAATATATACAAGGGCTTGCACTGGTGGGTGTTCACATGACACCGGCGCCACAGCCTGCCACGATGATCCTAACCACTGGCTCCCCTTGGTCCTGCAAAGGAAATACCAGTTGTACTGGGAAAACACAAAATGCCTTCCCACTGGTGACTTCCCCCACATCTGCCTTTTCCCTGGTCGTCGTCTGCCCATGGATCTCTCCGACTGGCCAACTACTAATACCCCAAAAAGGTGTGGCACTGGAGAGTGGGGGCCACGCCAAGCTGACTTCACCGTGATGGTATCAGAGCTGGGATTGCGTTACCAGTTCCAACATGCTGACATGAAGGCCAGCCCACTCCTCCAACTCTCTCTATCTGCTGGATGAAATAATTGGCCAACATTAAGTCAGGGGAGAAAGACCAAGGTGCCTCGTAGACTAGGCTCCCCATGCCGGTCGCTCCAGGTAAGCTGAGCAGAGATGTAGGAGGCAGACAACTCCGACTCCATATCCCAGCTCTTCGTTTACCAGCTAGAAGGCTTTTCATCTGTGAAATGGGAAAAATGGGGTGACGATTAGGGACACGTACACATGGAGGTCCATCAGGCTTCCTAAGTGTGGGTGGGTACTCATTAAAGATTAATTGTTGATAAGAGAGAGCACCTATAATGAGTGCTTGTGACAAAACTGGGTTCCATTCCTTTTTTTTTAAACAATTGACACAATTGAACTTCCCCAAACTCCTATTTTTTCCTTTTATTGAAAATGTATTTTCCCCCCCACATAATGTATCTAGACTGCAGTCTCCCCTCCCTCAACTCCTCCCAGTTTCCCCCTCCACCTCCTCTCCCATTCAGATCCACTCCCTTTCTGTTTCTCGTTTTAAAACAAGCAGGCTTTTAGGGGAAAATAATCAAACAGGAAAGAACAAAAATGAATGCACCAGAACTGGACAGAACAAACCAACAGAAGGCAAGGAGCCCAAGAGGAGGCACAAGAATCAGAGACACCCCCTCATTTGCATAATCAAGAATCCATGGCGACACTAAACTAGAAGGCATAATATATATACACAGTGGACCTGGTGCAGACCTGTGCAGGCTCTATCGATGCTGCCTCAGAGGACCTGGTGCAGACCCTTGAGGTCTCTATGGATGCTGCCTCAGAAGACCTGGTGCAGACCTGCATGGGCTCAGACCTGCATGGGCTCTGTGCACGCTGCCTCAGTCTCTGTGAGCTCAAGAGAGATTTCACCATGTTGATTTAGCAGCCATCATTTCCCTTGTGTCCTCCATCCCCTCTGACTCTTACACTATTTCTGCCTACTCTTCTGTGGGGATCCCTGAGCTCTGGGTGGGGTGGTTGACAGAGACAGCCTTTTTAGGGCTGAGTAACACAAGCTCCCCTCACTCTTCATGATAGCCCTGATCCAGAAGTCAGCAGACCCTGGAACTTTCCAAGCAGGGGAACTAGTAGTCACTAGTAAGGCAGGCCTGCTCCCCCACCCCGCCCCCCGCCAGTTTTCACTAGCACGGGGAAAGGCTAACTGTGGGTAACGATCATTCCGATCATGTGAGTGTGCTGTGTCCAATCTGATAGTGACATCAGAGCCTCCGTGGTCCACGTTGCACTAATCTAGACACTACGAATCACAGTGAAGTCAGCATTTGCAAACATGGCACTGTGTAGTTCTTAGAACCAAGCATTTCCCTACCCCCATCCTTTTTGCTGAGTTTCTCTGCCCTTGTCCAAAGTTCTCTTCTTCCATTCTTCTGCCTCGTGCACTCCAGCACCTCCCCAAGACATTAAACATGCTGGACTTCGTCGGGGCAAAGCTTCCAAGAAGCCATCTTTAAAACCGAGACGCACGTCTAAATAATTATTTAAGGATCTTGCTATTTCCATTTTTTTTTTGAGAAATTTGTGCACGAGATGAGTCCAAAAATCCAGGCAACTGCTTTTCTTTGAGCAGATATGTTGACATATCCAGAAAATAATTTCCAAAACACGAGATGTTTGAGGTTGTGTTCTCCTATCTAGACAATGCGTGTGGTTTGAAAAACACATTCGCCAAGTGAGTTTTCCCAGACGGCCTTGCCAGGTGATTGGAAATAAGAAACAGGTTCCTTAAAATCCCCACCTCCAATGCCCATCTCCCTCCAGCTGAAGGGCTTCGGTACATTCCAAATGTACAATCTTTTTTCTTACTTTAACGCCCTGTGTGGCCTTGCTCAGTTTAGATTTGAACCCGGTTCAAAAAAAATCCCAAGTGGAGAAAAGGATTGTGCAAGAGTCGCGTGTTTATATTGCACTGTACGTCCTTGACAATCTGGCTATGTGATCCATAAACACGAACCTTAAATTTTATGAGATTACCAATCAACTTTTCAGCAAATATTACAGACTGCAGGTCAAAAACGGAGAAAACACTAGATAAACCAATATAAGCCCCAACAGAGTTTATATAAGACAGTGAACACAAGTGCATTTATCAAGTCAGTAAAGCAAACGTTTATGGAGTGTCTGCTTGGGACATCATCCCGTTGCTAGGCTATCCGAGGATACACACATGAGAAGGACCTGCCTCTGGGCTCGGGGCAGAAAAGCCAGTGCACACTCCACGTTTTCATAAAAACATGGGGTGCGTCTGATTTCAGGGTCTCATGAAAAGGCTGTGCAAAAGAAAAAAAGGGGGGGAGTAGGGGGAGAGGGGAAGGTAAAAAGACCCTGGAGAATATAATACAGGCAATAAGCTGATTGGTTCAGTTTCAAATCAGACAGCCTTGGCCATCCTATTTCTAAGCCCCTTTAGAAGACGGGTGACCTACAAAGCTGATCCCTTGACATGGGGACAGCTCTGAGACCAGATGAGACATGATAAACCTTGTTGGCTACGGAGCCCTCATAACTTTTTTTTACACGCCATCGTTTCATATGACACGGACAGAGATTTATATTACAGTTTGGTTACGCAGTCCAAAGGGACTTACAAGGTTGACAGATGCCTGGTAACCCTGCTCAAACAGAAAACAGAGGAACATCTTCAGCTGATCTGTGAGCACTGCACATTCCAGCCTTGTGTCAATGCAGATACGTATGTTACCTTGAAAAGTTTGCGTGTTTTCAGAACAAAAAAGGGCCAGACACCAATGAGGACAAGCAGTCCGGGTGATCCAGCCTCTCGGGATGCCTCTGTTGCAGTTTCCTCAAAATTCTGCATCCAGAACAACTTCAAAGCTGCCAGCTGAGATAGTCCAGCCTCATAGACTACTCCGGACAGGACTTCAGACAAGCCCTGCGTTTTCCCATTACACGGAGACTGGACAACAGCTAACTCTCCCAGGCCTTGACTATTGTCCCAACTTTCTCAGGGTCCCCTAAAGATGATGTCACCCCCAGACAACAGGAAGCAGTCTAGAGAACATGACAACCACATTCCCAAGAGGTGGGTTGGATGGTTTTGGTCATTCAATGGATTATGGATGTTTATCATCGTGTAGGGGGTTGGTTGCAAGTTGTTGTTGGCTATGGTCAAGGAGAAAGCTGACTAAAGGAGATTAGACTCATGGATCTCTTTCTGAAGGGAAAAGGGGGTATATAGTACAGAAATGATGGGATAAAGAGGCGGATCATTGAGTCTACTTTTGAACTAAAAAGCAACTACTCATCTCAAATATTTTACATTGGTATGGATTTTTTATATATTGATGCAAATGTAAGGTTAATTTTTGTGTAGATGCAAGTTTCTGTCCCACCAGGTCCTGCAACTGTTCAGTCCCAAATACACATACAGAGGCTTATATTAATTATAAACTGTTTGGCTCCCTGCTCAGGCTTATTGCTGACAAGCACAACTTAAATTAACCCATAATTCTTATCTATGTTTAGCCACGTGGCTTGGTACCTTTCCTCAGTAAGGCATTCTCCTCTTGCTTCCTCTGAATCTGACTGGCAACTCATCTTCCTCTTCCTCTTCAACTCTGACTTCCTCTTCCCTGAATTCTCCTAGTCTGGTAACCCTGCCTATACTTCCTGCCTGGCTACTGGCCAATCAAAGTTTTATGAAACCAATATGAGTGACAAATCTTTACAGTGTCCAAGGGCATTACCCCACGTCATTTTTGTTATACCATATATATGTTTCTGATCTTGTTTAAGGTATTGTATCTATGCAGCTCATTTAACAATGCAATGTAAATTTCTAGTCCTTGAAAGGGATTATTATAAACTATTTAAGATAATTAAGAAATGCAGGCTACGTGACATCTATAACAAACTCATAGTAATATTAGGTATGTTTTCAAGGTCAAACAGATATGTATTTTAAATAGATATATGGTCTTCAAACACATCAGAGACATACAGAATATGGCATTTAGGATGTTTTAATAACCTAAGGCTTTTCATGATGACGAGACATGTCTGCTCCTGACAGCACCAATTTACTTCAAAAAGGGATGACGGACACTTTTCTGTGGCTGATGGCAGCGTTGTCTCCATCACTTTTCTAGCAGCCAATGCTCTTACAACACTGGAGTCTTGTCACCTGCTTTCCCTGAGACTTCCACAAGCACCTGAGGTATCTTTTTTTTTTTTTTTTTTTGGTTTTTTGAGACAGGGTTTCTCTCTATTGTTTTGGAGGCTGTCCTGGAACTCTCTCTGTAGACCAGGCTGGCCTCGAACTCACAGAGATCTGCCTTCCTCTGCCTCCCAAGTGCTGGGATTAAAGGTTCTCAATAATCAGGTTTATCTCACTGCCTTTCTGATCGGGTCACTGACCACCAGACCCTTTCTCTCTACGCAGAGATGGCTTCTCTCACGTAGCTTTTCGGGGTAAGGAAACAAGACTGACCACTCCCTTCAGTTCCAGGTGTTTCCTTGTGTTTGCAGTGAGTGTCTTTGTCTGATTTCCATGTCTATGTATTTACATGGTTGTTTTGTAAAAACCCCAACCTTGTCTCAATGGCTCTTCTAATTCCCCATCCCTAAAACCTGCTCAGATTTGGGTCCCAAGAGTCAGAACTTAACATAGACTCCCATAAGGCACTGGCCAATGGGCAGGGGGGGCAGGGGCAGGAGGCAGGGGGGAGGGGCAGGAGGCAGGGGGCAGGGGGCAGGGTGGAGGGGCAGGCAGAGGGGCTGTGCCTCACCTGGGGCTGAGTAGCAGAAGTGGCCTGTGGACATGCTTTTGTGAATAGCAATTCCATAATGGCATCCACAAATCTCAAACCCAATTAGGCGTGTTGGGTTGTTTCAGAGCCATCCTTTTAGATAGAGTAAAAAGTCATTTCATTTAGAAATGTCTTTGTAGAACCAACTCCATGTCACTTTGTTACTTTCCCTGGGAAGGCACGGACAAATGTCATTTGGGTCACCAGCCACAGACCAAAGTAACAATCTCACCTCAGCCTAGCCTGGGTTCATTTCCAGGAATATGGGCAAGGGACTTTTTACTGAAGTATGGGTGCCCCACCCTACCCCCAAAAAAAGACTGCATCACTGAAAAGTCCCACACAAGAATGAACCGTGGTTTCAGGTGCCAATGTGATCCATTATAAGGTAGAGGAGGGGCTGGCTCACACTCTCTTGGATTTCAGAGAGCATTGGAAGGACAGAGACCTCATTTTCTGGAGCAGGAAGACCAAGGGGGTTATTTACTCTTATCTGTGTAAGTACTTCCCTAATAAATATCTATGTATGCTTTATCTTACGTCTGGTGGACTCATTTAAACACCGCCTCCACTGATTTTCAACCTCTGAGGTGCAAGACAGCCACTGTTGGAGAATCCAGTCGGCATCCTGTAAGATAATCTAGTAAACCCCCTTTTTAATGTGTGTTCCTTCTGTCAGTTCGTTTCCTTTAGAGAACCCTGACCAGCAAGCACCCTCTCATCTCTTCTACTGGAGAGTGTTAATCTCCGGTCACCACTACCTAACTTCAGTCGATCACCGTGACCGTGGAGCCCAGGTTACCTCTGCTCCATGTTGGCGGCCGGGATGAACATGTTAGGCTCAGAGGACAAAGTCAGACAGCAACACACGTTCACAGAAGAGGTGGGCGCTAGCAGGGAGAGAGGTATGAAAAGAGGCCTGCAACTCATCCATCGGCCCTGTTTTCTCCCAGGTCACAGCAGCACTCTTAGAGTCCAGGGGCTGAAGCAGAGACGGTCTTATGAGAGAGGAAGCCAAGCAGGAGACAGTGCCTCTTGTCCATCTCCAGCAGGTGGCTGTGTGTTGGTTGCCTGCCTCCTACCCTGGGCCTGCACAGGGTCCTCCTCAGCTGTCTCCCCTCCTGGAATGAGGGGCATCCGACTGGTTGCGGAGACACCAACCCCCAGGCAAGCCCTGGGTCAGATGCCACTCCCGTGGCTAGGAAAGAACACGGCTGGGCTCTTTAAGTGAACGTCTGCATCAGAACGTCCACGGGATTTTCTGGATGGAGGGAGAACTTGGAGACATTTCCCTTTGTGGATCATGTCACCACTGGCAGCAAAGAAGAAAGTGACTGCTTCCTTGACAAACACTGTCTGAAATAGCCCTTGCGCACGCTAGTTAGCAAGAAGTACTGAAGCAAGGGCTGAACACGCTTAAAAAATACATGTGTACACATATACAATATATACTATTTATATATATATATATGAAAGTAAACCTTGCACTCAGTAGTTATTGAGAAGTACTGAAGCAAGGACCAAATGAGAGAGAGAGAGAGACAGAGACAGAGAGAGACAGAGAGACAGACGGAGAGAGAGAGAGAGAGAGAGAGAGAGAGAGAGAGAGAGAGAGAGAGAGAGAGAGAGAGAGAGAGAGAGAGAAAGAGGTTGGGAATAAGAAGGAAAGTTGGACACAGCATGACAAAAAGGGAATTCTGTCCATGGGAAACACTTTCCCTGTGTTCACACGCCCACAAGGGTCTCACCTCAGCAGAGGAAGAACACTTTCTGTTTTTAGAGAAACAATAACGTGAATGCGAAAAGTAAATACAAGGGAAATCCCGGCTGGATGGGAGCCAGTTTCTCAGCTCCACACATGTAGGGCAGACACAGGACCAGGTGAGTGGCTGTCCTCTGTCTGCAGCTCTGGGCTCCGTGGGAAACCGGCTGCTGGGGATATTTACATTACAAGACCCGTGGCTGGCTGGGGCTGTGCTCGGCACTTGGATATGCGGTTAAATAATCTGTGGTTTGGCTGCTGGTTTCTTTAGTGTGGTTAAATAATTGGTGTTGTCTCGGTTGCTGGCTACTTTAAAAATGTCTGTGTGCACTTGTTTCTCCCTCACTCACTTTTTCCTTCTCCTTGAGCAATTCTGAGGAGTCCCGGGCAGGAGCTGGCTACACGGTCTTAAAGAGGTGCCCTAACCCTGTTGTCACGCACCCTTCCCTGCATGCTTTGCAGGGAGCCGGGGATCTCAGGAAACTTCTTGCTCAGGCCTACAAAGTCCTCAGAAGGAATTCAGTTCACTTCTGCATGGTGGGAGACAATGCTGTGGGCACCAGCGACTTCCGGATCTCACAGCCAGGACTCACCTGCTCCCCAGATTCAGGAGAGCCGAGGCAAAGAGGGTGCTGACCTTGGATAGACAACCCAGAAGGGCAGGAGCTCATCTGTGGCTTGCTCCATAGGATCCGGGATGGGGCCTTGACACACACAGGTGGTCAGCGTTTGCTGAGTGAGGGGTAACGAGAGTGGAAATTTCTTAATTCAGGGTGGATTTAACTCCTGCTTAACGGTCACCAAACTGCCAAAAACTACCGTGCCTTGGGACAAGAAGAAGCCACCTCCTCTTTATCTTTCCCTTGCCACATCCCAATCCTACCCTTGAGCCCAGACAAGTGAAAGGCAGCTGAGTCATCTTCTAACGGCAAACTCATTAGTGAAGCTGGGATGGCAGATGGCTGAAATCAAAGAGGAGCCTCCATCTGACAGGCATGAGATCACGTGCACACACACACAGGCACACATACACACAGACACACACACACAGGCACACATACACACAGACACACACACAGGCACACATACACACAGACACACACACACAGGCACACATACACACAGACACAGGCACACACACAGGCGCACATACACACAGACACAGGCACACACACACAGACACACACAGACACAGGCACACACACACAGACACAGGCACACACACATACAGACACACATACACACAGACACACACAGACACAGGCACACACACACAGACACAGGCACACACACACAGACACAGGCACACACACACACAGACACACATACACACAAGCACAGACAGACACACACAGGCACACACACTCATACACAAGCTCAAGTACACACACACACACACACACACACACACACACCTGCTGTAGAGTGAAGATTCACAGCATTCACGAGCACGGAAGTAGTTCCCTTGTCTCAGTTCAGACTCAAACTCAGAAACACATAAAGACCAGACAGCATAGAGGAATCACAGGAGATCCATTTCTCCAGTATACCCCACCAGTAAAAGAAAAATTTCACCTCCCCAACAGTCACACGGTGGCATTTTGGTATCAAGTATTTAGCAGTTTTCCAAATTTTTAGAGAAAAAGAATTTCTTTTTTTTTCCTGGTATGACTGCGGTCCCCTAAGATTTTAAAGGAAATTCCAGAGGGTCGCATTTCAGAGTAAATGAATGCTGTCATTTTTTGCTAGACACCTTACTTTTTTAGTTACTGATTTCTGAGCAAATTCTCTTGGCATGGTACTTGATATGGAGACAGGTAGGACAAAGGACAGGGTGCCGCCATCGGGGAGACATTCCTTCTGCGGTGCCCGATGCTGGTTCAGTAAAGCTCCCTGATTTTAAACTTGTATTAATTTTCTGAAGACTTAAGTAGTACGTCCTCACCCATCCGCAGTCATTTAAAAAAATGCACCTCTTCCATGGCACAAAAACATCTTGTGCATCGCCAAGGTTCCCGTGATGGGACAAGTATGCCAGGGCACAGGAATGAAAACCAGAGTTCATGCGGCCAACATCTGCTCAAAGACCAGATAGAGCTGTGTATGCCCCGGGAGGGGAAGGCAGAGCCGGGAGATGCCAGGGTGAGCCCAGCCAAAACAGGGTGCTTCCAGTCAGTGGCAGACCCTGCTTCAAGACAATAAAGTGAAAAAAAGATGAAAAGGGCAGCCAGCATCCCACTCTGGACTCCACATGCCCATCACACGTACCCAAGCACAGAGTGTGCACCACACACAGCATTTTTCCTCTTAGATATTTGATTTATAATCTTTGTGAGTCATTAGGAGTGTGAATTTTTTATCACAAGACCTTCGTTTTATGACAATTGTTGATTTTCAGCAACAAGAATGTCATCAGTTCTGATGTGTTTTCCCTAGGTTTTTTTGTTTGTTTGTTTTGTTTTTGTTTTTTTTGAGACGTGTCCACTAGACACACACACAAGCTTTTTACCAATTTGGAGACAGATGTTTTCTTTCTTTTTTTTTTTTGCTGGCAGTCTTAGTATACCACCTTCATGTAGAGACATTCCCAAGAGAGAAGTACCACCTGAGGTGATTTTCTTTTTATGACGGTTTGTGAGCACTTATGAAGCCATCCTAGAAATGCTCACCATTGGGGTGGTGAGAATGTAGACTGGAAAACAGGGCCCAAGGAGACCTGAAACATATTCTGCAACGCCCACTGTGGAATTGGGTCTGGTTGTTGAGTAACACTGGGTAACACCACGAGGCCCATTCATGAAAAAACAGTGGTCGTGTTAGACCACAAGAGCAGCGCTAAGTGCTAGACCAAGAGCAGGAGGCTGTGTCCTACAGGGGACCGCACTGTTGGGGTCAAACCTGGCCTCGTTACAGGTAACATGACGGCCACGGTTCCCGAGCACGGCAGGAGCTGCTGGTTTTGTGGGAGGTTTCCTGGAACTGTAAAATGTGGAAACCCCTCCAGGGTCTTGAGCTCCCAAGTTCCAAAGCAGGAGGGGAGAGCCGCAGGATGACGGCATTTGGACAGCTGCTCTCCTGTGCACGTTCCTAGAGGTCAGATTACACCATCATTCTGCAACCTGGGTTATTACCAGCATTGCCCAAAGAATTAGAACTCGCCTTAGTCTTCACATGGTGCCTTAAATCCTTAATTTCTGGGACATGGCTCATTTACTCCTCAAACCAGAGAAAACCACTAGCATGAACTCCTCTTGTGGTCAGAAAGAGAAGGTCGTCCTGTATCCTCAGGTTATCTCCCGGGACAGACTAGACAGACTATTTCTTCCCGTTCGTCGCACACGTGTTCCTAAAACAAACCCGAAGAAACTGCTATTTTATAAAACTGCAACGATGACAACACGCACAAAAACAGAAGCACCCGATTTTATTATTGAACTCAAACCGATATGAAGCTATCCAGGTGTTCAGGCCCACAATCCCCTTTCCTCTCACTGGGCCAGGCCCGGGGGTGTGTACCCCGTCCTCCTGAGCATTTGCGGTGGCTCTTCAGGCTGTTATTGCCAAAGACCCCCCATCCCCACCCCCAGGAGTGACGACCCCGCACACTGAATATTTTAGAGGTATCACTTAGTCGCCAGCAACGGTTAGGGAATCCCAACTACAGCCCCAGCCAGTCAGCAGCCTGGAACCCCCACCTCCACCCATCTGCTGAGCGCCAGCACTGAGCTCAGGCACCCATTCATCCCCGTTTTTCTGTTTCCTGCGACCAGACATCTTTCCGCGCGCCTTTCCACAGCACAGGCTCACACCCTCTGTGGGTCTCCGTGTCTTGTCCCCGCCTACTCTCACTCTGTTATTTTCCTGTGACTTCCCGAGAGCTTTAGATCCGATAGGAGCAGTGGTCTCCAGCACAGACGGCGTCAGATGTAAGCGCAACAGAAACACATCTCAGGGTGGAAACCCAGGGCCAGGTTAGAGAAGTCTGCACTGCCTGGGCTCTGCAAGGGTTTCCTTCCTGGTTCTCCAGCCTTCCACTTGTCCTTCTGAAGACATAATCCCTCGGGAGGGGGGTGCTTCACCCTCGACTGGCCTGGGTCTAGAATCTCCCCCCACCACCGGTGTTGAAGAGTTCCCTTGACGAGCTTTACACAGGACAGAGGCTGCCCTGGAACTGGTCCATGTTCGATACTAACGCCAAGCGGGGCTTCCTACACCTCACGCTCCGGCTCTGGAGCATCCACAAGCCCTTACTTTTTCCACGTGAAGCTTTTCCTCGATTCCAGGAGCCCTGTTAGGACTTTCGATGGTGCCACATGCATTTTTTGGAAAATTAGCATTCCGCTACCCTCATCTTTATGAACGTCTACATATTTTGAAAGCTTTTTGTTTTATAATTTTATCCACACGTTTCCTTTAAGTATTCTTTGTAAAATGTGTTTCTAAATAAAGTTTAGAAAAAGTATATGTATATATATATATATATGTTAGATAAAATATACTTAACACACACACACACACACACACATATATATATATATATATATATATAAAATATTTCTGAAATTTTCCTTCCTTAGGTCTGACATTTAGGAAAGAGCCTTTACCTGGGGTATTTATCTGGGTTGTAGAACTTACTGCATCCATTTTGTCATTATCTCTGTGGCCCAAACACCTGACAGAAGCAGCACCCTGAAGGAAAGATTGAAATGGGTTCCTGGTTTCAGAATGTCCCCCCATGGGGACAAGGATGCGTGAGGTCCCCCACCCCATGGGGACAGGGCTGTGCAGCTGTTGCTGTTCACATTGCAGCAAGTCCAGGATGTAGACAGACAGATGAGCTGGAGCCAGGGGCTGGGCTCTGTATAACCTGCCCCCTAGTATCCTCAGTCCCTCCTCCTAACAGATCTAAAGTCTCTCAAAACAGAGCCAACCAGCTTGGGAACAAGCGCATCAAAACCGGAGTTTGTGGGGACGTATTCAGGATGGGAAACCATAACACGCAGTGACATATTTTTGTTCATTTGTTACTGCTTTTGAGATAAGAGCCTTGAAAAGTGTCCCAGCCCATCCTCCCACTCACCATCACCTGACTCAGCCTCCCGAGAGCGGAGATTACAGGCAAGGCACCACACAAATAACAAAATATCCAGGATCGGCACGACAGAAATTCGTTTTCCAGTCACTTGAAAGACAGCTGTTAGGCCCAGAGTAGCTGCTCCCCAGGTACTAAGTTTGCATGCATGTTAGTTAGCTTTCTTTCTGTTACTATAACAAATGCCTAGAGGGCCGCTTTATGAAGAGGGGGGGGGCTTGTGTGAGCTTATAATCTGTGGGTTTCAGCCTGCAGTCTAGCGCCCTGTTGCTTTGGGCCTCTGGAGGCACAGGAGGGACACAGGAGGGACAATGATGGCTCACCTCGGGCAAGAGGCAAGAAAGAAGGAAAGGAGGCAGGCCCAGCAACTGCTTTTGAGGTCCTGTGCCCAGCAGTACAAGGACCCACGTGGGTCTTCCTCCCAAAGGTCCTTAGGAACAGGCTTCTCAAACATGGACCGTGGGAGTGAATCCAAGCCACACTCTCATGACCTTCTAGCTGCTTTGATCTGTGGACAACCTTGGGGCGAGGGGGGGCCCTAGGTTCAGCCAGCCAGGGCAGGGGCAGCGGAGAGTGTTAGCAGTGGAGGTGATGTACCTTATCTTAGAGGTGACAGTGTGGCTGCCAGTCACAGTCACCAGCTATAAGTCACTCATTCCTGCCCTGCTGCAAAGGTCTGAGTAATAAAAACCCGGAGTCAGATATGGAGGAAAACGCTGAGAGATCAGAGAGAAGGAGCAAGCCGAAGCCGCCTTTACCTCATTAGCTTCCCAGCAGAAGAGAGAGCGAGTTTCTGTTTCTTCCCGCTTACATCCTCTCTCCACCCAGCTGTCTTGCTTCCTGTCTCTGCCCAGCTGTATCACTTCCTGTCTCCACCCAGCCATCTCACTTCCTGTCTCCACCCAGCCGTCTCACTTCCTGTCTCCGCCAAGCTGTCTCACTTCCTCTTTTTGCCCAGTCATCCCACTTCCTGTCTCTGCCCAGCCATCTCACTTCCTGTCTGTCTGCACAGACCTCCAGACCTCTATGGTTAGCTTGTGGCAAGCTCCATCCTCTGATCTTCAGACAGGCTTTATCTGTACAAGCAAGACATCACCACACTGGGAAAAGGGGACATCAGGGAACACTGACACTCACACTGCTGGCCACCTTTGCTCTGACAGAGATCAGCCCCGCCTTTTTCTCAGTGTTTGCCTACGAGCTGCAGTTTGGTCTATATCTTAGTTTTTATTTCTGTTGCTGTAATAAAAAAACACCCCCCCCCAAAAGCAGCATAGGAGAAAGAGGCTTGTGTCCATGTCATGGTCGATTTGCCGTGGGGAGGTCAGGGCCAGAATCTCAAGCAGCTAGCCACGCCACATCCCCAGGCAGCAGCAGACAAATGCATGACAATTGCTTGTGCCCAGCTTGATGTCTCCACTCCTACCCGGTCCAGGGGCTCCTGCCTAGGGAATGGTGCTGTCCTCAAGGGGCTGGGTCTTCCCACATCACTCAAATAATCAAGACAATCCCTCACAGAGGGGCCTTGGTCCCGCCCCAACGAGATGATGGGACAGACTTAGTAGACTTCCCAGGGGAGGCCTTACCCTCTCCCAGGAGCAGATGGGAGGTGTTGGGGTGGGAGTAGGGGGAGTGGGATGAGAGGAGGGAGGGGGAACTGGGATTGGGATGGAAAGAATAGATTAGTAAAGCGTATGCTGGGCCGATGAGAACTTCGGGAGATAACGTGCTGGACACCAAGGCTGACAACCCGAGTTCAATCCCTGGAGCCCTTACGGCTGAAGGAGAGAACTGACTCTGACAAGCTGTCTTCCGACATCCTGGATCACACACACACTCACACACCACAATAAACAACTGCACTTAATAAACATAAAGATGATGCCTGGTTTAAAAAAAAGGGAGGGTTGGGGATTTAGCTCAGTGGTAGAGCGCTTGCCTAGCAAGTGCAAGGCCCTGGGTTCGGTCCTCAGCTCTGGAAAAAAAAAAAAAAAGACAATCCCTCACCGACCTGTCCACAAGCCAACCCAATGGAGACAACCACTCCTTTAGATTCTCCTCTCAAGGGGCATCAAGTTCAAATCTAACCATCAGAGCCTTGCTGCAAATGTGTTAGAAATACCAAGGATGTAATAAATAATAGTGAGACTGACTACCCCTGTCTTATCTCCAGTTTGAATTGAAAGTCTCTGGCAGTTTCTGATGGGATACTTGCCATTGCTATCCTAAACGTGATCAGCTTCTGCCTGTCCCCTCTTAGCTGACGTTTCTATGGGATGAAAAGAAGCTGCTGGTTTCTATCCTGCTTGCCACTGTCTGACAGGATTAAATATTTTTCTTCTTCAGTAGTACAGACCACCTGACCGTTGCTCTCTGACTTCATTTTGTTGCTAGAGTTCTCTATTTCACAGCACCCCGAGAGATGCCTCACGGATGGGGAGCGTGCACTTGGGTGTGTAGGTTGCACAGACGTCCTGGAAGCCAGCTGCTGGCTGACGTCACAAACCCCATGTGCACACAGAAAGGCGGATGGAGAGACTACATGCGTGAAGCAGGAACATGCGTGAAGCAGGAACAGGAGTCTCCGGCAATCACCTAAAGCTCCAAGACCAAAAATCATACTCAAAGCAAGAAGGAGGTCCACGAATCAAAATAGGTAAAAGAGCAGGACAGAGGTGCCAAAATGGAAATGCAAGTGTGTATGCCACGACTCAGGCATGTCTGCACATACCTAGGTGTGTGTGTGTGTGTGTATGTGCACACGCATATGCATGCAATATGCATGCAAGGGAGTGTACCTCCGTGAGTTTGTGTTTGGGAGCATACGTGGGAATACGTGGAGTGGTGTCAAGTGTTTGAATTCAGTATTCCCAACTATGATGTTTTGTAATGAAAGTAATAACCTTGGGCCGTTTTCCGAAGCCTGGATGCTGTTGTGTAGATTCGTGATTTGGTTAGCAGCAAGCAGCGCAGGTCAGTGTAGAACAGGACCTCCTTTACTTTTCTGGCAATCTCCATTTGATAGAGATAGAGAAAATAAGTGGAGAAATCAAATGTATGCATGCCATTTTGCCATTTGTCAAAATATAAGTAAATTTGCATACTGCTGAGATGGCTGTGTTTATTTTTTCCCGTAAGAATTAAACCCAGGCTGGATATTTGACCCTGCAGGATGCAGGCCACCTTTGGTGTTTTTCTACAGTTGGTCGGGTGAGTTGATTTTGTAATTGTCAACCCTCAGAAAGCCTCTTCAGGCACACATGCAGTACAGAGAGGTACCAGTGTGCGTAAGGTCATCTTAGTTGGAAATGCTGTCCTAACTCCAAGTCAAAAATCACGGAAAATCTTTTATTAACACAACCCAAGTCAGCGACTCAAACAGCAATTTTAAAAACCAGACATTTGTTGACTGACTTCTCTTTCCCACATGCCAGTTCCCAAATAATCAATGGGGACTTAATATTAATTACAAATGCTTGGCCAATAGCTCAGGCTAGTTACTAGCTGACTCTTACATTTTAGTTTAACCCACATTCCTTCTCTATGCTTTACCACGTGTCTTGGTGCCTTTTTGCTGTGCACCACGCCCATCTTGCTCCTCTCTGTGTCTGCCGGCTCCAGACTCCCTCCCCCTTCCTCCCAGCATTCTCAGCTTGGCTTTCCCGCCTAACCTTATCCTGCTCAGCTATCGGCCCGTCAGCTTCTCTATTAAACCAGCCACAGCGACACAGGTTCACACAGGGTAAAGGAATGCAATACAAAACAAAAATGCAGCAACTTGATACTTGCAAAGCTGAGAAGTGATGGTAGAAATACCATTGTCTGTTTCCCAGTCCGGGGAGATAGCGCGGTTGGTAAGAACACTTGCTACGTAGGTGTGAGAAGCTGTTTGCGCCACCGTTCATCCTTGTTAAAAAACAAAAAACAAAAAACTGGGTGTGGCAGAGCGCACCTGTGCTTCCAGCATTGCAGACACTGCGGGGAGAGGATCCCCAGGGCTTGCTGGACAGTCAGTCCAGCAACGGGTGAGCTCCACGTTCAGTGGGGAACACTGTCCCAAAACATAAGGTGGACCTCTCATTTAATGTTTTGGAGTCAGTAATTCCAAAGGGCTGGCTGAGGATGAACAACTACGCCTTCTGCGGTCTGTTTACACTGGAATTCCATTAATGTTGAAGTTGGAAAAGAAAAGCTTTGACTTTATCAACTGAAAGGCCTTATTCTCTGATTATTCCTTTCCCATCCACAGGCTTCTCCTCTCCCTAATTTAATAGAACACTGTGGTCAGTGGAGGGCAGTAAGAGATTTATTTATTTATTTATTTATTTATTGCTTGTCAATACTAAATAGCAAAAGTTATCATTTTTCCCAAAGGTAACTCCAACTTTAGAAAGTTTGATAATCACAAGAACGACTGTTTAAGCAGAAATATGCTTGGGAAACACCCCCCAGTCTCCACCCACCCCCACATTCCTTGGTCCCCAGGGAGAACCTGAAGCACAATGGAGTTAGTCTTGGCATATGAGTTTTGAAAAAGCACGCGCACACACACACACACTCACACACACACACACAGGTGCTCACTCACACGCACATGCACATACACGCACATGCACACGCTCCCTGGGTGCTTCCCAGCTTGAGAACATGTGGTTTGCAAGATAACTTGAGAGATATACACTGTTCACACCAAAATGTTACAGGAACCGTCTCCAGGACACTTCCAGAGCAAATATCTCAAGACACTCCAGCAGATACCCTAGAGTTTCATGTGACCTGACCTTGGAAGCACCAAATAGAGACTAGTTACTGTTGCCATGCTCTATTGGTCAGCGTCAGAAAGGCCTGCCTGTTGTTTTTAATCTAACTTGTTCTATTTACCGACAAAGACACAGGAGTCAGGTGTTGAGGTGAAAGCTTGCTAGATCTGAGAGGCTGAGAAGCAAGTAGATGACCTTCCTTCTTAGCTGGAGACCCCACAAATACCAGGAGCCTCTAAGTCCCCTCCCAACTCCTTACTGTGTGTGTCTCTCTGTCCGTATTCCTGGCTCCTCCATTCTCTCTACAGCTAATTCCTGTCCACCAGTCGCTGGCTCTACCCCCTGATCCAAGGTTAATTTTGCTAACACAGTCTCCGAGTTTCACAATGCAATCAGATATCCCACAACACCTGCCCAACATTCTAAGGAAAAGGAACCAGATGTTGGTCTTTACCTGGGTATCGCCAGTACAAAAGGAGGGAGAAAATTTGATGGCCACCCATGTCAGAGACTACCTACCAGCCCCTGAAAAAAGAAAAGAACAGTATAGTAAGCACTTTCTCTTCAGGACCGCCAACGTGCAAATCAATGACTCAGAGACTTGTTATTAATTATGGAAGTTGCCTTTAGCTTAGGCTTATAACTCAATTAACCCATATTTTTTAATCTATGTTCCGCCATGTGGTTCATTACCTCATCTCTGCACTGCATGTCCTGCTCTCCCAGCATCTCGCTGGTGAAAGTCACGTGCCTTGATTTCTTCTTCTTCTTCTTCTTCTTCTTCTTCTTCTTCTTCTTCTTCTTCTTCTTCTTCTTCTTCTTCTTCTTCTTCTTCTTCTTCTTCTCCTCCTCCTTCTTCTCCTCCTTCTCCTTACTCTCTCTCTCTCTCTCTTGATTTCTTCTTCTTCTCCTCCTCCTTCTTCTCCTTCTCCTTCCTCCTCCTGCTCTCTCTCTCTCTCTTGATTTCTTCTTCTTCTTCTCCTTCTCCTCCTTCTCCTCCTCCTCCTCTCTCTCCCTCTCTCTCTCTCTCTCTCTCTCTCTCTCTCTCTCTCTCTCTCTCTAAATCCCACCTATCCTCTCCTGCCTAGCTATTGGCCATTCAGCTCATTATTAAACCAATCACAGGATGCATCTTCACACGGTGCACAGATACCCCACGGCAGAGGAGGGGCTCGGGGAAATGGCTCGGTGGTCTTCTCTCCTCCCGGGAGATCACATGGACATGGAGACCCTCCACTCTTGACTACATTTCCCAGAATCCTCCTCGACCCCTAGTCCCACCTATCTTGCTTCCCTATTGGCCAACAGTGCTCTATTTATCGACCAATCAGACAAACATACGCACAGAAGGACTTCTCCCGACACACACGTGCACACATGTGTGGGTACATCCATGGTCTAGTCACTGTTCAGTTGCTGTGAAGAGACACTGCGACCGAGGTGACTTATAAAGGTAAGCATTAACTGGGGGAGGGGCCTTGCTTAGAGTTTCAGAGAGTGACCGTCATTGCGGCAACTGTGGCAGCATGCAGGCTGGCATGGTGCTGGGGCAGCAGCTGGGAACTGACAACACCAAGCGGGCGACAGCCAGACAGAGCCTTGTGCAGGCTCTTGAAGCCTCACAGCCCGCTCCCGGTGACACGCCTTCTCTAAGGCCACACCCCCTAATTCATCCCCCCAAAAGAGTTCCATCTTCTAGGGGCCCTGCAGTTCAAATCTGTGAACCTACAGGGACCATTTCCATTCAAACTACCACACATACACATACACATGTGCACACGCGCGCGTGTGCGCACACACACACACTCAAGCTTGCCACAGACACACACGAAAATGGAAAGGGGAACAAAGGAAAGCAGAAAGACCACAGCTAATACCACAAACTGCTCTCCCAGGACCCACCCAGGTTCAGTCCCCAGCACCCACGCGGCAGGCAGCCCTCAAGAGTCTCTTTAACCCCAGTTCCAGGGTCTCTGAACCCCCCTCTGGCCTCTGCAGGTACTATGTGCACACAGTACACGGACACACATGCAGGTGTTATACGCATACATAGAACGCACAAGAAAGTGTTTGGAGGAAAACACGGAAGGAGAAACTGGAGAGAGGCAGTCAGAAGAGCGGTGAGTCCCAGAGGCCACCCTACAAAAAAAAACAGGAGAGCGCTTTGAGCAGGTGGTGGCTCCTCCCAGCCTTCTGTCTGCAGTGGTGCTTCTGCCCCTGGTGACCTTGGCGGAGTAAAATGTCAGGCGGATTCACAACTGAGAAGTTGGTGAGTGGAGGGAGGAGGGTGAAGTATTCACAGACGTGGTGTTCTTACCAAGTGCGAGCCTGTGACCCAGAAAGGTCTGTGTGTACGATAGGGTAAACAGCCTGTGGTTGCTGCCCGCTCCTCTCCCCTTCCAAGTTTTTTTTTCTTTTTTGGTTTTTCGAGACAGGGTTTCTCTGTATTGTTTTGGAGGCTGTCCTGGAACTCGCTCTGTAGACCAGCCGGGCCTCGAACTCACAGAGATCCACCTGCCTCTGCCTCCTGAGTACTGGGACTAAAGGCGTGTGCCACCACCGCCGGCTCTCCCCTTCCATGTTTAGGCCACGAGTCTGTAGAAACATCTTCAGGTCGAGCAGAGATCTTGGCCTCCCTTATCTCCCACTGAGACCCCTCAGAAGACTAACATGTCACCTGACCAGTAAAGATGAACCCAGTTACAACCTCCAGGACAGAGATGGTCAGAGCATGTCCCCAGCAAGCAGCTAAATGGCAATAGTACCCCCTCCCTTGAATTTTGTTGGAAATGCAGACTTCCAGGCCCTCCTGGGGTTCAGCGGACAGACTCCAGGAGACAGGAATCCAGAATTGAACACAAGGTTTCCAGATGTTTCTCCTGCAGGCTGTTTTGAGATCTCTTTCAAGAAGCCGAAACAAACACCAACTTGAAGACGCATCTCCCGGGCTGGCCTTCTGAGGAACTCGGAATCACTGTTTTTCAAGGATAAAACGAATGTTAGCAAGGGTCTAACCTGCAACTGACTAGATGGAGTCTGCAGGCCTTGAACTTGGAGGGATCCTCCTGCCTCCGCCTGTGATAAAAAGGCTTTGTTGCAACACGCCTGGACAATGTTTGAGAATAGATTTCCATTTCTTTTCTGCTACAAAAATCAGAGCACGACAGCTCGGCTCGGCATAACTCAGTCTGGCTCCCCCATGGTTGGAGGCGGTTGCCAGCTGTGGAGGCACAGCTTCCCAGTCTGGGCAATGAGCCTTTGCCAAGAACCAGGTTAACCGATCTGGGTCTTGGCTCTGGCCCTCACTTTCGCCTTTTCAAATCCCCTGTCTCTTTGGAGAGGTGGACAGTCCACTTTCTGAGCGCGCTGCTGCGGTTGGGGTTCGCTTTGCTTCAGCAGCGATTTAGCCTTAAAATTTGTGACAGACGTAATTGATAGGCTCACCAAGGAAAGGGGAGGGGAAAGCGCCGGTTTTTTGACAGGCCGCAGACCCGCGGTGCCTCTGGTGGCCAAAGGCTGCACTGCCCCGCCACGGTTAAGGCAGCTTTTCAGATCGCAAAGCCAAGCCAGCTCCGCCTGCAGCTTAGCTTTGAACACGCTGTAATGTACGCTTCACAGCTTGTAGCGGGTCGGTTTACCTCGGTCCTCCGTGCTGTGACCACAGCCAGGTGGTAGCGCTCAGCCTCCCCGGTGTGTCTAACGCTACGATTGGTCTTTGCCGTCTGTGTTACAATGAGTCAAGGGAACGGATTCCGTTCTTTGGACTTCTTATGGTTTGAAAAGGACGCTCAGTGCAAGGACTTTACCTGCCGGATCAGGGAACTAAAGGAAAGTGCCTTTCTTTCTTGTGATGGTGGTAGTGGGTTGTGGTCATGATGTGTGTGTGTGTGAGAGAGAGAGGGAGAGAGAGAGGGAGAGGGAGAGAGAGAGAGAGAGAGAGAGAGAGAGAGAGAGAGAGAGAGAGAGAGAGAGAGAGAGAGAGAGAGAGAGAGAGAGAGAGAGAGGAGAGCCGCGTGTGCCTGCGCGCGATCTAAGTTTCTGAACTCTCACACTGAGTTCTCAGGACCCCCTCCCTTCACTATATCCCCAGAGGTGACCGGGACTCAAAGACGGGGAGCCTGAAAATTAAAGTGACTTTCGAACTCTCTCGAATGCAAAGACGGAGGATAAGTGAGAATTAATAAAAGTGCCCCCCCAAAACAAAAAGGGGGCGGGGGAAGCGAACAAAAAGGCTGGAGGCTGAGCCGGATGCAGGCAGCTGGCCCTAAGCCCTGCCTGCTGGCTCTGTGCGCGAGCTGGGGTTCGGTATCCCAGCCTCCTGAAGAGTGGGAGGAGCTGGGCCTGTGTCAGGCTCCCTAAGCCGTTCCTTTCAAGCCCTGAATGCCTGAATGTGAGCTGCCCACCGCCCTCCCCCCACTCTGCAATCCCACTCCAGCGGCTCGTAAAAAAAAAAAAAAAAAAAAAAAAGTTTCAACAACAACAGCCTGGACCAATAGCAGCGCGCAAAGCCCGGGAAAGGGGCCGAGCAAAGGGCGCCCGAGAGTGGAGAAAGGAGAAAGCGGGCAAGCCTGGAGCGCGCGGGGCCGGGGCTCGGCAAGCCGAAGGAGCGTTGCTAATGTTTTTGTTTGTTTGCTTTTCTATGCATGCATAATGAGGGGGCGCCGCGGCACCACACGGGGGCTCCAGGCCCACTTTTGTATTTAAAGCCTCGCCGCGAGCTAGTCGGCTGCCGGGCTCCGCGGATCCGTTCCCCAGGCTCCAGGTCCCCGAGCCCAGCCGCACGTTCCGAGTTTCGGGGTCCTCCCAGAGCCCGGCGCCCAGAGATTCCCGGAGCGTTGCCCGGGCGGAGGGGAAGGGGACCCGGCGGCCTGACCTCGGGAAGGCGGGATGCAAGAGCTGCGAGGTGCTACGCGCCACTGAGCCGGGGACCCAGGAGTCGCCGGCCGCACGATCCTCTGCAGGCGCCGAGCACCATGCACCCCCGGCGCCGCGCGCTCCTGCAGCCTCGCCGCGGCCCTCCGGGGCGGCGTTGAGTGCCTCCAGCTGCCGACCAGAACCGGACCTGCGTCGCCGAGCCTCTCTGGGAGCCCCGGCCGTGGTGCCGGAGCGAACACTCGTCTCGACCAGCAGCCGGGCCGCCGGCATGGATGGATGAAGACGCCCATGCCAGAAGTGCACCGGACTCGGACAAACTTTTCCAGCGGCCCCGCTGCCGCCGCCCGCGCCTCATCTCCGCTCTGCACCGCGTCCGGCGGCCGCTGCTGCCCGCGATGCTAGCCGCGCTACTGGGCGGCGGCGGGGCCCGCTCGGGGACTGTTCCGGGCGCCTTGCTGTGCCTGATGGCGCTGCTGCAGCTGCTCGGCTCGGCGCCGCGGGGCTCCGGGCTGGCGCACGGCCGCCGCCTCATCTGCTGGCAGGCGCTGCTGCAGTGCCAGGGCGAGCCCGACTGCAGCTACGCCTACAGCCAGTACGCCGAGGCGTGCGCTCCGGTCCTGGCTCAGCGCGGCGGGGCTGACGCTCCGGGGTCCGCCGGCGCCTTCCCCGCTTCGGCCGCGTCCTTCTCGCCGCGCTGGCGCTGCCCGAGCCACTGCATCTCGGCACTCATCCAGCTCAACCACACGCGCCGCGGGCCCGCGCTGGAGGACTGCGACTGCGCGCAGGACGAACACTGCAGGTCCACCAAGCGCGCCATCGAGCCCTGCCTGCCTCGCACCAGCAACGTGGGCCCAGGCGCGGGAGCGGGCTCGGTCATGGGCTGCACTGAGGCCCGGCGACGCTGCGACCGCGACAGCCGCTGCAACCTGGCGCTCGGCCGCTACCTGGCGTACTGCGGCAAGCTTTTCAACGGGCTGCGCTGCACCGACGAGTGCCGCGCGGTCATCGAGGACATGCTGGCCGTGCCCAAGGCGGCGCTGCTCAACGACTGCGTGTGCGATGGGCTGGAGCGGCCCATCTGCGAGTCGGTCAAAGAGAACATGGCCCGCCTGTGCTTCGGCCCAGACGCGGGCAACGGTCCGGGCAGCAGTGGCTCGGACGGGGGCCTGGACGACTACTACGACGAAGACTATGACGACGAGCAGCGCGCGGGGGCGGCGGGAGGCGAGCAGCCCTTGGACGATGACGACGGCCTCGCGCGCCCGGGCGGCGGCGCTGCTGCGGCAGGCGGCCGCGGGGACCTGCCCCATGGGCCCGGGCGCAGGAGCAGCGGCAGCGGCAGTGGAGGCCATTGGGCGACCCGAGACGCCTGGACCCCGCTTGTGTGCTTGCTGCTGCTACTGCTCGGGTCACACTTGTAGCCCCTGCTCCCCTGCTGCAGGCCGGTGCACGCGATCCGGCTGGCTCCCGAGCCAGGCACCTGTGGCTCGGGGACCGCGGGTCTTCTGGAACACTGACCCACACTCGTCCAGGGTGGACAGGGCCCCAGCACGTACCCCAGCCACCATGCGCGGCCTTCCACTGTGGTTTCCAGGCTGCAAAGATGACGGATCTATCCTACCGGCTCGAATCCGCAGAGATCAAGACACGCTGCCAAAAGCAAAGGAGGTTTGGACTCTGCTCAACGGTGGGGGTCTTCACAGCTCCGGGGGACTGGGGGAGGGGATGCTGAGGGAATTAGTTTTGCAAAGGGGCCGTTTTGTTTTGTTTTTAAACAGTTTTCCTGTGAGGGGGACACGTAGTGCTGGTAGCGACTTTAATTGCTTGTGGCCACTGAGAAACACAGCAATCGTAAGTAAATGGAAGCGTTCCCTTCCCGATTCATTCTTGCACTTGGTGTAGCACACGGTAACGCCGATTGTGGAGCCGGCGAGTGCCTTGTCTGGGTCCCCGGAATCATGTCTGCATTATAACCTTAACCCCCACCTTCGGCTTCACTGCCACCATTCTGATCTCTGAGCACCACGTGTCTTAGAATTAAGGGTCCAAAAACCTGGCCTATTACCATGGTGTTGAACAATGCAACTTTTTTATCTTAAAGCTCCTTACTGCCATCTAGGAAAACTTCTGTGTGGTGTTTGTTTTGTTGTCCTTTTTCTGTTTTGGTTTGGTTTCATGGTTTGTTTTTTTTTTCTTTAACACCAAGAAATTCTAAGTTTGAAAATGCAGAGATTGTATATTGCCTCCTCTGTCCCTATCGGGGTCATCCACCCTGGTACGTCGTATATAAACTGTATTAAAACTGGGGTTTCTTACCAGTTGCTGTACTTTGTATATAGAATTTTTATAAATTGTATGCATCAGAAATAATTTATTTTTAAAAAGAAATTAAAAGGTTTAAATCTGCATCAATGTTGCATCACCCCATCCAAGAAATGTATAGAACACATTGGTCACCAGGAACCCACTCCTGCAAGTCCCTTTTGAAGTGCGCCCTGTGTAGAACAGTCTAAAAAAATGTACAGTGTATTTTACAGATTTGAAGTAACGTTCTTATTTTCAAGAGAATTTATGGACATTGTAGAAATGTATAAACGCATTTCCAAACTGCCTTAAACATTGTATTTTTATAGACATCATTTTTTTAAAGTCCTGTGTTTTAAATAACTATGACTTTGTGTATTTTTTGGTTGTTTTATTAAAAATGCACACATCAGTAAAGAGTTTAAATGGTGGCTTTGGTGCAGTTGCTTTCCACAGTTTCACTGTGGTTAACCCAGTGGTGGGTGGGAGGGGTGTGGAGGGGGCACTGGGAGTCCATCAAACACCAAGTGACATTAAAATGCAGTGCCAAACAGAATGTGAGCTAAATGCTGCCTTCAATTTGATGAACAATTAGATGTTTTGTAAATGAGGCAGCTAAAACAATTTGTAACTGGCCTCTGCTGGTGCTGTTGGCATCTGTGGGGAGAACTCACAAGATACCGTCTCTTGTGTGAGGATAACCTCCTCACTCGGAGACCCACCCTGTGCACCCCCTCCCTTTTGCTCCTGACCCCCATGAGTGTCCTCTCTGCCTGCTCATTCAACCAGACGTGCCAATAACATCTGTTACCAATAGGTCTAGGAAGCCTACCAGACTCAATACTTCAAAGCCATTTTCACACTTTTGGTGAGAAAAAAAATACAAAATTTTGTTACAAAACACTGAGGCACGCAAAAGTAAACACGCCATGGAGGGGAATAATCACCAGGACTGGTAATATTGTCCTGAGGAACTGTTGAACAGTGGGCTGAAGGTTGGGCTTCCGCCAAGCTCCTGATGCACACTCAAACGCCCTTACATAAATAATTACACTCTTAAGCTGTGTCGAGTGCTGATACACTTGACCTTGTAAATAGAAATGTTTGCAGTAGGAATAAACTCCGGCATTGGAAAATCTTTTAAACATTAACACAAAAGAGAGCGGCAGTCTGTCCTCTGGGGATTTGAGCCTGGACCTCGGCGAGCTAGGCACTTGCAAGGGGGGAAAGTTTATTTATCTTCTATTCCTGGTGTTTATTTAAAGCTTTTCATTTTAAACTCGGTGATTGGAAGGCAAGTCGGGAGTTTAAAAGTCACCACAAATAAACTTTGTCTGAGGGGTCGACAGATTAACCAGATCTGGTGTCTCTTTATTTGATATTAGCATGTGCTGAGAAAACAACTTGATTTCTCGGCTGCCTAAAGTAATTAAGCAAATTGTCCCCCTTTCCCACTGGTTCCCACCTGCTCCCACCTCTACTTTTGAGGATTTTGTTTTTGCATCTCTCTTCCTGGCTATTAGTGGGGGAGTCCAAACCCCTCTTCATGTCCCCCTGCCCAAACCGAGATCTCCCATGTGTGGTACCAGAAAGCCCCAGATACCAGCTTGGAGCTCAGGAGAGTGATGTGTCAGGATGGATATCACCTGAATGGTTCATCAAACATAATGTTAAAGCCGAGAGAAGTGTGGTTTTGTTTTCTGTTTGTTTTGTTTTGTTTTGAACTGAAATGAGGAGATTCCTAGAGGCTTGTAAGGGGAATCAGATTTTATTTATTTATTTTTACAAAAGGACTACAGGTTAGCCTTGCTCCTGCATTTTTGCTTAAATATATTTAAATTCTCTCCATTCCCCAGTTATTTTTTTAACACATCCTCAACTAAAAGTTAAGCCTTTGTCACAGTAAAAGGCCCAGTTTTCCCAAGGAATAAGTTAGACAGCACCAAAAAAGGCCCACAATTAACTGCTACAATAAACTCACGACTTGATTTTACAGGGCCCTGTCAGAGGCATCTGCCTAGAATAAATCATCACAGCTTACTCTGGGCAAGAAGGGATGTGGCTTTATGCTTTCTCCCTTGAAGAAAGTGAACACGATCCAGGTCCGCTTATTCAAACAAGGACACCACGTAGCCTGGCGTCCCCCAGCCTCCGGACAGATCTAGTGCATTTCAGAGAGGATTGCAGAGATGCAGAGCCCTGGGCTTCAAGAGCGTGGTGGCTTTATCCACCAGCCAGCCGTCTACTTCTGGACAGAAAAGGTTTTTACAGATGTTGGCATCTGCAATATCTGGACGTCTCTAGGGAGGCCTTTGGAATTCGGGACATTTGGCAGGCTCAGATATCTCCTGGAGATGCCTGGAAGTGCCATTACCGAGAGGGAAAAGGTAGTTTTTTTCAACTTTTCTGGGGGATTTCCAGGAAGTCCCCCCTCCTCCGCCCCCATCCCACGAGGGGCAGGGTTTGGATTTCATGTCTAATCTATCTCCAGGCTGTTTCCATCTCCTCAGTTAGGAGGTTGCCATTCTCTGTGACGGTTCATCTGTCTTTGGAAGCACTTCAGTGACAAACAGTTTAAGGGAGTGTGGGACAATGGTCAAGAACAAGGGGGACAGTTCATCGAGCTGAAGGGAACCATACAGTAAATAGAGGAGGTTCAGGTTCACCGACCACCCCAGCACACAGCAAGGCTTTTGTATGTGACCACAATGGACACAACATCAGATCCCTGTTGATGTTTAACAACATCATATGCAGCCATGTACACGCGGAAGCCCCATGCATAAAGTGGGAAAATGGCCCTAAGGAAGAGAACTTGTCCGCTTAGAGGACACCTCTACACTCGAGGAGTACTCCTACAGTCACCCATAACCATAGAAGCAGCCCCTGGTCCCAAGTGCCACATAGTGAAGGGAACGGTAACTGGGCTCTCACACGACCCTAAGGGGACCACAGGTCTCTAGTGGAGCCCACCTGAAGACAGAAGAGCAGCCCTTTCTACCCTGGAGAATATGGACAGTGGTAGAAAGCAGGAGAAACAACAGAGCGTGGAGTTGGGAGGTCGTGGCCCCCCCCTTTTTTTTGCGCCAAGCTCATGCATTTTCCTCATCCCAGCAAGGTCACATAGGATCCAGAATCAGGGAACCCCTAGAATGCTATGAGAACTTCTGGAAACATGCAGCAAATTCTCAGCTTCCCGGCTTGGATGCTGCCGTATGAGCACGGAGAACCACATCGTAGAAGCTCCAGAACATATAGTCCGTGTATCTTTTCCAAGAAGGAAAAGTATGCCATCATTGTTTCCTGACCCCCTCACACCAAGAAACATGGCGAATGTTGTCAGTTGACCTGGCTTTCTCTCAGCTACTCCAGGGAGGATGGTGGGAGAGCATGGGGTTACGCAAGCCGTGTGGCCTGGCCTTACACGTTTCCAGTGGGGCTCACCGCGTGCCCGTTAAGTTGGACACCGCTGTATTCTTGTTTGAGGGATTGCTCCTGGAAGAGAGTTGACAAAGTTCACCCTTGACTATCCCAGTGACATAAGTAATGTGCTGCTAACATCAATACCCCCCCCAAGGCATCCGTTTAATCGATTTCGTAAATAACACAATGATCTACTACAAAATAGTGGACTGTATACACTATATTTTGGCACAAAGATGGTCATTCTCCCACTAGTAACCAGGGGCTCTAAATAAATGATTTCAACAATGTTTTATTAAAGGCGACAAGAGCCCTCGAGCTGCATTAATCGGGGGAGAAGTCGAGTGGCACCTTTGTTATGGAAATGCTGAACACATAATGGCTGGGCCTGACAATGCGCCGCCACTTCATTCTTTCAGCCATGCTGACACCTCTTAAAGAGGAACTGCAGGGAAGGATGTGGGAAAGATTTGCTTTCCTAGGAGGCTCTGCTCATGTTTTGGAGAGCTACCTCCAAACCCTGCGTAAAATGCACTTGATGAGGCTGGAGGGCTGCTTTGAGAGCATGGAAGGGTTTCTCTGCTCCTTATTTCAGGGGCCTGAGTTCCCTGAAGCTAGGCATCTACTTTTATTTCTCTTTCTTTCTTTCTTTCTTTCTTTCTTTCTTTCTTTCTTTCTTTCTTTCTCTTTTTTTTGACATGGCATTTCCAAAAAAATATTTCATGGATTATTTTTGAGCTGTTTTTAAAATGGTTCAAAAACTACTGTGTTGGTATGTGCCATGCATAACCTGGGCAGTCTCTTTAAACAGACTGAAGCAAGTTGAAGTCCGGCAGCAGGTAGATATGCACATTTATATCAAAGACATCTTCATCTGCACCAAAAGTAAGATGGTAGTCTCTGCCTCCAGACCCTCCCTATGGACACCTTTCAATCTTTTTTATCAACCGTTGTCTTATTAAGGTACCTACAGTGTCTAAGATCTCGATCTCAGTTCCTAAACACTTGAGAGGGCAACATTCCATAAGAAACTTACTGTGTATGCTATCGCCGATCAGTAACTAAGAGCCATGCCCATGTCTGCAGATGTGACTCTTTCTCAGCCATAATCCTTTTACGACATCCATCTGCCTCAATCTTCAGTTTTTGCCTGTTGTTTCCTGCCCATCAAATAGTTCAACCCATTTTGGAGCAGTTATTTTTCCCTAAGAAGCATTGAAAATAGCTTTTCTGGCTGGGTGTGGTGTCTCACACCTTCAGTTCCAACACTTAGGAGGTAAAAAATATCTGTGAGTTCAAGGCCAGCCTGGTTTGCATAGTGAGTTCCAGGACAGCCAGGATTATATAAAGAAACCCTATCCAAAGAGAGAGAGAGAGAGAGAGAATAGCTTTTCTATTGACCGTGATTTTGTCTGCAATACTGAACAGTAAAGGGGCATAAAAGGTTTCACAGGCATCACTGAGGGAAACTAAACACAGTGAGATTATTCTTTGTCAATATGGAGACAGATAATTACCACACAATGAAGGAAGATAGTCGGAAGAAAGTGACATGGAGTCAAAGCCCAGGGATGATATATGCACTGTGTGTGTGTGTGTGTAAATGTATGTATGACCGCTTATCACCAGAGTGTGATGTGGAAAGTAGCAGAAATGAAACTTGAAAGATGGGATAACAACAGAACAGAAGCCTTGAAGGTTGTGCCTGACATAAATTTCACATTGCACGGTGTCCACAACAGGGAGTTTCTGACTGAGTGTGTCTGGGAACAGGGGGCAGAGTTTTAAACAGAACATATGAACATTTTTTAAAGGGCAGAAGATCAGACCTGGGTCCAGGAGACAAGCATCAGGGGAGGATAAAGGCAAACTCAAGAAATTATGACTGGTTGATTGTGGGCATAAAGGGAGGCAGAGGCCAGTGCAATGGTCCTGGGCTTCTGGGCAAGATTTGGATAGACTGCCTGAGTCCTAAGGGAAGTTTGCAGGATGGGTGGTGGTATTTGAGATATTTCAGGATAGTCTGTGGTATGTGCAAGACTGTAAACCTTGAGGCTGGAGTCATGACTGAAACTTGACAGGGAGGGGATTGGGGGAAGTGGGATACAGGTCAGTGTAGACTAGCCATCTGAAGAGTCTGTCTTGGCAGGCAAGGTCGTTGGTCACATTGCATCTGTTCTTGGGATGCAAAAAGAGACGAATGCTGGTGCTTTTATCCAGTCTGTGACTCTAGCCTGTGACACGGATCGCCTACCTTCAGAGTATGTGTCCCTCCTCAGATACCCTCTCAAGAAACATCCTATAGACACGCTCAGATGTGTGCCTCCTAGGCAGCGCTGAAGCAAACCAAACTGACAGTGAAGGTGAACCATTATGGAAGCCCAGAGGTACCCAGCCAGGAGGAAGGTCAAAGAGGTCTAATGAGCAGAGGGAAGAAGGAAAGAAAACCCCAGACACTGACACTTGGGTACTAAACTGCTTCAGTGACAAATACGATCCATGTAGCTCGGCAAGCAGAACAGAGCCACTGAATTTCCACCAAAAAAAGGAAGCAAGAGGAGGAGGAGGAGGAGGAGGAGGAAGAGGAAGAGGAGGAGGAGGAGATGAAGAAGAAGAAGAAGAAGAAGAAGAAGAAGAAGAAGAAGAAGAAGAAGAAGAAGAGACTTCATCAACCAGGTGGTAGTGACACACCTTTAACCCCAGAACTCAGAAGGCAGAGGCAGGTGGATCTCTGAGTCTAAGGCCAGTCTATGAAGCAAGTTCCAGGACAGCCAGGGCTACACAGAGAAACCCTGTCTAGAAAAACCAAAGATTGAAAAATAAAAAAGAAAGAAAACCCTTCATCATAACAATATTTAAACATAATAATGATAATAATAATATACAACCATTCAAATTACAACCAACGTGGGGGAAATACAAACGACCAAGATTATAAAACTTCATTTAAAAATAACAGCTAATGATGATTGACATTACTGCACGCTTCACACATTCACTGACTACACAAATGCACCCCATGATTTAAGCAATGTGTCAGCATGAACAGCTGTTCTTTATGAATGAGTGAACTGCTTAAAACCTTGACTGCAGGGTCAGCGAGACAGCTCAGTAGGTAGAAGAAGCCCTTGCTGTGCAAGCCCGGCAACCTGAGGTGGACCAGTGGAACCGTATACAGGTAGAAGGAGAGAACCAAGTTCCACAGACCTGCCCTCTGATCTCCACACATGAACCATGGCAGCACAGGACCCCACCCACACATTTGCATCATGTCCCCACACAGACACAATGAATAAACACAGGAGTTTTTTAAAATAGTGGGTCAAGTCCAGTTGACTCAATCGCATTTTCTGTAGGAATCCAGCACTTAGCAACAGGGGATCCATTCTGAATAAAAACGGCTTTATCCCCTGGTCTCTGCTGAACTACAGTCTACCCAAAAACTTTACAGCATAGGTTTTTTAAATCGTTTATCTGATTGCAAAGTTGCGAATCAGCATTTGGAGGTGGGCTTTCTGCTAGGCTTTTCTGGCTCCCTTGGCTATCAATAGCAGGCGGGTAATAGAGATGAAGGCTGTTCCAGGTGTGCCAGCTCATATGTTTGATGCCTGGGACCTCCAGGCCCTATAACTGTGATATCTGAAAGGCTGACTCTCGGGGCACTGACACTCACCGAAGTGCCAAGACAAGGGAACTCAAACTTCTACTTAGTCGCACTTGCCAAGCAAGGTCTCATTGGTCAAAGCAAATCACCTGAGTGTGTCCAGTTTTGGGGAGTGGAGAAATAGAATGCCTTTGGGTTGCCGCCAGAGGTGGAAAATGAGTCCTTGTTGCTGAAGACACCATGCTCTTTGGGTCCAACTTGGCTCTGACCTGAAAGCCTCCTCTCTAAAGGAGTAGTTTTCATAACACCAAAAGATTCCATGAAAGCTTCCGGGGGAGGGAAGCTGCCAACAGCTATAATGCCACCGATGGCCAGAATGGCATGGCAATCCTAAGGGCGCAACAGTAGTGAGCACACACACCTTGGTGGTAACCAACAACCCTCTGAAGGAAATTAAGGCCCACTCAGCGAGAGAGAGGTCATGGCTGGTACTGGAAACCTAGCCAGTGAAGTCGTGGATCTTGGAGGAGAATCTACAACTGCCACTTTCCTGAGCCTCTCATCAAGAAAATGTCTCCTTGCCACACAGTGGTGGTGTATGCCTGTAATCCCAGCACTCGGGAGGTGGAGGGATCTCTGAGTTTTGTTTTTGTTTGTTTGTTTCTTTTCTTTTTTTAGACATATTTATTATGTAGTGTTTTGTTCTTCCTGCATGTACAGCTGCATGCCAGAAGAGGGCACCAGATCTCATTATAGATGGTTGTGAGCTACCCTGTGGTTGCTGGGAATTGAACTCAGGACCTCTGGAAGACCATCCAGTGTTCCTAACACCTCTGAGCTATCTCCTCTGAGTTTAAAGCCAGTTTGGTGAGTGAGAGTTCCAGGACACCCAGGGAGGGATACACAGAGGAGCTCTGCCTTGAAAAAAACAAAAACAAAATAAACAAACAAACAATAAACCAAACAGGAAGACAGAAAGAGTCTCCTTGTCACAGACAAAGACCAATGTATAAAACCTCAACCAATCAAAATGCAAAGCACAAGAGATAGTGTGTTTCTCCCTCCCAACTGAAACATCTACAATGTAACACCTGGACCTAAGGTTCCAGGGCAATATAGGAAGGGTAAGCAGAAAGATTGTAAGTGAACCGGAAGGGTGACTCAATGATTAAGAGCCCTGGAGGCTCTCACAGAGGACCTAGGTTGATTCTTAGTACTCACATGGTGCTTCAGCCATCCTTGACTCCAGTTCCAGGGGATCTGATGCCCTCTTCTAGCCTCCATGGGTACCACATAGATGACATGCGCAGGCATGTAAGACAGTTTTCCTGTGCCAGCAGCAGTTCCCAAATAACCACTCAGAGGCTGAATGTTAATTATAAATGTTCAGCCAATAGCTCAGGCTTGCTACTAGTTAACTCTTACACATAAATTAACCCATATATCTTACCTACCTTCTGCCACATGGCTCATGCTTGTTGCCTCGTTTTCTACACATCCTATTTCCTCTGTGTCTACTGGCCTCTCCTCTGACTCTACCCTTCTCCATCCCGTCATCCTTAGTTTGTTTGTCTCGCCTATACTTCCTGACTGGCTACCAGCCAGTCAGATTTTTATTAGGCCAATCCCAGTGACAAATCTTTATAGTATATAAAAGGGTTATCCCATAGTACAGGCATGCACATACACATTAAATAATATAAATAAACTTTAAAAAAAGTTTTTAAAAGCCAGAGGAACAGTAACTTTGGTATGAGATTATGTCTCCTAGAAATGTCATGGAAGCCACCACACGCATGAAGTCTTACCAGCATAGCTTCCTAAACATGACCTGAACAAGGATGACGTGAAAGTAGGAAAGACTTCAGTCCTAAACAAAGATCTACAGGCAGCCAAGGAGTGCTGAGAGTGGGAGACATTTGAGACAGAACAGAAGGTAGGTACATGGGAATGGGTTGGAGGGAGGGACGGAAAGGGAGAAAGAGGTAATTATATTTTTAATTTCAAAAAGTAAAAAAAAAAAAGAGTGCTTCAGCTCTGTGTGCTTTTTCTTTGGTTGGTTTGTTTGTTTTCTTAGAGGTAGACTGTGCCTCTTTAAGAGAGGAAAGGCAAAGTCGCCTTGCAATGACTGGCAGCAGCTACTCAGTTTGGAATCTTCACAGCAGAACACTACGTACGCTCTTGAGGTCTCTTCTGTGTCTCTTTCTATGTGGCAGAAAATGAATTGATAGTCTCAATTTTCAAAATTTGCCGAATTTAGAGATGAAAGCCCAGAAAAGACTCAAAATACTTCTGTTTTGGTCACAGAAAGCATGCAGTGCGGTTTGATATCTCTCAGGTTCGGGTCTCGGTCTCTTTTACCTTAAAACCTGGCATATTATGCTGTGATTTTTTTGGTTGCCCTCCAAAAGAGTCGAAGAATCAGCCTGTAAAGATTTTAGAAAGCTTTATTGAAACTCTGATGAGGATTGGATGTGGTTTATAGACCAACACGGAGACAGTTGACGGCATGGCTGCTTTGTAAGAGCAAGGGTTTCCAACTTCTCAGTTAGAGAAACACTATTTTGATCTGTAAACAGACTTTCCTGAGTTGTATGCCTTTTTTCCTGCTCATTCAGGTCAGGGTTATGCCATCTTAGACTTATTCCTGGGTACTCGGTCGTTTCTGCTGGCTCATTACTATGTCACTAACTCACCACTGAACTGAGTATCTAGTGGTGAGCTATTGGGCTTTTTGGTGGCCTTTGAACTTTTGCGTGCATCTAGACAGAGTCTTTGGTTTTCTACATAGAAAATACTCGAGTTATTCTGAAGCTTTACAGTCTTCAGAAACCTGACACGTGATTGTAGCTGAGTCGGAAGAAAGAGTTCGGGGCACAGTTCCCACCATTGCTCTGATTTCTCAGAAGATACCAGCTGGTGATTTGGGGACTACCCTCAGCTGTCACAACTGCAGAAAGCACAGATCACTTAATTATGGGTTGTAACAAGGAAAGGATACAGATTAAGGAGTGTGGGTGGGGGAGTTCATCCTTATCTACAGACCCTGGGATACTTGCAGGAGCCTTCATGCTCAGGGTTTACTGGTCTCCTCTCTGTTCACATGGTGGCTAATGGATTACCCAGCTGCAAACAGTCTCTGAGTTTGCTGATTCCATGTAACCCCAGATTCACATTGTCCAGCCCCATCCCAATTCATATATTGTTTCCCTGTGATAAGCCCAACTTCTCCTGTGGTCCCAGAAAGAAACTCTAGACACCAAAGCGAAAGCTGACCTTTTGTGGTAGGACCAACATGTACACCACAGAGGCTGAGGTAACAGGATCACTAGGAGGTTCCAGGCCAGCCTGGGCTACATGGGGGACTCCAGGCCAGCTTGGACCACTGGGCTATACAGTGAGATCTGTCTTTAAAAAACAAGCAAGCAAGCAAACAACTTCTGGCCAGCATGGTTGTGCATGCCAGCACTTGGGAGGCTGAAGCAAGATGACTGCCTTGGTCCACACAGTAAGACCGTCCAAAATGAAAAGGAAACTTTTTTGTCCTAGGAGGGTGGTAAGACTAACATCTTTGCTGTTATTATACAGTGAGTTTGCAAATCCATATTCATCAAGTGAGGAATAGGAACATAAATTTCAAAACATTTAGTAATTAATCCAAAACACTAATAAATCCATTATCACAAAAAAACACATTTGTATCTAAAAAAAATAATCTGTTTTCAAACCCTGTTACTGTTTCACATTAAAAAAATAACAACACTTTAATGTCTGAGTTAATGACACAGCATGGAGTCTTTCTCTCATTTGGTCTGTTCTAGTCTGTCTTACTCACACCAGCAAACACACCAGTAAACCTAGTCTTTTATATTTAGTTAGAAAAAAAGACAACCCCTTTAACATTCTTCTCAGGTAGCTGGAGGCACTCATCTTTGATACACACAAATCAATGCTCAATGAGTAACTGTTTTTTGTTTTTTTCCAGACAGGGTCAATCCGTGTAGCCCAGATTGGCCTGGGCCTCTTGGTCCTCTTTGTCAGTGGTGGGATTACAGACATGTGCCAGATTGCCTGGGTAGACATTTGGAAGTTAATGTCAAGATGGTATCTCTTCAGCGAAGTATCCATACACTCTTCCATTAAAACCGACAGTTCCAGGCTCCAAAGCCCTGTCTCGAAAAACCAAAAGAGAAAAAAAAAACAAAAACAAAAACAAAAAAACAAACCGACAGTTCCGCCTTGTGTCCTGATGAGTCTGTATAATGCTGTCTGTAGTCCGCCACTCGTTTGCTGGTCACTTAGGAAGACGATCAGAAGGCTGAAATGGTCCACCCTATGGGTCACGTCTATGAACATCGCCACTCACTGTCTTACCCACAAAAACCGCTGGAAAGATCTCAGGCTCACAATGGACATGTCCGAAGTTCTCATTTTGAAAAAAAAAATATCAGATTTTTGTTATTGGCAACAAATCCCTTATTTTCCTTGACATGTGTTTTTTGTTAGTTTGCTTGGTTGGCTGCTGTGGTGGTTAGAGTAGGGACGGCCGCCACAGTCTCATGCTTGAGTGAGCGGACCACAGAGAGAGGGCGCTATTAGGAGGCGTGGCCTTGTTGGAGTAGGTGTGGCTTTGTTAGAGGCAGGGTGGCACTGTAGGAGGGGGCTTTGAGGTCTCATATACACGCTCAAGCTATGTCTGGTACTCAGCCCTTTCTTCTGCTGCCTGCAGATCAAGATGTAGGACTCTCAGCTCCTTCTCCAGCACCGTGTCCGCCTGGACAACACCGTGTCCCTCTATGATGATAATGGACTGAACTTCCGAAGCCGTAAGCCAACCCCAATTAAATGTTTTCCCTTATAAGAGTTGCTGCGGTCCTAGTGTCTCTTCACAGCAATAGAAACCCTAACTAAGAGTAGTGGGATATTTGTACACTGTGTGAAGACCTGTCGACGTCATTGGTGTAAATTAAAAAGCGGAACAGCCAATAGTGAGGCAGGAGGTATAGGCGGGACTTCTGGGCAGACAGAGAACTCTGGGAAGAAGAAGAAGAAGGGGCGGAGTCGCCAGCCAGACTCAAAGGAAGCAGGATGGGCAGTGCGGAGATGAGGTAACGCCACACGGCAGAACATAGATTAATACAAATGCATTCATTTAAGTTATAAGAGCTAGTTGAGAACAAGCCTAAGCTAAGGCCAAGCTTTCATAATTAATAATAAGTTTCCAGGTCATTAATTGTGAACTGGCAGCCCTGGCAAAAAAGTAATATCACAACTACGCAGTTGTTATTGTGCTTTATTTGTGTATTTGTGTGTGGGGGGTGCACATTCACAATATGTGGGGACATCAGAGAACAATGCATGTCAGTCAGTTCTGTCCTTCCACCATGTGGGTCCCAGGGATCGAACTCAAGCCATTAGGCTTGGTAGCAATCCCCTTTACTTCCTGAGCTCTCTTGCCAACCCTGTTTTTATTTACTTATGTAACTTATTTATTCTTGGGACACAGTCTTACCATGTATTCCCAGCTGGTCTGGAATTAATTGGATACCAACTTGTGCTGAGCCTCTGAGACGGCCTCCTGAGTGCTGGGATTGCAGGTGTGTGCCTTCTGACAGAGTGAACTGTGGATCAATGCTCACCCGGTTCCAAATATGGAAATCATAGTTGTCCCTCAGTCACTTTGTGAAATAAAACTGTGCTCCATTTTAAAAGAGCAGCTAAATCCAGTCACAGTTCACACAACCACCTGAGAGCTTTTCCTCGGGAGAGACCTTTGACAGGGCAGAAATCCCTTCTGTATCCTCCCCATTTCATGACGCAGAAGATCTCAAAATAATGTGCTCAAGGATAGTAACTTCAGATATTCTGTAATTCTTACGTCAAATTTGTGTGTGCATACAGGCTTGTGTGTGTGCACACCCATGAGTATGAGTGTGTGTGAGAGCTTATGCTTGCGTGCATGGGTATGTGTAGACATGCGTATGTGTAGACATGCCTGTGTGTGTATACACACTTGCCTGCATGTGCATGTATATGTGTGGATGTTATGTGTGTATACGTGCTTCTGTGTGTGTACACACGTATTTGTGTGTGTGCATGAATAATGTATAGCGGCAGACACTGGTACAATCAGGTTTGCCAGCCAGTATTTTCACCCCATCAATGTGCACAAAAGTCAACACAGTTCTAGAAGAAGAGAACGCTTTCAAATAAATGCACCTCCTCAGGTCCCCACAAGAACCCCGAGAAAGCCCCAGCTGTCCACGTGACACTAGTCAGTAATGGGGAAGTCCTGTGTGGATGTCAATAAAGCACTGTTGGCCAATAGGGAAGCAAGATAGGTGGGACTAGGAGTCTAGGAGGATTCTGGGAAGGAGAAACACAGGGAGTCATCATGTAGCTGCCATAGGGGTAAGAAGTCGGGACCCTTTTCTCCGGTAAGAGAAATACTTAGATTAACAATTATGGAGTAAATACTTAAGTTAGAGCTAGCCAATAAGAAACAAGCAAGGCCAACAGCTTCAAAATTAATATAGTCTCCTGTGTGTTCATTTGGGACTGATGCGGCTCTGGAACCAGGCTGGCGGGAAGGATTCTCTCTACAAGTCAGTCTTTAAACAGGGTGCAGTTTTCTTTCTCAGTACTTATGCAGTTGATCTCACACTTGCTTACTAGGCTTTCCCGTCAACCTGGGGTGGGTGGTGTGGTTCCTCTGTAGACTGACTTAGGACAACGTTTTCATTGCCATGTTTCAAGGAGATGTCTAGCCCACACTTTACACTTGCAAGAAGTTCCTTCAGTTTCTTCCCACTTGCTACTTTGTGTGTTCTTCTATTGGAGATCCAAGCTTCTCAAGTTTTTGTGTAAGTTTATATACTTTTATAGAATAAAATTGACTTCTCAAAAAGTACTATTATGTTCATAATACCTTTTTCCTTCTTAAAAACGTGTTTTCACCTATTCTTTTCTTTGTGTTCTTTAACTTCTGTGCTCATTGTAGTCTTTCTTAACCTTTTTTATTCAAAAAATTATTTTTCATTTTAAATACCAACCTCAGTTTCCCCTCCCTCCCCCTTTCCTGCCCCTCCCCACATCCCCTCCTTCCCAACCCCCATCCACTCTTCAGAGGGGATAGGCCTTCCTTGGGGAGTTAACAAAGTCTGGCATACCAAGTTGAGGGAGGACCAAGCCCCTCCCCACTGTATCAAGGCTAAGCAAGGTATCCCACCATAGGGAGTGGGCTCGGAAAAGCCAGTTAACACAGCTGGGATAGGTCCTGGTCCCACTGCCAGCCCTTCCCCACAACAGATCAAGTCACATAACTGTCACCCACATTCAGAGGGCCTAGTTAGGTTCCATGAAGGTTTCCAGCTGTCGGTATCTGCAGTCCCTCTCTTGAAGTTTTTCCTCATACTATTGACCTTTCCAAACAAGTTTTGCAATTGCTCTATCAAATACCCGTTAGGATTATTTCTTCTCTTGCTCTGTTATTGCTGACCACTATCTTTTCCCATGTTTTTTTTTTTCTATTCTCTCCTGATAAGGTAATTTTTCTTTATATTCCAGGTAGTAAAAACAGTAATTTTCCCTCACCACCCTTCCCACTCCCATGTTTTATAATAGTAACTCTTTGCTGTTGACCTTTTTTCCTCTTCCATTTCTCTGCTTGTCTCTACTTATCACAAATAAGATGCATTGCCAGACACACGGTCTCAGTTCTTTTATGGATGGGAGGAAAACCGAGTTATGCAGTCATATCACTTAGAGAGTGACAAGGGGGATTTAAAATACATGGAAAGTGTCCTGGCTAGTCTTATGTCAACTTAACACAAGCTAAAGTCATCCGAAAGGAGGGAACCTCAGTTAAGAAAATGCCCCCACAGCACTGGACTGCAAGCAAGCCTGTAAGGCATTTTCTTACTTAATGATGGGTAGGGGAGGGTCCACAGCCCATTGTGGGTGGTGTCATCCCTGGGATGGTGGCCCTGGGTTCTATAAGAAAGCAGGCTGAGCAAGCCATGGGGGGGGTCACAAGCCAGTGAGCAGCGCCCCTCCACGGCTTCTGCATCAGCTCCTGCCTCCAGGGTCCTGCCCTGAATCAGCTCCTGCCACCATTGCTCTCGACCAATGAACGGTTACATGGAACTGTGAGTGAAATAAACCCTTTCTTTCCCCAAGTTTCTTTTCGTCATGGTGTTTCATCATGGCAACAGTAACCCTGACAAAGACATAGAGGAAGAAAACGTATTTTGCCATCCAGGAGCCAGGTTGTCCTCAGTGAAGAAACAGTCTCCTCAGGAAGAGCCTTCAGGTGAGGTGAAGAGAGGGGGTGTGAAGAAGGGAGAGCCCCAAATGGCAGCGATTGGGTGGGGAGCACCAGACGACCCCTTGTTTGGCGTGTGAGCCATGATGTGTGCCGGGAAAGTCAGAGGTGAGAGAGGAGAGATGGGAGGAAAGGAATGGTGGGCGGGATCACAAAGCACGGGGGATGTCTCATATCCTCGTGAAGCAGAATACTAGATTCCGGAAGAAGAGTGCATCCTTAAACAGACACAGACTCCACGGAACCAAGGCCGGAAGGCTGTGTGCGGCCACATCAGCCTCAGTGCACAGGGCATGAGCAGACAGGCGCCATTGCTGGAGAGGGGCGGAGGCGATTTTCCACCCAGACTGTAGCCCAGGGTAAAAGCCGCATTGTATGAGTTGGGCTGCATACATGAAGACTTCATGCCTCACATTATGGAGGCGCTTCCAAGTCTTCAATTGTTGCTTGCGATTTGCATGAGTGACCCCAAAAGCCCACAAGCCAAACCATTGGCCCCTGAGTGATTCTACTGGGATGTGGTAGGACATCCAGAGAGTGGGGCTTCGTGGGGGCCTTTAAGCCATTGCTGGAATACCCTAAAAGCCAGAGTGAAGCTCTGACCTCTTCTCCTATCTCTCAGCCTGTCTCTGCTCTGCACTCCCTCCTTCTGATGTGACGCCGATGACAGAAGTGACAGGCTGGTATGTTCTGAACTGGGCTAAATAAATTTTTTTTAAAACTTAGGTTGATTGTTAATGGATGCAGAGATGATATTAAAATAATTAGGCCCACAAACATACCGCCTGGTCTCAGGGATGAGACAGATCTAAGGTATCAGGTCCCCAGGGATGAGTCAACTCACAGGGCCCCCCTTATCTAGATGTTTCCCATGGGAGGGGCAGCGGAGGCAGCTTCCACGGAGGAGCTGAAGTCTTCCCTGCTGGCTTGAGGATTCTGTTATCTCTCATTTGTCTTTCCTTGATGAATATCATTTTCAACGCTCAGTTTTCATTTCTAGTCCATTGAGACATCTTAGAGCCAAGACAAATCTTTCTGAATAGATTCTGTCAACTCGATGCATTCCAGGGGTGACATCTGACTTCAAATCCTTTGCAATGTTGTCAGTGAGAAGGCTTCTCTAAGGTTCCTCCTTCAGCAGAGGGAGCCAAGTACAGAGACCCACAGCCAGACATATCACACACACACACACACACACACACACACAGAGAGAGAGAGAGAGAGAGAGAGAGAGAGAGAGAGAGAGAGAGAGAGAGGGTGAGTGGAGGAGGGAGGGAAAGAGCAGGGTTGGTGGAGGGAAGGTATGGGGTGTGGGGGGGAGAGAGAGAGAGAGAGAATGAGAGAGATATCTTGGACCGCTCAGGGATGTCTCCATCAAATCCCTCCCCTCAGAGCTCAGGGAACCCCACAGAAGAGGAGGCTGAAAGACTATAGGAGCCAGAGAGGGAGGAGGACACCAAGGAAACGGTTCCTCTAAATCATCGAGAACTCACAGAGACTGAGGCAGCCTGCGCAGGGCCAGCATAGATCTGCACCAGGGCCCATCAGGCTCATGTCTTCCACATTAGTGTTTTTATGAGATCCCTGGGTGCGTGAACAAGGGGTTCTTTGATTCCTGAGTGGGTGTCCTCTCTCGGGCTCTCTTCCTTCTCTTGGTTTGTCTCACTCAACTTGGGTGTGATAGTTTTGGTTTTATCTTTTATTTTATCGTGTTAACTTGAAAAATGAATGAACAGATAGACAGATGGACAGACGGATGGATGGACGGATGGATGTATTGATGAAAACCTAGCCACAAGGGTAAAGATTAACAACTGAACTATCAGTTATGCCTGCTGTGAGAGGGAAAATCAGTTTTCTCCAACAGAATGATGGTGGGTCTATCAACCACTCCAGGGCAGGCCTCATGTTCAGGAGTAGGTCACCGACCCATAATGGGTTCCAAGGTATTTGTGTACTTTTATTTGGTTACAGTTTGGCAGGGTTTATTTTTTGGGGGGTGGGGTATTTTGTTTCCTTGGTATTGAGGGGTTTTGTTGTTATACTGGGGTTTTGCTTGCTTTTTGAAAAAGAAAATGTTGGATGGCTAGGGAGGGTCAGAGAATCAGAAGGACCTGGGGGGAGGGAGAGAATATGATCAAAATACACTTAAATTTAAAAATTGTTTTAGATAATAAGAAATGTAATAAAAATGTTGTGCTTCTCCAAGGAAGGGAGGCTTAAGGGAGGCCTCAGTCTCAAGCTTTATTGACTCAGTGTTCACTAAGAGCATTGCCTTTCTGTCGTGATAAAATGTCTTGACATGATAAAATCAATTTATAGGAGGAAAAAAAGTTGTTTATGTAGATTTGTAGTTCCAGAGGGCAAGACCTCATCATGGCCAGGACAGCAAAGCATCCAGAAACAGGCTTGGTGACACAGCAGGGAGCTCGGAGCTTAAATCCTCAAGCAAGAAGCAGAAGAGATGAAGTGTACAAGAGAGTCTGGTGTCCATCCTTTGAAAAAGGAGAACCGTGCCGATGGGCTCCTGCAAGCATGAAGACAGAGGCTGAGGTGATGTTCCCACAGCTCAAGGAGCACCCAAGACAAGCAGCGACCCTCCAAATGCAGCTCAGAGAGAGGCTGCTCTCAACCCTCAGTGGGAGCCAGCCTCTTGGACTGTGGACCGTAGTCCTTTGCCACAGTGGCCCAGTAAGCAAAACCAGAAGACCTGAAAAGAAGTTGGGTGGAGAGAAGTCACAAGGCTATTATTGTTAAATATCTTATTTCTAGGCTATGAGGCTGCATTTTGAAGAGCTCTTTACTCCTAAAATAAATATCTTAATACATACTAGTAACACATGGTTATTCAAAACTGAAGAATAAATTAGCTCCTTTGACTTGAGAGCAGTGTCTTGTACCAACATTGTTAATCCACTCACGAGGGCAGAGTCCTATGATCTAATTACCTTATCTTTTTAAAGACAGGGCTTCCTGTATACCATGCTGGGCTTGAACTCACTAAATAGCTGAGAATAAACTTTGAACTTATCCTGCTGCCTCTACCCCCTTATGGCTTAGGTTACAGACATAGACCACTGTGCCTGGTTTACACTGTGAATGGAACCCTGGGGCTTCGTGCATACTGCTGGACCAGCACTCTACCAAATGAGTCACATCCCCAGACTGATTTAATCACCTCTAGAATGTCCCTCAGGACTCAGGACTGTCACCTTGGGGATCACCCTTCCAACAGGAGTGCTGGAAGACAACATTCAAACCATAATAGCATAGCTCCACAGACGGTTCTGAAATCCTACCGTAGAATAGCAATCTTTCCAGCTAACATCTGAGGAAATAAACCCAAGCATTCATTATGGATCTTAAGTTGAAATGATCTTATTAGAGAACCCCACAAACCACACCATTACAGTTTAATGAAGGAGAAAATCACTCCAAATTGAGTTTCTATCCCCCAAGTAAAAGGAAGAGACAAGAAGGGCTAGAAAACTCATCTGTTCATCCAATATGCTTAGCGTCTTCTAAGCAGGAGAAAAAGAAGGGTGTTTGGTTGAGCCCCTGATCTCACTGGGCTGACCCTCTTGGGGGGGGGAGGCCAAGGGCGGGTGGCAGTGCGAGGGGCTGCTTCACTCACTGCCTTGCAGAAGCTGCCTCGGTTTACCCTATGCGTAAAATGTGTATGATGATGTTTTTTGATAAAATAATCTAAAGACTATACTTGCATAAATCTCTGAAGTATTTTTAGAGGAGGGGGAGAATAAATTACGTAAATTTCAGGTAATGATTCAAGGCTACACCGATGCCCTGAAGCACGTAACAGTGCTGTTCCAAGTGACTTCTACATGTCTTCCGGCAGGTGACCCAGGGGAGGGAAGACTTCCGAGTTTGTCTGATGCTAATTACTCCCTTTAGCCAGCAGTACCCAGGGAAGGGAACTGATCCTGTATTCTCTGTGAGGACTTCAGGGAGATTAAGTTTCAATGACAGTTTTGATCACAGGTTTCCAAACAGGATGGAAAAGTGCTAACAAAAAATAATACTAATAACAACATTCCAAACCCTTTAAAAGCAAAGAAAATAAGAATATGTGGTTTTTGCTCCTATCCGCTATTAAACAGCCAGCTAGTTTAGAAGGCAGATCCCAAATAAAGGGTGAAATGGCCTATATTTTCAAGTTTAGGGTAGCAGTCCCTCCAGTGATCAGAATACTAAAATCCACAATATAAAATTGTGGGGTTTTTCCCTCGGTGTTTACGTGTGTTCTTTTTATCTTGTGCTTCCTAAAATCCAAAGTTAGGTTTGGAAATAGGACTTGAGGGGGACGCAGCACCCAGCCCCACAGCACATCGCTGCAGACAGGGAGAGACAGAGTGTAGAATTTAGTGGCAAAAGCTTGTTTTTCATCTAAGTTCCCTGTCTCACATTTCAGGCTTAGCGGGGCACGTTGGAAAGACTGACGGGGGACACGGTCCCTGAACCCATGGCCAGCGTAAGAGGACACAACATGCCTATTAATAAAATTGTATTACTGCTCCATTATTGCAAAGAATAAGGATGGTCTGGAAAGCTGGCCCTGGGCTGAATTTGCACTGAAATGCTTTCCATTAACTCTGGGCACCAGCAGGACAGGAAAGCATCAGACCTTTCCCAGGCTGAAATATGAAAAAAGTCTGCAGGGAACGTCTCAGCAGGAGAGGAATTTCATTAAGACTGATCATGGTGACCTAGAGACTTCTGCTCTCGCTTAAGCTTCTCCAACGACAGACGACCTGAGGAGTTCTCAGGGATTTGCAGACAGAAGTGATTTCATAAGACCTTTTTGGAGTGGCAGCTGTGGCCGCTGGCTTTTGGATTATCTGCTCGCTGAGGAAGAAACGGTTAGACTTCAGTTTGACTTCAGTGTGACTGCGGGGATGTGAAACCATAGAGTCGGGTAGAGGCCCTGCTGCCTGGGGGACAGATCTGTGGGCACCTCCCTCGGATGTGACACCCACACTACTTTCCCAGCTCTCTGAAGTGACTCTTGGAATCTGTTTTCAATGAGCCACTTGGGGAGGCAAGAGACAGCCTGTAAGGAATGTCATTAGCAGTGCCACAGGAGACTAGCTTTCCAAGGTGCAAGACCTCTTTTCCCAAACAAACAAGAAAACACAAACCCTTGTCCACCTGGCCAGGGTTGGCGTCTGCCTGCAGTGGAAATAGACGGAGGTCTTCTCCTATTGTTAAATCTGTGCTGGAATAAAAGTCTCATAGAAACGATTTTTTTCTTCTTAAAATTGTGCTCTTCAGCCAACTCGAGTTTTTCTGCTTTTATATCTTCAGCTGGAGTTCGTATCTTCCCTCCTCTTCTTTCTTTCTAGGTCTCAGCAGAATGAAGTTCCTTGAGATGTGTGCCTAGGAGTGGGCATGGCTGGGTTATATGGAAACTAGAGGTAGCAGAGGTGATGTTTCCTTTCTCTTTGAGTGTCTTTTTTTTTTTAATCTTAGTTTGACTTCTGTTTCTGTGTTCAAGGCCACGACCAAAAGCCACTTGGGGAAGGAAAGAATTTGTTTAGTTCTTCACCGAGGGAAGTCAGGGTAGGAACTCAGGGCAGGAGTGTGGATGCGGAAGCCATGGAGGATGCTGCTTACTGGCTTGCTCCCCACGGCTTGCTCGGTCTGCTTTCTTAGAGAGCCCAGGACCACCAGCCCAGGGACAGCACCACCCACAATGGGCTGGGCCCTCCAACATTAATCAAGGAAATACCCACAGGTTTGCCTACTGTCCAATCAAATAAAGCATTTTCTCAGTTGAGGCCCCCCTCTTCCCAGATGACTTAATTTATGTCATGGACCAAAAGAAATAACTAGTATTTTTTATGACTTTTTGGTGAAATATGGACCTTTTAAGGTAGCATGCTATGGCAACTCTGGAAACGTAAGACTTCTCCAACCCGGTGTACAATTTGTTTTCCTTTTTCTTACTGTGTCTGAGGCACATGCAATTGTCCTCTCAGAGGAACCCCAAGGAACATGCAATGGCAGTCACCTGGGGGGCTTCCCTCTGGTAGCTCTGCGACCAGCTAGGAGCTTTGAGAAATTTCCTGTAAGCCTAAGGCTTTGCTCAGGGAAGGGAAGAGTACTCGCTGCTCTTGCAGGGGGCTGACCCATCATCTGTAACTCCAGTTCCGGGAGATCCAGTGCTCTCTTCCTGCCCCTCTGAGTACTGACACATGTGGCACGTAATACGTACACGGAGATGAAACACTCATACACGGTAAACGAAAAGTGAACCTTAGCCGGAGAGACTCGTCCATGGGGCATGTGTCGTACTACATTTTTTTCATGCATTTTCTCTCAGTGCAGAACATTTTTTTTGTTTTGGATTTAGTTCCTCTCCTGTTTCTACTTGACATGCTTGTCACTGGTTAACACCATGCGGTCATCTGGAAAGAGTCTGGGTGTGCTTTGAGGGGGAGGACGCGAAAGCGGAAGGGAAAGTACAGGAGACACTGCTCATCGTAAGCGCACATGCTCTCACCTCCCGAGCTGAGAGCCACAAAAGTTCTCTTCTGTTGCCCCAGTCAGCTGAGTCTCATCCTCTGGCCCTGTTCCCGTATTTCATCTCTGTGCAAAAGCCCACCAGTAAAACACACACTTCAATACGCGGTCCCCGTCCCTTACACCTCTGCCAATTCCCCCCAGACATGTGAATCATAGAAACTCCTGCTCTAAATCTCTTCCAAGTCCAAGCTGCCACTTTGAGTCCATCATCACACCAGGCCTTTGTTGGGATCAAACCTTTCAAAGGAGAAAAGATTTTTAATCCGTTTATACCAGATGGGGCCCAAGCCCTGCCGCCTTGGAGCTACAGGATTGGGATTTTTTTTTCAAAGCCTCACTGCAGCTCTACCGCCCCCCCCCCACGTGCCCAACACATCTCTCTCACTGCTCCTTTAAACAAATTGTATCAGCGCTTGTGTTGGAACAAGTCTGGGCTAAGGCTGCTCTTTACATGCCAGCCTTGCTGCAACTGTTGGTGTACATCAGCGACAAAAAACGCAGTCTTCTCTAGACTGATCAGCAAATAACAATGAACCCACGATTCTCTTGGAGCCAAACTGCATTCTCCCCGTGCGGGTATCAGAAGGGAGCCCAAGATGACAGTGTAGAGATGGTTTGGAACAGGCTTGGCCATTTCTGTTGGAGACAAATGATCAAAAGGCGTTTCTTCAGCCATGGCATCAAAATCTTGAGTTGAAAACTCATGCTCTAAACATGTCACCATCAAAATGAACATTTCTGCACGCATCCTGCCTCAGATATTACTGTACCTCCAAGGATTATAAATTTCATACAGCTGTCACTCACTGTGCAAAACGGCACTTTTCTTTTATAGTTAGTAGATTTGTAGTTAGCAGAGGGAAGCACAGTGTGGGCTGGGTTCTCAGTTCACACTACAGCACAGGGTCATTCTCAAAGCTGTCTGCTACTCACAAAGCTGGGTTATCTACCAGCAGGAGCAAAGTCCACGGCGGGAAGAATCTGGGTGGAGTGGTGGGCAGATGGCACTGGGCTCCTTTGGCATCTTTGTTTCAAACCCATGTGCCTCTGCAGAGCCTGGTTTCTGACGGCTCAGATGCAATGAAGGCACTACCAAGAATCACCAAGTGTGAGGAAGAGAGCCTCTGGTCATTTGTGCCATGCAGAGCAGGATGCTACCCAACACCTTCTCAAACTCAAAGCGTGTGTGTGTGTGTGTGTGTGTGTGTGTGTGTGTGGTGCATATGTGCACCTATGTGTGTGATGTGTGTCTATGTGCTTGTGCGTGTATGTGTTTGTGTGTATGTGCTTGTGTTTGCATGTGTGGTGTGGTGCATGTGGTGTGTATATGTGTATGTGTGTGTGGTGCATATGTGCACGTATGTGTGTAGTGTTTATGTATGTGCTTGTGCATGTATGTGTTTGTATGTGTGTATGTTCTTATGTGTGCATGTGTGGTGTGGTATATATGGTGTGTATATGTGTTTGTGTGTGTGTGGTGCATATGTGCATGCATGTGTGTGGAATGTGTATATGTGCTTGTGTGTGTGTGCATGCATGTATGTGTATGCTGTGTGTATATGTGCTTGTGTGTGTGGTGTGTATGTGTGCTTGTGTGCATGTCATGTGTGTGTATATGTATTTGTGTTTATGTGTGTACATGTATGTGTGTGTTGTGTGTGTGTATATTTGTTTGTGTGTGTGTGGTGCGTATATGCATGTATGTGTGTGGTGTAGTGTGTGTGTGTTTGTGTGTGTGTAGGAATGTAGAAATTTACTATTTGCTAGCTAAGCATGACTCCATGAACAGAGCAAGCACACATGGTGGTGTCAACAGACACAGAGGGAGCCTTGACCTCTGAAATTCTCCTTGTGAGAAAAACCCTGGGTAACCCCAACCCGATGAACTGCAGGCCCCTAAAGCCACTGGCAGATAGAGATGCCCAGGGACCTCAGCTGACCCACGAACCCCCCACCCTGTGCCTTCCTCTCTAGTCCCCCTTGCTATGGAAGTGTCCATCCACTGTCAGCAGTGACTTGGGGATCTGTTGAGCAGAGGCTGAAATCAGTGTTCCCCCAGCATCTGTCCTACATCAGCTGACACCCCAAGAGCATGGGGCCTTTCTGCTTCTTGTGAGCCAAGAGGGCCCAGGCACTCGAGAGTCCATCAGTCTCTTGTGGGCTCTGTGGATGATTCCAGTTGGCCCATACCACCAGGCTGGACTGTCAATCAGTTGCTCTCAGTATTAAGTGACTGAATAACGTCATCCTCTCAGCCACTGTCCCTTCCTTCATTTTCTCTAATCCACGTGGTGTGCCTCACACAATAAAAGTACTGCATGCCCTTAAATAATATCTGCACTGTTTCTAATCTGGGACAGAACTACTCTTCACATCTGTGGCTCAGCACTTGAGGGTTCCATCAACCAAAGTAGAAAATGTACTTTGAAATCTGAACTAAACATGTGCAGGGCTTTTTCTTCTTGTTTCCTGGACAATGTAGACAGGTATATAAAAGCACCGCGTTGGACATAGGTACCCACAGGCTGAAGCACACAGGAGGATGTTTGTGGGTTTTAGGCCCACACTCTTCTACTTTACATAAGGGACTGGAGTTTCTGCAGGAGATCGTGGAAGCAATCCACTGTGGGTGTCAGAAGACAGCTGTGTGTGGCTTCCCTCCTCCTAGGGCAATAACTAGAAATGGGGTGGAAACAGAAACACAAGGCACAGACTGGGGCCAGGCGTGAATGTCATGAAATTTGGTGAGAGTAGACATTCTGAGTGTGAGGCCCATGCCACTCAGGTTCACACGCCCATTCTGGGCTCTTCCGGGGCAGGCATACACGGGGTGTATGAGGTCAGGAGAGCAGGGTGATAACTCTATGGGGCAGCCAGTGACCAAGGAGAAGTGTGAGCAAATGTTTCTGTGTTGGAGTGGGCCCGCCTCCTCCTCTCACCCTCTTCTTCCTAGCAGGGAAGCTCTGCAAACCGTTCTGTGTGCTGGGGCCTGATTGTCACACCATGCCAGAAAGGTGCATCTCCTCCTCTGGGTGGTGACTGCATTTTACCCCTAGAGTTGGCTGATGGACAGGATTGGGGGGCCCAGGAGGTGACAGAGCAGTCATGGGGAAGGAGTGGGGGGCAGGGAGGACTGGAGAGCTGGCTCAGCCCAGGAGCACAGTTCCAGCACCCATGTAAGATGACTCAGAAAGGACTATAACCCTCCCTCCAGGGGGACCTCCAGGCCAAGGTGATAGCTCTGGTCTCTGCTGGTACTTACACTCACCTGTGTTTCCCCAAACGTGCGCACACTCTCAGGCACACACACACACACACACACACACACACACATATCACTTAAAATAATAAAAAAAAAATAAACCTTAAAAAGAAGAGCAGAGAGGCCCTCCTTTGAGTGACGTCGAAGGGTTAACTTTCTCTCTCTCTGGTGCATGGCTCTGTGTTGAGGGGCCAGCAGGGTTACTAAGAGGCAGTGCCTGTGTGAGCACCTGTTGTCCATGGAGAGACACCACTCAGGGATGGGGTACTGGAGACAGGGCAGGGGTTTGGTTTGTGTGGGGGGGGGGGCAGCCCCTTCAAGCCCTCCCTTCCAGAGGTATAGTTACTTTTGAAGGACTCTGGCTTGGCAACTGCTTCTGACACAGGGCAGGGGTGAAGGATCTCCACCAAGCACACCACGAGGCTGTGAGCAGAGAACACACACACACACACACACAGGAAGCGTGGTGTGTGTGTGTGTGTGCTGGGGGGGAGTTGCCTTTGCACTCTCAGGAGGATACTGCCTGTGTTCTGGGCCCGATGAGTTGATTTGGAGGGTTCAGGTAAGATCTGGGAGGGGGGAGACTTAAGAGGGAGTAGGAAAGGGGAGAAGGGAGCTGAGGTGTGTGTGTGTGTGTGTGTGTGTCGGGGGGGGGTGAGAACAAAAGGCACCATTTTGCTGGCTCTGCCCTCTGAAAAAGAAGCCCATCAGCTCCATTTACCGGGTCTCAATAGCTGAGGCTCAAAGCACAGCCGCCTGTGGGCCAACTTCTGCCTCTGTTGGGATGTGCACTTCCCAGAAGGACAGTGAAAGGGCAGAAGGGGCCATTGAGGAGGCAACTCAGGAAGGACAGAGAGGGAGAGAGAGGGAGGGAGGGAGAGAGAGAGGGAGGGAGGGAGAGAGGGGGAGAGAGAGAGAGAGGGAGAGAGAGAGGGAGGGAGGGAGGGAGAGAGAGAGAGAGAGAGAGGGAGAGGGAGAGAGGGGGAGAGGAGAGAGGGAGAAAGAAAGAGAGGGGGTAGGGAGGGAGAGAAGGAAGGAAGGAAGAAAGAAAGAAAGAAAGAAAGAAAGGAAGAAAGAAAGAAAGAGGAGGGAGGGAGGGAGGGAAAGGGAGGGGGCAGGGCTGGTGGAGGGAGAGCATGGGGTGGGAAGGGACTGAGGAGAAAGGAGCCTGGTGGGGGAGGGGGAAAAGAAAGGGGTAAAGCCCCTTGCTGACACGGGGCATAACTTAATTTTCACGGTGCTGGGACGGCTGTATCGTGTAATCTGCCATGGCACGCCGTTAAAGCTTCAATGACTTTACTGACCCAGAAGGGAGACTCAGACCGTGGAGCCGCTTTTGAAAAGAAGTGGTGATCTTTCACGATTTATGAGCTTGTCTTAAAGAAACAGACTCCGCTCACTTTAAATTAATCACCCTTTCCAGGGTGCATAGAGATGGGGGTCTCGGGGCTGCACGCTGGGAAGGCCCTGGTGTGCCTGGGCCGCGTGACCCCGCTGGAGGCAGAGGGTGGAGGCCATGCAGGAGGACAGGGCGGAGAGGGGGATGCCTTGGAGGACGATGGTTGAGAGAGACTGCAGGGAGGAGGCTCTGGGCCTTGGGGGCTTCCCTTCCCCAGCACAGGCTAGACCGGGATTCTTGCACCAAACCCTTAGGGGCTCCTAGGGAGGTCAGACCCAGACCCAGACCGGGAGAGCTGGCAGGTGGTGGGAGAGGGTGTGTGTGTGTGTGTGTGTGTGTGTGTGTGTGTGTGTGTGTGTGTATGTGTGTGTGTCTGTGTGTGTGTGTGTGTGTGTGTGTGTGTGTGTGTGGTGGGGAAGGGCTCCATTCATGTTCCTGCACTTGGAATCATTGTGCGGAAAGAAAAAAGAGAAGGGGAATACAAGACATTTCACACCAGAGGAAATGTGAGACCTCCGCAGGGAGAGGAACTCTGAAAGGAAAAGTGGGTATTCCCAGGCCTTTTGATCTGCCCTCATTTTCCATATCTCTGAGAACAAAAGGCGAAAACCTCACCCTAATGTGCATACACTTCCCTTTTAAATTTTGGCAAGGACAAATTCCCAGAAAGGAAAAAAAATAGATGTTTTAAAGAAGTAACAAGCTGATGGTCCTAAAATTATTAGTCACAGTGTCCTAAAGAAAGATCTCAGACCAGGAACCCTTTGTAAGTTGATACAACCAGTGGAGCAAAGGGTTGCATTATCATTAAGACCCCTTAACCAAAGCAAGCGTTTTTCTTGCTAGCACACTTCACCCCTGCACTGGACAAATGAGCCCAAGGTGAGGAGTCCCTGGCTGTGCCGTCCTCTCTTTTGGGCTGTCCTTTGTGCCATTTTATGTCCCCGTGGCCCTGATCTTTAACTCTTTGGAGCCTTTTGTATTTCCAAGGCCTCACCAGCAGCTGGTTAAATGGCGCTACCTTTGAACTGGTCTCAGTGTATGGAGGCCCCTCCGTTACTGCCTGAACATCAATGAATTTAAGTGGGGGGAAATAGGGGTCGGCTCGAAAGAATTTCCAAGGACAGCAGGACAGCAGACAGAGTAAGTCGGCCGGCTCTCTGTGGTCTTCATAAAAACATGGGGTTGAGCACCCCTAATCCAAAGTGACAGCTAAAGTTCCAGGACGTTTCAGGTTTGCAATATCTGGATTAAGGATGCCCAACTGGAAGAGTCTAGACAAAGATTCCAGAACAGGGAAAACTCATCGGAAAATGTTTGTCCCAAGGGCGTTTCCTGCCTCTCAGTTAAGGTTTGTGACTGAGGCCATCTCTCCTAAAGTAATGGCTTTGGTCCATGTTTCTATGTTTCCCACTAGTCCACAGACCCAGATGCTGCAAGAAAATAAGAGATGCAGGCCAAACTCCCACCTGCCCTTGTGGGATGTTGGGACATGGTCCACAGTGCATTCAAAGCAGTGCCTTTGCCTAAGGGTCTTCAGCAAGGCTGGGAAGGTGTTGTCACATGAGGCGTTCCTCTCCTGCTCACCAGTGGGTGCCTGATGACTGACATGCTACAAACACAAGCTACAGTCCTGGTGGAGTATGCTTCTACAGGGCCTCCTTTCCAGCACGGCAAAGAAGGTGGCCATGGGGGTGACCCGCCCCGCTTGCGTCTGACAGAGCATCTTACTTGCCTGGAAACTCAATAACAGGAAGACTCTTGCCCAACCCGAGGTTGAGCCCAAGCAGAAATCAATTTTGAGACTTTTGAAAACAGCTATTGCTATGCATATCATGTGACACATTGCCAACCATTTTGAAGCGAACAATTCAATAGCATCCACTGTGTGGCCTCAGAAATAAAACTCTGTGCCCTTTGGTAAACGTCCTCCTGCCCGAGTTCCCGAGCTCCATTCCTGGCAGCGACTGATCTTTCTAACTCTATGGACCTGCTTATTAGAGATATTTCTTGCAAGTGGAGTCGTACCTTACGTGGCCTCCTGTGTAAGGACAGGCACACATGGTCTTAAGATGGCCACTTCATCTGGGTAATCGCAGTGGACCCTAAGGACAGATCGGGCGTTGTGTTTCTCCCTAAAGGCTTCTGATTCCATTACTACCAAACTATAACATCAACAAGAAACATAATTTCAGGAAATCTGTGAAACTGAATTCCACACTGCAACATCTAAGGTCTTCATGATAATTCTGGAAACTCTGGCTGAAAGCAGACAGAATTGAAATGCTTTGATTGGTATTCATAATTTCTCTCCCCTTACAATCCATCCGATAGTAGCCATCCACACCCCTTTATAGTCTCTCAGTTTCTGGGTCTGCATAGATGGCTTTAACTGTGATGTCAAAATGAACAAACGCCTGGCTCTCACTTCTGCCTTTTTCTTCATGCAGATGAGATCTCCATGTGCTTTCAGCTTTACTGCCACAGCCATCCGCTGTAATCCTCCAAACGTGTTTGTGTTTCCCGCATCTTTTTTGGTATTGCCATTCTGAACATTTTCGTTTATGAAATTGCCTGTGTATTTTACGTTATTGGTCTTTCAAAGAGGATAGATTTCCAGGTAGCATTCTTGAGACAAAAGCGCTGTCTCTGAAGAAACAAAACCTACATTGTTTCTCTTTAATGAAATTCGTGTCTGTTCCGATCATGCTCTGGAAAGAACATTTGAGAGCCTGGGCAAATGAAGAGCAGCTCACAGCAGCTTCAGCATTGTGCATATGGGTGGGGGGAAGGGGTGTGTGCGTTACTTGACTGGTATTTGCAACATGTTTTGTGATTTACACGCGTTCACCTAAGTCCAAGTTATGAAGCTCTCACCACCACCTCTATGGTGACCCAAATGAAAAGGAGCGATTTCTGAGGGTGTCCTGTACTGGGAGAACCCATTGGCCACAAAGGAGATTCACCATGTTTCTTCCATTTACCTGCCAGTTTCTAGTGAGGTCACAGACTGCAGCCATCACAGCCCAGTAAGGGGGGGGGGCGGTGTTTCCTAGCATGACGGCTTGGAGTCGTGGGAGAGCACAGAGTTGATGTTGCAAGAAGTCGTTCATGAAACTCCAATGATAGGAGGGAAGGAGGGAAGGTGAGGTCCCAGACGAGGAAATTATACCACCGTTCAAGGGACACTCAGGGCCTGTGCCCCTGAACAACCAGACTAAATGTTATGAGAAGTTATTCTTATGTGAAGGGCATCATGATGTCACCTTTAACCTGAGTGTGCTTACTATACTGACAGCACACAACGCTTGATTTAGTTAGGGACCAATGCAAGTCCTGAATCAGTTACAAATCCATCTTGGTCAAGATGAAATTTAGATAATGCAGGGTGTTGCTCACCATTTATCTTTTAAGCATTTATCCTGAAGTATGTGGCCAGGGACTATAGTCTGTGTTCATCAGTGGCCAGGGACCATAGTCTGTGTTCATCAGTGGCCAGGGACCATAGGCTGTGTTCATCAGTGGCCAGTGATCAAAGGCTGTGTTCATCAGTGGCCAGGGACCATAGGCTGTGTTCATCAGTGGCCAGTGATCAAAGGCTGTGTTCATCAGTGACCAGGGACTGTAGGCTGTGACCATCAGTGGTCAGGGACCATAGACTGTGTTCATCAGTGGCCAGTGATCAAAGGCTACGTTCACCAGTGGCCAGTGATCAAAGGCTGTGTTCATCAGTGACCAGGGACTGTAGGCTGTGGCCAACAGTGATCAGGGATTGTAGGCCGTGTTCACCAGTGGCCAGTGATCAAAGGCTGTGTTCATCAGTGGTCAGGGACTGTAGGCTGTGACCATCAGTGGCCACAGACTGTAGAGTGTGTTCATCAGTGGTCAGGGATTGTAGGCTGTGACCATCAGTGGCCATGGACCATAGACTGATCATCAGTGACCAGGGAGCATAGGCTGTGTTCATCAGTGGTCAGGGAGCATAGGCTGTGTTTATCAGTGACCAGGGAACCATAGGCTGTGTTCATCAGTGACCAGGGAGCATAGGCTGTGTTCATCAGTGACCAGGGACTGTAGGCTGTGTTCATCAGGTAAGGGAAATACCAACCAAAGCATTTCTATTCTGTCTGCTTTCAGCCAGAGTTTCCAGAATTATCATGGAGACCTTAGATGTTGCAGTGCGGAATTCAGTTTCACAGATTTCCTGAATCTAGAGGTAAACTAGATGACTGTGAGTCCCAGCTCAATTTCAGACTCCCATGTGCGCCCCCCCTTCCTTGGCTCTTCTGCAGAGGGTTTCTTCCATCTTTTGATTTCTCTCCTCCACAGACACAGCTTGCTTATAGCAGTGGGTTATAGTGGCGAAGGCTCGGCCCCGCTTCTGTTGGTCCTCATAGCATCAGCAGCTAATAGCATCTTGACTGGCATTCCATCGATAAAATGCTGTTTTCCTTACACAGTTAATTTATAATTGCCTGAGCACAGGAATCATATTGATTTTGGAAAAAGACAGAATTCGGCTTTATAAATTATTGATGTTAAAGTTTTATTTTAGAAATTAATTTTTTAACTGTTCTTGTATGCTTATCTAAAATAATACACTTATGTCATATACTCTGTCTCATTTTATTATAGATACTGACAGCACACAATGCTTGATTTAGTTAGGGACCGATGTAGGCCCTGAATCAGTTACAAATCCATCTTTTTAATGGTCTAAGCTGACCTGTTTGTGGTACTAACAGAGTACCATGGTCTAAGCCGACCTGTTTGTGGTACTATAACAGAGTACCAGACACTGGGGAATTTATAAAGAACAGAATTGACTTCTCACAATGTTAGAAATAGACAGGTCCACGTGCTAGAATCTCCTGCAGTCAGTTTCTGCCTACACCTGGGGGAAGGCGCTCAGAGGACTGTGAAGGTTCTTCATGAGAACATCTGGTCCCTCCAGTCTTTTCTTCTCCTAAAGGTACCAGCCTCCTGCCATGACTATGCTGAACTCACAGCATAGTAAGGTCTTCGTTAGGTCATGCATTATCACACACACAGTTACACACTCACAGCACAGCAAAGCCTTCGTTAGGTCACACGTTATCACACACACAGTCACACACAGCACAGCAAAGCCTTCCTTAGGTCACACATTATCATGGAAGGCTTTGAAAGCACTGGTAAAACAAGTTAAAGGGAGCTGAGAGGAACCTCCCAGGAAGGACGCCTGGGTCACTTGCCCCCTTGCTGTTCTCATCTTTGTCCCAAGGCTGGTCACCAAGCACTGGTGTCACATTTCTTGGAGGATGGTTGGAGGTTGCACTTGTCCTGAGGTAGCTGAGGTCACAATTCTCTGTTCCTAACCTCCAGATCTTGAGTCTGAGAAGCAGCCAGTGTGAGCATGGGGGTGGGGGAGCCCCCCACTACTCATTCCCACCACTGTGCTTCTCTCCTCACCGTTTGTGGGGAATTGGCAATTTGAATGATGCCCACAAAACTCACTGCATTAGCAGGCCAGGAAATGCCACCCTGGCCCTAGCACATCAGGAAACTTTTTTTTTAAATGTAGATTTTGTCATTCACATGACACGGCAGGAAGCCAGGGACTCAAAGGCTAGGTTTGCTTTCTTCTTCTTCTTCTTCTTCTTCTTCTTCTTCTTCTTCTTCTTCTTCTTCTTCTTCTTCTTCTTCTTCTTCTTCTTCTTCTTCTTCTCCTCCTCCTCCTCCTCCTCCTCCTCCTCCTCCTCCTCCTCCTCCTCCTCCTCCTCCTCCTCCTCCTCCTCCTCCTCCTCCTCCTCCTCCTCCTCCTCCTCCTCCTCCTCCTCCTCCTCCTCTTCTTCTTCTTCTTCTTCTTCTTCTTCTTCTTCTTCTTCAGTAATTATCTCTTTCAGGAACTGAGAAGGTTCTAGCAAGAACTGCACCAATCCCACCTCCCATCTGGCCCCATCCCTTCAAGGTTTTATCTCCACGCTGGGGACAAAGTCTGCAGCAGTGAGTACAGTGCCTTGAGACCCATGACTGCAGTGGCCGGAACTCCTGTGTTCCAGTCATCCTAAAAGACTTAAAAGACGACATTGACCAACCGAGGCCAAGACTCACATAAAGATTCCCTGCCTCTGACCATAAAATTGCAACAGAGTAGCTCCCAGCCACAGGATGCCCAACAGGAAGCATCATGCAGCCAAACCTGTTGTCACCTTTAAAAGAGCCTGCCCCAATAAGTCAGCTGGGTCACCTGAAACACAGGGGTTAAGATAAAGACGATTATATTACAGAGTCGGGAGGACTGTCGGCCAATGCTGAGGCACGCCGGACAGCCACGAGTTTATTTCAGAACCTGCTTATAAAGGCAGCAGGCAGAAGAAGAAAGCCCAGCATGGTCAGCTGGCCACCTCCTTACCCTGCCCTCGAGCCAAGGAAATGGCAGTCTCTGCTACTATCTCTCCAGGTGCCTCCAGCTAACATCAAGCAGCCTGCTCTTTCTCGTCTGCTTAATCAGAACATTCTCACATCTCTCAAGCTGAAGTTGTAATTCAGAATAGACTCCAGATGGAAACTGAGTCACTTGTGGGCTCCCACAAAAAGGGGCACTGTTCTTAGTTCCCATTAAGAATATGGACTTGGTGGACCAACCTAGGTGATAACCACCGAACAAATGAAGAAGATGAGGATTAATGTGCACCACACTTCAAAGCTTTTTAAAGGATTTATTTATCCCATGTGTGTGTTTTGTCTCCATGTATGTATGCATACCACACACATACCTGGCTACCTTAGTGACCAGAAAAAGGCGTTTGATCCCCTAGAACAAGAGTTAAGGATGGTTGTGAGCCACCATGTGGGTGCAGGGAACCGAACCCAGGCCCTCTGCAAGAGCAACCACAATAGATTTGTTTTTTTAAACATTAAGAAGAACTAATTTATGCCATTTGAAGGGGGAAAAAAAGAGGATGTAACTGGAGATTACCAGATTAAGAGAAGTCAGCCAGTCTCATTTGTGGTTCCTGGGTTTTGTGTAGCTATATACCATCATGTATGTGTAGAAGGGAAACTCGCTGGGGGACATAGGAGGCGGGGCAAGGGGAGATAAAGGGACAGAGGGAAAGGAGGACCTGTCTGTTCACAGACAAGTAAGCAAAGCAAAACAAAACAAACGAAAAAAAAAAAAAGAGTATAGCCTGCTTCTCACTTCTCACACTGTCGTCATGAGACCCCGAGCGAGAATCCCAGTCATACGAGGTAAGCACCAGTGACTACCCTTATGCACAGCTGAGCTCAGGATACCCCGTTACACAAGCAACCCCATTACACAAGCAATAATGAAAAGTGAACGCAAACCCCAGCCTTCCCCAGCAAAGGTCCTCCTGTCCAGAGAGTCAGTCCCCTGCAAGCATTGGTGGCAGTGAGCTCAGTCCGCAAAGGCAAGAGCTAGAACCCCGGCGGCTTCTGTCAGGAGTCTCGCCGCACTCGCTACAGGGCTACCTGCTTTCAGCTTTGAGGTTGGAGGGGGGCTGTGTGTCCCGGGGTAAAGACGCCAGAGGGTGTCCAAGGACCACAGTGAGGAGGTCAGGTTCTGATGGAGCCTGGTGAGGGACCTTGTGTCCAGACCTCGAGCAAGAGATGTTTGTGCTGGACACGTCCCTAATCAGTTCACACCTTCGGTCAGCGTCTTTTCCAGATCACAACAGAGTAAAGGGTTCTGGGTACAACGGGGTGGTTGCAAAGTATAGGGACCTGTGAGATCCAGGACCTCGAGGGGGAGTCACTAGGACTTGGGAGACCGTCCTCATCAGTTGGTCCCTGCCATCTGATGGCTTGAGGTCTTGTCAGACTGGATCTGGTTCTGAAAGGACGGACTGTGTGTTATTTGTAAGCCTGGAGCTTTGCCACGCTGCAGTGTCTGTGGTTGGAATGGGGATGCCCCCCCCTCCTAGATTCACATGTCTGAACACTTGGTGCCCCATCGATGGCTCTTTGGAGAGAATTAGGAGGAGGTGGCCTGGTTGGAGGAGGTGTGTCATTGGGGGAGGGGGAGGGCTTTGCGATCTCAAAAGATTTGTGCCATCATTCCCGATTGGATGTTGGGACCTAGCTGATAGCCACAGGTGCATCCTGTTCTCTAATCCTGGCTTACTGCCCCGGAATTGCCCCACTGACATCAACATCTACCAGGAGGAAAACACCTCTCTTCCACCTGGGGTTTTTCCACTGTGCTGTAAACCTGTATATAAGACTGCTCCCTCCTACAAGAGAGAGACCGCTTAGCACTTGCAATAAAGACACACAGACACACACACACACACTCTCTCTCTCTCTCTCTCTCTCTCTCTCTCTCTCTCTCTCTCTCTCTCTCTCTCTCCCCTGGCAATAAAAGCAGCACATGCATTCTCTTAATACAAACAGCTGGACGTCTTGTCTTTCTTTTCCTGATACCTTGGACTTTCTTGTGGTGTGGGCACCGCAGTTGGCTCTCTCTCCTCCAACTTTTGGATCAGGTATGAACTCTTAGCCATCTTGCTGTTGGCTTAGCCATCTTAGCCAACACTGGTTCTGGTTTCACTCAAGGATGCAGCAGGGTAAATTAACCTGCAAGAGGAGGCCAGGTGAGGGACAGGCAGTCACCCCCTCCCATACCCTGTGATGTTCCCTTACTGGGCTGCCACAAGATACCACCCACATTTTGGGTGCGTCTTTCCACTTCCATTGAGGCAGTCGAGACAATCCCTCTATATTCCTACTCAGTGGTTACAGATTGTGGTAACTTGGCATTTGAAACCAAGACGTTTCTGTGTCATATTTCTGTTTGCCAAGAGAACAGTATTTACACACAATGACGTACAGGACGTATTTTCAGGGGCTTTCTTCTTCACTCTATTTCTGAATTGATTTGTGTGTTCCTGTGTGTGTGTTTGTGTGTGCATTCACAGGCATGCTCATACACGTGCTTATGCACGAGTGTATTTATATGCATATGGAGTCCAGGTGATAATCCCAGGTGCCATGCCTCAGGATCCACAAGACATTTATTCGTTTGTTTGCTTGCTTGTTTTTTGAGGTTCCCACAGGTTTGGAGCTCTCTGATAAGGCCAGTGAGTCCTGAGTCTCTATCTGCCTGTCTCTGCCTCCCCACTGCTGGGATTATAAACTACCTCAGCTCGATTTTTCTGGGGATCAAACTCACACTTGCAAGGCAGGCTGAACTACCTCCCCAAACTTCAAATTGATTCTTCATTATTTTTTCCTTGCAGAATTCCCATAAAAGTGGTTTTTCTTTCATAGAAGAACCCAGTGGCTATTATCGGGCGTCGGTTTTACAGACCATTCGGCTTTTACACAAACAGGACAATTTAAATAGGATACTGAGAGCAGGTGAAGAGCATAGGATCCTGAAGAGCAGTACCCCCACCAGCCCCTTCCTGCTCCCAGCACCACGAAACTTTCAGAGTCTGCCTCTTCCCCTCAGCTCCTGAGGCGGGGGACCCATCTCCCAGTGAAGAAGACAAATCTCCCCTCCTGTTGACTGGCAGAGGCTCCCAAAGGACTCAGCACAGCAGGGAAGAGGTCTCTGAATTTCTTGATCAAAGAACACTGGGAATTGCATTCACATGGCTATAAAGGTTGAGCTCATTCCAAATGCTTTCACTCTGCCCTCTTTGACGCCCCACCAAATCTGCTCTTTGGTGATACTTAGTAAAGACACAGTCTTCCTTGGGGGTGGGAGATAAATAGGATACTGACGGATCACAAAGCTTCCCGTGACAAGAGGTCTCTGGTGTCATGAAGAAGACAGCCATTCTTTCATGCATTTACTACTAGAACACAATCTCAGGTTAAAGCATGACGCTCCCAGTGTGTGTCAGCCCTCTGCTCTGTCAGCTGCTGGTTGTAGGGAGGACCTTGGGATGAAACCAGGTGAGTTGAAGTGGCGGGATCACACCCCCCCCTCCCCCGTCACTGCCGTCAAACACTGAAGAGCCTTCCCTGAAGTTACCTCTCAGCACACACACTTAGGATCCGGGCTAGGAGTCTCCAGGTTCTTGGTTCTTGATTCACCATGAAATGATGGCTCACACCGATTGCGACACAGGGAGGGGATTTGATTCCAAAGCAAAGGAATGTTCCAGACCAGGTGCCCCGTCCAGCGAGACATGAGTCAGGCACTTAAGGGTTCTAGCATTGCTTGGGGATTCCTTTCATGGGTTCGGGAGCAGGAGTCTGGTTACTGGAGCCTGCTTGCTGGTGGTTCTTGGTTTTTGACCCATAGATGTGAACTGTGTAGGTCTTTGCTCACTGCAAACATCCCTTCCCATGACGCACCTGACTTTAATTATACAAGTGCCCGATTATGAATAAGTGTTAGATGGTAAGCAGGAAGTCTCCCCAAAAGCTCACTCTGAGCACATGCTTTGCCATAGTGCATGTGCACCCCAAAACAGTGTAGGCTAGATCAGCGCCCTACCTTCATTCCATACGCAGATACGATTAGGAGTAGGTACGAATGCAAACTGTCTGTATTTTTGCTGTTGTTTAGAAGAGGCGAGATCGAGTCCGTGGTTAAGAGAGGACTGTGTGCCTAGATTATGCAGGTAAGGGCCCCAGGCTGCTGAGTGCATTATCGGAAGAGTGTGTGCAGAGCCTGCACCAAGTGGAGTCCCAGTCTGCGCAACTCCCCTAAGTCTGCCTGCCTCAGTCTTTCTTCCTTTTCTTAAAGAGCAGATTCCTTTTGAGCCATTCTTCCAAATGCAATCCACATCACCACCTCTCAGCCTTGCTTTTTTTTTTTTTTCTTTTGGTTTTACGAGACAGGGTTTCTCTGTATTGTTTTGGAGGCTGTCGGTCCAGCCCGGCCTCGAACTCACAGAGATCCACCTGCCTCTGCTTCCCGAGTGCTGGGACTAAAGGCGTGCGCCACCACCGCCTGGCTCAGCCTTGCTTTTTATTAGCCACAGTGTCAGCTGCTCAAGTCAACCCTCCAGGCCCAGCATCCATCACCACAGGAAGCCTGAGCGAGGGCTGTATGTAAGACAGCTTCTAAAGAGAGACACTATATTTTATAGGAAGATGCGTCCTTCAAGGCTGAGAGATGGTGAGCTAAGCTGGGGTCTGCCTGAGGCCCTAGCAACAGGTGCTGTCAGAGGTCCTGATTGTGCCTAGCCAATGAGAGGTGGCCATGCAGTATCACTGTACCAGGATGCGGCCTGGGTGCTGGGGTGGTGGGGAGGGTTTATAAGGTTCTCCCCATTGCTGAATGAATGAGTCTGCCGCTTGCCTTTTATCTGACTCCGGGTGTCTGTGTCATTGATGTCGATGCTGCAACTTCTCACCTCCCCTCCCCTGAGGGAATCTTTAGGTCCCAGTTGCACACATACACGTAAACTTCATTTCTACGCTCATTTCTAATATTGACTAATTTACACATTAAATTTCATAGAAGGTATATATGCACAGGAAAAATCAGAATATACAAGATTTGGTACTACCCAAGACTTGTGGCATCCTCTGGAGTCTTGGAGTGTCTCTCTCAAGGATGAATGGAGACAACTTTATCTCATTTTATTCTGTTAAGATGCTGACATGGTTATATAAAGCCTGGTCACATCATGAAGGACAGTACACCTTGCTCAAAGTACTGATTTAAATATTAATCATAATTTAAAACCATCTCTTCAGCAATGCCTGTGCTGTGATAGGAACCGTGGCATAGCCAACTTGATATATCAAATTAGGCTTTGGCAAAGGCTGCTCCAACTTCACAAATGGTCTTTCTTCACAGGGGTCATTACAATGGCTACTTAACCTCAAACATCTGGTCCATCGACACCAAAACTCCCTTTTACCATTTCACACATTGTTTCATGGACCACACAAGGCAGAGTGTGACTGACCAAAGTGAGGCGTGATACCAGTTTCCAAGGCTGATGCCTCTGGAAGGAAAAGGTTTTAGAAAAGGAGACTTGATAGAGATAGATACCTGCGTGGCCCAAGGTAGTCGATCTCCAGAACGAGGTGTCCTCCACTCCATCCACAGTAGGTCAAACATGGGAGAGCACCACACAGGCAAGCGCTCCATTGGCTGGTTAGAGGGCCCGAAGAGGCTCTGCTCACCTGAAGAAAGTGGACCTTTGTCCTCCCAAGGTTACCAAGAACTTGGGGGTGGGACCCAAAGAGTGAGCAGATGGTCCATCTGCATTCCAGATTATAGAGTCGCCATATAGATCAGAGAAGAAAGCAAATATATCCTTCATTAGTAAGTACACAAAAGCTTTAGTGAGAGCCATATGGGCACCAAGAGGCTCTATTTGAAGATGACTATGTCCAAAGTGTAAACAACCCAGAGAATCTGGGAAGGAGGAGGCTGGGAAATGCATCCCAGGAACGTTAAGGACAGGACCTCATTCGTTCTAATTCTGAAGGGAAGGGGTGGGTAGAACCTGGGAAACGTGTGGGAGTCTGAGATGGGTGTGACGATGAATCAGCCATCCAAGAAGAAATCAAAGACGATATTACAGTGCTCATCTTGAATAATCAGGGCCACGGGTTTTAAAGATTGTGTGGTGTGTGTATGTGTGCATGTACAGTTGTGTGCATGAGCACACACATGCAGCAGCGCATGTGAACAGGTCAGAGGGTCTCTGGTATTGGTCCTCGTGTTGCATGGCTTTATATCAACTTGACATGGGATAGAGTCGTCTGAGAGGAAGGAACCTCAATTGAGAAAATGCCTCCATCAGCTTGGGCTGTAGGCAAGCCTTAATTAATGATGGATAGGTGGTACCATCCCTGGGCTGGTGGTCCTGGGTTCTATAAGAAAGCAGTCTGAGCAAACCATGGAGAGAAAACCAGTAAGCAGCATTTCCCCATGGCCTCTGCATCAGCTCCTGCCTTCAGGTTCCTGCCCTGTTTGAGTTCCTGTCATGACTTCCTTCAGTGATGAGCAGGGATGGGAAGTGTAAGTCAAATAAACCCTTTCCTCCCCAACTTGCTTTGGTCATGGTATTTTATCTCAGCAAGGGAAACCCTAAGACAGCCCTTGTCACCTACCTTATTTGGGGAGACCCTCCATTTTCTTGTTCTACACTAAGCCAGGCGGCACTTGAGTTTTTGGAAATTCTGTCTCCATCTTTGTGACAGTTAGTTTCAATCGTCAACTTGACACAACCCAAAGTCACCTGGGAAGAGAATGTCAGTATGGGACTATCTCATCGGGTTGTACATGTCTTCGGAGACTTTCTTGATCATGCTGATATGTGGAAAGACCCAGCCTGCTGTGGGTAGCACCACTTCTTGGGTTTGGGTCCTAGACCGTAACAGTTCTGAAGGTAAGCGGAGTTGTAAGCATGGATACATTAATTCATGTCTCTCTGCTTCTGATTATGGATGCGATATGATTAGCTACTTCAAGTATCTTCCACCTTGACAGCACCAGGACAACGCACTAGGATTAGAATCTGGGACTGTGAGCTAAAATACATGAACCCTTCCCCTCCTCCCACCATGCTACTTGAGCTGGAGTGTTTTAATCACAACAACAAAAACAAAACTAAGACAAGCTCCCACCTCACACCGGAGCCCTGGGGTTACCAACAGCCCTACGATGCCTGGTTTCTCGTGGGCTCTGGCGATTCAAACAGAAATCCTCTCACTTGTGTCTTATCCATACAGCCATCTCCCCAGCTCCGAAGACATTTAACGGAGGTGAAACAGTCCACCCACTTCCTCCTCTCCTGCAAGGCATATAGCTATGGTGTAGACCTTGGAGTCCCTCAAATGGGCAAATGTTCAAGGCATGATTCCCAAGCGCAAGTGCACTCTCTAATGCTTTCCTAAGTAGATCTTAAAATAATTATAAACTTTATCACTGTTTTGACCGTCAAATTGTAACTATAAATCACCCTTATAGCAAAGAAAGGCTGGTGGTAGAATGCTATGGCCCAGATCGGGGGGATGGGCAGGTGACAGAGAGATGCTATGTCAGTGGGGGTCCTAGGAATGGTAACAGTGGCAGTAGGCGTTCTGGCTTCATGCTGAGTTCAAAGTGCCTTAGCCCATGACAATCCCGATAGCCATAAAGCCTTATTACAAATGATTTTAAAGTTGGGGCGCTCTTATGACGGGCAACTTGTGGGGAAGACCCACTCCCACCTAACAGGGGTTCAAGGTCCCCCAAAGACGGGCCAGGGAGGGTGACCCTACTTGACCTAAGACAGGAGTGCCTCATTTAAAAATAAAAAGGGGTGAATTGTGGGGACACCAGACCTTGAGCAGAAACCCACTTCCCCTTCGGCCTGGGAGCAGGCATCTATGTAATGTTTACTAAAAACAATTCAGTGCTTTAAAGCTTGATAGGGCTCAGATAAGGGCTGGCTCACTGAAATACCATCCCTTTCACACCTCCTACGCTCTCCTAAGCGGACTGGGGTCTCCTCCTAAGCTGACTTGGGAAGCATAAAGTTTTCTTAAAGCAACCGACTGGTCTCTGTGTCATCTATCCCGACCACCTCGCTACATTCTTGGATGCAGGCCGCACAACAGGTGCGACACTGTATGGATTAATAGCAATAATAATAATAATAATAATAATAATAATAATAATAATAATAATCACCGCCTAGTTGCCAAATGGGGACTTGAAGTCAAGGCCTACTGGGAAGAGCCAAGGTACAGACAAGACAAAAATGTGATGAAAGCTGACAAGCCGGAGTGTAGAGGAATTTGCTGAGCATTTCAGAGCTGCATGTCTGGGTTCACTGGTAAGAAAGTGACCACAGAGGCAAGCCAGGAGCAGGCTCGCTCCAGTCCCATGAAAGTTTGTGGACCATGCTGGTGCTCTGTTGGCTGGCGGGTGAGTCCCAGGGTCAGCGTGGCTGAGAGGAACAATGAAGGCAAAGTAAGAACTAGCCTTGGGTTGCATTCCCCTGAAGATACACTCCGGGCGTGCAGGAGGCCTTTTGAGAGCATCTTTAAGTGACAGAGTCACAGCCATCCTTAAACAGCCCAGCATTGTCCAGCGTCAAGGCAGGGAAGCTGGACTTTAGTTTTTACATCTGCAGAGAGCGTAGATGGCTTTAAGGGAGGCATAGGTCCAGCATTTGACTTATGCCAAAAGCAGTTCACAAGGATACAGAGATCACCCAGACAAGCACCTCCATCCTGAAGGACTTTGGGTGACATCTGCCGTGGCATTGAGGGCAACGGGAAATCAGCAGACACGGTTTGGAAATTGCGTGTTTTGTTGTCAAAGTAGTACACTATTATCTCAAAGTACTGACAGCAATATTGAGCCGTGTCGGATGGGGAGTGGACTGGTCCGTACCTGTTGGTGGTGCGTGCCCACGGTGTTGGCTCTCTCCTTAACAGCGTACCTGTGATTGGGAGTAAGTAGCTCAAGGAGGTGCGGTATTCGAACCGTGCTCTGTGCCGAGTCAGGGAGGCTGGGGAGTATGTTTTCACTGACTAGGAAATAAAGAGCCAAAGATAAGGGGCCACGGGCGGCCACCCATCATGTGTCTCTTGAATGCAGGTCATCCTTCATTTCCTAGGTCCCTCTGATACCAATGTGGTTTACATCAGGACCCTTGGAAGAAGGAGACCCTTCCCTGGGGATGCCTCTGCTTCACGCTCACCCCTCCTGAGCACACACAGACAACACCTGCACACAGGTGCATCATCGCTGCTTCCGCCAATGTCCTTAACTGCAAACAGGTCTCCTGCTCAAGGTTCTGACTGATGGCAAGTTATTTGTTCAGAAAGATTTTACGGCCCCCATAAAACGTCAATTGCAGTTTTAAAATGACTTGTAGATTTTTCTGTAACTCGATGCTTCTATCTTGGTTCCCAGAGGGTGTATTAAATTCAAGTAGCAATAACTAATCATTTAAGTAATACATAAATAACCCCGGGATGGGACGCTGTTAAGAGTTAATAGTCTCCCACACACTCCATAGAGGTTGAGGCTACACTCAATTAAAGTGACCCTGGGAGGGGGGGGGTGGCGGGGGCCAAACTGCACCCAGCCGTTTTGTTGAAGGTATTCAACCCCCCCACACACATTCACTTCCTTCTTTATGTCGCCTCTTTTCACCAGGGAAGGCTCTCTGCCGTCCCTGGTCCAGAGAACAATCAGGGTACAGTCTCAGAAGACAGAAAGAAAACTGGGGTCATAAATATGTTAAATGGGTGCGTGGGTTTAAGTGGCTTTGTAAATGAAACACGGAGGAAACCTCAGACTAATTAATGAATGTGTGGCAGCAGGGGAGGCGTGGGGGGGGCGGTTGGGGAGGCAGCCTCTTGGGGGGATGAGAGCACCATCGATGTGAGACGATTCTCTTCCCCCCCTCCCTAGGAAAGAGTGCTTACTTATTTTGAAAACAAATGTATTTTTTAAAAAAGATCTAAACCACAGTGGCCTGATGGATAAAACATCTGATGAGATTGAACATACACAAACATTTGGGGAAAAAAAAAGAAACCAAAATCCTCTCTAAATGGTAAGTTTCTCTTGCCTGGCTCCAAAGAAGGACTCTGTAGATGTTTTTAAGTGTTCTCCTTTGTAGTTGGAGAAAGGGACAATCACTGAAAACAGGGTGAATTGTGTCATCTGGATGGATTCACAGAGCATTGCAGTTCATTGATGCTTTCTACTGCCAAACAAATTCCACTTGGATAAATAAAAGATGGGGACTATGTGCTGTGGGTTGTAAACCACTCCATGTCTCTGTTTGGAGAGTATCATATACCTTTATCTTTCCAGGCATTCTTTTCAACGTATGTATTTATTTGGGGAGCTAGGGCCTGCTCACATGCGGCAAGCGACCCGTTGTGAACCCCTAAATGCTCTCTTGATCCTGCCCTGTGAGGGTAGCTAGCTAGTCTGGCACTTTGAAGCGCGTTCCTGGATTTGGAGGATGCTGCTCTGTGAGTGCCAACTGGAGCCCAAGGACCAAACAGACCAGAGCAGAGAAGAAAATGGACAAAGGGCAGGACATGGATGGGGGGTTGGGGGAAGAGGGTGAGGGAGGAGGGAGAGAGGGATGGGAGAATGGAAAGAGGGAGGAATGGAGGAGGGAGAAATGGGGAGAATGGATGGAGTATGCAAAACCCTGGGGGAGGGGACCCCGAAGCAATAGGAAAAAAACCAAACAGCAATGCTGCTTCTGGTTTGTCCCTGACTTCCTTGTTTAAGTAATAAATTAAATAGTTGAGCTAATTCAACGTTAAAATACTAAAGTAAGCAGCCTAAGCCTCTTGTCATTGAGCTGGTTCAGCGGCTTTAGCTCCAATGATTATAAAAACAAACAAACAGAATCCCTTCTAAGTCCTGTCTACACTGACTCAGCCAAACTCACTGGGTTTCCACTGCATATTAAGCTAAAGAACCACCAAATTATAATCCTTAAACACAATCCACACACGACATCTATTCTTCTGCAAGTTTTGCTGAATATCAAAGAAAAGACAGAAGATTAAGGTTTTTTTTTGTCAAAGAATCCAGAGGTAAAAACTTTAATAGCTCTTGTTAATTTTTCCCCCTTTGGAAACAGTCTCCCCACAGCTGGCCTGGAACTCACTATGCAGACCAGACTGGCCTTGAACTCATTGTGTAGACCAGGCTGGTCTTGAACTCAAATAGGAAGATCCACCTGCCTCTGCCTCCCAAGTGCTGGGATTAAAGACATGTGCCATCATTACTCTTTCTAATGCTGGAAAACCTTTATTTTTATAGTTAATTTGGGGGAGATACACATGCATGCAGGCCCCACATGGAAGCTGGAGGACAGCATGTTCTCTGCTTCCCTCATGTGAGTCCTTGAGATGGATTCAGGCCGTCTGGCTTTAGCAGTGAGCATCTTAGAGTGTAAGGCTCGTAAAGGTCAAGGAGGAGACGCTCAGGTGGACTCTAGTGAAGCAGATCAAAGCAAAGGGCTGAGCGCAAGGAGGAGAAGAGTGTCAGGCTGCTGAGTGAGGAGCAGGGGCTGCAGCGTAAAACGAGAACTCTCACAGGACCAATGAGGAGGACATCATGGTCCCGTGGGCTGTGGGGAGTTGCCCCGAAGCTTCTCTCTCTTGAATCAGCACCCATCCCACACAACGCCAAAGGACTCCTGCTCCACTCCCGCACCGGACTGGACTGCACGGTGTTCTCAGAGCGCCCGTGGCTCTCACAGCAGGACCTGAGAAACTAGTGTGCAATGGATAGAGAAGGAGCAAGAGACCAGTGATTACTGAAGGCGGAGAGTGAGACAGAACGTGTGTGCAAGGGGATTTCAGGAAGAGATGGAAATATTATAATAGAAAAATGGTGTTGTGACAATTGCTGTACAACTCAGTACATTTTGAAAAACCATTGACTTGTACTGTTATTACGCATGTATTTTAATCTGTACATTACAATTCACTAAAAAAAACATGTCTACGAGACCATAGTTATAATTCAAGGACATCTCAGGTTATGTTTTTTTTTAATACAAACATCCCCTTCTGTAAATATTTAAAAGGATTCTTCAACCCTACAGGGTTACAACTTACCTGCCATATTCTGTTAATCATGAGATTTAAATTCTAGCTTTCATTTACTTAGTTTTAATGGAGGCACAACTGTAGAGAAATATTTCATGAGTTGGAGGGGGAAAAAGTGATGTTGTAAGCACATGGTAACTAGAAGTCAGTAGCAAATTTCCTACATGGAGCCTGAATGGGCAGTTGTGAGGCCCGTAGCAGTCCAGAGGGACATTCAGATCCAGGGACCAGCCTCCACTCAGCTTCAGTGGTCACCACCATGGCGGCGAGTTCCGGGTGTTGTTGCCAGACTTTGTCCAAAAGAAGCTAAGAAAACGAAACCTTCAGAAATCTTGCATGTTGGTTTAGATTTGTTTTTAAACGAACCACACTGTGGTCCAAAGAAAATAGGATCAATTCCAATGATGGACTGAAATCCTGTACCTTCAGTACTGTGACCCAAGCCTCACAAACCAGCATGCATTCCCAAGACTTTATGTTGGCTAATAGTAACTTCCCCGACTTTTTATCGTTTTTTTTTGAAGCTGGATGTTGGGATAACGGGTCAGGACCTGACAATCTCTCTCTCTCTCTCTCTCTCTCTCTCTCTCTCTCTCTCTCTCTCTCTCTCTCTCTCTCTCCCTCCCTCCCTCCCTCCCTCCCTCCTTCCCTTCCTCCCTTCTCTCACTCTTCTCCTCTCTCATTGGCTGTTACCATCGCTCTTGCTCTCTCTTACCCTGGCCTCAGCATCCTACCAAATCTAAATCACAGACACTGCTAGACTTAAGACGATGAAATCCTGTGTGCACAAACATTGCTTTGAAGGCTAGCTTAGCTACAAACACTGCTTTACCCAGAAGGTAGGGTAAAGCCTGTACTCAAGCCTGGGCTTTTGAGGTTCTTGAAGCGGTGTTGGCTCTGTGGGTTTTCTTCACCCAGATCTACTTTATAAGGTAGCAAAACTAAGATGGTTTCTAGCATACTGCCATTTCCTTTCTGAAATATGGAAGAGACTAGATGCATTCTTTCCATATACTTTCTTCTTGCTCAAACACAGAATTATGCTCGAGTCTCTCTGGCAGCGAGTCGGAAGACATCGGACTGTGTCTGACCCTGGAGTATAGACGGATATTATGGACACTTTTTCCAGAGCTGACCACATAAATCCCTGGTATGACCATACCCCACATTCATTTTCATGCTACATTTGTGGAGGTTGCATATTGAAAAGGAGAAGAGCCCAAATCCCTGAGTCACATTTTGGAGGAGCCCCGTGTCTTATATCGTCATCCTGGGACAGACGGAAGAGAACATTATGAAACACACTGAGCCAGTGAGAGTCAAAGGCAATTTGTCATTTCAGTGAGCACAATGTTTCCTTTTTAGAGTGAGTCTGGAAACACCTGTGTTTGCTTGTAGGTGCCTCATGTTCTAATGAAATTAATAACCACAGACCCTTGAGAACTTGTGCACCCTCAACGAACAAAGCTTTGTCGCATACTATGTTGTTGAATACTCACAACAAAATAGGCCAGGGGTCTCCTCCTTCCTGGTACAGGGTAGAAAAGGACCTAATCTCAACTGTGTGGGCAAGGAATCCCCACCTATACCGCATATCTTCCTTTCCGTCTGTGCTTGGCGGAGATGCCCCAAAGAGGTAGGGAGGGCTTAGTCATCGGATGACTTTCTTGCATTCGTATTTCGATTTAATATTTACTTGGTATCTAAGCCCAGTCTTTATTCTTATGGTGGTGTTAATTATCATTTCTTTAATTAGACTTCTGCAAGAAGAGAAAGGTTATGCAACTTCTACATCATAGGACAGGCACTTAGATAGAAATTTGAATTCTTAGAGTATATCTCCTGGTAAGGCATGGAACTACTCAGAATTTTCTCTAAAATGATAGGATGAACTAGTGAATACCTTTAAATAATATTAGCCTAGTTTGTTATAGTTTCTTTCTCAACTGGTGTTGTATACATGAACAAAAAATCTCTCTTATTATAGAAAAAATTAAAGAGTTCACTACCAGACAGAGATAAACATTAGGAAAAAAATGAAACATGAGACACGGAGCTTCTTGGGGGCATTTCCAAAACTATCTTCTGGAGAGTCACCCTCTCCAATCACCCAGAGTCACCGTCATCCAATCACCCAGAGTCACCCAGAGTCACCGTCATCCAATCACTCAGAGCCACCCAGAGTCACCGTCATCCAATCACCCAGAGCCACGCTCATCTGATAACCTAGCCAAGCTCTCCTTGGTTCTCCACAGTGTGACCAGCACATCTCAAAGCTGTCTGATCTTCTCGTTTCCCACCATGCCACTTAACACAACCTACTCTTCGAGGCCCCTGGAAGATTCTCCACTGAGGGTAATTCTGCCCCTTGGGGAACATTTGGAAAAGTCTGGAAACCAGGCAGGGCTGGTTTAATGAACGTTGGCCTGCACATTGGCTAAGTGGGTAGGGCTTGGTTTAACGCCCTGCTGCCTCTTCTAAGTTGCCACTGAACTTGAAGTTTGCCGTGTTCACATAGTAAAGAAGAAGGTTAACGTGTGGGCGGCCCGTTCCTTCCTCCTCCCTAGTCTGCAGCCTTCATGACACCCCATGACCACAGAGCTCTTGTGGCCATGAATTAACTGGGCTCCAGCAAGATGAAAACAAGCGTGTCTCATACATAAGTGGGTGTCGGCGCCACCGCGTGCAGCCCCCAAATGCCAAACTTCCTGTTAAACCAGAGCTTTCATTTGAGTGCGGCAGGATGACAGTGTTCTAACTATGAACAAATGAGAAACCCTCTCCTGCCCAGACAAGTGATCTTCCTGTAGACTGACACTAAGGAGAGGGAGATTCTCCCGTTCTTGTGCCTTTCCAGATGTCGTCCAGCCCGGTCTGCAAAGTGAGATCTTGACTTGGAGGTGGGGGTTGTCAGTAAATGTCAACTGCTGTTTTGGACTTGGGGGTTTCAGCACTGAGTGCTGCTCAGTCATCAGTTCACCACCGTGAACGGCGATCTTGGGTCCTGTTTTATACGAAGTTTCCGGGTAAGCTAGCACCTCGGTCAGCTTTGTATGCTGGAAAAAATAAAACCCAGGTCTGCGTGCCTCTGACACCTGTGGCCCATGACCAGTGCTCCCCCGAAGTGAGACCTCCACCCTGAGGGTATGACTTGTTGAAGTTCCATCCTCCTTCCAAGCTCATGACTGGTGGTGTCTCTGAGTGGGAGACGGCAGGGGACCACGGGCCTGGTCCAGATGAAGTTGCGGTGAGCATGAAAAGGGGTTACATGGGCCAGACACTGGGACAGCAGGGCTGATGAGGTCTACTGCTGTGAGCTAGGGTACCTGCACCCTGGAGGCCTTCCATGGTGGGAGACCGGCAGTAGAGGGAAAGTGTTCTGTCCAGAGCTCTTGCTGAGCCAGGCAGTGGCGGCGGCGGTGGAGACGCCCTTCTTCGTGGCCACCTTGGACTGGCGCACCGAAGGTGGCTGAAGGAAGGGAACGGAAATTCGAAAGGGGACTCGAGGTAAAAAAGCAAGCGGGGGTGTGGGGGGGGGGCTCAGGATTCTCCAGGAACGGCTGTGGCAGCTCCGGTCGCTTTTAAAAGCATTCGTTAAAAACAGTTCCCCGACAGAACACGTGTCCTGGCAGATCTCAATTCAGGAGAGCTTCTATTTACGTGGACTAGATATTCCCCCTACCTCGTTGTCTGTACCCTGAGGTGTCCCTCTGTGGTGTCCTCATGGGAAGGGCAGAGACTGCGTCTTCAGGAGCAGGAAGACCGCGGTGGTTACTTACTTACTATCACTTGTACAAGTGCCTCCCTAATAAACACCTGGTTATCATTCATCTTGGGTCTTGCAGGCTCATTTAAACCCCGCCTTCAGCCCTGTGCATGCAAATGGGGTGAAGAGAGTGTCCCTCTTGTGGTGTCCTGAGCAGCAAATGGGGTGAAGAGTCGAATTTCTCAGGCTCCATCTTAACCCCTGGGAGACTTCATGTTCACTTTCTCTGTGTCTGCCACGCCCATGGTACACATGGCATGAGGGTGAGCACTCTCCTCTCTCTCTCTCTCTCTCTCTCTCTCTCTCTCTCTCTCTCTCTCTCTCTCTCAAAACCATGCTCCACCTCCCCCTTCCCCTATTGAGCTATGATTTCTAAAACGCATGCACATTAGACATGCGTTGATGGAGAAACCAGAGGAAGAGGCACTGATAATTGAAACCCAGGGTGGCTCCCCGGGAGCTCCTTCATTTCAGTAGCTCCTGTTGGGAACACCCCACTCATTCCCTGCCCCCCCCGCCCAGATTCCTGCTGGGCACCCACCAGAGCTCAGAGGAGGGACGAACTGAAGAGCAGCGATGATGCTAAGCCTGCATCCCGTTCCCATCCCCAAGGCTTCCTGACCATGGATTCACAGGTTAGAAGAATCCAGAGTACTGGCTCCCCCCCACCCCCACTTCCCCCTGTCCCCACCCCCACCCCACCCCCATGGGCCATTTTGGACACCGTTTGGTGATACTGTCATGGCTGGGTTTGTGATTCCATGCTTCAGAACCCCACCCCCCACCCCATTTGAGGCAGGGTTCCCCTCCCTTCAGAGCTAATGAAGGCAGTGGGTCTTTGTTCAAGGTCACAGATTCCTGGCCAACAGACCCTTCAGTTTGGGTTAGCTTGCTGTTGGAGATTTGCCAAACCTCACACCAAGAAAATGATGGCATTTAATTGGGGAGGGAGAGGTGGGGGCACTTGCTTTACATGAAAGAGACGGGGAAATGAAAAAAAATTAATTCATGACTATGTAATAGGTGTAAAGCACTTTAACTATGTGGAGGTTGTCGTGACGAAACAGAAAGAAGAAAAGAAGCTGTCTTATTAGACCACAGTCCAGCTATCTTGACCACTCTGGGCTTTGGCAGCCAAAAGCAACATGGGAACTAAAAAGCCATTGCAATAAACCTCTGAGCTCTGCCCTGTTAAAAATGTCAGACTCATAAATCACAACTCTAATGACTGAGGAGGGAGGGGATCAATAACTTTGGGGAGGCCGTCCATGGAGGAGTCATATGGTGCCCTTTAACAAGAGATCACGAAGGTGGCTGGCTTCTCCCAGCAAGCCAAAGTTCAATGTAAAGATCCACATTAGGACAAGAAGGCTGAGTTAACTTGTAGGCCGGGGTTTTTGGAGTAAGAGCTCCTAATTTTATACCATAATTGGTCTTTCGAGTTGTATTTTTGTGTTTAATAATAAACAAGCTTGCTTTCTAAGTTGTTTTTGTTGTTTTTTAATTTTTCAGGATCTCCCAACTGCAGTTTTAAAAGAAATGGGAATTTCACCCGGACTGTTTAAAAACCATCCTTAAATTTGACAACTTTTTAGTATGTGGAAACAACAGGAAGTCAAATTAAACAAAAGGCTAGAACTGACTGTTAGGGTCGTGGATGTAAGAATAATGTGCCAATAGTTCTGTGGCTTCTGTCCCAGGATCAACCTGCCAAGCTCAGAGAAAAATGGATCCCATAAAATAAATAATCCAAGGCTTAGAATTACTCCTTATAGCCTTTTCTTCTCCCTCCCTCCCATCTTCGTATCTCTGAATTATAGCAGTGGTCACAAACCTTGTCCCCAGTAGAGAGATATAAAAAAGAGAGAAACCCCACATTTCATAAGTTACCGATTTTAAACAAAAAAAGTTTTAAAATTGCCTTATTTAATGGGTTACACCTTGCAATCGCAAAAGGTATAAACAGGACACAGTGGTAGCCAATATAAAGAAGGCCTTTTGAGGACTTGGTGAAACCGTTTAGTAAGGACTGAAGACCACTTGTGATGCTCATTCTAAAAGAAATATTTTAAGCAAACCATAAAAGTAGGCTTGACCCTTCCATGGGCCTATCGTAAATCAATTGTTAAGAGAAGGGTAAAGCAGGGGAGGAGGTCAGAGGTGGCGGAGAGGCCACAGAGAGAGGACAGTGTGAGAAAGCAGGGCAGAACCAGAGGGGAAATAAGGCAATCAGGGCCGAGGGAATCATTCATTCAGAACCCCCAGTTGTGTCCCTTGTGGCTGGGAACAAACGAATAAAAGCCATATGAAAACTCCAAAACTTAAAGCAAGGGCTGATTCCCGTATAAAGCCCTCCACAGCAGTGTCGGACCAGAACTTGGTTGGAAACAAACACTATCAGGTCCTTAGGAAAGGGCCCGGTAGCAAAGGCAGGGAGGTGGGTGTTAGTTTCTTAAGTTTCATTGCAAAACAGACTCTAAAGTATTCAGCAGGGATAGAAAAAAATTCTGCAGGTGTGTTGCCCCATAGAGGCCACTTTCATTACATCTGTAAGGGCTGGCATGCGTTGGGTATCTTGTCAAACCTGTCCTCACACTCACAAGAAACACTTTATACTATCCCTTTCTCAAAAGAGAAAAATAACAGGATGAGTTAGCTTATTAATTAATAATAATTTAAAGAAAAAGCCCTTGCATATATATATATGTATATATATATATATATATATATATTGTAGCAAGTGTTAAGTTTGACCACCTAAGTCATTTGCCTCCTCTGAGTGGAAGCAAGTTTGAAGCCCAGACAATCATCACGATTCACATTGAAATGAACGCTGCTGGCTGGATTGATTTGTAACAACACAATTTATTTGGTAATAATGACATTCCTTGAGTTGAGCCAGCAAAACAAAGGTTGATTTATTCCCTAATAACAAAGACAAACGGCCCTTCTGCTAGCCTCTTCCTTACTCACCGGGTGAAGGGAAGGGCCAGGTTGCCAGCTGATTACCCTGCTTCCTCCTCCTCCACTGCAGGATGATTCTAGACTAGCAACAGATATTTTCTATCATGCTTTCAAATCTAGAAGACACATGGCTATCCCCCACTTCCCCCACCCCCCGCCCCGGGGTTCAGCCCTGAACCACTGAAGAGCCTGCTGCTCCGACTGTGGTTTTTGGACCGTGTGTGAAGACAGGCCTGTAGGAAGGACTGGTGGAGGGAAGGGACGGGGAGAGACCCACGGAGACTTTGGAGAGCCTGTCCTCAGGATGACACACAACATGCTCACAGGGACTCTTGCAAAAGGGCCCCTGGGGAAAGCCAAAACCGCCGAGCATGTGTCTTACTGGCTGAGCTGGCCTCAGGTGACAAGGTTCCCGTTTTCCCAGCAAGCTTCGCCCTGAGAGTCAGCAGCCTCCTTTCTAACTGTGGCTCTCCCTGGCGAGCCGTCAGGGCACTTGGCTCACCTCTCTCCCCCACATACCTCTCTGCTTTTCAAAATTAATTGACATGAGAAGAGCTCTCGGGACCAGAAGCCACCACTTGGGTAATTAAACCCCGAGACCTCATTTGCATACGATTATAACGGTGCTGGGACGATTCACTTAGCAAAACAGAGCAGCTGCCTTCCGGGTGCCAAGTTAAGAAATTTCTCTGCCAGACCGGTCTTCCCCTGCCACGTGGAGCTGATTGGCTCAGGTGGGAGAGGTCTCTCTGACAGCACGGGCGTGGTCATCGCGGGTCATTGTCGCAAGAGACCTAGGAGCATAAAAAAGCCCACTCGCTTGCCAGTCTGGGGCTGTCACAAGGACGGATGCCAGAGCGGGTTGAAAAAAAAAAAGAAAGAAAATGTAAAATGTGGCTACCTACCCTGGTCATCTGACTTTTAAGTGTCACAATTTTCCTCGGGGTTAGGCCTGAAGGAGGAACACTGTGTTGGATGTCGGCGGTGCCAGTAGCAAGGACAGTGATGAAGAAAAGTGCTGAGCAAACTGCAGCCTTTGCAGGAGAAAAGAATGAGGAGAGAGAGAGAGAGAGAGAGAGAGAGAGAGAGAGAGAGAGAGGGAGGGAGGGAGGGAGGGAGGGAGGGAGGGAGGGAGGGAGGGAGGGAGGGAGGGAGGGAGAGGGAGGGAGGGAGAGGGAGGGAGGGAGAGGGAGGGAGGGAGGGAGGGAGGGAGGGAGGGAGGGAGAGAGAGAGGGAGAGAGAGAGAGGGAGAGAGAGAGAGAGAGTCCTATTCTAGCTCCACTGCAAAGGGACACTTCAATATAAAAGAAACAAAAGTATCAGGAAAAGAAAAGAAAACATATTCTTCCCCTAACCATCCTGAATTCACCAAAAAGTAAAATGTGTCTTTGTCCTAACTCAGGAAAACTGAAGAATTCAGTTTTTAAAATTGTTTCACCTTCCTTAGAATTGCTACATAATCACACCTCGTCCATGCGTACATTTTTGCATGTTGGGACCCTTACTCTCCCTGTGGCCACCTGTATTAAATCTGTCTTGTTACTTGACAGCTATGCCCCGAGCGTAGGTGTTTATACACGCAAAGACCATCATTTTGGGTATTTGTGTTTCTGTGTGTTCGGCTAACGCTGTCACTTCGTAAACGAGCTACAAGATGGTTTTACTCCGTCAAACAAGAATCCCACACAGCGGCCCTGAGTCCTGTCCACCTTCCAGTGACAAAGCCAGGTCTGTGGTAGTGATTTGTACACTGTGTAATGTATAAAGTAAGGCTCTTCGATGTTGTGTTTAAATCTCTAGGTTTAAAAAACAAGCAAGCAAGCAAAAAAACAAACAAAAAAAAACCACTGAAGATAAAATAGCTTTCCTGATCTTGCATAAGGTTTTTAAAGTTTTTAAATGAATGAGATCTAAGGAATACAACAATGAAAGCATTGGCAACAGTGCGGTTGTTTTATGAAACGCATGTTTCTAGCACCTGCCAGGATGTTTTTGTAACAATTAAAATGTTTCTTCCTGTTTTTTCTCCCAGTTTTTCAAGACAGGGTTTCTCTGTATTGTCTTGGAGGTTGTCCTGGAACTTGCTTGGTAGTCCAGGCTGGTCTCAAACTCACAGAGATCCGCCTGCCTCTGCCTCCCGAGTGCTGGGATTAAAGGCGTGAGCCACCAATGCCCTGTTTCTTCCCTTTTAAAAGATAAGCACTTAGCTTTCTAGAAGCTCTGACAGGGAGATTCTGTGCTGGTCAGGGTTATTAGGGCCTATCCTGAGTTAAGTTACATGGACACATCTTACGGTGACACATCAAACACAGAATTTTCTGTGTGGAAACAGTGACATCTTCACTAAAACAGGTTTTCATCATATCTAATATGTGCCCTTTGTGTCCATGAGGACCATGGCTGTTTTTATGAATATTTGGGTACATTCTATTTATTTTGTCTGAAATGGTTTTGAAATGAGTTTCACATTGAGCTTCTGACTTCACAGAGGACCAGTTGCTAGATATTTCCCCTCCGCTTCCGCCAAAGACCTCACTAGTCCTGCCAAAAATTTAGAACTGATGATTCCATTCTGTGCTTTTTAAAACTGAAGAGCCCAGGCGTAGTATCATGTAAGCCTTTGTACAACAATGAGATTTTATTTGAATAAGCATATCCAACAACATGCTAGCAGGTATTTGATGTCATGGTCATCCAGTGTGGTACAGTTTTACATCTGGCATTCCCTCATCCCTACAAGTTAGCTTATTATGCTGTAAAGTCTGGAAAACCAACCTGCCATCATGGAGCAACACCACAGCTTCTGTGTACCTCACTATGACACCTTTACTTTTTCAGACTACACTCATGGCCACAAGCAAATTCATGGCCATAACATTAGGTAAATCCAACTTGTTCTTGCAGGCTGGAGAGCTCCATCAAGCCCAGACCAGCAGCCAAACGGGCTTGTCCGCAGTCAGACTCGGGGATTTCATACGTCTTCCAGCTTTTCCCTTACCCCTTGCTCGAATCTCGTGGACGTCGCCGCCGCCGCCCACACACCTTTTCCTAGCACTGTATCCATGCAGCTCACACGTCTCCCGCTTTTCCATAAACTGATTACTGTCTTAGCACGCGTAAAAAGCGAAAAATTTTTTTCCATCTAGAGTTTAGTGAACTTAGGAGTAAAAGCCAGAACTTTCAGATACTTAAGGCTTTGTTTTGTCTGCGCTAATGCGGAAGTTCAGTCCTTTGGTATCCAGATTAACAAAAACAAGTTTTTTAAAAAAATGTCATTTTTAAAACCATATTTCTTAAAAATAGCAAGGACTAAAGAGGTGACTCAGCAGTTCAGAGCTCTCTCTGCTCTTGTAGAGGACTTGAGTGCAGTTCCTAGTACCCACACTGGGACGTCCCTAACCACCTGTACTCTTGTTACTCCAACTGAGAGACCAGATGACCTCTGTGGTACCCGTGAACACAGACATACACGGGAACACGTAAATTTAAAGTTTTTGCCGGCTTTGGTGGCGCACGCATTTAATCCCAGCACTTGGGAGGCAGAGGCAGGCGGATCTCTGTGAGTTCGAGGCCAGCCTGGTCTACAGAGTGAGTTCCAGGACAGGTTCCAAAACTACACAGAGAAACCCTGTCTCCAAACACCAAAAAAAGTTTAATTTTTTTAAATATTTAAAAAGAAATAGAAAATGCTGCATGAAGAAATGGTCTCATACCATTGTGTGTGTAGCACTATTAGCAACAACTGTAGCTGAAAACGAAGAGTTCCTCATATTTGCAAGTTTTACTTCTGTTAATTTTAAAACCATGTAAACTGATTCATTTGGGGTTTCTTCTTTGAGTTGTGACACAGATAATGATTTAGAAGCATTATATTTAATCAATCCTCCCTTATAAATCTGCCACAAAAAATAAAAGATTTTTATGGACCAGTGATTTCCCCCAGAAATAATCTCAGCATTGTTAGTAAATTTCCCTATCACATTGGCAATCCTTAGGAAATACCTCATGTGAGTAAGTCATTTATTTTTATTGAGAAAAAAAAAAGGAAGGAAAGGAGGGAGGGAGGAGAGAGAGAGATTCAGAGAGATAGAGAGAGAGAGAGGGGGGGGAGAGAGAGGGAGGAAGGAAGGAAGGAAGGAAGGGAGGTAGATAGATGCTGGGAATTTTTTTCCCATCGTAGAGTCTTAACAAGGAAGTAATGTTAGCATCATCATTTAACAGCTAAGGAAAGCCCAGACTCAGGAAGGAAGTCTCTTGTCCAAGGACATGGGAAGGGAGGCCAGGATCAGGACTCCCTGACAGACCCAGAAAGTCTAACTCTACTCTAGCCAGTGCTCCTGAGGACAGACAGACCTTGGCAACGAACTCTTTGGAAAGTCGTGGTTCACTGATGACAGAATCTACAGCTGAGATTCCAAAGAAACCTGGAGAAGCATTCCCTGGAACTGAGAGAGGTGACCCATTGGTCCCGTGCCTGGGCTTACCATGCTCCTTAAGTTGGCGACCTCCACTCTGCTTCAAGGGTGCATCTGCTCACACCGGGCAGTCACCGCACACTTTGGATCGAAAGAACATAGCGTCTTAACAAGCGCTCATCACAAATGCAGCCAAAACAGCAGTTCTTAAAAAATAAAAAGGGGGGGGCAGATAACCCTCTGCCCTGTTGTTTTCGCCCACAGGACTTCTCTGTGCTGTGATCATGCGACACTCCTCACAGCCACTCTTCACTGGCCCACCCGTCTTTGCATCATACTGCTCACAATTGGGTTTTGACTCAAATGCTCACGTTGGTGAGAGAATAATGGGAAAATGCCCATTAAGGAAAACTCCTTCTGGTCAAGAGAAGGGAACTTCTAGCCTGGACAGAGCCCTAACTCTGTGTTTTGCAGGGTCAATGACCTAGAAAAGAGACTGCTGCTGGAAAGGTGAGCTTACCATAAGCCATGCTTAGGAGCTAGGTAGAATGCTTAGCCCTTTAATGAGACACTATACTCACCCTCACCTCCCTCCCTCCTCCCTCCCGCCACCCTCACCTCCACACCCACACAGTCCCTCAAGTCCAGCAGTCATGAGGATCGGCTAGATATGACTAACGGTACAATTTTCCCTTCATTTTTTCTCTCTCAGATGCTGGCCTGAACCTAACCCTTTTCTGGTACTTTGGACTTCCTTGTCCTTTCTCTGAGCAACATTTTTCCCCCCTTGGCTCCTCCATTCCCCTCCTTTAGGAAGTTGCTGAGATTTAGTTTGCCTGCCCTAAAAATGTTTATCATTTTTTTATTCTAATAAAATTGTCCTTGAGTTTTCTGTTTGAGTCCATCCTTAAGCTATTTTTATTAATGAGACTAAGGACCCAAAGGGTGAACCCTGATTCCCCATGAATCACTCTGATTTAGAAGCCGGGGTCTCCTCAAGGCCCCCAGTGTTAAAATCTTGCCCTCGGAGTGATCCTGGTGGGAGACAGTGGAATGTTTATGAAGTGGGATTAGAGCTGAGGCCTTTAGTTCAGTGGGAGACACGGTCTGCAGGGGATTGTGGGATCCTTGTTCCTCCCTCTCTCTGTCTCTCATTCCTGGTTCACGGTCTAGGCGGTTTGCTCCACAGCACAGTTTCTTAAACTATGCTGCAACTCTCTATGGGGTCATGTAACCACATGTCAAGAGTCTTGAAAAGTTAGTAACCAATAAAAGGTTCCCAAAACCGGACTCAAAACCAACTACACTCAACCAAAGATGCCCCCGCAGTGCTCAACCATGCCACTTGGAGGACTTTACAGCCGCCTTGGCTCTAACCACACAGCCCTTTGCACTGAGTGTGCTCCCTTACCAGGCAACACCAAAGAGCACCGCAGAGACCGCCTGGGCTCACGCTCACTGCTGCCTGTTCTCAACCGAGCTCATTACGGCTTGCTCTGAGTCACGGTGGACTTCTTCCACACATGCAGAGTTTTCTAAAATAAAGCAGTTTCATTTCGGGAAACAAGGACTTTGGGTATTTCTACCATCATTCCTTAGCATGGAAATATCAGCTTTGCATAACCAAATTGTATCAGAGTGCTTGGTTTTAAAAAACATATTGCTGTCTGAAGGCTAGCACAATGGGTTAATGTGTAAAAAGATGCATGCCACAGAGACGAGCAATCTGAGTCTGATTTGTGGAGGAGAAGAGAACTGACTTTCACAAGTTGTTCACTGATCTCCACAAGAACACTGTAGGGGTGTGTGTGTGTGTGTGTGTGTGTGTGTGTGTGTGTGTGTAGCATGTGTGTGCTTGGGTGCATGTGTGTGCATGTGGATGCATGGGTATGTGTGTGCATGTGAATGTGTGAATAAATAAATAAATGTAGTATACTTATATACTACATTTATATTTAAATATTGCTGTTTAAGTTGCTGACTTGTTTTTATATAATACATTTTGGGAAGGAATTGGGAGAGAGTTTCCAACAACTTCTGAAATGGTCTTAAACAGTCCTTGGTTATTTGTGAGTGCAAAATTCTCTATATTGGTAATTATAAAACAAAAATTGATATTGAATTTGAAAAGTATTGACTGTGCCCTGTGTCCCAGGGTCTCAAAAACTCAGTCAATGATTAACCCCTTATATAAAAATAATTGACAGGCAAATTCATACTCACCTTTAACTATTGATAAAATTATATTCACACCGAAGAATTATTTTAAAATAAATTCATTTGTGATTTATTGAAAGTATCTATTTGATTTGTAAATCTACATTCCAGGGACTATATAACAATTTTGGGATGAACAGGGGCAGCCAATGGAAAAACACCCCTGTAGCCCTGTTCTGCATGAGGGCCCCCCAAGGATTCCCTAGCACTGAGACTGTATGATCCAAAAATGTGAGCCAAATACTTAAAGAAAGAAAGAAAGAAAACTTTCGGAGACTGGGTTTCTTTGTGGAACTTGCTCTGTAGACCAGGTTAGCCCCAAACTCAGAGAGATACACCTGCCTCTGCCTCCCAAGTGCTGGGATTAAAGGTGGATGCCACCACCATCCAGCTTAAACCCTTTTTTAAAAAAAATAAAGCAACTGTCTCGGTTATTTTGGCGCAGCCATGTGAAGCTGATAGAATGAGTACCCCAGAAACACATGTTCCTGTCGCCTGGCCCCACAGCCCTTCCATGTCCTAGCCCCTTCCTATCCTGTTCTCCCATGTCCTAGTCCCTTCCTATCCTGTTCCCCACCTGAAATTACCTGTTCATTTTCTAGAGTCTTCCTGTTTGTTCCTGAACACTCCACACCTAGACTGAAATGTAGGGAATGGTGAGAATTCTGAGAAACGGGCTGAAGAAATCACCTCTCCAACGAATGAGCCGTTGGTTCTTATCTAGTGGAGGAAGACATGATCAGAAATTCTCCCCCCCCCCACACCCCTGAAAGGGTTAGCGATGAAAGCAGGCAGCCAACTGAAGCACTTGCCTCAGGGGCCAAAGACACCCCAGACTCTACTGCCTCTGCATCCCAGTCAGAAGCTAGTACTCCTTGTAAGCAGAAGTCGGGCTGCTGGGATCTTCCTCAAATCTCCCTCTGCCTTGGCATGCAATTCCAGGCCTGGTAAAGGCTGCCGTTTACTGGGCTTTGTCAGGCCAACACAGAGTAAATGTTTTCAGCAGTGGAACGCTAAGGAGAGCTGGGAGAGACGGAGTGACTAGGGAGTGAGTGTCACCTCCGTGCAGCAGCAGGCCATGCTGTCCTTGTGCCCAGTGTTTAGCGTCATCACTTGGTCACTTGGTTAGGGGCTCAGTGACTGAGAAGGGTGCATGGGGCTCTGAGGAGGAAGCCCACAGGGTGTGGTGCGTTCTCCAGCACTGCAAACACTCTGCACACAGGGAGGGGATTAAATATGAGAACAGGCAGGGGAAGATGGGTAGCATCTACCCTTGCCAGTGTGTTTGTGCTAGTGGCCACACCCCTTTGGGCGTGGCTTCAGGTGCAGAGGAGTTGTATATACCCTCTCTCTCTCTCTATTTCTCTCTCTCTCTCTCTCTTGGGTTGTGGATCAGATCGGAAGGGCAGAGAAAGGCTGCGGTGAGTCTCTATTATTATCTGTGTTCGTTGTTACCCAATGAAACACCCATTTATCATTTATCTTGGGTCTAGTGAACCCATTACAACCCCGCCTCCAAAGATGGAACACAAGCAACTTGGTAGGATGGTTGTAATGAAAAAGAAAACTTTTGTGTTCTAAAGCTCAAGTATGCAAAGAAAAATAATAATAATCACATTTTCCCCAAAGCTACCCTCAAGTGGGTGAGTGCTTGCTTGTTCCTATACTGGAAAGAGTTCATACAGCTGACTGCCCACTAATTAATGTAGTAGCACTCCCCTAAAGCTGGCCTCCAGCAGTCTGTCCTCGTACAGGGTAGCTGGCAGCTGAGGATTCTCTTTCCTTGGCCAACCTGCGAGAATCTTAGTACTCTTCTAGACAGGCCCCACCAATGAGGGAGGTCCTTCTCTATATGCTTCTCTTATTGGCCAATGAATAAAACACTGTTTGGCCAATGAGGCAGGAAGATAGGCGGGACTAGACGATGAGGAGATTCTATGAAACATAGGCAGACACAGTTGTCATGTAGAGCCTGGGAAGAGAGGATGGGAAAGGCATTCTCCGGTAAGCCAAGACCACATAGATTAACAGAAATGGGTTAATTAAGACAAAGCTGGCCAGTAAGAAGCTCTAGCCTCTGGCCAACAGTATTATAATTCATTTAAGTCTCTGAGTGTTCATTTGGGGCAAGGCAGCTGCGGAGTCGGGTGGGAAATCCCATAACACCCCACACGGTACTTTTATTTCCCATCTGGCATAATCAATCAGATTTATTTTAGGTTCTGGGGAAACAGGCTGTAATACCTCAAGGTATCCTCCTAGATGCTTAGGAGAACTGATGTCCAAAAATTTCCAAAAATTCTTGAGTGAATTAGATGTTAAGGGCCTATTGTTTCAATGCAACAAGTTGCACCCTGGGGGAAACTATTTAGAAAAAGTTCAGAAGTTTAATAGAAATGGAGCGCTGGTCTCCTTGTTCTTGGTCCTTTGTGAGTTTTCCTAGACTCTCTGAAGATCTGTCACCAAAGATGCTGTCACTTGGAGTAGAGGTGGGCCTGTCACACTCTGGCAGAGTGTATACCTGCAACCCTGAAGCAGAAGGGCCCTGCTCCGAGGAGAAATGGCTCAGTGGTTAAGAGGGCGTTACCTGCTTTTGCAGAGGACCCAAGTTCAGTTCCCAGAACCCACATCAGGCAGCTCACAACCATGTAAATCCAGTCCCAGGACATCTGAAAAAAAAAAAAAAAGCAAACAAACTCTTCTGGCTTCCACAGACACCAATATGCCCGTATGCACAGGCTCACACAAACCATGACTGCGGTGGCAACAGAGTTCAGAACAGTCAAAACAGCTTCCTGGGTAAGTTAACCTTCTAAGACAAGCACGGCCTACAACCTACAACCAGAAACTCTGTCCTTCGGTTTCTGGCTGTCACCTTCTTGACCCTATGGTGGCAGCAGATCTACTTCGGTTGTCCCCAAGGTGTGCATAACCTAGAGTTGTCGTCCATAAGTCTGATTCCAGACAGAGTCTGACAGGGTGGCTTTAGGACGCAGGATTGTCGGTCTAAGATCTTATGTTCTTTCTTTGGCCTGGGACCTGGTACTCACTGGTTGAGGGGAAATATACCATTTATGGTCTCTTATTGGGCCTGAATACACTCAGATGTATGGGCTAATAGACTTGCTGCCGTTTGTACTAAATTACCAAAGGATATGGGACTTACCAAGGATTGGATGATCTTGGGAGTCAATGCCTTAGTAGAGCCTGGTATGTTGACGGAAATTAAATGGTGCCTGCTGGATACACAGTGACCAGCTAGTTCTGTTTTCCTGGTATTTCCCAGTTTTAATAGCAAATTTCTCAAGTCTCAGGAAAGCCCATGCTACAGTCAAACTGACATAGTCAGTTGCTTTAGACACAATGTCAGATTGGGCTGGTGCTGTACTACCTTTGGCAAAGTTATGTGATCTACAAGGTCACACGGTTAACCGCCTGGTGTTTAGGACCTGTAGCCAGCCAGCAAACAGAAGTTTCCCAGCAAAACAATCAATATATTTTGAACTGCTTAACTTTTTTCCCCCAAAGTATCAATTAACACAAAACTAAAAGGTAAATAGAAAAAAAAAACCTGGCAAGTGCAAGTGATTTCTACATCTTAGGCCCATGAGTGTGTCCCTTTTTCCAGATTGTTTGCTAAGTGACTTGCTTCAAACATACTGGTCAATCATACTGGTCAATACCAAGCAGGCAAGGTGAGAGACCAAATATTTTTGTTTGCAGAGATAACTCAAAAATAAATAAGGAAGGAAGGGAGGGAGGGAGAAAGATGTGTGTGTGTGTGTGTGTGTGTGTGTGTGTGAGAGAGAGAGAGAGAGAGAGAGAGAGAGAGAGAGAGAGAGAGAGAGAGAGAGAGAGAGAGAGAGAGAGAGAGAGAGAGAGAGAAAAGACGAGGGGGGGGAAGATGACCCAAATTATTTTCCCTTCCTTTCATAAAGAAGAGAAGAGATCTGTGCAGTTAGCCCAGCATTGACTAATTCTGCTGTAAATTCACCTTGCAACTTTCAGAAATTCCCTCAATGAAATGCAAGAGAAGAGTGCACAGCCTACAGTCCGAGGCATATTTAATATGCTGTTTTTACAGCAGCCGCTGGTTTCAAAGAACTTTAACCCCGTTGTGTAAATGCGTCACCAGGAACATACCCGGGTTGCCATGGAGACAACCTCAGTGCTAGGCCCCTTTGCTCCACGGAACGGGTGTCAGCTTTCAGCCCCCTCGCATTCCAGGCTGGCATCCACCCCAGGCTACAGCTCAGACTTCATTAGAGGCCCCATGAAGGACAGTGAAAGAATCCTGGGGGCAATTCCGAGAGCTGCCAGGCGGCTCTCCATCAACATACCTGAGGAGCAGGGAGAATGAACCCAGGCAGAGGGAGTACACTAAGCAAGGTCCCTCTCTCTGGCTGTACCTTAGAGATGCCCCGAATAGATCCAGCGGCCTTTCCCCTGGCTAATTTTAGGCACACACATTGTCTTAGCCAGAGGAGACGTCTCAGCTCCTATCTGGAAGATTACCTCAAGCATCACATGTCGGTCCTCGCTAGGGGGGCAAGGCCAACTCTTGAGTGCTGGCTGTTGAGAGGCTCGTGGAGACGTTAGGGTTCCTCGAGGAAAACACAGTAACAGGTTGGCTGAATCCTGCTGCCTGGTAAATGTTTTCTGAAGACATGGTAATGGTTGACTTTAAACAACAGTATGTTCGGAGAGGTGTTCCAGAGAACAAGACATTTAAAAGGGAAACTTGACAGTCAAGGGGCACTTGAAATGCACTGCAGAAAGGGGGGCAGAATCCAAAACGGACTGCTAGCTTGGCTAGGCTTAATAAACAGAACATTATAATTAAATGTTTCTAGAGTCCTCCATGTACTCGTGGGCTGTATTTACGTTAGCTCTGATACATCTTTAAATTTCACTGTAGGAACGAACGCCTGTCTGATAAAAGTTATACACATTTGATTTATCGGAAGAAAACACTTCGTTTACCGTGCTAGGAACTTCCCAGAACTGTCCTCCAGGACCTGGTCAGAAACCAAAAGACAGAATAAAGTCAGTCATGAGAGTGGAAAAGGAACATTTGCAAATCCAAAGCCTATGCAGACTCTCACTTATGGGGGTGACAGGAATGGGCTTCCATCGGGCTGAGAAACATGGCGCAGAGTAAACCTGAAGGGTGTGACAGCCTACGCTTAACAAACCGACTACGGTGTGAGAGACGAGTCAACTTCGATCTGCTTTCCACATGCAGAAGTCCTTATTCGCTCACTCAGTCTCCTGTGGAGCGCAAACAGATCAGGTGACCCTCCCCACACAGGGCCCACAGTGGTGGTTCTCTTCCACCCTCCGTTGGAATGCAGGCAGGCCCCGGGTCCTCATCCGACGCACAGACACATAGTCTCGTTTTGTGATATATTTTTGTCTCTGTGTTTCCACACTAACAAAATTCCTGGAGACAAGTTGTGTGGTTTTAAATAAAATCTCTCTCTCTCTCTCTCTCTCTCTCTCTCTCTCTCTCTCTCTCTCTCTCTCTCTCTCTCTCTCTCTCTCTCTCTCTCTCAATGAACTTGCCTCCAGAAAGACTTTAGATGGCACCCAGGAATTGGGCCTTGGCCATTTGCGACTTACTCTGTAATCACTCGATTTGTGTTCTCTTTATGATCACTTGTTTCCTTTATTAGATGTGGCCCAGCAGATCAGTATTTGGTGGAGAACAAAGGGATGTCACGGTTAAGGTCACTGAAAACCACGTGAAATGAGTGCTGTTTAAAAACAAGTTTCAATCACCAGGCAGTGTACGGTTTTGAAACGTTTGGTCAAATTCGTCAGTTATCCTCCGCTCAAGTAGGCGAGCCGGGTTCTGTGCTCACCTTCTCTGCAGAGGGAACAGATGGGGCTGGTGCAGAACCAAACACAGCTATTTTGGAATTCCGCCTCCAGAATGAATCCTGGTCCCTTGGGGCCAACGCTGGGACATCTGAAGTCTCCCCAGGCTTGATGAGGGCACAGGATATGATGGAGATGATAGCACACATCAGTCAGGACTGAGAGACAGAAAGCACAACCTAGGGGACTAAACAGAGAGGAACAGGGAGCGTTTCCACAGAAGACTATATGTGAGAGACTCGATGTCTGTACCCAGGCCGTGGATGGGACCAGGAGACGACACACACACACACACACACACACACACACACACACACACACACACACACACACACACAGTCTGCTGCCCACTTAGCACAAAGAACATACATTTGAATTCTCAACTTTCCTTGTCCCCTTTTTGACATACGAGTTGGGAACAGGCTGAGTTGTGCTGTAGTTACAAATGGTCCTGTAGGTCCCTCAACCTGCAGTTTCATTTTCCTTGTTTCAGTTTTCTGCACTCACAGCCTAAAAAAATATTAAGTTGAAAAATTCTATAAACAGTAGGAGGTTCTAAACTGTGTGATGAAATCCCAGTCTCGGGGACGTGGGCGATCCCTTTGTCCAGTGGGTCCGTGATGTATATGCTACCCACTTGCTAGCCACACAGTCTTCATCTTGGTTATAAGATCAGCTGCCATCATAATCAGGAAACTAACTCTATTTTAATTAACCATGACCCCAAAGTCAAGAGCGATGACACTGGCCCTTGAGCATGTCAAAAAGAGGCTGTAAGTAACCTCCCATACGTAAAAGGTGAGAGCGTGCCCTACATATGCTTGAATAGAAAAAAAAAATCACAGTGCACTTAGAATTTGGTACTGATTGAGGTTCCAGTAACACTCTGGGCTCTGAAACATATGCACGCATTCCTGAGCATCAGGCGTCAGTACAAACGGCTCACTGTGCTCTGGCTGCAGTGCTGGTCTGTCATCATCCTGGCAGTCACCATATTTGTCCCTCTGTTGCAAAGGTGTAATTGTCAACATAAAGAAAGTACATCTAAATTTCATTATGGCTGTTTTGAGAGAAAGGAGATCCACATCTGCATCAGCTCCACATCTGCATCAGCTCCACATCTGCATCAGCTCCACATCTGCATCAGCTCCACATCTCCATCAACTCCATATCTGCATCAGCTCCACATCTGCACCAGCTCCACATCTGCATCAGCATCCCACCATGCTGACTCCTTCCTGCTCAGCATCTTAAACTGCAGCCTCATTCTCAAAGGCTCTCGCCCGCTCGGCTCCGGCTCTTCTGCTAGGAAGCCCTTTCCAATCGCACCATGAACAACTACTACAAAGCCTTGTGTTTGGTTTTTGATCACAGAGCCTCTTGTGTGATTTAAAGTATTCCATGTAATGCTGTCTTCCCCTCGAGGACTGAGGTTCAGGCTTCTTAGAGGGCCTCTCCAAACCCCATCACACTCCTGTAGTTTCTGTGGCGTGTTCCTGATGACACAGAAAACTGCTTGAAGACAAATACGGTGGCTTCCCCCTCCACAGCTGCCACAGCTGGAGTAGTGATCAGGGCTTGTCAAAAATGGAATGGATGGAGCTTATAGAAAAGGCAATGGGCTCACCCCTACAAACACCTTCGGTTGGCCCATGTTACGCCCTTCTTAGGTAGAGTATCACGGATGCTTTAATTATACATGGAAGTCGTACATCTGCACATTACAGATGTCTTAGGCTCTCTTTGGAGGGCTTGTATATACCAATAATGACAGAAGAGGTCTGCACTCATCTCTGTTGAGCTCTGCGACTCACATGCAAGAGTACAGAGTAACACCATGACAAGTTTTTGAAAGTCAGCTACCAAGGCGCTGCATAATTTTAAAAGTAAAGCTAGACCATGCTCTCCCTAATAGTACATTGTTTTTCTCTGTCTTAATTAAACACGATGAAAAGAATCCTGTCCTTATTCAAATATATCACAGAATATCTTCAGGTTTAAAAAGAAACTCCACAAACAGATTACTTGAAAGGAAGTTTAAAACCAGAGCAGATACAAAGTTCAGTGTGTTTAGAATGTAAGAGTTTAAAAAAATAGAAATTCTGCTATGATGGCCTGGCTAGATTAAATCTGGATTGATATTTTAAAATCTTAAATGTCCAAATTGTTTTACTTTTCTAACACGGTATGCTCCAGAGGGAGTTCAGCTTCCACCATGCTGAGTGTGAAATCAGACAAACCGTGAACGTTTCATTTGGATGAAGGAACACATTCAGGAAGAAAGGAAAACACTCCCCCTTAGATATTTTATTTGCAATTTAAACAAAAACTCATAATCAGAGATATTAAGAGTTAGAGTCCTGAGCATGAAGATTGCTAATGTTTATTCATAACTTTTGTGCCTCAAACCTGTTTTTCCCCAGAACATCTTTGAAGTTTTGATATTAGACGGATGCCAACTCTTTCACAGAATATAATCTTCTGAATGGATGGGGGTGCTATAGAGACATCTGTGTACACACAGACACATGGGTGATTCTGAGGCATCCCATGAGTGTTAAACGATGTGACTATGATGGTTCCAGGTCCATCTGTGACCTGAACACGAGAAGGAGTTTGTGTTCATCCCACTCAGCGACTCTGAGACACGCCGTTATGAGACACAGATTTACACACCCAAAGTCCAGAGGCTCCCTGGCACTGATGGAATCTGACGTTCATTTCTGGTGAAACAGCTTTCTGTTATTATTCCTTTGCCTGAAATAACAAGTCTAAAGTTTCATCAACAAACCTTGAATGTGATTATTTAGGTCGTGACAGAAAACCCGGGAAGCAATAACCAATCTCTCTCTCCATTCCAAGGAAGATGTGTTTGAGCAGAGGAGAAAGAGGCTGGCATAGAACCCCTTGGTTCTGCAGAGTTCCTGGAACAGCATCCAGTGGCAGCTGGTGTTACACAAACACTAACTATGCGCAATCTGCAGTCAGTGGCAAGGCCCAGCACCACTGAGTTTTAGTTTCTTTGTTTTGTTTTGTTTTTTAAAAATCCTTTGGAAGTACTGTATTACCAGTGTCCTTGTTAACATAGCCGGTGCTAGGGGGGAAATGCTAATGCCTCAGTCGAAAAGAAATTGAAAAATCTAAATTTGAAAACGTTCAGCAGCAATTTGTTTCATTTCGCTCGTGTTTCTCTTTCTACATATGCATGGTAATTCATAGTACCCCCACACATTCAAATGAGATTTTTGTTAAATACAAAAAGAAAATTCCAAGTGCTACCAAGTCCACTGCCAGAATGTTGCTGGCAGCCCCTGGCTTTGCCTCGGCAGGGCTTGCTTTGAATCTGAAATGCCCTCACAGGCTCACTCTGTGAATGCCTGGCCCTCATCTGGTGCTGCTCTCGTGGGAGGCTGTGGAACCTTCAGGAAGTGGGGCTTATATGGCCCAAGTAGGACACTGAGGGCTGGCCTTGGAAGGTCACAGACCAGCCCTGGTCCCTGCCCTTCCTTCAGATGCTTCGTCCTCAAGCTCCCTTTGCAATTGGACGGGGCTTCCCCTCCGTACCTTCTGACATGAGCTGGACCCCTGAAACTCCCTGGACTCCTTCCCTGAGCTGTTTTCCGTCAGGTAACGTGGTCATCATGACACGCAAGTGGCTAGTGCTGTGACCCCAAAGCAGAGCTTCACCACCCAGACACTGACGGCTTTGTATTCATGGACACGGGGCATGCAACATTTCAAAGGGCACCTGATGCTAAGCATTTGCCCCCAGCACCGGCTGTGTTAACAATCCAATGGTTACTTTTCTTGGTTGTCGGTTTCTGCAGGTTTAATTATTTTTGCCCAGAATCTTTGCTTTCTAATCTGTCCATATCAAATATGTTTTAATTTAACTTAAGTGATTTCTTTCCACAGCCCCCTGGAACCTACAGAAGGCCTGTGCAGACCATGAGTAGGCTCTGTTTCATGTGAAAAGTTTGTGGACCCACAGCAGCCAGCCCCCGGTGATGCAGGGTTGACGAAAACAGATGGGCAATGCTGAGCAATTATCTATGCAGAGGACAGCAGGACTGAGTCCTGGTTGCCCTGGGTAGCAGAAGGCTTAGCACATACCTGATGGACGGTCCTCTCACTGCCCTCCTCCTTCCTACCTCTTTACCCTTCCTTGGGATCACCATCCAAGTAGACCTCCTCCACAGTATCCTTGCTTTAGCTCCTACTCCTTGCAGACCTAACATGGTTCTGCCCTTCGGTAAGAAGCCATCGAGGGTCAAAGATAGCTCGCTTGGCAGAGTGCTTGCCTTACACGCAGGAAACTCCTGGTATGGTGTCTTTTACCAGGCCCTACACGCATGCATTGCATCAAGATATTTTTTGTCAGCAGTCAACAGCCATAGGAATAGGATGACGCACAAAGTTCCCATTGACTGATGGCATCAGCCCTGTTTGATTACAGCACAAAGCATCCTCACATGTCCGTGGTAATGGCGGTATAAGCGAACCTATTGAATTCCAGCTGAGTCCAGCTCAGTATCTACCATCACGGACAGCCCAGAATCCAGATGGTGATAACAAGTCAGTGTTCCTGGCTTATTTACTTACTGCCCCCTGTATTTTATGGTTGCTTTGGAGTATCCGATTTCTGCTCGTGAAAACACAGGCTGGTCCGTAGAACAATCCAGCAGCAGCAGCCTCAGAGGAGATGTGATTTTTGCGAGAACAGATGACCCTCCTCTGCACTGTGCACAGGTTGTGGAGGAGCCAGGAAGACCATCAGTCTAGAGCAAGCAGGTGACTAAAGTCTGAACAGCGAAAGAATCAAGGACCTGGTCACAACGCTGTGTGTGTGTGGGGGGGGGGCAGCACCAGAGATGTTCCATGACAGCTCTTACACAGAGTAAATGACACTGGTGGTGAGGGTGCCTATGGGTTTGGGGAAGAAATGGAACAGAAGATGGGGTACGTATCGGCACACCATAGTTCAATCTAGTGTGTTCTTCTAACACGAGGTCTGCTCTAATGGACTGGCCCAAAGTTCCCCACATTTGGATGAATTTGAACTTTTTAAAAGAGATTGCCAAATAACTGATACTCAAGAAGGCTGAGTAAGAAAATCAGACACACGATGGGGATTTGGGTCACTCATCAGGGACAGGAAGAGAAGGTGGCACTTGTAGTAAGTTATCCACTCCGCCTGTACTTGTAGAGCTGACCACGCCCGTTTGGGTGTGGTCACAGGTGAGGACTTGATAGGGAGTGAGTTTTAGAGCTGGGGCTGGGCAGGTGGCTCTCTGGCATCCGACTGGGCCACAAGGAGCAGCCTGTGCAGATCCTTAGAGCAGGAAGTCTATCTGCTTCATGTGTAAGTGACTTCTCCCCGAAATAATTTATATTTAACCTATATTTGAGCTTAGTCCCGTGGATCGTTATCCACGCCTCTGCAGGCACTAACATGGGTTGGATCACTACGGACCTCTAGGGACACTGATGACCCCTTTCAGGCACCTTCTCTGGCCTTGGGAAACTCCGTGAAGACACCTGATGGCAGAGACACCACCTGACCTAGAATTTGGAAATTGTATAGAGTCCCTCATCAGCCACCCTTGCTAGCTTGGTGACAATAGCAATGATCCTTATTACCATGAAGGAACATTTTGCCTTGAAGAACTTCAAACACATATGAGCACACGTGCACATGCACTCCAACAGGAAACACATTCCCAGGGGCCTCAGTCGGGAAGACCGGACAATCAGCATCTGTCAGTGCTGCCTTTGATGACCCTTTGCTCCCTCACTCTCCCCCCCTCTCTCTACCTTCCTTCCCCCACTCTATCCCCCCACTCTCTCTGCCTTCTCACAGATTCTTTCTCTGCAGCTCTTTTTTTCCTCCAATACAAATCTCAAAACATTGTGTTATATCACCTGTTAATGCCTTGGCATGTTAGCATGCGTTAGGGAACTCCACAAGGACATGGCCTCCGAGTCAAATGACCCCAAATGGTGTTCACTGACTTCCTAAAATGAGTAACACTCAGCCATGTCTGATGCCCCTGCTGCCTTTCCCCTAAATCATGATCCACGGGAAACCCACAGACTGTCTTTGTGTTAGGCCTCCTACAATTCTTTCATTCAACGCCAGTCCCCTCTCATTTATTTTTTTCAGACCATTGATTTGCTGGCGAAACAGTTCATTTTTTCCCTGTGGAACCCAATATCCTTGCCATAAATCTCTCTTTCTGCTTAAATCAGCCAGGATGGGCTTCACTTGATTACAACTAAGAATTCCGAAGGAAAGAGAAGCCTCCTAGCTCCCTGGTCTCACAGAGAAGGAGACTCCCAGGTTCAAAGGGGTTAAGAAACGTGTGAAGTTTTGAAAGCTGCTGGTGTCACAGCTGGAGCTGAAATGGAAAGTTCCTGCTTTCCCTGTCTTCCTCCCCCCTCCATCCCCCTCCCCCTCATTTCTCACCTCCCCCCCCCCTGGGTACTGAAGTCATCAGTTTTCTCCCTTCACTTCTGCCTTCCCCTTTCCATAGCTCCACTTTAGCAGAGGCAATGCCAGGGACCATCACTGCCAGGGACTATCCCTGCCAGTGACAGTGTCGTTTCCGTCTCTTTCCAGCAGGAAAAGGGCCCAGGGTGCCCTGGCTTCACTGCAGCCCATTACATTTCCTGCCAGGACACAGGTGCAGACTGCAGATGTGGGGGCAAGCAAATGCGTTTTATGCACATGTCTTTATAAAAAAAAATGCAGCCCAGACCGGTCCCAGCAGCCAGGAACTTGCTAGAAGGGCACCTTAGCGCAACGGAGTCAGAAGCTGGTGGTGGAGCTGGGGGTTTCAGCCAGGCTTCTAAATGATGCTCATGCCCAACTCAATTTGGAAGTGTCCATTTTCAAATATTCGTTCCTGCCGGTTCCTATGAGCTTAAAATCTCCGAGACCAAGACAGCTTTGCTCGGTCTTCCTCTGCAAGGCTCTTCCTCTGCAGCTCCCTTCCCCTGCCGTTGGGTTCACCTGCGGACTCCAGCCTTTAGGGAAACACCACTCCTTTTGGAAGTCATAATATAATGATGTCGTAATCTAATCTCTGCTTCTTCAGAAGTGGGTTTTGGGGTTTTTGTTGTTGTTGTTTTTGTTTTTGTTTTGTTTTGTTGGTGATATCATTAGAAAACTGGATTTCAGAAAAAAATGGTGCAAAATGACCCTCAAATCTTTTAAAAACTCCCTGAAAGCAGAGGCTCACCCAAGGGCTGGATAAAGCTTTCTGTCCCTGGCCTGGTCCCAAGCTGTTCAGGCTGATGGGGGACTAGGAGGGACACAGAAAATTTGAGGAGGCAACGGGTGAAATCGGGACCTGACGACGAGCCGGGAGAAAGCTTGCTGTTGTTTCTTCACGTCCTGTGGAGTCCCATTTACCCTGTGTCACCACACCCCTGTTTCTTTACAGGTAGCACTCGTCAAAAGTTCTCATCCGTGGCCTTACACACTCTGAATGAGTAGACGCAGACACTTGGCTCGTTGTGACACTGGCCTGTCACACGTCCCCCAGCTGGGCAGTGTCTGTTCAGTGGTTCCTCAGGGCATCAGACTCAGACTTGAGCAGGCCCAGGTCATCTGGTGTTGGCAGCCTACGCTCCATGAGTTCTTGGCTTTCTGTTCAGGCCCAACCCTGCAGCCACATTACAAGGCCCTTTGGGACACAAAGAAAAACTGCAGGGCAGCTCTTTAAAAGACACCGTCTGTTCCTTGTCTCCAGCACCTTCTTGGACAGAGCGATTACCCATGAATCATTTTACGCAACTCTTCTTGACCGGTTCAGACGCCTCCCTCCCAAGTTTCCCAAATGGGCAGATCTCCCAACGTTATGTCATATGAGAGCTACGTAGCATGTACACACACACACACACACACACACACACACACACAGAGAGAGAGAGAGAGAGAGAGAGAGAGAGAGAGAGACTGTCCCCATTTTCCCTTCAAAAAGTTAATGAAATTGTCCCATAGCAACTAACCCCACTAACACGGATTTTACATGGTGGTAACACTGGCTGTTTCTGGGAAGGGTTTACCCCATAACGTTTGGACTTACTATTTAGAGTTTGTGTCAAGTCATGTCTTATCCACGATGTCACTCCACTTCATTAAGTGGAAAGGAACTGTATCCCCAGAGTTAGGAAAACAAGCTGCTCTTTAACAGAGGAGTGATCTGAGCCCAAGCCCTCCTTCTTGGAGCCTGAAGAGGTAGGCTGGCTGGTGGGAGAGAGAGACTGCGGTCTTTACAAAGTGAGCAAGCCGCCCGTGCGTGTGCCAAGGTGCCTGGCCTCGGAGAACAATAAAAGGAAACTCTTTTAACCCCCCCCCCCACCTTTGCTGGCTTTCTCCATTTCTTTTAGGGCCGTCATGGGCTCTTAACATGATATAAGGAGACGCCCAAGGATCATTTGCTTCTCTTGGCATGGGAACAGTGGGAGTCTCTGTTCGCCATCAATCTTCCATCTCCCCCTCACTCCTCCTCACCAGGCTCCAGAGTGAAAGACGAGAATGCTCCAATCTCACATGCTAAACCATAACTAATTATTATTAGATCGGTTTTCGCTTTCTCCCAGCCCAGATGTCAAAAGCAAAAGTCTTAATTTACTCGCTCCAGCAGGTCTCCAGCCGGGGTGGGAAGGAGATGGGACGCTCCCAGAGACAGGAACCTAAGTTTCACTAGCTACGGGAGGGGCTTGAAAGATGGCTCAGTGGCTAAGTGTACTGACTGCTCTTCTAGAAGAACCAGGTTCTACTCCCAGCATGCACACGTGGCGGCTCTTACCCATCACTTACCCCAGTTCCAGGTGATTCCACACCCCCTTTCCAGCCCCCATGGGTATACATACACACAACAGGCAAAACACACATATGTATCAAGCAAATAACCAAATCTTTGGAAAAAAACATTCAACAAGGGAGATGCCAACTAAAATCATAATATTCTGTTTCGTGGTCACCAAAATTAACACGGCTCTCATCATCATGCTAAGAAAGAAAGTACCATCACTTTAGAGAATTTTATAATGACCTTGGTTCTTGTGAATGGAGGTTGGAGATACCAACATGAAAATTAGACTAGAATTACGGAGGAACTATCGAGGCAATTCCCCCTGGGTTAGTGCTGTCCTAAGGGCACTCAACAAAAATGTATTAAACTCGTGGCCATGAGTTAGACATTCCCACTTAGCTGAGAAATCTGAGGTATGAGTGTTTCGGCTAGCTCGAACAAGCCAAGTGTAAGACAGATGACTTAAATCCAGGCAGATATCCCCCAGATAGTTGGTTGTTTGTGGTTGTTGTTGTTGTTGAAATACGATATGTAGCCTGACGGGTCTGGAATAATCTGAGATCCTCCTGCCTCGGCCTCGGAAGTGACGGGATTGCAGACACGCATCACTCTGTCTGCTTGAGGACATACAGCTGATCACACTGGGGTAGCACACAGGGAAGAGAGCATGGGCCAGAAGTGGGCTGTGCCAAAAATGCTCAACGGTTTCCCCTGTGGCTGTCTCTCACCAGCCATGCCTCCTACTGCAAAAGACCACAACTGCCCCCCCCAAACAGCACCGCTGACTGCCCCCCAAAACAGCACCACTAGCTGAGGAGTACGTGTCCAAGAGACATTTCACATTCCAGCCATCAGGGCACTGAACTGCATAGCGCTCTACAAAGGCGCTCTTTGTAACGCTAGTACAGAAAGATGCTAAGTGCTTTGGGAAGGAAAAAGTGAAAGGACAAATGAAAAAATAACCTTCTTTAAAAGTTGCTGGAGAGATAGCTCAAAAGTTAAGAGCACCTGTTCTTCAAAAGGATCCGAGTTCGGTGCCCAACACAGCCACACGTAACCCCAGGTTCAGGGTATCTGGCACCCTTTCCTGACCTACACGGGTACACACATAGTATACACACAAACAGACACACACACGCACACACACAAAAACATATAAGCAAAAAGAAATCCTAAGAAACTTTTCTAAAAATGGAGCCATACGTCACGCTGGCAGACTACTCGTGTCTATTATCTAAGGGGACACACACACACACACACACACACACAATGCAGCCCATGGGCCACATTGGCTTTCGAGGACCGTCTTCCTGGCACACCGCCATGCTCTGTTGTTTCTATGCAGCCTACGGTCTCTTCTGGGCTTCAGGAGTCAAGTGGTTGGAGTTCAGTCTACACGGCAATGCGGGGCCTAAAATACTCTGTCTCTCTCTTCTCCTTACAGGAAAAAGAGTATGCTAACCCCTGACCCAAATGCAAGGAAAAACAATCACCTTGTGGATTGATAACCAAAGAGTGACTTACAGCTTCCACAGCGGTCCTACCTTGCTGATTGAATAACCACACTTCCTCCATTAGGTACTGGTCATGCGTGCGGCTTCCTGTCCTGGAAATGCCATGTAAATGAGCCAATTTTTATCCCTGAAATGGTCAAGTGGGAGCGTTGCAAACCTTAATTGCATCATTTCCTTTATGAAAACCAACACAATAAATAAAATGTGCTCTCTGCTACGCCGTGTTACGCCAGCCGCTGTCTTCACAGCACTGAAGTGTGCAGATAACAACCGTTAAGGGGTTGGCTTGGGTTTATGGTGTGTTGGCCTGAATTGAAATGTGTACCATAGCGGGGACCGTGTGACGGAGAGCAACAGCTCCCTCACGGCTACAGCAAGAGGAGAAGAGTGGAGCTCTACACACACACACCCCATGCTGCCCTGACCTAAAAGCCATCTATCTATTAGGCCCTGTCTCTCAGTGTTCCTGTGCCCCTAGTAGCACCGCCATGGGAACCAAGCCTCCAGCTAAGTCCCTTGCTCTCCTGACCCAGCCTGAACATCTGCTCGGGTAGCTCTGCACTTGTCTCTGTGCGGTGACTTTTTTCTGTAGTAATTCAGCTCACTGCGGTTTCCTAGAACTCACTTCCTGTGATAGAAATCGAGCAAACATGCCTGGAAAAGAGAGAAAATGAATTACACTTAATTCTTCAAGAGCCAGGTATTGTGATCCCTGCTCTGCAGAGAAGAAGGACCCAGAGACCTTGCGGAGACCTTGGGATATGAAGAGTGTGTTGGTTTAAGTGAGAAACATCTCCCATGGGTTCATGTATTTTAACACTTCAGGAAAAATAAAAAAGATCAGATGATTGCCCATATATTTGCAGCAGCTGGTGACACAGGGTTGCTTACGTGGCTGCACTCACAAAATCCTCACTCAGAGGTGTGGTATGAAGGCTTTTCTCCCAGAGTGGTGACAATCTAACCCTACTGCTTCAGGAAAGGGTTATGGCCAGCACTGGGGGAAACATGGGCTCTGCCTCAGTTGCTTATATCGGCATTGAAAAGTCAGCTGCTTTCTCTCCGACACTGCCCATGTACCCTGGACACTGATTACTGGTGACTTTGGTTCTTCTGTCCTCTTCTTCAGAGAGGACATCATGGTTTAGTGACAAGTTAGACTGCTCCATAATTAATCCTGCCGTGATCTGGGACTTTCTATCTCAACTTGAAGACGGAAGATCACGTGTAGATGCAAAGTGCTTTTGTCGGGCAGTTTCCATCCCCTCCCCTGACTGCACTGGGCTAGGCTGCTGGTGCAGGACAGAAGAGGGGGAGTCTGGCCTCGGGGAGGCGTCCCAGCAGTGGCCTCCAGCCCGTGCTATCCACGTTCCTGGACCCCAGTTGCTGCCCGATCTCTACTTCAGTGCTCACCTGAGTTCTAGAGTCATCGGGGAACCAGAACTCCCGGCTTTAGGCTGCAAGAGTTTACCGCAGTCCTGCAATTTCCATGTGGAAATCTCTGCCTCTGGTCCTGGGGCTGACGATCTGCTGAGGGTGCAGGTCTCAGCGTCTGTTTCGGGCTCTGCCATCATCTAGTTGTGTGACCTATGACACAACGTGAGTGTATTTTGAAAAACAACAACAACAACAACAAAAACAAAACAATTGGCTCCCCCAACCTGCAAAAGGAGTTTTGTGAACAATAGCGTGTTTGCTTCATAGCAACACTTGACAAACCAACAGACAAATGGATAGACCTGGGAAGAGGGTTCTCAGGCAAGCATAGGTAAGGGCGCCACGGTTACTAGGTGTAGCAATGTGCTTCGTGCCTTCAACAAGTGGCAGCCGAACACTCCATGTGCAAAGGAATTGAGCACCCAGCACACCTTTGGTCAAATATGAAAGTTAACTGCAGAACATCATGATGCCTGAGTGTACAGCAGAGAGCCACATAGCTTCCAGAAGTAAGCACGAGGCTGCAGCTTTGCAACCTTAGAGGAGGGACAGAAAGGCCAGGGAACACGTGAATCAACGTGCTAAATCGAACCTTATTGAGTTTTTCAAAAGCTCTGCTTTCTTATAGGTCACTGTTAAAAAATAAATACATAAATAAAAATGCTGGTACAGCAAGAAAGACCAGCAAGTAGCTGCACCCATTTCCAAGCCTGATGTCCTGAGTTTGATTCCTGGGACCAGCATGGTGGAAGGAGATAACTGATTCTTGCACACATGTGACATTGCACATGTGCACACACACACACACACACACACACACTTTTAAAAGATCTTACCTTTAAAAAGTGAAAAAGATTAATCCCAGCACTCAGGAGACAGAGGCAGGCAGATCTCTGTGAGTTCGAGGCTGGGCTGGACTGACAGCCTCCAAAACAATACAGAGAAACCCTGTCTTGTAAAACCAAAAAAAAAAAAAGTGAAAAAGAAAATACTCATGATATGTATACTAAGAACATTCCCAGGTCTAGAATGTATAAGAATCTCTTAGAGCTGAAAATGAAAAGTGAACCATTTTTGCAAAGACGGAGAGACAGAAAATGATAAAAAAAAGATGTATAAATGATTAACAAGCTCAGAGAAATGCATTAAATGCATTCAGCAACTTAAACTATTGTTTGGAAAAGCCAGTGAAGAGCCATTGCATTAGCAGTAAGCACCTCCTCACCAACAGGAGAGGCTGGGGTGAGCATGTATGCTGGCATAGACAGAGAAACCAGAGTGCCCAGCACCGAGGCGGGCCTAGAACATTTTGTGACTAATCTCAGAAAAGAATGTTCAACACACATTCACTGTACAATCCAGCAGCCCTACTCTTAAATATTTACCCCAGCCCCATGAAAAAATGTCTACACAAAGACTTATCCAGATACTTGATTAAATATCCAGAATAGCTATTTAATATTCCTCAGAGTAGCCAGAAACTAAAATCAGCCTGAATGACCGACCACCCACGGCTGAGAGTGTACATCGCGGTGCTGCATGCGACTTTCCTAGGGAGACAGGAGCCGGCATCTATTCACCCTAAAAGGAAACCAAAGGCAGACCAAGTAATGATACCACTAAAGAAAGCAATGAGCTTGTCCGGGTCACCTACAGGAGTGTGACTGAGGGGTCACCTACAGGAGTGTGACTGAGGGGTCACCTACAGGAGTGTGACTGAGGGGTCACCTACAGGAGTGTGACTGAGGGGTCACCTACAGGAACAGGGAAAACTCAGGACAGCCTGCATCACCCTAGAATCTGTGACTCATGGATGCTGCACCCCTGGAGCTCCGTGCAGTTAGAGTCTCCCTTGTCGTAACTTTGGGGAGGGGCCTTGTGAGTCCCATTCATTTCAGCTTTCCTGTACTTGAGACTTGTATTTACTCCCTGAGTCACCTCCCTATAGGAAGGGGACACCAGTTCAGAGGAAGGGAACAAGTTATAGCCGCTGTTAGACTTCTTTTACTCAGCGATCCACAGAAACAAACCACAGTCACACAACCATGAGAAGACTCAGACCACAAAAGAGTTCACCCACTGTGATTCCATCCATGCAGAATTCGGTACTAAATTCTCTAGTGGTGGCTGTGAGGAATCCGTGGCTCTTGTGGTGGCTGAGAGGAATCCATGGTTTTGTGGTGGCTAAGAGGAATCGTGGCTCTTGTGGTGACTGTGAGGAATTTGTGGCTCTTGTGGTGGCTGAGAGGAATCCATGGTTTTGTGGTGGCTGTGAGGAATCCGTGGCTCTTCTGGTGACTGTGAGGAATTTGTGGCTCTTGTGGTGGCTGTGAGGAATCGTGGCTCTTGTGGGTGAGAGGAATCGTGGCTCTTGTGGTGGCTGTGAGGAATCCATGGTTTTGTGGTGGCTGAGAGGAATCATGGCTCTTGTGGGTGAGAGGAATCGTGGCTCTTGTGGTGGCTGTGAGGAATCCGTGGCTCTTCTGGTGGCTGAGAGGAATCTGTGGCTCTTGTGGTGGGTGAGAGAAATCCATGGTTTTGTGGTGGCTGAGAGGAATCTGTGGCTCCTGAGAACAGGAGTGGTTGGAATGCATGGTGAAATTGTATGATGTGATGTTTGGAAACACCGTGGGAACACGAGTAGAGAATGCACTCTAGGAACGCACACTGAGAGTCTGAGAGACACATGTTTTCCCTCACAGCTGCCTGGGTGCTGCAGTTCCTTGGTACTGGCCAGCACAACACCCCAAGACAAGAACCTTAACTAAGACAAAAAGGTGTGGTGATATATTAATTTATGATTGATTAAAGCTTGTCTGAGGATTCAGACAGCAAAGTCAACCATAAGCTACAGAAGCCAGGCACACACCTTTAATCCCAGCAGCCAGAAGCTAGGAGGTGGTGGCACACACCTTTAATTCCAGGACTCACGCTTAAGAGACAGATGGATCTATGTGAGTCCAAGGCCACCCAGATCTACGCAAGATTGATCCAGTCCTAAAGAGAAACAGCTCACACAAAGATGATCTCAATGCCCGGGATCACACGCCTTTAGTCCCTGCATTAGGGAGGTATATAAGACAGAAGCAAGGTCTCAGTAGGAGGCATTCATTCTCCAGCCACACTGAGGGGAGGGGACAGTTTGAGGCTTGGTGAAGAGCTCATGGATCAGCCCTTTCAGCCTGAGTTAGAGGTGAGAGACAGGCAGTGGCTGGCTGCTTTGCTTTTCTGATCATCAACTTGAAGTTTCAACCCTGGTATCTGTCTCTGGGTCATTTATTTTTCATGCATCAAAAAGGTAAGATTAAGGCAGATCTGTGGGGTCTCATTTTCTAAGAGAATTCATCCCTGGTGTGAGTCCTCCCGCTCACGCACAAAAGCTTTGGGGGCTCCAGCTCCTCACGTGGTCACTTGGAGGCTAGGATAGCGTAGGTTCTCTTCCTGTAGTTGTGATGCGAACAGCCTGAGGAGAGAGGCTTTCACGAATGAAGAGCATAGACCCTAGGAAGTCAAAGCAGCGGGGACTTGACGCGTTTCAGGTCACGTTACTTCCACATCACAAAACAGACGGGAAGCAGACAAACTCAGACACAAACGCTCAGCTTATTAGCAGTTTCTCTCCACCAGTGCTGGCTTTGGCCTGTGTGTCCTTCTTCCTGCTCTTCTGTTTCTCCCTTAGTGCCCAAGGTCCCTCAAAGTCCGCACAGAGTCCCATGCCCAAGCCTGGGCAGCGGAGCCTCATTTCAGCCAAGGAGGTAAGACTGTTGGTGTAAAATGAAACCATCCGTTGGTACTCAGGCCTAGAGCAAGGACCGCACCGACACTGATGGACGGGCGGAGTGCTGGTGTGAACCCCCCCAGTTTCCTCCCAGCACCTCCTCTAGGTCTTCAGCTGTCTCTACCTCCGCTCTCAAGCACAAGTTCTCGGGTCCCATCTCTGCACCCTGGGTCTCGCCGGCCACAGTGTTCCCACCCCAGCCTCCAACTTTTGCTGATCTGACTTAACATTTGGACTTTACGCTGGTGTGTAAGAGTGAAACACGCTCACCGAAGACTGGATGAGAGTATTGACCCCACGTCGTTTTTGCTCGCGAGCTGTCTGCAGACACTCAGCAGCAGCGTAAAGCAACAGCACCAGGTGAAAAGGAAGGGACTCACACTCTGCCCTCTGGAAACAAATATTCAGTAACTACATGAGACACACTCAGTTATAAAACAGACCTGTGCCGGGAGCTTCCTTCTGTCTGGGCCAGAAAGCCAGTGAGCTAGTTCAAGGTGGGTGGAGCTAAGCTCGAGTGGCCAGGAAGTGCGTATTTGGCTTGGGAAGGTCATAACTGACACTGAATTTAGCGGGAAGCCCCCCCCCATCTTAAGTCAAGAAGCATTGGTACTCACCGTTCTTACTAGTTATTACCTTATAACCCGTCCACACCAAAATGCAAAGTCATGAGACAAGAAAAACAATGGATTTACTTTTTCTCAGGGGAAAAGGGAGAAACTGTGTCCTCCAGGCTGACACCACTGCTCTCGTGTTGGCTAAACACCAACTTCTGTCTACTCCTCTGTTATCTCATTTGTGTCCCAGAACTGTCACTGGAGGCAGAGGCTCTTCATTCTTCCTCACCGGACAGAACTGAAGCTGAGGGAAAGCCCTAGCAGTGGCTGGGTAGTTGGGGTTGAAAGCCACCCTGGGGGTTCATGGGTTCACAGCGCTGAGTCTCTTCTAGACCCAGCCCTGCCCTGTCTTTGTCTGACTCTCACTTCAGTTCCCATGAAAAAGCCATTTCCAAGGCTGTCAGAAGGAACAGCCAAATTTTAGAAAAAGCAAAATCCAAACGACCAACAAAACTGTTCCTGGCCACTTGCCTGGGTGAGGCAGATGCCACTTTGTGACTGGGCAGCAGAGTGCTTGTGACTGCGGGAGGAGGTGGCTCAGGAACATCTGTGGCTCAGCTGTCTGTAGATGTCCTGGCGTGGCCTCCTCCCATGGCCTCCTCCCGTGGCCTCCTCCCCTGGCCTCCTGCAACTACCACCAGCCCTTTACTGCTTCCTGGGCAATGTGAAGGGCACATCAAGAGAAAACTGAAATTCAACATGACTTTCATCCCCAACTGAAACTGTACGCTGTCTCAAAAACCTAGGCTGGGATGGGCTTGGCTTGGGGATTTATTACGGTTTAAAAATGAGTAATATGGGGGGGGTCACCAGAAAAGAGAAGTGGCCCCCTGGTTCCTCTGTGCCAGCCCAGAATGCCTAAGGGACGTCTGGGAAAGAAGCCACCTCCTGTCAGGAGGGGGAGAAAGGAAAATGCCCAAGAAGACTTGCTATTCAGGCTTGCAGGGGGGCTGCCTGGCTGTTTCTGGGATCATCTGGGTGTGACGCCACCGTCCCTTCCAATGTATGGAACTGCAGAACTCTCCCACGGATGCTTGCAACCCTGAATTTCAGATTTTTTTTTTTGTGCTCGTATCTCTTTATGGATTGGCATGGGTTGCTTTGGGAAAGAAAGAGGCGGATTCTAAAGGAACAGCCTGGAAAAGGCACCGGAAAACACGAGTCACAACAAGCAGAAACTGGTTGGAGTGGCAGCCGAGAGGTAGCAGCCACCTGGCACCAGCTGGGTGCAGAGCACCGTCCCTCTCTGGACACCTCGCGGGCACCGTCTGGCCTGAAGATGACTTGGACACCAACTCCTATGATCTCTCTTTTTTTTTGAGGTAAGGAAACATAAACAAGCAGGTAGCACAATCTGAAGTGTCACCAGGCTTTTCAGAGACAGGATCCCTAGGGCTACCACATCTTCAGTTGAAAAGATATTCTTAAGTGACAAAGCTGTCATTAGCACTGGTGAGATGGTTCTGTGGGGTGGCAATCCTGTCCACCAGAGCTCAATCTGGGGTCCCATAGTGTGGAAGGAGAGAATCATGTCGGCCTTGGACCTCCTTATAGGTATACCACGTTACACACACACACACACACACACACACACACATACACACACACACATACACACACACACACACGCACGCGCACACGCACGCGCACACACACACGCAAAATAAGTAAATGTAACTTAAGGAAATAACTGTGAAAAGCTATAGTTATTCAGGCATATGTGGGGAAGTCCTGGATACCACCAGAACCAATATCTAAACATAGCTAGTATCTTTTTCTTTAAATGACAGTACACCACTGACTGTTCCAGACCCTGAGGGGGAAGTAAAGGAATCCACACATGGTACACAGTGTCTGCACACAGGGATAGAGACCAGGTCAGGTACAGCTAACCTTAGGCTCTCTTTACCATAAACAAAAGGCACAGCAGGTCGCAGGTCAAGAATTCTGGAACTTTCTCAGGTGAAAGCCAGGCATTGGGCCACTACCTTGGAAGATGTTGACAGTTCCAAGTACGTCTGCCCTCACAACTTGTACAAACCTCAATTTAGACAGGGATTCCTGCGGGTCCCCTGGAAGTGGCCCCCTGGTTCCTCTGTGCCAGCCCAGAATGCCTAAGGGACGTCTGGGAAAGAAGCCACCTCCTGTCAGGAGGGGGAGAAAGGAAAATGCCCAAGAAGACTTGCTATTCAGGCTTGCAGGGGGGCTGCCTGGCTGTTTCTGGGATCATCTGGGTGTGACGCCACCGTCCCTTCCAATGTATGGAACTGCAGAACTCTCCCACGGATGCTTGCAACCCTGAAAACATTTTTTTTGAATATCAAGTTTTAGAATATGGTTTCCAGGAACCCCTCCGCTGAGCCCATGTGTAGGGCTCTGGCGGAGATGGTGCGGGCAGCTCCAGCCACATGGAGAGCCCTGACTCGGCTTCACCAGCCTGCCTGTGAATCCATGATGTCATCCTTTCCCCGAGTTTGGGCTCCCAAGCCCCAGACCACCCACGCTGGCGGCCCATTCTCTCCTGCGTCGCCAGGGAGAGACCTGCCTTTATAAATGGAACAGAGGACTGGCCTGAATTGTTACACAGAAGTGCTGCAGGCCGTGGCGATAAGCATTTGGACATGTGGGCGCGGTGATTTTTTTTTCCTTGTTTGAACGCTGAAACTCTCTTTTAAGGCACAGTGGAAAGGCCTGTGTGCAGAGAGAGGCAGGGAGGTTTTAGGGACAGGCCTGAAAAATCTGAAACAACAGCAGACGAGGTTGAGGAAACACTAAGAGGTCGGGGGGGGGGGGCATTGACAAATAAGAAACACTCTGCCCTGGGTTTAATGCCCTCTGCCGCAGCCACCAGGGAGAAAGAGCAAACAGGTGGAACTCTTTTTTTGCCTGGATAATTAGACATCAGATTTTCATTTAGGATTTTTTTTTCCTGACTGGTCATTAGGAGAGGGAGACTGGGGTATGTGCAGAGGAATACTCGTGTTGCCGAGAGGTCTAAAAGGGGGGGAAATGAGCCAGTTTCAAGCACAGAAAACTGGAGCTCTTGGAGCACTGAGTGTTTTTGCTCAGTCTCCAGCCACAGAAGAGAAAGGAGCGCATTTGGGGTGACAGCGTGAAACTCACCACAAGGGCCTGTGCCATGTGCACATCTAAACGTGTGACAAGGGGCCCCTAGTAAGGGTGTCCGCTGGACAGTGAGGGGGCCTGGGGATTCTCTCCCTGAGGAAGGAGGACCAGAAGGGAAGCCTCCTCCATACACGCACCTGACAACAGCCTTTCCGACGCCCAGAGGAAGCTGAGTCATTGGGGCCGGGATCCAGAAGTGGAATTATGGGAGCCTTGCCCCTCCTCTACATCACAGGCTTCCTTGTCGTGATGTCTGTCTTACTCCAGGCCCCAAGTAATGGGACCAAGTGACCATGAATTGAGGCGATATGAAACCACGATCCCTCATAAGTTAGCCATGCCATGCGTTATGACACATCGACGCAAAACTCATTAACATGATATGCATGGCTATATGTTTGTGTGCATACCTATATAATTGTGTACGTAGATGCATTTACATGTGTGGGGGGGTACATCCCTATGAAGAACTCATCTGAGGAATTTGGAACCAGCGGGTGACCTTTGTCACTGTGGTCTTGAGTCACTGGAGGAGGGTCAGCTATTCTCAGTGAAGTGTCTTGTCTCCTGCACAAGGTGGGTTGCTAAACATATTTTGAGACAGAGGCACAAGAAACATATTTTGAGACCTCTCTGTCGGCTACATACAAATGCATATTCTCCTAGAGGCAGAAACGCGAGTGGGCTGAGCCCCAGTGTGATGAGAAAGGGTAGCAGCCGCATATACCGTGACAACGGCAGGTAACATACCGTGATGACAGCAGGTAGCATACCGTGACGACGGCAGCCCAATTGGACGCCACTGTTGGGTAGCCTCAGACGTTCACAGAGTGAAGAATACTTCACTAGGTCATGTCTTATACAAAAAGAGAAAGGAAAAACCATCAGAAAGCTTTGTGAGCAGGCCAAGTGCCGCCTGCCTAGCACGCCCTCCCCCCGCCAGCAACCTCCATTCTCATGTGGCATCCACCACCTCCCCAGCCCGTGTGGACTCTGCTGTCATGGAGACTCAAGAGGCACATGCCGCTGCGGTCTACTCTCCTGGCCACGGCTACTGGCCTAGGGTGAGCACGTCACCTAACCGATGTGTCAGCGTGACCTTCGAAACTCTTTCTGGGAAAGCCGGGACAGAAGCACTCTCTCCTCCCCTGAATTGTCAAGGTCGAGGTGTGAGCCTAGGCCAGCAATGGTCATTCCATTGCTGGAACAGAGCCCACCGTGCAGGACATAGCCCAGAGCATCTTAAATAAACGAACCTGGGCCCCAGGATGAGATGAGTCAGGAACTCAGCTGCAAGGGCGACTTAGCAGGGTATGCTCCTGCTCCAAGCCTCAGTGCTGCCGTCCAGAAGATGGGCACAGATGAAACGTCTGAGCAACCCCACGCCTTTCCAGGTGCATCACTGAGGCTATGACTAGTTCTAAGATGTACTCCCCTTTGACGTGTGGCCTGGAAAGGCATCCACCTTACCCCAGGACAGTTCACAGCTTTGTTGCAGAGAGGACGTGACCATAGATTCTAGAAGTCAGAAAGAAAAGCACTCTGGAGGGAAAGAATTCTGCAGACGAGGCAGAGGAGACAGCTGCTCACTCAAAACCCGAGAATGTGGCACAGCCAAAGCGTGGCGTGTCACAGAAAAATGACAAGTGTGCTGTGGAGCTCCGCGTGTCATCACAGGACTTCCACTGAGCCATGACCACCTTTCCACTGGCCCCAGATCATCTTCACCATCCTATGGAGGCCGTGATGGGAAACACTAATGGGAATCCTTGCCCCAACAGACACACGCATGTGCCTTGGCCAAGAACACAATGTCCTCTGTTGATGGGAGATGTCATTCTGTAAGTCTGTCTCTTATTGGTTGTTGAATAAAGCACTGTTGGCCAATAGGGAAGCAAGATAGGTGGGACTAGGAGTCCGAGGAGGATTCTGGGAAAGAGAAGCAGAGTCAGACACCATGTAGACTGCCAGAGTAAGAGGTCCGGACCCTTTTCTCCGTAAGAGAAACACTTAGATTAACAATTATGGATTAAATACTTATGTCAGAGCTAGCCAGTAAGAAACAAGCAAACGGCCAACAGCTTCATAATTAATATAGCGTCCTGTGTTATTTGGGGGGTTCAGACAGCGCGGCAGGGCCCAGGCAACTGGCAAGAAAGACTACACTCTACACTCTGTCTCCTTCGTCACCTTCTTTCTGGCATCCCAGTCCGTGCTGTACTAGGACCTGGGTTGTTTGTGGTGTTAAGTAGCTTGTGTCTGTTCTCAGGGTGTGGCCACTTCTCTCCGTTCTGTGAATAAAGTAAGCTCCGATCCACCCTAGCTCCCAGCTTCTTCCTGCCTGTGTCAGGCCTTCTCAGGACCCGGCTGTCAGACCGGTGCAGTGGTGTAGGCCTTGAATTTCAGCACTCGGGAGGCAGAATCTTCAGCCTGCGAATTCCAGGCCAACGTGGTCAAAGGTAGGATGCTGACTTCTAAAAAACAAAGCAAAACAACAACAAATATATAATATATATACATTATATTTAATATATGTGTATATTATGTTTAATATATATGTATTGAGAAAGGTGCAGGGAAACAGCTTAACTATCTGCCTATGCCCCTTGTGTTACCCCTGTGTGAGGCAATGTGCTCTCCTGTGCCCCATTTCTTCCCTTCCCTGTGTGCCCCCATGTGACCCCCACATTTAAATCAACTCTTTGTCACAGGTCTCAGTCAAATGGCAAGCACAGACACCCACTAAGTGACACCCACTAAGACACGAGGCCCCAGAAAACCCACCGTACTCTCAAAACAGCCCCATTTGCAGTAAGTGGCTCTCCAGCAAGCCACACCAACCTTCTAAATTTCAAGCCATGTGAAATTTTTATTGCCTTTCTTGCAAAGGAATTTCTTCCACAGAACTCCAAAATAACTTCTGAACCCCGGAGCCTCACCTGCAAACAGCTGGTCTATATTTTAAGGGGTCTAACTAATTTTTTTTGTGGAATGCTAAGATCGTCCGTAGGAGACGTGGAAACAGCTTAATTTCCCACCCCGCAAATGAACAGGCGGAGAGCACAGGGTCTCTCTGGGACTCTGTATGACTTCATGGGATGACATCTGCCAAGAGAACATTAGAAAAAGCAAGCAAACTCAGCAGCCAGATTCCATGGCAACAGCTGGCCCGCCACAGGTGTTGGCCAGGGAAGAACTCCTCCAGTCCTGCATAAATGTTCCAGAGAGTTCTTTATTATTTTAAACACCACGTTCAGAGAGAGCTTAATTTGCTCAGATCCAAAACATCCCCCAAGGGCAGAGTACAGAGTAAACAAGGCTGGGGGAGAAAGTCCTGTCCACCTAATTTTTAATTTGCAAGGCGGAGCTGTTACAAAACAAAGCCACTTGATTTCTGACGGCAGTGCCGCTTTGGTGGAAAATAGTCTCTCAGTGAAGCCGGCCATGACAGGGTGACACCGCTGGTGTTGTAGACAAACTCAGCGTTATCTTTCTTGCTTGGTGTGAGAGGCAAGCTCCAGAGAGAAGGGTGGACATCCAGCAGCAGAGCCCGTGGGACCGGAAGCCGCCTCGCTAGGGGGGCCCAGGCTCCTTTCTGTCTTCTGAGCTCCAAAAGCGTGAGTGAAAAACTCACCCAGAGCCATACATCTCAGAGGTTCTGATCTCTGCTCGACCCAACAGTGTGCCTGAGACCAGGTGTGAGGCCCTTGTGCCAGAGCGAGCCTCTGTCCCCACGTGTAGGGTTCACTCACGCTCTCTCTCGCTCGCTCACTCCTTCAGCTCTCTCGCTTGCTGGATCAGTCTCTCACTCACTCCTTCATCGGGTGTCGTCATCACCCAGCCCGTAAACAATGTAAAACAAAGTTGCACATTGGCAATTAGACACACCCTGATTCTGCAGGCTGTGTTTAGACTGGAAGACTGACAGGAAGTGACTGACACACAGGGGCTCGTCGGTTCCCTCCGAGGTGTGCAAGTACTGAGACCACAGGATGGCTCCTTTGGTGGCAGCTCAGCCACTCACTGTGCCATTGGAGACAGATCGCTCAAGCCCATGGCCTTCAGGATCCACCTCTGCCACCCCTCTGAGTAGTTGGGGAAACAACCCTGCAACCCTAGCTAGGAAAATCCAAGACTTCTCTAGGACGGTCCCCACCTTGTTTAGGATAACAGACTGTGCTTCTGCTCATGGGCGATGCCCGCCACTGCCTCCCAGAGAAGAGTAAGGATGAGGCCAACACACAGACAGCGTTGTGCTCCAGACACAGACCATGCAGGCCATCCACACCTGAGGCTTTTCGGTAACCTGAAGATCTGATACACACACTCCCTGTCTCCGTTTGTTTCGTGTTCCTCGAGCTCACCTGGACCAGGCAGTTGTCACCTGTCACTATGGAAGTGTTGTTTGATATATACATACCAAAATATAGGTAAGTAAAGGAGCTCGCTATCAGAGAGAGAGACAGACAGACAGACAGAAAGACAGACAGACAGACAGAGAGGCATAGAGAGACAGAAAAAGAGGCAGAGAGACAGAGAAACAGAGAGAGAGAGAGAGAGAGAGAGGGTGCCCCAGCCAAGGCCATGGGCATGAGGGAGGCTTCCTAGTAAGAGATAACGGAGCCATAATTAACAACAGGACTCCGATTCCCTTCCCCTTATCAAACGAACAAGCCCCCCCCCTTTCTCTTTCACACACACAGCAAGGAATAGGATGTGCAGCAGGGTGAGCGGCCAGGTTCGTGGGAGCAATATCCGGTGTGATGGGGGTGAGTGGACCAAGGAGCTGTCCCAAGAGGACACTCAGGGCTTGCACTGCCAGATTGCGGGGCATCTCCAAGGACCGTGAGGTCGGCTGTGCTTCTGTCTGCATCCCTCTTAACTGACTGCAGGACTGTGGTCACCAGCCAAGCCCTTCCCTTCTGAGGACTCTGCTCACGGGTACCTCCAACGCTGCTCCTGTGTGGGAGTGTAGGAGAGCACCCCCAGAAAGGCTGGGTCAGGCAAGCAGGCATCTTCTCCAGCAAGAGCCCGAAGCGTCTCCGGCTTGGAGGCTGAAGCAGCCACATGAGAGACAGTGTGACCTTCCAGGGGTGTGACTCACAGGCCTGAAAGTCCCCAGCCTCCTCTGTGGAAAGCACTGGGCAGTGGGAGGGGCCTGCTGTCTTCACACAGGTCCCCAGTTTGTTGAGAACCCAGCTGAGGCCACACTCTCACCATGTAGCTCTCAAAGCCAGAAAAGCAATGTTTGCAGAGAGTACAAAAAAATTTACAAACAACAATTTCTCTTGAACCCACAACAACGAACGTTTGTACAGTAGACTTTTAAAAAAAAGATTTACTTATTTGTATCTGCATGTGCCCAAGTGCTTGCCTGCATGTATCTATGTGCACTACGTGTGCCGAGTATCCTCAGAGTCTAGAGGAGGATTTCAGGTCCTCTTGAACTGCAGTGACAGAGAGTTGTGAGGTGTCCTGTGGGGACAGAGCCCCAGCCCTCTACAGGAGCAGCAAGTGGCTCCTAACCGCTGAGCCATCTCCCCAGCCCCTACTGGAAATTTTAATGAAAGTATTCCCTATAACCCATTTATATGTAAACATTTTAATACCTACTAAAAATTATTTCCTGACTAATTATATCCCCAAGCTTCATCTGGGAGACTGGGCCACTGTTATGCTTCTTTTTTCCCTTTTACGTATTACCAGTCTTTCAGTAAGGCAGCTGGCGGTTGTGTGTGTGTGTGTGTGTGTGTGTGTGTCTGTGTGTCTGTGTGCAAGTGTGGATGGGAACTGGATATCTATTTTTGTTGTTTCTGTCTTCTTTGTCAAACTCACGAACATCACTTTACGCTGTCCAGGCTGTCCCGGGACTATGGCCACCTCTCAGCTGCCTGTCGGGCCTCATGGCTGTCCTGATAGCCTCCAGCCTCCCGCCTCTCTGCTCTCAGGCCCATCGCTGCTCAGAAGATCAACTGCATTTTAATTATCCCGTCAAATTTGGGCTTACCACTGGTTCTCCCGCTGGGAAAAGGCATAAAGATGGAAGCAAAAAGCTCAGTCACAGGCAAGTGAAGGAAACGCTGGGGAGATGGCCCGTCAGGCACGTGGGAGCTCTGCTCTCACAGAGGACCCAGCTTGGCTCCCAGAACCCACATCAGGTGACTCACAACTGTCCAGGGGACCTGGCACCCTCTTCTGGGCTCCAACAACAACTATCCACATGTGCTCCTCCCCCCACACACCTGCACAGACACACATAAATAAAAATAAAATAGTTCTCAAAGTCAAGGAAGTTTATTTCTTCCCAACATGATTATGTAACCAGAAGCTGAAGGGGATGATAAAAAGAAATCAGTGTAACTAATACAAAAAAAGTGTTTTGTTTTGTTTTTTATCAGTATCACAGAAATTCCCAGAGGGCAATTATTTCCTAAAAACTTATAAATTACTGATCAAGATCTACCTTGGACAAAAGCTGTCCATCTTCGGGGCACCATGGAGCTGCACCCCTGACTCTGCAGAATTTAGATGGTGCCCCAAAAGCTCACACCACCTCCTAGGGAAGTAGCCTCCAGGGGCTCCAAAGGAAGCTCAGTTTGTAGAGCACCTAGTAGCAAGCAGGAAGCCCTGGGCACCATCCCCGGTGTGTTACACACATGCCGTCGCGGCACAAGGTCCCAGCACTTGGACGGTGGAAGCAGGATCAGAAGTTCATGGTCGTCTGCTGCACAGTGAGTGAAAGGACGGTCTACGACGCATGTTCTCCAAGAGAAACAAACTCAGCAGTCTCTTCTAACAAAGGAAGCTCTGGCCTAGCACGTGGGAAAGGCAAGGTGTAGACGTCTCCAGAGACCTGAGCCTCGATCACAAAATGAGTGTTCAAGCTATTTCCCTGCCCGCTCCAGGCAAGGCCTTCTTCCTCCCTCCCTCCTAGTAGAGGGTTAGCAACTCCAGACACTTCTCTGCAGGGTGCTCGGGAGCAAATTTCTTGCAGGTTTTCTGTGCACCCTACTGGGTAGACTTCCCCAGGGATGCAAAGGCCTGCTCCCCAGAAGCATTTAATCTTCCGCTTCCTGTGTGGGGACAGGGCTCGGTCGCTTTAATAAATGAAGAAGCAAGTTTACTGTCTCCATCGACCAGGTTTGCCGCATCGCGAGAGGGCCCCCCTGCTGCCAGTTGGCCATTTCAGTCCAAGCCTCCTAGGCTGGCTGCAAGCATTTTCTTGGTTTCATCCTCAGACGTTTATGCTGATACCAGCCGAGCAAGCAGACTCCCCTGAAGATGGAGAGCAGTATGGGGCGTGCAAGTGAGGGCGGTGGTCGTAGCAGAGAAAGAGTGTGGTGTGAGAGACAGGGACGGGAACAAACCCAAGCTCAGGTCAAGAGCTGAGGAAGAAGGGGGCGCCGCCTGATGAGAGCAGGGGCACAGATCAAAGAGGCAGATAATTCATATCCCACGGGACCCACAGGAGACTGACTCCAGGACGCCTCGCTCTTCCTGGGAATACCCAAATGCCAGATGCTCAAGTCCCTAAAAAAAAAAAAAAGGCATAGTGTTTCTGTACATGCTACATACATGCCCACGCTCTAAGTAATCTCCAGGTACGGCAGAGCACGTTGGCCCAGCGGCTGCCAGTAATGTGTGTGTTAGGGAATGATGGCATTCAAAATCTGCACGTGCACAGCAGTGTCCCTCTCTTTTCGTTATTTTTGATCCCGGGTTGGCTAATAAGCAGGCATGTTTAAAAAGCATGCTGTGGGCTCCCAGCCACACCCTTCAGTTCCCAGGATTCTCAGCTTCTGCTATTAAAACAAATCATGGAACAGCACCATCATCAGAGGCAGAGGACTAGTGAGTTCTCAGCCCTTGAAGGGTGTGCATGAGGTCATGAGACAGTTCCCTCCCCAAGTGCAGGGCCCCGCTTAGGTGTGGCTCAGCTATGGCTGCCACGGATGCTGAGGCACCAGGCTCTAACTGACAACAGGAAGCCCGTTGGATGAATCTGCTGGAGTGGTGGTTAGCCTTGCACTGCCAGTTTGAAACAACCTAGCGGTCTAGGAGGATAGTGTCAATAAGAGCTTGACTATGTTGAGCTGACCTGTGGGCTTTTCTGGAAGAGGGGGTTGGATTATCTTAATTTAATGAATGGGGGAAGGCCTGCCCACTGTGGGTAGCACCACTCCCTAGGCAGCGGTTCCGAACTTTGGAAGAGTGGAGAGATTTCCCTGAGCACACCTGAGCAGGCATGTGATCATGCGTGAATGCATTTCCTCTGCTTTCAGCTGTGGCTATTACGTGGCCGGTGAACTGTGCTCCTGCCCCTGGGGCTTCTCCACCGAGGTAGTCTGCGACCTCAAACTGTGAGCTGAAATAAATCCCTTCTTCTCCCAAAGCTGCTTTGCTTTGGGATATTTTATCACAGCAGCAGAAATTAGGACAGTTGAGTTAAATGAGAATTCCTGTTTAAGGTAATTCGTAACAGCGGCAATTATACAATTTCTGAAAAGGAAACACACTAGATGCCAGATGTTACACAAGCCTCTTTTCATTAGAGCTAAGACCAGAGAAGCCCAAAACCCCAGTGCTTAAATATTTAACAATACAGATAAATGCTTGGAAACACCCCAAGTGAGAGTCTGATGGGCAAACGGCAGGTCACTGAGCTTTATTCAGCACCACCACTGGCTGGGAAAAGACAAATCAAGAGAGGCAATGGTCTAAAATACTGACATCCATTGCCCCTGATAAGTAGCATTTGCTCATCTCTTCTTCCAACTGTTTAACAATAAGCATGTAATATTGCTGCAGTTGGAAGGAAGGCAGGAAATATTGGCAGGAGCTTGCATTTTCTTTCCCATGTGCTCAGCGGAACCACACAGCATCCCTGTGCAAATGGAGGGCTGATGTCCCTGAGAATTGCAGAAATGTAAATTCTTCTGTGACGTCCATCAGTCCTTTTCTCTGAGAAGGGGGCGCGGGCACAGACACGCATGCTGTTCTTGTTTTCTCCTGCTTCGCATCCCTGAATACGTGGGAGTTTGGCCCATAGTGCACAATTCCAGCCGTGCCCCAATCTGGGAGCATTTTGTGTCTGTGAAACGCAAGCTGTGGCTCCCGAGGGAGAGGACACTGCAAGCTTCCTGCCTCCTGGAAGGACACACAGCCCTGTGTGCAGACGCCTGGCCACTCCAGCCAGAAAACAAGAGTGGCTGGGAGAAGCTACCAGACGTCTGCAATAGCTGGTCGCTGCCCCGCAAAATGAATGTGTTTTTCCTCACCAGAAGCAGAAGAAGACTGGAAGAGGGTGTCTTCATTGCCACTCCCCCCACACACCCTGAAAGAGTTGTGGATTTACTGAGAATTTGAGGAGACCAGACAATGGGAGATGGCTGTAATTGATGTCTGTACAGGTGTGTGTTTATTTTTGACCACCTCTGTGTCCTTGCTGTTGGGGGAAGTCCTGTGCATTTGTCAATAAAGTACTGTTGAGCCTATAGGGAACCAAGATAGGAGGGACTAGGAGTCCAGGAGAACTCTGGGAAGGAGAAACACAGGGAGTCAACATGTAACGCCATGGGGGTAGGAAGCCTGGAACTATTCTCCGGTAAGAAACATACTTACATTAACAATTATGGGGTAATTACTTAAGTCAGAGCTAGCTAGAAAGAAACAAGCAAGGCCAACAGCTTCATAATGAATATAGCCTCCTGTGTGTTTATTTGGGACTGACGCGGCTCTGGAACCAAGCTGGCGGGAAGGCTGCCCTCACAAGAAAAAGCTTCTCTTTACAAAATGGTGTCAGGAGTGGGATGGAATGTGCTTTGGGATGTTCCCAAGACCCGTTCAGTTAGATTCTCTGGGGACCCAGGCTCTACCCCTATCTTTCCACAGGTGTGTGGATGACCCCAGCGCTCACTAAAGACGAGGAATGACCTCTGCAGGGACACTAAACAACAGCCTTCAAGCATAGGATTGAGCTATCAACAGCTCAGTGACAGAGCACTTGACTTGCAGGGTAAGGACCTGTGTTGGATCCCCAAAGCCCTCATTGAAAGAAAAAAGAAGCCATCAGTGTGGCAGTCTTACCAATCTCGGTACTAGGGAGGCATAACACGAAGACCCTGGGGCCAACCAGCCCGGCCTATCAGGTGAGTTCCCAGCTAGAGGATTAAAAAAACAAGGTAGACAAGGCAGCGTCTGAAGATGTCACTGGATGTGGTCTTCTGAGCGCTACGCACATGTAAACACATGTGTACATGTGCAAATGCACCCACATGCTCACAAACACACACACACACACACACACACACACACACACACTCTAGCTCATCTAAGAGTGGTGCCACATGTCTGTAATCGTAGCCCTCTGGGGACTAAGACAGGAATATCATGAGTTCAAGTCTAGTCAGGGACACAGTGAGACCTTGTCTCAAAACAAAACAAAGAAATGCGGATCTGGCTCTTCCAGAGGCCCCAAGTTGGGTGGTTCATAAGCACCTATTACTGCAGCCTCAGGGGATCTGATGCCCTCTTCTGCCTTCTGTAGGTACACGAACAAACACGCACATACACGCGCGTGCATGCACATGCACGGACACACACACACAGATACACACACACACAAAACAAACCTTTAAAAAACAACAAAAACATTGTATATAACATTAGCAGTAGAGGTTCACTTTAGGTACACTTGAGATTATCTTTTGAAATGACTGACGTCTTGGCTAGGAAGAGCTACGCGCTGCTGCTATTTCACTTCGTCGATGGGAACCAAACACTCAAGACACTCGAGGGTACACTCAGTTGTTGCAGACGCAGCCGCCATATAACTCAGCCTGACAAGCCGGATCAGGCTCTGGGAGGAAGGGAACAGAAGACCATCCCTTTGGTGACCAAACGCCTTTTGCATATTAACCGCTCGTGTTGACTTCCTGTGGGGAACTGGAGAGTCCAATCACCGCAAACATGAAGGTCAACAGCCACACTTGGGGGACTTTCGTGCCGAATTCAATCAAGCCAGCACGGGGCTGGGGTTGGGGGAGGGATGTTGCTTCATGCATGAAGTCCTGGGTTTGGTCCCCAGCACTGTATAAACAGGACGAAATGACACTCAAGCCTCACACTCAGGAGGCCCAGGCAAGAAGATCAGAAGTTCAAGGCCATCCTCAGCTACCCTAGCAAGTTTGAGCCCGGTGTGGGCGACACGAGATATTTTATCTCTAGTTAGATAAGTTTAATTTAGCGATTGTGTACCCGGATCTTCATCTTCCTAGACAGCTCTTTACAGGTCAGGCGGAGGACGGTTCTGCTGTGTAAGGGGATTCGCCCCATACCCAGCTATAAAGACCCACTGTTCGTTTCTCTTGATTCTGAGCCATTGTGCCACCTGGTCTGAAAGTCCGGGAAATGGCCCATTGGCCTTAAGAGCCCAGAGAGGGAGGAGGAGAGAGCTCGGGACTCTGCTGTGCTCCTCCAGACATGAGGCAATCCGGGCTCTTCCCAGCCTGCTGGAGCCTGCTGGCTTAGCAAGCTCTAAGCTGAGCTCAGGAAGCCATTCCCTCTTTTCCTCCCCCCCCCACCTCCTCCACCCACACAGTACCTTAACCCTTTCAGTTTTGTGGTGCCCGAGCAGCCACACCAGGCAGTAGCGGTATGTCGGTTTTCACTTTGCAGCACGGCCGCCCTCGTCCCCCAATCACCCCAGCAACCTAAAGAAGAGAGAAAAGGGCACCAAAGAATGACAGTGGCCATCTGGAATGCATAACTCGGACAGACCTGCAACGTATTACATGGTCTGGAAAAGTGGCTGGGCGAATTCCAGGGCTCAGATAGACTTCAAAGTCTGGCCGCACATCAGTGAAACGGCCGATCTGCTCTGATATTTAAAGTGGGTGTACACGAATGAATTTATTACACTTTTTTATCTTCTGGGCTCAGATGGGGGGGGAACAGGATCATAGGCAAGTTTGCCTTTAATTTCACGCTGCACGTTCCCCCTAGATTTTAGCTTTTTTTCCCCCCCTCCCTAATGTGGTACTGTTTCTTGACTTTCTTCATCTGAACCGCCACATACCTTCCTTATCTCTACTGTGTGTCAAAAAACGGACTGAGGCGTTTGGACAGTGTAGCTGAACAGGGTCATCTGATCGTGAGATGTTTTGCAGGAAGGGTCTCAATTCCAAAGATACATATATCTGCATGTAAGCCCATAGTCTCTTGCCCTGTTCCCTTATGTTCTCTCTCACTCACTGATTCATTCATTCACTCATTCACTCACTCACTCACTCACTCACTCTCCGTGCTCTCTCTTGCTCTCCATGTTAAATGTGGGGGCCTGGACCCTGCTGCATGGTATTCATTTCTATAGCTAGATCAGCTGTGCCAGTTGAGTTCCCTAAGACAATTAAAAGTCAAACCTGGGCTCTGCAGCTACCTGGAGACACTGAGCCATGTCCTGCTGGCAGAAACTCCCTTCAGGAAGGCACAAGATTCATTCTTCAGGGCTCACCACCTCCAAATACCTTTGAGAAGCAGGCATCTTCTCACTCAGGCAAACTTGGCCTCGTTCAGCTTCATGTAAAACTTACCTTGTCCATCCAAGAACCTGAGCAAATGTGATCCCATGCCAACCGCAAGGCAAATATCCGCACCCCTCTGCCTCTCGGAGTCTTGGGCCTCTGCGACTGATCTCCAGCCCGTGCTCTGCTGGGTGTCTGGGGACTCAGAGGAAAGGAAACGCTTCTATATGCACATAAAGGTTAGGAGCAGAGCCAAAGGATGGAGCCAGTGTCATCATTGTAACCTCCAGCTATTGCTTCTCTCTACTATGCCAAATGCACATTTGAACTGTTTTGGATTTACATGTTGATTACACTATTACAACGTGGCTGGAATCCCTATGAAAGCATTCGTCATTGAGAGCAGCCTGGAGGCTCCTGATGTAGCTAAAGTGCATGGTACAGCATACCTAACCTTACGGTCACACACAGACAGAAAGAGGGATCAGCGTGTCGCTCGGACAGATGCCCTCCAGCTCACGGCACCTGCCATTGCCACTGCGTCAGCCAGCTGTCAGTCGCTGTGACAAAGCGACTGAGGGAGTCAGCTTTATGAGGAGGGAAAGTCAATTTGGCTCCCAGCTTCAGAGACCTCAGTGCAGTCACATGGCTCTACCATTCTGGAGTCTGTGACGAGGTGGGAGTCGTTGCAAGATTGTTTATGACCGATTAAAGCCGCTGGAGATCAAAATAGCAAAGTCACCATACTAGTCAGCCACAGGAGCTAGGCAGTGGTGGCACACGCCTTTATTCCCAGGACTCAGGATTGAGAGGTAGACGGATCTCAGTTAGTTCAAGGCCACACTGAGTACACTGCCTAGTCCTAAAAGAAACAGCTCTCACACAAAGGCGATCTCAGCACTTGGGATCACATGCCTTTAATCCCCGCACTAGGAAGATGGAGAGAGGAGTGATATGGCTGGGTGGAGAAAGGAATAAAAGGCAGAAGGAGACAGAACCTGGGAGCCTTTCGCCTCTGAGGATTCGTGGAGACAGGATTGCCATTTCAGCTGCGTGAAGGTAAGACCTGCTGGCTGGGCTGCTTTGTTTCTCTGATCTTCAGCTTGCAGCTTGAACCCCAATGTCTGTCTCTGGGTCCTTTTATTTATTGTGCCACAGCGAGGAGGTGAGAGCCGCTCACACTGTGACATCCAGGAAGCAGAGCAAGAGGAGCTGAGATTCCAGTATCTTCTTCCAGGACAAGCCCCCAGCGACATAACTTTCTTCCAGGAGACATAAGCCATTATCAGTGCTGCAGGCAGCTGCCGGAGTCACTGGCCTGTAGGGGACACTGAGAGCCAAGACACATGCTCACAACAGTTAAGGCAGTCACACAACATATAGAAGTGTGAGATGCGTGTGTGTGTGTGTGTGTGTGTGTGTGTCCATGCGTGTATTGTGGATTACTAATTTAAGATGTGTTGCGTCTGTTTATTCCTGTGGAATGTTTGTTTAATGATGCAAAGACACGTTACATTTGTTTGATTAAATAAAATTAACCTGGGGTCAGGAGCTTGAGTCAGCAACTAACTGACAGGAAATGGTAGAGAGGAACCATGTGTAGCCAGGGTTCTTAAGTGGGGGCTGAGCAGAAGGAAGGGCTGTTTGGGGGAAGACTTGGGCTAGGAGAGGTTAGCTACTTGCTTTTCAGCATCTCTGAGCAAGCAGGATTTCATCTCAGTCTCTAAATCCTGAGTTCTACAGAGGGGGTAGAGATCTAGGTAAAGTTCCCTTTATTGGCCAGGATAGAGCCAGTGTCTGAGGGAACAGAATTCCCACCTGGCTATGGCCAGTGTAGCCTAACCGCTACTGGTAGCTGTGAAGTTGCAATCCCATGGATTAGAATCGCAGTTGTTTAAGGGGCAGCTACTGAAGTTAATTAAAATAAACATTTGGCACCCCATGTGGGGCACCAAAGTGTTGTTGTTTGTTTTTTTGCTCCTTACTCCTTGGGGGGCCGCCACCCAGATCTCAAATTAATCACACATGGAGACTTTTTCTTTCTTATGAATGCCCCGCCTTAGCATAGGCTTATTTCTTGCCATCTTTTTTCAGCTTAAATTATCCCATCTACCTTTTGCTTCTGGGCTTTTATCTTTCTCTATTTCTGTATATCTCTCTTCACTTCTTACTTCTTGTCTGGCTGTGTAGCTGGATGACTGGCCCCTGGAGTCCTCTTCCTTTTCTCGCTCCTCACTCCTCTCCTTCCAGGGTTCTCCTCCTATCTATGCTCTCTGCCTGTCAGCCCCGCCTATCCTCTCTCCTGCCTAGCTATTGGCCGTTCAGCTCTTTACTAGACCAATCTGGTGTTTGAGGCAGGCAAAATAATACAACTTCACAGAGATAAACAAATGTAACATAAAAGAATGCAACATATCTTTGCACCTGTGAAACAAATGTCGCACAGCATAAACAAATGTAACACATCTTAACTAATATGCATGTGTGTATTAAGGAGGGAAAGTGTATCAAGGTATAAAGGAAACAAGATCTTAAGATCTCATCACCTGGACCAGAACCAGCGCCAAGTGAAAGAAGCTGGACGCATAATGAAAATCACCGATTTACACGTGCAATCTTTAAATATGCCAATCCCTAAAAATGCAGAACAACAGATAGAGTTCCCAGGGTGTGGCAGGTGAGATGGGGAGTTCCAAATCAAAGCGCACACATGTCTGTTAAGAAGGACAAGCTCGCCAGGCATTGGTGGTACACGCCTTTAATCCCAGCACTGGAGAGAAAGAGGCAGGTGGATCTCTGTGAGTGAGTTCCAGGACAGGCTCCAAAGCTACACAGAGAATCTCTGTCTCCAAAAAACAAAAATAAAAGAAAGAAAGAAAACAAAAGAAGGACGAGCTACAGAGAGTTGAGGGCTGAAGCTGAGAATGTGTGAAGGTGTTCTTGCTACAAACACATATGTGAGGCTGTGTGTGTGAATCTGTATGGCCCTCTAGACCCTTTTTGCTGAGTGTAAACGTATCAACATGCTATTCTACATTGCCAGTGTGTGCAGCGAAGCAAAATAAGCCAAGAAAAAGTGGAGCATAAACAAAACAAACAAAGTGAACCCGACCTGGGGACAGAGGGGTCCCGCTCGACCTTCAGCTCTCCCCACCAGTTCCTGATCTCTTCTTCATGGTTATTTCTTTATGTTTATTTATTTGTGTGTGGGAAAGGAAGAGAGAAGGTTTGCACATTCGTGTGCAAGTGTCCTCCTATAGACACATGGGGAAGCCAGAAGGATGGAGTGTCCTTCTCAGTCTACAAATTCAAGTTTCTCACTGACTCTGGGTCTCTTGTTTTCTCAGCTATATGGGAAGCCAAGAAGCCCAGGGTCTTTCCTGCCCCCTCCATCCTTGGAGCTAGAAGTAAAGGTTTACGTGGGAGGAAGAAGAAGAGGAAGATATGGAGAAAAAGAAGGAAGGGGAGTAGGAAGAGAAGAAAGAAAACAAGAGGAAGAAGATGGAGGAGGAGGAGGGAGGGGAGGAAGGGGAAGGGGAGGAACCTTGCATCACCATAGGAACTCCAGAACAAAGCCTGAGATGCTCCCTCTGGTAGTGATTATCTGGTAGAATAGTTCCCATGCTTTCTCCAGCCAAGGGTCCACTTTCCACTCTGGCAGCTTTGTCGGTAGGGCTATGAAAAGGATTTCCAGCTGATGCCTCCCCCCCACACACACACACAAAGGCTCAGACTCATGCATTTTATTTCCCTCCAAGTGAATTCCCTTTGGATCTGAGCATGTTCAAAGACACACGTGGAAGACAGCCATGATCATCTGGTCCTGTGTCAGCATGTCATCAGACGATCTTCAGAGCATTCAACAGGTTGGCACAGCCCTTGGAGTCAGAGACATCTCTGGGCTTCTGAGCCTCAGAGACCCTTGATATGGGCTGGAAACAGAACACAAACTGTAATGAGCCCTCTTTCCCACCAGCCTGGTCCCACAGCTGCGTCAGCCCCAAATAAACACACAGACACTAAATTAATTATGAAACCATTGGCCAGTGTCTTGGGCTTCTTATTGGCTAGCTCTGCCTTAATTATTAGCCCATAACTACTAATCTTTGTATTTCTGCACGGTCTTGAATTACCAGAGAATGCCTGGCTCGTGTCCTCTCTTCCCAGGCTCATATGTCGACTCCTCACTTCCCAGAATTCTCCTCGTCTCCTAGCGCCGCCTATCTTCCTGCCTGGCCAATCAGTGTTCTATTCATCAACCAATAAGAGAAACATATACAGAACAACATCTCCCATCGACAAACCCACAGATCTGTGAGAAAAAAGGCCCTGTGAGTGAGGACCACGCATAGTGCCAGACTCCCAGCAAATGCCCTCAATGTTACTATTCATAGTCACTGCACCCATAAACGGACTCAACAGGCTCTTTCTAACATCTACCCCGTGTTTCTCCCTTCTCCAAGCCTCCCTGTTTTATTTAAGATCACCAGACACATAAAATGCTCACCTTTCCCTTCTTTTCCACTCTTAAAATTTTTTTCCTAGCCCTTCAGCGTCTTTCCTTGATATCTTAGTCCATTCTGTGCTTAACATCTGAGGCTGGGTGATTTACAGAGAAAACTCACTCACCGCTCAGGAGGCTGGAGCGGCTGAAGTCATGGTGCTGGCAGCCTGATGTCTGCTGAGGCCATGTTTTCCTCCAAGATGGAGCCTTGTGTTTACCCCTCTGGGGAGAAGGGATAAATTCTCACAGCAAAGAGTAGAAGGCCAGGAGAGCCGGTTTCCTTCCAAACAGTCTCTTTCCAAGGCACCAAGCCCAGACCTGACCGTGGAGTTCCCGAGGCTAACTGACTCTAGAGATCCAGCTGTTTGTATCACTCCAATAGCATTAGATGTCAAGATGAGTTTGAGAGAGGGCAAACACGGTAACTGTGGTCATCAGTCCAAGGCATTACACTGGACACATGTAAGAAGAGATACAGGAATATAAAAGCCTACCATCTCCTGTAGGGATGGGCAGGCTGGTGCAGGTTGGCTAGGAAGCAACCGGTACAAATTCAAGCAGTTGCTTGAATGTGACCAAGGTGTGAATCTCCTGGGTGTTTGTTTCAATGATGCTCTCACCCAGGTCCACACAGGGTTGTATAAGAAGATTGTGAAAAGGAAACAGAAACTGAACCAGGCCTCTGTCACCAGAAGAGCAGTGGTGGGTATGCATCCCATAATACTTCCCATGGTACTTCATTTGAGAGCAGAAATGTAGTGGACCTTAACCACGGCAGCCTGAGAGGGAAAAGGGTCAAATTGGGACATCTAACATGATACCGTGGTGAAAAAAATCAAAATGCCTGCCCCATCAAGGCATAGTTTATGAAAGCGCACAAACACACAAATGTGTAATTTAAAAATAATGCACCTTCAGCGCTTGAGGTTGACAGCATTCAGGGAGAATGGAATGATGAGACGGGTGTGTAAAATGATTCACGAGGAAGCAGAGCAAGTTTGCCTTGCCCATGACACAGGAAGAAAGAGGAACTCACAATCTACATACGTGCTGGCCCTGGCTGCCTGTGTGTCTGGCGGACCTTCCCAGCTCCTCCCTTTCTGATGTTCAGGGGCCATTTCCCTCATAGGCTCCTCTCCCACCCCCAAGCCCATACTGTTTCTATGAACATGGACTTTCTCCTTTGGGAATCTGTCTCTGGAAATCCTGATAATGATCAAACCCCAACCCCTTCTCTTCTTCGACATCCCATCACCTCTGGATACTGAGCTCTCCTGTAGCAGAGATCACAGGGGACTTTAACACCATTTACTGCTTTGCAAAGGTACAAAATGAAAGATAGCAGCATCCATAGGATCAGACTGCATGGGTTCACCAGGGAAACAGACTACTCACCTCCTACTCTTGACATCTCCTACTGTGTTTTTCAAGGGTCTACTTAAAACCTCTTGATCCCCCATCACCTTTAAAATTCAGCATTTGGTTCTCAACTCAAGGCTAATGCACTTGGAAGATGAACTCAGAGTTGGAAATACCAGGAACATTTTGAGAAAACAATTTGCAAACTAATGACCCTTATAAATATTTTTAGATCCAGTAGATGAAAGCAATAAAGACAACACACCTAATAAAATTAGGTCTGTGGAGTTTTATGCATGCTAAGATAATGATAATGAACACTGTGAAGTTTGTTGTAATTTCCCACAGCCTGTGGTCCAGAATGTCTCCTCAGCAGCAGTGACTTGGCATCCCTAGTTCATAAATACTAAGGGTGATAGTAGCTACCACTGGCAGATTGTCCAGTCTGTTTCCAGATGTGAACACATCCTTTAACTCCACAGCAAAGAATTCCCATCACACAGCCAAGGAGACAGACAGTCAAAGGCAATAAAAGTCCCTTCCTCTGGGCCATTAGTCAGTCACAATGCAACTCAGACATATCCATGAACCATGAAGCATCCGTTAAGAACTTCTCCAACATGTATGACTCTCCAAGTAAATGTCCACTTGACACTATGACCTGAACCCCTGTGTCACAAGTAGGTGTGATTTACATAAATCAATGATTCTCAGATGTGCATTTTTAGCTTCAAAATATTTATTTATTTATTGGGAGTGTCATCACCACACACATGTATAAAGGTCAGAGCACAACTTTCACGAATTGGTTCCCTCCTTCTCCCATGTAGGTCCTGAAAATGGAGCTCAGGGTCTGCTACTCACTGAGCTATCTTGTCGAACATTTAGAGCCGTCAGTGGTGACAGGTGAGTGGGTCTGACCACACAGGTGGTTCTGGTCTGCCGCTGGAGGTGATACCCACTGACACGGACTCCAACAGTGCACCAGACAAACCCATGTGTGCCAAGACTTTTTCCTCATACAGCCACCCTTGGCCATCGCTTCTCTAAGCTAAATATAGTGATAAGTTTTCCATTTTCCCCTTCGTTTCAAGTAATTTCATCTCATACCTCTCCAATTCCTTCTTGTCCTTTTCAAACTATAAATCCCCGAGGTTGAAACCATCTGGAAGGACCTGAGGGCAGAGACTCACAGTAATGACAATTCCCCAGAGCACTACCACGACCACCAGCGCACTCTGGCCACTCAACACAGCAGGAGCCTGTTCCCCTAAACTCAGCAAGCTACCTTCTCCATGGCGACTCAAGGAACCAGGCTTCTTTGGCTTGACTGTCCTCTACAGCTCTGACCTCACTGGCAGACGGGAGAGGAAGGAACCCCACTTTGTGAGGAAGAGGCTGGGGATCACCCCTCGGGGACCTACACATCCTTTCTTCTAGAACTCTGCTGGAATCCAGTGTGGCATGGCAGGGCATCCATAGTTCGAGCTGTCCTGGTGGCTGAGATGAGAAAATTGCCAAGACCAGGAGCAAAGCGAGTTACCAGAATCAGGCCTCGAAAGTTATCGTCTACACCTATCTATAAAAGGGGTCAAAGTGCGTGGTTTTGTATGTCCAGAGAGAGTACAGAGTCTGTTTTGCCCAGAATGGTCAGTCCTGGAGCAGCTCTCAAATGTGGTACCCAGGACTAGAGGTCGGGATAGGGTTGTAGTAGGAACAGTAGGGAGGTAGGTTACTCTTGCCCTGATAGTTTTCTTAACTGTTCCGATGTGATCGCAGGCAAAGGTAGACAGAGGCACTTGGAGACACCCAGGAAGGCCGCTGAGGTGCTGCAGCCTTCAAAGGCAGAAAAGGGTAAATGCCTGGACAAGACCCGTGGGGCCAGCAAAGAGGGAGGGGAAGGAGGACCGCCTCAGAGGTGGGTGGAAAGCTTAGAATATCTGAGGAACATGGGAGAGGAGAGAACAGGTGACTGTGGCTGCCACTGTCCAGGACTGGGCGCCAAGAATATAGTGGTGGCCATTGTTAGCATAATCCCTGTTGGAGGAGTTCACAGCAGGGAAGGGAGCAGGAGTCAGGGAGGTGGGAGGAAGGGTGCATGGAGACATAGAAGAGTATCTGAAACGAATGCCTTCAGTTTTGGAGGCAGACCGAGGACTTGCGTCCTGCGGCCACATGTGTCTGCTTGGACCACTTGGTACTGATTCTGGTGGTGGGGTGAGGTGGCTATGCTTGGTTGTAAGACAAGGAGGGGTTTTAAAGGTCAGGCCTGGTTCTGACCTGCCACTGGCTGACAAGTAGGAGACTTGCCGGTTGATTTTAGTGTTTTACCATATGCATCGTTAGATCAAAGCTGTGACAACAAACAGCCTCTAAGACACGGTTCCACGGAGTGTGGGTCCTAGTTGAAAATGGAAAAAATCCCCCCAGAAATGAGAGAATACGATACAGCAGTATGCAGATAAGCATGTAGGGGTATATATATTTAATAATGAGATAAGTCGATGTCATCTAGCTAGCTGGAACATTCGTGTGTGGATAAATGAGTAGAAGGATGGATGATGGATGGATGATGGATGGATGGATGGATGGGAGGACGGATGCATAAACAGATGAAATGATAATGGATGAATGGATGGGTAAAATAATTATGGATGAAATGATGGATGTATGGATGAGATGATAGACGAGTAGATGGATGAAATGATAGATGGATGATGTGTACATGGGTGGGTGGATGGATGGATGGATGGGTGCATGGATGGATAGAAAGAAAGAACTTGTAAGACCTGTAAGGCTAACACTGACGTTTCAATTCTTCAGTCCATTTATTCCTCCCAGAATGTCTTCCTACTTCATTTTCTTGCTTTCTTCTTAAGATAAAAGCAGATAGTGGCTATTTTGAACTTTCAATAGAAACTCGAAACTTTTCATATTCCCATAGTTCTCACATTTCCACACCCCTCCCTGCCCCATTTTTAAAACCCTCCTAACCTATAAAAGTCAGTCATCTGGGAGCAGCTTTCCCAGCGTGCCTGACGGCAGAATCAGTCTGAGCTGCGTTTGCAGAGCCTTGCGCTGTTTGGTTCATGGCCTAAGCACCTCACGCCCTGTGACAGGGAAAGGCGGTCCCCTCCCCTCCCAGAGATTACAGGGTCTGCTGCTGAGGGCCTTCAAAGGCTTCCCAAATGTCCCCTTCCGTCTTCTCTCCTTTATTCCTTTTCATCCCCTCACACGCACCCAGAAGAAAAGAGTGGGAGGAGGAGGAGAAAAAAATTCTTCTCCAGATGACATTCCTGTTCATGCCGGTAGCCTTTAAACCCACATCGCCTCCTTCTGGCACTGAGTGGAGGTCTGGGTCTTCCGTCACGTGGCCACGGAACCGTTGGCCATGACAAATTCTGTCTTCTAAAGAGAGGCCCACAGCTGGCAGGTTCCGAGGTCAGCCACTCCAGTGCTTCCTTCAACATGCGATCAGATGGCACACACCAACTTGTGGGAGACGGGCCTTCTGCCCGTGGGGCAATTAGGAGGCCCCTTGGCCGAAACTCTAGAGAAACAGCCCTTTACCCACGGGGAAGGGAACTAAAGGTAGCATCGTGAGCTGTATAGCAATGCCCCTAACCATACTGTGTGCCTCCTAGTCATGAAGCCATCATTTTTCAATTTTTTACTGTGGGTCCAGCACCTCTATAAAATCTGAAAAAGTAGGAATGGCTCCTCTGTGAGGTTACGGTGGAGAACACTGGATTCCTAATGAGATCCTTGCCCACACGGTAGAATTAGCCAGCAATGGCAGCGGGCACTGAGTCCAACTTCACATAACTACTGAACAAATGAGAGTGAGACCCAGATCCATTGTCAAAGCACAAGTGGATAATTGTCACAAAGAGATGATTTTGCTAGCAATCTGACAGACCAGACTCAAAACCACTTGATGATATCACAGGAAAGATTGAGTATTGGGCTATGACATTCTTTGTCCTCAGGGCTGGCGCATGCCTGTCGGTCTGGTCTGTTTGTGCTGAGAAGGGAATCACGTTTCTTAGAATGATAATGTCAGGGTTACTGTTTTGCAGGGAAAATGACGGAAGTGGTTTCTGAAATTCAGACTTTGCTTTTGTTAGCCGTCAGTAGAAGTCATATTTTTTTGTTCCTAACATAACTAATGAAGACAGCATTCACAGCTCTCTATGCTGGTGGCTGAACTAAAGCTAGCCACCATCAGCCTCAATAATCAAGTCAACACCCAGTCTGCACCTTCCAAAAAAGTCCAAGTGCATTTAAGCTAGGGTTCCCTCTGGGAGAGGCTACAAGATTAAATTCAGGCTGGGTACCAAAAGCTGGTTAGAGGGATGCCCCAGTCTCCTCTCATCAAGTCTGGCATCAGTGTGAACACTTAGCATTTGGTGGGGGTAGCAGGACAAACAGGATACATTCAGATACAAAAAGAAAGAGGCAAACCTAGTGTGAACGGGAATCTGAGCCATGGAAGGTAAGAAAATTCCAGCTGAAGATGTGCTGAGTCGTTTCTGTGTTTCTGCAACAGTAACAACAAACAGATGGTCAGCTTGCAAAGAGTTTCCTGACTCCTGGTCTTGGAGATCCACCAAGCTATTGCTTTGGGCCTATGGCAAGACACTACCTCACAGCAGGAACATGTGGTAGGGCCACACTCTTCACACAGAAAGACCAAGGACTGGCAATCCCTCAATCCCCATTGAGACCACATCCCTAATGGCCTAATAGCCTTCCACTTAGTGCCCAGATGCCCCCAAGGCTAGTCACCTCCCAAAGCACTGCCCCCATGACCAAATCTTTAACATGGGCCTTTAGTCGACACTCAACCCCCATTCTAGAGCAGGAGAGGACAAGAGGGGAACAGAGAGTCAGTTCAAGCTGATGAAGGAAGGGAAGGGGGAGAGCAGGAAGACAGGGAAGGGAAGCTTCATGCTGCCAGGCTTTGAAGATGCAGACAGGGATGGGAAGGACCATGAGTGATGAGGTCTCAAAGATTGGCAGAAGACATCACTGAGCTTTTATTTTCCTGTGGAAAAGATAGAGCCCTTGGCTGGTATCTCCTCTCTATGAGGGAGTTGAGGCCACACTGAAGGCAGGGTTTAAATGAGCCCACCAGACCCAGGATAAATGATAACCAGGTATTTATTAGGGGAAGCACTTAACAAATGGTAGTAAATAACCACTTAACCACCGTGGTCTTCCTGCTCCAGAATGTAGTCTCTGCGCTTCTGATGCTCTCCCTCCAAAACCCAAGAGAGCGAGCCAGCCCCTCCTCTTCCCTAAACACCTGAAGCCATGCCTGTAGGGTGTGGCTACTGCCACAAGTTCACTGGCAAAGCAAGATGCCTTTACACCACATGGCAGGGGTAAGCTCTGAGAGTATGTAGAAAGTTTATACAGAGAGTGGTTGAGCGCCATGTCATGGGTCAGTGTCCTCCCAAGTCTGGAGACAACAATTGCGCTGCAGCACCTCTACCACAGGAAGCCAGAGGTACAAGAAAATATTGGTGTCTTCTCAGGCAAATGGGTGAACCAGTCAACCCAAGGGCGTAGGAATTAGGAAGGAAAAGGGGCAAAGGGAGCTGCGTGTTTGCAGACCCACACTCCTGGGGAACCACTCAAACTCTTCAAATTTTGTTGGAGCATTGTGTTCAGACGTCAAGGAGACCTGTGCATTGGAGACATTAACTGCCACATTCTCCCTGTGTTGAGGTGAACCTGTCCCTAGTTGGGCTCTCTTTCTAAGCATCTCCTCTGCAGCCCAAGCCAGTGAGACAAGGCTCCTTGGCTTTTGCTTGGAGTCACAGGAGTGAGAAACACAGACTTGTGTGACCTGTAGAGAAACATGGTTCAGTAAGTGTCTAGAATTCTCCAAAGAGATGCAAGAAAGTTCCAGATTCATGGGTTATAGAATATGAACATAATATAAACAGCATTTCACAATTCTCAGAAGAAGCATAGATTTGCTTTTGGTTTTCAAAACTATGAATATGTGAATCATATATATATTATAAAATTAGAAAAGAATAAAATTAAGAAAAATAAGATACCAATTTACCCACATTCTTCATGCAATACTACTTTCTTGCCATCTGCTATCTGCAAACAACAATTTGGTGTATATTCTCTGTTCTTGCAATTTCTTTATGTATTATGAATGCACACTTTTGTATTTATTGGCATTTTATATATTGCATCAGGCATATATTTTTCTATAGCTGCTCTTTTCCCTTAACAGAATTTCTTAATCTTTTATGTCAAGAAGTATAGTTATGTTTTTTTGTTTTTAAGTTTTTATTATGAAATAGTAAAAAATGCAGGTAAGAAAGAGAATGTAACACAAAAGTCATGCATCTGCCAACTGGATTTTCATAGCTATTAACATTCTATGTAGTTTGGCAGACTTTCCAAGGAGATAAAACTCTACAGATAAAGGCAAATTGCCCTCTTTGGCTTCACCAGAAAAAATCCTCTCTCTTCATTTAATTTCCAGGCTCCTGAGAAATGGTTGAGTATTCATTAACTGCTGACTTTCAAGAAAGGGTGTGCAGATATGAGCAATGGAGAATTACAGACCACCCCTACTAAACAGCTCATGCTAATTTCTTTATCATTTGGCATTTTAGCAACCCCCCAGATTTCAAGGAAACTGAAATGGCATAAAATCCTCTTCCCAGGTGAAAGTTCGAGTCTGCCCATGAGGTCACCGTCTTTTGACAGAACGAGTCCCAAAGCAGGCAGAGTTTACTTGCCCCCAAGAAAAAATTATTCATACTCTAAGAAAAGGATATGACAGCCAAAGGGTTCCTGACTTCTGGGGAAATGGAAAGTGGGAAGCTTTTGGGAAGAATTACAGTGTGCTGGTCCATGCCACCCAGAAGGGAAACTGAGTGTCAGACTTGTAAGTTAACACCGCTGAGAGACAACGGGGGTCCCCGGATAATTCTGTTCTCTCCCTGGCCATTCGTTTCTCTCCTCCTCTTGATTTTCCGTAAAAGGCTGCACGCACCTCAAATACCTCCATGTCTTTATAATACAGAACAGTAAACTGACAGCCCGATTCACACATCACTCTCACACAACGAAGGTAGGGTTGGAACAAAGACCCCAGAGCTCTGCGGTAAGTGGGGTAACGCATGCCCCCTTTTCTAAGCCTACGGCTTGCAGCATAGCCACAAGGAAACACTTCCTACTACTGGAACACTCTGGGCTCTGGGAATCCTAAACAAGGGTAATCCTCAGCCAAAGGCCTATACTCATCCCTCCCTACACCCTCACCCACTCCTTCCACCCTCACCCCACCCCACCCCACCCCCACCCTCCTCACCATCACCATCCCCACCCTTTCCTTCACCCCCACAAACGGAAGTCACAATAAATCCAAGTCCTAGTAACCCCTAGGAGACAACACGCTATCTGACTGCCTAGAGCCGAGCCCCATGCCTCTGCCCGAAAGACGTTAGTACGCCAGGAGAAACCAGAGCAGCTCAATCTGAGGAGAGGGTGCTAGCTGTTGAAAAAAACCTCTCAAACCTGGCTTGGCCCATCGGTTGCAGTCTGAGCATCTGTAGTCTGCAGTGCTAAAGCTCGAAACACTGGTTCTGGAGCATCTCTGGTTTAAGGCTTTCAAACGGCGATGGTTCAGTTGGTAGAGTCTGTGAAAATATCCCCTCCTCTGGGCAACTGACGTTGGAAGTGTCTTGGACAAAGGGCACTCGGTCTGCACTGAAGATTGTACCACTCATTTCCACTATCTTAACAGTGAAGGACAGGCTGTCAGCTTGAGATTTAGGGTCATGTGAACGCAGCTTAATTGGTGTTCCAGACATCAGGAAGAGCACCTCACTGGACTTAATGGAAAACCAAACTGCAGGCTGGTGAAGGGACAGTATCAAGTGGTCCATCTTGTAGCACACTGGCACCCAAGAGCGACCAGAACAAGGAAAGGGAAAACTGCTGTGACTTTCTGCCCTCGGACCACTTTCCCAACTAATAATGGCCACTGTAGTCATTGCTGGCCGGTACAATAAGAATTCGCCCCCCTTTAGATACATGAATATCACTGGCTGCCCATGCTGTTGCTTCTGATGTTTTGGCAGGGCATTTGAAAAAGCCCCAGATTTTTAATGAAGGTCAGATTCCTTCATAAGAGGAAAACATCTGTCATAAACACTGCACAAACATTTATAGGGCTAAGCTGGCAATAGACCGCCTCCCCGCCCTCCTCTTTAATCAAGTTTGAATGTGCAAGAGACAAGCAAGCGGACAGCAAACAAAGCAGGCCAGTCACAGATGGCGGCGCAGTGTCCTCAGATCCAGAAATAAAAAAAAGAACAAACCATTGTGTTGCTTTCCTACTTACTTTAAGTAGGTTGCTGGACTCTCTGGTTTATCTTATTTAACGAATGGTCTCCTTCCCTTTCTGGTTTGTCTTTCGTTGTGTTGGGGATTGATCGAATGACCATGTATATGGCTGGAGAATTCCCATCACTGAGCTAACTCCTCAGTCCATTTTTTTGTTTGTTTGTTTTGTTTTGTTTTAATGAGAAAATACAAATGTCCTAAGTGTGTTACTCTGATGACTTCCTCCCTACCTTCAATCTGTGTGATGTAGTTCAATATGCCATGCTAATTATACTCCACATTGAAATAATGTTTACATGATGCCCAAACACAGACTAAAAAGATTAACTCAACCACCCCAACACACACACAAACACACAAACACACACACACACACACACACACACACACACACACAAAATGACAATAGAAATCACAGAGATGCTACTGGTAACACTGAATTTTTTAAAAGTCTGTCTTTCAACCTTTTTTCCCCATTCCCATTGTCAACATTAAAGAAGAAGGGAAATATTTTGAGCTGAAAGAGAAAAAACAAGCAAATCAGATTTGTAGAATGGAGCTCAAGTCACATATCGAGGGAAATAAGAAGCTCTAGAGGTCTTTAGTAGAATAAAGTCCTCAGATTAATGTCCCTAATGACCCAGCTTCCCAGGTGTGACTATGAAGCAGCAAAGCTAGATGAAGGTAGACGAGCAGGCAGCAGTGTTGACGTCCCTCATGACTTCAGATTCAAATGTCCTCCGATATTTTCAGAATGGAATCCAACAACCACGAGAGGAATCCAACGACGGTTCAACACTAGAAAGCCAATAGATGTGAAAAGAAAATACTGCATTAAAAGACTATAAAAGGCTTGGTGCCCCTACGCCCTCTGCTTGAGAGCCTACATCCAGTAGCTGATGGAAGCAGAAGCAGGCACCCACAGCTAAGCACTGAGCCATAGTCCAGGAATCCAGTTCTAGAGAGGGAAGAGGGATGAGCAAAGCAGTCAAGACCCTGCTGGAGAAGCCCACAGAAACAGCTGACCTGACCTAGTGAGAGCACAGGGACTCCAGTCGTAAAGCTTGGGAACCAGCATTGGACTGAGTCAAACCCTCTGAATGTGGGTGCCAGTTAGGAGGCCTGGGCAGTCTATGGGACCTCTAACAGTGAAACCAGCATTATCCCTAATGCACAAATGGACTTTGGAGGCCCATTCCCGATTGCACCCCAGATACACGGAAGAGGGCGTAGGCCCTCCCCCAAATGATGTGACAGATTTTGATAATCCCCCATGGAAGGCCTCACCATCTTTGGGGAGCGGTTGAGGAGTGGGCTGGGGAGGATTGGTAGGGGGCATGGGAAGAGAGAACGGGAGGAGGATTGATATGTAAAGTGATTGCTCCTAAATAAAAAGAAAAAGGAAAAAAAAGGCTATAAAAGAAAACCCATTCAATCATTCAGTCAATGTGCTCAGCAGTGTCTGCATTTGGCAGACTCCAGCATCAAATTCTGATAAAAAATCCTCCCTAAACTGAGAACATAGAGTTGACAGCCTTCATCCATCCGTCAAAAGACATCTACAAAAATTTCTACGGCTAGGATTATTAACAGTGAAAGACTGACAAGCCTCTGCTAAGGCAAGGAACCAGGTAGCAGTGCCCTCTCCCATTTGTCCTATCCAACAGCATCCTGGTGGTACCATTCGGTAATGAGAAGCTAAGAAGAGCAAAAGGTTTGAGCACAAACTTTGCTGAAAACAACCTGGAAATCCGAGTAAGTGCATAAAAGACTTCCGACGCCCCCAACCATGAGACAAATGGAATTTATATAAAGAAAAAAAAAACCACGTTGACACACCACCGTACAACAAACTAAAATGGCTAGCTTTGAAAACCTGCCCAAGAAGAATGGCAGCTGGATGCAATGTTCTGAGTGATGGAGAATGGTACTACACCAGTTTAGAAAACATCTGGGCAGTTTCTGAAAAGCCATTGTATACCTTAAAAAATATGCTTGCCCTTTCAGGCCTGGGTACTTAATTAGAAAAGAAAAGAAACATAGTTTATACATCCATGCTCATAGCAATAATATTTAGAGTACTCTTTTTTCTCTCTTTTTTTTATTTAGAAACAATCGTTTTACATATCAATCCCCCGTTCCCTCTCTCTCCCATCCTCCCATGCCCCCTATCAACCGCCCCGCCCCACACAACCCAATTCCCACCAGCTCCCCAAGGATGGTGAGGCCTTCCATGGGGATCATCAAAATCTGTCACATCATCTGGGGGAAGGCCTAGGCCCTCTTTCACGTATCTGGGCCGCAATAGTATCCCTCCATAGGGAATGGGCCCCTGAAGTCCATTTGTGCACTAGGAATAAATACTGGTTCCATTGTTAGAGGTCCTATAGACTGCCCAGGCCTCCTAACTGGCACCCACATTTGGAGGGATTGTTTCAGTCCAATGCTGGTTCCCTAATTTTACGACTGGGGGTCCCTATGCTCTCACTAGGTCAGGTCAGCTGTTTCTGTAGGTTTCTCCAGCAGTCTCCACTGCTTCGGTCATCCCTCCTCCCTCTCTACAACTGGATTCCAGGAGTATGGCTCAGTGCTTAGCTGTGGGTCTCTGCTTCTGCTTCCATCAGCAACTGGATGAAGGCTCTAGGATGGTATTTAAGGTAGTCATCGACCTCATTATAGGGCAAGGGCATTTAAGGTAGCCTCTCCACAATCTAAACTTAGGTTCCTAGTTTGGGTCATCCTTGTGGATCTCTGTCTTGAAAAAACAAGCACTTAAAAGCCTGGGCTTGTGACTCAGTGGCTGAGTGTGTCCAGTGCAGCATGGGTGAGGATTCCAGTGAAATCCTCATCGCTGGAATGAGCAGAAACAAAAAAACAAAAAGCAACCCCAAGGGCCATCAGCAGCACGTAGAGAATTTCAGTGTGCCTGCATCGTGGATGGCTTTCTGACAATCACGACAAATGGCAGCCGAGATCTAGAATGACGGCATGAAACTCAGAGTATACTGCTGAGTGAAAGAGGCCAGGAAACACCAGTTAATCAGTTGCCCGTGTTTCCATTTATATAGAATTGTAGAACACGTAAGCGGATCTCTGGTGAGAGAAGGGGCTTGGTGGCTTTCTTGGAGTGAGGGACGGAGGCGGGGCTGGGGGCAGGAGGATTACAGGGGCCCAAGGGAAACTCCTGCAGAAGGTGAGCTCTGTTACAGTTTTGTCAGGGAAGACCACAGGTGCTGCCCTCGTCAAGGGACCGGTCACTGATAGACTCGTGATTTAGTCACTGATAGACTCGTGATTTGATCCGGTGTTGGGAGTTGGCAGGAAGTTCCAGTTGGAAGAAGCAGGTCACACTGCCATGAGCCCCTGAGGTCCTGCCCCTTCCTCTCCCTCTCCCTGCTTCATGACTCGTGTGACATGGCCAGCTTTGCCTGCTGCTTGCTTCCTACCATGAGGTGAAGCCTCCCCTCAAGCCCCATCAAAGAGTCACCTGCTGGGAACATACATAGCATCTGCCTCCTCCTTCCCAGGAACAGAAAAATAAAGGAGGAACAAGGGACAGAGGCGCCTCTGCTCATTTCCCTGCGTGCTCTTCCCTCGAGGCTTCAAAACTGGTCTTTAGAAAACATTTAGCCAAGTCCTTAATGTGTTTTACCAAACACTTTTCCCCTTGATTTCTAAACCCATGTGTTATTTCAAGAATAATAGAAACCATGTGTCCCTGACATATTTACACTTAAATCATCATGATGCTATTTTGTTGGAGCTTTTTGATGTCTTTTGAGTGTTTTTTTTTTAATGGGACCCTCCTAGGAGCAGCAAGTCCCCATCACAAATAAACAAATAATTAAAACAAGAAAAGGCCTGAATCAGGACTCAGTTTCAGACTAGCCTTATGGGACAGATTTGAGACTTGGCAAGTGGCGTAACTCTTCCCTCGCCCCAGGAGAGACCGAGAATAGAAACTGGTGTCTGATGGTCATTTCTGAATTGCGTAATTCTGTTTATAGATCCAGAAGGGGTAGCCGGTCTGATGACTCTACAGAACTCATTCTCTCATTCTTGCAATGGAGACAAAGAGACAGAGAGAGAGACAGAGACAGAGACAGAGACAGAGACAGAGACAGAGACAGAGAGAGGTGTGACACAGAAACCCCGTCATGAGATTCAGTGATGACCAAACAGGGGAAGACAGCAGAGAAGCTGACACACCTTGGGGAACACTCAGTCGTGCGTGTCCAGAAAAGCTGTCTGGGTTATGGTGACCTGGATTCCCAATACCCCAAGCTGGATCCCTCCTTTCCCTTGGGATTCTGTGCTGCGCTCAGCCACGGCTCACAAGCCTGCCCCTCTGAGAGCCCTTCTACAGCCAAAGACAGCTTGCTTGATATCATGCTATGTCCGGGTCAGTGGAGAGCCGCCGAGCGAACTGCAGAGGCTTCACTCGGCTGCTCCAGGGTGCAGCAGGTGAAGGGGACAGAGTGGACATCGGGGTCGGACAGCTGGATTCAGATCCCACCGCTGCCACTCACCAGCTGTGTGACCTTGGGCAAGGCCTTTCCAAAGCTGTTTCTTCATCCGCAGAAGGGAGATGACGGCGCCGGCTCCTTTGGACGAGGGTGTGAAGCTGTGACTCTTGCGGCTGAACACAAGAGATTCAGCTAAACTAAAAGTTACTATTCTGAAGCCTCACCGGATGTGGAAAAAGATCTTTCGATGATTACTTAAATTAACAGCATTTTAACTCCGGGGGATCGCTGTCTTACTACACAAAACAATTTAACAAAGGACGCAGGTGTTGTTAGACTTGAGGAGATGGCCCCGCCTAACACTGTTAGTTATTCTTGCCTGCCCAGTCACTTCATATATGCCACTGTTTGGTTTCAGTCAGCTAGCAAGTCACCACTCCATAAACCACCATTTTCAGCCCCTGGTGTATAAGAGCATCTCTGTTTTGCAAAGTTCTTATGAGTTCTTTAGAATTTTAGGACTGGAAGATGGTCTCATTCCCTGCTTTACAGACAAGGGAGGAACCGAAGCCAGGATGTGTACACTAGCATTTGGGATGAAGACTCGGGCTGTTGGGTTTCCAGGTGACCTCTCCCTCCTCCTTCCCCTCCTCTCCCTACCCTCCCCTTCTCCTTTCCTTCTTCCCCATTCTCCTCTTCCTCCCCCTCCTCCTTCTCTTTCTTCCTCTCCATCTTCCTCCCTCATCATCTTCTCCTCCTTCTCCGTGTTGACTCATAGCATCTGTTTTTTTTCTTTTAACCAGAACCCAGAACCCATAGACTGTTTTTAAAGAAGAACTAGCCTTTATCTACTGGTCAGATGAACCAACTCTGTCAGTGAGAGCTTCTGGCCAGAGAGTGACGAAGGGTTCAATTTCTCAGTGTCCCCACCCACCAGGTGCCAGTGGCACGTTACTCAACACTATAGCCAGTGACACAAGGAGAGACCTGTTTATGACTATTTAAAACTATGGAGGGGCGGTTTATGGGTTTGGGGAACATTTTTGGAGGGTTTTACTAAAGAGGAAAAGAAAGGGCATCTGGCATGTGCTAATTGACAGACTTTTCCAGAAGAGTCTGAAATATGAAATACAAATGGCCAAACTCAAGGACGTCTGAAGTGCAGTGTTGGCTGAGAAGGTCAGGGCTGCTGAGGAGCTGGGTGACCTGCACCCTGCTCAGGCACAAGTCATAGTTTCCACCCAGCTTCAGGGCTTACGCTGAAGCTCTGCCTGGATGATCTGAGCTCCTGAACTGGGTGCAGACATCCAGGTGATTGGGGTCGCCATGTGTCTTTAAAAGCACGTCCCACCTTGTCCCATCTAACCCTGCATCAGGCAGCTGCAGCCGGAGGCTCCGAGGCAGAAGGAAAAAGATGCCCACGATGGACCTGAAGCACAGATGGTGGCTGGTGAGACAGCCCCCAGTTAAAAGTGCTTACTGCCCGTCAACCTGAGTTTGATCACCGGAACCCTCAGGGCGGAAGAAGACAACCAGTGGACGCAGGTTGTCCTTTGACCTTCACGTTCGAGAAATGGCATATGTCCCGCTCACACCCCATGTACGGGGAGGGCCAAGAGGAGAGATGACGTCTTCTGCAGCATGGAGAGAGTCGTGGAGGAGAGCTAAAGCCACGTGTGCAGAAAGACTTTCTACCCATCTTGGACCAGCTGAGGGGATGCCTTGCCCAAGCCACTGCTTCCCCGGGCAGCTTAACCTGGGAGGCAGCCTGGACGTTCCCAGCTGCGAGAGCTTGGCCTAGGGTGGGGAGAAAGCAGGAGGCCCTTACGGATGGCAGCCACCCCTCAAAGTCGGCTGACTCCCCCCTACAAAACAATGAAGCAAACAAACAAACAAACAAAAAAAACCCACCGGACAAACACAGTGAAGTGGGTGACTGTCTTTAAATCTAACACTTTTTTTTACCCAGTAAGAATGATTTTATTAAGTAAGATATTTCGCTTGACTCATGTTTTACAGTATCTATCTATTATTCTTTGGTGCTATCACACATACGTGTACAAAGAATTTGATCGTATCCACAGGCAGCTTCCTCCCCAGTGCTTGGAGCCACAAGCGTGTGGGGGTCTCCCACAGTTCCCAGTAACATGTGCATAAAGGAAGACACAGATGCTGCATGTGTGGAGAGATGAGAAAAGAATACAGGGAAGAGGAGAGGAGAGAAAATGCAACAGGATGACATTTGTAGAACAAGCCACGTAGGACTCACAGACGTGTGATAGGATACCCGGGAGTTTCCAAGGCAACAATAATCAACAGTATCTAGCTCTCTGTTGCCAGCGTTTTCTGAATACTCAATACCAGTACGTACTCATTGTAATCTCAAAGCCTCCCTTCACTTTCCCGGGCCTCAAGTTCTTCAAAAGCATGGATCAACTAGACTTTGCTGTGAGATATCAGACATCAGGGATGGTGGCACACACTTGCAATCTTAGCTCTCCATAGGCTGAGGCAGAAGGAGCACAGACTTGAGGTCAGCTTGAATGACATAGCAAGTCCTTGTCTTTAAAAAAAAGAAAGTCAGAATGACAAGAACTCTAACGTTATGAGGCAGGTCCTCATGGTGTCACTTTTTGTCATTTTGCTGATATGGAAACGGAGGTGGCGGGAATATAAGTTAACCTCAGTAACTTCTGAGGCCACGAAGCCACTAAACAGCCAAGTGGCTTTGAGCCTCTGTATTGTATGCTACAGAATCGGTACGCAAGCAGCTATTAGCACAAGGCTCCAAGGATAGAAAATGACCAAGGTCAGGGCATGTGACCACTCAGTAGCAAGCAACTCTGTCGGTGAAACAGCTGAGAAATAAAAGGAGATGAAAGGGACTCTACTTAGCAGGTTGGAAGAAGGTTGCATAAAAGGGGACTTCAGATCAGTGTTGAGCCCGCTCCTCCTTAGAGCAAGCTTGCCCCCCACCTTCTGTTGGCACCCTCACTGCTATAGCAATTCAAGAAGTGACATAGCATTGCCCCTCCTGCCACTTTGCCCTGAGCCCTACTCTCATTCAGTCAGGTTAAACCACCCCCCTTAATTACCAGCGGGAGCTCAGCCTCGCACAAGGAGAGCACGGATGGTAAGTTAAAACAAGGGACCTTTGTCTGGTGCTCACAGTTAGGCATCGCAGTCACCTTAATTATGCAATGATGTCACCCGCTACCCAGGAGAAGTTCTGAGGCTTAAACCCTGGGAGGCCCTTGAGTAATGAGCAGTGAGCCATGAGCACTGTGTAGTTTGCCTCCTCTGAGCATGGGGAACTGGGGAGGGAGACGGCGAGAGGCAGGAGAGTAAGATGTCCAGAGAATCTCGATCAGATCTTGACTCTGGCATCCCTGGGCTTCCAGTTTGGGCAATAATGTAAAGATGTAACTTGTTGTCTGGGGGGGATGCACAAGGACCTGGGTTCTGGTCCTCACACCTGCGTAGAAACACCAGGCCAGGTATACATGAAATTCCAGCATGGGGCAGGGGGATGCACGAGGGTCACTCTATCCAATCAGTGAGCTCCAAGTTCAATAAGACACTGCTGCAAAGTAATGAGGTAAAGAGGGACAGAGTGAACCACCTGGTGTCAACCCCAGCCTTAGTATGCATGATGATACATGAACAGAGAGACAGAGACAGACAGACACACACGTGCACACACAAACACACACCACACACAGACACACACAGAGAGAGAAGCACAGACACACATACACACACAGAGACACATACACACCACACACAAACACACACACACACACACACACACACACACACACACACACCACAAAATAAAACAAGGTGGTGAAGTGATTGAGAAGACCCCTGACATCCAACTATGGTCTCCAGATGCACATGTGTGTGAGCATGCCCCATGCCCCTCGAGTCGCGCCCTGTGCCCCACCCAAATCATCTCCTACGAGATAGAGAGATGCCAGTGAAACAGCACATTCATATCTAGGGCAGTCTCCAGAGAAAGGAATCACTTGGGGTAAGGGGACCGCTTGGCATTAAGAAAACTCTGGCCCTTGCCACCCAAGAGGAGCCCACCTGAGACTTCCATGTCACTGTGGCCTGGCCTCCTCAAAATCCTACGCTGAGACTGTCATATGTCACCTCACTCCCTCGGACCTCCGTTTCATAGCACAGACTGAAGATTGGCCAGGCTTTGCTTGGGGACCCTGGCTAGCAGAAGATGTCCCACTCAGAGCCTACACAAGTATGGAAGACAATGGGGACACAGATGAGGCCATGGTTTCTTCCCAACAGGGAGGCAGTTTGATCACCACCAGCTTCCAAGGTTTTCGACTACTAGGCTAAGCCAGCCTCTGCCCCAGGGGAGGGGCTGAGTCCCTGCTCATTCAACTCTTCAACTCTTCAGCTCTTCCTCGACGACGGTGGATAGATGTACTCGTTTGCACACAGTCATGCAAGCACATGCTTGCACATGGGCACACTCCTTCACACAGAGCCATAAAGCCCTTACACACTCAGGTGTGCACCCATGGACATCACCACCGCACCTCAGCACCGTTGCCCATACTCACGCATCCTACACCAACCCACAAAGGAGGTAGAACTTACCATGCACCACACCAACCCACAAAGGAGGTAGAACGTCCCATGCACCACACCAACCCACAAAGGAGGTAGAACTTCCCATGCACCACACCAACCCACAAAGGAGGTAGAACTTCCCATGCACCAAGGTCCATCGACAAGAGATCCAAGTCCTGCATGGAAGTTCCTGGAGACAACAGGAAAATGCCCTTCAATACCGAGGGGATGGGCTTAGCGTGGAGGCTTTGTGATCCGACTCTCAGAGCTAACGCAGCTTCATTGGATCCAGAGGCAGCCCGGTAGTGCATGCTTAAGGGAAATGTCCCACCATGAAGACGAGGCCACCCATGAAACGTTGCCTTCTTGCTAATCCTAGGCTTATTTATAGCTTGAGTCCTGGGAAACAAATGTTCCAGCCCTGCCCGTGAGAACATTCTCCTGGGTGAGCTCTTGCCTTGAGAGTACCTAGGAGAAGCTACACCCAATTACAGAGAGCATGGTGCTCAGGAGGCCAAGGCATACATGGGAGAGACAGATGTCCCTAGTTGGGATGCTAGGGAAGGGGCATCCTGACTGCCCGTGAATTCTATCCTGGCCATGAACTGGAGGTTTGAGCCCGCTAGGGACAGTGTGGGTGAGGGAAGACAGTGCCAACTCTTCTTTCTCAAGAGCCACACCCATTATCATGTCGAATGATGAAAATATTTTTGTTTTCCACATAGCTTGGGGGCTTCCCATCCTGGCAGAGATGGTGCGGACGCCAGAGCATTCTGGGCTGCCTTGGAATTTGAGCAGACTGGCTAAGAACAGAGCCCTCAAGACCAGGCAAGCCGCTCCCATTCAAATGAGTCAGCACTTCACTCTTTCTCTCTGTCTTTTTTTTTTAAATCAGGACTCATCAGTGCTTCAGGTTTCTGTCCTACAAATACAAGGGAGGTTTTTTTTTTAAACACATTTCTCTGTCTGACATGGATGTGCTAAATCCTTAAACTGTTAGTCAGTCAGTTCTCTGGGTAGCAAGGTCAGCAGAAAGCATGTCTCTCGCACACACACACACACACACACACACACACACACACACACACACACACGCGCACACACACGTCCTCGGAAGGTTCCTGAGCCCAGCTGCCCTCCCGAATCCCTGCTTCCCTCCTCTTTCTTCCCTTGCAGCATGGCACACAGGCTCACATTCCCACGGAAGCCTCCTGCGGCCATCTCAGAAAAGCATCGCACACCCTCCGGTACCACTTCTCGGTGACCAAGAAACAAATCCAACAGATTAAGTAAGACAACACCCTCTCAGCTCAGGGAGGCAGAGCTTGGAAGTGACGGCAGCTAGAGGCCTGTGCTCCCCGACGCAGGTTCCTGGAAGGGCCCGCCTATGTCCCCCGACTTGTGTCAGTGACATCACAGTGTCTGCGTCTGTCTTCAACGCCCCCCCCACCACTTACATACGTCCTCAACCGTCTTTCTCTTATGAAGACGGGTGCCACTGGGCTTAGGGTCACCGGGCATCTTTTCTCACTATTCTTCATTGATTGCAACCACAGTGGCGCTTTTTTTATCCAGTAAAGTAACAAGAGTCCACGGATCCGCAGGGCCACGAGACTGGACATAAATCTTTCCGGAAGCCACCGTTTGCACCGTCACTACCACAGTGCACAAGATAAAAGCAACCAGCAACCGTGTACAGTATAGTTGTAACATGCCACCCTCCATTCTGGTCTGGATTTAACAGATTAATTTTTCCATTTGAATTACGAGTTGGCTCTGCGCCTGTTATTCTAGGCTGGATGATAAGGGACGCAAAGTGAGAATCTCCTCCGGACCATTCAAAACCAGTTGTGTGGTCAGCGCTTGTCCCATCAAGGTAGCCAGGATGGAAGTTTTTACCTCATCCCCTGATCCCTACCCACAGACACTGGAGCACACACGCTTACATGCACATGCAGCAACACACACCCACAGCTGTATGCACGCGCAGTGTTTTCAAGTTTACACAGATGAAAACACGTGCGCATGCATTTCTGCACATACATCAACTCTTTCCTTTTTTTTCTCTCAGACTTCTTTTGCTCGTTAGGAATACATCGTGCCCCAAAGGCATGAGGCTATGAGAAGAAAGCATGGAGGAAAGGAGGAAGACAGCCCCTTGCCATCAACGCGGGAAGCCATTCTGCTGTTCTGTTTTGCTTTGGAGGGATAGGACTTCAAAGGCCCGGACAACAAACGCCAAAGACAAGAAAACGGTCGGCAGGCAGAAGAGACAGCTTAGAACAGGAGAGAAAAATACAAACTACCCATCTTATAGGGACTAAGAGCCAGAACGCATGAAGAACTCAGAGTTGGTCCCAGCCTGTAGACTAGTGCGATGCACACATCTCTGTAGCAGGGAAAGAGAGATGCCAAAAGACGCATTTTCCAAAGGGAGGCCCGCAGGTAGATAAGAGTACCCCGAACCCGTTCATCATCGGGGAAGTAGAACGAAAATCGCAAGGGTGGGGCTGGAGGGACATTTCCAGTGGTGAAGTGCTTGCCACTGGGGCGTGAGAACCAGACCAAAAGCTGGACTCAGGGGCTGCCGAGATGCCTCGGTGGTTAAGAGCACTGGCTGCTGTTCCAGAGGACCAGGGTTCAATTCCCAGCACCCACATGGCGACTCACAACCAACTACCCGTAACTCCAGGTCCAACGCCCCGTTCTGGCCTCTGAGGGCAATGCATACATGTGGTGCACAGACAGACATGAAGGCAAAACACGGAAACACATGAAATAGTGAAATTTTATAAAAGATCATCTAGACCCTCGAGTCACAGCTACTAGTAATCCCTGAACTGGGGATGGGGACACAGGAGGCTCCCTCCTGCTCACTGGCCACCCATTGTAGCCAAACTGGCAAGCTCCACAGGTTCGGCACAATAACTTGCATATAATAATAATAATAACAATAATAATAATAATAAGATGATGAGGATGATGATTATGGATTGTAAAAGACAGCTGATAACAGCCCTAGGCCCCACGTGCACATGTATGTACCCATGACCAACAGCTGCTGGGGAGGGGGTGACTCCTCTCTTCAGTGGAGCTACCCGCAGATTGGGCCAGGAGCTGCAGGGGTGCGGCTTCTCTGAATCCTCTCATCTCGGGGATGTACCTGCATCAGAGTGACCCGTGTTACTGCAAGTAACCTCTCAATCACACCACCCTGGGAGCCGGGCTTGGGCACAGATACCACAGGCAGCCAGCGGACAGTAGAGTAGGTGTAGCAGAGGCAGAAGGCCCTGCCTATCACCGGGGTGGCAATGGGATCAGGGTACCAACCGTGTCGGCACAGCCGGATTATCTGTCTGGCTCCTTTGATGTGCTTTGTTTAGCCATGGCGTTGGCCCTAGGACCTGGGAAGGAAGGGCGGTGTTTAAATTCTGTTGTTGTCTAGCCCTGTGCTGTAGTGGGCACTTGTAGTCTGACTCTCTGAGAAAACACGTGAAGAGAAAAAAAATGCAAAGATTGCTTTAAGGTCTTCATCATGGGCGTACCCTGGCCGGAAAGTTTCCCCAGCAAGGCCAGTGCTGCACAGATGGGTCTCGTGTCTGGTATGACCAGCCCCCCAGCCACCCCCAGCCTGGTGCCCATGATCGTGATGGGAATAGAGTCCAAGCCTGCTTCTTCACCGGCTTCCTGTTGCCCTTCTCCCTCAGCAGCACAGGTTCAATCCGCGTCCTGTAGACATTGTCTCCCACCTGTGGTTAGGGATAAACAAAGGCTCCAGGTGGAACAGAGCTGAGGATGTAGCTGAAAGTGACCTTGAACTTGAGATCTCCCCGTCTCTGACTCCAAAGTTCTGTTTGGCACCAAGGATCAAACCGTAGACCTTGGGCATGGCCAGGCAGACGCCCTACAGGCTGAGCAACATCCTTTGCCTGACATCCTGAATCTCCAGCCAGCTCTGAAATGTCCCCATCCCGAGCGGGGAGACTTTAAGGCACCGGGTAACCCAGAAGCCGGTTTGTCTACAGCTGGGGTGTCCCTCATCACACACCTCCACTCACAGTTGACTTTCTGCTCCCAGTGGCCTGGAGAAGGACGGTAGAAGGCTCATAGGGTGAAAGGTGACTCAAGGAGCCTGCCCATCCCCGCTCAAGGAGACCACCAAGAAATTTGCACTGGCACAAGAAGAGGTTAAGGGACCTAGACACCAAGGCAGCAATCCCTTTTCGTGGCTTTTTCTAACAAGTTGAAGGCCTCCCAAACCGTGTTTAATGGACACTTAACTTTCTACAAGTGAGCTCGCAGAGCATGGTCCTGTTGACGACTAAACCAGAAAGGAAGCGTGCGTTCTAATCGGACGTCCCAGCTCAAGAATTCACTGTGAGACGATTCACAATTACCGTCTCTCGACCCATTCCCCAAGGAGGAAAAAGAAAAAGAATTACTAAGAAGTGTCACTCTGTGTATATTTTTTTCCTGGACTCCCCACACCCTGCCCCCTTTGATTCTTGGATGCCTCCATGGAGCTGAACTGATAATTTGCAAACAGAGGGAGCTTTCTCAGGGCAGCTTGCCGGTTGGTTTCACAGGAGGCCAGGCAACTGGTGAAAACAGTTCAATTTAGCACATTTTAGTGTGCCCCCAAGGAAGTAGGCCCCATAGTTAAGCCTTCCGGCAGTCCCTAGGTGGGGGATCGTGCACCACAGTTATCTCTTAAGAGTCATTTCTGAAATCGGTTGTCAGGAGTATCTGCAAATGACAGATGATGTTCTCTCTCGGGACATGAGGCCGGAGGTTTGGGCATGTTTGCTGGCACCTGGTGCCCGTGGGTGGCACTGATTGCCAGAGGTTTCTTAAGGAATACATGATGAGGCTCGGCACATTTGGGCTCGTTAGCGGGTTCCTCTGCTGCTTCTTGTTGGTCCAGTTTTCTGACGGATGCTGATGGCCTGACTGCTACACACTCATCTCTTCAGGCTGCAGAGAGAACAAATTTGTCTTTGCTCCAAAAATAATCACTGCAGACATGTCATTCCTGACTGCACGCTGGAAGCCCTGTGGACCAGGAGCGGATAGATGTCTTGAAGAGGATCGGGCAGGCTGGGACCCTGCGCTCGGTGGCATCTGGGAGGCTCCACTGTGCAGCTCAGCTTGGGGAAGCTGTGCTTGGCTTACTAATTCCCTGCCAGGGGCAAGAGAAACCCAGATTGCTGCCAAGAACCATCTTGAGCTTGCTTTAACTTGCAGATGGAAGGAGCGTATCTCAAGCTGAGCAGCAATGGGCAGAAGGGGGATGCTTGACACCAGGAGATGGTGCCCGCTTCAGAAGCAGGGCGTGGAGCGGGTTGGACTTCCGCTGCTGCTTCCAAGCGCCACGTGAACACCTTTCCACAGTTGCTCGCGGTTGGGCGTAAAGACCTGGCTGTCTTCGAGTATTGTAGAAATGGAAAAAAATAAAGGTGACTACCAGAGTTGCACAATGTGGAGTGACTCAACGCGGGCCCACGGGAATCACGAATGGCTACAGGGACCTAAAAGGGAGACAAGAACCATGTTCCTTTGAGGATTTTTTAAATTTGGTTTTTTCAAGACAAGGTTCCTCTGTATTGTCTTGGAGGCTGTCCTGGAACTCACTTTGCAGACCAGGCTGGCCTCAAACTCACAGAGATCCACCTGCCTCTGCCTCCCAAGTGCTGGGATTAAAGGCATGCACCACCAACGCCCGGCTTGGGGATGGATTTTAATGACCATCGAGTGATCAGTGTGCCCAACAGAAACACGGTGTCGCCAGCTCTGAAGCAGCCTCCACTCCACAGGGCTGAGCTGGGGGCAAGGAGGCGGTCAGTGGGGAATGCAAGACAAAATTCTTCCCAGGAGACAGAGTGGCAAGGAACAAACCGAGCGTTGAGGAATCCGGGAGCAGAAGGGGCGGGGTGGGGTGGGCCATGATCTCCTTTGCAGACCCTGAGCTCTCTAAGGCCCGACTGGGACCCCCAGTCCCAGAGCCACCCACGGGATCCCATCTTCCACATTCAGAAGTCGTCTCTGCCATGAACCGACAGAATGTGACTGTGCCAACTCAGACAGCCACCCCACTCTCCCACACTTAGCCTGGAACAGACCGACACCAGATTGAGTCGAGGAAGGAACAGAGGGGATGAATTAAGCCTCCATCAAGAGTGAGACTCTGAAAAGACTCCCATCCCAGGCCGTTGCTCACTGAGTCTGTGAGATCATAGCCTGCTTTAGGCTCCTTTGCTCACTCCACGGAACATCTGATTTGCATACCCCTTAGCTCACCACCCACACCGGGGAGTGACCACAGTTTAAGTGAGCCAGGGGACCACAGAGACAAAGAGATGCAGATTTCCGGGTTTTTTCCTTGTTGTTGTTTGCCGCACACAAAGACTTTCGCCAGCCAAAGTTTAATTAATCTTATATTTTGTCTACATACGATAAATCTGCATACATAGGATGGTTTCAAATATTTCAAAAAGGTAATAGCTTAAATAAAATGTACTCAAAATACATGATGATGGCTGGAAGCATAGCTTAACGGTAGAGGGCCTGCCTCATGTGTTCAAGGCCCTAGGTTTTCTCAGCTCTCTCTCTCTCTCTCTCTCTCTCTCTCTCTCTCTCTCTGTCTCTCTGTCTCTCTGTCTCTCTGTCTCTCTCTCTCCGTCTCTCTGTCTCTCTCATCTCTATCTCTGTTTTTCTCTCTCAATCTTTCTCTCTCTTCCTCCCTCTCTCTCTTTCTCTCAACCTCTCTCAATCTCTCTCTCTCTCACACACACACCATTCCCATTTTAAAAATTACTAAAAATAAAAACAAACAAACAAACAAAAATGATGTTTCCATCCAGGTCAGGCTCTGCAGCAGTAGCAGAACTCTGAACGCTCAGTGGCACAGCACACTAAGGTTTCTCACGCTGCCATGTGTTCAACTGAAAGGCATAGGGGAGGCTGTTCTGCAAGAAGCAGGCTAAACTAAGAACGCCTACAGCCCCACAGAAAGGGGAGAGGACACCAACAAGGGCAAGAGACACTTCAGTGCCTCTTCTGCCTATAGCCCAATGGTAGGAATGAGGCCCACAGTTCCAGTCTCTGCTCTGGAAGTTCTCTCTCCCTCTCTCTCTCTCTGGTTATTCCAGAACCAGCAACCCAGAGACAAGACATTTCCCCTCCTCTAGTGTCTCAAGAGGGCTAAGAGTGATATTGTATGGAAAATAAACCACTTGAGATGGGCTCACCACGGGTGCCCTGCTCCCCTTCAAAAGGGAATGTTCACATTGCTTTGAAAGCTTAGTAGGATTCGGCATAAAGAAAAAGAAACTCATTGTAGGGAAAGGGGGCCAGCCAAAGAAACACACCATGACCAGAGCCAAAGAAGCACACTTTGGCCCTGAAACCAGAACCAAATCTGACCCTAACCCTGTGCAGAAAACTAACCAATCCTTGAGCTCTAGCCAATCTGAGATCAGCACTAAAATCTGACCAATCCCCACCCTGGAAGCCCTATATAAACCTTGTGTCTGTTCAGTTCGTGGCTGCTCATGCTACCCAGCTATCCTCTGCCACTCTGGCTCCTGGATTCTTCCTTACCAATAAACCCCTTCTATGAGTCTCGGGTAAAGACCATCTTTTGCAGTGAAGCAGAGATGACCCTGGGCAGAGCAGAGCAAGCAGGGCTGTAAATCCTCCCCTGGCAGAGCGGAGTTGTTACATTCAGCTCTCCATTCTCCACTCTTCAGGAGCAGAGCTGAACTGCAGCAACTTCACCCCGGAGCAAAACTGCTACACTGGGCAAACATCCCCAGCTGGAAGAGCATCTCCTGTAGGAGCAGAGCTGACACACTGGAGAAGCCTTTCTCTGAGGCAAGGCTGTAAGCTGCTAAGCTTACTGCAACCTGTGGTCATCCTTGGCTCCCGAGCTCCAGGATACTTTCCCGTCTGAGCTGTGTTAACACTCAGCATCCTGTGACTCCCGAGCTCCAGGATACCTTTCCATCCCGATCTGCCCGAAATGCCTACACTCATGACTGTTGTTTGCTGCAGGTGATGAAACATGAAACACAAAACGAGGAGTTTATTGGGGAAAGGGAGCAAAGGGAGGGGTTGGTGTTGGCCAACTGGGAACAGAGATGAAAGGGGAAAGGGGAAGAGGGAAGGGGAGGGGGATGAAGGCAGAAGAAGAAGAGGAAGAAGAAGAAGAAGAAGAAGAAGAAGAAGAAGAAGAAGAAGAAGAAGAAGAAGAAGAAGGTGGAGAAGAAGGTGGAGAAGAAGAAGAAGGTGGAGAAGGAGGGGTAAAAGGGGAAGAAGGAGAAGGGACAAACAAGTGAGGATGTGCTCACTTAAAAGGGGAAGCTTGCACACGCGTGCAGAGCCCTTACCCAGCCATGCAACACATGATGTAGCCACGCAACACACGGCCCTTTGAGCTGTCTAAGATTCTGCCTGAATGTCGGTGTGCACACCCTGGCGTTGTCAGGGGGGGTGGGTGGGGTCAGCATAATGCCAGGATACCAGCAACGACGAGCTCACCAGAGGCCATTGTGCCAAGTGAAGCAAGCCGGTTCAGAAAGACATGCTCCACGTTTCCTAGTTGGCAGAATGCGTGCTTACGTAAGTGTGTAGGGGTGTGGGGGTGTATGTATCAGGTTCAGAAAGACATGCTCCACGTTTCCTCGTTGGCAGAATGCGTGCTTACGTAAGTATAGGGATGTGTGTATCAGGGTGTGGGGGTGTATGTATCAGGGGTTCTGAGTGTAGGAAGGGGAACCACGAGAACGGAGAAAGAGATCTCCAGGGAGCAGGCAGGGAGAGATTAGCGGTGTGCTTACCGGAAGGAAGGAATTGCTTGGGGGAGGAAGGGGTTTGGACAGCAGAGGGGAATGACTCATAGGAGAGGACTGAAAACATTGAAATGAAGACTATTGGCCAAGAGTCCTCGTGTCTACTCAACCACGTGGGCGCCTCTCAGCTGAACCAGGGACCCCAGCACCTCATGGTGAAAGACCTTGACCACGCGAGGACCAGAGCAACTATTTGGTTTGGTAGTCACACCACAAGGCCTCTGGTTTTGTTTTCATTGATGCTTCCAACTAGGGGCACCATGCAGCACAAGAAATGCATCAAACGATGGAGCCTTTAGGATACAGGAGACGGCCATTTTTAAGGACCTTGCTTGGGTGTTTGGTTTTATAACGTGCTAGGAACCCACCAAGAGAGTAGACGTTCAGAACATTAAACGGGGATTCCGTCTGGGCTGAGCCTCTACAAGTTTAGTGCCTGCTGCCTGAAATGCCGCGAATTCATACGTGCAGCAGCCCTGCTCTGTCCACTGACAGGGAGATGGGCAAAATTCTCAAAGAAATAGCAAAAAGATGAGGGAAAAAGCCTCTCTTAAACTGCCCTGCTGTGAGCACCACTGGCCAGCTGCCAAAATGAGTCTCAAACTCTTTCTGGTTCCGGACCTTCTCTCGTCTGGAGGGATACTGACTGCGTCCCGCCCTCTTTCCAAAGAGCTAAGATGGATGCAGGTTCTCTCTCTTCCCATCAGAGGAAGATGAAGTTCGAGGTGCAAGAGGGTTAGCGGGTCATCAAAGCAGCCCAGGGGGGCAGCGAGAAGCGTGCTGTCCACAGGAGCCGGCACTTGGGAGAAAGCCTAGCTGCACAACTGTCCATCACAGCAAGGTGGGCATCACAGCAAGGTGGGCATCACAGAAGGTGGGCATCACAGAAGGTGGGCATCACAGCAAGGTGGGCATCACCAGGCAGAGGAACCCTGGGACAGAAAACTAAATCTTGCAACATGGGAAAGGAAAGAGGCAAGCATAAGAAGAAACGATGATGGGCAGTTGCAGGAATAGACTGATCTTACATTAACACCTTTACCAGAAAATACGGTTAAAATGAAGTGGATTGGGTCGGGGCAGACAAAGCTTAAACTACCTGAACTTCTGAGAGGCTCGCCCAGGGACACCACTTCAGTGGGATCCGTCAGCAAAGCCATTCGGTAGAGTCCCTCTCTAGAGGCGGGTCCTGATCTGAAACCATCACACAGGTGAGCAGAGTCCACCTGGCCAGAACGTGACCCCACAGAGAAAGGTAAGAGGTCCCTGGCTGTGGTTAGCGACTTTTAGACCATCTTCTCCGCACGCGTGTGCCTGCCTCCGGCTCCCAGGAATGGGCGTCTGTGGCTACCCAGACGTCAAACAGTCGGATTGGGGGCACTGAGACAGCACGGGGGTTGTGGGGACTCTGATCTCTTCCAGCACTCAAAAAGCAGTCCCCAGGGTAGAGTTCTGAGCTGGGGGCCTTCTTATGCTCCATCACCTGAACAAACAATCTCCTTGTCACACCACTGTCACTGGAGAGAAAAAAAAAAAAAAACAGCCAAGGGTTCGCTGGAGCATCTGCTAGTGAGTGGTTTACAACATTGTCAGCTCTCCCACTGAGTGTCCACCCTGCCGCTCTGCTGTTATTTAATGCCAATGAAAAACAGGAGACCCGGGTGGTGATTACCAGCTGAGCCAGCAGTTGGCTCCGGCAGCTCAGAGTCCCTCATTGCAAGCCCAACTCCATATCCTCCCCCTGGCAGGGGCAGATAGATACACACCCGCCCCCATCCGCTGGGTACCAAAGCCGCTGCCCCCTTGGTGGGAAGTTGTGAGGGCGCCATGTCCCTCGGAGCTTCCACGAGGCTGATGAGGCCCAGGAAGGGTGGGCGTGGCTTCCTAGGAGACAGAGTGTGCTCTGTTCTTTGGCTCCCCCTGGGGAAGGGGGCTGCCTGGGAATTCAGAAGGTGGAGGCGCCCCCCCCCATGCAGGTATGCCACATAGGTATAGACACGCTGAACCTGGGCCAAGTTCTGCGAAGACTGAGGTAAAACTGGGTTCTTTCTACAGTTAATTACGTGACTGTTTCCTGCCAGGGGCTAGCTTGTGCTCGATGCTGAGTTTTGCATTAAAACATCAAACGTGAGGTCAGTTTTCCTATACCATAAAAGTGGCAGGACCAAACTTAAGCTTCTCTCTCTCTCTCTCTCTCTCTCTCTCTCTCTCTCTCTCTCTCTCTCTCTCTCTCTCTCTCACACACACACACACACACACACTGTGTGTGTGCATATGGAGGTCAGAGGTCAATTTCAAGTGTCATTCATCAGGACCCATCCAGTTGGCTTTTTGAGACAGGGTCTCTCACTGGATCTCAGGGCTCTCAGATTAAGGCAAGTCTCGGAGACTGACTGGCCAGTAAGTCTCTGGGATTCGCACATCTCCACTCCACCCACCCCCAAGCAATGGGATGGCAGGCGGGCACCACGTATGTGGGCGCTGGTGGTCAAACTTGGGTTCTGACGTCTGCATGGCAAGCACCCTGACATTGCCTCAGACCCTAAACCGTCCACTTTCTACACTGGAAAAACAGATATTTGGATTTCCAAAGTATTTTGTTCCTTCACAGTTGTTTTTTTTTTCAAGACATGCCAATTCTGAGTATTCTACAATAGACTGAGCATGTCTACAAGTGCACGTCATGAGCCAAGTGGCTCACAGATCCTAGAGCCAGGACTTCATTGTCTGAAACTCGGGAAGCTAGTGTGCTATGCATTATGCAAGTTTGAAAAAAGGTCCAGGAGCATCTCTAACAGTGGATTTGAGACGGACGATCTTTCTCACCCTGCAAGACAGCTGATGTAGCTATGGGTTGAGCCGTCTCCTATATAGATGCTGTGAGCCCTTCCGTTGAAACCACTGAGGTCCCAGGAAGCTGTTGGGGGAAGGCTAAGGTCTCAAGTCCATGTCCGGAAACACTGTAAACCAATGATTTTGGAAGCTTGGGGATTTGTTTTGTTTTCTACATTTAAAAAAAGTTGTGCATTTGAGTCTTCCTGGCTTGTATCCCCCTCTAGGACTAACTGAAATATGTAAAGAAAGCAGCACCAGATAAGAGATATCAAGGTCAACTCTTCTGCAGATACTCCCCCCCCCCGTGGCCATGACATTCATTCCCTGCTGTCTATGGACAAAGGAGGCACTTGGCGTGGCTTACTGTCAACAATGGGTTCTTTAAAACCCTTGCAGGGCCCGGAGAGATGGCTCCGTGGTTAAGAGTACCTGCTGCCCTTCTAAGGGTCACTTCTCAGCACCCACATCGGACAGCTCACAACCACCCTTGACTCCGCCTCCAGGGGTTCTAGTATCTCTGGTCCCCAAGGACACCTGTACTCATATGTACACACATACACTTTCTCCACACACAGACACATAGTTAACAACAAACCAAATCCCCAAAACCTTCTTGGTCTGTCAGCGTCATTCTTATCCCAGCAAATGCATGAGTCCAAAGGATTGAGATCAATTAGCAAAGACCACTGAGCCAGAGTGTTGGAAATAACAAGTCTACCTCATCTGCCTGAGTCGTGATCCATCAAGGCCATGGCCATGCGAGGCGATTGGAAAGGGGAAGCGTGATTTTAAAAAGACCTGCCTCTGTCTTCATGGGTTCCTGCCTATTCTCCTTTATAAAAAGGCAGGGGACTCCGTGTAGGGTTTACAGGTTTCCTGGAGTTCACACTGCAGCCGGCACAAAGGGAAGGAGGCCCTCAGCCTTCACCTGCTCCCTCTGCTTACCGCTCCAGGGTCTTCTTTACAGTGCAGGGAGCCAACACATGTGTCCATGTAACGCACCCACCTGTACCCGACCGTATGCACCATGCTGCCACCACGTCTAGAGATTTGCGTGCCGTTCTGTCCTTGAAAGGACGATGGAAGGAGCCCGTAAGGCCTGGGTGTGGATTCTGAAGTTCGAAGGGAACGTTTCAAAGGGGGGGGGGTTCTAGAAGGGTCACATCCCCTCTGGGCTGGGACACACCTCAGGAGAGCATCTCTCCTTCCCTTTCTACGTATCTATCTGTGTGTGTGCAGGTGTGTGTCTGTGTGTGAGCGTGCGTGCACATGAGTGTGTGCATATGGAGACCAGGAGTCAATGGCGGGAGACCTCCTGCGTCACTCTCCACTTTACTTATTTTTGAAACACAGCCTCTCGCTGAACCTGCAGCTCTCTGATTTGCCGACAGACCGGACAGACTCTCCAGAGAGCTGCCCGTCGCCTCTGCATCATGGCCGGGGGTTGGGGATCCAATCCAGGTTCTTAGGCTTATGCAGCAAGTCTTTTACCCACGGGGCCATCCTTCCAGCACTCCTCCCCCGCCCCCCCGCCCCAGTTTCTTGACCTCATCTTTGGATGAAAAGGAAACGCTTAAAAGGGGAACAGGGCCACACCAAGAAAGGGTGCCAGGGATGGTAGAAACATCCCAGGTGTCTTAGTCACCGTTCTATGGCTGTGAAGAGACACCATGGCCAAGGCAACTCTTATAAAGTAAGCATTTCATTGGGGACTGGCTTGCAGTCTTAGAGGGTTAAGTCCATGGCCATTGTGACGGGGAGAATGATGGCTGACACGGTGCTGGAGAAGTAGCTGGGGAACTTTATATCCTGAACCAAAGGCAAGAGGAGGGAGAGAGAAATACTGGGCTGGGTGCGGGCTTCTGAAACCTCCAGGTAACATAGTTCATGCAGGAAGGCCACACCTATATGAGCCTATAGGGGCCATTCTTATTCAGACTATCTTACCAGGTAACATATTTATAGGTTATTACAGAAAATCGAACATCTCATGGTTTGTGTCTCACACGTCCTCCAAGGACCTGTATGCTAAAGGACCTTAACCCTACCCTTCTCTCTTTCTCTCTCTCTCTTCTCTACTTTCTGGCCATCATGAGATGAGCAGCTCAACTCCACCACATACTTCCTTCCATGGCTCTCTATATTGCCACGTGTCTACAACAGGGTCATATGGCCATGGGCTGATAGCTGTGAGCCAAAATAAACTCCCGCTTCCTGCAAGCTGTGTGTCTAAGGTGCCCTGTCACAGTGATAGAAAGATAGTCCCGCATAACTTAGCAAGTACCGGTAGATCACTCACTCGTTGGTGTTCCTATTTCCGTGGACTGGAACAAGTCACACCACTCGGTCTAATGGAAAAGGCGGCTAGAAAATCTACTGGACACACATAAGATTCAGTGAGAAGTAAGTAACGTGTGCCACAGTGTTGAGGGTCTTGTCTAAACGGAAGGGAGGGAGGAGACCTTTGCGTCATTCCTACCTGGAAATCTGACGCCCTCCTTCTCGTTCGCATGTTCAGTGTGGATTCATGCTCTAACCCCGTGTTATCCCCCCCAGGGCTTGGCTCTCCGTCGTGAAGAGTTGAGAATCAGCAGCACCCAAAGGAGACACAACTTCCTGGAGAATCTGGTTTTTGTCTGATTAAAATGCGAAGCCAGTCTGCGTAATGATAGCCCTTCTGGCCCCGGGTCAGGAAGAGACAGGCACCTACACGCCCATGTGCATTTATATAATTTGTGAATAATGGATCCTTTTATTGGGCACTTACTATATATCTCTGTGATTGTTGTTTTATTGTTATTACTGTTGTTTAGAAAAGCAGCATGGCCAAGTCAGACTCTGTGGGACTAGATAACTGAGAACCAGGTACTCCATCTGTTCAACCATTTAAAATAGAGACGGGAACACCACCTCCCTGGGAGTTTTGTAGAGGTGAGTGAAAAAGTTGGAAGTTCCACTTCTAATATGAGTACTCCATAAATAAGAGCGAAGCCAGCAATGTTGCCAATAGTTAACCTAAACAGAAGAATTATAACTCAAACCCACCATGTATTTGAGTAACGGCGGAAACCACTGTCCGCCATAGCCTTTCCTTCTTGAAAGGAAAGAAGAAGCTGGCGGGGAAGAGAAGAAAATGAATGTGGAACGCAACCTCTGAATCCCTTTTCTGGTGTGCAAAGCCACTGTGCACAAGTGTGCCGCTTTCCCCAGACAGACACTCAGCACCGAATGCCACCCCCAGAAGGAATTTCACAGCATTCTCAATGCTGCCCCGCCCCCAGGAGCTCCAACTGCCCCTGAAGCCCGACTGACACTCCACAGTGTCCATCCAAAGGAAGAGGCTGGCAGCATGCAATAAATACTGACCCTGCCATGGTTTAATTAAATCTTTGTGGAAAAGTATCACTGAGAGGTGGTGGCGCTTTCTCTGCTGCCCTTCACCGAGCGGCCAACTCACTGGGTGTGTGTCATTTCTCCCTGTCACCCCCTGTACCAACACTTGAGCTAACACCGTCACTCTTGCCATGATGTCATTCCCCAAGGTGTTGAAATGCTATTTGAAAACACAGCCCAGATTTTGAAACCAGACCGTCAGTGGGGAAGCCTCCAGGGTAGAAATTCTAGATGTGACTTGATGCCAAGCAGAGACTTGGAATCTGTGACTCTTGCTATGGTGAGAAGTGAGCCCAGCAATAGTGAGGACCAAAGTGGCTGGTAAGCCCAGAGATGAAGGACTCCCATTTCTGCGTCCCAACCCACCCACAGGCAGCCCCAAAATCTTCCTGGTTAAGCCCCATCTCTAGTCACTCCAAGATGAGATGGTCCTAGGAGGCAGGGAGGGAAACGTTAGATACAATAAGACCTTCAGTTCATCATTTGATCAGAACTTCCAAAGTTTCTGTTTCTTCTCCCCTCAAAACCAGGTTTAAGGCAGCCGGAAAAAGATGGCAGCTGTGGTTGGAAGACGGAAAGCTTGTTCTAGCTTGGAGCCGTGACACATTCCAGGATCTTTCGCAGCTTACCTGCTGTGTGAGGAAGAACTAAATCACGGCCCTGATTCTGCTGCACTGGCCGCACAGGAGATGCTATACACACATCCCTAGAACAGGCCATGATGGTAGGTCAAGGATCCAGCAGGGAGACAGCGATAAACTCCAGGCAAAGGAGACGGAAGGAGAGATTGGGGGTGTGTCAGATCTAAACCAGTGGCTGACAGGCCGTGAAGGAAGCTAGGTCAGGTGGTGCTGACTGTGAGACATCGGATCCCGAGGGGTATTTCCACTGGAGGAGTTCACAGAGCGGGCTCTTCCTTCTTTACCCAATGCGCCTATGATCGAAAGAAATGAAACAGAAATCTCTGTATGCAGCACAATTACCAAATCAAACAATCAAGAACAGACTGTCCTAAGCACTGTGCACCACAGGAAGCCAGAGAGACCGTAACAAGCCATGCAGATCTGCATAGCCAGCGGGGTCAACTGCACTCCAGGACTTGCAGTGTCTCATGTATCCCGGATGGGCTTGCACTGGTTCCTAAGGACTCTACACAATCCAGATGGAAAGCGGGCTTGGACAATGACTGTCCTCGACTTCCTGAGGAAGCTGTGGGAAGTGGTGGGTGTTGGGACATGTTAGCAATGTCTCATCTGGAAAATGTGGAGCTGGAGGGCTACACTCTTCCTCCGCCATGCCTTCCCCATTGAACTGTGAGATGAGAGATGAGTTTAGAGAATCAGAATTCAGTGCCTGGGGTGGGGGAAAGCTCTGCTGGTGACACTGTTTGTCCATCAGGATGGGCGGGACTCCAAAGGGTCCTGTTCTGAAGGTGAGGTTGTCAGACAAAAGCACCAAAGTAACACTGCCCAGATATGGTAGGCAGAACATTCAGTGGTGTTGTACAGCATATTAATAGTGATCAGATACTAGTGATAGGGTCAACCACCATGGAAGGTCTCCAGAATAGATGGTGAAGGCAGAAAGAAAAGTGATGCCCAAACCAGGTGGATCCAGAATGAGTCTTCCTAGACATTAAACTAAACAAAGGTGTGTTCCGAGATTGTCTTAAATCCTAGCAAACATGAGACTGTATTCCAAGATTGTCTTAAATTCTAGTAGACATTAGACTAAACAAAGGTGTGTTCCGAGATTGCCTTAATTCTAGTAGACATGAGAACAATGTTCTGAGATTACCTTAAATTCTAGTAGACATGAGATTAACAAAGGCATGTTCTGAGATTGTCTTAAATTCTAGTAGACATGAGACTGGGCAAAGGTGTGTTCTGAGATTGTCTTAGGTCTTCTTTGCTTTCATAAATACCATGGCCAGAAGCAACTTACAGAAGAAAGGTGTATTTGCCTTACACATCCACATTACAGTCCACGCCCTGAAGCAAGTCAGAGCAGGAACTCAAGACAGGAATCTGGAGGCTGAAAGTGACCCAGAGAAGCCATGGAGGAGTGCTTGCTCAGTCTGATTTGTTACATAGCCCAGAGCCACCTGCCAGGGTTGGCACTACCCACAGTGGGCTAGGCCCTCTCACATCAATCATTAATCAAGAAGATACTCCACAGGCATGTCCTCAGGCCAATCTTCTAGAGCACAGACTGTCCAACTGTTTCACTCTACTGAAGGCTACCTTTCCATAAAGCTGTTTCAAATATTTTGATGACTATTCCTGTCATGGTGGTTCTCCAGGTTATTGGCCTATTCCTTATGACTTCTCAATACCCTGCCCACATCTCCATAAAACTCTGAAATTACCCAATTCGCAGCACCATGTGTTTCCCTCCTGATTCATGTAAGACTTTGGAGTAGATTGCTTCAAAAAGCTAAGTACCATGCAAAACACCGTGCCATAGGAAAACTAGTGTTGCCAAGAAATCTACTCCCAATGCTTTTTTATTCTAGCAAGAGGTGTGTTGGAGATACTTGATCACACCGAAAACCCCAGAGATTGTATTATTTAAATAAAATCAACCACAAGCAAACAGGCAGAGCCAGCAACTAGTTGACTGAAATTAACCATAGAGAACAAGGGGAAGCTAGGAGGTTGGAGGGAGAGGGAGAGAGAGAGACAGAGACAGAGACAGAGACAGAGAGAGAGAAGAGCACAGGAAGTAGAAGGGAGGGACAGCCAGCTAGAGGAGTTTTGTTTCATGAGATAGAAGAAAACTCCCTTTCTGAGGGGGATGAAAGTCAGCTGGCTGCTTTCTCTGCCTCTCTGAGATAGTAGGTTTTCACCCCAGCATCTGTCTCCTGAGTCTTCATTAGCAAAACAAAAAGACAGAGACTTAGTTAAAACAACGTTTGCCTCCCTACATGGAAGTGGCTGAGGAGTGAGCAGGATGCGAAGGCTCTCCCAGGCCCAGGCACCAGCAGCAAGGTGGTGGCGTCAATAGAATCAGAAACTGTGCTGCAGTTTCTCACCCTCGAATGTTGATGTGTAGTGTGATAAAGGGAACAACCCCACTGCACAGACTCACCAGACCTTACCATGAACTAGATGCGGGGCTTTGGGGGTAGTGAGCACTGTATACAGCAACAGTATCCATGGTCAAAGGAACGGGCTGGACTCTGTTGACCTTCATGTTCAGGCACAAGGACTGAGCTCAGCTGAGGGTTTATATGTTAGGATGGGTTGACCATATGCATGTCTATGATAAACACAGACGTTACAATTCACATGTTGCAAATTTCCAAGCATTATGCTTGGAAGATCTTACGCCCTTAATTCTCAATACAGCAAGAAGTAAATTATCCATTTATCCATACATGCAGTAACACATATGATGTGGGACAGTAATTAAAATTGGAACGTTTGAGCTTAAAGGTACAACTGAGAGGCACTCTGTTCCCACCATTGCCTGTGGTTTCAAGAAGCTAAGTATCTCAACTGTGAGGGCACATGAGAAACCCATGGTAAAAATCAGGGACTCTCCCGCTAGACTCTCGGGTAGACCCATAAACTGGCCATCCCTCACCAGTGCATGAGACATTTGGGATTTTGTGATGACAACAAATACAGTTCAAAGAATGCTAAATTCATACATATGTGCCCACAAAGACATGATCCTTCGGCTCAAGCTATGATGTCATCCCATTCACTAACAACAGGACTACATTCTCAACAGAACTGTGGGGGGGGCGTCCTGCCACACCCACCCCAGGAAGAGTTAACTGCCAAAGGCATAGTAGGAGCCCTGAGATAAAGGTTGCCGTCAGCAATAGACTAGAGAAAGAAGGCCACAAAGGCCAAAAGGACAATGACATCTGTATGAAGGAGAACCATGAGTAATGACAATGTCATGTGCAACTCAGTCCGAGCTATGTCTGTAACAGACTCGATGGTTTCCCTTGTGGCAGATGGTCTAGCAGAATGCTACAGGCCTTCACTGGTAGCTGTGGGATGTCCCCTGGTGATGGACACATTTCAAGGCTCTGGTCTGCATTTCTCCTTTCCTTGGTGCTGTTACTTATTCTGTGTCCTGTCAACTTTTAGGAAACACTTGGGTATAAATGGAATTCTTTACTGATCTAAGTAATAAAAACCCGAAGTCAGACAGAGAAAAACGCTGAGAGATCAGAGACAAAGAGCAAGCCACAGCCACACCTTACTTCCTTAGTAAGTCATCAAGAGAGTGAGTTCCTGTTTCTCCCTGCTTACATCCTGTTTTCACCCAGCTACCTCACTTCCTGTCTGTCTGCACAGACCTCCAGAGCTGTATGGTTAGTTAGTAGCAAGCTCCATTCTCTGACCCTCAGACAGGCTTTATTTGTACAAGCAAGATGTCACCACACTTGGGGAATTCTATATTTCCCCACCATCCCACTCCATGCCCATTTCTCTTACCGACCATTGGGTACTTGTCTGGATGTAGAACGGGCAAAACCACCACACGCCATTCTGCTGTCACCCTCCCTGTACTCAAACACAAATATGCAAAACACTTTCCCAAACACGGATAGCATGGACACACAACATGAAATGCTAGCCCCTTCAGCTCCAATGCCTTTGCTTCCTGGATCACAGAGTTTGAACAAAACACACAGCACCCTTGGTTTCCAGAATATTCATAAATTCTATTACTGCTCCTGGGAGTCCTGCCCCCCTCCTCCATATCAAAGGACAGAATGACTCATGGATGTCAGTTTCCTGTTACTCAACCCCAATCCTACCACAGTGTCACACCCCAGTGCCTTTGATATTGTCTCCAACAGATTAGATCTCCTTTGCAAATACCCATAGGAAGCAATGCTGACTGCTCTGGGTACCAAGACAAAATAGAACTGTGGACTAAGAACCCTGGGAAGGTCTCTGTGTGTGCTTGTTTCTGTTTAGATTCCTTTTAAAGCAGACGATTATCTGAACGTTTCCCACCAACTTCTCAGATGTTAGCCCATGTTGGTAATCATTTTAAATAAACGAAACTCTGAGTATCTATCCAGGGAGGAATTTCTGAGCCCATTCTATAATTTTGTTTTGAATTCAATGTTAATGCAAAATTATTGACATTAAGAAAGTACTAACAAGATTGTGAAGAGGCTCGCCTGGTAAAATCTCTGCTGCCCAAGCATTGCCTTTGGCTATCTGGGGCAAAGGCAGAAAGATCCCAGCAACTTGCTGCCTGCCACTCTAACCAAAGCATCAAGCTCCTGCTTCAGTGGGAGACCCTGTCTCAAAAAAATTATAAAGTGGAGAGCTAAAGAGATGAGTTTGCAGGAAAACGTACTCCTGAGCTCCGCCCTCCAGACCCACGTGGGCAGAAAAAAGAGAACTGAGTCCCAAAGGTTACCCTCTGACCTCCCAAGGCACAGCCCACACCCCTGCAACAAACAAACAACAAATGTAATATTTTTAGAGGTGGGGAGTGATAGAGGAAGACATCCCAACATGAGCCTACAACCTCCTGTGAACCCGCAGCTGTGCTCACCTGCAAACACGTGCAGACAACACACATGATCTGACAGTCTTACAAAATGGGGCTGTCGTGGACCCCACGTCACTAGATGCCTATGCTCTGCTTCACAAGACAGCAAGGTGGTTCGTTGTTCATTGTTATTAACGAGTACAGAGCCATCTTCTCACCCTCCACACAAAACAGGAGAAGGAAGGTTTGACTGGCTCCCAGCCCGAAGTTCTTTGTCTATGCTTGTCTTCTCTTTGTTCTCTCTGTCTGCTGTGTTTGGGAGGCAAGAAGACAATGAGCCTCAAAGAAATTTGACATTTGCTTGATCTAGCTCAGGGACAGTTAAGCTAGCTCGGGGCAGTTGACCTTGCCTTGAGCTAGCTCATGGACTGCTGACCTCGAGAGAACTTTCCAGGTTTTCACTTACAGCTTGTGGAATCTGAGTTTATTCCTGAAGATAAAGGGAGATGCCAGAAAGGAAAGAGGCAATGACACCTAAGACCCAGCCCAACACAAGCAATGTCAAAACTGTTGGATTCGTCAGGCTTCTCACATGAGTGGTTTACTTATGATGGAATAAGGACAATGTGAGGATGACATGCGTGTGTGTGTGTGTGTGTGTGTGTGTGTGTGTGTGTGTGTGTGTAAGAGAGGGTCTTTGTAAGAGAGAGACAGACAGGGTGTGTGTATGTAAGAGAGAGGGTGTGTGTATTTGTGTGTTGCATGTTGTGTGTGTGAGAGTTGTGATTGTGTGTAATGTGTGTCTGGGTATATGTTCATGAGTGTGTGTCTCTGTATGTGTCTATGTCTACCTGTCTTTCTGTGTGTATATGAGTGTGCGTGTGCGTGCGTGCGTGCGTGTGTGTGTGTGTGTGTGTGTGTGTGTGTGTGTGCTGGAGATGAGGGCAAAATGAACTAGAATATCACTTCATTTTTTAAGAGATCAAAGTCTGTCAGAGTCATTCTTTTCTAAGTGTTTAAATTTTTGAGAAGACTAATTAGTTGTTCGTACCAAGAGGAAAGCCAGTGTTGATGCCCTGCCTCACCATGGATTAGTTCATTCATGAAGAGAGTCTGGAAATATATGTCATTTTAGGTATAATATGTATAATTCCATAACACAATATGATATCATATATGTACTTACACACGTATATATACATGTGTATGTACATATAGTGTTACATCCTAGTATTTCCTCTGCCTGCTACACATAGAGTACTATTTAATGTTGTACAGATAATAATAACAGGGAAATATGCACACTTCTCATTTTTCTTTGTGTTTTTGGTTCCCCCAGTTTCTATAACACAAATACAGGTGTATTCAGAAAACAGAATAACAAATCTATTTCTTAGGGATGTAAGCAGTAAGTAAACCACATGATGCCCCCATTTCACAAGCGGGTTTCAGATCTGCCGGAGAAACGCTCACCCTCGTGTGACCTTGTTAGGAAATGTCAGATAATGTTGTGTGCGAATGGGGAAAATGGACAGAAAATGAGAGAGGAGAGAAAGAACGCAGAGGGAGGATGAGGCTAGCTCAATGTGGCAGCCACAGCCTTCCAGATGTGGCTGGGAGGTGTCAGCCTCAGCACCGGAGAACCCCTCTATACCCAGTCCCCCCAGACACTCAAGACCTCCTTCCAAAAATGACACCCACTCCTCACAGGGACTTGGAGTGAACGGACGGGTGTGGGTGAAGCAACAAAGAGCTCGTGTAGGAGGGTGGCACGGGTGCCCGGTGCACAGCTTGCCTGGATCCAAGGGATCAGTAAATAAGTGGATTTAACAGACGTCAACACAAAAGCTTTGCACTGGCACAGGGGTCTTTTGCTCCCCGGTGTCAGACCCCTGGGGGTTCAGGGTCCACTCTGGGTCTCTGCTCCTCAGATCTCCTGCCTGTTTCCTGCTTCCTTACACTTTGTCACTGCTGTTTTGTCTTGAGACAGGGAGTCACTTTCCAGCCCAGACTGGCTTCCAAATCGCAATCCCCCTGCTTCAGCTTTCCCAGTGAAGGATCTGGAGTGTGCCCCCAGGCCTCACTTGTTTCTCCAACACTGTCCATCCTCCACCACCACCACCTCCACCTCCACCCCTCGGCTACACAGTGACTTCTAGGCTAGCCTGGGCTACATGAAACTCTTGTATCAAAAACAAACCAAAACAAAAATCCCACAGGCATCAACACCGAGATTGTTCACCATGCCCTATATTTAACTTTCTATAGCAAAGGCTTTATTTTTAGAAGTGTCCTCTCTTTCTCTCTCTGGAATTGTAAGCCAAAAACCTCTTTTGTTTTTTAAATCACAGCAACAAAAAAAGTAATCAATATATGTATAGCTTTAGAGTTGCATTAAAAACAATGAAGATCGAATAGCGTCCTCACATGCCCTCCATGTTCAAGATGATCTAGTAACATCCTAGATTAGCATGTTATATCTTTTGCAATTAATTAACCAATATAATGCATTAACTAAAACCGGTGATTTACATTAGCCATGGCCCATACGCCGTCAGACTTCCTCGGCTTTCTGCCTCATGCCACGACCAGCAAGCACAAAGGGTTACATATAGCTGTGAGAGCTAGTCACCTCTTGGTACGCCAGCTTCTCAGACTTCCCTGCTTTGGGGTAGCCTTGGCCATTTTGAGGACTACGGTTGTAATCTGAGGCCTGACACTCTCCTCCCGGGACTTACCCTGTGTTTCCTCTTTGCTAGTCCTTAGGCCAGAAGGAAGTTTGCACAGACCAAACGCTGCTTCATTAACTCATTTCCACAACAGACTCTTTACACCTGAGCCACCCATGTGATGTCTGTCCGGGTCGCCTTGCTGAGATCATGATTTCCAGCCCTTCGGAAGGCAGTCAGTCGGTCACAGGCACAGCCCACCTTGAGTAGGGAGCGAAGTTCTACTTTGGTGATGATGGACTTCCGACATGACCGGTGGATCCCTACACAAGAAATGTGTCTCTTCTTGCCCATTTACTTATCCAAGCCACTGACTTGCATGGTCTCTCGTGGATGTTGGCTGTACACAGTCTGCTGCGTACTATACGATTTCATTTATTCTCTTGCTCAGAAGACTCCCTCGCTCCGACCACCGGGAACCCTCCATGAGGTTAATGTTTGAGGACATTGCCACTTGTAAGATTAAACACTTTGCATTTATCTTGGACACTTTCTGCCTGGTTCTAGAACCAGTTGTTGACCTAAGGAATTATGGTCCTTTATATATTGGAGCATGGAATTAGACACCAAGAGCTGGGCACTGTGCGTGTGCTTACTTGTTCTGGGACCATGCTGCTGCTGTTGTTGTTTGCATTTGTAAAATTCCTGGGTATATAAGGTACCTTTTGATATTAGCTAGCAGCAGTTACGCATGTGTGTGTTATCTATAAATAAATACGCACAAACGCATCATGAGCATGTGGCCCAGTCTTAACTCCTGCGTAACAAAAGTACTCCTGGCTAATTTTGCTGTAAAATGTTACCATTAACAGAACCAGTCCTAACAAACAAAAGTCACCGTGACTCCGCCATGATTTCAATATTCCTGAGAGAATCCGTTACTGAGGCGCTGACCATAACTCCACGGCCAAGAACGGCGAGGTATGGCTGCAGTAGAACCGCCACGGAGTCAGGGGAAAGTTAGTGCTGTGAGCTATGCATTTGCTTGGCCACAGCAGGGGTGCAGTCAGGAGAAGCTTCAGCCAGGGCTTCAGGGGACACAGCCATGGCCAGGGCCCTGAGTGGGTGACAGCCTTGGCCAGGATGCTGGGTGAGTCCCATAGCTGAGTTTCCTCAGACAGAGCTGGACAGACCCTGGCAGGGTCCTCCTGGCCGTCCACCTGGTTCCTGGACCACCGTGGGCATCGGTCTTCCAGTTACACACCTGTCTCCACCAGGAGCACCTGGGCGAAGATGTGGTTGGGCAGGCAGTGTCTCTCAGGCCTGAGAACAAGGAACGAAAGATGCGTCTGCCGCTGTGGGGGTGCTGACATAGGAATGGTGAGCCATAAACTGAAACCAGGATCACAGGTAGAGATGTGTCCCCCGTTTCGAGCTTTCAGATATATCCCACTCCTCTGAAAAGCACTGGAGCCCCGCAGCAGGAGACAGGTTAGTGCTGAGCCTGGTTCTTCCGGAACAGATAAACACCCCGAAAATCAACGCTCTTGGAGAGAAAGCTCCCAGGGGCCTCCCCGTGGCCCCTGCAGGCTGCACACACAGGCAAGATGGAGATACAGACCAAGGGCAGACCTTGGGCTCGGATTTCATAACAGCCTAACCTTGCAGGATTGCTGGTGATGACTTCATGGGCAAGATGGGAACGCTCTCTCGAGGACTGTGTCCAGCTTGGGACGAGGTTGGGTCACCTTGGAAAGCCGCCTTCCACAGGGAAGGGCCTGTTCCTTCCGGACTTTCCAGATAGAAGAGCTGGCGTCGTTGATAATGTCTGCCAGGAGAAGGCATCTGCCTGAGATTTTTGCCTCCGTCTGTGAAGATGTGTTCCTGAGCACCGGATGCTCTGCAACCTGGTCTGGAGCAGCCACAGTGCCACTGGCCGCTATTTCCCATCCCTTCCTATTGGCCTAAGAGGGGTTCAGCCATTAAGCCTTGCTCCTTAGCAGCTGGAATCCCAGCTGGGAAGAATCCCCCAAGGCAGGCAACTCTGTTTCCCTCTGTCAACCCCCACCCCTCCCCTGTCCCCTAGTCCTCTCTTGTGCCTTCCCCTGCTGGCCTCACAAAGCCCTCCCTCACCACAGCCAGGCCAGAGAAACAAATGCATTCTTGTCAGCGAATCCACAAGCTTTCAGTTTGGGGTTAAAAGCACAGAAAATCGTAGTATCAGTTGTCATTGTTGCAGCCCTAATGTCACCCTAGTCAAAAGCACCACTGATTAAAACCAGGGCAGTTAATAAACCACAGGCTTTATTTCCCCTCAAATGTCTATAACCACTTTCTTCAACCCCTATTAAAAGGCAAAACCCCAAGAAAAACACAGCTTTGGAGACCAAGCGCCCCATTCCCCAGAGGAGAGGAGAGTGCGCCAGAAAGAAATTGTTCTCCTTCCCTCTCACCTTTCCCCCACTTAGCAGAGTCAAGCATTTTTTTAATAACTAAAGAGAGAAATCAATAAAACGGCAGGAGAGAGCTATCCGTGCTCTGCAGCGTGAGAGCCATGGCAAGCAGGCCCCCTCGGCCTGGCCTCCTGCATCCAGGCATTTGCCAGCAATTCCCCAACTCTGACTCACATCCTGGTTACCTCCTCCTCCTCCTGCCTTCCCCTTAAGGGACCCATTTTTTTTCCCCTCCCATCTAAGCCAAAAGAATTTTTCTGGATTAAGAGGACTGATGAGGGCACTTTTAATATTTGAGTTCAGGTTTGCAAGCTCCATAAAACGGACCGACTCCCAACTGCCTGCTTTGTGATCCCCCTGGGATGCTTTTTCTTCCTCATTTGCTCTGCAGCAAGCAGGTAGACCCCTCCGCAGGTGCTGTCTCCGTCCCCCTGGAAGCTTTGCCAGCTGGACGGCCAGCCCTGACAGCCTCACTCTGCTGTCCACCCCCCCAACCCCCAACCCCGGTGCAAGATGTAACATCTTCCAAAAAAATACTTCACCCAGTGGTGGAGGGACTTAGAAGACATCTTTCATGTTGATGCCATCTGTCTCTCAGTTAAAAACTGGTTTGACGACATGCTGAGCAGCTCAGAGGGGAGCAGGTCCCAAGCCTGGAGGGGAAAGTTTTGACAATTGATTCCAGGGAACACTGGATTCCCCTCCAACCTACCCTGGCCCTGGACTAACAAGGAGGTGGAAGGGAGGGAGGTTGGTGAATTTCCAGGGCTTTCCAGCCCTGGATCATCCTTTGTTCTTTGTTCTTCTGCATTTGCAGGACTGTTCCCTTGCTCCCCAAGCTAAAGCCAGCTTTACCTTAAATCCTAGGAACCCTGAAGTTAGTAGGGCAAACGGGCCTTTTATAAGGAGAATCCTTGCCAGGAACCACACAAACTCAGCTCCTGTTGGTGAAGGCTTCTCAGAGGCAAGGGGCCTGGGCCAAGCCTAGCACCATCCTGAGCCTGAGGTCTGAGACCTGACTGCTGCTCCTGAGCCTGAGGTCTGAGACCTGACTGCTGCTCTGGGAGGTAGCTCCATCCACACAAGTGTCCTCCCTGAGGTCATACCAATAGTCCCTCTGGTCTCCCAAATGGGGAAGAAAACACAAACAAAAACAAAACTCCACCAAGTGCCTCCCTCCCTCCCTCTGTGACATTTTCCATCTTTTTTTCACATCCAGTCACACCACCACCCATGGGGTAATCATTTTCAGATGACAGCAATGCGCTAAATGTCACGCTTAGTGGCAGGGTGGGGAGTGTGTGTGTGTGTGTGTGTGTGTGTGTGTGTGTGTGTCTGTGGAGTCTTCAGATGAAATTATAAATGCCACCTGAAGGTGCATGGTCCTGAAGAAGCTCGCCAACTCAGACCACGTAGTCCTGCAGGAAAACTGCCTTTGTCTGGATGAAGACACATTAAAGACATAAAAAGACACTTTTTAATTGGGTGTGCTCTAGCAATTTTAGTACTTAGGGCAGGGCTGTCAGTGTTTCCATCTTAAACATTTTCAGCAACAACAACAACAACAAAAAAAAGCGAACAAAAAAAATCCTATGTCACCGTTGTTCTCCAGAGAACTAGGAAAATGAGTCCACGCCCTGTCAGGACTGTCCTCCTCCCTGTAAGCCACCATGACTAAGGACAGTCGTCTCATGAGAAAGTGTTGCCCATATCTCCCACCACCTTATCTTTTGGGACAGGGTCTCCCATCCAACCTGGGGCTCATCTGTTCATCTGGCCTAGCTGGCCATGGAAAGACACCTGTCTCAGCCTGCCGAGAGATAATCCTTTTGCACACCGCAAAGATGCGCTGCTCTCATTGGCTTAATAAAGAGCCAATCGGCCAGTTCGAGGCAGGGAGAGGTTAGGCGGGTAAGCCACGCTGAGAGGATGCTGGGAAGAAGAAGGGCGGGGTCACTGGGGTGAGCCAGTTAGCAACAAGCCTAAGCTATCAACCGAGCATTTATAATTAATAATAAGTCTCTGTGGCTATTTGGGAACTGGCTTATGGGACAGAAACTTCTGCCAACATCAGTCCAACCAGCACTGGGCTGATAAATGCACACCCACCTCTGGCTGTTAAATATGGATGCTGGAGATCAATACTTGGGTCCTGTTGTTTGCATGACAAGTACTTTACTGACTGAACTGTCTCTTGAGCCCAAGGCGCCCCTTTTAAGACTTGTCCACTGGTACCTCGAACTGTGCCCTCAGGCAAGCTGGTTAATTCAGTGTGGAAACAAAAAGAACGAATATAAGAAAAGAGATGTGTAGGGAAGAAAGGGGGATTTACAGGGGTGGGAGGGACGTGACAGAATGTGAGGAGAGCAATTAGAATACATTATACACATGTGTGAAATTGTCCAAAGTACAATTCAGTTAGTAAAAAAAAAAAAAGGTTGAATGCTAATTTTCGTCTTTACACAAAATAGAGCAATTCACTTCACTACTGAAAAACGGAAAGGCATGTATACATCCCGGTGAGATTTTATTATCAACTTGATAACACCTAGATTTACTTGGGGAGAGGGTCTTGTGGCCATGTCTGTAAGGGACGGTGTTGATTAATAATTGACACGGGAAGATCCAGTCTACCTAGGGTGGCACCATCCCTAGGCAGGTAGGCATGGGCTACATAAGAAAGACAGCCAAGCATGAACCACTGAGCATATTCCACTCGGCTATGAACTATAGCCTGTGGGATGAAATAAACCACTCTTCACCGAGTTGCTTTTGCCTGTGGTGGTTATCACAGGAACAGAAAGGAAACTAGGGCAGCATCTGCAGTGGTTCGCATGGGAACAGCCCCCATAGGCTCATGGGATTGAATAATTGGGTCCAGCTGGTGGAACTGTTTGGGAAGGATTAGGAGGTGCAGCCTTGTTAGAGCAGGTGTGTCACTGGGGCTGGGCTTTGAGGTTTCAGGAGACTTTGCACTCTCTACACCCAGTTTGCAGTTTGAGATATGAACACTTATTCTGGTCCTCTCTTTCTGCTATTGTGAACTCTAGCCCTCTGAATCCATAAGCTGAATTAAACACGCTCTTTTATGAGTTTCCTTAGTCATGATGTCTCACCACAGCAGTAGAAAAGTAATCAATACAGCATAGCTCTTGTTCCCCTTCCCTCCCTCCCTCCCTCCCTCCCTACCTCTCCCTCCCTTCCTTCCTCCCTCTCTCTATCCCCCCTCTCTCCCTCCATCCCTCTCTCTCTCTGTCCCTCTGTCCCTCCATCTCTCTCTTCCTTCCTTCCTCTTTCCCTCGTTCTCTCTCTCCCTCCCTCTCCCTCCCTTCCTCCCTCTCTCCCTTCCTCTCTCTCCCTCTCTCTCCTTCCCTCCCTCCATCTCTCTCCATCTCTCCCCCCCTCTCTCTCTCTCACACACACACACACACACACACACACACTCATGAAACAAGGACTCCTGGGACAGTCACACAGTGGAGCCATCTTTGGCTGCAGATTCTGTAGCCCCACCGGAGCCTTCATTTGGCTGCAGCCCCACCTGGTAACCGGCACCAACTAGAGGCAGAACTACCTGGCTAAGTCACCCTGGATTGCCAACCCACAGTGAGATGAAAACCATGTGTCACTTGAGTTGTCCACGTTCTGGGCTAATTTGTCACAGAGCAGTAACTGATGTGGACATTTCTCTCCTAAGACACATTTCTTCCAGAGCAACTCCAGTTGTCCATGTGTGTTCTGTAGCTGGCAAAACTGAACAGAACAAGGAAATCAAAGTCCTCTTCCACTTTCTCAGGACCGGGAAACATACCACACGCTTTGAAACTTCGTGAATAGCTACTCCGACTCTACGTAGACCACAGGGCATTACACCTGGCTGCCTCGCTTTACTGTGATCCAAACTTAGGTGCAGGTTCCTCTTGCTTCTGAAGTCCACACCTCAACCTCCCGACGTCTTCACATAAGGAAGTGGGAAGTTTCCCTCCACCCATCCCTGTCTGTTTTAACATGATCCTCACACCTCTTGACCCAGAACACTAGAGACTGGCACTCATGTTCCTTGAAGTCACTTTTAATTGGTAGAAAAACATTTCCGGGGGGGGGGTAAATGAGCTGAATGCAAGCCTTGCTGCAGCTTAGATGGGATGGAGATAGATTCCGGCACTCCGGAGTCTCAGAATACTAAGTGTTACAGCTCAGATGGAAAGGTATCCTGGCACTTGGGAGTCACAAAATACCACAGGTCACAGTAAACATAGCAACTTACAGCCTTGCTCCAGGGAGAGGCTTCCCCAGTGTATCAGCTCTGCTCCAGCAGGAGAGGGTTTCCCCAGCTCCAGGGAACAGCTTTACGGTGTAACAGCTCTGCTCACCCAAACCTCATTCGAGAGATTTATTGGGAGGGAAGAATCCAGGAGAGTAGCTGCCCCTGTCAGGGTGGAATGAAGCAGCCAGACAGCCACAAGCTGAACAGATGCGGGGTTTATATAGGGCTCCTTAGGGGGTGGAGTTCTTCCAGGCAGATTTCCAGGGTGGGGATTGGTCAGATTTGAATCACTGAGCTCAGAATGGCTAGATCTACTGCTCAGAGATTGGTTGGTTTTCTTCACAGGTTTACGGTCAGATTTGGCTCTGGTTTTGGGGCCAAAGTGTGTTTCTTTCACTGGTCCTTTTTGGCATTTTGGCTCTAATTTTAGGGCCAGGGTGTGTTTCTTTCACTGGCTCTTATTCCAGGAGCAAAGTGTGTTTCTTTGGCTCTGCTCAAGGTGTGTTTTTTTTTTTTGGCTGACCCTTTATCCCCCTACACTGACTGTCTCCCTTAAATGCCTATTGATGTCTAATGTCACAGGAGATATTTGGACATCTTCACACTCAAGACAGTTTCTCAGCATGGCTTTGACTCCTCTGAGGCCAACTAATCCTAGGACAAAAACACTGGAGTGGTGGAGAAATGTTCATGCTGTCACATCCCATGCTGCCTCAGACACACTTCAACACAGCCCAGCTCCAGAGGTCCAAGAGGCTGGAGAGGTTTCCAGACTTGTCAGGATTTCAGAGACGTCCAAACTCATGCCTTCTGCTGCTGCTGCTTCCCAGTGTTCAGACATTCCTGTTCAGAGGACTAAAGCATGGAGGCATTGCCTCCTTTATAGAGCTGCAAATAAAATATCCCCTTGAGAAGGTCTCCCTGGTGAAGCAACACATGCCTTTCATTTCACTGCCTCTGCAAAGCACTTTTAAAGCTATCCCGGAGAGCCCTCCCTGGGCCACAACGTGCAGGCTGCCTGCTCCCCAACCCCAGCAGGAGGATAACACACAACCACATTTCCCCCTTCCCCCTTTTAATCAAGAGCATTAGAGCATGCAGGCAGTGGGGGAAGGGTGCCATTTCTCCAGATGGTTTTCCAGAACCACCAAGGGCTCCATTCAGAAGGAAATGGAACAGGGTTTCCCAGCTCGGGACCTTAAAATTGGTGTGTTTTCCCAATGTCTCAGAGCATGCTGACATCACTTTCCACTGAACTCTAAGAGGTTATGAGTCTGTCTCACACCAGAAAGGAGAGTGCACCTGGGATTGCGTGCCCACGCACAAACAAAATTAGCTTTCCCTCCCCATTATGGGGGTGGGGGGGGCTAAACTACCTGAGACTGGGCCTCGCAAAAGATTAATGCAAACTCATAAAGTTATGTGCGCGGAAGATTTTTTTTCTCTTGGCTCTGCCCGGTTCCTATCTGTCTTTGTTTGGGAAAGACTATGGTGCTATGGCGAGGATAAAAACCAGTTCGTTTACATGCACCCCCTCCAGGCCACACCCAATCAAAGTTGCCTGATTTCCAGGAGAGTCACTGCCCTTTGGCACATGATGCCAACAGCTGTATTCATCCCTCAAGATCTGTCCCTTCGAACCCAGAGCACAGAAACCTCACCCTCTGGTGGCACGTTCCACAAGTTGGTGCCTGTCTGCACAGCTGTTATGCCAGTAGACAACAGCTTTCAGTTAAGGCTGTCTGTTGGAGGTACCCTGTTCAGGTGTTGGGTTCCGTGCCTCATCGAGTAGTTGAGACTCTCTGACAGTAGCCTCTCTAAATGAACTGAAAACGAAGCTTAGAGGAGTTACGCAATAATGTGTCCACCAAGACGATGGACAGGGTTAGGATCCTGGCATCTAAATCTGAAAAGGGAAGAGTGGACGCTAAAATCCTGGGAAAACCAGGTGCTAAGTCCCCAAGCAGTGCCATACGGAAGCTGTGATGCCCCAAAGACAAGTATATAAACAGCTTGGTAGATGAAGGAAGGCTGGGAGGAGGACTTCATGAAGGCTGGGACATTTGAGCTTGGTCTCCGATGATTGGCAATGTTGGCAAGGTTGACAAAGAACTATGTAAGCAGCCGCTGTGTTGTTCAGTGAAGAGTAACAAGGGTGTATGGGTATGCTTGGCACAGACCTGATCTTTTCCAAATATTGCCATGCGTGTTTGATGAGAACATGGAACCCACGGGCACAGAGGACCAACTCTGTATCGGTCCCTCCTCCAGCAGGTAGATGCTTAAGCTCAGCCTTCCGCAGGCCAGACTTTATCCCACAAGCACTTTCTTCTAGACTGGAATTCCTCGCAAGGATTGCCGCCACAGACCTTGCACACAAGGAAGCCTGCTTTGAAGCGGACTGACGCTTTGCTGCGGCCAGTCATGTCTGTGCCCGACATGGCTAACTGAGGCTCTCCGGATTAGACACAGCCTGAGTCACACAGGCTTCGGCTGTGTGCGCAGCTCGGCATTCAGAGAGTCAAAGGACACGAAACAGAGTACACACATCATGTTACAAAAACGCAGGGCAAGTCAACTCGGAGACTGGATTTGCTGTCTGTGTTCTCCTTAAAGATGAGGCATGCATATCTTTGTTGAGGCCACGCCTCATCCAGGACTTGGCTGATAGTACGCCCTCCTCAGGAAACATTTGAAGAACTGGCATGAGTGTAAGACACTGCTGCAGGCTCAGGGTTCCCACGGTGAACATTTACAACCCCATGGACAACTGCGCCCCAGAGAGCTCCCAGTATGTCCTATGGAATAAGAACACGCTCCCACTGGCTTGGGTCCCAAGAAGCTAAACAAGTCTCGGCAGATGTGCTCCCGCACATCCACTCACGCGTACACTCAGGAAATGTGAGAGCTTGGGATAAATTAAGTCTAGTCGGGCAGAGGTCAGGAGCAGTAAGACAAGTCCTTACTCTTGGACTTGAAGCAAGGTCAAGGTCCTAGGGGCGGGCTCAGCTTTTTAGCCAAAGGCTAAAAGGACAGCCTTAGTCCCCCCACACCTCAGCAAAAACAATCTTTAGGCATCACAGTGTAGAAAGTAAAGTCTGCCCTTCTGCACCCCCGTCAACTTTCTGAGCCTCGCTCCGGTGCCGCCCCCCCCCTCTCCTCTGGGCAGCGGATGCCTTCAGAGGGTGACTGACATTCCCGGCTGTCCTGCTGAAGTTCCGTCCCTGGAACATTGTTTTGTGGTGAGTCATTGACACTGCAGAAAGAGTTTCAGGCAAGGTGTCGCATCTGTAGGAGTACGTGTGCCTAGCGCACCACTTTCAGAAGGAAAAGCACTGGGTGAGAACTATTAAAGCCCTGAAAATAACCAAGGCGTGTGTGCACACACACGCACGTGCACACGCACACTCACACACATGCACACGCGTGCACCCTCACACACACGCACACTCACGCCCAAGCACTCATGCACACCAACAACTTGCCACTGACCCAGCCAACAGATAGCAGAAAGCCAAGCTTGCTCCTCACTCCCAAGGCTGTGCTTGGGTTCTGGGAACCCAGACCTTAGACACCATCCTGGAGCAGGGCTTGCTGAGGTCGTTAATTAGACGAGGGTGAAGCATCCGATTGGATGGGACAGAGCACGTCGGCCCCAGCTTCAGTTCACACGCTGGTGGAACAGCGGTGACTTGGGAAGATCCAAAGACGCAGTTACCATTCTCGAGGCAGAACCCCCTCCCCGTTTGCCTTGGAGACAGCACTCGGTGAGTCTATGTTAGAGCAGTCGTTGCCGGTCAGCTTGGGCCCATCTGTTCTTAAATATGCCTTTGGCTTTTACTACCACCATCCCCATTACTAAACCGGGAAACTGTGCTGTGGGTGACTTCACTGGTGCAGGTGAGGGGGCCGAGTTGGGAAAGGCGTCATTCAGTCAAGCTGATCGCTTCACTCGTGACCGAAGCTGTGCACGAGGCCCAGGAATAAGACAAGCTTGGTTTGCTCAGTATGAATACGTAACTCTCCCTCCCCCTCTTCTTCCCTCCCCTCCTCTCCCCTTCCCTCCACTCCCCGCCCCTCCTCTCCCCTCCCCTCCTCTCCCCTTCCCTCCTCTCCCCGCCCCTCCCCTTCCCTCCTCTCCCCTCCCTTCCTCCCCCTTCTCCCTTCCTCCTCCCTGCCTCTCTCCCTCCTCGTTTCTCCCCTTCTCGGTGTGTTTTATGAAGATGGGTGAAGCCTAGCGGATCAGATCTTCGTCCTTCAGGGAAAGACACAGCCGTGGCAGGCTTGGTGCTGACCCGTGGGATACAAGGGGGAAATGATAGAAGCTGTTTCTGCTCGTTGCTCAGCTTCCTCTGGGTTAAGCTGTGGTGGGAAGAGTGTGGGCATAGCTTCCTTGTCCTGTAAAGACAATGCTGGGTCTGATAGCGGAAGCTTGGAGATAATCGGGATAGATCTCCTTAGCCACAAAGGCCAGCTACTTGGTTCCCTCTCTGAGGCCACCTGCTGGGAAGGCAACAGGCCTAGACTCATGCCCACAATTCTGACTCCTTCAGTTCAGGTGTTCAAATGCCAGCTCTTCTCAGAAGTTACACGGCCGAGGATCCAGCCCTGATTGCCCATGCTGCGGCTTAGGGTGGGGACTCCCTTCCCCCTAAGGGATGGGGAAAACGGGCGATCTTAATCATATGTGGCTCTGAAGAAGCCGGCCTCCCAAGAGCTGAACAAAATAATGGCAGCAGAAGGCAGAGGAAGGCAGGGGTGAGGGGACAGGAAGAGATTGGTCAGGGAGTACCACATCGCAAGGCAGCTCTTAGGATGGTGGGATCTTGGTTTGTATCACACACCAGGGCGACAAAGGCTGGCAATATTCCATTGCCTACACCTGGGTATATGGAAAGGGGGACGCCGTAAACATTCACGTCACAAAAATATAACAACTCGCGTGAACTGATGATGGACACGCCGGACACCAAACCCTACCCACGCCTGCAAACACCACACTCTGCGCCATAAATACGCACACTCACCGTGCGCTGGTTGCAGCAAAACACGGGTCCTTAGACCAGTCCTCAGCCCCGCAAGAAGGAAACAAATGAAAACGTTTTCAAATTTTGCATCCTGTGAGTTCAGACTGAGAGAATGTGATGCTGGGACCAGAGCAGCTAAGAGCGTGTGTTGCTCTCTCAGAGAGCCCTGGTTCTGTAGCTCCAGGGCCAGGGGATCCAGCGTCAACCTCTGGCCTCTGCAGGCACCTGTACCCGTGTGCACAAACCCACAAAGACACACATGCACACACATAATTTTAAAAAAGTAAATCACTTTTAGCTGGGCGGTGGTGGCGCACGCCTTTAATCCCAGTACTCGGGAGGCAGAGGCAGGCGGATCTCTGTGAGTTCGAGGCCAGGCTGGACCGACAGCCTCCAAAACAATACAGAGAAACCCTGTCTCATAAAAAAAACAAAACAAAAAAAAAAAGTAAATCACTTTTAAAAGAGCATGCGATGGCATTGTCTTTCACGTCTTGCCCTTTCTAAGGAAGATGAAACTTGAAACAATGGGGAATATAAAATGGGAGGTCATCTCAACATATCCAGTTCTAATCTCTTGCCATTTGGAAGAGCTTGCCAACAGAGAACACCGACCTCGGTAGCCCCTGTCCCCTTTCCCCTCGCTCCCTCCCACATGGGTTTTGTTTTGCATTGCTGGTGTCTGAACCTAGGGTCCCACGTATGCGAGGTGAGTGCCCTACCACCAGCTATGCCTCAAGTCCTCCCTTGGCTCCTGGCAGAAGGGAGGTTCCAGACTTCCCTGGCGCAGCACGGTGAACCCCTGAGCACTGTTGTTTTAATTGTTAGCAAACATCAATAGGGCCAAAGACTCACCTCACAGCCGTCATGAACCTCTCCCTCTCTGGGTTGGTCTTGCCCAAGATGCCGGTCTCTTGCTCTGGGCTCTTGAGGCTGTGTAAGTTTCGCATAGTGTGAAGACAAGAGGAGTCATGGCTTGCCCTCAGCCTTCCTGGTGTGAGGAAGATAGGAAGTAGGCCTTTCCTCTGCTCCCTGCCTTGCGGCCTGCCTGGGGGAGCATCGGTTATTCACCTGTCAAGCTAGTGACAAGGGCTAGAGCCACAGGCAGGGTCCAGCTGGATCCTACTTCGGATGCTGACCCTTTGGGGTTGATATAGAAATCCCGGGTCTTTAGTCCTTGAGTCTAAGTCACCAATTCCAGGGGCACCGAGTGCCGTGGCTCATTCAGTAGCTCACTGTTCACTTCTAGCGAATGCTTTGGAAAATAATATTTCACGTCGTTGCAGACATGTTCCTTTTCTGCAGACACTGGAAATCAGTTCTCGGAAAAGCAAGTTGGACAGAGCTTGGAGTCCTCCTGTCCACTCACCAGTCCAGGAATTAAGCGGCAAAAATGAGATCTCTCACTACACACGTGCAGGACAAGAAAAAACAAAAACAAAAACTGTGAATTCACAACTCTCAAAACCGCAGGACAAGCCTGCAGTTCTGAACACGCAGCAGGAAGGGTGGAAATATCAGACAAATGTACCCCACTAGCAAGAGACTGTAAGCATCAAGGGTGACAGTCAGGTGCCTGCCTGATCCTCACGGTGACACAGATACCAGAGACAACAGCAGACAACACACCAGATGTGTTCCTTCTGGATTCCTCACAATGGCACCCCACAGGACCAGCTGGCATCCTCAAAGTGCTTTCAGACATTGTTATCAAGTAAATTCAGAAACTCCGTTACTCTTTTCCTTTTCTGTTTCTGGGACACCCTTGATCTTAAGTCTTTACTGGGTCCTGCCTTCAACCAGTCATTTCCTGTCTCTGGGCACCGATTTCCTCTCTTATTAAACGAAAATGTTACCAAGTTATTTCAAAGATATCATTCTGCCTTTAACACCCTCTTAATAATATGGCTGTTTTTTCAAACATGTGGCCATTATTTCCAACAACAAGATTTTAATTACGCACGCCACTAATTACACAAAAGTGAAAACATTTTTAAAACAATAAAAAAGCATGTAACTTGACATATTTATCCTAATCCCAGCGCCCTCCCCCCCATTATAAGCAAGCTTATTGTTTTGTTTTGTTTTTTTATTTTTAAAGGGTTTTTAATGACATACTTTGCTCATAGAAAATATACAGTCCTGTTTTACTTGTTTTCCCAATGAAAAGTCCACCACGAAACATATCATTCTGCAATCCATTGTCTGCATGTCAGCAAAGGCAAATTCTCCACAGCCTGCAGTGGACCCCATCAGGCTTGTAGCCTGGCTAAAGCTCACCCCCTTCTCTGGAGTTTTCTTGTGTTCATGGCACTGTGTGCCAAGGTGGGTAGTGAAAGATTAACTTCCCGGGTCACAGACAGGAGTTCTCAACCATTAGGGAATGCCAAATTGTCCTCACAAGTGTCGTTATCGACATTGCTGATGGGGTGGGTGCCGGCGAGATGACTCGGTAGGTAGTGCGCACTTGCCAGAGACACCTGAAAACCATCCCGGAACTCACATAAAGAAGGGCGGCAAAGCCATCCTCTGGCCTCCACATGCACCTGGTGGCACTCGGACGCCTCACATACGCCCCCCCTCTCCTCTCTCTCTCTCTCACACACACACATACACACCACATACGCACACACACATACACACATTCTCTCTCACACATGCATACATGCATTCTCTTCTCTCTTTCACACACACAAACATGCGCACCACACACACACACACACGCACACATCACACACACTCACATACACACCGTACTTACACACATACACGCGCACACACACATACACACATTCTCTCTCTGTCTCTCTCACACGCACACACACATTCTCTCTCTTACACACACATGCACACATCACAAACACTCACATACACACACGCACACATGCACACACACTCACATACACACCACACACACACACACACACGTGCTCGGTCACACACACACACACCACCACCACCACCAGAAGCATCACTAATAATGACAGACAGAAAGGTTCGGAGATACACAGTCACTGGGCTGCACTCCGGCCGACTGGCTGCCTCTGCTCTTGCCTGAGAGTCCTGAGATGAGGTGGAAGAGACCCACTCTCCCCACACGTGCAGGTCGAAGGGAAACAAGACCCTGTGAGGGAGATACTGGCGGCATGGGCGGAATGAAATCTGGGGGTCCCTAGGCAGCTCGAGAAATGTGAGCCTGGCCTGCCACAGACCCCCACCTGCATGCGAACGCCAGAAGAAGCCGCCCCGAACTGCCCCAAGAGACACATTTGTCTCCAGGAACAGGCCTGTTTCACAGGAGAACATGAAAAGCAAGGTCCGTATCAGCGCCGCACGGATCATGGACCGGGATGTTCCAGCCAGGAGTGAGTCACAGGCTGGTCAGGGCCTCCCGACTGTAGCTGGGTACCTAATAAGGTCGGGCGTGCAGCTGTGGACACTCCTGGATGCGTGCCACTCTCCATCACGGCGGCACCCGGCCACGCCGCTGCAGTTAGGGGCTGTCGGCGTGAAGGGTCCCTGTAGAGTCTCATGCAGTAGCTGGCCCTCACTGAGGAGACTGTTGAGGCGGTCAATAAGTGCTGCTATTTGCTCTGCAGACCTGAGATGTTCACTTGACTCTGCCATTTACTGTACAAAACTGCACAAAGTTAAAACAGCAGTAGAATAATGGGCTGTCGGTTGGGTTCTAATGGTTCTGCAGGTGTGAACATTCCTCTTTTGAACTATTCTGAAGAAGGAATGATGACATTCATCTTGAGGTAAGTCCCAAGAGCACCACGGGGCTGAGAGCAGGGTTCTCCCTGATGGGGTGGTTAGCCACGAGAGGACCGGTGACAGCTCTCCTCCTTATGTTGACCTTTGGCAAACAGGCGACAAAACCTTCTTTAAGGACGGCAGGCAGGGCACGTCTGATGAAGCTACCCAGAATGACAGTGTCTTCCACCCTTCCACTAGAGACGTGCCTGTTGGAGACTTGACACGTTGGCCGGGGTTCCGCAGCCCGCCACAGACTCTACCACAACCTTCCGCCAAATGGGAAGATGAGTGGAAAAGAGAGGGGAATGGATGACGTCTGTATAGCGATAGCCGAGGACGTCCTCTGGCCTCCCCACACATGTGCACACACATGCATACATGCATGTTCTCACACCACACACACACACACACACACACACACACTAAATAAAAGAATCAGATTTTAAAATAGGCTCACATGAGCAGGACATAGTTAGCTCTCAAGAAATGATAAAAATTAACTATTCAGATGTCACTTTTTAGTAGGTAAATTAGTTAAAAGTGTATTATCCACCCTCCCCTATATACCCACTGCCTCATCTCCAGATCTGTGAATATAGTAAGAAAACACCCCCCAAAATAACTAAATACAAGAGCTTTAAGTACTGCTGAAGAGTTAGTATTTACATCCCATTGATTGTAGGACACCGGGTTAAAGAGACGATCTAGAAACATCAGCTTAGAGTTTTCTTCACCTCGTTCTCTTACTGTTCTTGCCTTTAAACTTTGTTTATGGAGATAATATTTTAAGGTTCATTTATTCTGTTTTTATCTATTTATTTGTGAGAGGTGAGGGAAGGGGTGTGCTGTGGGACATGCATGAGGTAAACTATGGTACATGTGTGAGGTAAACTATGGTACATGCGTGAGGTAAACTATGGCACAGGTGTGAGGTAAACTATGGCACATGCGTGAGGTAAACTCTGGTACATGCGTGAGGTAAACTATGGCACATGTGTGAGGTAAACTATGGCACATGCGTGAGGTAAACTCTGGTACATGCGTGAGGTAAACTATGGCACAGGTGTGAGGTAAACTATGGCACAGGCATGAGGTAAACTATGGCACAGGCATGAGGTAAACTATGGTACATGCGTGACGTAAACTATGGCACATGTGTGAGGTAAACTATGGCACAGGTGTGAGGTAAACTATGGCACAGGCATGAGGTAAACTATGGTACATGCGTGAGGTAAACTATGGCACATGTGTGAGGTAAACTCTGGTACATGTGTGAGGTAAACTCTGGTACATGTGTGAGGTAAACTATGGCACATGTGTGAGGTAAACTATGGCACAGGTGTGAGGTAAACTATGGCACAGGTGTGAGGTAAACTATGGCACAGGCATGAGGTAAACTATGGTACATGCATGAGGTAAACTATGGCACATGCGTGAGGTAAACTCTGGTACATGTGTGAGGTAAACTATGGTACATGCGTGAGGTAAACTATGGCACATGCGTGAGGTAAACTATGGCACAGGCGTGAGGTAAACTCTGGTACATGTGTGAGGCAAACTATGGTACATGTGTGAGGTAAACTATGGCACATGCGTGAATTTAATTGGCCCCCATAACTCAGAGTGACTGTCACTATTAGGAGGTGCGGCTTTGTTGGAGTGGGTGTGGTCTTGTTGGAGGAAGTGTGTCACTGTGGGGGTGGACTTTGAGGCTTCATATAGGCTCAAGCCACACCCAGTGCCTCAGTTCACTTTGTGCTGCCTGCGGATCAAGATGTAGAACTCTCAGCTCCTTCCCCAGCACCTTGTCTGTCTGCATGCTGCCATATCCAACCATGATAAAAAATGGACTAAACCTCTTTAAGCCACATCAGTTAAATGTCTTCCTTTGTAAGAGTTGCTGTGGCCAGAAGACAGAAGTTGGTACCACGACTGGAAGATTGCTATGATGGGCCTGACCACGTTTGTTTGGAGGAATTTGGACTTTGGTACTTTGGGTTAGGAAAGCAGTGGAATGCTTTCAGCACTGCTTAATGGGCCATGCCAGTAGAGGCATGGAAGATTTAAACTGTGGGGGCCTGACTCAAGAGGTTTCAGAGGGGAAGAATTTTAGTATGTTGACTAGAGATCATTCTTGTGACATTTTGGTGAAGAATGTGGCTGCCTTTTGCCCTCGTCCAAAGAGTCTGCTCGATGCTAAAATGAAAAGTTCTTGATTAATTCCATTGGCAGATGGAATCTCAAACATCCTGCCCTGCGGTTTTTCATGTTAACCATAATGAAGGCTTATAATGAGAAAGCAAGCTGAGAAAGTAAAAATACAAAATGTACAATTTGAGGAGAAAAGGATCACTAGGAAGTGGGATGGACCTGCATCCTGTGTTCAAGAATGTAAAAGGTCAGGAAATGGAATGAAGGAGTGGTGACCTCAGGATAAGATCCCACCTAGCTAAGTTTCCAACCTGCGGAGAGGAATTAAAGAAAAGCTTAGAGCTGGGTGTGGCGATGCACACCTCTAATTCCAGCACCGTGAAGGCAGATGCTGGCATATCTCTGAGTTTGAGGCCAGCCTGGTCTACAGAGCAAGTTCCAGAACAGCCGAGCTTAGGCAGTGAAGGAAAACAGAAAACAGGAAGCTGGGTGAAGACGTAATCGAACTAGAGGACCACGTTCCAGCCACGTCAAGGAGCAGAACTTGGCAGCTTCAGCTACGCGGTTCAAGCTTTAGAGTCAAGGAGGTTCTAAGGAAAACCACTGAGGCCAGGCATGTGTCAGGGGTGTCCCTGCATGGAGGCTGAGAGATGTCATGGTGTGAAGCCTGGATTGCCTTGAAGCCTGGATTGGAGACCCCAAGATGCTGGAGATGCCAGAGCCATGGGAAAACTACTAACAAGGGGTGGAACCAGCCCAAGAGAAGGAAGCGTGTTGCAGTCAACAAAGCTGGAAGGAGCTGGAGATCTGAAGAACGCTTTGACATCAGACATGGAGGTTCAGAGTCTGGAGTTTGCCAAGGGTTTCTGTCTGTCTCTGCTCCAGTATTTCCTCCCTCTGATCCCTTCCCTATGTTTTAGAACACCAATGTATAACCTGTGCCATTGTATGTTGAAAGTATGTGATCTGTTTTATGATTTTTATTTTATAGGAGATTATGGTTAAGAGATTACATAAATTTCAGAAAGGACTTTGGACTTTAAAACATTGTTGAGACTGTGGAAGACTATGGGGAGCTTTGAAGTTGGGCTAAATGCATTTTTCATTAGGATGTTGTTACAAGTTTGTGGGATCCAGGGAGTGGAATATTGTAGTTTGAATGTAATTGGCCCTCATAAGCTCATAGGGGGGTAGCACTATTATGAGGTGTGGCTTTGTTGGAGTAGGTATGGCCTTGTTGGAGCAAGTGTGCCACTTGGGGTGTGGACTTTGAGATGTCATACATGCTCAAGTCACACCCGGGGTCTCAGCTCACTTCCTGTCGCCTGTAGATCAAGATGTAGGACTTTCAGCTCCTTCTCTAGCACGGTGTCTGCCTGCACACCATCATGTACCACCATGATGATAATAATTCTCTAAACTGTAAGCCACACCAATTAAATGCTTTCCTTTATAAGAGTTTTTTTTAACTGTGTGTAATACAAATCCAGTCAAAACAAAAGTGCAAAAGACTTCTTATAACATGTAGTCTTCCCGCCAACCGCCTGGGCCCTGCCGAGCTGTCTGAGCTCCCAAATAACACACAGAATGCTATATTAATTATGAAGCTGTTGGCTGTTTGCTTTGTTTCTTACTGGCTATCTCTGACTTAAGTATTTAACCCATAATTGCTAATCTGAGTATTCCCATGTGGTCTTCGCTTACCAGAGGAAGGGTCCACATGCTGCTTCTCCTGCATCCTACGTTGTGACTGACTGTGCCTCTCTTTCCCGGAATCCTCCTCGACTCCTAGTCCCACCTATCTTGCTTCCCTATTGACCAACAAGTGCTTTATCCAACAAGCAACAAGAGAGACATATACACTTGTGGTCATGGTGTCTCTTCACAGCAATAGAAACCCTAACTGAGACACTCTGCTGGGGTCCACTGAGGTTCTCTTTCACAGCTCATGTTCCCCACAGTCCAAACCCTTCCCCCACATATTTCTCTATCCAAACAGATAGGAGTTTCTGTGAAAAACCGAGCCTGTGTTAAAATACCACAGTGTTTACCAGAACATTCTTTTCAAACAACAAATGAGCTCCCCCAACCACTTTTCTTCTACTTCAAAGAAGAAAAGGGAGGAGGAGCAGGAGGAGGAGGAGAATGAGAAGGAGAAGAAGAGGAGGAGGAGGAGGAGGAGGGGGGAGGGGGAGAGGGGGAGGAGGAGGAGGAGGAAGAGGAAGATGATGATGATGATCTCCCTGATACCTCTTGTAGATTAGTTTCATGTACTCTGCCAGACTAACCAACTGCTGAAGGTCTGCCCTTCCCATGCCTGGGATGACCTATCCCCCATGGGGCTGGAACCCAGGAGGTAGTGTGTGCCAACTTTGCTTGGTGTTCAATTGTCCATGAGATTATGAAGAATTATTAGCAATTGCTGAGGCAAATGAGTTGTAGCAATTTACTAGTATGACCCTAATCCCAGCCACCAATGAGACCAGCTCACGGACATATCACTCATCACTATGGTGCATACAGTTTGTAGTTTTAGTGGCTGTCAGTGCACTGGCCATCATGAACAGAGTCTGAAACCACTGGCTGTTCTATAAAGTATATCATCCTGTAGGGTTTTTTCTCTCCCCACCTTCAGTTTTGCTGCTGTGTGGGCAACTCAGCTTCCTTTTCTCCTAGGCAACTTCATGGTCCTTGGTCAAGAAGCCTGCTAGTGATACAACATTATGAGAACCCGAGGCATCATTTGTAAGGTGAATGGAAAGGGCAGATTCTGAAGATGCTGGGAAGACAAGGAATTTACAGGTCAATGGCATGCCTGATGCCTCCTTGTAACTTTCCTGCAGTGCTCTGTGAATGTACAAAGCCACTACGGCATGTGATGTTGGCGGTAACTGGTGTCTACCTGCACCATGGTATCAAGTGGTGGTGTTCATTGAACAAGAAATCTTAGGGCCTTTTCTCTCATTTACTACATCTCTATATCAAGTGTGTTGGTTTCTCTGCCCTGGGGTGCCTTCAATAGTATATCATGCTGCTTGTATTTGGAGAACCAAGTATTCAGCACATGCCGTAGAGTAGTCAGCTCCTTTCTGTGAGGCTTTGTAAGGTGATTCTGGCCAACTCCAAGCTGCAGTGGATATATGACATAGGCTGGCATCTGGTCTAGGCTTTGAGGGTGGGTAGTTCATCTGTCCCAAGTATATTTTCAGTCTCTACCCTGTGCGTCTGCATCCAAGCCTCCCAAGACCAAGGCTGGGGTAGGGGACATAGAAGAAGCTAAACAGATCCAGGTGCACACCTCATGCTCTCCTCCGCCGAGACGAAGCTAGAGACCTTTAGCTCCAGAAACAAACTCATCAAATACTGATTTGCACTCTAAATCAAAGCCATGATTATTTTAACAACAACATTTTAAGTAACTTCCAGTTAAACAGCATGCTACCACTGTCACACCAATTTCCGAATCAAACTGTATTTCAGAAAGTGCACATGTACAGAAGAATTTGCCTACACCCAGAGGTCAATGTGCACCCCATTTTTGCAGGCAAACATGTGGAAGCTTACAGAAATCAGAACACCGTGGAGGGAGAACCCAACTTCTTTGTCAGCTTGATCCTCCCTTCCCTCATCTCACAGCAGACTCTAATTCAGTGGGAACAAGCTTAATTGCCTGGAATGCCAGCCAGTACAAAGGTAGGACCTGGCAGAGAGGAGACTCCTGCCCCTGCCTGAGGTCAGGATCGTCTCTCGTCTCCAGCCAAGTGTTTCCATGTGGGGATGCAGACCAGAGCAACAGTCTGTCAAACCAATATATTTTTATATAAATTCTTCTGATTTGATCAGTCTGTGCCATCAAGTAGATGAGGAAACTAATAGTTCATAGAAATGAAAACCAAAATAAAATAAAATAAAACATGGCCGATGATTCTCACAAACTTATAATGGAGAAACTACATCTATGCGTAAGAAAACCCAGAAGACAGGAAAATAAATTAAGTTTGGCTATACATATATATGTATTAATATATTTTATATTAATATATAGTACATTAATGTATTATATATTAATATGTGTGTATATATTAATATTTATATATTATATAATATATATATTAATTTTGGAAGGCAAATTGATGTGCAAAAATCTAGAAAATGTGCATATGAAGATAATCTTCATTCTCCTAACACCAAAAATATGCTGTTAGAAGTGAGTCTTATATAAAATTAAATATTCTAGCACAAAGCTGTTGGCAACAATATATGCAGATGGTTCATGAAAAGGGAAATGCAACCTGTCTTCAAACACATGAAAAGACATCACTCCTAATAAGGGAAATGCTAATTGCACCATGGTGGCACGGCTCACTGACTAATTTGGCAGAGATCAAAGGACTCCAAATCATACGGTTGGCAGAGATGGGAAACAGACCTCTCCTGCATTGGTGGAAGGTTATAAATTGATAAAAAAATGTCTTCAGGGGGCATTTGGCAGACTTTGCAAAATTCAAACTAATACATATGTTTTGACCCAGAGAGTTTGTATGCAGATATGCAAAAATGAAGCTGGGGTGCTCATAGGAAGTGGGTTTCCAAAGGCAAAGCCAGGGAACTGACTTGATTCAGGCTAACACAGAGGCAAAGTAAAGAGAATCCTGAGGGCTGAGCCCAGAGCCAAATCATGAGTTAGAGAACAACAGGGGTGCAGCTCCTCTCTCACCAGGATGCAGAAGGCAGGGTGAGAGGCCTTAGGCAAACCCAGCTACAGAGCAGGGATGTCCGCCTTCAGATCTACACGCAGGCTGTCACAGGCTTCGTCCTCTGCCTTCTCCGTAAACCCTCACAAAACACTCAAGTGTGTGGCTCTACTCTCAGCTTTACTGACACCAACATCATCTCCAACACATCCCAGGTGACGAGGGAGGGCGGCCGTGCCTGTCACTTCCGTGGTTTCTAATGTGGAGTGCTGAGATATCTTGTGTTCACAGAAGAAGCTCGCTAATTATCCGTGAGGGAGTACGCAGTCTCGGCCCTTATACATCAAGTGTGGCAGGACCACCTGCCAGCTTCCTGTCCACATCCCGCATCCTCCAAAGGGCATGAACCACCTGCCAGCTTCCTGTCCCCATCCCGCATCCTCCAAAGGGTGTGGACCACCTGCCAGCTTCATGACCACATCCCGCATCCTCCAAAGGGCGTGGACCGACTGTAGGCTGTGAGCTCTCTTGGTCAGCCGTTTGGCTTTCAGAGCTTCTGCTTTGCTATCTGGGGACAGCAAGGGATAGTCACTGCCCCACAGCAGTGCTGGCCAGTTTAAGCGGCACAATTTGCGGGGCATCCACAAGCTGTTTTCATCGCTCTCACAAAGTTCTCCCCCTGGAAGAACCAGCACTCCTCCACCATCAGGTAGAGTCTATTCTGCCATTCCCCCTCCTAATCCCGGCACACCCTGGGTCTGCTGTGGCTCAGGGTAGGTGGAGAAGTGATGGCAGGCAGCCCTGTTTGCTCCTCCTAGAAGCCCTCTACAATGGAAGCAGGGAAGCTTCTTCTGATAGCTATGGCAGGAGAAGCCCAGGCTGCAAGCCTGAAGGGTAGACACCATGTGGAAGGAGGGAAGGCCAGGAGCACAGGAGTGAGGTGGTGAGGAAGATGACCACACACAGGATAGGGATGTCATATATTATCTCATTAGAGAGAAATCACTTACGTTAGAAGCTGAGAACTGAGGTCAGAGCTCTACTGGTCTCCACGACCTCAATGGAACCCCAAGCGAGAAAGTGGTGTCTGTGGTCGGCCCACATTCACCGGTCCAGTGTCGTCAGCCTTCACCACATCTCCTACATAATCCAGAAGGCTGAGGCCTTCTGTTTGAATCATTCCTAGGAGAAGCACTATCTCTAGGAATGCTTTGCCTACAATTTCGTCTCAGATGTCCTATTCTACCACAGTTAAAACATCTGGCATTTTGATTTCTTTTCAAATTTCTGGAGATTGCTTCTCCTACCCAATTTTCTATATCCTCACGGTTAAGGCATTTGGCATCTTGGTGCCTCTTCAAACCTTTAGAAATTGCCTCTCCTACTCAAGCTTCTGTATCTCGATCTTTATACTCAATATTAGCTGTATACAAGACCCATTCGTCCAATGGTGCTGATCTGATTTTTAATGGCCAAAGTACCTGTTTGCATTGTGGATTTGCATTCTCATAAGCTAGAATCTGAGTCAGTTACCTGCAATTCTACTGCTCTGGACAATGTTTCCTAAAATTCAGTGAACTTTTCTCTTGAACCCTGTACCACCTTGGTATAAGGTTCTATCTTCTCTCCTGGTTCATGAACCTTATTGAAAGTATCCAGAGCTGCTGTATGGAATACAGATAGGATGTGTTTGTCATACGCAGCCTGAACCCATGGATCAGCATAAGCACCCTCACCAAGAATCTTATCTTGGGGAGCTTCATATCCTTTCTTTAGGTATGTATATATGTGTTATATATGTTTGAGACAATTTAGTTTTGTTTCAAGTCTAAATCTTTTTTCTTTAGACTAAAAGGAGAATTGTAGGGAGAGATCTCACATACCCGTAGCACTGACCACGCCCGTTTGGGCGTGGTACAGGTACACAGGGAAAGGCAGAGATAAAGAGCAAGGAAAGAGGGGTCACTTTCTCTCTTGGGGTTCCGGCCAAGGTCGGAGACCAGCAGAGCGCTGACCTCGGTTCTCGGCTTCCCACATAAGTGATTTCTCCCTAATGAGATAACATGCGGCATCCCTACCCTGTGTATGCTCACCTTCATCAGCGAGGCATGTGAGTGATGGAAAGGAAAAGGAATGTAGCTCCGATACGCCACTGATGCCATGTATGCAGAAACAGACTACCCAGCTATGCCCTGGGTCATAGTCTACGCCTGAGTGCTCACTTGCTCATATTGGCTTCATGTACACGTAACAATGGGTGACTGAAACATCTAGTGTAGGAGACTTGAAAATGATGCCCACTGTGATTTCAGTACTAGAGGCGCACCAGCTCCGTTGAGAAACATTGAAATAAACACAAGAATTCCATTTATGCATCTGGAGAGATGTCGTTATCAGCCACTCGTGGGTAAGAGTGCTTGCTGTGCAAGAATGATGGCCTGAGTTTCAAATTCCCAAAGTTATGTAAAACTCCAGTTTGGCAGCACACACCCAAACCACCCCACTGGGGAGCAACCAGTCTGGTCAAAACAACAGACTACAGTTCAAGGAAAACTTCATGTCAAAGCGTGGTGAAGAAAACATCCTGACATTAACTTCTGGTCTCTACTCCTCTCTTCGCAGGTACACACACACATTTATAATTTTAAATATTTGTGTTTCAAATATTAAACACTAGTGCTAAGAAGCAAGGGCTCCAGTAATTCTCCAAAAACTGAAGAATGTAGGGGAGGAATAAATCAACTCTTATCTACATACTATTCCCAAGAGACACCAGAATTATCATGAAAGCAAGCTTAATTTCTAGAGCAGAAAAACAAACCCAAGTCTTCATGTTTCTCAGCATTTTAGAATTGGTTTGCTTGTGAATGAACATGGTGATGACTACACTCATATTTCTATTGCACATTGAAACACTCATGCCTTAGCACATCCTTATCGTCAAGAAGGACTGGCAGGATTCACCCTATCATCTACAGTGATTGACAGGATTCATCCTTAATGTCTAGAATGATTGGCAGGATGAAGCCATAGTCAGAACTCTTGGACGTGAGTCTCTGGGTTGCAGAACGCCTAGTATGACACCTAACTTTCTACCTACTTTTGTCCCCTAACAGCGTGGCTGGAAAATACGCTCAAGCTGCGTGAGGAGATTCCACTGTAGCCTGCCCAGTGTGGACACACTAGGCAAGGCAGCGTCCCCTCAGTAGTCCACGATCGGAAACAACCATTGGGCGGCACTAAAATCTCTCACATTTAACCCATCCCAAAGCTCAGGAGCCCTCCAGAGCCCTTTAGATAAACACCATCTCCTACATCAGAAGTGTTTCATAATGAGGAAAAACATCTTTATTCTCTTACTACTAAAACACAACCCTTCCTATGAAGGGGCCGCTTGTAGCTTAGCCTGTAATAACTGTTCTGTCCACCTTAAAACCATATAAACTGCAATAAACTATAGAATACAAAGGGCACAGAGGCTGGAGAGATGGATCGCAGGTAAAAACACTTGCTACTATTGTGGAGGACCTAGGTTCGGTTCCCAGCACTACACAGGGGCTTATAACCATCCACAGCCCAGTTGCAGGGGACCCATCGGACCCTCCTGAGCCCCACAGACACCAGGCATGCACGCGTATGGTACGCAATACACGCAGGCCAAAGCACTTGCACAAGTACAAATGAAATCACCTTTAAGACGAAGCAAACCCATCTTTATCCTCCTAAAGGCCTTTTTTTAATCTTTTAAACGTATAGGTCTGAAAGCAGCTACTGACCTAGTTAGCACACAAATAAGGGCTGAACAATTTATTTATAAATATTAGCCAACTTACCTGCTGACCTACGTTTTAGCTTTTAGTGACATTCTCTGCAAGGGTTTGTTCTAGACACAGGAGTGGATCTCGGTATTTGGGTCCTGGAAGGTGGTAAGAGCAGCTTTTTATCATGAGAAAACATGGAAGGGTACAGAGTCATAGGACAAATGCTGGGCTGGGAGTTACCAGCCACCGCACACCCACAGGGCCCGAGCATGGTGGAGGCCACTGACCGTGTGCATCGCCGCTTGACTGCACAACAAAATGAAGTGAACGTTTTTTTATCTGTCTTTTGTCCCTTATGAAATGGAGTTCAGAGGAAATGTCAGTACCGTTCCCTCTCCCCACCCAATCTCAGTCTGGGCACCTACTAGATTCTGCCCTTCCTCCCACTCTATGTGGCTCCGGAGGGATGCCAGGACCAGGATCCTCCCTCCTGACCAGCGACCCATGGGGCCCACTATCTCTAGATGCTGGGATCTTACCAGCCCGTAAAATGTCAGGGACAGGGGTGAGTATGTCACACAGCAGCAGCATCCAAAGGAGACAGTGCGCAATGCTGTCTAATTTCAACTCCCCCGCTCCCTCTCAAGGCATGATGGGTAGGTAGCTCGGCATCAATTCCACCAGGCTTGTTGGCTGCCTGGCATCTTGGCACGAGTGACTCGCTCCTTATGGGACCCACTTTCTGTGGTTCACTGTCCAGCACTCCTGCCGACTCAGTACCAAAGAGTGTGACGAATGACGAGAAGCTGTCACATTGAGACGGGGAAAAATGAGTTGATTCCTGCTTTGGGACCTGGGAATTGGAAATGAGCACCTGTCAGCACAAAGAAGCCATAGGTCAGGTAAGTACCTGTGGTCACCAGGGCCACACACCCCCGGGGACAGAGCAGTCACTAGACCGAGAGGTAAGTAAAGAATGCCCGGGGAGGTTATAGCTGTGGGACTCGCTCTCAGTGACTTATTATCTCACAGTTATAAAGAGAAGCATTTTCCTTTGATAAGAGCCTTCCCGCCAGCCTGGTTCTAGAGCCGCATCAGTCCCAAATAAACACACAGGAGGCTATATTCATTATGAAGCTGTTGGCCTTGCTTGTTTCTTACTGGCTAGCTCTGACTTAAGTAATTACCCCATAATTGTTAATCTAAGTATGTCTCTTACCGGAGAAATTTCCAGGCCTCCTACCCCATGGCGTTACATCTCGAACTCTCCTGTGTTTCTCCTTCCCAGAATCCTCCTGGACTCCTAGTCCCACCTATCTAGATTCCTATTGGCTCAACAGTGCTTTATTGACAAAAGACTTCCCCAACAGGAACCAAACCTCAGGAGTCGACTGTTTGCTGGATCCAAGCACTAGTCATGCCCTGTGCATCTGTCCCACAGACGACTTATGAGAGCTTTAACATGACTATGGAGACTCAGTAGGTGTTTTACGTTTTGACCAGGGAAGCGTTTGTAAAGTGAAGACCCCAGTGTGGTGTTACCTTAGATTTCAGAGACAGCGGGTGTGCAAGCACCCTGGAAAAAGATTTTGCTCTGCCCAGTCCTCTCCTGTGGCCATTTTGACAAGTGCATATATTATTCCCTCAGTCACTAAAAACCCAGGCATTAACTATCTAAACATAGATCCCATGTCTACTAAGAATGTGGCATTGTCTTCAGCACAGTCGGATAAACAGGAAGGGGCTGAAGGAGTTGTCAGGGCCTCCCACATTTGGTCTCCAAGGTAAGATACACTCAGGGGAACGAGCCAGCTCCTCCAACCCTCATGAAAGGCACCGTGTGGCTCAAGAGGCTGACCAAACTGCAAAGGCAGACATGTTTTCTCTAAGTCTGCCTTTCTGTCAGACTTGTACGGAAGTCTGTGTTTTTGAAATAATTATGAAGCCTGCCCTATGAGTTTCACAATGGACAGCAGAAAGGTAGGAATGGAACAGATCCACTTGTCCTGGTTTCATGTCTGTTGCTGTGAGAAAATGCCTTCACGACCAGCCTCCTGGGGGAGACAGGGTCATCCAGATCATATGTCTTGTCTGCAGTGCAGCACTCCGGGGAAGTCCAGGCAGGGACTGAGGCAGCGAGGCACGCCGGGTCAAGAGCAGAGAGAAATGAACAAGAGCATGCGTGTTTATCGCTCCTTTTGCTTCCTTTACCCACATACAACCCAGGGCCAAACACCAGATGGTGCCACCACCCTTCAGGCTGGGTCTTCGGGAGTCCATCAAAGCAATCGTGCCTCCAGACCAGCCTGATCTAGACGATCCCTTATGGAGACTCTCCCTGGGTGAATCTGGGTTGTGTTGGGTTGACAACTAAACCACCACAGAAGGTAAGGTCCTGACTAAAAAAAATGTATTATTGACAGTAATTATCATGAGCAAATTATTTCATGCAGTTTGACCACTTAAATAACCAGGCATTCAGATGGATGACACAGAGATGATAAAATTTTAGTCTTGTTTTCCTTTTTTATCTTTGAGATTTGTCTTTTTGTTATTTTTGATCATATGTATGTGTGTGTGCTTAGTATATGCATGTGTGTGCTTAGTATAGTGCAATGCTCAAGGAGTCCAGAAAAGGGCGCCGGAGTGACAGGTTGTTCAAAGGTTCCCAGTATGGGTGCTGGGAACCAAACTTGGGTCCTCTGTAAAAACAGGGCTAGCTCCAACCCTTGAGCCATTTCCCCAGCCCCTCAAGGTTCTTACCTTCAAAACTTACCTAATAGAACACAAAATGCACAATAAAAACCACACTTTACTCAACACTATCACAGAGCCCAGCATGGTGGCCAACATCTGCAGTCCCAGTACTCAGGAGGCTGAGGTTGAAGGATGGATGCAAATTGGAGGTTAGCCTGTGCTACGTAATGAGAAGCTTTATCTTGAAACCAAACAAAAAACGATTGCAAGGAATCACACTTTGAGCACTGTGAGAAAAAAAAGGCACAGACCTGCAGGGATGGATGTGGACGTTTTGCTGGCCTGCTGCCTTTTAGATTTCTGTATGATGCCTATAGCAGTTTGGGGAACTCTCCCACCTACATGCCTCCAGCCTCCGATTCTGAACATTTATATCTCATCCCTTAAAAGGAAAAATGGAAAATTATTATTAACTTCATAAAAACATATACTAAGTATGAGTATAGAAGAAGGCATGGGCCTCCTTGGATCAAAGCAGCGATATGTGTGTCACTGTATGGCCTACAAGAGGGAGGGAAAGAAGGAGGGAGGGAGGGAGGGAGAGAGGGAGGGAGGGAGGGAGGGAGGGAGGGAGGGAGGGAGGGAGAGATGAAGGGTCTCACCCTGCAATCCTGGCTGTCCTGAAACTCACTGTATAGTGTGATGATATCTTGTGTACAAATAAAGCCTTCCTGGGGGTCAGAGAATGGAGCTTGCAACTAGCTAACCATAGAGCTCTGAAGGTCTGTATAGACAGGCAAGAAGTAGGGTAGCTGGGCAGAAACAGGATATAAGCAGGGAGAAACAGGAAATCGCTCTCTTGTCTGCTGAGACACTAAGGAGGTAAGGTGCGGCTGTGGCTTGTTCCTTCTCTCTGATCTCTCAGCATTTCCCTTTATATCTGACTCCAGCTTTTTATTACAGACCAGTTGAGAACTCCATTTACCATATAACCCTAAGCTGACCTTGAATTCATGGTAATCCTCCTGCCTCAGCCTCCCAAGGGCTGAGATGACAGGTACGATCTACCGGCCGTCGGTTGGAAACATTTTTTTCGAGAACAATACTTCGTGACGTGGAACAACAGTTCTGTGAAACTCACATCTGGGTGTCCACAGACTGGATCCCAGAAGAAACACCATATCATCCCCCTTGTTTTCCATGAAGAACTGAGCAGTTCAACAAACGAATGCCCAGGGGGAGCATGTGTACTCTGTGAGCTTCCAGAGAGTATTTGCTCTACCCAGTGAGAAGAAAAGAAACGAGAAGGTAATGGGCTGAGGAAACAGGGGCTGAAAGTGAAGGCCTCTCCTGACGTAGCTCTTTCATTCCTGACCGAGGAAAGATAAACCAGGGTAAAATACAGAGTGTGGGGCTGATACCTTGCGCTGTCAGAGACCAGACAAGATAGGTGGACTACTAAAGCCACTCTATGTCTCCATGGGATGCGTCACTGTGTGTAAATCCCAAAGACAGTCTGAGCATCCCTTAACAGTCACTCATGGCTGAAGCAGCTGGCAGGACACCAACCTTACTACAGATTCAGTCTTCCTGGGAGGAAAGAAAGGGGACGGGTTAGGAGGAAGGAATGGGAATACAGGCAGAATGAGATCGTAAACACAGAGGCTTTACTTAGGGTGCCATGCTATTCTGTATCACTCTCTATCATTGTGTGTGATTCTGTACCATTCTCTATCAATCTGTATGATTCTGTATTGTTTTGTGTATGGTTCTGTATCATTCTGTATGGTTCTATATGTGGAGAATGATCGATCCCAGCTTCGGGGGGATTCTCAGTCTCTCACAGTTCCTGGGCAGGGGGGGGGGGGGGGAGCCAGCGTCCTGCCAAATTCCCGTGCAGCAAGCCTTTACTTAATTCGGCTGAACAATTCAAATCGCCAGATTTGGGAGGTCAGGCGAAGGTTTTTTGCTGAACTGCCCGTGCTATAGCTCCATTTCAGTGTCATTTGGGGGCTTGGAAAAATTAAGGATGAGTCCTTCACCCGGGAACAAAGCTTGGGGAGTCCCGGAAACTGAGAGTCAGGGCCTCAGGTGCTGGGGACATGTCCTGGGCGGGGACTGTGGGATTCCACCTTACTCTTCTCTGTTTTATCTCTACGAGGTAAACCAGATCCCCCAGTGCTCCCCATGCGAGGGGCTGCCTTCCATCCCACAGGGCCATAGCCGCAGGGCTAAGGGAGCATGGGCCGGGACCTCCAAAACCGTTAGCCGAAATAACTATTCCTCTTATTACTTGTTGACTGTATCGTGCGTTTGGTTACAGTGATGGGAAGCTGACGGAAATACCCAGGGACATGTAGTGTGATCCCCATGAAGGATACCACTTACTCAGCTTTTAGGGATAAACTAACCAGGAAAATGAGATTCCGGACTTCAGATAGCCTACGCCAGTGGTGACTCTTTAAGTCTCCAAAAATTATTGTTCCTGCAAGTCCCAAGACCCAGTGACTTCTCACCTTGCCTCCCTTCACTGTCAGATTTTATTACTTTCCCTTGCAGATGTCCCTGTTTCTAATTAAAGCGGGGGCCTGACCCCTGGAGAGCTGATAACAATTTTGCCCTGAGCCCAGCGTTATTGGCTAACTGGAAAAGGCAGGTTAATGGTGTCCGCATGGGAAGGTATATTATTAGAAGTGAGCCTGTGAAGCGAACGCCCTGTGACTCTAATCTCCAGAATGCTGACTCCCGAGGTCAGTAATTGGGCACCACAGAATTCACGGAGCGGCAGGTCTAAGCCTGTCTTCAGACCTCTTTGAAATGCAGTTCCCGAGGTCAGCGGAATAATTGCTTCATTTGAAGGGGGTGGGAAGAGAGGGGGGAGAAGGAACAACCTTCATTATGCGTCCAGTTGGTCAATGCACCATGTTCTCAGTATCCCACTCTCATTAAAATAACACAGGCTGCCTGAGAAGCTCAATCATCTCCACAGCGATTCTGTCAGCTTGCTCTCCTGCCAACTCAGAGATGCCTGATGGCAGATAAGCCCGGAGTCTGGGACCCTTTTGCTCAGCCGTTAATTCAGCAGCCAGGGTGCCGTGGTGCTCATTAATGTCCTTTACGCCGGCTATATTAAACCCTTAATTAACAGGGAGGATATTTTAATGTCAATGCTTTGCAACTTTCCAAAGAAAAATGCCAATGTAATCAACTTGATCTCTTGACCACAGCTTCTGCAGCTCTAGGGAGGATCACTCGCCCTTGTGCTCAACCCTGCAGGCTAACTCTGGGCTCGGTTCCATTCCAGAACAGAACTTGTAAGCCTGGCCCTCAGGAGACTACTTGACAGCAGAACCCATCACCCAGGGATTTCTCTGAAGCTCAGTCATTGTATTCCCATCTCAGACAGCCGAGAGTTTGGTGTTCAAATGAGAGGAGGAGGAGGAGGAGGAGAGAGAGAGAGAGAGAGAGAGAGAGACAGAGAGAGAGAGACAGAGAGAGAGACAGAGAGAGAGACAGAGAGAGAGAGAGAGAGGGAGGGAGGGAGGGAGGGAGGGAGGGAGGGAGGGAGGGAAAGGATGTAGGATGTACAGCTCCTTTGGAACAAACTTGACCTTCTATAAAAAAAAACGAAAAAAGTGCTAATATAGTAACATAAATAAGAAAAGGGTAAACTAAAAATTCTGCTTTGCTAACGAAAAAAATAATGTGTTTCTGTAAAAGTGGGTTCCCTTGGTACAAGAAATAAACAAAATACTTGCCAGTCAAGAGAAACCACGAGGGAAATTTTGTTTTCTCTGATCTCTGCCTGTTGCATACCTGGGGAACTTTTAATATTTGAACGATTTAGAGATATCGGATTGATGGGAAATTCTTATGGATCATTTATGCCTTCTTCCAGGGGTACTGCTTTCTAAGGTTCCCAGGACAGTCCTGAACACGCTATCTCCTCCCCACTCCCCCGCTTTAGAGAGATGTCCTTATCTACGTGAAAGTCTTCCTTAGGCCTCAGAGGCTGTGACAACCATGAAGAAGCCAGGGGTCTCTTTATGAGGCTGTGAGACACCCTTGAAACATCTGCCCCTGTACTTGCACAGGAACAAGATAATCAAAACAAAGTAAACTCGAAAAGGTCAGCAAGGCTCGGTGGGCTGGAGGAGTCGGCCACAGCTCAGATCACACACGCAGGGCCACTGTGCTGTCATAGGACCAAGGAACCACAGGTTGCCAGGATTAGACATATAGACAAATTCTATAAAGATACGAAATGTAAGCACTGTATTATGCCGCAAGTTTGAATAATAACCACAGTAGCTTCGGCCTGAGGGTTTCTCTTGGCCACTCTGACCATTGAGAGTTAACAGTACACTGCTTGGGACACGGCAGTCTGTCCAGGCTGGTTTGGTAATTTTGTTTTGGTCTAGAGTTCTTGAAGCAACCAGAGGTACCAGCCTGAGAACAGGCTGTCATGTGCCTCCAGACTCTTAAAAATTGGGTTATGGGATTGATGAGTGAAAAATGGTTCTAAAAGATAACTGCTGACCAATGATGATTAAACTTGAAGGAAAATAAAAGTAAAAGATAACTCTGCTCTTTCACAGTTTATCAATGATGACTAAAAGAGGAGTGAAGCTCATGTCCAAAAAGGATATGATCTGTTTTGGAACAACATGAATCTATCCCTGCTTACTGAATTCTGTATAAATACACAGAATTCAGGCTGCAAGGTTCTCCCAGTCATCATGCTGGGCTCATCCTTCCCTCACCAGGACCTGTTAACTGGCTGGGTTTGGCTCCCAGCATCTTTGTTAGCCCTACCTCTGACTAAGCTCGACGTCTTCCCTTTATGTCCCCAGACATGCACCGAGCTAGAGCTTTAGAGCCTCTGGAATTCCTGTCCCTGCTCTACCTGACCCAGAACTGCAATCAGCTACTCCCAGGGCCCCCTGGACCTGCCTTGGTCCTGACCCACCAGCTGTTTAGGGCACAAAAACCTCACCTGCCTTTAGCAACAACGGGCAGGCTCAAGTGTGGCAGGGGTAATTCATACGCCCCATAGAACATGTGGCGTTAAATGCAAGAAGAGTTTCCAAAGAAATTAGCATCCCGTTCCCTAAAACACCAACATCCCTACTGCTTCTAAGCAAATATTAGAGACTGCAGAGATGCACGTTCATCACAAGGCGGACACCACCCCTCCCCCACACCCGCTTGCTCCTCGGGCCACAGCAGAAAAGCATTAGGGCAGGAGCAGCTCAAGGCTTAGAGACTGGAGTCTTGGAAATGAGATTCAGATGTGTCTATAAATCTGACAAGGAGACCTTTAAGCTGGTGTGGGCAAAACACGCCTGGAATTCGGTCTGTGACCTCACCTGGCCATTTGCTTCATTAACTCTGCCGCTCTGGGGCACGTACGGGTCTGGGGTCAGCTGGCATGCTTTCATCCGCCTTCAATAGGCATCCCTGTTTGCTCGCCTGGGGCTGCAGAGCCTCCTGACTCAAACTGGAGCAGAGAGGCAGGAAAGGGGGCTGGATGGACGGCCAGTTTGATCTCTAGAGACGAATTCCTTGCTGTGACTTCTGTCAGCCGTGGGAGGCGGGTGGGACCGTGGCATGCTACCCGCACATCCTGTGCCCCCACACACACGCACCTCCACGTGCTACCTGTACCTCTCTGTCCGGAGATCCTGGGGTGCCAAGGAGTGACACACAGGGGTTGCATCATGTAAGAAGCATGGGGTTTTAGAGCAAGGTGACTCTCAGACGGCGCCAGGGGGGTTGCCCCCTCACCAGCTGAGTTGGTGCATGCAAGCGACTTACCCTTTCTGGGCCTTGGTGTCCTCGTGGTGACGACAACACTTGAGTCCCAACTGCCATGAGAAATGAACACGGTAAAGTATGCGATGTGCCTGCACAGTGGGTCTTTTATTAATCTGCAAAGTCAGGTCCCCACACTACAGAAATGGTGCACTCGGAGGCAGGTGAAAACAGGAACCTCGGAAATACAGTCCCCAGCAACGGGGACATACGGCGCTGAGAACTGAATCTGGGTCCTCTCCAAGGGCAGCAAGCACCCTTAACCGCCATTATTATTATTATTATTATTATTATTATTTGGTTTTTCGAGACAGGGTTTCTCTGTGGCTTTGGAGGCTGTCCCGGAACTCACTTTGTAGACCAAGCTGGCCTCGAACTCACAGAGATCCACCTGCCTCTGCCTCCCAAGTGCTGGGATTAAAGGCGTGTACCACCAACGCCCGGCAACTGCCATTATTTTAAAGGATGATTTCCTACCTGTGTAACAAATGCCTTTATTGTGTTAACAGTGTGGTGTGTCAGCGGCTGCCTCAGAGAGCTGTGTCCTGGATCTCTTGGCTGCTCTAAGTAAAACTGACTCCCACCACCGAGGTTTGCAGCAGGACACTCTCAGACATTTGCAGAGGGATGTGTTTCTCAGGGTGCATCCTCAGGGTGTCCTCAGGGTGCAGGACGCCGATTGTTGTTTCTCCGTTTCTGTCCATCTGGGTTTAAGAAAACACATGAGGGATTACAAGCTAGATGTACAGCCTGTTCACAGCCGCCTGTTGACTTCAGGAACAGTGCATCCTCTTCTGGAGTCTGGGACCACTGTCTCATGATCTGTTGCATTTTTAGGCAAGGCAGAGTTTTTGCAGGATCTATTTTCAAAGCCGTATGTAGGTTGAAGGTCCTAATCCCAAGATGTGAAATATAAATGTTTCCAAATTCAAAACACCTTTGAGCATTAACACAATTCCACACCAGCAGTTATGCAGCGTGGAACTTTATAATTCCTGAGCAAAACTGCTGAAGCCCCATTGAATAAACTTATTGATGACTATGTGTGTCGCACACATGTGAAACACGGATATACTTTGTGTGCAGACTTGGGTTTCTTCTCTAAGATATCTGCCATGTTGATACAAAAAAAATTTAATCCTCTAAAATCTGAATCTTTTTTGCCTCGGGGCATTTTGGATAAGCCACACTCAGTCGGTATTTTGAAAATAAGAGCACTCACCGTTCTACTCTGATGGCCACTGAATATCCACCACCTCTGGGGAGCCACACAACTGTTGCTCCTCTGAATAACCAGAGAAGCTCACATCCCCCTTGGCATATACCGTTCCTAAGAGCACATCCACTAACATTTTATGTCCTTGTTCAGTGGCCGCCACTGTCTCCAAAGCCATTCCCTCACCGTCCTCTTCACTTCCCACGGTGGCACCAAGAGCAGCTGAGGGTCACTGAATCATGTCCCCAGAGATCACTCCAGAGAAAGCCTCTCTGTGACTGCAGGCGGAAGTCCCTAATAAAGCCTTTCAAGTCCTCCCCACACCTTCCTGCGTATTCACTCTAGAGCTGCTATCTTCCATCCCAGAATTCCCACAGCCACCACCATCGCCAAAGAGTGGGTCCTGCGCATTGTGTCCCAGGATGGAGTGTGGTCTCCTCCAGGGGGTTCCAGATGCCAGGAAGATGGAACCAAGTTCAGCAAATGCTGCATCTGGGTTGGCGGTCTCTCCATCATGACAGTCCCCTCTTCGCCATGCTTCACAGGCAGGATCTGGATGGTAGCCACGCTTGCAGCTTTAAAGGATGTAAGATGGGTCAGGATTTTTCTGGGGTTTCCTTTTCCAGTAAACCCCCCAGCTTGGACTCCTCTGTGTCTGCGTCAGCACAGCTACAAGCTCTTCCCCTTCCATGGGACTGTGGGAGGAAGAAGAGAGAGGGTGCGTGTCAGTTTCTTCCTGCCCACTGCTACCTCCAGTCTTAGATGTCCAGATTTCCACATCTCCGAAGCTGATGATAGCCCAGCGTTCACGTCTAAATCTGGACAGCCTTGGCTGATGATAGCATCTCAGATCTCCCACCCGGCTCACTAACTGCAGCATCTTTCGGTGATAAATAACCTGTGATTAAAACTTTCCATGGGTGAAAAGGCTGCTTTCTCTTCCGCCGCCATTCAGGGTAGAACTTTGAATTCTCCTGGTAAATTCTTGAACAAAGTTGCCCGGCCCTAAGCAGGTTCTATAGAAACTTAAGTGCCGGGTGTTAAAATAGAAGTCCGTAGGTCGTCCTGGCTTGTGCTTGTATTGTTAGTCTGGTTCCTATCGCTATGGCAAACATTTGAAACAACCAGCTTAAAAGAAGGAACTACACACTTGGGCTCACGGCTTCAAAAAGAGTCAGTCCGTGCTGCTGGGCTTGCTCCCTTTGTGTCTGTGGAAGGTGGGACACCATAGGGAAAGTCTGTGGAGGGTGTAGTAGGGCTTAGTTGCTCACCTCGTGACAGTCAGAAAACACAGAGAAGGGATGGAGAGGCGAAGGTCCCAATATTGCCTTCCTTCGAGGGCACACCCCACAAGCCAACTTCCTCCCATGGGGTCTCTCACTTCTCAGAAGCCCACCAGCTCCCAGTAGCCTCACCAGCCAGGGAGAAACAAACCTTTAACACATGAACTTCGTTCGGGAGGAAAACTTCCGCTCCAGTCATAGACACAAAACGTCACCTTGCTTGGCTGCCAGATTTGTGTCTCGGAAATGGCAATTGTGGCTTTAAATGTTTCTTTCTCTTCTCATACCCTGGAGGCATAAGACATACACTCCCTCCAGTTACTGCTACCAACTCAGGCTTGTTCTAACCGGGGCCATGGGCTTCTCATGATCATAGTCTGTCAAGAACACACTGTGGCCCTTAAGATCTCCAGGAGATCAGGGCAAACCCGCCATCATCCCCAGAAGCTCTCCTCTCCTGCCTCACTGCCCCTGTAGCACCCCAAAACTAAGGCTGTACACCCTCTCTAACTCTGAACAGATCCTTGAAACGATTGTTCATCAACCAGGCTGCATTCACCAGGAAGGGCTGCAAAAAAGTACCATGCAGTAATGTAATCCATCAGGTCCTCCTGTTATGACTGCACAATCGTAGTATGGTTTCCCTGTGCTGCCAAACTTAGCGAAACTTATACTGACAAAGCTAGTTTAACAGCTTCCACTAAGAAGAAATAGGGGTTTTTTTTTTCCTTGTTTTCACTAGCACCTTTTAATTTTGTTTCCTCGTATGCATTATTTGTGTGTGTGTGTGTGTGTGTGTGTGTGTGTATGTATCTTGGTAAAAATTTCCATGAAAAACTATTATAAAAGGATGTGTGAAATATTTATTCACACTATATTGGGGAAGTCCTGTTATTTGCCTGTGCATTTGTCAATAAAGTACTGTCTGGCCAATAGAAAACCTAGATAGGAGGGACTAGGAGTCGAGGAGGATTCTGGGAAGAGGAAACACAAGAGAGTCGACATGTGACGCCATAGGGGTAAGAAGCCGGGAACTATTCTCCTGTAAGAAACATACTTAGATTAACAATTATGGGGTAATTACTTAAGGCAGAGCTAGCCAGTAAGAGACAAGCAAGGCCAACAGTTTCATAATTAATATAGCCTCCTGTGTGTTTATTTGGGACTCATGCGGATCTAGAACCAGGCTGGCGCGGCAGAGCCCAGGCGACTGGAGGGGGATAAACCAAAGCGGCTAGCAAAGGAAAAAGCATCTCGTAACAACACTATTTTCTTAGGTGACCCCTAAACACAATAAACGTAAATTGCCTAGGATTTAAGATACAGTAATCTAGCCCCGGAATATATCTTAACCACTTAACACTGTTGATCAGAAGACCCTGAAAATAAATTATTCTGCCTCCCATCCTTCTCTTGGCACTATACAGAAAAAAAGAAAGCCAACAGCCTTTCATGTAAATATAATCCTGATGCATGTCCAATTATAGCTGTCAAGACCATAATACAGAAAAAAGATTATAATATAGTAAGAATGCTTGTACTGCTAGACTTGAGCCACTGAATGTCAGTCAACTATGCTAGTTTGCAGACCTTTTGCCACATCAGCCAAGCTTTGGGCTGCCCGTTGTCTGTGTGGGGGGAGGAGGGGAGCTTCACCTGCATTTGTCGTTGAGCAGAGAACCAGCTCCACGCTCCTGCCATGATGATAATGGACTCAGCTTCTGAAACTGTGAGCTATCCCCCTCAAGTAAGTGTTTTCCTTACAAGGGTTGTCATGGTCATGGTGTCTTTTCACAGCCATCGAAACCCTAAGACAGGAAGTGGACATTATTATTTTTAGACAAGCTGCTCTAGCAGGAAGTGGCTCACTGTTAACCCCTTGTGGGAGAAAGCTGTCATCCACTCATGCTTTGCAATTAACATGCAATTAATATGTAATTATAATTAAACCCCTGTAATGGTAAATTAAAGGCTAGTGCTAAATGTTTTAATGATGCTGACAAGGTTCTTTAAAGGCATGCGTGACGCACTAAGCACCACTCACAGAGATGGGAATGGTAAAGTTTAAGTGTCCTAATTATTTCTTTTATTACAAATTTGTGGGGCTAGGGAGATGTCTCAGTAACTGTTAAGAGCACTGTCTGCTCTTGCAGAGGACCCAGATTCAGTGCCCAGAACCCTCGTGGCAGCTCACAACTGCCTGTAACTCCCGGCCAAGGGACACAATGTCCCTTCTACCCTTCACTAACACACACAGAGTGCACCTGCATCCTCACAGGCACACACACACACACACACACACACACACATTAAATAAATGTATTTAAAATTGTGTGCAGATGTGTGTATACATGTGTGTGTGTGAGATACGGGCATACATGTGTGTGCATGTGTGTGTACATGTGTGAGTTGTACAGGTATACATGTGTGTATACGTATGTGTGTGTACATGTGTGTGTGGTGCAGGCAAACGTGTGTGTACGTATGTGTGTGCATATATGTGTGGCACAGGCATACATGTGTGTACATGTGTGTGTAGTACAGGCAGATGTGTGTGTATGTGTGTGTGCAAGTGTGTGGCACAGGCATACATGTGTGTACACTTATCAAACTTCTCTGAGACCATTTCCCCGGGCTGTAAAATGAAAACGACGTGTGTGGAGCTTTTAGAATCTCTCCGAATTGCAGCAGATGACACGACACACTGGTTGCATGGGGGACTTAGAGGAGTTTTCAGCCACTTCCTGGCCTTTCCCGTGTCCCTCAGTGATCAATGGGCCGCCTCTCCCAACATCCCCGGAAATAAAACCCAGAACGCAGAAGAGCCTTCAGTCCATATACTGCCCACTCCCCCCCACCTCCCACCAACCAAGCTGTCGCCAAAGCCCCTTGCTTCTTCCTTCCTCCGGGATGGAAGCGGCCGTCACCGCGCTTCCGCCTGAGCCCTCACACCCCAGTGGAGTCCTTCATCACCTCATCCTCTGCATGGCCGTGGCCCCCCGGACAGCACTCATCACAAGAAGTCATCTTCCAAGTCCTCGCGACCGCATGCCCTCGGCACTCTGCTGCCGTCTTGGTCCTGGCATTTGGGCCCCCTCCACAGTCTGGTGATTGGGGGATACCATCACCCCAACTAGTCAACTAGCCATCACCCCACACGGAGGCCATGGGCAGAAAGAGTTCTTTTTGTTTAGCACCCTGAGGTGCCATTTCAGTGGCTTAGCTGCGATTCCACTCGTGTGTCTTGAGTAGAACTCCAAAACACGGAGTCTGATCAGGTTAGCTAACACCCCCACACACACACTGTGTTCCTGTTGGGCGGACTCTCCTAGGTCATCAGTCTGTCTCCAGAAGGACGCCCTCCCACAATTCTGTATCCAGCAGGAGCATTACTAGTCCCAGACCTCTGCAGCCCACCGTGTGAACACCAGACATGCTGCTGCTTCAGCTCCTCCTGCTACCATCTTCTAAGCTCAGACCTCTCTCTCTCTCTTTCTCTCCTACATCTGCAACTCATGCCGTCACCCCAACAGTCACCAAACTGACACCTTCACATGCTTCAGACCTTCGTTCCGGTGCCATTTCCTTAAGACTCCTTCCTTAGCCTCTTTGGGGAGATCCAACGCCCTGTACCAACTCTACTCAAAGCCTTGGCTGGCACTATGCTGCACCAACCAATCAAAACACAGGATCGCCCCAACGGATGGGTATGTCAGGATGCTGGAGGCTTCCCAAGACCTGGTAGTTGAAAATGCTACCACATAGGTGGAGAAGGGGTAGGGAGGTACTGACAGCATTGTCTACCAAGGCTTTAAGGTGTCCAGAACACAGGGAAGGGACACCCAGGAAGCACTAGGTAAGAGGCCCTGTGTTATGTAATGCCCCTTCCAGACTTGAAGAACTTAAAACAGCAGACTGCCCATTATCCCAAGTTTACAACCTGGGCTCACTTCGGCTAAGCGGTGCCTTGACTCCCTGACAGTGTCTACAGGGAGTTGGGGAGGCTTCTCCAGTGGGATGTCTGTGTCCACTGGGACACGAACAGCTTGGGACAAGTTCTTCACTGTGTGACCGTCCCTGCGTAGCTGAACTTTCCGTACAGAGGGAGCACAAGCCACTAGCCCTCTGAAGTCACGTGGCGTCTCTTGCTTCATGCAACTCTCAGGATCAGATGGGGTGTGTGGGCCAGAAACTACACATATGGAGAGAAGAGGAAGATAGTGTGGCCGCTGAGGACGCAATCCGCCGTGATTAGTGACACATTCGGAATCTTAGCACAACAGAACTGGAGTTTGGGGCTGAATGCCAGCGGACTGTACCTGCCCGTCTAGGTTACCTGTGCAATTCCACATCTGCCGTGACTTACCTGACGTGTCCACTCTGCTGTCTCCTGTGCCTCCGTGGCCAGCCCTGCACCTGCCACACACCGCGGCACCTGGTAAGCTGGGTAGAATGAATGCCCACACAAACTGTCACCACCACTACCACCACCACCTCCACCAGCCAGCAGGAGCCCAAGTTGCAGAAGCACTGAATTGCTTCAGGGACAGAAGTGCATCTACTTTTGTGTAATGAAAATGTGGTGTAAAAAAAAAAGATGCTTTGAAGAAAGAATAAGGAAGTCAGGAGCTGAGATTCTTATCAGCAGAAAAGCTACTGTCGCTTGAAGGCACAGGGGTGCAGATGCGTGCACCAGACACGAGGTGCCTGTGGGAGGCAGAGGGAGCTGAGAAAGGTGTCTCTGTGCTCTGGGTCTCCCCACCTCCCCCGAGTTATAGATGTTCTCAGCACCACGCAGATTCTTCAGCTGATAAAGACCATCAATAACAGAAGCCACCCACCAAGACTCAGGGAGACACCTCCCAGGGAGCCTCTCTGGAGGCAAAAGAGAGTATGTTCTTCCAGCTAGGAATGTTCGCGTGAGGTAAAGGGTGGACGGTGGCAGGCAGCCCAGGGAAGGGTAAACAGCAGAATCGGGAGTCGGAGAACCTGAGCTTCCCTTCGGCTACGGCAAGCTCTTGTGACGAGCCCTGAGTAAGGTGACTCCCCTGTGCCAAACCACCACACACACACACACACACACACACACACACACACACACACACACACACACACACACACACACACACACATCTGCTGAGGACACAGCTGGCTTTAGCTCTGGGCTCCCCTGATACACCTAATTAAGCCACACTCTGTCTTGTTATTGGATATGGCAACCCCAGCCTTCCAACCTCTTCATCGCTGTGGGTAATATTCCCTCTCCCTGTTGGTCCAGCTTTGAGAACAGGAGGCCTGCCACTAACCCCAGTCATTCTTTTAGAATTCGCTACGTCCACCCAACACCCGCCACTTGGAGTGCCGCCCCAAAGCTCTCTTGCCTCCCCCCTTCACCGGTAAGCCCCTGACTCAGTTCCCAAGTTCAGGGTCATTTGACCACCATAGGAATCAGTCCCTGCCACCTCTGACCCCAGATTGTTCCCCATTCCACCCCTCCTAACAAGTCGTGCCTTTCTTAGAAATTCCAGGGGATCCGAATGCCTGCTGCAAGGCTGTGTCTCCTGTCTAGGCTTCAGAAGCCAGCGCTTGTGAAATCTCAACTATGCAGCTGCCTAAACAAGGCCTGGGTGATGGCAACACCAGCTGACACGGCAACATGGTTGGGGGACCCTCACAAGGCCCCGCCCCTAGGTGAAGAGCTACAGGCAGTTAAAGGCTGATGAGAGGGGGGGGTAACCTGGGTCTTCCCCAGAGAGGATCCCCCCCTAGGTGATTATGCAATACGAAGTGCTTAGCCCCAAACACCGTTTATGCAAGCAACACTAAGCAGACTCGGCAGGCAGTATCTACACATTTATGTGTCCATATGCGGCAATGATTATGGAATAAAAGGGGGCGGTGAATTTGAGGGGGAGAAGAGGGGCGCGTGGGAGGGGCTGGAGGGAGGAAAGGAACGGGATTAGGGGGTACTAGAAGCACAGTCGCACAGTCCCTCATATGGAACTCTCAGACACAAGCCTCACTGGAAAGGGATTCCTAACTTTCTCTCTAGGCCATAGCAGCCTGTGGTGGTTACCCCGCCACCCCCGCCCCCAGGAGTCAGATGTGGATACAGGATAAAGCTGCTGAGGGTGCTCTCCTCCCCCTCCCCCACCCCTCCCCCATCCCCCTCCGTGGGTCCTGGAGCAGAGAGAAGCAGGGCCGCTTCCCCCAGAGGCTGCATGCTCCTGTGAGTCCTTAACCACTGTGGGTTCTGATTCTGAGGTTTGTCACCCATTTCCTTACTCACACTGCCCTGTGTGGGACGGTGTTGGGGGCAGGCGGTGAACGACACACACCACTCACCACCGGGTGAAGTTGAGCCAAGGATGCATTTAGTTTGTGTTCAGTGGGGAAAAGTGTTTCTGTGCCTCGCTTCAAGGTGAACCCACAAGGTTTGAAAGCGATAGCTAGATTTAGGAACTTCCGGACGCCTGGGTTGTCGGGCAATGATGGTCAAATCATGGAAGTCTGAAACGGGGTGTTTCAGATTGTCAGCCTTTTCAGGCTTGAGAACGATTGGCATATACACGGTGAGGCGTGTGTCTGTGTGCGTCTATGTCTTTGTGTACCCTGGGGATGCGATCCCAGTGTGCAGGCACAGTACTTGTGTGTTTCGTACTCACCTTACACACACGGCTTGCATGGGATTTAATACTGTCACTTTTTAAAGCACACTTACATGCTTACTGTCCCAGGACATCAGGTTTCTGCTTGTAATAGCATATGAATGCTCCAAAAATTTCTCAGAGTTCGGGCTCTTTTGAGTTAGGGACGTCTAACCTCTAGCTAAAAGATACAAAGTGAAGTTGATGCTACAGACTTTGCAGTCTCGTGCGGGGGAGGCAGAATCACTAAATCGCCACAACACTAAAGCTATGAGGTCATTAGCGTTTTCCAAGGACACTAAAGGTGCGCCTGCGCACTATGCAGGGCCCAACACCTACGCGGTTTATGTCGGTTCAATCACGCTCTGCACCATGCGTTCCTGGTTGAAGTTCCCCAGCTGTGCTGGGTCCTGCCTAGGAGCGGGCCTAGCCCCCAAGGGTCTACCTCTAGGAAGGGCCAGCCAGCAGCTTTGGTCATCACCACAGCTTATTAAAGCCCAGCACTCCCACGGTGTGTGTAAACACACGTTACCTATTTCCCACGGCTCTGGGCTGCACTTCTGCCCCCATCCCCACCCCGGGACTGAAAGAGCTGTACTGGTAGAACGAGCGGCCTACACCGCGCCGTGCTGTGGGAGGGACCGCCACCAAAAATAAGAGAGGCTACGAACACAGGCACCGAACTTAACCTCCTCTTAGCACTGTCACTCAAGAGCCCCTCCCCCTTCACCTCCGAAGATACCTGCTTCCTGAACGTTTACAAGTTACAACCAGAGAGCTGGACAGAAGGCCCCACCTGGTCCCGGGCAGCAGTGTGAGGTCCGACCTTCTGTGTGCCTGGCAGGGAGATCCCGATAGATTCCTCGGGATCGCTGGTGACTGCTGCAGGGGGTTTTGTGGGTCCACGGAAAGGCTAGGATGTGGAGAAAGGCCCATAGAGAAGACCGTCTCCATTTTTCTCTCTATAAAGCATTACCCACACACACACACCTTCATTTTTTCCCCATCAGTCAGTGGCAAGGCTCTGGCTCCCACACAGCTCTGAGAAGCCGGAAGTCAGGGCAATGCCTGAGAAATGGGACGTGGTGATGTGGATAGCCCGGACACCAGAGGCTTGGCTGAGAACTCCCGATTTACGGATGAGGCGATCTCAAGCCTGATGGCCCAGCTGTGGCTACGCCCAAAGGTGTCCTTGGAATAAATCCTGCGGATGCCTAAGTTTGTTTAGACAGGCACCAAAACAGAATTCTCCATGACACGCGCCAGGGAAATGGCCATTTCATTCATCCACGATCTAATTAGTGTCCCAGTGGACCGCTGCGAGATGACTCCCATGGACTGTGCATGAGGTCTCCACAGTAGGAAGAAACGTGACAGGCAGCCTGTCCACCCAGGCAGAGCAGACTCCAGCAGCCTCCCAAAGGGTCCCTCACCTGAGTGACACCTGGGCTTATGAATAGCTGTACCCAGTGGGGAAAGCCAGAAAGAAACAGACATGGCCTCAGCCCTTGCAGCAGAAACTGGGATGCTCATTTATCAGCGTGGATGCAGAGACTGAGGGCTCATGGAACAGGACTGGAGCTACTGGGTGCTCTCGGACCCCCAGCACGGGGATCACCAGCCAGGCGGGGGCTTAAGAAGGCAAAAGAGACAGAAAAGGAGCTGTACAGACCTGTGAACACATGAGGAAGCAGAAGAAAGAGTGGCAGTCCACCACAGAATCCCGAGAGAGCCGGAAGAGGGGACTGGAGGAGAGCGCTCCCGGTTCCGAAGCCAGCTGAGCAATAAAGAGAGCCGAGAGCGGCAGCCTTGTCTTTCAAACAGTCTTAAGTGGGAGATGCTATTGCCGAGGATGGATGAACCCCATGACTGCACGTATCTAAGGCGTCTGCAACAATGCCTGAGAGAAACCTCCGTGAAGAGCGTGTGCCTTTGTTCGTCAAGGCCCAGAGGGGAAGTAGTCAGATACTTAGGATGCTCCCAGGGTCCTTGCTGAAGCCTGGGGCAGGGTGGCGGCTGTGAGGGCAGAGAGAAACAGGGTACACAAGACAACATGAGTGCTTCAGTTCCCTGTAATTTTTAAAAGTGATCTTACTGAAAAGGAAAATACGGAAGTGGGAAGGGGCAGCCTGCCTGCCTGCCTGCCACATTTCAGAGCTTCATCAAGACTCTGTGCCTGGGGGGGGGGGGGGGGGGGGAGACAGACACATCCGTGGGACAGAATCGAGAAATTGCCAACGGACGCAGCTTCTGGCGGCACTGATAATAGCTACACAAGGGACGGCCGCGTGAAGCCGCAGCGCTGGTGTAACCAGGCACGCACAGGTGAAGCAAAGGCAGCCTCCAAGCCAGTGCCGACCTCATGCAAAGCTTATTTCAAAGTGCACGATGGAATCAAATCCAGAACTGCAGCATTAAAAGCTCTGGGGGAAATCTTAAATACCAAACGTCTAATGTAAGAAAGGGAGATTTAATAACTGAGCTCCATCAAAAAAAAAATGTTAAACTTTCATCGTGTGAAAAACCCTGAGAAATAAAAGGTTGAGCTGTAGGGTGGGAGAATGCATTTACAATAATAATATTAATAATTATTAATAATAATAAGTCTGAGGGTTCACATACACAGAAGGCACAAAGATCCCAACCAGACACGGCCCCTTAGCCCAAAGAGGTCACACCCCAGAGGGTAGCACTTATTTAACATGATTTAAATGACAAAATTATACACATGAAGGACTCAGCCGGGCGTTGGTGGCGCATGTCTTTAATCCCAGCACTCGGGAGGCAGAGGCAGGCAGATCTCTGTGAGTTCGAGACCAGCCTGGTCTACAGAGCGAGTTCCAGGACAGCCTCCAAAACAATACAGAGAAACCCTGTCTCCAAAAACAAAAACAAAACAAAAAAAGGACTGATTAGTGAGTGCCAGCAGACATTCAGGGAAGGCGGAACGGGATGGACTGGGCTTGTCTGCGAACAGAGCCTCGTGAAGAACTCCGTGGTGAGCACGTTCTACCCGCTATCTCTGTCAGTGTCAGGGTCCTGGGTTCCACTCCATGAGATCTGCTCACTGGGAGAAGCTGAGCCAGGCACACTGCGGTGTTCCTAACGTCTTCACGGAAGCCCCCCTCCACCGTATCTCAAAGCACAGGTCAGCTTTCTATTTTATTTTAAATCATATGTGCACATTAGTGGAGCACCCAGAACATATAGGACACACCACAGAACTGGCTGTCGAGATCCGACAAGCAACTGCTCAGAGGAAGAGGAGGAGAGGAGGAGAGAAAGGGACTCTGGCTTTAAAAAAAAATAAAGAATGTATATAATGCTGGGGTGTGACCAACACATGTGACCAACAGGAAAATACGTGTATATCCAAGGGGCTGGACAAGTGTGACCCTCACCCCACCGTCCTCAGAAAGGGCTCGGGCCTTAGGAGAACTCAACCCCCACCCCACACATCCCGCACCCGCTAGCCTGCATCCCCCATGCTTTCCTGTCTCGGGCACACATAAACAGCCACAGAGAGGGCTTGTTCTGTTTGTCCCTGGGCTCTCTGAACCCCGAAGCGCCAAGCCCTGATATCCCCATGGAGGCCCTTGCCACTTCAGTCCCCTGGGTGGAGATTAGGGAAGATGTTCCTTTTAGCAGGGCTAATGGACCACTGTTTGCATGTGGGGTACATCTTTTTAAACCAATGAGAATGAACTAAAAACAAAAACGAAAACAAATGGGTCTTTCGCCAGCGCCTCCCAGTTCCCTGCCAGCGTGTGGTACTGCATCAGGGCCTCTGGGGTCTCGATGCATCAGATGCCCATCATGTGTTCCCAAGAAACTTCTTAACCTGCCCCCACCCCGTGCGTGCACCCCCTTTCTGAGCTGTGCCCGGCTCTCCCATGCTGCAGGCCTTTTCACTCCGCGCTGTGGAGGGGCAGGGGTGGGGGCACAGTTCCCAGGGTTAAGAGCTGGCAGGGAGACACACAAGGAGCCCAGCTACCACCACCGGGGAAGGCCATTCAGAGCTCTGTGCGGCTCTCCTTTGTGCCAGTGGGTAAGGCTTCCCACCCTCGGTTCCGGTGACTTGGAATGCCCAGGGCCTAAACTTAATTAACTTCTCCAAGCCAGGACTTTTCCAGGGCTGCCTGCATCCTGCTTTGTGGGGCGGCAGGACTCCAGGGCTCCCTGCACAAACGCGAGGCCAGGGACCTTAGCAGCAGTAGCAGCAGCAAGTACAACGGGGCCAGTATCATCCTCATTAAACTCTGATTAGCAAGTGGACTCGGTCCAAGCCAGCACAGAGAATGAGATTTCTTTCTTTCTTCTCTCTCTCGCGCTCTCTCTCTCTCTTTTGCCGGCAGTTGATCAGATGTAGGCAATTAAGAACCCCCACACCTCCAACCCTTGTGTTTTTTTTTTGAAGCAGGGAGTTCATACCAGCCAAGCCATAAAGACACCATTGTCCTAAGAACAATATTCCCCACTAATCTCACTTCTGGCAATTTACTTTTTCTTCCCAAGCAGATTTAGAAACTAAAAAAAAAAAAATTCTTTGAAAGAAGTCCGGGGGAAGAATACTCCATAGTATCTAATCCTACAGCAAAGTAGGAGTTTTCGTGTTCCCTCGGCTTCTCTTTGAACGGGCACTGGATAAATAAACTTCTACTGCCGGGCCACATTGAGGCGGAGACCGTGAGGATCCAATTATGCATATGGGGGCGTGTGCTTTCTGGTTTACAAATCAAACACAAAGAGGGCAGTGCCAGAGGGCCTTATAATCAGGCCTCACCGCAAACTCACAGGCAAGCCAGGTGAGAAGCGCTTTTGTTAAGTGTTTAAAAGCAATTACTGCCCTTCTTTAATTTTCTAGTGGTAATTAGGGCTCCCGTATCCAGCCTAACCTGGTCCACTTCAGAACATGCTGGTGTGGGGGTGAGGTGATGGGGTATCCTGGAACCAGCCCGTCTGGGGGCTGGAAGGGTGGGGGTGGCAGTCTGAGCAGCGGGGATGGAGCAGGGTTTCTAAGAACTCAGAATACTTTTCAGCCTAAGGGCCAAAAGGTTTTGACCTGCATACAACTGAGAAGTTGCTTTGCCTGTGGAGAGAGGAAAAAGTGGGGGGAAAGGAGAGGAAGACACAGGTGAAGGCAACAGGGAAGGGAGAAAGTGGGGGGCGGAGGGCACGGGCAGCATCAGACACTTGCTCCTTAGAAAACAACAGCGAAGGTTGGTTTTGAATGAAGGGAAAGCAGATCATTGCTTGTTCTGCAACTGTTCTGTTTGCAAACCCAGCAACTGCATCCCTGTTAATGAGCCCGGCACCTCCGAGGCCCTCTGCCTCCATGGCTTTGGCTCCTAAGAGAGCGAGGGCTTTCTCTGAAAAGACAAAACTCAAAGAGAGGAGGCAAGAGACTCTAGAGGCCCTGGAGAGCAGCTAACCAGAAAGCTACACTTTCTACTATGCCCCAGCTCCAGACTTCTGGTACCTGAGGTGGAGGCTGGGCCAGGCAGGCTATGTCACTCGGTTGGATGTTGTGGTCCATCTCCGGGCAGGCCAAGGGGACATCGTGCCCTATGCATCTCTTGTTTGGACAAAGGACAAAGGATTGTTTGATTGTTGAGTTAATCCGAATTAAGATGTTGTGTGTGCCTCAGGGAGAGATGGGTTTCACTGTAGAAATGAAGGTAAATGAGCTACCTTTACTAGAGTCTGGGGTCTCCAAAGAGCAGGAAAGATGTCTGAGGACTTTTTAGAAACAGAAGGCATGGTTTTCGTCTTCTTGAATACTCAGAGGACTTTTAGAAAGTCTTCTTGAATACACAGCACCTCTTTCTTCATCAGTTGATATTCTTACGCTGTTGGGTTTGGAGTATTGCAGACCTAGGTTCAGATCCCGGCCCAGCTCCTTTGCAGCTGCTAAAATCCATGCCATGGATCCCTTCTAACTGTTAAATGAAACTATGTATCTATGTCCCTTAACAATACTCTTCCCATACCCAAATGACCCTTATGGGAAAATCAGCCTCCAAGACAGTAAGTATCCACATCCGCATCTGATACCCGAGAGACTACAAAAAGGAAATACGCTGTTTCCAAAGAAAACGGCAAAGTGATTGATTGACAAGGCAGGTAGCTGGATCTACTTAAATATGTAGGGGTGCAAATGAAAGCATTGCATCAAATCACAAGGGGGTGTGCGTCTCTACTGCATATCAAAACAGGGCATCCGTCCAGTTCCCGCTGCTGCATGGCAGCTTTCTGTAGAAGCCGTGAATATGCAGAAGCTTTAGACACGAACAAGCTTCAGGGTCTGAAGAACTCTGCCATCGGTAGATGTCAAGCAACGTGGCTGCTGCCCTAGGAGGCAGGATGTGGCGAGGAGCAAAGGAGTTGAACAAAGAGGTGCGGGGCACACCAGGGAAGGGGAGATTAGTTCCGCATAGGAGGATTAGGAGAGGCTGTAGGTGGGAGCTGGCAGCAAACCAGGGCTTGAAGCTAGGTAGAAAGACCTTGCTGGAGGAGGGCACAGTGTAGATGTAGAAAACACAAGGCTTGCCTGAGTGAGTGGCAGGTAGTCCCGCCTGCCCAGAACTAGGCACACAGAAAGTCCTTGGAAGCTGCCATGTAGCAAACGGTGCCTAAGAGCCTGTGTGAGTGGATCAGAGACAGGAAGAACCCCAGAGGCCAGGGACCAGAAGCCAACCTCTGCAGCAGAGAAGAGATGACAGACAGAGTTCGGAGGACACCTGGAAGCCCGTGGAACCATCAACCTGTCACCGTTGGGACACTGAGTGGGAGGGACAGAGAGGAGAGTTGTTGATGGCATTCGGGAGCTGAGCACGGAAAATTCAATAGCCCAAAGCTGTCATAGTCTTAACACCCAGAGGGAGGAAATGGGAACGGATCTCTTTCATGGGAAGTGTTTGAGCAGGCACTTCTTCCAGGCTTCTGTTGTTAATGGGGCTTTGAGTTGAGAATGGCAGGGCGAAGTCTGGAATCCTGGACGATTGAGAGATTTGCGGTCAAGGCAAGGAAGCAGAAATGCATGCAGATAATCACATACAAAGGGAATTCGACCCGGGGAATTGATCCAGAAAGGATGGGAGGGCTGAGAGGCAGACCTGGAGGTGCTGAGGTGACCCAGAATTAGAAGAGCAGGAAGGGCCTATATCTCTAAGGCCACAGAGGCAATAAGTGAGTGGGGGGGGGCGTCACCAGAGCCCAAAGCTTGAGCTGTCAATCAAGAACTCTGGCCATAAGGACCAGAGGAGCAGGGGGCACTACAGAAAGCTGTGCAGAGCCTGAGAGAGCCTCTCTAGGTTTCGCCTCATGATAAGTGAGCCAGCGGGCTGGTGAGAGGAGACAAGCGTCTTGCTGTGAGTGCTATAATGCCTGGGAGAAGAGACAGACAAGGAGAAAGTGCTGTGGGATTCCAGAGTGGCGAGGAGGAGGAGCTAAGGTGGAGACTGAGTGTCCCCCATCCCTCTCTGTGGCAGCACCAATGGTAAAACTGGGCTGGGGGGGAACAGAGGGCTGACCACACCCTGGGCTGGGGGAACAGAGGGCTGACCACACCCTCACCCCACTACTGCATGTCTGCTGAATCCAGGGTTGGCATCCACACAGCTGGCAAGGTGGCAGCCCCACCCTGGTTCATGCTTCTCGATCTCACCACCCATCCTTCCGCCATGGTGTAGCGCAGTTGCCTCACCCTTGAGTTCTTCCCTGTTAATCTGTCCCCACGGGAAGCTTCCCTCTCTTGCTTCACTATTCCCCCATTCAAAGAAAGTGGCTCAGAGCTACAGTGTATCACCGCTGTAAAATGCATCTGGCCTGTTGCTCTTTTCCTTGATTGAACCATCTAAGGATATTAAAGTCTTCTGAAAGCCCCCCCCAGAGTAAGCCTTGGCACTTGGAGTTGAGGGTGTCCTTGAAAAACATCCGTATTAATATGTCACACCCCGAGGATACTGCAAAGATGGCATAACACCATGTTTCTGTATGTTCCAAGGTTTAAGCATGAGCTGAGACCTTTATTAGAAATATAACTTCCCCAGCCTCACCCTAGGTCTCCAGAACTGGAACCTCTGTTGGTAGGAGTCTGGTTTTCTGCTCTTCATTTCAAAGATGAAGCCCAGAGACATCAGTGACAGTCTATTGGAGAAATGGGATAGGAGTCCAGGTACACCAGCCCAGCTTACCTTCTGGTAAAATACACCAGTAAAGGAAAGTACAGTAGGCAGCAAAAACAGGGTGTTGACTGACCAAGAATTGCTTTCCCTCAAATTCATCTATTCATTAAAAATTAACCAGGTATCAGCATTCTTCAAATCTCTCTGCATATAGTAGTCCTCCTTTCCCCTGCCTTACAAACCCTGTAGTGGTACCAAGTCCTATAGGTTATTTTCCTCTATAGATCCCTACAGTGAGTTTTAATTTATAAATTGGCCATGGTAAGAAATTAGCGACAAGGTCAGGCTAGTACACACACCTACCAACAAGCAAGCAAGCAAACAGGACAGACAAGATTGGAGGGGGAAAAATCCAACGTAATGATGCCTAACAATATTCTACTATTCTCATAGATTGGTGCCTAGCCCAATTGTCATCATAGAGGCATCACCCAGCAGCTGATGGAAACAGATGCAGAGAGCCACAGCCAAACATTAGGCACAACTCAAGGAACCCTGCAGAAAGGATTGTAGGACCCAGAAGGGTCAAGAACATCATAAGAAAGCCCACAGAATCAACTCACCTGGGCTCACAGGGACTCACACAGACTGACCTAGGCCCTCTACATATATGTGACAGTGATGTAGCTTGGTCCTCTTGTGGGACTCCAAGCAGTGGGAACAGGGTCTGTCTCTGGCTCCTTTGATGTCTTTTGGGACCCTACTCTTCATACTGGGTCACCTTGTCCAGCTTTAGTATATGGGGGGGGGGCGGGAGATTAGTCTTCCTGCATCTTGATTTGCCATGCTTTGCTGATGCTCGTGAGAGACCTGCTGCCCTTTCCTGAACAGAAATGGAGGAGTGGGAGCAGAGCAGGGAGAGGGGAGAGACTGGGATGAGAGGAGGGATATAAAATTAATTAATTTTTAAAAAAGAAATTAGCAGCAAGGTCAGGTGTAGGGCACACGGTTATAACAAGCAAACAAACAACAGATAAATTAGCAACAAAACTAACAATGAGATAGAAGAATTAGGAAAACACGCTGCAGGACAGGTTCTTTTTTAAAGCGTGTGCCTTATTTAATTTTGGAATTTGCCATATAATACTTTGGGGCTTTGATTGACTGTGGTGGGCAACAGAGGCCACAAAAAGCCAAAGTGAGGGTGTATTTGAGATGAAGGTAGTGGGGTCTAGAACTATCTGAAGGGACATCTGGTAAATGACTGACACTATCCCAGAATTGGCTGGACTGCTGGTTTTCTCATGCAGAAAGTTGTGGCCAGACAAACCCAGGCCCAGAGCAAGCCTCTGCACCCTAGAGATCCAAAGTCATAGAGCCGCTGCCCTGATTTTCTGCCTTCCAGGAGTGATAGCTGTGCTCAGGGGAGGGTTTCCTGTGAGCGGCTATTCTAAAGAAGAAGAGGAGGAGGAGGAGGAGGAAGAGGAGAGAGGAGAAAGAGGAGGAGGAAGAAGAAGAAGAAGAAGTAGAAGAAGAAGAAGTAGAAGAAGTAGAAGAAGAAGAAGAAGAAGAAGAAGAAGAAGAAGAAGAAGAAGAAGAAGAAGAAGAAGAAGAAGAAGAAGAAGAAGAAGAAGAAGAAGAGAAGGAGGAGGAGGAGAAGGCTGAGGAGGAGAAGGCTGAGGAGGAGAAGGCTGAGGAGGAGAAGGCTGAGGAGGATAAGACCTGTGACTGCCTCTCCTAACAGCATTTCTCCCGCAAGGAAGTGCGAGCAGAGAGACCCTCAGAGTTAATGACCCACCAGCACCTCCTCATTCCTGTTTGCCCAGCTCCCTCAAACACATAAATGCCACTACAAACAACCGCTAAATCTACAGAGGCTTGTTCTAGCTGTCAAACACAGCCATAAAAATAATATGCCCTCCAGAGCAGGGAGGAGGGCAAGATAGTGGAGAACTCACTGGTTTTCAACAACCCCTCCTTAGAGACATAGGCTTCAGATAAATATTTAACTTGCTCTGTCTTCAGCCTTAGATTATTTACAAGTCGGACTTTAAAGGCGTTTAAAATGATCCCTCTCTGAGCTATTTGCACACCTAAAGTAGTCAGGGGGTTAAGAATGAGCTTTCCCTGAGACCCAGGGGACGGCCTGCTTTACCATACATGGCCTGCATGCAGACCCTGGACCGCATGGGGAAGGCAGGCTCCCTGTGGCTGGAGCGCCTGCATCTGTCAGGCTTATGGCCTTTCTGCCACAGTGAAGGACTGGGTGGTTGCAGCACTTGCCATGTGGAGCCCTTGAGAAGACATACACTTAAGTCAGCTTTCTGTTGTGGTGACCGAATGCCTGAGATTGGGTATTTTACAAAGAGGTTCATTTTGGTGCATGATTTTGGAGGTCAGAGGGCATGGCATGAGCAGGAGTTCCCTTTGCTTTCTCTGGTAAGGACCACACTGAAGACCACAAATAGCCCTGTGTGTGGTGGGAAAGTGGAAAGGAGAAAGGTACCTGGAGAGCATAGAGGAAAGGGGGCAAACACCCCCACGGCTAACTTGTTCCTAAGAGAAAGGCGTGGATGCTTTCATGCAGGCGGAGCCCTTGTGCTCAGAAAGGTCCAACCAGCTTCCAGCCCGTCCAGATCTCAACACCAGCTTTACTGTAGATGAGCCATATTTCAAAACACAGCAAAGGCCCTTCAAAGAGCAAAAAGAGTATATATGCACAGGTCCCCACCTTCTTGACTTCTATTTCCTTCCTTCCTCTTCTTTTAAAACTTGAACCACCCACTAACATCTTGAGATTTTTTTAATATTCCTGTAAGATTACCATGAGTGTTCCAGAGGCCTTCACAGTGCCTTCTTGACTTCTATTTCCTTCCTTCCTTCCTCTTCTTTTAAAACTTGAACCACCCACTAACATCTTGAGATTTTTCAAATATTTCTGGAAGATTACCATGAGTGTTCCAGAGGCCTTCACAGTGCCTTCTATCCTACCAGTTGTGGGTTCCAGGAGTTAGACGTTGCCTTTACTGTGTCTCTTAAGCCCAGCGTTCTGAAGAACTATGCTCTAGAATGTTAAAGCTGAGACACCCTATACTACAGGAATCTTGACCTTCAACCAGTCCAATTTTTCTTCTCAACTGTCTGACTGAAAACTCCCTCTAATCCTCCCCACGTATTTACTGACATCATGTTCCAAACCAGGGCGGCCCATCGGTTTGCAAACAACATCCAGGGAATGTACAACGAAGAAAGGAAGCTGCCTACAAAGGGCTGAAGTGTCTCGGTTCCTGGAAGATCTAACAGACATCAGGTTCTCTGCTTAAGATGGTCAGAGGACAGGCATCAGAAACACGACAAGTCAGAGGATATAGGAAAGCCACCAAACTTACAAGTACACAGATGGTTAGTGGGTTCTGTGGATCCAGGCATCTACTACCAACCTCATGTGCCTATTACCGTATGAATATGTTATGTGTGTATGTGTGTATGTAGTGCACATGCGTGTACATTTATTACAATATTTTCCCAAATAAAAGATAGGTGCAGTCTCGTGCCATCTTTACAACATTATGTACATGAGAATCCTAAGTCAGTCGGGTGAATGAGATCACAGCCAGTGAGCCCCAGAGTCAGAGGCAGACCACGGTAGCTTGAAGGAGAATGGCCCCCATAGGCTCGCATGCTTGAATGCTTGGTCCTCAGTTAGTTAGTTAGACTGCTTGGGAAGGTTAGGAGGTGAGGCCGTGTTGGAATGGATGCCACCTTGCTGGAGGTGGTGTATTATCAAGGGTGACAAACTGTAGGGTCCCAAAGTAACCTGAGCCCCATAACACTGCCACATGTAAGACAGCTGAGTTAGTATAGCCTGGTAGAAACCTCCATTCCCAAACAAGGCCAAGTGAAGAGATCAGTGCTTCTGACTGAAGTCGGGAAGCTTCTGGGACACTGAAAGTGCCTGGTGTGTCCAGTGCCCACCATGTCCTTCAGGCAGGTTGCTTTGGCTTGATCCTACTCATCTTCCAGATGCTCTGTTCCTCTTTGGAGAAACTGCATTCATCTGCTCTGGCTTCTCTAGTGACCAGAGGTTGGGCAACTTTAGCAAGCCCTCTCTGGGACACCACAGAGGGCTTCAAAGGCCACCAGATCTCTCAGCTGGCCATGTGAGGTCTTATCACAACACGTCCAAGTGCAGTAGCCAATCCTGAGTCCCTGGTGGGGTTTGGTTGGCCTTCTAGTGGTCGTGGCTAGGATACAGGGTTACTGGCCAGACCAGAGCAAAACAAACAAAAAGAGAGTGACACTTGGAGCTCTGAGTCTGAGCTTCTGGGGGTCTGTTCTTCCCTCCCATCACAAGTTCTGAGCACCGTACCCGGTGACTGTACGGACTCCATGGAGGAGGGACCTCAAATACGTGAGGATCTCTCATGTTCCCCACGCCCTTTGTCACAGCCTCTGTGGGCACAACCATGCTCTCTCAAGATTCTGTACTGAAGATCCACCCTTGGCACCTTAGATTGTGACTGTGTTTGTTTGGAGAAAGGGCTTTAAAAAATAATTGTTATTTAGTTTTTATATTAACGTGGTTGTAAATTTCAAAACAATATATAGAGATAGGCTTTGTGTGGTGTGTGGTGTGGTGTGTGTGTGTGTGTGTATGTGTGTGTACGTATGTGCACATGTGTGTAGAGCTAGGGATCAAACCCAGTTCCTTGAGAATGTGAAGTGGGTGTTCTGCCCCTGAGGCCCATTCCTAGCTGGAGCCAGGACCTTTGTAAAAGAGATCAAGTTAGGATAGGCCCTAATTCAATCTTATTGGCATCCCCACAGGAAAAAGAAATTCAACCACATATAAGAGGCACCAGAGATGCCCAGGACAAAGGAAAGAGCAGCTATCCACAAGCCACAGAGAAAGGTCAGGAGAAGCCAATCCTTGGGTTTGGCTGTGAGATGGGTGTCTGCTCTATAAGCCATCAGCCCATGATTCTTTACCCCAAGCAAATAAATGTGCACACCATGGAACCTGCAAGCAGAGCATGGGAGATGTCTGGCCTTGGAACAAGAAGGTCTGGAGGTCTAGTCACACATCCCGGCTAAGGCATTCAGGGTCCCAGGAGACTGAGGTCTCTGAACACCACCAGCTCTGTGATTGTGAGGCTGATTCTGACACTCTCTATGACTCCAGTTCCTTTCACCAACAAAACAGACACATCCAGCACCCAGCAGCAAGACTTCCATCTGGTGGCATCTTCATAGCTGCCTGGGGCTTGAGGTATAGGGGAACACTGCATTCTCCGGTGGCAGATATTAATGAGTGGGGAGAAGTGGTGTGTGCTTCCCACTCTCTCTAATTGGTTCTTGTCCAGGGCAGGGATGGTTTTTGCCTGGAAACCTTTGTAATTCTGAGTACTCAGGTATTCAGTCTGCCCCCCCTCCTCGGGCCCTCCTGTCATACACACCTCTCCCCCAGGCATTTTCTGGCTTGAACTGCTGCCAAACTCCCACCCAGCTCCCAATTAAATACGTCATTCGAGGTTGGTGTCTGATGGAGAAAGCCCTCATGTCGAGGGGCTTAAATCACTTGACATGCGCAAGCCAATTTTCCCTCCATATCGTGTTTTACTGATCAGTCTTCTCTTCATCCTTTCTAAAGGAAATGACTGCTACCTGTTATCTTTAGAGACACCCCGATGAGATTTGGCTCAGACACAAAATAGTGTTTCAACCAGTGACAAAGAACACAGACTGTTCCAAAGGATAAGAGGCAGAGCCACTTAAGAACCACCTGAGCAAGGTTCACTAACAAACCCCTGTGCCCAGAGTCACTGCCTGAATCCCAGCTCATCTCACACATCCAGGCTCATCTCAGGAGTCCTCAAGCAGCTCCTGTGCTCAAAGCCAGCTCACTGTCCAGCTGCTGTTCCCTGCGTCCCTTTCCGTCTGCTCAGTAACATGAGTAGCATTAGTGAATGTGCCCCACCTTGAGGACACAAAAATACAGCAGTGACATTGCCAAGTGACAGTGCTGAGCGACATCTTTCAGTCCTAATGTTTCAGCTAAATGCCCTCCAACGGCAGGAGACCGGAAATGGCCAAGGGAAAGAGCTTTGAGACACTGATCAAATTTCCAAGCAGCCTTAAGCCTTGAAGTCAATCCTGTTTCATCTGGAAACTGGCTCGCTGCCTTCAAGCCTCCTCCTGGCTCAGCAGTAAAGGGGCTCTCTGAAAGATTGTGTAAACCCCAAACGCCCTCCCTTGGATGATCAGCTCAGAGACTTCTCAAAACCGCCCAAACCCATACAACATCTAACAGAGAGACTGCTGACAGAAAGGGGCTTGAACAGACAGCCCTAAAAAAGAAAACCTGCTTTGATTGATTAAAATCCATAAATACCACGGTTTAGTGTGGACCAGCCCCCCAAAGTGAATGTTGAACTCTTCCATTGATGGGGGCTGTCCTTCTGTATATACGTTTCTCTTATCTGTTGATTGAAAAAAAAACCACTGTTTGGCCAGTAGAGGCAGGAAGATAGGCAGGACTAGGAGAAGAGGAGAATTCTGGGAAAGGTGGGCAGAGAGAGACCAAGAAGGGACGCCATGTAGCAGAGAGAGGAGTAACAGGTCTGGACTCTTCTCCGGTAAGACAAGACCATGTAGAAATACTTAGATTAATAGAAACGGGTTAATAATTAAGACAGAACTAGCCAATAAGAAGCCCTAGCCATCGGTCAACAGATTTATAATTAATATAGTGTCTCTGTGTGTTCACTTGAGGCTGAAGTGGCGGGCCCTGGCAGGACAGGAAAACTCCAGCAACATTCCATAATGTGTTGGCCTTTCAAAGATGTCTGGGCCATTAGGGATCAATATGCTCTGATGGGGTCAGTCTAATCTCTTTCTCTCTTTCTCTCTCTCTCTCTCTCTCTCTCTCTCTCTCTCTCTCTCTCTCTCTCTGTGTGTGTGTGTGTGTATGTGTGTGTGTCTGTCTCTCTCTCTGTCTCTCTCTCTCTCTCTCTCTCTCATGAAGAGACTCTTGCTCTCACCATTCTGGGATGGATTGGTATAAAGTAAGGCACCTCCTGTGTTTTGTGTTCTCTTCTGCTGTGGTTACTTGTCCTTCCGTCCTTCTGCCATAACATGAAGCAGCCAGTGGTCTTCTCAGCCTCCGGAATCATGAGCCAAGATACACTTCTTTCCTTTATAAATTTCCCAGACTCTCATATCCTGATACATCCATGGAAAACAGACCAAGACATTGGACTTTGTATAATCTGAGGCAGAAACTCACGACACCAGTGACATAAAGATCTCTGATGTTGATAAGCTGTAGACCGGATGACGTGGGGCATGGAAATGCAAGGCAGCAAAATGCATAACACACACAGACACCGAATAAAGAGCGAGGAGGGGAGGTGGGAGAGACGAAGGGAGGAAGAGAGAGGGGACAGGGTCTGGACAAGACTTGAGCCCAAAAGGACTCTGACACTCTTGGCTCCACAGTCTCCAAGACACTACCACCCAGTCCCTGCTGTTTGAACATCCATGTACTCCCATGAGCAGTTAGGGAGTTACTGAGCATGCCTGAGAGGGGCCTGGATTTTTGTATCAAGGTGACAAGCATCCTCTATTCTAGACCTTTATAAACATACAGGGGAAAAAAATCAAGAGATCAGACACCACCAAAGACCTTCCAAAGAAGGATTAACTCGGAAGTTCATCTTGGGATTGACTTTTCCGAAGACAGCATAGAGAAGAGACAATCTTCAACCATTTCAGAATCCCCCCGGCTCCCTGACCTATGATAACCCTGATCTGCATTGTTCTGTAACTGAATCTAGGTAGCTTCCTCCTTGGCTATAACACTCTCCCACAAAAAAAAAATCTTTGCAGAGAGTTAGAAATTGGGGAGACAGACCCATTTTAATGAGATGAAATAGAAGAATGGAGTCGAGCCAGGCTTTCAGGAAATGATGCTACGTTAGGCAAAGAGCTTGGTCCCTGTCAACAGTATCCTCCTTCCTATGGCCATTAAGGGGCTCTGGTCACCAAGGAAAGACCTGAATGTGCCTTGCCCAGAGGCTTTGTGAAGAACCTCATTTATGTGTGTGCCTGTGGGTTTTATTTTCTGCTGGACTCCATGCTGGTGAGCTGGAGGGGAGGACAGTCTCCGTGTTCTCTTCCGATATTTTACGCCTCTTCTGTGCTTTTGGACAGGTCTGCTTTCTCCTCTGCAGCTGATTCCGCACTTAACAGTGGGGCATGCTCAGAGAAATGCTTCACTGGTTCTTTTTGTCCTTTCTGCAAACATCCCACTTGACACGGCATCTTGATGAAATCAGGATAAATAATGAGTCGCGCGCACGAGGCTGCTTCTGGTAGAGCACGGGATAAGCATTGTCTTGGTCAGGGTTCACATTGCTGCAATGAAACACCATGAGCAAAAAGCAACTTGGGGAGGAGAGCGTTTGTTCGGGGGTTACACTTCCGCATCACAGTTCATCATCCAAGGAAGTCAGGACAGGAACTCGAGCAGGGCAGGGACCTGGAGGCAGCAGCTGATGCAGAGGCCACGGAGGGTGGTGGTTTTCTCATCATGGCTTGCTCAGCCTGCTTTCTTATAGAACCCAGGACCACCAGCCCAGGGAAAGCACCACTCAGAATGGGATGGGCCCTCCTCCGCCAATCACCAGCTCAGAAAATTACCTGCAGGCTTGCCCACAGCCCAATCTCACGGAGGCATTTTTCTCAACTGAGTCGTTCCTCAAATGACTTTAGTTTGTGTGCAGTTGACATAAAACTATTCAGCAGAACTGTTTACAGTAAACCCTTGTGTTTTATGAGCTGGAAGCGCTCTCCAATGATAAAACGTACAGTAAACACATCAACCCATCGTCATCACTAGGGACCAGGATTTGCACATAGAGGTTTGTTACTAGCCTTTGATGTGATGACTGGCGGTGGTGTGGCGGGTGTGCTCATGCAAGCATCACAGCTCATGCTAGTGATGAGTCAGACTGTCGCTTCATCCCTGGGCGGTGGGAATCGCTCAGCAGGGTGGGTACACCTGCACCATCACTGCAGTCTGAAGCATGGGTCTGCAGTCCTGGAGACGGTGTTTCCCTCGATTTCATTACCATCTCCCTATTAACCAGGAGAAACCTGGCAGCAGCTCTTTGCCTATGCTACTTCTCCAACCCTTGGATATTCCGATCGTCAAAGAATTGTTTGTTGTTGGGTTTTTTTTCTAAAGCCTGAGGAGTGGCTCCTTGAAGGAAGGCCTCAGTGTTTAGCTTTCAAAATGACGTAATCCCGTCCTGTCCCCGGAGGGGTTTACAGCGCTCTGGGGAGACCGATAATTTGCACATAAAGTGATGGGGACAGTGTGGATTGAGCACAGGAAGCACAAGGCAACCTTGGGAAGCAGAGCAAGGAACTGGGTGGGAAAGCTTTCACTTCACCAACAGAACGTGAGCAAGGAACCGGGTGGGAAAGCTTTCACCAACGGAACGGGCCGACTGCAGCTCAGGAAGCGAGCAGCCTTTTCAGACAATCAAAGGAGTAGCCCTTAGAGAATTTATATATATGTAAAGATAGATGAAGTTATTGTCTGCATGAAAGACTTTGAGACAAAGACAGGCTAACCAATTAAATTCAGTCAACAAGTGGTAGATGACCTCTGGCATCTTCTCCTGAAGTATTAACCAGGGTTCTCTAGAGCTACAAAACAGACAGAATGGACAGATGATGGATGGATGGATGGAGATAGATAGATAGATAGATAGATAGATAGATAGATAGATAGATAGATAGACAGACAGATGATAGATAATATTTAAGAATAGCTTGCAAGCTGTGGTTCTATTTCTCCAACAACGACTCTCTACCAACAGAAAGTCCAAGAATCCAGTAGTTGTTCAGTCTCTGAGGCTGGGTATCTCAGCTGGTTTTCACTGTGTGTTTGAATCCAGAAGAAGCGGGATCTAGTGCCAGTGAAGGAATGGACTTGCTAGCAAGGTGAGAACAGCCAGGCAGAGAGGGGAGCCCTTCCTTCTTCCTTGTCCTTTATCCAGGCTGCCGGCAGAAGGTAGACATTCCCACCTCACAAGCTCCAAATTAAGAGTGGGTCTCTGAGTTCGAGGCCGGGCTGGACCAATAGCCTCCGAAACAATACAGAGAAACCCTGTCTCGTAAAAACCAAAAAAAAAAAAAAAGCGGGTCTCCCTGCTTCAGACGATTCAGCCACGAAAGAATTTCTCACGTGTGCCTCATGTCACTTCAATTCCAGATGTAGTCAAGTTGACAACCAAGAACAGTCACCGCACGGCCTTAGAATCAACGATTACGACCACTAGAGGACCGGCAATGTGTTCAGCTCTGAATAGGGCATCAGAGGTGTCAGGGATAGCCTTGGCCCCTAGGGAACATGTCCCCTCAGTAAAGAAACCAAACACACGCATCTGAGAGCATGTGGACAGCAGTACTCAGCCAGTGTGCCGTTCAAAACGGAAGTCTACTGACGGGGCACACCTTGACATTCTGTTGGATAAGCTTCCAGGGTGACGGTCACCAAGGCACACACCATGAAAGGTGTGTCAAGAGAAACCTTGTAGGGTTGTAGACCTAGGTACAAGGGCTACGTTCAGCCATGTCTAGGTCAGCAACAGCACAGGAATTAACAACACAGGTGGGACTTTACTGTTCACAGACACTACAGATATTACTCATGAACAGAAGTGGGATTCAAGAGTCTGAGGCAAGACGAAAGATCAGGACAGCAGAGAAGGCTAGGCACAGCATGTCTGACTGGAGGGCCATCGAGGTTTGCGGGGTGCTATTTTCCACCCTGAAAGTCTTAAATAACCCCATACTGTTTTTGTTTCCCCGCCATAACAGCCAAGGGAAACCAGCTCCGTTGACGGATCTAGAAGGCTCAGCGGACGCATCAAGGACCAGCTGCACTCAAAAGCCTGAACTTCCTCTGAGGGGTCTGAGCTGCTGTGGTTTGTTGAGAAAAGAAATTATTAGGAGGCAACAGCAATGCCAGTTCCAAAGCTCAGCCAAGCCCTGGGAGGAGCCCTGGCCAAGGAAGGGCAGCAGAGACTGGATACCAGGGTTCTGGAAGACACAGAGGAAAAGGATGGGGAAGGTGGTGTGTGTGGGGGGGTGTCTTGTTAAATTTACAGCCAACTAACATTTGCCGTATAGCAGACTCCAGTGTTCACCAAGGCCTTCTCGGTGTTCTCGGCAGCACTTTGAACAAGAGAAAGCTTTTTTCCGTACTTCACAGCTGTCAGAGATCATTTAGCTCTCTGTGTATTTCAAAACAGTGATGTATATTTTAATGGGCATTGGGGTCAGACATAGGGGGGCCTGACATGGGCATGGTGTTGGCGCAGAGTTTGCCTCTGTTGGCAGCTGGAGGGAGGACTCAGCCAATCAGGACACACTCAGTACTAGGGAAAATGAGGGAAGGGAAAAGAGGGGGAGGAGCCAGGAGGCAGGAAGCTGTGGAGGGGAAGGGAAAGGAGGGGGACTGAGGAGAGGAGAGGGTGATATTGAGATTAAGCTCTGACAAGGCCTGGAATGCAGAATTAGAATTCAGTTTGACTTTTCGATTGGAACACAAAACGCTATACTGCTGGGTAAAGCCTTCCCTCCAGCCTGGTCCCAGAGCCCCATCAGTCCCAAATGAACACACAGGAGGCTATGTTAATTATGAAGCTGTTGGCTGTTTGCTTGTTTCTCACTGGCTAGCTCTGACTTAAGTATTTACTCCAAAATTGTTAATCTAAGTATTTCTCTTACTGGAGAAAGGGGCCCGGACATCTCACCCCTATGACAGCTACAGGATGATTCCCTGTGTTTCTCCTTCCCAGAATCCTGTTCAACTCCTAGTCCCACCTATCTTGCTTCCCTATTGGCCAACAGTGCTTTATTCAACAACTAATAAGAGACAGATTTACAGAATGGCATCTCCCATCATCACCTCTTGTCTGTCTAAATGAAAAGAAAGGTTTTAACTTTAACATAGCCAAATTATATATAACAGAACAGTTATCAAGTAAGAACATAGTTAGAATATTTTGTTCATTAACATTTAGCAAGATTTAATAAAAATATCATCCATCCCATCCTTGTGAGTCCAAAGTTCTATATGTAGCTTATCTTTTATCATAACTAAGGAAAACTATAATTATAACTATCTGCCTTCAACTCCATCAAAGACCACAGAAGGATAATATATAAACATTAGGATTGACAGAGACATCTCGCTACCTGGACAGTCACCCGAAGTTCCTCTGTAACATTGGGGCATCCATCTTCAGCCCATAGGCCACCGTGTGTCTGGAAAACTTCTCAGCAAAGCAGGAAATTTCAAACTATCAGTCTGTGTTGGCAGTCTGTCAGTCATTTTTCTGTGTCCTGCAGAAAGTCTTGTAGACTCTTCCATGAAGCAAGAGCACTGAAGGAATATTTGAGTTCAGCACTTTCCTTTGGGTCCTGCATGTCCAGTTTATACAGCAATAGTCAAGCAGTCTAGGAAAGAGCAGTTTCTTGCCCAAATGGCTAATCTTGCCATGTTGAAAGCAAACTCCATAACCAGTTTCTTCGATGCCCATCTTCTTCTCAGACGTAATTGGTGCTGCCAGGACCAGACATTTCTCATTGTCAAGAAAAACCCTAAGCCATTTTAAATGCCATTTTCTGAAGGTTTTTGAAAGGTTTGAAGACTATCTATCTCAAATATATCTCTGTATATCTAGAAAACCTAACTATAAGTTCTGACTATTATAAGTAACTATCTATAGTCTGCATTTAATTATGCAGTATGATTTAAAAGATCAGTATAAGCACAATACTTAATCAGAGGAGAAATATACATATCACAAAATTGACCTTGAATTTGTATCAATAAATGAAAAACTATACCCATACCAAGTATTCATTTCCATACTACAATCCCCCTTTTACCATTAAAAAGAGATTGGCTGTGATCATTAACCAATTATAAGCAACCCCATTTATAAACAATATGGGAATTTGGACATCAATCATTCTAAACTGCTTCCTGCTGGATGGAGGTGCTGTTCATACCGTGGGGATCATGACAAAACTCAGAAACCTGTGTAAGTCCTTATTTTCGGGGTCTTTAAGGCTGCATCAAATTAGCTGTCTCAATTGTTGGAACACCTGACCCACTGCTTCCAGGGGTCTTGGTTCATCAAACCACAGAAGCCTGGAAGGAATCCACAGCTTTTCATTTTCTGTGGAAGCATAAAAACTCTTTTCCCAAGTAACCAGTCCTTATATTTAAAGTTAGAAGTCAAAGCATTTTTGAAATATATAAGTTGGAGTAATTCAGCAGCATTTATAATCAAGTATACTTTAGCAGTTTTTCCTTCCTTAGCAATCAAAAAACTGAAAAACACAATAGCATACAGTATCCAGACATTCTGTGTTTTTTCCATCTTTACGTGGTTTATTTATTTATCTATTATTATTACTCTATTTCTTTTACTTTTATTTATTTTTCTCTGAGACAGGGTTTCTCTTTGGAAATCCACCTGCCTCTGCCTCTGGAGCAAATCCTACCGGCATGCGCTACCACAGCCGGCTTCTCTAAATTATTTACCATTATGTCTTTTCTTTTATTCTCTCTCTCTCTGTCTCTTTTTTTTCTTTTTTTTGGTTTTACAAGACAGGGTTTCTCTGTATTGTTTTGGAGGCTGTCGGTCCAGCCTGGCCTTGAATTCACAGAGATCCGCCTGCCTCTGCCTCCTGAGTGCTGGGCTTAATCCTATGTATATTTTTAGACACACTGTAATCCTTTAGAGGTTTTTCTTCATCTGACTCTGACTTTACATTAAATCTTCATGGTTTTCTGGCCACGTGTCTCATCTGTAAAAACGCGGCTGGTTAAACTGCAGTTTCTCCAAGATGGCAGGCGTAAGCGTGATTCCAGCTCGCTGTCCCAGTCTATGCTGACATCCAGCAAAAGCTGCTGGCTCAGAGATGTGGTCACTGCCACTTCCAGCTGTACGTACACACATTTTAATCATTAGCAGAGCCTCTTAAAAGAACCTTGCTGGAGCCGGGCGTTGGTGGCGCACCCCTTTAATCCCAGCACTTGGGAGGCAGAGGCAGGTGGATCTCTGTGAGTTCGAGGCCAGCCTGGTCTACAAAGTGAGTTCCAGGACAACCTCCAAAGCCACAGAGAAACCCTGTCTCGAAAAACCAAAAAAAAAAAAAAAAAGAACCTTGCTGGGTTTTTAGTTTTTTTGTTTTTTGCTGAGTCAGGAAGACTCCCTTAAGCGAGCCACGAGAGACTCTGCTTATCGCTAGCAAAACAGAGCTCACCTGAGAAAAATTCTGCTACCAAGAAGCTGTGCTTCTCTCCGTTCTTTTGTTTCTAAAATTCCTTTTAAACTCTTGTCATTCTACGTAGAAATTCAATCCCACATGCTGACACCATTATGTAAAGAGAAGCCTTCCCACCAGCCTGGTCCCAGAGCCGCATCAGTCCCAAATGAACACACAGGAGGCTGTATTAATTATGAAGCTGTTGGCCTTGCTTGTTTCTTACTGGCTAGCTCTGACTTAAGTATTTACTCCATAATTGTTAATCTAAGTATTCCTCTTACCGGAGAATGGGTCCAGACATCTTACGTCTCTCGTGGGCCACATCGTGACTCCCTGTGTTTCTCCTTCCCAGAATCCTCCTTGACTCCTAGTCCCACCTATCTTGCTTTCCTATTGGCCAACAGTGCTTTATTCAACAACCAATAAGAGACAGATTTGCAGAATGGCATCTCCCATCACTATCCTTACCGGGTAGGACGGAAGGGGACAGCAGGGAAAGGCCCTCTCTTGTTCCATGTGCTGCTTCAGGACCTTGCTGAACACTGGAGTCACTCTGACTGTCAGCGGCTCACTCCTCCCTGTGGTGAAATGGTTCAGAACCCTTCTCCTGGCTGTTTTGCTTTAGTACACGCGGCACTCTGCTCGTGTACAGCTGCCCTAACAGGCAGGGGCACACCAGGACTCCCTACAATGGGAATCAAATCATAGCTAGAGACTAGCTCCTCACTCCTGCTCCCCCACACTCCCACCCCTGCTCCCCATCTCTCCTCACCCCTGCTCCCCCAGCCTCCCATCCCTCCTCACCCCTGCTTCCCCAGCCTCCGACCCCTGTTCCCCATCTCTCCTCACCCCTGCTCCCCCAACCTCCCACCCCTGCTTCCCCAGCCTCCCATCTCTCCTCCCCGGCATCCGGTGACCACCGTTCTGCTCACAACTTCTATGAGTCAATTTCCTTAAGACTTCTCCTTGTGATTCAAATATAAACCTGGTCATAAAGGAAGATGTGGAGACTCGATTCTCAGACTTGTAAATTTCCTAATTATTAGGAATTGAGCCTGGGCTCTGACTATCTAAACACATCTTACATTTAATCTTCAACTTATTTTGCTACAACAGATCCAAGGAGCACATATACAAAGCCAGGGGTAAATATTTGAGTAAGAATTAGCACCAATCCTTCTCAAAACCAACAGAAAACAGAACAGGAAGACTAGAGAGAAGTCCTACAAGGGACCTGTGTGGGATTCCAAGCATCCACACTGCAGCTCACAACCATCTGTTAGCTCCATTTCCAAGGGATCTGATGCCCTCTGTCCTCTGAGGTTACCTCCACACACACAGTATAAACTTATAAACTCACACAAGCGCACACACACATTAAAATAAGTCAATAAATGAATCTGGGAAAGACTAGAAAAGAGAAGACATCTGCTGGTTCATTGCGCCTTACTCTTTATAGTCCTCCATCATCAAGGGAGGCCAGGGCAGGAATGCAGACCCAGAAATTCAAGCAGGGACTGTGGAGGGATGCTGCTGCCTCCTGGCTTGCTCTGCCTGCTTTCTCACAAGAATGAGATAGATGATATTTTCTTTAAATCTTACTAAAAGTTGGTGGTTCACGCCTTTAATCCCAGCACTCGGGAGGCAGAGGCAGGCGGATCTCTGTGAGTTCGAGGCCAGCCTGGTCTACAGAGCGAGTTCCAGGACAGCCTCCAAAGCCACAGAGAAACCCTGTCTCAAAAAACCAAAAAAAAATCTTGCTAAAATATTGTAACAATGTTCTTACTTGATAACTGTTCTGTTATATATAATTTGACTATGTTAAAGTTAAGACTTTCCTTTTGTTTAGACAGAAAAGAGGAGATGATGTGGGAAGTCCTGTGATCATGTCAATAAAGCACTGTTGGGCCAATAGGAATCTAGATAGGTGGGACTAGGAGTCCAGGAGGACTCTGGGTAGGAGAAACACAGAGAGTCAACATGTAACGCCATGGGGTAGGAAGCCCGGAAAGTTCTCCGGTAAGAGAAATACTTAGATTAACAATTATGGGGTAATTACTTAAGTTAGAGCTAGCCAGTAAGAAACAAGCAAGGCCAACAGCTTCATAATTAATATAGCCTCCTGTGTGTTTATTTGGGACTGATGCGGCGCTGGAACCAGGATGGCGGGAAGGCTTCTCTCAGGGAAAAAGCTTCTCTTTACAACACAGCCCAGGTTCACCTGCCTGGGAATAAATAGTACTGCCCACTGTAGGCTGGGCCCTCCTCCCTCAAGTATTCATGGAGAAAACACCTCACAGACATGCCCACAGGCCAGTCTGATGGGGGCAACTCCTCAGCTGATGATCCCCTCCCTCCCGGGTGTGTCTAGATTGCAAGTCATGTTGACAAAAACCAGCACAAACACTAAAGTCGTTAATCAACCTCTGGGTATCCCGCTGGCAACTATGGGGACTTAGATTATCTCTCAGATAGACTCTCTCAAAGCCACTCCCTGGCCCTCCGTGCTCCAGCCTCACCCCATCAGGAGAGCAGTCTGAGCATTTTCTGAAGTGCACGTTTGAGGTTTATAGTGGTGAGAACTGAGGACCTGGCTGACCTCCCCTGGGACCGATCCCACGCACCACGACTTTCAAGCCCTGTGGCTTTGAAGATGCTGTTTCTCGTGTGGGTTGAGTTCAGATCTTTAACAAGGTGATCGAGTTGGAATGAAGTCACCAGTATGGATGCACCCCGACCCAAAATAGCTGGTGCCTTAGCAAGAGGAAGGGGGTTAAGACACGGGCACGGGGTGATCATGAGGACACGTGTGGAGAAGGTGGCCGTCTGAAAGCCAAGGAGGCAAGTCAGGTCTTAGAAGAACCTGGCCCAGATGACACCCAGGCCTCAGATTTCCTGGTTAGAGAACTGGACAAAATGAGTCTCTGGTGCTTAAGCCGCACAGCCCCGAGGTTACAAAGGCTTCAGCGGATGCCTATACCCTACTGCCTGAAGCTTAGTCTTTTGCACTGAAAAGACGGAACAGTATATCTGCCTCCCAGAATTGCTGGGGAGAATCCCTAACGCAACGCCTGGAATGTGGACAGTTGTGTGTGTGTGTGTGTGTGTGTGTGTGTGTGTGTGTGTGTGTGTGTGTGTGTGTGTGTGTGTAGGGGGGTAACAGTTATAGTGGGAGTGTGGGAGTGGTGTTTCCTGTCCTAAGTTCTTCACTGGCTCCCTACTTCCCAAAGAAGAAAATCCGATCTTAGCACGGCTACGTGATATGCTCTAGATGCACAGCTCTGAGCTCCCGCTCGCAGACGCCTCTAGCATTCGCCGGCTCAGTTCAGATCTTCCAGTGTCCGCTTCTGCCCCCTGCTGAAACAGGTGCCCACAACACCCCCCTCTTTAATGCGATTGGATTACACATCCCTGTGTAATGAATGAACGTCCCAACCCTATCAGACTTTCCCAGTGGGCTCCGGGTTCCCTGAGAGCTAGTACCTGATTCATTAAGTACCCCCCGCATACGCATACATCCTGGCCTAGCCCACGAGCTAATCAAGAACTATCTGTCGAATGAATGACTGATTCTCTTTGTATCTCCTGGGAGTGAGGGGCTCTACAGATGTTTCCCACAGTACACTCCGAAGCCTGACTCTGGCACACGTCAGTGCACACCCAGGTCCCAGAATCACACAAGTCTACATCCAGCAGATAAGTCTGTGTGTCAAGGGATAAGAAGCTAAGATCCGTGCTGCATTCACCCTGGTGTGCAAGTGCTACCTACCGTTTACAAAGCCTGGAAGAGGCAACGCCTTTTAGAAGAAGATGAGACATGTTCAGCAAAACCGAGGAATTCGTTCTTTATAAGCATTCTCCTGGCATTTCTGGCCACCAGGCATCTCTCTCAAATAAAATGCCAAGAATGTGTCTGAGAGTAGCAAATGCTTCTCCTCCTCGGGAGGCTCTTCTCTGTGCTCATGCGCCCTCAGGCTGCTCCTCTACGCCTCACAGTCCTTCTTCCTCTGCAGCAGGAGCAGGTGGACTTGAAGCTCAGACTACACCAGCCGTTTTCCCACACAAAGGCTGGTCAAGCTCTCCTGGTTATAGAGGGCATTACATCCCCCCCCCCCCCACGCTCTGGCTTAATGGTTCTCTGCAAACTCAGTATCAGCGATTCTGGACTGGTGACTTCTTCACTTGAAGGTCCCATTGTGGCTTTGACTGCAAGAATTTAAGATTACAGCAGCCCATTGCCCTACCCCGCCCCGCCCACCCATCCATCCTCAGGAGATATGTCTCCAGACCTTTGAGTGAAAGCCTAATATCCCCTTATCTATGCTTGCACACCTACGCTTAATGGATAGGTTAGATACAGTTAAATATTAACAGCAGAAACTATTAATAAAGTTGGATAACTAGGCTGGAGAGATTGCTAAGTGGTTAGAGTCCATACTGTTTTTGCAGAAGACCTAGGTCCAGTTCCCATTACCCATGTCAGGCAGCTCACATCCAATGATCTGACACCCCCTTCTGGGCACCTGCATTCACCTGCACACATATGTGCATGCGTGTGTGCGTGCACACACACACACACTCACTTCAAAGTAAAATTAACTATTAAAATAGAACAAGTACACCAATATATAACAAGATATTGACGAGCACACTATTCCTATGATTGGGGACAACATTAAGTAAAATATGGGTCACTTAAACACAAACACTGAGTTGTAGCAATGGTAGGTTTAATAAGGAGAGGTTACTGAGTTGACTAATGGGTGGGGGTACCTGGGATGGAGGACTATTCATACTTTAGGCCGCATGAGATAGAGCAGATCAAGATTTCACATGCTACTCAGAACAGTACAGAATTTAGAACATACGAACCTGCCTTCAATGTTTTGGGCAGTGGTTGGTGCTGGATGGCTGGAATTGCGTTGGTGAGCCTGTGCTTAGGGGACACTGCTGTACACTGAACCGCTGACCAGTGGCCTCACTGACCAATGCTACAGTCCCCTCTCCCTTTACACTCGGGGTGAGATGGCCAGACTTACTCCAGCGTTTATAGTAACTGAAGAGAAGCAGAGAGCAAGCTCTAAAGAGGCCCTCCCGGCAGACGCTGACCCTACTCAGACTACCTGTGTCATCTCCCTGTGCCTCGGATGGTTTAATGCGTGTAAACAGAATGCAGTCGTAAAGATATTAACAGACTGTAATCTTCAGGGAGCAAAACTGTGCCTAGTACCCTGAGGTAAAACTTGTTCAAGTCACAGCTATTAATGAGCTGCTGCAAGTATCTTTTGGCAGAAATATGATAAGTTTCAAATATATGACATAATACAATATATTTTTCTCTTGTCGTTTATGGGCTGTTATTTTTCCTTTTGGTAGTGCAATGGTCTAAAACCACATAATATATGTGTACATACCACAAAGTGTTTCTTTACACACAAGCACATAGACACACGTATGAGCACATGCACACATACAACCTATGTTTGTCTTAGAAGCTAAGCTACAGTAATAGTCTACCTAAAAATGAGTTCCTTCTGTTTAAATGGTGTGATTTGAAGCTAGGCATGGTATATTGTGCCTTTAATCCTAGCACTCAGAAGGTTGGAGTAATTAATTGGTTCAAAGCTAGCTAGGCTACAATGTGAACTCCAAGGCAGGCTATAAAACAAAACAACATGAAACAAAAACCATAGTTTAACTTGCTGAAAATTCTGTTTACCAAGCAACTGGTTCTAGGTTTAAGAATCCTAGTCTGGGAGGCAAAGAGAAGAACATGTTAATGACCTCAATTTTCAGGGAGGGGGTGGGGGTTGCTAGCACTTTTTGCTGAATAAGGATTCTGACATCCAACAGTGTGGGCAAAATGCCACAGCTCCTGGTATCTGTTTCAAAGGTGACATTCTGCAGCTTTTCGCCTGACGACAGCATCAACAAAAAGAAAATGTCAGAACTGTACACAGAAAAATGAAAATGCCTTTTGTTCTGCGAGTGTGTGATTCATGATTCAAATTTCCGGCCCGAGGCAATGCCCTGGCTCTGGGGGTCTCATTCAGGAGAAGGCTTGTGGAGGTGATGGACCCAGATACTTTAGAGACCTGAGCCACAGAGCGTGGGCAGGAGGTAAATAAGTAACTGCTCCCCGGGCAAGCAGCAGCTCACTGCAGATGTGCAAGCTCAGGAGGGAAGCTTACTCTCAAGCAGCAGTGTGCTACCAGCGTCTGCTGCCGTCTTCAGGGCCCCCAGAGTCCATGCTGCATCTACCAGTCAGAGATCCAGGAGAGAAATACAACAAACCTACCAGCCATTTTCAGATGCCCGAGTTCATATTTTCAGCGGAAACACTCAGGTCTTGCAACGACCACTGTATCATCTGTTGCTCCACCGCTGACTCTTTGAAAACACTTTTAGACTCTTGGGGCGCATGCCTCAGTGTGAGTGGCTTTCACTGTGACTATCGGTCGCGTGAGGCACGTCTACGAGCTTCAGCTCTTACGGCAGAAATTCTAGCATGTCTAAAAGCTAGCCTTTACAATATTGAAGAAACTCCGCACTATTTCAAAAGTTTAGGATGATACCTGTGGAGAAGCTCACGTCGGCAACACAGGCTTCCCCCAGCACGCAGCGGAGCTGGGGAGGCGAGGTCCTAAGTGGGTCTTGACAATCGGATGGCAAGTGATTGTCTAAGGGATGGAGAGTCTCGCGATGTGAATCGGGAAAAAGGGTGAGGTTTCTGGCCACCTAAAAGCAAGCAGCTGAGCTCCAAAGCTGGGAAGGAGCTTAGCCTGCCTCTAGGAAGTCAGGAAAGCAAGCCGGAATTGAAACCTGCGAAAGAGAAGGTTGCAGGCTAGACAGAACCTACCTGCCCTGACTGTCTCGTCAGGACTTGTCACTGGCTTTCCCCAGTGCTGCAGGCAACTCAGCTAGCCCTGAAAGAAGGAAAATCCTTCATTCTATATTCTGTGCTTGCAAAGCGGTTTTCACCGCTATAACTTTTATCATAATTCTGTAAGATGACTCAGTGATCAATGTGTATACCTATATATATATATATACACTATATATAACATATAGTGAAAGACCATAAAACAAAATGACATGAGAGAAATAAGAAAAAATAAAGGTATAGATAAAAAGGAGACAAACATAACCTTAGTGCTGATTATAGACCACATGAATTTGCCTCCTGACAGCATGGAGAGAGATTTGACGGAAACAGGAACTTGGCCATTTGATCTGTCAAAGTCACACATATTGGTAAAGCCGTTAGAAGCATTAGGACTCATCCGTGGTGTCCACCCCTACCACTTCAGGAGGCGGCGGGTGAGCCTCTGGATCCGGCAAGTTTGACCACAGAGCTGGCAAGGCAGATGGGAGGGAGCCAGGCCTCAGAATCACAGGCACGCCTTCCAGGGAGGAATCACAGGCATGGCACACAAGATTGAGCCTGCCACCATTCCACCATGTGTGGATGCCTGGGGGAGGGGCTCATCAGGCCCCACCCCCTCACAGAGTGCCTATGAGCAGTCAAGGGCTGCTGGAGGATTGGGTGCCAATCACGTGACCACTGAGAGGCTGCCCATACTCCAGTGACTAAGTCTCCGCCCCCACTCACGCCAGAAACCAGGGGTAAATGGGTTAAACACGGTCTTGGGGGCCACAAATCGAAGTCGGAAGGGGCTTGCAGGAAAGACGGGTTTGGGTAAGAAAGCCAAGAGGATGAGAGAGGGCAAAGGAGATGGCAATGACCCCCACCAAAAATCAGTATACACACGTATGAGATTATTAAAGGATAAAAATTGTCAATTAGTTTTTGTTTTTAATCAAACTTCATCATCGAATCCACTGTTTGTCAGTGAGATCTCAGCACATCCATTTTCTGGCAGTTTGACATGGGAGGGTTTGGAGATTTTATTCATATTCTAGGCGGGGATGTGGTCACATATCCTCACCCTGGTGCAGAGTGTGTTCTCACTGGGACTATCAGTGCGAACTTCTTTGGGTCTCTCCACTTATAACAAAATGAGGACGCGGAGGAATGATCTCACCTCTCAACTGAGTACTGCTAGAGGCAGATATTCCATCTAACCGTAGCAGAGCAAGAAAGAAATAGGCCACTACACCCATGTGATAAGAAAAAAAGAAGAAGAAAGAAACAAAGCTAGAACCAAGAAGGCCGCAAGAGACATTTGGGAGATTTGGGTTGAAATCAGCGGTTACCACACTGGAAAGTAAGTGGCGGGTTCTCCTTAGTTACTGTGAAGGCCGTGCCCATGTGAACAGACACGGGCAGGAGCCAGGCCTGCGGCTGCTCCCTCCTCCAGCTCCCCCTTCTGTGTCTTCAAGCCCTGGGCCAGGTGTGTGCCTTGCTTAGCTGATTCCCTGAGACACAGAGGTCAAAAGGTCAAGAAATAGCCACAAGCGGGGTCATAAAAGCACTAGTCCTTGGGGCTAAGAAGATGCCACAGTCAATATTACGGTACTGGGAGGACCTGAGCTTCACGCCCAGAATCCTGTGGTGGCATGTGCTTATAATACCAGAGCTGGGTAAGTGGAGTCTGGAGGAGCCCTGAGGTCCCCTGGCCGGTCAACCTACAATTAGTTAGCTCCAGGCCAATGAGAAACCCGTTTCTGAGAATGACAGTCAACGCTGTTCTCAGCCTTCACGCATGCGTGCATGCGCGTGCTTACACACACACACACAGAGTGACAGTTCTTACCTTGAGGGAAAATGTTAGTAGCAAAAGCATTTGACTCTCCTGAGGACAGACAAAATGTCCAAGGGCACACATATCCCCAAATCTGGCACTATTTGGGGATTTTCCATTCTTTTAGAGTTTCTATAATTAGATGAGTTAGTTGTTTTAGAGAGAGAAAAAAAGCTTTATACCATTATGAAGAAGCATTTTTTTGAAGATTAAAAAAAAATGTCCCTGTCCCATTATCCCTCTCTCTAGTGTGCCAAATGTTTTTCTCAATCATCTTGTAATTCACAACAGCACCCAGGAGTTCCACAGGCGACTCGTAGAAGGCCAGTGGGTTGCTGATGACTTCCCGAGAGAACTCTGAAGACCCAAAGTAGGATGGGAACGTGCACAATGCAGCAGTCAACTCGGCAGCCTCCAAGAGGGAGGGATTCCCCTGTGCACTTTAGAAAATGGACCTCTGCTTCTCCAACTGTATCAGCAAGCACCTCCAACTGTATCTGGTTTGTCAGCGAGACTACAGAGGAGGTGACAGGTTTCAAATGTCCCTGTGATGCGAAATGCCCATTCATCAGTTTGACAGATTGCACACCCAGGGTTCCTCGTTGTAGGCCCTGATCTGACTGAGCTGTCCATGTGACAGGACAGAGCTTAGCTCTATGAGCTTCCTCCTCAAGGTCCTTTCCTGCCCTAAGCAAATGGCACACGTCAGGTCTGGCACAAGAAACTCACAAGAGGAACCCGGGTCACACCAGCCTAGCAAGCCTTGAGACTCTGGAGTGATTCACAAGGAACCAGGAACCAGATGAAAGTGGCCAATGCTTGGCCAGAGATGAAATAATATCAGAGAAACAGAATGAGTACAGCAGACTAAAATGCATCAATTTTGTTTAAATCCTGTCAATTGTGTCATCATATTAAAATATTAAGCAAGATTGAGTGGGCACTTCCGGAGCTATGTGAGCCGGCTGAGAACTCATGAACTAGGAGATCCCTACACTCAACTTACTCTTTTGTTCAAGCTTCTTCTCAGGGTGACCACATCACAGCAAGAATTCTAGTCAAAAGCATACAAGGAGTCACCTCTGGGCTTTGGTGGTCCTCAGTGGTGAAAGGTGGTGTGAGCCTGGAGAGTGGACACATTCGGCTGGTAACACGCGAAGTTAGTAAGAGCATCATGGAGAAGCTGAGCTGTCAAACAAAAGTAAACTCCTGGGGCAGGGGACAGAACCCACCTGCCACACGGAACAGCCCCAAAGCACCACCCTTGAGCCTAATCAAAAATCTAGATTAAACTAATGGTTAGTGATGGAGAAGGAACACGACAAATGACACCAGAATGTATTCTCATCAGCCCAGGATCTGGGGAGCTGACGCTTTCCTTCTCTGGCCCTTTGAACCTGTCAATCTCATCATTAGCCTGCCTCCAGCCCCTGTTCATCTCTTTGGGTTATTTCCTTTTTTTTTATGCTGGGCCTTTTTAAAATTATTTTATTATTTATTGTGTATGCAGTCCTCTGCCTGCATGCATGCCATCAGAGAGCACCAGATCTCATTCAAGGTGGTCGTGAGCCACCATGTGGTTGTCGGGAATTGAACTCAGGACCTCTGGAAGAACAGTCAGTGTTCTTAACCACTGAGCCATCTCTCCAGCCCCCTTTGGGTTATTTCTTAAACTTACTGTCTGTGGTGGCTAATCTGGGCTGTCAGCTTGCCGCTCCTGGGAGGAAGGAGTCACAACGGCGTAATCGCCTCCATCAGACTATAGGCGTGTCTGCAATGACAATGTCTCAACCAGTTGTGGACTGAGGAAGACGAGCCCAGCCCTCTGCGGGCAGTGCCAGCCCTATAAAAGCAGCCTGTGCTGCATATGAAAGTGCTCGGGTGAGAGCCTGGAAGCCAGCCAGTGGGCAGCATCCTCCACCGCTCTGCTTCAGTTCCTGCCTGGAGGCTCCTGCCGCGCCTTCCCCGAATGACGAATGAGGCACTGTTGCCCTTAGCAAGCATGCAAACCCTCTCCTCCTGCGATTGTTTGGGTCGGCGTTTTATCACGGCAGCAGAGCAGCAAACCAGAACATCACTGATTTAGCCCCATCTTCACGAGCCATCTTTTTGTCTTAAGTGCTCATCGTGCATGGTAATTAAATGTCAAGGTGTCTCCTTTTTAGCAGGCATCTGCCTCATTCAACTCTAAAATGCCCCGTGAAGGCAAAGGCTATATGACTCTGATGTCACCTGTTTTCCTGGCACATGAGAGACTAGGTAGGGGCTGAATGCTTGGTTGGCTGTTTTTCCTTTCAATTGTTTCACAAAAACACTACCCCAAGATTTTCCTGAATAAGGCGGTGGTCCTGTGACTGGGATGGCTTTAGAGTAAGCATCACACTGGACTGCCCTGCTTCCTTCCCAGAGCTCCAAATCCAGTCCCCAGTTTTAGGTGGACTTCTCCAGAGAAGTGGATTGACCTGGTATGTGAGCGTGTGTGTGTGTGTGTGTGTATGTGTGTGTGTGTGTGAGAAAGAGAGAGAGAGAGAGCATTTCTGTGTGTGAGAACATGTATGTTTGTGTGTGAAAGAGCATTTGTGAGTCTGTGTATGTTTGTATGTGTGTGTGAGTTTACATATGTATGTGTATGTTTGTGAATGTATGTATGTAAGTGTATATATGTGTGATTATGTGTGTGAGTATATGTATATGTGTATGTATATATGTGTGTGTAAGTTTATATATGCATGTTTATATGTGAGTGTGTGTATGTATATAAGTGTATATACGTGTTTTTATGTATGTGAATGTATGTATGTGTATATGAGTTTGTATACAAGTTTGTGTATATGTGTGAGTGTTTGTGTGTATGTATATATGCACATATATGTGTGTAGTTTTTTGAGTGTGTGTGTGTATGTGTGTAAGGAGTAGAGAGAGAAAGATTTTAAGGAGTTGTCACATGTAAAATGGTTGGAAACCCATGGGAGAGTTTAACCTCAAGTTCAAAGCAACCTACAGGCAGTTTCTTGCACTATGGAGTCTTGTCTGTTTAGTTAAGATCTTCAAGAGATTAGATAATGCTCACCCACATATCTGCTTTATTAAAAGTCCACTGATGTAAATATTAACTATATCTAAGAAGCATAGTCCCAGAAACATCCAGAATGTTTGCCACAGGGATCATTTTGGCACTAGAATTTGACACATTCTTTCCATGCCTGGAAACACTTCCCAGGGGCCTCCGGCTCTTCTTGGTTTCCTTCTCTGATACCGTAACAAGTCCTTAGAGCTGCAAACAACCTCAAGGAGGAAACCCAAACATCTCTGCTTCGTTCCGTGTCTGCCTCCCTCCTTTGCATGGTCAGACCCCTGTTTGACTCTGTGTACATGCTAACTACTCAGGAGGGTCTGCCCTCCTCACTCAGTGAGTGCCTGCCCTCCTGACTTATTCTTCCTCTTCAAGGTTGAAGGAGCAAACTTCAGTCATGTTTCTAAACCCCAGTGTGGATTGCAGGGGAAAAGCCTCAGAGGGCAGTGTACTCGCCTAAAGAGGGATTCTATCCACAGGCAAACTGGCATGGTTACTCAAGAGGAAAGACCTTCTGGAAACAGAGGAGAGACAATGACCAGTCTTCCCCATACCCTCACCACGATTGTAGCGCCGGGCATCTCTCTTGCCCATATCCCGATCCATTCCCTATGTGAAACTAAAACTCTTGTCAGTATCTGAAGATAGAGGTGGGGATCGTGGGTCCTTTTGTAGCCACAGTGATCAGATCTCCACTTCCTGCCTTTCTGCATTGTTGCTCTTTTAACTGGAAAACTGGACTCTCCAGGAGACCTGGGATCCTCTTTGTGGGCTCTTGGTATCATAGATAAGAGGATTTTTTTAATGGACTCTGGAGGGAACTTGAAGAAATTTGGTCATTGGAAGAGAGATGAAGCATCTAGGCAGGCAAAGCTGGGGACCCAGTGACAACCAGGAGGGAGAGAGTGAAGAAAGGTAAAGCCTACCTATAATATAGTGTGAACGCAGGACAGCTGGGCACACCAGACACCCAGGCACCCAGAGCATTGGATCCTTGCAGCTCCTACTGAAGGAACACGGTGATGAAAGTTTGCTGGCCCAGCAGGGTCCCACCGTGCCCTTCAGCCCCAAATAAATGCACAGATGTTATATTAATTATAAAACTGTTGGACGGTGACTTGGGCTTCTTATTTGGCTAGTTCTGTCTTTATTATTAACCCATTTCTATTCATCTGTGCATTTCCACGTGGTGTTGGCTTACCGGAGAATGCCTGGTGTGTCCTCTCTTCCCGGGCTCACATGGCAACTCTGTCTGCCTACGTTTCCGAGAATTCTCCCCATCTCCTAGCCCTGCCTGTACTTCCTGCCTGGCCAGTAAGAGAAACGTATATACAAAAGGACAACTCTCATCAGAAACACAACATTGACCACCTCTCAGAGACACAAGGGACTTGGATGCAAAACCAGGGCTCCATCCTTCAGGGCCATCCAAGGGGGGTGTAACATTAATGTTGTCTGCTTCAGCCTTGCAGTCTGCTAAGAACTGCCGCAGGTGGCCTACAACTCAGGATGTGTGCAAGACAGGAAGCGACAACAACTGTAGTTGTTTGAATGAGGAATGTGCTTGAACACGCGGCGCCCAACTGTGGCGCTGCTTGGAAGGTTTGGATCCTTCAGGGGAGCCTTGCAGGGGAAAGTATGTCACAGCGTGGAGGGGGCTGCCATAGTCTATACCTTTACTCCACTTCTTGCTCTCTCATTCTCTCTCTCCCCTTCCCCTCCCCTTCCCCTCCCCCATCGCCTCCCCCCTCCCCATCCCTTCCCCATCCCCCATCCCACCCCTCCCCTTCCCCTCTCCCTCCCCTCCCCCTCTCTCTCCCCCCTCCCCCTCTCTCTCTCTGCCTCTTGAATATTAATGGAAATGTGGCTCCCTGCTGCACTGCCTCCCCCTGCCATGATGGACTCTACCTCGGGAACCTTAAGGCAGAACAAACTCCTCCTTCTACAAGTTGCCTTTGGTGGTGGTGTTTTATCACAGCTGACTAATCCAGAGTCATTCTATCTCCTGGCGCCGCTAGCTTTGGCCCGGGAGTGGATTAATAACAGTGTCTATTGCTGTCGAGTCGTCTCGCGGTTTTTCTCAGCCTTAGGCCAGCTGGGCGCTGCCACGGGCTCCTGGTTCACCTGCAGCCAGCACAGAGGAGCCTGGGGACGTTGACCTCTGGCTGAGAGACCAGGGCTGGCTTATTTAGCACAGTGTGGAAGACCAGCACTTGGGAATTCATTGTAAGCACCTTGGAGATGTTTTTTGCTAGCTTACGACTGCTTCCTCTTTGACTTATTTCATTTCTACCGCTGATCGTGCCTCAGAGGACTCCGCCTGGGTTTTCGTTTGTTTACTTCTGTTGTTCAGTGCTGGGTAAGCACTCTGTGGCTGAATTCTGCCTGAGACTGTCTTGGAGGAACCCAGCAGGCTGGTTTGTCTATCACACCTAACACCGATGAACCCAGACGACCACAGAGGACTCTCGCATTCCCTTTCTCCCTCTGGACGTCATCCCTGTCATTTGGACTGTGTTGAAACTGAGCCTGTTGTGGCCCCTGGTAACAGGACTTTTGCCCTAATACCTTCCATCGCTCAGTCAGGAACCACCCCTTAGTTCTTTTGACTCTGATCCCCCCCCCATTTCCCATCCTGCAGTATTTTCTCCAACTTCCCAAATTTCTGTCATTTTGCCCAGGAGCAAAAAAAAAAAAAAAAACCTCCAAAAATATAGGTGGTTAGAGTTGCAACGAATCTCTGCATGAATTAAATAAATGCAACCCCTTTTGTTTGCACTCGATGCAGCCTAGTTATAAAACCCTGAGCTCCTTGAGAGCCTCAGGGCCACACTCGGCCTCCAGCTAGGAAGTGGTCGGTGAGGACCAGAGCAGAATGATTCCATATGGAGAACAATGGTATACGTCAAGAAAATACCAGAACTTCTGTTGGTTTTAGTCTTCATACTGGCCTACATTTTCCACGTCTAAGCATGTTTTAGTGCACCCTACACACTGGTACAATAGAGTATACGTGTAAATCATAAATAAATGTAATATGGTACATAGCTATGAGAGCCTTTACCCCTGTGTATGTATATGCCACATTGTGCTTACATACGCATGTACCGCAATAATTTATGAATATAGAAATTATTATATGTATGGGGTTGTATCACACACTCTCGTGAACACACACACACACACCTGTCTCTAGGCTGCCAAGCCAATTGCTATGTATCTAGGATTCCCAAACTTTCTAGTTCACTGTTAGCCAAGGAGATTTTGAGCCATCTTAAAGAAGTCTCCCCTCCTCTGCCCACTTGGAAATGCTTGCCGTTTAAGGCCATTCCACAAACCCCGTGGCCCCAGGTGATTCCAATCTGTTCAAATTCCCAAGGACACCTAAAAGCAATCGTTTCATTTAGAGAATTTGTTATCTAGAACTGTCGGGAGGGTTGGTGACTAAAGGGTATGACCTCTACTCGCAGGGACACCTGGGAAATATTTTCCAAGAGCTCACTGATGATGAGTTTATTGCGGTAACTTTCTGGGACTGAGGCACGCCCTAACTGGAAAGCAAGCACCCTTGTATGGGGAGAGGAGAAGCAACTATTAAGATGAATGGACGTCAGGCGGCCGTAGACAGCAGGCGCTCTGCCAAGGGCTTGTGCGCTTGCCTGGCTCCAGAGATGGGTTCCTACCAAGCTCTCCTCACTCAGCGCCAGGCCCAGAAGGGCAACATGGAGCCTAAGGAAAAGAGTCCGAGTCTGGTTTGCACATCCTGCACAATAGACATGGGCAAGAGATGCCTGCTGAAGAGGATGCCTGTGTTAATTACAAGGGCTGTGCAATTAACTCTTTCAAAGAAAATAAGACACCAAACACAACCTATTCTTGCTGCTTGATCCTGGGGCTAGGGTAAGGTCTAGGGCCCTAGTGGTACTGAGAGAGAATTCTTTTTTAAAAAATGGACAATCTCTTTAGAAAATGACTATTAGTCTTGATGGACCTCAAGGGGAAGAACATCAGCTGTGTCTCCTAAAGGTTGAATGAGGATCTCCAAAGGATTACTTCACCTTTCCATTCAAGTTAAAAAAAAAAAAAAAACAGATTCCCCAAACTAGTCACCATCTAACATGCCGTGGAATACTTCTGCAAGTGTTTCTTTAAGAGAAAACTATTTCTCTTCGGTCATTTATTCTTCTGATCCAGCTCCGGCCCAGCAATACAGGCATGTCAGTTGGAGGTTAAGTTCATCACGTTTTCGAAGCTCTGCTCCCCAGAGACGGCTGGGCAGCTGCAGAGATCCACACCTGTTGACCACATTATGAACCCAGCCCCGCTCAGGTCAGGAAGTTACTATTCTTTCCTGTTTCCTTCCTTCAGTCGGACACATGCCAAGCGACAACAGCATGCACACTCATCTCAGTTAGAATTACAGTGTCCACTGGTGGCTGTCCCTGCAGCTCAGCCCTGTCCGCCTGAAGGCTCACAGATACTGGAGAAGGCCGTGAGGGCATGGGGACAGCCAACACACTCTTCCCCAGGGGAAGCAGAGCCATTGTTCTCATGGAGGCTCCTGGACTCTGAGTCAAAAGAGAAAGATCTGAGGGCATGTTATCATCCAACAAGACTTCAGCCTCTGCTTGGACAAAGCTACTTGAAGGGATTGAAGAAGGTGGGATTTTTCCTCTCAAAACTAAAACTAAACAACAGTTAAGCCTAAAATGTATATCTGGAACAAAAGCAAAGTCTGTGCTTTATTTGTGAGTTCTCTAGGAATCTAAAATCTGAGGCAGAAGTGACCAGAGACCATCAGTCATGAAGACATTGACCTCTGACCAACAATGGGGCATCAGGGACAGAGATGAGAGAGTTGGAAGTCAGTGGAGCAGAGCCACAATTTAGAGGGGGGGTCTCTGTCCTAACACGATGGGAAAGGAGTTTGGAAGAGCTATACTAATTAACGAACTAAGGTTTGAATTCCTGAGCCATGAAACGAGAAATCGGATTTGTCTGATGGAATACTTACTCGTTGGGAGGGAAGATAGTTTATTTTCCTTTTTCAAATATGCGATGCTTGGCTGGCCTGTTAACTCAGCTGTGTAAGCTTGAAATCTCATTATGCAGGTCCAGGGTCGAAAACCCACACAGCCTGGTTATTAATAAGCATCGCAGTAGGACCACTGTCGGTCACCTGGAGATTTATCTATCATCCCTTGGGCAGGTGACTTGGCCTCTGTGAGTCTGGGCATTCTGGTTTTCAAGGTGCAGCTTATACTACTACACTGATCATTCAGGAATGGTTCGAGGAGTTTCTACTGAGAAAACTCCTGGAGAGCAGTGAGGTAAATGTTCAGTGTTAGCTGCAGCCATTGATTCCATCAGGATCCACAGACCCATGTGCTGAAGGCTTGGTCCCCAGCTCACCACTATTGGGGGATAGTGGAAACTCTCAGACATGGGACCTAATAGGAGGCTGTGGGCCACTGGAGCGTGTGCTTAAAGGAATGCCATCCCCTTCTCTCTCTCTCTCTCTCTCTCTCTCTCTCTCTCTCTCTCTCTCTCTCTCTCTCTCTCTCTCTCTCAATCCCCTCTCTCTCTTTTCTCCTCCTCTCCTGTCTTCTTTCTTCCTCCCCTCCTCCCTGCCCCCATAATGGTCACATGACAAATGGTTTGGCTCTGCCATTCTGCCTCACCACTGGCGATAGAACCAACCCGTCAGCCAGTCGTGGACAGATGTTTCTCAAACAACGGGCCACACAAGCCTTTCTTCTGTGTGCACTGATTGCTTGAAGTACTTCTCACAGCAGCAGAGAGTTAACCCACTGTAACACTATCATTTTATTTCTTTTTAAAGGTTTATTTATTTATTACATATACACCAGATTGAATTGTAGATGGTTGTGAGCCACCATGTGGTTGCTGGGAATTGAACCCAAGACCTCTGGAAGAGCACTCAGTGCTCTTAACCTGTGAGCCATTTCTCCATCCCCAACACTATTATTTTCTTACAAAACGAGGTGGTTTGAACGAGAACAGTCCCATAGGTTCACATATATGAACACTTGGCCCCCAGTTAGCGGTGCTATTCTGGAGGTTTAGGGGGTGTGGCCTTGCAGGAGGAAGCCTGTCACTGGACAGATGCAGGCTTTGAGGGGTGGAAGAGGCATGCTATTTCTAGTTTCTCTGTTTCCCCGCTTGTGGCTGGAGATGCGAGCTCTCACGGTTATTGCCCATGTGACTGTCACATGCTGCCATGACGGACTCTTACTCCTCTGGAGCCAAAAGTAAATCCTTCCCTCTGTAAGTCGTCTTGGCCCTGGTGTTTTATCACAGCATTAGAAATGCAACTAACAGAAATATGAGTAGTGAGTCAGTATAAGTTTATTCTTCTGTGAAAACATGCATCCAAGAAGAAGCAAGGAACTTGACCCTGAAAACCAAGGAGCGAGCCCTAAAGCAGTAGTCACATGACCAGAAGGAAGAATTTCCCGAAAGACTCAGCAGGAACCCAGTGTGAACGTTAAGAGTCCCAGAGCAGGGGACTAACGGTGTGATTTGAAGCAGCACAGTGGCCTGTGCTTTGGGCTTCTCTCCAGGCAGAGACAAGCAAACAGTAAGAACACCACAGACGAGGGAGCCTGAGCCCTCTTCCATCTCATCCTCCTGGGAAATGCCTTTTCACTAAGTCTAGCTGGAAACACTCCCCCCCCCTCACCCCCGTGGTCCCGGGACCTCGCAGAAGGACAAACACCAACAGTCCCAAACACAAATGTGTGCAGACAACTTGTCCTCTCCTCTGAACTCTGCTCACCTGCAAGGAGGTGTTTCTAGGGCGGGGCTGGCTGGGCAGTGGTTGATTGGTCTAATGGGACAGAAGCTAAGTCAACTTCCTCTGTGACAATAAAGGCATGCTAAGCAAAGGATTATCCCCAAGTGGGTAAGGAAAGGATGCCTTTGCTGTCTGGTCACCACTCTCTCAGGGGGAAAAAAAACTCCTACAGGCAGGGAGCAGCTTTCCCAAATCTGATTATGAGCCCTGTGGGCTTTGACATTGTGGCAGCTTATGAAAAGTAACCACAGAGTCCTCTGTGGGTGTGGCACAGGCCTCAGGGAGGGGAGGCAACTCAAGCCCAGGCCCTTCGGGTCCATCTCCAAACACAGAAACTTCTGTCAGCCCAGAATCACTTGAACTTAAAAAAAAAAAAAAAGACTTTGTTGTTTTTTTTTTCCTTGTACATATATTTGTGGCTAATACAAAGCGAGATCCACCCTAAAATTACAAATAATATAAACCCAATATAAAGCAGTCCAAGCACATAATCTCCACACCACCAAGAAGACTTGGAACTTTTATTTCATCCATAAATTACCACGGAGACCTGAGACTAAAGTGTCGGGCACGCAGGCCGGGAGCATGCTCACCTGTGGATGGCACCCCATCTTCTCACTAATGGTACTATATGCTACTTACTAATGATACCCCATCTCCTCAACAAGAAGCTCCAGGTACTTTTTCGTCCATCTGAAACAGCATGGAGGCTCAGGCCAGACTGAAAAGTGCCTAGGCTTTTCTGAATGAACTCTAAACGAAACCCGTTATAAAAAGAGTCCCTTAGACAAGCATGGAGTGAAAAGCGAACACTAGATGCAAGCCCCGCTCATTAAATAGTAGCACCCACGAGGAGCCCTGCTGGGCTTCCTACGACATGTGGGCCCCCACATCTAGAACTTCTGAATTCAAGCTGCTAAGAACTAGTTGTCTCATGAGGCTCTGGCTACCTCAGATCCTAGACCAGGGCCACACTGGGGAACTGCGGAGATGGTTCCAGGTCCCTCTAGCAGGCTCGTGATGGCTTTCGAAGATACATCTATGATGCCAGTTCATATGGTGTCGTCGTAGTCATAGGTAGCTTAACATTGTTGTGACTGAGCGCCCGGCAGGAGCGTCTTCGGAAAGTTGACTTTGCAGTGAAGTCAGGAGCAGAACGCCTCGCACTAGGGAAGACCTGGGGAAACAGCTGTCTGCCTGCGGCATTCTCCACATGCTGGCCAGCAGGGAAGTAGAAGCTCAAGCAGAACCCACAGCAGCTGTCACCGTCGAAGCCCACCTAGACATCACGTAGTTAGGCCACAGGACCACAGCCTCCCAATCACCACTAGCTGGGGACCAAGGGCTGGAGCGTCTGTGCCTAAGGGCATTCTACATGCAGACCACAGCATAAGGGGACATTTCCTCAGATGCCATTCAGTTAAAGGTGCTGAGGTGACTTTGCCCTGCAATGATACACTGTATATTTATTGTTTCAACTCCTCATGTTTGGCAACAGCTTGCTATACAATGAGAGAGCATTAGTACCTGGACACCTGGATGGTTAGGCTGCGGTGACCCTTTGCAAAGAGTTCTCCCAGCCTAAAGCACATAGAAGTATTTAGGTAGACAATAGAATGTGCATCCCAACTCAGTTAACAAATATTCGTAGGTGGAAATCGTGGAAGGTGGGACGTAAAAATGAAACTTTTGTGTCCCGTGAGCTTCCCCCTCACTGTGTGTGAGATCTCCCCTTGATGGGGAAGCCCTGTGTATATGTCAATAAAGCACTGTTGGCCAATAGGGAAGCAAATAGGTGGGACTAGGAGTCGACAGGACTCTGGGAAGGAGAAACACGGGAAGTCATCATGTAGCTGCCTTAGAGGTAAGAAGTCCAGACCCTTTTCTCGGGTAAGAGAAATACTTAGACTAACAATTATGGAGTAAATACTTAAGTCAGAGCTAACCAGTAAGAAACAAGCATGGCCAACAGCTTTATAATTAATACAGAGTCTTTTGTGTTATTTGGGGACTATAACGTGGCAGAGCCCAGGCGACTGGTGGGGAAAAACCAAAGCGGCTGGCAAGGAAAAGGCTTCTCTCAACATTCCCCTCTCATCTAAGAAGAAACTCTGAAGATCCGCCCAACTGTGGAAGCAGCCACCAAACACTCAGCTCTCATCTCGTGCTCGAATGTTGCAGCATAGTAGAATCTTCCTGCTGTCTTCCCTATGTCATCCTAAACTCCACAGCCTCATCAGCAGGTCTAAAGGTTACAACATTATTGGTGGCAAGAACACCACAGAGTCCCATTTTGATAAAGCGTCCATGCCAACATGGTACTATCTGCTGGTGACCATTCACACCCACCAGACACTGTCTGCTGGTGACTTAGTTGTCTTTACCTTGGTTCTATTTTCAAAACGCCTTCCAATAAATGTATGCTAAGCAAAAAGTAAAACGAAAGAGCATGAAGTCTCTCGGAAAGACCACACATCCATCAATGAAGAAAAGCGAGCTGCTTCAGCTAACATCGATAGTCTGTTTGCCTGAGACCCCCGCCGCCGCCCCCCCCCCTGCCGCCACGGCACGGTTCAGCAGTGTGGCCCCGGATGTTTCCCACAGGAAGTGAGGCAACTCTCTCAGAGGGGTCAAGTCCCAGGAGGAAAACAGTAAGAGCTGAGCATCTAATTGGGGGGTTATCTTGAGGTCTTCCTGGGACTGGGAGTTTGTGTCTTGTTCCTACAGTTCAGAACTGAAAATAAGAAGCGCTGTGGGCTCTTGATGGTCTGAACTCGAGGCTGCTCAACTCTGGCTCCTATACGCTCTGGAGGAGCGGCATCTAGGTAAACTCAGAGATCTAGGTGACATGCGGCCTCGTCACTTGCATGGGATGCTGTATTACGAAGACTTGAGTCTGGGAAAGCATTCGGTGTACTAGGCACTTACGAGACACCCCACACACCACGCAGCTGGGACCAGGTGGGAGCTCTGGGCTTTGAAGACCAACAGGACAGTGTCAATCACAAACGGGCCACTCCACATTAGGACAGGGTGGCTTGTCAGAGCCTCGGTTTTTTTTCCTACCTCTGAGATGGAATCCAAAGCACCAACTATGCAGCATTATTTTCAAGATTATAAAATAGCAGTTTACCATCCAACTCAACACCCTGCCCTATGCAAGTTTCAAAATTACTTCCCTTCAGGTTTCCATCGCTTAGTTCAACCAATAATAAACAAATAGGCAGCCGTGGGTCTACGTATTTACATATGACTTACATAGTAACAAGTGAAAGTAAACAAGTCCAGGGGTTGAAGAGGCCACTTCAAGATTTAGAGCACCGGCTGCTCCTCCGGAGGATCTGGGTTCAGTGGCCAGCAAGCACAGGCCTCATGTCTCAAACTGTCTGTAACTCTCAGGGAGCCTGACACCCCTTCCAGTCTCCAAGGGCACTGCACACGTCTGGTGCATAGACAAACATGCAGGCAAAACACCATTACACATAGAAAAATAAACAAATACTAGAGGTTAAAAAAATATGAGCAGAAAGTCAAAGAAAGATGACGCATAATCCAGCAGCATAGACGTCTATCCTGAGTTGGCTTTTATTTTCCCCCCTTGCTGGTTATTTGTTTACCCACGGAAACATCGGTATGACCACACAGAAAGATATTATTTTCATATTCAACATTAATAGCCAAGAAAACTAAAACAGAGAGACTGTGTAACACGGCCAGTGAGTGTCAGAGCATGGGCTGGACCACAGCCACCTGAGTCTAGAGTTCTCCTTACAACGCTCTCTCCTTCCAGCCTCCATTTAGACTAGCTTGACTAACTGACGCCTCTTTTCCTGGGATACCTAACCAGAGGGACCATTTTCCATCCTCAGCCACACCCTGAACAGGGAAGGAGACTACTGGGGACCTTCTGAAGCTCTCGTGACTCAGTCGAGATTTTCAGTCTCCCAACACACACAGATTCTGCAGGCAAGGGTCAGGACAAGCCCTTGCCCAGAGGTGGCAGGACTGGGGTCCACCTGCAGTGCTAGTGAGTCCCCACGATGGAGACAGGAGAGGATGGGAAAGCCTCTCAGCACTGCGATCCTGAGCTCTGACCTGACTCACCTTCCACTCGGAGCCGGGACTGGCAGGACCCAGGGGCTTTTTTGTTTGTTGGTTTTTGTTTTTGTTTTTTCTGCCTTGCAGATCTTTCCACAGGGTGGAATCTACGAAGCCATTGGCACCCTTTGTAAAACACAAAGTGGTTCTCATCTGCCTCAAACACGGTAAGAGCAGAAGAGGAAGGGCTTCGGTTCCAAGTGCACCTGGAACCTTCCGTCTCACACATCTGCCCCAGGCAGCCACCACAGGCCCCCAGTCTGCATTCATTGTAAAGAGGAATAGGATCCCGAAACTCTGGGGATTGCCCTCTGCGTTCAAATCCACACCTGTAGCGTGACCGTGAACTTAGACATTTCTCAACCATGTTCACCCCAGAGTGGACCCCAGAGTGGGTTAACTGCTCTCTATAACTTCCCAGTGTCTCCCATCGCCACCAGGTCAGTGGTTAGCAACTTGGCCTGGCAGTTCGCCATTTTCCTGTAGGTCACATTTTCTCAAATGGGTTAAACCAAATGACCTGAGGGCCCTGACACCAGAAACTACCACTCTGCTTTCCCGGTGGTGAAAGAGGCCATCCACCTGCACCATCTGGGCTCCCCGCCATTCCTTAGCCTCGGACCTGTAAAGGACTCGGAGGGGATACAAGGAGATAAAAGTTTATGTCTGAGAAGTGGGACCAGCTCAGGTAATTAGGCTGGAAGAACGAGCCCTTGGATTTGCACTGTTGATGGATTCGCCATAAATTCTAGACATTTGTTTTAAAAGCTATTGGAGTCCACATTGTAATCCACAGATGACAAATACACAAAGACAGAGTTATGAGTATAGTTTGAAGATCTTTCATATGGATATAGGTGCGTGTGCTTGGGTTTGGGGGTCAGAGAACAGCCTAGAATTTGTCCCTCAGTCACTGTCCACCTTGGGCCTTGAGAAAGGATCTTTCTCTGGCCTGGTGCTTACTCATTAGGTTAGGCTGTCTTTCATTGAGCCCCAGGGATCCACGTATCTGTGGTTCCTCAAAGCTGGCATTGATTACAAACCCATGCCGCCACACTTCGCTTTTTACATGGGTACCAGAGACCGGATGCAGGTCTCCAAGCTTGCAGGGCAAGTCCCATATAAACTGAACTGTTCTATTTATTGTATTTCCCAAGCCCTTGAAAATCTTGGCCAGTTCTTATCCGTGGTTTTCTAGAGTCCATGCAAGAAATTGGTGACTGTCTTAAGCAATGTCTGTTTGTGGCTATGAAGCCAAAAGAGGATGAGGGCAACGCACACAGAAGAACCCACTTTCCTAAGTGACTTTCTGTAGTGAGATATCCACCCCGCCTGCACCTATAGCGCTGACCACGCCCAAATGGGCGAGGTCACAGGTGTAGACGTGGGGGAGAATGACTTTAGGTCTAGGGTCCAGGCAGGTGACTCTCTCTTGCTTCTGATCAAAGAGGGCAGGCTGGGTGGATCCTTGGAGCTGGAACTTATGGAGGTCACCCGCCTCTTGTGTAAGTACATTCTCCCCGAATAAACTTCACTCAGCCTGTACTGAGTCTAGTGAATCTTGATTCCCACGCAATAACTTTCTGGTCAGAAGTTGAAGTAAAGTCAGCATCCTTGCTATATAAACTACACACAGCTCGACTGGGAATTTGATATTATTTCCCACTTTCCCGATTTCTCAGATTACCAACTAAACAGCTTAGAGGTGACTCCAACTGCTCTGTTAGACCTAGCCTAAGAGCTCAGCGCAAATGGAAGGCCTGCCGTGAGTTTAGCAATCTGAGATACTCACCAGGTCTAAGAGGGCTTTGGCTTACAAAGATCAGAGACGGGTCGCCTTTTCTTTAGGTCAACCTAAACCTGCAGGTGAGAGGAAAGGCAAGGCCTTGGGAATCATAGAGCTCTGGCTGCCACCGGGAACCAATGGCCGTCCAGCTGTGCTGGGATCTGAGGCCAAAGCTTGAGGCCTTCCCTGGCTCCCGTCAGCATCAGCTTTGGCCTCAGGCAATGCTCAAGCCATTGGCAAGGTCTTTTCTGGATGCCCTGTTCCTGTCACACACTTCCTTCGTAACAATGATGAAACCCTCCCTTGAGTCATCATCTCAGGGTCTCACTCACTCATCCGTTCACTTGGCGGACATTCCGTGGACCAGTGCAGCCACACCATCATCCCAAGGCCAAGCATAGAGCATAGTTTTAAAAACAAACACGGCCCTGCCCTCCCAGAGCTCAGAGACATGAAAACTCAGGAGTAAACAAGCCATTAGTCATTGCTGAAATAAAAGCAGAGATGCACGCCCAGATGTGTAGCATTGGAAAAACACACCCAGATGTGTAGCATTGGAAAAAAACGCAAGAGGGTTGCCTGACCCAGCACCGAGAGGCCTGGGACCAGCAGCTTTACCAGCAATTTTCCCAGCAAACTCCTTGCTCAACATGATAGCAACTGGGAAAGGATGTAAGAAGTCGGCCATGTCTTCATCTCCCTCCAGCTCTGCTCGACCCAGAAACCCTGAGCTGAATAGAGACCCATTTAATGGTGAGAAATCAAGGACACAGCGCAAGGTGGTGAGGAGCCTGGGTCAGAGTATTTGGACCAGAGATGTTCTGGGCTTGAGAGCTCGTTTGTATTTGCATTTCATCTAACCAAGAACCCTGTTCCCGTTTCATTTCTTCTGCTGCTGTGACTAAATATCCCAATGAGAAGCAGCTTGGGGAGAAAGCAGTTGTTTCAACTCACAGTGATGCTGTGCAGAGGTGACAGCGTCCGTCCGTCAGGACACCTGGTCTCATCACATCCACAGTCAAGATCAAGAGGCAATGAGTGCATGTGTGTCCACTGTTTGCTCAGCTGTGTTTCTCCTCTTACACAGTCAGGACTGCCTGCCTTGGGAACTGTGCTGGGTCTTCCCACACGGATTCATGTGATTAAGACAATTCCCACAGGGACAAACTCAGAAGGCCACCTGACCTACATACTCCCTGGGTTGGTTTGGATGATAATGTCCCCCAGAGGCTCCAATGTTTGAAAGCTTGATCCCCAGGTACTGGAACCGTTTGGGAGGATTAGGAGGCGTGGCCACTTGTCCCCAGGTAGTAGAACTGTTTGGGAAGGATTAGGGGGCATGGTCATTTGGAAGAGGTGTGACACTGGGGGGTGAGCTTTGAACTTTCAAAAGTCCATGCAATTCCCAGTTAACTCTCTGACTCCAACATGTGGCTCAAGGTGTGAGCTCTCCGTTGTTCCTGCCGCCACATCCTTGCTCCAACATCACGGACTCCAACCCGGGAAACCTTAAGCCCTCAAATAAATACTTTCTTTTATAAGTTGCCTTGGTCATGGTGTTCATCACAACAACAGAAAAGTAACTAAGACAATCCCTCATTGCAATTTTCTTCCCAGGCGATGATATATTGTGTCAAGTTGGCAATTAAAACTAACCACTCCAGTATCCAAACATGGAAGTCTCACAAGCTAGACGTGACCTGTCACCACAAGATCCCTGCAGACACCACCCCACCCCAGAGCCTTGACAAGCTTCCAGTCTTCTCTAAGAGGCTAATGCCAGAAAAGCACTAACTAAGAGGCTAAAGCCAGAAAAGCATTAACTCTTGCCCAAACCATGGGAATGTGTGGACACACACACCAACCCACAGCCTCTTAGATCGAGGCAGACTCTTCCAAAGGAATCCTGTTAGGCTGCTGCCTTGTTTCTAGTGTTTCTGTGTTGCAGGGCACACGTTTGTTGGTTTGGCTGTCTTTTCTAGATTTGGATGTGTAGTATAGAGAACAACTTACTCTTGAGGGCTCCTTTGTGGAAACCATGTTACAGGCAACAAGGACACTTGGGCGAACCCATGGCTCAGCTGGCCCCACTCTCAAAGAGAAGACAGCTTAAACAACAGAGGAGGGGAGTGGTAGAAGACACTGGAGACTGATCAAGTGCTAGAAAGGAAAATGAATCCAGAAAGGGAATCGGGGAATGCCAGGTTGAGATTTGTGGCAATGTCAGACACGGCGATTTAGAGAATCTTCCTTTACCAAACACTGTCAGGCTGGAGAGAAGAAGTCTTCCAGATTTTTGCAAAATCACCAAGTCTTGGGCTGACCCACAGAGCGCATTGCTACCTCAATGCTGGGAGTTGGGTGAGGGAGAGGTCATGGGTGGCAAGTCAGGTCAGTAACAGACTCAGTGGGCAAAAAGGCTTTTGTCCATGAAGACTATGAAGGGCCATACATACAGATCAGTAGGGACACCTCAGCCTCTGGTGATGCTAGTACCTCAAAGAGCACATCACCGTCAGCCGGTGCTGAAGGAAAGAGCCTGAGCTTTCCATTTCCCGCCAGGCAAGGAAATGAGGCTTGATTTTTTTCCCTCCTCAACTCCATCAAGGACTTCATTTTCCTTCCTGCACGTGGACAGAGACCTAAGCCATCAGTCACGAGGCTGTGTGGAAGCTTAGATGTGTTGCTGTTACTCCTCTCCCCCAGGCCGTGGTAGACACCGCCCCCTTGCAGCTCCTCTGCACACCTGCCCATCCCACACTACCTGTGGCAATGAAGATCCCACCTCCCCAGAGACCTGCTTTTCATACACCCGCCCTACACACAAGCGTCAGCTGACGTTTGAAGAGAAAACAAGGAAAAAGGGGAGGTGCGGTTGTCCAGGGTGTGAGGAGAGTGGAGACCTGGACCCCGGCTATTGGGAAAGGGGACTTTATGAAGCCCCTTTGTTCCCCTTGCCGCTGGGAGTGACAAAGGCTTAAGCGATTTGCATTACTGTATCTATGTGCAATCCAAGAAGGAGTGGGCTGCTCCTGGGTGGTCCGGTACAGTCTCTGCGACAGCCTATTAGCAGCGGTGTCTCAGTGTAATTTATGGAGCTGTCAAACTGCCTTCACCAGGACAAGGGAATCATGGGCACACTGTGAGTGGGACATAAACGGAGGTGGAGAGAAAGGAAATATCTCCAGGTGCCACCCCCTCACCCTCTCGGTCTTCTCTCTATAGAAAAACATCCAGCTGCCCACTGGGGACCACATTCACGGAACCCCCCACCTCCGTCTGCAGCAGGCTAATGAGTGCAGCTCTGAGGGCTGGCCTACTGGCCAGGAGGGCAAGGATGGCTGGCAAAGAGCCATAAGGGCCAGACGCAGCATGAAGAGAGAGGGCACAGACGCTGTGCCCATCCAGCCGGCGAAGCAGGAGCGGGGACCCACCGCTTCGGCCTGAGGTTGACGTGATGGGACAAGGACACAGTTCGCACTGCCCCACCCTGGAGCTAAGGAAAGCACTGACCCCAGGGTGTATCAGACCTCCCCCACTCCCCAATCCTGGAGCTAAGGAAAGCACTGATCCCAAGGTGCACCAGACCCCCACTCCCCCGCCAGCTGATGGCCAGTAACTTTCACTATCTCCTGAGAGCAAAAGCACATTCCCTGGCTGTCAAGGGCCGTGAGGTTGCAACAGAAACACAGAGGATGCAGGAACCCTGTCAAAGGTGAATAGTGTTGCATCCTCTTTGCCTAACCTCATCTTGATTGGAACTCCCTCTTCAGATGGTGATGATCCTGAGACTGGTCAACATTTACAGCCACCAGACAGTGCCACAATACACACACACACACACACACACACACCCCACACACAACACACATACACACACCACACACACACACCCCACACACAACACACATACACACACCACACACACACATACACACACATACACACACCACACACACACATACACACACACCACACACACACCACACACACACCACACACACACACCACACACACATACACACACTACACACACATACACACACACACCACACACACACATACACATGCACACACACATACACATACACATGCACACACACCCACATGCACACACACCACACACCACACACACACACCACACACACATACACATGCACACACACATACACATACACACACACATGCACCTCTACCCCTTGTACACACTTACACACATTTTTATACACAGAAGCTCTGTCCCAAAGTAAGACTGTCTCTGCCATTCGGTATCTGATTAACAGAGAAGCAGCCAGAGACACGAAGACTTCAGAGGCCTGGGAGTCTCTGTCTCTGTCTCTGTCTGTCTGACTATGTGTCTCTGTGTGTGTGTGTGTGTGTGTGTGTATGTGTGTGTGTGTGTGTGTGTGTTTGAGACAGACAGCATGCAGGGTAGGAAAACAAGGGGTCAGGAGGGGAGGGAAAAGGAGGGGAGGGGAGGGGAGGAGAGGAGAGGAGAGGGGAAGGGAGAGAAAGAGAGGAGAGGAGAGGAGAGGAGAGGGGAAGGGAGAGAAAGAGAGGAGAGGAGAGGAGAGGAGAGGAGAGGAGAGGGAGCTCAGGCAGGGCCTCACTTCTTAGAAACACCAGTGACATTTCTTCCCAGCCCCCCCCCGCCAATTGGCATGGGGTATATTGTGCTCATGGTTCCGCAGTGGATGGCAGGTGTTTCTTACTGGGCTTGATTCCCAGCCAGAGCATTTCAGAGGTGGGCAGGGGGCAGGGGGCCAATTCTTGGTTCTCTCAGGATAAAGAGAAGGGAGCTCCGTGCTTTCAGCAAATAGTAACCCCAAGCTGCACTGCAAACCCCTCTCCCTTTCCCGGTCAATACCTTTGCCCGCCCTTGACATCACAGGCTCCACCGCTCCCTGGTGGGGTGCCCTGAAGAGGGAACCTCGTGGCTGTGCTCCGACACAGGTGGTACCAGCAGCTGCATGCCCCCCACCCCACCCCGGGCTTCTCCACTTGGCAAGAGCTCCCTGGACTTGGTCTTTTGACGGTCCTTTCAAAAAAGCCCAGAAGGGACAATGGGCATTTTAACCAGCTTCCTGTTTGCTCAGACAGATCGCTGCTAACGCCTCATTTCAAAATGGTGATGGAGGTGACTGGTGCCAACTCCCCCTCCAGCCACCTGATGGCCCCGCTCTGTGCTAGGGACCTTGAGCGCCCATTCAACCGGAAGTTTACAAGTTTGACAGTTCAGTTCAGGGCATGGCAGGGCCCCTATTTCCTCCTGCCAGAGGCCCTTTGAGGACCCTGCGCCCTTCTGTTTCCCAGGGCAGCGTTCTCCCAGCCTGGGTCTGGTATGAAGAGAGCAGCTGTCCTGGAAGTTGGGCCCGCAGAAGGCCTGGCTATCATCCCTTTTGTAACTCCCATCTCAGCCTCCTCCGGCTTCTGCACCGCATCCAAAGTTATACGCAGCCCTGGGTTCTTTGTGTTTGTGGTTTTAATTCCAAATCCCAAACACAGAACTTCTGAGCCATGCCCACCCCCCACGTCCCCAAGACCCACACCAGCACCTTCCATGGCAATTCCTCCCAACCACACCACACAGCCCATTCGTGATTCGCAAAACCTAAGGACCCTTTGGGAAGCCATTCCTAAAGAGCTCCCCTGGGAGATTCCAGACAGACAGCTACACACAGGTGGGAGGAGCCTTTCCATCCTGGGTTCCTCTTCAGAAAGGGATTGGTGGTAGAAGCATGAACTGCGGGTCGGGACGCTTTCCTGACAGGCTTCACAGGGGACACCATGCCTGAAAACGATGGTCGACACAGCCCGGTGGGATGTTTTGTCTTCCCAGTTAACATTTCGTGTGTTTTAAGCCATTTCTAGGGGCTGGAGAGATGGCTCAGTGGTTAAGAGCACTGGCTGCTCTTCCAGAGGTCCCGAGTTCAATTCCCAGCAACCACACAGTGGGCTCACAACCATCTGTAATGAGATCTGGTGATCCCTTCTGCCCTGCAGAGATACACGCAGACAGAACACTGTATACATAAGAAATAAATCTTTAAGTCGTTTCTGGCAAGTTTGTGTAAGGATTGCCTGTCCATAGAGCTAAGGTAAAGTCTCATACTTATACCTCTTTCCCGAGAGCTGTGGGGTTAGCCCCTCCCCCTGCGGAACAGATCTATGATTGGGAACAGACTTTAAACCTATCAGAAAGTGGTTGGCTACTCCAACAATATACATGCCTCTACTGTGCCAGGACAGTCGAGATTGAGGTTTGCTGGGCTCACAGATGGGTAAGATTATTTGATGATTAATCTTCTCCCTGGTAGCACCACCCATCACTATGAAGCCTAAGCCTGCATGAATGGGGCTTCCATGCAGGCACCAGGTTGAGTTTTCTGCGTTTTTTGCAACTCAGTCGCGGCCTCTTCGGCAGTGGAAGGAGCCTCAGCGTCAAGTTCTCGAAGCTGCAGCAAAGAGCAACGGCGCCCAGCCAGAAGTACCCACAGGAGGCACGGGTCTCACCAGGGTCCTCGAGGGAGGGGTGTTCAAGTGACGGGGGACAGAACACGAGTGCTCCGAAGGGGGAAAGGACAGTAAGGGAATGGGGGAAGCTTAAAATGTGAGCAATGGGTGGGTAGGGCAGAGGAGAGACCACTGACATGAGAAACCATAAGCACACTGAAGGTTTAAATGGAGCTGCGCTACAGCAGGGGGGACTCTGCCTCTCCCAGACACCACAGGCTATCGAACACAAAGTCCAGTTTCAAGTTATAACTCTCCAGGGTTCCAAAGACAACCCTGCCCTGTCGAAAGTTGATCTTTGTGGACCCTGGAGCCAAATTTAAAGCATTAGCAAAAACTGCTTACCACATCGTGGCTGGAAGACAAAGGGGGAGGGGGCAAGTGACTGGGGTCCCCATGTCCCCTCAAGGGCGTGTCCCAAATGACTAATTTCTTCCCAATGGGCTCTACCCAGTAAAAGTTCTCCACTCCCTTGGTTGCTGCAGCTGGGAACCAAGATTACGGTGGCATTTTAAGATCCAAACACAGCCGGGCGGTGGTGGTGCACGCTTTTAATACCAGCACACGGGAGGCAGAGGCAGGTGAATCTCTGAGTTCGAGGCCAGCCTGGTCTACCGAGTGAGTTCAAGGACAGCCAGGGCTACACAGAGAAACCCTGACTCAGAAAAAGAAAGAAAGAAAGAAAAAGAAAGAAATATTAGAACTTTTGTAGAGATTTTTCTTACTCCTCTGTGGGTTTGCTCTCATTTTCTCTCCCTACTCTTCCTAGACAATAACTACATAAATTTCATGTGTTAGTCAGGGTTCTCTAAAGGAACAGAACTGACAGAATCGATATGCGAATCCCAAAAATGAGGTTGGCTAGAGTGCCTCACAGCCTGCCCAACAGCGGCTATTTCCTGACAGAAAGACCGAGAACCCAGAAGTCATTTGGTCCCCAAGGTCTTCAGTATGCATCAGACCACAGAGAAGCAGGCGCTGATGCCAGGGAAGGAATGGCTCAGAAGCAGGGTGTATGGACTTCCCAGCGAGAGCGACGGCAGCAGGCAGAAAGCAAAGCTGCTTCCATGCCCTTTACGCAGGCTGCCATTAGAAGATGCAGCTCAGATTTAGGGGTTCTTCACACCTCAAATGGACCCAATCTTCTTCTTCTCCACCTTCTCCTTCTCTTCCTTCTCCTTCTCTTCCTCCTCCTCCTCTTCCTCCTCCTCCTCCTCCTCCTCCTCCTTTTTATGCTCCTTCATCTCCTCCTTCTCCTTCATCTTCTCCTCCTCCTCCTCCTCCTCCTCCTCCTCCTCTTCCTTCTTCTTCTTCTCCTTCTCCTTTTCCTTCTTCTGTTTTTCAAGACAGGATTTCTCTGTGTCGCTTTGGTGCCTGTCCTGGAACTGGCTCTGTAGACCAGGGTGGTCTCGAACTCACAGAGATCCTCCTGCCTCTGCCTCCCAAGTACTGGGATTAGAGGCATGTGCCGCCACCACCCGGCTCAAATGATCCAGTCTTAACAACCCCCCCCACAGGGGCACCCAGCTTCTTGGGGTTTAGTTGATTCCAGATGTAGTCAAGTTGACAACAAGATTGGCCATCACAGCATGGTAACAAAACAATGTGATACTTAGGAGCCAACATATACAAGACACACTTGAGGATGAAGCTGACATGTGAACTTTGGGCAACATATCACTGTGTCAGCTGGTAAGGGCCATCATTGCTATCCCCAGTCCACAGACAAACAGAGGCTTGGAGAGCTCATCACCCACACAGAGAAGTGCATACGTCACGCACTGCCCTGGTCACTTCTAAGTCAGCACAACGCTAAATTTTGTGCCTTTCTTCCTACCACTCATGATGTTAAGGAGGGTGTGTGTCAACCCTTTGGGGACAGCTCTGACCTCACCAGAATCAGAGAAAGTCAACTGAGCTAAGGTTCACTGAGGTCTCCCTGGTGAAGGGAAACTAGCTTGACTTCCCTCAGCTCCACAAGCCTGTCCCAAGAGCTGGCACTGCTATCTCTCAGTGTCACCTGCACAGTGGTGGGTAGTCTTGCTTTCCTAGGTCAGATATCAAAAATGTCATGAACCTGAAACCAGCAGACTGCGGACAGTCTGGCTCCAAACGATGGACCTCGACGCTGCCTTCCCCACCGCCAACCCCGAAAAGAAACTTCTCTTGTGAAACCTCTTAAATGCATCTAAATGCAGTGTCACCACACCACATACAAATCTGGCAGGATCACCTCCCTTAGTCACCTCACAGCATGAAAGCAGAGATGCGTATATTCAGGCCACTCCATCTCCCCATACACGTAGCGTCTGAGTCATTTCATCCGGTGGTACGGAGTGTTGGGCTCAGTGTTTCCCTCCGAACAGCTCCTTCCGTGTCTGGCTGCTGCTGCCCCAAGCCACCTCCTGTTTACAGGCCGAGGCAGGGACACACAGAGTCTAGACTACTCTTAGTGGTTCCCAAACCATGTGCAGTGTTTTCCTGTTTTCCCAGACTCTGGCTTTGGACCCTTTTCTCCTAGTTATCCCAGTCTGCAACAGAGACAGGATACAAATGATCCAGGGAGCCTGCCGTCCGTCCATCCGTCCATCCGTCCGTCCATCCATCCGTCCGTCCGTCCATCCATGGATATAAAACACGAAGGACTTACGCTTGCTTGTTTTACATTCGTCTCTTCCTGTTTTCACGTCTTCCCATCAGTGTCTGCCCCTGCCCAGGAACAGGTTCATATTTCATGAAGTGAAAACGTTTCCCGCTTTGCAGTGGCCAGAGGATGAGCTGATGAGGTTTTGGTAAAGTGTGCTAGCATTTTGGACCTGTGTGTCTCAGAGCTACCACAAAATGAATAGTGACCGGCGGTTGGGATGTTGAGATTGAAACAACCCAGGAGAGGCAAGCTGGTCCCTCCTGGGCATCCCTTGTACCTGGGTTGGCTTAGGAGGAAGAGGCCCTCAGAGAGATGGACGTGGCAGCAGCCCAAGCCTATCAAAGCTCTCCCCTCTCCCTCACAGCTTCTCCTTAGCCGTCACTCATGCTTCCCTGTGCCTTCCTCTCACCTCTGAGAGCTGCGTTGGGTCAGCATAGTTTTCTCTTTAAAAATCCGACTATCTATTTATTTATTGCGTGTGCATGCATATGTATGTTACCAGTCCCAAGGCCAGGATCGGTTTCTTCTTAAAAATCGATGTATTTAATTGTTTGCTTGTTGGTTTATTGTGTGTGTGTGCATTCCTGCATGCGTGAGTGTGTACATGTGTGCATGTTGTCACCAGCCCCAAGGCTAGGATCGTTTTCCTCTTAAAAATCGATTTATTTGTTTATTTGTTTGCTTGTTGGTCTATTGTGTGTGTGCATTCCTGCATGTGTGAGTGTGTGTATGCTTCTGTGTGTGTGTGTGTGTGTGTGTGTGTGTGTGTGTGTGTGTGTGTGTGTGTGTGTGTTGTCAGCCCCAAGGTTAGGATGATTTTCTTTTTAAAAATCTATTTGTTTAGCCAGGTGTTGGTGGCGCATGCCTTTAATCCCAGCACTCAGGAGGCAGAGGCAGATGGATCTCTGTGAGTTTGAGGCCAGCCTGGTCTACAGAGCGAGTTCCAGGACAGGCTCCAAAGCAATACAGAGAAACCCTGTCTCGAAAGACCAAAAAAAAAAAAAAATCTATTTGTTTGTCGTGTGTGTGCATTCATGCATGTGTGTGTCACCAGCCCCAGGGCCAGGATCTTGCTCCAAAGAGGGTGCTGAGCAAAAGGTTTCCACAGCACGGACGCTTCCCGGTTTCTACTCACAGCTCCCACCAGGAAGCTCTGCCCTCTACAAGATTTCACCGTGCTCTCAGGATTGACGGATGTCTCCTGAATGTAGCTGGGTGGTGGTGGGAGTGGTTTCTGCCTGGAGGAAAAGCACAGGATTGTGAGTTGTGCTGTAGAAGTGGCCGGGGCTCTGCAAGGCGGATCTACTGGGTGTGCGCGGCAAACCTGTGAACCTGGTTTTCTCTGTGAACTGGGAGTAAGAGTGATGGCCGTTCCCAGCTGCTACGGGGATGCAGTGCCCAAAGTTCACGGGTCAACTTAATGCCCGAATGCGTGCATGTTAATTCACACGGGGTGAAGTTTGGTGGGCATTTGGAGTTAGAGGAGATTGCAGACTCCTGTATTGGAATTAATGGCTTAGAAGACAAAAGGGGAGCTGAAGAGATGGCTCGGTGGGACTAAGTCTATCCCTGGAACTGGCAGACCGGAAGTGGCCTCCTGACCTTCAAACATGCGCCGCGGCCCGAGCATATTCAGATATGTACACTAAATCGAGGGGGAAACCTAAGCTAGCACTCTTTATCGCCTCTCCTTGTGATGCTCTCCACTGTTTAATCACACAGCAAGAGACCTCACCGGATGCCGGGTGGTACCAACGCTATTGCTCTTTTACTCCCGAGCTATTTTCTTTGTCGGCCACCTAGCCTCGGGCATTCAGTCGCAGCAGCAGAAAAGTGGGCTCTAACGGTTTTGGAGTCACACTAGCTTAGCATACTCTCCATTGTAATTCTGTGCAAGCTACAAATCTCCATGAACCGTGGTTCCCTCTACCATGAAATGGAGTTAGAAATACCCATACTCCAGTGCTTTAGAGGGCTATATCACATGGCCACTGAGACCTAGATTTACTTAGGGACTCCGTATCCCAAGCATTCATCTGATGGCTCCTCTGTGTGTTTCTTCACATTGTCTGAGCATTTCCTCCCTCTGCTGGAAACAACAGAGAACCTTTGCCTCTCTGACTCTTGCTGACCCACTATGTGAAGAGCGTCTCTCTGGACGAAGGATCTCCCCTCTGGTTCTTTCCCCTGGACAAAGCAGTGTGCATTTAGCTTCTTTGGCAGAAGCAGCAACCGTTCTTGCACACCACAGGAAGCCTCCCCACCCGTCCGGGGTCCCTAGATCACCCATCTCTGGTGCACCTTAGGAAGGGTCCATCACGGGTGAGCACGTGGCCTGAGTTCTTTCAAGAACATAGAGTGAAGCCAAAGAATTTCACTGTTCCTACTCAGGACACAGGCTACCATGTGAGCAGCTACCCGGCCTGCCGTGACACAGTTACCCTCACAGTGTAGGGACCCCTGTTTCCTAGGGTGAGCCAGCTCTGCTTACTGTAGAGGCTTATCCCTTTGCGAATGAGCTGAGCTCTCTCCCCTGCTTCCCCTCACCGCTGCCTGGTCCTGCCTCTGAGAAAGGAGAAAAGGCAGGCAGCCACCCCCAAAAGCAGACCGAACTCAGGTACCTTCCCGAACCTTACCGGCGCCTTCCGTGGCATCTCTTCCTTTCCTTGGGATTTGGGCACTGTTTTCCTCGTGGATACCCCTTTGGAAGTAATCTGTTTCTTTTGAGGTGAAGTCATAAAGTAAAATTAGCCGTTTACACTGTGCAAACTTCAGTGGTGTTTGGTTCATTTACAATGTTGTACGAGCACCACTTACACAAGATGCTTTCACTATCCCCAAGGGAAGCTCCAAGCAGTCACTCCCACCCACCCCCCTTAGGTCTTGATGGCACTCACTTTTCCTATGCTGGGTGTTTCTTAAGGATTAAACCATGTGACAGACATTCTTTTGTGAGTCTCACTTCATGTAACATGTTCCTGAGGTTCACCCGTGCTACAGGAAATAGAGAGTCACTCTTACTTGCTACTGAGTGACTCTCCATCGTAGGCGCATGCCACCCTCTCCGCATGCTTTTTCCATTTGGGGGCATCCTCAGAGCTCACACACAGCCTTTGGCTACTGTGAGCAGCATACCTTGATTTGAGTCCTTGTTTACAACTCTTTGGAGCAGAAATCAAAGAGTAGAATTACAAGACTCCCTGGTGAGTTCACGTTTATTTTTTTTTAAAGAGAAAGTAAATGCAGGACTGTTTCCCCAGTTTCATTTATTGGCAATTAATTAATTAATTTGCATTCCCACCAGTGGTGTTCAGGGGCTACAGGTTCTCCAAATCCTTGCCAATGTTTGCTATCTTTCTTTATTTTTGGCCTTGGTTTCTCTGTAGTTATTTTCACGAGAGCTTTGTCTGTATGTCTGTCTGTGCACCAGATGCGTGCTTGGTATCCTCAGAGGTCAGAAGAGGGTGTAGGATCCCCAGAGAGTTATGGATGGCTGTGAGCTGCCACGAGGGTGCTAGGAATGGAACTTGAGTTCTCTGCAAGAGCAACAGGTGCTCTTAGTTGTTGAGTATTCCGGCCAGCCCCAGATTGTTGTTGTTGTTTATAATTATTGTTGTATGGTGTGTACTTACTCACATATGGATTTCAGACACGGATCAGAGGAGTGTCAGCCTGCAATCCTGCGGCCAGACCTTCATCCAGCAACTGACTGAAGCAGAGGCAGACACCCACAGCTAAACACTGAACTGAACTCCTGGAACCCAGTGACAGAGAGGGAGGAGTGATGAGCAAAGGGGTCAAGACTGGGCTGGTGAAACCCACAGAGACAGCTGACCTGAACAAGGGGGAGCCCTTGGACCCCAGACTGGTGACTGAGAGGCCAGCATGGGACTGACCCAGACCCCCTGATTGTGGGTGTCAGTGAGGAGGCCTCGACAATCTCTGGGGCCTTGGGTAGTAGATCAGTATTTACTATGGTGAACCCATTCCACATGGAGGGATGCTCTCTCGGCCTGAACACATTGGGGAGGGCCTAGGCCCTGCCTTGAATGATATGACAGACTCTGGAGATCCCCCATGGAGGGCCTCACCCTCCCTGGGGAACGGTGTGGGGATTGGGTGGGGGGCTGGGGGTTGGTGAAGGAGTAAGGGAGGAGGGGAAGGAGAGGGAGCTGGTATTGACATGTGAAGCAAGCTCCTTTCTAATTTAAATTAAAAAATATTGTCCTTAACTATTCTGGTGAATGGGTAACAGTGCTTTCTTGTACCTTTGTGCATTTTCCCAGTGACCTCCCCACCGATGTTGAACATCTGTATAACTCTTGGCTGTTCTACATTTTCTTTACACAAATTCTAATCCTTTGCCCCCATTTACAATGAGTTATGTAGCACAAATCCTAATTGGTCTTAATAATAGTAAAAACCAGGAGTCAGATATCAGGGTAAATGCTGACAGATCAGAGAGACAAAGGAGCAGCCACAGCCACACCTCGCCTTGCCAGCTTCTACACAGAAAAGGAAGCTAGCTCTTACCTCCGCCTAGCCTGCCTTATCACTTCCTCTCTCCGCCCAGCCTTATCATTTCCTGTTTCCTTTCTCCGCTGCTGGGATTAAAGGTGTGTGCCACCACTGCCTGGCCTGCTCTATGGTTAACTAGTGGCTAGCACCGCACTCTGATCTCCAGACAAGCTTTATTTGTTAGAGCACAAACAAATAATCACCACAGAGTTACCCGTCTTTGGTGCTGAGTTTTAGAGTCCTTTGTAGTTTCTATACACTGAACTCTTACACACACATTATTTACGAATATTTCCCCACCGTATTTTTTTTCCTTCTCACTCACTTGGCACAGTCTACAGATAAGTGAACGTTTTAACTTTGAAGAAGTCCAGTTTGACTACTTTCCCTTGTTTCTTGTATTTTGGGTATCATTTTACTTCTTTTTCACCTAAAATACCTAAACAAACACCATGCTGCTAGACAGTAACCAGTACCCAGCTGCTCCTGGAGTGATTCACTAACTGGTTAAGCACAATGAGCTCTCATGTTTCAGACTTCTCGACTGTCCCGAGAACCTGAAAACCAACAATTTTTCTCATTAGGAAAGCCATATTATATATATGGCTAGTATCCCACTTGAGAACAGCTTTTTATTGTCCTTTGGTCATTTGGTAACTCTTATCACTCTCTAGAAATGCAAGTCTCTGGGCAGTCTCCCTCAGGCATGGCTCTTGAAAGTGTGTGCAACCTGGAGGCTTGATGCTTAATCCCACAACTCCACTTATTATTCCTAAACAAATGATGCTGTCTCATTATTTCTGGGGGATTTAGGGTTATGGTCAGTAGGCAAGTAATTTACCAGGCTAGAAATTCCAAGATAAATTACCCAAGCACAAAATTTGAAGAGGGTAGACATGTCTTTCCATAGCTGAATGGATAAAAAAAAAAAAAAACTGAGTAAATACATCCAGGCGTGAGTCTTATCTCTGCTGAGAAAAAACGAGCTATCAAGCCATGAAAACAAACGGAGAACGCTCACATGGGGAGAATGCTCACATGTGGATTACAAAGTGGAGGAACACAGTGTCAAGAGATAGCATTCTGTAGGAGTGCAACCTAGAACACTCTAGACAGAGGAACAGTGCCGATCTCAGTGGCTGTCCCCTGTCAGATGAGAGGGAGAATGGCCAGAGCAAAGAGGGTTCCTCTCTGTGTGAGCCACAGCAGTGGAGTGTTAGCATCAGATGGTTACAAAGCCTACAAGTGATCAAGTGACCCCTACTCAGTGGCCTCCAGCAGTGACGCTATGGCAATGTCTGGTAACAAGGTAACAAGGGCATGGCTTTGATGAAGAACATTTATACCAGAGAAGGGGGGGGGGGGCGGGTATAGACACTTTGTGTCTTTTGCTTCATTTTGCTGCGATGCTTCACTCATCTCTAAACAGTCTGTCTCTTAAAAACAGACGGGGGGGGGGGGGGCAACGACAGCAACAAAAATTAGATTTTGATAACTGGCTCACTGTCAACCACAGAAATAATTGCCCTTCCAAAATGGGGATTATAGACTTAGGAAATAAACATGCCAGACACCCCTAAACATTTGAACCTCAGGTAATCAATGAACAATTATAAAAAAAATAAAAAATGAAACCGTTGTTATCTGTAACTCAAATTGAATTTGTTATCACGTGTGGGGGGTGCACACGTGTGTGTGTGTGTGTGAGCAGGTTGTGTGGGGTGTGCTGCATGTGTGTGTGGGGTGCACATGTGTGTGTGAGCAGGTCATGTGGGGTGTGCTGCGTGTGTGTGGGGTGCACACGTGTGTGAGCAGGTTGTGTGGGGTGTGTTGCGTGTGTGTGGGGTGCACACGTGTGTGTGAGCATGTCGTGTGGGGTGTGCTGCATGTGTGTGGGGGGTGCACATGTGTGTGAGCAGGTGGGTACCCCTGTGTACAGGCAAGGAGGTCAGAGAGGGCATCAGATATTCCCTATCACTCTCCACCGCTTTTCTTTGAGACGGGGTCTCTCCCTGAACCTGGAGTTTGTGGTTTTGTGCTATGCTGGCGGGCAACAAGCCCCAGTGGTGGTTCTATGTCTGGTCATCAAGAGCACTGGGGTTATGGGTACATGTAAGTCCTTGCGGGGGGCCTTAACATGGGTGCGGGGATCTAAACTGGGTCCTCGTGGCTACCCAGCAAGAACTCTTAACTACTGAGCCATCTCTCCAGCCCAGCATCCTATATTTTACTTGACACCGGCATTTGTAAGGGAGTGGCCTCCCCCTGGCTCCCTGGGCTCAGAGACAGTTCCTGCCCTGGGCAGCTCCACTTAACAAACACCTGGCCTCATAGATCAGGAAAGAGTTAAAAAGCCTGTCTTGCCAATTCTCCCATCCCAGGCAGCACATGAGGTGAAGCCAAGCCCTCCCACCCATCCTTCATTCCAGTTAGGAAAGCTGGCAACATACAACGTACTTTGCTTTGTGCTGTAAATGAGTCTCTGAATGGAATATGAGCGATATCATGTCTTAATTGGAATGAAATACCTTCATCTAAAACAACCCTGGAAGAGATGTCACAGAAGGTAAGATCACTCCTTTCTCTTGCATAAGACCCTGGTTTAATACCCAGTTCATAACCACTTGTGACTACAATTCAGGGAGCTCCCTGGGCAGCAGGAAAGCACATTTATGCATAAATACATACACACTTGCTACATAAACACACATACACATACAATGTTTTTTTAAATTTTTAAATAACTGCTTGAAGTCAACATATACATATACATATAAAAAACTCCTCCCTCTCTTACTGTAAAAGACCACTCTAAATTAAAACTTTATTTCATTTCCATCATAGTTTTTCTGAGGTTGAGAACTATCCACATGGTCTTGAACACACACACACACACACACACACACACACACACATATACCTTAATCACCACCTGAAATAAAACACCAAGCATTTCATTTTCAGTGAAAAGGAAAACAACACAGGCCTGCTCACAGCTCATATCCCTGCTTCTGTTTAAGCAAAGAGTTGCCCAAATTTCCTCCCCCCTCCCCATCTGAAATGGGTTCAGATTTAATTACCGGCTTTGTTTTTTTTAACTCACACTGCATGGTGATAAGACAACAGAAAAACCAGAGAACCCTAGAAGCTGGAATTAAAGTCTGTTCCAACCAAGTGGAGAAAGCATTCTCTTCCCATGTATTCTTTGTGCCTGTGATGTAACCAACAGTGACATTAAAGGCTGCACGGTACAACTGTTTGAAGATAAGCTGAGATTATTTTCCTTGGGGGACTTGGAAAGGACCTCAGGGGCTTCTCTGTGTTTAAATCAGTGTTGGGCTCTTCCTGATTCCTTATAAATTAGCTCAGAACCATCCCAAATTCCACAGCAAACACTCAACGGGAAGGCCTGTGTACACGCAACTGGATAATGTTCAAGGAAGGACAAAGGGCTTAGCAGCTAGCCTGACTCAGAGGAATCTGATCGATCAGGTGGAGTAAGTATCATCATCAGAACCCAGACCCCCATCAGATCTGATGTCTGAACAAACTAACCCTTAACAGCAAACACCACAATACAGCTGTCATTTCCCATCCTGCCACAACCAGGGCCAAAGCCACTCTGCCCCAGGTCATTCCCCACAGACCCACAAGTCCCAGGTGGTACAGACGTTTCATGACATACCTTGGAAAAACAGTACATAGCATTGAGCTCGGCCACACAGCCCTTGATGAGTAGGACAAAGCCTGGGAACAAAGCAATGAAAACAATAGCTTTTCAAAAGTCCCTGGAAACGCCGGGTGTTGGTGGCGCACGCCTTTAATCCCAGCACTCAGGAGGCAGAGGCAGGCAGATCTCTGTGGGTTCGAGGCCAGCCTGGTCTACAGAGTGAGTTCCAGGACAACCTCCAAAGCAATACAGAAAAACCCTGCCTCATAAAACAAAAACAAAACAAAACAAACAAAAAAAGACCACTGAAAGGTGTGCGGGCTGTCTCCAGAGAGATGGGCTAGCCAGGCTTCAGAGGGCATGGATGTGGTCCCTGTGTGAGCCCCCTCTCTTCAGATCCTTCTCTTTGGAGGAGGCTAAAATATGCGAGAATGGGCGAAAGCCCTTATCACGGGGAGGCACCAGTGCTGACTGCACTGCCAGGGCCACAAAAGGACCATAGATGTTTGAGAGATGCTTGGAAATCAACTCTCAAATTAGTTCCAGAGTGTGCGAGATTGCCAAACGCTGATATGGGTGTGAACAGCCTGTGTTCTTGCTGGATGCTAGAGGTGAACATCCTTGGGAGGGAGGGAGGGAGGGAGGGAGGGAGGGAGGGAGGGAGGGAGGGGAGACTACGATGACCAACTAGGGGAGATAAGAACGGGAGGGGTCCGCTGCACTGGGCAGTGATGCAAGGCCATCACGTACTTCTTGAAGGGGTGTGTTGCTGACCCGTAGAACGCCAACTGTGGCCCGTACGAAGAGGTTCAGGGAGGCTCCTTCACCGGCAGACTGCCTGTCCTGGTACATCACTTCCTTTCCTGCTGCAGTGATTAAAGACCACAACCGAGATAACTACAGAAGGGAGGGTTTGCTGTGGTTCCAGAGGGTGAGTAGTCCACCGCGGCACGGGATCACAGCAGCAGACAGCCATCATGGCGGCAGAACAGCTGAGAACTCACATCTCAACCGGAAGCAGGAAACGGAGCCGGCTGGGCATGAGTCTTTAAACTCTCACAGCCTGTGTCTGCGACATGCTTCCTCCGGCAAGACCCTGCCTAAAGCTACCCAAAGGAAATCTGTACCGCCTACTGGAATGCCAAACACCCAGACAGCTGAGCCAACGGGGGGGGGGGCGCGGGGCGGGGCGAGGGGGGACATTCTTGTCAAACCACCACAGGCTGTCACTGGGATACCTACCCGCCCCGCGTAAAAACCCTCACTGCCAGCCCCTTTCCACACCGACTCTGCTACAGGGGCCTCTTCTCCAAGGTCAGGATTTCCTGGGGCAGCCACAGGCAGTCACTACTCCATCTCAGCCAAATGTGGTCTGAATGTGCAGTACCCTTTTATCACCAAAATCTCTGAAAGACAAGTATGCTCCCCCCTGTGGCTCCTCCTTGCTCAGGGGCACCCCATAATAAACATCCTATGCACCACACTCTACTGAGGCCTCTGCCACCTACTGGGAGACCCAACCTACCATGGTCTCTGATCTCAGATTTCCTTGACAACCTTGTGGTGCAAACTCCTTAAACCCCCATCAGAGCCACTGGTCACACGGGCAACTGATCCCTCAAGCCAGGAAATCCAACTCACCAGTTTGTGAGGGCCGTTTGACTGAAGGACATGTGTGGCTTATGGGTATTATCCCGGACAACAGACAAAGAGGAGCAGCAGAAAACAGCCAGCAAGGTAGATCTGGTGAGGGAGGACCATTAGCTAGTTTAGCGAGGGTTTTGTTTTTGTTTTTGTTTTCAGCTGTGACTCATTTTGTGGTGGAGATCTGACCTTGTCCTGGTAATTCAGCATAGGTCCCTTTAATTAAAAGTCAGGCTGAGGAATAACAATAAAGGATTTAAATTCTGTTTGTCAAGCACATGTCTGCTTCCTTGGGGAAGGAGGGGGAAGAGAGTTTTGAGAACACCAACCAGGCAGACCTCTCTGCCTGTCAGTCGTCTCTTTCAGTATTTTGTCTAAGGATCATTGACCTCAGGGGTTTCCCTAGGTTCTGTGACGCTCAACCCTTCATCTTGGGTCTCCTTGGCAACCTCTGGGCAGAGCATCTTTGACCGCTGACAAATATGCATGGATGCCGAGGGGGGCAAACTCCATTCCAAAACTTGAACCTGTTTTCAGCTCTTGCCCACCACCTAGGCAGAGAAACCTGTTTCAAGGCAGTGCCGACACCTGGAGACCATTAAGCCGGGAACAAGTGTAGACTCTGTGTGCTGCCTGTGTCACGTACCAAGCTTGTCGTGGGGAAACGGAGAGCCCAGGAGGGGCAAGAGGCTGACGTGCCTTCTCCGGGCTTCCCTGAGCTCAGCCCATCGGCACCTGTCCCTTCCACAAGGCAGCCTGTAAGACACCTGTACTTTGAGCATTTTGTATTAAGGATCGTGTTCCTTCGACGATCTTTCGACAAAGGTAGCCTTCCTGACCAACACTCCCATAAGGACTAGCATCAGCCTGAGATGACACTCAGTCAAGCAGTTGGGCATATGCTGCAACCCTCCCTGTCAAGGGAGAGGACACAGAGGGGGCCATGAAAGGAAGTTAGGGAGCCAAAGTCCCAGCAGGAAATGGGAGAGCAGATTTCTTTTCTGCCCTCACTGGAACAACCGTGTCCTCAAGACTCCAAAGTCAGGGGAGGCAGGAAAACCAGGACAGAGCAGAGCACAGGCCTTAGGACATAAGAGGCCAGTTCTGGACCCTGGACTCTAAAACACGAGGTTTCTCAGAATGGCCAAAGCCCTGTCTCTGCCTCTCAGTGCATTCCTTTGGCTCGGATCAGGTTTTTGTTGTTGTTTTGTTCTATTATGGTCCGCCTCGATGTTGTGGAACAAACCCGGGTCCTGCGCACGATGTGCCGTACTCTGTCACCAGGTAAATTTCCAACTGCTTCACACGAGGACTGCCAGAGGGCACGTTTGAAAAGAGGGTCATGGGGGGGGGGCGGCTCAGTGGGTGAAGTACTCACTGCGCAAGCTCCAGGATTCGGATCTCCAGCACCAACTCAGGGGCCAGGCCTGGGGACACATGTCTGCAAACACAGCCCCTCGGGAGATGGGAGATGAGCAGATCCCAAAAACTGTCCAGCTGGTCTACGCAAAACCGAATGGCGAGCCTTGGGCCTCAGAAACAAAGCAAAGATCAGAATCAAAGAGGAGGAGAGCTGGGCTTGATCTTCAGCCTTCACAGGCACATGAATGGAGACACACCACACCACACACACATACACACCACACACCACACACACACACACACACACACACACACACACACACACACACACACACACCACACACACACCACACACCACACACACACACACCACACTCTTGAGTGTGTAACCATATACATGTACATACACATACACCATTCACATACACCCGCACATGTGACTGCACATACACATACACATACACCACACACACACACACACACACACACACACACAATTCCTAGAGAGCTAAGGGGTTATCCTGGACTAAGGGCTCACTCAGTCTTCAGTGATTCGTTCATGTGTATAGTGAACTACAGGTGACCCAGACGCCTGCTCACAACCTGAGACGTGAGAAATAGTTCAGATCTGTGGCTGCCCCTCCCTCTGTCTGTGTCTGTGTCTTTCTGGCTCACTTTCTCTCTCACTCTCCCTCATGTAAGACAGGCCAGGCTAGGCTGCTGGGCTCTGTAAGCTTGGTGTGTTAGACACAATGCAGTCTCCCTCCCTCGCCCCTCCTTCCCTCCCTCTCTCCCTCCTTTCCTTCCTCCCTCCCTCCATCCCCCTCTCTCCCCCTCTCTCCTTCTGGCATGATCTAGCTGTGCAGCTCAGGCTGACCTCAAACCCATGATGCTCCTGCCTCAGCAACCCAAGTGCTGGCACTGCAGCCATTCACCGCCAGGCCCGGCTGGAATGCAGTCTCAGTCTAAAGAGTTTCAGCCAACAGCGGGTTGATAGGGTTGTAACCCACCTCACAGCTGCAGACAAACGGAGTTACGACACGATACGCCAATGTGACAAGTGTTGAGTGTCTCCAGTAAACCATCAAGCACTGGGCTGGAGGTAAGCAGAGAAACTGTGGTATACATGCTCATTAGCCACTCACACGGCTTGGGGCACCTCCGTATAGTTTACACACGTACACACACATACACATGTCTGTTATGTCATTGAAATAAAGAGGTCACAAACCCCCATCGTTTTTGGCATGCACCTGCCAGCCCCTCTCCGCCACAGTCACTTAGGCCTGCTTGGTACCCATCAACTCTGTTTCATAGTCCACTCTGGACTGGCCTTGGCCGAGGCTAGGGAGGACACGGAGCTGGCTGCATCGACGATGTCTGTTTTCGTTTCTTCTCCAATCACTGGGCCCACTCCCCCCGAAAGTGTCACCCGTGGAGCTGGCCCACTCCCACCCCATGTCACTCCAGCTCAGCCCACTGCCGCCTCAGGAGGCCACCACTCCACTCCCTTGTCACCCAGAGTTTGTGACACAAGTTTGCGCTGGCAGCAACTGGGGCAAAGAAGAATTTTTCTACTGCACAAGGGAAATGATAGGATGGGACCTCCTGCATAAAAGGGATTCCAAAGACAGGTGACAGTGGAGGATGTCCCACAGAAAGGGACCCCAAAGACAGGTGACAGTGGACGTCCCACAGAAAGGGACCCCAAAGACAGGTGACAGTGGAGGATGTCCCACAGAAAGGGACCCCAAAGAAAGGTGACAGTGGATCTCCCACTTCAGGGACCCCAAAGGAAGAAGAGTCCATCTAAATCAGTGGTCCTCAACCTCCCTAACGCTGCCACCCTTTGATACAGTTCCTCATACGGTGGTGACCCCCTAACCACAAATTATTTTCACTGCTACTTTATAACTGCAATTTGAGTACTGCTATGAATCGCAATGTCAATATTTTTAGAGATAGCGGTTTCCCAAGGGGGTCCATTACCCGCAGGTTGAGAACCACTGAACTAAATGCGGAGAAAACCAGGTTTTCAGAGCATCTTTTGACCCCTGGATCAAGCCGTGCCTGAAACTCCACCCCAGTCTACCATGGACCTTTTCAATTAGGAATCATTAGATTCTCCTTTTTCCTCCAGCCTGAATGAACTGGGTGTTTTGTCACTGGAGACCAAAGGAAGCTGATTGATACAACCCTTTTGTGTGTCACTGCACCAGTTGGGTGTCTTTTTATGGTCTGCCCTGGCAAGACTCCAGGCTTAATTTCTTTCCCAGCCAGTGCCTGCCCTCACAATGGTCCCGTCCTCTGTTCTCCAATTCACAATCCCCTTTCTCTGCATTCTGTTCTCCACAGAGCAAATGTCTGATAGCTGTCTTCACCGAGCTTCTCCAGGGACATTTGCATTTTTTTAGACCCAGTAGTCTGAGGAGTAAGTTCTCTGGGCAAAGGGGGCAGTTCTGCAGCTTATGAGGCTGGAGGAGATACAGGGGACAAACATTCACCCAGCACCTGCTCTATGAGGCTATAGCTCCAGACCTACCCACGGGGCTTATTTCCCTAATTAATTGGAAGGTCACATTTGTATTGTTTTGATGTTGTTGCTAGGGAGGGGCTCTTTGAGACTCTGAGATGCCCTCTGGGTAGATGACTCTCCAGAAATCTCATACTTTACTTAAACGAGGTACCAGAAGAGCCTTCCAGCAAATGCTTGGTTATACTTAAAGCTTCAGAAGTAAAATCCCTGCCAAAATTTCAGGACTGGGAACGGCTGTGCCTGAAGCTGTCAAGCATCAGAATTAATCACTCAGATATGTAGAGGGCCCCATCAGAATTAATCCTTCCTGCCTCCATCTGTCTGGACAGAGACCCGGAGGAAGCCTGCTGGGCCTGCTGGCCTCGGCCTCACACCGGAACATTCTCTTTAGCTCACAGCAGTCGTTTCACATATGTGCTACTTAGTTGCGATTGTGTGAGCACCTTTACCATCATAGAAACACAGTCTCCATCAACCCATGCAGACCGTTTCACATCAACTATTATTACGACATGAACCACAACACAGAAGAAAATAACGATATATAAAACTGGTGTGAGTGAACCTTGAGTTGCTAACCACGCTGCTCAGGCCTAGAAACAGAGGTTTGTTTCACCTTTGTTTGTTTCATCTCAGACGGAAGCAGATTGTTTGGGGTTATTCTGTGGATTCTCTAACCTTCAATAGCTCACCACTGCTGGACTCCCATGGCTATGTATCCCTTCCTGATACATCTTCACAGTTTTATTGCCTTGGTGGGGGAAGTCCTTCCGTGTATATGTAAATAAAGCACTGTTGGCCAGGAGGGAAGCAAGACAGGTGGGACTAGGAGTCGAGGAGGATTCTGGGAAAGAGAGACACAGCCAGTCACGATGTAGGACACCAGAGGAGTAAGAGGTCTGGACCCTTTCTCCGGTAAGAGAACACCACATGGAAATACTCAGATTAGCAGTTAGGGGTTAATAACTAAGTCAGAGCTAGCCAACAAGAAACCATAGAAAACAGCCAACAGCTTCATAATTAATATAGCGTCTCGTGTGTTATTTGGAGGCTGAAACTACGGGGGGACCCAGGCGGCTGGCGGGAAGACTACACGTTACAGTGCCTACCGGGGACCCCATACCCTATAGCTTCGTCTAACCCAGTTTTCTGCTAGGAAACTAGGAGACGTCTCTATTTCTGCTCGCAGCTGCCTCCCCTTCCACACTCTCCTTTTGCTTACAAGCTGTCCTAGCCTCCTTTCTGCAGCTGTAATAAAGACCACGGCCGAAGCAACTTGGTAAGGAAAGGGTCAGCCTACAACTTCCAGGTCATGCTCCCAGCACTGAGGGGAGTCAGGGCTGGAGCCCAGGGCAGGAACTGAAGGGGAGTCATGGAATCACAGACCCTGTTTACTGGCCTGCTTTCAAGCTCATGTCAGGCTACTTCTCTGACACAGTTTAGGACAGCCTGCCTAGGGATGGAGCTGCCCACAGTGGACTGAACCCACCTACATCAGTTAGCTAGCAAGGGAAGGCCCCACAGACATGCCCACAGGCCAGTCCGACAGAGGGACTTTGTCAACCATGGTCCCTTTCCTCAAGGGTACCCGCCTGACAAGCGAGATGAGCCACCACACAGGGGGCCTGCTTCAGTCCAGCATGCTGTGCAGGAGTTCAGACGCTGTCAGCCGGCCTTTATGCTTTCCACCTGCCAACTTCTCCCTCCCACTCTTGTCATGTTCCAAGCTTCCTGCCTGTATTCGACGCTAAGTAGTTAACCCTGAGGAATGTCCACGCATCCTCTGACACTTTCTCTACACTGCTCAGTCACACACAGCTCCAGACAGGCAGACGGGTCAGATGTTCCCAACAGCCATGCCTTCTGAGCGGGTTTTGTTGTTTTTTGTTTTGTTTTGTTTTTGTTTTGTGTTTTTTTTTTTTTTTGGTTTTTACGAGACAGGGTTTCTCTGTATTGTTTTGGAGGCTGTCGGTCCAGCCTGGCCTCGAACTCACAGAGATCCGCCTGCCTCTGCCTCCCGAGTGCTGGGATTAAAGGCGTGCGCCACCACCGCCCAGCTCCTGAGCGGGTTTTATGCCAGCTGTCATTCCAAGCCTTTGCATGACCTCACAGTGACTCCGTGAGGTGGGCATTTCTGTCGCTTCCCCCTTTTAATAAATAGAGATCACTATGCACAGGGGTTTCTGTGAGTTCTCGGAGTCACACACCAGTCAGAGCCGGAGCCAAGACAAGCCTCAAGCGCTCAGTTCTAGAAGTGAGTAAGCATGAATGTCAAATCACACCTGCCCCCTGGTCCCAGAAGAGGAACGTGTCATGCAATCTTTGTATGGATATTTTGGGAATCCTTACAAGTCAGCCACGAATGTGCTGGCTATGCTGCACCCGGTTTGTGCCACAGACAACATCTCTGAACACAGAAGAGAAATGCTGAAGCACGGAATCGCAGCGTGGAACCATACGTGTACATTTTGTAGCTGTCATCGATAGACTCCCGAACCCGGCAGTGGCACCCAGATGACAGCTCTCACCATCTACTGCTAATGAAGCTTCTACCATGAGAGTTGAGGCTTGCACTGGTCTATGGGTATAAAGATAATAACTTAAGGGGAATTTGTTACTGTGTCCACGTAGCAGAATAAAGCACTGACTTATCCCCTAGGACCTAACAACCCATAGGTCTTTGACCCAGTTAGCAGTACCAGGTATGCTGAGCTCTGTCCCACAGAGCAGGCTTTAATCCCAGTCAGAAAGTGGTTACTCCCATATTTGAGCCACTATTGCCAAGCCAGTTCTTATGACAGCTCACAGGACTCAGAGCTGAGTAAGACCGTTGCTAACTTCTGTTTGCTGAAGGCATGCGTAGCACCTTCCAGCACCGTGAAAGTTAGTCAGTAGGGATGAAGCTTCAGTGTGTGTCCCGGCCTGATTTCCTCGTGTCTTATGAATGGAGTGTGTGGTGTCTTCAGCAAGACGGTCTTACCATTGAGTTCTAGAGGATAACCAAGACCATTGACAATTGTCTATTTGTTTGGGGGGGGGGAGGTGGTCATCTGTGGAATACCACTGGCTACCAACTTGAAAAAAGAAATGTAACCTATACCTCACTCTGGGCTTTTCATCTGATAGCCAATGGTGTCAAGAATTGCCCCTCTGTCATAGGGTAATTCCACTTAAAATCTTTTTGCATACGTCTACGTTTGACTTTCGGAAGCCTCTACTACAGAAGTGGGCATCCATATGGAATTTTCAAAGGTCTCTAGTGCTAGTCATCCCTCCCCAAACTCCTCTTCCACCCTAACCCTCCCATCTCTGCCTTCTGTCAGTACTCCTTCTTAAACACACCCATGTAAACACACACATGTAAACAAACATTCAAAGATGGCATCCACATGTGGCAAAGAACACTTAGTATTTGCTTTTCTGGGTCTGAGTTACCTTATTTAGAACAATGGCCCCCAACCATTTTCCTGATGATTTCATTATGTTGTTTTTTTGGTTTTGTTTTTTTGTTTTTTCATTACAACAGGACAATACTCCTCAGGGTATGTGTGCCACATTTTTGTTATCCATTCTTCATTTGATGGACATCTAGGTTGTTTCAGTTCCTTGGCTTGTTATAGGTAAAGTGATAATGAACATGGATGAGCAGGCATCTTTGTAGCAGACACAGAGTCCTCTGGACATACATGCCCAAGAGCGCAATACTGGATCATGCGGTAGAGTTAGTTCTAGCTTTTTGAGGAACCTCCATACTGATTTTCACAGGGGCTGCTCCGGTTTGCACCCCCTCCCTCCCGTCTGTGAATAGGTGTCCCCCTTTATCCATACCAGCATTTGGTATAATTTGTTTCGGGTCTTTTGTTGTTGTTTGAGACAAGTTATCTCTATATGGCCCTGGCTGGCCTGGAACTCACAGTGGTTCAACTGCTTCTCGCGTGCTATGACTAAAGGCATGGCCACCAAACTGGGTGTCATTTGTTTGTTTCTTTGTTTTATCTTAGTCATTCTGACTGGGGTAAGAGGAAATCGCAAACATTTTAAAAAGCATTTCTTAGCCATTTGCATTTTTTTTTCTTTTGAGAACTTTCTCTTCAGTTCCACGCCCCAATTTTTAGTTGGGTTGTTTTCTTGTGTGCAATTTTCTTTTCTTTGTATGCTCTAGACAGTAACCCTCCATGAGATATCTGATAAAGGACTTTCCCCAGTCTGTAGGCTGCCTTTCCAGTCAAAGGATACACAAAAGCGGTCTGGCTCCGTGAAGTGCCCTTTGTCAACTGTTGGTCTAAATGTCCACACCGTGGGGCCTCTCCAGAGAGTTCTTTTTGGGTGTCTATGAGCTGAAGCACACTCCTTACTCTCTCCTTGAATAGATTTGGGGTTTCAGGCCTTGTGTTATCCTTGCCAATTAGCCACCGAGTCTTTTGAAGATAGAAAAGTCCTGATTTCATTCCTCTGCGTGTCTGCCCAGCCTGACCAGCTGCTGAAGATGCGTTCTTGTCTCCAATGTGCGTTTTTGTCATCTCAGAAAGTTGTCGCAGTCATGGAAAGCCAAAGGCACAGAGTTTGGCCAGGTACACGGTCTAGCTCAGCTGCCTCCAGGGCTGCAGCAGAGACATGGAGAGCTGACCCAGGTCTCAGGAACGGAAATGACCTCCCAGAGTTCACAGGGCTGGTGACTCCATCTGAGCCTCCCCTCTTCACAAGCGCACCCCCCTCCCTTCACACGATGAAGCTATTGTATGAAGCACCCATTCCAGTCATCCCTACTTCCATGGAAGCCAGAAAACAGTACCAGAAGCATCAGGCAGGCATGAGAACTGGATACAATGATCCCCTGCACAGTCCTTTAGCCCAGTCAAGCTCCCCCAGTTCATCACCTGGGACCAGGGACACAAGCCTCCAACATGAGCAGCCAGCCCACCTGGTGGCTCGGGATGCCTTAAGATCCAGTAGAAACTGGAATGTTCCCTCCACCAAGAAAAGGAAGAAGAAGAGGAAGAAGAAGAAGAAGAAGAGGAGGAGGAGGAGGAGGCAAGATGGGGTGGCTTGCTCCACACAGGGAAGGAAAACACCTGGATTTGACAAGTTGGAGACAATTCAGGTATGTGCCACTGATCGAATTGTGTGGGTGCCATCTTCCGCTTGCCTCTGAGGCTAAACTATCAAACCTGACACCCTCCACACATTCCCTCCGGAATGACCACAAATAATTTTTATCATAAACAAGTCAGCACAAAGGCCCTGAGTCCCTGATCCAGTTCAGGAGACACGATGCTAATCCCTTAATTGGACAGCACGTTCATCTGTCAAACTGACTTTTCCCTCTGCTGAAAAGGACTTTGCAGCCACGGGGAGGCTGTTCATCAGTTGTCCTGCTCAAACAGTTCATACCGTTACAGGGAGGAGGAGGTCCCTTCTCAAAAAAGGAATGGAAAGAAGAGCACCATCAGAGAGAGAAAAGCATGTAACACCACCCTCTCCTAATTGAGAGGCTCCAGACAAGGTCCACTCTGAGCAGTCCTGCAGCCAGCACCTGGCTATCCCAGAGGGGTGCTAGAAGATGTAACTGGATAGGAACCGCATGCATGCACGCACACATGTGTGCGCGCGCGCACACACACGCACACGCACTTCACATATCGCACAGACTAATAATAGTAAATAACATTTTAAGTGGGAAATGCTGCCTTGTTTTTAAATCACACATGAGTTTCCTAAAAGCCAAGAGCAACAGAGATGTCCAGTGCCCAAAGAATCTTCCAGGCATCCCAAACTCCCCACACTTATAAGGACTGAGCCTTATAGTTTCACCTGGCAAACACAACAGAGCTTGCGGGACACATCGTTGCCTTTTCAAGGCACTTGGGAGACAGTGCGTCTGTTTGTTGTGAGCAACAGTAACTTCTGTTGAACTGAGCTACCAAGATTTCAGAATTCATTGTCTCAACAATGTAACCTGGTTGTCACATAAATTAATTGTCATCGCGCGGCATCTCCTCATATAGCAAGCTGTCACCACGCACAGATTAGCTAAGGCATCTCATAAAGGAGTATTATAAACTGTGGGCCAGCCTCAATGCCCTTGCCGGGTAAGTTTCTCTTTCCAGCAAACAGTGGAGAACTCAGTGGCTGCTCAGGGTGCTAAGGAGAAGTGATGGAGGAGTTCCCCTCTGTAAATAACACTTATGCCATCCCCTCGAAGGCTCAGGGAACACCACAGAAGATAGAAAGAATGCAAGAGTAGATAGAAAGGCCGCAAAAGTCACCCGGGCAAGATACAACCATTGCCAACGTGGGTGTGCACGAGAACGGGCCTGCCAACAGCCGGGCACTGTGGTGATGCCACACAGAGGAAGAGCAAGCGGCCCTGATGCACTCAAAGGTTCCGCCTGCTGCTGTATGCAAAAAGAAGTCTAATCTAAAGTTGCCCGGAGCCAAGGCTCTCTGAGCTCCACATGAAACAGTGTAGCAAAGATGCTAACGATGGAAGGGACGAGGAGCCTCTGTCTTAATCTTTCACAGAACTCGGTAAGGGAGAAAGGTGTTTTGTCTGTTCGTCTGGCCTTGCTGACTCAGAATGGGACACAAAGCCACCATCAGGTGCTGTCACTCTACACCCACGTGTTGCTGGGGGGAGCTGTTGCTTTCAGCGCCTCTCTGCTTCCAGGAATGGTCTAAGACCTGAACACCACTCACACACAGACACACAGACACACACACACACACACACACACACACACACACACACACACACACACACACACACGCACGCACGCACGCACGCGCCACCCCTTTCTGAGTCAGGGGCGTGAACGGGTCACAAATGAGAAGCTAGGAACACGGAGGCGCAGTGTGGGCTGTGCATTCAGCTGGGGCCTCTCGGGGTGAGTTACTCTGGAAGACCAAAGCAGAGAGACATCTACTGCAGTGTTCTCCTTAGAGGTGAGATACCTCTGGTCAGGTGGAGTACGCTGTGTGTAAGCAGGGTGAGAGCACAGCTGTAATGACATCAAAGCACACTACCCATTTGGTCACAACAGGGACACTGGACGTTTTGGCTTGCGAAGGCAAGCTTTACACGGCGCCTCTCAGAAAGCCATTTCCCCAAGGGGACGGGGGTGACGGTGGGGGAAGGACTCGGTGGGCCCTGCGCCACACCGCTGACAGATGAACGCTGGTAGCCCCACTCATACCCAAGCAGTTACACAGATGGTGCTGGTTAGACTCGGTAAGTCACAAAACAAAGTCATGAGTCTCAGAAAGGAAAAACAGTGATGAGTCTCAGAAAGGAAAAACGGGGCGCCGGTACGGGCGAGGAGGATCAGAAAGTGTGGGTGAGTAATTAGGACGCATTGCATACATGTGTGAAACTATCAATGAAGAAAATAAATCAGTTTTTAAATAGTATATTACACTCCAGGAGGCTGAAGGGAGTCACAAGTTTGTGGCCTGAGACCATGTAGCTAGACCCTGCCACGGATAAAATCAACATCCTGCGAAGGAGAGAAAAGGGGAAGTGAGAAACCACACCGAGGGAAATCACTGCTTGAGCAGCCTCAGTCTCGAAGGAAAACTGCTCGCCTGGGGGGCTTTGGTCTCTGCAAACCTAGTAGTTATTTCAGGGTCTTGCTCTGCTGTCGGCTGACCCGTAGAGGTGTTTGCCCCCAGGTCTGTTATCTGCATTTTCCCCCCAGGAGAACGTAAGCTTTCTATGTAAAACTGGGGCCAGTAGTCCAATATTTCTACTCTCCAGTTATGACTACACAGAATTCTCAGAATAAAAAAAATACAGCAAGCGGCCTAGTGTGGGTCAGAAATTCTCACCAGACCTTTTCGATCGATGCCCTGTGCTTGGATACTGAACAGACAGGGCTGTTCATAGACTCATAATCGCCAGGGAGCGAAACGCACACAAGGTAAAATAAAACAAAACATTGTATTTCTGTAAGTGCTTCACAAAAGGGCAAACGGGAGAGGAAATGCCCCGGTGCTGACAGATGAGTACAAGGCCTGATGGTGACATGTCCATTTTGAGCAGGTGGCAAGTCAGAGGGCATGGGGGCTGTTTGATGTGCCACCTCTCTGAATCCCAAGGATCTCTTTTAAAGGCCAACGTGATTTAGTACAGACAGTCGCCGTGATCCGAGAGGGACTGGCATTTCATTCCAGACCGCCAAAGAACTCCCAAGCCACGGGAGAACAAAGCACTTTATTAATTTTCCATCCAGTGCTCATAGCCACGTCCCTGGATTAAATGCCTGCAGCCCCTCCATGCCGTGCCCCTCCCTCCTTTCTCCATTTCCCCTGCGGACAAAGATTCTTTAAAGGGTTTCCTCCAGAGGATGCTCACAGATCTCTGTGTCCTGGAAAAATGTCACACTCCTGGCCTCTTCTCGAAAGCACAAGGGCAATCCAGCCCAGAGAATCCTATGCGCTAGACAAGAAAACCTCATACCTGCCTTGAAAGATAAACCCTGGAGGGGTCAGAGTGACCTGTTTCAGCTCTGCCTTTCTGGCTGCTCGGACAAGCAGGCCTGGAGCCAGAGCCAAATGCATGCTCTGCTCATGCTCATTTTTCACTCTCCCACAGTCTATTCCACATTATTCAACCTTCCACAACCCCACCCTGGACAGGTAGCCCGGTCCTCCTCTGATAAGTTTGTGAATGAACTTTAAGGCTTGCTAGCCACCAGCTTGCTTCTTTTCTCTCTTTGCAAGGGTTTCACACACACACACATACACACACACACACACACACACACACACACACACACACACGCACACACACACACACATACACACAGAAGAGAAATACACACACACAGGGGAAATACACACAGGGAAAATCCACAAACACACACACACACACACACGTGCACGCACGAAATTTTATTGTGCTGTGTCTATTTTCTAAGTTAGAACCTTTTGTACGAATTTCTCTGCTCTACTTTCTTCTCATTCGATTATTCCTGGACGGTGACGGCTCTAACACCACCATGGTGCTAACCATCTCTACCTGCGTATCCCAGGGAAGTGACACCGATTCACCCGCTGCCGGTTTCCCCTGTGGCTCCTTTTTCCTAGCTGGCATTTATTTGCTTTCTCTTCTTACCTTTACTGACAGCACTAGGTAAACGTGCTCATAAAATCTAAATTTTCCTGTGTACACTTCAGTTTCTGAAGTATGTCATGCATGCCATGCTGGTTTGAAAAGCACATGAAGGGGGAAGTCCTTCTGTGTGTGTGTTTCTCTTATTGGTTAGTGAACAAAACGCTGATTGGCTGATTGGCCAGGCAGGAAGTGACGTAGCTGGGCAGCATCAGAATATAGGCAGAGACAAACAGGAACTCGCTCTCTGCTCTTCTCTTCTCTTCTCTGTGGACATGCTGAGTGGTTGACATGTAGGACGCCAGAGGAGTAACAGGTCCCTGGACCTTTCTCCGGTAAGAGAAGACCACAAGGAAATACTTAGATTAGTAGTTATGGGTTAATAGTTAAGTCAGAACTAGCCTATAAGGAACCATAAACAAAGGCCAACAGCTTTATAACTAACAGCATCTATGTGTTTCTGTGGGGCAGAGAAGGGTTGTGGGACCAGCAGGGCCAGAAACGTCTCATAACGAACACAGGCACGTTTTACTCTCAATGGGTCGCTTTGGTAGCTAAGTGCACCAGAGCTTGCCTCATTGTTTTCCATAACCCTGGTGACAGTTCACATTGCTGCTAGCTGTGGAGGAGGACACCCTTTACCAGTATCTTCACCAGCAGTCTCCATGGGGCTGCCTTTTTCCAGTTATTAGTAGATGCGGGTATTGTTTCATAGCTGGATGATGCCACTGCATGATGGGAGATGATATTCTGTATATGTTTATCTCATTGGTTGATGAATAAAACACTGGTGGCCAATAAGGCAGGAAGATGGGTGGGACTAGGCGGTGAGGAGGATTCTGGGAAATGTAAGCAGAGTCAGTCACCGTGTAGACTGCTGGAGTGGTAACACCATGCTGGGCATTACCGGGTAAGCCACAGCATCGTGGCAATACATAGATTGATAGCAATGGGTTAATAAGTAAGACACAGCTAGCCAATAAGAAACAGCCAACAATTTCATAATTTGGGAGGCAGGCTTCAAGACAGGGTTTCTCTGTGGCTTTGGAGGCTGTCCTGGAACTTGCTCTTGTAGACCAGGCTGGTCTTGAACTCACAGAGATCCGCCTGCCTCTGCCTCCCAAGTGCTGAGATTAAAGGCGTGCGCCACCAACGCCCGGCACAAGAGGTTCATAATTAATACAGCATCCATGTGCTTCTTTTGGGCAAGGCGGCTGCAGGAATGGGCAGGAAATTCCGTAACAGCTGCATTCATCTAGCAACTGCTAACCTTCTCACTGAGTTGTCCTTTCCCACCGCGCCTCCCAGGGGACGGGTCTGCGACGCAAGCAGGAGGGGAGGAGAAAGCATGGGTTTCTACTAAGGAGGCATGTGCGGAGAGTAGAGCCAGAAAATAGGACAGCTCCAGGCAGTGGTGGCACACTCCTTTAATCCCAGCACTCGGGAGGCAGAGGCAGACAGATCTCTGAGTTCGAGGCCAGCCTGGTCTACAGTTTGAGTTCCAGGACAGCCTCCAAAACAATACAGAGAAACCCTGTCTCGAAAAAACCAAAAGAAGAAAATAGGACAGCATCCAATTTCCCCAAAGGGCAGTAAGACCAGGAAATAAGTTGAGCTTTGAGAGTCTGTCCCTTCCTTCACAGGAGCAGATGCGGAGAGTTCAGGTGCAGACCTGGCCTGGACAGCAAAGGTGCAGTCTGCTGGGAGGGAGAGGAGCAGGAGGGAGAAGGGGAGGGGAAGGAGAGGGACAAGTGGAGACGCCCAGCTGCCCAGAGATGGGAGTAGATGCTGGGCACACAAATCTCACTGGTTCCGTGCACTGGCTTGCCGGACAGAATAGGACTGATCTCCGTGGAGAAGCAGTTTTGGTGATGACAGGTAACGTCTGCATCATTCAGTCAGCGAGAGAGGGAGGGGGAGAGAGAGAGAGGGAGAGAGAAGGAGGGAGGGGGGGAGAGATGTCAGAGAGACCACAATGGAGCTGTGTGTGGTGTCTAGCCGGCACAGAGAAGGTACCAGAAGAACCTAAGCAGTGCGCTTTGCCTGCAGAGAAGACCCTGGAGACTCAAGACTACACACACATACACCCTCGGGAACCCTGCTTGGGGCCTGAAGTTCTCTGACCCCTTCCACTCTCAGTGCCAAACACTACTTGTGCCCAAGCAGTGGGATTTAGTAACCCAGGCAAAGGTATTAGACTTTGGAAATTGTCAAGACTCTCTCTTGGTTCAGTCCTCCATGGCGTAGGAATCTCTAACATGTAAAACAGTAAAACAAATGTTCATATTACCTCTGGCTCGGTGCTGAACAACTCCCCATCTGCCGATTATTGTTATCCAACATGTCCTTAAAATGAAAGGTAGTTTGTAAGGAGGGTGACTACCAGATGCCTCATCGGAAAGGAATGCCGTGGGAGCCGCAGCTTCAACACCAATGTGGACATCACACGTCTACAGGGGATTTCAGAGTTCTCTCTGGAGGTTTTCTGCATCGTGTCATGTCTTCTTCCACAAAGTGTCAGTCACAATAACCATTGTTATCAGTCTTGCCTCCTCGCTCGTCCAGACTTTATCAGGACTACACTCTGAAGTCTCGTTCTGGAATGACGTACAATTGCTCAAAGCTAGTTCACAGTTTAGAGCTCTTCAGATTTCTGCGCGAAGCCATCAATTACGGAAAATAAAAATGGCTCTTCTGCCAGAAGTCAGCGGCCCTGTGCTGAAGCAGGGACAGGGACGCCCACCCCAAAGGTTCTAGGGGTAAGCATCTGCTTGGGCTTCACATTTTCCTGTCAAGCCTCATTACAAAAAGGTGCTTTGTGTTTCACACTAATTAGCTAAAAGGTTCTGACATTAATCCAATACCAAACAAGTCACCCTGTGCAACGAGGTATTCAGAAAAAGACCTGCCCCGGCTCTATTGGATTTATCAGAGCAAACAGACATGACACAATCTTAAACACCAGCCGAAAGGCATTGCTACATTACACTTTTATACAAGAGAAGTTTCCTCCCGGTTTGCTTGTGCCCTGTGGGCATATCACTCAAGTGCACGGTAAGAAAGAGAGAAAAACCACAGGAGAACCTCAGGAAAGAGGAAGCTGCGTGTGAGGGACTCACATCATGGATGTATGATAAGCCCCGCACAACTCAGTAATTAAAGACAACGCGATTAAAATATGAGCAATAGCCGTTTCTCCGTGGAAGGGCTGAGCATGGCCAGTAGGTACATGAAAAGACGGTGGGCATCATAGACGTTAAAGAGATGCAAATGGAAATCATAGACAAATACACCCTTTGAAAATGCCAGGCAATGACAGGGGCCAAGAAGCGAGATGATCCTGGGTGTCTTGCTCCCCGGTAATGAGAACACAGAACGGTGCTTTGGAAACAGCCTGCAATTTCTTCTAGAAGCTAAACCTGTGACACGGAAATTCCACTCCCAGCTACACAGCCAAACGAAATGAAAATGCATGTCCATGTAAAAATGTGTTCGTGGACCCCCTATGCCAACATTATTTATTCATAGTCACCCCAAGGCAGAAGCAATGCAAATACCCAGCTTGGGAGGCAGGTAACCAAAACAAGATGCACCTGTGAGACAGACTATGACTCAGCCTGAAGAAGGGAGGAAAACTGACACATGCAACAACATGGATGAGCCTTGAAACCTTCTGTTGTAGTGACCAGTCTCCCATTTTAGCAGCCATGACAGGCTAACATGCGCTCATCTGGCTTACTGCTCCTGTCCTGGTCACTAAGAGGTCAGATGCCCTCCTCGTGGCAAGGAGCCAATCAGAAGTTAGCTGGCTGGCGGGGCTGTGCTTTACGGCTCTGGGTATACTTTATGGACAGTGCACAACAGTGACTTACAAAACATAGCAACTGCCCTGGGAGGGCCTATGGGCCATAACAACCAGTTGACCAATCAACACAGGACAGGTCACCCAAACCTGGAAGCGCACCAATCCTGAGACTGTTTCATACCCCTAGACACTCCCCTTATGCTGCCCTTTAAGATCCCTGCCTCGAGGTTGCTTGGGGTCTTTCTCCAGCCATTTGCCATGGTGGTGGGGTGAAGGGCCCAAGCTAATGGGGTTAGCTTGTTAAACATCTACAGTAAAAGACTCTGCTTTTGCATTAAAATTGGCCTCTTGGTGATTTGGGGGTTCAGGAATTTGGGCACAACACTGTGACTCGAAAGAAGAACGTGGTTTCATTTGTGTGAGGTGTTCACAGTGAGGAAGTCTACAGACACAAAAAAGAGGCTAGACGTTTCTTCAGGATGGGAGGACACAGCTAAAGGGGTTGGTGAAACAATAAAACGCAGCTTGGAAATCACTCAGTTTTGCACCTTCGAGGGCCGAATTATATGTGGACCACATCCCAGTGACATTGCTTAAAACAAAAATCAGCAGATGGGGAATGTAAGTCTCAGAAACGGCTCGGAAGTGAACAGCTGGGGACAGAGGTGGGAAGAGACGACTAATTCTTCCTTTACCTCCAATCCCTGAGAAACCCGTTACAGACTGAGAGCATTATCTATACCACAGCCCTCACCCCAGGCTCAGGAATGGCATAGAAAATGGGGGGGGGGGCGCGGGGGCAGAAAGGACGCAAGAGCTGAGGGCTGTGAAGTCGTGGCTTCTGGGTGTGACACGGCTCTGCACACTTCATCTCACAAACGCTGTGCTCACATTTTCTCGAGGCCTGCACCTGACAGAAGCTGGTCTTCTGGGTCCAACCCTCTGGGGAGGAGTTATTGGCAGCTGATGGCTGCAGAGAGAGAGAGAGACAGAGACAGAGACAGACAGAGAGAGACAGAGAGAGAGGAGAGATAGGTTTCCCAACCCCACCAATAACTGATGGCCACAGACCCACACACATAAGAGCAGCACTAGTTTTGGACTCAGGGGGCTATTAATAACAAAAGGGAGCACTGACCATGGGAAGGGAGCAGTGGGGAGCACTCGGAGGAGTTGGTGGGAAGTAGTGACTAATACATATGATCAAATATATAAGTATATGAGAATATCTATGACTGAACAAAAAGTTTAATGTCAGCAAAATACCTATAGCATATATCAAGAACAAAAACAGGTCACCCCTCTGGTTACTGTTTTTTGTGTTTTTATGTATATGGGTGTTTTCTTGCATGTCTGTCTATGCACCATGTTCATGCCTGGTGCCTGGTGTTGAATCTCTTGGAGTGGTTATGGGTATGAGCCACCATGTAGATGCTCGCCCTAATGTTTCATGATGCACGTTTTTAGGTTTCAGCCGTTCCAATGAGTGTCTCGTCACTGCTTTAGTTTGAGACTCCCAAGTGGCAAGAGTGGCATCATTAAATGCTTCTTTGCCATTTAGTGTCTTCCTTGGGGGGAGATTCCCATTAAGATAATGTGGTTGGTGGTCTTCTTTCTGTTAAGTTTTAAGAATTCTTTGTACTTTTAGATAGTAGCCTTGTTGGGGGCTGGAGAGGTGACTTAGCAGTTCAGAGCATCTTCTGATCTTGCAGAGAACCTGGCTTGCACCCACTTTGAGAGTCTCACAACCACAGGTAACCCTGGTTCCAGAGGGGGGTCTTCTGCCTCCTCTGACCCATGCATCCAGACAAGCAGGGGCATATAATATATACATGCAAAGATAAACAAGTAAAATTTGTTGAGACTGTATTTATTGCCTGTATATATCGTATGTCATTATTGTACTCATTGAATATAGTTTTCCTTGTATTAGCTGTATCCTTTTTTTTATTTTAGGCAGAAAGGGGGAAATGTGATATCTTGTTGGTGCTCTGACAAATAAAACTTGCCTGAATATCAGGGGGCAGAGCTACACACTATTTAACCATAGACGCCAGGCAGTGGTGGCACACACCTTTGATGCCAGCATTAGGGAGGAAGAAACAGGAAGTGATATGGTTGGGTAGACAGAGGGATACAAGCCCTCTTTTCTATCTGAGGATTTTGTAGAGGTAAGAACTCTAGTGGTTGGCTGCTCTGTTTCTCTGATCTTTCAGCTTTCACCCCATAATATCTGACTCCGTGTTTTTATTACTAAGACCAATTAGAATTTGAACTACACTTACGCTTAAGGCAGCTCTTAGCCGAGGGTCCCGTAGTGCACAGCTGCATGGCTAAATTCCCAACACCAGGAGGCTCAAGGCCAGCCTAGCTACATAATGAGATCCTGTCTCAAGACAATAAGAGCAAAGTGGTTCCCAGGGAATGGGGGCACGGGGCAGAGAAGCACAGAGAAATAAAAGTAACGTTTATTACTGTGGCAAATGCACCACCTCGGTGGGGTTATGTTGACAATGGAAAAGCCTTTGCAGAAGTGGGTACAGGAAGAGCACAGCGACTCTGTTTACCTCTGCTAGGAACCTAAAATATATTTCTATACTCACATCTTCACGCGTAGTAATAAAAGCACTTGTTTTCACCAGGAAAGACAGGGTGGGGGATGGACAAGCTTGCTTGTGTGCCCACACGCCACACACACTTTGTGAGAACTGACCGTTCACTTTCTTACACACCTGGGCGTTGCAAAACTGCAAACAAGGAAAAGAACCCTGGGGGAGTGACTAAGGGACTGAGGCCGTATCTTCAAGTTTGTTTCTACGTACAGCAGTGTGGGTTTTGACTGCTTAGAAATGAGCACCTGCCTAGCCCTCTGGAGGTCACATAAAAATGGAGTCAGTTGTGCCCCCCCACTGTCACATAAAAATGGACTCAGATGTGGGACCCCCCACTGTCACATAAAAATGTACTCAGCTGTGGGACCCCTCCCCATTGTCACATAAAAATGGACTCAGCTTTGAGAATCCCCCACTGTCACATAAAAATGTACTCAGCTGTGGGACCCCCCCCATTGTTGCTCTACAGCAAACGTTATAAAAATCACTTCGAAACACTTGTGATAAGTCTGCTGCACAAAGATTGGTCACCCAATGCAGTTGAATCCAGAATCATTTGTGTGTCTGGGGACAGAGCAGTCGGGTGAATCTTATGTACAACAGGAAACTAGCGGAGCTGATATTCCAGTCCATTGGCATGTTCTGTTGGGCTGAGACTCCAGCATTTATTTATCTCTATTTTATGTGTGACTGTTTGCTTGCATGTATGTTTATGCACCCTGTGTGTATAGGGCCTGCAGAGACCAGGATCTACTGGAATCGGAGTTACAAAAGGGTGTGAGCTGCCTTGTAGGTGCTGGAAACCCAACCAGGGTCCTCTGCAAGAGCAGTCAGGGCTCCTAACCACTGAGCCACCTCCCCGGTTGAACAAAACCCTACCGTTCAAGTGAATTACTCTTTATACATGACCCTCCTTTGAGTATGTCACGAGATGTGTATTGACAGTACCATACCTCAAAAGCATTCTGCGGATGTGGTTAAAGACACAGCCTGTGAGCACAGAGTAACTGCATTCCATCCCTCCCCTCGATGACTTAGACAACTCCTCGAAGCCCCCAAATATAGTCAGATCCCACACCTAAAAGTCAAAGATTAGAGTAAAATCACTATAGTGGTTACTACAAAGATTAATCATGCTAATAAAGGTAAAACATTTTAATTGTCCCTGGCATTGCGTCACATAATTTTTGTGCATTAAAAAAGTTGTTCAGCTGAGATGTCTCAGCTGGTAAAGGTATCTGCTGCTGAACTTGGTGACTGGAATTCAAACCCTGGGCTCCTGGACTGACATGACTCATGCACCTTGGTACATGCATACACACACACACACACACACACACACACACACACACACACACACACACACGTAAATGAATACGCAGTAAATATTTTTAAATCCCACAGTGTTGGCACACCTTTCCGGAAAGTGATACTTTGTTTCACTCACTAAGTGATACTTTGTTTCATCCACGTAATGACGAGGCGCCTCCTGTCCGCCAGACCTTGGGCCAGACAGTCCGAATAACACGGAAACAGGTGAGCAAATCCTCACAGCCTGTGTACAGAGCAGAGACCTGCACATTGGCCTTTCCCACCACTTTTCAAAGCATGGGACACGTGGGACCTGCTGCTTATACGACTGTATGCACCAGTCAGGAACAGTGCTGCACAAGCTGGGTGCCCAAGGAGAGCGCCACCAACAGGAGCCACAGGGCCCGACACCCCCCTCCAGCAATTGCGGCATGGGCTATAAGCTACAGTCTTGAGCCACGGTCTGCAGCAGAAGCTCACCCCTGTTAACCTGTTGAGTGTGGTAGGTCATACACATCAGTGTCTGGTCAAATTCACAGCACTGTGTCCCTATTCAACCGAAACTGTTCACACAGCACGCTGATGGAAAGATCCAGAAGGTGCAGAGTTGGGCTCCGTAGCTCACACCTGTAAATTCCAGGACTTGAAAGGCTGAGAGGCGAGGGATGGTCATAAGATTGGGACTGAACTGGGTTACATAACGATTGTAGGTACAGCTATCTCAAAAGATGGCAACTACAGATACTAAACAGGACACTTCTCTCCCTACATTCCCTGCTCTTGAGTTTCATGGAATCGAAGAGAAGACCTCCCCGGGGCACAAGGGTCCACGGCTGCTTCTTTCGGTTTCAAGCCTTTGGGGTAGGCAAAGGAAGAGAGGTATTAGTGGCTATGGCGATACTAACTGACCCCTGGGAACTCATGAATCAGTAATTTAACCTCCAAAACTCCATGCTGCGTGGTTTCAGCAGGAAATGCAGCAGGCTCCCATAACGCCATGCTCGGTTATACCTTGAGAGTAACGCGCCTTTCATGCCTTCCTGCCGTCATTCTGCAGCCACTGCTGTCTCCTGGTTTAACAGCACACTAAACCTAAGATTACAAAGTCACTGCGTTTTTTGTTTTTTTGTTTTTGTTTTTGTTTTTTGGGGGTTTTTTTGTTTTTTGTTTTGTTTGTTTGTTTTTGCTTTACTTTGCTTGTATGCTTTTAGTTCAGGGCAAAAAAATAAGCGCACACCTCAAAAGTTCTTAGGGATCAGTCAGAGAAGAGTCAAGTCTTCTCACAAAGTTAATGCACAGTCTGGACTTGCTGCTCTGCAGGGGCTATCAGCCTCACACATCACGTGTCGACTGACCAGAGTTCAAGGGCTGGTTTCTCAGGCATGGATAGAGAGCAGGAGAATCAGAGGGTGGTAGGCAAGCCCCTGACCTTTCCCATCACTGTCCCCAAAGGAACGCTGGTCAAATTATCCTCAGAAATGTTGCCACGGCTGAGAATAAACAAACACCCTCAGCCTGGGAACACTGCCGAACCTCAGGCACCTCATTGCCCCCCCCAACACACACACACAGCATAACGAAGTCCCCGTGCAACCGAACCAACCCTTCACCTGGTTTTGATCTACCCTTTCTGGGAGTTGCTCCTCCATCCCCCATGAGTAAACCGCCTCCTCTTGCGGCCCTGTATACCTAGACTTCTCTAGAGGCCTGGAGTCATATTGTCACAGACAGCCATAAAATTTTTATAGCTGCCAGGACCCATTGATCAGCGAGTCAACCGTGCAGGCAGTAAAAGTGCTGTGTGTGAGAATTCAGAAGCTGGGGCATAGCGGGTCACACTTCCTGCTTGGCCGCTGGGATAGAGTTTCCTGGTGTCTCTGCATCCCACCTGCTCATCCGCCTTCCTCTAAACAGACAACACACACACACAACAATTAAAGAAAGGCAGATAACTTTTTTTAAATTAAGCCAAAATAGAGAAATGCAGGTGACAGATCATGTTCGTTTGGGGGATTAAAGTATCTGGACAGGATCCTTAAGCCACCCAAGAAGGGAGAAAACCGGCAGGAAGGGGACAGGGTAAAGAGGAGAAGGCCCGGAGCAAAGGGTCTCCTTCCCGAGGCTCGGCTGCTCTGTTTTCACAGTTGTGTTGTAAAAACAACAGATAATGTCCCAAGTGACCTAGGAGCAGCTCTGGGTGGCTTATCTAAGGAGACACTCCCTCCCGGCTCACACCCTGTCTAGACCAAGCTGGGTTATCAGCAGCCTCTGTAGATTAATCAGGAACCTATTATTCTGACAGGGCCAGCCTAATAAAACTGGTGCTCTGGAAGATTCCAGAGAAAGCGAAGATTGCTTTGCACCACTGGTAGATAACTCCCAGGCCTTTCCATTCTCCCCGACACGCATCGCCTTTAACTCCTTACTAACAATGTCCCTGAGTCTGACTGAAAGAAAGAAGCCGTCTGTAGCCCCGCTCTCATAAAATGTCCCAGTCAGAAGGCAGTGGGACCTAATAGAATCCTACTCCGGCCGCCATCACCGCCCCCCAGTGTGTGATGGACTTTTGATACTGGTTTTCCCCTTACTGGGCCCCCAACAAGCACACCCATCTGTAGGTGTGTAGCCCGTGCTGCCACGAGACTGCAAAGTGACGGAGAATTGTCCCAGCCAATAGAACATAACACTCAGGGAAAGGACATAGCCCAGGGCGAGCTGCGACAGTCTAGAAACCTCTCTGAACGTACGGTCGCCGGAGCCCTGTGTCAACCATGATGCGGCAGTGCAGGGAGACCGAGAGTGGAGACATGTCTGTCCCAACTCCTCCATCACGCGCTCACCAAGTGCCCAGCATGCCCTCCATTGCCATACAGCGTTCCTGTCAAACTCCTTTAACCATTTGATGCCCAGGTGTGAAAGGAGACCAGTGAAAGACAGAGCAAAGCTACACAAGTTGCAAGCTGCATGCCACACAAGCATGCCCAGGGGAGCGAGTGAAGACCGGAGTTGGGCACACGCCACTCTTAATTCAGGCTCCCGCTGGAACTGTGTCCTAATGTTGGTGGCCCTGAATGGAGAAACGGTACGCGGGCATATGCCGCGGTTCCGCGCTACCGGCTCTGTCCCTGGGAGATGGCACAAGACTGGATGTGCAATGAGTTTGCCGTTGCCTCAGTCTCCCTGTCTGTAAAAATGGAAACAGTGGGTCATGCCTGGAGATGGTGTCATTGTGAGGACAAACTGCACAGTCTGGAAAGTCCTCAGAGAACGTCAACGCCAGGCGTCAGACTCCACTTCCTCTTCCTGCGTGAAGAGGGCTCTTGCTCTTCCTCGGAGGCAGATTATTCCACAGCTGGGGAATAAACACAGTTCGTCGCTCCTGGCAAGGAAAATGAACCAAGGTTTCTATTTCATGAAGGCCTCACTAGCCAGGATATGATAACTGTGCATCTGCGATCCCGGCACTTAGAAGGGTGAGGCAGGAGGATTGCAATCTTGGGGCCAGCCTGATCTACACAACAAGGCTTTGACTCAAAAAAAAATTTTTTAATTAAAGAAAGACCTGGGTAGGCGCATTTCTATCTGGGGATCCAGATAAAACCTCAGATGGAATCTTTATCAGCTGTTCTCTCAAGTTTCGACTTGAGGTTGGACAGGAGGCTGGCAACAGGCTCGTGGAGAAGGGGTGCAGTGTGGCTCCTCTCCTCCGAGACACTTGGGGACCTGAGGGGAAATACTGGCATTCCTGTCAATGTTTATTGACACTGTGTTGCCAAACACCTGACCCAAGCCCTTCAAGGGAGAGATGTGGATTCAGATACTGGAGCTAAGAGGGTCCTGAATAATTCATACAGAGTAATCCAATTTGGCTAGGCCTGGAGGGAGGGAGCCTGGATCCTTGCTTAGAAACTTCTTGCTCCCTTCAGAAATCAGAAAGCAGTAATGGAGTCAGGAAAGATGGCCACAAAGTCACCGGCATGCCTCTGCGTGTACCGGGTGTGCAGAGCTGAGACACCCACCTTTAAGAGGTATCCATGTCACCTCTCAGGTGCACTCTGTGACACTCAGGTGGGTTTGTCCGCCTGGGCACAAATCTAGATGGGCTAACGTGCAGGCCCTCTCTATCCCTTGCTGTTGGCACGGAGCTTCTGATTTTTTTATTTTTATTTTTTTGGCCAGTTCTTCCGTCTTCTACTTACACGCTGTGTCTTCGAGTTTAAAAGCCAAAGGGTCCTCATTCCCTATCCCAGATGCAGAGTCAAGACTGTGACGGGGGAGAAAGCCCTTCCTGTGGTCTTGCCCAGAGATCCCACCCCGGGGGACCCTAGGGCCTCGGGGCAGGAAGTCCACCATCCGCGTGGCTATTGGTCCTTTTGGTCTCCCTCCTGGCGGCCTAGGAAGCTGTTCCCGAGGGTCGTCCCTACAGAGGCCCCCACTCAGTCTTTTGCCGCCGAGTTCTCACTGACTTCAACAGCTGCAGTTCCCACCACAGATCAAACCACGCTTGGCCATTCATTTCGTGTTGTCGTTTTTTATACTTGAAGCAGATGGCAATTTGAATGTGTTCACCGCCACCTTGTGGCACAGGCAGGGGAGGAAAAAGAAAAGAAAAGAAAGACAAAAACAGAAACCTCCTTCTTGGTAAAGGGCTAATTGTGTTGAGTTTGGGGTCAGTCCTGGAAATATTGACCGCTTATTCCTTCTCTGTGGAAGGGCCTTTGTGCTGATCTGGGTACAGAATCAACTCCCTGACTGAGGCTTTGGGTGTAGGAGCAGGGTGGAAGGACAGAGTTCCTGGACCACCATGGCCTGTGAACTATAAGGCACACAGCAAAAACTTTACTTCCCACAACCCCAAACTCTCCAGAGGTGCCAGCATCCAGCCAAAATCCCATATTTACAAGAAAGTCACTGTCCATAATCATTTCAAGAAACACGTGCTTCCTAAAGACGTCTGCAATCACTGTTTAGCCATGTTTGCATTTTGATCTTAGCCTAAGCTGTGCAGTGACTCGGTGATGCTTAAAATCACCCCCCCCCATCTCACATGGCTTGCTTTCGACGCTGTGTACAGCCTGTCTCCTGCATCCACCGTATTTTCTGTCACAAAGACATTTCTCTGGCCCTGTGCTTCTCCAGATGAGCCTGAAAAAAAAAAGCGATTTCAAGATACGTATTATTGGTTTTTTTTTTCCTCGTGGTGTGCTATCTCACTGCAGGAAATGTAACTCTGATAACTATACACCTTCAAACTTAAAGATTTGGTTGTAGTCAGTGCCTCTGGATGTGTGTGTGTGTGTGTGTGTGTGTGTGTGTGTGTGTGTGTGTGTGTGTGTCTACAGCGTCTTGTCTCTGTGGTCACTAAAACCATACAATATGGATAGCAATCAGGAGCCACAAAAAAAGCATACCCAGGAGCTGGGAATCTTCTCAACGCTAGCATTAGCTCCAGCGAGGGGTGTGACGCTTACTCGGCCTCAGAGGCCCAGGAGCTAAGGGTTCAAGAGAGAAGGCGAGGGGGACACGAGGCTTTGACAGGAACGCTGGAGAATCTGGACTAAAAAGCAGGGATATTTGAGAAGACACAAAAGCGTGAAAGCAGGAAGGTCTGTAAAGCTCCTTTCCCCCGGAGCTGACTGTGGAAATCACTGGCAGGTTCAGCCTCCACTCTTCAGGGTGCCCTCAAAGCCGGACGGGGGCACATGGGCTCAGATCCCTGGGAATGCAAGCAGCACGTGGCAAATGAAGTCTCCGAGAGTCGCAGACTTGAAAATAACCTGCACTGTTGGTACTGGAGGCCCCCTCTATCACCCCCAAGAGCTTTTGAGAGGCGACTAGCAGAGAACGATGCGGGGGGGGGGGAGGGCTCCCCAGCCAGTGCTGGTTTATTCAGAATGCTGTGGTTGTCACTGTCCACAGGCTTGGTGGGGGCCGGGGGAGGTGGCTTGTGCTTCCCGGCTGCTGGGTGGCGTAGTGAGACTCTGTGACCAGTCCCAACAGGTAGGGGATTAAAGCGACCCGTGCCACCCCCGGGGTTCATTTGAGGGTTAGGGTTCTGCACCACCTTGGCCTGCAAGTCAAGATGGCAGCCACTCAGGGAGTGTCAGAGACAACGCCCGCCAGCATTTGTGGGCTCTCTGCACTGGGAAACGGGCTATCAGCGGGGAACAAACCATTGCAGTGTAGGCCAGAAACGTCTGGGTGATATTTGTTAGTGCAGGCATGTTAGAGACAATCCTGACTAAACCACACCTGCTTTAAGGAGAAATTGCGTCTGTCTTTTCTAAATTTGCAGAAGGACGCACATAGTCCTTAGGTTGAGGCGACAAAGGCCTGAGGCTTCAGGAGGGTGGACGGGGTGTTGGCTGGCGTGGAAAGGGTTTCACATTTCCAAGCAGCTCTCCATCGTCTCACAGAAGACTGATGCTGCCTTCCAGGCAACTGTTACTTTATTTTAGGAAAAACACCAAAATGCACCCTGCATTGCACGGAAATAAATCAAGAACACTCTCCGCAGTTCTCAGCGGGAGGAGGGAACCTCTAATTGAATCCATCTCTCAGGGAGGAAGCAAAGCCTGGGTCTGCAAATGAAAATTGTTTCACAGAGCTGAATCAGAGCAGTAATTCATGGGCCTCCTGATTTTCTGAGTGAGGAAAACACATTCCTTTTTTCTCCCAGTGTCAGTCAGTCATTCCCTGGGAGTGAAGGCAAACTGGCCATGGCTTCCTGATGGCAGCCAAAAGTGCCCTTCAGGAGAGCGCGCGTCTCCAGGCTTGAAGTGACCCCTACGTTCACTTTCTCTGCTTCCCTTCTGTTCTGATCCTTTGACCTTAACAAGGGGCAGGCAGAAGCTGCAGCCAGGCAGAAGCTGCAGCCAGGCAGAAGCTGCAGCCAGGCAGAAGCTGCAGCCAGGCAGAAGCTGCACCCTGGCTCCACGATGGGATCGGGAGAAAAGAGAAGAGAAACTCCCAGCTGAGGCGCAGAGGTAAAAGTCCCTGCAGAGCCTTCCTGTTGTGGTCAGAAGGACTCTGATGCCACCAGCCAGAGCAAAGCCCACTCCTTCAGCCCAAGACGACAAGGGTCACAAAGAACGCCACCCACACCCATATCCTTGGGGAGATTCAGAGCTGGTGGGTAGTAACCACACCTAACTAATGTGCTGGCGGTATCTGGACACCAGCTGTGAGGAACGCTAGACAAGCAGCCAGGGATGGAGTCCCCTCCTGAGGGCTTTGCTCAGGTCGCAGCTTTTAAGAAAGTCGGAGCAACACATTCATAAGGCTCCCACGTGCTTACACAAGCTCTGCGAGAGATCTCGGCAATAGCTCCCTCTATCCAAGTGGATTATCTCTCACTTAACTACGTTTTTCACTTCCCAGACTTGGTCCTAAGGGGGTCTCAGTTGTTTCCAAAAACCAAAAGACTTCTAAATAGAAAATGACCTGTCAACCAAGAATATTCAGTAGAGATGCTTAAAATGACTGCTGAAATAGTTTTTGAGTCAAGGTTATAACAAAACGCCGTGGTGGCTTGACCGAGAAAGGCTCCCAGAGGCTCCCATATTTAAATGCTTAGTCATCGGGGAGTGGCACTAATTGAGAAGGATTGAGAGGCGTGGCCTTGTTGGAGGAAGTGTGCCACTGGGAGTAGGTGCTGAGGTTTTCAAAAGCCCCAGCCAGGCCCAGCTCTGTCTCTCCCTGCCGCCTGTGGATAGGGATGTTGCACTCCCAGCTCCTTCTCCAGCACCATGCCTGCCCGTGTGCTGCCACGCTCCCCACCGTGGCGATGGTGAATTAAACCTGTGACTCTGTAAGCAGGCTGCAGTCAAACGCTTCCTTTCATAATAGCTGTCATGGCCACGGTGTGGTCTCTTCACAGCGGTAGAACACAGACTCTAAGAAAAGAGCCGTTGAAATGGCGGCTCAGAGCGTATGGGGAGAACTTGCCCCTGAGACTCATGGACTGAGTTTGAGCCCTGGAACCCACATGGCAGAAGGAGAGAACAAACTCCTGGGAGCTATTTTCTGATGGCACAAGCAAATAATTATAGAAAGGAAGATAGAAAGAAAGAAAGAGAGAGAGAGAGAGAGAGAGAGAGAGAGAGAGAGAGAGAGAGAAAGAGAAAAAAAGAAAGGAAGGGAGGAAGGAAGGAAGGAAGGAAGGAAGGAAGGAAGGAAAGGAGGGAGGGAGGAAGGGAAGGAAGGAAGGAAGGAAGGAAGGAAGGAAGGAAGGACCCGATATTTGGTTGGTTTGTTAAGATGGGGTGTCGACATTTTGCCCTTACTGGTCTTGACCTTGGGTGCTTACACGTTCCTCCTACCTTAACCTCCCAGTTTGTTTTGTTTGGGTTTTTTTAAACTCTACAACAGTACAGATTTAGTCCTGGAAAATGCTATTTCTTTGTTTGTTTGGGGTTTTTTTCAATGCTAAGGATCAGACACAGAGTTTTGTTCACGGCAGGCAAGTTGTCTACCATTGAGAGACACCCCCAACCCCAGCCACATCTTGGAAAATAGACACAATCTTCCAAAGTAAACATAGCTTTTCCCTGATGGGAGATGTCCTTCTGTGTATATGTTTCTCTTACGGGTTGATGAATAAAACATTGATTGGTCGGTAGCCAGGCAGGAAGTATAGGCGGGGCTACCAGACGAGGAGAATGCTGGGTAGAGAAAGGAGAAAGAAGCCGCCAGGGAGAGACGCCATGTAGCTACTGGGAAGAGAGGATGCCAGAAGTTCTCTGGTAAGATAAAACCATGTAGAAATACATAGACTAGTAGTTATGGGTTTATAATTAAGAGAGAGCTAGCCAGTAAGAAGCCTGAGCCATTAACCAAACAATTTCTAATTAATTGCAGCTAATCGTCTGTGGGACCAGGCTGGAAAAAAACTCCAGCTACATTTCCCAACTTGATTGAGGAATAATTGGCTGTAATAATTGTAGCATAGCACATCTGTGTGCATGAACTTACATCCAAGTGTTCTCACTCATAGTCCACCCTGCTGAAATCAGTTACCCTTGCTACACATTTGGTCCCCAATCTTACTCATTGTACAGACCAGCTACTTACTCACTGGACATTTGTCATCAAGCTTAATGATGACTACTTCATCCCACCCCCACTGAACAGTGAAAACTCATTCAGTATATAAATACAAACATAAACAACTAATGCCAGGCTATTACCATTCATTATATACTTAATATTTAATAGAACAATACTAATATAATAAATACAGATACTGTGTTAGACATCTTGATTTTGTATAACAAATACGGACAAAGAGAAAGATGGAGTCCGTGGTACATGACTGTCAAGATTTTTATTTCCTTCAGTTTTGCTGCCATTTGAATGTGAATAGAAGCGTGTCCCTGGAGATGGTCAAGGTCACCTTGTGATTCGGTAGCCCTGATCCCACTTCCTGTTCACTCTCTTCTTCCTGGGTGTGAATTCAGTGTGACCAGCCAGCCTCAAACTCCCAGCCTACTGACGAGTTATCCTTGGCGTAGGGTTATAGGCTATCCCCCAACAAGCCAGGCTCAGCCACCAGAAGTCAATTAAAAGAGACAAACTAATGGTGAAAATTAGAAAGGGGCATGTATTCAACATGGTCACACTGGGAAAAAAAAAAGGAACAAAGGAACCCAGCCACCCTAGAAATCTGTCTTCAGGGTCCTGACTGGGACGATGCAGGTGGGGGATGAGCTGGATATTTTGCATCAACTTGAAACAGATTAGAGTCCTCTGAGAAGAGAGAACCTTGATTTAGAAAATGTCTCCACAAGATCAAGCTGTAGGCAGACATGTAGGGAATTTTCTTAATTAGTGATTAATGGGGGAGGGCCCAGCCCATCATGGATAATGCCATCCCTGGGCTGGAGGTCCCAGGTTCTACAAAAAAGAAATCCAGCCCATGAGCAGCTCCTGCCTCCAGGTTCCTGCCCTGCTTGAGATCCTGTCCTGACTTCCTCCCATGATGAACAGTGGTTGTCAAACCTGAAAATCACAAGAGGAAGATGTGTCCCACAATGTTTGAGCCAAATTTGAAGCAAGCTTTGACTAAATACTGGCCAGGATGATGGACTCTGGCCAGGTCCATTCCAAGGATCCCTGAAAACGGAGAGGAGTCACATTTTGCAGAGGTTTATAAAGGCAAATCTATAAGGCTGTGTACTTCCCACCGGGTCCAATCAGGGGCAAGCGTACAGCCTGATGTACTTCCTGCCTGTGAATCCCCGCCCACATGTGATCTAGCGCATGGTGTAGGTGGGTCAAACAAGCTTGTTTAGGGGAGTGAAAACACAAACAACAGCCTGCAGCATTTCTGGAAGAATCTGTCCGTGGACGAGGAGCTCACAGGTCAGAGACATTTTTGTTTCGTGGTTCTCGGGCACGGTAATTGAAACCTAAAACATAACTTTGGCTCCCACGTGATCTGGAAGCATAAGTAAACACTTTGCTCCCCAAGTTGTTTTGGTCATGGTGTATCTTCACAGCAACAGTCACCCGGACTAGGACAGGGACTGGGGGGTGGTCACTGAGGCAGAACACTGGGCAGTAAGGGGTTCATTAGGAAAATCATTAACACCTTGTCGCTTCTCTGTCTAGGGGGAACAACGTAGTCAAAGAGAGGAGATGGGTGGCCCTTTTGGCAGAAGCCGGAATCTCTTCCTATAGCTCAGTGGATCTCAGCCTTCCTGGTGCTGCGACCCTTTAATACAGCATCCTATGTCGCGGTGACCCCCTGATGCTGTGACTCTTTAATACAGCTCCCTGTGTTGCGGTGACCCCCAACCTACAAAATTGTTTTCATAGCTGCTTCATAACTGTAGTTTTGCTACTGTTATGAATCATACTGAAAACATCTAACGTGTAGGATATCTGACCCCCCTGTGAAAGGGTTGCTTGACCCCACTAGAGGGGTTGGGACTCACAGGTTGAGAGCCATAGCTCATCAAGGAAGAGGCCGGACGCACAAAAGGAGCCTCCAGCCAGCTCTGCTTTCCGGGCAGTTGGCAAGGACAGGCGTAGAGAACAGGATACCACCAACATCACCTTTGATGAAAACTCACTTCCCTAGGTGAGAGATGGGGGCCCCTAGAAGTCTGCTAACTAGGCATTCAGAGACAGCGTCTGCGAAGGGGGAAAGGCCACCCCCAGCAGCAGCTGGACCCTAAGATCACGCTCTTACACTGGCCTTATACTGGGTGTCACGCTCTTACACTGGGTGTGGTTTAAACAGAAAGCAGGAGACTCTCACATAATGGAGCAGCCTAGCAAGGCGTGGCCCCGCCCACCCATCTCAGCTCTTGCGTTCATGCCTGGCAAGTTAAATAGCTTTCTCCCAGAGACAAGTTCGTCCTCTGGCTGGCCTCAGGACCTTAGCCTGTTCTCCACAGAGACCACTTCCAGGGAGTTCCACTGCTTCAATAATCTGATAGCCAAAGGGAGAGGTGTAAGTATCAAGCATTCTTCCCATCAGCCTGGTCCCAGAGCCGTGTCAACCCCAAATAACACACTGAGACTCTATTGGTTACAATGCTGTGCACCAGGGATGCTCATTGGCTAGTTCTGTCTTAAGTATTAACCCATAATTACATAATTACATATATATATATATATATATATATATATATATATATATTTCTATAAGGTCTTACCTTACTGAGGACACCAGCCTCATGCGTCCTCTCTTCCAGGATCACATGGTGACTCTCTTTACTACATTTCCCAGAATCCTCCTCGACTCCTAGTCCCGCCTATCTTGCTTCCCTACTGGCCAACAGTGTTTTATTTATCAACCAATAAGACAAGCACATATACACAAAAGGACTTCTCCCATCACAGGGACACAAGACAGGCCAAGTACAATGTCCAACTCACCTCCACCCCAAAGTTGCTTTAGTTGGTGTCTTACCACAGCAACAGCAAGGCAATAAAGACAAGTCTCGACCTTGGAGTCTTTTGGGTCTATGAACATTATTAACTAATGCTAAGTCATCCTCTTTTTCATCCCTACCCCTTCTTCAGTTTCTTCAGGGATGTTAGAGACACTTCACCAGATTCTCACAGGATGAAGACCCCTGTGTAACCGGCACCAGGGTCACGGGACCCAACATCACAAGCTCTCAGACCCCTCATATTTTTTCCTATCACAACCTTCCCTGGGAATCCACCTAGACTGAGGAAACAGAATTTTTATCTTGCCTCCCTTCAAGCTTCTCGTAAATGAGACACACTGACCCTTCCTCATCCCTGTCTTGCACAGAGTTACATCTTGTTTCTGTTGCTATTATATTCCATCGTATGAACAGAGTACAATTTCTGTCTCCATTATATTCTTTCATAACGTACTAAAATATTACACGTTGTTTTTTTTCTGAAATTCAAATTAACCAAGCCTTCCATATTGTGTCTGAGTGTCCTAACTCTGGCAACACTTCTTCTGTCTGCAGAAGAGCCTACTCCAAAGTTTCTTTTTATTTTTAAGAGCGGAAAACTGTCTGCTATGATACCTTCATAAATGTACCTACAAAATGAAAGTGAACATTTTACAGATATTTGATTCATCTGAACACAACTGTGGACAGAGAAACTGGTTTATTCCAGATTGCCTCCTCCTCTGGGAAGGACAGGCCAACTTCACAAAATGAATTACATCTTTCCACATTTATTAAATCAACCAGGAACACAGACAAGCCTCCCTTTATTTTTGATGTGCAAATGGCCTCAATTGTGTTAATAGTTTGCTTACAAACACAGAAGTTGTAATAATGTTTAGTGTTTCTAGAAAGCCCTTTTATTCTTCAAAGTATATTACAAATTACAAATTAATTAAGTCTACCTCTACCCTAGGGAAGAAAGGAATTACTTATTTTTAAAGCTCAGACTCCCCGAAGCCAAGCATGAGCCAACTGGCTGCCAGCCATGAGTAACTTTCGGTCTGCAGGTCTGGGCTCCAGCTCCAGCTACATCAAAGAGACGTGGGGATTCTTCCTAACAAGACGGTTGCTATTCTCTCTTCCATCCAAAACTGTGGAGAGCTAGAGGTCAGGAAGCTCTGAACTGTCGGCAAAAATAAATAAATAAATAAAAATGCTGTTTCGAAAATGGAACCTCCGTTTCATCAGGAAGATCTCAGTCTCGGTTGGTCTCTGGGTTTTTCTGACTATAAAAATTAAAATGACCGCCAGGTAGTGGTGGCGCACGCCTTTAATCCCAGCACTCGGGAGGCAGAGGCAGGCGGATCTCTGTGAGTTCGAGGCCAGGCTGGACCGATAGCCTCCAAAACAATACAGAGAAACCCTGTCTTGTAAAAACCAAAAAAAAAAAAAAAAAATTAAAATGGCCTTTATTTTAAAAGGCCCCAGGATCAGGCAACTGATAGCAATGGGAAAAATGCTAGATTGTGAGACTCCGGTGACTGCTGAAAGGAATTCTGAGATTACACTTCTGGTGGCAGTTTGCTACCAGGTTCTGAAGCAGAGTCATCTCGCCGCCATCTTCTAAGCTAAAACAGGCCTGGTGCTCTCCTTTCATTTTCTCAACCACAAAAATGCTGGCATGCAGAGGAGGTGAGCACGGTCACAGCACCTCAGGTGCAGAGTGAAACCCACAGTCTTATACAACCAATATATGCTACTAAAAATAATTGCTAAAAAATCAGTGTTAGCATGGGAGAACACTTGTCCTAAACGGCCACTGCCCAGCCGAGGTCAGAAAGTGAGGCTCTGGGGTCCTATTGGGCAGCAGCTGCGGTGGCTCTGGGGAAATCCTTAACCCCGACTCCACATTTTCTTCAAATATTAAACAATGCTTCATGAAGCCCTTCCTTGGCAATCAGTGTTTAAAGGAACAAAAATTCTGCTATTTCTCAGAGCAACCTTCCCCCAATTTCCTTTGTAACCCCAGAAACGTCTCCATCAGGTTGCTCACATTCTTCAGACCCCCCCTTCCACTTTTTTTTTTTTCACACTGGATTATGTTCTTTTAAAAGCAAGCAAGCAAGCAAACAAACAAACAAACAGAACAGAGCTGCTAGCAGATGGAAGAAGCTAGGTTGCTGCTGGGAGATTCCCTGGATCCCCAAGGTCTACTCCCCAGCAGGGGACAGAATCCTGAGGAGGTTTGTCCCTGGATCCCCAAGGTCTACTCCCCAGCAGGGGGGCAGAATCCTGAGGAGACTTGTCCCTTGATTCTCAAGGTCTACTCCACAGCAGGGGGGGCAGAATCCTGAGGAGACTTGTCCCTGGATCCCCAAAGTCTACTCCCCAGCAAGGGACAGAATCCCGAGGAGATTTGTCCCTTGATTCTCAAGGTCTACTCCACAGCAGGGGGGCAGAATCCTGAGGAGACTTGTCCCTGGATCCCCAAGGTCCACTCCAAGCAAGGAGCAGAATCCCGAGGGAGACATGTTTCCAGATAGATTCCAACCCTAACTACAAGAAACAACCTGAAGGAACAGTAAACGTGGGCTTGGTGCACGGAGCTACCAATGGCACTGGGTGCCCAGCCCCTCCTTTACAGCCCTGGGAGTTCCTGTCCAGTGAGGATGCTCACTTCTGAGGCTGCAGCCTAGGATGTATGCTCGGGAAGGTGTCCTGAAGCTATGCCTAGGCATCGTGCAATCTCCAGGCTCCATGGACCTCCCCTCGCCTGCCAGAGCCTTCCAAAGTCTCTTGGTCTCTGCTATAGGTAGGTACCAAGACAAAAAAAGCAAAGGTGCAAAAGCTTGGATCAATCAGGTCTATTATATATATATATATATATATATATATATATATATATATTTTTTATTCATAAGGCATGCAGTAGAGAATGCAGCCTCCAGCTGCTCTGCTCTGCGAGTCCTTCCTCTGTGCAGGTACTGAAAACCAGTCTCACCAGCCAGATCCCCAGGTCAGGACCGTTCCCCATCAGTTAACATGATGCATGGGGTCTCCTTGCTCTGTGGGAACGGTGGCCACTGTGGCAGGGCCGGGTGCCAAGCCAGGTTGGATGGCATGACACATCAGCAGCACCACAAGCCGCTGAGATATAGCCGTGTAGCTCTCAAGGAGACAGAAGCTGGGGGGGGACAACCCTGCAGTCCCATCACCCAGCAGGCTTCGGAAGGACCAGGAGCTCGAAGCCAACCTGAACGGCACATGCAAAGTCACACGGGGAGAGAGAAAGAACATCTAGGCCCAGGGGGGAAGAAAATCACAAAACATGAGCCAACCAAAGGAAAGAGCGTGACAGACTTTTGTGTAAAAGGGCTTCCTGAGGTGGCCCCTCACTGAGCCAGTGAGGCAGGACGTGATGCTCCATCCATCTGTCACCTGCCATCTGCTGTTGATACACATTTAGCATCCCCTGTCCAAAGGGCTTGAAAGCAGAAGTGTTTCAGGTTCAAGATTTGCTTGGATTTGGGAATATTTGCATACATAATGAGCTGTCTTGGAAATGGAGCACAAGCCCAGCCAGGGAAATCACTTACTTTTCGTTTGCAAATTCATGCACATAGCCCAAAGGTAATTTGGTGCAATATTTCCAGTGCACCTGCACTTTAGCTGACACTGGCCACATGTGGCCCCGCTGTGGAATTTTCCACGGCAGTATCGTGCTGTTTCTCGAAATGTTTGGGGTTCTAGAGGAGTTTGGTGTTAGACTGTCGCATTAGGAATAGCCCTGTGACTCACTTTTCCCAGTTCAACATTGTATGCTCAATTATCCTCGGTTGCTCCTTTGTTTGCTATCAGAGGACTTGTGCTAAGGAATTCCTCAAGAGTATTTGCTAATTGGCCGGGCGGTGGTGGTGCATGCCTTTAATCCCAGCACTCGGGAGGCAGAGGCAGGTGGATCTCTGTAAGTTCGAGGCTGGGCTGGACCGACAGCCTCCAAAACAATACAGAGAAACCCTGCGTCGTAAAACCAAAAAAAAAAAAAAAGAGTATTTGCTAATACATATGAACTTTACAACTATGTTCCAGTAGGCACAAGGCTAATAAACTTCACTTGCACCGTCTAGACAAAGAGAGCGCTGGGCATCTGCTCTGTAGACAGGAGGTCTTTGAAATGACAGTCCAGGGACAGAAGCAGTACTTAGATGTGCGGAAAAATAGCTACATTTGTGAAGGACAGGCCTGTGGGACAAGCGTTGCTTGTCTACTGATAACTGTGGGTAGCCCACGTCAGCCGAGACAGTCATCAACGGATGACGATCAGAACTGACGGGAAAGTCGTGAAAACCAACAAACAAAAAATAATTCGGGAAAGACAGATTCCAACGTCAAGTACCAATTGAAAATATGGTCCAAACTTTTGGAATGTTTATCAGGGACTGTATGACAACGGAACAAAATCCAACACACGAACGGACGATTCTAGGGAGTGACCATGGGGAGAGGCAGATCTTCCGAGGAGAAACAGGAAATCTGAGGGTATCTGATTCAAATCAAGACCTGACTGACAGGAATGTGAACCAGGAGAGCAGGAATCACTCAGAGTTACTCCTTTTCACTTCCCACTGCTCCTTTAAGTGTGTTCCGTGGGACCATTTCTTCCTGTGGCCTCAGATGAAAGCTGGGTCAGCCCTTTAATTTTCGGACCCCTTTTATGAAATACAAACAGTGGGCATTTCAAGACATCACAGTAGTCTTGGGTTCAGATACAAAATATCCAGTGTCATGTAATGGTTAAAGCTTTTGTCTCTATGTCCAAGTGAGCATCAAACTCCTGATCCTCCTGCCTTAGCCTACGGGACTCTAGGATTACAGCATCTACCACACTGATGGCTCTGGTTTTACATTTTGAGGAATGCCCCTGCCTCCGAATCAGGTCCACTACAGATGTGGGAGGGGCAGGTGCAGACGATGCAATCCCTCCCCTCCATCTGCTGGCGAAGGTTTCTGACCCCTCCAGGCCTGCAGTGACAGGAGAAAGAGAGGGCCAGTCATCCTTCCTGAGCCACTAGCTGGGATTCTAGAGTCTGATGCTGCCCGGTTCAACTTGATGGCTATTTAAAACTCCCCCTTCCCTCTTCCTCCTCCTCTTCTTCTTCTCTCCCTCCCTCCCCCCCCTCTCTCTCTCTCTCTCCCTCCCTCTCTCTCTCTCTCTCTCTCTATATATATATATATATATATATACTTCTCTATTTCCCTCTCTCTATTTCTGTCTGTATCCCTCCCTATTTCTCTCTTTCTCTATTTCTCTCTCCCTCTTCTCCCCCCTCTCTATTTCTCTCTATCTCTTTATTTCTCTCTCTTCTTCTCTCTCTCTTCTCCTCCCCCACCCCCCACTCACTGGTTGCCTTTTCCTGTATGAGAGGCTCTCTGAGGCCTCCTCTAATCCTTCTGTTTGGAGATTTTGCCTTCCAAATGCTTCCGGAGTATTCAGTAATCCACGCCAACTGTGGCCTTCCCTCCAGAGTAGCACACATACGTCCAAGAGGAAATGCTCCGGCATCCTTTGCTCCTGAAATTCTTAAAATATAGACTGATTCCAGGGCAGGAGGGAGGTCAGTATCACACAGTGGGCCAGATCTGTTCCACCTCTGGATGCACAGGGGAATTAAACACATGTTCACTAGACCCACTAAACTACTCAGGGTACACAGTAGGCTCTCCCATGTGTCCCCTTCCAGTCTACTTCCCTGGGTTTTAGGGAAAGGGCAGGCACTCACAGCACTCTCTTGCAGCTGAGAGAGGACTTAGCACACAGGTGCCCTCCAAACCTTCCATCTCAAAGTCTGATTCCATCATAACCTTGATGTAGGTAAGGACAGATGAGTAACAAAATCAAGGCTTGCCCATATTCTTCATAAATTCTGCATCTGCCAGGTGGTGGTGGCTCACACCTTTAATCCCAGCACTGGGGATTTAAAAAACAAATAACAAAAACAAAATTCTGCACCTGGTCTCCATCTTTACTGTGAATGAATCAATAAAGAGAGAGATGATAAATAGGTGATTAATAAAAGGTTGATAGATAGATTGATAAATAGATGATAGACAGATGATTGATAAGTGATAGGTTGATAGATTATAGGTAGATAGACACATAGACGGATAGTCTTGGCCACTATCCACCCTGCACAACATAGACAAAGCAGGGTAGTGATTAGCTAGGATTTCCAATTTAGGACACTTTGTAAATTAATTTCCTCAGAGCATGCAGCTGAGGCTGATCTTGGCTGAGGTTGCACCAGCTGCTGGCTACGGGCAGAAGGAAAGATGGTGGGACAAATACTAAAAACGAGGTCCCACGGGCCATCAGGATAGCTACATATGTCCACGCGACGGGGCAAAAGAAGAAACCAGACTCACTTCTCAGACCGTTGCTGAGTATAAAATGCCACAAATGGGACCCAGGGAGCGCACCAAACACCCCTGGGAGAGCCGCTCACCTCTGACGATTGAAAGCCCCCGCAAATGCCTCTCCCACCCTCCTCTTTGCAAACACTGGACACAGGTTCACAGGCTCAGATGCCTTCACCGCAGGTAAACACGGCTCTCAGATCGGTCACCGTGGGCAAACATAAGGATTACCGTCGCCAGCCACCACAAACACTGGCGGAGGCAAAGGTCCTCACAGCCTTGGAAGCCGTCCCGGAAGGCGGACAGAAGTGCCGGTGTTTGAGCGCCCAGCTTGTGCTCCTGATGGTGAGGCTCCGTAAACCAACGGTGGCTTGTGTACTTCACCATGCCTCTGGGGCAGTGTGGGACATTAAACACGGAGTAGGTTATAATTATTATCCTAGGAGGGCCAGGATGGAGAGTTCGCTGATGGAGTCCACCCCCCGACTCCAGAACAGCAGTAGGTCACCCTCATCCTTGGTGGGACTGAACCCCTTAGCAAGCAGCCGCTCTTGCTGTGGCTAGCTGGTTCGGTATCCTGGCTTCCGCTGGGGCTTGTCACTTACAGCATTTCTGGGAGGGGAGGGGAGGCTCAGGCCCAAGAAGAGTCTCAAGTAAGCCTCAGACTCTCCCCATGGTTTAGAATCAACATAGAGTGAGACAGCATGCCTCCCAGGGTTCCTACACTGTCTCTGGGAATTACGCAGCAATGCGTCTCGATTCCTCCACACACGTGGGAATTCTCTCCCGAAAGAAAAGCAAAGTCGGGTCCAGAAAGGGCCACATTTACGGGAGAAAGCACAAGCAGGAATGTGTCAACGGCCTCGATGCGGGGCCATCCCAAGACAAAACTCACACATCTGTGTGAACATCCCCCAGGCAATCACAGGTGGCCTCGCGATTACAGAGTCTTTAGAGAACGCTCGCTCGCTCTCTCTGTTACTTTTCTAGGTACAGGACACAAAGCACAGGAGCCCCCCCCCGCCCCCCATGGCTGCAGTGCAGTGCAGGTCTGCATAGTGAGGAGCGGATGCCGGCTCCACACGTGGATAAGATGTCAGCCCTGCGGAAGGAGAGGGAAAGCGCAGCAGGCTTTGTTTGGGGCCACCAACCAGCTACCAAGTCGTGGCACGGTGACTGATTAGTTACGAATGCTTGGCCTTAGCTTAGGCTCGTTTCTTGCTAGCTCTTACAACTTAATTTAACCTGTTTCTCTTCTGTCTGTGTTTTGCTTTAGGTTTTTCACCTTTGTTTCATTCTGCACGTCCTATCCACGTCTGGTTGACTGGCGGCTGCCTGGCTGGCAGGGCCCCCGGTTATCACCCCCTCTTCCTCCCTAGTTCTCTCCTCTCATTCTCTCCAGCCTGGATTGCTATTAATTCTCTCCGCCCACCTGCCCCACCTACTCCTCTACTGCCTAGCTATTGGCCGTTCACCTTTTTTTAAAAAAGGGTGTTCCAAATGAGATTGTTTCCCCATTTTTAAAATATTTTGATTTCACTTTACATTTCAACCACTGTTCTCCCTCCTCCCACCCCCACCTCCCCCTAGCCCACCCCTAGTCCACTCCTCATCACGGGTAAGGGATCCCATGAGAAGTCAACATGGTCTGGCTCATTAGATTGAGGCAGGGCCGGGTCCCTCTCCCACGCATTAAGATTGAGCTTGGCATCCCACCATGGGGAATAGGCTCCAACAAGCTTGCTCATGTACCGGGTTCATATCCTGATCCTACTGCCAGGGGCCCCTCTGATAGTCCAAGTTCACAGCTGTCTCCCACTTATGGAGGGCCTAGTTCAGTCCTCTGGAGTCTCCACTGTTGCAGGTCTAGAGTCCATGAGTTTCCACCAGCCTGGTTCTGCTGTCTCTGTAGATGTCTCCACCGTGGTCGTGACCGCCCTTGCTCTCGTGTTCTCTCCTCCCTCTCTTCTCCTGGATTCCCCCAGCTCTGCCAGGTTCTTGGTTGTGGATCTCAGCCTCTGGGTCCACCAATTGCTGGATGAAGGCTCTATGCTCCATGATGACAGCTGGGGTATTCATCACTCTGATACAGGATTACAGGGGTTAGGCCAGTTCAGCCATCCCCTCTACTATTGCTAGGAGTCTTAGTTGAAGTCTTCTTTGTGGATTCTTGGGAGTCACCCTATGTCACCAGGTTTCTCCCTAAGCCCACAGGGGCTCTCTCTGCTAAGTTACCTTTCTCATGTCTCTCCCACGGCATCCCTCCCCCACCTAGGCCACACCAGTTCTCATCCCCTCTCCCCTCCCCCTTACCACCACCCACCCCATTTGCCCTGTAGATAGAATCTAACTTCTCTTCCCAGGTGGTCCACATGTCCCCCTTAGGGTCCTCCTTGTTACCTAGCTTCTCTAGAGCTGTGGACTTTAGTCTGGCTATCCTTTGCTTTACTTCTAGTATCTACTTATTGAGTGAATACCTACTATGTGCTTGTCTTTCTGAGTCTGTGTTACCTCACTCAGGATGGGTTTTTTCCTAGTTTCATTCATTTGCCTGAAAATGTCATGAGGTCATCATTTTTTTACCAATGAGTAGTACTCCATTGTATAAATGTACCACATTTTCCTCATCCATTCTTCGGCTGACGGGCATCTAGGTTGTTTCCAAGTTCTGGCTATCACAAATAATGCTGCTATGAACATTGTTGAGCAAATGTCCTTGTGGTATGATTGAGCATCCTTTGGGGAAATGCCCAAGAGTGGTATCAATGGGTCTTGTGATAGAGTGATTCACAATTTTCTTAGAAACGGCCATACTGGTTTCCAAAATGGCTGTTCAAGTTTGCACTCCCTGAGCCCACATCCTCTCCAACATACGCTGTCCTCAGTATTTTTTGTCTTAGCCACTTTGACAGGTGTAAGATGGTTTCTCTGAGTTGTTTTAATTTGCATTTCCCTGATGACTAAGAATGTTGAGCACTTCCTTAAATGTCTTTTGGGCATTTGTGGTTTTTCTGGTGAGAATTCTGTTTAGATTTTTAAATGGATTATTTGGAGTTTGATGTCTAGTTTCTTGAGTTCTTTGTAAATTTTGGATATCAGTCCATTGACAGGGGGTTGGTGAAGATCTTTTCCCATTCTATAAGTTGTCATTTTGTCTTATTGATAGTGTTCTTTGCCTTACAGAAGCTTCTCAGTTTCAGGAGGTCCCACTTATTAATTGTTGATCTCACTGTCTGTGGTACTGGTGTTATATTTACTTAAAGTTCTGTACGACAAGAACTTTAAGTCTCTAAAGAAAGAAACTGAAGAGGATATCAGAAAATGGAAAGATCTCCCAAGCTCTTGCATAAGGAGGATCGACATAATAAAAAGGGCAATTCTACCAAAAAGCAATCTACAGATTCAATGCAATCCCCATCAAAATCCCAGCACAATTCTTCACAGACCTTGAAAAAACAATACTCAAGTTCATATGGAAAAACAAAACAAAACCAAAAAAAAACAGAATAGCTAAAATAATCCTGTACAAAAAAAGGATCATCTGGGGGCATCACAATCCCTGACTTCAAGTTCTACTATAGAGCAATAGTAGTGAAAACATCTTGGTATTGGCATACAAACAGACAGGTGGTCCAATGGAATCTAATCAAAGATCCTGATATCAATCCACACACCTATGAACACCTAATTTTTGACAACCAAAATGGCCCAATGGAAAAAGGAAAACCTCTTTAACAAACAGTGCTGGCATAACTGGATGTTAACATGCAGAAGATTGCAAATAGATCCATTTCATGCACAAAACTCAAGACCAAATGGATCAAGGACCCAACATGAATCCAGAGACATTGAACCTGACAGAACAGAAAGTAGGAAGTGACCTGGAACACATTGGCCATCCAGCTTTTTATTAAGACCAATCAGATGCCTTAGGCAGCCAAGGTAAAACAGCAGCACAGCTTTACATAATTAGACAAATGCAGCATAAACAAATGTAACACCCCTTTACACAGTTAAAGTAATATCCCACAGCAAGCTTTAACGGTAACTAAATGGCTAACAAGCTGACTCTGGAAATACAAGGTCATGCAGGATCTGAGACAACACTACAGGCACCAAGCAGATGACTTCTGTAAGCCTTCCTGTCCCCTCCTCTTCCTGACAAGGGTGGCATCTTCTCTGCTCTGCTCTGCTCTACTCTCTTGAGAAAGCCGCACCACCAATACCCACTTAGGCGGCAAGTTCTGCTTGCTAAGACACAATTGTCTCAACTAGAAACTGGAACCCTAGCTCCTGTAAAACCCAATTAGACCCAGAAGAATCTCCTTGGGGACATACAAAGACCACCTCAAGATGGTCACATTGTTGTGACAATGCCTAACCCTATCCAAACCATAAAACATTCCTGATCAAGTCTAGGCCTCTTTAAGCGATAGCTAGAGGCTATAGCCGTGTCTAATGAGTTTTTCCTTTGCCTCTGCATGTTGAGAATTTCTGGTTGAGGAAGGCTGAGACACCACCACACTCAGTCAGGGCTGCTCCGGAGACTAGGTGCGTCTGGACCTTCACTCCCCTAAAGATGAGAGGGAGATGGATGAGTGGTGGGGGGGTGGCCAGAAAGGAAAGAAATGCTGTTAGACTGTTTCTATTTTTATAAGTTTATCCTCATCTCTTTTGTGGTGAAAATTAAGTGGATTTCCACACTTTACTGAGTTTATTAATCCTAAGGATTTTGATTGAGAGCTTCAAGTAGGAAACGTGTTATCTGTTGAAATGGAAAACAAAGGCCTGGAAATTGCTGCCAAGCTTAACTACCTGAGTTAAATTCTTGGGAACCGAGTGGTGGAAAGAGAAAATAGACTTCAAAAAGCTGTCCTCTGGCCTCCACACATGCGCTGTGGCATTCGAACTCACAAATACATGCAGAGTGAAAAAAATTTAAAAATTAAACTTTTTCAGAAGTAAAAATAACAGTACACAGGCACTGAGGCAGAAGGATTGCCATGGCTAGCCTGGGCTACATCTCGAATTCTGGGCCACCCTGTCTCAACAACATAAACAAAGGACAATAGATTGTTAATATGAAGCCGATTGTATTGATTGAGTTATGAACTATTTCTATGGAGTGACGTGTAGCTCACGGGTTGACCTGGTCATTCTGGATTGCCAACTTTCAGCAAATGATTATCAGAGAATAAAAAAATCATTTTCTTGCTTAGCATCACCCTCTCCCTCCCTCTTTCTCTCTCTTTCTCCTTCTCTCTCTCCTTCTCTTGTCTCTCTCCCTCTCTCCTTCCTCTCCCCTCCCCACCTCTGTCCTTTCTTCTCAGATTCTGCAATTGCCCACAATTCACACGGCACCAGTTGTCAGCAGACCCATTTGTAACATCTTAGAGAAGATGAGGGCAGACCCACCCTGGCTGCCCCACGTGCTTCTGGGAGACATCTTCCCATTTCTCCTCGTGTCGAGGCTACTGTTGACGTCTCTCCTTGTCGTAAGTGACAAGAATGGAGATTCACCATTCATTCAGCAGGTGCACGGTCAAGGCTTAGAAAGCCAAAGTTTCTCTTTTTGTTGCTGTTTTATTGTTTCTGAATTATAATAGGTTTGAACTTAACTTATAGCTCAGGGCTTTGAAGTACCCTCCACAAAAAGCCCGGAAAGCAAACAGTCTCATTGTACAGAACCACAGACGCCACACTTACCTAAGCCCAGAAAAAGCAAACTCTGAGGGCCGGAGAAAAGGCATACAAAACGTCCTACTGTGTGCACCATCAGCCAGAGTCATCGATTCCCTCTTTACTAAACAATTATGCGTGAAATTACATGGCCTCCCAGACCACCTGCTTCCCCGTTAAAGTGTTTCTCAAAAAAAAAAATCAATTTCTTTTTTCCTGTTTTTTTAACAAGGGTCAGGACTTTACGGTGAGGGAGGGGAGCCAGCACTATCTTACTTGGACTACTGAATCAGGCCACAGAAATTCCCAAGATCTTAGCCCACGGGTCACGTGTTCTCCCCCACACGTGGCAGCCGTTGCACCTTAACGGTGCTGAGAACCGGGGAGGCAGCCCTGCAGGCTCTGACAGGCGGGCATCCCAAGAGTTAGCACCCAAAGTCACAGACAGCCTAGCCCTGAGCACCCAACGACAGGAAATGATGGACCTAAGCCAGCCTGGCATCGTTCTGACAGCACCCCAAACTCTCAGCGGACCTAGGTCAGACTGTCATTGTTCTCACGGCACCCCAAACTCTCAGCGGACCTAGGTCAGACTGTCATTGTTCTCACGGCACCCCAAACTCTCAGCGGACCTAGGTCAGACTGTCATTGTTCTCACGGCACCCCAAACTCTCAGCGGACCTAGGTCAGACTGTCATTGTTCTCACAGCACCCCAAACTCTCAGCGGACCTAGGTCAGACTGTCATTGTTCTCACGGCACCCCAAACTCTCAGCGGACCTAAGCCAGACTGTCATTGTTCCCACGGCACCCCAAACTCTCAGCGGACCTAAGCCAGACTGTCATTGTTCTCACGGCACCCCAAACTCTCAGAATCTTACATTGACTTTCTGCACTGGGAAGAGGTGGATTCTTGTCCGCCCTCACAAAAGGCATCCTCCTCCACCAAGCTGCCTGGCCTGGTGTCTGGTGGATGCGGATGAAGGATGTTCTGTGTCCCGCTGTGATGTTCTTGCTCAGAGGAATGCTCACGGGGAGGAGGGGGTGAGAACCTCTCGCATCTGGACAGCATGTCTTCAAAATGCAGTACAAGACATACAAAATGCAGGGGACGTAAACATCTACGATCCCTCGGTTAGCGCTGAGCAAAGCATGCTGGGGGAAAACCTGAACTCCCTTTGTAAACTAAATTGGTTAAATATGCTGTATCTGGGGGAGAGGAAACAGCACAGAAACACACATTCACTAAACCTTCTGGAACATTCCAGGGTTGTTTTTCTAGACAAAAGGAGGGCAGATGGGGCCTGAAAAACAATGGGTTCTAGTTTCACTTTTTAAAGCCAGCCAGGCTGTCACGTCTGCTGCGCGGCCTGTGTCCAAGAACGTGCGGAGGGTGTTGGGTATTGAAAACACAGAGACTCGTTCAATGATATAAAGAGAACTTTAAACAGGCTCCAAAAAGGTTCAAGAAAACCTCCTAAGAAAAGCTCCCACCAGAGACGCTTCTGCTCTCTCCTCTCCCCTGGCTGGTTCTGCTCTGACACCAGAGGTGGATGTGTGTGGGTTTTTGAAGGTGCGGTTAGTCTCTGGACAAGGTCGAGGTCAGGGCGGTTTCTGTGGGAAGGCCTTTCCCAGGAACTTATTGTGTCATTTTTAGTAAACATGTTTTTACTAAACATTGTCTTACAGCTGCCTACTCCCAGGCAGAAGGGGAAGTGGCCAGGAACTTATTGTATCGTTTTTAGTAAACATGTTTTTACTAAACATTGTCTTATAGCTGCCTACTCCCAGGCAGAAGGGGAAGTGGGTCTCTGCTCAAGGTCTGGTGTTCCCACACCAGGCCTGGTGGTGTATCTGTGTGTGTGTGTGTGTGTGTGTGTGTGTGTGTGTGTGTGTGTGTCTAAATTCCTCTTTGGGCCTGGAGCTGAAGGATAAGTTCCAAATGTTCCTGCGCCCCTCTCTCCATGGGGGCCGCCTCTTCCTGTTTCTTATTTAAGGCAGGGGTAATTAATCTGAGCTGTCTTCCTCAGGCACGGAGGAGGAGGCAGTTCTAAAATTCTCCCCTCTCCCTCCGGCCTCTCCCCCCCCCCACCTTGCAAGGAGAAACGAGAAGCATTTTCCCTCTTGGAGCTGCATTGCGCGTGAATATTGTTCAGCTTTGGGCTGTCTGGGCCCTGAGGTACCAAGTGGCAGGAAGTGATTTGCTGAAGATTTGTCCTCAGAGAACAGGCATTGGGACACAATAGTGATTCTGTTAATAATGTGAAGTTCTCTAAATATAAATCACATTGGCACGTGTTTCTAGGTTAAGTGTCCATAAGGTTCCAATTTAGAATAGAAAAGAGAAAAAAAAAAATACAGCAATCTCATGTTGATATGAAACTCGTGAACTTTATTCAATAAAATCGTCAGCCATCAGTTGACTACACCAAAAATGCTGTTGAACCAAATACTAGGATATTTTGAAGAGAAAAATACAGGGGGGTGGGGGGAGGAAAAACACCCTACAATCTCTCCTGGGGCGCACAAGCCATGCTAATTTATAGAGAGTTTGGCATTTAATAGCACATTTCTAATGACCTTTATTAAAAGTCTCCCTCCAGCCTGTAGGGAACACATTCTTTCTTTTTTTAGCCAGAGAAGGAGGAGGGAGTCTGGTATCTATATTCCCTCAGACTATTTCCTTTTTTTAAAAAAAAATGATTTTTTAAAAGCGATTTTAAGTACGACTGAAGAGAAAGCATCTGTACTCGCTCCTTTGTTAGCTTAACAGGGACATTGCATGGGGGACATTAGACAGAGAGGAGTGAGGCCTGGGCCGTGCTGAATTCAGGTGTTGACAGAGTAGTGGGGAGCGTGGCCTGGGGGCTCTTAGAACACAACATCTGAGTGCTGCCACCAGGCCACACGCGCCACAAACAGCCACAGCCACAGCTGGGTTTTGTAGCTCCCAGAACAAGGAGGCCAATGGTAGCATCCCCAAGATACAGGAGACCAGACGTCAGAGTCTCCCTGGTCTCCACACCTCTCAGAAACACCAAGGTTCAGTGTTTATAACTCAGGTTTAAGATGAAGATTTAAGTAAGGCCCAATGCCTGTGAAGGTCTCACCTCCACGTGTCTAGTCGGTTCTCTGCCTCTAACAATGCGATCCCACTGGCTAGGGCCATTTATACAGAAAGGAGGGTCATTCGGGCTCATGGTTCTGCTCCGGGGTCAAAGGTTGCATGGGGAGACGGCCATCGAGCCCTGAAGGGAACGAGACCAAATGTGATGTCGTGGGAGACAGGAAGCAATTATTGTGTGCCTCTTCTGGACTATCTGTCTCTGCAAAAAGAAAAAGAAAGAAGAAACCACCAAGACTCAGTCAGGGGAACTACACCCCAGTCAGTCATGGGAGCTGTATCCCAGCCTTACTCAGTCACAATCACTCTCCAAAGTCCCCGCTGCGTGGAGACCACAGTCATGGAAGTTTCTACCCTTTTAATTGCTCATAAGGAGGACTGGGCATCAACAAGATGGAGCAAGTGTGCCCAAAGCAAAACACAAGATTACACTAGACCTCACTTACCCTTTTAATCCCTTCGGTGGATTCTCAGTGTAATTTGCTTTTGGAGAGTTATCTCTTTACTCAACCATAACATGGATTATAATAATTACATAGTTTTGGGACTGAAGACCCCACTTTAATACGAGAGCAACAACAAGAGCCTCTACACATTTTGAAGCACCTGAGACTGTTTTTGTCTTATTCTACTAATGACGCTCAATAACTCACTTCAGTGTATGTGAGAGCCCCCAAGAGTTACGTGGGCTTGGGGAAAAACATCTTTGTAGACAACATCATCAGGTCTATAGCAGAAGTCTAGAAGCTGATGAGCTGGTGTTTGGTCACTTAAATCGGAAATGGATTCAGTTTAAACAGCTAATTCTCATGGTTTTAGTGAGGAAAGGCCTTCCTATATCAACTCCACACCATCATCATTAACCCAAAACTTATAGACAAAATGGTGTCTATCATCTTATCACTGGCTTCTAGTCTCAGGAACATGGTACCATCTTCTTGAAGCCTTCCCTCCAGTGCCTGCATCCCAACCAACATTTGAAGGAGAGCTAGTCTGTTTCTCTGTTGCTATGATAAACACCAGGACCAAAACCAGCCTGGGGGAGAAAATGATTTGTTTGGCTTATGTTTTACAGCCCATCACAGGAGGACAGGAGCTCATGCAGGAACCCACGCAGGAACCCGGAGGCAGGAAGTAAAGCAGAGGTCACAGGGAAAGCTGCTCACAGGCTTGCTCTAGGTTCAGGGTCACCTACCTTTCACATACAACCCAGGACCACCTGCTACCATCCGCAGTGGGCGGGACCCAGGACCGCCTGCTGGGAGGGGTGGTGCCATCTGCAGTGGGCGGGACCCAGGACCTCCGGCTGGGAGGGGTGGTACCATGCACAGTGGGCAAGGCCCTCCTCCATCAATTAGCAATCAAGAAAGTGCCCGCAGACTCTCCCACAGACCAACCTGATGGAGGCATTTCCTGAATTGAGGTCCCTTCTGCCCAGGTATCTCTACCTTGTGTCAAGTTGACACAAGCTAACCAGCACAGAGGGTAATGTTCAGCTGACCTAGGAACAGACAGCAAATAGACTCCCCTTCTATTTGTTTTGGTTTCTCGAGCGATATTTACAAATGAGGCCCATTTATCCTCTTAAATACTGTGAAATATTCTCAGTTGCTGTAGTTTGGCCCTAGACCAGCGGTTCTCAACCTGTGGGTCACGACCCCTTTAGGGGATTGAACGGTTCTTTCATAGGGGTCACCTAAGACCATCGGAAAATAAAGATATCTCCATTTCTAGCTATAACTGGCAAAGTTACAGTTATGAAGTAGCAATGCAAATAATTTTATGGTTGGGGGTCATGTGGAGGAGGGCCTGCACAATATTTTAGAAATATTCCCACCAGGCCACAAATTCTAAGAGCTCAGAACTTCTATTGTCTATTAAATGTCTGCTGATTACTGCTTGACACCTTGCCTTGGTGGGGAATGGCTCTTACTCTGCATAACAAAAGACCTTGGCCAGGGCGAGTCTACACCCACCTTGAGGGCTTGAGTACATGCTGACATAAGAGTGTCTCCAAAATATTTCCTATCAGTCTTTTTTACAAGATAAACGGATGTCTTCTGTCATTACTCCCACTTAAGATGATGCTTCAATAAACCTTGGCCTTCTGTATTGATGGAGAGCCTCCTGATATGACCAGATGTCTCTGTCTCAGCCTTAGCACTGCTGGGTGGCTAAGCCTTCCCTCATCCACACTCCTCCACTCAGGGTCGGACCTGGGTTGTTCGGCTGGTCCCAATCACAGTCCCGAAGACATCAGTCCGGAGTAGATGGCCCCTGCGGGGTGGGGCTAATACAGACTGGACCGCAACAGGGTCACCACAACATGAGGACCTGTATTAAAGGCTCACAGCATTGAGAAGGTTGAGAACCACTGACCTAGATTCTGCCAAAGGCCCATGTTTTAAGGTTTAGCTCGTTACTGAGAATGGTGCAGGCTCTGAAGAGGGAGCCAATGGGAGTTTTATGTTACTTGGGACATTTTCACCAATGGGAACTTCAGGAACCCTGGTTTGTGGTTCATCCCAGGCCATGAAATCAATGAGCTTCCTCCAACACACAGTCCTGCCATGATGGACCCTCTCTCCACAGGCCCAAAAAAACAACAGGCAGCAATGGGCGAACCAACCATGGTCTGAAAACCCCAAAGCTGCCGGCCAGAAGTAATCTCTGGCTTGGATATGTGATGACAGTTTAAGAAAAGTGGCTAAACATGATGTTTAATCCGAAAAATTACCACTGACGACTTTAAACAATTTGTTGTTTGTTTGATTGGTTGGTTCTTTGAGACAGGGTATCTCAGTGTAACCCTGGCTGTCCTGGAACTCACTATGTAGACCAGGCTGGCCTAGAACCCAGAGATGAACCTGCCTCCACCCCCCCCCCCCGAGTGCAGGAGCTTAAGGGGTACACCACCACCACCCGACTTCTTTTTAATATGTACTTTTTTATTTAGACTTACATCTGTGCGAGTTTATGTACACTGTGTGCGTGCCTTGTGCCCACAGAAACCAGAGGGCTTTACAGAAAAGTATTTGCTCCCAATTGTATTATTTTTAGAAAACTATGCTCACACTAATTAATTTTGCTCTCATGGACATCTGAGAAAGACTATAGATGTGCTTAGTCGTAAGACAAAGTGCCTAAGCTGCAGCTCAAACTGCAGCAGGTAATATGAGAGAGGACAGACACCTCAGGCTGCCAAAAGGGGACCTGTGTAATTACCCCGCATCCCCAAAGGCACATAGAAGGAATCCAAGAATCCAGAACACCCCATTTGTGGAGGCAAAGACACAGAGATATGTGTTTGGGCTTTATCTTCATTTTAATTGCAATCTGACTCCAATGTATCTTCAGAAACAGTAATACTATTTTTTAAAGGAGCGTTATAAAAAAAGAAGAAAAGCGTAACCTCCAATATTTCCTTGCACAGAATACTGATAGCTCAGTACCCTTCAGAGTGCGGTAGTCCATGTTATTTACATCTATAAAAAGTATCCAGAAGCCAGGCACGCTGTCACACGGTGGCATGTTACTGTGGTCCCAGCACTCGGGAGGCTGCATCAGGACAATGACAAGTTTGTAGATACTCTAGCCTATACAGTGAGGGCAAGCCCAGCCCAGTCTACAGATATAAAACAAGTCCATAGGGATGAAAATCTATTTTTGGCTTGTTTGTTTTGGTACTGTCTATTTTTGAGACAGGAACTCACTATTATAGCCCCAGCTGGCATGGCACTCACTATGTAGATCCACCTGCCTCTGCCTCTGCCTGAGTGCTGGGATCAAAGGTGTGTGCCACCATGACCAGGTTATGAAAAGAAAGTCTTACAAAGCACCACGATAGCAAAATTTGGCACCAGCGCTACATTTAAGCATGGTGTGCTACACCGACTGCACATACACACAGAGTAAATCCTTTTTATCAAAAACAGTATGTGCGTAAGCAGCTGCAGCAATGGCTCAGCTGTTAAGAGCACTTGTTGTTCTTCAAGAGAATCTGAGTTTAGTTCCCAGGACCCCAAGTCATTTGGTTCACAACAACATGTAACTCCAACTGCAGGGTGAATCTAACGCCCTCTTCTGGCCTCCACTTGTACCTGCACACACTTGGCAAACACACAAACTGACAGATAAATGAAACTTTTTAATGCACATGAAATCGTCACTGTTATAAATTTCATTTATCTAAAAGCAAAATAGAATTGTGCCCCATTTTCTTTTCACTCCTGGCAATGAAATGTCATGGCAACACTTCCCTTACCACCTCTGCCACCATGGGAGGGATATCAAGGTTCTGCCGTCTAAGATTCACTCTTCAGACAAGGAAGCTTCTCCTGAAAAATCACAGTAAACCTGAGACACAATGTAGGCCCTGTTCTCGCAGCTAACTGGAGAAGCTGGACATTGACAGGGTTTGAATCACGTGACATTAAGGCCCTTCCCTTCACAGATAACTTTTGTGACCTCTGCAGCCTGAGAAGCCCAGGGATGCAACCACAGGAAAACCTGGTCCCCCAAATCCAGTTAGAAAAGAAGTTTGAAGTTCAGTTCCAAGTTTGTCTGGGGGGCATGGAGTGGTAGGATTTGTTAGGTAACTGAAAACACAGAGTTAAGTGTCTGTTAAAAACCATACCGTCCTATCACTTTAAAAACAGGAAGAAGGAGGGGGGAGGGAATCCATGCTGATTTTGCAGCAGGAAGCCAGCCCACATGACAAATTAGTCAAGATGAAATGCAGCGGCTTGGCATTTCTGGAAATTCAATTCTCGGGTTTTGAAAAAGTCTGGGGAAAACAAGACATCTTATTGTTAAAGTGGAATAAGTTAGCATAAGGCTGCAGCCCACTTTTAAGAAAAGCTGGTTTGCAAACAGGAAAGAATATTTCAAAACAGAAAGGTCGTCTATAAAACAGTCGTTTGAAATAACTACTGCGGGGTCAGCCTGACAGGGAACCGCAGCACCAAGGGCCGGGAAGCCGCACCAGCAAGCTAGGAGGCCCTGTGCACGCACATACGCGGTAGCATCTGCTTCCTTTTACCGAAAGCCGAGAAAAGAGGCTCATGCTCCTCAGAGAGGAATTTCAGATTATGTCAGAACAGGAGCCAGGGTGAAGTCTCAAGGAAAACCCGTGAAGTAGAGGAGAACGGAAGTACCAAGGTCACGACCAACTGGAAGGGGTGCGCAACCACCGCACAGAACGCTGTAAGTCAGAGAGGATAAGCACAGAGAAAGATCGAGTTCCAAGTCCAAGTCCAAAGCATCTGTGGGACTTCACCGGCAGGTGACAAACAATAGAAGAAATTGGGCTTCGAACCCTTGAAGGCTGCAGGGATCTGGTCAGAAAAGCACAGGCTTCAGGGCAGCATGTGTAAGCATCACATATCTTCTGTGGGGAGGTTTGGGGGGGTGATATGTGCCCCTGGTAGGGTGCATACGGGTGTTCAGGTACATGTGCGCACGCATGGAGAGGCCAGAGGTCAGCCCCAGACCTCATCTTGCTTTTTGTTTACACGTTCTTGGGTATGCATGCACATCCCACATACGAGGGGTGGGAGTCCTCTTTTTCCATCGCATGGGGTTGGGGACCAAACGGAGGTTGCTGGGCTTAGTGACAAGTGCCTAGATCTGCTGCATTTCCTTCTATTGCTGTGCTACTACACCCTGACCAGGGCAACTCATAAGAGAAAGGACTTACTTGGGCTTATGGCTCCGGGGGGGTAAGGTCCATGATGGCAGGGCGGAGGAACGGTGGCAGGAGCACGGAGGAGCTGAGGGCTCACATCTTCCAGCTGCAAGCAAAGAGCAAATAGAGCCTACTGGGCACGCTCCATTCTTTGAAACCTCAAAACCCACTCCTGGTGATGGACTTTCCCCAGCCAGGCCACACGTCCCCAGACAGTGCCACCAACTAAGAGCAAAGTGTTCAAATGGGCAGGCATTCTTGTTCAAACCGCCACACCCATAAACCATCTTGCCAGCCCCCATCTTGTGCTTGGAGACAGGACCTCTCACTGGATCTAAAGGTTTACGATTCGGGAAACTGTCCCAGGGATCCTCCCGTCTCCACCTGCCCAGCACCGCAATCAGAAGCAGGCACCGCCATGCCCAGATTTTTACTTGGGTGCTGGGGCTCAGACTCGTGTCCGCATGACTGTACAGTCACCTCTTTGCTGACTGAGCCACCTCCTCGGGTACTAGATCTTGAGACTTAATGGGCAAATTGAATTTTCTGCATGAACTAGTTCCATTCTTTTGGATACAGAGGTAACAGAGGACCAGTTTCTCAGCGCTGAGTACTGAGCACAGATAACACCATATGCAAAAGCACAGGAAAGCCCCCACCTTCGTGCTTTGTCGAGAACATGAGCTGTTTGAAGAACAGATGGCTCAACCGTTTCCCTTGGTTGCAGCGCCACAGATTTTTAATTCATCGCTAGGACTCGGGACCACACCGACTTCATACCATCAAGGTGGCCAGAGATTGCAAACCCAAATAGCAGTTTATACAGCTATTGATCTACTTACCAGAATGCCTGACAATTACTATCTCAGAATAGGACCAGAACCAAATGAGAGAATCAAATAAAGCAAGTCACAGTGTGTTGGGGAAGTCCTGTTATTTGTCAATAAAGCACTGCTGGCCAATAGGAATCTAGATAGGTGGGGCTAGGAGTCCAGGAGGATTCTGGGAAGGAGAAACACAAGAGAGTTCGAGATGTAACCGCCATTGGGGTAGGAAGCCTGGAACCTCTCCGGTAAGAAACATACTTAGATTAACAATTATGGGGTAATTACTTAAGTCAGAGCTAGCCAGTTAGAAACAAGCAAGGCCAACAGCTTCATAATTCATATAGCCTCCTGTGTGTTTATTTGGGACTGATACGGCTCTAGAACCAGGCTGGCGGGAAAGCAGCTCTGGAACCAGGCGGGCGGAAAGGCTCCTCACAAGGAAAGCTTCTCTTAACAACAGTGGATGCACAAGGTGGGTGAGTTGCCACCAAGCCTCCAGGGCTGAGTTGGTGGGGAGACTCTAACTTCCAGTGTTCCAGAATGCTGGGACAGTGTCCCATGAACAAAGCGGCGAGGAAAAGGGGTGGCCAGAATGGGGTGCATCTACGAAGTTTCCAAACTAGGGGCCATGCACAAAATCTCCTGGAGAGTGAAATATATGGAATAAACTTTATCTGAGTTAGAATAAGAAAGATGGAGAGTACATTAGCCAAATAAGAAAATGATTGGTCCTAATAGAATCCATGTTGCTAAGACACAGTGGAACAGGGTTTTAATGGGTCCTTAAGAGTGGCCCTTCTAGATGGGCGTTGGTGACACATGCCTTCAATCCCAGCACTTGGGAGGCAGAGGCAGGCAGATCTCTGTGAGTTCGAGACCAGCCTGGTCTACAGAGAGAGTTCCAGGACAGCCTCCAAAGCCACAGAGAAACCCTGTCTCGAAAAACCAAAAAAAAAAAAAAAAGTGGCCCTTCTGAGGAAATAGATACACACACACACACACACACACTCACATACAATCATACACACACACTCACACACATGCACTCACACACACTCACACATACATTCACACTCATGCATATGTTTACACACACACATACACTCACACATACATTCACATTCACACACACACACACACACACACACACACGCACGCACTCACACACGCATAGATTCCCAGCACCCACATGGTATCCCACAACTGTCTGTAACTTCAGTTCCAGGGAATCCAACGCCCTCTTCTGGTCTCACCAGGCACGGGGGGGTGGGGAGGAGGGTACACAGGCATTCATGCAGGCAAAACACCCATACACATAAAAAATAAAATAAAATTTTCCCTAAAGATCACAACTGCATCTTTCTAACATGGTTCCAGTGAAGCTCTTCCAAAATAGCATTCAACTGCTCAATTCTGCACGTGAGCGTCAATAGGAACACACAGGCGCATCGGGAGTGCGCATTTAACCATGCGGTCATGAAGATCTGGTATCCCAGTGCCTGGGTATCAGACTGCGTTATGTTGACAACTCTCGTAACATTGTTACAAGCTATATAACAGTGCATTGTTATAAGCCGTATAACAAAGGGTGAGTTCAGTTTGCAGCTGCCGTTGTCCCAAGCCATTTGTCGTCCGTGTTTAGGGCTTAAGTGCAAAGTTAGCCAGCATCCCTTTAGATAACTGCATTTACACATTTACCACTACCTGTACTCTCAGGGGTTTTGCACACACAGGTATGAAGGCTTTCGGGGCACATCTGAGATGTGTTCTCTCTGCCATGCAGGACTCCCGGGGGGTAATAGATCCGCTGTTGTCTGTGAGTCACACATTGGCGGACTCTTGACAGACAAGGACAAGGAGTCAGAGAGAGGTTGCTCACTGTAAGTATGCATGGACTTCCAATGTGGGAGGTTCTCAGGACTGGAGAGATGCCCAGCGGGTAAGACCACTTGCTGTTCTTCCAGAGGACCCAGGTTCAGTTCCCCGGCACCCACATGGTAGCTCACGTCCATCGGTAGTTCCAGGGGAACCAATACCGTCTTCTGACCTCCATGAGCACAAGATGAATCAAATTTTTAAAATAATAAAATCAGTTTCTTATTCCACACTTTTCTCTGCCATAAAATTTTAAAATGTGTTCATTTTTGTGTTTAAAGACTACCTTCATATAGACATGTAATTCTGAGAAATAAGTTCTCCATTCCCAGAGTGGCCCAAAGAATGAATTACCAAGTATTACAGTTGATCTTCTCTCCCTGCCACAGGCTTGTCCCAGAGGTTCGGGGTGTATTTTTGAATACCTTGTAATTTACCTTTTAGATTGTAAGGTAAATCCTGGTGAGGATTTAAAGAGAGAGAGAGAGAGAGAGAGAGAGAGAGAGAGAGAGAGAGAGAGAGAGAGAGAGAGAGAGAGAGAGAGAGAGAGAGAACACGTTGCCGACGTGAGTCTGGAAACAAGAGCCTGTCTTGGTCTTCTCAGATTCCCATGCAAAAGAGTCCATGCGCCAGGGAGTTAAACAGAAGAGGTCTGTTTTCCCACAGCCCTGGGGACTACCAAGGTGACCAAGGCACCCGTGTGGTCAGTTCTGAGTTTGCAAACAGCCAGACACCTTCTCAGGTGAGTTCACAAGACTGTCCCCCGGTGTGTACAGGCAGAGTAACAGATGGGCACATGGGCACACGGGCGGGCAGACGGACGGACGGACAGACTGTTCTCTAAAGGGAAGACAGACAGACAGTTGTTTAAAGGGAACCGATCTCGTCCGGCTCTCATGATTTCATCACACCCTGATTACCTCGCCACCACCACCGTGAGAGCTACATACAGTACTAACTCGTATTTAGAGGAACAGGAGCGCTGGGTCCTACCAGGCAGTGATTTCTAAATGCAAACCAGTGCTCCACCTGAGCCTCGATGTATCAGTTTGGAAATTCTCCAGCCCATCCTCTCAGGCAGGACAGCACAGGAAGGACTGAATGTCCGTCCACCCTCCGTTTAAAAGCACCTCTTGCTCTGCCCAGGAGCAGAGCCCGTCACAAACTGCATCAGACAAAGCCGCGCAGTGTTCACTTAGTTCCCACGGTGGAATGAACACTTGGGAGATTACAACTGGGAATCCAACCCAAGCCTTTTCACTTTGGTGGCTTTCCATCTTTGTCTCTCCCGGCCCCCAATGACTCGGATACTTTTCTTGATGTTGTTACAAAATACCCAGTGGGGAGCAGCTGAAGCAAGGAGGGGTTTCTTTTGACTCGGGGTTCCAGGCAATGCAGTCCGTCACAGCAGGAAGGCAGGCTGTGGGGTGGGGCGATCCGTGGAGCTAAGAAAGGGGTCCCATGTGCCTTCTCCCCTTTTATCCACTCTGGGACCCTCGTGGCAGGTGGTGCCACCCACATGCAGCAGGGAATCTTCCTTTCTCCTTTAAGCCACTCTGGAAACATCCTCAAAACATGCCGGGACCTGTGTGTGCTCTTAGGTAATTCCAAATCCAGTTGTATTGACGAAATTAATTCCAGCTGACTCAGATTCATTTTTTTTTTGAGTAAGTCTCAGGTAACAGTGAATAAAGCTCAAAACGTCTAAATGGAGACAAACAGTCCTGAGCAAACTCCTGGGCCACACTGCCCTTCTCCCATCTCCAAGGAGCTAGCCATTCAGCTCATCTTCAGACAAACGTACTGGAATCTGGTTGGTCTGTGCATTCAGCATGCCTTGAGTGGACACTCACTCTGTTCCAACCAACAGGACGCAGGTCCTGTTCTCTTCTTGTGCACAAATATTCCTGGGTAAGCAGGGCACTGCACAATCGCCTCAGGAACGTGCGGCCATTTATTCTGTAGTATACAGCAACACTGCAGACAGATGCTGCTTATCCTTGCTATGAGAAAAACTCATTGGCTCAGCCGTCTAGTCTTTAAGTGTCTGCTATAAGAGGTATTTGACGAAATGCTTCTCAAAAAGCAACGTAAGGAAAGGCCTTGGTAATGCACATGGTGGACAAAGGGGCTTTAGATGTGGCATCAGGAGAGCAGGGAAGCTGTTTGCATGCATGCATCCTCGGTCAGGAACAGAGATAGATGCTGGCTTCCTTCTTCCTATTTTATCCAGGACCCGGCCCTAGAGGTGTTGCATGATAGCCAGGTGAGGTCTTCGGGCAGCCGTAAACCTTCTCTGGAAACACCCTCAGGAGCGTGCCCCCGAAGTTCCTCTCCATGGGAATTCCAAAGCAGGTCAAGCTGATATGAAGATTAACCACCACAAGTGGCATGCTTTGAACTCTTCCCTTTTCCTCTCTTGTGTCTCTAACTAAGGGTTTTAGTTCTGTGGTTTCCACAAGGTTTACACAAAGCATCGTATGCTGATAGCAGGCTAGCTTAGACCTGAGTTGAACTTGTGTAAACATACTCCTCCTCTATCCCCTCTCTTCCCTTAATTTGCTTTGGGGTTTGCTGTTGTTTGGGTTTGGGTTGGGGTGGGTTTTTTGGGACAGGGTCTCATGTAGCCCAGGTTGGCCTCAAATTCTTTGGCTAAGGGTGACCTTGAATTCCTGATCTCCCCCACCTCCAGCCTCCACGTCTCTGAGACTGCTTGGATTGTGTTTGCACCAAACCCAACTTGGGGTTTTGCTTTGCTTTGCCTGTGTGTGCGTGCGTGTGTGTGTGTGTGTGTGTGTGTGTGTGTGTGTGTGTGTGTGTGTGTTAGTCTCTCTATGTGACCTAACCCAGCCTCAAACTTGCAATCCTTCAGCCTAAGGCTAGGTCGCAGGTGTGCCATCACGACCGCCCCCTACAGGTGTGCCACTACCTGTTTACACACTGCGAGTGTTTCCTGACCCTTAGCCGCCCGTGGCCGGGGTTGCTTAGTCTTCCTCTTTTATTTGCTTTCTTTTGCGGTACTGGGAGAAGAACTTAGAAACTCTCAAACACACTGGACAGGCACCGTACCACTAAGCACCATCCCCCACCCTCTCTTTTTTTTTTTTACTTAAAAAAAAAGTAAACTTGCTGGGCGGTGGTGGCGCACACCTTTCATCCCAGCACTCGGGAAGCAGAGGCAAGCAGATCTCTGTGAGTTCAAGACCGGACTGGACTGACAGCTTCCAAAACAATAAAGAGAAACCCTGTCACGTAAAAACCAAAAAAAAAAAAAAAGTAAACTTTTTGAAACAGATCTAAACAAGTTTCCCATGTAGGCAGACCCCCCCAACTCCCACCTCACACCCCATACTCCTGCCTACATGAAACCCAGTCTCAAAAAAATAAAATAAACAAAGAGCTAGGTGGCCTCAAACTCACTCTGTCACCAGACAGGCCTTCAACTTGCAATTCCCCTGCCTTAGCCTCCAGGCAGCTGTGACTGTAGGCCCATGCCAGCACAAGTTCCTAGTAAGGACAGAATTCACCTTCACGTCACCATTACAGTCCACTGTGCGCTCTGTAGTGTGACTACACACCTTTTTACCGCTATGTACTATACACCGTAGTGTGGCTGTGTACTGTTTTTCTACCGACTTCTATGTTCATGTTTTCATGTTGCCACCTAGAAATCTTTCAAGGTGCTGTGTTCACAGGATGGATAACACACAGATGCCCTTCCTGTGGGATCACTTACCTCACAGTACAGTATGTGGAAGGAAGTCTTTGGACTGGAGTCAGCAGCCTAACTTTGCCATATTGGTGAGCCATACCTTTAATTTTCTGTTATAAATTTAAACCTGTAACCATTTCACTGGATGAAGTGAAAACGGAAATTCACAGTAGGGTCTACATATTATATGTGTGTGTGTGTGTGTGTGTACACATTTATATAATAATCTTAGTTTTATGTAAATACAAATAACTGCCAGACATTGGTGGTACACGCCTTTAATCCCATCTGCAGAGGCAGATGGATCTCTGTGAGTTTGAGGCCAGCCTGGTCTACAGAGCAAGTTCCAAGAAAGCCTCCAAAACAATACAGAGAAACCCTGTCTCAAAAAACCAAAAAATACATACATACATACATACATACATACATACATACACACACACACACACACACACACACACACACACACACAACCCCATGTTGGTGCACGGCTTCGTGTGGTGACCTGTGTGTTTGTATCTCTCTGTGTGTGAGCATGTGTGAGTATGGAAAGTAACAAGTGAAAGAAAACATTTATTCTAGAACACTAACATTTAATTACTGGGTGGTTTTCATTTTTTTTCAAGCCGGCTATACATAGTGACACCTTGACTCAGAAGTAAAACAAGAAAGAACATATTTGGAGCCTAGAAAGATGGCTCAGAGATTAGGAGCACTTGCTGGTTGTAGAGGTATCTGTTTATACTCTAACAGATAAAGCTGGCCTGAAGATCAGAGGGAGGAGCTAGCCACCAGCTAACCACAGAGGTCTGGGGGGTCAGTTCCTAGCATCCACGTTGGGCGGCCTGCAGCACCATGGCCCCAGCTTCAGGGGATCCAGCGCCCTCTTCTGGCTTCCTCACAGGCCAGAACTGTGGAAAGTTATGACTGTCCTGTGCCCATTTCCTCATTAAAAGTGAGCTCCTCCACAAGGGAGCCCCTGTTCTGAGCTCCACCACTGCGGGATGGAAAGTCCTTGTTCATCTCGTCTCCTCCCGCTTCAGCGACGCTGGCAGGAGCCTTGATTCATTTCTCCACAGACAGCAGAAACCTTGAGCGTTTGCGTAGCCAGGAAAGGGCACTGCTGACTCCGATTCCCTGTCACACTCTGTGCTCTTTCCCAGGAAAATGTGAGAATATTCACAAGCAAATCTGGACATTCCTAAGCCCTTGCCATGTGAGGCTCATATTTTCCTTTCCCCTGCAAATGGGAGCTGTCGAAAACAAATTAAGTCATTATATGGTGTTGCCACAGCTGTGTGTGTCCGTCATTGCACGACATGACCGTGGCTGTGGAGGAGGGGGGTGGTGACTGTCTCCTGCCTTGGTTGCAAAGTGTTTATTTTGGAAGGTGTGTTGTCAGGGCACACTCAACTGTTGCCATGAAAACAGAAAGCAAGTGAAAGCGATATTGGTGACCCGGCACAGCTTTGCAGGTTGCGTGTATGTACGTGTGCACGCAAGCACATGTATGTGTGTGCAAAAATGTGAGTGCGAGCACGTGTGTGTCTGAGAGTGCACACGTGCTTTTGTGTGCATGTGTGTATTATGCATGTGTGTGCTTATATGCATGTGGGTATATTGTGTATGTGTGTGTTTATATGCATGTGTGTGTATTATGCATGTGTGTTTATATGCATGTGTGTATATTGTGTATGTGTGTATTTATATGCATGTGTATGTTTATATGCATTGTGTACTATGTATGTGTATGTTTATATGCATGTGTGTGTACTATGCATGTGTATGTTTATATGCATGTATGCAGTAGATGCTGTACATAATAATGCTGTTTAATATTTTTTCTAATTACTAGAAAAATCCTACAAACATAGGAGCAAAATGTTTGGCAGCTGTCAAATAACTCTATAAATAAAATATCCTTAGTACCAATGGGGTTTACCAGCCACAATATTTTAAAAAATTAGTAATCTCTATTGGAAAACTTCGTATAAATAAGTAAAAGCTGTTCATTCAAGGAATAGCATCTTGGAGAGCTGATAATCCTGGAATGCATGTTTTGGTTTTGATGATGCTCTTGCCGGATATATGCAGAAAAAAATATTTAAAAGTTAAAAGGATTGATTTCTCTGTCCTGCATCCAAAGTGTGTAGTATCTTCAGTAATAAGGTCTGAGGACACAGATGTGGTAGGGTCTGAGCACACAGATGTGGTAGGGTCTGGGCACACAGATGTGATAAGGTCTGGGCACACAGATGTGTTAGGGTCATGAACTCATAGTAGCTATGACTAGCTGCACAGGACCTGTACATGATCAAGCCAGAAAAACATCCCAAGCACAGATGGGCCAATGATCTCCGGGTCCCACCACTTACTGAGGCCCAAGCCTCCCTGAGGGTTGCTATTGGCAACCGACAGATTCTTGAGATGGAAAAGCATTCTCTTTTGAGGACATGGCCCCTGGTAGGTTTCCCGTGGCCTAACGCATGGCCCCACATCCATGAGTGTAAAGGCAGCACTAACCAGACTTAGTGGGTTATTTTTAAAAAGATCCAAAAAGGCCGTGTGTGGCTGTGCGTGCCTTTAATCCCAGCACTTGCCCTGGGTGGCTCACAACCACCTGTGACTACAGCTCCAGGGGGATTCAACACCTTCTTCTGATGTCCATGGGCACTCCACGCATATGCTGTCCACTATACATCTACACGGGCAGGCATTCGTACGCATAAAATTAAATATTTTAAAGGAAAGAAAAGAAAAGATGTACCACAAGGCCAGTAGAAACGCTAACCATGAGGGGGCGGGGCGTGCTGAAGCGTGAATTAATTCCCCGGGAGATCAGCAAAGCCTGTGACATCCTGGATGGAGAGAGGACGAGGGGAAAGCCCCTCATGGCAGAAGGACTGCTGTCCAGTCATAGCCCTGTTGCCAAACAAGAAGAAGCATGCGGGTTCAAGTGGGGAGAGGTGGGACAGGATGGACTCTGAGTCTGAGAAGTCAGCAGGAGAGGCAGCGGGTGCGGAGACACGGCACTGGAGACTCTCAGCACTGCGGAGCTCAGCTGCAGGAGCCCATGAGTCAGGAGGGGAGAACTCACCCGGTCCCGACTGCACTGCCACATCAAAGGCTCAATGATCAGCCAAAAGAAAAGCGTTTAACCCAACCCTTGCACAAGCGATCTTGGACCCAGAGAGTCTAACCAAGTTGATGGGATAAACACCCAGGCCAGATTTTTGCGGACTCGGGATGAAACGGTCAAGTGGCTGTTTCTAGGGGAGGCGAAACGGAAGGACAATGTTTAGGCTGCGCCCTCGGCACTCTCCTGCGGTAATAAGGTAATTCTAGAACTCTGTGAATAACTTAACAGAAAATCATGACTTGCAAAAACCCAAATCATAGTCCCAGACTATTTTGTCTCCAGAAGTCTGTGTTCTCTGGGATGCTGGAGGGCATGTGAGTCCTCTGTCCACGGGCTGGTGTGGTGCTCCCTCCACTGGCCAAGCAACTCAGTCTCCTCCTCCAGACGCAGCGCTTCCCTAATGGCCGTAAGGTGGAAGACCGCACACGCCTTTTTTGTTCATTTGTTGTGGTGGTGGTGGTTGTTCATTACTTTCAGATTTGGGGAGCTTATTGTTTTGTTTTGACTTTGAGAACAGAGTCTGACTCTGTAGTCTTGTCTAGCCCGGACTTGTTACCTAGACGAGCCGGTCTTGAACCCACAAACAGTCCAGGATGTGTGTTCTCTCTTCCAGTTCTCCAATTCCACTGATCCACACAAACAAAGACATTCGTCGGGTCAACGCTCAGTGTTTCAGGCCACACTATAGATACCATGAGAGCAGAAGCCCCAGCCCACTGTCTCTGAGAAGAAAGACGCTAATTCGGCGAGTGCTGGTTTGTTTCCCTTGGTACGTAGACCCCCTCTTCCCTAAAGACTAACTCTCATTGCACCAGCGGGCTGCCAAGGGGAGACACAATCCATAGTCCCACTCGGCCATGAAACCCGTGAACCACAGTGAAGCCAGTAAGGCAGGACATCCCCAAGGGTGGTGGCACTAATGTATGGGGGTAACCACCAGCTGTCTCATTAGACTGAGGACCCACTCAGCAAGAGGGAGCCCACGCCCGGTACTGTAAACCCGGCTGAGTACCTACGGGTGGAGAAGTCATAGGCACTAGAGGAGAACCTACGACTGGACTTTTCTAAATCCATCCAGCTTCTAACTGTGCCCTGAGTGTACCTGATCCTTGTACTCACCGGCACGTCTACCTCTCACGCCTCGTCAGAGAGGCTTCTTATTTGCATCAGACAGAGACCGTCACTGAGACCCAGAGCTGGTCAAAATGCTGAGGCTAAGTGAGCTTTGGGTGCCCAGGCCCAATTGGTGCAGGAACAGAAAACCGGAGAGGGAGGAAAGGTTGCCAGAGCCAGAGGACCAGGAAGCCTGCTGGGAGACAGTTGCTTCTTCTAGACATGGCGGGAATGCTGTGTCCTTCAAATCACAACACTATGGTCTTCTAAGCAAGACCTGAACATGATGTGTGGGAGGAATTTCACAGGGCCCCGCCCCTAAGGGAGGAGCTAAAGACAATCGATGACTGCTGAACAGGCCTCGGCACTAAGCTCCAAACACATGTACATGCAAGCAACACTAAATAGACTCTCTCTCTCTTTCTCTCTCTCTCTCTCTCTCTCTCTCTCTATATATATATATATATATATATATATATATAATTTAAAAATTTATTTTAAGTAAGAAATGCATGATTTGACATAACTACATAATCAGTCTAAAATTTTCCCCATTTTCCTTATTTAAGCTAGCCATGATGGTGTACATATGCATATAAATCCCTGCACTTGGAAGAATGAGGCTGGAGGATGACAAGCTTGAGGTCAGCCTAGGCTACATAGTAATTTTCAAAACACACATAATGTTCTTTAAAAACAATACTATGTCAAGTAACTGTCAGCAAAGCCTCATGTACTATGCAAGTAAGGTTGGTTGTTAATTAATCTAAAGTAGATTCCCTGATGCTCATGAATTAAGCTTTGTGTAATACCCACAGCGGCGCTAAGATGGTAATTCCATGCGGTAAACAGAGCTAGGGCTGGGGAGACACTCAGCTGCTGGAGCTCTTGCCATGTGAGCCTGGGGAGCTGAGTTCTGACTCTGAGACTCCACACAGAAACCGGGTACAGCGCTGACGGGGAGGTGGAGATAGCCGCATCCCTCAGCCCCCGTGGCCAGCGCGTCAGGTTCAACCCATTAGCTCCAGATTCAGTGAGCAACTCCGTCTCAGAAATAAAGGTGGAGAGTGATGGAGAAGACACCTGCCACCACACATACGGAAACCCACGGGAACGTGCGCATATGTTACACACACCCAAAGAAGCAACAGCAAGAGAATGTAAATGGTCTGCCAAAAAAAAAAAAAAAACTACATAACACAAAAGAAGGCAATAAAGGAGAAACAGGAGCAAAAAGACATAAAATGTTAAACTAAAATGGCAGGTATAAACCCTGCCTGGCCTGTTTTTTTTTTTTTCATGTATGAATAGATACGCACTTGTTCCTATAAATATAAAGAAATAGGTAATACACTAATGTGGCTGGAGGTCTTGAAACATGTCTTTTGTAAACCAGGCTGGCCTCGGACTAGCTATGTAGCTGAGGATAATCCTGAACTCCTGCCTCTCCTGCCTCTGCGCCCCACATGGCGGGATTACGGGTGTGACCTACTACAAGTGGCTCTTGAGCATAGGCTCTTGAGCATAGAATGCGCTCATTTATTGGTTTCTTCATTTGTTTTGATTTGTTTTGTTTTGAGACAGGCTCTCCTGTAGCCCGGGGCTAGCTTCAGAGAAGCTGAGATTCACCGTGAACTTGTTCGATCCCCCTGAGTGCTGGGGTTACCATGTGAGCCACCACACCTGGGCTGAGTTCAGAGTTTAATTCTCTGTCCTCAAGAGAGGGAAACAGAGGAAGACAGATACGTATATAAACCATGGCCTGGGGGAATAGACGGACAGGGCCCTGGCTTAGGAGCACAAGCCAGTCTCAGCTAGGATTAGAGACCATCACAGAGGAGTCTAACAGGACGGGTAGGAATCACAGGTCACGGAAGGCTTTCTTTCCCAGCGTCATCAGGGCGTGATAAATCAACTGGTGGAGAGCCCCATCCAAACTCCCCTCCAGCAAAGGGTCTTTCCTTGCTGTAAAGCAAACGTTGCCACGATCCAGCTGTCTTGAATAGTTGTGGCATGTTCTCGTGGCCTTTGGGCATATATCACTGCGAAACCCAGTGCCCTTGCCTGCTCCCAGCATGCACCATTCCCACATCATCAGGGTTAACCCAAGATGGCAACTCCCAGAGGAGTCTCCTCAGCTACCCACAAGAGGCAGAAGTCCTCATCAGAGGTGATTACGGCCACAGGTCAGTCTCGTGGCTCCTCCTGATTAATAGCCTGGCCTATCGGAAGAGCCAGAAGTGACCACAGCGCTCCAAGTGTTTTTTGGAAAACCCCAGCTGGCTAAGCGTCAGCGTGCTTCAGGCCAGCCCGCGGTGTGACGTCTAACCACATCGCCCTCTCCTGGAATCCAGCCCTTTGGCTGACACTCTTCCGTGGAGACAGAGTGTCCCTCCCGTGCCTCACAAACACCACTTAGGCGTTTGTTCTGCCTCAGCAGTGGAAGCCCTGTAATCCACCCCGTCTTCTCTTGGAATTACATTGTCTCCCCCATTTGCTTGCCAGTTTGCTTCCTCCAAAATCACTTCAAACTTTTTAAATTTCTCCCTCTTCCCCCACTCTGTCTCACCTCCAAATTGTTTTTCTTTTTCATGTATTTCTGGTTTTTTTTTTACCTCAGACCAAAACAAGTAGATGAACTACACTGTGTGTCTCATGGCTTTTTATTTCTGCTTTATTTTATTTATCATTTGTCTTTTGGGTTTTTTGTTTTTTTTGTTTTTTGGTTTTTGGTTTTTGGTTTTTCAAGACAGGGTTTCTCTGTGTGGCTTTGGAGTCTTATCCTGGAACTTGCTCTACAGACCAGGCTGGCCTCAAACTCACAGAGATCCGCCTGCCTCTGTCTCCCAGGTACTAGGATTAAAGGCGTGCGCCACCAATGCCCAGCTGATCATTTGTTTTTAACGCAATGAATCCAGCAAACAAAGATGGCAACAAGATCCAACAACAGTCTGCTTGATAACCATGGTCATCCCACACTGCTGAGGTAACCCCCAAGAGGAAACCTGGGCATCATGCCTTCCTCCCTCCCTTCCTCCCTCCCTTCCTCCCTCCCTTCCTCCCTTCCTTCCTCCCTCCCTCCCTCCCTCCCTCCCTCCCTTCCTCCCTCCCTACCTCCCTTCCTCCCTCCCTTCCTTCTCTTCCTCCCTCCCTTCCTTCTCTTCCTCCCTCCCTTCCTTCTTTCCTTCCTTCCTTCTCTGGCACAGTTCCACCCCACCAAAGCTTTCTTGGGCACCTCCGGCCATGCCAACTTTTACATGTATGATACAGCAGGCATGGTTCGGCCTGTGCATTTATTTCTTCTTCCATCTGTAGAACTGTGTTTTTGCTTTTCATCTTAAAATAAGCTCAGACTTGAAGAAGAGGTTTCCCTCCTCTTATACATGTGAGATGTGTGCTGTACAGTGAGGATGGAGAAAGTCCAGCTCACACTCACCATTTGAGCTATGCTGGCTGGCCAAGGAGCTCTGTCTGTCTGTGACCTCAAGGCTGGGTCCCAGGTACATACAACCATACTGGGATTTCCATGTCTGTTCCTGGGAATTCAAGTCAGGTCCTCCAGCTTGCAGACAAAGTACTCTTACCCACTGGCCATTTCATCAGCCCAGAAGAGGCTTTAACAGGACTGGAGATATCGCTCAGTTGGCAGACTGCTCATCTTTGCATGCCTGGAGTCCTAGGTTCACATCCTGGCAGAATGTAAAGATAAAATTAACAATGAAATAAATACAAAACATCTGCTTGGCGTTGCCTGGGAGGTAGAGCCACCAGCTGTGGAACTGTGTGTGAGACTTTGTTGCAATCTGTGGAGACATAAAAACTCCTTAACCGTTGTGTTTTCGATACCAGGCTTGACCAGATGGGGGCACACAAACCCAAGTATAAGGATTTGCAAGCTGAAGGAGCCTCACAGCAATGCACCTGTGGACTTCACGATCAAGATTCACACTCACCCTCTCTTATTCACACACATTGCTGCTCCGTCTTCCCCTCAAAAGCTCAGTAGCTGCCCACTAGTTCTCAAGCCCACTATTGGCTACTCTTGCTGCCACAGGCCTGGAAAATGGGTGCTGTGTGTGCCTGGGTGCTGTGTGTGCCTGGGACCCAGTGCTATGCCCCAGTGCTGTGTGTGCCTGTGACCCAGAGCTGAGGGTGGAGACAGTCAGACTGCAAAAGCTAGTGTCAGTGTGCCACACACCGAGAAAGGCCTTCTATAAGAGAGTCCGAAGCCGGGCGTTGGTGGCGCATGCCGTTAATCCCAGCACTCGGGAGGCAGAGGCAGGTGGATCTCTGTGAGTTCGAGGCCAGCCTGGTCCCAGACAAGCTTCAAATTCATCGGGTAGCTCTATATGACCCAGAATCCCTGACCCTCCTGCCTCTACCTCCTGAGTCTTTGAATTGCAGGTGTGTGCCACCAAACCTGGTTTGTGCAGTGCTAGGGGGACTCACGAGAGACAGGCCAGCACCCTGCCAATGACACTGCAGCCCAGAACTCCCCGCCCCCTCCGATGTCTTTATTACAAAAATTTTCCACAGTAGGAGCAGCATGATTGTCTCCACATTTTCTAAACTACATAGAATCTTATCTCTGAGCTCCTGCTAAAGCGGGGTGGAATGTGTTTTATTTTCAACTGCCTGCACAAAGCAAATTCAGTGCCATTGCATGCTGGGAGGCAGTCTGACCTTCCTGTTCTCTATCCATGTGATTGTGGTAGAAGCAGACATGATATTATGGTGCAAACAAAACAAAGATGAGCTTGAAAAATACATGGTTTAAATAATCCTAGCACTGTAGGCCACAGATCTCCCTTCTCAAGACCCCAAATCTCATAAAGCCATAATCATGTGTGGTGGGGGGAGGGAGATGTTAAAAACATGCCTCCCCACTAAGCCTTCCAGACTTAGTTACACCCCAGCTAAGTCAGGTGACTCCAACATGTGATTCACATCACACACACACACACACACACATTTACCAAAGTAAGACTCCTGGAGGAGAGAGCAGCCTGCTCACAAAATCCGTTCAGAATTTGAAGCCAGGCTCTCTGTTTAAAGTTTGACTTAACGGCTGTGTCTCTTTCTTCAAAAAAGAAAAGTCCACACGGGCACACACACACACACAGTCTTCAATTCTAAGTCTCGGGGTTCAGACATACTATAAACACAATTTGTCTTACTGGATGTGGGTCATGAGTCAAGCCTGTTTCTATGGTGACATGTGCATTTTTTTTTAACTGTGGAAATTTTTGGTCATGCACAGAACTTGCCCAAGGAATGGTATAACCAACTATTAAGTACAAATCACCCAGACCCAAAATCTGCTAATGGGTTGAGGTACGTCTATGTAGCAGCATGCTTGCACGGCCCACATGAGGTCCAGAGCTGGACGCCCCTCCCCACCACCACAAACAGGAAGCTACTAGGTATATTATATGTCATTTTAAATACAGCCTCCTGCCTCGACTTCCAACAGTTATAGTAATGGACACCGCCACCACGAGCATATCTGTTGTCCGACCTGAAACCTTCAGAAGAGCTTTCGCTTGGAGCAGCCACCTTCCGGTGTCCCCTAGGGACAAAGCTGCTGTTGAGAATTCATGCCATGCTCACTAAATCAGAATCTCAGCGTCAGGCGAGAAGTCTTCCTGTCTTACTTAGGGCTTCAATTGCTGTAATCAAACACCATAGCCAGAGGTGGTGCGGGCATGAATGGGTTTGTTTTACCCGTGCCTTGGCCTTGTAGCCCGTCATTCGTAGCCTATCATCCAGGGGAGTCAGGACAGAAACTCAAGGCAGGAAACCTGGAGGCAGGAGCTGATGCAGAGGCTATGGAGGGAAAGCTGCTCACTGGCTTGTTCCCCCATGGCTTGCTCAGCCTGCTTTCTTAAAGCACCCAGGACAGTGCTGCCCCTGGTGAGCTGCGCCCTCCAAAATCAATCATCAATTAAGGAAATGCACTATAGGCTTTCCCACAAGCCAAGCTGGGGATGGGACACTTTTCTCAATGGAGATTCCCTCTTCCAAAATGACTGTAGCTTGGATCAATTTAACATAAAGATCAGCCAGCACACAAGCCTATCAGTTATTGGTCAGGGAGGTTCCAGAGGCACAGGCTATTGCCATTACTCTTGGTTGACCACAATAACCAGATAGCAAGACCCTATTGCTGAAGACACCACACGCTTTGGTCATAGGCTATAGAGAAACAGGCTGGAGATATGACCTGAAACCCTCCCAATCTGGGAGGTGCTGTGCAGGTTTCTAGGAGATAAAAATCATCAATGGCCTTACCCACTGGTGAACCCCGATAGCTACAATTTCAACCTACCAGGCAAGGTGTGTCCAGGCTACAGACAGTAGTGTGGAGGTTATGGACTTAACCAACAGCTTTCGACTTGGATCTGAGGCCCGCTCCACAGAAAGGAATCCACATGCAGTGCTGTAAACTTGGCCAAGAGCCCACAGCTCAAGAAGCCACGGGCCCTGGTAGAAGGATGATGCAGTTGTTCTGCTAAACATGCAACTGCTTCCTAAATATTTATGCCTAAATCCGCAGATCAGTGCTGCCGTCAGCCCTGGCCAGAGAAGCTTCCTTTCTGCTGTAGAGACTCACGTCAGGGCGCTAAGCAAGTCGCTGTACAGTGAGTGAGTGCTCGGCCCTACATGGGACATCCTTATGAACCCTCCTCCCCCCAAGGCTCAGATACCATCCTGAAACAGGGGCAGACAGAATGTGAGGCCACAGGATGAGGGTGCTGGGAAATGCTGCCTGTGGCATGGCCGTGTTCCTCAGAACTCAGTGTGAAGCGCCACCTTCTGTGCACGGCACGGCCATTGCCCTCAGAACTCACCGAAGCTCTAATTAGCTGGTCAGGATCAAGTTCAATTTCCACATGCCACTGCCGTATTAACGAGTGAGAGCACTGCTGTGGACAAGAGCTTTCTAGACACCCATTTTCCAGCTACAAGCACTTGTCGTTCTTGCAGAGAACCCGGGGTTCAAATCCCAGCACCCACCCACATGGTGGTGTGCAATCACCTGTCCCTCCAGTGCTGTACACACACACACACATGCACGCACGCACGTACACACACACACGAATATAAACAAATAAGGATTTTTAAAAACTCTTCCGTGTAATTTCGATCTATTGATGCATTTCATCCTTTTAAAATGATGCCGTGCTAATGAGTATAAGCGAAGCTGATTTTTGTGACTGTGTCTGCCCTCTGGGGAGGAGAAGAAAAGCGTGTGGTTATTGTAGGAATTCCTGGCATGGTGACCTCAGGGTAGACTGGCCTACACAGCAAGACCTTGTCACCCTGGGCCCCAAAACTGCTGGTATGGGAAAGGATCCCGTATCATTGTTTTAAAGTTTTATGCATTATTATTTGCATGTGTGTGTATACAGGTGTGTGTGCACGTGTGTGTGTGTGTGTGTGTGTACGTCTGGATATATGCATGCCACGTGCATGCAGTGTTCTCAGAGGTCAGAACATAATGTCATACCCCTGGAGCTGAAGTTCCAAGACAATGTGAACCTCCTGATGTGGGTGCTGGGAACAAAACCAGGTCCCCTAAAAGAGCAGCCAGTGCTTATAACCACTCCAGTCCAGTATTCCTCCTCTTAGAGTTCTTGGAAATTCATCACCTTGAAAGGATAAAGTAAATAATAAGGATAACAAAATGGAGGGAAGGTTTTTAACTGTAGTAACAATGTACCTTATCTAAACATACCGTTTGAGATGACAAGTCAGTAACAGTAAGTACATTCACGATGTTCTGCAACTGTTACTGCTAGCCATTTCCAGAGCATTTTCATAGTCTCTAGAAAAGTTCACAGGGCTGGAGAGATGGCTCAGTGGTTAAGAGCACTAGCTGCTCTTGCAGAGGACCTGGGTTCAGTTCCCAACACCCACATGCTGGCTCTACCTGTAACTCAAGTTCCAGCACATCCAATGCCCTGTGGCACACAGGCTTACATGTAGAAAAAACACTCATAGGTACTAATAAAGTAATTTGAAAGCAAAAACAACTCCACAGTCTCCCTTTCTTTGGCCATCAATAATCTTTGTTCCACCTTCTGTGTTAGGAACCTGCCTGGTTTAGATCTCTCGTGCAGCAGGATCATACGGTGTTTGTTCTTTTTGTCCAGTTTGCTTCAGGGATACAACACTGAATACTTGCCTAACATGGTTTGTCAATTGACATAGTTTGCTGCCACCTTGTGGCTTCTGTAAGTAATACACACTCAAAGGCTTCTTTGGGGTTCTGTATTCTGCCTTTCTGGGGTACAGACCTAGAAATGGAATTACCAGGCCATGTGATCATTCCCTACTTAACTTTTTGAGGAATCATTAATTTTTTTCTTTGAACAAAGATATTTGATAGCAGAAATTGAGCATGAATAATTTGTTTTCTCAGTGTTTACATGCTCCCACAGAGTAACAAAATGTGATCTGGACACAGTGCCTGTCCACCCTATCTCCACCTGACTTTTGTTCCTCACTTCATCAGGTCACGTTGACTGTTAGCTCATGTGATACATCAGGCACATGTCCTTCGCTTCAACTCTTCCCAAGATACATACAGAGCCCACGGTGGACTTCCTCGAGTATACCCAATGTCACTGTAACCAGCCCACAAGAAATGAAGACATTCTTTTTTGTTGTTTTGTTTTGTTTTGGGGGGGTGATTTGCTTTTTTGTTGTTGTTGTTGTTTGACAGGGTTTCTCGGTGACTTTGGAGGCTGTCCTGGAACTAGCTCTTATAGACCAGGCTGGTCTCGAACTCACAGAGATCCGCCTGCCTCTGCCTCCCGAGTGCTGGGATTAAAGGTGTGTGCCATCACCGCCAGGCTTGAAATAAAGATCTTCTAAAGAGACTTTGTCTCTCAATCTGACTACCAGACTATTGGAACAATGGATCCCTGGGGAAGTGGGACTTTCCCCCAGGAGTCTCATGCAGGGAGGAGAAAAGGCACCCAGCCAGACAGGGAACTTGTGTCCCAGAAAGAGATGTCACACAGTTTTAACAACTTGTCAGAACACCTTACAGACAGAAGCCCAGACACTGATGGGTCAGTGGGCGGGACCACACCTTGGCTGGCACTGCTTGGATGTGCACATCCTTGGCTCTCTATCTAAAGCTGACCTTATTGCAGGAGCCCCAAAGATGGACCGGGGGAAGGGCAGACCTCTTTATCTTCCTGCTGTGGCCACATTTAACCAAGCCCCTTATCTTGCTTTTACTATTAACTTGACTCTTAATGTCCTCCTGGGGCTGGGTGGCTAAATGTGGCACAGGCTTTGACCCCCCAAGATCAATAACACCCCAGCCACCCACCTTAAGGTAATTCTGAGAAAGCATGGGCCTTCCAGGTAACGGAGCCCTGGGTAGATAAGGCTACAAGCAGAGAGGAGAGCAAACTCGAGCCCCTCCCTGCTCCCTGCTGGGGTCCAAGGTAGTTTGACTACAGTCACGCATTAACCAACCTCACTTCCCTATCCCTGTCACCTAGTCTAAATGATTGTGCCCTCAAAGCACGAATCCCGTGTTCACTAAGCTTCCTTGGGATGCTGGACCCTCCCTCCCCAAAGGACCTGAGAAAGAGGACATCATGCGTTGTCTCTTGGGCCCTGAGCCCCAACTCACATGACTCGGTGTGGCCAGTTATTAGAGATCTTTTACCTGAAGAGGACCAGCCTGTCTCTCTCCCTCAAAACTCCAACAGAAGCCACAACACTCCTCCACGTGGGCACAGTCCTGGAGGAAAAGGAGTTTTTCTTCAAGAGAATGTCATGCCAAAATAAGCATGTGACATACTAGAGTGCCATGTCATCACGGAGTGACATATTGTGCATCCACTGTAATTGTGTTTTCTTTTTGTTTTTCAAGACACGGTTTTTCTGTGTAGCCCTGGCTGTCCTAGACCTCGCTCTGTAGACCAGCCTGGCCTCTAACTCAGAGATCCACCTGCGTCTGGGTGCTGGAATTAAAGGCGTGCGCCACCACACCCAGCTTCTTTTCCTTTTTTGAAACAGGGTCTCACATAGCCGAGACTAGCCTCCTACTTGCTCCATATCCATGATGACCTTGAACTCCTAATCCTCCTGCCTCCTCCGCAGATGCTGCTGGGCTCCATCCTCATTGCAGCACCATGGGAAAGATCACTAGACCCCTATAGGGTCTGGCTTTGAATGCTTTTCTTGTCCAGCTTTGCTTTTAAGTATTTTTATTAATTCTTTGATTAATGCACTTTAATCGTATTCACCACCCAATCCTCTCCCTAACTTGTCCCAAACCCTCCCCCCACTACCCCTCCCCCAACCATTTATCTTTAATAATCCATGGAGCCCAGTTTGTGCTGCTCAGATACTTCTGTGTGGAAGCCATCCACCGGAGCATGGCTGACCTACCAGGGATCCCATCCTAAAGAAAATGGACACTCGTGTGTGTGTGTGTGTGTGTGTGTGTGTGTGTGTGTCTGTGTGTGTGTGAGTGTGTGTGTGCATGCGTGTGCGTGCGTGTGTGTGCGCGTGTGTGTGTCTGTGTGTGTGCGTGTGTGTGTCTGTGTGTGTGTCTGTGTGTGTGCGTGTGTGTGCGCGCGTGTGTGTGTGTGTGCGTGTGTGTCTGTGTGAGTGTGTGTGTGTCTGTGTGCGTGTGTGTGTCTGTGTCTGTGTGTGTGCGTGTGTGTGTCTGTGTCTGTGTGCATGCGTGCGTGTGTGAGTGTGTGTGTGTCTGTGTGTGTGCATGTGTGCGTGTGTGCGTGTGTGTGTCTGTGTGTGTGCGTGTGTGTGTGTGTGTCTGTGTCTCTGTGTGTGTGTGTGTCTGTGTCTGTGTGTGTGTGTGTGTCTGTGTCTGTGTCTGTGTCTGAAAAGCCCCCGAATGTCTGCACATCCTCAGCTGAGGCTGGGAGCTTGAGACTCCTTTCTCCCTCCACGCTGGAATGTTGACCACCTTGATCTTGTACAGGTCCTATACAGGCAACCACAGCTGCTACAAGTTCCTGGGTGCAGAGCTCCTGTGGCTTCCAGAACATGCTGTGTCACTCTGGTCTTCCCCAACATCTTTCCACCCTCTTCCGTGATGATCCCTGATCCTGGGGCTGTGGGGTGATAACAGATGCCACGCGTGTGGGTGAGCAGTCCACACATGCCCACTGTCTGCATTGAACAAGCTATGGGCTTCTGTGTTGATCAGCATCCACTCAACAAAGACCTCCCCATCCCCCACCCCCCACCCCTTACCCCCCACCCCCTACCCTCCCACCCCCCCCACCCAGATCAGGTCTGGGGACAGAACTAATCTCCGAGTAGAAATACATTCGTTTAGAGGGCATCTTGATACTTTGTTCATTTAACAGAGTCCCTGGGGCCTTTGAGCTCCCCAGCCACGGGTTATTGGCCAGATTTAGGATACGAGACTTGTGTTTCCTCCTGTGGAGCAGGGCCTTAAGTCCAAGCAGAAGACAGCTGGTTACCTGCATAACCCTTGTACCACACCCACACGCGCACGTGCCTCACCATAGTAATCATCGCTGCAGATACAGAGTTCACAGCTGGGTGAAACTGTTGCTGGCTTGTATCTCCCAGCAGCCTGCACAGCACCTTCTATCGCTATGGAACCTAGCCAGCAAGGGAGAAGCTTCCTGGTCAGTACCAACATGATTTCTCCACGTCCTATGACCATGCGTATGGTGTCTGTAGCAACTGGGATCTTGCCACCAAGTTCTGGTGAGCGGCCAAGAGCAATGGCAACAGACTATATTGTTAGTGTCCAGGCTACTTCTGACCAACTCCGGGGGAGAGGGGGGCACGCCACACCTGGTACTGAGGCTCGTCATTTGCTTCCCTGAGGCTTCTGGAAGATTTTGTTTGCGGGTTTTGTTTTTGTTTTTTATTTTACTACCACCTAGTGGACAAAAAAAAAAAAAAAACAATCCTGAGAGCTGCTTAAAAAAAAAAAAAAGAGCCGGGCGGTGGTGGCACACGCCTTTAATCCCAGCACTCGGGAGGCAGAGGCAGGCGGATCTCTGTGAGTTCAAGGCCAGGCTGGTCTACAGCAGCGAGTTCCAGGACAGCCTCCAAAACAATACAGAGAAACCCTGTCTCGTGAAAAAAAAAAAAAAAAAGAGTATCTGAAAGGCAAAACTTGTGCTTTACCTTCAAAATAAACTCTGTAACTGCCATGTCCTCTTGCCTTGCTTTGGATTAAGTAAAGTTTATAATAAAGAGGCACTGGAAAAATGTATGCTGTCGTTCAAATCATCCTGAAAACAACACAGACAGTAAGGTTTGGTTTCCAGGAACCACCGACCCATTTGACCTCTCAAAGAGGCCCCGGCTGTATTCTCAGAACTTGGTCTAGCTCCTGCTCCTGCTTCCCAGATGGTCAGCTGGGAGGAGGAAGGCGAAGCCAGACAGAGCAGGAAGGAAAGGAAAGGCAGAGGGGGAGAAAGGAAGCGGATGGAGGGGAGGCACTCAGCGCGAAGCGAGCTAAGAATTCTAAAAACCAAAACAAGAAGGCTGGACTGTGCCGGAAGCCGATTGTGGAAGGTTTGCGTGAATTCCCCAAAGATTCGTGTGCCGGGAGAATGGTCCCCAGCGTGGTGGTAGGAGATGCGAGATGGGGAGGGGGAGCCACCCTTGAAAGAGGTTACTGTAATTCTCAGATGATATCAAGTCATTGGTCAAGGAGAAAATCCGAGTCCTGAATCCATCTAATGTCCTTCCTACCACGTGATCGCCCCTGCAGCTGGCCGATGCCCTATCTGATTCTCAATCTGTGGCACAGCCAAGGGCTCCTAGTGAGGACCCTGATACCCACCTGGTTACAGACTGAGGCCACCAGAACAGTGAGCTAAAAGCACTACTTCTGTAGCTCAGCCAAGGGTGACTTGGCCAAGAGTGTTTTTTATACATAGCAATATACATAAACCAAGACCTGGGACCACGGCTCTCAGGAGGTAGCAGCTGGGGTGGGGGAGATTAGCTAAAATTCAAAGCCGGCTGGGTGACAGAGGAAACTCCAGACCAGCCTGGGCTACAGAATGAGACCCTGTCTCAAAAAAAAATTAGAAACTGGAAATGGCCAGTTAAGAACACTGGATGCTCTTCCAGAAGTCCAGGACTTGGTTTCCTGCCTCCAAACTCCAGTCCCTTGGGGATCTGCTGCCCTCCTCTGGTCTCCTCCAGTACTGCATGCACATTTTAGACAGATGCAGGCAAAACACCAATATACATACAAATAAATATTTTTTTAATTTTTAATAAAATAAAAATTAAGAATCCTAGAAATCTATAAAGGTGGAGAAATATAAGGAGCTTAGGGGCCTGGGACTGTAACTCAACAGTAGAGTGTTCACTAATGCATATAAGGTCTCAAGGTCCTTTACCACTGACAGCAAGTTTCAAATCTCCCCAACCTCACCTCCCATCCCACCCTAAATCCCCCATCCCACTCACCCTGCCCCCAGCCTCACAGCTGCACCACGCATACACAGCACTGATGCCCTCCCTGCTGTCCAATCCCTTCCAGCCACCTTCCTTCCTAGGGTAACTGGATTATCTTTATGCTCGCCCTTCCTGCTAGAACATGAACACAGGAAGGCAGGGGTTTGGACCATTTTTTATTTTTTATTTTCTCCTTCCTGTTCTGTCCACTAACAGAGTAAACCCTGGCGCAGGCATGGTGAGCACTTGGTAGGTATTTGTGAGAGAGATACAGGAACAAAAGCAACAAGGGAAGGAATATGGCTATGGCGGGGTCCACTCCAGAGTTGAGCGAGGGCATCCGTGTGGTTTGTTCTGCTTCGAAGCTGACTCCCTTTCTCACACTCGGGCAGAGCACGTTTCCATTTGCAGATAGCCCCCTGACCTTTGACTCCTGCTGTTTTCCTAAAGATACGGTGTGGATACCTGGCAATCACTGCTGTCTTCCCACTGAATAAACACTTCTTCTGTTTGTCCCGGACAGAGACACCACGGGAAGCACACAGTTATAGACATAGCGTGAACAAACAGCACTCAGGATGGCCTGGGTGTCCATCCAAAGCAAAGATACTGACGGGTGGGGTGGTGCGTGACTGTGATTCCAGCATGCCTGTGTTACAGTACTAGCGAGGCTGAGGCAGGGGGATTACACATTTTGAATCTAGTCTGCTACGCTGGGATATTTGCAAATGGAAAAAATAAATAAATACAAGGAGTGGCATATCCCTGGGGCGTTCCCCACCAAAAAATGATTTTGCCAGTGGTCACACCCAGTTTCTTCTTATTCATGAGGCTGCCAACAAATTCAGGTTTCTCTGGTTCATCTCCTTTCATGCTGGTATATGTTTATTAAAGTTATTAAAAGTGAAATTATCACATCTCCCTGAAGCTCACGGGCTGATTTTGTATCCTCCAAGGTTAGCATTAAAGCCTCCATTCGTGACAAGTGTCTGAATCCATCAGGTCCCTGTTTTCTCACTAGCTCATCCTCCTGCCTGTATTCACCCCTGCCTCCCTGTATTCACCCCTGCCTCCCTGTATTCACCCCTGCCTGCCTGTATTACTCCCCCTGCCTGTACCCCCACCCCCTACCCCCATGTTCCTCTCCCTGTATCCCTCCCCAGCCTGTATGCCTATGCAAAAGGAGAAAGAGAACAGCTCTGTCTCCAGCAGCAGGTGTATCTTTCAGCTGGCGTGCCCTAGATTGTCCTAAAAAGAAGCAGCTGAAGAAACCATAGGAACAGAGGATTCTAACCCTCCCTGGGCAACTGCGCCCAGGCAGCTCAAGAACATCTATCTGTATTCTGAGTCGCTCCAGTTTTCTAGAAGGGAGGGCATCATTACCCTCCCCTAGCTAGACCCCGTGGTCTGCACACTGGCTCAGAAATGGTCCACAGAAGGCTCCACCCGGTCTCACCTCCACTCACACAGCTCAGCCTCTTCTCAGTCTCTGTGATTATTGGCTGCCTACGGGGATTTTACAAATTTCTTCAGTTTTTTCCCCTTTGTTGATTGAACCTAGAACTTTGTGCCTGCTAGACAGACAAGCATTCCTCCACTGACCTGTGTCACCAACATGGCTTCAAACTCATCATATACCCAGAGACAATCTTGAACTCCTGACTGGTGCAGAAGAATTTAAAGTTCAAAGCCAGCCTGGGTACCTACTTAAAACGATATCTCCAAATAAGACAGCAGGCCAAGCTTGGTGGACAATCCCAGCACTTGGAAGAGAGAGGAAGGAGGACCAGGAGTTCAAGGTCATCCTCAACTAAATAGTGAACTCAAGGTCAGCATGGGCTGCCTGAGACTGGCTGTCAATAAGGGGCTAGAGATGGCTCAGCAGTTAAGACCACTGGCTATTCCTCCAGAGGACCTAGGTTTGGTTCCCAGCACTGACAGTGGTTCACAAACATCTGTAATTCCAGTACCAGAAGATCTGGTACCCTCTTCAGGCCTCCAAGGTTACTGCACATAGGTGGTGCATACACATTCATGTAGGCAAAACACATTTTTCTAACACTGCAACCCTATAATACAGTTCCTCACATCGTGGTGATCCCCCAGCCATAAAATTATTCCCATTGCTACTTCATAACTAATTTTGCTACGGTTAAGAATCATAACATGCTGGGCGTTGGTAGCACACGCCTTTAATCCCAGCACTCGGGAGACAGAGGCAGGTGGATCTCTGTGAGTTCCAGGCCAACCTGGTCTACAGAGTGAGTTCCAGGACAGCCTCCAAAACAATACAGAGAAACCCTGTCTCGAAAAACCAAAAAAAAAAAAAGGAAAATAAAAGAAAAAAGAATCATAATGTAAATATCTGTGTTTTCCCACAGCCTTAGCAATCCCTGTGAAAGGGTCATTTGACAACCATACCCCCTAAAGGAGTCGCTACCCACAGGTGTAGAGTGCAGCCTTCCCGCCAGCCTGGTTCCAGAGCCGCATCAGTCCCAAATGAACACACAGGACGCTATATTAATTATGAAGCTGTTGGCCATTTGCTTGGTTTCTTACTGGCATTCTCTGACTTAAGTATTTACCTCACAATTGTTAATCTAAGTATTTCTCTTACCGGAGAAAGGATCCAGACCTCTTACTTCTATGGCAGATACATGATGTCTCCTCTGTGTTTCTCCTTCCCAGAATCCTTCTCAACTCCTAGTCCCACTATCTTGCTTCCCTATTGGCCAACAGTGCTTTATTGACATCTACACAGGACTTCCCCATCACACAGGTTAAGAACCACTGACTTAAACACACAGAATAAATAAATCTAATTTTTTAAACAATGAAACAAGCCCTCCTCCCACCAGCATCATTGGAACCTCATAGAGCTGAGGAATCCACGGACTTCACCTTTGAATTGAGCACAGTTGTGCCTCAGTTCACTCCATAAGTCCTGGCTTGGCTTTTATATGCTTACATGCGATGATAATGATGATGATGATTTTATATCCCTACCACAGTCCCCCTCCCTCCTCTCCTCCTAGTCCATCCCCCCACTTCCTCTCTGCCCCACCCCCATTTACTCCTCCTCCATTTCTCTTCAGAAAAGGGCAGGCCTCTCATGGATATCAACTAAATACGGCATATCAAGTTGCAGGAAGACAAGGCACCCACCCTCGTACTAAGGCTGGGAAGGCAGCCCAGGATGAGGAGTAGGGCCTCCCAAAAGCTGGCAAAAGAGTCAGAGGCAGCCCCTCTCCCACTGTTAGGAGTCCAACAAGAAGACCAAGCTACACAACTGTAACATATATTCAGAGTGCCTAGGTCGGTCCCACGCAGGCTCCCTGGTTGTCCGTTCAGTCTCTATGAGCCCCTGTGAGCCCAGGTGGGTTTTCTTGTGGTGTCCTTGGCTCCTACAGTCTTTTCTCCCCCTCTTCCCCAGGGCTCCTCAAGCTCGGCTGTGGGCTTCTGCAACTGCTTCCACCGGCTGCTGGATGAAGCCTCTCGAATGACAACTGGTCCAGGCTCCCATCTTTGAGTAGAGCAGGATATCATTAGGTATCATTACAATGTATCGTTACATTGACATTTTTTTGCCAGTCCTGTTTGGTTCTATCCTAGGCATCTGAGCCATCCAGCCTCTGAGTCCCGGCACTCCAGGCAGCGCCAGGGATAGGCTCACACTTGTCGCATGGGTCTCGGACTGGACCAATCATTGGATGACTGGACACTCCTTTTAAGTGTTTCTCATCCATTTAGATGCCTCTGTTGAGAATTCACTGTTTAGATCTGTACCCCATTTTTAACAGGAATATTTGGGGTTTTTTTTGTTTTTTGTTTTTTTTTTTTGATGTCTAGTTTCTTGAGTTCTTTAAAATCAGCCCTCTGACAGATATGGGGTTGGTGAAGATCTTTTCCCATTATTGTATGGTAACATTTTGTCCTATTTACAGTGTCCTTTGCCTTACCGAAGCTCCTCAGTTTCAGGAGGCCCCATTTATTAATTGTCAGTCTCAGTGTCTATGCTGTTGGTATTCTGTTCAGGAAGTTGTTTCCTGTGCCAGTGCATTGGAGAGTATTTCCCACTTTCTCTTCTATCAGGTTCAGTGTATCTGGATTTATGTTAAGGTCTCTGAAGTACTTAGATTGATATGGGTCTATTTGCATTCTTCTACATGCAGACATTCAGTTAGAGCAGCAACATTTTTGAAGACGCTTTATCTTTTTTTCATTGTATAAACTTGGCTTCTTTGTCAAAAAGAAGGTCCCATAGGTATGTAGAATTACATCTAGGTCTTCAATTCCATTGATTCATCTGTCTGTGTTTATGAAAATACCATGCAGTTGTTATTACTATAGCTCTGTAGTAGAGCTTGGCATCAGGGATGGTGATACCTCTGGAAGTTCTTTTATTGTATAGGATTGTTTTAGTTATCCTGGGTTTGTTTTTTGTTTGTTTGTTTTTGTTTTTCCATATGAAGTTGAGTATTGTTCTTTCATGGTCTGTAAACAATGTGTTGGGATTTTGATGGGGATGGCATGGAATCTGTAGATTTCTTTTGATAGGATGACCATTTTTACTATGTTGATCCTACTGATCCATGAACATGGGAGATCTTTCCATCTTCTGATATCTTCTTCAATTTCTTTCTTCAAAGACCTGAGGTTCTTGTCATACATGTCTTTCACTTGGAGTTACACTACGATTCTTTATATTATTTGTGGCTATTGGGAGGGTGTTGCTCCCCTGATTTCTTTCTCTGCCTGTTTATTGTTTGTGTGCAGAAGGGCTATTGATTTTATTTTAGTTCATCTTGTATCCAGTCACTTTGATGAAGGTGTTTATCTGCTGTGGGAGTTCCCTGGTAGAATGTTGAGGGTATCTTATGTATACTATCATATCATCTGGGAATAATGATATTTGACTTCTCTCTTTCCAATTTGTATTCCCTTGGTCTCCCTTAGTTGTCTTATTGGTCTAGCTAGCGCTTTAAAATACTATGTTGGACAGATATGGAGAGAGTGGACAGCCTTCTTCTATTCCTGATTTTAGTGGAATTATTTTGAGTGTCTTTCCATCAATTGGATGTTGGTTATCCCCTTGCTGTATATTGTTTTTATTATGTTTAGGTATGCCCCTTGTATCCCTGATCTCTCCAAGATTTTTATAATGAAATGGTGTTGTATCTTGTCAAATGGTTTTTCAGCATCTAATGATATGATCATGTGGGGGTTTTTTTCTTTCATTTTGTTTATATGGTAGATTACATTGACAGATTTTCATATGTTGAACCATCCCTGCATCTTTGAAATGAAGCCTACTTAATCACAGTGGATGGTCTTTTTGATTTGTTCTTGGATTTTGTTTGCATGTATTTTATTGAATATTTTTGCATCAATGTTCATAAGAGATATTAGTCTGCAATTATTTATCTTTGGTGAGTCTTTGTGTGGTTTGGATATCAGGGTGTCCCTGGTCTCATAAAATGAATTTGGCAGTGTTCTTTCTGTTTCCATTTTGTGTAATAATTTGAGGAATATTGATATTAGCCCTTCTTTGAAAGTGAGGTATAATTCTGTGCTAAAACCTTCTGGCACTATTTTTGTTGTTGGTGGTAGTTTGTTTTTTGGTTTTTGTTTTTTGTTTTGTTTTGTTTTGTTTTTTTGGTTTTGGTTTTAGATGGGAGACTTTTAATGACTACTTCCATTTCCATAGGGGTTATAGGTCTATTTAAATTGTTTAGCTGATCTTGACTTAACTTTGGTAGGTGGTATCTATCAAAAAAACTTGTCCATTTCCTTTAGATTTTATAAGCTTGTGGAGTACAGGCTTTAGAAGTATGACCTAATGATTCTTTGGATTTCCTCGGTACCTGCTATACCCCCTTTTTCATTTCTGATTTTGATAATTTGGATATCCTATCTCTATCTTTTAGTTAGTCTGGATAAGGGTTTGCCTATCTTGTTGGTTTTCTTAAAGAACCTCATTGATTCTTTGTGTTGTTCTCTTTGTTTCTGTTTTATTGATTTCAGTCCTCTGTTTGACTATTTTCTGCCATCTACTCCTCTTGGGTGTGTTGGCTTCTTTTTGTACTAGAGCTTTCAGGTGTGCTGCTAAGTTGCTAGTATGTAATCTCTCCAAATTCTTTATGAAGGTCCTTGGCACTATGAACTTTCCTCTCAGCACTGCTTTCATCATGTCCCATAAGCCTGGGTACGTTGCACATTCTTTTCCATAGGATTCTAGGGAGTCTTTAATTTCTTTCTTTACTTCTACCTTGACTCAATAGAGAGTTCTTCAGTTTCCATGAGTCTGTAGGCTTTCTGTTGTTTCTGTCGTTGTTGAATTCCAGCTTTAGCCCATGGTGGTCGGATAGGATGCAGGAGGTTATTTTCATTTCCTTTTTGTATCTGCTGAGACTTGCTTTGTGACCGAGTATGTGGTCAGTCTTGGAGAAGGTTTCATGAGGTGCTGAGAAGAAGGTATATTCTCTTGCATTTGGGTGAAATGTTCTGCAAATAGCTGTTAGGTCCATTCGGTTCGTAAAGTCTGTTAGCTGCAGTATTTCTCTATTTTAGCTTATGCGGGATTGACCTGTCCATTGGTGAGAGTAGGATATTGAAGTCTCCCACTATCAATATGTGAGAGTTGATATGTGATTTAAGCTTTAGAAATGTTTCTTTTACAAATGTGGGTGCATTTGGGGCATAGATTTTGAGAGTTAAAAGGTCATCTTGGATTTTTCCTTTGATGAGTATGAAGTGTCCTGCCCATTCCCTCTCTCTCTCTCTCTCTCTCTCTCTCTCTCTCTCTCTCTCTCTGTCTGTCTGTTTTGTTTTGATTTTTTTCAAGACAGGGTTTCTCTGTATTGTTTTGGAGGCTGTCCTGGAACTCACTCTGTAGACCAGGCTGGCCTCGAACTCACAGAGATCCATCTGCCTCTGCCTCTGCCTCCCGGCCACCAACACCCGGCCCTGCCCATTCTCTTGATTAATTTTAGTTTGAAGTTTATTTTGTTAGATATTGGAATAACTACACCACCATGATTCTTGGGGCCATTTGTTTGGAAAATCTTTTTCCAACCCTGAATTCTGGGGATAACATCTTGGATGCTGAGGGGCATTTCTTGTATGCAGCAGAAGGATGCTAGGTCATATTTTCTAATCCATTCTGTTCGTCTGTCTTTTTATTGGGGGAATTGAGACCATTGATATTGAGAAATATCAATGACCAATGAGTGGTAATTCCTGTTATTTTGTTGTAGTTTGTGGTGGTGGTTGTGAAAGACCCCAGGCGGGGGACTTTCACGGGAGGGAGACCCGAACCCAAGGAACACCGAGGCCACGAGCTTGGATGCAAACAGCAAGAGGCTTTATTGATAATACACGGGTACCCGGGGCGTCTCAGTCTCGGGAACTGAGAGCCCCGAGCTGGGGACTCAGGGGTTCTTTTATAGCAAAAAGCGCAGTACAGAAGCGAGAAGCCTAGTTACGGGACCCTGATTGGGTAATTTAAATGAGGCGGGGGCTCAGAACGAGGTTTCTCTCATCTGGACAGAGAGGCAATTAAGGTTTCTCTCATCTGGACAGAGAGGCAATTAAGGTTTCTCTCATAACTCAATTCTCGGCCTTGGCCCTATCTGAAGAACAAAGGTTTCTGTGCCTGCCCAATCTTTCTGGGCTGGCTGTGCAGACCATAGACACCTGGGCCCCTATCTGGACAGAGATAGTAGTGACTATGCAGCTGTAAAGACCTTGAGCTGAGCTTCCTTCTGATCGAAAAAATGACTATTCGGCTGATCTGTGGGGGAAAAGGAATTTTCCATAGGCCTCAGCCACCTGTGCTGGCCCGGGGTCTTTCAGTTGTATGTGTGTGTGTGTGTGTGTGTGTGTGTTCATTGAGTTTTACTAGTGTGAGATTATTTATTGCCTGTGTTTTTTTAGTTGTTGTTGACTTCCTTGGGTTGGAATTTTCCTTCTAGTACCTTCTAAAGGGCTGGACTGTGAGTGGATATCGTTTAAATTTGACTTATCATGGATTGTCTTGTTTTCTCCATCCATGGCATCCACATACAAATAACATGTACTGTGAGAAGCTGTCTTTGAGAGGCTGCAGTAAAAGCTAGCTGACTTACCCAGTTCGTACCTGAGAGGGGGAGTGTGGATTGAGAGAGGGTAGGTAAAGACATTAAGAGAAAGACAGAGACACAGGATAGAGTCAGGAGAGCAAAATCCAGCCAATACTGAACAGCCCAAGTTTATTCTTCACCATTCTTAAATACCTTAATCAAAAAGGGAGACATGGTATCATGTATATAGAACAAACAGACTTTTCTTACTCAATTCTCCAAGGATTCGGTAACCACCCCTTAGATTCAATTTCTCAGTTATCTGGCCTTGAGGATCAAGAGTAAACACACTTGATACCAGGTCTATTGTTATTTAGATAAAACACTCAAGGCCAAGATCAAACATCCTATTGTAGCCAGGCCTTACACCTTTAGGTCTTATGACTTTCTAGGGATACTTTTGAAGTCTCTGACCTAGATCCAAGATGACATGTAGCCGTCTTTATGAGCCCCAACAATGTACACACACACACACACACACACACACACACACACACACACACACACAAATACATGTGACTAAAATGTTTAAATAAATATTTACAAAAACATATCAAGTCAAACAAAAATCTCTGCAGAAAGTCCTGGTATAGACTGTATCAAGTAGAGGAGAGACCATCTGAGCTTGAAGACAAGATGGACAGGCAGAATCCAACAATTACAGAGGTGAAGAGTAGGAAGGCATCTGTGGAATCCCAAATCTGTAATTCTTGGTGTAGGAGAAAAATCCCCCTATTAAAGACATAGAAAATATTTTTTAAAGAATAATAATGGAAAACGTCAAGGGTTAGGAAGAGATAACAATCCAGATAGAGGAGGCATTTAAGATACAAACAGACAAGGCCAAAAAAACTACCCCCGTATCATACTATAATGAAACTCTAAACCCACAGAAGAAAAAGTCCATTGGAAATGGCAAGAAAGAAGAACCAAGTCAAGCTGAACAAATAACAGAATTCAAATGATGTTATTCATCTGAAACTTTAAAATCCAGAGGGGCCTGGAATGATGTATTTAGAAGTTCTGGAAGACAGACATTGCAACCCAGAATCCTATACACAGCAAGCTGTCTGACATGACTTATGGGATAACAAAACCTCTACCTGACAAAAAATAGGCAAAAGGAATTTTTGGCCGTTAAGCCAGTGCTACAGGAGATACTTGAGGGAATCCTTCAGTCTGAAGAGAAAAACAAACCCATCCATTGGGTTACAGGAAAAGGTCATGCTACAATAGTTTAGTAAGACAGAAAGCAGAAGAAAAAAAACCACTACATCAGCAAAGTAACAAGAATCCATGCACACACTGCAATAACGACTCTGTGTATTAATGTTCAGAATTCCCTAATCAGAAGATGCAGGTTAGATCCCCTTGGAATACACCTATATTTGTAATAAAAAAATCTTCAGGGAAATGGAGGTTACTACAAGACTTGAGGGCCGTGAATGCGACCATGCAGCCTATGGGGGCTCTGCAGCCTGGCTTGCCCGTGCCTGTGGCCATTCCTAAAGACTGGCATTTGATTGTCATTGACTTGAAGGATTGCTTCTTTTCTATTCCCTTGCATTCTCAAGATAGTCCTCGGTTTGCGTTTAGCCTTCCTGAGATTAACTTTAGGGAGCCTGCCCTTCGCTTCCAATGGGTGGTGCTCCCCCAAGGGATGGCTAATAGTCCAACTATATGCCAGATTTATGTAGCTGCCTGTTTAGATCCCCTCAGACGTAAGTTCCCTGACCTTTACATTATCCACTACATGGATGATATTCTTTTGGCCGCGGCCGAAGAAAGACAATGTTACATAGCCTTTGCAGAGCTACAGGAGCTTCTGGAGGCCCGAGGATTTATTTTGGCTCCTGAAAAGATCCAAAAGAGACCCCTTATACTTATTTGGGTCATCAAATTCAACAAACTGGCCTCCGGCCACAAAGACTCCAAATCGATTGTTCAAATTTAAAAACACTTCATGATTGGCAGAGATTCTTGGGAGAGGTGCAATGGTTTCACCCTTCTCTTTCTATTAAAACAGGGGCTCTTAAAGCGCTTTATGATATTCTTCCTGGGGACCCTGCTCCAACTTCCCCTAGACAGATTACCCCAGAGGCCAGGGAAGCCCTACAATTGTTGTTAAGAAGTATAGAGCAAGCCCACCTTTGGCGCATAGATTATGGGCAGCCCCTTGTTCTGGTTGTACTTTCATCTAGCTTTTCGCCCACTGCCGTGTTTTGGCAGACTGGTCCTATTTATTGGATACATTTGTCAGCCTCCCCTAAGAAGGTAGTGACCCCTTACTATGATCTCATTTTACAATTGTTGTGGAAGGCGCACAAGTTTAGCATTCAAACCTTTGGAAAGAGTCCTGATAAAATTATCCTTCCTTATGGTAAGGAGGAGGTGGAACATCTACAGATCTTCCATGATGGGTGGACCCTGTTTATTACATCTACAGGCGCCCAGTTTGATAACCATTATCCCAATAGTCCCTTGATGTCCTTTTTTAAACAACACCCTGTGATCTTTCCCAAGATTTTAAAGGAGAACCCTCTAGTTGGAGCTCGCTCAGTCTTTACAGACAGCTCCTCCAAGGGTTTCGCGGTGGTGGTTTCTTCTCAGGTACGGAAGAGGGTACCCATAGGACAGATGTCAGCACAAGCTGCCGAGTTGTTTACATGCTTGATGGCTTTCCAAATGTTTGAGGGAGAGCCCTTTAATTTATATACTGATAGTGTTTATGTTGCCAACATTGTTAGACCTTTAGAAACTTCTCCATATGTTCTTCCAACCTCCCAGGTTCGTTCCTTATTAGTTCAGCTCCAACATCTTATTTGGCAGCGCATCCACCCTGCTTATGTGGGATTTATTCGTGCACATACTAACTTTCCAGGACCCCTTGCCCAGGGCAATGAAATTGCTGACTCCTTGACCCGCCCTAGGGTCTTATTTACTCAGGAGCAGCTTGCCCACCAGCTCCATGAGCGGTATCATCTAAATGCCCGCTCCATTAAATTTCACACTGGGTGCCCCTTATCCATAGCTACACAGATTACCTCTCAGTGCCCTGATTGTGCCCCTTATCATAATTCTCCCAATGAGGGGTAAATCCCCGGGGCCTCAGGGCCAACCATCTCTGGCAAATGGATGTCACTCACCTGCCGCAGGCAGGGAAATTAAAATACATACATGTCTCGGTGGATACGTATTCTAAACTGATTTTTGCCTCTCTCCACTCAGGAGAGAAGATTAAAGATGTTATTTCTCATTGCCTGCAGGCCTTTGCCTACATGGGTGTTCCAGATGCCCTAAAAACGGACAATGGCCCTGCCTATGCCAGCAATCGCTTTGCTGCCTTTTGCAGGGAACATCACATTGTCCATTCTTTTGGTATTCCTCACAACCCCACGGGACAGGCTATTGTGGAGCGCACCCATGCCACTCTCAAACAGTATTTTAAGAAAATAAAAAAGGGGGAGTATGTTACCTCCCCCAATATTCAGTTATCCACCATACTTTACATTTTAAATTTTTTGACCATAGACCATAATAATTTGTCTGCTATGGAGAGACATTGGAACAAACCCTCCCAGTCCTTGGGATGGGTCAGATGGAAGGATTTGATTACAGGAAAATGGCAGCCACCCACTCCCCTACTAGCTAGGGTCCGAGGGGCTGTTTGTGTTTTCCCTCCAGGAAGTGAGAAGCCCATTTGGGTCCCCGAACGGTACATCAGGCATGTCGACCCCAATACTACTCCGGATACTAGGAATGCTCACCATGCTAAAGATGATCCAACCATTGCTGAACACTCAGGAAAGGGAAATATGGGCGTTGGTGAGGATTCCCCCCCATGTTAATGCCAGTTAGTCATTCCAGCTCCCTGTTCATCAAATTTTATAACACCAATAATACATTGGGAGCGGCTGCTGCCAATGAGATTAAAAAGTCAAAAACTAGACATTCTGAGTTTCCCCCTCCTAAGCCTGATACCAGGGTCAGGAAGTAGGGGAATCCAAGAGATTCCCAGTGGCATACGCCTTTAATCCCAACACACCTTTATGCAAGTTCCAGGACAGCCTCCAAACAATACAGAGAAACCCTGACTCAAAAAAAATTGGTAACAGTAAAGAGGTACTGGTATTAAGTAAAGAAAAAGAAAAAGACAAAGGTATATGGAATGGAAAATTTTGTTTACATTTAAGTTCTATTTTGTGAGTCATCTCTAAAAACTTTTGGCCAAAAGCCTGGCCTCTCCACCTTACATCTACAGAATTACAAAGAGTAGGTACAGCTGTACCCCATGACTGTAGCTCAAATGGAGGAATGATAAAGAACATACAGGACTTTTTAACCCTTTTAGTTCAAGGATTGGCTGGAGTTGTTCTTTTACATAGATTTCAATTAAGGGAGCTTCATTGCAACAGACTAATCGTGACCTAGGGAAAAAGGATGACTAAAAGATGCATGTATGTTCTAAATGTATGGTGTGGCCACACCGGTATGTATAAAATGTGATTGTGAATGCGTGAGTATGAACTGCTTATATGATTAAAAGGATACTTAAATCCCTTCAAAAATAGTTCAAAAGCTACCTAGATTGCTTTATATATAGCCAAAAGAAACATCCAGCCAGTCTGTTAATGTTTTAACAGAAAAATTTAAGATACAAATGAGGCCTTGTCAGCTAGTGAGAGCTCTACAGGTTAGATTTGGAAAGACTGCTCACAGACTTCAAATAATTTTCGAAAGTTATTTAGACACAGTATAGTTTACAATCTTTGAGTGATTTTCAGAAGTTTTTGGGAAATATCCAAAGGATATGTCCTTTTTAATGGGCATCTACAAATAATCTAAATAGTAAGCCCAATTTACCTAGATAGTTAACCAAGGAGGGTAGACAAATCCTTCTACTGTTATGGTCCAGCTTCAACAGTTCAAAAAAGAAAAATTTTTTTAGAAAATAAAAAAGGGGGAATAATGCCTCCAGTCCTCACATGACTCATCAAATAATACACTCCTCATTTAAAAATTTTATAATGTGAATGCCAGTGAGCTTCAGACAGATTCTGGCATGATGGAACTTGAGCAACCATTGCTCAGGTCAAATGGAGACATCCATGCACTAGACAGTGGAGAAGACCCTAATTTGGGGTCGAGGGCATGTTTGTGTTTTCTTTCAGGAAAAGAATAAAGCTTTGGCAGCTGTCAGACCATTTAGTGAGATGCATGGAGCAGAGAAAAACTGGACCTGAGACCATGGGAGCCTACCTAAGCCAGTTTGAGTGAGATCTCCTAAATCAGTGTTCCTGACCCTTGATGTCATCGAATCTACAGCCCAAGAAAGAAAGAAAACAGTCGGTTCGAGATTTCCAGTTTCTCAACAGACCTGTTGCATCAGCCTTCTGGACCCGTGAGTTTTCATCCCAAAGCCAACAGAGAACTAAAAAGACTGTCTGCCCTTGACACACCTTGAAACAACAGAATTCATTTTGCCAGTTTTCCCTTTAGGGGAAAAAAGGACCCATTTAAAATATTTGGACATTGGTATGGACTATAAGTGACAAAAGCCTCTTTTCAGTATTTGAACAGGACATGGTCACTTGAAATATCAGACTTGATGGTTCCTGTTTCTGGAATCACGACTAGGCCAGTGTATTTTTCTGGAGAAATGCAACTTGTCCTAATGCGACAACTATTGTTCATATTTTTCATAATGCTACATGTGTAACATTAATGATTGTACCTAATGTATCTGTGCAAGTGCACTTTCTAAATGCTTTCCTGAGCAGATCTTAAAACGATTGGAAACTTTATCAAATTGTAAATGTAAATCACATGCGGGTTACCCTTGTAACAGAATGTAAATCACGTGCAGGTTACCCTTGTAACAGACGAAGGCTGGTAGAATGTTATGGCCCAGATCTGGTGATGGGTATGGTGATGGAGAGGCGCTATGTCAATGGGGGTCCTGGAAATGGTGGCAGTGGCGGCAGGCATTCTGGCTTTATGCCGAGCTCAAACATGCCTTGTTCCAGAGACAAGAGATCCGTAACCAAGTATTGCTTAGCTTAGCCCATGGCAATCCCGATAGCCATGAAGGTTGGTTACAGATGATTTAAGGTTGGGGTATCTCAGATGACGGGCAACCTGTGGGGAAGACCCCCTCCCACCTAAAACAGGGGTTCAAGGTCCCCCAAAGACGGGAAAGGGAGGGTGACCCTACTTGACCTAAGACAGGAGTGCCTCATTTGAAAATAAAAAAGGGGTGAATTGTGGGAACACCAGACCTTGAGCAGAGACCCACTTCCCCTTCTGCCTGGGAGTAGGCAGCTGTAAGACAATGTTTAGTAAAAACATGTTTACTAAAAACGATACAATAAGTTCCTGGGAAAGGCCTTCCCACGGAAACCGCCCTGACCTCGACCTTGTCCAAAGACTAACCGCACCTTCAAAAACCCACACACATCCACCTCTGGTGTCAGAGCAGAACCAGCCAGGGGAGAGGAGAGAGCAGAAGCTTCTCTGGTGGGAGCTTTTCTTAGGAGGTTTTCTTGAACCTTTTTGGAGCCTGTTTAAAGTTTTCTTTATATCGTTGAATGAGTCTCTGTGTTTTCAATACCCAACACCCTCCGCACGTTCTCGGACACAGGCCGCGCAGCAGACGTGACACAGATGTGGAGTCACAGGTTAACCTCAGTGCCATGTGGTGGGTGGTTCAATATCCACTCTCACCATCTGACAGATCATCCTGACAAAAAATAAACAAATATCTCAATCAGGTGATACCATCAACCAAATGGAGTTAACAGACACCCAGAGAATGGTCTTAGTTGCGATTACTATCACTTCAACAAAACACCATGACCAAAAGCAAGCAGAGGAGGAAAGGGTTTATGGGGCTCACACTTCCAGATCATAGCCCATCAGTGAAGGAAGTCAGGACAGGAACTCAAACAGGGTGGGAACCTGGAGGCAGGAGCTGATGCAGAGTTCATGGAAGGGGGCTGCTCACTGGCTTACTCAGCCTGCTTTCTCTTTGTTGTTGTTGTTTTGGTTTGGTTTTTTGAGACAGGGTTTCTGTGGCTTTGGAGGTTGTCCTGGAACTAGCTCTTGTAGACCAGGCTGGTCTCAAACTCACAGAGATCCTCCTGCCTCTGCTTCCCAAGTGCTGGGATTAAAGGAGTGTGCCACCACCGCCCAGCATCAGCCTGCTTTCTTATAAAGGCCAGGATCACCAGCTCAGGGACAGTACAACCCCCAATGGGCTGGGACCTCCCCCATCAATTACTGATTAAGAAAATGCCCTGCAGCACCATTATGGATGGATTTTCTCAATGGGGGTTTGCCTCTTTGAGGATGACTCTAGCCTGTGCACAAGAATATTCCATTCAAACACTCCAGAGTACACATTTTTCTTAGCAGTCCATGGAACTTTCTCTGAAATATGTCTCATATTAAGACACAAAGCAAGAGAGATGGTCCATTGGTTAAGAGCACTGGCTGCTCTTCCAGAGGACCTGAGTTCAATTCCCAGCAACCACATGGTGGCTCACAGCCATCTGTAATGAGATCTGGTGCCCTCTTCTGAGCTGCAGCCATACATGCAGACAGAACAGAATACACATAATAAATAAATCAATTTTTTAAAAAAGACACAAATCAAGCCGGGTGTGATGGCTCCATCTTTAATCCCAGCACTCAGGAGGCAGAAACAGGTGGATCTCTGTGAGTTCAAGGCCAGCCTGGTCTATAGAGTGAGTTATGGGACAGCCAGAGCTAAGTAATACAGAGATCCTGTCTCAAAAAAAATTCTAATAATACAGGAAAATTGAAATAATTCCTTGTAACCTATCTGATCATGATGTATTGAATAAGACTAAAAAGCAACAGCAAGGGAAACCCCAGAGCATGCACACTTACAGAGGATAGAAACTGTGGTGTGATAAATGGGTCTTTGAAGAAATCAAGACGTAAGAGCATCCAGAATCAAAAGTAAAAGACAGCGATTCAAGGGTTGGAAAGATGGCTCAGCGGTTAAGAGCATTGCCTGCTCTTCCAGAGGTCCTGAGTTCAATACCCAGAATCCTCATGGCAACTCACAAACATCTATAACCCTGGTCCCAGAAGACCTGATCTCCTTTTCTTGACTTACACACATAAAAATAAAAATAAATTATATCTCTAAAACAAAACAAAACTCACAACAAGGCAGCGAAGCATACAGCATCCCCCGTTTGGTTTGAGATTATGCTCACCCTCTCCTTATAATAATGAACTTGAGCCTTGTTCCTTCACCTACACATATGATCCAAACATACACCTGTCCAAACGATACATGCAACAACCTCAGAACTCTCTCAATCCCCCAGCTGTGCTAGGTACAGCCCTCCCATCTTTGATAAAGCTAATCTGCCTGAACTGGTTTTAGATGCCTGTGCAGAAAAGCAAGCCTGTGTCTTCTAAGTAACTTTTTAGGGAGAATCTCTGTTTACTATATAATGCCTACACTTAACTGGGCAAGCATATGACTAAAACCAGATGTATTACGGGAAGGGACGTTCACAGTGGAGGAATGGCTATATAACAAATCTATATAAAAATAAAAAGCATCCAAAACTACCTCTACTGGCAGGCCCCTCCTTCACTTGGAGACTCTATCAAATGAGAGCCAGGTTCTAGCTGGGACCCAGCCAGCCTCGACAGCACACCCCTCTGAAACCTGTGCTATCACTTCGCTACAAATAACGCTAAACCTGTGGGAGCCCCTATGTTCAGTTCTTTAGATAAGAAGCCAAGAACCTAGAAACCTTCAGTCTAGAGCCTGAAAAACCACTAACAACAACCCACCCAAGGATCTTTAGATCTCTAAGTGCCTGCAGTAGAAAACTAGAGACGTCAAATAAATAACGTAAGGAAACACCTTTTAAAAGTTCTGTTTAAAAAAAAAAGAACAAGCCAAAAGACAGCACTAAGATCAAGGTAGAAATTGATGAAACTGAAACAGTGATAAGGAGTCGGGGAGACGGTTGGTTCTTTGGAAACATAAACAAGATTGGCAAACCCTTAGGCAGACTACCACGAGGAGAAAGGCAGAGGATCCAAACTAATGTGATTAGAGGAAAACCATTAGCTCTTGCCTTTAAAAAATGTATTTCACTAAATTTCAAAACCTTAAAAAAATGATACATTTTAGACAGATATGGGCTACAAAAATTAAACCAGTTGCCAAGAAGGCTCATCAGGTAACTGTGGTCAGTGCCAAGATAAATGGCCTGAGTTTGATTCCCCAGGACCCACGTGGGAAGGAAAACCTGGCTCCCACACGTTGTCCTCTGACCTCCATAGTTCCCTTGGGTCACACACGCACACCTGGTAAGTAAGGAATATTTTTAGTGACTGGACCACAACTAGAAAAGCACCTACGATAAGCGGTGAGATTGAAGCAGTGACTAGAAATCTCCCCACACAGCCTGGAGGTGGCTCAGCCTCACGAGAATTTGCTGCTCTTCCAGAGGACGGAGTTGATTCTCAGCACCCACATCAGACGGCTGGGAATCACCTGTAACTCCAGGGCCAGGGGATCTGCTGCCCCCTTCTGGACTCCATGGGCACACACACTCATACATGCACACACACAAACACACACACACTCACACACTCACACATGCACTCACATTCACACATGCACACACGCGTACACTCCTATGTTGAGTGAAGCCTTTTCCTTGCCAGCCGCTTTGGTTCTTCCCCACCAGTTGCCTGGGCTCTGCCGCGTTGTAGTCCCCAAATACAACAAGACACTGTATTAATTATGAAGCTGTTGGCCTTGCTTGTTTCTTACTGGCTAGCTCTGACTTAAGTATTTAACCCATAATTGTTAATCTAAATATTTCTCTTACCGGATATCTTACTTCTCTGGCGGGCTACATGATGATTCTTTGTGTTTCTCCTACCCAGAGTCCTCATCCATTCCTAGTCCCACCTATCTTGCTTCCCTATTGGCCAACAGTGCTTTATTGACATATACACAGGACTTCCCCATCACTCGTACACACTCACACATATACACTCGCATGTACACATACTTACGTGCATTCACACATGAGCACACACACACACACACACACACATGCACATGTACATGTATTACAAATAAAAACAAGGCCCAGATGGATTGAGTAGTAGGTCAAGCACACATGGTCATCTCAGCAGATGCTAGAAAGGCTTTTGATCAAATCAAACACCTTCATGATGAACAGCCCGAAGGAACAGCATAATACAGGCTGTAAATGACAAACCTACACCCAGCATTGTGTTAAATGAGGAAAAAGGAACACATAAATAGGAACAAGACAGAGGTCTACTCTCCCCATGTTTATTTAGAGCACATTTGAGTCCATTCGTGTAATTTATAATATTTACTGTATATAAATCATCCTTTGCATCCAGAATAAAGCCAGTTTGATCATAATGAGTATGTCTCTAATGTGGTCTTGAATCTGCTTGACAAGCACTTTGTTCAGGATTTTTGTCTCTATGTTCATCAAGGAAATTTGTGTGCATTTTCTCTTTCATTACATGTTTATCTGGTTTTGGCGTTGGATGATCCAAGCTTTGCTTAACTTAGCAATAAGACAGGAGAAGCTAATAAAAGGGAAACAAAGAGAACACGGAAAAGTCAAAGTATCTCTATCTACAGATGATATTATTCTGCACATAAGAGACCCTAAAGACCCCACTATAAAAATATTAGAACTCATAAACACTTTCAGCAAAGAGACTTGTTACAAATTTACTACACAAATCAATAGCCTTCCTTTATACCAAATGACAAGCAAACTGAAAGAGAAGTCAGGAATATATATATATATATATATATATATGTATATATATATTTTACTTTTTGAGACAGAGTTTCTCTGTATTGTTTGAGGAGGCTGTCCTGGAACTTGTTCTGTAGACCAGGCTGGTCTCGAACTCACAGAGATCCACCTGCTTCTGCCTCCCAAGTGCTGGGATTAAAGACATGCACTACCAACGCCCAGCCTGAGAAGTCAGGAATATACTTCCATTCACAATAGTTGTTTTTTTTAAATACCTCAGAATCCAGCTAACCAAGGATGTGAAATACTTCTAAAATGAAAACTTCAAAACACTGAAGAAAGAAATAGAGGGAAACCCTGAAAGATGAAATGACCCGCCATGACCTTCGATTGAAAGAATCAACCTTGGGGAAACGGCTGTGTTAATAAAAGTAACCTACAGATCCAAGGCAGGGCTAGCAAAATCCTAGCGGTATTCTTCACATAATTTTTTTAATCTTAAAACTCATGGGGAAGGGCCAGGCAGTGGTAGTGCACGCCTTTAATCCCGGGAGGCAGAGGCAGGTGTGTCTCTGTGAGTTCAAGGCCAGCCTGGTCTACAACGTGAATTTCAGAACAGCCAGGGTGGCTACACAGAGAAACCCTGTCACAAAACAAAACAAAACAACAAAACAAAACATGTGGGGAAGGACCAGACAAAGCGCAGGCCTTCACCCCAGCAGTCAAGAGGCAGAGGCAGGCAGGCCACATGGTGAATTCTACGCCCACCAGGGGGACAAGAGACATGTTTCTTTGGGGTCCTGGCCTTGTCTGGTCATCTATGCTGCTGTCCCCACATCCACACACATCTGGGCAGCCCAAACTGGACCCAGTGAATTATTTAAAAAGAAAAGACATGAATCTGGTTTGAGGAGTTCAGGGAGTTTGGAGGGAGGAGGAGAGTCGGCATGATCTAATAAAATACATTGTATACATTCAAGGGAGGAGGTGAGCCTGGATGGATCTAATAAAATACATTGTATACAAGCAAGGGATTTTCAAAGAATAAATGAGAGAAACTTCAGACACTAGGCTGTGTGTGTGGGTCAATGGCATTGCACTTGCTCAGCATGGACAAGGCCCTAGGCTCAGTCCCCAGGACAGTAAAAAGTAAATAAAACAAAGCAAACCAAATCCTTAAAGCCTGAAGGGACAGTAACAAGTGACAGTAGCATCCCTGATATGCTTACGTAGCATCAAGGAAGAAGGACTGGCACTTGCACTAAGCAAAAGTTGCAGGTGACGGAAAGGGAATAGCGTGTCCAACGCCTGAGGGAAGCCGGATTAGCCAGGAAGACCTGGAACGGGCATCAGGCCTTTCCGGGTAACCCTAAGAATGTATTTAAGTGGCCTGCGCTCCACTTGATTTTGTACAAGGATCCTAACAGGACTGCTTGCGCATGTAATTTCTCCTATTGTTTTCCCTGGAATAGAAGTGGCCCGAGAAGGGGAGGCTGGGAAGCAACACGGGAGGGTCCTGTCCCCTGGGGCCAAGTAGGACGAAAGTGTCTGGGGGGGCGAAGGGAAGTTGTTCTCAAGCATGTCAGCCGTGACAGCTTATGGTAGGGCTGTCTGTATTTCACTGTTTTTAGTTCATCGAACTCTGTGTTTCCTAGAGAGGACTTCAAGTGGCATGCCCTCCTCACAGGAGGCATGCAGCACTCTTCAGGCTTATCTGTTCCTTAGCAAAGTACGAAGCTCCCCTTTATCAGTCTTCTTTAGCTTCCAAACACGCTCCTTTCCTGCACCCTTCACAACCCTTCCCTCTGCCCAACTTCTACCACTTAGGCCTAGGAGGTAACACCCAAAGGCTGCAAAGAGCCTGAATTGCTTGCGAACGAACACAGTAAGAGTCACTGTGTTAACTCCGCCCAGCGATGTTAGAGAAAGCACTCTGACCGGGCTGGTCAGCACCGCTTTCTGTCAAGGGTGTCTTGACATAGCCACCAACAGTTTGGAGCAGCTGAGAGCAAAGGCCTCACTTCCTCCTCTGCTTTACATATATTTTTATGTGCATGTATGTAAGTGCATCATGTGCGTGCCTACAGATGTATGAGCTATTGCGTGGGCGCTGCAAACTGAACCGGGGTTCTCTGCAAGAACAGCGAGTACTGGTAACCGCTGAGCCATCTCTCTGGTCCCATTATCACACCCTCTCTCTCCCACCATTCAGTCTCCCTTCTTTCTGATTTGGCCACCATCTCTTGTCTTTCAGGACATCTAAAGGATGGAAAGCCTTACTCCCGAGCATTGTCCCTTCTTCTCTCCCTGGCACCTTCACGTCTCCTCCAGGCCAACCATATCAACTTCAGAATAATTATTTAATAATTCATTTGTTTCTATTTTATGTGCACTGGCATTTTGTCTGCTGTATGTCTGTGTGCTGGGGCCTGAGGAATACCAGGCCTGTTTAGAAATACATTTGTTCCTGAAGAAAGCTATATAGCACACTGTGCATGGGAACATAGCTCACTCAGAAAAGCCTGCACCTAGAGCCCCAAGTACTAAGGAAAGGGAGCATGAGAGCTACTTGAGCGCAGTCGCCACACAACCTGGATGACAGAATGAGGCCTTGTTTCAAAAAACAAAGCAATAAAAATAGAAGCCACTGGTAAAAATTCATTTTTAGCTTACATTTGAAATGTTTTTTAAAAAAACATAAAAATCATTTCAAGTATAAAAACATCAAATGAGCCAGGTTGTGGCCCAGTGGAAGAGTGTTCGCATAAGTGTGTGAGCAGCCCTAAGTTTGAGCACCAGCGCTACAGGAGGAAAAATGAAACAGATGTCATGTCGATAATCTTGATTAGCGACTTGCCAGGATCTGGAACTAACTGAAAGTCCTGTCTCTCTCTGAAGCAGGAAGACTAGTCCTGTGTGGACAGCGCATTCCAGCTGGTAGTCTGGAAGCGATGACCTCCAAGGCAGATGCAGTGTGGCCGGCCTGTGGCCTCTGCCTCCTGCTGAATGCATCTCTCTCCTGCTGCTTCTGCTGCTGCTGCTGCCACCAACCCCTGGTGGCATCAGACTGCAGCTTTTTTAGGCTCCCAAGGTGGGCTGAAGACCCACGACTCTCTTGGAGCCTCCCAGGTTTTAGATGCCAGAAGGGGACTGCCAAGGCCTCCGGTTTCTTAGAATGACCAGCTATCGGGCTGTCATCCTCTACACTGCTCCAGCCCTGGGGTCTTCCCCCTAGGAATGTGTCTAGAAGCCAGCTGCACCCCAGTCCTACGGAGTTATGATATGAGAGACCCCCTGCCCAATACAAGGCTCTGTAACCAAGCAGGACTTGTCCCCTGGTCTTAACTTTCTATTATGACCTGTGTTTCCATATTTCTCCTCTTTATTTTCACGGCATTGTGAGCTTCATCATGTTGAGGACAAGCAAATACCCACAAATTAAAACACAAAAATTAAATAAAACACATCCGCTGGGCCTGGTAACGCAGGCCTGTAATCCTAACTACTCAAGAGGCTAAGGCGATGGGATCACAGCCTTGATGGCATCGTGAGTTCCAGGCTACACAAACTACAAAATGAGATGGCTCCCGTTTCCAAAACAAACAAACAAAAGCACCCCCGATTAGTAAAATATACAGCCATGAAGATGTGGGGCTTAGCCATTTCAGCTGGCTTTACTTTTCATTGTTAAATTACACTCGAACTTGAAAAAGAAACCGTTTCAGGGCTGGCAAGATGACTCAGTCAGTAAAGGGGCTTGCTGCTAGGCTTTACAACCCGAGTTCCATCCCCAGGACCCACACGGAGATGAGCAACTCCTGAGAGTTGTCCTCTGATCTCCACACGCATGCACTACCAGACGTACGCACGAAACAAGAATGGATGAATGAACTAAGAATTTAAAAAGAAAAAAAATATTCCAGTGGGAATGAACAAAACAAATTTCTCATAGACAGGTAGCAAGGCTGGAAAAGCCAAGTGCCTAGTCATTTCAGGGTCACTTTACAAAGTCCACACAGAACAGAAACCTTAGCAGATGTCCAGCATTGGGTCACCCAAGCTTATCTCTTTGTGTAAAGACTAGAGCAGAGGGGACATTCATGACCACATCAGTTAAAACTAAACCATTTAGTTTAGATGAGAGAGGCGAGTAAGACTGTCACTCACTCAAACAGCTGTATGTGTATGTATGTGTGTGTGTATGTCAGTGTGTGTATGTGTTTGTATCTATAAGTCTGTGTCTGTCTCCCTCTCGTGTGTGTGTGTGTGTGTGTGTGTGTGTGTGTCTATGTCAGTGTATATAGTGTTTGTGTCTGTATGTCTGTGTCTTTTTGTGTATGTATGTGTGTCGTCTGTGTACTGTCAATGTGTAAATGTGTTTGTATCTGTAGGTCTGTGTCTGTCTCCCTCTCTCTTAGTATGTGTGTGTGTATCTGTGAATGTCAGTGTGTATATGTGTTTGTGTCCGCATGCCTGTGTGTCTGTGTGTCTGTGTATGTCGATGTGTATATGGGTTTGTGTCTGTCTCCCTCTCTCCGGGCTCCGTGTGTGTGTGTGTGTGTGTGTGTGTGTGTGTGTGTGTGTGTGTGTGTGTGTGTGTGTGTGTGAGTGTGTGTGTGTGTGTGTTGTCAAGGACTTTTCTTGAGTCCATATGATTATATCTCTAAGTGTCATCCAAGAAAAGTGCAGGGGTGTTAGGAGACAAATCTCTCAATGGGAAGAAAGGATCTGAGGGGCTGAAGTGATGGTTCAGTGGTTAAGAGCACTTGCTGCTCTTGTGGAGAGGCCTGGTTCAGTTCCCAGCCTTCACAGGAAGGCTCACAATTGTCTGAACTCTAGTTCGGGGGGGGTCAGATGGCCCTTACAACACCCATGGTTACTAACATACACATATGCAAGGAAAACACTCATACACATAAAATGAAATAAATAAACCTAAATATTCATTTAGGGTTTCCTTTTTGAGATAGTACTTCACTCTGTGGCCCAGACTAGACTCAGAGTCATGATCCTCCTGCCTCAGTCCTTTCTGAACACTAGGACAGATATATTCCACTATAGCTAGCTTGAACAATTGTTTTCACACTCCCCCCCTCCACACACACACACAAGACAGGGTCTCACTATGTTTTCCTGCCCAGCCTGGGACTGGCTGTGTAACCAACCTGGCCTCAAACTCGCAAAGATCCTTCTGCCTCTGCCTCTGCCTCTGCCTCCTAAGCACTGAGTGTTACTGCACCCTGTGAAAAATATGATAGCCTGGTGTGGTGGCACAGATTAGTAAAAACTGTGTTTGGAAAAATGGACCTTAAAAATTATGAGTTTAGGCAGGCGTTGGTGGCGCACACCTTTAATCCCAGCACTAGGGAGGCAGAGGCAGGCAGATCTCTGTGAGTTTCAGTCCAGCCTGGTCTACAGAGCCAGTTCCAGGACAACCTCCAAAACAATACAGAGAAACCCTGTCTTGAAAAACCAAAAAAAAAAAAATATATATATATATATATATATATATATATATATATATATGAGTTTAAGTTTAGTCTGGACTACAAGAGAACTTTGGGGCAAACAGCTATGTATCAGAGTAGGGTGGCATGGGTCCATTATAGGGGGAGGTTAAGGCAGGAGCTCTGACAGTTAAAGGCCCACTTGAGAAGCTTTAAAGACCTGGGTTGTTGTGTCTTTGCTGTAAGCCGTAGGCATACGACTTGGTGGTAGAGTGCTTACAGTCTCCAGTGCTTGAAAACAAAGCAAATAACAAAAGCTAGAACTTTGGTGCCTGTTGAAAACTCCAACTGGCTGGAGGGCACAGGGTGGGGCTAGTAACTGTTTTCAGGTTAAAATTCGTAGATTAATTTTCTTCTGCTGCTGCTGTTTTGAAGCAGTGAATCACTAAGTACACCTTGCTGGCCTGGAACTCACAGTTACCCATCTGCAGTGCTGAGCTCTGTGTGTGCCACCACTCTGCCCCTAAAATCATGAAATTCTATTGTATCTCAGTTATGTCTTTGTGCTTTCATGCCTGAACAAAAGAGAGGAACCAGAGGTGCACAGGCACATGTATGTGCTCCAAGAATGTATATGACGTACTTGTATTAGAAATCTTTTCTACTTGTTTTCATCTTATTAACCTGTAAAGAATAGCAAAACAAGGCAGGAAACAAAGGTCAAACACAGGTCATGTTTTATCTTCATGAGGGAAGTAAATGTGTTTCTGAAGGTAAATGGAGCTATGAGGACATTTTAAGAACCTGTGTTTACTCTCAGAAGCAGCAAGAAGTTAACACAAGCCTAACTCTCTGGAAGCCAGCCAAGCCAGGCTGGTGACTGACAGACTCACACCAGGTTCTAGGCTGGAGATGTGGCAAGAAGTTGCTGGACTCTGTACATGTTTACCTTCCTTTTGTTTTCTTTTGCTAGGTGTATTTAAAGAAGAGTGGACATGATTTGCTAACAAAGTGGGCAATGCCTCGAGAGAAAGAGAGTATAACCTAGCTGGTAAAACAATGAATCACTGTACTTCCGATGACATGGACCTACAGAGCAAAGGACACTGAGTTTGTTACAGGTGTATCACAGTAAACCACTTCCGTTCCCTAAAGAAGATACACTGTAATATGAAGAGCAGTGTCACTATTCTTAAAACAATCCTGGATGATCTACAGTCTCCTGCCCCTGTGTTTCTGCTCCAGGTTATTGAAACAACAAACATTTCAAGAAATTCAGTCTTTCTCCAAGGACTTCCAAAGAAAATCCAAACCAACCATTTCAACTGCATTAGAATTTTCATGATCAGTGTAAATCTCCAATATATGCTGACAGGTTTATTTTGATATACTTTTGATTAGTACTAGGTCCTCCATGTGATTTTTTTTCAGTGGTGGGAAGGAATCAAAAGCATTCTTCCTACTGAGTACACCCTCACATGAATGATGTTTTCAAGAATTTGTTTTTATCATGTGTGTGCACATATGTGCATCTGAGTGCGGTTGCCCTAGGTGGTCAGAGGCACTAGGTCCCTCTGGAGCTGGAGTTACAGGTGACTGTGAGTCACCCCACATGGGTGACTGGAACTGAACCTGAGTCCCCTGCAAGAGCAGCCACTGCTCTTAACCTCTAAGTCACTTCTCCAGCTCCCGAAGACAAATTTTTCCTTTTGTTAAGATTTAATTTCTTATGTGCTTGAGTGTTTTGCTCATATGTATATCTATATACATGTGTGTCCAGTGCCTGTGAAGGCCAGAAGAGGGTCTTGGAGCCCCTGGAACTGAAGTTATGGACAGTGGTGAACTGCCAATGGGTGGTGGGAATGGAACGTGGGCTTCTGCAAGAGTAACGAATTCTCTTAACCATTGAGCCATCTTTCCAGTACTCAGGATCTTAAAAGCAACTATTTAGAACAGGGAAAGACTTTAAGCATTTCGACATATCAGATGGGATGGACCGGGATGGATTATGGCACTTGGGAGTCATAGAATACTGAGTATTACAGCTCGATGAAAAGGTATCCTGGCACTTGGGAGCCAAGGAATACCACAGGTGACAGTAAGCATAGCAGCTTACCAGGGAAAGGCTTCCCCAGTTTATTGGCTCTGCTCTGGCAGGAGAGGGTTTCCCCAGTGAAGCTGCTACAGTTCTGCTCCAGTCCCCCAGAGAGAAGAGTGTAATAACTCTGCTTAGCCAGGGGAAGGTTTCCCTGGCAAAAAGTGTTACAGCCCTGCTCGCTCTGCTCTGCCCAGGGTCATCTCTGCTCAGGCAAAAGAAGGTTTTCACCCAAACCTCATTCAAGAGATTTATTGGGATGGAAGAATCCAGGAGAGTGGCTGCCCTCTGCCATGGTGGCAGAGAACAGCTGGGCAGCCTGAACAGCCATAAGCTGGACAGACACAGGGTTTATATAGGGATTCTTAGGGGGCGGAGTTTTCCAGGGTGGGGATTGGTCGGATTCCAATCCCTGAGTTTAGGATGGCTAGATCTCCTGCTCAGGGATTTATTAGCTTTCTGCACAGGCTTAGGGTCAGATTTGGGTCTGTTTTCAGGGCTGAAGTGTGCTTCTTTCTCTCGTCATTTTTAATCTTTTGGCTCCAATTTTAGGGCCTGTGTGCATTTCTTTCACTGGTTCTGATTCCAGGGACAAAGTATGTTTCTTTGGCACTGGTTTCAGGGTCAGAGTGCATTTCTTTGGTTCTGGCTGTAGGGTCAAAGTGTGTTTCTTTGGCTCTGCTCAAGGTGTGTGGTTTTTTTGGTTTTGTTTTGTTTTGTTTGGCTGGATCCTTTTTCCTACAAAGTCTATAGGCAACATATTGAAGAAAATACAAATCAAAGTATTTTAAGTCCTTAAAAGAGTGTATGCTGTGTCCTTCCTCTAGGATTCTAGGAACGGAGGCTGGTTTACCCAACCCAGGACTTTGGTACAGGGATTACTCACCTGGGCGTGGTGACGCTGCAGTGGCCCATAATAAATGTAATGATGTATCGCCAACTCCCTTTGGACTCTATGAATTGCCTCTGTCTTCCTGGCAAACAGATTATTAGTTTGGCTCCCATGAATTTTCAGAACTAAAACATCTACATAAGAGACCATCACAAAATTTTAAGAGTGCATTTCAAGGCACACACAGCTACATTAAAAACTTCCAGCTGATGAAGGTATGGATTTCAGTCAGGTCTCCTTGAGAGCTAAGCTTTGTCATCTCAAAAATGGGAATAATAATCATGTTTCCCCTAGAGTGGTTCCTAATGTGCTTTTCATTTTAAGAGGCGTGTGTGTGTGTGTGTGTGTGTGTGTGTGTGTGTGTGTGTGTGTGTGTGTGTGTGGTGTGTTCAGGCATGCAGGTGTTGGTGGAGCCCAACAGAGAGAGAACGGGGTTATAGATTGTCCCGCGCTCTATCTCGCCCGCAAGAATGACGCGGCACACGATCAGGATCCTTCTGCAGTAAGCTTTATTGCTCCTGAGAGGAGGAGCATAAGCTATCACAAAGCGAAGACCCCACGCCCTAACGGGACTCTCCTTATATAGAGAGTTTCTCTCGCCTCGGACGTGGCAGTTAATTACTGGTCCAATTATGTCACCCGAGGTGACGTAAGGCACAGGCACCCCCGGCCTCGTGGGCAGGGAGCTCCTGCTCATGCGCAGCAGGGTTGTCATTGCAACTGTCAGGCGGATGTCAGCGCCATCTCGCCATGGCGTGGTTCCAGGGCAGCGCCCAACATCTCCCCCTTTTTATTTTAATAAAAGCACACAAAAGTGTCCCAACTGGGCTGCATAGGCTAAAACACCCATCCTCGTGCAATGCAACAAAGTCGCTGAGGGTGCAAGGGCTGTTCTGCCGACAGCTAATGGCCACCTCGTCACCAGAGACAGAAACCAGATGAATGGCCTACATCCGTTGATCACCATCAGGCTCTGCAGCCCATCAGGGTTCGAAACAGATGAATATACCCCATATAGCACCTTTCCGCGTGCAATGAGACGAGCTCAGCGGAGTGCAAAGGCTGCAATATCAATGATCACCTTCTCTGGTGCAAATGTCCAAAACATTTCGGACTCAGAGGTGCAAAGGCTGATCTATTGAAGCAGGGGCAGAGAAATATAGCCGGAGTCTGCCAAGGTGACAGGGAAAGCCAGAATGAAATGGGGATAATCAAAGGCTATTCTCCACGCTTTAACATGGTGAGCCAGACCTCCGCCGAGGCCCCATACTCTAGAGCCGCGAGTGCCTGTGTAATCATGACTTTATCTGTTTTTGCCTTTTTGAACACTTTGCAAAACAAAAAGAATAAAATTGCCATTCCGAAGCAGAGAAACATCCCGAAGCAGAGAAACATCCCGAAGAGTCCCACCCCCACCCATTCCTTGAAATAAGAGAAGACAGAAGAGATCCATGACGACAGTCCTTCTTGTAGGGAGACATCAATTCTGGTGGATCGCTGTTCTCAAGTCCTGCAGTATCTGTTCAAATTCGAATGTCCAATTCTGTAAAATGAACTGAGAAAGACTTTTGGACAAATTAGCCGCTCTAATAAAATTTTCATATTGTATTGATGTAACACAAAGTCCAGGCATTTTATATTCACATCCTAACTGCGCCAATTGCCATAAAATATCCAATTGTTCTTGAACCAGGTCGATGCGCTGATTAACCAGCATCAACCCTCCCTGAATTTGAGTATTTGCCGAACTTTGTCGGTCGAGCGCCACTGATACTGATGATGAAAGACCATCAAGAGTATCTGCCGTTTGTACAGATGTGGATAGGGCCATTGCCGAGGCGGTCACAGAGGCAGCCACTGCTGTAGTGGCCACAATGGCTACAATTATGGCCGAGATGCCGAAATCTCTTTTTGTGCGTAGCAGAGACAAGCTACTCGGGGCTTTCACCGGCACGGGCACAAACCTCGGCATTCTAGTCACCACAGCATAAGAATATTTCGTGGCATCCCAGCATAATGTATAAAAGCAGCTCTTGGTATCACATCTTAATTCCTCATTCTCACCTATAAAATTATTGCTTACAATCCATAAAAAGGGGGCCAAACACAAACTGGTGATGGGGCATATTCTTTTCTAATAAATTCTTTATGCTTCATATCTGAAGCTTGCCAAGTGCCGGAGCCAGATCCCCCGAAAATTTGCCCTTCCAATTGTAAGAGATTTGTCCTTTTTCCCCAGCTCCTCCTCCTATCATTACCATAGGAGTCAAATCCGTCAAAGGGATTGACCCAAGTTGTCAAGGGTGTCATATTCAAAAAATGATGCCCTAGGCTGGGTGAGAAAGTGAAGGTATTAGGGCCTACCCAGTGTTGATACCTAGATTGACATTCAGTCCAAGGCAGGATATACTCTTCTGATTGAATCCCTTTACAAAATGGGGCTAACTTTGGCTGATCATGGGGAGTAGCATTAGTACTAACCGGCAGCGCCCAACATCGGATGCATTGGCTACAATCTCTAAATCAGTTCCCCAACTAGCCTCGCCTTGCCAGGCAGCCGATTGATTCCTCAAATTAACACAGTTAATACTATTTTTATTATCATTTACTTTGGAAAAATGAAAGCATAAGCTTCCTCTTAAGGAGAGGGAGCGATTTTCTTGTACTGCATGAATCTGATTATCTTGGGGCAAATAAGCTAGCCCTAGCTCTTTATTGGTGAAAAAAAATCTAGGAAACACTTGTGCATTATACATCACCGGCATGGGGAGGGGAAAGGTCGACATGATTCCCCATCTTCTTTCTCCCGTTGCCCTCCAGGCTTGAGCCATGATCATTATCATCAGGGTTCCCCATCTTACGAATGAGTCTTTCCGGAACCCAGAACGGATTGTCTTCATCCTGTGGAAAAACACAGACAGCTCCCCTGGACCTTATCAGGATAGGATCCGGGCCTTTCCATTGATTAGTTAGCACATCTTTCCATTTCACCCATTCCTTGGGCCTTTTAGGTTCTGTGCAATGTCGCTCAGCCGCACTCATCCCTGAATCATCCAAGTTCAAAAAATTCAGGGTAAAGAGTGACATGGCTATGGCCACTCTCGGTCCAGGGGGTAGCTCCATTATTGCTCCCCTTTTTGCTTTAATAAATATGATTTAAGTGTCCGATGTGCTCTCTCAATGATGCCCTGACCTTGAGGATTATAGGGCAATCCAGTAATATGAGTAACTTGCATTTGTGCACAAAATTGTTTAAATTTTTGTGAAGTATAGGCAGGCCCGTTGTCGGTTTTAAGACAGCGGGGTTTGCCCCAGGCACTCCAGGCCTCAAGACAGTGCTGAATCACATGAGAAGCCTTCTCCCCTGAAAGTGGGGTGGCAAAAAATATTCCAGAACAAGTATCAACAGAAACATGTATATATTGCAATTTACCAAAAGGGACATAATGGGTAACATCCATTTGCCAAACTTGTAAGGGGATCAAACCTCTCGGGTTAATTCCTCGATGGGGGACAGGCAAAAACTGACAGCAATTTTGACATTGTATCACTATATCTCTAGCTTCTTTTCTGGTTAAAGAAAAGCGTCTGCGTAATGTCTCTGAAGTAACATGAAATTTATTATGAAATTCTTTTGCAGCTATTATGGGTGAAGAAAGCGCAACAGCTGCAAGTCTAGTGGCTTGATCAGCGAGCGCGTTCCCTTTTGCCATGGGGCCGGGAAGACCAGAATGAGCTCTTATGTGTTCAATAAAGAAAGGATGCCGCCTTTGCAGCAGAGCAGCTCTAATGGCTTCAAATATGTGAGCCACCTTACTAGAAGGTCTAATCAACCCGGCAGTTTCAAGAATTTTAACTGCATTAACTACATATAATGAATCTGAAACAATATTAAGTGGGCCCATAAATTGTTGTAAAACTTCTAATACCACGAGGCATTCAACGACTTGTGGGGAAGATTCAGGAAAATGTTTTATATAAGTCATATCATTTACAACATAGGCCCCTTGTCCTGTTTTAGAACCATCTGTATATACTACTATCCCATTCTTAATTGGGGTATTAGAGGTAATTTTTGGGAAAACTAAAGGCTGGGCCAAAGCAAACTGTAAAAGTGGATGCCTGGGATAATGATTATCAAAGGTCCCTGAAAAATTTGCACCAGAGAAGGTGATCATTGATATTGCAGCCTTTGCACTCCGCTGAGCTCGTCTCATTGCACGCGGAAAGGTGCTATATGGGGTATATTCATCTGTTTCGAACCCTGATGGGCTGCAGAGCCTGATGGTGATCAACGGATGTAGGCCATTCATCTGGTTTCTGTCTCTGGTGACGAGGTGGCCATTAGCTGTCGGCAGAACAGCCCTTGCACCCTCAGCGACTTTGTTGCATTGCACGAGGATGGGTGTTTTAGCCTATGCAGCCCAGTTGGGACACTTTTGTGTGCTTTTATTAAAATAAAAAGGGGGAGATGTTGGGCGCTGCCCTGGAACCACGCCATGGCGAGATGGCGCTGACATCCGCCTGACAGTTGCAATGACAACCCTGCTGCGCATTCCTTAAATGTAGCTACAGAGGGATACTGTACTTCACTTGGTAGCCATATTTTACTGCCTGTAACTTTTACTCCTAGTGACAGGAATGTTCAATTTATGTTAGTAGAACAACTATTGACATTGTGGGACCTTTGAGATGGCTCAGCTGAGCCACAGATGATTCCAACAAGGTGGAAGGAGAAAACCAACTCTGACAAGTTGTTTGTAAAACACTTACCATTTAGCTACCCCCCCTTTTGTTTTTAATTCTATTGTATCCTGTCTCCCTAAATTACTAGGATTAAGTTAATATTTATTTACTTACAAAGTTCCCCAAAACAGTCTCTTGGAATAGCCAAGGCTGCCTGCGTTCCTCATTTTAAGACTGTTGGCCACAGAGCCAAAGGATTTAAATTTATGTGGTCACAGAAATATAAAAAAAAAAGCTGCCTTATTTACTCGTTGCTTGATGTTTTCGAGTACATCAGTTAACAATGAATGCTCAGCTAGAAAACAAATTTACCAATGCGCCCATTCCTCAAAATAACGACCTTTTCTTTTTTTTTTTTTTTTTTTTGAGACAGGGTTTCCATGTGTAGACCAGCCTGGCCTCGAGCTCAGAGACTCTTCTCCTGCCTCCTAGGTGCTGGCATTGAAGGCGTGCGCCACCCACGCTCCGCCAAAATTAGACTTTTTTTCACAGAGTCCGACTGTACCACTTGCAACCTACAGAAAAGAGCAGGGGCTTGAGCTCCGGGTAAGCAAGAGGCTCAGGTGGCTGGACTTCCTTCAGTGGGTAACGAAGCCCTCACTGAAACCTCGAGTCGCTTGGAATTATTTAAAAAAAAAAAAAAAGGCAGCAGCAGTTTGTCCCCCGGAAGCCACCGAGGGTCCCTAACCCCAGGGGAGTCCGAAAGCGCTCGCCCGGCCCACAGAAGGCGCTCCCCACGAGCTACCGGGAGCCTCCCGAGCCCCGGACCGCACCCGCCGCTCCCCACCCCCGGCGCCGGGCGGAACCTGGGCGGCGCGCGCTTCCGGTGCGCGCTTCCGGCCAGCGGCGGAGCGCGGGGCGGTGGGGGGGGGGCCACCGCCGGCTTCCAATCGCGCACAATGAGACGGCGCTGAGCGCCGGAAGTGGGGCCGAAGGAAAACACGGAGAGGAGCCGGGCCGGACAGGAAGCGGCGGGGGTGTGTGTAGGGGGGGAACCGCAGCGGCGCTGGTGAGTGCTCCCGGGGGCGCCGTCTCGTCGCGTCCCTCCCGGACTCGCCTCCGGGCTGGGCCCGTGGGTTCCCCGGGCCCCGAGGAGCGCGTCTCGCCCGGCCCCGAGGTACGTTGGCGCCGTCCTTCTCGGGCCGCCTCGGCCCGGCTGCGCGCCGGGAGCCCTCGGGGTCGAGTCCGCGTCTTCACTTTGTGTCGGGGCTCCGGCGCCGGCCCCGGTGGGGGGACCCCGGAACCCTGCCAATGGCCGGGCGCTTCCTGCTTCCTGGTCCCCGCGGCGGCGGCGGCGGCGGCGGCGCAGCCAGTAAGTGCGGGGCCGCTGCCTCGGGTCGCCCGGGGACTCCGCTGGTGGAAACTGAGGCACACAGGGGTGGGGCAGCCGGATGGGGAAGGAAACGGAGAGTCCTTCGGCCGAGGATTGCGGTCGGTGTCGGAGCCGGACTTGTCTGGGGCTGGGGCCTGAGAAACCGGGTAAGTCAGCCGGCGGGGGTCGCCTGGGGTTGCCGGGCGCGCCGTCGCCCCCTCGGCCCCGCGGTCGCGCCCGGGTCTGCGGTGAAAAGCGGAGCAAAGAGAGGAGGGGGGCTGATCCACGTTGAAACCTGCTCGCGTAGCTCCGGCTGCTTTGACACTTGAAAGTAATTGCCGACCTTTCCCCCCACCCTTTTTTTTTTAAACATAGACTTGGGAGTTTTGTAACAGTGTTGACTTTGGGTTGTTTGCTCTGAAGAGGGGTGTTTTTTATTGTTGTTGTTGTTGTTACATAGAAGCTGACCAAGTTGCTACATTAGTTTTTTTTTTTTTGAGGTTGTAGAGGCGTCTTCACATCTAGTCGGAGTATTAAAGGACTAATTTTTTTTATGAGCTCCGTAGGGCTGAGCCTCCTAACTACTGGAATGCACTAATTATTAGGACTGCGATAGCGATTTCGTGTTTTTTAAATGGTGGTGGGTGGGGGTGGAATTAAGGCTTCAGGGCATCAGCGTGTTACGTGGAGTATTTGGTGTGATATTGTCTAATAGTCTTGTTTCTCCCAAAAAACGCCTTCTTCCAGGAACAAAGTAAGAGAAGTTGAAGTCAAAGACCATGGGAGATACGGCGAAACCTTACTTTGTGAAGCGCACTAAAGATCGTGGAATTACTGATGATGATGATTTCAGAAGGGCTCATCCCCAACAAGATTATTTAATAATGGATGATTATGCTAAAGGCCATGGCAGTAAAACGGAAAAAGGCCTTCCCAAAAAAAAGATAGCGCCCGGGAACTATGGGAACACCCCCAGGAAAGGACCGTATGCGGTTTCCAGCAACCCGTATGCATTTAAAAACCCAATTTACAGTCAGCCTTCTTGGATGAATGACAGCCACAAGGATCAAAATAAGAGATGGCTGCCCGATGAACTTACCGGTAATGCCGATGGCTGGAGAGAGTTCAAGCCTGGGCCCAGGATTCCTACCATTAGCCGTTCGAGGAGAGAATCCTTTCAAGAAAGTGAGGATGGCTACAGGTGGCAGGATGGACGTGGCTGCAGAGCAGTCAGGAGGCTGTTTCAGAAGGACCTCACCAGCCTAGAAGCCCTGTCGGAAGCGGACGCAGGAAGTCCCGGTATGCCTCAAGTCTCTAGGTTACGTATCTGCATTATGGTTTTTTTCCCCCCGTCCAAATAAGTTTTGTTATTTTCAATAATGAGCTACTTAATGTGATCCGTGTTAGGGTTTATCGTGCTATGGTTGGGTGACTTCACCATATTCTAGACATTGGACTGTCACAAGCTCAAAGCCAGGCTGGGCTGCAGAACAGGGTACTGCCCCTCTCCCCCTTCCCCCCAAAAAAATTACAATACGGAAAAAAGTAAAGCTCACTTTACGTTAGTAAACACCTTATAGCAGAGGTGATACTGCAATTTCCGAGTAATGTGTATGTGTTTTCCTGCTCATAATTTTAACTTTAAAATGTGTTCAAAATGTACATGACAATTTAAAACAAAGTATTTTGTGTGAAGACAGAGTATAGGCTGCATATATTCCAGAGAGAGGGAGGTAGAAAGGGTGGTGGCCAGGGGGAAAGAGGAAGCTTGGGAAAGGGGAACTGAGTTGCTGTGTAAACAGATTCACCCCGCGGCCTGGGAGCACAAGCTAGACAACAGGATTTGGGAACACGTATTTAGAGACCAGAATGCAGATAAGAAGCAAGACTGGGAAGCTGTTTCTTTTTCTGAGACACAGTTTCATGTGGCCGGGGCCAGCCTTGAACCAAGTGCTAACTAAACTCCATTTCCTAGTAACTTCACATGCTTTGTAATAATTACACAAAGTGGCTGTGCACTTTTCTGAAAGGCGCCAGTAGATGTTGTGTAGCAACTACTTCTCAAAACAAGAAAGTTATTTCTGTCTAATTGATGTATTTACTGGCCTGAAATAAAAGTTGTGAATTGGATGCAAAAAAAAAAAGGTGAAAACTGTTTATAGTTTGAAATTGGACTTAAAAAGCACCTTTTTTTTTTTTTTAAGACAGTGTCTTAATGTGTAGTGCTGACTGGCCTGGAACTTACTATGTAGACCAGACTGGCCTCACAGTGGTCCTCCTGCTTCTTCTTTTGAACTAGAGTTTAAAGAACCCTGCCTCAAAAAACAAAAATAAACAAACTGTAAAACCCAGTAGCTTACAGATCTTTGAGCTGGGAAGGCTCTTGTGTGGGATGACAGTGATGTGCAGCCGCAGTCCTACAAATTGGATAGCTGCAGTTTGGAGAGGTTAAAATGGTCCAGATTTGTTGATGCCATGCTGGGCGAAGAAGAGAGACTCAAATTGAAACAGAAATTGGGGATTCATTCTGTGTCTCTGGCCATCACCTCAGGAATGAATAAGGAAACTGCATACTTATTTGTGATTTCTAGGCTTTTGATTTGTTTTTTCTTTTTTATAAGTTTGGGCGTGCTTTAAGTTTTCTAATATTATAGTGCCCATGTAGGTGTGAACACTATATTACATTTGTCTTATGGAAATTTAAAAAATGAAGATAATGTGTGTGTGTTACATGTCTGCAGTCCCAGAACTAGGGGATGGTAGAGATTTGAGGCCAGCCTGCACTACAGTGGCAGGACCTTGGATAGGGGATGAGTTTTGAGAATCATTTTTGGGCCAGGTGTGGTGGTCTGTCTACTCCTATAATGATAACATTTGGGAGGTGGAGACTGGAGGGGTCAGGACTTGGAGATCAGCCTCGGCTGCCTGAGTGAGTTCCAGGCCAGTCTAGCTTCCAGAATGAAATAAAGCAGACAAATGAAAAAGGAATGGGGAAGGAGACTTTTAGGAGTCTCATGCCCCCCTGGCTGAGCGGGAGGGACTACCTCACAAAGCACTTTTAAGCCAGGCTGAGTGCTACATACTGTTATTCCCAGAATGCTAGAGGCAGAGGCCAGCAGATGTGTGAATTCGTGGTCAGCCTGGGCTACATAGTGATTTTCAGACCAGCCAGGGCTGTTTAGTGAGATCCTGTCTAAAATTACTGCTCCTAATAATGATTTTGTAGATGTTTTGCAGCTAGAAAGTTTTAGGAATAACTAGGGAGGTGCCTCAGCAGGTGTGAATGGGAGTACATTGTCGTTGTGTTTACAAAAGCTCATTTAAGTGTGTGCATGGAGTACAGACATAAGTTTCAAGTTGCCAAGTAAGAAATGGATAGCTTCCGTTGAAGATCTTCATAAAGGAAACAAAGGATTTGTGTGTAATAGGAGTTTAATTTGATGTGTAAATCTGCAGTGTATGGAAATGAGCCTAAGAAAGATCAATAAAGGGACTGAAATGTCTTCATAAAAATTAATTAACTTTCTTTTTGCGATGGGGTCTCTCCTGTGTAGCTCTGGTGGGCCTGGAACTCTCTGTGTAGATAAGGTCACCTCACACTCAGAGATCCACCTTCCTCTGCGCCCCTTGTTCTGGGATTAAAGGGGTGTGCCACCATGGCCTGCAATAGTAAGAATTAAAGTATGAGACAATGTGATTAAAAATTGTATTAAAGTTGATTTTTAAAACTTTTTAAGCCGGGCAGTGGTGGTGCACGCCTTTAATCCCAGCCCTCGGGAGGCAGAGGCAGGCGGATCTCTGTGAATTCGAGGCTGGGCTGGACCGATAGCCTCCAAAACAATACAGAGAAACCCTGTCTCGAAAAACCAAAAAAAAACAAAAACAAAAAAAAACAACTTTTTAAGTACTGATTTATTTATTATCTTTTTCAATCCTACATTGTTGACCCTCCCAAACCTCAAGTGCCTTAATTGGCAATTATTTGGGGATTGTCATTAATAGACTGGAGACATCCATTCAAATAAGTATCCATTCAAATGTCCTCTGTGACTGGAGTGATGTACCATATGCAAATAAGATGTGAGGGACTTGGAATGCTCACAGACAGCTGGCGTTGTGACAGGCCAGGGAGCCTGAACCTTCCTGTCAGTGGCTATGGAGCCGCCTTGGACTGTTTTGTTGCTCCTAAGCTGCTCAGGGAGCTTTTCTCGAAGTTGGTACCTGCAGGACTAGGTAGCGCTGTCAGTTCTGTCTGTCCTTGATGTGGGACGTGTGTGTGTGTGTGTGTGTGTGTGTGTGTGTGTGTGTGTGTGTGTGTGTGTGCCACAGGGGGCTTTGTCGGGATTTCACTTTGCGTACTGGGAGGTACAAGGCTAATATCTGCCATATTTTTTTTTCGACACAGGGTTTCTCTGTATTGTTTTGGAGGCTGTCCTGGAACTCGCTTGGTAGACCAGGCTGGCCTCGAACTCACAGAGATCCACCTGCCTCTGCCTCCCGAGTGCTGGGATTAAAGGCGTGCGCCACCACCGCCCGGCCATCTGCCATATTTTAAATTGCAGCTTAGATCTTTATTTTACCTTGGCCCTGTGTCCTTAGGCAAGTCACTTAGTTCTCTGAGACTGCTGTTGTCACCGTGTGCACCATGGGGCTAATCTCAGCATTGATGTGGGCTTACTATAGGGATCAGAGGAGGCAGGGCACATAAAAAAGCACTTGCTTTCCTAATGTTGTGGGATGAGATAGTGATGCTTGCTGTTGACATCACCCAGCATTTGTTCAGCTCTCCCTTGCCAAAAGGAGTAAATCAGTGTCCCAGTGTGGCGGCAAGAGTGCGCCCCTGATCACAGCTACTGCTGCTGACTGCTGATTGATGGGTTGTTTTCCCCAGGCTGGGCAAGTGTCCCCAACATGGCAACGGCACTCTTTAATTTTGTAGGATGTCTGTGCACTATCCATATATAGGAACCCATGGTGGCCGGAGGGGGCGTCAGATCCCCTGGAATTAGAGTTACAGACAGTTGTGGGCCTCCTTAACTGCTTAGCCATCACCCGCCCTCAAAGTGGTATTCTTTAAAACTGGAAGTCCTGTATTTCCTTTTCTACCCAGAATTCTTTTCTGCACTTAGCCAATGCTTTGCAGTTGCTGTCCTGGTAACCAGTTCCTCCGAAAGCTGGGGAGAGGTTGCTCTGTGCAAGATCTTTCCCAAGCACTGATGTATGGAAAGCCAATGAAAATTGCTCCACCTGTTTAATCAGAATTTAAAAAAGATTTGTTATTTTAACTTACATGGGTGTGTGCATGTGTGGATGCCTGCAGAGGCTACTTGGGTGCTAGGAACAGAACCCAGTTACTCTGCAAGAACTAACTTCACTGAGCCCTCTCTCCAGACCCTCATTCAACATTTATTTTATCTTGGGAATAAATATTATTTCAGCCCCATGTTACAATTAGCATTCACTGTCTTTCAGAACCAGGTGGAGTCCCAAGGCTGCTTACCATAGTGTTTAAAGTTCAGTCCCACAATTGTTATATGCGTCACATGTTGAAAAGTAGTTAGCCTGAATGTATTTATTCAGTCTAAGGTTTAGAGAACTAACAATTCATAAAACTTATGTAGGGTAAACTTTGATCTTTCACTGCCAGTTTTTCCCCCCTGTGGCGTGTGCTCAGTCAGTGGTGGTATGTTAAAAAACCAAAGCAAAAGTAAAGTGGGAACTATGGTCTCAGTAAATAAAAGTTTGGCTTGGATTTTTTTCTTCTTAATGAAGGAACCCAATTATGATCGAAGGCTAAATTTGTAGCTAAGTGATTGTATTTGAAACACATAAAAATGTGTTTCTAAGATCTCTGGGTACACGCAATATTGTCCATTCTTACCTACTGGGATTCTTCACTTAAAAAAAAATCAAAACAAGCCTGGTGGTGGTGGCAGCGCAGGACTTTAATAACTTTAATTCCAGCACTTTGGAGACAGAGGCAGGTGGATCTGTGTGAGTTCAAGGCCAGCCTGGTCTACAGAGCAAGTTCCAGGGCGGCTAGGGCTGTTATACAGAGAGACCCTGTCTCGGGAAAAAAAATCAAAACAAATATGAATACTCTTCATTAAAACACCAGGTACATTTACAATTTGGTTGAAAATAATATGTACATTATATATCAAGTGTATTAGAATTGGGAGTACTTTTACTGTTGCATGAGTATGCTCAGCAGTGTAATGTGGGAGGAGATAAAATCAAAGTGTATGGAAAGTACAATCCTTTTTAATTGCAACGATTTGTGTGGATGTGTGAATGTGGAGAATTACTTTCCCCCATTGTTCAGTGTGGGGGCATCATTTATCCTATTGTTGAAATAAGTTCCTATGGGCTTGGGCTAGAGCATGGGGTCTAGCACTTGCCAGCGTGTGTGAGGACCTGGGTTCAATCCCTAGTGCTGTGTGTAAGGAGGTGAATTTAAACGAAGAAAGTTGTGCTTCTTACTCGGAGGGATGGTATTCAACACTGCCAATATTGTCCCCCAACTTAAGAAAACAAGAAACAGCGGTCCAGACCTCGGAAGCCCCGGAGGCCTAGAAATGAGGAGGGCGAACAGGATGGAGAGTTGGAAGGTCCTGTGATTGATGAGTCTGTACTTTCAACAAAGGAACTTCTGGGCTTACATCAGGCTGAGGAACGACTAAAGAGAGACTGCATCGACAGGCTGAAAAGGGTAACATTTTTATGCATACATTTGCTAGATTGTATCTGTATTTTACTTTGCACTGTGTTAGTAATCGCAACATTTACCTCAGTGGGTTAGGCTTTCCACTTCTTTATTCCTGTGTAAGTCTGCACGTGAAGGGATTCTCGGTGTGAGTTAAGAAAATGAAGAGTGACTGCCATTGTACCTAAATAAGAATGGCTGTCAGCTTTGAAAGTCATGGGGGAACCATTATTCTGGCTAATTTTGTTTCTCTAAATGTCTGGAGATAAATCTTTCTGTCAATCTTGTCAAACTGTAGCGACCACGAAATTGCCCTACAGCAAAGTACGCCTGCAAGCTGTGCGATGCTCTGATGGACTCCATCCCGTTCGCTCACAAGCACATGAAGGAGAAGAGGCACAAGAAGAACCTCAAGGTGGGTCCCTGGTGACTCTGTCTTCATGGCTCCCCTGGAGCCCCGTAGGCATCAAAGCAAATTACCAACTGAATTTATTTGAGCCAGAATACTTGTCCCCTACTCAGAAGTGTTTGCTGGGTAGCCCCCGTGAGTTTCCCCAAGTGCAGAGTCAAGCTGTGGGAAGCCATTGGTGGGACCTAGGTGTTCTTATGTAAACGAGGCACGCACTGTCTGTCTTGCTGTCTTTGTTCTCGTCTCCTTGTCCCCACCTGCTCCCTCCCTACTGTCCATATTAAGTACATAGAGCGTGCACGTGCGTTCGTGCATGTGTGTGTGTGTTTGATAGGATGGAGACCACCATGTCTAAGATGAGGATGGCTGTGAGGAGTCCAGAAATTCTGTAGATTTTCATTTTTCACTTTTCAGTGAAAAGTGACAGGTAGCAACTGTGTATGAGTCCTTTTTAATCTTACCATTGATCTTACTAGGAAAAGCAGGAGGAAGAGTTGCTCACCACGCTGCCCCCGCCAGCGCCTTCCCAGATAAATGCAATTGGCAGTGCCATTGACAAAGTGGTGCAGGAGTTTGGTTTACACAATGAAAGCTTGGATCAGAGGCTAGAGATTAAGCATGCCATGGAAACTGTGTTCCAGCACAAACTACCAGGTATTTTCTGGATTTGTTTTTCTATTTAGCATCTAAGAATGCTTCAGAGTTCAAGTTACTTTCAGCTAGTAAGAATTAACTTATGGCCTGGGCACAGGGCTGCTGCCTGTAATATGGGCTTACAGAGGTGGAGGGGAGGGTGTCCTGAGCTTGAGGCCAGCCAGCCTGGGCTGCATAGCAGACCCTGTCTCAAGAAACAAAGTATCACTGGGACTTTTTTTGCTACATCGGAAAACACCTATTTTTAGTGTTCTGATGGTGGTGTTTTTTTGGTGTGTGCCGATGGGGAAGGAGGGTGAGGGAGTGTTCATTTTGTTTTGTTTTCCTTCTTTCCTTCAGTGGTCTAGACTGCTCTGAAGTTTGCTATGTAGTCCAAAGTGACCTTGAACTCATGAATCCCCTCCCTTAGTTTCTTGTGTGCTGGGATTATAGGCATGTAACACCACACCTAGTGCGTGCATATGCGTTGAATATTCCATATTATTGACACACTATGAGGTTATCATGTATTAGTTACTTTTTATCTGAATTAACATAGGTTTTTTTTTGTTTGTTTATTTTGTACTAAAAGCGAACCCAGAGTCTTTTGTAAAGATTAGACATGTGCTTTGATATTGACTGAGCTATTTTTTTCTTAAACTAGGCTTATTTATTAGACTATTTTTTATAGCACTAGAGATTAAACCTAGGACCTTGTACATAGGAAATTGCTCTATACTGAGCCCTAGCCCAGTTAAACGTAGAGAGGTAGATTTTATGTGTCAGTTGGAGCCTAGTATACATCATGTGTTCTTGTTTTGTTTACTCTTACAGTGATTTTCAAAGGTATGCCTGTCTTTTGCCCCTTTCAGTTGTAGGGATAACTTTCTAGGGACGTGCTTGTCTGTTAACATTTAAAGTTGGGAGTGGTCAGTGCCTGACAGTCACTGACTGGTCCTTTACAGCAACAGACCCATCCCACACCCTGGCTGGGCCTCTGCGGGCAAATGGCTGAAGAAGCTTAATCAGCTTCTGAGTCTTCCCTGCGCGGCACAGTTGCCAGTAACAGTGGGCAGCCCCTCCGAAGGCCCCAACACTTGGGAGGCTGATGCAGGAGGATCATGATTTGGAGCTACCTGAGCCACACAGTGAGATGTAGAAGGGAGGTGGGGGGGGGGTCATTGCTTAATTGCCTTCCCTTACAACTCTAAATTACTCATACGGAAAAGTCATGCACATGATGATCTGTGACAAGCGACCAAAATTAAAAGCACTTCAGCTTTTGTTTTTCTCTGGAGACAAGATCTCACTGTGTAGCCCTGTTCACTGTGTGGACCAGGCTGGCCTCAAACTCAGAGATCTGCCTGCTCCTTCCTCCCAAGTGCTGGGACTAAAGGCGGGTGCCACCCCACCTGGCAGCTCTGTCTCTTCAAGCAACTTATGGGTGCAGACGTGTGTCACCTGTGCGTTATTTATGACATTCAGTTTCAGTGTGTACTTCCATTGAGCCAGAAAGACCTTCACTGTCAAGGGCAGCTTTTTCTTAAAAAAAAAAAAAAATTAAATGATTTTAAGTGACTTCTTGGGTTTTAACAGTTTTCTGTAACAAGGTATATTCTATTTTACAAGCAAAATTCACTGAAGTTACAAGTGACACCTCTATAAGGAAGTGGACAGATTCTGTCTCATCCTCAAGGGAGTTCTCATTCCTCAGCCTCACTGCATCCAACTGGTCACATTTTAAATTGTTCTGTAATGCTTTTGCAAATGATTTTCAGACATGGTTGTGTTGTGTTAAAGGCTTTTTGTTGGTGCTGTGGTGATTCCTACTAAATAGCAACTTTAGAGCCTCTGTCATACAAGCTCAGTTCCAACACCTAGGTGGAGGCAGGGCCATTGGGAGCTCAGGTACAAAGGGATGCCTTGCCTCAAAGACCTGTCCCCTCACAAAGATGATTATGTTAGCTGAGTGCAGCAGACAAGACTGTAATTCCAGCTTTGGGGAGGATGAGGCAGAATGATTGACCCAGGATCAAGGCAAACCTGCATAGCAGCAAGAACCCGTAGTTTTCATGAAACTTACTCTTTATAATAAGCTAGAGCCATGTGTGCATTCTGACTTTAGGAAGATATGCTTGCAGTAGCTCACGAGTATACTGTAGGTTTTAAAACCAGGTGTCCTTTTCAACATTCGGTATCAGAATTTTAAAAATCATTGCAGTTTTTCTAACAAGAAATGTGAGCGTGATCATGTAGGAGTCTTTCGATGCTTCGCAGCTCATGGTGGGCGGCTGCAGTCCAGGGATGAGCCTAGCAAACGGCTTTGCAGTCCTCGTTTGTGAGTGCCTGGTCTCGGCATGCGCTTGCTAGTGTGCACAGCTGTGATTGATGGTTTTGTGCTTTAGGAGCAGTGTTTGGTTACAGCTTGTGAGAGACTGTTCTGTCTGTGACTCCCATGTGCTTACTTGTTTCTAGACTGTTCTCTTAGGCTGTACGGGTCTTCCTGCAGCAGACTCGGCTTCAGAGACTCAGATGTGAACATTGACGTTCAGTTCCCAGCTATCGTAAGTACAAAATGATGTGGTGGACTTTGCAGTCACAGAGAATTCTTCTATTTGTTTAGCTTTTAAGAAAAGTATATTTACATGCTTGTATGAATTCATGTGCCCTTCTTACTCTGTGTGTGTGTGTATGTGTGTGTGTGTGAGAGAGAGAGAGAGAGAGAGAGAGAGAGAGAGAGAGAGAGAGAGAGAGTGTGTGTGTGTGTGTGTGTGTGTGTGTAGATATGCCCATGGGGGCCAGAGAGGGCATCAGATCTAGAGCTTGTGAGCCACATAATGTGGGTGCTGGGATCTGAACTCTGGTCTTCCAGAAGAACAAGTGCTCTTAACTCCTGAACCTGTCTTCATTTGAGCTTATTTATAACATTGCTGAATACATGGGCCAATTGTGTGTTTTTTCAGTTGGCGGGGCAAACATTCTTGGTCTTAGAATATCAAGCCAGTTGGTGACTTGGCTCCTTATCAGAAACACACAGATCTTGGTGTCCTTATCGTTTCTGTTCCTCCCAAAATATACACAGCAGCCACTTTCTTAAAGGAGTAATGGGGAGTCTCAGGGGCACGAGGGGCCTGGCTTTTAGACGTGAGAATTCTCAGGGTTTGGTTGCTGATCACATGGATTGTGAGGAAGTCAGGCCCTAATCTGTTGGTGGCCGTGCTCCTTTCTGAGACTTCAGCTTTGTCTAGTGGCAGCCAGCTTGTTCAGGAGCCTGCTTGGGACTTGTGACTGTCTGATGGCGAAAAGCAGAAATGCTTTTAAATGTGACCTGGATGTGACTAGATTCTGAGACTTAACATCCTCCCTGAAGATTTGCATTTTTATGTCTTTTGTCTTCAGCTTCAAAATTTTATTTTTTTACTTTACAGATTTTCATGCTTATTTTGGTACAGATCTTTCTTGCTTACATGTAAAGCTGGTTTTCTAGATGTATGGATCTTGTGAGGGTGTGTATATCTCCATGAATTCAGAAAGTTTAAATTCTTTTTTTTTCTTTTTCTTTTTTTGGTTTTGGTTTTTTGAGACAGGGTTTCTCTGTGTAGCTTTGGAGGCTGTCCTGGAACTCACTCTGTGGACCAGGCTGGCCTGGAACTCACAGAGATTCGCCTGCCTCTGCCTCCCAGGTGCTGGGATTAAAGGTGTGCACCACCAACAACACCCGGCTCAGAAAATTTAAGTTCTCTTCATAAAACCAACCTTCCTATCACAGGAAGGCAGATAGATGTTCAAATAATGTACATTTGTAAGGATTTATGATCTGGAAACCTAATTAACTCCCCTCTTATATGTTATTAATAATAATAAAACATAATAATAGTGATGGACCAGAGAGATGGCTTAGTGGGTAAAGGTATTTGGCTCCAAGCCTGAGGACTTGAGCTCAGTCTCGTGCCGTGAACTGGCCATATGTATGCCCCACACATGTGCCCAATGAATAAATACATCATATGTATGCCCCACATACATGTACAATGATTATATCATATGTATACGCCCACACATACATGATGAATAAATCATGTGTACGCCCCACACATGTGCACAATGAATACATGTAATTTAAAAAATAATTGGACTTTTTAAAACCCCTAATCTCATGATTACACACCTGTAATCCCAATACTGGAGAGCTGGAGGCAGGAAGATCAAGACTTCAAGGCTAGCCTCAGACAAAGCAAGCTGGAGGTAAGCATAAAGTGAGGAACCACACACACACAAACACCCCGACACACACACACACCAGCCACACAAGCCTACATTTTGGTGAAATATGATTCCCAAAGACATGGATAAATCAGAACTTTACCCACTCTGGTTCTCACTGGCTTTTTTACAGTTGGCCTATGCTTAGTTTAGTTGCTGGTTAAAAATATAAATTTTGAGACCAGGCCTGGTGGCACATGCCTGTGATCTGAGAGGCAGGTGGGTCTCTGTGAGTTTGAGGCCAGCCCGGTCTACATAATGAAACGTTCCAGATTAGCTGGGATTACTTAGTAAGACCCTGTCTTTGAAATAGCAACCAGACTCTGGGGTTGGATTCCTTAATGGTCTTGCTCATAGCCTCTCATTCTTGCTGTGCTTGGTTCTATAGCTACCTGGTTCGGCGACCCATAAATTTATTACTGCTTTTTAAAAATCTTAGTGTGTGTGTGTGTCTGTCTGTCTGTCTGTCTTCATGTGGGTATATGCATGTGAGTGTAGGTGTGCATGTGAGTATTGGATTCCCCCAGGAACTTAAGTTACAAGTGGTTGTAAGCTGTCCAATGTGGGTGCTAGGAACTGAACTCAGGTCCCCTGGAAGAAAAGTATGTACTTGTAACTGCTGAGCCATCTCCAGTCCCAATCTTAATATTTTTTTTAATTTCAAATTCTGGTTAGTGATTTATCAGAATAAATTCATAGTAATTTTGATCTGGTACCATTAATGTAGTAAATTTTTACTAAACCCCTGTTATATACTAGTTTGTAAAGGACAGATAGGCCTGACTCTCTGATGGCACTTGTAGCTAGTCAGGAGGTAAACTAGTTCCTCAGTTACTAATGATAGTGACAGCTATGCAGAGAAGCAAGGCTGAGTGACAAGCTCTGGGAAGACTTAGCTTCCTCAAAGAGGGCGCATTTCCACAGGACTCCAATTAAGATATAGACAATTGGGTCACTTGTTCAAGATCTTGAAGGCTATGTAGTAAGACTTTGATTTTGACCTAACAATAATAGGTATCACGAATTTTAAGGACCTTTGGTAGGGGGCGGGGTGTGGCTCACACCTGTAATGCCAGCATTTGAGAGGCAGTGGTAGGATTATTGTGAGTTTGAGACCAGCCTGAGCTATAGAACAAGACCCTGTCTCAAAAAAAGAAAAAAAAAAAAAGGCTAGATTGATGGCTCAACAGTTCAGTATTCATGCCGCTTTTACAGAGGACCTGAGTTTGACTTCCAGCTCTCACATCAGAGTGGTTTACAGCCGCCTATCCCTCCTATTCTGAGGATTTGACACCCTCTTCCAGTCTCTTCAGGGACACACACACACAAATAAATAAATCTGTAAATAAAACACCTCAAACCAAAAACATAAGAAACAGACTGAAGGATCCATTGGAGACTTTTAAAGGGTTTTGGTCCATTGAAGAACAAAGATTGGAGTAAGGGATACTAATGATAGAGCTAACAGCTGTGTTGCAGCAGTGTTTCAGAGCGAGAGGAACTTTGTTGCAGTGGAGCGCCTTCCCATCTTCCATTGAGGGACTACTACCTCAAGAATGAGGTTGTATGCAGTTAGCAATTTCTTTACCCACACACAGGCCTCCTTATGGGCTCTTCGCTGGCCTTATACACAGGCTAATGCTGTTTCCTTCATCTGTAGCAATGTGCATTTCTTATTTGGAAAGAAATTTGGGGAACTTCAGACTGTATTTTACCAGAAAAACAAAAGTGTTTAGGGATTATTTCATGTATTCATTCATTTATTTCCTAGATGTCTCAGCCAGATGTCCTCTTACTTGTTCAAGAATGTTTAAAGAACAGTGGTAAGGCCAAATTCTTCCACATTTTGCTTCTGATTTTGTCTTCTGTCTATAAATTTGAATATATCTTGCTACCAAACTACAAGTAGGAAGTTTTCTTTTAAAAATTACTTATATGGGTAAAATCCAAAGCAAAAATAAATGTAAATGCCCTTGAATAATTAACTAGAGTCCAGCTAGCACTGTGCAGGAACACCAGTCAGGCAGCTGTTAGTTTGACAGCGTTCAGAGTTAATGAGCCCTAGACTGTGAGCGAAAAATGCAAAATATGTGAGTTACTCTTGGGAGTAAGCTCATGGTGATTTGCTTTATTGTGTGGTTTAAATCAACATTACAAGCAGTAAATAGGTGTGGCCCCACCCTGATTAATGAACTCAAAGACAGTTGTTCCCAAATGGGCTCATCAGTTGTCTTGTCCAATACAGCGTCCCCCTTGGGGGGCTTATGGCTTTTTCTCAGGGGCTAGGCCTTATCAAATGGGTTAGGCATTCTTTTTTTTTTTTTTTTTTTTTTTTTTTGGTTTTATGAGACAGGGTTTCTCTGTATTGTTTTGGAGGCTGTCGGTCCAGCCCAGCCTCGAACTCACAGAGATCCACCTGCCTCTGCCTCCTGAGTGCTGGGATTAAAGGCGTGCGCCACCACCGCCCGGCTTCATTCGTATTCTTTTGTTATAAGAAACATTCAAACATCTCTTCTTGTCTCGGCCAGGACATATTTTGGCACTGTCGCTGAGTAGCTTTTGCGTTGCTTTGTCTTTATTCTCCTGTGCACATTTCTAATTACTTGGTCCACAGAGCATTTAAATGCTGCCTCAGCACTGCAGTCTGTCTCATCCGCCACTAGATTTGAAAGGGTAGGGCTTGGACTGTGATGATTTGATTCTTGAGCACAGTGTTCTCTCTTCCTATGCGCCCTGAGGGGTGTTTGTGGTAGTGGCCTCTCAACCCACACCTGCGGTTAGGTTTTCCCAGTTCTGCTTCCACAGAGGTTTTAATTAACCCATTTGGTTGTTTTTCCTCTTTCCTCAGATGCCTTCACTGACGTTGATGCCGACTTCCACGCCCGAGTGCCCGTGGTGGTGTGCAGAGATAAGCAAAGGTCTCTGTGTCTTTGAGCTGTTATTTTTATATGATTTATTTGGGTTTCTGTGAGATAAGATCTAACTATAACCCAGGATGGCCTGGGATCACAGGGGTGTACCACCATGCCCAGTTTATCAGATTACCAAAGTCACAAATATTTTGTTAAATCTCAGGTTTAATTTATAGAATTGTAAGTTTCTAATCTGACTATTATTTGTACTTCTTGCTGGAATGTTTCCCGTACTTTCATTGTAAGAAGAGAAGGAAAATTAAGTGCTGGAAGGATGTTAACAGATTTCATCTGAACTGGCCTGTTGCTTCCTCTCAGCGCCTTCTTTTCCACTGTTCTCAGTGGCCTTCGTGGCATCGGGGACAGTGGTCAGGGTGACCTCATGTGTCAGCTCTTTTCCCTTGGAAAGCACTGTCCCAACCACCCATCAGGAGCTTTGTACATTGTGATGGCTCTCCGTGAAGCCAATGCCTTTGACTCTCAGGAGAAAACTCTTGGACCATTAGGATGACCAGAGCAGACCTTTGATAATCCTTTTCTGTTCTTGTGCTCTTTCCAAAATTTCTAATACCCAAAAACAGCTGCCATCTTTTTTTTTTTTTTAATTCAGTTTCGGGGCTGGAGAGATGCTCAGAGGTGAAGAGCACTGGCTGCTCCCAAAGAGGAGCTGGGTTTGGTCCCCAGCTTGGTGTCTCACAGCCACCTGGGACTCTAGTTGCAGGGATCAGACGCCCTCTTCTGACCTTCTAGGGGGCCATGCATGTACGCGGTACACAACATACTTACATTTAGACACAACAGGCGCACACAAGGCAAACCAATCAGCACCTTAGTGAGCACTCCTGAGTGTAAGCTCTCTTTAAGTTTTACTGTTGGTGTAAACGTGCTGCCTAACACAGCTTTTCTCCTTCCCTCCCACCCACACCCTCCCCCACTAGTGGTCTTCTTTGTAGAGTGAGTGCGGGAAATGAAAACGCTTGTCTGACCACGAAGCACTTAGCAGCTCTTGGAGAACTAGAGCCGAGGCTGGTTCCTCTGGTGATGGCATTTAGACACTGGGCAAAGGTACGGTTGGGGGCGTTGAGAATGGGTTTTTGTCTTGTTTTGTTTTGTTGTTTGTTTGGGTTTTTGGGTTTTTTTGTTTTTGTTTTGTTTTGGCAGCCATGAATGCCACCATGCCTTAACTTGAGATATGTATCTGTAGGTGTCGAGAGTAGATGTCAGAATATTGGACTAGACACTATAAAATACACAGGTTTGTTTGCAGTTAGCAAGTCCTTTAGAGTTTGTATGTCAGTGTGACATTATTCCTCAGAAGATAAAATGAGTTACAATACTACTAAAAATCAGATTTGGGACCCAAGAAGTTCTATCTTAACTCCTTTGTGAAGACTTTTCTGAAGTGGGAGTGTGTATGATGACACTTCTTACACCATTCCCTGTAACTTATTCAGAGACTTTAGAAACAGAAAAAGTGCTGTAGCTGTCTTACAGTTCCCTGGTGTTCTAGATAAGCAGTCCCAAATGAAGATCACATCATGACAAATAAGATTGACAACTGGTCAGGTGTTGGCACATGTTGATAGTCCCAGCACTAAGGAGGTGGATATGAGAAACTCTCAAGTTCCGGGGTAACCTGAACTACGACGTGCCAAGATCCTGTCTCAACAAAAACAACTACAGGAGTAAAACATCCAGTTCCATAAGCAAAGCTTTACGATTCAGGTATAGCTATGCTAGAAGGTTCCACTTCTTGAGTCCGAGATAAACAGGATTCCCCGTTTTTAACTTGGTGAATGGGAAAAACCTTCCAGTGTAGCTCAGTGACAGTGAGTTTTCCAGTACAAGTGAGGCTGTGGATTTAGTATCCAGCCACTCCCAACTAATGTTATTGATGTGGGTTTGTTTGTTTTTTTGTAGCTTTGCAGTATCGATCGCCCTGAGGAAGGAGGCCTGCCACCATATGTGTTTGCCCTGATGGCTGTTTTCTTTCTTCAGCAAAGGGAAGAGCCCCTCTTGCCAGTTTACCTAGGATCATGGGTATGACACCTTTTGGTTGCTAGTGGTTTAATAAATTCCTTATGAAAAAAAATCTAAACACTTAGCCAGTCTACTTATCAGTGCTGAAATATTAGTAGTGGATGACAATATGTTATTCCGTACCCTGTGTAGTGATGACACTATTTTTAAAGAGTAACCTCATCTTAGTTTGGGAAAAACTCTGAGCTGAGTTTGAATTTTTCATTGAGCTTAACTTTTGGACTTGATACTTGATTTTATGTAGCATCTCTGTGCTGTTTGTAAACCATTAAGACTTTTGTCTTATTTTTATCATTTGCTGATGTTTTTGAGGCTGAGTTGCGCTGCTGCCCATGTTACCGCAAACGTGAGCTCAGCTTATCCCCGTGTCTCAGCTGTCTGAGTATGTGGGACCATAGCACTGTGTGTCTCTGCTTCCTCCGTAGCCCTCACACCCAAGAAAACAAGCTGGTGTTTGCCTCAGCTGTGAGCTGCAGAGTGACACTTTATGTCACCTTGTGACAGTTGCCCTTAGCGGTGGGACACTGGGGGTGCAGGTCTGTAGTCCAGCTGTGCAGGGAGCTGAGGCTGGAGGACCCCAAGGTCTAAGCTTTCCTGGGCTAAAGAGAGTTCAAACTCAGTTCCCTTAGGCAATTTAGCCAGAAATAGCTTGAAAAAATGAAAAGGCGAGCTGAGGGTGTGGTTGAAATGTGTGCCTTGGCCAGAGGAGTCCCTGTATTCATACTCTGACACTGGGAGCTGAGGCGTATAGACCTTCTCGAGGCTAGGTGTGCTGTCCATGCTGTAAACCTAGCACTCTGCAGGCTGAGGCAAGAGGATGGTGACTTCTAGGATAGCCTGTGCTATGTAGCAATGCCCCCTCCCTTGAAAAGGGGAGGAGGGACTCTAAGCAGTTATTTGATTATTTGATGAAGCGGTTGCAGTTTGCAACAATTAACTACCTGGAGCTGGGCGTTGGTGGCGCATGCCTTTAATCCCAGCACTCAGGAGGCAGAAGCAGGTGAATCTCTGTGATTTCGAGGCCAGCCTGGTCTACAGAGCAAGTTCCAAGACAGCCTCCAAAACAACAAAATCCCCCCCCCCCAATTAACTACCTGATAAAGCAAACAAAACTGTCAACATTTGTTTGGTTACAGCATAAAGAATCCAGATTTTTCACAATATAGAATAGTGTTTATAGTGTCTAGGATGTAATAAAAATTGCTCAGTGTACAAGAGCCAAAAAGCCTAGACAAGATCCTGTGTATTAGTTGGCTTTTGGTTGCTGCAGCGGGACATGTGAGAGATCAACTTACATGCATTTGTGCCAGTGGCTTGATTTTATGTTGTCTTGGCTGTGTTGCTTTGGTCTTTGGTCGCCCTATGTACATCATTGCAGTAGGGACACTTAGCATAAAAGACTATTCACCTCAGAGTGGCCACAGGCAAAGAGAGAGAGGTGGGGGCATGTTCTAGAGGTACTCTTATTAGTAAAGTAAATGAGAGGACCCAAGTCAGATCCCTAAAACACTTGTAAAAAGCCAGCTATTGTGTTGTGTATCTGTAAGTCCAGTGCTGGAGAAACCAACACAGGTGGGTCCCTGAAGCAGTCTCGACAGCCAGCCGAGTCTGATTTGGTGGGTGTCAGACCAAATGGAGACCCTGTCTCCAAAATCAGGGCAGACACCTCCTGAGGAACACATTGAAGGTGGTCCTGTGGCTTCCACACGTATGCACAGGTGTGCCTCCTGCACCATCCCAAGCACACACAAGTGAGAGATGCATGAGGTCCCAGAGTCTCCTGTAAGGGTGTGTCCCAGCAGCCTAACTTCTTCCCAGGAGGCTGTACTTTCCCAACCTTCTCCCACCTCCCAAAAGCACCATAGACTCCCAGCATGGCCTTCAGTGTGTATATTTCCAGCACGGCCTTCAGTGTAGACTTCCAGCACGGCCTTCAGTGCGTGGGTGTCTGGGGGACATTTAAGTTCCAGACCACATCATTGACTCCAAATCTGCCCAGAGGTGACAGCTGCCAAAGCCTTGAGCCCAGCTTTGATAACTTTGCATCTGGAGACAGAAAGAATGCACTTAGAATAAATGAAAGACAGAGACACAGAAAGTGCAAAGAGAGTGACGTGGCTGTTAACCCTGAACCAGTGTCTGTAGCAAGCTTTCTTGAACTTCCAGCCCCCCAAATCATGACATGGAGTCTTAGTATCAATTATGAGTGCTCGTCCTTATTTTGTGATTGTCCCACTAGCTCTTATAACTCAATTTCACTATTTCTCTTCTGTGTTTTTTGGTTTTTCGAGACAGGGTTTCTCTATTATTTTGGAGGCTGTCCTGGAACTCGCTCAGTAGACCAGGCTGGCCTCGAACTCACAGAGATCCACCTGCCTCTGCCTCCCGAGTGCTGGGATTAAAGGCGTGCGCCACCAACGCCCGGCTCTTTATCTGTGTTTTACCTCGAGGCTTTTTACCTTTTTTTCATTCTGTATGTCCTACTTTCATGGCTGGTGCCCTGGGCATCTTCCTTCTCCTACTTATTCTTTCTGCCCATCAGCCCTGCATGTCCCTCTACTGCCTAACTATTGGCCATTTAGCTTTTTATTGGACCAGTCAGGAGCCTTAGGCAGGCCAGGTAAAACAGCATCACATCTTTACATAATTAAACAAATGCAGCACAAGCAGATGTAACACACCTTTACATGGTTAAATAAATACTCTATTCTACAACGAGCGACAGCAGTAGTGATCTGAAATGTGAGTGAGCTGTTAGACGACCCTGTTAGAAATGCCAACCTAGACGGCATACATCTGTAGTCCCCGCAGTCAGGACGCTAAAGCAAGAAGGCTGAGGGGCCTGGAGAGAGGGCTTAGTCCTTAAATCACTGGTTGCTCCTCCGGAGGACCCAGGTTTGATTCTTAGCATCCACATGGTGGCTCACAACCATCTGTCACTCCAGTCCTAGGAGATTCCACACTTCTTCTGGACTCTGTGGGTACCAGGCACATGTCATACACAGACATATTGTAGGTAAAATATCCATACACATAAAATAGACAAATGGTTTTTAAAATGTTGAGTGATTGGAAGTTGCTTGAGCTAGTAAGACTGTCAATACTGCTTATTTTGTTGTTTGCACCCTGTCTTCAGATATCAGCCTGTTCCATGAGGGCCAAGGGTCATGAAATAGCTTCACTACAAAAGAAAGAAGAAGCAGATAAACTGTATACTTTAAAAAATAATTTTATTTTATTATGCTTATGGGTGTGTATCTGTGCACATGAGTGCGTGTGTGCACAGAGGCCAACGGTATCAGAGCCCCTTGGAACTAGAGTTGCAGGTGGGTGTGAGCACCTGACATCGGTGCTGGGAATCAAACTACGGGGCCATCTCATTTCTCCAGCCTCAGATGTACATGGTTTATAATACTAAACGTAGCACTTTCAGCCAAAGGAAAAATAACCCAGTAAGCCTTTCCTCCTCCTCCTCTTCCAATGTCATCTCACCATGTTGAGGCCTTGACTGACCTGGAGCTTGCTCTGTAAACTAGATTGACCTCAAACTCACAGAGATCCACCAGCCTCTCTCTCCTGGTTGCTGGGATTCAAGGTATGGCAGCTTTTTATTTTGCTAGAGAAGTTGAATTTGACAGTAGACATTTATGGAAAGTATCTACAGCTAACTCCCATACTTCCTTCTTCTGAAACATTAAAAATGCTTGTATTTGAAGGTTCTGGGAGAACCTGTATGTAGCTGGCGGATACGGTATTGATGCTTGTAGCTGCCTCAGCACTCAGCATGGAACTGCCCTGGTATGCCATGGGCTACAGGCGCCTGGCCAGGCTCTGCTTTCCCTTCTCATAAGAAACTTTCTCAGCCACCACTGATACCAACATGTCCTAGTATGAATTTGTCCTTTAGACTCCCTCTTACACCTTAAAAAAAATTCAAATGCTGATGAAAATTTTGGGAAGCTACCCTCAATGAAATAATGACCACAAAGAGTGGCTGTATTGTGTCTGGTCCCCTCCCCAAGCAGCCGACCTGATTTTTTGCTATCATACCATGACATGCTTTTCTATTGCTGTGATAAAATGCCATATCTTAGTTTGGATTTCTGTTTCTATAAAGTTCCACGACCAAAAGGAACTTGAAGAGAAAAGGGTTGACTTTACCTGAGGGAAAACAGGGTAGGAACAGGAGCACAGGCCACAGAGGAGGATTACCTTTCCAGGGATGGCACAGCAAGTTTAAAAATTAATAAACTTTTTAAATTCTGAAACTCTTGCTGTTCAAAAACTGTTAAGGACAGGATAGACTCTGTGGTAGAGTATAACTGGAGTTTTTCATTGGTCTAAATAATAAAAACCCAGAGTCAGATATAGAGGAAAATGCTAAGAAATCAGAGAGAAGGAGCAAGCCACAGCACACCTTACCTCCGTAGTGTCTCAGTTTACAAGAGAGTGAGTTCCTTTTCTCCCTGCTTATATCCTATTTCTGCCCAGCTATCTCACTTCCTGCCTGTCTGTACAGACCTCCAAACCTCTATGGTTAGCTAGTGGCAAGCTCCTTTCTCTGACCTTCAGACAGGCTTTATTTGTACAAGCAAGATATCACCTCAGTAGAGCCCTTTCCTGGTTCTACAAAAAAGAAGAAAATGTAGCACGAATAATGAAAACCCAGAGACAGATATTGGGGTTCAAGAAGAAGATCAGAGAAGCAAGGCAACCAGCCGCCAGAGAGCTCTCACCGCTACCAATGCTCAGACCAAAGGGATGATCCCTGAACCTCAGACTGCATCTCCAGACTGCACTGCTGCTCAGATTCACTGATACGGCACTGAGCTCCTTATGTTCTCTCTCATGCTGGGATTAAAGGCATGAGCTCTGTTTCTCTTTTAGACTGATTCAGCCCTGGGTGGCCTTGAACTCACAGAGATGCAGCTGCCTCTGTCTCCTGAGTCCTGGCATTAAAGGTGTACGCTGCCACCAATGCCTGACTTGGCCTCTATGGCTGTGGATACTTTTGCATTCTGATCTCTCTGCAAGCTTTATTAGATCCTAAAGAATAATGTATCACCACAGGAAAAATTATGATGAAGACCAGAAATACAGCACTGACTTCAAGAACACTGATTCCATGCATCTAACAAAGAGGCAGTGTCACTCCCTGTGTTCCGTGGTGTCTTTGGGACAGTTGTTACAGACCGCTGTCCTCTCCAGCTATTCTGGGTGCCGTGTTAGAACAACAAACCAAACAAAATGCATGTCATAAACATGTTTACCAGTCAGGGTGAGGCCTTTCTCATGCGCTAGCACATGCGTGTCAGGTTGGATGTTTGAGAAAAGGGGAAGCATGTAGAGAAAGGGAGCGAGTCTGTGGCGTTAGAAAGGTTGGGAAAAGACTGACGTCTTAGGTGAAAAGGAAAGCGGACAGGCAGGAGAGCCACGCACGGGCTCTTACACTTCAGTAGGATTGCCGCCAGCTGGGCCATTGATGAACAACCTGTTTGCGTAGATGTACATTCGGTAACATGCTCCACAGTTTGTTAACTTGTTGAATTACATGTGATGGTTGTGTGGTCAGCTTGACAGGATCTAGAGTCACCTGGAGGAAAGCAAGCTTCTAGGTGTCCTTATGGGAGTTGTCTTCACCAGGCTGATTGGGTAGAGCAGAAAGCCACCTTCACTTCTCTGCCAGGACAGACCATGAGCTCGAATTAACATGTTGTCCCTCATGTTGTTTCTTTCAGCGACAGGGAAAGTAGCCCAGACACCATGACTGATGAGCCCCACGGTGTAGGGAGAGAAATGTCCAGCGTTTCATAGTGCCTTTCAGAGCTTAGCGCCCCTAACCTTTTCTTCTGCGGTACCCTGGCATTTTCTTTAATAATGTAAAAAAAAAAAAATACACAGATTCTTTGGGACTTAGTAAGAATTCATGCTATCTAATATTTTATGGAGTGGTGATTCTGGGAATTAAACTAAGGGTCTCAAACATGCTACCATCACAAATGCTCCACCACAGAGCTGCATTGTTAGCAGCCTCCTAACTTCTGTCATGCATGCATGTGTGTGTGTGCATTTGTGCGTGGTTGTGTTTGCATGTGTGTGTATGTGCGTGGTTGTGTTTGTGTGTGTATGCAGGTGCCCACAGAGCAAAAGGCATCAGATCCCCTTGGACTCCCGAGTTACAGGTGTTTGTTAACAATCACGTGGGTGCTGGGAATCAAGCCTGTGTCCTCTGGAAGGGAAGGAAGCTAGTGCTCTTAGACACCGAGCCATCTCTCCAGCCCTGCTGTACTTTGAGACAATCTTGACAAGTTGGTCAAACTCTCCTTGAACTCCTTCTGCTTCCTCCTGAGAAGCTTGGATTCCGGGGTATGCACCACCATCCCCGGAAAGCTGTTCTGAAGTGAGGAGGATCTAGATGATAGTTGCCTATTTTCACAGTGCTGATAGGAGCAAGTCCTGGTATCCTTTGAGAAGTTTTAAACTGTGTCACGAGCAGATAAATTACGGCACCACTACTCCCGTAGCGGGCTCCACGTCTCAGGATGCTGAGGCTTAGAGAGATGCCTCAGACACTCAAGAGCACTTGTCCATCCTACTCTAGGACCAACAACCTCAGGTGCTTCTCAGGCTGTTTTGTTTTCTCATAGGGTTTTATTCTGGGTTGTTTGTCTGCTGTTTGCAGTCTTGTGACAGGTCTCAGACACACTCTAGAACTATGCCCCGTCCCAGGATACTGAAAACTTACTTTGCAAAGTCACCATGGCTTTTGCAATTCAAAAGCCTGCTCTTTACCCTGAGAAGATACTTAAATTACCAAATTTCAGAGGTAGTTGGTGAACTGTCTTGTAGTTTTTATTTCTGTGATTTTATTGCTGTGTGTGGCTGTGTGCACGTTTCAGTATGTGTGTGGAAGTCAGAGAACAGCTTTCGTCCCCTGCTTGCTTGCTTCCTTCCTTCCTTCCTTCCTTCCTTCCTTCCTTCCTTCCTTCCTTCCTTCCTCCCACCTAGGGATTGAACTCAGGTCATCAAGCCTTTACTCATTGAACCATCTTACCATCCATCCCCTAATCCATGTCAGCAGTGATCTACGGTGTGTGTTAAGTTTTTATTCTTGCGAACTAAAGTCTTAGTACCCTCTGCCACAGAGTTGTTCATACTGTATAGTAAGATGTGTCTGATTATTTTTTCTAGATTGAAGAATTCTCATTAAATAAATTAGGGAATTTCAGCCTCAAAGACATTGAGAAAGACTCTGTGATCTGGGAGTACACTGATGACACCACAGGGGGCGCCAGCGCTACCAAAGAGGAGGCACCCAAGGAGGCCGCAGCCAAGAAGGGGCAGGTATGTTCTCTCCCTCCTGGCCATCCTGCTGATTTCCCCTGTCTGAGCTGTGGTGTTGATTCCTCAGTCTGGTTCCCTGTCTTCATTGTCTTTGCTGCCCCTTTGGGTTACATTGGTTTGGGGTTTATAAACGGGGTCTTAACTTTGTTTCCCATGCTAACCCTGCAGCTTGCTATATATGTAGCCCAGGGTGGTCTGGAATCCATGGCAGTCTTCCAGCCTCAGCCCGTCAAAGTCGTGGGATTATGGACGTGAACTGCCATACATGGCTTTCTCTTGAGTGTCTTTGAGATGAAGTGTAGGTTAATTGTACAGAGCAGTGGATCTCATTGCACACAGCTTTTCTCTGCATGACTGCAATATGTTTATCTTGCTCATTCCTCTGTTACCCTTTCTTGGTCCACCTGTCCCCTGCCACTTTTCCTTATCCGTGTCCCTGATAGACCCCTTTTCACTGTCCTGCCTTATCTCACTCCTCCATTCTGCATATGAGACAGAATATGGGGTGCTCATATTTGTGAAACTGCTTTATTTTAATAACATTTTCGTGCCAACTACATAATTTCCTTTTTTAATGAATAACTAAAATTCCATTTATTGAGAGAGACCTATTTTTCACCCATTTATGGGTTCCTAGGCTGACTCCATAGCATGACTGACGTGAGCACTGTGTTGGTAAACGTGGGTATGCAGGCTTCTCTATAGCAAGCTGATTTTGGGGACAGGACTGGGTCATATGGTTGTCCCAGTTTATTTCTTAAGGAGCTCACGTACTTACGACTATTTCATTTCCTTGTCTATTCAGCCTCTTGGATAAAAAAATAATGAAAAAGGTTGAAAAATTGACATCACTAATCCATTTATTTATATGGCTTCTTCTATATGCAGAGACCTTTTAAAGATACTGAGTAGACTCTGATGTAAGATGACTGTACTAGTCATAAAATACTTCATGGCTCTAAGCCAAGTGTACACAAGCAAGTCGTGTTATCCTCCAGTCCATGGTGTATGCATGTCTCACGTGGAGCAGTGGTGAACTGTGGGCTCCTGTTTCCTAGAACCGGGGGGACAAAAGAGATGTCCCGACCCTGCTGTCCAGAGACCACACCATTCTGTTTTCTGTGTGGGTTTTGCTTGTGGGCCACAGCCTAGACTCTCGGCAGGGTTTGTGCATTTGAGTCCCAGCTCTGGCTTCTAGTTGTGTCCTAAGGTAGGCTACAATCTTCCTGTGCTCCAGCTTCTTCCCCACAAATAGTCTTGATGCCCTCTCCTGACATTCACCAACTCCTAGAGAGTTTAACTCAGTGCCATGCATGTGGTGAGCACTTGGTCAGCCCTAGCTGATATTCTTACTTTACTTGGAGAAGACAAGTTGAAGCTAGTGGTGTAGACACTGAAAGTCTTGTGACATCCCTTGCAGTAAGCTTTGAGGGCGTTAAGTGAGGGACTTAAAAGTCCTTGCTAAGCCTGCTGATGGCTGTGGGCACAGAGGTGACGTCAACAAGACTCTCAGGGTTTGTGTCCTCACCTACCATGTGTGGGATGGAGGCCATGCCCATTCCAGTCAGGAGTCTGAGCTCTGCCTGTGGTCCCACCAAGTGACTTTCATGATTGCCAGAATCCATGTGCCTGCGATTTACTCATTAATGAAGTATCATACCACTTATTTTGAAGTGTGATATAAGAAGTGTGATTGATTGTAGACAAATTTATATACTTTAGGTGGAAATATTTTATTCATTGTTTACTAGAGAAAACTGTGAAGAAAAAGTCAATGTTATGTGTCCATTTAAAGCTTTATTTTAAATTTATTATTTGGAGAGGTTAAGCAACCTCTAGAACATACTTAACTTCAGAGTGGTGGTGGTTCGCTTAACTTCTGCCGATTCTTCCTGCTAAGCAGTGTCACGACAAGTCGTGAAGGTGCTCAGACTTTCAGTTCCTTCTGGTAGCACGTGGGAGTTGAACTGAATCAGCTCTAAAGGGCATCTTCCAGGTGTGACGTTGTGTAGCAGTGATGTTTGCATTTCTTCAGGAGATAGTACCTGAGAGAGTGCAGAGAGCAGCCATACCTGCAGCTGCTTTCCCTTGCTTCTGATTTAACCCTCATCGCTGTCCTGTGTTATAGGTGTATCATCCCTACTCTGCAGATAATGATAGCGACCATTTTTTGAACACTGTCTGCCAGGCACTGTGCTAAGCACTTTACAGACACTATCTCACTCAGTCCTCCCAACAACCCTATGAGGTGGGTACTGTTATCCCCATTCTCCAGGTGAGGAATTCAAGTCTTAGACAGGTCATAGACCTTAACCGAGGTCATCACAGCTAGTACCTGGCAGAGTGTGCATTTTAAACTAGGCTCATCACACAGCCGGTTTTCCTGGCCATGATCCTGCCTGTGCTGCCGATCATAAGAGTGGAGAAACTAAGCTGCAGAGTAGCTGAGAGCCGTGAGCTGCAGAGTCACCATGGGCCGCTCCCGTCCCTTTCTGTCTTGAGTCCTGTACTCTTTCATTATGTCACGTATGTCGTTTGAACTTGTCAGACGTCTGTCATTGACACGCTAGTGTCAGCTTCTGATATGAAGCATTATTTGGCTTTAAGATTCGGTGCCACTTGGCAGATACAGTGTGTGGGGCAGTGCTCGTGAGCCTCTTCCTCCTCCCCGCCTCAGCAGTGCCCACGCCCGCACAGGCGCCTGCCAGCAGCAGCAGCAGCAGCAGCAGGAGCCCTTCCTGAGCCCAGCCTTCCACAGGGGCCTCTCCACCTACTGCTGAGACGCACAATTAGCTGTGCTGTCTGCTCTGTCTGCTCCCGTGGTGAAATTCCTTAACATGCTCAATCCCAGGGTTCACCTCTGACCAAATAGAGCCTACAATTAGATTATCTAGATGTCCAGCTCATGGTTTTCCAAAGTCTTCAGATTTCTCACTTAGGCTTGAGTGATCTCTTAACTTCTCAGACTGAGCTGGCATCTGAATTAACCTCTGTGCTCCTTATCATTCATAGGTGCCATTGACATTTAATGTAAAACACCAGCCTTCGGTGCCAGTTGGGCAGCTCTGGGTGGAATTGCTGCGCTTCTATGCCTTAGAGTTTAATCTGGCTGATTTAGTGATCAGTATTCGTGTCAAAGAATTGGTGTCCCGGGAATCAAAGGACTGGCCCAAAAAGCGCATCGCTATTGAAGGTAATACCGTTGGGTCACTTTTCACACAGTGTCCGTCTCACAGCCTGTTTTTATCACGTTTCTCTTTGCAGTTCTGCCAGAGGTAGGCCCGGTCAGAAGGTAAAATAAACACTAGACTCCTGCATGCAGGCCATTGGGTTGTAAGGGACCAAGGTACAGTGGTACAGTGTCTCCTGAGGTACAGTGTCTCCATGTCAAGTGACTGGTTAAAGGTACCCGAGTCCCTGCTTCATAAGGTGCTTGGAACCCTAGACGCTTTCTCGGTTTCCCTGTGACCCATAGGTTCTTATGCCTTTCTTTTTACTGCCCTCACTTTTTTGTTTTGACATTCTACCCTCAGGAATTCCTGTTGAGGTTTAGTTTTACAAAGATGAATGAAATATTTTTCTTGTGAAAAATGCTGTTCTTAAGTAAGGTTGGTTGACTCCAGTACAGGGAACAGAGAGTTTATTTTTAAAGCAGAGAGCAGTAACTACCTCATGACAACACGTTGTAGTGAAAGTCAGCTATCAGACGGTGATGGGCTATTGTGTCACCGAATGGGTGATCTCTCAGCTTTGCAGAGTCAGGAGGTTGAAACCTTCTAGAAATCTTAGCTGTCCTCCTTTAACTGAAGAATAACAGCAAAACTCCTACATGGAAATCTCAGTTTTGCTTGATTTTTTTTTTCAAGCTTTATGTTGCATAAGATTTTTTTTTCTTTTTGCATAAATTCTATGTGCAGTCTTGGGGAATCTCACATTTTAAACCCTCCCCTGCAGTTTCTCTGGCTCAGCTCTTCTGGCCAATGGCCTAACCTGCTGGAGTTCTGGGGGAGGAGGAAAGATTGAGAGAAGTGGTGTCTCCTCCTGGTGCCTCCCTCTCGCCCCTGAAACTCAGGCCAGCCACTTCAGTGATGGGGCCTCCCAGGGCGGAAGAGTGGAGGTAAGCTTGACACCTGCAAGGCTGACTGAGGAGGGTGCGGAGCACTCAGCCGCAAAGCCTGTTGGGAAGTGTTAAGTTCCCCAGGGCTCGAGAGACACACTGACGGTATCTTTGCTACGTCCAGTCACTGAGCAGCTAGGGAAGGGGGATCGACTCCTGTGGGTCCTCTCTGGAGAGCAGGGGACTCAGGAGCGCTGCTTTTGATCTTAAACTGCTGCCCTCACTCCCACCCGAACTGTTTTTAAAATGTATCGAAAGCATGGGAGATGCATGATCTATTCGACTGTTGTTTGTGACCTGCTTTACCTGTGAAAGTCTAGTTTTAAGCATGAGGAAATAGAAGTTATGAAGTGGTGGCTTTCTCTTTTTTTCCCTCTCTTTTTTTGTTACAGACCCCTATTCTGTTAAAAGAAACGTGGCAAGGACCCTGAATAACCAACCTGTGTTTGAGTACATACTTCATTGTTTGAGGACAACATACAAATATTTCGCTCTTCCACACAGAGTTACAAAACCCAACCTTGCAAAGCCTACTAGCCCCATTACCCGTGTTTCAGACCCATACAAAGAAGCAAGAAATTGTGGCCCAAAGCTCCAAGCAACAGATGCAGATACACTGGGGAAAGCAGCCATGGCTCGAGGTCCTGGTGTCCCCACCTCAGGTGACTGCAAGGCTCAACCACTTAAGAATGCCGCCGAGCAGTTGGGAAGCCCACCAGAGGAGATCGGAAGTGTGCACACCCAAATGCACCAGGACAGCTCTGGCTGTGTCCAGGCAGAGGTCATTTGTGAGGGTTGTGAGGGTGCCACAACACAGCATCAGCAAACAGGAAGTGACAAGGGGAAAGCCGGAAGGAAGGTGGGGCACCTTTTGAGCAGCAATGACCAAGGTTTAAGCAGCAGCCGCCAGCCAGAACTTGAGAACTGTGGCAGCCTTTGTGGTCTGCAGGCAGACAACACTCTGGAGTTAGTGGGGCTCCGGAACCCTGGAGCTAGGGAGTGTGACAGCCGTGCCCCTTTGGGTGACAAGGCCGATGTAGATGAAGAAGACACACTAGGCGCTGCGGAAATGAAAGAGCCTCGGAATCGCCGTTCCCCTCTAGTCCGGGGCCAGGCGTCAGCAGCCATGCACTTTGATGACGATGAGGAGGACGACGATGACGACGAGGAGGAGGAGGAGGAGGAAGAGGAGGAGGAGGAAGGGGAGGAGCCCAGGCTCAGCATTAACCACACAGAAGATGAGGAGGGGGTTGTTCGTGAACATCAGGAGGACAGCAGGCACACTGGGTCGGGTGAGGAGGATGCTGTCTCTGAAGAGGATGACTTGGCTGAGCCTGCGGGTGAAGATGTGAGAGAGTGTGGAGAGCACACGGGTGGGACTCTGCTCGAAGACCTCAACAGAATAAGTCTTAACGAAGAAAGCTTCCCTGAGGAAAGTTCACCCGGTGGCCAGTCCGACTTCTATGAGTTTAGAAAACTGACCTTCACCAAAGGCAAGGTAATGGTTGAGATGGTCTGAGATCTGGGGGCCTCTAGATCAGTCTGAGGGATATTGTTTCTGGCTTTCTTTCATTACATTTATCCATTCATCACCTGTGAGGGATAGGCGTGTATGCCATTTGCATGTATGTGGAAGTCTGAGCCAACTCGAGGGGGTCAGTTCTTTCCTCCCACTGTGTGGGTTCCAGGAATGGAACTCAGGGCGCCAGGCTTGGCAGCAAGTGCCGTTTGTCAGCCTGACTTCCGTTTCTGTGCACTAGAGTGGCGGCTTCCCATCTGTGGTGTAGCGCAGTCTGATGTGTAGCCGCCTGATCCATGTCCCTCCTGAGACTGGCAGGGACATGCACAAGCGCCCGGCGGTCGGCACCTGCGTCCCCCATGGCATGTCCCGCCTCTCAGGCCAGTAGGGTTTATGTGTAGTTAGTGTTTTTCTAAGACCCTTCATTTAGCAGAGATTCTCTTGTTGTGGTCCACCGTACCCCTGCAGTCTCCCACCGTAGTGTGCAGCTTGTGTAAGCGAGAAGGCCATCTAAAGAAGGACTGCCCCGAGGACTTCAAGAGGATCCAGCTGGAACCTTTGCCACCACTGACTCCCAAGTTCTCCAGTATCCTAGACCAAGTTTGCATCCAGTGCTACAGTAAGTCAGCCTTACAGTAGGTCCTTTGAGAACTGCGCACAGTGTGTCGTGGTCACACCCACCTGACGCTCCAACCCCACTGCTCCCGATCCACTCCCCACTCCTCACTGCTTCCATTCCTGCCCCTCGGACTCCAGTCTGTACTTCCCACAGACTCCTGGCCGTGGGCCACTGGCTGGAGCCACAGCCACTCTCCTTCTCCCAGAAGCCATCGCCTGTCACAGCCCCTCAGTTAGGCGTGAGGGCTCCCTGACCCTCCATGCTGGAATATGGAGTGCCTTGGTCTTGGGGAGGCAAGTGTGGCTGCTGAGAGCCCCTGAATGCAGCAGTCCTGTCATGTCCAGAAGACGAGGCTGTGGTCTGATGGCCAGTGGCCTCAGACTCTTTGACCCCTCTGTGATGGCGCCTGAGCCCTAGGGAAGGACTTTTCAGTGAACACTAATGACAGCAGCATGCAGGCTCTTTAAGGAGCCTTGATACCGAGAGAAGCATCAGTTTCTATTTCCAGAAGGAGCTGCTGCTGCTCAGTGACTAAAGCCGCTGCTGAACTTGCTCTCCTTTGCTTCCTGGATGACGGAATTATAGGCAGGACTGTCATGCCCAGCTTAATCCCTCCTTCCCTCTCTCTAACAGGATCTCACTGTGTTACTGAATCCTTGGATTCAAGTAGTGCTTCTCTGTCTTAGCCTCCCAGATATCCAGGATTGTCCAGCTACCATTGATATTTTTGTTTTGTTAGATGTTTTCAGATATTAAAAAAAAAAAGAAAACCGGGCTCCCAGTTAAAAACAAGACAGCCCACGGACAGTTCTGTGGGAATTCTAGAGGATTCTGTCAGCCCAGGTTTAGAGCCCCATCTCAAGAGCAAGTCTTAGGGATAGACTCACTGAGGCAGGGTCTCCCTGTGTGGCCCTCGCTGACTCGGCCCTCAAAGTGGTCCGTCCGCCCCCCCACCTCCCACTGCTGGCGTTACATCTGTGTCCCACAAGGTCAGCTTGACAGATGCTGTTTTCTGTTTTGGTTTTTTTTATTGCTAGCACTGTCTGCTGAGAAGGTATAAAATCTAGTTTTTGAAGCTTATAAGTTTTCTTTTTCTCAAAACTATTTTTTTCAGCTTTTCTAGCAGTATCAACTCTTTATATTTTAAAAACCACTCCCCTATTCATTGTATATGTTTTTTTTTTTAAACAGAAGATTTTTCTCCAACTCTTGTAGAAGATCAGGCTCGTGAACATATCCGGCAAAATCTAGAGAGTTTCATAAAACAGGACTTTCCAGGTAAGTAACCTTTTTATCTTTAGAAAAAGAAAGAGACCACGTGTGTTTCAGGCACATTAACTTTAGAGGCAATGGGAGACCCTTGTGGTGAGTAAGATCAGTGTTGAGGTGCTTTAAATATATATATCAGGATGAGCGTTGGTCCACCACATCTAGTTTACCAACAGAAAGGTGACAGTGTAAGATCACCCAGCACACATGAGGTGAATCCACTTGGAATTAGAGTAAGTCACACACGTTTTCAGGAACTTAGTGATTAAAAAAGTACATGCTGTTCTTGCTGACCAACTTCAGGGGCTCTGACACCTCTGGGCTCTGTGGGTATATGCAGTAACGTATGCAGACACACACAGAGGTAAAAATCAATCTTTTAAAGCACATTGCAAGCATTGCTCTTACAGTACTAAATGGTCCACGTTTTTCCTTGAAACATCCTTCATTTGGGCATACAGCAGTATCCACGTATCTTTCATGTCATACAGCATGTGTATCTCAGTAACCGAGGGGAGCGCTAAGAGCAGATGGTGGTTAAAAAGGCAATGGGCCTGGCGAGATGGCAGCAGGAAATGACCTTGACGCCTGCTGGCCCGAGTCCAGGACCCGCACCTTGCCCTCCGCCCTCCACACGTGCACACAGACACAGTAAATAAACACATAATTGTAATAAGAACGTTGAAAGACCTCAATTATGAGATAGGATAATTAGCAATTGGTATTTTGGGTTCATTAAAACAACAATTAAATGTACTCAGGTAATGAGCTATTACTTGTCATCTGTCCCTAACAGGAACTAAATTGAGCTTGTTTGGCTCCTCCAAAAATGGATTTGGGTTCAAACAGAGTGACCTTGACGTCTGTATGACAATTAACGGACATGAGACTGCTGAGGTACGGTTGCCACGTGAACACACATGTGCTGTGAACATGTGGTTAGCGCCGTCCTCACTGGCAGAGCTGTGAGGCATCTGGAATGTGCCGGGGCATTCCACATGCAGTGCACCACGGAGCACAGCCTCTGACACCTGCGTTGACCCGCTCGGGGGATGTGAGGAGTAGAGAGCTCTGGCTGGGCGTGGGTGGTGCACGCTGTGGTCCTAGCACCTGGGAGTCTGATGGAGGAGGATTGCTAGAAGGTCAAGGTCAGCCTGGGCTGCCTAGCAAGAGCCTGTCTCAGAGCAACACTGACCAGGTAGCTCTGAAGGGACTGCCCAGTGTAGTACAAATTGCACTGGATGCTGTGAAGCCAGACCACCTACCTTCACCAGTACCCATTGGCTTAGCCACTAGACCAGGGCACATGTCCTCCCAGAGTTGTCTATGGTGTTGGGTTGCTTACACACGGTGAGTATTCACTCTACAGCTCAGGGTCTAGATTTGAGGCAAACTTGGTCTTATCAGTACCAAGACATGTACTTTGGTAGCTAAGTAATCATTTCTGTTCCCCCTGTTGCTTTGGGGAGCTCTCTCTTGGGTGGCTTGGATCACATGTGTCAGCAGACAGCTGAAATGCAGCTTAGAGCCTGGTTTGTTGTTGTTTTGATTTTTCCCCTCTTCTTGAAGATGGGGCTGCTGTATAGTCCAGGCTAGTCTGGAACTCCTGATTTTCCTGCCTCAGCCTCTGATTCCTGGGGTTATGGCCTGTGCCATCGTGACACAGCCTGTTGGCACAGATTTATTAGCATAGTGCCTCACTCAGTCCTGTATGTGTTTACTGTGGCTGCTTTCTCTCCTCTCCCTCTCCCTCCCTCCCTCCCTCCCTCCCTCCCTCTCCCTCTCTCTCCCTCTCTCTCCCTCCCTCCCTCCCTCTCTCTCTCCCTCCCTCCCTCCCCCTCTCTCCTTCTCCCTCTCTCCCTCTCTCTCTCCCTCTCTCCCTCTCTCTCTCCCTCCCTCCCTCCCTCTCTCTCTCCCTCTCCCTCTCTCCCTCCCTCCCTCCCTCCCTCCCTCCCTCTCTCTCTCCCCCTCCCTCTCTCCTCTGATAAGTGCCTCAGGCATTCCAGGTGGGCCATGCGCTGAGTTACACCTGTCACTGGGGATCCTTTGTTTTAAATGATGGTCCCATAGAAGCTGTTGATCTGGTGCCTGCACTGCTGCTGCTCAGGAGCTCTTCCCTGGCTTTGCTCTGAGTCTGCATTCCAAGGGCGTTTCTGACTTCAGGAAAACAGCCCAGATATGGAATGACCCACTATGTCTCCTCAAGGTCGGCTCTCACTAATGTGGTTTATAAACTACTTTTGACAGCATTTCTAAAGTTGTAGGATCTGTGTAACCGTCAGAAGGACTTATGCAGATGGGAATCACAAACACGTTTTTTACTTGAAGGCACAGTGGTATGTGCTTGCATCCCAAAGTTTGGGAGGCACAGGCAAGAGGGCCTTGAGTCTTGAGGTCAGCCTGTGCTGCACAGGCTGTGGTCTAGAAAACAGCAAAAACATGAAGAAGGACTTGGCCAAAATACTATTCCAAATTACTGTGTGACTTTAATTATGGCCGGTCCCACAGGGAAACTACCTGAGTTGAGTCACTTTCCACAGCAAGCCATCAGTTCTTAACTAAACTGCGCAGATCTGCCAGGCATAAATGAGACCAAATACAGAAGCCCTCTCTCATATCCATGCCTGAGGTATTCTTCCAAATGAGATCGTTCTCATGGCTCGAGTCCTTTCTGCAAGCTCTGATTCGGACTTTTGTTGTACATCCAAAAGCAATTAAGGCTTGTTTAGAGGCTTGCATATCTTTAGGGTGTTTTGTATGTATAGTAACTGACATTCGACTCAAAGGGACATAAAAACCATCTGAAATTGGGCTTGATGCGTCAGCTGGACAGATGAAAGTGCTTCAGCGGGATTCTGATGCCTGGCGTCAGTGCCTGAGTCCCACAGTGGAAGTAGAAAACTCACTCTGGAAAAGTTGTTTTCTGACTTCCATGCATGCTCTGTTTCACACATGTATCATCCTGACAGGTGTGTGCCCACACTCAGTGACACGTGCTCACACAGAAAAGTGAGAAGAAAGATGGGTGGAATGAACCTCACTGCCTGCGCAGGTGACAGAAGCTGTCACAGTGTGGGGCCCAGCCTCCTTTGCTTGGGGTCTGACCCAGAGCCTCACCAGCTAAACGAGCACACTCTAGCACTGAGCTCTATCCCCACCCTTCTCCTGAGTCTCACTAAGTCACCCAGGCTGGCTTTGAACTTGCTGTGCGGCCCAGACAGCCCTTCAATTGTTGACTGTCTTCTCTCAGTCTCCCGAGTAGCTAAGATGACAGGTGTGTGCCCGCAGGCCCAGCTTGTCTCCTGATTTAGCTCCCATTTCTCTCTGTGCCTTTGCTGCAGGGGTTGGACTGCGTACGGACCATTGAGGAGCTGGCAAGAGTCCTCAGGAAGCACTCAGGTACCTCTCCACACTCCTCAAGAGTGCTTTCTACCTTCTCTTTAGTTTTATGTATTTAGAGTTTATTCATGCCAATGAGAAGGAATGCCTTCTCATCTATGAAATCATGTAGTATTGGTATCACTAAACTGTTCTGTGGTCTAATATGGAAGAGAATTGGTAGTGATGACTGTGAGGTTGGTGCTAGCTGTTTTCTCTCTGTTACAAAGCGTATAGAAGGCAGGTGAGAGGTGAAGTCACTTTGTGCCTCGTGTGTGAATCCAGCTGTAGACACTGCTGAAATCTGTGGCGCATGGTGGAGAGGATACAGATGTAGTGGGTTGTGTTTGCATCCCATCTCAGCACTCTGTGAGTCATATGCAGGACGCTTAACATGGCTGCATCTGTTCTCGCTACAGATCTAGAAGGCTGCTCCAGGTAGTTTCTGAAGCATTTAGAGCCGTACAGTGTGTAGGTCCTGCTAGTGGCATACAAACCTGAAATGCTGTGACCAGAATAGTGAAAATGTGTGTCTGTCTGCTTGCTTGTCTCTTGCTGGGGTCGAATTTGAACCCTTGCTCAGCAGAGGCAAGCACTCTACCCCTGAAGTACCCCAGTTCTGTCTTAAACATGGCTGGCCTCAAACTCACAGAGATCCGCCTGCCTCTTCCTCCTGAGTGCTGGGATTAAAGGTGTGAGCTGCCATCATCCAGCCTCAAACATTAATTTCTTAAACTTCAGTTCTGAGGATAAAGAATGAAGGTGAATAGCATGACCTCTGTTCTTGTGGACACACTCATGGGTGTGCACGCATGCACAAGCGTGTGCGCACACACACACAACACAGGAATAATTTCCTTTGTATATTGAGAAGATATTTCACAAGTAAGAGTCCATCTGTAAAGATAAGTTTTGTTTGGATTCTCAGATTATGCAAAGAAACTGAAGTTCCTAGAGTCGGATGTCTTTAGCGTTTAGGACTGAGTTGGACTCTTGACATTTACTGTAGCTCACCCTACTTGCTCTGGGTCCTTTTCTGGACCACTGGGCTGAGATAGACACGCCCTGTCCTAAGCATCCTCAGTGTAGATTTCGTAAAGACAAACTATGTTCAGTGGTTGTTTTTAGAACGGAAACTGCTCTGTGTAGTCATTCATACAGAGAATTGTATGATAGAAATAGGATCTAGAGAATTTAATAGAAACTAGAGGGCTCTGCCCACAAGCTAATGCCTTTAGAGGCAGTCTCCCCAGCTGTGGTATTGAATGCCTGCTCTATAATTACAAGTGGTGGTTATTGAAGGACAGCACAAACGTGAAAAGACCTGTGTCTCTCCTTTGGTGGTATTCGGGGGAGCTGAAGTTCGGCATAAAACTTGATTGCACTGGGTAGAAACAGGAGCCGAGGTGACATGCAAGGGGGAGTCTCGGAGGACAGGTTTGGGAGTGTCAAGAGAGGTCAATCATGGCAGATTCCTTAAAGAGAGAGAGGCACAGCAAATTGTGGAGATTCTCAATCACAGACTTCCCTCTGGTTCTATGCTGTGTGAATTCGGGTTTGTTGTTGTTTGTTTTGTTTTTTGTTTCTTTGTTTTTGCATTTCCATTCCACTGCCTCTACCTGCTCTTACTCTAAACCCCTTCTAGACTTGAGCACTGACTTCTGTGCTGTCAGCACAACAGGCAAATGCCTGCTAGCCTGACCTGTGCGCAGCCAGTGAAGCTGGGGTTGTCCAGCTTTAACCCAAGGCCCTGCCCCACAGCTTACCACTGTGCGTTCCTGAGTGGCCTCTGTGGTGAAGTTGAAAGCCTGGTTGTGGAGGGTCCTCCGTGTACCCCCATTACGTTAGGCCCATGGGAATTGAGAGCACCCTCTTCTTGCTCATATAGGCAGCCTGAAGCATGCATCCCTTGTCCTTGCATTCTCGGGCCAGCATGCATTTCAAGCCCAGATGTTCTTCAGGAGTGGCCACCCTGCTTCTGTCCCTGTGCCTCTGGTCCACTGTTTGCCAGAAACACGGTTCAACTCAATGGTCCATGATTCTCCGTACTTAACACATTGGCTTCTTTGCCTCAAGGACAGTTCTTCTCAGTTTCCCTCTGTTTGTTATAGCACATTTTTCCTGCCATTTTCCTGCCTGCATAGAGTCACGTAAGGGCCCTGGAGCATTTTTGTGCCATTTTCCTTACCAGGTAGATGCCCTCCCCCCTCCACTACTCCAGCATGCTCAGAGCGTAGCTCAGGCCGTCTCCTCGCCCACTGCGGGTCGTTCCTTCCTTTTCCATCCATTGCTCTAGTCTGTGGTGACCACTGTGTCAAGCATGATCGGATGGCTCCATGGGCCCCTGGTCAAATGGAAAGGGTGGTGGAACTCGTGTGTAGGCCCCAGTAATTCCTCTGGAAACAGCCCCGCCGCCACACGCGTTTGCAGCTTCTCACGAGCCAGCTGGTTTATGTGGAGGACGGTGGACTTTTTGGTTCTTGTGATTCAGTTATCAAATATGTGTTGAATAGATACAGACTTTGCCAGGTGTCTTCCTAGTTATTTAGTAAGAGACGTTGTTGATGAGTTGTAATGAATGCACTGAGACAGATAAAGTTAGGTCTGTTTATCGTGGGGCAGTAACATGAGGACCTTCTCTGCCCAGTTGTTGGGTTTAATCACACGTCTTATTTCCCTCATAGGGTTGAGGAACATCCTGCCCATCACAACAGCAAAGGTGCCCATTGTGAAGTTCTTCCATCTAAGAAGTGGTCTGGAGGTCGACATCAGCTTGTATAACACACTGGTAAGGTCTCCAGGGTTGGGCCAGCCGTCTGTCTTTGACGAGTCTCACAGACTAGCCTTGCCCAGTCTCACCTCTCACTCACCATGTTGTGAACCTCCTGTTTTCGTTCTTGAGTGCTTTTTGTCTTTTTTTTTTTAATCTTTCTTTTTGCTTGCTTCCTTGCGTCCATTCTTTCTTTCTGCAGGGATAGGAGTGGGGGTTGACAGGGCTTCATGATGCCGTGATTAGCCGTGACCTGTGCAGCTGATGGTAACTTTGAGCTCCTGGCTCCACTCAGCAAGTGCTAAGATTACAAGCATAGACTCCCGTGCCTGGCGTTTTGGGCATTTTCTTTAGGGAGATAAAGAGGGATAAATGTCTCTTTAAACATAAGTAAGTGAGATGAGGCGTTTATCTCATCCTCCTTACCCTGTCCGTCATTTTGGCTGCTCAGCCTTAGCCCCACATGGCTGAGGCAGCTCTCTGCCCTCGCTTTCTTCTCTCTTTGGGAATTATCTGGGTGCATGGTGTGTGCCTTGTGCCTTGTAGTACTCTGAGGCTGGGACTGTGGTGAGTTGCGTAGCTATTCATATCCAAGGGGCTGAGAGTGTAGCTCCGTGGTAGGATGTTTGCCTGGCATTCCATCCTCACTCTTGTCAGTGAGTTGGTAAATGCTCACCGTTTAAGTGTGAGAGTTTGTGTGTGTGCACATGTGTGTGTGCATGGGGGGGTGCGCATACACACGTGAGCGCAAGTAAAGATTCACTTTGCACAAGGTCGGAGGAGCAGGTTTGTCGCCCTGGCTTGGCCTCGACTGTAATTTGGTTTGTGTTCCTTGTCCCTCCTTTTTGGCCTCACTTGTGACTGCTTCCAGGCCCAAGGGGACGTGAGACCATTTTACTCAAATGGTGCCAAAGGGAAAAGGATAATCTTAGTTCTATTTAGAAACTCCTTATTGTATTTCTGCCTCCATCTTCCAAGTGCTAGGATGACAGCCCTGTGTTACCTTGTTTATTTTAATGGCTTTTTAAAAGTTTCTTCAGACTAATCACAAGTTGCATGTATTTGTCATTATCTCTTAGATTAACACACCTTATCTCAGAAAGACAGAAAGAACTTTCTAAAATGTATTATGGTGTGAACCTTTCTAGGTCAAAATGCTTTCAAAGCCTCATGGTGCCCTTTCCTTTTCCATAGGCTCTTCATAACACAAGACTCTTGTCTGCATACTCAGCCATTGACCCCAGAGTGAAATACTTGTGCTACACCATGAAAGTGTTCACAAAGGTGGGTATGCTGCTGCTTGTGGCTTCTCTGGAAATTGTTCTATGTTTGCAAACCTCGTAAAGCATAAGTGTGACACTACCGCCCTGCACACATAGTAGGTTAGCTTGGAACTTGCGATATAGACCAGGCTGGTCTTGAACTCACAGAGATCCTCCTGCCTCTGTCTTCCAAGTGCTAGGCTTAAAGGCGTGCATCGCCACACCTGGTTTGATGTCTTTTAGTTTTTCATGGTAGTACTGCCGAGACTAGCAGTCCACTGCTTTCTTGAGTTCAGTTTTATTTTTGAGTTGGTTGCTTTAGCTGACATATTCTCATTTTCAGAAATGTGGTTTTGCTTTAGCTCCTCGAATGAGGTAACAGGGTGACTGCAGCCTGAGTAGAAATGGTGGTCTTGACAGCGCTGTCTCCTTCCTCTAGATGTGCGACATCGGTGACGCGTCCCGAGGCAGCTTGTCATCCTATGCGTACACGCTAATGGTGCTATATTTCCTTCAGCAGAGGTCTCCACCTGTCATCCCTGTGCTTCAAGAGGTACCCACGGGGCCTGTGTCCTCTGCAGAGCAGTCTGCCTCTGCTAGTGCTGTAGTTCTGTAGTCAAGTCTTTAACTTTCCCTGGATGTCTGGGTAGCAGTGCGTTAGTTTTTCATTCTGTACTAATGCTTTGAAATTTAATTTCAGATATACAAAGGTGAAAAGAAACCAGAAATACTTGTTGACGGCTGGAATATTTACTTTTTTGATCAAATAGATGAATTGGTGAGTATTTTAAGGTAAAGATTTTCCTAACCCTTGACTAAAAGTTGTTCTGTTCTGTGCTGTGATTACCTTGGTATAGAGTTGTCACATCTGTCTGTTGTGAGAGTGAAGACTGGCGTTCACAAGTGTTCCCTTTCACTAAGCTAGCTGTGTTTTTAGGCACTGTACCCAGGATTTCATCAGTGTCAACTGGTTTTTGGTAGTAACTATTCCAAGGGAACAAATTTTTGCAGCGTGATTCTGGTTTTTTGTGGTTTTTGTTTGTTTTCAGTTTTTCTGTGGCTTTGGAGGCTGTCCTGGAATTCACTCTGAAGACCAGGCTGGCCTCGAACTCACAGAGATCCTCCTGCCTCTGCCTCCCGAGTGCTGGGATTGAAGGCGTGCGCCACCAACTCCGGGCTGTGATTCTCTCTAAGACTTTGTGTTGATTCGCACTGAGTTCTGCCCTGCTGACTGCACAGCACCCAAGCTTCTTCACGGAGTCTCCACCGTCAAATTCTGAGACACTGCCAACAGAGGAGCTTGATGCGCTCATGTAAACGCTGCTTTAAAAGACACAAGGAAATCAGGCATGGCGCACACCTTTAATCCCAGCACTTGGGAAGCAGAGGCAGGCGGATCTCTGTGAGTTCAAGGCCAGCCTGGTCTACAAAGGAAGTTCCAGGACAGCCAGGGCTACATAGTGAGACGCTGTCTCAAAAACTCAAAGAAAACAAAAACAAAACAAACAAACAAACAAAAAACAAAGGTGAATGAGAACTCAAGCAATGACATTTTTGTGTTTATAAGCGAGTTGATCAGTCCAGGTTTTTCCTCCTGGGGTGCAGTTGTGTACAGCTGTTAACATTTTACGGTGGAGTGACATCCCTTGTTCCCTTTTGTCTCTAGCCCACTTGTTGGCCAGAATATGGAAAAAATACAGAATCTGTTGGGCAGCTGTGGTTGGGACTTCTCCGTTTCTATACGGAGGAGTTTGATTTTAAGGAACATGTGATCAGCATCAGAAGAAAAAGTCTGCTCACGACCTTTAAGAAACAATGGACCTCAAAATACATCGTTATTGAAGGTAGGAGTAAAGTCAAATTAGAAGTGGTATGTTGGACTAGCAAACGGAGGGGTGGTGTGCAGAGCCTGTGAGTTGTCGTGGAGTCTAAACTGTGAATGTGTCCGTGCACTCTTTCCTGGCAGGATGGCTTTTGTGGGCAGCTACTGACCTGAGGCCCAGAGCGTGCAGCGCAGCAGCCCTGCTGTGGCCCACACCATCTGAAATGCTCATTTTAAATAACTGATGCCTTCAGGTGGGGCCTCTCACGAGTCCAGAAGTCTTGGTTCAGCAGAACCCGTGGGGGAGGGGGGGCAGTAGAGATGAGGTCACTTCAAGGCAGTGGGCATTAAACCCAGAGCCAGCTGTTCTTCTCGTTCTGAGTCTGTCGTGGATTTGTTGTTTTGTTTTAATTGTTTTTGGTCGTGGGTGAGTGCACGAAGCATTTAAAACTGAATGTGTGAAAGAGTGAGGAGCCCACAGCTTCCACTTTGAAAGCCTGTTCTAACTGAATAGAGATTCATTGAGTTGTATGGACTTTGGGTCTGGTTAGTTTTGGTGTGTGATGGTTTTATGTATTTGCAAGGGTCTTTTTTATAATAAAGTTAAAATAATTTAAAACTAAAATAAAACCTTACTGAAGGTTGGAGAATGCCACTAGAAATGAATTTTAGACCTTTGCTTACTGTAATAGTTTGTCAGTGCTGACCATAGGGAGAGGCTTTTTCTAACTGGGCCTGGTGCTCAAACCTGTCACTCCAGCACTGGAGGCCGAGGCAGACGGATCAGGTCATCCTATGAATTTAAGGGTCCATTGGAGCATTGATGATTCGAGTATCATTTTTACAGAGACAAAAGGAAGATTAAATGCTTTTATGAGCTGGGAAGTAGCTGAGGAAGTGTCTTCTTGGTCTCATAGGATCCACTTTCTTACCATGCGCTGGTGTCTAGATGGTGTGTGCACTTCATGATTACTTCATTTCTTATGATAGTGTTGGATGCAGAGCTGCGAATTTAGCCTGGGCTCTGGGTGGAGGTGTAAACACTATAAAGATGACATGGGACAGCATGTATAACCTGAAGGACTGTATAAAGATGACAGGATGCTCCTTTCTTTTTAATGCTTTCGGGAGATCCTGCCTTATATGTAGGTTTGCCTTTTGCTCAGCTGTGCATACCTCTTACTAGTCGGCAAAGAGGCAGCGCTCTCTTCTTGCTGTGTGGACCTAGGTTAAGGATGGATGGCAGCATGTCCTACTTGTTATCTTCTTGTCTCTTTCTTTTTCTCACTCAGATCCCTTTGATTTGAACCACAATCTTGGTGCTGGATTATCAAGAAAAAGTAAGTTGCTCTTGTCTGTAAACTTTGTGCAATCTCCTGTTCCCGTGATGCCTGCAACTGAATTCCTGCTTTATTTCTTTACAGTGACAAATTTTATAATGAAAGCTTTTATCAATGGTAGAAGAGTATTTGGAATTCCAGTCAAAGGATTTCCAAAGGACTACCCTTCAAAAATGGTGAGTTTCTGTTAGAAATGCCAGAGAGCCACTGAGGTGCACATTGTAACCACCCATAAGTATGCAGTCAAGGATGGTTGAGTAAAGATGATTGACATACCATCTTCTCCTGTGTCCTTCTGTGGTGTGGCATTTGAAATATGTATTATTGACTGCGGCCCCCACAGTCTCTCCAAATCTATTCCTTCCCTCTGTCTAGAACTTTGTCCCCTTTAAATAACAGCGTCTCATTCCCTTCCTCCACCCAGGAAGACTTTGCTGCAACTTCTACATGTGGGCGTGTAGGTACTTTTAGCATAGTGTTGTCAGGTTCCTGTCAGATACTACTCTGGGCATCTACAGTAGTGTGTCTCACGCTTGTTCAAGAACTCCTTCCCCTGAACAGTCTGCTAAGATGAGTACTTTCTTCCCTAAGTGTGTAGGCAGGACGCAGCCTCCCACAACTCCTACAGCAGACACTGGAGTGGACCTTCTGTTTCTTTCTCTTCAGAAGCGCACAGCAGCACCAGGACTAGCATGTAGCTCTTTACTTTGCCTTAGTGTAGAATTTGCACGACGTAGATTATGTTTCTCAGTTCACTGCCATTTTGTTTCCTGACAACCTCTACGCATGGCCTTGGCTCCTCCTTTTGTATTGAAGCCGTGTGTGTGTGTGTGTGTGTGTGTGTGTGTGTGTGTGTGTGTGTGTGTGTGTCTGTGTGTCTGTGTGTCTGTGTGTCTGTGTGTCTGTGTGTCTGTGTGTGTCTGTGTGTTTGTTGTCAGTATCTTCCAACTAGGTTTAGGTCAGTCTATCATTCATGCCTCTCACTGGTCACTGGTGTCAAGGCCTTGTTTGGGATGAACAATACAAATATTAAATCCTTACCTGTTCTCGCACTGGTTATGTGGTGTGCCGTGGTCCTGTTTGCTGTTCTTTTACACAGCTCTGTTCTTGTAGGAATACTTTTTTGATCCAGATGTCCTAACTGAGGGAGAACTGGCTCCCAATGACAGGTGTTGCCGAATCTGTGGAAAAATCGGACACTTCATGAAGGACTGTCCCATGAGGAGAAAGTAAGCACATGTTGACACGGGGTAGCCTTGCTTCTGTTTCCTTGCTGCACTAGTTTCTAAAGGCGAGTCTGTTGATACAGAGGAAAAGAGGAAATAAGCCTCTGAAATGGAGCATTTTTCAGATAATTTTTTTTTAAAAAAGCACAACGAAGTGATCCCCGTGTGCAGATGCTGAGGGCTGGCTCACATGAAGGTGACCACCCTCCAGGCCAGCTGCTCTTCCCTGGTTTTAAATTACCTTAGTCATTAATGGTTACTTTGAGCCTAGGCACCACGCAGTATCCTGATGGTGTTGGTGAGAGGCAGGGGGATATTTCTTATGGTCTGCTTGGACCATTGTGCTCCTGACTGACAGTGGTGTTGCTATTAACTGGGCAGTGCTATTCTTATTTCAAAATGCACTGTGGCATGCTAGTGATCAGTAGTGCAGAAAGAAATGGTCTTGATACTTGGGTGCTGTTTACAGGGACTCTGTGCACTTGGGAGGCTGAAAAAAGATCATGAGTTCAAGACCAGCCTCAGCTACAAAGGGAATCTGAAGCCATCCTAGGCTATATGTCACATTCTCTCAAAAAAATAAAACAGATGTGACTAAAGAGATGGCTCAGAAGTTAGGAGCACGTGCTGCCCATGCTGTGGGCCCCAGCTCCATCCCTAGTGCCTGTGTCTGGTGGACCATGCCTTTAACTCCAATCCCAGGGCTTCCGTGGGCATTTGCATATGCATGGTACACGTACATATACTTAAAATAGAATTACTTCTAAAAAATAAAATGAAGGGAAAAGTGACCCACATTTATTTAGATAAACCTCTTCAAAACCATTGTTAAAATTGTCTTTGAAATTCAAGTTTCAGTTCAGACTTTCACTGCCTAGTGACAGGCCAATGCATCAGAAAGTCTGATGAACACAAATCATGTGATGATGTGAGTTTCATCACACGGGTCATCAAAGCAGGCATTGGCTCAGCAGTGAGCGCTGGCTTCGCAGCGTGTGGCAGACAGGCTTTGGGCTTTCTGGTCCTGGTTATCTCTGCATCTGGACATAACTTGATATTTTGTTAAGTTTCCATAGACACTTTTCCTATTAGTATTTTATCTTTGATAGAGTGAGGCGACGGCGAGACCAGGAAGATACCCCAAACCAAAGATACTCCGAGAACAAAGAAAAAAGAAGTAAAGAGGACAAAGAAATTCCGAACAAGTATACAGAAAAGGAGGTGTCAACAAAAGAAGACAAGCCCACACAGTGCGCAGCTTCAAAAGCAAAGCCATCGAGGGCAGTTGTAGACCTGGGGCGGGAGAAGATTCTCAGGACACCTGTGGAGAAATGGAAGAGACAGGATGACAAAGACTTAAGAGAAAAACGTTGTTTCATCTGTGGAAGAGAAGGGCACATTAAAAAGGAATGCCCACAGTTCAGAGGCTCTCCAGGTATAGACACCCCTTCAGAGACCTTGATGTCTATGCTCAAGGGATGTTAACCTTTTTAGAGTTTTTCACATTTTGTATTGGTTTCTTTAGGAAATTTCTATACTCAGCAAAGATCATGCTGTAAGGAAGTGGCGTCTCCCTGACACCCTCTGTATGACTTAACTGCTTATTCCTTAGTCTTAGGAAAGTGTAAGATTGTCAGTGAAGTGGCAGTTGGCTCATCTCCAGCCCTCATAGGCGTAGTCTCCGTAGCCAGTGAACACGTTACAGCGAGAGGCATGCCGCTGCTCACTGTGCGCACTGCCTAGTCACCAGGGGAGGCAGCAGCCGAGCTTATCTCAAGATGCCACCGTGTACCAATGAGCCGCTCACTTTCTCATCCACATACTCTGAGCAGGTGCGTAGGAAAGAGAATAGGAGAACGCTGACAGGGTTCGTGTCTGCAGAGAGCTGTGGGTGGATCTCGTCTTTAGCCCTCTAATTTAAATACCTTTCTGTCAGTGACCATAGATAGCTCTTCTTAGGATGAAGGGGAAATTGTCTTAACAGCCCACAGCTCAGAGTCATCCACAGATCTTCTGGAGCTACTTACGAGGCTGCAGCAGAAGGTCACCTTAGCCCGGGAGTGACAACATCCAGGGAACATAGTGTGACCCTGCCTTGAGCCTAAAATCACACCACCCCCACGTATTGAACCTTTATGTTGCAGCATGTGAGTGAGCTGGTTATTTTTACTGAACACGTTATGTCTGTCATGGGACCTTTTTAAACAGAGTCTGGGCACCTTTAACCTGTATAAGTTATAGTCTTCAAAACAACCTATAGACTGTACTGGTCCTTAGAATAAGCCTGGGTGAATTTGGGTTAGTGTAGAGAGGAGCCCTAGAGGGTAATTGTTGCTGCACATTTGCTGAATGTGTTAGTTAGGGCAGCACTTCCCTCCAGACACCGTGTGCATGTGCTGGGAACACTGTTGCACTCTTGCATTTTAGATACCAGGTCTGCCTGAAAGATCCTCTCGGTGTTTACATCTGAAAGTTTTAGATCTCTCTCTCTCTCTCTCTCTCTCTCTCTCTCTCTCTCTCTCTCTCTTTTTTTTTTTTTTATTTCTTTGGGTTTTTGAGACAGAGAATCACTATTGTAGTCAAAGCCAGCCTAGAATTTGCTATGTGGTCCCAGCTGGTTTTAACCTCAGAATCCCGCTGCCTCCTGAGTTCTGGGATTACGTGCATATGCTATTATGCCCAGTTCATCCTTATTTATTTTTAAGGGAGCCTAATATAGAAAGAATGTGTTTTAACATTTTATTTTAAGTAATGCTTGAATATTTATGAATGATACAGCTTTGACTGGCTTCCACGGCCTGAGTCAGCCTTGTTCTTCTAAGAGGTTGGAACTTAGCCCCAATATTTGCCTTGATTTCTCTTTATAAGGAGGTGTGATTTAAAGAAATTAAAATAGTGACATGTTAACATTTAGTCAACATGCTACTCAGGGTCAATTAGGCACTATTTCAAAGTTAAGTATAGTTAAAGGTGGCCTCAGACAACAGCCTCCTTAAACCTAGTTGGAACTAGACAATATGGATACAATTTAATAGTTTTCTCGAAGTTCCTCTTGTACTCTGTATTGGATAAAGACTCAAGGCTGTGTTTACAAACAGCATGAAACAGATCTTTGTGGTCCCCTTCTCCTCTTCCTTCAGCGTAATCTTCCTGTATTGCCCCCACAGGTGCATTCCTTTGTCTGGCAGCAAGCCTTAAATTACTGACCAGTATGTCTCAAAACTGGTAGAGTGGGACCTAGGGAGACGACTCCGCTAACAAAGTGCTTGCACAAGGACCTGGCCTCTGTTCCCAGTGTGGACATGAAAAGCAGGGCATTGCAGTGAATGCTCTTAACCCTGTACTGGGGAGGCAGAGGCAGGCAGATCCTTGGGCTCACTAACCAGATAGCTTAGCCTAACTAATGGAATCCCAGTGAGACACCCTTCCCCCCCAAACCAGAATGGACTACTCTTGAATGAACTCAGATACACATACATACACCCCCACACACACACAAGCGTGAGAATGGCGGTTCTGGAAACCTGCATATGTAGTGTTCACAGCTACTGTCAACAGTCAGCACTCGAGGGCAGGAGAGACACGGGGAGCTAGAGTGTGACAAATGCTGCTTGGTGGTAATTAAAATAATCAGTTGTCTCTGTCCCCAGAGTTCCGCCCTTCCCTGTCATTCCTTCAGTGGACTGTGTGGAATTCCATCATCACATCAACAGAAATTTTTTCTTTGTGCAAACAAGGCTGTTGCTTTCTATTTAACATGGGAACGAAAAGTGTTCCTTTCTTTCTGTAGGTGTGTGTAAGTCAGATTATGTGTCTGGATACCCTTCACCTAGTCCTTTGAGACCAGTTGCTCAGGTAAAAGCCAGCCCAGACCTGAGAAAGGAGCCCCGTTCGCTCTGCCTGCTCTTCCCCCACCCCCACCCCCCAGTCTTCTGGAGCGCTTGGAGCAGTGTGCTGGGTCTCCCGGCTGCCCTGTGTGCTTACTCCTTCTGCGCCCATGCACTGTGTGGTAGGGCTTGTTGGGCCCTGGTAGCAGGGGCTTGCTGGACGACTAATGTGCAAACATCTGCCACCCATATGCCTAATCCCAGCTCTTGGATACACTTTGAGACTGCTTCTGTTACTTTTACCTTCAGTTTTTGTAAACCAGTCTATTCCTTTTTTTAGGCAGAGCTTTTACATGAAGACAAAAAGAAACAAAAAACAACCATATTTTTGAGTCCCCAGTCAGGTATGTGGTTTTTAAAGGATCAGATATGTGTTGTTTTTCTTCTCTGAGTATTTTACCACATGCCTTTTGAGATTCTTCCTTTGCCATGTGGCTCTGATGGAGGGTTTATCAGAACCTCACAAGGGAACCTAAAAAAAAAAGCTCTCGCCTTGCTTGCACCTTATGTCCTTAATCTGATTGTTCCGGGGGTGTATTCTGGGTGACTTTGCCTCCCTGGGGGAGAATTGCTACCCTCAGCCATGGAGTCCTTCCTTGTACACTTTGTGACTACTGTGGGACTGTCATTGTCTTGCCCTCACTGTAGTCTCCTCGTCGAGATTATCTGCCATATTCCAGAAGAAAGAAAGCCTTCACCCGAACCCTCCACTCGGCAGCCAGACGGCTATTTCACTTATTTATCCCCTCAGTAAATATCTACTGAGACTCTGACTGCAAAGCCCCGGCCTTGGCACTGAATGCACCCCTGCGAGTGGCAAAGCCCTTCCTGTACAGTCTTGTCAGGGACAGACGACAGCAAAGGACACCCATATGGCCACAGATGCTTGAAGCAGGGAAATTGCAAAGTGATGCTGAGTACGGCACTATCTCCTCTAATAAAACATCATCTCAAAGTCAGCCAAGTCATAGGATGTGAGGGCTGCTCTTCAGCCCGAGACTGTGGCAGGAATGGTGTGAGCATGGGCGAGCAGTGGGAGATGAAGTCAGAGTAGGTGAGTCTGGTGTCCTGGAACTCCAGCAGTGAGGAGGGACTGGAAGGTTTTTGCTTAGTGAGACGGGAACCTACTGGAGACTTCGCTGGAGGAACGGTGCTCTTTGAAGACTTGTGAAAGGCTAGGGTGGGAACGCTGCAGCCACCAGCGTGTTCACCTAGGTAGCTGAGTAGAGGTGACGACTCAGCCTTGGGTGGAGACTCTGGGGAGGGTGGTTGGGTGTGGATGTTCTGAAGGTAACACCAACAAAATGGATGTATTGGGCAATGACATGAAAATACAGTAAGGCTCGGATGTCACAGCAGTCTTTGTCTGAGAGCTAGAAAAATAAAGGAGAACCTTTTGTGGAGGAAGAAATCAAGGTCTGTTTCATAGCGGTAGCTGTAGAATTCTAGGGCAGAGATGTCGAGTGGCCAGTTGACTCTTACGAGCCTAGCATTTAATTGGTCCAGGCTGCAGAAAGGAGTGTTGACAATGTGGAGGTAGCATTTTAAGCCCCCGTGCCGGGAAGATCTCCCAACAAGTAAAAGCACATGGAACAAAGGGAAGTGTGTGGACCCTGGAAATAAAGAAGACACAGAGAAAGATGACCAGAGAAGGAGCAGGAGCCAGAGTTTGGTCTTGGAGTGCAAGGGAATGAAATGCTCTGTGAAGTACTGTTCAGGGTTGTGTGTGGAGACTGAGTTCAGCAATGGGCTTGGAACCTGGGCTCACTGGAGCCTTTACAAAGAGCTTTCCTTTTGGTAACAAGAATCAGAACTGCATGGAAAGGAATTGGGGCCTGCTCGGCCTTGGCTGTGGTATTAAGGGCAGAGCTACCTCCTGCCATGTCTCAGGCCTGTGGAGGGACGCGAAAGAGAACATGGTGGACTGCCAGGGCGAGGAGGTCTTTCCCTGATATTTCAAATGTTCTTCTGAATCCTGAAAAAGAAAGGACAAAATTGAGGTAAAGAAAAGACAGTGGATTTTTTTTTCAGCATTACTATAGGAAATAACAAAACTATAAAGCATAATGAAAATCGGAGTCCTGGCCAGTAGATGACCTGAGTAGCTTTGCTAAATCAGTCTGTCCTGGTCCTTTACCTCTTTAAACTTAAGGAGGCTAGCAGAGGGAAGTTAAGAACCAAGAGCATGCACAGTCAGTCCCTTTTAAGTTCTTGCATTTCTTATGAAAGAAAAGAATGGGGGGGGGTCTTTTGTAACGTGAGGTTCTTTGTCCTAGCCAGTCCCTCAGCCCTTGAGCCCCAAATAAACACACAAAGACTTATGTAATTATGAAACTGTTGGCTGGTGACTTGGGCTTCTTATTGGCTAGCTCCATCTTAATTATTAACCCATTTCTATTAATCTTAAGTATTTCCACATGATCTTATCTTACTGGAGAAGGATCCAGTGCATCCTATTCTCCTGGCCTCCACATGGCAACTCCTCTCTGCCTACCTTTCCCAGAATTCTCCCCTTCTCCTAGCCCTGCCTAATTGGCCAACAGTAGAAGAAAACTGCAGATATTAATTATATATCTAGAAATGGCATGGCATGGTCAACTGACATTTAGTTACAAACAAGTTGTTATTCTGGATAAAAACCCTCAACTAAAAAACCTACTAACTTAAATGTATTATGGGGAAATTTTATTACAGATTATATCCTGCTTTCTATAAGAAAAAAAATCCAGATGGGTAAGATTTCTCCTTTCCCATAAAATAACTCATGAAGTAATTTACACCTGTCATGTGCAGATGTAAATTATGTTGTTAGCATGTGAACTGTGCCTGTGTTATAGAATGGCTTTCCCTTGAACCCTTTGTAGACTGTGCCTTTGACCCACTCGTAGTCTTTAGTGGGCACATGGTGGTGGACAGCTGTGCTCTTACCCTTTGACTTTGCTGGTCTTGGGAAACAGACGCATTTCTGCTTCAGATGCCATGGCTCAGCAAATAGTGTTACTTTAAACTATAAAGACCACTGGTGGGTAGGGATGGCTCAGTGGGCAAAATGCTTAAGCTCAGTCATGAGGACCAGGGTTTGGGTCCTAGGTGGATGCTAGGTGGGTGTGGCCACCTGCTTGTAAACCATCACATAAGAGGCGGAGGGGGGGAGCCCACAGAGAGAGGCTGGGTGCTAAGTAGCCCTGCCTCAGTGTATAAGGACAAACTCTATGGGGGAGGTACTTCAGCCTGTCTCCATATGTGGATACACGCATACAAAGTGTCCAAGCACATATGAACATACGTAAGCATGAAACTATCATACACATGGGAGGGGCCAAGGGACTACACAGGGTTTGTTTGTTTCCATTGAGCTTTAAAATCCTGGTCAATGATAAAGTTATTATATGGCTATACATAAACATGAAGGAGGAAAGATAACTACCAATCTCTGAAAATGACTGATTTTTTTTTTTTTTTTTTTTTTTTTTTTTGGTTTTTCGAGACAGGGTTTCTCTGTGGCTTTGGAGGTTGTCCTGGAACTAGCTCTTGTAGACCAGGCTAGCCTTGAACTCACAGAGATCTGTTGCCTCTGCCTCCCGAGTGCTGGGATTAAAGGCATGTGCCACCAACACCTGGCTATGTCTCTGATTTTTAAAGCATCAGGTCATAGAATTAAATGGAATTTTAAAAAAGGCTTGTGGTAGGTCATTCTTTTTATATATATATCTTTTGCAATCATCTTATATGAGTATATTCATCAATTGACTACCCTGACATACTTAACTACAACAAAAGCATTTATAAATTAGATTTTAAAACACTCAAGCTATAAAAATTTCCTCTAGTATGCGTTTTTATTTTGACTATGTAAATGGTCAAAATAAATGTTATAAAAATTAAAGTTACATTTTATGTACTTATTGAAAACGACTTACACTGAGATAGGATACTTCCTCTTTGAATAAGCATTGTGTGTGTGTGTGTGTGTGTGTGTGTGTGTGTGTGTGTGTGTGTGTGTGTGTGTGTGTGTGTGTGTGTGTGTGTGTGAGATATTCCTTATGTCTTTGATGTGTAAACACTGAGAAATCCCAGTAGTCTTTATGACAGCAAATGAGAAGCAATAGAAATACTTAGAGTACTGGTCCTTAACCTTCCTAATGCTGTGACCCTTTAATCCAGTTCCTCATGTTGTGACCCCCAACCATAAAATTATTTTGTTGCTACTTCATAACTGTAATTTTGCTACTGTATGAATCATATAAATATCTGTGTTTTCTGGTGGTCTTAGGCGACTTTTGTGAAAGGGTTGTTTGGACACCCCCCCTCAAGGGGTAGTGACCCGCAGGTTGAAAGTCACTGCTTAAGAGGTTAGAAATGTTTATTCCTGGCTTTCTGAAACAGGTGTTCTCTGTGTGGCCCTGGCTGTCCTGGAACTCAGAGATCTGCCTGCCACTGCTTCCCGAGTGTTAGGATTAAAGGCGGGTGCCACTACAGCAGGCAGAAGATATGTTTTCTACAACAGTGCCTGAACTCAGTTACCTGAATTCATTGTTAATTATGTGACCCAAAATCAAATCATGGCATGTCACAGAAAGTTGTTTTTAATGATTGTTCACATATCAGTGGAATTCTTAAGAAGTAAGGGGCTCCAGACATCATGTCGACACAGCTGCCGGCATGTTGCTTGCTTCCCATTGCCCTAGGAGTCATGAGACATGTGATGGGAAGCATAGTCTCCGTTCTGACATAGCACCGAGTTCACTGTAGGAACACAGTGTGCAAAGCCGTTTCTTCAGAGACATGCTCACGCTTCCGTCTTCAAGAAGTGTGTGTGAGCTCCAGTACAACCAGTGTTTACGGTGGGCTTCCTATAGTTAAGTCTCTCCCTTACAAACACATCCAGGATGTATCTCCTGAGTGCTTCTAAATCCGGTCAAGGATGTGTTTTCTTCTTTATATAGTCTTTTTTCTTTAGGAAAACTGTGTCCCTGCCTTTGAAAATATGCACTACTGCTTATATTTTACTTTCTTTGACATTTAATGACAATTTAATAAATGACATTTAATGACAGGGTGAGGGGCAGTTTTAAAAAGGAAGGTACCTTTCTTCTACCCTTAAAGATGAATGTATTTGAACCAGGTGTGGTGGTGACAGAGTCCTTTAATCCCAGCACTCAGAGGCAGCCAAATCTCCATGAGTTCAAGGCCATCAAAAAGAAGAAAAGAAAACCGAAATAAAACAAAATTAGTTGACATGATACCTACCAGTCACTAAATAGTGTATTCTCTCTGGTTTGAGTAGAGCCCTCATTATACAGTAGTAGCAGCTATGCAGGTTCTCTCAAGTTCCCAGCAATCTAGCCTACGTCACTGATGTGTTCAGACCCCTGGACACAGTAACTGCTGTAAGGTGTGGCTTGCTTTGATGGTAATTAGTTCTCATTCCTGTCCTTCACCTGTAAGTACGGTGAATTTTATTTTCCCCTTGTATGTCCATAAGGTATTACCAGACTTCTAAAGGGTAATGGCGGGAGATTCTAACTTCTGACCAGAGAAGTCTTTGTCATGTTTGGTTGCAGACAAAAAGAATGACCTTTGTAAAGAGCGTTCAGTGTTGGTTTCCTCCGGCCTTGGCACCAGTCTGGGAACACAGCCTGTGGCTGTGTTGAAACAGCCTCCCTGGGGGGTTGGGGGGGCTTGTCAGCTCTGTAATGCCTGTCGGTGCACTTGTTCACCCGACCCAGGACAAGTGCCCTTTCCAGTGGGACACACTCTGTGGGTGACTGACAATAACTGTTGTGTGACTTTGATCAAGTAAGGCAATGTTCATTTATGTCAGATTTTGTTTTTCCTCCTAGGTAGCCTTTCCAGTAAATACATGACTCAGGGGAAACCCTCAGTGAAGAGGACCCAGCAAGAATCATGAGGGAAGGAAACACAGCCCTGGAAATGGCCACTCAGGCTCCCCATCCACTTGGAAAATTAGGTTCACTTCACAGGACATAGCAACACAGATCAGGCTTCAACGGAACAGTTGAGGGAGATGTCGGAATTTTTAAAATTTTAATGAAATTGTTAATGAGGAAAAGAAATTTTTTTAAACACAGTCTTAACATCAGTCCCCACAGATTTGAAGAATTTCATAGAAAGCCATGATGTATTTAGGCCAGCTTGAGAGAAAAGAAATGTAACTGTGGGCCAGTATTCAGGGACTACAGTGTCTGTCGTGCTTTTTAATTCTTTCAAAGCACACTAAAACCAGTGTGCTGTTCAGGGGAGGCGTTAGCCTCCTTCCCCTCCACACCCCTTTTTGATTTCCAAGAGGGGATTCTGTTTGCTGCGGACCCTGGTGTGGACACACATCAGACACGTGTGGACCGTGCTGCTGTACCTCTGCGAGCATTCTCCATGGCTCCTGGTGGAAGTGGGAACACAGAATGCAGGCACCTGTGGCGTGGGCCTCTGTGGCCTCCGGCACCACTGACAGATCTCTGGGGCTTCCTTCTCTAAGTGACATAGAACTGTTGTGCTCATAAAAATGAAGTCATGAAAACAAGTAGTCCTATTTGCTGGTTTTTAAAAAAGGACATTTCAAGGGGGAAACGAGAGAATAAAAATGCTTTTTACTTTTTATGATACTCAGAAATTAGGGTGGAGCGCTCTTACAAACCTCTGGAGATCAAAGAGGCTGCTGCCTGCCAATCACAAGTATGACTGGCACCCTTCTGGATCTGACTGGAGCCATCTCTGAACTGTTTCTCTAACTTCACAAGCCTTTCTGAAATAGTACGTCGTCAGAACTATGCCTCAGTTTATTTATCATTTTAAAATAAAAATCAAACTTTCGACCTGTAATTTTATCCACATTATTTTCTTATTTAAAAGCCTCATTAGAACAATCAGTCAAGGATCTGGGACAGGAAAAATGTCCTTAATATTGGTGCCTGTGAGGTGTGCCTGGCTGTTGACAGCTGTGTGCAGGAGACTGGGGGCTGAGAGAGTCTGCCAAGGGCATTCCCCAGAATTGGGAGGTCTTGTACCATGCGTGTACGTGTGCATGTATATGCACATCTGTTCCTATTCTGGCCACAGAAGTCTTTGAGAATTAGGAAATCATGCTAAATAAAAATGGTGACCAACGCCGGGCGTTGGTGGCGCATGCCTTTAATCCCAGCACTCGGGAGGCAGAGGCAGGAGGATCTCTGTGAGTTCGCGACCAGCCTGGACTACCAAGCGAGTTCCAGGACAGCCTCCAAAGCCACAGAGAAACCCTGTCTCAAAAAAACCAAAAAAAAAAAAAAAAAATGGTGACCATCAAAGTCGTGCTACTGGGCCGGCCACCTGCTACGTGACTGCTCAGCTGCTGTTCCTCTGAAATGACAGCACGCCACTGTGGCCTCAACAGCCACACCCTCCTCACACCCTCCTGTTGTCCCTCCGCCTGTAGAGCACACAAGAAATAAGCCACCGGACTAACGTGTATCCCTAGTGGGTATTTTCTTCTTGGGTGTTTTTTTTTTTCCGTTGGTTTTAGGGGTGTATGTGTTTTAGAAATAGAAAACAGAATTGCCATGTTTTCTTCTATCCTTGCAGAGGTTTCCTGGGGGCTTGGCTTACAGCGAGACTGGGACGGTGAGGCATGTCTGCCGGCAGCTGAGGCAGTAGATAGAGTGCTCAGGACTCGGCCTTTCTCCAGGTACCAGTCTCGTGCTCGCTCGCTGTGGACAGCGCTGGCAAGCTTCGTGGTAAAGGTGGTTTCTCGGTGTTCTTAAAAAAAAAAAGTGAGACTTCTGTGTTTCTGCTTCAAAGGTGGTTTCTATTTAAGTGATGGGGTTGAGGGGAAATCTTCCCGAGTGGAACAAAGCCCTCCCAAGACAGATCTGCGCGAGTGTGGTTCCCAGTGTCACAGACTAACTAAAGCTACTGCTCCAGGCACGTCCCGGCAGAGCATTTAGCCCTCAGAGCCGCCCCGGGGTTGGGGGGGGCGCTCGCCCTCCGTCCCACGAGAGGACGCTGCCCCGGGAGAGCACGGGTCGCCCAAGCTCGGGCGCTCCCTCCCGGCCTCCCCGGAACCCGGAGGGTGGCTCCTCCTCGGGGCTGCCCGCCCCACCCGGGCAGCTGCAGCCCCGAGATAAGCAGGGCCCCGAGGGGGGGGCGGAGGGCGTGTAGCAGTGCGAGCGGCCGCTCCACACCCATACACACACACCCCGGAAACCGAGCACGGGGCCCGACCGGGACCTCCCTCGTCGGCGTCCACGCTGGCTGCGCGCGCGTGACGTCGCGGTGACGGGAAAGGCGCCGCACGGGTGTCTCAATCCGCTCGCTGCACCGTCACAGCGGCTTCCGGCAGCGGCGGAGCCCCGGGACTCCCGCCGGGGGTGGGGGTGGGGGTGGGGGTGGAGGCGCCGAGCGGAAGCAGGCGTCCCACTTCCGGCGGCGCAGCGGCCTTTGCGCCGCCCGCAAGGTCGCGGGTGAGCGCCCGCGCGTCGTCATCGCTGACGGCCTGGAGTCCCGGCCCCGTCACTCACCGGGCCGTCCAATGGCGGCGCGGGGCGGGCGGCGCGGGGCGGGGCCTGTGGCGCCTGCGCCGGAGCTTGTGGCGTCGAAGCGGCCGCCGTGTCCATGGAGAGAGGCTGAGGCTGCCCAGAGGCTCCGGCCCGAGCGAGGCTGCGGGCGGGCGGGCTGGCGGGCGGGCGCCGCGACGTGGCCATGTCGGCGTCGTTGGTCCGCGCCACGGTGCGGGCCGTGAGCAAGAGGAAGCTGCAGCCCACGCGGGCGGCGCTCACGCTGGTGAGTCGTCCCGATGGAGCCGAGCGAGCGAGCGAGCGGACGGGCCGCGCCGGGGTCACGGCGTTCCGGGAGAAAGGTCGCGCTCGGGGCGGCCGGCTGTGGCTCAGCGCCGTCACCCGCCCCCGCCTCCCGGGGAGGCCGCGTCCTCGGCGGGGCTGTCTGTCTGTCTGTGTCCACGGTGGGCCGTTGCTGGGGCCTTCGGTTAGGCTCGTCTGCGTCGCCGTGGGGTCTCGACCTGTGGGCTTGTGCCTGTGAGTCTCTCTCTCTTCCTCTGTCTCTCTCTCTTCCTCTGTCTCTCTCTCTTTCTCTGTCTCTCTTTCTCTCTCTCTTCCCGTTTGGCATTTTTACCTGTTTACTTGGGAGTCTTGGAGCTGCCCCTTCCTCCCCGACCCCTCCCTCTTCAGCAGACGTTATCTAATTCCCGCAGTGTTTTCAGAGGTGAGTTAACCCCCACTCCCGCCCCCGTCCCGCCGCCCCGGGCCCTGCCTACCAGCAATAACGTCCCGCTTGCACAGACCCTGCCCCTGCCCGGGGTTTTGCAGTCTTGCGCATCGATCTCGGTCCGCAGCCTCAGCTGCGGAGTCTGTGGTCCGAACTCCTCCTTCCGAGTTACGCCTGGTCCTCGAATCTCCTTTCCTTGCCAGCAGGAGACTGACTAGCACTGCGGTCTGCTGGCTGGTTTCAGGTGTCTGGTAAACATTTTGAACCCCAGCATGTAGCAGTTAGATAATCAAAGGCTTACTGGGGGCTGCGGTGGGGGGGGGGAGCGAGGAGACTAAGCAAGCGTAAGCGGATGCAGATTAAGTCTGTTTGCCTGGCCACAAGGGTCTGGCAGCGAGAATTGACACATTGGAACGGCTGGAGAGCGCTCTGGAGGCTGCTAGGAGCGGGCGGGCCATGGCAAGGAAAGGTGCCCGTCTCAGCTGGTGTTAGTCCTCGGGAGAATTGCGGGGCTGTGGTGGTGAGCGCACGGGTGGGGTGAAGACTGGCAAGGTCTACAAGCCAGGGATGGTTGCGGCTCACCACCGCGGATGCTTGCGGAGGCCATCCAAGGAGGATGGGCTCCTTCCTCCCAGCCCCGAGTCTCCTGGGCTGGATAAGTAGGATTGAGTTTGTGGGGAGCCCGCACACGTCCGGGTTGACAGGCCGCTTTCCCGCCCGTCGTTGTGGCAGGCAGTCTAGAGGCTCCTGCTGCCCCTGTGATGGAACCCTGGGCCCAGCCAGGCGGTGTGGGTGTGTGCGGAGACTCTAGGTCACTGTAGGCAGAAGACTGCCTGATGGAGGGGCTGAGGACGCGTGTAAGGACCTGTTACTTGGCCGGAGCAGGACCAGAAGACCTCTGAACAGCGACTGGCACGTGCCGTGCGGTTCAGAAGCTGTTACCAGGACATGTTGAGTACAGATGGTTCTAGTCGGGCGGCAGAGAGGCTGCCTAGGGTGTGAGGAGGAAGGGAGCCTGCTAGCAAAGGGTGGTGTCCTCCTGCAAGTGTGACTTTCCGCTGTGAGCTTTGCCGTCGCTAGCTCTTTGTGTCACCAGTTTGGTGGCCCTTGCAAATGCTCGATTGTACCTAAACCGCAGAACTGTAAGACTCAAACACGTTGAGCAGCCAACGGGGTGGGGGAGGGGCAGCTGGCAGAGGACGTGCTGGGAGGCATGAGTTTCCTCTCAGTTCCCAGATCACAACAGCTGGGGTGGGGGTGCTGCATACTTGTAATCCCAGTGCTGGGCCTGGGCCCCAGTGGCCAGCCAGTGACCTACTGGACAAGCCCTGGGCCTGTGAGGCAGATCTGAAACATTGACTTGGGGTGCGTTTCCCAGCACTCTGGACAGCAAAAACAGCCTTGAAGTAAGTCTTGGTTTGTGGCTGTGAGTTTTAGATTTACATGTATTTAATGTGTGTGCATATATGTGGACGCGTGTGCCTTAGTGATGGTATGGTAAGAGGGAGTCGTTTCTGACCTTCCAGCATGTGGGACCCAGGCATCAAGCTCTGTCCCGCAAGCTTGGAGGCAAGTTCCTTTACCTGAGGAACGCCTCACCAGCCCTTCAGTGGTCTTTAACACCTCCTTCAAAGCAGCCACGTTCCTATGGTTTACACAGGAGCTGATTAAAAGGCATCGTTAGGTTTTTCTTGTGTCCTTACTTCAGGTTGAGCTCTCTAGGGATGATGCGGACACAATAGAGCACTGCCCAACTTGAAGAGGACTTCGGGGAAGACCTTATCATGGCGGGTGTACACTTAAACCTGGAGTCAAGGGGCACACTTCTGTCTAGTACCAAGTACAGTGTTATACCTAGACTAAAAGGGGCACCCCACCCCCCAGCTCCAGTCAACCCCGTTCTGTTCTTTCGGCTGACAAGAACAGTTCTTCAGCTGAACAGCGGCAGTTCACTCCACTCAAGGCAGCGGCATGAGGGTCAAGTATTAGGACCCGACTGCGGTACATAATGAGTGTCTGTTTCCAAAACAAGGCAGAACCAGAGCAGTCCCTTGGCCAGTTCCGGCGTCAGACCCTCTCTTGAGAGCTCCTTAGTAACAGCTCCCCGGGAGGAGCATGGCAAAGTTAAGGTCCCATTTGGTCCTTTGACAGCTGCTCAAAGGCATTCGGGTCCTGCTGGTGTCACTGTCCCTTTGCATGTCTTTCCCTGTATACAAGATGTCAACATTAACAGCCTGTGCCTGCGTGGACGATGGTTCTGTGTCCCTTGTTTTTACTTACTGTGTTGAGCTGGTTTTGTTTTGAGAAAAACCTAGCTGTGTAGATCAAATTCATGATACTCCTGCCTCACCTTCAGTAACCAGGAGTATATGCAGCTACTGTTTAAATGTTTTCTAAGACTTGAGGAAAAAAAAAACATGCTGATTTTTAAAAATCTAATTGAGTAACTGAGAAAACCTTATGGGATAAAACTCAGGCCCAGTTAATCAAAAAGCACCCATGTGCTCTCATCTTCTCCTTTGACGTGTGCCTGGAAACCCAGGCTCTTTCAGATTCTTGCTCCAGCAAACACTTTTCTCTTGCTATGCCTTTTCTTATAAGCTCTTTGTTTTATGAGTGATTCGTCTGCATGTATGTGTACCCTGAGTGTCTGGTGTCCCCAGGGGTCAGAAGAGGGCATTGGAGCCCCTGAAACTGAAGTTAGAGATGGTGGTGACCCACCCTGTGGTCAGGTTCTCTGCAGGGACAGCTAGTGCATGCTCTGAGCCCTGAGCCACCTCTGTGCCTCCTCTTGTAAGAGTGTTTTCAGAAGTTGTGTTCTGTTGACAAAGAATAGGGTTATTTCCTCTGCACTTTCATAGCAAATATGCCCATAAAAATGTACAATGGAATACTGGAAAGGAGATGCTCGCAGGCAGTCACTTGGAAGTGTAATAAATAAGCACATTTTTAATGTCCTATTTATCCTTGATAAATCTTTTACTTTCACTAAAATTGTTTTCTTTCTGAAATTGAGTTTAGATAATTAAAACCTATTAGAATCTTTAAAATGTGCACATCTATTTAATTCACTTCAAATGTGAAGCAGCGAATATTGGTATATTCTGGCAACTGATGGCACCAGGTAGCAGCCCTAGGCTGATGTTCAGGACGACACTCTGCAGCCCCTCCTGAGAAAAGCAGCTGACAGTCAAGGTATACAATTAAGAGCAGAGGCAGGGTCTTCCCTTGCTCCTGCTCCATTACAGTTCCCAGAGCGTTTTTTCCCAAGGATTTAGAAGCATAAGCTTGCCTGTCAGTTTCTCTGGTTGCCTTGTGCTCTTGATTATTTTAGTAGCTTTTATGTGGCTTTATCTCTAAATGTCTTACTGCTGTAGCTTTATTTTATGAGAAGTACAAATAATGGCTAATTAAAAACTGCCAAGTAACCAGAGAAAAGTTCAGAGTCTTACTATAACTCAGTCTGCCTGAGCATCACAAATTAGGAGTGTGTGTGTGTGTTGGTTTCCTTTTGCAGTTTGTTTTATTTCTTTTTTTGACATGCATCTGTATGCTGGGCCTTGGTCATTGTCGTTCCACATTGACCTTACACACACACACACACACACACACACACACACACACACACACACACACACCATTGAAGCCATTCTTCCTAACAAGCCCCAGGACTTAGATACGTTGTTGTTAGAGGGTTTTTTTTGGGGGGGAGGGGTGTTTGTTAGTTTTTGAGATAGGGTTTCTCTGTGTGGTCCTGGCTGTCCTGGAACTCTCTTTGTAGACCATGCTGGCCTCTAACCTAGGGATCCACCTGTCTCTGCGTCCTGCCTTCTGGGATTAAAGGTGTGGCCACCACTGCCCAGCTTGTTGTCTGAATGCCTGTTTGTGTTAACTCCTTTCTTCTGCCCTGCTTGTTGTGCCTGTGAGCCACTAGGTCTCTGCACTGTGGCTGGGGTCAGGGCCTTACAGACCACACTGACACTTAAATAGTGCACCACACAGCATCCATTTGTGTTAATCCGCTGTGTTGTTTTCTTTTTGTGTGTGGTATGTATGTGAGGGGCCCTGGTACATGGGCACATCTCCATATCATTCATTCCTCAGGAGCCATCCATCTTTTTCTCTGAGACAGGGTCTCTCACTGACCTGGAATTCCCCATGTAGGCTAGGCTAGGCTGGCTGGCTGGCTGCCTCCCTACCTCCCCTACCTCCCTACCCCTCCTCATCACCTTCCTACCCCACCTGGCCAGATTATTGTTTGTTGTTTTGTTTTATGGAGATTGAACTCAAGACTTTGAAACAGCCTTCCCCGCCTGTAATGCACAGCTTCTCACTGTGTGTTGTTTTCATTGTTGACTCTGTATTCTCTAAGTTGATTCTGTGACTCTTGGTTTGATTCCACATTGTATTTGCACTTAATCATCTGTCCAAGCCTCTAAGTGAGATCTAGGGCCAGGCCTGTCCCCGAGCACTGGCCTGATGCTTGTTAGACATGATCTTAGTAGACCCTGCCAGTTGAAATAGCTAATGAACAAAACAGGGTAGGAAGGTCAGCACTCCCTTGCTGCGATCTCTCACCTTTGTTGCTGTAGCTGCCAGTTTGCACTGTGCCCCATCCTCTCCTGGACTTAATGCCACACACTCCAGGCTGCCCTGGCGGCTTTTCAGAACTTAGTCTTCACAGGAATCCTAGGGAACAGGATTATCCCTGTTACCTCAAGTAGGAATTGTTAGAAGAAACTGTTATGTTGTCTACCTTTGGGACATACCCAGGGATTAGTCCAAGAATGTAGCATGTCAGACTAGGTTCCCAGCATCCTCTACGGGAAGGTGGACACTGATCTGAGGGCAGTCCTCATCAGGATGTTTTCTCCTGCTGAAGGCCACTAACCTAGGCTGAACTGCATTCTTAGCAACACAGTCACATACTTAGTCCTGTCACTGAGGAACGTGGCTGCTCACCTAGATATCCTGGTATGTTGTTGACCCCCACTGGAAGTCTGTGCCTAGAGGCAGCTCTAGCCATGCGTTCAGATGGATCTATCTGAAGGGGATTGAACCAACAGGGAGAGCACCCAAAGCTTGGCTCTTCTGCTGATAGGCTGTGTGTGAGCACTGTGCTTGTTGCGGGGTATGCCATAGATGCACAGAATCTGGTCTTCCCAGGAAAAGTGGTTTCTGTTGGTGGTAGTGTGATGTGGCTGTGGCTTCCGAGGATGAGCTTCCTAACTGTTTTTGTTTTTCCAGACCCCCTCAGCTGTGAACAAGATAAAACAGCTTCTCAAAGACAAGCCAGAGCACGTAAGTAAGGCCTGGGAAAGGTTGGGGGAACTAAAGTTCTGTTCTCAGGACAAGTGTATTTTGTTGCAAATACATGTTTTCATTTTTTACAATGTTTGATTTTGTTAGTTTTTACATTGCTAAGGACTCAATCTCCTGGCCAGACTCATGCCAGGCAAGTACAGGGAGCTGCACCCAAATTCTTGAATCACACAGGGTGTTTTTCCATAAAAAACAGCTACTCACTACTCAAAACCCTAGACAGCCAAGACTCCACATTGCCACTCTTAGGCCAGCGGCAGCCCGAGTGCATCTGTGTGCTCACTGTGGCCGGGCACTCTCTCCCACTGCATGCTGCATGGCAACAGCACGTTCTCTCCTTATGTTGTAACAACCTAAGTCTCTCCAAGGAACCACCGCCAGCATGCTGCTTGTTCTCATGTGCATCTCCTTCTGTAGATGACAGCATGCTTGGTTACACTGTTTTCACCTAATAATTCAGCCTGAAGACCTCGCAGACCTGAAGGTCTCCCCTTTCATGGCTGCACATATTCCACTGAGCAGGTTTGATTGTTCCGCTGGTCCTTTGTATGAAAGGCTGCCACGGGCATCATTTACCAGCTGTAGTTGAAGTGGGCCATGCCTGGCTTGCCATGCCCACAGAGGATCTTTCCCTGCATGTAGGGTAGTTGAGTTAGGCTTGTGAATCGCTTCAGGCTGTGGCCTGTGCATAGTGGTTCTGGGATTGTTTTCTGGATTCTCTTGTGCTACGTGACTGGACTTCTTGAACGTTCATCCTAAAATCTGTTAAGTGCTGACATGTATCAGCCTTCTGACTCTGAACTCTCTAGCACATAAATTGACCAAAAATTCCATGAAATTAGCCTTGTAGATTTGTCCTTAGTGGTGTAAAATGTGTAGTTTATAGCATTAACTTAAATTCCTTTTCCAAAACTCCCATTACCGAAACCTTCCTGGACTGGAATTGTATAGAAACAAGGCTACCTTTGAACTCAGGGGAGATCCACCCATCTCTTCCTTCTGAGTGCTAGGGTTGAGCTAGCACGCCTGCCTAAAACTGAAGTTTCTGGTTCTGAAGAGGGTTTCTGTTTGGTTTTGCTTTCTGTGTTTCTGGGAGTGCGTGCAGGACTTGAGACATGCTGGGCAAACCTCTGCTGCAGAACTGTACCCTCACCCTGTCTTACACACTAACGTCCACTGCCTAATGTCTGATGACTCCTGATTACAGAGATAGAAACTAAAGCCTGCGCTCAGGAACCATCCATGCAGCTTATTCCCATTTGGAATAATAAAATGCCTTCAGTCTAAGCTTTGGGAGCAAGCACACCTCACAGGGTTTCACAGAATTGGAGTGCCCTGGTAGGGAAGGACTTAGTAGGACTTGACTGTTTACTTAAAAGGCTTAATTTGTGATGATGGGGTAGCCTACTGTGGGTAGACGTATCCCTATCCTGGTGGTCCTAGGCAATGTTAAGAAAGCAGGCCGCAGGCCGCAGTCCGAGCAAGCCATGAGGGAAGCAGTGCCCCCCATGGCCTCCCCTTCTAGTCCCCTTCCCCTACACACAAAGTTTAAACTTCTGGGGTCTTTGACTTCCTGGTATTTGGAATGTTTTGCCAAACTGCCTTAGGAAGGAGGCTCCTGTGCAGAGGCAGGATGGTTACCAGGTGACAGGATGATCCTAGGTGCTTACTGACCATGGGAGCCTCCAGAGAGTACCTCCCAACAAAGTGGAAGGAGACCTATAAAGGAAGCCCGGGTTTAACGACAAAACCTACCATCAAATGCCCTTTTTCAAAAGAAAAGAAGCAGCCCTTGTGCCTCAGCCTCCAAAACAGGTACTGGACTCAGGGTGTAAGTCTTCACAGTTTACATTCTCGATTCTTTTTAGGTGGGTCTGAAAGTCGGTGTGCGAACCAGAGGCTGTAATGGCCTCTCTTACACCCTGGAGTATACAAAGACAAAAGGAGATTCTGATGAAGAAGTTATTCAAGATGGTGAGCTCTCGTCATTTTGAGACAGTTCTTTTGTAGCCCAGGCTAACCCTGAACTTCTTATGTAGCCTTAATTCCTGCTCCAGTTCCCATGATGGGGTGTAAGTGTGGTTTTTTTTTTTGTTTTTTTTTTTTTTGGTTTGTTTGTTTTTGTTTGTTTTTTGGTTCTGTAACATTTTATGGGCACTTTGTCCTGGTGAAAACTTTTGTCCTTGTACGAAACTGATGTAAAGACTGCTGTCCATGTTAGGAATAGTCTGAGTGGTGCTTGCTACATGCCCAGCATTGGCAAGCAGGCTTCGTTATCTGTGCAGCCACTAAAAGGAGAGTTAGTTGTGGCATTTTTCCTGGCTTCTGTTGAAGAACTTGGTGCAAGGAGAGGCTTGCAAACTGGAAAGCCCAGGGTCTCACACAAAAGTACCTAGTGAAGCTTTGAACACCATCAGTTCTCTCTGAGGGTTTGGAGAAGCTGTGTTTTGTTTCGGCTCCAAATGTGAAGGTTTTTGGATTGTTTTTGTGTCGTCTCCCCCCCCCTTTTTTGAGACAGGGACTTCATGACGTAGCCCAGTTTCAGACTCTTGGTTCTCTTTCCCGTAAGTCCTGAGTGCTGGAATCACAGACCCTTGCTGTGATTGCTGAGGGTCAAGTTCATCATCATGGGGTTTTAAGAGTTGTGTCAGTGTGTGAAGTCAGAGGTCAGCTTTTGAGAGTAGGTTCTGGGTATGAAAACTGCGGTAGTCAGGATTGCACGGCAGGCTCCTAAAGGAGCCAGGACCCCTCACCACACAGACTTTAACCCCATAAAGTGACCGTCCAGCCATTGCTGTTGAGACCGTTCGCGTGGGTGTGCGTGTTGGTGCAGATCCCCAGAGCCAGGAGGCAGTTGTGAGCTGCCCGGGTGGATTTTCTGCGGGAGCCACACATGCTCTCCAGCCACAGCTTCACTTTTGAGGACTTTTTCTTAATTTATCAGTTACTGCTTTTGACACCAGCCCGTGTCATCTAGTAAAACCCACCAAGGAGTAGGGTACAGTGGCTCAGGCTTAATACTACTACCATTGGCAATAGGATCTTATGTTTTGGGTTCAAGATAAGGTCAGGCCAGCCTGGGCTAGCAAGATCCTATAAAGGACAGCTCTGCAACCCTGGAGAAAGAGAGAGCCACGGGTTTGTGTACTGAATGTGTTGTTAGTAGCTTGCAGCCCTTTTTGTGTGAGACAAACAGGAATTGATTATATTCACAATTGTACTTCCATCACATTTAACTGAAATAATTAACCAATAAAGGCCTTTTTGAAATTAAAAAAAAAAAATGGAGCTGAAGAGATGCCCAGAGGTTAAGTGCTGTGGCTGTTTAGAGGACCAGTACCCATATAGTGGCTCACAGCCATCTGTAACTTTTGTTCCAACACCCATCCTCTTCTGGCTTCCACAGGCATTGCACACATACCTACAGGCAAAACACCACACATGAAAAAATCTTTTTAAAATGTCAGTTCAAAAATGCAAGCTTCGGTTATTCTACAGAGGACAGGACCTATAGTGTGCATTCATGTTTAAGAGATGTTCTTGTATTTTTAAGAGGTTGTCTCTCCTGCAGTGACAAGGGAATGTTACTCATTTTTAAGGCCTTCAGCGGATTACGACTCTGGGTCCTATGGGCATTCTCTAAAGTCCATGTCTCGTTGTTTGGTCTTGGTTTATATGGTCTGGTTAGAAATGCACCATGGAACAACAGTACTGTGGGCGTTTTACAGGCGTTTTTAAAAACTCACAGAATTACACGTTTCCTATAGCAGATTTGGGGGCAGGGGTGAGTAAAATACAGTGAAAGGCAGACCACATTTTACAGAAATGCCCGGGGATTTCCGTATGTAAATAGGTCTTCCCTGTTATAATTAGCTGGGCACAGACTGGGCTGGTGGGAAGCTGTGTGCTTCCTCCCTGTAAAGAAACTCTGGAGTTACCCAGAAGCTGTGGGGTTATCATGGTACCCACTGGAAACTCGATGGCAGGTTCTCCACACTGCAGGCTGTATGTGACATGTGTTTTCTTTTCCCCAAGGAGTCAGAGTGTTCATCGAAAAGAAAGCACAGTTAACACTTTTAGGAACAGAAATGGACTATGTGGAAGACAAACTATCCAGTGAGTTTGTTTTCAATAACCCCAACATCAAAGGAACTTGTGGCTGTGGTGAAAGCTTCAACATTTGAAACCTCAGGACTCCAAGCTCCAGGAGAGCCGGGATCTACCTGGGAGCTTTCTGAAGAAATCATGTGATTGTCGCGTGCTCAGAGTTTATAATGTGTGGCCATCTCAAGGGGAAAAATAAAGTGATGCATTTTGGAAATCACGCCAGTGTGCTAAGAGTCCCAAAAACTTGATATCTATATCTGAGAGACCATTGGTTTCTTTGGGCCGTTCTTCTGTTCTATACAGAAAACTCCTGCCTTGCTCTCAACACTGCAGTGGGCTTTGTGGCCACAGACAACAGATATGCACCCATAGATCCAGGCGGGGCAACTGTGGGTGACAGCGTAGTGGTACCTCATTCCCCTCTCACATTTGCCATGGCCTTTTATATTTTTATTAGAAACATGGTTATCAGATGCCTCGTTTGCCTGCCCCTCAGCAGTTCCAGGCGTCTGAGTGATGGTGTCAGAAGGGGAGAGCTGCCCGGCCTGTCTCAGTCTGTCCTCTAGGATGTGCTTGGAGATGATTTGCTTAGACTTTCAGTTGGAGGCTGTCGTGACCAGCAGCCAGCTAGCTCACTGCGCTTCACCCTGTGCGTGTGGAGACAATCTGAGCACAAGTTAGAAGAGCTAGACAGCACCCAGCTCTCCTTCCTTTCTGCACAGGTGACGCCCATGCTGCGTGAGACACTCGGGGGTGAGTGGTGGGTGGCCTGGGCAGCATTGTCATTAGACTTTATTTTATGGAGATTGTATTAGTTTTCTGTTGAATGGAGAAGCCTCATTTAAACCCTTTGTATGAATTGTTTGTTTAGAACTTTAAAACAGTAGTTTCTTACAGAGATCCCACAGGACCTACAGAGCAGAGCATGGAAGTGTGGTCTTAGAGTTCCCAATATGCGTATACTCTCTGGTTCCTAAATGAAAGAGCTGAATTTTTAGTATTTTTATCATCCATCTTTCGAGGTGTGGTTTTGCTGTAGTACAGGCCAGCCTCACTCTCAGCCCTCCCGCTTCAGCTTTGAGACATGCCAAGCTTTTCTTCAGAGCGGTCTTGACTTGTGTTGACATCTTAAGTGACCTGTGATTTTCATGAAGTAGCTGGGTTAATATTTGCGCTATTTACTAAAGTACCTACCACAAAATACACCGTGTTGATAAGTCTGTATCATAAACAGAATTGTAGAATTGTTGGTACATCTTTAATTTGTGCAATATTGTATGTAGCAATTGAGTATCAATTAAAAAACACCTCTTTGTGATCCTAATACTGTCTTTTGTGGGGTGGGGAATTGGGGTAGTTAGCTGCTAAAGCCACAGACAATTGCCATTTTATGCTACTGTCTCCAGAAGCCTAGGAGCACACTGGAGATGGTGCCGTCTTGCTTTGCGATTTGTTTGTGGTACACACACATACACACACACACACCATCCCTCCATTTGACACAGATAGCCTCCAGTCCATCATCCGCACTCCGGATGCTTTTCCTTTGTTGCCTAACTTCAGCTTCTCTTTCTTCCAGAAGGGTCTTAGCAGTTCTGATCCAGTGAGACTGTCCTGAACCTCACAGAGCTGGCAAATGAACCAGACAGCACTGAAGGGTATTGGTACTGTACCTGTCACGAGTGGGGTACTTGCCAGAACTGTTCTCAAGCAGTAGGTCACACATGAGAATCTAAAGCATGACATGAGCAAATAGTTTTACACATTAACCCAGTCAGCATTCACACACACACACACACACACACACACATACACACACACATGCTCGGAACAGGTACAACATATACTGAATATTTTGATGGCCTCTAGGGGTGGGAGGCAGGTGGAAGATGGCCTCAAGGTTATGTCCTCTAAGCTGAGTTTTAAAGACAGGAAGTGCAAAGGGGAGAATGAACAAAACTAACTGGTTTGAAAAAATGTAGAGGGAAGCTATGCCCTGAAAAAAACAAGGCACAGGAAGGGGGGCTTGAAACAGACTCTGAGCTCTGCAAGGGCATCAGTCTGTACAAGGGAGTCCTCAGAATACAAGGTGCAAGCCTACAAGCATAGCATTGGGAAGCTGAGGCAGGAGGATTGAACATTCAAGACCAAACTTGAGGCTGTGTGTGTGTGTGTCTGAAAGAAAACAGCATTCAGAAGTGTCAGCCCTGTGCTTTTACAACAAAGTGGGCTAGAAGAGGGTAGGATGGGGCTGCTGCAAAACCCTGGAGGGGACAGACAGGGACCAGTGTGACTCGGGTTATGGAGGTACAGCAATACCTACAGTTTGGGCTTGGAGTTTTCCTCTTACAAGGCCAAGACAGGAACTCAGCTGCTCTGGTGGTGTGGCTCCACAGGTGCATCCTTTCAGACAGAATGGCACAACCTGTAATCCTAACAACCATGTCCCTCAAGCCGCAGCCCCAACCAGGAGGTTCTCACATATCCATACAAGCCTTGTGCCCCCCAACCCCCACCCCCGTGACCTGTGGGGTATCAGATGTTGTGCCAGGAGCCTCCAAGGTGGCAAATGTCTTTCTCCATATAACCTCAGTTAAAACAAACTTGACTGTGCTGGCCAGGAAGCTCCGAATTGAATGGGCGGAGCCCCGCCGTGGTTAAAAATACTCCTTCGTGCAGTTTCAGAAGGCCATCCTGCTGCGCTTCATTGTTCTGAACCGTCTCCCAGACCCCCTCTCTGCACCTACAAGAATGCCTTTTTTCCTCAAGCAGGAAGGGGAGTAGGACGTTGGGAAAAAAACCCGCACGATTGGGGGTCCCTAAGATACTCAGTACTTCCTAGGATTGATTCAGCAGGAAATACCTCAAAGAAAAAAAAATAGCCCTTGTCATGTTTTGATGTGTGAGCGATCAGGAGTCCCCTCTGTGATGTTGGGCTGAGCACTCGTTTAAGCCCCAGGGCATCGTTGACTGGGGCCAGAGACAGACTCGGCCCAGAATCAGCACAGACACTGCCAGTCTTGGGATGAAAGCTGGCCTGGATTTGATCCCGTGGAAGAAAGGATCCATCTACCCTTGACCTCAGCTGGTGTTCTCAGAAGAGCACACAGAGAGCAGGGTCACAGCCTTGTGACTACACGGACATGCTGCCGTCATGATCCAGTAGCCCAGAATGCCAGGGTTCCTCGGCAGAAGCTACAAGAGAAGCATACAAGAGGTCTTTCCCAGCAGCCTTTGGGGAAACATGGACTTCCCCGACAGCTTCATCCCGAATGTCTACTCTCCGGACACGTGCAGACCGGATTTCTATTAAGTTGCCTGGCTTGGGGGGTTTGTAGTACATGCAGTTTGCCAAATGTCAGAATCTCAAATGCCCCACCCATCTTGGGCTATCTTAGCACAATTGAGCGTGTGTCCCTTACCTATTATGACTTTCCAAGGTTTGGTCTCTGTAAGGATTCAGGCCTGCCCGTCCCCTGGCAGAATGCACTCAGGCAGTACCTTGGTCAGCCCAGGTGCAAAGGACCCCTTTAAAAGAAAGCCCTCCGCCCACTTATGCCCTCTTCCCCGTGGCTCCCCTGGGGCAGACAGGACTTTTCTTGTGTCCTCTTCTCTTCTGTCCTCTCTCTGTGTCTTTCTCTTTTCTCGTTCCTTCCCCTTTCTAATAAAACTTCTCACTTAAGCTCTGTCTGCCTGGCATGTTTGTCCCCACCCCAGTCACCCTAACCTGCCATGGGGTCCACCACGCAGGGTTCCCAAGGCTCAGGGCCACAGCGTAAGGGCAAATAGAAGAACGTAAGAGCCAGAGGAGAGGCACTGGAAATGCCACCTTCTGGGTGTGGCAAGGCTGTGGCGCTCAGGAACCCACACAAGACCTGCACAACGCAAACAAAGCTGATAACACATTGATGGCAGCACTAACTGCACTTAGTGGGGCAGCACTAACTGCACTTAGTGGGGCAGGGACGGAGGGGATGGTGGGAGGGAGTCACGGTAGTTATCAAGAGAGATTGAATTAATGCATGAAATTGTCAAGAGATAACAAGATTCAAACATCTTAACAACTGAAGTTTTTCCTAAGTGATTTACAACACTTCATTTCCTATAAGCTATCTGAAAGGGTAAACTAAACTCAAGGGCTTCACTTCTAATAATTTAGAAATAAAGGGAGCAGACCTCACTCAGCCCCTACTTTAGCAGCCATGATAGGCTACAGAAAAGACACGTAGGCCCCTGACACAAGGAAACTCCAGATCCTCTGGCCTCCCGGAGTCTAGGGCTAAAACTGAGCACAAAGAAACTCCAGACCCCCGGCCCAGCTTCCTAGATACTTCGTTCCTGGGAACTGTTTGGCCACAAAAGAAACTCCAGGGAGAACCAAAACCTCCCCTGTGGTCTCCAGGATATAGTTCTGAAAACTATTGGTATCTATGTACAACAGGCCTCATGTAAGTAACAGGACAATGCCATAGAAACCACAGAATGTTCCCTTTCAGCACCGACCAATGAGAACAATTGGAACACAGGTATTTCATGACAAAATAGGACTTTGAGAAATTCTCCTGATTGTTCCCAAATGTCAGCCAATCAGAAACCAACCCATACCTACTGATGTAATCCTGTATCTTGTCTTTAAAACCTAGCAGTAGACAGGGAACTTCACTCCCTCTGGAGGCTGCTGCATCAGCTTGCTAGACAGGGTCCCTGTCATGGGTGGATGAACAATTAAAACCTTGCTTTTGCAGTTTAGTGGGTTTGTCTTCCTGGTGGTCTCTGGGGGACTTTGCAACTTGGGCACAGCACTATCTGGATATAGAAAACAGTTCCAACATTTGCTGGGTGCTTGCTAACTTTATTGCTAAATTATGAAGAGCAAACCTAGCACCTTATGTCTGTCTCCTGGGCAAGCACCCTACCCCAGTTCACTGCTGAGCTGCGTCCCCAGACCAAGTACTTACAGCCTGTATTAAGCCCTGTACACAGGGACTTACTTACCATCACAACCAACTCAGCAGTGTTGCTCCTCCTCTGGTGCGTGAGCTAAACGGATGCCTTGTCTGCTTTCTATAAAACATTCTACTATAAAAATAGACTTGAGACCCGCAGCTGGGAAGGGTGCACTTGGACTCACAGGGTGGGAAGTTTGAGGCCCTTGGCTTTAGAGCTGCAGGACCCGTTGTGAGTCAGAACAAAATGATAGACTTAGGATGCCGTGAGGCGGCTGTGCATAGCTCACAGTGGAGCAAACCCAAGCCAAACCAAATCCCAGCGTGGAGAGGGGACTCCAGCAGGAAATCCCACCCCTAGCCATAGAGGTACTGGCAACTGTTAGCTTCTGGGAGAGGGAGAGCGTTTTCTCTAAGAGCGTAGCCTCTGACAAGTCAGCCGTGTTCCCGTAAAGGCCACACACCCCAGAACATTTGGGCTGCACAAATTGATCCTGATAGGTTTTTGGTTTGTTTTTTAGAATACAAAATTAGCCAGGCATTGGTGGCGCACGCCTTTAATCCCAGCACTCGGGAGGCAGAGGTAGGCGGATCTCTGTGAGTTCGAGGCCAGCCTGGTCTACAGAGCGAGTTCCAGGACAACCTCCTAAGCAATACAGAGAAACCCTGTCTCGAAAAAACCAAAAAACAAAATTGGGTGGGTGGGAAAGAGTTTGGGAAGGAGACGAATGTGATCCAGACATACAAAACTCCCAAAGAACATGATTGTTGGTTTGTTCTGTTTTTTGGAATTTTTTGTTTGTTTGTTTTGGTTTCGTTTTGTTTGGGTTTCAATGTGTAGCCTTTGTCTATCCTGGAACTCACTCCGTAGACCAGGCTGGCCTGGAACTCATAGAGGCCCCATCCACCTCAGCCTCCCGAGTGCTGGGATCAAAGAAGTCGGCCACCATCACCTGGCTAATACGTGTTTTTAAACCAAGTTTAAAACAGGAAGGAAACAGTGAGGGCCCATCCAGCTGGTGAGACAGAATGAGAGGGAAAAGGAAACCAGGGGCTAAGTTGTCTTCAAAGGAGCCCGTGACAGAGGACTTTGGTCCCCACCTCTAAAAAAGAGGCTTCGCATCGCCCTTCATCTGGGAGGCAGCCTTCATTAATGAGCACGCGTGCCTCTCAGGGACATTCCAGACAGGTAAGTTTGCCCATGAATGGTTCCAACACTGGCGGTTTTCCTAACTGCAAAAGCACCGTGCCAGCGATTTTCAAGCTCAGTGAATTGAAGTCCCCTAAGGTGTGGGTTACAGAGCGGCCTCAGCAGGTAAGAGTCCTGGCTGCTCCCCCAGAGCGCCCCCACCTGGCAGCTCACAACCGTCTGTAATCCCAGTTCCAGGGGGACTGACGCCCTCTTCTGGCCTCCATGGGCACTGCACACATGTGGTGAACAGACAAACATGCAGGCAAAACACTTACGTACATAAATAAAATTTTTAAGAAATTTAATTACCCGCCGGGCGTTGGTGGTGCACGCCTTTAATCCCAGCACTCGGGAGGCAGAGGCAGGTGGATCTCAGTGAGTTCGAGGCCAGCCTGGTCTACAGAGTGAGTTCCAGGACAGCCTCCAAAACAATACAGAGAAACCCTGTCTCGAAAAACCAAAAAAAAAAAAAAACAACAAAAAAAAAGAAATTTAATTACCCAAAGGAACTTCATAAAATGCATATCCTAGCACGGTATGGTAGGACTCATCTTTAATCCTGGCACTTGGGAGGCAGAGGCAGACAGATCTCTGTAAATTCAAGGTCAGAATTCCAGACTAACCAGGGCTAAACAGATTCTGACTTAAGAAAATAATAGTATAAAGCATATCCTCAACATAATAGTATAAAACATATCTTCAGACGGAGTGTCGGTGGTCGATGCCTTTAATCCCAGCACTCAGGAGGCAGAGGCAATTGGATCTCTATGAGTTCAAGGCCAGCCTGGTCTACAGAGCAAGTTCCACGACAGGCTCCAAAACTACAGAGAGAAACCCTGTCTCAAAAAAAAAAAAAAAAATAGCCTCAGGCTTCACTTACCAAAAATCAAATGAACCTCAGGAAGCAGACATCAACTGTCACCCAAATAACTGGATGCAAGAGATCTGGGGTCACTTTGAGAAAACACTGCTCTGCCTGACAATGTGATTTAGGATTGTTACTTTATTCTCAGTATCAGTTGCTACATATTACCAATGTCACATAATAATTGCGACTGTAGCATGTTTCTCAACACCATAGTGCAGCTTCCCGGAGGCATCCATTGCACTGAAACTGGTTACTCATTGATCTATTCAATTAGGAAAGTGTCTAGGCTGCCCTTATTATATAGGAAGCGTGTGAGAGGAGGAAGTCATTACCTGAGGAGTGAAAGACTTGCTGTGGTGAGGAGCGGCAGGGAGCCGGTGAGTTTATGTTTTCTGTGGGGACACACACAGGCCAAGCACAGCTGGTTCCACGGTCTGCTTTTGCTCGAACTGTGCAAGCATCCTTGGGGAGGGAGTATGCTCAGCTTCTGGCAAGGCACACGGAGCGGGTGGCCGTGAAGTAGTGTCTTGGTCACTGTTCTGTTGTTGTGAGGAGGCATGATGACCAAGGCAACTCATAAAAGAAAACATTAAATCAGGGATTTTCTTACGGTTTCCGAGGGTGAGTCTATCATCAACGCGGTGGCAGGCAGGGGTGATGAAGGAGAAGTAGCAGAGCTACATCCTGACAGAGAGAGGGAGAGACTGGGCCTAGTGTGGGCTTTTGAAACCTCAAAGCCCACCCCCAGGGACACATCCCCTAGGACTAAGCCATATCTCCAAAGTGGCCACACCTCTACCAACAAAAGGCTACACCTACACCCACAGGCCACACCCACGCCCACAGGCCACACCTCCAGGCCTTCCCTGAGAGCTAACTGGGGACTAAACATGCAGATCTATTAGCCTGTGGGGGCCAGCCTCAAACCACCACAGAAAGTGACACTTGTATTTCAGGTTCTTGAGAGTAAAGAAATATAAAAAGAATAAGCCACATAAGGATGGGGAAAACACAGAGAGCTTGGGCCCTATATGGTGCTTGCAACTTTTAAATGCTAACTCACAAAAAAAATCAGCGGCTGCTGAGAGATACTGGATTGTATGGGAAAAAACGGCTGCGTTGGCCGGGCGGTGGTGGCTCACGCCTTTAATCCCAGCACTCGGGAGGCAGAGGCAGGCGGATCTCTGTGAGTTTGAGGCCAGGCTGGACCGACAGCCTCCAAAACAATACAGAGAAACCCTGTCTCGTAAAAACCAAAAAAAAAAAAAAAGCTGCATTAAACCAACCTATGTATTTTAAGGGTGATTTAGCTTTGGAATGGAAGTCAGGAAATGTGCTGCTTTGGGGGAGAGGTTGTGCCTTTGGTTCCCCGGGAAACAAAAAGCTATTGATCACTGTCCTTGTTAGGGTTTCCACTGCTGTGAAGAGACACCATGACCATGGCAAATCTTTTTTTTTAATTATTATTATTTGTATTTGGTTTTCGGTTTTTCAAGATAGGGTAACAGTCCTAGCTGCCCTAGAACTAGCTCTGTAGACAAGGCTGGCCTCAAACTCACGGAGACCCGCCTGCCTCTGCCTCCCAGGTGCTGGGACTAAAGGCGTGCGCCACCAACGCCCAGCACAGCAACTCTTATAAGGAAAACATTTAAGTGGTTGGCCTCACAGTTTCAGAGGTTCAGTCCATTATCACGACAGGGAGCATGGCGGTGTGCAGGCAGATGTGGGGCTGGAGGGTTAGCTGAGAGTTCTACATTGTTTAGGAAACAGGAAGTCCACTGACACACTGAGCACAGCAAACCTCAAAGCCCGCCTCCACAGTGACACACTTCCTCCAACAAGGCCACACCCACTCCAACAAAGCCACACCTCCTAATAGTGTCACGCCTGTAAGATTATGGGGGCCAATCACATTCAAACTACTACAATCACTAATTGAGAAAATGCTTTACAGCTGCATTCATGGAGGCATTTCCTTAACTGAGGCTACATAAAACCAGCCAGTACAACTGACCCCTTTTCAACCTGACATACAACACATCACTATTTTTTTGTTTTTGTTTTTTCCAGACAGGGTTTCTCTGTATTGCTTTGGTAGTTATCCTAGAACTCGCTCTGTAGACCAGGCTGGCCTCGAACTCACAGAGATCCGCCTGCCTCTGCCTCCCGAGTGCTGGGACTAAAGGCGTGCGCCACCAATGCCCCAAACACATTAATTACTATTAAGCCGTAACCCTTCCTCACTTATTCATCCCCAAGATCTCACATTAAAATCATAAGTAATTTTAAAAGTTCCACAGTCTTTACAAACTCAAACATATTTAAATTTCAATCTGTTTAAAATATTCAATCTCACCAGGTGGTGATGGCACACACCTTTAATCCCAGCACTCGCGAGGCAGAGGCAGGTGGATCTCTGTGAGTTTGAGACCAGCCTGGTCTACAAGAGCGAGTTCCAGGATAACCTCCAAAGTCACAGAGAAACCCTATCTAGAAAAACCACACACACACACACACAAAAATCCAATCTGTTTTAAGCTCAAGTCTTTCATCTGTGGGCTCTTTTAAAAATCAAAATTAAATTAAGTACCTTCTTCAAGAGGGAAGTCCCAGGGCCCCGTCACAATCTGAACCAAGCAAAACCAAACATCAGCAATATAAATAACTCAATGTCCAATTATCTGTGACTCATTTATGATCTTCTCGACCCCTCCAAAGGACTTTGGGTGGCGTCTCCGGCCCCGCCCTCTGCAGCACACACAGCTGTCTTCTAGGCTCCCCTGGCTCCACTCCACTGCCGCTGCTGTTCTTGGTGGTCGTCCCCTAGTCCTGGCGTCTCCAGGCTGCTGGGGTCGTCTGGGGCAACTGGGCTGCACTTCACCAATAGACCCCCCCTAGACTCTCCTCATGGGGCCAGGCCTCAGCGTCTCTGCGTGACTCCTTCAGTCCTGGGCCTTCAACTGCCACTGAGGCTGCACCTTCACCAGTAGCCTCTCCTGACCCCTCACAGTGCCAAGCCTCAGCTGCTCTCCATGACCCCTTCATACCTTCAAAACCACCACCTCCTGGGTGAATCATACACATTACCAACTCCTGGTTCCAACACAAGTTACAACCATGGCTGCCTCTGAAACACATCTTCTGTGCTCTCAGGAAACACTTCTCAGAAGATTTCACCTCAGCGATACTGGTCTCAATCACTGCTAATGTCTTAGCTCCAGTCAGCCAGCCAGCATCAACTGCCCTGTCACGTGAAGTCTTCACTTGTTTTTTGTTTGTTTGTTTTTGTTTTTGTTTTCCGAGATGGGGTTTCTCTGTGGCTTTGGAGGCTGTCCTGGAACTAGCTCCTGTAGACCAGGCTGGCCTCCAGCTCACAGAGATCCACCTGCCTCTGCCTCCCGAGTGCTGGGATTAAAGGCGTGCGCCACCAACGCCCGGCTGAGTCTTCACTTCTTGTTTGTCACAGATGATTCTTCGGCTCCAGCTAACCAGAACCCCAGAATCCTAAGTCAAAATAGCACACAGCCCTTGTGTTTAATCTTCCCTCTGAACCTTCACAAGCCAAGCCTCCGTCCTCCACACTGCTCTCAACATTCTTGTCTTCCAAGCTCCCACAGGACGTCCTACTGAGGTCTCAACACTCAATGTCTTTTCTAGCCCCAGGTTCCAAAATCCCCCCACGGTCCTCCCCAAAACATGGTCAGATGATCTGTCATCGCAACACCCCACTTCCGGTTCCAACTTCTGTCTTAGGATTTCTATTGCTTCCACAAAACAGTGACCAGAAAGCAACTTGGGAGGGAAGAGTTTATTGGGCTCACAGTCTCACATTGCTGTTCTCACGGAGCTGCATCTCTGGGAGGCATTTCCCCAGCGGAGGCTCCTTCCTCTGATGACTCTGGCTGTGTCACACAGAACCAGCCAGTACAGACCCAGCCACGAAGAAACTTTTTAACATCACTTTTTAACATCACTTTTTAACATCACCAGGTGAGCCGGGCGGTGGTGGCTCACGCCTTTAATCCCAGCACTCGGAAGGCAGAGGCAGGCGGATCTCTGTGAGTTCGAGGCCGGGCTGGACCGATAGCCTCCGAAACAATACAGAGAAACCCTGTCTCGAAAAACCAAAAAAAAAAAAACATCACCAGGTGATTATAGCGAGTAATCAGTGAGAGTCCTCAACCCATGTTCTTCCCTGGATTTGACAATCCTGGGTCACACTCTGTCACCAGGGACTTGGGGACTCACCCCCAAGGCCTATTGTCAATCAGCCCCGTCTAAGTGAACCCTGGACCTCCGATGCAGCTGCTGACATGGCCGGGGAAAGTGTATTCTGTAGGTAGAGTTGGGAGATGTCAGGGTCAAAATAACGATGTAGGCGACACGAAAGAAGGGAAGACTGAGTTCTCAGACATGAGAGCAGCGCACTGATTTGTGAGAATAAGTGCGTGTGCACAGGCGCGCACACATGTGTGTGCACACGCATGTGTGCACAGGTGCATGCCCTGTGTGTGTGTGTGCACGCGCACGCGAGCATCTTAAAAGTCTTGGTCCACTTGAAGCTTCCCTAGTTTCAGAAAAATAAATGGAATAAAACCATACCCAAGAATGCTGGGAGACATAATTGTATGCATTTAGTATAGTGTATTTTTATATTCCTCTGCATTTGGTGATCTGAGCCTAACCCCGATGAAAGATGTTAAGGCCCTCTGGCTGGAACATGAAAATGTTCTAGCCATCGTTTATAAAAGCAAGTACAAGAGAAATTTTCTCCCTAATCTGAGTGAAAAGAAAGCAATTCCATAGATAAGATGTTCTGGAATACATTTGTGCCATTGAGACTAAAGCTCCAGCCCAAAGTAGGGATTCCAGGTCGGCTGGAATTGAGAGCTGCAGAATCAAAAGGGGACATGAGAAGTCCTGGTCGCAGTGGGGACAGACAGACAGACAGAAAGGTCCATGGGGCACGTGAAGCGAGAAAAGCCACAGGCTTGGGCAGAGGGCCCTGCTGGGACTTAGCGGGGGGAGGGAGGAGTTGGGGCTCACCCTCCTCCCCACCTCACAAACCCTCTATGACTCTTCCCTGCTCTGTGATGCAGACCCTGGGCCTACAGGGAGCCCCAAACGGCCTCACATCACAGCTGCCTGAGCAGCTGTGAGGGTCACACTATGGAGAAGGTTCTGCCCTTTCTGAATACCGCTACTGAAGGAGGACGGTTGTTGGGCTTTGGCTCGGTGCTCTTGGACGCCCATCCACGGCGCCTTCCTGACTGCAGGGGCTGCTTCTCCCGTGCCTGTTGTACCTGATACTGGACTTCGTTTTCTTCCACCGTGGACAGGCCAAGACCTCAGAGAGGTGAGGCAGTACGGTGAGCCCGTTTCTTTTTTTTTTTTTGGTTTTTACGAGACAGGGTTTCTCTGTATTGTTTTGAAGGCTATCGGTCCAGCCCGGCCTCGAACTCACAGAGATCCGCCTGCCTCTGCCTCCCGAGTGCTGGGATTAAAGGCGTGCACCACCACCACCCTGCCGGTGATCCCATTTCTATGCTCACATCATTGGATGAATTTAAAGAGTCCCAGAGAGATATCTGAATGGGGGGGGGGCAGTTTCTGAGGAGAGAGGAGAGCACTGCTGCCCTAGGGCATGAGGTCTGGCAGGGCAGGGATTCAAAGAGGACCAAGGTTTTCATCTGGACCCACAGCCGACCTCTCTGGGCGTCACTGCAAGTTCCACGATCCAGGGCGGAGCACTAACGCTGGGTCTCTCGGACTTCTTTCCAGACACTCCGAAAAGCAGGGTCTCCTGTCATTTAGCCTGCCCTGCCCCCACCTCTCATTGCCCTTCAGCAGGCCCTTCCCAAGCTGGCCCTGCAGGAGAGGCCCCCGGCCGAGCAACACCTGGAGCCTGAGCTTTGTCCCCAAGACATGGGGCCTTAGAGGTGCTGAGCTGTGGCTGCCAGCCTGAGTCTATGCCTGGAGTAGAGGACTCGCGCTCAGAGCATGAACTATGGACCTCACAAACTCCTTTACTCTCCCCAGCAAAGGGCAATTGGAAAACAACTGTCTTTCGGAGTTAGTAGTGGAAGGAAAACTGTTATTTGAAGTCAGTATTCAGAGCACCCGGCTAGCTCAGTCGATAGAGCATGAGACTCTTGGTCAGTGTTCTTGAATAACAGACGCCCAAGAGAAGCAGCGAAAGTTAAGGCTACCTTCTAAATTAAGCCTTTAAAAAAAAAGTTACTGCTACCCACATTCTTCTGTTGTTAGTATCAGAGCAGAACCAAGAGAAGACGGTGACATTTAAAGCCAAGGTTCCACCTGAACCAGCCGCCCCCTCCTGCTCTCCCGTGAGATTCTGGGCCCACGATCTGCCATTTGCTAGATAGAACACAGTTCCTCTCAGGAAAGAGCTTTCAGAGAAAACGCTTGCACATTCACGCCCGAGCACTCCTCAGAGCCCTGGGTCTGGGAATGTGCCCCCCCCCAGTCCATAGTCGCAGGCATTTGAAGGCTTGGTCCCCAGGAGGTGGCACTGTTTGGGAGGCTTGCGGGGTGTGGCTCATTGGGAGGGGCGCAGGTTGTGAGAGCGCAAAGACTCCTGTCAAGTTTACTCCCTCTGCGTCCAGCTAGAGGCTCCAAACATGAGTCCTCAGCTGTTCCCGCCCCCCAGGATTCTTGCTGCAGTGGGCTCTTGACCCTCTGGAACTGTAAACCCAGAAATACAGTCTCATGTAAGTTGCTTTGGTCATGGAATTTTATCCTGGCCACAGGAAAGGAACTAAGACAGAAACTGGTGTGAAGTTGGTATGATGGACCTGGGTCCTTCCTTCTCCCTTCTGGCCAGGGGAAGATTAAAAAGGCCTGTCTGTTGTATGGAATCACGGTTTCTGCCTCCTGGCACCACGCCAAGTGCTTTGTCCCTGAGAACTCAGACAGCTCGGGTTTCCCATGGAAGGACTCCTGAAGAATCCTTACATCTCAGACGTGGAGGAAAAGCCTTTGCTTTGGTTTGTCGGCCAAGGGTACACTCTCTTCCTGGCAGGGAAACCGTGGCGGCAGGGGCTCCAGACGGCTTAACTGCATCTGTGTTGTTTTTAGTCTAAGTTGTTCTAGTTACCAGTAAAGCCTCAGGAGTCAGGTGTTGGGGTGAAAACCTAGATCAGACAGACTGAGAAGCAGCCACCTGGCCTTCCTTTTTGACCAGAAGCCCCGCAAGAGAGAGTCTCTCTCCACACTGTCCCAAACCGAAAAGACTGTGAACCTCTAAGTCCCTTCCTTCTCCTCTGTGTGGTCTTGCTATGTCTTCCCGTGTCCTCCTTCCTCTCTATGGCTAATTCTTGTCAACTAGTCACTGGCTCTGCTCCTTGGGCCCCCCCCACACACAAAGTTAATTTTATTAACACAGCCTTGTAGCATCACAGTGCAATCAAATATTCAGCAGCACGTTAGCAGTCAGGAAGCAGTGATACATGAGGGCAGTTGGCTTTACTGTAGCCACTATATGCAGTTCAGGACCCCAGCCCACCGGCCAATGCTGCCATTTAATGTGGGCCTTCCAATGTCATTAAGCTAGTCCAGAAAGCGCCTCCCAGACATGCTCGGGGATGTTGTCAATCCCACCAAAGCAGCAATTGAGATTTATAGTCACAGTTACATGTGAACTACTGCTTTTGTTTTCCAGATTGGAGAACTCTCCAGAGAGAAGGGGGGAAGAGGGAAGAGGTTGTCCGTTCTGGAAGGTAATTTAAGTAATTTTTAAAAATCCTTTTTCCCTTTGTAACGTGGCAGTGCACCATGGAGGCTCAGGGCAGCCGGGTCCTAGTCCTGGGAGGGACAGTCACTGGGAAACACAAGTGAACTCTGTAGAAGCGTGGTCTCTTTAGGTCAGAGATGTGACAGACCGTGGCAGGCATCAGGCAATCCCACCTTAGCAGCTTGCGCCTTGCTATTTGAAGACCCATGGGTGGGCATCACGGCAGCCGCTACCTAACAGTAACTACGGTGTCCTGCTGAGGTCAGCCACCCGCTGTGCCTACCGACGCCAGCACACACTGCCCCATCTTCTGGTCCCTCTGGCTGGCTTAGCTCTTGTGACTGTTCCCAACCTCACCAGCCCCTCTTGGAACTCCAGCGCTAACCCCTCTGTGGGAGCCTTTTCCCACTTTCTCCTAACCCTAACCCCTAACCCTCCATCCTGTCACCTAACCAGGTCACCCCCTCAGGGGAGCCAGCTTCCAGTCTCACCACCGGGTAGCTGTCTGACGCCAGGGCACCCTCCTTCCCTTGGATTTGAGATTTCCAGTGAGCATGCCCTACCCCGGCAACCGCACACCCTCCCTCTCCCCTCGCTGGGAAATGCTTCACACGGCAGAAAAGATGACCCTGTTATTCGGACCAGACTACTTTGTCTCCAGTAGGGAGCTGGTCTCTTCTTCCTGTTCAAACGCAACGGTTCCCAGGGTTCCCAGTCCCCACCAGAACACACCGCTGCAGCCGCCGCTTGAGATTGCTGCCCTGCAGGCTGTTAGCAGACAGCTTCCCTGTTGCCCCGGGGTAGGGTGTATGGAGCCTTGCAAACCGGGAACAAGCCCGTACCTCTTGTTCTTCACATACAGGAACTCAAGGAGCCAAATGAAAAAGACAATGACTTGCCAGGCTCTGGAGAAGAACACAAAGGATGAAGGCATATTCCCAGAGCCCAAGGGGTCAGAGTGTCAACTCCCAGCACCCTGGGACTTCCTGGGCTCCTCCGCCACTGATCAGGACGCCCCAGCCCCCCAAGCCAACTGGAATCTCAAAGGGAAACTGGGGAAGCTTGGGATTTCTGAAAAACTCCTGCGTATGACGATTCTCGGGGGAGACTTGGGGCAGAAGCGCAGTCAGCTCTTCTGGGGTCTCCCCTCCTTGCACAGCGAGTCCATTGTGGCCACGCTCCTGGTGCTGCCCCTCAACAGCTACCCCCTCGAGCCTCACCTTGTGCTCTTCAACGGGGTCTGTAGAGCCGTCGCGGCCCCAGGGTTGGGCCATGGCTCTGCCGCCCTTCCCCAGCCCCACACCTTACCCCTCAGCTTCGCGGGGCCTCAGCCTTTTCCCCGCGGCGCAAGGCCGCAGCCGCAGACTCTCCCTTTCCCCCGGGCCCACGTGCGGTGTCCACCCTCTCCCATGCGGTCGCCGCCTCTACCCCGTGGACGCACTTTCCAAAGGCCGCACACCAGGACCGTCTCTGGAGTCTTAGGTGGAAACGAGCACCTTCAGGGCTACTTGTTGCAGAATCATCAGGATAGTTTGTGGAGTCTGGTCCCTGAATGGCAACAATATGGAACTCCCTTTGGCCTTCTGGTTCCCAGCTTGCCCCTGGTCAGCCAGCCTTCACGGAACTATGTCTCCACCCCCAGGACTGGCCATTTTCATTTCGGCAGTGAGCTTCAGGACAACCTGGAGCCCTATGGACCAAACAACCCCATCCCACCCTGGTGCTACCACCAGGCCTCCGGTAGGACAGGAGTCCTGGAAGTGATGGTCCCTCGGTTCAAACCAACAGAAACATCTCCCCACAGCTGCAAATGCACCCGCCCTCAACGCACCGTACACTGGGACCAGAGCTGCAGCGACCTTAGGACTGCAGAACCGCGTCGCTCGGGAAGTTTCTGTGAGAGGGCCTCGGTGAAGCCTCAGCTGAATAAGGATGTAGCCCAGAATCTCGGCCAAATCCTAGGGAAATGCCCGTTTGGCAGCCCACAGATGATCTCAGGATGTTACGTACTGAAGGGTCTCAGGGTTGTACCCGAGACAGAGATAAAATGGGCATGCCCCTCGGGGGTTGGCTTGGAAAATGAGCAAGACGGCATCTCAAGGAAGAGCTTGGACCAAAGGCAAACAAGAAGCATTCTTAGGTTGCATGTGAGCAGGAAGCTCTGGCAGATCACGATGGGTCGGATCCCAATCAAGGTCTGCTGCTCATGGCTCGCCGAGGATGAGATGCTGAAGAACTCGCCAACAGGAAGCACTCACTGCGACACTTCTGTCCCTGCGATACCTTTTCTTGATCACAAGACACAGAAGATGCTGGAAGCCCATCTCATAAGGTACCGGGTGAGCCAGAAGTGGGGCCCCCCCATCAAAGTTATTGAATCCATAAAATTCTATATGTCGAGAGAAGCTAAAACGTGGCCCCTTCCTCAGCCTGACCACCCCTTATCTTCTGGGATAGATTTGAAACGTAGTTTCCCCCGTCCCCTCGGAGAAAACTCTAAGCTTTCTCGTAAAGACAATATGGAAACAGCAGATGTAGATTCCATCATAGATCACCTACCCCTCACCATCTCACATGCTGATGGGGAAGGAGAGGGGCCCCTGGGGAAATCCCACCCTGGCAATGGTTATGAGGTCACAGAGACGACCCAGGCAACCGAGGGTGACAGGCTCAGCAGCGATGACAACACCAGCCAGTATGACGCTGAGCTACAAATTAGACCCTGGCAGGAGCAGCCCATAAAAGAGCTAGTGGCTGAATCCAAGTCGCAGAATGAGGTGGCAAGTCCTTCTCGCCTGGCTGTCACCGGAGGCAGAGAGATTGTGGGAAAGCACCCCGCACCCGTGCTGATAGCACCCGACACGCTCCTCGGGGCTCGGGATGTAAGCGTCGTCCTGTCAGGGTTGGGTCCCGGCTGCAACTGGGAAGGCCCCGTGAGGCAGAGTGAAGTCGGGAGTGAGCCAGCCTCTGCTGCAGCCACACCACACAACCCCTCAAGGGTGTCGCTTCCCCAAGAGCAGGCAGTGTTGGACTTTAAGAAGCAGCTGTTTAACGAGCTGAAGCTGAAGCTGGAGCAGCAGTCACAGAGTCAGGCCGAAGGCTATGAGAGCGACGTGTCCTTTGCCTCCGACAGCGTGGCTGGTTTCTCGCTGTCGTCTTCCAACAGCGCGTCCAGTACGGACGTCTCCGTTTTCAGGGACTTCCATCCCCATCTGTGCAACACAGGGACCGGTTTGGATCCATGGCCCGGAGTCTTGGGGCATAACGCAGGGAGCTTAGCACCGGCTGAGAAAAGACCGGCCTCACCAGACAACGGTAAAAGTGAGACCCCAAAGTCAGAGAAGAGGAGCCAACCTGTTGCAGGAAAGTCAGACAAGAAGTCACACCCTCCGGAGAGTTACTTCAGGAGAAAGATAGGACAGCTTTTTCAGTGGCTTTATTCCCGCAAGGACAACACAAGACGCAGAACCGAGAAAGACAGGGCTCTCTTTATGAGCTGTGGGCCTCCCGAAGCCCATGAGCTCATGGCGACCCTTGGGAAGCTCCTGGAGGATAAACTGTTGTGTAGGCAGAGATCGGGGTTCTTGGAGTGGAGCCAGAAGAACTGCCTACAGGCTCAGCCAGAGCCCACCAACAGACAACCTTCCAACCAGGGGGCCTCCTATGCCCAACATGGAGGAGGAAAACCTAATTGTTACCGTCCCCAGACAGCCATCGCTCCTGGTCCTGGGCAGAGACATCATGTATCGTTTGGGCAGCAGCCCCAATTCTGGAGTTATTTCCCTTCCTGTGAGTCCAGGGATCTCTAGTCCCATTCAAACCCTATTTTCATGAAGGCGTGTCATGTGACTCCCACTGCCCTCGCATCTGCTAAAGCTACCGTTATGAGACCTGACTCTTCTACAGAACATGTTTCTGTTTATGTGAAGGAAACGTTTCCAACTTTCCAGTCCTTGTTTAAGAAAATTAAAATATTTTCAGAGCAATACACCCTGCAATTAGAATAAATGTTTCTTCTGAGAGTTTTGTGGGCCTCCTAGTCCCTTGTAGGATGCTTGACAAGAGCCTCCCCGGCTTCATTCTGGAGCCTTCTATTTCACTGGCTTATGTAACTTTTAATTTTGATAATTCCATACCTGTATATAATCAACTATATCTATTCTCCCATCCTCCCCACAATGTCTCTCCCAACGCACAGTCCCTCCCAACTTCATGTCTTTTAGATATAACTCACTGGTCCAGTTAGCGCTGCCCATACAGTGGACCTCCATGGGAGCATGGGAAGCCCACTGGTGACCACATCTTCAAAAGGGGATGACTCAGTGGCTAAAAGCACTTGTTCATCCAGGGGACCTGAGTTTGGTTCCCATGGTAACATCAGGTAGCTTGTCACAGCATGTGTAACTCCGCTTTTGGGGAAATGATTTCTCTGGCTTCTGTGGGCACCCACCCATGTGGCAAACACGGAGACCTACATACATGTAAATAAATAACAAACCTCTTAAAACATGTAAATAAACAACAAACCTCTTAAAACATGTAAATAACAAACCTCTTAAAAGACAACTCTTCCTCCCAAACAATGGTCCACTGCCAGACTCTCCTCCGTAAAGGGTGGGGGCCAGGATATTGTCTGCCCCGCCCATGCTGGGCTTGCGGCTGGCTTGATCTTGCATAGGCCTTGTGCAAGTAGCCGTGTGTGCCATGACTGTGTTCCAGAGCACTTATCTCCAGTCACTCTTCCCTGGTGTTAACCGAGCCTTGGCGCTGGGGTTGACACAACTCCCCCGTTTAGGGGTGAGCACTTCTCTCTTGTTCTCAGCCCTTCACCTGGTTCTGTGTGTCTGACCAGACTGAGAGCAGCCCAGGTCTACAGGGAGAAGCATAAGGCTGGCGAAACCTCCCTACAAGCTACCATTCAGGGCTGCTCCAGAGGTCTCCGAAACCACACAGGCTGTTGCCGCTGCGGTTTACCCGTCATAACTACATGCCAAGACCCTATTGCTAAAGACACCAGGCAACAGGCTACAGGAGCTAGAGAGATCAGTCACAAGCCACCAGGAAACATCCAGCTGGTTTGATGCTGGAAGGGGCTGTGTGGGCCACTGGGGGAATGGGAGGAGAAACCAGTACCAATAGTCTTACCTAGTGCTGGGCCTTGCATGCTGCAATATGAACCTGCTGGGCAAGATGTGCCTACCAGTGTGCATCTGATTGGATTTTGAGACATGATCCATGGAAGGGAACTTCGTATCAGGTACTGTAATGCAGTTCAAAAGCCCGTGGCTGGAGGAAATTGTTTTTATTCTGCTAAATGGTCATCTGGGAAGTAGCCTTTAAAACATCAATGCTTGTGCCCATTTTGAGTTTTTGACACAGAGACTTATTCTGAAAACTTCCAGGCATTTCCATTTTTAAGTTTTCCTATTTTCAGGTAGGGCCTCACTAGATGGCCCCAGTTGCACTGGAGTGGAACTTGCTGTGTAGACCAGGTGGGAATCAAACTTCACAGAGAACTGCGTGCCTTTTCTGAAATTAAAGATCGTTATGTGTGTGTGTGCCCACAATGCAGTAGGTGGCTGGGAGGTGCTAGGAACCTCTCAGTGGCAGCACTCCGCCTCTGAGACCTCTCCAGGCGTTTTCAGGTGAAGAAAAAAAACCCTACAAAACACGGATGCCAACCTGCTGTTTCCCGGCATCCTCACTGTCCTACACAACACAGCGCTTCTGAGCTGGGCACCTTCTGACACAGTCAAGGCAAACATGTCCCCTGCAGTCCCAGCAAGTATGGGGCCCAGGCTCTGGGGTCGATGAAGGGGAGATGGCTCCTTCTCTGATCTCGTCGTCAGAGGACTGCAAGTCACCTGCTCACGGAGCCATCTGTCTGTCCCTCACGAAGGGTGCGGTGAGGGCCCTGCTCCCCACTTTTATCTGACACTCATGGAGGGGTGACATCTGGCAGGCATCCCGCCCTCCCTATCTCTTCACAGACGGAAAAGACAACTTGCAGCTGTTAAGGAGCCCTGGGTTAAAATTATCTTTTTTTCTGAAGAGGAATTACTTCTGTCCTTAAAGGGTACCGCCTTGAATGTCTCGCATCTGAACAGTCACTGTGTGAGGTGTGTGTCTATAAACGGAGTCCTTAATTGGTCTAAATAATAAAAATTCGGAGGCGGGTGTAGAGGAAAATGCTGAGATCAGAGAGAAGCAAACCAAAGTCACCTTTACCTCATTAGCTTCCCAGCAGAAAAGAGTGAATTCCTCTCTTCCCGCTTACATCCTCTCTCCACCCAGCCTGTTAGTCTATAGAGGCCACCCGACCTCTACGGTTAGCTAGTGACAAGCTCCGTCCTCTGATCTTCAAACAAGCTTTATTTGTACAAGCAAGACATCGCCACATGTGTCTGCAGGCCTGCAAGTCATTCTGTGAGGCGCGTGTCTGTAGACCTTCACGGTCTCCGTGTGAGGTGTGTGTCCGTAGACTGCGCTGCTCTGGGGCCAGTAACTGGCTTTTATGGTGGCGTGTTGCTCTCTCTGGCACTGCCACTGTTTCCTATTCTTAGCTTGAAAATGAGATGCCCTCCTTTCCCACCCCAGAAAAGTCTCCAGGTTGCTAGCTTCTTGACGTTAGCAGGACAAAAAGGCCCTACAGCAATCTCCTGAGAGGTGTCCTGCACGGCCTCACAGTCTTTGAGAATAAAGATTATTTTTGAGAGGAATCAAAAGCTCAGAATCGGGAGGAGGAGCCGCTCCCTCACCCTCACAACCTCTTCCTGTCTGGCAGCTGGGGGACAAGATGGACTTTCTAGTGCAAAATGCTATGATGTCACCACAGCAGCCTCTTTCAGCATGAAGACAGCCCGGAGGGATGCTGCCAGGTTCCGTGTTAGTCTGGTGTACTTGTCATCCAAAGTCACAATGATTGCAGCATGTACTGACCGCCTCCTGCTGTCATGGGTACCTTCAATTTTAGTGGTTAAGAACCTAACTTAATGGCTCAGTCTCTGCCTTGGGGTCTTGGACACTGCTGGAACTGGAAGGTTTGACAGGGAAAGAACTCATTTGCGTGTTCACTAATCAGCTCCTGGCAGGGTGGGGTCCTCAAGGCCATTCGGCTGAGGCTGTCGATCGATCGCATGGCTGGCTGTTGGCTGGCGGCCTCCTTCTGTCTTGCACCGTGGGTACACCCCATGCGGTAGCTTGATTCATCAAAGCCGGGGCGGTGGAGGGGGGGGGTCGGGGGAGGTTTGCTAGCAAGACGGAAGCGCCAGTGTGTTACTGCATGGGCAGAGACATCAATGTGTCACACACTGCAAGTGCAGACACGCCCGTGGGTGTGCGAGTGCAGATGACATGCCAGCCTTTCCTGCCACCTCACCGGCTAGAAGCAAATCCGCAAGAGTGGTTTGACTCCGCGTGAAACGGCACGTGTGTGTGTGTGTGGATGCCAGAGACGGGATGGCTGGCACCTCCGTAGAATTCTTTCCCCACTCTGTACCCTTCTTGGGATTCTGTTCCTAAAGCCACAGCGGCACCAGTAACGAGGGGAAACAACCTCCCCCCACATACATGTCTCCAACAGCAAAGTGTTTAAACGCAAGTGAACCGGGTTCTGGTTAAACCAGCAAACGACAAGTTTTAATCATCCAAAGAAAAGGGACATAGGAAATGGTAAAGTCGCTCGTGGCGCCGCCTGGTATGGCACTGACACCGTTGCATCCTCTAGGAAGCAGGGAGCAGGTACTTTGGGGGCTCAGCCAGACCCCCATCCATTTCTATTTTGCATCCCAGACCCAAGATTACATGGTAAAGGCCTTCGGCACGGACAACCAAGCCTACGGGAGCATTGCGGTTGACACAGTTGGGTTTCTCTTATTAGTACATTCAGGGTGGCATACTCACCAGAGAGAAGGGGTCACACCATCGGTAGGAAAGCATCTCCTGGGGGTTCAGGGCCTGTGCTTCCAACCCAGGGATGCTTTTCACACACCCAGAAATAGGTGGAGAGAGCAAGCTGTGTTTAAGACTCAGCTACTCGTCTCCATTCAGAAAAACACTAGGGGTAGCCATGAGACATAACCCTCCCTCGCAGAGCATCTAGGAAGCAAACTATCTCAACCGTCTTAAGAGACACCCATCTGACGACTAGCCACGTGCTAGAGACTTCATTGTGACAGGGAGGTTGTTTTCGAGATGACAGGAGGACCTCCTCCCTAGGGAGCCCTGCTCTGTGTAATTTTAGGTGTTTACTTGTGGCCAGTGGATGCCTGGTGGATGTTTCTTCTTCCTGCCAGAGTGGACTCCAAAATGAATCAAAGTTAATTTTCCACCTCTATCATCTAGAAAACTTTTGCACTCTTTTTTCCCCCCTGAGGCAGGATTTCTCTGTGGCTTTGGAGGCCGTCCTGGAACTAGCTCTTGTAGACCAGGCTGGTCTTAAACTCACAGAGATCCGCCTGCCTCTGCCTCCCACATGCTGGGACTAAAGGCGTGCGCCACCACTGCCCGGCTAACTTTTGCACTCTTGACCTCAGAGGCTATTTGTGATTTTCACATTTTCTGGTCCCAACAGAAGCTCTGAGACACAAGGCACACAGTATTCAGGGCTCACCAGACTCTCAGTGGTCACAGTATATCTGAGTGTCCCTGGGGAAGAAGGGTTTGGAGCTACAGCAGATCCTGACTGGCAGTAAATTAGGTGGTCTTGTGCAGATCGCCTGTGGAAAGCGGCAAGATTTGCAGTGGGGTCAAACGATGTCTGCAAGATGGATAATCATGGAGCCCCATTATGTTGGAGGCTGGAGAAAGACAAAGCAGTGCACTGTCCAATCATAACCTGAGATTCAATAGTAAATGTGGAACACAGAAATCAAGGGACCAGGAAAGACCAGGGTTGGATATCCTACATTTAATACAGGAACTTAAACAGGTTTAGTTCAACTTAGAAAAACTACATACTGCTGGTTTTACTTCAAGTTTGAATTCAAGTGGATTTTTGTTTTGTTTTGTTGCTTTGGTTTTTTTTTTTAAGACAGGGTTTCTCTGTGTCGCTTTGGAGCCTCTCCTGGCACTCGCTCTGTAGACCAGGCTGGCCTCGAACTCACAGAGATCCACCTGCCTCTGCCTCCCGAGTGCTGGGATTAAAGGTGTGCGCCACCATCTGGCTTTCAGGTGGGTTTTCATGTTTATACCTCATCCTGTCTCTTCAGAGCTTTGAGATGTGTCTTTCTCCTTGTTTTTGCAAGCATACCCTGAGGGACAGAGGAAACTACCCACATCAAGAAGGTTTACAAAGGTCAGAAAGCCTTGAACAGAGTCCTGATATACAGAGATGAATAATCCGGATCCAAAAGATAGCACCTCATTCAATTGATTTAAGGGCAAGAGCTGACTGCAGTATCCGAGAAAAAGGCTGGAGGCTCATGCCACCTGGTGTCCAAGACAGTTGCAAAACTCCTGGATGCTAGACAGCATAGCTTGCCTCCTGTGTTGCCGAGGAAAGTCTTCCATGCGTGCGGCTGTTTCTCTGCCCTGAGAGAACTGTGAATGAGGCAACATCTGGCACCTGCTAGTCAGGTGGAAACAAACTCAGCTCTCCTGATGTCACCCAAGGGTGGCATGCTTGCCACGTGAGCACAAAGATCTGAATTCAGATTCCCAGCACCCCCACAAAAAGCTGGACTTGTGCCTAAGACCTCCGGTGTGTGCTGGGCAGATGATAGTCTATCCAAATTGGTGAGCCCCAGGTTCAGTGAGAGAAGCTGCCTCAAAAAAAAAATGAGGTACAAGGCCAGCCTGGTCTGCATGGTGAATTTCAGGACAGCCAGAGCTACGTAGGACGTCTCTGTCCCAACAAATGAGGCAGAACTGTCCAACAAGAAAAGAATAAGAGACTGTGGGGGTGCTCGGCATCCTCTCCCCCCTCAAGACTCAGAGATCACTTCAGAAGAGGGGTAGAAAGACAGTGAGGACCAGAGTGGGAGGGGTCTCCAGAGGGGGGAAGCATTTGCCAGGCACGACAGCACAGTTGCACAAATGAGCTCACAGTGACTGCAACTGTGTGCACAAGACCCACCCAAGATCAACCAGCCCCAAGGTCAACCGGCCCCAAGGTCAACCGGCCCCAAGGTCAACCGGCCCCAAGGTCAACCGGCCCCAAGGTCAACCGGCCCCAAGGTCAACCGGCCCCAAGATCAACCAGCCCCAAGGTCAACCAGCCCCAACTCCAGTGCGGATGAGGCTTAGGAGCCACCACAGCTGATGGTTGCTAGAGAAGGGAGAGTCACAAGAGGGAGGAGAGAGAGAGGGGAGGAGAGGGGAGGGGAGGGCAAGAGAGAGAGAGGGGAGGAGGGGGGGAGAGAGGGGGAGAGAGAGAGAGAGACAGGAAAGAGGAGAGAGAGAGAGAGAGAGAGAGAGAGAGAGAGAGAGAGAGAGAGACCATTCCCAAAATGCCTCCTTAAACCCTAGTGTTCACTCTGCTACCCCACAGTACCATGTTCAACCCGTTCCGTATCTGACCCTGTAGCACCCAGGCCTTCGTGATCCTCCTAAGCTGCCCGCCCGCCAGCTTCCACGACTCACCCTAGTCTGCGCCGACGAGCCTGTCTCCTGTCACTTCTTGCCTCAGCTTAGGCCCACCATGGAGCTTTCTCGTGTCAAAGTTCCTTGACTGTGATGTCGCATGACCTATCAACCTTCCCTTCCCTAATGTCACAATAGTGCCGCCAGAGTGCCCGGGTCCACACGGATCACCCCAGTCCCGACGCACCCTTACCACAGGCCACGTGCAGACCCCTTTCCCAGCCTCATCCGGGTCTGTAATCGCCCCTGCTAAGTGGACAGGGGGCTCCCACTTATGCCCAGACTCGCTCGCTGTGGTATGCCTCCTCTAGCTCCGACACCCGTCCGCCCTTTGCAACCTTCCTCCCCGCCTTCTGCCCCTCAGCTTCTAAAGGGCAGTTTCTGCCTTCGCCCTACCTGCTTCTGCTGTCTGCACAGCCTCTCGTGTTCCCCGACACACTTTCAGCGTGTGTCACGCAGTGGCCGCTTAGCCTGGCTGCTTCCCTTCTCACCCCAGTCTGTCCAGTGTGCCGGGTTCTCCCCGCGCCACCTGCGCACTCCAAGAACATGCCAAACCTCACCTCACCTGCGTCCTGCCCTCCTTCCCGTCCTTCCTGATCTTCCAGGAAAGCCAGTTCCCAAACCACCCTGGCCAATGCAGCAGACCATGTCCCGCACCCCCACACACACATGCTTACGTGGCCAACTCACCCGTCCTGTGGCCCCCTTAGCCTCTCATCCTACCTTGGCCCCTAAGCCTATACCCATGGCACGTTCTTGCCACCTGGCCACCAGCCACCTCCTAACTTGCCATGCTCCATGCTCCCCAGCTCGTCCGACCCCACACAAGGCGTCCCGTGGTCAACACACCCGGCTTGCTTTCTCCTGTGGCTCTGCACGCCAGTCTATGCTTCCCAGCAGCCTTCACTTCCTTCTCGTTCCCCAACCCGGCTTAGCGCACAGCAGCGGCCAACCATGACGGTGAGCCTGGTCCTCATTCACCCTGGCCCACTTCCTGCTGACCTGCCAGCCCCCGGCCCCCCCAGCAATCCAGTAGTCGTCTGCTTTTCCCAGGATCTGACAACACTGTCCCCTGTCCCTCAACTTCCCTCCTACCCAGCCAGCTCAACTCCACCCGGTGCAACCAACCACAAAACACAACACAACAAAACAAAAAAACCATTTGCCCAGCCTACACTTTCCGCCAGCAAACCTAAGTTCTCCAGTTTCTATTCAGCTAGCCTACCAGGATCCCCACCTTATCCTGGTCTGTGTAGCCGACTTTAATTCCCAGCTACCCACGGACCGTCACACCAGCCTGCTGGGTTCCCTGAGATTCTTCAGCTGGCCGGCCTGCCCTCTGCTCCTGTCACCCCAACACCACCATCAGGTGTGCCCCACCCGACTCTATGACTAGCCTACTCCTCCCTCATCTGGCGTTCCAACTACGACACCACTAAAAATAAATAAATAAATAAAATTGTATAATCATACCCAAAAGGTAGATGGGAGTTTTAGTTCTACATACCCCGTATTTACAACAGCTTTACGATTTTACCCTGCGCCCCTGAAGGCCCCGCAGGCTGACTCAAGCTTAAGGCTGGCCCTTGGGTATTCACAAAGTAAACGTGTGCGCGGCAAGGAGATTTCGCCTTGGCTAGTTTGGTGAGGAGGGGGAAATGGTCCTGCGGATAAGGTGTGCGGAAGGACACTGGTCCAGCCGAGGTCCGCCAAACAGCAGCAAACATTTCCAGGAAGACAGCCGTGTCATACCTAGAGCGGGAGGCTTGCAAGAGTCCGACTCGAGAGTCCCAGACAGTGAATGGGGGCTGAGGTGAAGCCCTGGCCACAGAATAAACCCTGTGGAACGTGGCGTGAGGGGGAACGGGGGGGGGGGGCAGCGGGCTCAGGCAGAGGGCCGTGCTGGGGAAGGGGGTGGAGGACGGGAGGGGCTCACCCTCCTCCCCACCTCACAAACCCTCTGTGACTCTCTCTCTCCCTGGCTCTGTGATGCAGGCCTGACTCTACAGGGAGGCCCACGCGGCCTCAGAGCACAGCTGCCTCAGGCAGAGGCAGCCCGTGGCGTTCCCACTATGGAGAAGGTCCTCTCCTTTCTGGATAGCGCTACTGAACCATGGCTGAGCTTTGGACACTTCTCCTCGGCCTTGGTGGACATTTACCCCAAGTGCGTCTTTCTGAGCGTAGTAGGTGTGCTTCTCTTGTACCTGAGGCGCCTGATCCCGAAACCATTCCCACCCACACAGGACCATCAAGACGTCAGACAGGTGAGGAGGCAGTGTGGTGAGCTCCCAGGGCGGCCTCTTCTTTTGCCGTCGCCGTTTCCACGCCTGTGGTATTGAACTGAGCCCGGCGGCCTCGGAGCAGCGCCTGAGCTAGGGCAGGACGCTGGAGAGGAGAGAACGCCGCTGTGTGAACGCATGGAGCCTGAGATGGGGGGAATTAAAGTTTCCTTCCCCCCTGGGTGTCCATGGTCCAGTGTCGGTCCATAGTCCTGGTCTGACTGGCTTAGTTCCAGATGTCAGGTTCTCTGAAGGACAGTGTCTCCCGACGCCCTGTCCCACATCACGTGTCCCCTTAGCTCCTTCGTCTCCAGTCTCCACTCGCTCCAGGTTGTGCTGCGGGAGAGCAGTGGTGACCTCCCACGGCCTCTAAGCAGAACCTGAGCAGAGCTCTGTCCCCAGGACAAAGTGTCCCCCAGGGCGGCCACTGTGACTCTAACTTTAGTCTGTGCTGCTCACAGTGCCCAGGACTTCTTTTTGTTTGTTTGTTTGTTTGTTTGTTTTTGTTTTCGAGACAGGGTTTCTCTGTATTGTTTTGGAGCCTGTCCTGGAACTCGCTTGGTGAACCAGGCTTGGTCTCGAACTCACAGAGATCCATCTGCCCCTGCCTCCCGAGTGCTGGGATTAAAGGCATGCACCACCACAGCCCGGCCGTGCCAGGGACTTCTTAATGGTGCTCCCAGCTGTGACTATTGCATACGAAAATCCTCCTTTGGTTTCTCAAAGAAGGAAGGACCGAAAGATCTATCACTTTTAAAAGTAAACAATAGGGGCTGGAGAGATGGCTCAGAGGTTAAGAGCACTGACTGCTCTTCCAGAGGTCTTGAGTTCAATTCCCAGCAACCACATGGTGGCTGACAACCATCTACAATTCAATCTGGTATATATGTAATTAATAAATAAAATCTAAAAAAAAAAAAGTAAACAATAAAGATCGGAATTAATCTTACTTGGCTGGAAGTTATCATGTTCTTGGTTAAATGGATTCTTGGGCATTCTAGGAAAAACAACAGAAAAAAACTTTTTCTTTTTGTTCACAGCAACAGGGCAGAGCTAAAAAAGGGAGGAGAGCGTCATTTAAAGGTAGGCTCCCGCCTCTAGGGTGTCAACAGCTGGATCTCCCTTTCCTGTAATTTCCATAAGAGAGTCCAGGCCCATGATGCGAGGATACCACGTCACCAGACACCACTATCTCCCTCGCAGGAGACTTGAGAACCAGCCCTGCACCCCTGCACTACTCACCCCTGCAGTGAGCCCAGGAGGTGCCCAGGAAGGACTGTGGGTTGTTTCCAGGCTGCCTCCTGGTGTCATGCCCATGCTTCATACCTGGGGCTCATACATCTCTCGGGAACCCCGGCTTGTGAGCCTCTGCTGGTGTGCATAGTGCGATGACGCTCGCAAAGGGACCTCATAAATGAGCAACTTGGTCGCGTCTGCTGTTTCTTGATGCTCTCAGACTGCGTGTGTGTAATAGCCTAGGTGTTTCCTTAGAGGAGCTGGGTGACTGACGCGCACTTGTCTCTGTCCTTTGTCCCCGCGCTTTCCAGAATTTAGACTCTTCCACAGAGAAGCACAGGAGAGGAGGAAGCTGCTGTCTGTTGTGCAAAGGTAACAACTTTCCCTTTATTTCAGGTCCTGTTCCATCCCTACCCCAAGGTCGATGCACCCTGGGAACTTAGCGCAGCTTGCTGTTGTCACGGGAGAGGGGTACCCAAAGGGATAAGTGTGTAAACTGGAGTCATGGGGAGAGGATGCCGCCTCTCTGGTATCCAAGGACAGAGCAAAAGGAATAGGCACAGAGGCTCCAGGTGTCTGCACCCCACACGTGCCTGCAGCCCATGCATTCTATGAATTCTGGTTGTCCTCGTCTGGTTGCTGTTGGTGTGATAAAACACCTCAACCAAAAGTACCTTTAAGGAGCAGGGGTTTTTTTGTTTGTTTGTTTGTTTGTTTGTTTTTGCTTTAGCCTATAAATCCAGATCATGGTCAGTTGTTGAGGGAAGTCAAGGCAGGACCTTGAAGGCAGGCGAGTTCATTGCCTACAACCAAGGAACTCTCTTCATAACCAAGAAGTAAGTGGTAACCGTAGAGAGTGATGCTTGTTAGTAACGCTTAGATGCACTTACCTTCAGTTTAGTTGTTGTTTTTTTTAGTACAGGCCAGTGCCGTCTGTCTAAGGGCGGTGCTTCTCAGTGGGCTTGGGCCTTCCCACATGAATTAACAACCAAGACAGCTTTCTACCGGCTTGGCGCTACAGGCCTGTCTTATGGAGGCACAGGGTCCTGACCACGCGCCTGGAATTCTGTCTTCCCCAGCCCTTTAGGACAGCTGTATGATGCCTCCCACTTTCGGCAAGCGCTTTGCCCGGATCCCTGCTGCGACGTGTGCAACGGGGCGACGGCTAAGGTCAGTCGTCTGCTCTCGTGGGGCCCCCTGGACGATGGCGCTGCCTCCGCCTCCAGCGCGGCTTCCACGGCTTCCGTGACGGAGACTTCGCTTACCCCGTCCCCTCCCCTCTCACCGAGTCCTTCAGGGTGTCCGCTCTCGTCTCCTTCGCCTGCACCTTCTCCTCCCCCTCCGCCTCCTTCCCCCTCCGTCGCCTCAACTAACAAAGCCACCCCCTTGGAAGACCTACTTTTGCGTGCACCACAGGGTGGCTCTCCGCCGTCGGAGCCTGTCCTCACAAGCACTGACTTCCCGCTGGGCCACAACCCACCTCATCCTCCTCCCGAGGCACAGCCCGCCGCTCCTCAAACGGAAGGGTCTGCACAACTGGAAACCCTTCCGTCCGCGGAGGGTGGCCCACGAGAGCCGTTCGCCACAGCCTCAACAAGCAGGGAAGCTCGTGGTGACACACCGGGGTTCTCCACGTCACAGCCGGGATGCTTGGTTAACTCCCACTCTTCTGAGGGTTTTTCGGGGAGACAAGCCTCAGTCTATTTCACAATGCCTGGGAAACCCTCGTTTCCCGACTCCCGAGTCCTGGCGCTGCTTGACGGGCAAGACAAGAGTCAGGCTGACATCCTTACACCAGAGGACAAGGAAGGGAAAGCAGACTCTTTCCAAAAAGTCCTGGCGGCCTGGCAGGAAATCTCACGGTCTGAGCTGCAGAACTCTGGAGGCTCCCTTCCTCTGGGGGGCGGCAGAGGCAGGCTCAGTGAGCTAGGCCTGAGCCGGAGGCTCGCTGGGGCTCAAGTCTCTGAAGACCAGCTAGAACCCAAGCCTCCACAGCACTTCTGGGGTCTCCCGTACCTTCACAGCGAGTCCATGCACACTGTCGCTACGCTGTCGGCTCACTGCTCCTCCACGTGCTTCTGGTTCAACAGAGCCCCGGACGCCTCAGCCCTGACTCACCCCACAGTTGTGTCCATGCCCGAGGGCCAGCCTCAGTCCCTGGGTGTCCTGCTCGCCGAGACCCAGGCCCAGCTTCAGCCTCCAATCCCAATGCCGCCACTGTCTTCCTCCCGGTCTCAGATCAGGATCTGCGGGGTGTATTTTCACAGGTCCCAGGGAGAGACCGAAGCTCTTCTGCAGTCTGAAGTCCACCTCCTGGAGTGCAGCATCCTGACAGAGAGATGGGAGAGGGTGTGGGCTTTACCCTCGGGAGCCCAAAAATCTCAGGAGGAGTTTCGCCTCCTGCCTTCCAAGCCCTCGCTGGTCAGGCGCTCCTCCAAGACCCACGCTCCCAAGCACGTTCCTCCTGGAAACTTCCCCCTGACTGACGCATTCCGGAAGAAACTTGAGTACCACCTCCGAAAGAGGCTCATCCTACAGCGCTGGGGCCTGCCCCAGAGGATCTTCAAGTCTCAGCCGTGGACGAGTCCTGACTTTGCCGAGTCACCTGTGAGCAGCTGTGAGTTCTCGTGGGTCTCTCTCTTTGGGCACCACGACAGCAAAGACCCACACGACCCTGTGCCGAACCAACCTGGAAGCTCCCAGGAGAGGTGTTCAGAGAGTCTCCCTCCAGAGGGAAAAATGGCAGAGGCAGGAGGACAGAGCTCAGAGACTGTCCAGAGACATCTGCAGAGTAACTCCAAGGGCGCTCTAGATAATAGCCTGCAATCTGACTGTGAGGAAAACCCACGATTCCACTCGCGTATTCTGCCGACCAAACCTTCGGGGACCTCACAGGTGAGCCAGTGTCGGAAAAAGATCGAAACTGCCCTGCAAAAGCATTTGATCAGGCGTCTCGTTGAAACACATGAGCGTCAGATACCTGGCACTGTGTCCAGATCAGGGAATCGTCCTCTCCCTTTTACTTCAATTGCGGGCAAGGAAGGGCGTGAGGCTCAGAGACAGTCACCTTCTGATAAGGAGGATGGACATGTCAAAAGCAAGTCTGTGCTGCAACAGACATCCATTGTCTTAAACAACACCAGCCTGGAAGAGTCAGAGAGCAATAAACACAGCCAAGATGTGCCCAGAATATCCAACGAGGCTGGCCCTGTGTCACTGGGTAAGAGACTGTATCCCAGCAAAACAGTTCGGGGGCATCAAGGAACAAAGGTGAATGACAAAAGCACGTTTGTATCCAACAAGGTCAGTAACACGGTTAAAGGAGGGCAGCTCAGTGGTCTTGAATCACAGCCTACCAAGATCTTGAACACCAGCCAGGGCAAGAGTACCCAAGGGGCAGATGGGAATACAGCAAAAGTACAAAGTACTCTGGTAGCTGGAAGGGCCCTAAAGGAAACATCAGGTCCCCATGAAAGTCAGATATCTGACTATAATAGTCGGGTATCCAGGGAAGAGAAATTCAAACCAGAAAGCAGGCTGCCCATCCAAGTTCTAGGGCCCCCAAATGACAAACTACCTGCCTCAGACGAATTCACTTGCAAACCTTCCCCCACACGTGGCCAGAGCCCTTCCAGGGGGCCCGTGAGTGTTTCTCAGGTAAGGCGGCAGGAGACCTGGAAGCCTCCTCACGTCTTAGGCAAGGGCCAGAGCAAGGACATCCCTTCATCTGCCAGGAAATTATGGCCTGCACCATGGAAGACGGAAGAGCTGGGGACAGGGGCTGCAAGGCCTGGGACATTACAGGCCAGCAGGAAGAGTTGCCATTCACAGGAGAGCCTGACCCAGGGGGGGCACGGGGAGAAGCCCCCCCAGCCCCTGCCAGCGAAGGCACAGACTCCCCCTGAACACCAGTTCAGAAAGCACTTCAAACAGCTTCTGCAGCGGCTTTCTCCTGACAGAAAATGCAAAGGACAGGAAACGTTGCAGAGAAAAGACGCTTCTCCTTCACCACCAGCGCAGGACCCAGAACTACTTAGGGGGAGAGCTACCTTTCCCGGGAACACCATAGCTCAGAAAGCCATGAGAGACCCTGGGAAGGTCCCCAAGGAGCAACTGGGGCATAGGTATGGTGCAGCAGATGCCACGCGCTCCCGTGTGCCCTTAACTACTCCTACCAAGCCTGTGAAAACTAAGCCAAAGAAAGAGGGTTGGGTCCCAGCAGAGCCAGTCCAGGGGCGTCTGTTCCACCACCAAGCAGTCTACCCTAAAGTGCCAAGTCCCAGGTCCTACCACCAGGCCACAGCTTTTGTTGGTCAAAGGAGTTGGGTGGAAGACAGGCAGCCCCAGAAGCGTGTGGTTTCACAGCCAGAGGTGCACCGAAATTTCCCCTCAAGGAGAGTTGGGCAAGTTCCTCGGGCAGCGTCGTCCCTGCCTGTAGGGACTGTGTTCGCAGACTTGTCCCGATTATGTGAGCAGAAAATTCTGGCTCAGAACTTCAGTGGAAAAGGTTTTCTTCCCCAGAAATAATCTATCTCTTATTAATGGTACTGATTGCCCCCAATAAATGTTCTGATGAAGTCGTGTCTTGTGTGTGTGCTGGGCATGGTGTGCTGTGTGTGCTGAGCATAGTGTAGATTTTAGGTGACGTGAGATTTGTGTTCAGGGAAATTCAACTTTCGCTGCGTCCCCCGTGTGCTTCTGAGAGGTGACCTGGTTCTCTGGGCTATTGTTTTTTGTTTTGTTTCGGTATTTTGGCTTTTTGAGACAGGGTTTCTCTGGGTAGCCTTGGCCATCCTGGAACTCCCTCTGTAGGCCAGGCTGACTTTGAACTCATAGATCCACCTGCCTCTGACTCCTGAAATTAAAGGCATGCGCCACCCCTTCCCAGCTCCCTGGGCTCTTGTTAAGAATGGGTGTGATGCCCCTCACAAAGAACCTGGGGTGCTACTTAGCTCTTGGCTGAGACTCATTGCCAGTATATGGCATCCCACATGCCCTCCTCGCTGACTTTCATATCCTGGAGATCAGAGATCTCCTTACCGTAGGATGTGTCACCTACAAGGACAATTAATTCCACGAGGATGGAGCATTTTGACAGTTTACAGCAAACTATGGAGCTGTTGCTACAGGTGACTGGTTAGGAAGTAGTCACAGTAGCAGACACTGCTTACACAGTCTGTGACAGGTGCTTCTCAATGGCTGTCAGAAACCTTGCCATTCTGTTCTTGCTGCTAGAGCTGTGCCCTCTAGAAAAATCACCCAGGGAAATAGTTCTCCTCCCTGACCATTTCTTTTTTTGGTTTTTCCAGACAGGGTTTCTCTGTTGTTTTGGAGGCTGTCCTGGAACTCACTCTGTAGACCAGGCTGGCCTCGAACTCACAGAGATCTGCCTGCCTCTGCCTCCCGAGTGCTGGGATTAAAGGTGTGCGCCACCAAAGCCCGTCTCCCTGACCATTTCTTTAGCCTGTCTAGAGTGATGCTATTCTGAGAAAAATCATCACCCTGCTGTCAGGGCTAGAAACATTTCCTGGGATGTCACCTTCCTTTCAAGTTGTGTGCTTAAGTAAGACTATATGACAAACATAGACAATGTCACTCAGAAGGGATTACACCCAATGACCCCCCCACATTCTTAGGCTCGTCTGTGCCCCCTGCTAATGTCAGCATCTCATGGGGCTGATTTCGAGCTGTATGGCTCATTGCTGTCATAACTTACACAACTGTCCTCCAAGTGCTGACGCCTGTAGGATTGTTGTCTGGCATGACACGCGCCTCCCTTCATCTACCCTTCATGGTATGTGAGTTCTTGCCCTTGGGGTGTGGAGTGCACTTGATGTCGACACCCAGGGCTGCGTGGCGTTGGTTCCGCACCTGACCTATCTATCAGCATGCCGTCTCCCCAAACAACCGTCGTTCTCCATTGTCCTGGTTTCTATTGCTGGGATGAAACTTGACTTAAGCCAACCCTGAGGAGAGATGGTTTATTTGGCTTAGACACTCCAAGTCACAGCCCACTGAGGGAGCCAAGGCAGGAACTTAAACCAAGTGGGAGCCTGGAGGCAGGGGCAGATGCAGAGGCCGTGGAGGATGCTGCCTACTGGCTTGCTCCTCATGCCTCAGTCAGCCTGCTTTCTTGTAGAACCCAGGACCACCAGCCCAGGAATGGCATCACTCACAATGGGCTGCCCCCACACCGCCCCCATCAATCACCAACTCAGGAAATGACCTACAATCTTGCCTATAACTGATCGTACGGAGGCATCTTCTCAGTTGGGAGTTCCTCACCCTCAGATGAGAGTCTGTGTCGCGCTGACAGAAAGGCAGCTAGCCCATCTCCACAGCACCCTGCCAGGCTTCTGACTAACCCTGGTAACTGCCTCTGCCAAGCCTGCCAGGCTACAATTACCCTCACTCATAGCATCTGGCTGACTCCTGGCCTGTCACCGTGACTCCCCCACCCCCCACCCGACCCCCGTGTCTCTCAGGTTACCTTGGCGCGGTCCCATCTGCGAGGCTGCCTGGTTTCCCCCAAGTCGCATCACTGCAATCCCACCGCATCCGGTGCTGCTTGGCCTGGTTCAGGTCCCCCCCCCCCGCCCCGCCCCGCCGCTCTGCTCCATCCGAGAGTGCCATATTCCCCAGTGCACACTTCTCTTCTCCGTCACTCCATACCATCAAGTACCCTGTTGTCCCCTAGACCCTGCGGCAGACCTACCCATAACCTGGCCTACCGGCTACCCTAGTCTACCCAGTCTGCCAAGGTAACAGGTGCCTATGCACCCTGCTTTCCTGTGCATCCGGCTCAGCCTAGGCCGCTGCTCCACGGCCAGCCAATAGCCGCTTTCTCCCGGACCTTGCTCCTCGGCCTCTCCACCCGAGCTAGCTGCTGTCTCCTCCTGGCTTGCACCACCCCACACCTCAGAGGTCAGGTTCGCCAGCTCGCCACGCCTGCCTGCTGCTCGCCGGCCCTGCTCCATTGCTCGCCCTAGTCCACGTGGGTACCTGCCCTCCCACTTCAGCCAGATTGCGGTTGCCCGGCCCGTGACCCCTCTGTTCCTCAGCTTACCCTATTCATCCTCCTTTGGCCCATTAGCCTGCCATTTGCCTACCTGGCCATATGCCACCAAGTATGTCCTGTCCCATCACATACTGCCAGTTGGGGCTGCCTGTCTTACCCTACGGTGGCCTGCTTGTCCGGCTCTGCAGTTGATTCTAGTACCTGGCTGGCCGGCCTCCCAGAGGCCCTTGTCTCTAGAGTCATCCCAGTCCCCTGCTATGTGACTGGCCCTCATATGCCATTCCTCCATCTCCATTCCCCAACCTCCCCCCCTGGTCCAGGGCGGCCTGACAGCCAAGCTTAGATTCCCCATCTGTGGCCAGTTTACCTGTCAGTCTGTCTCATTTCCTGTCTCCTGCTAGTGACTGGTCACCAACTTACCCTAGTCGACAGCTGATGGGGGACGTCCTGTGTATATGTCAATAAAGCACTGTTGGCCAATAGAGAAGCCAGATAGGTGGGACTAGGAGTCCAGGAGGACTCTGGGTAGGAGAAACACAGGGAGTCACGATGTAACCGCCATAGGGGTAAGAAGCCCGGAAACTTCTCCGGTAAGAGACATACTTAGATTAACAATTATGGGATAAATACTTAAGTCAGAGCTAGCTAGTAAGAAACAAGCAAGGCCAACAGCTTGATAATTAATACAGCGTCTTGTGTGTTATTTGGGGACTACAACGCGGCAGAGCCCAGGTGACTGGTGGGGAAAAACCAAAGCGGCTGGCAAGGAAAAGTCTTCTCTCTACACACAGCCACCTGGCCCATCATACTATAGTATACACTGACACCCAGACTAGCTACCCAACTTACTTTAACACACACACACACACACACACACACACACACACACAGCTTTTGTCATTTATTTTGGTAAAAAAAGCAAAGAATTGTCAGATTTGAGCCAAAATCCTTTCCCTAAAACTGGGCCTGTCATTGTGGTGGCACACACCTTTAATCCTAGCACAGGAGGCAGAGGCAGGCAGATCTCTGTGAATTTGAGGCCAGCCTGGTCTACACAGAGTTCCAGGACAGCCGAGGCTACATTGTGACACCCTGTCTCCAGAAACCAGAGAAAGAAAATGGGCCCATGAATCCCTGCATAGGAAACCTAGAGCCTGGAAGCATTGAACTGAAAATGATTTTCAAAACCAAAATGGTCGTCAATCCTACCCTCTTCTGGAGAAGAGGCTACGATCTTGATGCAAACGCTTTGCTGGAGAGATGGGCTCTGACCTGGTCCCCTTCCAGACAGAGCCCACTCTCCTAGTGGGAAGGGCTTGGCTTGAGCCCACCCAGCTGAATGAGTAACACCCTAGGTGGCAGTGCCTTCAGAGTGCCCCTGTGCGTGGTGAGGTGGCGGCAGTCTTGGGTGTGGGCAGAGGGCTGATCCAGACGGAGGGCCAGGAAGGCCTCTGTGAAAGCTCAGGCTCAGCTGAGCTCAGGATGCCGATTTGACAAGAGGCTGCTGGGCCAGCGTGGTTCCTGACTTGCTTTCAGCATAGCTGCTAGTCTCCTCGTCCAACCTCCTCCTCAAATACCGTCTTGCCCCTGCCTCCAGTTTCTGCACACCCGAGAGCCTATGGAGACACCCTAGGGAGGCCACATTTTGATAGTTTGTCCTGTCCTAAGAGATGGGGGTCTGAGGAAGACGTAACCTCTGTCATGCCTATCCCATCGTCCCCCATGCCTGGGTTACTTCCTTCTTCCTGTTAGCGCCTCTCCAGGTACGCTACTTTTATTATTATTACTTTTTTTTTTTTTGGTTTTTCGAGAAAGGGTTTCTCTGTATTGTGTTGGAGGCTGTCCTGGAACTCGCGCTGTAGACCAGGCTGGCCTCGAACTCACAGAGATCCGCCTGCCTCTGCCTCTCGAGTGCTGGGATTAAAGGCGTGCGCCACCAACGCCCGGCTACGCTACTTTTAATTAGCGTGTGCAAATCCTACCATCTTGACGAGCTGGGGCTGCCTAATGCCTGCAGTCTCCCGACCCAGTCTCCTCTGGCCAGTCCATCGTGCTCTCAGGTCATGGTGCTTAACTACTGGACTGGGCAGCCGAGTCATTCCCAGGCTCATCCCCAGACTGCCGTCAAGCCACACGTCTTTCCTCACCACAGGGTACTAACCAATCATGTTAGCCCTCCCCCACCCCCAGTATACACCCTGTCCCGTCTCCCAGCCCCCCCCACTCCCCGGCCCTCCAGTCCTCCGTGTGTCTTACACCTCATCATTTCCACTCAAATGTCCTCTCCTCCCTCTTAACCCAACTCTCTATGCAGCGTGCACGCGCACGCTCCGTTCCTTATAGCGTTCCTTATATACGGGCCACCAGTAACCCAATGACCTCAACAAGCTGCCCGTGGGACTTGCTTTAAGGACACCCAGATGCTCTTTTCCTGGACTCCACCTTTGATCGCATGGGATCCTCTGCAGCAAGAGACGGTAGACATCGGAGAACCGGCAGCCACACGGAATCGGATCGCTGACAACTGGCTCTTGGGCGTGACTAAGTCCCTTTGCTCTAAGAAACCAACCTGCCCTGGTCAGACGAGGATGCCTTCATGCTAGGGGGCCACTGGTCTCAAGAATGTGGGAAAAGTCTGAGAGGAAGAGGACTGTGAGCTAAGGGACTGAAGAATCTCTTTTTGGCTCAGGAAATGGCTCAGCTTTGAGAAGAAGCACAGAGGGGAAGAAGAAAAGTAAAAGCTGAAGTGGCTGGGACCTTTCCCTGAGTCCAGCTCTGGTGCTAACACATGCCATACGCAAGACAACACACACACGCACACACACACACGCACACACACACACACACGCACACACACGCACACACACACACACGCACACACACACACACACACGCACACACACGCACGCACACACACACGCACACACACACGGACACACACACACACGCACACACACGCACACACACACACGCACACGCGCACACACACACACGCACACACACGCACACACACGCACACACACACGCACACACACACACGCGCACACACACGCACACACACACGCACACACACACGCACACACACACGCACACACACACGCACACACACACGCGCACACACACACACACACGCACACACACACACACACACACACACACTTTAAGTAAATTTATTGGGTAAATCAACACTGACAGCAAAGGAAAACCTATTGTTGGGTAGAAAACATATTCTGCAGGAAATCTAGATGATCCATTTGCATGGGTGATGGTAACGGACCTCCCAATATTGCCTTCAACACAGAGGAGAAGGGCAGCGGTGACACCCTGGCCAGCTTGACGCCTACAGACAGGACTTGGGCGGGACTCGGATTCCCTGTGAAGCACGCATGGGGGAGATGACCATCTCAGCTTTTCCTGCAACGCCACACCTCTTAGGGGCTGTCTGCCCTTCTCCTGGGCTGCAGGACTCAGCCTTTTGCACTTGGGAGCAGGCAGCTTGGCAGCAGGAGCCACGCCTCTGTTCCTTCTGCTGAGTTTCTCCAGACCCCACGGGGGGAGGCGCAGGTGCCTGCGGACAGGGGATGACTGTCCCATGCCTGTGTCCCAGTGGTTTCCTGAGGATCACCCCGGGGTCTCTCACACATTTCTGAGCTTCAATGCTCCTATAAAAATCGCATCTGCCTTTGATGAGGCTTGAGACCTTCACAGGTGGTGATGGGGAGCTGCCCTTGGCCAGGGACCTCTCCTGCCCTTTGTGTTTTTGTCCAGGGGACATCCACTGCAAGAAGCATTTCACCTGGCTGGTGAAATGATTTTCCGGAGGCTGCCCCTTAGGTGACAGTGCCGGGGAGGCTGTGTGTCCATGCGTTTCCTCTGGTGCCCTGGCCTGAACAGAGCGCCTCTTCCCTCTGGTTTGGGATGTCCCTAAGCCTGCATCCCCTCCACCAAGTTTTCCTGCCTCAGCTGCCAGTGGGGACTCTCTCTTGGCAGCTGGGGGACACTCCTGGTTCTGGCACTTGTCTGACTCATGTGCAGGGAACCAGGGGCCCCGCCCTGGCTCCATGCTGACTCCCGCAGTGGGCAAGTGCACCCGAAGCACCTGAGAAGCCACCATGTCCCCACTGGAGGGGCCCTGGCACTTGGAAGTCATTTCTCCTGAGGCTGAGGGTGGTCTGCTCTCTGAGTGCAACACGACTCCTCTGGACACCTGAGCTTTGTAGTCAGATGTCCCAGGGTTGTAGGGGGCTGACATTCCCTGCAGGGGTTGACATGTAGTCGAATCTCTCCCTGGGGAACATGGGCCCTGGGTGGATGTCAAGACCTTAGTGGGCTCTCCCTTGAGTGGCTCCGTGGACCCCTCAGCCATGGGACCGGCTCTCCAGCTTAGCCTTTCCCCCTGAGGCCCCTGTGCATTGGTGCTGGAAGCCAGTCTCTCTTCTGTGGGATCTTCTGGTCTCATGGGCAGCTCTGGGCTCTGCCTGCCACTTTGAGCTGTGCCTTTGTCTGTGAACACCTCCTTGTTCTCAGAGGCCGGCTGCACCTGGCTCACAGGCCAGGAAGCAGGGAGAGACACTTCTTGGATGGGCGTGAAATTCAATGTCTGCATCCCGTCTCTACCAGTGCTGCTGCTTTCCAGGAACCTGGAGGACTGGACAGAATCCACCGCAGGATCTGCGTGGGAGGGAGCGTGGAACTGAGAGAGAGAGCGGGGTGGTTCCACTCTTGTCTTGTAGGACTCTAAGGATTCCTCAACTCTTTGGGGAAGACCAAAGGTCATCCTCTTGCCAAAGGTTTTAATGTGCTCTTCCAACATCTTTTCTTTGCTAGGACTAATCAACAAACTATGTTGGTGTTTTTTCAGTGGGTCCTCCTCACGTGCCAAGGGTGCCAGATCTTTCAGTAGTCTGGGGGGTGTCTCAGGAGGGGGTCCTGCCACTTTGACAGAACGCCATGATCTTTTCACAGTGCTAGGCATCTGACCCTCGAGGATTTCTCTCGTTTTCTTGTCGAGGTGTTGTTCCAGTGCAACTGCAAAGTCTTTCTGACACTGGCTCCCTTTTGAGAGGCTCGACTGACTGGTTGCACAAGGCTCGTGGTCTGTTTTCAAGTCGGATTGCGGACTGCTCCCCGGGGCCTCCTCAGGGTTACCCTGCACATGGCCTTTTTGGCCAACATCTTGACTGTCCGCTGTCTGCCCTTTGACCTCAGCCTCCTCTCTGGCATGATTCTCCAAGGCCCCACTGTGAAACTTTCCAGACCCGTTGAGTACGATGGCATGTGAGTCCTGGCTCTCCTGATCCTTAGAGAGAGAGAGCCATGAGAGGCCACAGCTTCTCCCCGACTCAGGGAAATCCACCAGCTCTGACTGAGGACACATGAGCGACAGGGACTCGTTGATCCTGTGGGGCAGCCCCCAGCGGTGCTGGATGAGTCTCTTCCGGAGGTGGTGCTCCAGCTTCTTACGAAGCTCATCGGTGAGGGGGAAGTCTCCAAGAAGGATGGGCCTGGGCATGTGGGACTTGAAGGGCTGGCTCACCAGGGAGAGCTTGGGAGGTGAGGGACAGAACGTGTCCCGAGATTTTTGCACCGAAGAGGGCAAGCCCCAGACTCTCTCCTGCTCTTTTTTCAAGACGTTGTATTCCAGGTGCTGCGTTTCAAGTGGGCCAAGAGGTCGTGCTTCACCCTGGGGTCTGTGAAAACGCACCCCGCAGATCCTGATCTGGGACTGAGGAGAAAGGGTCAAGACAGGGACCGGGGAGTGGCCCTGAGGGTGGGTGGGAGCCCCGGTGGCAGGAGGGTCACACAGTCGAGAATGAGGCTGCTGGGAGAGGGTCTGCAGCCAGGTCTGTGACTGACTCTTAGTCACAGGCAGAGGTGCGGAGGAGAGAGTAACGGGCGGGGAGCTGTCAGCCAGGGAGGCTTCAGCCATACTGTTGAACGTGGAGGGATGGGTGCATGAGGCCATGGCCGGCGGGGGCAAGGCCTCACTGTGCAGAGAGGGGGGGCCCCAGAAGAGCTGGGCGGGTTTAGGCTCTGCCTCATCTTCCGAGTGAGGGGCCTGCAGGCGCACGGGCTCGCCTTTGCCGCCTGCCGAAGGAGAGGCTGCTGGCCCTTTGCCGCCTGCCGAAGGAGAGGCTGCTGGCCCTTTGCCACCTGCCGAAGGAGAGGCTGCTGGCCCTTTGCTGCCTGCCGAAGGAGAGGCTGCCGGCTCCTGTGCCTTAGCCCGTGATTTTGCCCATGACAGCCTCTCCAAATAGGACGGCTTTGAAAAGGGTTCTTTGTTCTCGTCCTTATCCTTTGTCGTGAGGAAATCGCCCTCCTTCTTGTCCCGCCCTCTGAGTCGTGCCAGGGCCTCAGGGTTGGGAGGCAAGAGGTGGCCAGGCTCTGGAAGGTCCCCCTGCAACGAGGCTTGAGAAGCCGGGGAGTCTGGGAGGTGCTGGTTGACTGGGTACCCCAAATCTGAAGGAGACAGGCGGCCAGCAGCAGGCCGCTGCTGGGAGGGGTCTGTCACTGGCCGGCTGGCTTGGCCAGCGCCTTTGGTCCTTGGGTCGTTAGCAAGTACCTCACTGGGTCTGCTGGCTGGAGGCCTAGCAGTTTCCCCTGGGAGGGCCACTTCTGCCCCTCGTGCCCCCTCTGTTGGAAGAGTGACCGAGACAAGTGCATGGGGCAGCATGGGGTCCCGTAGAAATCTAGGCCCCGAGGTGGGAGTCGACCCCGGTGGTGAGGAGGAAAGCCACCTTTCCAACAGGGCAAAGTGCTTAGGACGGAGGACGGAAGGGGCCAGTGGCAAAGGCCCCTGCGGAGTGACCGGGCATCCCCGGTGGTTTGCCGTGTCGCAGGCCCCTGCCGCGGGAGCTGTGGAAGCCGGGCGGGAATGAGAGGCGCCACCATCTTCGAGGGCGGCCTGGGGGGGCAGATGGCTGACCTCGCAACCTGTTCCGTGGCACACGTCGAAGAGGGGGTCTGGATGCAGCAGTCGGTCCCTGCAAGTGGCACCATACGGCTCTTCCAAGGGGCTGCAGGAGGTCAGAAGTTCAAGCGACAGTTGGGGCAGGCAATATGGAAACAAGGGTGGGGGGCACTCACACTGCGCCCCGGTCCGTGCATGTCCCCTAACCTCCTCCCCAGTCCGTGCCTGTCCGCTAACCTCCTCCCCGGTCCGTACCTGTCCCCTAACCTCCTCCCACACCCTGTTCCTATGTCTACCCCTCCCCGTGACAAGGGCAGGATGCTTTGGATCCCTGGAAGCAAGAGATATATGGGGGTGGGGGGAGAGGAGAGGAACCAGGAAAAGAGGTAAAGGCCTCACCTTTGCTGGGCTGTCTGCATCTTCCTTCTCTCCTCTGCTCTCTGGAAAGTTCCCTCACCTTAAAAAAAAAAAAGCAAGATCGTGGACTAGATGGGATAGAGGTAGACCAGGGTTGCATAGAAGCAGAGTTAGAAGAAAACAATTAGGCTAAGTCATCCCTAGAAGGACTAAGGAGCAACGGCAAGTGGTCTTTGAGGATGCTCAGAATGTCCATGCCTGTGATGCTCCGATTGCAAATCCCTCCGCCTGTGTTGCCCCACGTGATACTCAAAACCACCGCAGAATACACTGGCCAGTGATGGCCTCACAGGTCTGAGCTCCTGGGAATGAAGCCCCGGACACAAGGGCAGGGGACATGTGACCCGTGCTCCAAAGCAGCCACTGCTCCCTCCTCCCCATCTCACAGGAGCCCCGAGGGGCTGTGTCCACTGCCCAAGACTGTCCCTGCCTCACAAGCACGAGGGAATGGGGTGGGGACTCAGACAAGTGTCGTGGGTCTGACTGTCTTCACGGGTTGCTCCTTCCTGGCTAAGGGACCACGTGTATAGCAAGTGATATATATCCTCAGATCACAGACCTGTAACTGCACGGAGAGGACAGGATGGGGAGCCTGGGGCCATGGGGACAAAGGCAGACACCTACCTTTCTGTGACTCCCTGGCTCCCTCGGCTTTCTCCTGCAGCTGTTAACAACAAGGGGAGAAGGAGCTCATGGTCTTACTTACCGGTTCTGTTGCTCTTCCCAAGATGCTCAGAGCTCTCCGTTACCCATGCACACCCTGAGGTCCACTGAAGAGTGAGGCGTGCTTATTTTAATGTAAGTGGCGGCAGTGGCTACTGATTTTCACCCCTCCTGTGGAAAACTGAAGGACAATGTGGTGTTCTATCGAGGACAGCGTTTCCCCCAGTGCTCCTCCTGAGGCTCATGAGTCCTAGGGTCAAAGACTGGGTTCCATGCTCTCTTCAGAGACATCACCAGCATTCAGCACTGTGACCCTGCCCAGTTCAGCACGGAAGAAGTGGGGGAAGGGACACGTGATGGGGGGATGTATGTGGGGGATCACGGATCATGTGATGTGGGGATAGATCACAGATCACCTGTCAGGGGAGGCTGGCCTCATTCTGAGAACACAAGAGTGTAGCCAAGCCACCAGAACCAGCTTTGTCTTTGTCCTGGAAACCTCAGCCACACAGATAGGAAGGTGTACTGTGGGCGCCAGACAGAAACCCTTGTCCTTCCTGCATCCCTCTCATGCCCTACTAGAACAGGGGTCTCTTCTCCCTGCTCCGTCCCTCTCTCCCCTCTCCTCTCTCCTCCCCTCTCCTCTCTCCTCCCCTCTCCTCTCTCCTCCCCTCTCCTCTCTCCTCCCCTCTCCTCTCCCCCCCCCAGTGTTCCATCTCAGACACCCCTCAGACAGCCAAGCTCATCCCTTAGCCAGAGAACAGAAGTGCACCTCACCAATGGAGACTCTCTCTTGAACTCACCACACTTCCTTACCTTTTGGGTGCATTTCTTTTTCCACAGTGAAGGTACAGCCAGTTTCAATACCAGGTAGCAGACGTACACAAGCAGCAGCCCCAGCCCACTCAGTAAGGTGTAGTGGAGGTCGACATGACAGGAAACTGAGCCAAAGACCAGCCATGTCTCAGCGAGGCTATTGAGAGATGAGAGAATGTTCTCCATAGTGTAAACAGCATGGCTGCCTGAGGTGACTGATCCTGAGGGGGTTGGTGGGCTTGACTAGAGTGCCAGGCCTGCATCACAGAGCAGGGGAGAGTCACAAGGGTTTCTGAGGGCGGGGATGAGGGTGTGTCTTCAGCCCTTGCCCCACCCCCAGGGAGCTGGTCAGAGCTCTGCCCAACCCTGCTGCTCCCTCTTCCATCTGCTCCTTGCCTCTGTCTGCTCCATCAGCGACCCAGAGGGTGACCCATTCATTCCCCTTGCTGCTTGGAGAACTTGACTGGGGTCTCAGCAGTTCCGGTACCACACGGTGTGTGGAATTTGGTTTTTGCCCCAGACATTCATAGCCTTGGCCACTCAGATAGCCTCATATGTGTGACATTTGTAGAATGGCTATCCCCTTTGCCTATTGTATTCATTTATCTTTGTGAATGTCAACTGTTCCCGTTTGAGTCAGCCCTGAATGTCTTTAGTCAGAGGGGCAAGGTCAAATCACAAAACTGATACAAATGTTGAATGTGTCTTACTGAATCCTGTGTTCTTGGCTATAACTGTGTATTTCCCTGCAACTCCTGAACTTTTAATTGCATTAAGACTTTGATTATGCCTGGCCGTGGTGGCGTATGCCTTTAATCCCAGCACTCGGGAGGCAGAGGCGGTTTACCGCACCGCTAACCACACCCACTTTAGGCATGACTAAAGATGTATATGGACATAGGCGGTGAACTACGGCACTAGCCAGGCCCACTTTGGGCATTGCTAGGGGCGTGTACGGAGGAAGGAATAAAAGACTGAACAGCAGGAGTCTCGCCCTCTTTTCCAGCTTTCCGGCGGTGGAAAACTACTCGGCTCATCTGGGTTACTTGTTTGTCTCTTATGAGTAATTTCTACAATAAATACTTACTTTACTTTCAGTAAGTGTGCCGTTTATCATTGCAGCATCATTTTGGAGATTCCTTCCAGGCTTCTGTGGTTTGATGTACCAGGACTCCCGGAAGCAGTGGGTCAGGTGTTCCAACAATTGAGACAGCTAGGATGATGCACCCTTACAGACCCAGAAAATAAGGACTTATACAGGTTTCTGAGTTTTGTCATGATCCCTATGGTTTGAACAGCGCCCCCTTCCAGCACGAAGCAGTTTGGAATGAGCAACCTCCAAATCCCCATATTGTTTATAAATCTTTGTTTTCATTTGAATGGGGTTGCTTATAATTTGTTAATGATTGCAACCAATCTCTTTTTAAAGAAAAAAGGGGATTATGGTATGGAAATGAGTACTTTGTATTGGTATGGTTTTCATTTATTGATACAAATTCAAGGTCAATTTTGTGATATATATATATTTTTCCTCTTGATTAAGTATTGTGTCTATACTAATCTTTTAAAACATAATGCATAATTAAATACAGATTATAAATAGTTACTTATAATTGTCAGAACTTATAGGTAGGTAAGTTAGGTTTTCTAGATATACAGAGATATATTTGAGATAGATAGTCTTCAAACCTTTCAAAGACCTTCAGAAAATGGCATTTAAAATTGTTTAGTGTTTTTCTTGATAATGAGAAATGTCTGCTCCTGGCATCATCAATTACATCTGAGAGGAAGATGGGCATTGAAGAAACTCGTTATGGAGTTTGCTTTCGACATGGCAAGATTAGCCATTTGGGCAAGAAACTGCTCTTGCCTGTACTGCTTGACTATTGCTGTATAAACTGGATATGCAGGACCCACAGGAAAGTGACTGCTGAACTCAAACAGTCCTTCAGGGTTCGTGCTTCATGGAAGAGTCTATGAGACTTTCTGCAGGACACAGAAAAATGACTGACAGACTGCCAATGCAGATGGACAGTTTTAAATTTCCTGCTTTGCTGGGAAGTCTTCCGGATACACTGTGGCCTATGAGCTGAAGATGGATGTCCCAACATTACAGAGGAACCTCAGATGACTGTCCAGGCAGCAAGATGTCTCTGTCAATCCTAGTGTTTATGTATTATCCTTCTGTGGTCTTTGATGGAGTTGAAAATAGATAGTTATAGTTTTCCTTAGTTATGATAAAACATAAGTTACATATAGGACTTTGGACTCACAAGGATGGGATAGATGATATTTTCTTTAAATCTTGCTAAATGTTGATGAACAAAATATTGTAACTGTGTTCTTGCTTAATAGCTGTTCTGTTATATATAATTTGACTATGTTAAAGTTAAGACCTTTCTTTTTGTTTAGACAGAAAAGAGGAGATGATGGGGAAGTCCTGTGTCTATGTCAATAAAGCACTGTTGGCCAATAGGGAAGCAAGATAGGTGGGACTAGGAGTCCAGGAGGACTCTGGGTAGGAGAAACACAGGGAGTCACGATGTAGCCCGCCAGAGAAATAAGATGTCTGGAACTTTTCTCCGGTAAGAGAAATACTTAGATTAACAATTATGGGATAAATACTTGTCAGAGCTAGCCAGTAAGAAACAAGCAAGGCCAACAGCTTCATAATTAATATAGCATCTTGTGTGTTATTTGGGGACTACAACGCGGCAGAGCCCAGGCGACTGGTGGGGAAAAAACAAAGTGGCTGGCAAGGAAAAGGCTTCTCTCTACACAAAACAAAACAAAACAAAAAAAAGGCTGATTATGCTCTAGATATACATGGGCCCTTTGACAAATCAGGGCACTGTTTTCACGTCCAAGAAGAGTCGGTCTTTACTCCTTTATCGTCAGTCACATCATTATTTTTGACGCTGACTTCTCCCTACTCTACTTATGATCAAGACTCTCTGACCATGTCAGCAATTGCATAGGCGTTTGGTGATTCACTCCGACAGGACTGGCTAATAGCAAGCCGTGAGGGTGATTCCCAGGGTGCTTGGGGACAGAGTTGGGCCCAGGGGCATCAAAGCCTTAGACACTGGTGAGGATCCTCACTGCTTACCCGTTGCCCACTCTAGGAAATCGCCTGTGGTGATATCCCAGGCTGAAGAGCCTGTCATGTGTTATCCGAGCAGCGTTTCTTCCTGGGGTTAAACGAGCCTGGGGATGTGTGCTCCACACTCATACCTGCTCTACAAAGGACTTGTGGCTTGTTCAATTCGGCATCCCTGCTTTTGTTTCCCTGTTCCCACCCCCTTTTGTCATGCAGGAATGCTGTGTGCTTCTGGGAGCTGGTGAATGTCTCTACAATTTGGGTCTTGGTTCTGGTACACCACTCTCCTGACGAACAGACTCGTGCATTCAAAATAGCTTCTTTTTCCCCACAAATCACACGGCAGTATCCACACGGTTCATCGTGGTGTGCTAGTGTTCTTTCTGTGACAAAATGCCTAAGACGAAAGATAAGTCATGATGTGAGGGGCCACAGCTTCAGACAGTTTGTTTCCACAGTGCCTTGGCGTGTGGCTTCAGGCATGTAGCGGAGCTAGCGTATTACAGATACACAGAAAGGAAATTCAGAAAACCAGGTGCCAAGAGCCCCATCCTCCATTCAAGGTACATCCCAGTCACCTAACTTCTTTCTCACAGGTCTCCCTCCTTACAATGGCTCCCATAGAGCCACACACTGGTGACCAAGACGCTCACACATACACGGACATGTGCTACGTCAGGTATTACTTACGAATAATTATAGCGGGGTGCGTCATGACTTAAATACTCAATTTCCCTTTTCTTATCCTGTTAGTTTTCTATGATCCCCGTAGATGAATTTCAGGGTGCTGCCCAGCGTTTCTTCTCACAAGGCAAATGAATGGTGGCTTTCTCGGTCTTTTTTGTTCAACACAATCCCAGAAGGCTCTGTGGAGGAAACAAACGTCTTCCTGTCCTCCCCACAGCAAGTTTGACTCAGAAAGACATTGGCAATGGATAGGATAAGAAGACGGACAGAAGGACGGCCATTCAATAGAGACAGACAAAGGGTAGTGTAGGCGGAGTTTCTCTGTGTCTCCAAAGCCTCTTCCAAATAACCATTCGGAGGCTTCGTATTATCTGTAAACACTGGGCCGATAGCACAGGTTTGCTTTTAGCTACCTCTTATAACCTAAATTAGCCCATTTCTATTCATCTATGTGCCGCCCCAACACTTGCTTAGCTCATGTATGCACCGCCCATGCCGCTCGATTTGCATCTTATGAATCTCCCCTCCCGTTACTCCGCCCTTGTCTTCCCAGCATTCTTAGCTTCTTCCTGCCCAGCTACAGACTAGTCAGCTCTTTATTAACCAATAGGAGTAAGACATGCTAACAGCGTACAATTACTGTTTCACAGCATTTCCCCACTTTGTTTAAACAAGAAAGGAAAGTTTTTAACTTCAACATGGTGCAATTATATACAACAAAAAACAGTTACCAAGTAGGAATTACAGTCAGAACATCCAGTCCATTTGTATTTGGCAAAATTATAGAAAATACTGTATTATCTATCTTGTCTTTGTGGGTCTGAAGTTTTATATTTAACTTACCTTTTATAAAAAGTAAGGAAAACTGTAAGTTTAACAATTTAGTCTTCAATTCCATCAAAGACCCCAGAGAGTTGTAGTATTACCCATAACAGGGACAAATTGGCTTCCCGGACAGTCACCCAAGGTTCCTCTGTAATGTTGGGGCATCCAACTTTGGCCCACAGGCTTAGTATATCTTACAGACATTTTTGAGAAGCAGGGAATTTTGAAGCATGTCCTACCTTGTCTTGGCAATGTTTGGCAGTTCTCGCATCCTGCTGGTCCAGTTTGAACAGTATACTGGTAGCAACTAAAGCAAGGACACTTTTTTGTCCACATGACTGGCTTTTGCCATGAAAAAAGCAAACTCCTTCCAGAGGTTCCTCGCTGCCCATCAACTCCTCTTGAAGTAAATCGGTGCTGCCAGAAGCAGACATGTTTCACTATCATGAGAAGCTTTAGGTTATTAAACATATTAAATGCCATATACAGTGTCTGAAGTGTTTGAAGACCATCTATCTAAACATATCTGTTTAACCTTGTGAACATGCCTAATATTACTACAATTTGATTATTATTATAGATGACTATTTTTGGTTATTATAGATGACTAACCACTAACCTGTTTCTTTTTAGTTATACATTACATTTTTAAGTGAGTTGGATAAGCATACTATCCCCAAACAAGAGTAGAAAAATACATACAGCATAGCAAAAATAACTATAAATTTTTATCAATAAACCAAATTCCACACAAGTGTAAAATATTTTGAGATTAATAGTTGATTTTTGGATTAAAGTAGACTCAATAATCTACCCTTTTCTCTATTATTCCTATGTCATGTCCCTCTTTTTTACTTTAGAAAGAAATCTTTGAATTTAACTCTTTTATTTAGCTTTTCTGACTATGATTAATAACAACATGTAACAAACCCCTTTTTAATGGCATATATAAATATAATGACAAATCATCCATTGAATAACAAAAACCAACCCATATCCCATATATTGGGAATGTGGGCATCATTCTCTAGATGCTGTCTGTGGGCGCTGGTATCTTTGGGGAACTTTCAGAAAAATCAGAATAATTGTTCGGTCTTGACTGGATTAGTTTTCGAGGATGGATCATCTCAGCCAGCAGCCTGGAAGCTGTTTTGGATGCAGAATTCTGAGGAGACCGCAGCAGAGGCATTTTGAGATGTGGGATCACCTGGACCACCCATTTTCATTTGGTGTCTGGTCCCATAGTTCGGAAAATACATAAGCCTTTAAAGATGCCATATATGTCTACAGTAATATAGATATAGACTGTGTGTTGTTCACAGGTTAACCAAAGATGATTTTTGTTTTGTTTTATGTCCCAGCAGGTAAGATATACATCGTGTGTTCTGTAGCTTCTTTGGGTTCATTCCTTTATGTCTATAGCCATAATTTTCGGGGGGGGGAGTTCTTCCTCCATGAAACCTGATCCACATCGGCCTGGAATGAATCCACAGCCTCTCATTTCTCCATGGAAATAAAAACGTAACCTCTTCCCCAAAGTAACGTATCTTTTGGCTTACATTTTGAAGACATTAAAAAAATGCATAGATTGGTTTATACAGCAGTTTCTGTAATCCAGTGTCTCAGAGCAGCGTAGGCCCCTGTACCTGCGAGTGCCCTGTCCCCCAGCTCATGCTAATCCCATATGACACAGCCCCCACCCCGGCCTCACCTATGAAGCCTGCTCCGGTGCTCAACACACTCTAGTGTACCCAACCCGTCTCCCTGTGCACCCACCACAGGTCGCTAGGTCTGCAAGCCTTCCCGGCAAACGTGTCGGTCCTTATCTTTCTCTGGCCATCCTGAGAAAGACATATACACATGTCTTTAAAAACAAAAAGCCAGGCGTTGGTGGCGCACACCTTTAATCCCAGCACTTGGGAGGCAGAGGCAGGCGGATCTCTGTGAGTTTGAGACCAGCCTGGTCTACAAGAGCTAGTTCCAGGACAGCCTCCAAAGCCACAGAGAAACCCTGTCTCGAAAAACCAAAAAAAAAAAAAAAAAAAGTTCAAGTGACACCTCCCATAAAGATGGGCTCTGTAGATTGGCTAAGAAGAAGAAACTTGCGATGGGGTGGGGGAAGGGTGTCTGGTGTGGCTTTCAGCCCACCCAGACAGTGCAAAGTTCCGCCAGGGTGGAATGCATGCCTCTTCCCAGCCTTCTGGGTGAGTAACAGGCATCACGCTCCTTCCCTTGAAGGGACAACCCTGTGTGCTGCCATTCCAAATTCCCCGAATACACATCTGCGAGCACGAGGCTCTCCTTACACCAATTCACCTTCACCTAATGCCGCTTCACCTACTACTGTACTGCCTTGTTGGGGGGGAGTATTTGATCACACTGTGAACCCCAAGTTTGCATTTGCATTGACTAAATACAATTAGCATTGAGTCAGGAGGTGGAGTAAGCAACTAGTTGTCAGGAAGCCACCACAGACCATGTAGCGGGCACCCAGGAGAGACAGACACAGGAAGTGTGTGGTGGTGGGTGGGTGGGGGGGAGAATTTGGGTGGAGCGGGTTTTTCTGGTGTGGTCATGTGGAGAAGCACGGGTCTTTTGGAGACACCAGAGGGAAGACTCCAGCTACTCAACAACCTCTCTGAGCTCTCAAGTTTTCACCCCGGTCTTTTCAGGCTCCGGTCTTACTTATAAATAGAATGTTTTAGTTAAAGCTAACTTTTAGCGGCAGCAACAGGGCCTGTGGGAGCAGAATTCCTACCAGGCTGTGGCCTGAGCGGCCAGGCCATTGCCGGGGAGTTGCCATTGCTGGCTGAAGTAGCAGTAGATTAACGTGCAGCCACTGAGCCAAAGTTAAAACAACGCAGGTTAAAACCTGAGATTTCCACGAAATCTCTCCTTCTAATCGCTGGCATACCGGGTCACCTGTCTGCCTGTGATCCACTGAATATAACCTGCTGTTCCCCAACCCACTCCAGGTCAGCAGGCTCATTCTTTTTGCCCTGTTTTTTTTTTTTTCTGCCAGTCCACCCTTTCTCATCCCACCTAAGTCTGCCGCCACCCAGACCCTCTTCAATCGAGCACGCACTGCTTCCTAACACACCCCAAACTGCAACTGCAGGCACCACAGCCTGCCCTGTTCCCCAGAGCATCCCTGTCTTTCCAGCCACCCCCTCCCCCGGTAACTCCTCCCCCAGTCCATGCCATGCGCCTCCAGACTTCCCTGTTTCCCCCAGGCCACACTAGCTGCACCAGAGGGCTGATTTCTTCAGCCCAACCCAGTCCTGGGAGCCCTCCCGCGAAGCTCAGCTCCACCCTCCTGTCACTGTCCTCCGGGGGCTCTCCCGGCAGCCCACAGTGTTCAACTCTCTCACGCTATCTGTTTACTCTACCCACGCGGCCCATTATCCACCTCGGCCTGCATGCCCACTGTCCCTCCCCTGCAGGCTGCCCCTCCCCAGCCCCCTCTACACCAATACCTCCTGGCTGCCAGATCACACTGCGTCTGACTCATCTGTGACTCTGCTTGTCCCACAGCTCAAAAAGTTCACCCAGCCCATTTCCCTGGTCCCCTCGGTGAGCTCTGCTCCCCAGCTCATTGACCCCACGGCCTCCTGCCCCTACTGCCTCTGACACACACACACACACATACACACACACACACACACACACACACACACACACACCTTTATCAACCCAGCTTCACCCCCCACCTGCCTCCATTGTGTCCATAGCACCCCATTTACAACTCTTTCTTATGCACCTAGACCACACTGTTCCCCAGCCCGATGCTCTCTATGCTGCCAGCAGTGGCGGCTGTGTTCCCCAGTTCACCCTCGTGATCCAGTGCACGACATTCCCCACCTGACTCCATTCTACCCAGTTGCCCAACTTAGAGTCTACCCCGTGAGTCCTACCCTCCATCTGCCCCTACTCTACCTGGCCGTACCTTCCCTCACGGCACCCTATTCTGGTACCTCCTGGCCTATGTCCCCCTCTGGTCCATCTCTCCTAAATGGGCCTCCAGCCACTAGTGCTCAGTGTGGCCCCAGTCGGCCTGCCCCGCAACGATCTCCAGTGTTCCCGAGTGGTTCCTTGTCCCATTCTACATAAGGTGGCTGTCTGTCAGATCAGTCTGGTCCACTAATGCCTATCCCCAGCCGGGGTCAGCCCTGTTTTCTCATCTCATCTGGCCGTGAGCCCCACTGTGGTGGTTTGGAAGAAAACCAGAGAGAGGAGCACTATTAGGAGGTGTGGCCTTGTTAGAGGAAGTGTGCCGCTGTGGGGGCGGGCCTTGAGGTCTCGTTTCTCAAGCTTCGCTCAGTGGGACAGTCAGTTGACTTCCTGCGCTCTCTCACCAGCACTGAGTGGCCGTTCTCCCCATCAGGGTTACAGCGGACTGAACCGCCGTGTATGTTAAAATGAGCACACCTCACTCTGCGGTGGACCTCAGGGTGTGCATGGGTAACAGAGAGCTCTGAGCATCCTGGGGAGAGCAACAGAACCAGTGAGCTACAAAACTCTTTGTAAGAGTTGCCATGGGAGGAGGGCGGGGAGGGGCGGAGGGGGTGGAGGGGGAGATGGCTCAGTGGTTAAGAGCACCAACTGCTCTTCCAGAGGTCCTGGGTTCGTTTCCCAGCAACCATGAGGCAGCTCTCAGCCATCTGTACTGAGATCTGGTGCCGACTTCTGGATATGTAGGCACACATGCTGGCAGAACACGGTATACATAGTAAATAAATAAATCTTAATTAAAAAAAAAGAATTGCCATGGTCATTATGTCTGCTCACAGGAATAAAAAACCTACCTGAAACGCCACATTCCCTAACTCAGGTAGCCCAGGCATTCCCCAACTGAACCTCTTTCATCACCAGGATCCTATCCTGGCCATCCCCACCCTCTTCGGTCTCCTGGGTGCCTGGGGTGTCTTGGATCTGATGTTCTTGTGAGCCTGTCCGCGTGAAGCCATATTGAAACCACAAACCTAAATATACGATGTTTATAACTGCCTTGTGCTCTTGGGAATGAGTTTACTTTTTTTTTTTCCTGTTTAACAAAGCTTAATATGCATTGAGCATTTATATGCCTCCCACACAGACACATGCCTATATCTTTTGGCCAATTGAGGATAATTTATGAAGACCCGGTCAATTTTCCAATTTGATTCTGCACCTCTAATAACAGACACTGCGGGCTGATTCACAGGAAACATTTACTAACTGGTGTTTGAAAAGGTGTGTGAAAGGACTTCAAGTCATGGACCTGTGCTAACGGGAGAGATGGCCATTCTGTACTTAACATCTGTATGTGGACATTACTGTCCTGAGACAGTTAACGTCGGAGCAAAAACCAAATTCCACACACCGTGTGGTACCGGAACTGCTGAGACCCCAGTCAAGTTCTCCAAGCAGCAAGGGGAATGAATGGGTCACCCTCTGGGTCGCTGATGGAGCAGACAGAGGCAAGGAGCAGATGGAAGAGGGAGCAGCAGGGTTGGGCAGAGCTCTGACCAGCTCCCTGGGGGTGGGGCAAGGGCTGAAGACACACCCTCATCCCCGCCCTCAGAAACCCTTGTGACTCTCCCCTGCTCTGTGATGCAGGCCTGGCACTCTAGTCAAGCCCACCAACCCCCTCAGGATCAGTCACCTCAGGCAGCCATGCTGTTTACACTATGGAGAACATTCTCTCATCTCTCAATAGCCTCGCTGAGACATGGCTGGTCTTTGGCTCAGTTTCCTGTCATGTCGACCTCCACTACACCTTACTGAGTGGGCTGGGGCTGCTGCTTGTGTACGTCTGCTACCTGGTATTGAAACTGGCTGTACCTTCATTGTGGAAAAAGAAATGCACCCAAAAGGTAAGGAAGTGTGGTGAGTTCAAGAGAGAGTCTCCATTGGTGAGGTGCACTTCTGTTCTCTGGCTAAGGGATGAGCTTGGCTGTCTGAGGGGTGTCTGAGATGGAACACTGGGGGGGGGAGAGGAGAGGGGAGGAGAGAGGAGAGGGGAGGAGAGAGGAGAGGGGAGGAGAGAGGAGAGGGGAGGAGAGAGGAGAGGGGAGGAGAGAGGAGAGGGGAGGAGAGAGGAGAGGGGAGGAGAGAGGAGAGGGGAGAGAGGGACGGAGCAGGGAGAAGAGACCCCTGTTCTAGTAGGGCATGAGAGGGATGCAGGAAGGACAAGGGTTTCTGTCTGGCGCCCACAGTACACCTTCCTATCTGTGTGGCTGAGGTTTCCAGGAGAAAGACAAAGCTGGTCCTGGTGGCTTGGCTACACTCTTGTGTTCTCAGAATGAGGCCAGCCTCCCCTGACAGGTGATCTGTGATCTATCCCCACATCACATGATCCGTGATCCCCCACATACATCCCCCCATCACGTGTCCCTTCCCCCACTTCTTCCGTGCTGAACTGGGCAGGGTCACAGTGCTGAATGCTGGTGATGTCTCTGAAGAGAGCATGGAACCCAGTCTTTGACCCTAGGACTCATGAGCCTCAGGAGGAGCACTGGGGGAAACGCTGTCCTCGATAGAACACCACATTGTCCTTCAGTTTTCCACAGGAGGGGTGAAAATCAGTAGCCACTGCCGCACTTACATTAAAATAAGCACGCCTCACTCTTCAGTGGACCTCAGGGTGTGCATGGGTAACGGAGAGCTCTGAGCATCTTGGGAAGAGCAACAGAACCGGTAAGTAAGACCATGAGCTCCTTCTCCCCTTGTTGTTAACAGCTGCAGGAGAAAGCCGAGGGAGCCAGGGAGTCACAGAAAGGTAGGTGTCTGCCTTTGTCCCCATGGCCCCAGGCTCCCCATCCTGTCCTCTCCGTGCAGTTACAGGTCTGTGATCTGAGGATGTCACTTGCTATACACGTGGTCCCTTAGCCAGGAAGAAGCAACCCGTGAAGACAGTCAGACCCAAGACACTTGTCTGAGTCCCCACCCCATTCCCTCGTGCTTGTGAGGCAGGGACAGTCTTGGGCAGTGGACACAGCCCCTCGGGGCTCCTGTGAGATGGGGAGGAGGGAGCAGTGGCTGCTTTGGAGCACGGGTCACATGTCCCCTGCCCTTGTGTCCGGGGCTTCATCCCAGGAGCTCAGACCTGTGAGGCCATCACTGGCCAGTGTATTCTGCGGTGGTTTTGAGTATCACGTGGGGCAACACAGGCGGAAGGACTTGCAATCGGAGCCACACAGGCGTGGACATTCTGAGCGTCCGCCAAGACCACTGCCGTTTTCTACTGGTTCTCTTAAGTGATTTTCTTTGTAAAAAGTTTCATGTATTTATTTACTACACGTGCATGGATGTTTTTCCCTGAATGCGTACTGAGCACCGTATGCATGCCGGGCACCTTCAGGGGGTCAGAACAGTGCATCCTTGCCCGGTAATTGGCTCTACAGGTGATTGTGAGCTACCGAGTGGATACTGAGAACTGCCCCAAGGTGTTCTAGAGGAATCTCAGGTGCTTTTGGCCACCCGGCCATCTCTCCAGACCCTTGAGTGTTTATCTTAAAGGTACTCCTCTGTGATCCTCCTGTCTCTCTTTCCGTCTGTATAAGGTCCTGCTTTTCTAGGTGGGAGCACTGGCCGGAGAGACACTGAGGAAGGGAAGACGCTGCAAAGGTACCTTTCTTCCTCCCATCACCTCCTGGTCCCCCTTCCCTGGGTCTCCACCCTGGCCAGCAGGCGTTCCTTTTCAGTCACTGGACTTGGCTTAAACGCTCTGAACTTCTGTCTCCTTACAGACCCCCGGGCAAACCGTATGATCCCTCTGACTTCCATCTGCTGCCGTGTCCAGATTCCCTCTGCGGTGTAGGTAACAAAGCGAGTGATCAGGCCAGCTGCCTGCTCTCTCGGGCTCCCCTGGAAGATGGTACTGCCTCGACGTTCCAGGTGGCTTCTGCAGCTTCTACGAAGGAGCCCTCATCCACTCTGTTCCCTCGCTTCCCTTCGAGCCTACCAGGACCTCCAGCTTCAGAATCACTCCTTCAACCTTCCCCATCTCCCCTCTCCACCCTCCCACCTAACCTAACCACTCAGGACGGCATACCTTCTCCTACACCACTCAACGCCCCTCCCTTAGGCCCTCCAGTGTTGCTGGGCCACACCCCACGCAAACCGTTGGCCCCCTTTCCAGCCCTGCACGCCACTCAGGAAACACAGTTGGTTCTCCAGCAAGAAGCTCCCCTGTCTTTTGTGGAGAGCCCCACGGAGCTGCCCCCCAATGTCTCAACAGCCAAAGGCGCTGTCTGTAAAGGACAGGCTGTGTCAGCACCCTCCCCGGCCTGGCCCAGTGCCAAAGACCAGCCCTTGACTAAGTTGCCACACATTAATAACCAACCACCTCTAGACCCCCATGGCTCCCAAGCCTCGTACCGGAGACTTACAAAGACCCACACTGAAGAGCCTGGAAACAGTTTGTCTCCCACCCCTGAAGTGTTGCCGCTCTCCAAAAGGCAAGAGGAAGTAGGAACTGACCTCACTGCCTCTGAACATAAGGAAGAGGAAACAGAATCCTGTTCAATGCCGCCAAACAGTTCAGGGAAAATCTCAGCGCCGGTGGCCGGTCCACAGAACATGGAAGTCTCCCTCCTTTTGGGTGATGGAAAAGGGGATCCTCACCTACTCCAGCAGCCCTCTCACCCAAAGGCCTCTGAAGACCAGTCAGAAATCAAGGATGCCCAGTTCTTTTGGGGCCTCCCTTCTCTACACAGTGAATCCCTGAAGCATGAGGCTGAGGCCTCAGGTAACAGTTACTCAGTATGTACCGACTTCAACAAGATGACTAGGATTTCCGCAGGCAATGAATCTGCTGCCTGCACTCACCCAGTACTGCTGCCCTTGCCTGAGAGGGACCAACACGTCTGGCTGCAAACATTGCCCGAATCTCAGACAAAGTCTGGCTCTCACAGCGAGTCTGAGGCCCCTCAACCCCAGATCCAAGACCTGCCACCTTCTCCTCTATCCCAGCTTAGGGTCTGCGGGGTGCGTTTTCATAGCCCCCCAGATGAGGCACAGCCTCTTGGCCCATCTGAATTGAAACGGCTGGAATACAACTTATTACAAAAAACACTGGAAAGTTTGTTGGGTTTACCCACTGTGACCCAAAGATCCCAAGAAAGCATCTGCCCCCCACCTCCTAAGGTCTCCTTGATGAGAAAGTCATTCAAGCTCTGGGATCCCAAGAACATACTGCCTGGAGACTTCCCCATCGCTGTAGAAGTCCGCAGGAAACTGGAGCACCACCTCCGGAAGAGACTCATCCAGCACCTCTGGGGGCTGCCCCACAGGGTCCGGGATTCCCTGTCACTCATGAGTCCTCAGCCAGAGCTTCCTGAGTTCCCTGAGCCATGGAGCAGCCAAGGGCCCTCGCTGATCACTCTCTATAAGCACAACACCAGAAGACAACTATCAGGCTTCGGGATCAGCCAATCTGAAAGTTTCCACAAAGAGATCTTGGCAACACTCCCTCTAAAGGAGAAAGACATGCAAGTTCAGAGAGATGGTCCAGGGACAGACCAAAAAGACCATCTCCAGAGAGACTCCCATGGGGCTGCAAAGAGCAGGGAATTCTCTGATACTGAGACAGACCCAGAACTTCAACCTGGGAATCTGTCTGGAAGGTTTGCAAAGCCTTCATGGATCCAGCAGCACCAGAAAATGCGTGAAACCTTTCTGCAAGAGCGTATGAGCGGGAAAACTAAAGAAACGAGCAGAGGCAAGATCCCTGGCCCTGAAGACAGGGGGCAGCATTCTATCAACGAGGTGGACCCCCCATTTGAGACACCGCCCAGACAGCTGAAAGATCAGGCAGGTGAGGAGGACCCACTGAAAAAACACCAGCAAAGTTTAGCTCTTGATGCTAGCAAAGAAGAGCTGTCGGGAGAGCACATTAAAACATTTGACAACACGATGACCTTTGATCATCCCCAAAGAGTTGAGGAATCCTTAGAGTCCTACAAGACAAGAGTGGAACCACCCCGCTCTCTCTCTCAGTTCCACGCTCCCTCCCACGCAGATCCTGCGGTGGATTCTGTCCAGTCCTCCAGGTTCCCGGAAAGAAGCAGCACTGGTAGAGACGGGATGCAGACATTGAATTTCACGCCCATCCAAGAAGTGCCTCTCCCTGCTTCCTGCCCTGTGAGCCAGGTGCGGCCAGCCTCTGAGAACAAGGAGGTGTTCACAGACAAAGGCACAGCTCAAAGTGGCAGGCAGAGCCCAGAGCTGCCCATGAGACCAGAAGATCCCACAGAAGAGAGACTGGCTTCCAGCACCAATGCACAGGGGCCTCAGGGGGAAAGGCTAAGCTGGAGAGCCGGTCCCATGGCTGAGGGGTCCACGGAGCCACTCAAGGGAGAGCCCACTAAGGTCTTGACATCCACCCAGGGCCCATGTTCCCCAGGGAGAGATTCGACTACATGTCAACCCCTGCAGGGAATGTCAGCCCCCTACAACCCTGGGACATCTGACTACAAAGCTCAGGTGTCCAGAGGAGTCGTGTTGCACTCAGAGAGCAGACCACCCTCAGCCTCAGGAGAAATGACTTCCAAGTGCCAGGGCCCCTCCAGTGGGGACATGGTGGCTTCTCAGGTGCTTCGGGTGCACTTGCCCACTGCGGGAGTCAGCATGGAGTCAGCAGGGCGGGGCCCCTGGTTCCCTGCACATGAGTCAGACAAGTGCCAGAACCAGGAGTGTCCCCCAGCTGCCAAGAGAGAGTCCCCACTGGCAGCTGAGGCAGGAAAACTTGGTGGAGGGGATGCAGGCTTAGGGACATCCCAAACCAGAGGGAAGAGGCGCTCTGTTCAGGCCAGGGCACCAGAGGAAACGCATGGACACACAGCCTCCCTGGCACTGTCACCTAAGGGGCAGCCTCCGGAAAATCATTTCACCAGCCAGGTGAAATGCTTCTTGCAGTGGATGTCCCCTGGACAAAAACACAAAGGGCAGGAGAGGTCCCTGGCCAAGGGCAGCTCCCCATCACCACCAGTGAAGGTCTCAAGCCTCATCAAAGGGAGATGCGATCTTTATAGGAACACTGAAGCTCAGAAGTGTGTGAGAGACCCCGGGGTGATCCTCAGGAAACCACTGGGACACAGGCATGGGACAGTCATCCCCTGTCCCCAGGCACCTGCGCCTCCCCCCGTGGGGTCTGGAGAAACTCAGCAGAAGGAACAGAGGCGTGGCTCCTGCTGCCAAGCTGCCTGCTCCCAAGTGCAGAAGGCTGAGTCCTGCAGCCCAGGAGAAGGGCAGACAGCCCCTAAGAGGTGTGGCGTTGCAGGAAAAGCTGAGATGGTCATCTCCCCCATGCGTGCTTCACAGGGAACCCGAGTCCCGCCCAAGTCCTGTCTGTAGGCATCAAGCTGGCCAGGGTGTCCCCGCTGCCCTTCTCCTCTGTGTTGAAGGCAATGTTGGGAGGTCCGTTACCATCACCCATGCAAATGGATCATCTAGATTTCCTGCAGAATATGTTTTCTACCCAACAATAGGTTTTCCTTTGCTGACAGTGTAAAATTCTCCAATAAACTTCCTGAAAAATGTAGCCTTTTTTTTTTATCCCCATGTGTGGCTTGGGATTTAGATATCAAAAGGCTTATGCATAGGGAATGGGACACTAGTTCCTCATAGTGACTGAGTATTCTACAAGACACCCCTCTTCCCATGACTCTTACTGAAAGGGGATTGCAATAGCCCCCCCCCGAGAACCTTTGCTCCCTGGTGCCTTGTGGTGGTATCCACGTCCTCCACCTTACTGTAGCCTCCATACTGCGTGACAGCCCACGGCTCCCCCTCTGTTCCATACTCTTGAAAACCGTGGTCTCTGTGTGAGGTTATCTTTTCTAACAAGGGCAGGTGGCTCGGTCAACTTTTTGGAACAGTTAACGATCCAAGATACACCGTAACTTGCGTTTTAGCTGCTCCTGAGCTGGAGTCTATGTCATAGAAGCTGGCAGGAGGCAGCGCCCAGTTAGGGACACACACGCTTGCCGGCGAGAGACACCAACTGCCTTGAGACACCAACTGCCTTGTGTCACCCGAGGGAACTGCTTCCCTCCACACTCATTTCTTCAGGCTGTATAGAAGCTGCTTCTTTACATCAAACTGAGACCCTGCTAATAGGAAGTCTCCAGGCAGTCACCCTCCTTTCAAGACCAAAAGGTGTCTCAAGCAAGGGAGTACCCATGTGAGTTAGTGGGTACCTGGGGTGCTGGGGGCACACAGAGGTGAATGAGCCTGCTTTCAGCGCCAAGGCCACACGCCATGATCCCAATGTGACACCGCCACCACACCCCACTGCGGGATCCACGCCGTTGGCGCTTTCGGATGTCAGGGGGAGCTTTCCGATGTCAGGGGGAGGGCCACTGGCCGGACTGGCCTGCGCCAGGTGTGAAGCCCTTGTATCGGGGAAGGTGATGACACCAGGTCTCGTCCGTGCTTGATGGCGGTGCGCTCTTAGTGAGTGCGGTGTGTGTGATGCCGCCTTGATCTGCACAGGCTCCGTGGGGTCCTAGGGAGCCCCCCTGTGCCAACTGCAGCCTGGGATCCTTGTAGGGAAGTGGGGTATAGACACCTGGGCACAAGTTCTGCGGGTTAACGTGGAATGTTCACTTCACCCGAATTCCCACAGGAGCCTGCCTTTGTTCCGCACATCTCAAGGGAGGAATGAGACAAAATGTTTGGCAGGATTCTTGGCATTTTGTTTGTTTCTCCCGGGGGTGGGGGGGTGTCCAGTGGTTGTGAAAGCAATCTCGTTCCCATTACCGCTCCCAGTGTAGTGTCCCCGCCGTGTCCTCCTCCCAAGTCAAGTGTGTCGCTAACCACTGCAGGGACGGAGTTGCCGGGCATCGGAAAGAGTGTGCCAGTTGCATGGGGGCAAGAGTTTCAGAGTACTTGTAAGACACAATTATCCTTGGAATGTAAAAAAAAATAAAGGAGAGAGAGGAGAGAGAGGGGGAAGAGGAGAGAGCGAGGGGGAGAGGAGAGAGAGAGGGGGAGAGAGAAGAGAGAGCAAGAAAGATGGGGGGAAGAGAGGGAGAGAGGGGGGAGAGAGGAGAGAGAAGAGGAGATAGGAGAGAGAGAGAGAGAAAGACACACACACACACACACACACACACACACACAATTATCCATGTGGCTCGTCTACCCATAGTCTGGCTGCCCCTCCTCTGCCATCCTGTGCTTGTCTTTCAACGTTGCTCGAGTCCTGGGATGTCACCAGAGCCACATCCTGCTTACGGACAGCCAACCTTTGACCTTTTCTCCCCGAATTTCCAGCATATGGCCCCATGTGTTAAACCCTTCCAACTCCATGTCATCACCATTTCCACTTCCTGGTCTACCTGCCGTGTTCCTCTCCCTTCCCCTTCCCCTTGAGGAAGGCCCTAAGAGACTTCAGGCGAGAGACACACACAGAGGCTCCCTTCCTCCCTTCAACTCCATCCGGTCGCCTCTTCCCCCTCGTTGGCTGTAAGTTTTGTCTGCTCGGTGAGATCCCCGCCAGCATTCGGCACCCTCCATTCCCTTTGGAGGAAGGCGGAGTGGAAACTGAGGGTTTGGCACCATCCAGAGATGTAACGAAATCACTCTGACAAGAAACTAGAGTAGGGATCGCATCCCTTCCAATTCCTCACGTTGGAAGAGTCCAATATTGGAATCTGTTACTTCAGAAAAACACAAGGGTTATTGGTGATTTTCTTTTTGTGGTTAAATGATGCCCCTGGAAAAAAACAAAAGGCTGGGTACCCTGTGAAGAGGGGAGCTTTCTGGGCTGTGGGCTTTCGCTGCCCACGACCTCATCTCAGCTCTTTGAAAGATCCCAGAAGAGAATGTGTCATCGAGGGCAAGAAGCTGGTTCTCTGGGATGAACTCCGGTGGTGAGGGTCTGCAGGCATGATGAGAACTTGCCAGGGAACACGCCTCAAACACCAAGGCTGTCTCCACCTCACAGCCAGGGGAAGGGTCAGGTCCCTGAACCCGCAATCCACCTCCCCTAGCCAGAGCTGTTCAAGAGCTGGGTGAACCAGAGACAGGAGCAAACCTGCAGAGAAGGTTGTAGACTTCAGGAAACAGCCTGATTCTAAAATGTCCCTCCTACCAAGAATCATGGGCCCTTCCTAGGCCTGCCCGAAGTCGGCTGTGGTGGCGCACGCCTTTAATCCCAGTACTTGGGAAGCAGAGGCAGGAGAACCTCTGTGAGTTTGGGACCAGCCTGGTCTACAGAGCGCGTTCCAGGATAGGCTCCAAAGCTATACAGAGAAACCCTGTCTCGAAAAACAAACAAACACTATATGTTTAGGTAATACAAGTTTGGCGCCCGGCGGTGGTGGCACACGCCTTTAATCCCAGCACTCAGGAGGCAGAGGCAGGCGGATCTCTGTGAGTTCGAGGCCAGGCTGGACCGACAGCCTCCAAAACAATTCAGAGAAACCCTGTCTCGTAAAACCAAAAAAAAAAAACAAAAAAACAAAAAAAAAAAAAAAACCAAGTTTGGCAAACAGGCTTGCTTATACCATAAACCACAAAATCTGACAGCAACAATAATGACCCCAAAATCTACAAAACTAGCTTCATATATCATTTTGTCAGCTTACATAATACACGACACGTCTGATTTGAGCTTCCTTTGAGCTTTGTTAAGTTTTAGTTCTTCAACTACGGGTTTTACTATTTCGTCTTTGAAGAGTTTATTTGGACTTGTGTTTCCATGCGTTTGTTATGGAGCAGGAGGCATGACTGCAGGCAGAGGATGTGGTGGCAGGAGCAGAAAGCTGAATGCTATCTTCACACGCAAACACAGGAGCCCAGGAGTTTTCCAGTACGTTGTACACCGGAACACAGACAGCATTCCACAGTCAGCTAAGTAAACTACGGGCAGGCTGTGACTTGAAATGATTCTTAGACCTCTGTGCTGGTTGGCTTTGGTCAATGGACACAAACCTAAACCTATCTTGGAAGCGAGAACTTTGAGAAAATGCCTATGTAAGAGGTGTCTGTATGGGAGGGCCCAGCTCACTGCGGACGGTGCCAGCCCTGGGCAAGTGCTCCTGGACGGTATAAAAAAAAGCAGACTGAGCAAGCCATGGGGAGCAAACCAGCCAGAAACACTTCTACATGGCCTCTGCATCAGCGCCTGCCTTGAGTTGACGCCCTGCCTTCCCTCGGTAACCGACTACAGCTTGTCATACAAAATAAAGCCTTCCCATGCCCGGCGGAGGTGGCGCATGCCTTTAATCCCGGCACTCGGGACCGACAGCCTCCAAAACAATACAGAGAAACCCTGTCTCGTAAAAACCAATAAATAAAGCCTTCCCCCAACAAGTTCCTTTTTGCCATGGCATTTTAGCACAGCAGTAGAAACCCTAAGGCATCTGACATGACTAACCCTGCATGCAAGGACGGATGCCCTGTGGCCATGGTTAAGTGTGTTTCCAGGTGTAGAGCTCACTTCACCAAGAGCTGGTAAAAGATGCCTGCGGCAGACATGAAAACCCAGATACCTTTCATACCGAAGATTAATCGAACAAATCAAACCTGCGCAGTGTAATATGTGCTACTGCCAAGGAGGGAGACCCTTAGGAAACGATCTGGAAGTCTTCGGCTGAATTATTAGGGTTAAAAAAAAAACGGAGCGCTGACCACTGCATGTGCCGTATGCTGTCATCTGCAGAAGGAGCAAGAGAGACTCACACTACGGCAGGCACCACGTGCTCTCCTCAGGGAGACCTTTTATTGTTGGCACAGCCTAGGAAGGGAGGGGATGATCCTAGCATCTCACACAGGGATCCAGGACACACTCAAATCATAGCGCGTCGCCACAGCGATTTCTGCAAAGGACAGAGCTGGGTGGCTTGCCCCCGCTGCTCAGACCGCCTTCTGAACGCCAGCATCCCACGGTCTTCTTTGCACGCTGACAGAAAGAGGCTTGGAGTAAGCCACAGTGAGAAAGCTTAACCAGTCGCTGGCACTTGAGCGATTTGATGCTCGCTCGCTCGTCTTGAGAAGGCGCCTTTCCACTCCCCACCACCCCACCCCTCCCTTACTGCCCAGCAGCTGCTTCTGTGACCTTAGGAGTCTCCAAATGTCACAATGAACAGAGTGACTCAGCTACTTACCCTCCACTAAATCACTGGCACCCTCCAGATCCAGAGCTGGGCCTGGGGTCTACCAGGCGAATGACGCTGGGCCCTCATTGGTCAGTGACAGAGGCAGTTCTTTAAGCGGACTATGGGAAGCCAGGTGGTAAGTGCAGCTGTGGACCCACCCAGTCACGGGGCATTCCGACAGTCCAGTGACGGCGGGAAACGGGCCTCGCGGTGCCTGCCATGCAGAGGGCTGCCTGATGGATGGGTAATAAGGAGCTCGAGGCTGCCTGGTGGGGGGTGACAGTGTGTGGCTCATACCTCCCCATGGGGTGGGGACACACTTCCGTCTCCTCTGGGGCTGTTTCGGGAAGGTAGAAGCCAGCCACCGTGGCTGACCACCTCTCTGTCACCACGGACAGTCCCGGCCCCCTCTCCCTCTTCTACACCTCTGCCCTTCCATCCCAGGCTCCCACAGGTACCTAGCCCTGACGCTGGTCCAGCCCCCCGCTGTCTGGGGACCTCCTTCCTCCAGCTCCACACGTCCATCACGGAGGGCCTCCAGAGAGAAACTGCAAAGCGGGGAGAGGAAGGCGGGAGAGCTTCCTCTTGTGCTTTTCGGAACCAGGGCCTGTGCACCAAAACCGAATGATGAAAAATAAGTGAAAAGTCAAACAGGATTCCAGTCTACACCGCCAGGGATGGCCTCTTCCTGCCACAACAGGCCTGCCAAGCCTTGAGGATGCCATCATCCAACCCAGACATCCCTAAGCAGGTACAGACAGTCCCTGGAGACCAGCCGTGAAACGTGGGACCCCATCATTAAGCAGACTGTTTCCATGCGCACCCTCTCTTCCTCCCGCTCTTCTCTCTCCATCACCCCACTTTCCTTGAGATGAGTTCACTATGTACCCCAGGCTGGCCTGTAGCTTTCTGTCTGTGCTTTCCAAATGCTGAGGTGGCAGACGTGTGCCACCGTGCCCAGCCACCCACGACATTTTAGATGAGTAAGTTCTCTGCATCACAGAGATTGAACCTAGGGCCCTGGCGTGGCAGGCACACTCTTTATCACAGAGCCGCGAGTCCCCAGACCCATGCGAACCCTGCTGCGTGAGACTTCACCGCTTCTCATCCTGTCCTCTCCGCCCCCGCCGCCCTCCACACGGTGTCTTCTGCGCCTTGTTTCTTCCTCATGAGCCGCCTCACGTTTCAGACTGCCGGGAGCTTCCACAGGCACACTGAGCTACGGCAGATGGCTCACAGGCCTCAGCCTGAGCCATGGCCGGAGTTTCCTACAAACTCATTTACCAGTCCACGACGGCACATATTTTCTCTCCTGTACAAAATGCTGACAGACTCGTCCTGTGCAATTACATCAGGGTTCACTCTCGACTTCTCACACGTTTCTCGCTGCGCTGGGGTGTGCCTGCAACATGGGTTAGAGTCTGTCTCAGAGCCTGTAAGCTCCCCAACTCTCCCAGGACAGCCAGTATCACAGGCCTCTCCTTACGCCTCTCATGGCTACCAAACCCACGAGGAGAGTCTGTATTTAATGCTATATAATAATCTGCCCAAATCTAGGGCTCAGTGTGTGTGTGCGTGCGTGTGTGCATGTGTGCATGTGTGTTGTGTGTGTGCGCGCATGCGTGTGTGCGTGCGTGCATGTGTGTGTGTGTGTGTGTGTGTGTGTGTGTGTGTGTGTGTGTGTGTGGTGTGTATGTGTGTGTTTCCTCTCTGTTTGGGCTCAGCTATGCTGGCTCACATAGCTGTGGTAGACCTGGAGTCAGGCCTGAGGCTAAGTGAACCAAGCTGGTTTTCTTACATGTCTAATGGTTGCTGTGGGCTTATAGTTCCATCTGAACTCTTCAGGAAAAAGCCTCACCCCTGCATGGAGACACAGGCTTCTGTAAATGTGGTGAAAAGCCCAGAGCCTCTGTGGCCCAGACACCACCATGTGGACCGTTTCTGTCCCGCTTGGTCCCACAGCCCTTGAACCCCAAATAAATACACAGACGCTATATTAATTATAAACTGTTTGGTCGATGGCTCGGGCTTCTTATTGGCTAGCTCTCTCTTAATTATCAACCCATTTCTATTAAACTATATGTTGCCGTGAGGCTGTGGCTTACCCATAATGCTCTGGCATGTTACTCCTTCAGTGGCTATATGGCGTCTCTCTCTGGCAACTCACTCTCTGCATTCCTCATCCCCGAATCTTCCTAGTCTGGTAGCCCCGCCTATACTTCCTGCCTGGCTACATCCTGCCTGTCCATTGGCTGAAACAGCTTTATTCATCAACCAATAAGAGAAACATATACTCACAGCATACAGAAGGACTTCCCTCATCATCTCTTTTCTGTCTAAATGAAAGGAAGGTTTTAACATTAACATAGTAAAATTATATGTAACAAAACAGCTATCAAGGAAGAACTATAGTTAACAATATTTAGTCCATTAACATTTGGCAAAATTTAAAGAAAATATTCTATTATCTATCCTATCTTTGTGAGTCTAAAGTTTAATATGTAACTTATCTTTTATCATAACTAAGGAAAACCATAGCTGTAACATTTGTCTTCAACTCCATCAAAGACCACAGAAGGATAATATATAAATTCTAGACAGAGACACCTCACTGCCTGGAGGATAGTCACCCAAAGTTCCTCTGTAACACTGGGGCATTCCTCCCTCTTCAGCTTATAGGCCCAAAACATCTGGAAGACTTTTTGATGAATCAGGAACCTTGAAGAATCCTACTGTCCCTTGGCAAGTTCAGCAGTCACTTTTCTTTGTAACTTGCTTGTCCAGTTTGGACAATATACTGTCAAGTAGTCCAGGCAAGAGCAATTTCTTGTCCAAATGGCTATCCTTGCCCAAATGGCTATCCTTTACGTGTTGAAGGCAAACACTATAACGAGTTTCTTCCAAGCCCATCTTCCTCTCTGACATAATTGGTGTTGCCAGGAGCAGTTGTGTCTCATTGTCATGAAAAACCTTAATAAAAACCGTTTTAAATGCCATATTCTGTGGGTCTTTGAAAGGTTTTGAAGAATTCCTATCCATTTGAAATATATCTCTGTATATCTAAAAAACCTAACTGACATAACTATAAGTTTTGACTATTATAGGTGACTACCTATTATCTGTATTTAATTATACATTACATTTTAAAATGAGCCGTATAAACACAATATCTAAACAAGAGTAGCAATATACATATAACAAACTTGACCTTAAATTTCTGTCAATAAATCAAAATCCATACCAATGCAAAGTATTCATTTTCATATCATATTCTTTTTTTCTTTAGAAAGAGATTGTGATCCTTAACCATTTATAACCAACCCCATTTAAAGGAAACCAACATTTGTAAACAATATTTGGGAATGTGGGCATAGTTCTCTCCAAACTGCTTCCTGCTATTTGGGGGCACTGTCAATCCTTTGGGGATCCTGAGAAAACACAGAACCATGGCCAAATCCTGGCTGTAGTGGTCCCGAGGCTGCATTGCCTTAGCTGTTTTGGATGTTGGGTCACCTGGGACACTGCTTCAGGGGGTCTTGCTTGATCAAACCATATTAGTTTGGAAGGAATCCACAACTTTTCATCTGTGAAAACAAAAGCAAAAATTCTTTTCCAAAGTAACATGTCTTCAGACTTGACTTTTGAAGTCAAGACATTCTCAAAGCATATAAGTTGGGTTAATCCAGCAGCATTTATAATCAAATGTCTGTTAGCAGCTGCTGCTCTTTCCTCAGCAAACAAACACTTCAAAGAGAACACAATAACGTGCAGTATGCAGATTCTTTATGTAGTTTTTATCTTTACGTGGATTTTTTTTATTACTTTGCTCCTTTTGCATTTACTTATTTATTTGAGACAGGGTTTCTATGTGTAACTTTGGCTGTCTTTGAACTCACTCTGTAGACCAGGCTGGTCTCAAACTCAGAGATCTGCCTGCCTCTTCCTCCTAAGTGCTGGGATTAAAGGTGCATGCCACCACACCCAGCTATTTCTTTTTAAAGGACTTTCTTTTTAAAAAACACACTGTAAACCCTGTAGAGGTTTTTACTCATCTGAATCTGTCTTTACTGTATATCCCCATCTTTTTCTGACCGTGAGTCTTGAGTCTGCTAAACTGCATGGCGAGGATTGAAGCGGATGTTTTGGCTAACTGGCTTCACCCAGTTAGGGTCCAACATGGTGTGCGTTTACTGCCAGCTCTGGTAGCTGTGCTCACCGCCTCGACTCTGGTCTGCGCTGCCATCAAGCAGCTTGTAGCACACTGCCCATAAACCCTTTTTGCCTGTATGAGTCAAACCTGAATCTGCAGCGAGCAGCATGCTGTGCGGCTTGGAGAAGGCCTCTGAGCACCGCGGCGGAGATCCTCCACACTGTGCTTGAGCAGGACAGTCCCAGCGTCTATGTACCCACGGCCCGTTGAGACTGCGAGACCAGGAAGCCCCGTGCAGCCCCGCGTTTCTGTGCGCATTCAGAACCCTTTTTAAGCCTTTGTCGGGTTCTACTTGCAAATTCTTGCCAAACATCTGGCGCCTCTGTGGCCAGCTAGTGGCACGCTCCAATCCCCGACCTTCAGACAGGCTTCATTTGTACAAGCTAGACGTCACCACACTGTGCCATTCGCTAGTGTCGGAAGCCAGCCAAAGTCAGATGTGGGCATGTACTTAACACAGAGGGAACTCTGAGAATCCTGGGGTGGCTTTATTTCCCCCTACAAAACGGTCAGCATTTCCTTTTTCTTTAAAATGTTCGTTTTTTTTTTGCTATTGTTATCATGAGCTTTTTTTTCTTCCTCCTACATGAGTACTTTTTCTGGGTAAGGAGGTGATTCTTTTCCTTAGGTGAAGTAAAGGTAAATCGAAATATTAGGCAACGAAACAGAGTGGTTGGTGCAGTGTTCTTGAGAACAAGACTAAGCCCTGGAATATATTTTGTGCAAAACTTTGAAGTGTGCCAGATGGTCGTGGCACACATTTTAATCCCAGCACTCGGGGGAGGCAGAGGCAGGCGGGTCTCTGTGAGTTCAAGACCAGCCTGGTCTACAGAGGGACTTCCAGGACAGCCAGGGTTACATGAAGAAATCTTGTCTTGAGAGAAGAAAAAAAAATGAATTTGGAGTGCTGAGATAAAGATGGTTGGTTTGAACATAATTAACTTAACTAGCATAACCGGATAAGAGGGAAAAAAATTAAGAATAAGATGGCAACACTTTAAAGTATCCCGTCCACAAAGTTCACTGTGATACTGATTCCTATCTTTTTTTTTTTAATCAGAGAGTCCAAAGGTTTGTTTTTTAAAGATTTATTTATTTATTTATTATGAACACAACATCCTGCCTCCATGTCTGTCTGCACACCAGAAGAGGGCACCAGATCTCATTACAGATGGCTGTGAGCCACCATGTGGTTGCTTGGAATTGAACTCAGGACCTCAGGAAGAGCAGTCAGTGCTCTTAACCTCTGAGCCATCTCTCCAGCACGATTCCTGTCTTTCTACCTGACCTTTGGCCTTTGATTTTGGTCTTCCCCTTTGTCGCCTTTCCAGGAGCTTGAAGATTCAGATCCTCACACCATGTCCCTCCCCGGACATCACACGGGTGCTCAAGACAGCGGCACACCATCGTCTTTCAAATGCTCGGTACGAACTTGACAGCCTGCTACTGCACACAGGCAACTAACTTAACATTAAAGAACCATAGGAGACCAAACCATGGGCGTCCACAGACTCACCCAGGCGTGGTCTGGAGTGCCAGAGCTTCAGAAAAACACTTTATGTGCATGAGTGTATGTGTGCCTGGTGTCCACAGAGGCCGGAAGAGACCCCAGATCCTCTGGAACTGGAGTTACAGACCGTTGTGAGCCATGGTGTGGGCGCTAGGAACGGAACCCGGGTCCTCTGGAAGAGCACCGCCTCCATAGCCCCCTTGAGTTTGTTTTTTTTTTTTTTCTTGCCACCGCACGACCTAGCTCTCCAGGAGCTGGGCAACACCCAGGTTATGCCTTTTTTTTTTTTCCTGATGGAAACCTTCTCTAAAGAGACCTGCTAGTTTCAGCTCACTCTGTTGTTGTTGTTGTTGTTGTTGTTGTTTTGCAACACAATGCCCAAGAGCAAAAGGAGACTGCTTTGGGCCCCTGGACCCAGCAGCTGGGTAACTGACTTAATTTTGCTCTTTTGTTTGTCTTCTTTCCACCCTGGGGGGGGGGAGCATTTATGACTGAGCAGCTCCCCCAGGGAAATGACATAAATTAGGCTGCAACCTGAGATAGTGGACTGTCTGGCTTCCCAGCTAAGGGCCACAGATACCTCTCAGGAATGCCCTGATCTGTAGACAGGACACTCTAAAAAGCAAGATTTTAGTCATTCTCCATAGGACTTAGGTGTGTGGGGGGGGCTGCGGGCAAGGGGATACTGTGAGGAATGGCTTACAGTTTTGTTCTGCAAAACAAAGATTTCCAAACACTCAATAATGCAGTCATTTACTTAGAAAATTACTCTGATGACGGTTACAATGTAAGAAAAGCAGCTCGAGAGAAAGATGCCATTCGACAGGGTTTAAATAGGGTTTTTTAAATTTTTATCAGGGGAAGGGATTATAAAAAGGGGAAAGGGGAGGGGGACACTGGTCTGAAGGGACGGGGGAAGGGGGGAGGGAGGGGGAGGAGGAAGGAGAGGGAGAGGAGGAGGGAGAGGCAGAGGTGAATAGGCCCAGGTGGTGCTCTTGGTGTCTGCAGCTGAGGGCATATCTTTGTCAGAACCCCAAGGACAGGCCAGCACAGATGCCTGAATACTAAAAGATGACAGCCTTGCATTCTGGAATATTCTGAGCTCTTTGGACACCAGGGCAAAACTCTGGTGTCTACATGATCTGTCTTACTTTCTTCCAAACAAGGCCACAGCCCACTTCAGCCATCTTTCTGCAAAGCCATGCAGAATGGTAGAGCTGGACAGGTCTCAAAAGCCACCAAATCCAAACCTAAACAGCTTATTTCTTTAGTAATGGGTGTAAAGGATGTGTCTTTTTGTCTGTTTTTGTTTTTTTCTTTTTCTTTTTTTGGTTTTTCAAGACAGGGTTTCTCTGTAGCTTTGGGGGCTGTCCTGGAACTCATTTTGTAGACCAGGCTGGCCTCGAACTCACAGAGATCCGCCTGGCTCTGCCTCCCGAGTGCTGGGATTAAAGGCGTACGCCACCAACGCCCGGCTGTTTTTGTTTTTTTCAAGACAGGGTTTCTCTGTGTTTCTTTGGCTGTCCTGAACCTAAGCTCTGTAGACCAGAGATCCCGCCTGACCTTGCCTCACCAATGCTGGGATTAAAGGCAGAAGACTCTGCTGCCTGGCTAGGGCTGTGTCTTAAATCCATCTTTTGGATGACGAACCTGGCACGCTGCCACGTTCTCTCCGCCACATTCTGCTACTGATGTGGTTTACCGAGGCAATGAGACCTTGCGAAAGATGAATCCTCCTGACAGGAGAGGTTGATCTCACGGCTCCCACGTCTCTCCCCGACACAGATGTCAGCCTTATACGAGTCCGCAGAGAACTTTAGTAAAGAGAGCAAGAAGTCAAATTTCCAAAAGATCTGCGGCACCTCATTTGAGGAAGCTCGGCAACTGCTTGGTAAAAACCCCGCCTTGAGAAAAAGCGAGCCCCTCCCGGCCATCCAGATCCCCGCTAAGAAGGAGGAGCAGAAGCCCAAGTCCATGGCGAACCTGCTTCAGCACAGCCTGCTGATGGGCTCCCTGGTCCCCCTGGAGCAGTTATCCCAGATTCAGCAGAGGCTGATCCATGCGGGCATCCCTCCTCCGGAGCACACCTTTCCGTACGCATTCAGGACCGACGAGCCCATGGTGACTCCGACACCGCCCACCTACAGGAAGAGGACTCCAAGTGCCACCTTTCGCAAACTCCTCCTGGCTTCTGTTACCCCGGACAGGCTGGACTTTGAAGATAAAACGGTTCGATTCTTCCCCTCCGAGGCAGGTAAAGAGACTCACCGGGGGTGGGGTGGGGTGAGGAGGGGCGGGGGGGGGGGGAGTGGAGGGCGAGGATATGCAAACCTTGCTGAGAATCTAGGTCCATCTCCAGAGAAGAGTATGTCAAGTATTGACCTATGGAAATCTTGCCTGTTGTAGGGTTCGTAGCTAGTGCTGTTGCTGCCTATGGTGGCGATGAAGCCAAGAAGAGGGTTTTACGTTTTCCATCCTGTGAATGGTACACACCTACGCGCCAGGGACTGAGGCAGGAGGATTGTCAGTTTGAAGCTAACATGGGCAATTTAGCCTGTGCAATTAAGCTAGACCCAGCCTAAAATTAAACAGGGGCAGGGGAGACATAGCTGGGGGAGCAGTCGCTCATAGTAGAATACTTGTCTAGCATGCTCAAGGTTTAGGGTTCAACCCTGAGAACAACAAAAGAATAAAATGAGACAATCTAGGGCCAAGGCTCACATGCATCTCTGAGAGGTGGCTATGAACAGGCCTGTCAGCTCCCAAGCACCCACCACTACTTGCTTTTCTGCGTGCTGGGCTTGTTGGATTATCTTTTGCAATTTCCTTGACTTTATTGCCTTTCACAGTTGGTGGCATGCATGTGTGTTTGTGTGAGTGTGTGAGTGTGAGTGTGTGTGTGTGTGTGTGTGCGTGTGTGTGTGTGTGTGTGGTGTGTGTGTTTGTGTGAGTGTGTGAGTGTGAGTGTGTGTGTGTGTGTGTGTGTGTGTGTGTGTGTGTGTGTGGTGTGTGTGTTCCCTAAAGCTTTCCTGACAGTTTTTTCTCTTTCAGAGAGGATCAGTGAGGGGAAGAAACTCAGTAGTGTGTACAAGAGGTAGTATTTAGTCCAGGGGCTATGGGTTGCAGTTGCCAGAAAGGAGAAGGCGCCTTGGCTCATTAGAGATTCATTCTTGTCTGTGGAACGTGCCAATGTGTGATTCTTTCAAAATATGATCTTTCTAGGAAAGCAATTCCTGGACCTAGTGGACCTGGAGTGGAGGTATTTCAAGGGGCTTGCGAAGTGGGGACGCATGCCCAGGAAGTTTTCAGTCATGGACATAGAATTCACCAGTGAGAAGAGATTCGTGGAGAGCCAGGGCATGCCTGGGTTGATTTTCCCTCCTCTAGTTCGTAAGACTTTGGAGACATACCCTCAGGTCGACTCTCATAAAGAGAGATTTTTATTGTCTAAAATGGCATGTATAGAAGAGGATTTGGATTGTGACGTTTGAGAACATTAAACTTACATGGGAGACAGAGAAGCACGCAACCCATTCTTTTACGCAACAACTATGCAAAGCCTAAACCCAAGCGTTCTCTTGGAGGAAAATGCCCACCTGATCCGCTAACCTTAGCCCTGCTTCACGCTCATCTGAACCAGGAATGGAGACTTGAAAACAACTCTCAAGCAAGAGCGAATCTTTACAAAGGTTTCTTGCTTGCACAAGCCTCCAAGTTGAAGCCCACTGTCCCACTCCTCCCAACGTTAAATGCATAGGAATTCCATCCCATAAAAAGAGCTGAGCAAGCCGGGCAGTGGTGGCGCACACCTTTAAGCCCAGCAGTCGGAAGGCAGAGGCAGCCTGGTCTACAGAGCCAGTTCCAGGACGGCTAAGGCTACACAGACAAATCCTGTCTCGAAAAAAATAAAACCAAAAAGGGGGGAGGGGTAGGAGAAGAAGAGCAGCACTGTGAAAGAAGAAAAAGTTAAAAATGGGCGCAGAGATCAGGGTGAGAAAATAAAGAAGGAAGCGGCACCTATAGAACAAGAGCCGCGCTGGGCGGTGGTGGCGCACGCCTTTAAGCCCAGCACTCGGGAGGTAGAGGTAGGCGGATCGCTGTGAGTTCGAGGCTGGGCTGGACCAACAGCCTCGAAAACAATACAGAGAAACCCTGTCTCGTAAAAAACAAAACAAAACAAAACAAAAAAACAAGAGCCGCGCGGTCGGAAAAGGAACAAACCGGGAATCTTGGACGTGAACAATAAATCATTAAGATAGTAACAACAGTAACCCCCACCCCCCAAACCTGGGTACTTCTGAAGAGACAGGCTAATGATTGGGAAAGCTGTACCGACAAGCTTCTAGCTATAGATTAAAAAAAAAAAAAGGAACCTATGAAACATCCTGTATAGCAAATAGATAAGGCAGAAGACAACAGTAACAGAAAGGAGGTGATTTCAACTCAGCATCGAGCATTTCACGATAAGACATAAAGAAAAGGCATGGAGCGGTGACTTGGTGGGAGAGTGCACTTGTCCAGTATGAATGAGGCCCAGGGTTCCAGCCCCAGTAGCCAGAGAGAGAGAGAGGAGAGAGAGAGAGAGGAGAGAGAGAGAGGAGAGGGAGAGAGAGAGAGGAGAGGGAGAGAGAGAGAGGGAGAGAGAGACAGAGAGGAGGGAGAGAGGAGAGGAGAGGAGGGAGGGAGGGAGAGACAGAGAGGAGGAAGAGGGAGAGAGAGAGGAGAGGAGAGGAGGGAGGGAGAGAGAGAGAGAGGAGAGAGAGAGAGGAGAGAGAGAGAGAGAGAGGAGAGGGAGAGAGAGAGGAGAGAGAGAGAGAGGAGAGGGGGAGAGAGAGAGCAGAGGGAGAGAGGGAGGGAGAGAATAATGAAACGACACAATTATTATTCAGAAGTGAAGAAACACGTGAGACTTCACATGGAAAACTTTCCTAATGTCACTAGCAAGGAAATTAGAAATAAACACCACCCCTGGCAACAGGGTAGCGAGACTGCCGAGCGTTCAACAGCAAGGGAAACAGAGACTTCCAAAGAAGGATGAGTGTCACTCAAATGAATACATTGAATAATGCTGAGTGGAACTTACTCAGCATTAAACACTGGAAGGGCAAAGCTCACACACTCAGAGACTGAGGGAAGTCAGCCACCAAGCAGACAAACTCCCTTTGAAGAGCTGAAAGCCCAATAAATGTATTCAAAAATATAAGAGCCTAAGAGTGCTTACTGTCTTCCATCTATCCACTCAGGACACCCGAAACAAGCTCTAGTAAAACAAGGACAGCCGTCGCCCGGAAGAAATGGAAGCGATGCAGAAGAACGGGAGAAGTATTAACTTCATCTGCGTATGTGATTGTGCACGTACACTCACGTCTATTAGTATACACCCTAGACTTTAATTTTTGGAACGTGCTCAAGCTGAGACTGTCAGCACAGGCCTGCACACCCAGTACTCAGGATAACAGGAAAAACAAAAACAAAAAACAAAAAAACGGGCGTGGCAACATATCGGGTTATACAGTGGGGCTGTGTGTTTTTTTTTAAGGGGGGGTGTGGTAGCACATCGCTGTAATCTCAGAACTCCCGAGGCAGCCAGACTTTTTGAGTCCGAGGCCAGCCTGGCCCACGTGGTGAGTTCCAGGACAGCCAGAGCTACCCAGTGGGACCCTGCATCAGCAATGCCGATCAAGAACGAAGGGTTCCGTGTCAGTGTAATTACTACTCGCTTCCTCCTCCTCTTTCGTTATTTTTTTTTTCTGGCGTGAGGTCTTATATGGCCCTGGCTGGCCTGGCATTTGTTATGTGGCCCAAACAGACCTCTGCCTGACGTCAGTTCCCTTGCTTCAGATTTTCAGTTGTGAGAAACATAGGTGTGCACCACCGTGCTTAGCTGAATTTATTTATCTATTTACTTATTTATTTATGAACTTTATTTAAATTAGAAACAATCTTATTTTACATATCAATCTTAGTTCCCTCTTCCTTCCCATCCTCCCATGCCCCCCTCTGGCCCCCGCATCCCATCCCCCACCCACTCCCCAGGGAGAGTGAGGCCTTCCATGAGGGATCATCAAAATCTGTCAAGTCATTTGGGGCAGGGCCTAAGCCCTCCCCTGTGTATCTAGGCCGAGAGAGTATCCTTCCACGGGAAATGGGCCCCTGAAGTCCATTCGTGGACTAGGGATACATCCTGGTTCCCCTATGAGAGGCCCATAGACTGCCCAGTGCTCCTAGCTGATACCCACGTTCAGGGGGCCTCGTTTGGTGCTACGTTGGTTTTCCAACTGTCAGACTGGGGTCCATGAGTTCCCACTTGCTCAGATCAGCTGTGTTTGTGGGTTTTCCCGGCATGGTCTTGGCCCCTTTGTTGGTCACTCCTCTCTCTGAAAGTGGATTCCAGGAGTTTAGCTCAGTGCTTGGCTGTGGATCTCTGCTTCTGCTTCCATCAGCTACTGGATGAAGGCATTTAAGGTAGCCATCATTCTCATTATAGGGGATGGGCATTTAAGGTAGTCTCTCCACTACTGTTTATGATCCTAGTTGGGGTCATCCATGTGGATCTCTGTACAATTCCCTAGTGTCAGATTTCTCTTTAACCTATAGTGGCTCCCTCTATTGATGTGTCTCTTTCTCCTCCCTCCCTCTCCCCCATACTCCCCAATTGTTCAGGGTCTCTTGTCCCTTCTGCTTCACTAGGGGACCTGTATGTCTCTCTTAGGGTCCTCTTTGTTTCCTAGCTCCCCTGGAGGTGTGGATTGTAGGCTGGTGATCCTTTTTACCATGTCTAATAACCATACATGAGTTAGTACATACCGCATTTGTCTTTCTGTGACTGGATTACCTCACTTAGGATGGTTTCTTATAGTTCCATCCATTTGCCTGCAAATTTCAAGATTCCATTGTGTAACCCCAGCACTCGGGAGGCAGAGGCAGGCGGATCTCTGTGAGTTCGAGACCAGCCTGGACTACCAAGCGAGTTCCAGGACAGCCTCCAAAGCCACAGAGAAACCCGGTCTCAAAAAACCAAAAAAAAAAAAAAGATTCCATTGTGTCCCCCCCCTCTGCTGAATAGTACTCCATTGTGTAAATGTACCACATTTTCTCTATCTACTCTTCGGTTGAGGGGCATCTAGGTTGCTTCCAGGTTCTGGCTATTACAAATAGTGCTGCTATGAACATAGTTGAACAGATGTCCTTGTGTATGAATGCGCCTCCTTTGGGTATATGCCTAAGTGTGGAATTGCTGGATCTTGAAGTAGACTGGTTCCCATTTTCTGGAGAAACTGCCATTCCGATCTCCAAAGTGGCTGTACAAGTTTGTACTCTCACCAGCAATGGAGAGGTGTTCCCCTTTCTCCACATCCTCTCCAGCATAAACTGTCATTGGTTTTATTGTTTTGATTTTAGCCATTCTGACAGTTGTAAGATGATATCTCAGAGTTGTTTTGATTTGCATTTTCCTGATGGCTAAGGATGTTGAACAATTTCTTAAGTGCCTTTCCGCCATTTTAGATTCATCTCTTGAGAGTTCTTTATTTAGTTCTGTACCCCACTTTTTAGTTGAACTATTTGGTGTTTTGGTGGCTAGCTTCTTGAATTCTTTGTGTATTTTGGAAATCTGCCCCCTGTCTGATGTAGGGTTGGTGAAAATCTTTTCCCATTCTGTGGGCTGCTGTTTAGTCTTGTTGACTGTATCTTTTGCCTTAAAGGAACTTTAGGAAGCATCACCATCCCTGACTTCAAGCTCTACTATAGAGCTATAATAATGAAAACAGCTTGGTATTGGCACAAAAACAGACAGGTAGTCCAATGGAATGGAATCGAAGACCCTGATATTAACCCACACACCTATGAACACCTGTTCTTTGACAAAGAAGCTAAAACTATACAATAGAAAAAAGAAAGCATTTTCAACAAATGGTGCTGGTGTAACTGGATGTGGACATGTAGAAGATTGCAGATAGATCATACCTATCGCCATGCACAAAACCTAAGTCCAAATAGATGAAAGCCTTCAACATAAATCCAGCCACACTGAACCTCTTAGAAGAGAAAGTGGGAGAAGAGAAAGAACGAATTGGTACAGGAGACCGCTTCCTGAACATAACGCCAGTATCACAGACACTGAGATTGACAATAAATGGGTCCTCCTGAAACTGAGAAGCTGAATTTATTTTTGGCAGGTGAAGTGCTCAGACAGTGCCCGAGACTGAGTTGTTGTGAAGTTTCTCGTGTGAGCGCTGTAACAGTACATGGGGGTGAGTTTTTGTGAATTTTTGCATGCGAGTGCTCGGGTAGTGCCTGGGAGTGAGTTTATGTGATGTTTTCATGTGAGTGCTGTGACTGCCATGGTGTGAGTTTTGGTGAAGTTGTGCCTGTGAGTGCTGTGACACTGCCCGGGCATGAGTTTTTGTGTACTTTCGCATGTGAGTGCGCAGACCATGCACTGGAGTGAATTTTCCTGAAGTTTTGAGTGTGATTCCTGAACACTGCTGTGGTTTTTTTTTTTTAATGAAGTTTTTCATGTGATTCCTGGACACTGCTGTGGTGTTTTTTTTTTTTTAATGAAGTTTTTCATGTGATTCCTGGACACTGCCATGGTGTTTTTTTTTTTAATGAAGTTTTTCATGTGATTCCTGGACACTGCCGTGGTGTTTTTTTTTTTTTTAATGAAGTTTTTCATGTGATTCCTGGACACTGCCATGGCGTGGTGTTTTTTGGTGAAGTTTTGCATGTGAGTGCTGTGATACTGCCTGGGAATAAGTTTTTAGTGCAATCTTGCCTCTCATGCCTAAGAATATTATACATTTATTGTGCATCTCAGAAAAACATGGGCATATTATTTCTTGACCACAATAAAATTATTCACCCAAAACAGTGACAATGACTCTTTGGCCCCATCTTTGGATCTGTGAACTTCTCTTGCTGTGACCGAAACCTATAGGGAGGAAGGACTTTGTTCTCGTGATTTTACAGTCTTCATTCCATGGTGGTCTGGTGGTTCTGTTGAATGGGCTGTGGTAATGACAGAGGGGATGATAGAGAAAGTTGCTCATCTCGTGCCGACAGAAGGGTGGGGCCGGTGACCAGACAGAACCTTTGAAAGCGCACACAGCGACCTACTTCCTAAAACCTCTGTCACCTCCCAATTACACCATCAAATCAAAAGCCCATATATATCCTAACTCATTGACGAAGTCAGGCCCCTCATGATGCGATCACTCCCCAAAGCCTCATTTCTGCACTCTTGCTGCATGGAAACCACTCCTCCGACACACCGGCCTTTACACACATTTCTTTAGGGCCAGACCCCCAGTGTCCGAACTCGAACAGGTTGGTAGATCTACGCATAGCTGGTGCACTGCTTGTCCCCCTTCACAGGACAGCTGGAGCCACCCCAGGTCTATGTAGTCTTCACTGCCTGTCAACTGTCCTACTCACCCTCCTTTGAGCCTCCGTGATTTCTCGGGATCGCTCACGACAAAATCGGAGGGTGTCTGCTCTTTTTTTTTTTTTTTTTTTGCCTGCCTGCCTGCTTCTTTTCTGTTTTAATGGCTGTCCAGTCTCCCTGTGAGGAAGGCTCCTGTGGTGTGGGTGGAGTCCTAACGAGGAGTAGTGGTCACTTTTCACTCTTCACTACAGAGTCTAGAGACGTTTCCCCATGCTAGTCTGGGGGAGGGTCACACCATTAGACCCCTCCCACTGGTAACCCTGGTTGAGAGCCTAAGCAAGTACTGGGGCCTGTTTGGAGGGTCCTGCTCCTCAGAAGAAACAGCAGCGTGCAGCAACACACAACCCTGAGTAGAACTGCACATTTGTTTCTCTGCTGGGCGCTAAGTTTGCTTCCAGCAGGTTCTCAGCCCTGGCTCTGAGGCCACATTGGAGAGCCGGGCTTTGCTTGGAGTAAAAAGGAACCAGGCCCACAGATGCCGTCTACGGAGATGAAAGAGAGTGTGTGGCTGAGACGGGCAGTCCCAGCACGTCCTTGTGTTCCAGGACTGGAGTAACGGACCATCTGAAGTAACGGGTCTCTCTTGTAGGCAGAAAACGTCCCCTCAAAAGCTGTTCCTGTCCTGGAACCTGTGACTGCCTCCTTCCGCGACTGAAGGGACTTTGGGAGTGTCTGGTTGAAGAGTCACGGTTGGTGGCAGGGAGTAATTCTGGAGTATTCAGGTGTGACCCGCATAAACTCGGGAGCCCTGGCAGTGATGACGCCCTCCTAACGAGGAACGGGGTTGTAACTGCGGAAACAGGGTTAGAAGACCCTGGACTACTGACCCAACAAGGAGTGTCTGCAGGAAGGCTGGGACACAGACCCTCCCCGAAGCCCAGAGAGGAGGCCCTGCAGACAGCCGGGTTTTAGTTTAGCCCAGTGACATTTCCAACCCACAGAGTGTAAGTAAATCTGTGTTGTAGGGGATTGGCTCTTGTGGCACACACCTTAATCCCAGGACTTTAGTCAAGGCCAGGCAGGCAGGTGTACATAGAGAGTTCCGGGTCAGCCAGAGCTGCAGAGCGAAACTGTATCTGACAAAACAAACAAAAATGTATTGTTTTAAGACTTTAAGTTTGCGGTAATGCGAAAAACCAAAAAAAAAAAAAAAAAAAAAAAGCCGGGCGTTGGTGGCGCACGCCTTTAATCCCAGCACTCGGGAGGCAGAGGCAGGCGGATCTCTGTGAGTTCGAGACCAGCCTGGTCTACCGAGCGAGTTCCAGGACAGCCTCCAAAGCCACAGGGAAACCCTGTCTCGAAAAACCAAAAAAAAAAAAAAAAAGTTTGCGGTAATGTGTTGAGCCAGCAAAGAGAAAGCTGATCCCTCAACATCCATCCCTCAACTTGGGGAAGACATTGCTTTGATTGAGAGACCGACCAGAGACCCCACTCCGGGAGAGCAGACAGGATCCTGTGACAGTCAGGGGGCATTTAGCAAGTAAAGGGAAAGAGGCTGTGAAGACAGAATGTCAACATGTCTGGAAATCGGCTGCACGTGGATGCTGGGATCCAAGAATTCGATAGGGAAGATGAAGGAGAAAAGGGCTGGAGAAGGGGGCTCAGTGCAACCTCCACACCTACTCAGTGCAACCTCCACACCTACTCAGTGCAACCTCCACACCTACTCAGTGCAACCTCCACACCTACTCAGTGCAACGCCCACACCTACTCAGTGCAACGCCCACACCTACTCAGTGCAACCTCCACACCTACTCAGTGCAACGCCCACACCTACTGAGATGCACACAGTAGGGACTACAGCTGCAGCTTAAAAAATCCTGAGCTTTGTCCAAAAGGAAACAGGGAACCTTGAAAAGGAGTGGGTCTCCGTAAAGACGGAGCCAGCTCAGGCAGATGCCTCGGCACCTAACCACACAGACCTACTTGCTGCACAACGGGCTCCAGAATCACTGGTTGAGCCTCACCAGGAGGCGCCTAGAGCCATCTTTGTGTAGAACGGTGCTGTTTAATAGAGACTCACAGCTTGCCAAAGTGCAGAGGGTAAGTGTCTACGGACAGCTCAGCCACAAACGGGACGTCTGTGTCCCACACCCCCCCCAGCTCACAAGCCTGGGCAGAGAGGGTCAAAGGTTGGGGAGGGTTGAGGGTACAGCGTCTTTTTTCTGGACGGGACGGTGCCGTTGCTCTCATCAACCCCCCCACAGCTATGGCTGCCGCACGAGATCAAGCCAGCCAACATTCCTCAGCGGCCCCTGAGCCTGGATGGTTGACATAGACAACTGGTGATTTCTTCCTGCAACTGAAGGGGGTGGGAGGCTGCTGATGGCTGCCCTGTGTGAACAGGCGGGCGTAATCACAGGGCAGTTTGACAGGGGCTGCGTATCTGTTCTAAACAACAGTAGAAGCTTCCCCACTGCAGCTGTGACCTCGCTAGCCACACAGGGTTTTGTCTTGTGGGATATTATTTTAAGATGTGTCACTTTTGTTTATGCTCTGGGACATTTGTCCAATGACGCAAAGATGTGTTTGATTAAATAAAATTCACCTGCAGACAGGAGGCTGGGCCAGCAACTGGCTGACAGGAAGTTGGGGGGGGGGGGGGGAGCCAGGCGGAGAAGGGTTTATAAGGAGGGGCGAGAAAGCCCATGAGGACTTTCTTGAGAGGCTCCAAGAGGTGAGCGAGCTGAGCTGCTTGCTATTCAGCCTCTCTGGGAAGCGGGATTCCACCTCAGCCTTTGAATCTTGAGTTCTTTAGTGGGACAGAGATTTAAATAAGTTTCCTTAGTAGCTTTCAAAGAGTCAGTGCCTTTGAAAGGAACAGAATTCCCTCAGGCTTTGACTCTAGTGCACAGCCGCTGTTGGTAACTGCTTGGAGTTACAGTTGCTGAACAGGATAGCCATAGCCTAAAAGAAAAACAATGATTTTTGTGTGAGTAACAACGATTCTCACTTCATAAAGAGTCCGGGGGCTCCGAGTATTGGAAGTCAAGAAGTTTATTTTGCAGATTTGCGAAGTTGGAAGTCAGCCTTGAATGGCAGGTGCACTGAATTTACAACCACTAACACAGGGAGCACTTTTGTGAATAGTCTTACAAGTCGTCTGGTCTCATATTGCGGGCCTTTTACTCAACAAGGCCCACCCATGGTTCATCTCTATCATCTCTATGCTTTCAGTCCATGTTAAAGCTTTTTTTTTTTTTTTTTTCTCGAGACAGGGTTTCTCTGTATTGTTTTGGAGCCTGTCCTGGAACTCGCTCTGTGAACCAGGCTTGATCTCGAACTCACAGAGATCCTCCTGCCTCTGCCTCCCGAGTGCTGGGATTAAAGGCGTGCGCCACCACCGCCCAGCTCCATGTTAAAGCTTTTTAGGGCCATGACCTTGTAGGCAAGCCTGGCTGTTACTGCTTTTCTACTCTATAAACTTGTAGTTTGTGTGTGTAGGGGGGGCAGGGGGAGGGCGGTAGCTTAGCAGAGTCGGGAAGGCTGCTGGACGAACAGGTATTAGCAGGGATCTGTTTTTGTTTGTAACTGGGCCTAAGCTGCCTCAAGGCACCTTTGAATCGCCAGGTGCCTCCCTGTGAACTCTCGGCCAGTGGGCAAGTTGCTGGACGCATCCAGAACAGCCTGTGCCTCTACTATGTCCCTTAGCATGCTAATAGCAGGGTGTGAAGAGTCCCCAACCCAGCCTGGGGTGACCATGTTCCTGTGGCCGCCTGCACAGTACCTTCTAACACTACAAGCGCTAGTCAGTGGAGGAACTCCCCGCTCGGCCCCGGTTTGGCTTCTCCGTGCCCCTCAACCACATGGTGTGCAGTCTTCAGCAGCCACAGGGTCTTAGAGCTTAGTTCTGGCGTTCAGTCCACAGCTGTGACAGCTACCTGCATTGTTTTGGTGGCCAAGAACCCTTCAGAACGCAGAGCAGCCCGACAGGGGTACTCCTTGGAAGTCAAAGTCGGGGCACCCTGGCAAGGTGATTCTGAATCAACAGCCTATGGCTCCGGAGAGGGCCGCCCACCCCCACAGGTCTTTGAGTTTTCTAATAATGAACACTGGTAGGTGGGTCCTGAACAACTTCCCTATGCTCTGAGAGAGCCCCGTCTAGAAAATGTCAGTCTCCAGCCACTGTTGTATTGCTGTGAAGAGACAATGCAACCAAGTTAACTTGTAAAAGAAAACATTTAAAATTGGGGGCTGGTTTACTGTTTCAAAGGGTGAGTCCAGGACCATCATGGTGGGGGGGGGCACGCTTATGTCTTACCTACCAATGGGAGGCAGAGAGCTGGGGAACCCGGCCCCAAAGCCCAGCCCATCGACACACCTACCCCAAAAGGTCAGGCTTCCTAATTCTCCCGGAACTGGGAAGCCAACACACAAGCGAAATCAGCCTGGAGGTTCCATTTTCATTCAAACTACCACAGGTTGTCTACCGGAAGAATAAAAGCGGGTGGGGGATGGGTGAGGTCATGGGGCTCTGCTCAGTTGTTTATTGTGGTGGGGTTTTAAGGAGGTGTTCAGAGAGAACCGGCTTCCTCGGCCAGGCAGGGAACCTGGGAAGCCTCGAAAGAGAGCTGTTCTCAACCCTAGCCATGTACTAAGAAAGGGAGGCTTAAAAAAAACCTGGGAAAGAATCCCAGCACTTGCGAGGCAGAGGCAGGCAAATCTATGACTTCTAGGCCAGCGTGGTCTACATAGCGAGTTCCAGGACGGCCAGGGCTACACAGAGAAACCCTGCCTTGAAAAAAGCAAAGCAAAGCAAAACAAAACAAAACAGACCGTGCGGACAATAATACCAGTGTTCGGAGCCAGAACCCAGGACCGTGCACCCCAAAAGCCAATGGTAAATGCTGCCAGAGAGGCAGAGTCCCGGAGGGACTCCACGAGTTCGAGGCCATCCTGGGTTGCACAGTGAGACCCGTTCTGAGAGACAAAATCCTGCTTCGCGGCTAGCGCGGAGGTCACCCGTCTGCGGTGTGGCTCAGGCCTGGAGGACTGCACGCCGGGCGGCTCGCACAGGGCGGGGAGCAGGCGGAGGAGGGCGGCGCCGCGGGGCTGGGGCCTGGGCTGCAGCTCCGCCGGAAGTGCCCGCCCGCCTGCTCGCCCAGGGCCGCCTCGGCGCAGAACGCGGTCGCACGGAGACAGGACCAGGCGGTCCCTCAGCCCCGCAACCCGCAGGTGAGCGCCGCGCCTCTCCCGCGGGATGCAACGCGGACCGCCGCCCGCTGCCGCCTCCCTCATCCTCCTCCACCCCTTCGCCATCCCTCTCTTCTCTGTCTCTCCCTCCTCCTCTTCTCTCTGTGTCCTCCTCCGGGCTTTCCTCTCCTCTCCTCTCCTCCTCCTCCCTCCCCGGCAAACCCTGCAGGTGGCCCCCGAGTCCCCCGGGTCGCCAGCCACAGGCAGCTGCAGCCGGCTTTCTGGGATGCTCCTTGCTAGCTTGGGTGGAACCGCCTAACTTTTGTTGCGTGCTAGAAGCGCTCGCTGGGGTTTTCATACTCTTGTCTTTAAAAAACGTTCACGATTGCTTTAAAAAAAAAAAAGTAAGACAAGATTGGGAGACAGTCCCAGTTTTGATGAGTTCTTTCTAGCAATTTGAGAATGGCGAGTTTGGTTGGGGAAGTTATCAAGGGCTAGCCATTTCCAGGTATCATATGTCGAAGTCTTTTTTTTTTTATTTTAACTTTCAAGGTTTGAGGTTTTCTTTGTCTGGTTAGAGGGTCTCAATACACACACACACACACACACACACACACACACACACACACACACACACACACTGAGCAATGTTCTTTAGAAGCGGGGTAAAATGCACACCAGTTTGATGAACTGTTCTGCGGTGATGGAATGGCCTGACCACGGGTGAATGAATGGTCATCAGCTTGGGTCAGCTTTGACGGTTGTGTTTCTGAAGGTGAAGGCTGGAGGTCTGGGAAGCCACAGCAGTACTCCTGTTGGGTGTTAGGGCATTGCAACTCCTGCAGCTCGTCTTAGAGACAGGTTCCCCCGCCGAGTGAGTCCTTGCTATTGGCAAGAATCATTTTCCCTTGTGAATCGAAAACAGTAGTCAGCAGACTACTGACGACTCTTTGTCAGGGCGGACGCTCCTGAGAGTGCTCGTGGACAGTAAGTTTCATTCTTAATGAATGTGAAGAAAGTATGTGGGTTTTCAGGCCTAATTCTCCCTCCTAGGGGATTAGGGGATGCTTATTATGTTTTGCCTGTTTAAATGAATGGGTTTTGTGCAAAAATAACAGAAATGTTTCTTGTAGGGGAGCCTCTGTGTGTGTGTGTGTGTGTGTGTGTGTGTGTGTGTGTGGTGATGAGACACTCTGACCTGTTCTGGCCTTAGGCGTTGGAGTCCATGTGCATTTTAATTACTGGTGACCAGTCTGGTTATTGGTGGGGGATGGGGAGGGTTTACAATTGCTTGTCTTTAGGGTAGAGCACAAAGAGCAGGGAGCTCTTTCTGTGTGTTTCCATGGCCACCTCCAGCAGGGAGGGCCAGCCAATATCCTGTCAGAGTGCCAAAGCAGTAAAGATAGGACCTGGGGAGCTGGGCCTCCGAGGGGCAGCTGGAGGGCGGGGAAAAGCCACTGGAGTTCCCTGGTGCTGAGGGGAAAGGAGGAAGGTTGTGAGGTCTTTGCTAGTCCCTGGAGTTTCTTGACTTAAGGGTTTGTTTCCTTTAAGGCCCAACATGAAAAATAACATCCGTCATTTCTTTTGTAAAGCATTTCTTGTTTGGGAAAAGAAAAAATAAAATAAAGGTAGGAGGAGTGGCCTTAAAATGCCTTTGCTTTCCTGCTGGGGAAATGTCTGGGGTGTGTGTAAAGTGTCAGTGCAGGAGTTCATTCCTCAGTGAAAAGCCACACTCGCCCTGTGACCCCAACTGGGGACAGGACAGAGGCCCCTGGAGTCTGACCAGCTAGCCAGGCAGAATCAGTGAACGGCCCTGGCTGAAAAGTGAGGTAGACAGAGAACCACAGAGGAAGATGGTGCACATGAAGGGGTACCCCCCCACATGTGTGCTCACCAACATGTCATACACATACACACAGACACCCTCCACATGTACATGTAAGCATGCATAGCACATACAAGCACTTCTTCACATGTGTGCACACCAACATGTCATACACACAGACACCCCCACATGTGTGCACACCAACATGTCATACACATACACACAGACACCCCCACATGTGTGCACACCAACATGTCATACACATACACACAGACACCCCCACATGTGTGCACACCAACATGTCATACACATACACACAGACACCCCCACATGTGTGCATACCAACATGTAAACATACATAGCACACACAGACACCCCCACATGTGTGCTCACCAACATGTAAACATACATAGCACACACAGACACCCCCACATGTGTGCACACCAACATGTAAACATACATAACACACAGATACCTCCACATGTGTGCACACCAACATGTAAACATACATAGCACACACAGACACCCCCACATGTGTGCACACCAACATGTAAACATACATAACACACAGACACCCCCCACATGTGTGCTCACCAACATGTAAACATACATAGCACACACAGATACCCCCACATGTGTGCACACCAACATGTAAACATACATAACACACAGATACCCCCACATGTGTGCACACCAACATGTAAACATACATAGCACACACAGACACCCCCCACATGTGTGCACACCAACATGTAAACATACATAACACACAGACACCCCCCACATGTGTGCTCACCAACATGTCATACACATACACACAGACACCCTCCACATGTACATGTAAGCATGCATAGCACATACAAGCACTTCCTCACATGTGTGCACACCAACATGTCATACACACAGACACCCTCAACATGTGTGCATACCAACATGTAAGCATGCATCGCACACACATAGGCTTTGGCTTTAATCTTAGAAACCACAAGAGGTATTGAACACTTTAAAAATTCTGTGGCAGTTTCACACCTAGAAACATTCCTATAGGATCACCCATGAGTTTGCTTTCCAGGCTTTTGAAGTTACTGGTGGAATTAGTTAGGGAAAGACTTGGCTTGAGGTTTTCAGGTGTTCTGGTTCTCCAGAGTGACTTTCTCGTGTCTTGTCAGGTGTTGTATTAACAGCCTGACTGGGATCTGGGTGCCTGACACAAATGCTCACATAGACTGTTAAATGGTGACAGTTGCTTATGTCTCAGTCTGATAATTTTCATTTCCAAAGCTGGCACCCTTCCCCACGTGTTTTTATTTCTCTATAAATGACATGACATGCATATACTGATACCCTCGTGGTATTTCTGAAGAGTCAGTTTTCACTTTTAGCTGATCACGTCAGTGGGGATAAGAGCATGCTTCAGACCTCTCACTTAATTTGGGACTGATTTCCTGTTGGGTCTGCTTATATCCTGAGGGTTTTTTCTTTTTAACTAATTTTATTTTGTGTGCATCGATGTTTTGCCTGCATGTATGTCTGGGTGAGGGTGTCAGATCCTCCGGAAATGGAGTTACGGACAGTTGTGAGCCTCCATGTGAGTGCTGGGAATTGAAACCCGGGTCCTCTGGAAGAGCACCCAAAGCTCCTGACCACTGCGCCATCTCTCCAGCCCCCATCCTGAGGGTTTCTACTCTGTGTGGGGGCTCATGTTCAGAGCCTGTGCCTTGCCTGACCCTTTTTTTTTTTTTTTTTTGGTTTTTCGAGACACGGTTTCTCTGTATTGTTTTTTGGACCATGTCCTGGACTGGAACTCGCTCGGTAGACCAGGCTGGTCTCAAACTCACAGAGATCCGCCTGCCTCTGCCTCCCGAGTGCTGGGATTAAAGGCATGTGCCACCACCGCCCGGCCTGACCCATTTTTTTTTGTGTGTGGCTTTTGTAAGTTTCATTTGCGCCTTTGACGTCCATCCTGAATGCTTGCTATTCCTTGTATGGTTTCCTGCAGCTGAAATCCGCCCATGTACCCCGCCGTAGTTGGAATGTGATATTGCCCATGCTCCCACCTCTCAGGCACGCCGGTGACTTTCTGACGGAGGGACCCGTGGGGGGTGAGGGACCCATGGGGGATGCCCACTTGTGCTTCCTCGGGTTCTGTCAGTGTTTTGCGATCCTGTGATACGGTTGGAGGGAAGCCATGAAGTATGAGTGCTTCGTGGACAGTATACATACGTGCACACCGCATGCAGGTGTAATGCCATGCTCATGACATGCCCTGCCGCTCTGTGGCTGGATGAGGAGGAGCGTCTTTCTTCCTGGCTCGGTGTTGCCTGTCACCCTCACCCCCACGGATGAAGTGCGCCCAAGGGGACAGCTGGTCTTCGGCTTAGGCAGTTCTCTGATCCCCAGGAGGCGGTGGCAGCACTGTCCCCTCTGTGTTTACACCTTTCCGTGAAGGTGACTGGTTCCCCCACATCCCTTACTCTCTTTAGGTTTCACAACCACCTCAGGCAACAGTCGCCAGGTGAGCCAGTGAGTTTTTTTGTTTTTTGTTTTTTTTTGGCACAAGCTAGGGTCATCTGAGAAGAGGGACCTCGACTGAAGATTTGCCTCCATCAGATTGGCTTCTGGGCAGGATCTGTGATGCTTTTCCTCCGTTAAAGATTGATGTGGGCTGGGGTGGTCCCGCCCCTGGGCAGGGTGGTCCTGAGTGGGATTCTGAAGCGGGCTGAGCAAGCCATGGGGGAGCAAACCAGAAAGCAGCATTCTTTCGTAGCCTCTACGGCAGTTCCTGCCCTGAGTTCTTGCCCTGACACCCCTGCATGATGTGGGAAGTTTATAAGTCAAGTAAACCTCAGAAGGAGGCAAACTAGGATGGCAGGGTTACCCTCACGGAGTGGCCTGCAGGTTCCAGTTAGAAACAGGCTCCCAGTTTACCAGGCTAAGATGGCAAAATCTTCTGTGTCTCTTTGGAGTGGAGGCCTCTCTCTTCTGCCTTGTTCTTTGGGTGGTGGTGTCTAGTTCCCTCGGCGTGAAGGGGACCAGCTTTCCCACTTCCTGGTGCACACGGGGCACTGTGGCTGCATTGAACAAGGACGGCGTAAAGGACTACGAGATGCAGCTCTAAGATTTGCCAAAGTCTCGGTCTTATCCCTTTCTTTCTTTTTTCTTTCGAGACAGGGTTTCTCTGTGTTGTTTTGGAGGCTGTCCTGGAACTCACTCTGTAGACCAGGCTGGCCTCAAACTCACAGAGATCCGCCTGCCCCTGCCTCTCGAGTGCTGGGATTAAAGGTGTGTGCCACCAACGCCCGGCTCTTATCTCTTTCTTACATTGTATTTATTTTCACCATTTTGCTCTTGTGTTAAAAACATATTCATCGAAGAATAATGAAATTAGAATAGTGGGGAGAACAATTCTACATCATGCAACTTATCGGTGTCCTTGCTGCTTTTATGCATTTATTTCCCATGTATAGATAGGAAAATGTATTCATGCACTGGATGTTTTTAAGTTTGTTTTTTTTTTTAATTTTCCAACAAGCGCAGAAACATGCTCTATTGGTTGTTCTGTAACTTTTTCACACTCTAGTTTGTTCACTGATGATTTGTTTTGCAGATTAAACATTATGATTTTACTCGTGCTAGTAATTCCCTGTGTTGGTAGCTCTGCTAGGTGATTCTTCTCCACACAGTACTGGCCAGGGCTGTAGTCCTTAGGAAACTCAGCTTGGGAAGCTGAGAGTTCAAGACGGCTCATTGGCTGTTACCAGTTTGAAAAATTGTCTTGCTCATTTCTTAGCAGGGACAGGATTTTATTACCCTAGCCAAACAATTGATTGGTCTGGTTTTCCTGGAACTGGAGAGCTGGTGTTTACCATCTGTTCCTCTCTGTTGCCGGGACTGAGGCAGCAGACAGGTTATTCCTTACCCCACCCCACCCCACCCTCGCACCCCCCCCACCCGCTACCCCCCACAACGCCACCACTGCCCACTTCCTTTCTGCTCACTGTTGCCAGGTCCCGCAGAGACAGGGCTGCTCTGCGCTCACTCTGATGGGCACACTAGCCTTGCCTACCCTGTGCAGAGACTGATCGATGCAGAGATAACCTTAGACCAGGAAGCTGCCTTAGACGGCCACGTCCGCTCTCCTGCAGAAAGTGAAAAACAGAAAGCCTGCGTACACAGGGCAGACAGTCAAAAGGTCCCGCTGTGGGGAAAAGGCTCTTCTGTGTAGAGGCTCTGGTGCTAACGCTGGGAGAGAACCAGGCGGCCACAAAACAGCTAGGAAAATGACCAAAAACCTCAACCCCCCAGTGGCAGGAAACACGACCATTACTCCAGAGATAAATGGGTCACTTCCTCTGGTGCCTCGCCAGATCCGTGTTGGCCCTGTCTGGAGGGAACTGAGGAGAACAGGTGTGGTCTCCAGCCTTCCTTGGCATCACCGGCCTGTGTGTCTGCTCGTGGTAGCCTGAGTCTTTGAAGTCTTGTGCGTTTGCCTTGAGCCTGGAAATCTGCGCTTTCAACAATTCTAACACGGACCCAGCGAACACACTTAAGAACTGTTAACCTGGGTCTGGAGAGGTGGCCCAGTGGTTAAGAGTACTTGTTGCTTTTTGTGGAGGGCCTGGCTTTGGTTCCCAGCACAGCATGTTGGCTCAGAACCATCCTTAACTCTGGTTCCAGGGGATCCGAAGCCTTCTTCTGACTGCTGAGGGCGCCAGGCACTCACAAGGATAGGCTTTTCTTGTCCTTCCCTAAGCAGTGTGGCTCCTGGGAGGACTTGGCCTCACCTCTGTGGGTGTTTCCAGCGGTGTGGCTCCTAGGAGGACAAGTATAGATAGGCTAAGCCATTCATGATAGGGATCACGCTGTCTTAAGAAGCCGGTGTCCCCCGAGGGCTCGTGGCATGGAGGATGCGTCGTCTACCTGGTGGCTCAGCGCTTGTAGACGTGGCACATGGTAAAGCCAGCACTGTGCCTAGGAAAGTTTTAGTAGGCACCCAGAGCAGGGCTTGTTTTGCCAGAGAGTCTTGCTCTGTGTGTGTAGCTCAGGCCAGCCTAGAATTTGCCATCCTGCCTTATCTTCCTGAGAGCAGGGATGGCAGGCATGACCCACCATGTCCAGGTGTGTAGTCATGTTTTTTTACATTTCGCTTTCCAGAAACTATAAACATCCAGAATTTGGGGAACCGTGGTTTACCCTTGGGGGGGGTGAGAAGAAAGCCACGTCTTGTGTTTCCTGGTGACTTCTTGAAGGAAGTTAACCAGACTTGCTGGATTTGACCTTGCATCCGTATTAGAGGAAGCGTGTGACCATATAACGATTGTTAATGTTTAAACCCCACAATGGTCCTATTCAGAGGTCTCTGATTAAACGGCTCGTTTCCGTCTTATATCTGGAAAGCGGTTACAGAAGCCATGGTCATATCAGGGAAGCCACGTTTACAGGGGTTGCCTGCTACGGGCCATGGGCTGAGTTTGATGATCCCTGACTCAGAGGCAGCTTGAAGACAGGGCTTACTGATTTTTTTCTAAACGTCAAAAGTGACGTGATTGATGGCGCTGCTGTGCAGGACACAGCTCTCAGGGTGGTGGCGTTTGAACTAGCTGCTCTTTGGCTTGCTGTCCGGGTACAGGTGGGGCCCGTCCTGAGGGTAGGGACAGGGGGTGCATTACTTTCTGCTTTGGTGACTTTTGTCTCCTAGGCAGGCTTTCTGTTGATGTGAGAGAGCACACTGCGTCCAAAAGCCACTTGGGGAGGAAAGAGTTTATTTGGCCTGTGGGTCATAGTTCATCGTTGAAGGAAGCCGGGGTGGGACCCTGAAGCAGAGACCATGTTGGAATGCGGCCTCTTAACGGCCTTGCTGCCCATGACCTGCTCAGTGTGCTTCCTGATACAACCCGGGACCACCTACCCAGGGGTGGTGCGGCTCACAGTGAGCTGAGTCCTCCCGTGTCGGTTACTCCAGAAGATGCACCACAGCCTTGCCCACAGGCCAGTCTGAAGGAGGCGTCCCTGCCAGTCGGTTTCTCTTCCCAGGTGACAAAAAAAAAAGACCCCAAAAACAAAAAAACAGAAGCTGACTGGCAAGCGTGGCTATCCTGACCCTTCTCATTTGTTGCTCAAATGTATTTGGTTATATGATTAAAAATCTGTGCAAAATATGTTTTTTTTTTTGTTGTTGTTTTTTTTTTTTTAAGGCTGGTTTCTTTCTGTAGCCCTGGCTGTCCTGGAACTCACTGTGTAGACCAGGCTGGCCTTGAACTCAAGAGATCCACATGCCTCTGATTAAAGACCTGTGCCAAAACCAACACCTGGCCTAAAAAAAAGAAAAATTTCTAAATGGGAAATTCTTAAAGTGTTTGAAATGCCCGTGTGTTTGATAGGTCATCCTTTCTTATATGCTCGCTCCCCCTCCTTCCCTCCCTCCCTCCCTCCCTCCCTCCCTCCCTCCCTCCCTCCCTCCCTCCCTCCCTCCCTCCCTCCCTCCTTCCCTTCCTTCTTCCTTCCACCTGGCCAGGTGTGGTGGCACACACCTTTAATCCCAGCACTTGGGAGACAGAGGCAGTTGTATCTATTTGAATTAGAAGTCAACCTGGTCTGCATAGCGAGTTCCAGGACAGCTAAAGCTACATAGAGAGGCCCTGTCCAGGCAGACAACCTTTAAATGAAGGTCTTCATCCCCACCGCCTACGTGGTGCTGAGATTCTAACCCAGTGCCTTGTTTGTGCTAAACACAGGCTACCATTGGGCTACATCCTCAGGGTCCTTTCTGTTTTCTGTTAGGCATAGCATTGTGGCTGCTGATGCCGGTAATCCCAGCACTCAGGAGGCTGAAGCAGGAGAAACACGGAGGGTTCAAAGCCAGCCTGCGCTACAGAGTGTGACCCTGTCTTAAAAACAGATAACATTGTCTTTTAAGAAAATATTAACTTTAACCAGTTGGTTAAAGTTTTAAGACACAGTAAAGTTGGCGAGCAAGCGTTTCTGCTTTATGGAGACTTTTTATCCTGTTGTGGTGGCTCGTGTCTGTAGTCCCAGCAGGTGGGAGACTAGGACTGGAGGCTGGGGAGTTCAAGGCCAGCCTGGTCTTCATAGTGGAACTGTTCTCCCAATCCCACTGCCAAAGACTGAAACTTTTTTTTAAAGATTTATTTATTATATACGCAATGCTCTGTCTGCATGTATACCTGCAGGCCAGAAGAGGGCATCAGATCTCATAACTGATGGTTGTGAGCCACCATGTGGTTGCTGGGAACTGAGCTCAGAACCTCTGGAAGAACAGCCAGTGCTTTTAACCACTGAGCCATCTGTCCAGCCTGCTTTTTTAAACAAACAAACAAAAAGCCCACAAAACAGTCTTATGTTCACAGCAGGAAAGCCTGGACACGGGGAGGTTTGCAGAGTTCAGACGGGTTTGGATTTTATAGTCTAAAGTGGGCCACAGAAAAGTGAGGAGTCCTGCCTGCCTGCCGTCCTCATCCAGCGTAGCTGCTCAGACCCTCAGCTGTGTGGCCTTGCCAGTCAGGCGTGGCCTCTCCCTCTTTGCGGCTGCTTTCCCACATGAGACCCTTGTTCCCACCCACAGGCAGGGTGGTTGCTGGCTTCGAAGGAAGTTTGCATGCCCTCCCGGGCGGCCACTCTCTGGGCCACAGTGAGGAAGGAGCTCCTTTTTCTCGGGTTGTTGTGTGGACATTACCTTCTGTGGTCACAGCCGCAAGCCACCCACTGGTGATGGTGTTTATCAGCCCTGCCTCAGCGGGCAGGGGAGTCAAGGGACAGCAGCCAAGCAGGACTCAGTACAGGAGGGAGCAGACTTGGGGGGGGTCTGCCTGTCGCTGACAGTTCTGTGTCACTGTAACCAAAGCTGTGGATGGAAACAATGAATCAATTTAAGGAAAAAGTGTATCTTAGCTCCTGGTTTCACAGGGATTTCAGGCTCTCATGGTTCCCACCCCGGCCTCAGCCCTAGTGCACATCTGACTCCCACCCACCCCCTGCTCCTGGGAAGGACAAGTAAGTCCTCTCTACTTGTGACGTTGCTCACGATGTAGTTAACTCAAAAAAACAGTTCACACTCGCCTCCAGCGCGGCATGCCCGCGTTGCCCACGAGGCTTTGTTGGTGCGGCAGCTGTTATGTGAGGACGAATGGCCAAAGCCTCCCCCACTCTCTGGATAGCCTGGAAAGTGTGAGATTTCTCACAGACGTGGACACGAGGTTTTGTTACTCCTGTTTGCCAGCTTGAGTAATCTCAGATGATACTGGAGATGTGGGTGCTTGCGCTGCACCCATTATACAGATGAGCGATTTGGGATTCAGGAGGCACGGTGCCGTGCGTTGAGCCCCGAGTGGCGTCCGGGCACAAGCCTCAGCCTGGAGCACTGACCTCACCATGCAGGCATGTGGAGACCTGTGGCTGTGCACCGTGGCTCAGACTCTTCATGAAAGGGTCCACGTGTGTGACTCAGAGAGAGGTTCCTCACGGTTGCCTTCCCGTGGTCTGACGCTTTGGGGATGGTAGACTTAGCGTGCAAACCTGTGTGTTTTTACTTGGCAGATTCTCCGCCCTGGTTTTAAGATGATGGGATTGGGAAATGGGCGGCGCAGCATGAAGTCTCCGCCCCTTATCCTGGCTGCCCTGGTGGCCTGCGTCATTGTGCTGGGCTTCAACTACTGGATTGCGAGCTCCAGAAGCGTGGAACTCCAGGTATGGTGTTTCCAGTGTATGGAATCCACGAAATGTTTAAAGTGGCTGGACGACAGCACCACAGCCTCCCTGTTCAGCGTTAGTCAGCGCCTTGGGTTCCGGGAACCCACACAGACAGTATTTTGGGTACCAACCCCCTCCCTAGACTTGGTCTCACGCCCCAGCTCAGCACCACTTACTCTGTGACTATTGAGTTAACAGTCCACACCTCATGTGGGGAGGCCTGGACTGCCGGCCTACAGCGATGGACTGGATACTACCCGCTGCTGGCCTTCGGTCCACCGGAGAAACCAAGGGCGCTGTGGACATTTATGTTAGCTTTCTCACATGTCACGGCCGATTCTGGGTGAGGCCATGCAGTCCTGGTTGTTGTCGTTGTTGGTTTGGCTTTTGTCAGCTTGACACAAGAGTCGTCTGAGAAAAGGGAACCGAGGTTGAGAAAAACCGCTTCCGTAGATTGGCCCGTAGGCAAGCCTGTGGGGGCATCTCTTAGTTAGCGGTTGATGTAGGCGAGCCTGTTCCAGTCTGGGGTGGTGCACGTGTTGGTAGGAGAGAGGAGTCCCTGGGCAGATAGACCGTAGTTGCACAGAAAGAGAGCGGTACATGAACAAGGGGATCAAAGCAGTGAGCAGCACTCCGTTTCCGTTCCTGACTCCGGGTCCCTGCCCTAACTTCCCTCAGTGATCAGGACACGTCAGCCAAACAAAAACCCTTTCTTGCCAGGGTTGCTTTTGATGGTCCTGGTGTCCATCATAGCAGCAGAAACCTACCTCAGATGCATACTGAACAACGACAATGTGTCTGCCTGACAGACTAGAGCTCCTCTGAGGTCTCCTAGGTCATGATCACTCTTTTTGCTCTGCCAATCTTGAGTCCTGCAAGGGATATGCTCATCTGTCCCCTAGGTGTCTAAGGTCGTTGGCTGCCTCTGGCAAGTGTCTGATTAAAGTGTGTTAGCAAGTCCCCCTACCCCCCTTGCATCCCTTGGGTAAGCTTGCACCCACCACCCCTTCCTTCCCTTGCTCCGCTCTTTGCTGGGCTGTAAGCTTCGGTCTCGTGAGATCTTTGCGGAGGGGGCTGGCATTGTCTCTGCCGCTGCCGCGGACCTCAGACCCTCAGGGCTGTGGTCTCCCTCGCAGACGCGCGTTGTGGAGCTGGAAGGCCGGGTCCGCAGGGCAGCCGCCGAGAGAGGAGCTGTGGAGCTGAAGAAGAAGGAGTTCCAGGGCGAGCTGGAGAAGCAGCGACAGCAGCTGGACAGGATCCAGTCTAGCCACATCTTCCAGATGGAGAATGCCAACAGGTTGCACGAGGACGAGAAGGTAAGAGCCCACTGGTCCCCACTGCTCTCTTCCGAATGACACACCCCGGCCGCGTGCCTGGGTTCCCCGTGTAGGTCTATGTTGTTGCATGGAGGTGTGAGCACGCTGGTGGCCGCGTGCCTGGGTTCCCCGTGTAGGTCGATGTCGTTGCATGGAGGTTTGACCTTGGGCGCCGGCCCCTAAGCGCCACTGTTCCCAGCTGACATGTTTGCAGTGCCAGTAGCAGGGCAGGGGTGGGGGTGGGGGCGTGGGCTGGGAGGGGTGGGGGGATGGAGTGAGCAGAGCAAGGTGGGGTGCAGTCGCCGGCTGCTGGCAGTGCCAGCTTTCTTTTCTGCCAGGCTGTGTCAGATACTGGTCACCGGCAGATTTTTGCGTTGTGTGTCTTCAGAGATCTCACACACACACACAGATTAGAAGCAGCCTATAAACTAAGGAGGATATGGGACATACATGTCAAAAACTAGTCTCTCTAAGATCTAAAAAATACAACCGACCCATGCAGCGAAAGACCAATGCCCTCAATGACTTTTTTTTTTTTTTTTTGGTTTTTACGAGACAGGGTTTCTCTGTATTGTTTTGGAGGCTGTCGGTCCAGCCTGGCCTCGAACTCACAGAGATCCGCCTGCCTCTGCCTCCGAGTGCTGGGATTAAAGGCGTGCGCCACCATCGCCCGGCCCTCAATGACTTTTTTAATGGAAAATATAAATACAAAATTGGAAGAGGAAGAAACAGAAAGCTATACAGGAAAAGACTAATGCAAATTAAATATGAAATGTACCTTTAGGCAAAAATCAAAACAAAATAAAAAATGTCACTCAGAGGGAAGGTATTGCTTCCTAGCACTATCAGGAAAGAGGGGCTCAGCGCGTGGCCGTAAGCCGCACCTTAGACCAGGTCCTGTTCATCACCTGCCTGATCCCCCTTGGTTTTTCTGAGGGCTATATGACTAAACTCTCTTTATTCGAGTTTAAGATGGTGGAAGTCATTAGTGTTCATCAAAGCCATGGCTACTTATCGTAGCCTTCCTGGTTCGCGCCACGCAGCAATCTCTCCCTGGCCACGGCTGCTTTGTTGGAAGGAGGCTCGTGTGAGGGCTTCGTTCACAGGTCCCAGGTGTTGTCCCCTACCCAACAAATGCCTGTGAGAAATTGCTTCATGGAGCACTGTTCACAGAGTGCTCTGTTCACCGGAGACTCTGTTCAAGGAGGACTCTGTTCACGGGGGCTCTGCTGCTCCCCTGGTGGTCCCGGAGGCAGGGCAGCAGCTCCGTCATGGTTCAGGGAGCAGGTGGTGCTCCTTTCCCCTTTTATCCTGCCTCAGCCCCCGGCCTGGGGCGTGGTGCACCCATTCAGTATGGCCTCCCGCTTAGTCACTGTGTAGAAAGGAGCCGCAACTCCTTACCAGTCTCCGAGGCATCCCTCAGCCTGGTCAGGGTTCCTTGTCACTTCAAGCTGAGCCTTCCACAGCCTTCTTCTCGCCCTCTCGAAGTCGTGGAGACTGAATCCAGGGCTTCCCACCGGCTCCCTGCTCCACTTTTTCCGCAACGGTTTTAGGTTTGGGGGTAGGGCCCTACTAAGTTTCCCAGGCTGGCCTTGACTTGACTGTGTAGCCCAGGCTAGCCTTGAACTCGGTGCTTTTGCCTCAGTGTCCTTGATGTTGGCGTTTTTGTTGAAGATGTGGGCACAGCAGTCCCTTGGGGGCCAGATTCTCCTTTGTTTCCGGCCGCCTTCTTCCTTCGGCGTAGACACAGTGTCCCTTCCTGGGTGCACCCGAAGGTGGGGTTGCTGAGGGGCCGCCCCGGGTCTGGGAAGGTCGCTGATGTGACTGGATGGTGCTGTCTGCCTTTTCACCACGGACACTCCCAGCACAACCCTCTGTGTCTGTGCTGTGGAGACTGTGGCGTGCCAGCTAGCTCTGTTTGACAGGCCTGCTCCTTCTGAGGTGGCCAGGTCCGGCTCCCAGTCCAGTTCCTCAGGGTCTCTTCTTGGGTCTTTTGAGGTAGTCTCGCTGAGGAGCAGTGAGTGCTCAGTGGTGGAGTTTTCTTAATGGTCGTTGTGTTGTCTGTCTGTCTGTCTGTCTGTCCGTATGTCTGCCCGTCCGTCTGTCCTCTGCAGCACGGCAACTGCTAGCAACGTGAGGCAGTCAAATGCTTGAATGGTGGCTAAAGGGGCCAATGGGCAGAATTTAGCTTTTGTTTTTTTAAAAAAGATTTTATTTATTACATATAAAGTGTTCTACCTACTACCAGAATAGGGTACCAGATTGAATTGTAGATGGTTGTGAACCACCATGTGGTTGTTGGGAATTGAACTCAGGACCTCTGAAAGAGCAGTCAGTGCTCTTAACCTCTGAGCCATCTCTCAGCCCCCCAGAATTTACTTTTAACCAACTGAAATAAAACTGCTGCATGCGGTCAGTGGCTGTATTAACGGTGGCGTAAGTATGGGTGATCGGTTAAGGAAGCTGACTTGGGCTGAAGTTTTGGGAGTCGTGTTCCATGAACAAGCAGGCTCGTGGGCGAGTCCCGGGAAGTTCTTAGTTTTCCTCCCTGTCTCTGCGAGGGTCACGTGTGTGTGTAGGGCTGGGCACCCCAGTTCTGACAGTCTGATATCTGAAGTGCGCCACATTCTGAAGCTTTTTAAGCACCCCACTCAAGACGGTGGTGGATTTGGGCGCACGTCGGACGCCATGTTCTCAGATGCTGAAAAGTTTGTGGAAATAGGGCTAACAGCTGAAAAGCTGTGGCCCTGATACACTGGCGGTCCCAAGCATTTCCCCAGCAGGAGTGGGTAGTGGGGGGCGAGACCGCCCTCGGCGGGTGCCTGCTCCCCCCAAAGTCTCACTGCTTGCAGCTGGGTGGTTGGCAGCTCATCGTGCTGGCTGCTGTTGGCGCCTCCCTGTGGGGTTTGATCTTAACCTGAGCTCGTGGGGAAGACATAAAGCGGTACATGCTGTCCCAGGCTCTCCAGGGCTCGAGGGCTACCTAACTTTTAAAGGACTGCCCACATGTTCCCGTGCTGCCTCATTTTTCCCAGTCCCCAAGTCACCCCGACACGGAGGCTGTAGTCTGAGACCTCATGGTTGGTGGCATCAAAGCTAAAAAGTAGATAATCGGGCACTCTCTTCTCAGCCGTTTGACGTTTCCTAAGTGTATGGTTTTTGTTTGTTTGTTTGTTTTGGTTTTTGAGGCAGGGTTTCTCTGTGTAACAGCTCTGGCTGTCCTGGAGCTTGCTTCGTGGACCAGGCTGGCCTCAGACTCACACAGATCCACCTGCCTCTGCCTCCCGAGTGCTGAGTTTAAAGGCGTGGGCCAACACATCCAGCTAGTAAAGTCCCCTGTGATAAGCGATACGATTCCTTTAAACAAGTTGACAACAGTGTTGAACTATTTAAAAAAAGATTTACGTATTCTATGGTGTGGGTGTTTTCCCTGCATGTAAGGGCTGCAGGCATGTGCCTGGTATCCACAGAAGCCGAGAGCGGGCACTAGATCCCCTGGTGTTACGGTTGGTCGTGGGCTGCTGTGCGTGTGTGCTGGACACGGAACCCAGGTGTCCTCTTCGAGAGCAGCCGCTGCTCCTGATGGCTGAGCCCTGAACTAAACTGTATGTATTCAAGCTTACTGGGATTGCGGGAAGTGACGCAGACTTGGAAACTCACTTCTCGTCATTACACCTCTCACCAGATGGGCTGCCTTGCCCAGAGTTTGATCTTGGGACCCTTAGCGCTGAAACCAGCTTCTTACTCAAGGACCCTTTCCTTGGACCAGGGTGTTGAGCAGGTGCGAGCTGCCACTTCAGAAGCTCACCAGGACCCAGCAGTCTTCTTAGCCTGGGGGCTCCACCCTCATTTTATCCAGTTAGGGACAGGATCCTTGAATCCCAGGCTACCCGAGAACTCTCTGTCCTCTGCTTCCCAAATGGTGGGGTTACAGGTGGTTAATCCCCCGGGGCAAGAATGAGACCACCACCATAATTCTGGAGGCAGATTTGAAGCAAGCTGTATTAAACGCTGACCGGGATGATGGACACTGGTCAGGTCTGTACCAGGGGATCCCAGAGAGTGGATGTGAATAACGTTAGCCCAGTACTTACAAAGGCAAAACCTGCTTCCTGCCTTTGCCCAATTGGGGGCAAGCTTACATCCTGATGTATCTTCTGCCTGTATGTGGCCAAACCCATCTTGTGCTGTTGAGGCAGACAACCTCGTTGACAGAAGTAAAAACATGTGGCTTGTTATCTTTTTTTCTTATTCAAATTCATTTTCTTTTCTTTTTTCTTTTTTTTTTTTTTTTTTTTTTTTTTTGGTTTTTCAAGACAGGGTTTCTCTGTATTGCTTTGGAGGCTGTCCTGGAACTTGCTCTGTAGACCAGGCTGGTCTCGAACTCACAGAGATCTGCCCCCCTCTGCCTCCCGAGTGCTGGGATTGAAGGCGTGTGCCACCACCACCTGGCATCATTATTATTTTTTATTCATTCATTAAAAATTTCAGTTATTTTAATACCAGCCACAGTTTCCCCTCTCTTCTCTCCTGCTGTCCTCAACCCCCCACCCCCCACCATATCCACCCCTTTCCCATCCATTCCTCCTCTGTCTGTGTCTGTCTAGAAAGGGGTGAAAGGGTCAGGCTTCCCATGGGCATCAACAAAGCATGGCACATCAATTTGAGGCAGGACCAAGCTCCTTCCCCTGTATCAAGGCTGGGTGAGGAAACCCAGCTCCTGAGCCAAGTGGGGCTTACAGGTTAGAGGCATTTCTGTGTTATAGATTTTCTTTCTCTCTCTCTCTCTCTCTCTCTCTCTCTCTCTCTCTCTCTCTCTCTCTCTCTCTCTCTCTCTCTCTCTCTCTCTCTCTCTCCTTCCTTCCTTCCTTTTTTTGGTTTTTCGAGTCAGGGTTTCTCCGTATTGCTTTGGAGGCTGGCCTCGAACTCACAGAGATCTGCCTGCCTCTGCCTCCCGAGTGCTGGGATTAAAGGCGAGCACCACGGATGCTGGGCAAGCCCTTAGTTTTGATAATATTTCATTCTTCTCTCACCGCTTTCCTCCCGTGTGCCTGTCCATTTAGGTTCTTTCATGATGCTCGCCGACACTTAATAAGAAGCCCAAGTGTTTGGTTATGGAGTGAACTGAGGCCTGTGCAGTACACACAGACTTACTGAGAGGCACAGATAGGACTTTGGCCCTGTGTTGTAGGTAACTTCCATTCAGTTTTCAAGGAAGATGAGATTTTTTCTCAAGTATTTAGGCAATATTTAGATGAAGTAGTCTTAAATGAGACGTGGAGTTAATGCAGAGGTCAGCACACACAGCAACGTAGGGCAGGGTAGGACAGATCCTAGCTGACTGGTTAGTTTGTTAGGGGATTTTATATATATATATATATAATGCAGGTGTTGTTGACAACTTTGTCTAATCATTCCTCCCACAAACGATCTTTTCCTACGTCGCTGCCACTCTCATAGAAGGATAGGTGTTCTCAGAGAAAATGTGGAAATAGGATGGAGTCTATCTCTTGGCCAAGACGTTGACGGACCGGCCAATCAGGTTCCCTTGAGCCAAGTCCCAGAGACTTGGTTTTGATCTTTTAGCAGTACTGATTGAGTGTGTCGTGTCTAAAATGCTGAAGACTAGAAGTGTTTCCAGTTTTTAAAATTACACACACAGATACACAGACACACACACACATCGCAGACAGACAGACAGACAGACAGACAGACAGACAGACAGACACACACACACACACACACACTTTACTTAACTTTCCTGGTTGAACACCCTTAAACTGAAAATCTGAAATCCTCCAAAACTCTTGGTTTATTGAACATTTGCTTTTGGCACGATGGCACATGTTTGCCTATTGGCCCAGCAGCTGAGGCTCACTTGAGCCCAGGAGTTGGAAGCCAGTCTGGGCAGTGTAATGAGATCCCATCCCAGAACACTTCTTTAATGCTTTAGATTTTTGCTCTTTGACTAGAGCCACTTAGCATGCACGTAAGTTTAGGTAAGAAAGTCTTCAGCTGAGGAATGTAACTCAGTAGCAGTGCTTGCAAGCATGCTTGGGGGTCCTAGGTTCAGTGACAAGTCTCTAGAATGTAAATCCCACTCTCAATTTTGCTGTAGAAGAGTCATTAATTTCTTAGGATCCATATTGAAAGAACCCTCACAACGGTCTAATGTTAATTCCTTTTCTTCAGTCCCCAATAGTGGGCTGCTGTTTGCCGTAACTGGCCGCTGTCTTGGTCCATTTAAACCCTTCAAGCTGACTGGGTACAGGCCTATCATTCCATCTGGGGACTCATGTTTTTGTTATGTAAAACACAGAATTTCTCAAAGACTCTCTTTTATTCTCAAAGACAAAACACTATTGTCTCAGTCTTCAAAATCGCATACCTGGGATAAAAATCTGTATTTATTCAGCACCATTGGCAACCAGAGTAATCTTAATCTTATAAGTTACGGGTTTGGCCCTCCTCTCATCTCAGGTCCAGCCCATGCTGTTGCTGCCCGGAGCAGTTGACTATTTTGAATTCAAAACTTTGCACCTGATTCAGGTGAATGGACATAGCCACACTCCGGTTTCTGTTCCTGCACCACGGATTACATTGAGGCGCTGGTTAAATCCCTGTTGAGCATGCTTTGTGGGAGAGGCTGTGTTTCCTGTACTTCTGTTGGCCGGAGTGCCCAAAGGTGTTGGCGACAGCCACCTGAGGACTCGGCCATGTGTCCTGTCACTGCCACGTGTCACCCGAGAGCTCACTGTGGAACTCACCTGTCTTTCCCACACACCTGTTTGGCCTCCTTATGCTCATATCCAGCCAAGAAGGCCTTTTGTCTATATCTGCAAGTCCTGCCATTACAAATGATCACAGAGTAAGTGGCTTATCCATCTAGACTTTTCCCTTTTACTTTTCACGACGTGTCAACAGGGTCCTGCCCTTAGGGACTCCAGGGACAGCCTTCCTCCTGTCCTTGAGCTTCCAGACATCCTTGTGGACACATTACTCCAGTTTATTCCTCCCCACTCATGTGGCCTTCTTCCTTCTGAGTTTCCATGTCTTTGTCTCTCTGTTGTGAATTCCAGGCAAATGGAATAGGGACTTTTATTAGCCTCGGTAGTTCTGTGTGGATACACTGTGTTTCTGAATGCCCTCGCATACACTGTGTTTCTGAATGCCCTTGGATACACTGTGTTTCTGAATGCCCTGGCTCACTCGGTTCCAAGTGATACTAAGTTTTAGATACATGCACCCCATCTTTGCTGTGTCATCAGGGTCACTTCCACAGTACTAGTGAGCACACTAGCGAGTCCGGCCACCTGTAAAGGGTGTTACACCTCTGCCTTTGCAAAGGGCTTAATCATAGTCACGTTTTTTTAACCCACCAGTAAAATATTATGCTTTCTTCTGTGTGTGTGTGTCCGAGTGCGTGTGTGTGTGCGTGTCCGAGTGCGTGTGTGTGTGTGTGTGTGTGTGTGTGTTTGCGCCCATGTGCATACTTGTGTTCATATGGAGGAGAAAGGAGGTTAATGTCCTGTCTCCCTCAATCACTCTCCACCTTGTGTTTTGAGATGGTCTCACTGAACTTGGGGCTCTTGAACTTAGCTAGACTGGCTGGTCAACAGACCCTAAGTGTCCTCCTGTTTGTCTCCCAAGAGCTGGGATTATAGGTCTGTGCCACGGAGTGGCTTTTTACACAGGTGCCGGCACCTGAGCTCAGGTCGTAATGCTTGGATGCTTACCTACAGAGCCATCCCTGGTCCTTTTTCGTTAAAGATTTTTTTAAGACTTATTTGGGTGTTTATGTCTCTCTGTGTGCGTGTATGTGTACATGTGTGTGCGTGCGTGTGTGTGTGTGTGTGTGTGTGTGTGTGTGCAGAGCAGACACCACAAGAGTGCTTGGGGTCCTCTTCTGTTGCTGTCCTCTACTTACACTTTTGAGGCAGGGTCTCTCCCTGTCCTGGGCTTGTGTTTTGTCAGTTAGGCTGGAGGTAGCAAGCTTTAGCAGTCTTCCTGTCTACCTTGGAGCTGGGGTTACGGGAGTACATCTAATGTACACGGGACTACATGGGAGCTTGGTTTGTCACACGGCTGCTGGGACCTCAAGTCTGGTCCTCAAGATGGCGCAGCAAGTCCTCTCGCCTGCTAACTATCTCTCCAGCCCCTTGTTTTTGGAGGCAGTCTTACCTGAAACTTACTGTGGGGCTCAGGCTGGTCTCAAACTCACAGCGATTCTCCTGCCTCAGATCCGCAAGTGCTGAGTTGGCAGACATCAGCCATCATTCCTAGCTCAGTATTTCCCTTTAATAGGTGCATATGTGTGTACATATGAAAATTGGTCTTTGTTTGTCTTTTATTAATTTACTTATCTTTAGTTTTGGGGTGTAGTCCTTTAAGTCTGGGGTGCTAGGGTTGTAGGCATGAGCCCCAAACCCGGCTTAAAACATGTTTGTAAAGACAGAAGAGGCCGCAGAGCTCAAGGTTCCCATGTACAGAAACCCGTAAACACTCACTTGTGAGGCTCCGCACTGTCTCCCAAGGTCGGTTCAGTTCCTTCTGTTGTGTTTCTGTCAGGAGGTCAGGAGGCTGATTTGGGGACTGGTGATCTACCGAACTCTTGAGGCAGGGGCAGGGGACGAGGCGGGAGACCATGGTCTACAGAGTGGGCATTGTCAGGACAGACATAGAGATCTTCTTGGCTCTGTTTGTTTGCCAAACCTTAGTCAGAAATAGCTTCCTTGTTGGGTGTCTGTGTTTGTGATGTCCCTGGCTAGTCTGGAGTCACGCCTTGACATTCAGGGATTCTGCGTTCTTGTTAATTAGCCGGCAAGCACAGAGCAAATCCTTTGTGATGGAAATAGAGTTCCTGAGGGAAACCAGGGAAAGAAAGGACGGTGTGTGTGTGTGTGTGTGTGTGTGTGTGTGTGTGTGTGTGTGTGTGTGTGTGTGTGTGTGTAGATCTGAGAGGATGGAAAGCCACGGAGGCCTGCTCATCCCTTTGTGTCCAGAGAGAGACCTCACAGAGAGAGCTGCTGGTGCTGGTGAACCCTGGGTTCGAGCCCTGGGAGGCCGAGAAGGGCTGGGTCTCTGGCAGGGAGACCCCCACTTCCAGCTTGCCAGGGTGCACTGCAGTGCTGCCAATGTCCTGATTCTGCCTGTGTGTGACTGAACAAATGTCTCCTTGCCCCAGATAGGGAACCAGCAACAACCCAGGAATACGGACACCAACAAAGTGCACTGCGGCAGACCTGTGAGTTTGATGCTGGTTGCTCTCAGGAGTAGAAAAAACGATTCAGGCAGCTTTGCTTCTGCAGGGGGAACCACTCACCCACGTGAGTGCTTCTTGTTGGCCTCAAAACCTAACTGGGGAATGAGTGTGGAAAGTGGAGCTGAGCTTTCCCGCCTGTCTGTGCATGGTGAAAAACGTGCCTGGGGCACACGCTGAGGTGGGTCCATGGCGTCCTGCACCACACGGCTGTGCATGGTCTGCTGCCTTTTCTACTTCACTTGGAAGAGTCTGCTGGGCCAGAAGTGAGTGTGGCAGGATGTTACTGTTTGTGGCTGTCCTCAGCAGAGGGTGATGTTGCTGTGTAGAGAGGAGCCCCCTGGCCATTCCCAAGGGTGTGTTAAACCAGGAAAGACTGCTAGACCTGGAGTTCAGACTTGAGAGTTGTCAACAGGGAAGCAGGACCGAAAGCTGGTCCCCCTGTCAGGGGGCTCTTGAAATGCCTGAAGGAAAAAGAGCCATCACATTGAAACTGGGCGGGAGGATTGAGATAGGGCAGCGGGAGGGACCTGCAGCTTGTTATAAAGGACAGAGACAGCAAGGAGGGAGAGGAAGCAGGTTAGTATAAGCCATTGCAAGTGTGTCTCCATGTGGGGGAAGAGCTTGTGTGGGCTGTGTCAGATGACGACACTCGGTCTTACTAGATTGGAAATCCTCAGTGTGCAGATTTGATTTAGAGTCGCAGCCAGGGTTGTCGTTAATCTCAAGTAGCTGGCACCCCACAAACTTAACACGACCCTGAATGCGTGCTCTCTGAGTGTCCCCTCTGCTCAGATCTCATCTTCCCTTGAGGAAATGGGTCTGTGCTCCATGGTGGCTACACCGAGGGAGAGCCTCAGGAGCCTGTCTGATTGAGACGGCCACGCGGTGTCTTGCAGCGTGAAACCGGCCGTGATGTTTGGTGACTGAACAAGCAGGACATATGCACTGTTCTCTTCGTCTGCGCTGGGTTTGCCCGCCTTCTGTTGCTGTACCTGAGGCTGAATGTCCCAGTGCGAGCCTTTTAGTGCCGGCACTCAGGAGGCGTAGGTAGGTGGATCTCTGTGCCTTTGGGGACAACCTGGTCTTCATATCGAATTCCAGGACAGCCAGAGTGACACAGAGGGATGCTGTCTCACAAGCAGACAGACGGGACGAAACAAGGATATAGCCGAGACAGGACATTTTATAAAGCGTGGAAGTAGATTTAGCTCCCGGTTTGGGAGGCTCACATTGCTGAAGGCAGGGTAAGGCTCCCTCAGGGGCACAGCGATTTTGGAGGCACAGGGTCAGCAAACAACAGAAAGAAACAAACTCTCCAGACGTCCTGAATCTGAGGTTTGACTTCATAATCACGGCAGTGGGCTGGAAATAGGTTAGGTTCTTGTCTGTTCTCTCTGCACCCAAGATTGCCTCGGTGAGTTGGAAATTGTCTTTTATCACCTTCTGTGCTTCCTTTATTGTCAGTTTCCTGTCTTTGCCATCAAACCTGTGTCCTTATGTATATATTTCTGTGTTGGCAGCCGCTCCCAAATAACCAACATGGAGACTTAATATTAATTATAAATGGTTGGTCAGTAGCTCAGGCTTGTTAGTAGCTAACTCTTACAATTTAAAAATTAACCCATTTGCCGGGCGTTGGTGACGCACGCCTTTAATCCCAGCACTCGGGAGGCAGAGGCAGGGGGATCTCTATGAGTTCGAGACCAGCCTGGTCTACAAGAGCTAGTTCCAGGACAGCCTCCAAAGCCACAGAGAAACCCTGTCTCGAAAAACCAAAAAAAAAAAAAAAAAAAACCAATGGTTTCATTCTAAACAAAACTGGCTGGGACCTCACTGTGTTGGGAGAGTAAGGCCCCCCCCCACTTCTTACAATTACAAGGCGTTTTTTTAAAGGGGGGGGGGGCTGTGAGACTGCACGTCTCAGTTCCCAGGGTTTCCACGGCTACAGAGATTTTTTTTAACAACGTACGGATTTTCCGTACAAGGCCATCATGAAACAGAGGGTATCGGACAGAGAAGGCAGTGACTGTCATCCGTTTAGGTAAGATCGATTAGCACAGTCTTGTGGGCCAGGGGTTTACGACCGGCCGCAGGTCAAGAGGCCATCCAGTCCCCAGTTCTCTTAAGACAGTGGGCACAGGGAAGGCGTTGCTACAGCCGGCGGTGGGCTCCCTTTTTCTTCTGGGAGCCGTCTGTGGCCTCTGGTCCCATACTCTGTGGTCAGGGGGGTCATTTGCTGCTAGCTGGAGTTCCTCCTTTCGCCTTGCCACAGCCTTTAGTTTTTGTGTCTCTTAGTTATTCATTTCCCATCACCCCCCCCCCATGGTCCTCAGTTATCAGTGTCAGGAACCAGCGGCATATCCTACGTGTCTCTCACCGTTGACTGGACGCCTGGGAAATTCAGCTGCAGGGAAGAAGTGCTTAAGCGGCTAAGGCCCCGTCCACCGTGGCGGCAGAACAGCCGTACTGAGGGAGACCGATGACGTAAATGCTTGTTCCCTCACGGTCCAGGCTTTGCCCCCTCAACCTCACCACACCCAGAACCTTCCTCACAGACATGCCCAGAGGTCTCTCGGGTGATTTCAGGTTCGCCAGCCTATCTGTGATTAGCTAAGGTACAGGCTTAAGTCCCCAAATACCTGTGCCGATGAGTGCAGATGTTACCTTCTCCAGGAAAGGAAAGAACGTGGGTGAAGATTTCTGTTTGGGAACTGCACAGTGTGGCCACCACAGGGGATCCACGCAGGGCTTCTCAGGCCTCCAGCCCAGGGGATGCCTGTCTCCTGGGTGCTTAAAGCAAGCTAGGAAGAGTTCAGGACTGTTGGTGCCAGTGTGCCCTCCTTCAGAGTCAGAGATGAGATTCTCAGGCATCCCCCTGCCTCAGTCCCGGGGTGTGTGCGTTCCTCCGTCCTGGCCTCTTCCTTGCTGTTGTGGTGGATGAAACGGCTGCCCTAGGACCAACCGTCAGTCTCCGCCCTCAGCCCCACAGCTACTGCCTTGCTTGGTGCCCAGCATGAGGACTTGGAGGGGCTGAGTGTGTGCAGGCCAGTGTGCAGGCCAGTGTGCAGGCCAGTGTGCAGGGCAGTGTGCAGGGCAGTGTGCAGGCCAGTGTGCAGGGCAGTGTGCAGGCCAGTGTGCAGGCCAGTGTGCAGGCCAGTGTGCAGGGCAGTGTGCAGAGCAGTGTGCAGGCCAGTGTGCAGGCCAGTGTGCAGGCCAGTGTGCAGGGCAGTGTGCAGGCCAGTGTGCAGGCCAGTGTGCAGGCCAGTGTGCAGGCCAGTGTGCAGGCCAGTGTGCATTGCCTAGGGCTCAGCCCACATTCCCTGGCAGCAGAGACCCCGGGGGAAAGGCCAAGGAGGCTGTGGTCTGACTTCAGTTTTTTGTTTTTTTTTTTTTTTTACTACCGAAGCATCAGTGAATGTTCTGGGGCTCTCCATCCTGGTCCAAGTTACCAGTAGACGCATGCGAGTGGGCCAGGACCCCGGGAGGATGGTAACTGACCCCCTGCTCTTTTCCTTCTGAAGGGGCCTAAGAGCCACAGGTGGGACCAGGAAGGCCAAGGCAATGTTCCCTGAGGCGGCAGAGGACATTGCAAGGAGAAACACCAGGGGAGCACCAGGGCAGGTTTCTAAGCAAGGCCGGTAAGGGAGAGGGAGGCCCCAGGGGTCCTATAAAACACCCAGGCCAGCCATCTGTCTGCTCAGCAGACTTTTAGGTGGCCTCTCTTGTCCTAAACTATGAAGCTGCTACTTTCCCTTTCTCTGAGGTTTAGTCTGTCTTTCTCAGCCATTCATCTCTTTGGCCAGAGAATGGATTTTGCAACCTCCAGGCAACAGCCATCACTCTAGTGCCTGCCTCCCCCTCCCCTCCCCCCTCCCCTTCCCCATTCCCTTTCCATCCCCTCCTTCTCCCCTCCCCTCCACTCTCTTCCTTTCTCTTTTCCTCAGACCCTGCAGAGCCCCTTTCCTGAGGATTCTTTGCTCCAAGTAGCCATTTTGGCCTAGAGCTCACTTTGCACAGCCCCCTCCCTTACCCCAGAGTGGGTGTGGGGTGCCCTGGTCCTCCACTTGAGCTGCCGGCTGGGCCTTCCTGCTCAGCCCGGCTGCGAAGGTGGAAGGAAGGGTGTTGTTCTCCTGCTTAGAGGCACAGGGTATCCTGGCAGGAGCTGCGTTGGTTGTGTGACACGGCCAGCCTGTGTGCACTTGGTGCTTCCTGCATAGGTGTTGTTTGGCCCGTGATGTTGAGTTCCTTTGCCTCTGACACACCTGAGGCAGTGCTCAGCCACGGGCCCGCAGCTGGAACGATGAGCGTCTGCGATACCTTCCATCCAGTGCTGATCCGGAAGCCTGGGCGCGGACAGCTTATGGCCATGCCTCTCGGTGCTTCTCCATTTGGGCATCTCGCGCATACCTGTGCAGGTCTGCTGCATGAAGGAGTTCCCGGAGGCAGCTGTTTGTCAGGGAGCAGCCATGCTCTCCCAGTTGTCTGCCCCCCCCCTCCCCCGGCATAGCCAGAGTCCAGAGGAGACACCATCCAGCTCCTTGGCGTTTGGAACAGTGGCTGTGTAGAGAGACAGGAATGGTGTGGCCATGAAGGCCAGAGGTTGCAGTTTAAGGAGCTTGTGTGTGTGTGTGTGTGTGTGTGTGTGTGTGTGTGTGTGTGTGTGTGTGCGCGCGCGCGCGCGCGCTGGCCCGGCCTACAAGCCTCCCGAGGAACTTCTTTGCCCTGCAGCTGTGGAAAAGGAGGGAAGCCCTTTCCTGCCTGCTCTGCGGTTCGATTGCGGACTGTCTCACTTAGGCGCCTGCACTGGTTGGCCCCAGCTGGCGTGTTATTTCGGGAGGCTTTGGAAACAGGTCACCGGGGCATCTGCAGCACTGTGCAGGTTCCTTCCGGTTGAACCACTCCCTCCTGGAGAGGGAAGGAATGCTCAGACACTGAGGAAGCCAGCCTGTGGGGGGACTCGTGGAGCTGCCTGCAAGTTGAGCGGGGAGCTTTGGGGCACAGCTTTCCTGAATGCCAAGCTGAGTTTCAGGGATGCGTCAGTCAGTCAGCCATGCCCCTGTTGTAACTCCTCACACATGTTGCCATGACCGCCCCGTTAAAACTCTGTAGTTCCCCAAAGCTAGGCTTGCGTTGCGTCCGTTGGAAGTGAACAGTGTTTGTTCCCGTCTCCCCACGACAAGTCGTGAAGAGGCAGGCCCCCAGGACGACCTTGTCCCTGCCTCTACCTGCGTTCCTTACCACGATGACCTGCCCGCGACCTCTGGAACCCCTATCCAGTGTCACAGTGACAGAAAAGCCTACACAACTCATTACGAAAGATCAGTTCCCCTTGCATCAAAGACAGGCTGACGGGACAGAAACACACCAAGTTTCCGTGACCCAGGGGACCCGGCATCTCCGTACTTAAGTTCAATGCAATGGGAATAGCTGTGTTGAAAAGTGGAGCCTCAGGAAACACTCCAGAACAGCCCTGGGAGGACACTAAGGCTGTGTGTAAACGAGTCACCTGGGTGGCTGCTGTCCCGAGGCAGGGCCCTTCTGCAGTGCCAGCTGATGTGGCCCAGAGTGTTTGTGGCCTGGTCTACACAGAGGTCCAGGGCAGCCAGGGCTACATACTAAGATCCTGTCTCAAAAACAAACAAACGAACGAAAAATTAAATCTGAACAGTTTAGGCGTCTGACATACTAACTGTGAGGCTTCTTTAGAAAAGTAAATTAGAAGAGGCAAAGATAAATTCTGTTTTCTTAAATTCTGAGTAAGTTCAAGGAGTTCTTAGGACAGATTTTGAGTGACCTCTGTGTAGACCAGGCTGGTCTTGAACTCACAGACATCTGCCTGCCTCTGCCCCATGCAGGGGTTAAAGTCATGTACCATACATCCTACTTTCAGATTTAATTTTTATGAATGTAGTAGAGGTGTGTGTGTGTATGCACATGCATGTGTGTGTGGTGTGTCTGCGTGTGATGTGTGATATATGTATGTGTGTGTCTATGTATGTATGCATGTGTATGTGGCATGTGTGACGTATGGTGTGTGTGTGTGTGTTGTGTGTCTGTGTGTGTATGCATGTGTGTGGTGTGTATGTGATGTATGGTGTGTGTGTGTGATGTATGGTGTGTGCGTGTGTGTTGATTGTGGGTAATATGAACAGGAAAGCATGTGCGGAATGGGCTCGCTCCTTGACGCCGTGAGCCTCACATCAGGCCTCGGCTGTGTCAGCCATCTTTGCACACAGTGGTAGTGGCTGCCTCTCCACAAAGGGCTGAGATACGTGCAGTCCGTAAGACCATATGGGGCAGAGGATTCCAACTCCCTGAAGCTGTGCGAGCACATTCCCCTCCTGTGTTTGCGAGGAGCTGGTGTCACAGCACACCCACCCACTGCTGACTGTAAGAGAGGCGCGTGCGTGGTTCATAGAGGTCATAGAACCCCGTAAGAAGCAACTGGCTTTGTCCTTGCCATGCTCCGCTTTACGTGATTCCGTCTGAAATTACCCCGGCTCCAGCAGAGGCTTGCTGTAAACAGCGTGCCGTGTTGGGCCAGCAGCGGCCTCGAACCGTGTGTGTGTGTGTGTGTGTGTGTGTGTGTGTGTGTGGTGACTCCCCGTTGTAGGGAGGCCACATCAAGTGTGGACCTGTTTACTGTCTAGGTTCTTAAGTACACGTTAGGATGTTGACACCCCGATACAATCATCCGAGGCTGCTCAGACAGCGTCCCCTTCCTTAAGTGGCAGGTGACAGCAGCCTTTATAGGCACAGACACCATTGTCACGGTGAAAACCCAGCAATTCCTTCATGTAAACTCTTCAGCCATAGCTCAGCTGTCTGTGAATTTGCTTAGCCACAGAATCTTGTCAGCACTGACCAGCTGTCGCACCACAGTGTCCCTGTTTATGTGGGGACATGCATCCTGTGACCCAGTTTGGCTTTAGAGGGCTGTGGTGGAGGCAGAGTGTTTGGGGGGGGGGGTGAGTGTGGATTTCAGCAGGATGTGGTCACTGAGTGTGTCTACTGCTTGCTGCTCAGCTTCCTGCTCTTACCCCCCCCCCCCCCCAGCTTTCTGTGCTGTCCCTGGCACAAGTATTTGTTGAGCGCTTAAAATGTTTGGGTGAGATGTGCTGTGACCACAGTGTTGAGAGCTCAGAACTTTATTCTGAAGACAGTAGAGTATTTCCCTAGTCATTTTTGTTGTAGATTACATCTTGAGATAATTTGGATATGTTAACACAAACAACATTAGATAAATAATAGTATTATTAAACTGGGGGTAAAATACATGTAAAACTCCCTATCCTGTAGAGAGAGATCTTGCTAGGTACCTGTGGCGCTGACCATGCCTGTTTGGGCGTGGCCACAGGTGCGTGTGGGGCGTGTGGGATATAGGCCTGTGTTCAGACTCGGGTATCTCTTTTAAATGAATTTGGGGTGTGGATGGGAAAGGTATGGTTAGGATAGGATATAGGTAGATTAGCATAATTTCTTGTGATTTACTTTAGTAATTATTAGCTACAGACAATTTACATTGTCATAGATCCTCGTATGATGTAACTTGTACGATCAAGTTGTATTCCTTTCTTGGATAATTTGTATATCACATTTTGTCATACTGTGTAAGGTCTTCTTTCTATTTACGATGTTTGATGCACAAATATCCTTATCATGTTCTGTGTATATATGCTTTTACATATGTTTAAGATACTTTGCATACTGACACAATTTAGTACATTTCTATCATGTTGCACTATACAGTTCTATCTCTGATTAAGGCACTTCAACTCTACCTCTGTCTTAGAGATTTACATATATATGTGTATATAGTTATATTGCTGTAATCTTGGTCCTTGCTAAATTATTTAAGAAGCTTAAGCCTCTGTACAACTAGGTTCCTGAGAATTACAGATATTTTCACCCACATTCTTGTATCTATGAGATTAAGATTTTGATCTTCAAACACTTCACAGTCCTGCAGAATATGACATTAAATGTTTTATTATTAGTACTCTGTTGACGTGAGACACAGTTGCTCTGACAGCACTGAGCTATTCCCAAGAAAATGTTGGGCACCGATGTCACTCCTTCTGGAGTCCATTCTCTCCTCGGCTAATGGCCTCTTGGGCAAAGAACTACCTCACCTTGACTGCTGACTTTGGGCATGCTGTCCTACTGTGCTTGCAGGAGATAAATTAGAAGACTGCTGAACCTTGCCAAGTCAGGGTTAGACAGCCTTTCTACCTCCCTGCGTCTGTGTTGGTCAGTCTGATACTCCAGGCCTTAGACAAAGCTGTTTGCCCCTACGCTGCTGTGAGACTCTGGGTGACTGTCCAGGCAGCCTGCTGTCTCTGTCTTCTCTGCACTTTTGGATGCTGCTCACCTGCACTTCCTGCCTACCCTGGTATTGTTATCCTCCTTCTCAGGTCTTGGATGAGGCTGAAGATTAGACTGTGACAATTATTGTTCTCTCTTCCTAGATAGAAATATTAGGTACAGGACTTAAACTTTCCAGCTTAGGACAGCTGTATGGTAATCTCTGTTATGCCTTTACCCTAGGACTGGATATGGAGTTCTTGCCTTTTGCTGTAGCTGCTTCCCTGGCTGTGGGTCTTAAGTGTATGCGCTCCTACTTTGCCTTCTCCTAGAGCACACTTGAATTTTGCCATCTTTGTATATAGTCTGGTATCAAGTCTAAATCTTTTCTTTAGACTAAAAGGGGAATGGTAGGGAGAGATCTTACTAGGTACCTGTGGCGCTGATGTGCCACAGGTGCATTTGGGGTGCATGGGATATAGGCCTGAGGGGAGAGAGAGAGGCGAGCTCTCTCTTGACATTCCGGTTGGATCTCGGAGAGCAGCTGAGACTGGGTGCTCGGAGCGGTGACCCTGGGTTATTGGTTTCTCATGTAGGTGATTTCTCCCCAATAAAAATAACCTACGATGTCCCTATCCCGTGCATGGTAATCTTCTTCCAATACTATCCTGGCCATTTAGAAATGTGTCAGGAGGCCAGAGAGACTGCTCAGCAGTTTGGAGTGGTTAAGAGCACTGACTGCTCTTCCAGAGGACCTGGGTTCGGTTCCCAGCACACACACAGCGGCTCACAACTGTCTGTGACTCCAGTTCCAGGGATTCACACCCTCTTCTGACCTCTGTGAGCGCTATGTGCAGGCAAAACACCTATAAAATACAGATACGTTTTTTAATGTACCAGCCGTCGCCGCCGCCGCCGCACGGTTGTCATTTGTAATAATGTGCGGCCATCCGTCACACTCATTTCCCATTGTCTCCAGCCCTGAAGTCTCTCGTCAACTTTGCGTGTGTGTGGTTTGTTCACTTGGGATCTGTACAGTGTCCTTTGTGTCCGGCTCCTCTCCCTGAGCCCTGTGCTTCAAAACCCTCCATCTTGTCCCTGTCTGGGAGCTTGCTCTGAAACACTGAGCTAATTTTCCAAGAATCTCATGCAGGAATAATTTGTTTCCAGACCAGCATGGCTGGGATAAACTTGTGTGTGTGATAACTAGCAGGTTTAGTTTCCGTTTAATTCTGGTGACACTGTACGGGGACACCCCAAAATCACTCAGGATCAAAGTAGGAGGAAGAGCTGGCTGTCTAGAGTTGAACATATCGATGTCATTTAAAAATAACTGTAGGGTAAATACAACCAAAGCACGTTATGTGGTTGTGTGAACGAATGGCCCAGATACTAGCAGACTAGTATAAAAAGTATAAAAATCGCGGATGCAGTTTCCCATCCCCTCCCCAAACAAACAAGCTAGGAAGCATTTTCAATATTCTTGAAAACAGTTTAGCGTTTTCTATAAGTTTAAAATTATACGCAGAAAACTCGGCGGCCTTTTGTGGCCCCATTTTCATGTCCTCAGGAGGCCATGATCCTTTGTTCATAAGTAAGTAGGAAAGGGGAGAAGACGTTTTCTTTGGCAGGATGATAGCTGTGCGGACGCAGAAATGCCTTTGGTAGCTCCTGACGGCTGCAGCTCCCAGAGGCAAGGTAGCAGGGAAGGGTGAGCTCAGCGAGGGATATCGGTTCACCTGGATGTGCAGTGGACATCTGTGTCACGGAGACTGCACTGACTGCACACCCGTCCTCGCTCCCCTCGCAGCAATGGAAACTTCCTTCGGCTGCCCTGGGATTTCACCACTTGAGGTTGCTCATGTGAGTGGAGCCCAGCTGGCATTTTCCTGTTATAGCCAGATAGTGATGGCACGTGACTTTAATCCCAGCACTCGGGAGGCAGAGGCAGGTGGATCTCTGTGAGTTCGAGGCCAGCCTGGTCTACAGAGAGAGTTCCACGAGAGCCAGGGCCACACAAGGAAAGAAACCCTGTCTTGAAAACCACAAACAAGAAAGAATTTCCTTTTGTGACTGGTTTGTTCTTTCACTCCCCCCCAAGTCTTGGAGGTTCATCTGTGTTGTATATGTGCTGTATGTAATCTCCTGTTTAAAGGCTACGCAACATGCCGTGTCTGGACTCCTAGATCACACTTCACCTCACTGCAGTGAATGTGGGTGGCTTGAGGGCTCTCTGAATGCTTTTGTATGTGTGTATGTATGTATGCATGTATGTATGTATGTATGTATGTATGTATGTATGTATGTATGTATATGTTGTGGGATCAGGGACAGATTCATCCATGTCGTTTAGGAAATGCTTTTTTGCCCAGAGCAGCAGGAATTTGGAGCTGGGGAAGTCGTCTTCCTAGGGTGGACCCTCCTAGTCCCGCAGTCTCCTCATTCTCTCATCATTTTACGTGTGTAAAAGAAACACTTCTCTAGAAAAGTGTCTCCCTGGTAGAGGGTTTTTTTTTTTTTTTTTTTTTTTTTTACCAATACCACTTTGGGGACTTCTCTACCATTGCCCAAATTACTCCCAAAGCAAGCACAGGGCTTGGCTGGATCTCATCTCTCAGCATGGGTTCCTGTCTCACTACAGATGGCTGTGAGCCACCTTGTGGTTGCTGGGAACTAAACTCAGGTCCTCTGGAAGAGCAGCCGGTGCTCTTAACCTCTGAGCCATCTCTCCATCCCCCTGCAGCACCCGGTATTCCCAGGCAGTCCCCATCCAAGTACTAACCGGGCCTGGCCCTGTGCGTGTTACTGAGCATGTTTAGTGTCTGTCTCCCTTCTCTCATATTTATATTTATTTTTAGCATTCTGCCCTCAATTATACTGACCCGTTATGAGAGGGCTTGTCAGGGAAATCGCCTCATGGGGTTGTGGAGTCCAGGAGTCCCAGACCAGCTTCCCTGTGGACTGGAGATCCCAGGATACTGGATACTGGGAGATTAGTTCACTCCCATGTCTGAAAGCCCCAGAGCCAGGAATGACAGCTGCTAGTGGTAGCCCTGGAGTCCTAAGACCAGACCAGGCTCTAGACTCACAGCTGTGACTCACTCACACCGTGCCCCATGTCCCATAGCCAAGAGAGCCAGTGGAAATCCTCTGCCCTGATTGGCTCTCGCTAGCACCAAGCTCACTGGATAGAATCCACCCACTCTGAGGACAGATCTTATTCTCCCGGTACACAGCTCCCACCAGTTTGCAGAGTCAACACCCAGGAACACATTAGCATGTCTCTAGGGACTCCTCAGGCTAACATTGTTGGGTCCCAGCCCCACGGATTTCTGTGCATTGCTTGTCAGCTGATAGCTACAGGTGCATCCTGTGTTCTCCAGTCCCGTCTTACAGCCCCTGCCTTGCCCGCCTGACATCAATGTCTAACACCAGGAAAACACGCGCTTTCCACCTGGGGTTTCTCCACTGTGCCGTAAGTCTGTCTATAAGGCTGCTCACTGCTTACGGCACACACACAGGCAGACATACAGACGCGCATTCTCCTGGCAATAAAGGCGGCAGACGCATTCTTTTAGCACAAACGGTTGGACGTCCTGTCTTTCGTTTCCTGACGCCTCGGACTCGCTGGTGGCGCGGACGCCACGGACATCACAGGTGCAGTTCATGGAACCTGTCTTGCTCAGGTTCCTAGGCACTCGCAGAACAGCTGCTAAGAGCCTATTCTGCGGGGTGTGTCTGGTATGGTAGCCTTTGTGTCTTCTTCAGCCTTTTTAATATCGAGCCACTTGAACAAACTGTCTAGGCCCACGTGCCCATCTCCTGCCATAGGATAACGACCTGTCCAGCTCCTACAGCGGCGTGAGGTGCAGACAGCATTGTCTGACCCAGAGTCCTCGGCGTGTGCCGGCTTCCCATCCACACTTACATCTCTCTCCTCTTTATTGTGTCGTGGCTCCCTGTTGCCTCTTCCCCACATCGTGACTGGCTGGGACCGTGTTAGGAGCTGCCTGGAGTCTGCAGGCCAGGGAGAGGCTGTGCTGGCTGGGAGGGGTGTTTGGGAACTAGAATTGAGGTGTCCGTTTGATTACTTCTGGGGTGGCTGGAAGGAAGTGTGCCACTGTGGGTGGGCAGTGTGGTGGAGCAGGGCCTGGCTGCCCGATGGCTGGCCGGGTGCCGCTCTCCTCCTCTGACACATGCTCTGAGGGCTGAGTTGCTTGGGTGAGCGCTGTCTGACCCTGCAGTGTTTGCCTTCCTTGCAGGCGCTGTTAGTGAGTAACATCACCACAAGCGAGAAGCTCATCAGAGACTTGCAAGGTAAGCCCCCTCTTGCCAGCCCAGCAGCTGCCTGGTCCCAACGCCTCACGATGGCCTCAGGGGGCTCTGTCACTATGATCTTGTGTTAGCGGTAATTGAGCCATCCTTATAAAACATTACTGTGAGCCGGGCAGTGGTGGCACACGCCCCTTAATCCCAGCACTCGGGAGGCAGAGGCAGGCGGATCTCTGTGAGTTCGAGGCCGGGCTGGACCGATAGCCTCCAAAACAATACAGAGAAACCCTGTCTCGAAAAACCAAAAAAAGAAAAAAGAAAAAAAAAAATATTACCGTGACGTTGCAAGGTATGATGGGCGTAATTCAGCCCCCAGGTTTATGAATCTTTTAACAAATACCGGGAGGCGTGTGCTGAGTATGGGGCAACTTGCCTGGTGTCTACAAGACCCTGAGGTTCATTCCCCACCACCAAGCCAGTAATGGAATTGGATGAGCGTTCCTAATCCAAGACTCTGAGCACCAACCTGTGGAAAAACCCCACATCTGACCTCAGGCCAAGGTCAGAGCGCACAAAGTTATTTAAAACTTTGTATGACGTTACCCTCAAGGCTGTGTGTATATAACGCACGGATGAGGGCTGGCTGGCGGCAGGGCACAAGCAGGAAAAATCACTTGCTGCTGCTGAGCCTGACGACCCGAGTCTGATCCCAAGACCCACACGGGGCGAGGAGAGGGCTGACCTTTGACCTCTGCACACGCCCAGTGGTGCACAGATAATCTAGTAGTTAAAAATCAGATAGGACTGAGGTGCAGGTTTCTGTGGGGGGAGAATTTCGGTGGTTGGCGGTGTGATGGCAGGGAGGGGCTGTTCTCTCGCTCCTTTTTGTCCTGTCTCGTGCGTCTGAGTGGCACGGCAGCCACACAGACACCAGTGGAGTTGATTTGTCCTTCTGGCTTGGCTTAGACCAGCTGAAGGCTCTGCAGAGGAGTTATGGCATCCTGCAGCAGGACATCTACCAGTTCCAGAAGAACCAGTCCAGCATGGAGATGAAGTTCACCTATGATCTGTGAGTGTGTGGCTCGGGATAAGCCCCGCCCCTTGGAGGAGGGGGATAAACCCCACCCCCCTGGGAAGAGGGTCTGGGTTCTGTGCATCCAAGGCCAAGGAGAGTCCAGCTGCTCACCCTGCCTGTCACAGACTGGTATTCACTGTGTGTAGTGTGTGTGAGAAGAGACTTATGGCTTCTAGGACGCATGTCTTTTAGAAAACCAGCATTTTGTTTTGGTAAGGGCTCATTACACGGGTAAGAAAGGTTACGTTTGGGTACACATATGCATGTGCATTCAGAGGCACACACACACACACACACACACACACACACAGGCAGTGCCCGGCAGGAAACGAATTGTCATCGTACCATAACGTACCATGACAATACAAAGCACAGTAGTACCGCTTACCTTGGCAATCTGAGCACTTAAAAAAATAAAAAGTCAGGTGTGGAGCTGGAGAGGTGGCTCAGTGGTTAAGAGCACTGGCTTGCACTACCAGAGGACCCGGGTTCAGTTCCCGGCACCCGAGTGGCGGCTCACAGCTGTGGGTAACCCCAGCTGCTCTTTTCACCTGAGGTGGCTTCTCAGTCCACCCACCACCACTCAGCCCAAACACCACACTACTGTTTTTTAAGTCTGCTTGCCTTATACATGCAAAATTCATAGAGCTCCAGAGTGTTCATCATTTAAAAGCTGTTTGGGATTTTTCCTACTGTGAGACACCTCAGCCTAGGTTTAGCTTGTCGTTAGATGTACATTGCCAAGTTCCTTTCGTTCCTTCTTGTTTTATTTTTGAAATGGGGCTTCCTGTGTAGCCCAGGCTAGCCTCAAATTTTGTATTAGCTCGGACTGGCCTGGAACTCATGATCTCCCACCCAAGTGCTGGGATCACGACACAGTACGTCCTTTCCTAACGGCTTTCCAAGAGTGTAAAGCTGGGTGTGCGGTCCCCCAGCAGCTGAGGGTGAGTAGGTGCCTCACACAGGCCAGCCTCATGGGATAGATACCTTTGTTCTTTTGCCGTAGCAGTGGCTTGCCTGAGTTCCTGATTGCTTCAAAACCCAGTCCTGCAAAAAAGCGTGATGTCTGGAGCACATTAACGGGTTTCACAACAGCAGGGCGGGTGCCGAGCACTGAGCCAGTAGGCAGTCGCCCTGTGTGAACACTGCGGTGGCCTTGCGATGACATGGGTACAGTCTCACTTGTCCTGTGTGTTTTCCCATGGGCCAAGAGGTCATTGTGGGTCACATGACTTTTTACTGCAGCAGTCAGAATGACACATCTTCAGGTATATAAAGAGATCATTGCACAGCACACACGTGTGAAAGAGCCAGCCCGGGGCCTCCCAGGAGTCACATTACTCAGTCTCCATTGTGTCTCAGGATCCGAGACTCACACCGGGAGGTCTGCTCATTTCCTGGCTGCTTTCGAGCTGGGCTGTGGGGTGTGGATATCATTTGCATGGCCGAGAGTTGGAGGGCGGCCCTTCCTGCTTCAGCCCAGTCCGGTACTTCCCCTGCGCAGGCATAGAGGCTCAGGAGTAGGAGGTGGCCCGCTCGTCCATTCCTTAGCCAGCTGCTTCTCTTTATCCGCCGTGCTCCAGCCCCTTTTGCGAGTCTGTCACTAGCGGCTCCACCGACTGTGGGAAGCTTTTCAGTGAAGTCTTTGCTTGCTTCGTCTGCCCGAGGTTCCCGTTATCTCCCAGTTCCCTTCTGCGAATGGACTGTTGTATCCAATGATGCCCCGAACTGCCAAAGGGAACGCTCCACGTTCGGGACTGAGGCTCCGGAGCGCTTCCAGCTCGGGCCAGGCTGCACAGAAAGAACACAGCGGTCTTCTGGGAACTGAGTCTGTCTCTTGGTTCTAGCAGGAACAGGGCACCTCTTAGCTTCCCCGCTTAGCAAGTGGTTTCTGCTCTGCTCTGCCCTTGCTGAAACCCTCTTAGATTCCAAGTGGAAGGCTCCAGACTCTAGTGCATCTCAGGGGAAGGTCTTTGACAGCCGTGTGTCTCCCCCCCCCCAGTCAGTCCGGATGCTGCCCCATGGGTTAAAGGACTCAAGCTCTTAAGACAGGCCAGTCACAAGGACTGTGTGTCCCCCGCCACCCACGGGATGGTTTGCAAATTCAGGGATACCTGCCATACTCCTTGATAATTTGCTGGAACAGCTCACAGAGCTGAGGACGGCGTTGCTATGAGGCTTTCATCACAAAACGTGTGATGGGTGAACAGCCACCAGTGGTAGTTATAAGGCAAGGTCTGGGAATGGGGGCTTTGTTTCCCACGGAGTCAGGGCTCAACCCTGTATCTGTGTATTACCAGCCCAGGAGTGATGCACCCCCTGCGGTCTAGAGACATTAGCTGGGTTTGTTATGTAGACATGACCGGTGGCATCGTTGTCTGTCCAGTCCCTCTACCCCCATGAGTCCTCTCATCAGCACAGCCACAGGTCTGGCCCACAGACCTCACAGGTGAGGAAGATGCTCTCAGCACCAGGGAACCACAAGATTTTAGGCACACTCTACCTGGTAGCCAGTGTTTCTCTCCCATCCATCTGATACTTAGCAAGTCCCCATTTCAGGCCGTGTCCGGAGTAAGAAAGGGATGTTCTGCCTCCCGCTGCGTGGATTGTGGGTGTGGGGTCCGGCATGGGCCGGGGAGCGCTGAGGACGTCCACACGCCCTCCCATTTGCCTTCCCCAGGAACCAGTGTATCAACCAGGTGAAAGAGGTGAAGGAGCAGTGTGAGGAACGGGTAGAGGAGGTCACCCGAAAGAGAAACGAAGCAGCTGTTTCCAGAGACACAGGGGAGAGGAACGACCGACCTCAGCAGGTGATTTGGGTCTGTTCTGGATGGGGTGTGTTCAGGGGGTCCACCTCTTTCTCCTCAGCTTTTGCTCTGTTCTCCCCATGGGTGTGGCTCCCTGTGGGGCAAAGCCTGGCGACAAGATGCCCAGACCCCGGCCACGTAGGCCGGCCCCAAGCTCAGAGCCCTTGTCTTTAACATCCCTGCTTCTGTGTTGGCTGTTTGAGGGTGCCAAGCTCAGGCCAGGGTCAGCCTGGCCAGTGATGGGGCCCACAGTGATATCCCCTCAGACCCTCTGGTGTCAGAGCATTATCTTTTCACAGGGTGAGCTTTCGCTTTCACTGATATTCGATTTTTTCCCCTGTTTTAATTAATTTATGAGCCAACTCATGGACCTTCTCTTCTATTTACTTTGGATTTAATTTGCTAATTGGCTTCATGGCTTCTTAAGGTACAGTCTTGATTCCTTGGCTACAGAACTTCCTTTCTCATATACACAACCAATGCTACCAATACGTTTATAAAAAGCATTGCTTTTACTGCAGCAATTCCAGTAAAATTGTATAAAAAAACCCTATAAATTCCAGTAAACTGTTTCCTCATTTCTATCAAAATATTTATTTATTTGTTTGTTTAGTTTTTGAGATAGGTTTTCACTGTGTAGCTCTGGCTGTCCTAGAAATCACACTGTAGTCCAGGCTGGCCTCTGACTGAGAGATCCACCCACCTCTGCCCCCCAAAGTGCAGAGATTAAAGGTGTGACCAAACTATTTGGGTGCTGTAGACAGTTTGGTCAGGTAACTTGGCTTATTGGGATGGTTACATTTCCCTGTATTTCCTCCCTTGTTGAGTGTGTTTTCTGGAGAACCTGGACTTAACCACAGTCTACTAATCTATGCCATGGGACAGGGTAGACGGTGGCGTTTGAGTTAGGGGGCTCTTGCCTGCTGGTGATTCAGTGAGGGTCCCATGACCAACTCTTGTAGTTCTGTGCTTATTTCAAATCCAGGACCCCAAGCCTCAGCAAGTAGTCCCGCCAGAGGAACAGGTGGCTCAGGGGGAACGGGACGTGCCCACAGGCAAGTCCCAGACACCAGCCGCCAGCTCAGAGGTGTTGAAACCACACACACAGAATGGTAAGTGCAGAGAGACAGCCATTGGTTTTATGTCCTCCAAATTCAAGCAGCAGTGTATGGTTCGGGCGGGTCGTTCAGTCACTGGGGGCGGTGTGGCCAGCTGGTGGTACTTCTCTTGGGGCCCTGGATAGGGGACACAGGCTCCCACTCTGTCTTATTAACGCCTTGTCCTTGTCAGCTGAGTGCTGACTTCCTTGGCAGCTCTCTAAGTACAGGTACAGAGAGGGTACTTTAATCCAGGGTACCGGAGGATTGTGGGACTTCAGTGCAGAGGCCAAGCCCTCGGTGGCTGGTGCGGCTCCTAAACAGATGACTATGAGAGCCTAGCACTCGCCCTCAGGGTGTCCGGGTACCCAAATCCATGTCATTTTGTGATTCTTGTTTTGTTCGTTGGGTTTTGTTTTGAGACAGATCTCAACTTAGATCTGGATGTCCTGAAACTTGATTTGTAGACCAAGCTGGCCTTGAACTCACAGAAAATCCACCTGCCTCTCCTGAGTGTTGGGGTCTAAGGTGTGTGCCACCACACCCCGAAATTTTCTGCTACTTAATCTGTGGATGAGCTGCAGCACAGAAACCTGTGGTAAGCTAGGTACCTCAAAGTATGTAGCTCACCTTGTGACCACTCTTTCTGGCAGTACTCTAGGAAGTAAGTGGTAACACTTCCTTTTGTTTTTGAGATAAGTTCCTGTGCAACCCAGGCTGACCTAAAACTCACCATGTAGCCCAACATTCCCAGTGCCCGTGACCCTTCAACACAGTTCATGTTGTAATGGTCCCCAACCGTAACATATTTTCATAACTGTAACTTTGTTACTGTTACAAATTGTTAATGTAAATAGTTTTGGAGATAAAGGTTTGCTAAAGGGGCTGTGACCCACAGGTTGACGACCGATAATGTAGCCCAAGCTAGCAATTGATCTGATCTTTTTGTCTGCTTCTGGAGTGATGGGATGATAGGTGTGTGCTCCAAGCCCAGTCACGGCTAGGCATGGTGGCGCATGCCTTTAATACTGGCACTCACTCTACAGGCCCTGAGGGCAGGAGGATCTTTACGTTCTGGCCAGCCTGGTGTACAAAGTTCTGGGACAGCCAGGGCTACACACAGTAACCCTGTCTCAAACAACAACAACAACAACAAAAACCAGACCAAAGCAACAACAACAAAAACAAAGAGTGCTCTTGCAATAATCGATCTGTGTTCTGTGCACAGAGGAAACCAACCAGACTCAGGGTGGCAGTGAGGAGCATGGTCTGGGACCGCAGAAGGCATCAGGCCAAGAACAGGCCGCCGTGAATGGCACGGTTGTAGGAGCTGGGGAGCTTCAGATCACACCAGTGCCAGCTGGCCTGTTGGCCAAGCCTCAGAAGGATGCCCAGTACCCTGATCGTTACCAGCTTGTCATCCAGGAAGGGCAGGAGAAGCAGCGTGCCGCCGAGGAAGGTGAGTGACTCTGTGGGCTCCCAGGCTTCCTGCCATTTGAATTTCTCCATCTTGAATTTCAGCAAATGACCTTCATGACTTGTGCACTTATTTCTTTCTGCTTATTCGTTGTCCATTATCAAGAGGGAAACAGGAAGGGTAGGTTGTGCAAAAATACAGTATTTTGTTTTTCAGAAACAGTATTAATGTCAGTGGGACCCTGCAGGTGTGTGACACCTTGAGATGGTTGCTTGGCAGATATAAAATGTTACCTCGTGGCAGGCCGGCCACCTGTCTATCTCTGCTTGCTGTGTGTTGACATACTGATAGCACCTGGCAAGAGGAGGAATGAGGGATGTTAGTGCATGTGAGGGACTGTGACAGGTGAGCCCTGCCTTTCCTTCCCTCGTTAAAGAGCGGAATCTTCCTTCAACTAGGTATCTGGGGTGCGCATTCTATCGCCTTAAGGATGTGGAAACTCCCCATTCCTTGGTGCCAGGAGCACTCATGACGACACGTGTGCCCCCGAGTGGACCAATACCAGACCTGAGGGATGTGTCCAATTCCTTCAGAAACGCGTGTCCTCTGCTGTTCTGGTTGAGGGTACATTTTGTCAGCCTCCCCCCCCGACTGTCATTGATCACAGCTTTGCTTCCTAACTACAACAAGATGGTGCTCATGATGGGAGGGAGGGCCCCCCCACTCTGGTGGCACTCAAGCAGCTGACTACTACTGGACATGCAGGGTCACAGCTAGAGGTAGCACCAGCCATCACTCCCTCACGCAGCGGAGACGATGTCCTGTGGAGGATACGCCGGTTGAGAGCTGCTCTGCGCAGCCTGTACATTGGAGGGGAAGAGCAGAGTAGAGATTTCCCAGGCATTCCTTTTAGGAAAGGGTTCCTGTGCCCTCCCGTGTACACACAACACGCTTCCCATGCTGGGAGACTCCTGTCGGCTCTAGTCTGAATTCCGTGCTTTGTCCAGGACAAAATGTGGTCTCGGACAGTCCGATCCTGTGCGCGGAATGGAGGCTCATGGCACTCGCTCCTTTCCTTTCTTAGAGTCATTCTGAGAAGCCACTGTCATTTCCCACATGGTTAGCCTGTGAGTTCCTCAAACAGTGGTCGCTTCTCCTTAATCTTGTTGATTCCCTTTCTCCAAGAGGCATTGAGTTTCAGAGTTTTCTGACTGAATCATGGTTTATTTAGGAGTGTGTGTGTGTGTGTGTGTGTGTGTGAGAGAGAGAGAGAGAGAGAGAGAGAGAGAGAGAGAGAGAGATGAAGCCCACAGCCTTGTGTGCTAGGTAGGGTTCAGTCACCGGAGTTGAATTTTCTAGACTCTGTGTTGAAGGGGCATGTTTCTGAGTACTCTCCACGACATTTGTACTGTGGAGAAGTTCAGAGTCCGGCTGTTTTCTGAGGTATGGGTCTGGGAACAGCCTGTACTTGTGCCGGTGTCCCAGTGGCATCAAGAATGAAATGTGGCTGTCTGGTGTCCTGGCTTTGCAGAGAGAAACCAGCAGAACCAGGGAGATGAATATAACATGGAGGAAAATGAAGCAGAGTCCGAGAGAGACAAGCAGGCAGCCCTTGCAGGGAACGACAGAGACACATATGGTAAGAGCAGACGTGCTTTCCTTTCTTTAATTAGTGGTGATACCGTAATACCACAAGTAGTGGTCAGTTCAGGGGGGTCTGTTTTCTTTCTTCTTGGATTCTGGTTTTTGAGACTGGGTTTCTCAGTATAACAGCTTTGGTGCTCCTGACATTTTGTGTCGTTTCTCGATTCCTTGCATCCTCTGATGCTGCAGCTGAGTGCCAGCTTTCCTGAACCTTAGTCGTGGGGCATGTGCAGGGGGCGTACAGGCTACTCCATGAGTAGTCTTCCAGGTGAAATGTGGGTGCTACACATGATGCCTAACTCCTGGAAGCACTCTTCAGTTCTTTTGATAACATAAAGCACTGTGAATTTCAAATGTGCAGTGTCCCGTGGCACTCTCTGTACCCTATCTCGCTGTTCTGTTTGCACTACAAGTTTATCCCCAATAATCTTTAAAATGGGATTTCAGTTTTATGCGCTTGACTCCCTACCTCAGGAAGAACCTGAGGTATTTTTTGTAGTTGTATCTGTGTAGGCACATGTATGCACATATGGAGGTCAAAGGACAACTTGTCAGAGTCATTTCTCTTCTGCCATCACGTGGGATTTGGAGATCAAATTCAGGCTTAGGTCACACCTTTGGAAGCCGAGGGATCATTAGGCTTCACCAGAAATCCAATCCTCTGGTCGGCTTGCTCCTTAAGTATTCCCATTACTCCCTCCTCACTTTTGGATTCAAAGATGCCTTTTTTTTTTTATTACCACACGAGCAATTCTTTTTTTTTTTAAAGATTTTATTATGTATATAGTGTTCTACCTACATATTTGACTGCACACCAGAAGAGGGCACCAGATCTCATTACAGATGGTTGTGAGCCACCATGTGGTTGCTGGGGATTGAACTCATGACCTGGAAGAGCAGCCAGTGCTCTTAACCTCTGAGGAGCCATCTCTCCAGCCCATGAGCAATTCTATAGTTTTTTTTTTTTTTTTAAATTCAGGACTGGAAAGAGATGGCTCAGTATTTAAAGACCCACTTTCAGTTCCTGGTGTCCACATAAGGCGGCTCACAGCCGCCTGTAACTCCACCTCCAGGGGACCTTCCTCTGGCTTCCCAGGGCCCTGTATTTACAAGTACCTATGTTCACAGGCATGTAATTACAAATAAAATCTTTTTAAATCTTAAAAAGTAACAAAAGGATTCCCATGCATCTTCTCTCCAGTCCCCAAGTTATTATCTTAAGTAATTACAGTCCAGTTGTTCCCATGAAGAAATGTTGTTCAAATATAGTTAATGTTTGTCCAACTGACGCCATCTCTGTCATCCAGGCTCACTCATGCTCCGCAATTACTGTCCTGCTTGTGTCTGTAACTTATTGCTCCACTACTTTTTGTTTTATTTTTCAAGACAAGTTTTCCGTGTGTAGTCCTGGGTGTACTAGAATCACTTTGCAGACCAGGCTGGCCTCAAACTCGGAGACTGCCTGCCCCCGCCTGCCTCCCCAGTGAGTGCTGGGCTGTGATCAAGGGTGTGCACCACCGTGCCTGGCTTACTTGGCACTCTTGGTCATCTTTTCAAGGGTACTGGCCTAAATCTGGATGTCTGGCTCAACAGTGTATTCTTACAATTCAGTGTTTATCCTGCATGTCACTTGTTTCAACAAGGAAGTTTAGAGTTTCTAGAAAGAGAAACCCCAGTTTGACTTTTAAGTCATATTCATGTACTATATAGGTGATGGTTTTTTAGGCATAGGGATAACGTTAGCAGGGGAAACACTAAGCAAATACAAGGTGTCTCTATCTCCACACTGTCTGGCTTCTTTCTGGTTCTAGTGTAACAGCCCTGCAGTTGAGTACCCCGCTAGGTGTCTGGCTTTGAGGTGGAAGCCTGGGATCGTTCATCCTCTATACAGGTGTTCAGAGCACTCTGATCGTGTGCAAGGCTCCCAGCACAGTGAGGAGCAAAGCATGGGAATGAAGTAAACAGCTTAAGACCTTGCTTGCCCCGGGGACATAAGGTGAAAAAGACATTAGCTCCAACTTTGCAGTCTCAACACTGCAGCGATCAGACATGGCAGTTACACTGGCTTTAAGTCTTGTGACATGCTTGTGTATAGGACTGTCAATACCCCAGGTGGAAGCTTCGACCTCAGCTCTGTAGGGTGAGCTTCGGAGCAGCAGTTTCCCCGGATCTACAGGCGGGTGGCTCTGGGAAGGCGTGTGTGCTGTCAGCGCTAACCTGTGGGGGTCACACAGCACAGGGGGCTGCACTATTTCACCATTCGGCAAAGGTGGCGTTTCAGCGGCTTTCAGCTTCCGTCTGTGGCACACTGTTAGCCTTATGCACGGTTTCTTTTGCTGTCTTCATGGGGACACTATTCCAAGCTATAGTATTGCCATGGAAGATAAATTCTCTTTATGAAAATTCTAAAAACGGACATGAAGTGAGCCTGTTTCTCCAAGTGCTTAATATCGGAATGCTGTTTTTCGTTTTTTAGTTTTTAATGCTGAAGATCAGAAGAGAGGCCCAATAAATTTACCCAGTGAGAATGAGAAGCAGAGGCTCATCCAAAATCAAGTAGAAGTCCATATTCCTCAACAGGCCTGAACGGAGATCCTACAGACACTCAACTGGGAAATGGACAATTGATGATTGTTATGGGGTTTAATCAGTACATTTTAGCAAAGACCAATGGGACCGTCTCAGACAGTTTGGGGTTCTTTTAAAGGGTCTACAAAGGTTGTCAAAATTGGTGAAGCTTTCTTAACAGGTTATTTCTGGAACAAGTCAGGCAACACTGAAGAGAGAAATGCGGCTGTCCTGTAAGGGGTGGCAGAGCCTCATTATTCTGCCGTGTGAGACAGCAGCCTGTGGGCCAACAACCGCTCCCCTTCTTGTGCTGCTGTTCGCTGGTGCCGAGAACAGCTCATCTCTCCTGTACACACTGGATTCTACTATCGAAGGCCTAGAGCTCACTGTCAGCATAAACACCCTCGTCAGTTTGAAAACGTCTCAGTATAAAGCTGTTCTTTACAAGCAGCAAATAAAGACAGCCAGGGCATCTGGTTAACTCTAGGACTCAGAAAGCTTGAGCAGGAGGACCGTTATAGGCTCTGGGCCAGCCTGAGCTACATAGTAAATTCCAAGTCAGGTTGGGCAAGAAGGTAAGACTTGTCTCAAATCACCAATCGAGGGAGAGGGGTTTCTTTCTTTGAAGACTACTGGTTTAAATAACCTTTGATATTCTTTTGATGTTCAGACCGCTATTAAGTTACTTAGTGTGAGCACCTATGGCAGAAACCTTGTTTTCTGTTTGAGTGGGTAAGGGCAAATCTCTAGTAAGCCACTGCACCTCACCAGGAAAGGCAGCGGCTGGACTGGGCTCTGGACAACAGCTACACGCGCAGCCAGGAGGCAGAGGGAGCATTGCAAGGACAGGGGCCCAGGGACTTGTGTCGCTAAGGTTGTCCAGGAAGACGGGCTGAGGGATACCCAGGTTTGAAGTTGGGGACACCTACAAAGGCAGGAGAAACACACCAGCTGCATTCTCTGTAGTTTATGTACTGTTTGGAAAATGTACAGGCTTAATGTAGTTCATTGACTCTGATCAGGGGGTTCTCACCAGCTGCAGTGTGACTGCAGCAGCCTGAGGATTCCTGCCTCCTGTGACGCTCTCAAGAGGGAGGCACTCTCGGGGTGAGGGTGTCTGCCCCTGGAGAATGCCTTCTGAGGCTGGCTAAAAGATCCCTGCAGTCTAAGCGGCTGCCCAGGTGGTCCAGTCTTCCTAGCCCATCATTCCTCTCTCTAAAAACATACATTTCATCACTTGTGGCAGATGTTGGCTGTCTTTCCCTGCCCAAACCACCAGGCTGGGTGCTTTTCCCGCCCAGATCTGACATACAACCCCGTGTTTGTATGGACCCTCGTACTACAAGGTCCTCAGATGTAGTCTTTACCGTACAGTCGTTCTACTCCAGAGGACTTCTTGTGCCCATTTCCCGTCTTAGCTTTTAGTTCTGAAGTATAGGTATGACTGACAAGCTATGCTGATTTCCCTTCAACAAGTAGAATAGGTGAGAACGCTCTGGCCTCAGGGCTCTAAAACTCCAGGCTGCCTAGTGTCTGTGCTTGGCAGCTGAGCCAGACTACCTCTGTACTGGTGAGAAGTCAGCAACATCCTTACCTCCACCTTCACTAGCGTTTTAAGCAAGTTCACTCAGGCATGTTTCAAAATATTCCTACGAGGGTGTTCCCGAGAGCATCTGCCTAGTGTGTGTGAAGCCCTGGACTGCATCATCACCCACAGTGTCAGATTAGAGTTAGGACACTGAGAACTCAGGCTTCTCCTTACCATAAGCCACGTGAACTGCCAACGACATTAGGCCTACTGCAGAACCAGGTTTAACTTCAGAGTAGCTCACTGTGCTTAGCACGCCCCCACAGAGGATGAAAGGGGAACCACAGGCCTAGACGCCTGTCACAACACACGCCCGTGCCAAGGAGCGGGCAGCAGAACAAGAATGGGAACAAAGCCTGCGTCTCAGTACACTTGAGGGTCCGACTGGAACAAAGGTGTGCACCACATCCAGACAAGATCCAGACAGACTCAAAGTTCAGCAGTGCACACGCCGCAACTGCCCCCGCCGGCAGCAGACACTGCAGAGTGATGTGGTCCTTAAACAAATGGCTGTGCATCCTTACAAACCCGTGTCACAACACAGCCACAATCCTCATGTACTGTAGAGTCCGTCCCCCCTCAAAGTTCATTTCACATCTCACCAGAATCTAAATGCTTAATAAACTCACATTTCGGAACTTGTGCTCAGTTTCTGAGGTTGCTTGGTGTTTACTGTACTCAAGCACAGTGTGCAGCGTGGGTAACTGAAGCCTGAGCGTGCGGCCTCTGCCCGAGTGCTGGCTTAGAGGCTTGCAGCGCCACGGCCAGCGTGAGTAACTGAAGCCTGATGGTGTCCACGACAGTTCTCAGTGCAGCACCAGTGCATTGTATCAAGAAATTTATTAACCTTTACAAACACTATTTCACTCAATCACTTATTAAAAAAAGTTTTACAATTAAGTCTATAATAAAACCATGTAATGTTCGCCAATGCATTCCAGCCCAGTTACACCCATGGAGTATAATAAACCACTTTAAAACAGCAGTTTTCATTGCCACCAGGAAAGGGTGTTAAACTGAAAATCTTCCTTGTAACAAGCTGTCATCCAGGAAATCCACTTTACGTCTCTGTATGTGGCAGAGTGACATTTCCGTGGAGCGGACACGGCCCATCATCTGTGCAGTCTGTTTCACACCAGCTTCACAACAGGAAAGTATTTGTGAACAGAGAAATCAAATTCGGGAGGAACCTATGAAGAAAGCCAGTGAATAAATACATCTGCGAATGTGCGGGCAGTGCCGTCACGACTTTAGATGTCATGGGTCAGAAACGGAGAGCCTGGCCTAATGGCAAAGTAAGAATGAGGGGGTTTTCTCTATCAGAAAACATCTGACCATGTTTCTTACTTCCAGAAAGCTAAAGGAAGATGGCCTCACTTCCAGACGGCACTCAGCCAGGTCAGGGTGGCAGCAGTTTACTTTAGGGTTAGACAACTGCTACAGAGCTGCACCAGAGGCTAACCTGTGACGGGCAGGGCAGGGCAGGGCAGGGCAGGGCAGGCTCCCACATTAACATCTTATCCCTGTCTAAACAGTCTTGGGTTGGGGCGTGCCTGTTGAGCAGTGTTTACTGTGCAGGATGAGAACCCGATTCCCAGCACCCATGGTAAAGAGCAGGGCACGATGGCACACACCTAAAATTCTAAGAGCGGTGGAGGTGGAGGCAGCTGTCTCGGGGCTGGCCAGCCAGGTGAGCTAAATTGGTGAGGTCCAATTCAGTGAGCTCTGTTTCAAAAACTAACGATGAGTGAAAACACATTTTCTTTAAAATATTTTATTCCATTTATTTTGTATGTGTGTGAGGACCTGTTACCATGGTGAGTGAGTGTGTGTGTGTGTGTTGGGCTCTTTCCTTCTGCAGGGTAGGCTCCAGTTGTTATACTCAGGTCAGCCTGGATGGCAGGCATCCTGACCCACTGATCATCTTGACACTCTGGCTCATAGTTTAACTGCCCCAAGTTAGCAAGTAATTTATACAGGAGCAGGAGAAAAGTTCTAACCCTCAAGATGATCTGACGGAAAACGGCAAGCTTTGCCCTCAGCACCTCCCCCACCTCTAGGATGACGTGCACAACGGTGTGCCCTCTTCTCTGAGAGCACACAGGGAACGCTGCACTCACCTTTGACTCTTTCTTGTGTCCTCCTGCTAAAAGCTTCATAACCACGAAGTTGGGCTTGGCCACCTTTAAGATCCTACTGACCTAGAAACAGTTAGGAGTGCTCAGCCGTCGTGGTCAGAACTTGGAGGACACCCCAGCCTTACCACCTGTCCCAAGTCCTCTCACCAGTGAGCTCCTCGCCTGCATCCTCACAGAAATGAAGACATTGCCATCCCCATCTGTGCGTTTCGTGCTGCACATAGACTGTGGTTGCAGACACTGAAGAGCACAGCCTCGCTCTGCACTCGCGGTACATGGCTGCATTTAAAGCTTAGAAACACCCCCGGCAAGTAGTGAGTGTTCCTGGAGCATTAACATGTACTTCTGACAACTGTAGTCTAAACAGTTTCATTGAAACACCCGAATCATAGTAACGGCGATTTCTCCCTTTCTCTTAAGTAAGCAAGTTCCCACTGTTGTATATTGACTGCTGTCTGGAAACACAAAGGGCGCCTGGGCTCTTTGATCCACCCGCCTTGAGGCAGCAGCGCCACTAGACATCTAACGCAAAGGCAGACACAAGTTCATAGCTGTAGCCCGGCACCTGAGGCTGACCAAGAGGCCCACCAGGTCGAGGGGAGCCCAGGGGCTCCAGCCCAGTCTGAGCTACAGGATGAGACCTTCCCTCAAAAATACATTTATAATAATCATAATTTGGCATGTCCAACACACTGTGGCCCACACCAAAGCAATCTTGTCACCATGGAAATCAGTTTATTCAGCTGCTCAGGCCAAAAGCCTTCAAGTCATCCCTGACTCTCTATATCCCACTTCTAATCCAGGAGTCAACCCAGAAGACTTAAATCCAAAGAGAAGGTATCTCAGTTGACACCCCTACCACCCCTCACCCGAATCACTGCTGCCTACTTCCTGACTTCCACCTCTGCAGTGTGCGCGTGTTCCTGGACCACAAGTCACAGCTGGCTCTCTGCTCACACTCCACTGTTCCCTTGCTTCTCCCAATTCCACAGAGTCCCTGGCTGCTGCTCAAACGCTCCAGGGACAGATCTGCTCTGCGATGCTCTGCATCTGGGTCCTGGGTTCGGAAGGGTTCATCCCAGACAGCTATGTGACTTGCTTCCCCTTCTAGCATTTACTCAAATGTGGAAGTGTCTGCACAGAGTGTCTGTTTTCTGCTGGGAAGCCAGTGGATGCTTGACAAATTTTTGAATGAATGAAATTCCCACTAAATGAAAGACATCTTCTATTATTAAACCTCCCTCAAATTTTTACAACTACCATTTTTATTAGCTGGAGTATACACATTTTTTCTTTCTTTTTGAGACAGGGTCTCACTATGTAGCCACGGTAGGCCTTGAACTCAGAGATCCTTCTGCTTCTGTCATCACATCCAACTAGAATATGATTTTGACGTCTCCTTCCTGTACTACTCACAGTTTAACCCTTGCTATCTTAATCTCCTTGACCTTATGAGTGTCTGCATTTCAGTCATACAGTTTGCAATTCAAACCCTCCATGCTGATTATTCAAGCATATTCATGTGCACATGTACCCGAAAGGTGATCCCCCCTCTATTCATTTATTTGCAGTTCTTTGTGCGGCAGGCAAGCACACTCCATCTCCATGCCCAGCACTGGTTATTTCTGATAATGATAAATCAAGTGTTCCCCCAGTGACCAACACGTGTCAAGAGCAACTCCTGTGCTAACAAGGTAAATACAGCTCAGTTACATTGACAGTGCAAACTATTAAACCATCAAAAGCCTGAACCATGTTTGCTTTCACAGTTTATTCTGGTATATCAGTCTTACTGCAACAGCTTTTTACTCCAAGTGGTCAAGTATGGGATAATGTAGTACAGTAATGACGACGTAGTTTTTCATATCGAGGACTTACAATGGAAGCAGGGCACGGTAGAACAAGACCTAATAACTCGATCGCCGCTGAGGCTGAGGGTCACCAGGAATTAAGAGCAGCCTGGACTAAGCGTGAGACCCTAGGGACGGAGAGAAGACACCTAAGTAGAGCGCACCCTCTCTTACCTCACGGTCTGGGTTGGGGATGTTCTCCAGGATCATCTTCGCTTGCTGGAAGTGCTTGCTAGCTGCCACGTACAGCTCTGGGGACTGAGGAGGAGGGCTGTATTTATTGAGGTCCGACATTTCCTAAACAGAAGGGAGACTATCATAACGTATTTCATAGAAGCCCTTGGAAGTTATCACAGAGTTCTTAACCGACCGCCCATCCACAGACACTTAGCACACCTCAGCCGGACCCTTCTGACATGCAGTCCTAAGCCTGCACACACCGTATCTTACTCGTCGTAATGACTTACACCCAACAAGGCCAAATACCTCGCACGCCACGTAAGACGGTTACCCTGGCACTTGTCCCACTGGCCCAGCAAGACGGGTTGGCACAAACACAACCCTCTAGCATGGTGTCCAGCCTAAGACCTTGCTCTGCCCTCCCCGAGAGCTCACCTTGAACTGCAGGTAGTGCACAGGCGGTGGTGTCATCACGCTGTTGAACGGTGCAAATCTGTGCTCGTACCGAACCTGCTCACTATCGAGCTCAAACTTGGGCTTGCGCACCTTGCCGTCCATGTCAAACGCTACCATTGTCTAAAGGCAAAGGGGATGAGAGACAATGACAATGAGAGAAATGCATCGGAAAAAGTGAACATGTGCATCAGCACAGGGGAAAAAGTAACAACTTAAACAGAAGCCATACTTCTCATCCATTTTAACCTATGCACCATGCTTTATACAAAACACTCCAGCCTCCAGCTGTTCACCCATTACCAAGTGGTCAGCTCTGAAATCATGTGCATCCAAGCAACAGTGTGTGGACTGGGGGACGATAGTTAGGAACACACACACGCACGCCTTTGAGAGGGAAGGGGATATGTGAGGAGTTGGAGGGAGGAGAGGGGAAAATGATACATTAATGTAAAAAAAATAATTTTTCCAGTCCCGCCCCCTCCGCCGCCAACATCTCATGTTTCTGTCACTGTTTTAAGACTTCAAGTAAAAGATGGTGAAGGAACAAGTTCCATATTATCACACAGGCCAGTGTCTTTGCCAGCGTCCCCTCTTGGTTTATGTAACTTCAGGTGAGTCACCTCAGATCCTTCCTGAACTGTCAGTACAATTAAAGATTAATGTCCACAGCCTTGCAAAGCCAGAGCCCACTCCCACACTACAATCCCAGGAATGCTAGAGCTATCGACCATGAAGCAAGGTGTCAACTGCTTGTGGAGTACAGCTAGAACGGAATAAGGTAACGCTCAGACAGACGGGAAACTCTATAGGTGATAGGAGACCTTGGGAGAATCAAGGCAAGAGGCGACCTCAAATACACTAGGTAAGAATGATAGTTAAAGCCGGGTGGTGGTGGCGCACACCTTTAATCCCGCACTCGGGAGGCAGAGGCAGGTGGATCTCTGTGAGTTCAAGGCCAGCCTGGTCTACAGAGCGAGTTCCCAGGACAGCCAGGGCTACATTGAGAAACCTGGTCTCAAGAAAAAAGGAAAAGGAATTAACAGTGAAGCAGCAAGAGGCCTCGACTTCACTCCTTACCTTGAACATCCCAGCACACATGTTCTGATACGCCTGGCTCATTGTGATCTCTCGGCTCAACGGGCGAACTGCAATTAAAGAAAAAAAATCTTCTACACTCTTTTTCCCCTTTCTCCTGAAGTCTGTAGGAGAAAAACCACTAAAACAAAACAAAACAAAACAAAAAAACCCATTTACTTACTGAACTTAAACCTCAATTTGTCTCTCTAAATTTTATCTTATGACCAAAATCTACAAATAATACAGCTGAGCTGAGAACTTAAAACAACTGTGTTCCCTGAGTAGCTGGCTTACAGAATTTTGGCAAGAAGTAACAGCAGTCCCTCTGAAACACCTGCTTCCTGGGGTTCTTAACTCTGATTACCTGTCCACACCAATGCAACAGCACAACTCAGGGTGGACCCCGTGCGCCCAGATCTCTAATCTATTCTGCTTGTACGATCCGAGTGTTGCTTCCTGCTCTAAGACTCCACAGTGCTCAGGTCTGTGAGGGAACTGAACGGCGCCCATCACTAACACTCAGCCTACTTGTGGTCTGTGCACGACGGTGAGAGAAGCCCAGCAGACCGCAGGGACTCAGCTCACAGGGAGCTTTTCACCCACTCGCCTGTGCAAGCAGACCGCAGAGCCAGGCGTGCCGGTGCACACCTGCGATCCCAACACCAGGCAGATAGGCAACTGGGCTGTTGCTCAGCCAGCCCGCCCGGCAGTGAGACTCTCTACAGCACCTTTCTTTTTCTTCTTGGTCTTTTTGCTGCTGCGGCCTTTCTGCTGCTCTTCCATTATCCTCTCTTCCGCCATCTGAGAGCCATCAGCACGGCTCAGGGTCGACATCAGCCATGCATACAGGAATTCAGAGAGGTACCTTAAAGGTCACAGAGTATCAGTTAGTGGGAGATAGCTAAACCAGACAGCTTTCCCAACACAAGTATTCATAACAACGGAGACGTTTATTATTTCATCTTGATGAGAGGACTGAAGCCACGGCCTCAGACTAAACAAACATATACTCTACTATGTCCTCAGCCCCATGTGGACAAGCTTTGTAATGCTTTAAAAGTCTGTAAAATGATGTGACAGTCTTTGATGACCCCCCCCATGGGAGGCCTCACTTTCCTTGGGGAGTAGGTGGGGGACATGGGACAATGGGACAGAGAGGAACTGGGGGGGATTGATCTACAAGATTGTTTCTAAATTTAAAAAAAGAAAAGAAAAACAAGTTTGTAAAACTGTCTTTTTCCTTTTTTTTTTGGTAAGTGCAGACCTTACAAGAAATGAGCACTGAAAGTGATCTCTCCCTTTCCACATTTTACAGCTTTTCAAAAGATTCCTGGATAATTATCTATATACATGCAAATTATAACACCCTTAAATGTTTTTCACTATCAGGACACAATTCACCCCAGTCTACTAATTACTCTTTGCAAAGCAAATAAATAAAAAAACTGACTTCAGAAAGTGTCCATAATTATTGGCATTATGTAAAATTAAACATCTAGGTTTAGTTAGTTGAATGTATTCAATAAATAAAATAGGATATTTTACTATTAATTTTTTAAAGTTTAACCTAATAAGGCATCTAGGATGGAAAAGCAGTTTAAATCTGGGAAATGGCATGTAATGTTTCCAGTATAACCAGTAATACAGAAAACTAAGGAGTACTTATATAATCAACAAAAAGCAAAGATCAGGCCGGGCGTTGGTGGCGCACGCCTTTAATCCCAGCACTTGGGAGGCAGAGGCAGGTGGATCTCTGTGAGTTCAAAGCCAGCCTGGTCTACAAGAGCTAGTTCCAGGACAGCCTCCAAGACAATACAGAGAAACCCTGTCTTGAAAAACCAAAACCAAAACAAACAAACAAACAAACAAAACAAACAACAAAAAACCCCCAAAGATCAGTAAGGTGTTCATGCTCCCTTATGATACATACTTTAGGATGTCTACTCCCAACACTGTATCAAAAGATGCCAGGCAGCCTACAATATTAAAGCACATATAAAACAGAGCATGCTAATGTCATCATGACGACGATGTGTGCGTGTGCATGTGTGTGCGTGTCACATAGTGGCGTGTCCAGAGAGCATGCATGGAGACTAGGGGACAGCTCTGTAGAGTCAGTTCTCCCTTTCTGCCTTTCATGGAGTCCACGGATTGAGCGTAGGTCATCAGGCTTCAGTGGAAACTGCTTTTACCTGTTGAGTCATCACGTTGTCCAAACACAACATTTTCAGCCAACAGAAACCAATTAAAGGTCGCATTAGGAATTATACTGGCATTCGATTTTGAAGCTGTGGTATTATGGTTGCTAAAGGTGAGGGCTACACTCATCTCCCAAGAGAGAATGTAACATCAGTAGGAAAGGCAGCTGCTGGCGCTTAAGTTAAAGAAAACACTTAGCACATAGGATCTCCTCACAGAATAAAACGAATCCCCACAGCAGAGTACAGTTAGAGGGTCCGCAAGGTCTATGGCAAAGTCGCACAGCGAGATAACAGGTGATATCTAACTGTGCATTATCTGAGGACACATGGTGACGGGGAGGGGTGACATGACTGTTTCCCTTCAAACACTAGATATTTCTCATGTTTATGAAGCGCTTTATCAACAGCTCCACAGCTGTACTTCAGAAGAGCCAGAGCGCTGAATTCCGTGACAGTGACCTCAATCTGCCATCTCTGGGCCAGCAGCAGTACTGTCTGGGCCTGGGTAGGAGCTGGAAACGGAAAGGACTGCCTCCCTCGCGCTGTAAGTCTACAAACTCGGGACTGGCTCTAGGCACGTGATTAGATGGCCATAACAGATTCATCACTTGTTTCTGATGCTGATTTTAAAGGCCTGTAAGCCTTGGGGATCACATTTATAAGCAAAACAAGATTATTCTGCAAAAACTGAGGAGCTAAATCAGTAATTCCAAAGCCAAGGAACTGTGGAGAACTTAATGGGCAGCCCACTGGTTTTGTGTATGTAGAATTAGAGTTTCAGCAAGGGTCATGTGGGGCTGGCTAAAGTCAGTTCTCACATTCAGCTTGCACAGCCCAGAGTGGCCTACAGAACCTCCTAGCATAGCCATGCCAAGTGTGGGGAAGGGAGGTCCTTCCCTTCTCAGGACGGTGATTAAGTTAAAGAAATTCAACTGTGAGTTTAGAAAGCAAATACACTGAAGTATAACACAGCAAACTTAAGTATTTGATAAACAGGAAGTAAAGTTTAAAACTGGCTCCATCCCTTGACAGATGAAGACAATTCAGAATCATCAGGGTGCTGACGTCAGTTTGCTACAGCTTTTCCATGGTTAAGGTGGCCTCAAACAGCCTCTCCCCAGGAGTCTTTATCTTTCCTCTAGTGAAGGTGCGCAGCCATGATGTCTCACAAGAAAGCTTCTTCTAGTGAGTGGGTCCACACTGTGGGCTGTTGGTGCACAACTCACAGCAAACTGTTTTCATGTTTCTCCACAGTTGCAAAAAGAAGCCCACGCCTTTAATCCCTTTAATCGGGAGGCAGAGGCAGGCGGATCTCTGTGAGTCAAGACCAGCCTGGTCTACAAGAGCGAGTTCCAGGACAGCCTCCAAAGCCACAGAGAAACCCTGTTTTAAACACCCTCCATGCCCCCCGAAAATATGTCAAACTAACCCGTTTTCTTTTATTAGTACTTTTCACAGAAGTATGAAAACAATGTTACAGCACTAAAGATGTATATTTTGACCTAGTTCTAATTCTCCAAATAGTTTACCAACTGTGCCACAAGTACAGGAAAAATGCACTGAAGGAAAAGAAATATCCCAGGGGGTCAGTGAGGTGACACAGTTGGTCAAAGCGACTGTCAGAAAGACTGACAGCCTGACTTAAATCCCCAGAGCCCATGTTAAAAATGTAAAATGCAGCCCAACATCTGCAAAGCCGTCGTTCTTACAGTGAGGCGGTGGGCAGACAGGAAAGTGACCTGGAGTTGCGTGTAGGACAGCTAGCACGGGGACCCCGCCTCAGCAAGGAGGAAGGAAAGCACCAACTCTCGGAAGGAGGCCGTGTTCCCCAGCTGCACTCTTTGCAGATGCATGCTTGCGGCTGGCTCCCCCAGCGCAGGCAGCCGCAGGAGTCCTCACCAGTAGATGTAGTAGTACTCGTGCATGCTGTAGAGCTCCAGTTCAAAGCCACTGAGCAGATACTGGATCATAATGCGGAGGCTGTGGTAAAGCACCCAGGTCCCTAGGCAGGCCAGGTGCTGTCTCTGAGGCTCCTGCTTCAGCAACATAGTGTGAAGTGCGGCATCAACCTTCTCTGCCTGTCAAGTTAATTTGTTACATTACATCAATTAATTAGATAGCGAGAAAACTCGAAAAGCATGAGCACAAAACATAAATCGCACAACCCAAGAGTTCTGCTTTCAAATGCACTTCTGGCTAGGTGTGAAAAGTTCTTAACATTTATCCAAAGTACTTCTCAAAATACACACTCATTTTCACACAAGTTATTCTGTCCGGACAAAGTGGGGTTCAGGCTTGTAAACCTGCAGTGCCATCAGCCTGTTCCAGAGACAGAGGCCTCAGGAGGATCCTGAGAGCCCCGTGGCTAAGAATAAGCCTCACAAAACAGTGAGGCCCTGTCTCACAACAACAAGCCTCAATGTGTGATTTCAGTCTTTGGTATTAGTAATGGGATCCCCTGCTGCCCACGAGTCAGCGTTAAACTGTCTCACTGTGGGGTGACTTGCCACGAAACCATGGAGGCAGAGGCAGGTGGATCTCTGTGAGTTTGACTCCAGCCTAATCTATAAAGGAGTTCCAGGACAGGCTCCAAAGAAACTGTTTCGGGGGAGGGGGAAGATCTATAAACTGTATTTTTCCATTTCTTCATGTACTCTTTTCCTCTGGAGTATAAAACTGCTACACTTTATGAAAAATAGGCATATCATAGTGAAAAATTAATCCTCAAATCACTGTTTTAAATAATTGCTTTTCAAAAGTTAAAGTATCAGAAAAACAGTCCCATATGTCTCAAGATGGCCTTGAACTCATGATCCTTCTGTCTCGTACTCCCAAGTCCAGTGACTCTAAGTATTTATTTTTTTACAGACGCATGCTACTCTTGTAATTTATGACTTGCTGAATTTTAGAAAAAGACACCTGACTCTTACCTCATCTTGCAAGGTCGCAAACTCCTCAAGAATGTGACCCAGTTTGTCTCTCTGTCGAGCCCTGTTGTGGCCATGGATCTGAACAAGACTACAAAATGGCTGTAACACACAGAAAGCTTGTTAACTGTCAACGTGAAACCTTCTTTATCCCAAAGAAATAACATGCCAGGGTCTTAACTCTTGTTTAAACGCATAAGTACATGTGGGGACATGTGCACCCAATCACACTTCATGCTTCTTACAAGGGTGTCCGTTTTTAAGGAATTCAATATTAGAATTTATAAATAGAAAAAGGTGGTTATTTGTGAAATATGATTTCCTATGGCAAAAAGAAAACCTAAACAAACAAAAAACATTCCTCCAATATTTGGACGTCTTCCTGCAATTCCTTTTCTGCTTATTTCAAGCTGAAAGCCAAGACCACAATGCTAACACGTCTGTGGTGCTGGAGTGATGGCTCCTACCATGGCTCTCCTGTTCTTAAGCACAGGAAACACAGCTCCCTGTAGTATCCAGAAGCAGCACTAATCAAACAGACACACAGGGTGAGCCAGTCTGCACTCAGGCACGACCGTGCTTGTCTTGGTGAGCTCATCAGACTCTTTTGATTAGCAACTCTTCTAGAAGAGTTAGAGGCACAGGGTGAGCACCTCTTGTCTGAAAACTCACCCCCACCCCCCACCCCCGCAAAAAAACAAAAATCTGATAGAGTCTGAGGTAGCCCAAGTTGGCCATGAATTCACCACGTAGCTGAGGACTGACTCTGACGTTGTGATTTTGCTGTCCAATTTCCTGAGTGTTTAGGATTATAGGTGTGCATTGCTAAAGTAACATTCACAACCCTCCGGACTTGGGAGCATGCTGGATTTCAGGGTTTTGGGTTAGGGATGCTTAACCCACAAATTCTACACAAACACTCCAAAATCTGAAAGATTTTTAGTCAAAAGTATTCCCCATTTCAGGTTAGGGATCTCAGCCTGTATTAACATTTCACTCTCAAAAGATGTAAATTTTCAGCAAGTAAAGCAATATATCTGGTGATAATAATAAAATGCAACAGAAATAAAACCTTTCACCATGCAATGCTGCTTCCAAACCCACACTTGTATGCACACATGTACACAAGCATGCATGAAATAGAATTATCCCCTAAATAATTGCCTAACTTATTTCTGAGAGAAATGCTGATATAATTAAATAAGAATAACAGGCAACAATCTACTTCCGGCCTGCATTTTTTCCCCTAACCAAAGACTTAAAAAAAAAGTTTGTAACCTGATTTAAACTAACACTTTTAGTTTAAATAGAACCCCTTTCATTAAGGCAGTTCCAAAGTAAACATACAAGAGTAATTTTATTTTTGTAAGGTCATAGAAGTGAGGTTTGTACATCCATTCACAAGACATACTAGGGAGGAAATGAGCTCTCAGCCAAGGGTCACGGTGTCCCTTTCTGGTCCCTACAGGCGGTAACAGGTATTCCACGCTGAATTTTTATCTGAATCTGCCAAGAGCACAGGCCATAAAGCCACTCACTGAAGTAGTGAGGAGACAGAACCGTTAATGTATTCACTAGACATGAGTAAGAGATCAATGAAGAAAAGTATAAATGCGTAGGAAAGAATTATGCACCATAATTTTCAAAGTATCAATCGCAACAAGCCAAGTTCTCGTTCTTACCCGAACACAGTGCGTAACAAAGGAGTCGATACAGTCCTTAGCCTGGTGATTATTATAGAGGCAACACCTGCAAGACAACAGTCACATCACTAAGAGCAAACTGTAGCTCAGACACAAGAAGCAGTGATGACTACAGACGCCACTGACAGAAAACACAACCGAATACGTTGAGGAAGGCAGCATCATGTTAGGTGTTTCCTATCACTGTGCTTCCCACATTGTGCAGTGAGAACACAAAAGCCCAGGTCCTACACTCCCCCAGCCGCTTGCCTCTTACTCGTCACTGTAAAACACAACACGAGCTTGTGTCCCTGGACCCCGCCTACTGTCCCTTCCTTGCAGCCTAGAGGAGCTACGGAGCCCGAGTAGATAGATGCCAGGGCTCTGAAGACACACGTGCATTTACGGCAAAGACGGAAAAGCACACGAGACTCTCCCGGGCCTCGATGGGGAATTAATTCCCAAGCCTCAAAGAGAAGCAGAACCATGACCAGACAATGACGGGGGGGGGCAGGAGAGAGAAAAACGGAAGAGCAGAGATGAGGCAAGGGATCATTCGCTAGAAGACCCCGAGTCTCTAACTGCCAGATACACATAATGAATAACCATCAGGCATAAATCTAAGTGGCTGAGGTAAAGGTGTCACAAATACCCTGTAAGAACCACAGAAAACCCTGCCTGACAGCAGCAGAGTACAGCTGATGAGGACACGAATGTCACCTGTGTGTGCTGCTGTTTACTCCAGCCAACACAGGCTGGAGTCATTTTGAAAGAAGAAACCCTGACTGGGAAAATGCCCCACCAGGCTGGCCTGAATGTCCTTTCTTAATTGATGACCAACACAGAAAGGTGGTGCTGGGTTCTCCACGTCCTCTGCACAGGTTCCTGAGCTCCCTCAACTGCCGCAGTGACACCTGACAGCTGCAAACTGAGGCAAACCTTCACTCTGCAGGTTACTTTCAGTCATCGGGGTTGTCAAAGCAACGGAAACCCTAATGAAGACTCTCAACGGGAAGAAACATGAGTGAGATGATGCAGACAAGCAATGACATGGAAAATGATCTGATCGGAAGACTTCATGTGAGTTTTAGGTAGGACTGTTCTGGTAAAACTGAAATCTTAAAAGGAAGTCCAGTGAGCAAGAGGAACGTTTCAAGTCACTTACAAAGGAAAAACGAGAATTCTCACAGCAGTGGGTAGGACAGAACCCAGAGCCTTGTGTATGTGAGGCATGAACTCTGACTTGAGCAGACATGTGGTGTACACCTGTAATCCCAGAATGTGAGAGGCAGAGGCAGGGGGAGCCTGGTCTACGTACTGAAAACCCTACCTCAACACATACAACAACAAACCAAGAACACTACTCCCTGAGGTCTGTCTGAAGTCTTACTTGTGATAACGTACTAGTTCACACCAGTGAACTACACACTATGGTCACCACATGCTATGACGTCTGCCCTTCACGAAGCTGATTCTCATTATGTGTAGTGACTCTATCCTATGAAACCAGTCCTTCCAGATGGCTCAAGGTACACCTGAGTTTGATCCCACCTGACCAGACCCCGAAGAGTACAAATGGAGAAACAAACCCTTAACGTGGTTCTAGGACCTCCATCTGCCTGCTGTGGACTAACAGAAAACACCACCACCACCACCAGTTGAGAAAGGCATGAAGAAAACCTTCTCTGAGAAGCCATAAAAACATAAGCTTGTTGAAAAACCAACCTGTTTCCATCTTGAGCTTAAAACCCACCTTACAGTAAGGACAAATTAGGCTCATTCCTGTTTATGATTAACTGTGTTTCTCAAGGCCTGGGCCACGCCCTACTGGCAGCCTTTACTACAAATGTTTCTGCACTGCCTGTTCCAGAAACGTCAATCATGTCTTTGTTTTAGGGGTCATTATGATTACCTGTTATGCCTATGTTCTGCTCTAGTCATCCTGGCTGTTTTGCCTGACAAATCCCCCATTTGGAAACCCCCTCCTCCTGAGCTTTTATATAAAAACTTTGTTCTCCTCATATCCAGGGCTGCACACACACACCACACACAGACTCAAGCGCACGCACACATCCCACAAGACTATTCCTTGGAACACATTCCTATTATGAAATATTTGGCAGCTACTAGAAAGGCAGTAAATCTAATACAGTCATGAAAAGGGTTTTTTTTTTTTTGGTCTTTTGAGATAAACTCAATGTGGTGGCTCAGGTTGACCTCAAACGTCCTAAGTGGCACAAGCTTGCTTTAAACTATACTCCTGCCTCAGCCTTCACCACACTGAGATCAAGGGCAAGAATTTAAAATGAGGTCCTTATCCTTCACAAGTCTAAAAAAGCAACGCACAGAGACCATGCCTACTCGTCACCGCATCACCAGCTGACTGAGTTGTTTACGCCCCGTCCTTCATGCTGAGCTCACCCATCTGCATGAGTTCCCTGCTCTCGTCAGTTTTCCTCCTTTGAAACAAGACATGAACCACTCCATCCCTCCAAAAACCTGAGCAGCTACCCACTTACCACAAACTTTACAAAAGCATTCAAGACACATGAGTGTCATTCTAAACCACCTACCCTCCCCTCTACTCATTCAGTCAACAAACATTCACTACATGCAGCTAACACCAGTCAACACATCTGTCTATTGTGACACAACAGCCAAAGCATTTGTCCATGTTTGTGGAGTTTATGTACTAACTGGGGCACTCCACAGACTCGAGTAGTAGTTGCAGAGCACCGTGTCCCGTCCTTCGCCCTGATAAACACCCACGTCAGCAACAGAGTCAGTGTGGCTGAGGCAGAGCAGTAGGATGAGGCTGTAGGAGCCGGGACAGGACAAGGATCCACGGCAGAGCACACTAGGCTGTCTGGGCTGAATTACAAAGAAACTCCTGTGCGGTGAACACGAGGTGGGATGACAGCTTTATTCAGCCTCCCAGGGACAATGGGAGGTGACATGCATAGGGGCCAATCTCAGGTTCTTTATCCCCCGGGAGGAAATGCTGAGGTTGCAACCACACTGTCTGCAGAGCTTTCTACAGGACTAAATAAACGCATCTGGATGCACGCCTCGTGACCCTCTTCTTTTCATGTCCTCCTCGCACACACACTGCAGCTTTTCCTGGAGCCACCTCTAAGTATACTTACATGCATACTGGTCTCAAGGTCTGTCCCCAGGAAACCCAAACACATGCCAGTTTTACATGGCATGGGGCTTGACTTATTTTAACAAATCATGGTGAGAATGCTGAAGTACTGACATTTCATGTATGAAAATTCACCTCGTATTTTCATGCTTTTACAAATGCTGAGTGGGTTCTGTGTATGAAATAATGACTCAGCTCTTCCCTTTCTGCTGGAAAAAAAAAAACCACCCTAGTCGTCTCTCAAGACACCTGCTCAAATGCTGCACGCTCTCATCCAGCCTCTATGACAAGGCGAGCAGTCTGAAGGAAACTGACCTGTCTATGTGGAGACTGGCTGAACCTGTAAGGAGTGCGGAGCGCGGGTGTCCACAAGCACACACCGGAGCGCGTCAGGTGACACTTACTTGGGGGAGAGCACCGGGGGGCTGACAAAGGACCGAAGCGCGTCTTTCACCATGTCTTGCATGAGGTGAGTTCCAAAGACCTTTTTGTTATCCACGAGGAAAGTGGTCTTGAAACAAGCATTAGACATATTAGTGTGTCACTTCTGCTGTCATATACAACTGTCACCACTGACACACACACAACCTGTAATACTACAGAATGCAAAGGGATTAAAATAAAAAACCGGTAGATACATTATAAATCAATTTGTAAACCCTGTTTTAGTTTAAACCCTGTTTTAGTTTCTATTGGTGTGTCTGGTACATGTCTGTGCACCACACACACACATGCCTGTGGAGGTCAGAGCAGGCGCCAGGTCTTCCGGGACGCGAGTCACAAACGGTCGAGAACAGCGCTGTGGGTGCTGGGAGTCCAACTCAGGTCTTCTCAAGAGCAGCCAGTGCTCTTAGCCACTGGGCCATCTCTCTAGCCCCTATTAATCTTTATTTAGGGAGCATTTTGATAGAGATTAAGTAACATATAAGAGTATAATTCCCAGTCAAGAACAACAATGTGGAGTTGAATGAGTCAACAGACTGAATCACAACAGATGTTTGCTAAAAACATAATGTTAAGCAATTACTTGGTGACATTGGCCAATCAACAAAAGTTTACATACTGGAAGTCTATATAATAAAGGACTGATTAAAAAAAATCCTATTGGTCGCACCAATTCATCTGTCCATCATTGTGCCAATACCAGTGTTGAATAGTATGCAACCTTTCATCCCATTCTGTTCCTTCAAGGCTGGTTTTACACTTTTAGTTCCTTCTCTTCCCACACACATTTGAGATTCTAGACATGTACCCACGTGCATGCTGTCGTTTTGAATGATACTACTATCAATATGCAGTATAGACCAATCTGGGGAAGAGTAACACCTTAAAAACGTCACTTCTTTCAGTTAACAGAAAGGGTTTATATCTTCAGTTATTTTTCCAGCACTATTTTTCATTTTCATCACATGACCCATGGCCCAAGTGTGGCAGTCAGAGGGGGCCTTTGTGGCCAGGCTGGCATGACAGGCGCCTGCAGTTCCCGAGGCCCTGCCTCTGTGGCTCAGCAGCACTGCTCTCAAGTGCTGTCCTCAGCTGTGTGCGGCAGGAGCATGGAGGTAACAGTCTATTCAATTCACCCACCTACTTCAGCAAGGTCTTTGTAGACCCTCGGCACTCTGCACAGGACGTCTGCTAACTGTGTGTAATTTCCAGCCCTCACTGGCCTCACTGCAGCGGCTGACACTGAGTAACAAGAGGAAGGGAAGAGATGGCAGGATGTGCTAAGCAGACAGCCTCACTGCGTCTTCCCAGACTCAAGAGGAAACTTAACTTTATTATGTAAGATGTGTAGTGGCTGCAGGATTGTACATAGACCCTTTATTAAGAGTGCTGTCTTCTACTCCTGTTTCTGGCTTTTTAAAATTGTGAATTGATGTTAATCCTGTCACATTTTCCTCAATTTACTGAGATTTCCAATTGAACAGTAAAGTATACCAATTTCCTTTTTTCCCCCTTTGGGTTTTTCGAGACAGGGTTTCTCTGTAGCTTTAGAGGCTGTCCTGAAACTAGCTCTTGTAGACCAGGCTGGTCTCGAACTCACAGAGATCCGCCTGCCTCTGCCTCCTGAGTGCTGGGATTAAAGGCATGCGCCACTACCGCCCGGCACCAACTTTCAAACGCTGAACCATACTTGCATTCCCAGGACTAACCCCACTGGTCATGATGTAATTATATACTGATGGGAGATATCATTCTGAAATTTGTCTCTTATTGGTTGTTAAATAAAGCACTGTTGGCCAATAGGGAAGCAAGATATGTGGGACTAGGAGTCCAGGAGGACTCTGGGTAGGAGAAACATAGGGAGTCACGATGTAGCTGCCATAGCAGAAAGAAGTCCAGACCTTTCCTCCAGTAAGAGAAATACTTAGATTAACAATTATGGAGTAAATACTTAAGTCAGAAGTACCCACTAAGAAACCAAGCAAACGACCAACAACACAGCTTCATAATTAATATAGCCTCCTGTGTGTTTATTTGGGGACTGCCACGCGGCAGAATCCAGGCAACTGACGGGGGAAAAACCAAAGCGGCTGGCAAGGAAAAGGCTACAATCTACAATATACTACTGCCTTCAATTTGCTGCTACATTGCTTTCTGCTATAAGGGACACTGTTCTGCAGTTTCTCATGTTTATGAAATTAGCTTTGCCTTGTTACTGACTTAATTTATTAGTGTCAGATCGTTAACTCTTCTTGTCTCTGGAAGGAACTATGTAGAACTGGCTTAGAATTTTCATTTTGGAATGTTTTTAACTATTCAATTTATTTAATAGATTCAGGGTTGTTCTAATTATGCCTTAAGTTTTGGGAGTCTTTCATTAAAGAAATACATTTGTTTTGTCTAAGTACTTTTAGACAATGGGTTACGTACCCTGTCCCTCATTATTCTTTTCATTATTTGTATCTTCCCTTGTTTCCCTTCTGTCTGTGAAGCTGTGCTCACTTTTCCTGGTGTTTCTAAGCAGCCTTCAGTTGCAGTGGTTTTCCCTATGGCTTTGATCCGTACTTTACTGACTTTTGCTGACCTTTGTTGTTTCCTTTTTTCTTGTGCAATTTGCTCTTTTTGTCCTTATTGTTTCTGAAGACAAAAGTATCACACAGTAATGCTTTTCTTCATTTGGAGTGTGTATATGTGCATGTATGTGGGCGGTGTGCACACACAGGTGGAAGTCAGAGGTCAACCTCATGTGCTGTTAGCTGCCTGTTAGCCCCCGCTTTTCACATGGCTTCTGGGGATCAAGCTCCTGGTCTCACGTGTGTGTGTGTGTGTGTGTGTGTGTGTGTGTGTGTGTGTGTGTGTGTGTGTGTGTGTGCACGCACGCACAGGCTTTACTACCTGATCCAGGTCTCACGTGTGTGTGCACACTTTACTACCTGATCCATATCCTAGTCCTGGGCCCTCCTTTAAGTCAAGACAGTGTTAAGTACTTTAGTTTTATGACTTTGTGTACTTTAAATTTCTCATGCCTCCCCTTTTCTTCTTGTGTGTACATGTGTTTTCCCTGAGTCTGAGCACACATGTATCCACATATGCACATCTGTGCACGCAGCTGCAGGCCCGAGGCTGACTCTGGACCACTTGCTTTCCCATCTGATGCTCTGAGGCAGGACCCTAACCACGCCAGAGCTCACAAGTGTGGCCGGTGCTACAAGGCAGCTTGCTCTGGGGCATCCTGTCTGTACTTTCCAAGGCTGCAGGCACAGGCCGGCCACCACACGACCCAGTAATCCTGTGGGCTCAGGGGCACAAGCTCTGGCCTTCAGGCTTGTACAGAAGTGCTATAACCATGGAGTCACATTTACTTAATTCAGGGTTTCCAGTTCCCCTCAACAGGTGTGATCTGTGAGTTACTTAAGTGTTATTCAACTTCTCACTGTTCAGAGTTACTTCCCCCTGGCTACCTTGAGTAGCACTCTGATTCTAAACTTGGTCAGAAAGCATGTTACGCTGTGTGCTCCCACTTCTTACAGCACTCCTGAGGTCTGTTTTGTGGCCTGGCACAGACCCTCCCTAACGCAGCGTTTCAATGAGTGCAGGGAGGACACAGTGGTGCGGCTCTCACGCAGCAAGTGTAGGCCAAGACAAACGGACGCAAGGCAGGATCACCACCCCAACAGCGTCCGCTTTTGTTCATCACCAATGAGAGAGTGGATCTTACCTGCAGCAGAGACCTTGAGAGAACACACGGTGACTGCTCACTAAACTCACAGAAAAAGTCCTGAGAGAGAAAAGCAGTGCTGTTAGGACAGCAAACAAAAGCCAGCCATGTTTGCAAATAAAATGTCATTGTTTGGAAAAAAAATATCCTACTAGTGTTAAAATAAAGAATTAAAGGTCAACTTTATTAAAAAACGTTTCATTATACCAACGGGTTGACTTCAGAGTCTACAAAAACTGTTTCCAAATCTGACCAAGATCTGTACATGTGAATGTGCACACCAACATAGAATTTGTATACTAAGAAAAGTGTCAACAGTAATTAGGTGATGAAAAACCTTAGCTGCAATTTAAAAGAAGTGTGGGGGCTGGAGAGGGTTCAGAGACTGAAGAGAGCACACTCTTTTGTGTGGACTCAACCCAGTACATTAGGTGGCTCACAACCTCAACTGCTTGTAATGCCAATTCCAGGGGGATCTGACACCACTAGCCTTCAAGGACTCAAGCATTCATGTGCACACATCCTCATACAGACAAACACATACACATAATTTAAAATAATGAAAATAAACCTCAAAAAAAAGTAGCCAGGTAACTGGTATTGCTTAGAGTGAGGATCAAGAAATACAGATTATACAGGGAGAAAGACAAGAAAATACACAAAAAACATTAACATCTAAAAATTAGAGAGACAGTGGCTAACACTTTCCGAACCTTCCAATTTTTGTATGTTGAATTTTAGTATTTGAAACGTTAAAGATAGGTATGTGTGCTTTTGGATGCCTACAATATTTCTGCAGGCTGGCAGTGAGAACAAAAGGAAGAGACGAGATGTGTTCCCAGGTGATGTCACCATGGAAAGCAGCTACTTTTCCACAACAGAGCCCGAGTCCTCCCAGGTACAGCACTTGTCAACAACAGAGAGGGCATCAGAAAAGCCTGTCACAGCTCAGACCGTCAGAGCAAAGGGTACTGCAGAGGGCTCTGACATTCCCGACTGCTTATGAATGTGTCTCAAATACATGAGGGAAAGGGAAGGAGGCGGGGGGGAGGGGGAGGGTCTTCACCTAACTTCTGCCTAGTTAAGCAGTTTCCTTTCTCTCCTTTAACTGCTATCCCCTCTAACAGTCCTGCACTGTGCTAACTCCTTTTAGGGAAACAAACAAGCCTGTACTCTTCAGTCACACTCATCGTCTTTACACTCTTCCTGGCTTCTTTACTGGCTTCTCTTCTCCATCCTAAATTTTAGGCATGGATACTCTTTGCTTTCCTTCAGCTACTTGCACCCCATGTGTCTTAGTTGCACTTCTATTCTGTGATGAAACACCAGGACCAAAAGAGCCTGGACAGGAAAGCGTTAATTTGGTTTGCTATGTTTTCATATCACTGTTCATCACTGAAGGAAGTCAGAACAGGAACTCAGGCAGGGCAGGAACCCGGAGGCAGCAGCTGAGGCAGAGGCCATGGAGGGTGCTGCTTACTGGCTTGATCTGCCTGCTTTCTTACAGAACCCAGGGATGACCCAACAAAGAATGGGCTGCCTACCCCCCATCACTAATTAAAATGTCCTAAGCTGGATCTTGCAGAGACATTTTCTCCACCTAGGCTCCTTCTTTTCAGATGACTTTAGCTTGTGTCAAGTCGACATAAACCAGCACAGCACAGGCGTAATCTGCATGTGTTAGCGAGTGTTCTACGAAACTCTACCATTCACGTTTGTGAGACTATACTGGACATATCCTAAAACACCATAAAACTGGTGTTCACTGAACACACCGCTGTGTTGTGGCATATTCCTTTACATGTGTGAAGATGTGTCACTGTGACTGGTTCAATAAAAAGCTAAGTGGCCAATAGCTAGCAGGATATTCAGGGCAGAGAGGATGCTGGGAAGAAAAAAGGTGGAGACACCGTGAGATGCAGAGTGAGCAGGATGGACATTAGAGATGGGGTAATAAAGCCACGAGGCAGAGAGTAAAGTAATAGAAACATGTTAAGTTAACAACAAGCCTAAGCTATCGGCCAAGCATTCATAATTAATAAGAAGTCTCTGTGTGGTTATTTGGGAGCTGGCAGGCAGGTCATGAAAGTCATGTCTGTGTAGGTGTATTATGCATGTATGCACACAGCATGTGAAAGCCAGAGGTCAATACTGGGCTTCCTCACTGATGACTCCCTGGCTTACTTTTTGAAATAGGGTCTCTCACTGAGCCTGGAGCTGTATGTTTCAATCTGGCTTACTGTCCTTGTACATAAGCACACCTCACCACGCCACACTTCCCCGAACCTCGACAATGACAGACACAGACTGCTAACCCTTTCCCTGTCCACACTTCCTCTATTGCTGCCACTGTGCTGCCTGGGGTCTTTCTGGGAGGTATTTGTCCTTCCTCACTAAGCCCTCTCCTGGCAAGGCAAGTCTGCCTACCTGCGGATGGAGGAGAGCTGAGGAGTTACTCTGCTGTGCTAGTGTATCTCTAGGGATGAGAGTCACACCCCGTACAAGAACAGACAGGATGATGACGGATGAAAGTTAAATTAATGAGGAAAAGCTCTGCTTTATGCAGAGATGTACGGGAACCATCTGCTGCACAACACTCTCAAAGTAAAGCCTTCCTTTGCTTAGTACTGTCTGCTGTGTGCTGCCTTGAGCTAGCCCAGGCTAGCCAACAACCCAAGCCTCTGCTTCGGTCTCCCTGGTGGTGGGATTAGAGCCACTCACCACTGAGTGTTTAGCTCTGTTCTTCCTCTACATCACAAAGAATGAGGGCTTCGCATTATACAAGGGGTTTCACTCAGAAGAGAAAATGCATGCTGCACAGGGTTACATAAAAAGGTTTCATCTTGGTACTGTCTGTCTGTTAAATGCGAAACAATGAAATTTACCTAAATGTAATGTGATATGAACTAAAAAGCAATTGTGTTATATAAGCTTTTATAGTGAGATATGATGGGGGAAATCCTTCTGTATATATGTTTGTCCTATTGGTTGATAAATAAAGCACTGTTGGCCAATAGGGAAGCAAGATAGGTGAGACTAGGAGTCAAGGAGGATTCTGGGAAATGTAGTCAAGAGTGGGGAGTCGCCATGTGATCCCAGGAGGAGGGGGAGCAAGTCTGGCATTCTTGGTAAGAGAAGACCTTATAAAAATATATATTATTAATTATGAACTAATAATTAAGTCAGAGCTAGTCATCAAGAAACCATAGCAAACGGCCAACAGCCTCATAATATAGTGTCTCGTGTGTTATTTGTGGGCTGAGACAACAGTGGGACCCAGGCAGCTGGCTGGAAACAATACACGGTATAGAGATATGTCTTCAAAGTAAAGCAGAAATTTGTGTATTTACTGATATGAAAAGAAAGCACCTGTAACACAAAGTTCTCACCAGGACAAACAAGGAAGGTCACCAAGGACCATATGTAAGAACACTGAACCCTGCCAGGTCTGGCAACACAAGCCCAAAGCCTCTGCTTTCAGGAGGCTGGGGCAGGAAGTCACAGCTCACAGCCAGGCTGTGCGACAGTCTGTCAATGTCAGCCTGAGCCACCCAGTGAGAGTCTATCTGGAGAGACAGCTCAGTGGTAGAGGACTAGCCTTGCATGTATGAGGCCCTGGAGTTAAATCTCCAGAATGATATTTAAAAACAAAGAAAAACTCTCTCTTATGTGTACACATACACACCCTCATGCAAAAAATATTTTGAAGACAGAATCCTATTCCTAAAATTTGGGGTGATTTACCTAATATCTTGAGTTTAGCTTCTTAATTTCTAAAAATGAATCAAATCCTTATGAAATTAACCATGTGCTGTGTGTGCACACACTCCAATGCTATCTACGGGTCTGTCAGTCAGTCTCTAGAGTGACAAACTATCCTGTTACTGCACCAGAGCTCCAGAATATAACTTTATACTCACCAGAATACAGTGTAGGTTTGGTAAGTTCACGACTTCACAGACTGTTTTTATTCTGTCTATTAATCTTGAGAAATAGTTGACCATTTCTTCTCTTTTAATTATTTTTGCATAGCGAGGGAAGGTGGGTGGAAGCAGCCTCTGGTTAACAAGAGGCTCAAAACCCATCATAATTGGATGGTCTAAAGAAGAAAGAGGAAAGAAAGTAAAATTTCCAAAGTTTCTCTGGATTTTAAAATCAAAACTATTAAATATAAAAAAGAAAATGTCCAAATTTTAAAGGCATTTCCAATATTCTAATCACAAATATCTAATAAATTTTATAACTGACAACGAAGTTTGAATGAGATTTAGGGACTTCACACTGTACTCCTAGCCACATGGTGGAGGTAGAGGTTAGTGCCAAAGCTGCGACAGCAGGGATTCAATGAAAGCCAGGGCTGCCAGCTGAGTCACATCTCCACCACGAGAGGAGACCTAACCTCCAGAGCTGTCTGGAGGGACACTAATGACTAGCCAACCAGTTCTAAGTGCACGGACCCTCCTAAGACAACAGGAGACCCTCTGGAGCACAGCATCCTGTGAGCTGCGCTCCTGAGACCCCTGCAGCAGTCAGGACAAGCACAGCTGCTGGTCACCAGCACTGGACAAAGAGCCTAAGGGAAAGCTGCCAGCTCTGGGGATCACTGAAAAGTCAAAAGCCTGAGGATACAAGACAGGAGCCACTGTGGACTTTACACCTTCACAGTGTGCACTTTCTTCTGCTTTACAATAAGCAGCCCCCCTATTCTTTATGCTTCACCACTCGACTCATCTGAATTCTTTCAATGGAGATGACCATAGAGCAGAGCAGAGGATTCCAGAGTAGAACCCTGGTGACATTACCAACGCTCACACGAGTGTACCCTCAGGCTTTTTCTCAACCTGGAATCTGAAATGAGATACACAGCCTTGAGGAAGCATTTACACAATCAACATCCAAAGCTGTGCTCACCCACAAACAAGCTACCCCTAAGAATACAGTTTTAGATGTGAGACAAAACTGAGGCTTCACAGCTATACTGTGAAGAGTCAGAAGCTGCCTGACTGACTACAACACTCTGAGCAGTGCTCTGATGCCCAGTCTGTCTCATCTTTGTGGCTGCTACAGGCCCAGGTTTTCTTCTCCACAATAACGTCTCTCTCCTGGCGGTGACTTCTATGAATTACTCTTATACGAGACCAATACAACTGCAGACTCAGATGAAAACAGTTGGCCCACAGCCTTCTCACCTATTCATCTCAAAAGGCAACTGCGAGGGGCTGGAGAGATGGCTCAGAGGTTAAGAGCACTGACTGCTCTTCCAGAGATCATGCGTTCAATTCCCAGCAACCACATGGTGGCTCACAACCATCTGTAATGACATCTGGTGCCCTCTTCTGATGTGTACATGGAGGCAGGGTGTTGTATTCGTAATAAATAAGTAAATCTTTAAAAAAAAAAAAGGAGGCAACTGCGAACACTGTCTCTCTCAGAAAGCGGGAGCTCAGCCCCACCGTCCTGAAGGGCAGCGACCTTGTCTCACGCAGGGCTTTGCCCACCTTCCATCAGTGACCAGCTGGCAGGGACTCTGGTTCCCACTGCTCTTCTTCTTCTCTGACGTGTGTGATGCTCCTTCACCCCATTAGTCCCTTTCACCACCACCTCAGCTTTTGTGTAAAACACAGCCTGAATTTCCCTACCACAAAAGCTTAAAATGTATTTTTTATTTACTTATGTATGGATGTATGCCTGCATGAATTTATGAGAACCACGTGCAGCCAGGAGCCCATGGAGGTCAAAGGCATCAGAGCCCGGAACTGAAGTTGCAGGCAGTTGTGAGCCACCGTGTAGCAGAGGGAATCAAATCCAGACCCTCCGCAAGAGCAGTCAGCACTCCTCACCTCTGTACCTTCTCTGCAATCTCCCGCCTGCCCCATAAGCTACAGCACAGTGCCCTGAGGGAGCACTGGGAAGACCTCAGTGATTTCCCGAGACTCAACAGAAAATATCAACTCCCTCTTGGCTCCATGAATGCTGTTTTTCTCTTGTCAGTTATGTGTGTGCATTACCCATGGAGTCCCGAAGAGAGCGTCAGATCCCCAGGACCAGAGTTAGGGACAGTTGCGAGCTGCCATGAGGATGAGGGCGTTGAAGGTGGCCCCCTGGAAAAGCCACCAGTGCTCTTAACTGCTGGGCTATCTCTCCAGTGCCATGAGATCAGGTTCACAAATCCATTACATGTGGGGAGATTATACACACAAATCCCATTCCCAACTATATTCACTGACTTTATCATTTTATGTGGGGAAAAAGTAAAAATGCTTTGTTCCCAATTACAATTAGGCATATCATTATCCCATATACATCTGCACTCTTTAAAAATAATTTTGCTGGATGGTGGTGGTGCACGCCTTTAATCCCAGCACTTGGGAGGCCGAGACAGGCAGTTCTCTTGAATTTGAGGCTAGCCTGGTCTACAAAGTGAGTTCCAGGATAGGCAGGACTACACAGAGAAACCATGTCTTGAAAAAAATAAAACAATGACAACAAAAAATTTAAGCGGAGAACTGGGGGGTGGGGAGTGAAGATATAGCTCAGTGGCAGAGCGCTTGCATGCATGAGGCTCTGAGTCCAATCCTAACAACGCAAACACACCAAACCAGACATGGGACCTGGTGACACACACCTGTAATCCCAGCACTTGCAAAGCTGAGGCAGGAGAAATTGACAGTGACCTTTTTATAACATAAGTCTGAGGTTATCAAGAAAAGTTCTTTAGCTCTGAATACATGAACTCTCAGGCCTCACACAAGCAGGCAACTCAATGAGTGACACGTAGTGTCTCAGTGTCAGTCGTCTCTGCTGAGAGAAACCACTGGACACGAGAAAGGTTCAATAGGCTCACAGTTACAGCTCACAGTCCATCACTGTAGGAACTCAGCGCAGCAGAAACCTTAAGCAGCTGTCACATCTGCAGCTGAGAGCAGAAAGAAGAAATGCATGCAAGTTTGCTCTCTGCTCTGTTAATATGAATAAAAGATGATATTGGGGTTCATCCTGAGGATCAGGAAAGCAAAGCCCCCAGCCACTAGCTCTCACCTCAAGCTCAGGCTGAAATGGCTGATTCACACGCAAGAGCTCTTCACCAAGCCTCAAACTGCTGCCTCTCCTCAGTGTGGCTAGAGAATGAATGACTCCTACTGACTACTAAAGACCCTGCTTCTATCTTTTATTCTTTTATACCCCTCTATTGCTGGCATTAAAGTCGTGTTATCTGTTACTCTTTTAGACTGATTCAATCTCATGTATCCCTGGGTGGCCTTGAACTCAGAAAGATCTGTCTACCTCTTAACCCTGAGTCTCAGGATTAAAGATGTGTACCACCACCTCCTAGCTTCTGGCTTCTGAGATTAAAGGTGTGTGTCTGGCTTCTCTGTTTGTGGCTGATTCTGCTTTCTGAATCCTCAGGCAAGCTTTAATAAATCACAAATAACATCACCACACGGCTCCTTTCCTCCATGTATTGCTTCAGGACCTAGCGTAGAGAATGGCACTACCCAGAGTGGTAGTGGACATAGCTACATCAATATAATAAAGAAAATTCCAAGAAACATGCCTAGAAGCTAATTTGAACACAGAATTTCAGGAATCACAAGTAAGCTACTTTTACATGTTAAGTCTTTTTTTTTTTTTTTAAATAAACATTTCCCAAACTAGTTGTGTTTCAGAGTTGTGGATATTTTACACCTCAATAATATTAAGACTACAAATACCACCTCAGGAGTTTTAGGGATAATTAGTGTTGCTGCACACTTGAAAATATTGACCCACTGGTGAATTTTACAGCGAAGATACATCACTCCTATTAACCCTTATTTCACATATAAAATATATGACGCATCAACATGTCAAGCGCTCTATTCCTAAGGGTCCAGAATCTCATGCACAATTCCAGTGCAGTGTGAAGGCAGGCACCTGTGAGTACAATGAACCTCAGGACACTGGGCCTGCCCTGTGGAGTGAGGTGAACTATACACTGGGCCTGCCCTGTGGAGTGAGGTGCACTACACAACGACGTTAGTGGCTTTCTCAAAGAAGTAAAGAAAGGAGACGGTCAAAAACTAAGTTACTGCTGGCATCATAGTACAAACACAAGACAGGGTACATACAGAGTCCAACAGTAAGATACACGATAGGGCCAAGTTTTATCAGTTGTTTCCAACATAGACTAAATCTACAAAGAAGCCTAAAGCACTCTGAAGTATTCAGAAGAAACACCCCAAAGTCCAGGCAGACTGAGTTAAATCAAAGTCAGAGCTAACTGTAGTACATGTTTTGACAGAGAAATATAAGAGCAAACACTGAGAATTACCTCCTTTGGTAGTGCCATTCTGAGCCTGGATGCCATGGTGCAATGAAGTGTGGATGGCAGAAAGAAGGTCTGCTGCTTGGACCATTAGTTTCTGAGCCTCTGCAACAGCACTGGTCTAGCAAACAAACCACGGAAACACACACGTTAACTATAAGACACAGAGAAGAGGAGGTCCTACAACAGCACCGAGACCCAGTGCACACTGTGCTAACACACAGAGAAGAGGAGGTCCTACAACAGCACCGAGACCCAGTGCACACTGTGCTAACACACAGAGAAGAGGAGGTCCTACAACAGCACCGAGACCCAGCGCACACTGTGCTAACATGGGTCCTCACAAAGCAGTCACTTAATGCAGGATGCCCAATCCTGACAGGATACAAAGCATTTGTCTTCAAAGCTGAGCGCAGCTGTGTGCGACTGCAGACTGTTTCCCAATCTGTATCTTATTTGATGCATTAAAAAATAAAATGGTAAATATTTCTGGCTTATGGTATAAGCTGACTTTTTAAGATAAAAGATCAGAGATAAAGTCAAGTGTGAAAAGGGAAAAAATTCCAATACTACACAGCCATTCACAAATATGGGGTGGGAGGAATCCAGGAAAAAGAATTACCTATCTACAGACATGACAGTAAAGCAGTAATCACGTTTCCCAGAGGCACAGGTAGATATGCTGTGGTATAACTATACCAAACACAGACAACTGTGAGACCAGGAGGGCACTGTGCCACCCTGCGCCGACCACGGCAATCCTCTCACCTCCTTCTTAGTAAAGGCGATGAGCACTGTCAGCAGCACGCGGGTGAACTTCACTCTGCTGAACGCTGCCAAGCACTGCTGGTGCTGGAACCAGAAACACAGAAGTGTGGTGAGAAGCAGGGCCAAGCATGGCCGCAGAGAGACTACATTTTAACCCTTGCGACTCCTAAATCTTTAAAGTGCCAGTCACTCACTACAGCAAACAGGCTTCTACTTGGCTTTGTAAATGCCTACAAAAGAAGCCACCAAAAACTAGTTAACAACACCTACTCTTTTGAAACAGAAAAGAAACTATACTGCACTCCAGTTCAAAGTCAGGGCTAGGCTATTATCTCAAAAACATGTAGTTAGCAGTTAGGAAGGGGTTAAAAAGTTCAGCAACTTTTGATGGTATGGAAATTTTTGACTGTGCTAAGTTTTGAAACACATCTATAAGTGATCTTTTTTTTCTAATTCCTGCTTCCCAGGAATTCTGAAGAGTTTTGAAATCAGATAATCAAAAGAGCTGCATTACCACTCTACAGAAATGAAGCCCTTGCAGAAGTACCATGAAAGGGTTTCCATAAATCACAGTGCAGCTCAGAGAACCGCAGCACTCAAGATGGGCTTCTCTGATCTTATCTACAGAAAATAAGGGCAATTACTTCTAGTTCAACTTCTGGATCTCTCTCTTCTCCTTGTCGACTTCGAGTACTCTAAAATTAAAAAATAAAGTAAATTAAGACAAACACAAACCTAGAGAAGTAAAGAAAGAGGTTAATTTACTGGGCATACACAAAACTATCTGAAAGAAAAAAGGCTGTGTCCAGTGTTTATCTTTTTCCTATGAATGTTTTATGCATCTATTTCTTTATAAATTAGAAAGATCATGAAAATAAGCAGGTATTAAAACAACAAAAGCAAAACAAAGTAGCAGAAGGAAAGTATATGGCCCACAATACCACTGTCTTTAAAAGTCTCAGCACTCGGGAGGCAGAGGGATCTGATTTAGAAGCCAGCCTGGCCTACAGAATGAGTTCCAGGACAGCCAGGGCTACACCGAGAAAAAACGAACAAACAAACAAAACCCCCCAACATCATCCCTATCATTTTTTACAGAGGGCCTGGCTAAGCCTGATGGTGCATGCCTTAACTCTAGCATGAACGAGACGAAGGCGAGCAGAGTGAAGTGAGTTCAAGCCCAGCCTGGTCTACATAGTGACTTCCAGGCCAGCCAGAATTACACAGTCAAACCTTGTTTCAAAAAAAACCAATCAAGCCCTAAACCAAAGGGAAGGAAAACGGACCTTTACTCTCCTTTGCATGTCATCTTCCACATCTTTCAGCATTCCTAGAATGAGAACATTAAGTTTTAAAACAAGCAAAATACAAAACCTACAAAGTACTGTTGTGATTTTTCTCTGTGAATGGCTTATACCTGTAACTCGAAGATCTGTCACACTGTTGGCCATTTTAAATCCGTATGTCATTGACTGGAAATCTTCCTAAACAAAAAAGGAGGGATTATGCTCTTGGATAGCAGCAACCGTGTTTTTCTAACAAAGTGACTATTTACTTGGAAACAGCACGTCTCGATACTGCCATTATACAGCTAGCCTTCCTTGTAGGTACACAATCAGATACCTAGACATTAAATACTGCTTTCTGTCCTTGGCTTTAGCTGCTTGTCAGTGGTCTAGAGGTTAAGTACTCTCAAGTAGCATCACTCAAAGAAAAATGGCAATAGGACATTTGATAGCCTGTGGGTTAAACAAAACAAGTTGGGGGTGCCCGAGTCAGTAACAAACCTAAGCTATCAGCCAAGAGCACTTTTAATTAATAAGTCTGTGTGGTTTATTGGGGAGATGGAGGTCCCAGTGACAACCCACCCACACCTTCCCGTTATGAAGCCAGAAGGCGTTTTAATTACTATTCCTTAGCTATACATGTGGACATCGGCGTGCATCATACATATATATGCATCACAGAATCATTCATCTACAGCAAGGTAAGATGGCCAATGAGCTTCCGGGTTTCTTTACCTCTTCAAAAACAGCAGCTTTATTTACTTTTTCCCTTGCAATGTCACAGATCTTCAAGATTCCCAGAGCAAAAGCTTTCATGGCAGGATCTTCTATGAAGTCTGGGTTATGAATGTAAAGACAGGTGAATACTGTCTGTGCCAGGGAATGGCCTTCTAGCCATGTGATCTGTGACAGAGAGAGAAGGAATGGATTAATCACTTACAGCGGTATACAGGTTTGCAATGTCTAAACTGAGTCAGAGTCCTAGACCCCTATCAGTATAATTAATCGTGAGATTGAGAAGATAATTAAGGAGAATGCCACAGAAGACAGGACTTGCTTCCTGGCTACACTGTTTAAGAAACCTATATAGTCTGAGTCTCCAAAACACTTTGGAACAAGAAACTCCTCTGTGCATAAAGCTAAGTGCTCTAAGGACTCTATAGTTCAGATTTTCACAACACAGTGCTCCTTCTGCACTGAAGTGCTTAGCCATCTATGAGAAACAGCCTTAAACCTGATAATCCAGTCTACAACATCTTAGTGTCTAATCAAAGTGGAGAAACCATATAGCATTCAAAAGCAAAGAATTCCACAATGCAATCAGTAAAACCTTACATGTTAGGGAACTCAGTCTGACAACTGACCAGGTCCATCACTAACTCAACACCAGAACAGTCTCCTTTACATCATTACATAAACCACACTACAGTGCTCTTGCCTCCCATACAGGACTCTCTACTCCAACAAGAAGGACCTTCCCACAACAAAGATAAACATCAACCCTGTTTCTCCGTAAGCTAGAGGGTGGAAAGCCAAGTCAGTTCTAACTGCCATCTTGCCAAAATTATGCTCGACACTCTTCATGCATCTCACCCATGCTTCTCTAGTCTTTTTAGAAAAGAGGTGATTTTCCTCCTTCCACATGCAAGGGAGCAAAGTCAGCAAATTTAGATAAGTTTCCCCAGGTTTATACTGCTGCATTTTACTGTAACACCCAAGGACTATGCAGCCGCAGGAGAACATGTCACTAGAAGATACAGTGAGAGATGGACGGGAAATGACATAATTAAGGTGTGAACTGAGAATGATGGTTCTGCAGAAGATTTTCCGGATGATAAAGACTGTGTCTTTAAAGCCCCGACTCTGGGAAACAGTCTGCAGTCGCACACAGCTGTGCTCAGCTTTGAAGACACTGCTCCCTCTGCCTGCCTCTCCATCCTTCTACAGGGATAACATCCATTCTGGCTCTGCCTGCACAGTCCTCCCTCTGACAACAGTGCTATGAACATTCCGGTCAAAGGCCTGGGCTCTTCACAATCCCATGTAACAACATCCAAAACCACTGTCTAGTTATCAGGATTGTTTCTCTGCACATCTGTTCCCAGCAATCTTCCTTCCCTATGCCTTTAGGAAGAGTGTATTACTAAAAGCAATAAATCTTTCAAGACAGAGACAGAACTCTGCTTGTACCCCTTTCAGCACCGCAGCCTCAGGCATCACAGTAAGATGCTGGAGCCTCCAATAAGCAAGGCCTAGGTGGAAAGCAGCACACGTCAACAACCACTAGTGTGCATGTGCTTCTGACACACTCCATTACCAATACTGCCTAATGGACAAGTCAACAAATGCCACACACACACACACACACACACACACACACACGAGAAAACGTATCCTGCACAGGTAAGTCACTAGAATGCTTTTGTTGCAGAGGACAGCTAGTTCATGACAAGTCTGTCCTAGAGCAGCAAAGCGTATCTCCAAAGCTAGTCCACACTTTCAACCATGCTCATCTCATGGAACCTCAATTACAGATTTTCCTTGATAACTTGGAAACAAAGCAGCATCTGGATAATGGCTGCAGTCCTATCTTCACTGAAACAAAGCACCCACTTAACACAACACGTGACCACAGCCGTGCCGGCCGGAGGACGAAGCACTTCTTGTGGCTTAGCTTAGCCCGGGAGTCCTGTGTCTGCTTCTGAGGCCTGACTCTTCATAGTTTCATATTCAATATGGTGCACACACTTTGAATTCAAAGATTCAGGTAAGCCACAGTTTAGCAAACAGTCTTGTTTTAAATCTTACCAAACAGCAAAAACAGGTATCCATTATTCCTATCAATTCAGGCAAGGTGAGATCTTTAATTTTGACGGTGCCGTCCTATAAAGGAGGAAGCATACAAACAGAAAGTTTAAAAAAGTTATTATGTACACCTGTGTTTGCATTTTAAAATTAGGTATTTATTAAAACAAATAATTCAAAGAAAACACTAACATCTGATAAAACCAAAACGCCAACTTAATTTTTGTTCTTAGGAAGAAAATCCTGTTTCTTGTTCTGTCTGAGGAGTCATGTGGAGACCAGGGTGATCTGGGTCCTCCTGATTCCCCCTGCCTCCACCTCCCAAGTGCTGAGCCTACAGGGAAGAGCCATCATACCTGCTTTAAAGTACGCTAATTCTTGTGTCTGAGAGGCTTCAAGAACACAGTTCAACAGCCTGTATAATTTCACTGTTAAGCATGGGTTTTGATGTTTTTTCAAAACAGGGTTTCTCTGTCCAGAAAAACACTCTGTAGGCCAGTCTGGCCTTGAATTCACAGAGATCCACCTGCCTCTGCCTCCTGAGTGGTGGGATTAAAGGCGTGCGCCACCACTGCCTGGCCAAGCACATTTTAACATTAAAAAATCAGGGACAAGCTGGTGTTGGTGGCGCACACCTTTAATCCCAGCACTCGGGAGGCAGAGGCAGGAGGATATCTGTGATATCGAGACCAGCCTGGTCTACAAGAGCTAGTTCTAGGACAGCCTCTGAAGCCACAGAGAAACCCTGTCTCAAAAAAAAAAAAAACAAAAAGAAGAAGGAGAAAAGGTCAGGGACATAGAAAATACAGTAACTACCTTGACAGCTTGTTCAAAATTGAGAACCTTCCGATTCACTTGGTTTCCAATCATACCAGCATCCATCTTGGGATCCATCATTTCAATAGCAGACATGGCTTCAAAAAGACCAAATCTACAAATAAATGAACCCACAAGCCGTTTTTGAAACCAGATTTCTACAATGGCACATGATTTATCATGGTACTTTAACAACTACAGTATTCCACATATTTATTTGTATTATATGTATAATTTGCTAAAATTTCCATTTCAATTAGTCATCATTTAGCACATAATTCATGTGCTCACTATACGCACTACCCTTCACATTCTGAGGAGGAAAGAATGAGAACGCCCTATGCTCCTTTCAACAGGACTCGGATCAGCAGCTCTGGAAAAAAGAGACCAACCCCTGCCCAACAACTTCATACTCCTTAAGTCATTTTCTTTAACTTTCAGAATAAGCTGTCATGTGTGATTGTTTTCATTTTCCATGTATCTTTTTTTGAATGTGTGGGTGCTTGTGTACACATGTATGTGCATGCATGTGCATGCATGTGCATGCTGTGTGTGCACGTAAGCTGGAGGATGGGCTCAGGTGTCATCCTTTGACACGAATCTCTTACTGGCATGGAGCTCACTAATTAAGCTGGCTCTCTGGCTGCAATGCCCCAGTTACCCTCTTGTCTCTGCCTCCCCATTTCTGGATTTTACAGGATTCTAGAGATTAACTCAGGTCCACATATTTACAAGGCAAACACTTTATCAACTGAGACATCTCCCCAACTGTAGTTTCATTTTCTTCATATCTTAATGATACGATAATTGATTTACAAAGTCCAACATTTTGGCAATTATACAATGTAAAACAATCCAGAAGTTCTGACTATTCACCATGGAAAATAGTTACTATATACTGGAAACTGATAAGAAAGAATTGGGATATGCCTCAAGAGACCTAGCTAACAGCCTGACTAACCGTTGCCCCATCACTCTGCATTGCTAGTCTTCAACAGAATCAATACTAAATACACACACTAAAAGCCAACAGAAACATGTAGAAAAGAGCTTTAAGGGCGGGTGACGTAACTCAATGGTAAAAAGCCTGCCCAGTACATGAAATGACTGGGTTCAACACCCAGTTTTAAAGAAACAAAATAAACTCCATGGAGACAAACTTCCTGTTGTGACACTAATGTAATGTTCAGGTCAATACACTCTGGCCATATGCTTACAGTGCAGAAAACACAGAATAATGTAACTCTATGAACAGTCCATACCCAGGTTCTATGGGAATTAAGCAAAAAGAAGGAATTTCACACTACTGGAAACACCAGTCAACACTGTTGAGAAAAACCACTTATCACATGGGAAAATCCTAATATATTCATACAATTTGAAAAATCAGATTTACATTCTAAACCTGCAAAACAAGAAAACAAAACCCTTCTCTGATAATCTACAAGTTATAAGGGAAAAAGCAACTGCAGAAATATTCTAAATTCTTGTGGTGGCCTGAATGCAATTGGCCCCTATAATCTCATAGGGAGTGGCACCATTGGGAGGTGTGACTTTCCTGGAGTGGGGATGGCCTTATAGGAGGAAGTGTGTCATGGTAGGGGCAGGCTTTGAGGTTTCCTATACCCAGGATTCTGCCCGATGTCTCAGTCCACGTCCTGCTGTCTGCTTGCATGTGTGTTGCCATGTTCCCCTTCACAATAATGGACTGTATCTCTGAAACTCTAAGTAAACACCACCACAATGAAATGTTCTGCTTGTGAGAGGTACCGTGGTCATGGTGTCTTTTCACAGCAATAAAAACCCAAACTAAGACAGCTCTCCATTAGATTAGCTACTTATCTCACTTGGGAAGGTGTTGCAAATTCACTGTTCTCAAGCTGACTTACCAAATATGCAACTTGGATCCAGCCAGGTGTTTTGAAAGTTTTCTAGGTTAGCATGCAAAGAATAAGGTTTTAAGAGCAAATTTCAGCCTCTTCCTGCTCCTCCAGTCAACCAGGCAGTTCTAATTGTATCTACTTGCTAACTCAAGATTGTGTAGTCCTCACCCTGAAGTAGCCTGGCCGCAGTGTGTTTTCAGCACCATGGGGGAACAAACAGAAAAACATCAACAGCCAGTAGTACTTCCTTTTGTTTCTCTTGGGGGTCTTCAATTTTCTTCCACACCAGCATTCAGTCATCAATAGAGCTGCCACACTAGACACACAACTGACAGTTTTCTTCAAGAAATCCCATGCTCTCAGTGTGTCCACCTTCATGAAAAGGGACCCACATTGTTAAGTTTCACATCTTAACCAGGCCAGCCACTCAAGACAGCTCACTCAAGTTGAAATTGTATTCATAACTCATTTTCACAGCTTTGTGGCATAAACTGACTTGGACTTCAAGGAATATTCTACATGAGAAAACAAGATTAAAGTATTACACTATTTCAAAGCACACTGATACTCACAGCTTATCATGAAGCAGTTCTCCCAACTTCAGTTCTAAAAGAATAAAAGTGAAAAGTTACTTGAATAATACACAATGAGGTTTAAGTTTCAACACTAACACAAAATGCTTGATTTCTAAGGATTGATTATCACTCAATCACAGTGGTGCTTTCAAGATCTTTATAAAGTAGGTGAAGAAAAGAAAACAAAATTGAAAATTAACAAGCAAGTGACCATCTTAATATTCCAATAAGTATCACAAATTTAAAAATCATTTTTAAAGTTACTAATGTAGTTTACCATGTTATAAACTTTCTCACAGAAACAACTGCTACCTCTCTGGTTGTTTTTAAACAACACAGGGTCAACATTTAGTCTTTGTTGTTACAGGAACAATGGTAAAATCACACTTAAAGATTCAATTTTACTTAAATGTACAAAACACTTTGAGTGAACTGCGAATCCAAACAGAGTTCATGAGCTGGACACGAAGGTCAGTTGTAAAGCAATCACCAGGCATGCACCACATCTAGTTCCATCCAACAAAGGGAAGGAGAGAAAGCAGCAGAGACTGGGGTGGGTGGGGGCACACACAGAAGGATGATGAGGACCACAGGGACGACAACGACAAAGTCCTCAAAGTCGAGTTTTAAAATGAAGCAGAGATCATTCTAAACCTGACCTTCAAACACCATTCCAAACCAGCCAACCCCACATGGGACTCCAACAATGCTTCTAAAGCAGTCTCAATGATTTCAATGTTCAGATGTAAGACAGAACTCACTGGCAGAAAGTGTCAGAAAGTTTCAATGTCAACTTTGGTTTTCTACTCTGGCCAATCACAGGTGAAGAGTGAGGAATGCTGGGGGATGAGGTGGGAGGATGAAGGGAGGGGGAACAATCGGAAGATGCCAGAGGGAACACAGTAGAAACTACAAGAAGTGCTGCTCCTCACACACAGTCCAGTAACCAGAAGAGGCCACGGTGGACTCGGTGTGTGCGGTGTGTGTGTGTGTGTGTGTGTGTGTGTGTGTGTGTGTGTGTGTGTGTGTGTGGTGTGTGTGTGTATGTGTGGTGTGTGTGTGGTGTGTGTGTATGTATGTGTATGTGTGTGGTGTGTGTGTATGTGTGTATGGTGTGTGTGTATGTGTGGGTGGACTCGGTGTGAGTGTGGTGTGTTTGTGTGGTGTGTGTGTATGTGTGTGTATGGTGTGTGTATGTGTGTGTATGGTGTGTGTGTGTATGTGTGAATGTAGGTGTGTATGTATGTGTATGTGTGTGGTGTGTGTGTGTATATGTGTGGGTGGACTCGGTGTGAGGTATGTGTGTGTGGTGTGTTTGTGTGGTGTGTGTGTGGTGTGTGTGTGGTATGTGTGTATGTATGTGTGTGGTGTGTGTGTGTGTGTGTGGTGTGTGTGTGTATGTGTGTGGTGTGTGTGTGTGTATGTGTGGGTGGACTCGGTGTGAGTATGGTGTGTTTGTGTGGTGTGTGTGTGTATGTATGTGTGTGGGGGGGGGTTTAAGGGATCTACCAGGAAAGAGCCTACGAGCTCCCCTCTCCCACACTCCGAGACCTCAGAGGACAAGAAGGCTGCAGAGACAGAGACTCCCACTCCTGTGCCTTCACACGGCGCCTGGGCCTGCTGAGCTGGAGGATCCAAGGGCTTCACCTTTCAGACCAGCACATCTGTGCCAGCAAATTCACCCCACAAATACCCTCTGACTGATTACTTCCTACGATTTTATCTCTACTCCTGTCATGTGTGCTGAGGGCCAGTCCAGTCCCAGGACTTTTCCTGAAGCCCTGATATACAAGAAGGAACTTAGTTCCTTGGCTAAAACCAGGACCATGCTCAGCAAGGCCAGTAATAGCCTGGGGCCAGGGCCTTTGGGGAGCTATGGTTTTGGATCCTGGGAACTCAGTTTTCCCACTCCTTGAAGGGCTGTGGTCATCAGTCTCAAGGAACCTTAGATCTGAGGCACACCTGAGACATCCTGTGTCTCTGAGTAGCATTACTCAATTACCTTCCTGCTGACTCTGTCCATTTTGCTTCTGCAAACTGTGTATGAGAGATGCTGTACTTGTTAATGAACTTTCTTGGCAAGACCTTGCTTGTGAAAGACCTTCTGAGGCCAGCTTTCCTATCTTCTTTATTTTCTGATCCCCTGGTCCTTTCTCTCAGACCCTGTCATTACACAACAACCTTCTTTCTGGCCCAGATCACACGTGTCTCATGATGGTTTTGTTTGCTTGTATGTTACTCAGTAAGGTTTAGGACTGTTCTTATGCCTCACCACCCAGCTTACAGGAAAGGTCTTCCTTACCATTCTTACTACATGTCACCCTTATCCCTTCCTCTTTTTACTAGTTAATTATAACCTCCATAGGCATAACACAGCTCCTCTAAATTTTCTAATCCTCCAGGAATGGTACCCACTTAGGGTGAACTAGATGAAATCCCAGAGAATTTAAAAGATGATTTTAAGAATGTTCAAAAATAGGGCTGGCTCAGTAGTTAAGAGCACTGACTGCCCTTCCCGAAGTCCTGATTCAATTCCCAGCACCCACAAGGTGCCTCACAGCCATCTGCAATGAGATCTGGTGCCCTCTTCTGGCATAAAGGTGTACATGCAGATAGAGCCCTCATACATAAAATAAATCTTAAAAAAATAATGTACAAAAATACAAACAGCAGAAAGAAATAAGGAAGGTGATGGAGAATATGAAAGGGGATTCAACAAAGAGATACTGAAGAAAATCCAACATAAAATGGTGGAAATGAAAAACATAATAACCAAATAAAAAGATCTGAACAAAGTACAATGGATCAGAGAAGGGAATATCTGGGCTCAAACACCCAGCAGAGGAACTGGACACTTCACAGGACAAGAGGAGGTAACAATGGCTGGCACAATGGCTCAACAAGCAAGGCAGTCACTGCCTGATGACTCAAGTCCCCAGGACCCACACGGGTGGAGGACTGATTCCTGCGAGCTGTACACACACACACACACACACACACACACACACACACACACACACACACACACACCCCACCACCACCACCACCCTCATTCTCTCTCTGTCAGTTTAAAATAATAAGCACAAGTGGTTATTCTGAGATATCTGACATCATGAAAGACGAAATCTATGGTTATGAGCATAGGAGAAAAATCCCATTATAGAAACATTATTTTCAAAAGGATCCTAGTGGTTAAAAAAAAAAAAAGGCCAGTGAGATGGGTCAGCTAGCAAAGAGAGACCAGCGGGTAAGGTCAGAAGCAGTGTCTGCCACACTGTTCCTTCTCTGTGAAGACGCTCTCCGAGCTGGGGTTTCTATTGCTTTGGTGAAACACCATTACTAAAAGTAATTGTGGAGAAAGGGTTTATTTCACTTGAACTTCCATGTTAACAGTTTGTCATCAAAAGCAGTGAGGACAGAACTCACACAGGGCAGGAACCTAGAGGCAGGAGCTGATGCAGAAGCCATGGAGGATGCTGCTCACTGGCTTGCTCCCTAAGGCTTGCACAGCCTGCTTTCTTAAAGCACCCAGAACCACCAGCCCAGGGGTGACACCACCCACAATGAGTTGTCCTCCCACCCCCAAATCACTAATTAAGAAAATGCCCGCCGGGCGGTGGTGGCGCACGCCTTTAATCCCAGCACTCGGGAGGCAGAGGCAGGCAGATCTCTGTGAGTTCGAGGCCGGGCTGGACCGATAGCCTCCGAAACAATACAGAGAAACCCTGTCTCGTAAAAACAAAAAAACAAAAACAAAAACAAAAACAAAAAAAAAAAAGAAAATGCCCTACAGGTTTGCCTACAGCCTGGTCTTACGCAGATCTTTTCTAAATTGAGATTCCTCCCCTCAGATGAGTGTAGCTTCTGTCAAATTAATATTAAACTAGCTAGCAGGCCTCACAGCCAAAGCAGCTTGTGAAGGGAACCATTTAACTGGTAGTCCTGGGAACTTGACTCCAGAGAGAGCCCATTTCCATCATGGTGGGAAGCAGGGCAGGGCTAGTGAGGAAGGTGCTGAGGCAGCAGCTGAGAGCTCACACCGTGTGTGTTCACAAGCGGGAGGTACAGAGCTAGCAAGAGCGAGCTGCAAAGCCTTCAAGGCCACACCTAATCCTTCCTACCCCACCCACCAACTGGGAACCAAACATTTAAACACACCAGCCTACAGGTGCCACTCATTCACAGCATCAGGAACGGGAATTAGGCTTAAGAGATGCTAACTGTGGGGCACGTGCAAGTACTGCCAGCTGCTGTTAAAAAAAAAGCAGGCTGAGTCGCTTTTGGTGATACTATTTTATCACAGCAACATAAGCCCCAAGACAAATACTCGTTAAAAAAAAAAACAAAAATAAAAACCCTCCTTTCTTCTTTTTAAATCTGGATAACTGCTTGCCTGCAAGTACAACACATGTCTGCCTAGAGCTCATCAATGCAGGAAGAGAGCATCTTATTTTTGCAACTGGAGTTACAGATGTTGTGGGCCCCTATGGGTGCTGGGAACCAAACCCTGACCCTCTTGCAAGAGCAGTCAATGCTCTTCAACCACTGAGTCATCTCTATGCACCTGCCCCCAATCTTATCAGATCTCCACATTTTGCTTTCTGTGGCTATGATAAAACACTGACCAAAAGGACCTTGGGGAAGAAAAGGGCTTCCTTGGCTTACGGGCGGGCGACAGTCTGCTTGGGAGGGAAGGACAGCAGGAGCTCAGGGCAGCGCCCTGGAGGGACAGAAGCAGACAGTGGAGGGGGCTTGTCTCTCTGGCTGGTTTGTGCAGCCCAGGCCCACCCACCCGCCCGCCGGCCGTGAGGCAGGCCCTCCCACACCACGCCAAGCAGCTGGCAAGAAGCTGCCCTCAGATGCACCTGGAAGCCAATGCAACGGAATAACTTCTCAACTAACGTCCCTCTTCTCAGGTGAACCCACTTTGTGTCAAGCTGGCAAAACTTAGCACAAGACCAAGGAAGGAAGGATAAAATAAACGCACGGCTACCCCCACCCCCAATATACAAACACCACACACTTTGGCAGGAGCAGGAAGTCACTGAGAGAATCAGGAAGGAAATCACAAAAGAGCAAGCCCCCCAGAGTCTGGGCATGGCCATGCCAGCCTAGAAAGAAAGCTCAGCTCTACAAGCGCTCACGTTAAAACCAGCAGCTGGGGAGATGGCTCAGTGGGTAAGGCACTCACCCCAACACCAGTAAATGACAACGTGGGGCAGACACTAAATGAGAGAGAGCAAAAGAACAATGCAGAGAACTGGTCCTTTGAAATAAGTAACAAGACTGGCAAACCTCTAGCAAAACTAACGCAAAGAAAAGACCCCAACTCATAAAATCAGTGATGAGAAAAGAGCTGTTACACAGACTAATGAAATCCAGGTCCTTGGGGGATAAGACTTCGAAGACTAGCCGGGCGTTGGTGGCGCACGCCTTTAATCCCAGCACTTGGGAGGCAGAGGCAGGCGGATCTCTGTGAGTTCGAGGCCAGCCTGGTCTACAAGAGCTAGTTCCAGGACAGCCTCCAAAGCCACAGAGAAACCCTGTCTCGAAAAACCAAAAAAAAAAAAAAAAAAAAAAAAAAGACTTCGAAGACTTATATCCCACTGGGCATGGTGGTGTTCGACTTTAATCCCAGCACCGGGAGGAAGAAGCTGGCAGATCTCTGAGTTCCAGGCCAACCAGGGCTATACAGAGGAAACCCTGCTCAAAAAAAAAATCAAACCAAAGCAAAAACAACCTTACATCCTGCTAAGCAGGAAACATTCCCCTCAAACAAAAGGGACTAACAAACAAAAACAATGGATTAATTTCTAGATGCATACATCTTACTGCCCTCGTTTGCCTTCTGTTGCTGTGACAAGAACAAAGACCAGAGGCTCTCTGTGCGGAAAAGGAGAGGGTCTATGTGCTTTCACATCCCAGTGGCTGACTCTCACATCCCAGAGGAGCACCGCTCACTGGCTGGCTCCCCATGGCTTGCTCAGCCTGCTTCTTATACAGCTCATGCCCACCTGCCCGGGGCGGCACCCCCACACTGTGCTGGGCCATGCCACAACACTCATTAATCTGGAAAATGCCTTACAGACTTCTCCACAGGACAGGCAATTCCTCAACTGATATTTCCTCTTCCTGAGTAAATTTAGGTTTGGGTCAAGTTGACAAAAACTAACCAATACATCTACTAACATTAATTGTGAAAATAACATTTCTAAAAGTAATCTACAATGTAATCCTCATTAAATTTCCAATAACATTCATGACAGAACTAGAAAAAACAATCCTAAAATTCATACGGAAACACAGACCACAGATAGACAAAGCAATTCTCATCAAAAAGAACAATGCTGGAGACATCATAATGCCTGTCCTTAAACTCTACTACACAGCCACAGTGCAAAAGATAGCATAGTAACAGCAAAAAACTTGACATTTAGACCCACAGAACAGAACAGAGGACCCATAAGTAAACCCACACAGCTATGGCTACCTAATTTTTGAACTTAGGTATCAAAAATCATAACACTGGAAAAAGGCAGCTTATTCAATAATTGTACTGGCAGAACCGAGTATTGATTTGCAAAAGAATGAAATTAGATCCTTATCTCTCACCCAGTACAAAAATCAACTCAAAGTAGATTGAAGACCTTATTGCAAACCCACAACCCTAAAACAGATCGGGACAGACACCCCAGATGTAGGTGTCGGCAAGAACTCCCTGACTAGAGCGACAGCCACACAGGGAGGAGCACCAGGAGCCGCAAAGAAACCGTCTATAGAGGGAACACAGCCTACCTACCAACTGAGAGAAAACCCTTGCGAATTATTCTTCAGACAGGGTTAACATCTGGAATAAAGAACTCCAAAGCTAAACATCAAAAGAATAAGCTATCAAACAAGAAATGGGATAATGAACTGAACAGACCATTCTCAAAAGAAACACAAGTAGTCAGTAACTTACAAGAATGATAAGCACCCTTTATCCTTAAGGAAATGCAAATTAAAACTACTGTGCCACTACATTTCACCCTAGTCAGAATGACTATTGTCAAGAAAATAAACAATAACAAATGCTGGTGAGGACGTAAGGAAATCCAGAACCCTTAGTTTACTGTTCATGGAAGTGAACCCTGACACACCAACATGGAAACCAACGTGGAGGATTCCAATAAAGGAGGGAGGGAGGGAAGGAGGGAGGAGACAGACAGACAAACTACAGTTATCACACTACCCTTTGCTTGAAGCCTGGGCACAAACCCCAGGACTCTTCACCTCACCGCAGACACCTCCATTCACATATACTGCTGTTCCAGTCACAACCGCAAGGAAACGGTAGCAGCCTGTGTGTCCACTAACAGACGAACAAATAATGAAAATGGATACGCATACACTGGAATTTTGCTCAGCCATGAGGAAAAATGAAATTTATAGGAAAATGGGTAGTAGAAAACAAGTTATATAAGGTAACTCAGGTTCAAAAAGACAAACACCATGTGTACTGTCTGTTTCACATGTATGTGTCATGGAGGTCATGGAACCAGAAAAGGATCCACAGAGGGGCAGGAAGAGTCTTTAAAGAAAGGAGCTTTGGAGCACAACAAGACATAAGTGACAAGGCAGGATGGAGGGGAGCTAGGGAGGGATGTTAACTGAGTATGTGTGAAATGGGATAAGGAAACAGACTATTCTGCATGCTAGTGTTTAAATCAGTGGACTAAAAAGTTTACAACGACATCAAGGAGACTACATGCACAATCTCGGGCTCAAAACCCTTCCTACTGTCAATACAACAAGCTCAAACCAATCAAACAAAACCAATGGCATGCAAATTTTCATTAGAAACCGTTCTGTAGCCAAGCAGAATTACTCGGCATCACCAAAACAAAAATTCTTAATGAACTCGAATGGTTTACCTCAATCTAGGGCAATCTCCTCATCTTCTACAGAAATGTGGCCTTTCCTTTAAGAACAACTTTCTCACTTGGGTTCATGAAAGCACCCCTCTTACACAGATGACTTTAAAAAACAGAGCAAAAACCACACGATGAGACATGTGAACCATTTAATCACCCAAACTTTTGAGCGTAAAATCTACCACATAACATGTATGTCTCCCTCTGGAAGACATACAGCAGGAGACATATGGGGGTCTCCCTGCACTGAGACACTTTGACGTGCAGTTCCAACAGTAAGGGGGTAGCACGTGACCCATCACCTGGCTTACACTTAGCTGGTTTCCTTTGTATGTGACACTGCACCAAGGTGTCACCGCACTCCTTCAAAGCAATATTCAAGACCGCCGTAGTATTACCACAGACCCAGCCTTGGGAAACAGATGGATTGGGAATGAATTCCTAACATCTGAGTTTACCACTTCCATCCTTGCAGCTCAAGCTCTCCCTAATGCTTGCTCCAGCCTCTCCCATAAACAACAAACACACCCATGTTTCTAATCACTTACTTACAAACACTTACTGCTTGGAAAAGGTGACTATTGTAGAGGGAAGTCTCTACAAGCCTCAGAATGATCTTGAACTCCTGGGCTTCAACTTCTGAATAGCTGGGACTACCGGTGTGCGACACTGAACCCAGTTATTCCCGAACATTGGACCTACTGTGTGCCATAGATAGCTTTATAGTCTAGGATTACACACATGATCACCACCCTTATCAAACTTACATCACGATAGGTAAGGCTCACAATAAGGAACAAATATCTACAATTATGGCTTCTGACAGACTAAACCACTGAAGAAAGTAAAACACGGTGATTCTGTTGAGTTTATCTCAGCTGATCTGCTTACAGCTGTCTTTTGAGCTCTTCATTGGGAGGGCGACCTCACACAAAACTCACTCAACTGCCTGACAGTCAGATGCAAAGTAGCTTAAGGTAGAGTAAACAAAATTCAAAGGGCTCTGGCAAGGCAGTGTGGTGTTCAGTGAGATGGGGGTGACTGGAAAGGACAGAGCAGGGAGCAGGGCCTGGGGCTTAGGAGACCCTGCGGAAGGAGTCTGGACTTCTATTCTACTCCAGTAGGAAGCCATGAGAGGATCTTAAGAGAGCAGCGGGATGTCATCATTTTAAAACTTCAGACACGCAACAAGTCCTTTGCCCAATACAGCAAGTGCTTCCACAGCTGGACAGCACTGTCCCTCATGCTAGCATCTTGGTTTCCCTTCTTCTGGTGAGGGAGGGCCCCTCTCTCGCTCTGTAGCCCTGGCTGGTCTGGAACCATACTGACCAGGCTGGCCCTGATCTCAGAGGCCGGCCGGCTTCTGCCTCTGGCTGTCATGTATTATCTAACCTCTTAAGGTTACAGAAACTTAGGGGGAAAGACGGCTCAGCAGTTAAGAACATCTGGTGCAAAAATCAGCAGGACCAGAGAGTTTGCATTCCAGCGACAGCCAGGATCCCAGAAAAAGGCCCGTAACCACATCTCCAATGGACCCAATACCTTATCCCGGCATCCGTGTGCACGATGCATGCAAACACCTAAGTAAGAAATTTTAAAAAAAAGTCTAAACATCCGCATTTAATGTCTTACCAGATACACACTGGCTTTAGACCAAACTTAAAAGCAGAGAGCAGAGTAAAGCTTGGGTTCACAAAGCTGAATCTGTCATGATTGTAATCTCAGCATTCAGGAGGGGCAGGGATTCAAGGTCACCCTCCACAGGAGACTTCTCTGTCAGTCTGGGCTACAGGAGACTTTCTCAAAACAAAACAAAACGACCACAAACGTGATTTAAAAAAAATCACAGGCCTGATCTGCTTTGTTCTGAAAACAGGGCAAGCCGAGAAAACACAAAATACGACTTTACTTTCGAACCGGTAGCCCAAACATTCAAACTCACCTCGACAAGCATCTTCAAAATCCTGGGTTATGTCCACCCAGCTCGCGTTACTCTTTTCCATTTTCTCAGGGACACCGAGCTCCCATCCCGAGTCGTCGTCTACCGCGGTTTTCATAACCATTATGGCCTGCGGAGTGAACACTGGCGTGAGACGGAGCGGGAGGGACAGGGTTTTTTTCCGGCAGAACGGTGTTTCTCCGGGGCTACCTAAGCTCTCGGTGAAAAGGACTTCCTCAAGTCCGGACGGGCACGCCAAAGACGAGCTCCGTGCAATCAGACCCTCACGCTGAACGCGGCGGCTGCTGGAGCTGCTCGCGCACCGAGGTTCCCGCCCGCCCGCCCGCCAGGACTCTCGGTTGCTTCCCACGAGCTCGCCCCGGCAAACAGGCCCGGAGAGCCCGGCTCTCGACGCAGCAGCCGCCGCCGCCGAGCATCCCACGCCTGGAGGGCTCGCCCTGCAAGGCGCTCGCGGCGCAGGGTGGGAGGCGGAGAGAGGACGGGGGGGCACCGGCACCGGGCGGCCCTCGTCGTCCGGGCGACACCGGCACGGCCGGGCCTCGCGGCGCGCGCTACTCCCCCCTCCCGCTCCCCGGCGTAACGCCACACGCGAGTTGCGAGGTCGGGCCGGCCACACACACACACACACACACACACACGGCCTCTCCGGGTTCTTTCCCTCACGACCACCCGCGCCACCACGCACCGTCCGCGCCGCGGAGAGAACGACGACGCCGCCGCCGCCAACACAGCCGCAGCCACAGCCACAGCCGCCGCCCCCTCCCTTCTCAGCCCCGCCCCGCCCCGCCGGCAGCGTGCGCGCATGCGTACAACCCCGCCCCCTCCGTCTTGGGCCTCCGCGCTCCGGCCACGCCCCCGCTGTCCCCTCCACCACCAGACCGGGATAGACAGGCGTCCTCTCTTCTCGCGGGATCATAGCCCACCGCGGGACCGGAAGCCGCTCTCCTTTTCCCTCCCCTCCGGGTAAGAGTCCTGGCCCCGGGGAAGGGACCCGGAGAGGGGCGGAGCCAGAGGGCTTGGCGGCCCGCCTCACCCAGCGCAGCTTCCCGGAAGACTCTTGAAAGGTGACTCCAGGGTGAAAGGGAGGGGCGGAGCTTCCGGTGGGAGGCGAGCGGCCTCGCTGCTCTTTGGTGGTACTGTGCAACCCTGACTGGGTGTCCGTCTTCTGGTAGTGCGGGAGGGCTTCGTAAGGGACAGGGAAACAGAACATCTACGTCGAGCCAGCAGCGTCCTCCCAAGCTCAGATGGTTTTAAGTCTTTCTTTCCTTTTCTTTCTTTTTGAATCGATAATACTCAGAGGTTGTCACTGTTTTAATGGGGTTCCAAAGCAACTGCAAAAATCACAATGACTTGCATATTTTAAATCTGGTGCAAGGCGTAAGCTACCAACAGAAACGAAGCTTTCTGTCCTCTAAATAGAGTCCCTGCAAATACCTGTGAGCGCGACCAGGGGTACTCGGGTGCTTCCATACTTGAAACGACAGTTTATAGAGATGGAAAATTAAAAGCCTTTATTATTATTATTATTATTGTTAGATGAGAGTGTGCAGGTGAGCCCTTGCTAAAGCTATGCAGTAAGAAAATGGAGCCCTTTATTCCCAGGAGCCGTCCTTTTGTCACTCGACCCGTTATCCCCTGGGTGTTCGCCATCGCCATGACTTCTGGGGTCTTGTCTTCTGGTGCGCTCTTCAGTAGGGCTCCCCTGGGGCCGGGCCAGTCCCTCACCTCCCTTGGCCTGTGACTACCAGGACTCCTGCCTCGGCTTCTCCCGCTGCTCCCAGCCCTGCTATGACTTCGGATGCCCCCGTTTCTGCCAGACCCTTTCCTCTCCGGACTATGACGATGGCTTCTGGACTTTTCTGTCAGAACCAGAAGGGACCCGGTTGCTGTTCTCCCCAGAACTCTCTCTCGTTTTGGAAGCCTTGATGTTTCCTTGTCTTTTCCCCTGTCGCTGTGAGTGCTAGAAAGTTCTTCGTGAAGTTTGTTCTGAGACTTACCCTCTTCAGAGTCATCCGTTTTACTTCCTGAACATTTGGTTTTCTTCCTTTTCTTTCTCTTTTCTGTGTCGTCACTCTCACTGCTGCTTTCTGAAGTGTCGGAGGAAGAGGAGGAAGGGGAGGAAAGGGATCTGTTTTTATATATATATATTTACTTCTGCTCTTCTGTAACTTTCCCTTTTTCTTATCACTTTTCTTTTTCTTCTTTTCAAGTCTATGCAATTTCCCGAGGAGCTTCTGCTCCTGTCTGCTTGCTAGGGGCTTCAAGAGTTCACCTCCAGGGTCTTCTTCGACATCACGTGCAACACAGTCCTGTGGTGGATCATTTGTGGTCAAGTTTCTCCCTCCCCAGTACATTTCGTTTCAGGGCAAGCCCACTGTTTTCTCATCTCTGCTGTTAGCTCTGAGGGGTGCACACCGACGGCCCTGAGCCATCAGCAGGAACTGAGCTTGCGCTGATTCCAGAAAGACCAAACCAGGCACATTCTCCATCTGTGCTCACAAACCCCACTTGTGAAATTTCGTACACCTTACATTTCGAACCTGAATACCGAAGGGCTGGTCTCGGATGTTTGTGTCATCTTTGGCATCTTTCTCTCTCGGAGCACCTTCCCGCCATTCCAACTTGCATTCCAGGTCTCTCCTTCTGTTTCTTCTTTCTCTTTTCCTTTTCTGACTCCTGGTGGGTGCCTCATACATGAAATTCAGGCCGTTCTTTACACGCTCATCTCCCTTGAGCAATCTGTTATCGCACGACTCTTGTTCTTTCAGGTACTGTTGCTATAGTTCTTCTCCTTTATTTTTATCACATGATATTTTCTGTTCTGCCACCCATTACCTCCTTGACGTTGTTGGATTTGGATGCAGGATGGGAGTCCTTTTTGCACGTGAAATTAGCGAGCGACTTCCCCATCTTGGAGTCCCAGAGGGAGAAGCCAAGTGTTTCTTCTTAAGTCAGACCTCAGTCAAGTAGATTTCACGTTGGCGTTGGTGGAGCTGGGAAAAGAACCAAGGTCCTTAATTAATTAAAAAAAAAGAAATAAAAAGGGACGGACGTGTCTGCTCCTAGGTTTGGTGGAGGAGAGGGGCTGTTGTAGATATGAGGGAGAGCACAGCCAGAGGCAGCGACATCTGGGGGAGTCCAGAGTGAACACGAGAGGTGGGGACTGAGGAATGCTGGGAGAGCCTGGCAGCGCCCAGCCATTTGTCCTGGGTGTGAGACTTCACACTGAATAGGAGAGTGTTCCTCAGTCAGTCACTGAGCTACATCTTCAGGATCCACGTAGATTATTTAAAGTGTTCTTTGTTTCTGTTTTTCGAGCTACGGTTTCTCTGTGTAGCCTTGGCTGTCCTGGAACTTGCTCTGTAAACCAAACTGACCCCGAATTCACAGAGACCCACTTGCTTCTGCCTCCTGAGTGCTGGGGTTAAAGGGATTGAAAAATTGTTTCTAACATAGAATGTGTTTCCTGAGGACAGGAACTTTTATTTCTATTAAAACTATGCTATTAGCCATGAAGTTAGTGCTCACAAAATACACAGAAGATGAGAATGTAGAAAAGGAGTTACAGACACTGATTAGCGAATGCTCTTTTGAGACGCCCAAAGAAACAGAAAAAAACATGAAGAGGGTGCTTCTGAATTGTTCAATAGTGTACGTAAAAGTGTGACCAAAGCTAGTCTTATAAAGAATCATTGTGGGGCCCAAGAGATGGATCACCCGCTAAAGAGTGCTTCTTGGTCTTCCAGGGAACTTGAGTTCCGTTCCGAGCACCTGCTTCAGGCCACACACCGCCTGTAAGCCCAGCTCCAGAAGGGCACCAGCATATAGGTGTGTTCCTTCACTGGGGATTTAACTGAGGGCCAGTAGTCTACACTGAGCTAAACCCTCAGCTCTGTCATCTCCAGACCACTCATTTGTTGGGACCTAGCCCCCAGAGGGTCTCTGAGTTGTCAGCTGATAGCCACAGGTGCACCCTGTTTCCTAGTCCTGGCTTACTGCCCCGGGATTGCCCCAATGACATCAACATCTAGCAGGAGGAAAACTTGCTGTCTTCCACCTGGGGTTTTTCTACTGTGTTGTAGACTGCTACCTCCTACAAGAGAGAGACCTCTTAGCACTTGCAAAATAAAGACACTTCTTAGTACAAACAGCTGGGCATCTGGTCTTTCTTTTCCTGATACCTCAGAGTTACTTCCAGCGTGGGGATTGTTCAGATTTCAATGCTGAGCTCAGATTAGCTAGAGCTCCTGCTCGAGGATTGGTTAGTTTTCTGCAATAGAGTTAGGGTCAGATTTGGCTCTGGTTTTAGGGCCAAAGTGTTTCTCTGGTCTTTTTTAGCCTTTTGGCTCTGGTTTTAGGGCCAGGGTGCATTTCTTTCACTGGCTCTGATTCCAGGTACAAAGTGTGTTTCTTTAGCACTGGTTTCAGGGTCAGGTGTATTTCTTTGGTTCTGGCTGCAGGCTGCAGGGCCAAAGTGCGTTTCTTTGGCTCTGCTCAGGGTGTGTTTCTTTGTCTGATCCTTTTTCCCTACAGGGTGATGTGTCAACTGCAGGCTGATCAAAAGCTGAGCGCTCAGGCGGGCACTTGGACTGCTGGCAGCTTTGGGGGGTGGGGGGCTGCAATAGCTGCGGAGAATGTGGAACTGGGCTTTTGGGTTCCTTTCCTTTGTTTGGAGACTCTCTGGGTGGGTGGGATTTGGAGAAAGAGAGGCAGGAATGGGGCTTTCTGGACTGTGCAGGGGCAAGCAGAAGCTCCAACCTAACAAACTGTATTTTCTACTTTTTCTTCAACCATTCCCCTCGCGCCTGTGGGTTTTTTTTTGTTTGTTTGTTTTTTGGTTTTGTTTGTTTGTTTGTTTTTTACATGACAGCGTTTCTCTGTATTGTTTTGGAGGCTGTCGGTCCAGCCCGGCCACGAACTCACAGAGATCCGCCTGCCTCTGCCTCCCGAGTGCTGGGATTAAAGGTGTGCGTCACCACTGCCCGGCACCCCTGTGTTTTTTTTTATAGAGAGACTGATAAGTTTCCACTCCTCCACGGTGAATGGTTTTGTGATCATAGTGTCTGAACACACTGGATCCCAATGTCCTTACTTATGAAAGTTTGTGATTTTGATGTCCTGTGAATGGGCCACACAGCGTCCCTCCTGCTGGGCAAGTGGTCTATCACCCAGTTGTATCGTCTGCAGCTCTTTATTTTCAGACAGGGTTTTCCACTGTAGGTCAGACTGGCCCAGAACTTGTACGTCTCCTGCCTCGGCCTCTGCTGAAACCAAGATCACAGCCCTGTGCCACCAAGTCCAGCAAGCGGCAGACTATGTCACTTGCAGGGTTCTAAGAATCAGAGTTTGATAAACTGCAAAGTTACATAACACATCACTCTTTGCAATGTTTTGATATCTTCATTGTTAAGTGCTTCTTGTCTAGGTTACTTGGCTCCACGTAACAGGGGAGTCAGTACTTTACTATGTGGCTGGCTGTGTGGCTGGTCTCTGGGGTCCTCCTCTCTGCCTTTTTCTTCTTCGGAGCCTAGATTTGTCCTCCTGAGGCCAGATTTCTCCTCCCATTTATCCTTTGCGTGCCAGCCCCAACTATCCTCTCTCTTCTGTCCACCTATTGGTTGTTTAGCTCTTTATTAGACCAATCAGGTGTTTTAGACAGGCAAAGTAACACAGCCTCACAGAGTTAAACAAATGCAGCTTAAAAGAATGCAGTGCATCTTTGCATCATTAAGCAAATGTTCCACAGCATAAGCAAATGCAACACACCTTAAACTAATATTCCTCAACAATGGGAAACTAAGACTGGCCGATGTTGAGTTTGTTAGCGCCCAGACCCTCCTGCAGCCTCTTTCTGACACAGCTGCTTTCTGCAATGAGCGGACAGGCCACACCCAGCGGCAACCTTTCTCCACTCATAGCTGTGGCAAGAGTCAAGACCACCAGTGCTCCTTGTGGAAATGGTCTCTTCCAGAGAGCAGTGGCCTAGACAGAGACAGACTATAGCTGGCAGGACTTTTAGGGGACATACTAATTAGGCCCATTGCTCTTCTAGACATCCCTTTTCTAGAAATGTCCGTGGGACTTGCCAAACACCTGCCACAGTAGAATTCGGTCTAGGTGGGGAGGGAGTAGCAGCCATTCTTGGGCCCTCGCCTAGTTGTGCATTTGAGAGGCCGCCCAAGTTGCCTCTCCTGGCTGCTGCCAGAAGAGCTGAAGTGGGAAGCCAGGAGACTCAAGGCAGCCCAGCACGTGAGTCCACACGCATGGCAAGTGGCTCCTTCTCATCCCGGCGCCTCCTTTGATAATGGCTGTGAGCTCCCTGGTCAGCAGAGCATGGTGTGTCGCATAAAGCATCACCATGCTATCTGTCTTCAGAAAAGTGTCTAGGATGTGGAGACAGCATTACCCTAACTGTTCTCCAGTAATCAAAGAAGGCTGCTGGCATTCCTGTGTTCCTCCCCACGTTGGTTAGCCCTCCAAATTCCCTTCCTGAGAAGTATCAACATTTGGTTATTCCCACACCCACGTCACAATTCATCATATCCTCACGTAACCTTAATTCAAACCCCAACACTGCCCCTCTTTCTCCCTACTCTCACAAGGGAACGGACTCTTCTCCCTGGGCAGGCTGAAGCTTGCCTTCAGAACCCTATGGGTGTTGCCAGCATAACAAAGTCTTTCCCTGCATGCTGGACCCATCTTCATTTCTCTCTGGAACCTGTCCCCCTCTCACATGTAACTATTACAACAAAGCACTGATTTACAAAAAGCTACTTTAGGTTGGAGAGCAAGCTCAGTGGTAAAGAGCACATATTGCTCTTGCACAGGATCCAAGTTTTGGGGTTCACAATCATCTATACCTCCAGCTCCAGGGATTCTGACGCCCTCTGCTGGCCTCTATGGAACCTGCACTCACAAGCACATAGTCCTCCCAACACACACACATCCACATGTATTAAAACAGAATTTGTAGCCAGGTGGTGATGGTGGTGGTGCTCGCTTTCAATTCCAGCACTTGGGAGGCAGAAGCATGAGGATATCTGTGAGTTTGAGGTCAGCCTGGTCTACAGAGTGAATTCCAGGACAGGCTCCAAAGCTACACAGAAATCCTGTCTCGAAAAACTACAAAAACAGAGCCAAAAAACCCAACCAATCAATCAAACAAACAAAAAAAAAACCCCAAAAAATTAAAAATATCAGCTCATGCTAGGGTGATTGTACATATTTTTAATATCGGCATTCAGGAGGCAGAGGAGTTTGAAGCCAGCCTGGTCTACAAAGTGAATTCTAAATCCAACAGGGCTACATAATGAAACCCTGTTTCAAAAAAGCATAAATCATTGTTAACATTATCTTATTATCGTCACAGTACTTAGCTAACAAGCATTTACATAAAAAGGAGGAAGAGGCAGGCAGACCTCTGTGGGTTACAGCACAGCCTGGTCTGCATCATATATCCTGGTCTACATTGTGAGTTTCAGGACTAGGGCTACATAGAGAGTCCTTGTCTCAAACAAAACAAAACAAAACCCAGCTCACAACTACTTGAGAATGGAGTGGAGATGTGAAAGCCATGGACCTTTTTCTACCTGTGGAACTGATTAGTCTTTTAGACTGGACAGCTTAACTGGGGGAGGCCAACGCTCACCCAGCTCCAGCAGCAGCGGTGTTTGTGTCTACTAAACTGGAGTTGCTTCAGCCGGAGACAAATTTTATCTTTGAATTTACACAGGTTGGAAACTAGTTTTTTAAAACTCCCTTGTCCTTGAAGGAGTAATTTACATGAGCAAGGCAGGCGTGTAAGCCTAAGAATCTTGGAATCATTTACCTTAAAATAAATATTTCATCGAGAGAAAATAGTGGTTTCTCCCTTCAGTGCTCAGTGTAAATTTTAGCATCTAAGACAGACTGTGTTGTTATAATCTCTCTCTGGGTAGTCGGACTTTCTCTGTACCACCAGCTCCCAAATAATGACAGGGAGACTTTTATTAAGTGTGAAAGTTTGACCTTAACTTAGGCTTGTTCTCAAGCCTAAGTTTAGCTTTATAATTAAATTATATAATTTAATATAAGTTTTATAATTAAAACTTATTAATCTATGTTCTGCCACATGGCTCATTACCTCCCCTCAGTATAGTATGTCTGATTTCCTCCACACCTGGCTGGCAGATCCTCCTCTCAGATTCTTTCCCTGAGTTCCTAACGATCTTCTCCTGCCTAGCTATTTGCCAATCATCCCCTTATCAGAAGGTGCCTTAGGCAGGTGAGGTGAAACAGATACTTTCACACAGTGTGATCAAATATCCAAATATCCCACAACATCTCTCTGCAGGTGGAGCCCAGTAGTAGAGCATTTTCCTAACATGCACAAGGTCCTGAGTTCAATTCTAAGCAAAACAAAAAACCTCCCTACTTTTCTCTGTTAGGGAAGGAAGGAAAAAATGAAGGCAGGAAAAATATCAGTAGTTAAGAAATAAACAAGACTGGACATTGTGGCATGTGCCTTTAATCCCGGCAATCTAGAGGCAGAGGATGTAGTAGGATCTGTAAGTTTGAGGCCAGCCTGGTTTACATAGTGAGTTCTAGGCAGGTCAGGGATACATGAAACCCTATTTGAAAAAGAAAAGAAAAAAGCAAAATCTTATTACTGTCAAAGTACTTAGCTAACGGGTTCTCATTTAGGGCAATGCCTAATCCTTAGTTGACTCATTTGTTCTAACCTTTCTTCATTCAATCTGCCGTTGAATGACAAAAGATACAGAATCTTGAGGTTTTTGTCTTACCATTTGCTCAAGTTAGGTTCGATCTCTTCTTAATTAGGAAGGTACCTGGGCATCTTTCTTTCTCCCACAAGCTCTCGAAAGGAAAGACAGACTGCTTCCCCAAACATCCTATCTGTGGAGCAAGGGCTCTCCAATGCTAGCCGCCCCTCGTCTCTGACTGGAATTTAAGAACAGTGTGTTGAAATGAAAAGTCACCCTATTTGTTTCTTGCCATTGTCTGAAATTTAACCTGTACTGAAATGAAATATATCAGTATTAACAACCAAAAAAAAAAGTGTGCTGTTGTTGTTGGGGACGTGAGGCCTGTGTTCCAGTGTACAGCGAGGGGTAAAGCCACATCCCTTTATAGAGCGTGTCAGTCAGAAAAGACATTTTAGAACTAAAAGGCATGATTCAAAACTCTGTAAAGGACATTAACTCATGAGTACCCAGCGACAGTCTAAGTCAACATCAGTAATTCTCTTTGTCTCCCAGAGTGGAAAGGTGGGGAAATCCCGCAGTGGAGCTCACCAGCCCTGAAGTCTGCTCTAGCTTGGAGTTTCATTTGGTAAAATAATGAATTTCATTCTACCAGGGTTGTTAGTCTGTGTGGTATAAAGCATTCCGGAGCCCACAGACCCTTGGGAATGTCCACTGCCATGGCTTCACATCAGAATTAATGATATCACAGGACACTGTCACCTCAGTCTCTTAGACCAGTACCCTGGGAGCCTCAGATGGGCTTCATGAGGGTGTGCTAGCATATGGGAGACTCCGGTAGATGAACTTCATGATGGTGTGTTAATATGTGGGAGACTCCTATGCTAAATCTAAAAGCTTTTAGTCATATTTGGAATTGCACTTGCATTTCTTGAAATGGAGCACGTTCCAATGTGGTATACTTTTACTATTAACATTCAGTTTTTTATTTTTTAAACAGTCTTGTGTAGACTAGGCTGGCCTGGAACTGCTACATAGCCCTTGAACACAGAAACTCTCTCCACCCCTCTCCATCCCTCTCCTCCCCTCTCCATCCCTCTCCTCCCCTCTCTACCTCTCTCCTCCCCTCTCTACCTCTCTCCACCCCTCTCTACCTCTCTCTGCCCCTCTCCATCCCTCTCCTCCCCTCTCTACCTCTCTCTACCCCTCTCTACCTCTCTCCACCCCTCTCTACCTCTCTCCACCCTCTCTACCTCTCTCCACCCCTCTCTACCTCTCTCCACCCCTCTCTACCTCTCTCCACCCCTCTCTACCTCTCTCCACCCCTCTCTACCTCTCTCCACCCCTCTCCTCCCCTCTCTACCTCTCTCCTCCCCTCTCTACCTCTCTCCACCCCTCTCTACCTCTCTCCACCCCTCTCCATCCCTCTCCTCCCCTCTCTACCTCTCTCCACCCCTCTCTACCTCTCTCCACCCCTCTCCATCCCTCTCCTCCCCTCTCTACCTCTCTCCACCCCTCTCTACCTCTCTCCACCCCTTTCCATCCCTCTCCTCCCCTCTCTACCTCTCTCCACCCCTCTCCATCCCTCTTCTCCCCTCTCCATCCCTCTCCTCCCCTCTCTACCTCTCTCCACCCCTCTCTACCTCTCTCCACCCCTCTCTACCTCTCTCCACCCCTCTCCATCCCTCTCTTCCCCTCTCCATCCCTCTCCTCCCCTCTCCATCCCTCTCCTCCCCTCTCTACCTCTCTCCTCCCCTCTCTACCTCTCTCCACCCCTCTCTACCTCTCTCTGCCCCTCTCCATCCCTCTCCTCCCCTCTCTACCTCTCTCCACCCCTCTCTACCTCTCTCCACCCCTCTCTACCTCTCTCCACCCCTCTCCATCCCTCTCCTCCCCTCTCTACCTCTCTCCTCCCCTCTCTACTTCTCTCCACCCCTCTCTACCTCTCTCCACCCCTCTCCATCCCTCTCCTCCCCTCTCTACCTCTCTCCACCCCTCTCTACCTCTCTCCACCCCTCTCCATCCCTCTCCTCCCCTCTCTACCTCTCCACCCCTCTCCATCCCTCTTCTCCCCTCTCTACCTCTCTCCTCCCCTCTCTACCTCTCTCTGCCCCTCTCCATCCCTCTCCACCCCTCTTTACCTCTCTCCACCCCTCTCTACCTCTCTCCTCCCCCTCTACCTCTCTCCACCCCTCTCCATCTTCCTAGTTCTGAGAGTTTAGGTATGCACCACCACACCATGAATGATGATTTGTGCCGGGGATTGAATCCAGGCTTAAAGCATGCTAGGCAAACACTCTACTAACTGAACTACAGTCTCAGCTCCCCCTGCCCCTCTGACAGGATAGGCAATGTAGACAAGGCTGGTGTTGAGCTGTCAATCCAACTGTCCCTTCCCGAGTGCTGAGACTGTCAGTGTACCATCAACCCAGTGTGATCTCTTCTTTTAAAAGGAGTGTCCAGGGCTGTGCGTATGCCATCAGTGGTGAAGCAGCTGTCTAACACGCCTGATTCCCCAGGCTCAGTCCCCATCACTGGGGGAGGACAAATAATGCCAAGCAGTTCTAATGCCTGTAAGTACATGGAGATCTGGATTACACTTGTTGTAAAATAAGTCTGCAGACTTGCCTGTTCTCACTCTGCCCCCAACAAAGAGAGAGGTGCCGTCAGGGCTGCTCTGATACATCTAAGGTGTGTGCGCTTCATCAGGACTTCTAGGAAGCCTCTCAAGCCAACTCTATGCACAAATTGGACAAATGTGAACTGGCTACAAAGGCAGATTTGTTACAGTTTAAAACAGCTACACAGGCGGTGGTGGTGCACGCCTTGAAACCCAGCACTTGGGAGGCAGAGGCAGGAGGGTCTCTGTGAGTTCTGGGACAGCCTAATCTACAGAGTGAGTCCCAGCACAACCAGGGATACACAGAGTAACCCTGTCTTGAAAAAAAACTAACTAACTAACTAAAGGCATATAGGTATTTTTATCTTTTAACAATTAAAATGGTAGTGGTGTGCGTTTTATCGCAGTAACACTCCAGTTCTTGTATGTTACTCTGAGGTCTTTGCTCCCATTGAAAGTCAAACAGAATAGAGCTCCCTCCCTCCTTTTTCTTTTCTTAATTATTTAGGACCTTTATTAACAGGTGCTTGCAGTTTGTTGACTTTTTTTAAAATCAGATTGTAAACTTTCATTACAAATTAAAAATGAAGTTCTTAAAAATCTCAACTTGACCAGATATGAACCAGTTTAAAGACCATTAAAGGTATATTGAGAAAAACCAGACCCTTTAAAAAAAAACAAAACATTTGTCATTACCAAAAAAGGGACATTGTTGGGTAAAGATAATAAAAGCCCCATGCTGCATAGATAATGCCCATAGTTCTAGTGTATCTGGTGTATCAGTGTATCAGTGCTCCCAGGATATCTGGTGTATCTGGTGTATCTGGTGTATCAGTGCTCCCAGGATATCTGGTGTATCTGGTGTATCAGTGCTCCCAGGGTATCTGGTGTATCAGTGTATCAGTGCTCCCAGGAAGTTCCAAGGAACCACACAGGGAAACAGAAGCAAGGACTAGAGGCCCTGCCTTCCCCAGGGCACATCTCACAGGGACCGGAATGGCCAGTTGAGCCCCAAGGCTCAGCTTCACTTTGGTGACTTGATGGGGTGCCACCCCAACCACCACAGCAAGGACAAAGCAGCAGCAGAAGCTTTTAAAACCCGGGCCGTAGCCGGGCGGTGGTGGCGCACGCCTTTAATCCCAGCACTCGGGAGGCAGAGACAGGCGGATCTCTGTGAGTTCGAGGCCAGCCTGGTCTACAAAGTGAGTTCCAGGACAGCCTCCAAAACAATACAGAGAAACCCTGTCTCGAAAAACAAAAAACAAACAAACAAACAAACAAAAAAAACCCGGGCCGTGACGATTCTGATCTTTCTGCAGAACACACCGCATCCCCCCTTAGAGCCATATGGATACTGGGATTGTGAGTGTGCTGCCAGCCCAGAATTCATTTCTAAAGTGATTTTATGTTGTTGCAGGGTGCCAGCCCGCATAAATACATATCCACACGCTCATATGAAACGTTTTCCTATTTTTGCCTTTTATGTTAATTTGCAGAGATTTTTTGGCCTGGAATCAATCTTGAGAGTTCTGATTTAGCTTGGATTAAATGTTTTTCAGCATAGGAGATAAGGGAATAACAGAAGATATTTTTGAAGGAAAATTTTACTAAAAAGTTAAAAATCAGGAGCTAGAGAGATGGCTCAGAGGTTAAAAGCATACTGCTCTTGCAGAGGACTGAATTTGGTTCTCTTGTTGAGCAGTTGGTTCACAACTGCTTACAACCCCGTCTCCATGGGATCGGATGCCCTCCTTTGTCCTCTGCGGCCTCTCAGGGCACCTGCACACGCATGCACAGGTACATTCTGCACACACACAATTAAAAATAATAAAATCTTCTAAATATAGAAGTTAGTTATAAAAATTGAAGTAGTCAAGGTTCTCCAGAGGAAGAGAACTGATAGAATGGACCTGTCTGTCCGTCTGTCCATCCCTCCATCCATCCATAAAAAGGTGATTCATTAGAGTGGCTTACAGGCAGTGGTCCAGCTAGTCTACCAATGGCTGTCTACCAAAGGAGGTTCCAATAATCTAGTAGCTATTCAGGTCGTGAGGCTGGATGTCCAGCTGGTCCTCGATATACACCGGCGTCCTGAAGAAGTAGGCTCCGATGCCAGTGAAGGAGTGAACTTGCCAGTGAGAGCAAGAGCCCAGAGCAAACAGCCACAGAGCAAACGCTTCCCCTCCTCCTTCCATTTCTTTGCACACACTGCCAGCAGAAGGTGTGGCCCAGATTAGAGATAGATCGTCCCACCTGAAAGGATCCCTATTAAAGGTTTATCTTCCAACCTCAAAAATCCACACTAGAAGTGGGACTCCCACTTCAAACGATTTAATCAAGAAAAAAATTCCTTACAGGCGTACCTAACCATTTGGACTTCAGTTAACTATAGATGTACTTGACAACCAAGAATAGCCATCACAAAAAATCTATTTAAAGTTTGACTTTGAGGATGGTGTCTCTGACTACATTGTGCACAGGTGAGTGGACAGGGTGTCTATTGTGGCTTTAAGTGTGACAATGATTTTAAGTCAAATCTGAGGTCATGTAGTCAATCATCTGAAAATTCAATGTACTATAGTTTTTTTTTCTAGTTTGAAATTTGTAGTGTGTGTATGTGTATGTTCAGGTGTATGTATATGTTCAGGTGTGTGTGTGTTCAGGTGTATGTGTGTATTTAGGTGTGTGTCTGTGTGTGTTCAGGTGTGTGTGTATATTCAAATGTGTGATGTGTATGTGTGTTCAGGTGTGTGGTGTGTGTGTGGTGTATGTGTGTGTGTGTGTGTGTTTAGATGTGTGGTGGCCACAAATCCACTTTATCTATTTTTCCTCTAGAGCAGTGGTTCTCAACCTTCCTAATGCTGGGACCCTTTAATACAGCTCTTCATGCTGTGGTGACTCCTGTCTTAGTTTGGGTTTCTATCGCTGTGAAAAGACGCCAGAACCATGGCAGCTCTTACAAAGGAAAAACATTTAATTGGGGTGGCTCACAGCTTCAGAGGTTTAGTCCATTATCATCCTGCTGGGGCACGGGTATCAGGCAGATGCGGGGCTGGAGAAGGAGAGAGTTCTGTATCTTGACTCGTAGGCAGCCGAGGGAGAGGGCATAGCTTGAGCATGTGAGACCTCATGGCCTGTCCCCACAGTGACACACTTCCTCTAGCAAGGCCACTTCTCCTAACTGCCACTCCCCATGGGCCAAGCATTCCAACATACGAGTCTATGGGGGCCACAGCTATTCAAACCACCACAACCCCAACAACCACAAAATTATCTCATTGCTACTTCATAACTACAGTTTTGCTGCTGTTATTAATCACATAATCTTATGAATCTGATATTCAGGGTGTCTGATATGGAACCCCCAAAAGGGTCACCACCCATAGACTGAGGACCACCGCTCTTGAAGGATCCATCTTGTTTTTGAGGTAGCTTTTCACTTGGTCTGGAACCTACCTGGCTAGGCTCAAGTGTCTAGGCAGTGAGCCCTCTGGGTTGTCTGTCTCCGCCTCCCCAGCACTAGGAGCACAAGCATATCCACCGTGCTCCGCTCACATGGGTCCCGAGGACCAAACACAAGTCCTCGCGTGGCAAGCGCTTCACTGGCTGAGCTGGTGTCCCAGTTTGTCCTTGTCTTACCGATGGTGCAAACCAGCAAGCTGCTGAACTCAGACTGTAGTTGGGCCTGCGACAACAGGTCAGTTCGCTGTTCGCCCCCTTCGGCTCCCACGCTTGCACACGGGGTCCCAGGTTGGCGGTTCTCTGGGGGGGCAGTTGTAGAACCTTTAGGGGGCATAGCCTAGATTGAGGGATTACGTCACTGGGGCGGGGTTCAAGGCTGGGTAGCCCGACCCCACCCGTTTCTCTCCGGAACCACAAACCAAACGAAAGCTTTCCTTCTGTAAATTGCTACTGGCCTTTTACCACGGCCATACAAGTAAGTAACATAGGAGGTCACTTTAGAAATTGAATATATATATCTTGGTCTTGAGTGATGGGTAGGTCAAATAGAGGTTTACGCCACCCCGTGAATTCTTTTTCCTTAGAATGGGAAACACACACATCTCTTGTTGTTGTTGTTACTTCATTTGCTATTCTGTTATATTTGTCGGGGAATATTTCTTCACAAGGTGTGAAGATGCGTCCCTGTGATTGGGTTAATAAAGAGCTGGAAGGCCAATGACTAGGCAGGAGAGAGTAGGAGGGACTTCTGGGGACAGAGAGATCACTGGGAAGAAGAGAGGAGGAGGAAATTGTGATATTGCGGTGTGAGGGAGACCATGGTGGCTGGGAGCACAAACCTGCCAGGCAGACAGGCTGCTTGGGAAGCTTTATTTGGGGGAAGCGAAGGGAGTGGGAAAGGGAAGGGGGAGAGAAAGAGACAGAGACCAGTTACCAGAAATGGCAGAGACTGAAAGCGAGAATGGGCAGAGCTTGCCTCTTAAAGGGACCCTCGCCTGCCCGCCCAGAGGAGGCACAGTTTACAACTTTCCAAGGAGCAGGGCCAGGCTTGCCGGGATTGCAGCCAGTGAGACTCTGAAGAAGTCAGACATTTGGTATGGATGGGGCTGAATGCAGATGAATAAAAACGGGTTAATTTAAGTCTTAAGAGCTGGCTGGGGAAAAGCCCAAGCTAAGGCCAAGCTTTCATAGTTGATAAGTCTCTGTGTCATGATTTCCAGGCTGGTGATCCCACCAAAGAGAGTCCGACCATACCTATGGAAGTGTATGTTTCTGTCTCCTTGTTGAGACCGTCTCCATCAGTAAGTGATGAAGGCTAGCCTCAGACTTGGGTCCAGATCTCTTGCCTTAGCTGTGTGAAGTGCTGGGGTCACGAGCATTTGCCACCAAGCCTGACAGTTTCTGATTACTTCCCACAGTTTAGTCAAATCATATAATTGCTCTAAATCTGAAAACTCAATATTGAAATATTTCAGTCTTCACATGATTAGAATTTCACACCCTAAGTTGATAGGGCCAACTGACTTGCCAGTAATTTATGTGTTAGTATTAAAAATGAAGCACTGTATATATATATGAATTTGAAACATTTTTTTTCTGTCTACAATGGTATTACCATGTTCCTTTCCTTTCCTCCCAAAATAAAAAGCACAGTTTGGGTTCCATGAGCTTAATTTTTTTCAAAGTTTTGTTGGTATTAGAAGGAGTAAGTAAATCTTATTTTTAACATAGAATTCTTCAGGGATATTTTATGTTCTAAATCTTCGTAAATGGTCAGCGTGCAAACACCCTTGAACAGTCAGCAACCGTAGGCCTCTCAGCAAGTACGCTCATTTGCATTTCTTCAAGACTCAAGGGATAATTTTGCAGGCAGACTACCAAATAGTCTGATCAGCTAACTTAACGTTTTCGTTTCACAAAAAAAAAAAAAACCATAATCTTTGCCTTTGTGCCAAGGTCTCATGACACAAATGGGTCATTGATTCTCACTTGTACTACAAAACGATCTTTTCTAAGTAGGAAACCCCTCTCGAGTGTCCTCCGTGTGCTTGAAAGCATCCATGCGCGTTAACTCCTCCGCGGGACCTACCGTCGCACTTTAATCGTCTTGAAGGTGCTTTTCGTGGAGAGCTTTGCTGATATAAAGAATGAGGAGTGACAGTCCCGTGTCTTTTCTTCTTATTTGAGACCTGCGTAACCCTTGGTATCGTCTAGATGCCAAAGTAAGAGCGCCGCTGAATTCCAGACTGAGGCCTCATTCACTCCCTCACCAGGGGTGTGGACCACCCTGCCTTGCTCACGCTCCTATGCCATGGTGGCCGTCCCGGGGGCACAGGCTCCACTCAGCGAGGGAAACACATTCACTCACAGGACAGAAGCGGCTGCTCGGAATCCGCCTCCGCGGGGACTCTCCTGGGTCAGGGAGTCGTAAGTCTCAATAGGCTTAGTCAGAGTCTCCCGGGTATCACGTCCTAGGCCTTCCACCCCTGTGATGAAACGCCATGACCAGAAGGAACTTGGGGAGGGGAAGGGTTTATTTGACTCATACTTTCACAGCACAGTTTGCCATGGAAGGAAGTCAGGGCAGAGAAAACGGGAGGATCCTGGAGGGAGGAGTTGATGCAGAGGTCAAGGAGGAGATGGCTGTTTCTTGCCTTACTTTCTTAGAGCACCAAGGACCACCAGCTCAGCGGTGACCCCCCCTTACACACAGTGGGTTTCACTTTCTCACATCAATCACTAATTAAGGAAATGCCCTACAGCCTTACCACACTCGGATCTTATGGAGGCTTCTTCTCAGTTGAGACTCCTTAAACTTAGGTGACTAGCTTGTTTTGAGTTGACAGATAGTAGCCAGCACAGGTGACCCGAGGGACTTTGCGCTGTAGTTAGAGCAGGAGCCAGCAAAGGAGACCGCAGGGACATTGCACCGTGTCTAGAGCAGGGTACTGAACGACCAGAGAGAAGTTAACCCAGCTCATGTCAGTTACGCATTGACTTTGAAACGACAATAAGCAGTTTTGTTCTGAGGCAGTCTTACTGTGCTGACCATGCTGGCCCAGAATCTAGGTTCAAGTGATCCTTCTGCCTCAGCTCCCTAAGTAATTGGACTATGGGTGAATGCCACTATATCTAGTCAAAATGTTTGTGTTTTAGAAGATTGGGAAACTTATCTTTTTATATCTCACACACTCTCAGTTTTTATTGTGTGAAAATGATTTCCAGATACTGAAAAAGAGCAGCCTGGGTTTGTGTGGGTTTGGTTATTGTTGTCTTAGTGCTGGGTATTTGGTGCCAAGCCGCATCTATGCCAATCACACTTCCTACCACTGAGCTGCTCTTCCCAGCCTCATGAAGAATTGTTTTTTTATCAGGAAGAAGAGAGCTAGCCAGGCATGGTGGTGCATGCCTTCAATTCCAGCACCCAGGAGGCAGAGGCAGACAGATCCGAGTTCAAGGCCAGTCTGGTTTGCATAGTGAGTTCTAGGATGGCCAGAGCTACACAGAGAAACCCTATCTCGAAAAACCAAAGGGAGGAACAGATGGGAAGGAAAGAGCATCCATTCATCCATTGTGAGATACAGCATAGGACCCTTCCTCTTAGCTCACTCTTCTTCGTATATGATTGTATTAGCATATTGATTGGAGCACATGCGCCCCTTTCTTTCCTCCAACTTCAGCTGATTCCTTCTCTTCCAACTAGTCCCCTTTCTGCTTCTTGTGTGCGCGCACATGGGAGTGCATCCGTGTGTGTGCACATGTGAGTGTATCCGTGTGTGTGCACATGGGAGCGCATCCGTGTGTGTGCACATGGGAGCGCATCCATGTGTGTGCACATGGGAGCACACGTGTGTACACCTAGTCCCCTTTCTACTTCTTGTGTGTGCTCACATGGGAGTGCATCTGTGTGTGCACATGTGAGTGCACGTGTGTGCACCTAGTCCCCTTTCTGCTTCTTGTGTGCGCGCACATGTGAGTGCATCCGTGTGTGTGCACATGTGAGTGCATCCGTGTGTGTGCACATGGGAGTGCATCTGTGTGTGTGCACATGTGAGTGCACGTGTGTGCACCTAGTCCCTTTTCTACTTATACTTGTGTGTGTGTGGGCACATGTGAGTGCGTCCATGCATGTGTGTACCTAGTTTCCTTTCTACTTCTATTTGTGTGTGTGTGTGTGTGTGTGTGTGTGTGTGTGTGTGTGTGTGTGTCTACAGGGCTGAAGAAAATACCTGTCCTTTCCTAGCAATAGATCTTCCCCTCTTCATGACAGGTCCAATCGTGTGTAAGTCGTGAGCGGGTAGTCACAGCTGCCGTAAACTCAAGGGTGCCATGGCTGTGTTATCTGGAATACCGTATTCCACAGCACTCCACCGCATCCTACAGCTCATATTCCCCTTACGTCTGTCTTGCATAATGTTCCCTGAACCTTGGAGGGGGTGGTGTAGATGCCCCATTTACAGATGAGCACCGAGGAGCCAGTTACTCTCATCACGTTGACCAGTTACGAGACTCCGTCGTTATCGTTACCCAAAGCTGAGGACAGTACAGACATCAACATAACTACTTAGAAGTCAGTGTGAGAGACACATTGTGTCCATTTAGCACATTCACAATGGTAGCTTCCCTGCCAGGGTCTATGGCATCCCAGCCACTGGCTCCTGACCAGATTTACAGTACCGCATGTGAGTTTTCTAGTGAATGCTAAGCCTAAAGCCAACCAGAAGGTGGTGGTTATTCCCGTAACACGTGTGACATCATCGCACCAGTGCAGAAGGTGGTGGTTATTCCCGTAACACGTGTGACATCATCGCACCAGTGCAGAAGGTGGTGGTTATTCCCGTAACACGTGTGACATCATCGCACCAGTGCAGAAGGTGGTGGTTATTCCCGTAACACGTGTGACATCATCGCACCAGTGCAGAAGGTGGTGGTTATTCCCGTAACACGTGTGACATCATCGCACCAGTGCAGAAGGTGGTGGTTATTCCCGTAACACGTGTGACATCATCGCACCAGTGCAGAAGGTGGTGGTTATTCCCGTAACACGTGTGACATCATCGCACCAGTGCAGAAGGTGGTGGTTATTCCCGTAACACGTGTGACATCATCGCACCAGTGCAGAAGGTGGTGGTTATTCCCGTAACACGTGTGACATCATCGCACCAGTGCAGAAGGTGGTGGTTATTCCCGTAACACGTGTGACATCATCGCACCAGTGCAGAAGGTGGTGGTTATTCCCGTAACACGTGTGACATCATCGCACCAGTGCAGAAGGTGGTGGTTATTCCCGTAACACGTGTGATATCATCGCACCAGTGCAGAAGGTGGTGGTTATTCCCGTAACATATGACATCATTGCACCAGTGACACATCACACCTGTTTGGTCGGCAGTGTAGAATGCTGGGATCACAGCTGAGTGACATTGTTGATGACCCCCCCTCCACACACACACAGGCTGACACTATGAAGGTAGACGTCAGGGTCAGTTTTCTTCTGTTCTAACACTAAAGAAACAGGGTTCACGCACATCTTACCTGCTTTTGTTGCTGTGATGAAATTCAACCATGAAACTCTAACCAGTCATTTGGTCTCACAGAGTCCTGTTCAACACAGATGTGTGTTTCCCCCTGGAACTTTAGCTTGCACAAAAAAAAGAATTACGGTAGGTGATAAAGAGACAGCTCAGAAGTTCAGAGTGTCTTCTGCTCTTGCAGGGGAACAGGGCTCAGCTCCCAGCACCTACATGGTGGCTAAAAACACCTGTAATTCTGTTCTAGCATACCTGATGCCTTCTCCTGCCGGTTCCAAGCACTAAGATGGCACACATACATGAGTGTACACAAAACATTTACATACATCATACACTAAAAGTATTTTTTTTAAGGGATGAACAGTAGAGTCACTGCAGAGGTTGGAAAGGGTGGGAGCAGGGGAAGCAATGAGATCGGTTAGTGGTTAGTTGCGTGCCTCAGCACAGCATGTAGGGCAGAATGTCCCATTGAGCATTACCGAGCATACCCAGGGTGGGCTTACTTACTGACTTGTGAGTGACGAAGCTCTCAGAGAACTGGATTGACACTGAGGACGCTCAGTCAGGCTTAAGACTGTGAAAGCCCTTTTCCTCCAAGCCTTCCCTAATTGAATTAGACTCTTTCTGGCAGTGGAGGAGCCTGGGACGGGCTAACTGGAAGGACAGCTTTGCACATGCTGTGACTTGGCTCTTCAGCAGTGCTGGGATGCTTGTCTGAGCTCAGATGATGCTTCCCCTTGGCCGTGGTTCTTTCACCTTCCTCTGCGGTTATACGATGGGAATGGAAGTTCCTGGAGGGAAGCCAGGCTGCTGCCAAACCTGCAGGGCTGGTTAACCGATTAGAATTGCAGTCCTTATGGAGAGGCTGAGATGTGGCAGGTCCAGGGCCAAACTACAGTTTACCTGGGGTCATCTTTAGCCTCCGTATTAGACATTCCTTTCCCTGTCTATCTGAGCTAACATCCCTGTGACTATTGGGTAATCCCTCCTCCCCTTCTCTTTCCTTCTTTCCTCTCTTCCTTCTGTTTTGCCTTCCTTCCTTCCTTTCTTTTTTTCTTTCCTGTTTTTTGAGATGGGGTCTCACTTAGCTCAGACTGCCCTGGAACTCCCTATGTGGACCAAGCTACCCTAGAATTCGCAGAGATTCACCTGCCTCTGTACCCTAAATGCTGGGATTAAAGCCATGTGCCTCTTAACACAGCTCAGCCAAGCTGTTTGAAGTGACTTAGCTTAGTAGACCCCTGGTTTCCACCAGCTCCAAAGCTGAGAGTGTCATCGGACAGCATGTGAGACCTACATCAGAGAAGAGATTCCCCAACTTTCCTCTAACCATCTGCCCAGTGTTTCCATCCGTGCATAGGAAAAGTGTCTTCATTTGTGGCCTTTGTCTTGTTTTTATAAAAACTTCTTGAAGTTGCCAGCTCATCTGGACGTGGGACTTGGAGTACTCTAAAAGTGTTCCCAGGCCATGGTCACTCATATTTGGCTCTCTAACAAACTGTCTCATCCTTTATGAGGTAAAAGCTGGCTTTGGGTTTTATTTTATCTATTTTTTTGTTTGTTTTTTGCATTGGCAGTGACAGCTTATCTCAGGGCAGGCTGGTAACCTTTCAGAATTACTCTGTTGGCTAACACTCAAGACGCTGCTTACAGGGAAAAGCCCTCAGGAGTGGACCACACTACCTTCATCCTGTTCTCAGAAACTTCGGCGCATGCTTCAAACCCTACAGAATCTAAGGCACATTCATTGAGAAGAAAATGCTTTCATGTATGTACTAGAGTGTAGAGAGAATGCTTTCATGTATGTGCTAGAGTGTAGAGAGAATGATCTCATGTATGTGCTGGAGTGTAGAGAGAATGATCTCATGTATGTACTAGAGTGTAGAGAGAATGATCTCATGTATGTGCTGGAGTGTAGAGAGAATGCTTTCATGTATGTACTGGAGTGTAGAGAGAATGCTTTCATGTATGTGCTGGAGTGTAGAGAGAATTCTTTCATGTATGTGCTGGAGTGTAGAGAGAATTCTTTCATGTATGTGCTGGAGTGTAGAGAGAATTCTTTCATGTATGTGCTGGAGTGTAGAGAGAATTCTTTCATGTATGTGCTGGAGTGGAGAGAGAATGATCTCATGTATGTGCTGGAGTGTAGGAGGCAGAATAGTGATGGAGACTCAAGTCTGAAAGACTGCTAAGAAATCTATATAAAATTGGCAAATGAAGAAACAGGGTTGGCAATGAGAAAGGCTGTAACCCTCTGCCGCAGCCAACTAAAGCCAGCTGCTGGTGCAGGCCCAGGCGCAGGCGCAGACGCAGGGTCACTCCAGAGTGCCCGAAGGTGACTTCTGGCTGGTTATGTTACTAAAACACACAACCCTGGGTGAAGATTCACAGTGCTAACGAGACATGCCCCACATAAAAATTGTATCTAGAACTACACATGGCAGGTAAAATCTTGTGCTGAGAAAATGCGCCCCAAAGCCCCGTGCCTTTGACAGAGAGGACCCTATTCTCTGTACAGCAGTACTGAGTGAATTGTAGAGCTCTGCTGGTTTTGGTCTGCTTCTTCTGCCTAGAAAGTGTGCCCACTTGCTGCTTCTCCTGAGAACACGTGTCTCTGCTCCATTCCTGGGACTTTTCAGAGGTGTCCTCCAAACCCTGCTTTTAGATGACTCAGATACATGACAAAGGAACATCACAAAAGGAACACCACTAAATGAAATGTTTTCTGCTGTCTCGCCTCTCTGTCCTTGTGGCCTTTTATTTACTTCAGCCTGGGTAAGCGTGGCACTTACCCAGGCTCTGAGCCGCCCCACCAGAGTCATCTCTTTTGTGACCTATTTCCTTTTCATTACCGTTATTTCAAAATTGTGCTTCTAGCCAAGGTAGCTCTTACAATGCCTGCAAATTCATTTGGCTAATTGTAATTTAAGGGCTTCTAGGCTGAGAAGTTCAGGTGTCTGGTCATATCTGCTGCAGTGCAGATGTCGTGGGGTAGGCAGTTATGTGAGATTTCTTTATATCGATGGCCATTAGACAACTAAGGGAAAGCGCCTGTACCACTGCTGGGGCCCGGGTGGCATTGTGGGCTCCCCCCCACCCTCCTACACAACTTTAATCCTTGTTCTCAAACTGTTCTCTGTTTCAGCTGAAACTGACTTTAACCAGCCAGAGGTACCCAGTTGCTTTTTTAAAACTTTGTTTTCATATTATGTGCATTGGCGTTTTGCCTGCATTAATGTCCGTGTGAAAAGGTGTCAGATCTTGGAGTTACAGACAGTTGTTAGCTGCAATGTGGGTGCTAGGAATTGAACCCTGGTCCTCTGGAAGGGCAGTCAGTGCTCTTAACCGCTGAGCCATCTCACTGCGTTGAGCTCCTACCTAATTGCTTTTTAAAAAATATATTTTAGAAAATGATTTATTGCTATTTTTAAGTATACTGTTTCTCTGTCTATGTTTATGTAAGGAATCTCATGTGTACAGTGCCTGTGGGAACTAGAAGAGGGCATCAGATTCTCCCCAGAGTCACAGATGGCTGTGAGCTGGCATGTGGATGCTGAGGACAGAACCCAGATCCTCTATGAGCAGCCCGTGATCTTAACCACTGAGCCATCTCCATGCCAAAACCAATGGATTTTTAAAAAAGTCCTTCAATTTATGATTTTTTTTGTTCTGTTACCATAAAAACGCGAGCCAGTCAGTGGTGATTCCCACCTTTTAATCCCATAACTCAGGAGGCAGAGGCAGGTAAATTTCTGAAGTTGAGGCCAGCCTGGTCTATAGGGCAATTTCCAGAACAGTCAGGGCTACACAGAGAAACCCTGTCTCAAAACCAAAACAACAACCAACCAAAGAAAAAACCAACATGGTATTTGGGATAGCATGAGTCTGTTCCTGGGAGGTAAAGGGTACAGTGTGTGTGTGTGTGTGTGTGTGTGTGTGTGTGTGTGTGTTTAGACACCATTGGTTTTGCACATACACAGTTAGAAAGATGTTCTTGAACCTCATATCTCCAAAAATATGCTGTCTCTACACTGGTTGAGAAGTCTTTTATACATATGTGTGTTATGCACATAATTTTTCCAGGACAACCCAGTCGCTTTCTTTGTTTGAGGAGAGACCCCCCGCATTGCTCTTGGGTGCTGAAGCTCTCTTCATTTTATTATCTCCAAGCTGTGCTCATTGGCTTTGCACTCCTTAGAGGGTGACCCACTGCCTTCAGTTTTAGTCCAACAGCTGATGTTGGCATTGCCAAGGAAACACACACATATATTGTTCTATTCAAGACGCTAATTGTCTTATATGATCTTTGAAACAACTGTGGGGAGTAACTTTAATCATAGGAAGTAAAAGGCTGGTAAGCAAGGAGCTCTTCACTGCTCAAAGGAAATGTCTGCAGCTTGTCCTGTTGTCAGTCCTCTCCGCAGAGCCAGGGACAGCGAGCTAGCCAGCCTGTGTCACAGGGCCAGTCCGGAGGTAGTTGCTGTAGTTTCAGGAAAACCATAAAGGTGCTCTGGGTATATCATCAAGACAGGAGCAGAGCCCTGATGGAGTCTTGATGGAGAATAGACTCTTCCAGTGACCTTCTTCCAATAGTGAGGCCCCGTCTCCCAAAGCTCCCTCCAGCTCCCTAGAGTCCTGATAACTGGGGACAAAGACTCCAACTTACGAGCCAACGAACACAACCCAGATCCCAACTGAAATGCTCACCATCCTGAGAACCCGGGGACAGGAGGGACAAAGAGGGCAGAGTGCAGAGCCTCTGCTCTCTTGGCTACACTGTCCACACTGCCCACACTGCCCCACACTGCCCCACACTGCCCACACAGCCCCACACTGCCCACACTGCCTCACACACTGCCCCATGTCCAGCAGCTAGGTAGCCTTTGAGCCTTATCCTTTTGTTTTTTTTGTGCCTTACATCGGACCTTAATTTTTTCCTTACATTGACCACCAATGACCAACTCTACCTTCAGTCTCATTCTGCTCCAAAGCTGTGTGTGGGAAGGTGGAAATGCTCCAACCTTTTAGTTGTCTGGCTGGTCCCGCATCAACCAGGCTTCCTTTGCAGGGTATCCAGGAGCCCCCAGCTACCCACCATCTCATTAGCATACAAAAAGACACAGCATTTAAAAGGTTGAAAACATTTTAGGACCTCTTTAGCAAGAACCAAGAGGAGCAGTAAGAAGATACAACTTTTTCCCTCTTATTGTGACATCACATGTTCTTGAATGCATTTCTTGTACGGAGTCTGTGTGTAAATGAGTCATTCTGAATTCCAAATGTAAGGGGGGAGTTGTGGAGGGATTTCACTGCTGTTGCAGAATTTAAAGCTAGTTGAGTTTGCTATAGGTTTGCAGGAATCCTAGGAATCCCAAGTCTAGAGTCGTCTGGGAAAGAGGAGACTCTTAAAGAAGGAAGGGTGGATACGCTTTAGACAATACCTTAGGTGATTCAGAGACAGTATGCCCAAAGACACTGAGAGAGAGAAACATTTAGCTGGTTTGCAAGCAGGCATGAACAAGTTGTCGCACCATTTACAAGCAGATGGCAGCATTGCTAGACAGCAGTTCCCAAGGACACGGGCGAAGGGAGACACTCCCAGTGGGAAGAGCAGTTAACCTTTTACTTGTCTGTGTCCAGTGTTAGAGCTGGCCAGAAGGATGGCTCAGTGCTACTTGACTCACAGTTACAAATTGTTTGGCCTCGGGGGTCAGAGGCATGGAGGGAAAGAGGTGTGTACGGATGGGTCTGTCTTGAATGGGCACTGATAGTTGTATTTCACACCAGAGCTTATCAAAGGGCATGTACTGCAGTCGAAGCAAGTAATGGCCAGGCTGATCGGTCTCTTTGCCCAGCCATCACCACATGAGCTGCAATGGACCTCCCGTGGCCAAGATGGAAGGTATGTATGAACTCCGCAATGCACGCTCACTGAACATGCCAGCCTTGGTGAAGGCTGATGTCTAGATGGTAGTCTGACACCAGCCAAGACCCCTAATCTACCTGCATTGGCAGCTTCTGCAACACTTGTCTGTGCAGTGACCCTAACTAGTGGTTTCACAGGGAAGTATCTCTGGTGAAATGTCCCATGTCCTCACTCCATCAACATCTTTCCCTAGCACCTCCACCAAGTTGATTTCCAGCAAGTTCCTGAAGATATAATTCCTGTCAGATTTCACTGACACTACACTGTAGCGAAGTATTTGCCAACCAGCCAGTTACAGCTGTCAGCCCTGTCCAGGTTTACAGTCCTGGTGACTGATACAGCTACGGAATAAATACACTCATTTATCTGTGTAATTATTGCCCTGAAATATCAATCCCATTGTGTTGAGAAAAATGAAGATGCGGTCTAATTCTGAGAGGATGGATGCACTCCTACAAGGAGATTTTGTCTAAATTTGTAAATAATGCATGGAAGCCACATAAGCATGGCAGTGTACACCTTTAGTCCCAGCTATCAGAGGGTGAGACAGGAGGATTGGAAATTCAAGGTCATCCCTGGCTGCATGGTCTGCATCCACTCTGGGCTACACGAGACCCTGTTTCAAAAACAAACAAAAAAAGCGAATCTATGACAGTTTGCTTCTTTTACTGAAATCCTGAAGCTGAACATGCCAGTTTAGAATGCATTTTCTTTAGGATTTGTAGAGTCTAAACTATTCTCTGGACAGGTTGCAGCATAAGATTGTGACAGAAAAGATGGGTGCATAAATGGGACTTTCAAGGGTTTGCTTGCCTTTGGGTCAGCTTGGCCTCCTGCTCCCTTGGTTCTGTGGCTGCTTGAGAGATTCAAGAATTCACATTTGCAAATGCTTCATGATTTATGTCTGCTTTTACATACTTTATACTTTTCATCCTCTTAGCAGCTTTCAAAGTTATTAGTGGTAAACAGTGAACTTTCATTGTTCTTGTTTAAATACTATATGCATTTTGCAGAAAATATAACAAACATTGAGGAATAAAATTTTTAAATGGCCTACAATGATAGCATTAAGTGATAAGTATTGCTAAAACTTCTAATGTATATTCTTCCAAGCCTTTAACAGATAAAGACAGATTTTTGTAAATATAGCATCATGATAACAGTCTCATTTACATAATGAAATATCACAAATACGTTTTGTGAATTCCTCTTAATATGTATACATATACATATATGTGTGTGTGTGTGTGTGTGTGTGTGTGTATACATATATTTGCTGGCATGGCGCTCTCTATGTAGACCAGACTGACCTTGAACTCAGAGGTCTGCCTGCCTCTGCCTCATTGTGAGCGCTGAGATTAGAGCCAGCTACCATGCCAAGTTCATGCTCTTAATCTTTTGAATTATAACTGTCCCATGCCGCTCCTCAGCCCAGACTGCCCTCTGTGACAGACTGGGGAAGAACACTTGCAGCCGCTCTGCAGCCCCTTCCCCTTGCAGCAGACAAATATCTAGTGCTTGCTTCTGTGCCCTTGGCGTGAAGCCAGGCTAGATCACACAGTGTAGAGTTTGCCTACCCCGGAAAAGCCTGTAAGACCCAGAAACCCCCTTGTTCTCTGCAACTGAGGGGCCTGTTTTCCTTCTCAGGGTCCCTGTCTTGCTGGCTGTCCCTCCTGCAACAGAGCCCTTCCTATTGTGGGGCTATCTCTCTCTCCCATGTAGAGCCTGTTTTATCATGGACACCTCTCTCTCTCTCCCCCATGTAGAGCCTGTCTTAACATGGACACCTCTCTCTCTCTCTCTCTCTCTCTCTCTCTCTCTCTCTCTCTCTCTCTCTCTCTGTCTCATGTAGAGCCTGTCTTATCATGGGCTATCTCTCTCCTGATAGCGCCTCTCTTTCCTGCTGTGGGACTGTCTATCTCTCCTGACGGACACACTAGCCTCTCCTGTTGCCTATGGGATCTGCGCAGCCTCCTTATTGCTCTCCCTCTTCAAGGCTGGTGGTCACTCTGCGTGTCCATGGTTGTGAGGCCCTCTCCTCACAAAGCTCATTCTGAAGGGTAATTTCGTGCCCGCTCCTTTCGACGAACCTGACTTTTCTTTTAATAACAAGAATGTTATATTGTTAAGAATGGAGAGAGAGATGGGCATGGAACCACAGCTTTAATCCCAGCGCCCAGGAGGAGGAAGACTTATCTCTGTTAGTTCAAAGCCAGCCTGGTCTAGAAAGTGAGTTCTAGGTCAGCTAGGGATACACAATGAGACCCTGTCTCAGAACAAGGAAAAGAGTGGAAGGAAACTACATTCCCCACAGTATTGAAGCAGCAGCTGCACAGGTGCAGAGGTCACACATGTCAGTGACTGTGAGGACAATCTACAACTTCTATCATTCGGAGGGAAACCATCTTTAGGTTTTTTTTTTCAATTTATTTTTTATTAGTTTGTATGCTAATTTTAAACACATTAAAGAAATACAAGATACAGAAAAAATGATAGCACTTACTCATTCTGGCCCTAGCAAATACAAGAGTATTTTTCTTAAAAGGTAAAATAGTAAACTTCCCAGAATTCTGTTGTAATAAATGAATGTTTTGATACTCCGCGTGCAATTTTGCATCCAGACAGTTTATCACCTTTCCCACAGGGCATGCCAGGAAGTCAGAGAACAACTTGCTGCTGGTTCTCTCCTTCCAGCGTATGGATTCAAAGGACTCGATTCAGATCCTAAGGCTTGGTGGCAGGTACCCTTACCACTGAGCAAGCTGGCCCTTTAAAATATAAGAAAAAAATTCTTATGATCTCGGTTTCCCAGTTGTTGCCTTGGACCACAAGGATAAGCTGCTTGGGATTTTAGTTGTCAGGGACCCAGGAATCCCACTCCACAGATGGAGAGGTTGAAGGTATAGTGGTTGGTGGTTATGAACTCAAGTTTTCCTGCCCCAGATACTGTGTCATTTGCAACTACCAAGTGGAAACCATTTGCCACAGTACAAGATCTTGCAACTAGATTCACTGCACTGCGTGCCATGCAAGGGTTGTTTCTTCCATCTCCCAGCGTGACGTGACCACATTCATTTAGGTTCAGCTCAAGTCATTCATGTGGCGTTTCTGTCCCACGGCCTATGTGTAGTAATCCCCTGGGAGTCTAGAGTTTAGACTGACAGAGGGCAGTTTTTATTTTGTCCAGTGTAATTGTTTTTTAATTTCCCCAAAGATCTCCAGATGATTGCCTCCAACTCGTTCAGGTGCTCAGCAAATTTGTTGATGTTGAATATGATGAAAAACTACATTGATCCTGCGACTCCGGTGGACCTGTGAGGTCACGTGTGTCAGGACCAACCAGCCTTGTTAACATTTCTATGAGGCATCGCAGACTTTTGGTGAGGCCCACGAATGTTCTATGTCTTCCAGCTACCGTTCTGTAATTAAGTTTGCTGCATTTTGTAAAGTCACTTATTAAAGGTTTAGAGGTTCATTAGCAAGAGGGGGCATCACTGTCTTTCCACCACTAAAGTTGAAATAAGCAGAATTGTATGGAATGCCTATGAAGTATCAGGTTGATTGAGGAATCCCAGGTAAGTAGATATCAGATATCATCATATACTTACCTACACTGACCTACGTTTGATGTGTTTTTTTTAAACATTCATTTGTGTGTGTGTGTGTGTGTGTGTGTGTGTGTGTGTGTGGTGCTTGGCATTGAATTCAGGATCTCAGACATGCAGGGCATGTGCTCCATACTGAGCTATGTCTCCCTCTGATTGTTTATTATCACCTTAGAGTTTACTGCCACACGAAGAGGGTGTTCTCCACTTTAGGTTTATGCATTCATTGAATCAGAACACAATTCACAGATAATACAGTAGATAGATGAAGCACATTAACCACAGCATGAGTGAGGTTTCAGGATTATTTAAATCCAGCTATTGTTCAACTAGGGTGAAAGCAGACCTCTGGGGAGGAATGGAAGACTGAGCTGTGTCTTCAATGGAGCCCTTCTGGGAAGAGATGGAGTCTAACACCGTGGAGATGAAGGAGACTCCTGGAGGATCTGCTCCTGCAGGGAGCTCTGGGGGGAGGGTTTGGAAACAGCTGGAGATCAGGAACAGCTGGGGCTGGTTAGGCTTGGGGTAGAAGCCTGGTACTTCCTGAGTGCTCAAACTGTGTTAAACTCTTGTGTTCACCTGTGTTTAAGATTGTGCTAGTTGATGCCAGGAAGGCACATCGTTCTTTGGGTGTGTATGTGTGTTTCAGGTTGTTATAATAGCTAAACATATGCCACTCATTTGCAAATTATGTGTTTGCAATCACTGCAAAGCCAGATGACACGGCTGTTTACCTAGCTATGTGAACCTTTGTTCTTCTGACCATTAACAGTACTTTGCTAAAGATAAATTCCAATTCTAACACACGCAATTCACATTTTATATTGATGTCTTTCTATATTACAAGCTGATTTATTTAGAAACATGTTCTTTGAATAGTGTCTCAATAATGCTAATATTTAAAAATTTTGAAATCTTGAATACTCTGAGATAATCAGGTTTTCAGATTGGGAAGTCTGGGGTGTGGAGTGGTTTAAAGATATTTTAAATTCTATAATCTACCATCTAGTGTTCACTCGAGGAAAACGATAACATTTACTAACACTAACATGGCAGTCTCTTATCCTCTTAGTAAAGTTCTCTGTCACTAGCAAACTGCATGAAGCACTGTTTCACACCCGGAATTACATTTTGAATGGCCCTTTAGGAACCTGCTAAATTTTGCTTAAAACGTTAAGAACAAAATAAAACCCCTAAAGGGCTCAGTTTAGTCCCCTACCCCTAAGTGAAAGTTTTACATCCCTTACTCCAACTACCACCAACACCAAGCATGACCTATGCGCCTTAAAAGGCAAATGATGTCTTTATTAACAATGCATCTGAGCGTTTAAACACAGTCAAAACACAAGCGTGTTTCCATGATTTCTCCCATACGTCTTTGCCTTTAGCGAGTGACTTCGCATCAATGTTTTGGAGACTACACATTCGGCGCCGTTTTGTCCACAGCACCGACGGGTATCTCATTTATCCGGGTCTGACCAGGGGTTGCGGTTCATGCTTGCAAGAAGCCAGGAGGCACAGCCTTCCCGGCCTGTTCTGGGTCTCCTTGGGGTCAGAAAAGGACTAACTAGCCTTACCACCGAGTCCCCGAGGTTGATGGGATCTGGGGAACTAAGACAACCCCCGCCCCGAGCCTGAAAGAAGCCTCCAGGCAGCGCGGGTGGTTGGCAGAGGTGGGCGCCGGCTCAGCTGCGGAGAGAAGGCGGCGGCTCTGGCTGGGACCGAAAGACCAGGCTGTGGATCCGAGGACCCGTGTCGGTCCGCTGGCGGGCGAGCGCGGTGACGCTGGCCCGGGGCTCACCCAGAGGCAGGAGCGCGCCCAGCTCGGAGCCCGCCCGTCCCTTCCTCGCCTGCCCCACCCCGCGCCTGAGCACCCGCCCCTCCCCCTCCAGGCGTGCTGCGCCTGCGAGCGCCCCGCCCCGCCCCGCCCGCGGGCACGCGCCCCGTACCGGCCCTCCTCCCCCGCCCCGCCCGCGGGCACGCGCCCCGTACCGGCCCTCCTCCCCCGCCCCGCCCGCGGGCACGCGCCCCGCACTCCTCCCGCCTCCGCCCCCGCCCGCGGGCACGCGCCCCGCGCCCGCTCGCCCTCCTCCTCCTCGTCCCCCCCCGCCCCGCCCTGCGGGCGCACGCGAGCGAGCCGGCTTGTCCGAGGCGTGAGTTGGGCGGGGCGCCGCGCTGACGTTGCCCGGGATGCGGGCAGGTTCCGCAGCCGTCTTCGCCGCCTCCGCCTCTCCTGCCACCGGGGTTTGTATGAAAACACCGGGCGGCGGGCGGCGAGGGACCCGCCGGGCGCCCCGGGAGCCGCCGCGGGCGCGGAGGCCGAGCGCAGCCCCCGCCAGCGCCCACGCCGAGCCGGTGAGCGTCCCCGCCGTCCCGCGCGTCCCGCCGGCCGGACCCGTCAGCCGGCTCCCGGCGGCGCCTCTGCTCACCCGGCGGGGGCGAGGCGCGCTCCGACGCGGGGAGGGCCGGCTGTCGAGCACGGCGGCCGCCGCCGCCGCCCCGTGCGCCGCCCGCCGCGCTCCGCTCGCCTCCGGCTGCCCGCCACTCCCCGCCTGCGCCCCGCCGCGCCCCGGGACGCTTTGATTGGCTCCTGGTTGACAGTTTAGCGCCGCCGGAGGCGGTCGGGTGGACGTTGACGGCCTGAAGCTCGTCCGCTGGCACCTCGCTCGCTGGGCTCGCCCGCTCGCTCGCTCTGGGCGTGCGAGGTAACGGCGGCCGGACCGGCTGGCGTCGCGCGTTCCCGGCGGCCGGCCCTCCCTCCCTCCCTCCCTCCCGGCCACCCTCCAGGGCCGGGAAGGGTAACGGCGCGCCCCACCCCCGCCTCCGGTGCACGGCAGGCGGTCCGCGGGGACCCCTGGCCGGCGCTCGCACTTCTCCTGGCCAGCCTTCTGAGTTATGCTCGCAATTCTCCCTCCTCGCGTCCCCGAGATAGGAAGTTATTTTCGTGATTGTGCTTTTGGAATGCCTGCCGTCTGGCTAGCCAGAAAAAGAAATGGTTTATTTAAGGCACCTTGAACGGTACGGATTTTCAAACACGGGGCCAAGTGTCAACGCCACAGCCCCGGAGATCTGTCTGTATAAGCCGATCTCCCTTCACGGAGGCCCCTTGGCGGTCCGCGCGTTATTAGTCTACCCGGATCTCTCCCGGTTTGCTCGGTCTCCCGTTCCGCTTCTCCTGAGTCATATTCTACAGCGAAGCCACACGTTCCTTTTGAGTGACCGTAGAGTTTTACCTTGAGTTGGTGGATCGGTGTGTAAAATTGTAATCTTCGTTGAACTCTGAAACAGACCGCTTTTTGTGTTTGACCAACGTTACAAAATGTGGAGTATGTTAATGTAGCTTAACCTTTTGTGGTAGCAATTAGAGGTTTTTTTTTAGAATGTATTTTATATGTGTATGAGTGTTTGCATGTATCTGTGACCACCGCGTGTGTACTTGATGCCCGAGGAGGTCAAAAGGGGGCGTCAGATCTCCCGGAATTGGAGTTGCTTTTGTTGTGAGCCACCACGTGGGTGCTGGGACCTAGACCCACCCAGCTCCTGCGAAGACCAGCAGCGGTGCCCCCCTGAGCCGTCTCTTCAAACCCGTGGTAGCCATTTTAATAATGCTTTTCCCAATTGATTTGTATGGAGGTACCCCCCCCCCGTGTGTGTGTGTGTGTGTGTGTGTGTGTGTGTGTGTCTGTCTGTCTGTCTGTCTGTCTGTCTGTATGTGTATGTGCATGTGCGCGCGTGCGTGTTTAGGTGTTGGTCAGAGGACATGAGAGTTTTGGTCCTCTCTTTGACCTTGTGGGTGTGCAGGATGGGGTTGAGGTGGGCAGGTGCCACTGCTTGCAGAACCATCTTGCTATCCTCCTTGAATTGAAGCATTGTCTCTAGAGAAGTCTGGCTACACTGCTGTGCAATGTTTGACGACGTGTGAAATGTTTCAATTTGTATTACAAATACAAATCTTGTTGCATTTGTAGTAACATAATGCTGAGGTTTTGGGGTTTGTCTTTAAGCTCCTTCCACACGAGTCATCTTCAAAGTGCACTCTAGCAGCTCGGATCCTTTAGCATCTAAGTCAGAGCCGTAGAGAATGGTTGGAGTCCTCTGCACACTGCTTAGCATCTCTCATTGAGCAGCAGGCATCAGGGTAAAGGGTGGAAATGGTGCAGGGTGGGGGCCACGCCTTAACCTTGGTGTCATTGTAGGTTACAGTGCTTGTGTACTGCAGAGCAGTGTGCCTAAGGAGCTGGGGCCTGGCCAGAGAGGCTGAGTTTGTGTCCTGGCTTGCGGTAGGCCAGTTGTTTATCCTCTGGATTCAACTCTCTCCATGCCAAAAATGGAGATGATGGTGTTTGTGCCCTTAGGATGATCTCAAACATGAAACAAGTCAATGCCAATGTAGTGCTTTTCCACATTGCGTAGTTATAGGAAGTGCTCAGTAGACATTACTGTTCCTGCTACTGTTTTCCCTCAGTTAATCAGACAAAGAAAGAGTTCAGGCTGGTTGGGCAGCATTAGCGCAGATTAAATCCCCTTGATCCATTTTCTTTTTTGAAGCTGCGAGTGTGTAGTCCCACTGTCGTTCTGTGGATATGAAAGTTTTAAATAGAACAGATACTCCCTGAGCGGACTGCCCTGGGGTGGAGAACTGGGTATCCTTGCCTGTTCCCTTTGGCAGAACCTTGGAATGTCTCCCTCATGGTGGTGGTGGCTGCTATTTTAATCGCCTATTTTCCAGTTATTGACTGTTTCTCTGACTGTCATATGTTGCTGTTGGATTTATTATCAAAATACTAGTGGCTAAATAGACGTTTCTAGGATATACAAAGTAATTCTATCTACACACTCTGCCTTGTCTTTATTGATGCTCCATGAAGTGATGCTTTGATTTGACATGTTCATTTTAGCTCTCATGTAATTTTCCTAGGAGAATGGCTCTCCCTCATTAATAATTTCATATTCTTGTTCTTGGTTTGCAAGAATTGATGCAGCTTGAACATCTATCTGATATTCTTGGGGCCCACAGGTGGTTTAGATTTTGGGTTTTGGAATATTTTCATCCATCTAATAAGATATTTTGAAGATGGTACCCAAATCTGAACACGAAAGACATATATTTCACATATATATGTAGAATGTGATTTTATATGAAAGTTTTTAGTGTTCCTACATTTTGTCTGCAATATGGCAAATGAGGTCAGCTGTGAATTTTCCATTTGTGGCATCGCTTTAGTGTTCCAGAGGTTTGGGACTTTGGAATTCTGGATTAGAGTTGTGTAGCCTATATTCAAAGCCTGTGGTTAAATCAGATATTTTCAAACTTGATCTCAGGACTCCTTTTACATTCTTAGAAATCATCGTACTTTTTTTTTTGTAGATTGTATTCGTATTTTGTTACAATTAATATACTTTGTTAATTCACTTATAATGGTAGCCTTGAACACATTACATATTAATATAAACAACATAGTTGTAGATGAACAAACACAGCCTGTTAAGAAGAGTGGTAGTGTTTTACATATCTGTGACATTTTCATGCCCTTTCTCCAGCTCTTTGCTTTCCCTCCCTTCTCTTACCCATCTCCACCCCTTTGTTTTTGGAGTGCGCTAGGCAAGGAAGACCTCTACCTCTGAGATACACCCCAGACTTAGTTTGTCTAAACCTTTGATATCAAATAATACAAACAGATAGGTTATTTCTGCTTCAGCATTCAACTTATTGCAGTATGTTGTTTAGGTTGACGTGTGTGTGTGTGTGTGTGTGTGTGTGTGTGTGTGTGTGTGTGTGTGTAGGAAGTCCAGCTAGATACAGTCATAAAGGTGAGGGGATAATTGTGGATAGTTTTGTTTAATATGTTATCAGAACTCAACAAATGGCATTGTCATAAAAGTTAGTTGCAACATGGAATCTGAAATCCTATCTGAATTTCTCATACTCATTTATACTTGAATGCATTGTTGTGAGCATTAAATGGAACTTATTCCCTTTTGAATTTGTAACAGTTTGTTGGCCAGGTATTAGTATTGGTTCACTGAGTTGAGCCCATCTTCCAAGTGGTGTCACATTTTATTATACAGTACCAAAGAAAGCCATGTTTTGGGGTCCTAATACTGGGGATTGAACCCAGGGCCAGTCGGATTGCTTCTGTACTTTTTATTTTGGCACACTTTCATTTGCTGGGAATGCTGGCCTACTCTACCAGGCCCAACATAAGTCACATTTGTTAGTATGTTTATTCCCTGAGAAATTAATAGAAAGTTGTTTGTGTTGGAATACGATGATGGAGATGAGTTTTGCAAAGTTCTGCTTAAAAATATATTTTTGTGTGTGCATCTGTGCTGTGGTGTGCATGTGCAGGCCAGAGGACAGTGACTGTCTATTCTCTCCTTATTCTGTATGACACATGGGTAGTATCCACAAAACATTGCTATGTACTGAACAGTCAGTTAATGATTGTCTCAAGACCAAGGAGATCCATAATGGAACTGAAAGCTTGAATTAGTCTCTTTTTTTCATGAAACACCATTTGAATGGAAGTATGCATGTTTAAACTTGGGTGTCTTGGCAGAGGTTTTCACAGAAACGAACAGAGTAAGTCTACTTTCTCATCAAGTAAACAGATGATTGTTATGTTTGTGACAATGATGCCACCTGAGCTTTCAAAAATCGGAACTCTGGAAAGATGGCTTAGCAGGTAAAGGCATTTGCTGCAAAGTCTGGGAACCCACTGCCTCCCCCTAGGCCTGTCTCCCTCTTGTTGGTCTCTTTCTTCCCCCAGACAGCCTGCCTTCTGCTCTCGTGACACACGCAGCTCTTTACCCCAGGTCTCTTTAAAGCCCTTCCTTCGTGTGCTGTTGTGACTCTCACTATGCTGTCTTTGTAGTAATAGCTGCTAATACAGCTGTGGAGTGGTAATGTGGTTTGCAGTATGAGAATTAGTGATGTGAGTACCTTTAAATAAATCAGCCTTATAGTCAACCAATAACTAAATCAAATTTTATGTCATTGTAGAAACTATAATTTGCTATTGGTTTATTTTTAAATTAGGGTGTTTATTTATTTTTGGCTACTGAGTAGTGTGACATACATACATACAACATACATACAACATACATACATACAACATACATATCCCTTATCACTTGTATATCTGGCAAATCCATAGGCTGACTTTGTTTTGTTGATTGTTGAGTTTGCTATGCATGAGGTTTCTTAAGCATTTTTTCTTTAAATTAGAAACAACCTTGCTTCACATGTCAATCCCAGCTCCCTCTCCCTCCCTTCCTCCCCCACCTCCCACCAGGCCCCCCAACACCCCACCCAACCCCCACTCCAGTCCCTCCATGGGGGATCTCCAGAGTCTGTCATTTCGTTCAGGGCAGGGCCTATACCATCCCCCAAGAGTTGAGGCTGAGAAAGCATCCCTCATTGTGGGATGGGCACCCAAAGTCCATTTGTGTGCTAGGGATAAATACTGATCTACTACCCACGGCCCCATAGATTGCCGAGGCCTCCTCACTGACACCCACATTCAGGGGTCTGGATCAGTCCCATGCTGTCCTTCCAGTCATCAGTCTGGGGTCCAAGAGCTCCCCCTTGTTCAGGTCAGCTGTTTCTCTGGGTTTCACCAGCCCGGTCTTGACCACCTCGCTCATCACTCCTCCCTCTCTGTCACTGGATTCCAGGAGTTCAGTTCAGTGTTTAGTTGTGGGTCTCTGCCTCTGCTTCCATCATTCACTGGATGAAGGTTCAGTTAGTGATTCCTTAGAAAAATTTAAGGAGGTTTATTTTCATTTTATGTGTATAGGTGTTTTGCCTACATGTCAGTGCACCATGTGTGTGTTGTGCCCTCAGAGGCCAGCAGAGGGCGACAGATCTCCTGGAACTGGAGTGAGGGGCGGTTGTCAGCTGTTATTTAGGTTCTGGAAACTGAACTCTGGTCCTCCGCAAGAGCAGCCAGTGCTCTAAGCCACTGAGCATCTCTCCAGTCCATGGAGTCAGCTTGTTTGCTTTGTTGCCTGCGGTTTTTTCACTGTCCAGTCGTTACTATGGCTAGCACTGAGCGAGTAGTTTTCCCCAGGAGTCCTATGGTTTTATGTCTTACTCCTGGGTCTTTAATTCATAATGGTTTCAGGGATCATTCATGTTGTAGCTATAGCAAAATCTTACTTTTATGACTGACTAGTACTCCATTGTAAACACACCACAGTCTGTTCCTACATTCATCTGTTAGTGAACACAGGTTGTTTCTACCTTTGGTTATTGTGAATAATGCTGGTGTAGGAGTCTGTAGTAATCTGTAGGATTACTTCGGATATAAGTCAAGAAGTGTAATTGTAGTTGTAAGTATAACAATCCAAAAATAGGAAAAAGACCTGAAGGGCTATTTCTCCCAGATTCGTGAGTGGTCAGTGAGTCCTGGAGAAGGTTCTCAGTAGAGTTAATCACTAATACAGTCAGAATTACATACTGTTCCTCGCCTAGGATGGCTGTCATCGTGCAGCTGGTGTGGGGGAGGCTGTGTAGAAACTGGAAGCTTTGGAAGTCACTGCACGGTGGGGCCGTCACTGTGCGCAGCTTTGGCCGTCACTGCGCGGTGGGGCCGTCACTGTGCGTAGCTTTGGCCGTCACTGTGCGCAGCTTTGGCCGTCACTGCGCGGTGGGGCTGTCACTGTGCATGCGCATTGATGGGGACTGGTTTGATGGCGGGTGATGGGGTGGACTTGTTTGGTTTGGTTTTTGTTACTCTAGTGCAGTGACTTCTAAGACAGTTGCTCATGTCCCAGAATGGCTTGCTGGTTCATCCTCATACTTCATCCTCAAAATTGTCATGTTATTAAGTATATTTATAAACTACAGATATGAGTATTTAATAGTTAAGGCCATAATAAACAACCAAGCAAGAGGCACAGAACAGTCTAGTTTCCTTTCCTTGGTGCAGTTCTGCAGAGCTCACCTTCATTGGAAATGCTCTGGACCAGCACAGTTTCAGAGTTTGGAGGTTTTGTTTTATTTTATTTTCAGAAGGGACTATTTGCATGGACTTTATAAACCAAAACTGCAAGTGTCCCCAAACCCAAAGTTCTGATGCCTGAAAGGTGTTCAGTTTGTAAATTATAGATGTCCACCTTGTCCATGCAGAGCATGGGAGTCAGGATGCAATGGGTTATAAAGTAGAAACAGGTTTTCATTAGAATTAGAATTTCCCTCCACGTTTGTTACACTTGCAGTTTATTTGTACCTAAAAGCAGTTGTGTTGTGTTCGGGAAGGTGGGAGATCACCAAGGTAGTGAAGCCTTCATCTTCCTCTTATGCAATCCAGCCGTAGCTACAAAGGCCACCCCTCTAGCCAAGTAAGTGCAGAATCACAACCAATTCTAGTAAAATGCTGCTGTTTTTATTTAATGTGAGGACCACCGTTGTTTGGACCATGAAACATTTTTAAAGCTTTTTAATTAAAAGAAAAACAAAAGCAAAAATTTCTGATCTTTCAAAGTAACCTCTTTAGATCCCAGATTGAAAAATCTTCAGACAAGACACTGAGGTCTCTGATTATTCTGTTTCAGACAAACTACAGTTTTGTTTTTCCAGATAGGGTTTTTCTCTGTAACAGCCCTGGCTGTCCTGATATTAGCTTTGTAGACCAGGCTGGTCTCAAACTCACAGAGATCCGCCTGCATCTGTCTCCCATGTGCTGGGATTAAAGGCGTGCGCCACCATATGAGGCAGCCAGATGAATAATTAAAAAAAATAGACAAGAAATGCTAGTGAGGATGTGTGGGAAAAGGAATTCTTACTCACTGTTGGTGTGAGTGTAAATTAGTACCCCATTATGGAGATAGAGTGGAGTTTTGTCTTTCTTAAAAACGGAGCTGTTATATGACCAACATACACCTCTCCTGGGAATGAACACAGGGGACTCTGAATCCTAACACAGACACCTGCTTGTCCTTGCTCATTGCTGCATGATTCACAATAGCAGGGAAATGGAACCAGCCTGATGCCCATCAGCAGACGGATGGACAGTAAATGTGTATACGTAGAAACAGATTTTACTCAGCTGTAAAAGAATGAAAATAAACATTGAAGGAAAATGGATGGATCTAGAAAGTAAGCATTTAAATATTTGTGTGTATGAGTCTTTTGCTTGCAAATGTACCACCGTGTGCTTGGTGCTTGTGGAGGTCAAAGGCGGGAGTTGGATCCCCAGTAGCTGGAATTGTAGATAATTGTCAGCCATCATTGTGGCTGCTGAGAACTGAGTTCAGTGTGGCTGGGATGTAGTGGTGTGTGTGTGTGTGTGTGTGTGTGTGTGTGTGTGTGTGTGTATGTGTGTGTATGTGTGTATGTGCGTGTATGTGTATATATGTGTGTTTGCGTGTATGTGTGTGTGTTTGTGTGTGTATGTGTGTATATATGTGTGTGTATGTGTATGTGTTTGTGTGTGTGTATGTGTGTATGTGTGTATATATGTGTGTATGTGTGTATATGTGTGTATGTGTGTGTGTGTGTCTGTCTGTCTGTCTGGGGTGTACTGGAAGAGTGTGGAGAGGACAGGAGTGCAGAAGCATCAGTGTGGAAGTCGTGTCCCTGAGACAAACAACACGATTTTATAGTGGCAGAAGAAAGGGCCAGGCAGGCATTCCGCGGTCCTGGCTGCTGGGTTGTCCCTTAGCGTCCATTCTGGGTCTGTGCTTGGGGCGGTGCACCTCTTCTTCTGGGTGCTAGCTCTTCCTTCCTTCCTTCCTTCCTTCCTTCTTCCTTCCTTCCTTCCTTCCTTCCTTCCTTCCTTCCTCCTTCCTTCCTTCCTTCTTCCTTCCTTCCTTCCTTCCTTCTTCCTTCCTTCCTTCCTTCCTTCTTCCTTCCTTCCTCCTTCCTTCCTTCCTTCCTTCCTTCTTCCTTCCTTCCTTCCTTCTTCCTTCCTTCCTTCCTTCCTTCTTCCCTCCTTCCTTCCTTCTTCCTTCCTTCTTCTTTCCTTCCTTCCTTCTTCCTTCCTTCTTCCTTCCTTCTTCCTTCCTTCTTCTTTCCTTCCTTCCTTCTTCCTTCCTTCTTCCTTCCTTCCTTCCTTCCTTCCTTCCTTCTTCCTTCCTTCCTTCCTTCCTTCCTTCCTCCTTCCTTCCTTCCTTCCTTCCTCTTTCTTTCTTTTTGTTTTTTTATTTATTTTTAAATTAGAAACAAGGTTGCTTCACATGTCAATCCCCGGTCCCTCTCCCTTTCCTGCCCCTCTTCCCACGTTCTCCCACCAACCCCTCACCCCACTCCCCCCTCCCCCAAACCCCACTCCTTTCCCTAGGGAGGGTGAGGCCCTCCATGGGGGTGTCCATAGTCTGTCATTTCATCCAAGGCAGGGCCTAGGAGTCCAGATTGAGAGAGCATCTCTCATTGTGAGATGGGCACCCAGAGTCCATTTGTGTGCCAGGGATAAATAAGGATCTATTACCCAAGGCCCCATAGATTGCCTAGGCCTCCTCACTGAAGAAACCATCCTGAGTGAGGTAACCCAGTCACAAAAAGACAACCATGGCATGTACTCTCTCATATATGGATTTTAGACATAGATCTGGGGAGTGCCAGCCTGCAATCCCACGGCCAGAGAGTCTGGGGAACAGACCTTCATCCGATGGCTGATGGAAGCCGAGTTGCTAGCTCTTTCTAGCACACGTGTAGTGAGCACACACTTTTACAATAAGGCTCTCCCTTTATTTACCCTGAAGTACGGTGGCACATGGCAAGGTGCTTCCTTTTACTACGACTTGATGCATGTTTTGTTGATGTCCATGGGAGGCCTGCCCTTTTCTGAGTGGAAACTGACAGGTGGATGTGGGGTGAGTGTGTCAGGCAGAGGGGAGGTGGTGGGGACTGGGAGGAGGGGAGGGAGGGAAACTGCGTCTGGGATGGAAAGTAAAATAAGCAGCAGAGTGTAAGGAATACCTGGGACGTAGGGTTGAGATTTGGTCTTTTTTGCCTGGGACTTTTACGTCCCTAAAAGCAGAATTGCTGGAGGATCGGTGTCTTCGTTGAGGCTTGCCTGGGTTGCATGCATGGTTATTAAGCATTTTCCACCGTGGTGGGCATGAAGGTGTGAGAGACAGGCAGTTGTGTTAACAGGCACTGACTTTGTGGAGTCTGGTCCCCAGTTCCCTGGGGTCGTTTATGCAGATTGCTCAGTCTCTTTCTCCTCCTGGTTTTCTTTTTTTGTCATTGCGGGAGTAAACATAATTTTGTTTCTTTACAGCCTAATGCGGAGAGTAGAGACATACCTGAAGTTAAAGTATTTTATTGTAAACTGTCAATTTGAGTCTTTTTTGAATAATATTTTTACAATTTAGGTGTTTTTGTTTTGAGACAGGGTTCACTCTGTAGCCTTGGCTGTCCTGGAACTCACTCTGTAGACCAGGCTGGCCTCGAACTCACAGAGATCCCCTGCCTCTGCCTCGTAAGAGCTGGGATTGAAGGTGTGCACCATCTTGCCCAGACTGAATAATATTTTCTTCTTTGAGAATCTCACGCTGTATTTTGAACATATTCATGGCCTCTCCCAAGTCTTCCTGTAACCACCCTCCCCACTCTCCCGCCCCTTGTCACCCGTTTTCAAGTTTCTTCGTTCCTCCCCCATTCCCAGTCCAGTCTGTGTTGGTCGGCTAGCTACTCAAGCTTGTGATTGGCCTGTGAGATGTCACAGCGATAAGCAGATACTCTCCCTCTCCCGACAGCTGTCAGATGCTCTTCGATCTGGTCACACTTGTGTTAGGGCTGTACGGCTTCTTCCGCCGTCTGTGCTGCGGCTGTCTCTGATCCCAGTTGTGCAGGTCTGGTGCACACTGTCATAATGGTTTTGAGTTCATGTGTACAACTGCCCTGTTGTGCCCAGGCAGTAAAGCAGTTTCCTTCATTTCGTCCACAGTTCTGGCTCTTACAGTCTTTCCACTCCTGTATGAAGACCTCCACACTCAGGCCCCGTGCAAGAGGTGTGGAATGCACACGTGAGTGCTCACCCAGCTCTTGGGTGAGCCAGGAGGTTGGAGGTCCAGGCCACTTGGACCTTGGACTGCTTAGTAGGAACTTCATCTCAGGAAAAATGAAACAAAACATGGTTTGCCTTTCATAGGACATGCTGCTAACACAGTTGACTGCATCCTGAATCCTTTGCTTACTTGCTTTACAGGGAGGGCTTTCTGACCCTGATGAGTGCTGCATTGCAGCTCACTGGGCTAGTCTGCCTTGTGCACCCTGGGTCCGCAGTTTCTGGAGCCACATCCCTCAGCCCTGGGGGGTTTCTGTTTGTTTGAGGCTAGGTCTGGTGGCTCAGGCTGACCAAGACCTCTTTATGTGACAGTGGTCTTGAACCCTACTCCTGCTGCTTCCGTCTCTTGAGCACTGGAATTGCGGGTGTGGCACCATGGCCAGAAAGGACAGACCTACTTACAGCAGCAACGGTGATTTTGAAAGCTCATGTGAGGCTCTCTGCCATCGTTGGGTGTGTAATGTCTTATTTATCTTATTTATCCTGGAAATTGGAAAAAATTACTTTGACTTTATGTAGTTAATACATAGAGAAATAACTAAAGGAAAAATGCAGTTTTAAATTTCTCAATAACCTCAACAATGGTCCACATGATTTTTTAAAGTCTTAAATATACATTTTTATTTATTTAACAAAGGAAACATTTTATGTTTTATTGAAAAGACTTGTATTTGTGTCATTTGAATGAAGCATTAAGGTCTTCTTTTTTGCCATTTTTGAAATATAACATTATTAAATATGTATAAATGTGTTTACCTTCTTAGATTCATGATAGTTGTTTTGTTTTCTACTGGTGCAACAAAACTGTGTCTCATTAAACATTGGTACATAAAATTAAAAGATGTCTAGGATATTTTTTGGAGACTACTTTTAAAGTACATCTGAAAATTACAAAATCTTCAAGTCGAGATGAAGGTTGTTTAAATTACATAGTGAGGACTTTCTAAAGATGAAAACATTAGCTACGGTGATGCTAGCTATTAGCAGTGCTTTCATGTAGAAATGCTCACACATATTTACCGGTGTCAGCCAGAGCACTAGTCATGGGATACTGTGGTTGTCTGGGCTACTAATGATGCTGATCAGCTCTGTCTCAGAAGAAGCAGAAATATGTGATTGTCTGAGCTACTTTCCAGTTGAAGCAATAAATCCCCATGGTCAAAAACAACTTCAGGAAGAAAGTTTATGTTGGCTTACAGTTCCAGAGGGTTCCAGAGGGTTCCAGAGGGTTCCGAGGGTTCCGAGGGTTCCGAGGGTTCCGAGGGTCAGGGTCTTCAGTGGTAGGGAAGGCAGGCATGGCATGCAGGCAGAAGCAGGAAGCTGGCTGATTAAATTTTCATGTATACAAGGGAGGGGGCAGTTAGAGGAGGGGGAGAGGTAGAGGGGATGAGGAACAGGAAGTAGGTCAAGGTTATAGCCATCATCTCCCCTATATAATTCCTTCAGCAAGGCTGCACCTCCTAAAGGTTCCATGACCTCAAACAGCGCTACAGCTGGGGACCAAGTGTGTTCACATGTGTAAGCCTCTGGGGACACTTTCATTCAAACTACCAAATAACGTCAAGTTTGGTTTCTGCATTTCTGTAGCTCTAGGATTTTGGTAACATTTTCCATGCTGCTTTTAGATATCTTAGTAGTTATGCGTGGCGAATGCAGTGATGGACTGGGCTACATAGACTTACTTCCTTGTGTTCCATTGTTATAATCTCCCTGCTGTGTGGCTTCTATAATGCTTAATGAATAGAAAACAGAATGGTGCTAGGCGCCTGACAGTATTAACATTTTTTCTTTCAGGTTATCTGCAATGCTGGAATGAAGTAGCTCAAGATGAGCAAGCTGAAAGTGGTCGGAGAGAAAAGGTACCACAGCCTTGATGAGTGTGAAGACTGGTGTGTGTGACGCACAGACATACACAGTGCACTTGATGTGTGTGAAGGTTGGTGTGTGTGACGCACAAATAACATATGCACAGTGCACTTGATGTGTGTGAAGACTGGTGTGTGTGACACACAGATATACACAGTGCACTTGATGAGTGTGATGACTGGTGTGTGTGACGCACAGACATACACAGTGCACTTGATGTGTGTGAAGACTGGTGTGTGTGACGCACAGACATACACAGTGCACTTGTTGGGACCGATAAAATATGTATGCTGTATAGTTGTGCATGCTTTACTAATACTTAACGTCTCAGTTAAAGACGTATTAGCCAGTGGCTAAACCTGGCTCACTCCAGTATGTCCAGTGAACTAGGAACAGTTTTATATTTTTAAATAGTTTAAACTATAGTGCATTTCACCATGTGAAGTGACCAGAAACTCAAAACTCAGTGCACTGTTGACATTTTTATTGGGACACAGCCCTGCCTGTTAACTTATGTATTTTGGGTAGCTGCATGCCCATAACTCTAAAATAGTTGCTTCCTAGCCCTTTATAGGAAAGTTTAAATATCCTGAGGTTAGAAAGCACATTATGCCATTTTTGTTGGTTTTGTTTTTTCCACAAGCCTTACTGGTTTTAGATTAGCTATACAGCCTTGAAACAGATGAACTTTGTTGTGCCTATTTTCACCTCTGTAAATTATTTTGGTATTAATGTTACATGGTGTCAGTGGCTAAGTAGTACCTTGCCGAGAAAGTAAATGATATCTTGCTAACACTAATGATAATCAAGACTTCTACTTTGTGGGCAGTATTGTGGTTTATGTCTTCATGTATATATATGGCTTTGCTTTTATAGATAGTATGTTATAAAGTAGAAATGTACAACTTATTAGATAATGTTTATTTATTAAATTGTTAGGTTTTCTAGTTATTTGCCATAATAAATTGCATTATTTTACTAACTGTATAGTTTCTACAGGAAGGTGGTTAGAATCTTTTTTTTTTTATTCTAAGAAGGAACCCCCTTTTTCCTTCCCTCCCTTTCTTCCTCCTTTTTTCTTTCTTCATGAGCATATGCATATGTATGTGGGGGCATGTATGCCATATTGTACACATGGAGATCAGAGGATAGCTTTTGGAAATCAGTCATTTCCTTTATATGGATCCTGGAGATTGAAGTCAGGTCACTAAGCTTGTGTGACAGGTACTTTTATGTGCTGATCCATCTCACTGGCCCCAACCCTTATTTTTCTGAGCAGGTCAAATATCCAACCTGTTTCCCACTAATTAGTTAAATTTCTAGAACACTGCTCAAAAGTTTCTAAACCTCAAGCTCCTCATGGCAGTTTGTTTTTGCATCCTAAAATAAATTGTACTAGATATTTATTGTTTGTTGTTTTAGGCTAGACAGCCACTATACATTTTTACTATGTTAAAGCAATTTATTATTTCTGTTAATACTTATTGCATTAGTTCTTGCATCGCTGTGGTCAACTGGAAGTGTGTAAAACCAGCCATGGTTTTAGAGGTGAAGTCCATGTCGTTGGTCCCTTGAACTTGGGTGGAGCACCATGGTGTTGGAGCATGCTGTAGAGGAGTGAAGTGGTTAGGTGCACGCCTGTGAAAACTTACTCGGTAACTTCCAGCTGCTCCCTGTCTCCCATTTCACAATTTTCTAAAGTAGCAGCACCCTCTGGAGACCAGTCATCTAAGCCATAGCTCATGGAAGCATTATGTATTCAAACCAGGGCACTTTCTCTACCTGCTGGTGAGGGCCCAGGACACAGTAAGATGGACTGAGATAGAGAAGGGACAGCACCTTCAGCTGCATTAAAAAGACCTGAAAATACACTTGTTGCCTACACTGAGCATATGCAGACCTTTTTCTTGTCATCGTTTCATAACTATAGACTGCAATAAAGATTCACACATGACATACTGTGTTAGCTATTGTAAGTGATCTGGAGATGATAGGAAGTGTGTATGGGTTTGTATAAGGAAGCTGAATGTGCGTGGATTTGGGTATCTGTGAGGGTCTAGAAGGTCCTAGAATGTCTGTACAGCATAATGAGATTGACAACTAAAAAATGTATCCTCCAAAGGCCTGCATGGAGGAAATAATAATCTCAGGGGTTATTTTGAATTATTTTTTCTTTGAATGATATCAAAACCACATCAGTTTCCACAGGAAATGCATTTTGTACTTTCCATATCTCCAGAGGTTGTGGATGTTTCTTTCTTATTTGATGATTTTTTCACAACCATGTCATAAATCTCCTTAGCACTTGGGACTCTGCATGTGCATATTATTGTGTGCATGCTTGTGTGTGTTGCATGTGGGCATGCATGTCCACACTGCCCAGGTTAGAGGCTGCCCTTTCTCTTGTGTGAGGCAGGCTCATTTCTTCTATAAAGCAGGTGAAAGTCATTCTGCTTTAATATCTACAAAAGCTAGGCAGGTTTCCTGTTCTTTCTGACAATTTGTATATTCTCTCTCTCTCTCTCTTTCTCTCTCTCTCTCCTTTCTTGAACAGTTTCACTGGAAGTTTATTTTTTATTGATTTTCTTGAAAAATCTTCTGGTTGTTGTGGGATTCCCACCTGGTACCCATTGCCGCTTTAGCCCCCAAATAACACACAGGGCACAGTATTAACTATGAAGCTGTTGACTGTTTGCTGTGGTTTCTAATATGCTAGCTCTGACTTAATCATTGACCCATAATCACCAATATATATATTTTTATAAGGATTTATCTTTCCAAGAATGCCAGACTTGTGTTCTCTCCTCCAGGGATCACATCGCGACAACTCTCTTCAATACATTTCCCAGAGTCCTCCTTGACTCCTAGTCCCACCTATCTTGCTTCCCTATTGGCCAACAGTGCTTTATTGACATATACACAGAAGGACTTCCCCATCATCTCCTCTTTTCTGTCTAAATAAAAAGAAAGGTTTTAACTTTAACATAGTCACATGATATATAACAGAACAGTTATCAAGTAAGAACAATGTTTAGTCCATTAACATTTAGTAAGATGTAAAGAAAGTATTTTTATCAACTATCCTATCTGTGTGAGTCTAAAGTCTTATATGTAGCTTATCTTTTGTTGTAACTGAAGAAAACTATAACTATCTGTCTTCAACTCCATCAAAGACCACAGAAGGATAATACATAAACACTAGAATTCACAGAGACATCTCGCTACCTGGACAGTTACCCAAAGTTCCTCTGTAACGTTGGGGCATCCATCTTCAGCCCATAGGCCACAGTGGGTCTGGAAGACTTCTCAGCAAAGCAGGAAATTTAAAACCATCTGCCTGCATTGGCTGTTTGTCAGTCATTTCTCTGTGTCCTCCAGAAAGTTCGGCAGACTCTTCCATGAAGCAGGAAACCTTTAGTCCATCAAGTTTAACAGTCACTTTCCTGTGGGTCCTGTATGTCCAGTCTATCAAACAGTGAAAGCAAGATCAGTTTCTTGTGCAAATGGCTAATTTTGCTATGTTGAAAGCAAACTCCGTAATGAGTTTCTTCGATCCCACTCCTGACACCAGCTGAATATGGAAATAATGCTACCTGAAAAGGAGGTCTACGATACTCTATTGAATATAGAAATCACTTACTGGGAAGCGCTCTATGGTCCCCGCAGTGGCCAGGATCCAAGAGAGAGAGAGATTTACCTTATCTCTCCTTTATCTCCCACCTGTCCCTCATACCCAAAGGGGTGTAGACAGTATCTTGAGTGTGTGAGCTTTCCCCTACATCTGGTTCCAGTGATTTGGGGAGGCTTTCTGTCTTTTTTATTGTTTTTTGCTTCATTTCTTGACTTTTGATTACTCAGATTAGTTTTTAAAGTTATTTATTTTTATTATATGTGCATTGATAATTAGCCCACCAACATAATATGTCTGTATAAAGGTGTCAGGTCCCTGTAACTGGAGTTACAGACAATTGTGAGCTGCCATGTGGGTGCTGGGACTAGAACTCAGGTCCTCTGGAAGAACAGCCAGTGTTCCCAACTGCTGAGCCATCTCTCCAGCACCATTCAGAGTAGTCCCCCCTCCCCACATGAAGTTAAGAAATATACATTGCATGCTAAGTGACTTGAGGTATTTCTCTGTTTGTTGTTGTATCTGTTTGTGTGTGTGTGTGTGTGTGTGTGTGTGTGTGTGTGTGTGTTGAGACAGGGTTTCTCTATGTAGCTCTGGTTGTCTTAACTCCCTCTGTAGAGGTGGTGTCAGACTCAGAGATCCCCCTGCCTCTGCCTCCCCAGTGCCTGGATTAAAGGCATGCACCACCACTGTCTGACAATATATTTCTTCTCTGATTGGGCATTTGTGGTTATTAATTTTCTCCTTAATCACTGCATTACATATTTTACTAAGTCTGGTGTTTTGTTTTTATTCAGTTCACGATTAACTTTATAAAAGACTCATTATCTATGTATATGGATGTTTTGTATGTATGTAGTCTGCACACCAGAAGGGTCATCTGATCCATGGGACTGTAGTTATAGATGACTGTAGCTGCCGTGTTGGTGCTGGGCACTGAACTCATGGCCTCTGAGCAGCCCGTGAACTGCCAGTGTTCTTAACCGCTGAGCCATCTCTCTAACTCTCTAGATTACTTTTAAGTATTTTAAATTTGTCTGATCTGTGTTTTAAGTGTTGACTTCTAAGTATGTGAGGACTTTAGGTTATTTTAGCTGGTGTCATTTTAGTGTATTTGTGGATGAGAAGAACGCTGTCTGGTTGAGTTCTTTGGACGTTGTTTAGCAGTGCTTCCCTTGGAGCAGGCTCCTCCTGGGCTGCACTTGGATGCACACCCTGCTGCTGGGTGCCCTGTGAACAGGGCTCACATTGACGTGTGCTGTGCCCAGATACCTCATCACTTTCCTACTTCTGTCTGTTGATGTAGGGATTGCCATTCATTTGCTTTTGCCTCTGTTCTGTACATTTTGCAAGTATTATGTTTTTAAAGATGTATCAAGGATTGATCATTACAAAATGTCCTTTTTTTCTGATGTTAAGTCTTTTTCTGATGTTAACATTGCTACTCTGGCTTTTAAAACAATTAGAATTAACACCCTATACGTATATATTCATTATCTTTACCTAAAAAGTTTTATTTTATGCATATGTATGAGTGTTTGTCTGTGTGTCTGTCTCTGTACCATGTGAGTGCCTGGTGCCCTTCAAAGTAAGAATCTGGCGTTGGATTTCCTGAACTGGAGTTAAAGACAGTTGTGAGTGATTCTGTGGGCTCTGGGAATTGAACCCAGGCCCCCTGGAAAGGCAGCAGTATTCTCTAACCGCTGAGCCGTCTGTCAGCCCCTCATTGTTTTACTTTTAGTCTACTTTTTCTTCAAGGAAATGTTCTCTTTATTCTGTTAGTTTAAAATACATTTTATTTTTGAAATTAAAATATAGTTCAAATACATATTTTTCCTCTTTCCATTCATCCCTCCAATCTTGCCATGTAGCTCCACCGTGTTCTCTCTCGTATTCATGTCCGTTTTTACATTGTTGATATATATTCCTAAATCTATAAATATAGCCTGCTTAGTCCACACACACACACACACACACACACACACACACACACACACACACACACACACGTACGTGTTCAGGACTGACCGCTTGGGACTGGATAACCAGTTGAGGGTGTTCTTCCAGGGAAGGCTGTTTGTTCATTCTCAGCCATCCTTAGTTGCCTGTAGGTCTCCTTTCCATGCTATCTTGTCTCCTGCAGTTCTTTGTCTAGGGTTGGAGCCCCGTGAGGTCCCCCACCATGCTGCCTGTCTGCTGGTATTGTCCTTGCTCAGGTCTTCTTTAGGCAGCTGTGCTTACTCTGTCACTTATAGAAGACACAACCTCTTAGTACACTTCTCTGTTCTGCTGGGGTCCACAGTGCCCCTGAGCCGTAGGTACCAGAGTTGTGTTGTAGACGGATCAGCTGGGGCTGGGCCATCCGTTTTCTGCATTTTGTTCAGACGTGGCTTTCCTTAATGGTCTCCATCTGTTGCAAAGTGAAGTTGTTTTGATGAGGGATCAGAGGAACACTTACCTTGGGTATGAGGATGAGTATTTAGAATGTGGCTAGGAATCAAACTGGGTTAGTAACATGAGAGTAGTAAGTTCTCCTCCAAGGTCCATGCCCTCACTAGCCCTGAGTGTTGGCTGGGACTCCAGTACCAGGCATGATTTCCCTCATTTTGAAAGTACCTTAAGTCCAACGAGAAAGCTGTCAATTACTGTCAAAAGTGCCGCATGGAACACTTGGGTTATCCTACTATACTGGTTGCTGTTGTTGCAACTGTTGGTTGCAATCCTCCCTAGGAAGCTTGTGTGACACCTATTGGTCCCTTGAGAGGTCGTCTTCAGGGAGGGGCTCTCACTTCAGTTCCAGCTCAGAGCCTCTGGGCCCTGTGTCTGAGGTGCAGAATGACTTCAGCCGTAGGGACTTGTGTCCACCTCTGGGACACAGCCAAGGTAACAGCAATAGCATGCCATGTTTTGGGAGGCTCTTGAAGTCTCTTGACTAACAACCTAAAAGGGGGCTTCTCATGCCTGGTATGGGGAGTTTTTTGTTAGTTTATGTTTCTTGGGAGTATTGTCATCCCAGATGGGAAAGTTTCATTTAAACTATGTCTATATGTACACATAGACTAACATGTAATTTTAGATAATATGTATAGTGCCATAATTCTTTATGCTTTTCAGACAGGATTACTGTTACTTTCCCTCATCCTGCCCTCTTTCGTCCTGGGCTGACTACTCTTCCATTCTGTAGTTTAAGCCCTCCTCTGTTGTTTTCATTTCTCTCTCAAATCACTTATATTCTACACCTCTTGAGTGTTCCCCTGATGGTCTCTTTATACTTCTCTGGTTTTTTGTGGTTGCTACAAGGTCTTTGTTAAAAATGTGAGGTTATTTTGTTTAAAAATGAGGATATTTAATAGAAAAATAGATATATTTATCTAGATTTTACAGTGAGGGGTTGGGGTAGTAGTTATAGACATTTATAGGCAACCTAGCTCAAATATTCAAAGTCAGCCTTAGACTCACATTGGCCAAGGGTGGCCTTGAATCTCTAATCCTCCTGTCTCCCCTTCACAGGTGCAGTCTGGCGTTACAGGTGTGCGCCTTCACACCTGGGTTATGGGGGTTGGGGGTTACGGGGTTGTGGGGGTTGTGGGGGTTATGGGGTTGTGGGGGTTACGGGGTTGTGGGGTTGTGGGGGTTATGGGGTTGTGGGGGTTGTGGGGTTGTGGGGGTTGTGGGGTTATGGGGTTGTGGGGGTTGTGGGGGTTATGGGGTTGTGGGGTTATGGGGTTGTGGGGGTTATGGGGTTATGGGGTTGTGGGGGTTGTGGGGTTATGGGGTTATGGGGTTGTGGGGGTTGTGGGGTTATGGGGTTATGGGGTTGTGGGGGTTGTGGGGGTTGTGGGGGTTGTGGGGGTTATGGGGGTTGTGGGGGTTATGGGGGTTGTGGGGTTGTGGGGGTTGTGGGGGTTGTGGGGGTTGTGGGGGTTACGGGGTTACGGGGTTACGGGGGTTGTGGGGGTTGGGGTTGTGGGGGTTGGGGTTGTGGGGGTTGTGGGGGTTACGGGGTTACGGGGTTACGGGGGTTGTGGGGGTTGTGGGGGTTGTGGGGGTTGTGGGGGTTGTGGGGGTTGTGGGGGTTATGGGGTTATGGGGTTATGGGGTTGTGGGGGTTACGGGGTTACGGGGGTTGGGGGGGTTGGGGTTGTGGGGGTTACGGGGGTTGGGGTTGTGGGGGTTGGGGTTGTGGGGGTTGTGGGGTTGTGGGGTAGGGAGTGGCGCTAGGGTCACAGTTAGGCAAGCTCTCCATCAGCTGAGCCGTGTGCCTAGCGCTGAAGTGGCTCTTCAAAGAAATAAAGCATGATGGTCCAGTCTTGGTATACTACATGCAACTGGAATTAATAAAGCCTGGAAAACCATGCTGTGTTCCATTATGATTAAAAAGCACAAGATGAGTAGTTCATTTGTGCTCAGAATACCCTCACACAGAAGGTGCTTTCAGCTTTGCATTTTGACCTTTCTGACCACCTTCATCCAGCAGTATGGTGCTCAGTACCATAGTGAACCAAATAGTAGAACAGATACAGTGCTGCCATGTGCATTCGCATTTGAGATTAGTGCTACACTCAGCCTTCATCAGAGCTGCTCAACTGCCAGGAGTGGCAGCTGCTGTAGAAACCTCAAGCTAGCCAGACTGCAGAGAATAAGTGATGGCGACATATTCCGCTCTAAACGGGACCCTGTGTCACCTCCAAGGCTCAGGGACATCATAAAAGGAAGCTGGTGCAAAGAATGTAAGCACCAGAGGATGGGGAGATGTGTAGGCCGTTTCTCTGTCCTGGTTGCCAGTTCCCAAACGACCAACACACTCTTTTCCTAGCTAACTCTTATATTTAAATTAACCCATATTTCTTATCTATTCTTTGCCTCCCTCATGGCTTGGTACCTATTTTCAATATGGCAAGTCTGTCTTGCTTTTCTCCGTGCCTGATGGTGACTCCTCTGACTCCACCCTTCTTCCCATAATTCTCAGTTGGACTTTTCCACCTAACCTTATGTGTGGAGAGCTTCAATGTGCCGCTCATTAAAGATGGCGCGGGCTTTCGCCTAACACCCTCCTGACGGTGAGCGCTCTCGGAGTAAACAACTCCATATTTGGTCAAGGCTCGGGTCCACGGCTTGCTTCCTGTGTATGTGGACCTATCTGCTGTTGCCAAGTGGCGTGCTGGGGTTGGCTATGCCTAGGCCATATAAGCTGTGGGCTGGCTTTCCCCGGGGAGAAGACTGTTTCAAGGTTCCTGAATAAACTGCTTGGAGAGGAGTTCCCGAGTCGCGTCTTCTTTGCTGGTCGAGGTGGTCGCGACACTTATGCTGTTCTGCTGTTGGCCAGCCAAGTCAGCTTCTTTTAGACCCAGTCACGTGGTACATCTTCACAGTGAACAAAAGGATGATTCCACAGCAGAGATGAGCCTTTTCATATGACAGAGCTATTTACTCCTGAACTCACTACAGTTGTTGGTATCTTCACAAGGATTGGGCTTTCAACGTTTTGTCACAGATGGGAAGGAACCATCAGACCCTGCCTCTCCATGACCAACTATTTGCCGTTAATGGTGGCTGAAGGACATAATTTCCTTCAGTGACATATATACTCAGAAGTTGCCCATGCTCTTGCAATTCTAATTCAATATGGCGGGTCACACACAGAAGACACAGAGGCAGGGTTAGGGGGAACTTGTTGACAGGAAGAAGAAGGAGAAGGAGAGGGGTGGCAGGGAAATGGGAGGCTGTGAAACTCTAGAATTCATTATGCACTTGTAGGAAACTGTGAAGGTGTAAAACGTGGGGAGAATACAGTGCTCAGGACAGTTTTGTAGGAAACTATGAAGGTGTAAAACGTGGGGAGAATACAGTGCTCAGGACAGTTTTGTAGGAAACTATGAAGGTGTAAAGCGTGGGGAGAATACAGTGCTCAGGACAGTTTTGTAGGAAACTATGAAGGTGTAAAGCGTGGGGAGAATACAGTGCTCAGGACAGTTTTGTAGGAAACTATGAAGGTGTAAAGTGTGGGGAGAATACAGTGCTCAGGACAGTTTTGTAGGAAACTATGAAGGTGTAAAGCGTGGGGAGAATACAGTGCTCAGGACAGTTTTGTAGGAAACTATGAAGGTGTAAAGCGTGGGGAGAATACAGTGCTCAGGACAGTTTTGTAGGAAACTATGAAGGTGTAAAGTGTGGGGAGAATACAGTGCTCAGGACAGTTTTGGCTGTGGGAACATGTGCACCCATCCAGCCATTTGTGGTTGGCGTCTTCGTTTAGCTAACCCGCTGTCCCATTTACCCCTTCGAATGTCCTCACTCAGGGCCTGGTGGGGTTCTTTCTGAGGAGCGCAGGTAACAGTGAGAGGCTGTGAAGAAGAGACTGGCTGATTGTCACCACACTGTCTGTAGTGGGCTGCGAGCAGGACACAGCAAGGCAGGGGGACGGCTTGCCGGGAATCTGGCTGTCCTTGTCTGCTTGTCTGGTGTGTCACATCGAGAGCTCTGCTGCTTGCGGTGTCTGTGGCACTAAGGGTGAGCTGATTGAACAAGCGCTGCTGGACCCACATAGTGGATGGATAGAACCAATTCCTTCACATTGACCTCTGACCTCGACAGGTACTCCCCCTCAGTAAAAGTAAAAAGTTACATACAAGCATACAAACATTTAACTTAGAGGAAGAGTACAGTGTGACTGGTAAGGCTTTATGTGGGACGAGGCATAGGCTGAGCTGTCAGGGAGAGACCCAGAATGCAGTAGGGCACAGGTTCAGATGAGCGACAGCCATGCGTAAGGGCGGCCGAGTGACTCTGCTTTTCCTGGTGTATCGCGCTGTCTGTATCCAAGCGTTTTCCCCAGCTCATAGCATCCCATCACCAGTGGAAGTGAGAACGGATCTAGACAAGTGGCCTGTCTCATGTGTGCCTACACGTCTCATTTGGTGAGAACGTAGATACGTGGTCTCACCTGGTGTGGCAGTCACAGTTCTAATCGTAGATGTTTGAGTTCTCTTCCTTTGGGCACTGGCCCGGTTTCATTTCTGTTGCTGTGACGAAGGATCCTTATAAAAAGTAACAGAGGAAAGAGTTTGTTTTGGCTTGGAGTTCCAGGTCACACACCGTATCTCCAGGGGAGTTTCAGCAGCAGGAGATTGAGAGACAAGTGCACGCGCTGTTTACATGCTAACATTCAGCTAACCGTATTCTCAGAGAGCTGGGGGCGCAGCCCATGAAATGTGCCACCCATGCTGGGTTAGGTCCTCCAACATCAGTTGATAGTCCCCACACGCATGGCCACGACGGTTACCTGTACAGCTCTTCCTGGGCAGCTATAGGTCGTGATAAGTTGACCTTTAAAACTAACCATCTCAGGCACATTCAGATTTATTTTCTTTAAAATCCACTTGTGGGTGTGTGACTTGCTTGAGGAGTCAGTGAAATGAAGTGACAGGCATTGCTGATTTCCAGAAGGTAGACCAGTAGTTAAAACAGGCACCGTGTATAAAGAAATGGAGAGAACAGATACAGATATTCTTTTAGTTGCAGCCAGCAATTGGGGACAGCTGGCAGAAGGTCCTAGATGAGGTGTGTGCTGGCGGACGTGGTCTAGTAAAGAGGAAGAGATAGGTGGCGCCATCATCGCCATCGTCCCCCTCCCTCGCTCCCCTTGGCCTCCTCTTTCTGTCTTCGTTTTCCAGGCAGTCGTTTGTGTAGCCCTGGCAGACAGTGTCTTGGGGTGTCTGTTGCTGTGATAAAACACTGTGACAAAGGCAGCTTACAGAAGAACGTGTTCCATAGGGTCAGGGATGGCAGAGTAGCAGTAGCAGGCTCAGGCAGACAGACCAGCAGCCGAGAGCCTGCGCACAGTGACGCCCTCTCTGACGGGGCGGGGCCGCGGTTCCTGATCGTCATTCCTCAAGAGTTCCGCCTATGGGGACCAAGTGTTCAGTCATTTGAGCCTATGGGGCCACTCGTATGCACAGGTGGTAACTCAGATCAGACACAATCCAATCCAGCCAAGGGGAGCTTTGCAATTTTTATTGTTTCTGTGTTGTGTGTGGTGTGTGTGGTGCACAAGCTGTGTGTGTGAGAAGTCAGTGAACACTCTGTGGAGCTGGTTCTCAAAAGAGAGCTTTTAAGGGACGAGAACACATTGTTTTTCTGTGAAAAACGCAAACCAGGCCAGAAAACTGGAAAAGCCAAGTCCTCCGAGTGGCGTCTTCCTGTGCTCATTCCCGTGCCGACTGCTGCACGCTGTTGTGGCTGTTACGGCCACGTCGCTGTCTCTGAGTCTCCTTTCTCCACAGTCTGTGCGCCTCGCTGTCTGCCTTCTGTTGCCTTTCATTGGTCCCTTTTAGTGCGGTGACCATGGAGACTCACAGCTGCTCTCCTCCTCTGATGCCATCAGTTCCTCTGCCCTGTTCCCCCATCCACATCACTTTCTACCACCTGGAAAACTGTGTAATTCACATATATACTTATTGGCCGGTGTGTGAGAGGCACATTTGTAATTTAATTTTTTGAGATGGCGTCTCACTCTGTATCCAGTGTGGCCTGGAACTTGGAGTAGCCACTTTGCTCCAGCCTTCCACGTCCTGGATTTGCAGGCACAAGCTACTGCACCTGGCTGGGGGTGGTGATTATACTCTGTTGGCAAGAGAACAACCAGATGATGTGTACACAGCAACTAAGGATCTACAGTGTGGTGAGATGGTCAGATGAGATAAGTGTGTACATTTGCGTAATCTATGAGAGCACAGAGAGGGCCAGGTGGTTTTGGGGGCTGCTGGTGGAGTGCATTCTTACTCGTCCCCAACAGTTATGTAAAGGGGTGGGGGAAGGACAAAGGGATTTTCAGCTTTGAGAAGAGCAGATTAAGTGCAGAGCCTTGGAAAGCAGAAGACTCCCCAGTGCAGTAGCGGGTCTCAGGGTGGGAGAGCGCACAGTTGTCGGCTGTGATGCTCTGAAATAGAGCGTGTTTTCCATTCAGGGCTTAGCAGGGCTACAAAGGCGGTGAGGGACTGTGACATACATGACGTGGTTAATGTTTAAACAGTGACGTCTCTCTGACACAGGATCTGCACTCATGGAGAGTAATGTTCTTTTTAGCCTTACCAATAGTTCTCGGGTTGTGGGACTCCTGGCCCAGCTGGAGAAGATCAACACGGATTCCACAGAGCCAGATACTGCCAGATATGTTACATCCAAAATCCTTCATTTGGCTCAGAGTCAAGGTAAACTGGGTTCCCTTCTTGGTTTTGGGATACTTTTTTCATCCTTTAAAAGTAGATACTATGAATGTTCTGATTTTTAAAAATAATTTATTTAACTTTATTTTATGTGCATTGGTGTGAAGGTATCAGATCCCCTGGAACTGGAGTTTCGACCGTTGTGGGCTACCACGTGGGTGCTAGGAATTGAACCCAGGTCTTCCGGAAGAGCAGTCAGTGCTCTTAACTGCTGAGCCATCTCTCCAGCCCCTGTTCTGATTTTTAATAAGAGAAATATTCCAATTTTTGATAACTCGATGTTTTCTGTAAGATGGGTCTTTCTTAGGTTGACTTAGAGAAGTAGGAAGCTAGTGACTTTGGAGAAAATTGACTCTCAGTCAGCTGTTTGGATTTGTCCCCGATGAGATGCCGAGGAACAGATTGTGGAGGAAATATGTATTTTGAGTCTGCTTCAGAGGCCACAGGTCACGGTCAGCTGACGCTGCTGTTTCTGGCCCTTCAGGAGGCCACAACCATGATGGAAAGGGTGTGGGGGAGCCAGGCTGCTCACTTCTCAACAGCCAGGAAGCAAAGACGTCCTGCATGCATGGATATGCCCTTCATTTTATTCTGTCGGAAATCCCAGTGTACTAGGTAGAGCTCTCTCCCCTTAGTTACTTGCCTCATAGACATCCCAGTCCAGAGTAGCCATCACTAAGCACCGAAACATACTTTGTGCCTAATTCCCAAAGGAGATCCTAACTTTACAGTTCTGTCTGTCACAACATCATTAGGCCTTGTGAAACCACACCCATAACAGTTTCTTCCTCAGGTCTCCACAGTTCCAGTATTGCTCACAAGTCTAAGCCTGAAGGCTCTTGACTCAGACTCTTAGATGTGAGCCACACTAAGACCCACAGAAATCCACCTGCATCCAACACACAGTGATGGACAGTGCTCCTTCTCATCCTGGTAAACGCTAGGCTCTTCTGCTCCACGCCTGATACATGGGCCCTGTGCTGGCGTGATGTGAGCTCTCAAGAGCTGCGATCACCTGTCCCTGGAGTGTTCCCAGCTGTAGTCCATCTGGCTTCTTCCCTGTGGGACTCTGCTCTCTGCTTCAGATTTCCTCATCAGGCGTCCGTGATTCTGGGGTCTCTCTGGTTCTGAGAACACTTATAGGAAAGACTGACAAATTAGAGCACATGGATGGGTTTTGTTGCAAGGAGGCCAAGAAACTATGGTGTTTATTTTTCATCTTCATGAATTTTTGGTTTTTTGAGACAGGGTTTCTCTGTGTAACCACCCTGCCTGTCCTGGAACTTGCTCTGTAGACTAGGCTGGCTTCGAACTCACAGAGATCCACCTCCCTTTTCTTCCCAAGTACTGGGATTAAAGGTGTATGTCACTACTACCTGGCAGAAGTATGGTGTTTAAATGAATTTTCCATATGAATGTCAGAGTCAGAGATCGTGGGAAAACCTCAAGTAGAACGGAAAACTGTTAGTTTCACACTTTGTTTTCATTTAGTGTCTAGAATCACAAGATGATGGTAAGGGGCTGAGGAGCTGAGGCTGTGTGGGACTGTGTTCACAGGCACAGGTCTCAGCTGTTTGAAGCTAACAGAGCAGTGGCTCATTAGTGGCTCATTAGTGGTGCAGAGCTAGCTTCCTCTGGGGGAGGACATCTGTAACATTGTATCAAAAGTGACTTGGTTACACTCGCCACCAGCCTTATCTCTATACCAAGGACGCTCTTTGAAACAGTATTTTGTTTTCTTGTAAGACCTAATACCTTTTGGTGGGGACCGCTGGGCTGAGTAAAAGATAAAAGATAGTTTTGAATGCCAAAGCAATGTGTACTTAAAAAAAGAAAGACTTTCACCCGGGCGTTGGTGGTGCACGCCTTTGATCCCAGCACTCAGGAGACAGAGGCAGGGGGATCTCTGTGAACGCGTATGCCTGTAGGTAAGTTTGCCATGCTGTTAGCATTAGCAGAATATAGCAGTGAGCAGACAAGAGGGGTGGTTTCATGGCTTCGTGACCTTTATGGAGATGTCTGGTTTGAATGTACAAGGCTTCTTCAAGTGTGACAGTCACATGGACTGGACATGAGATGATGGAGGTCACTGTTAGAGACAGCTGCACAGGTGTTCGTTGCACAGGGTACATGGTAACTGTCCCAAACGGTGTTACGCTGAAACCTTTGCTTACATTTGTCCCTCTAATGATTTCCATGTGACAGCATCTTCCCTGAGCATGGGCCACAACAGAGCTAAATTCTAGAGAAAACGCTGAGAGTAGAACTTGAATTAAGGTTTAAAAAAACCAACACAAAAGAAGGCAGTAGAGGGAGAGATGAATGTAGGAGACTTGAAATACTTACGCCCATTCGGTTGATATTTTCCTCTCGTGCAGTCCTCTGCTTCTAAAGTCCCTTGATTATCTCCATATGAAGCACAGAATTTAGTCCTCCTGTCTTTGACACTTAATTGTAGAGGACATACAAATTAAGGGCGGATCCCTTGTCTTTCATTTTTAAGATCTTAGAATGTTGAGATTAATGTCATGGCCCCCACATTAACAGAGTTCTGACATTAGTACCCAAGTCTGAAAAAGTAGAGAAGGGCTCCAGACCTCTGCAATCCTCGTATCAAAGAATGATTCCTGTTCCTCTGGGAAGTCTGCAGAGTCCTTAGCTGCCCTGAGCTCTGGCTTGTCTGCCTCATTCATTCCCGGGATCACTCGATAGACCCTTCTCCATCTTCCTGTGCCACCGCAGAGATGACGTGGTGAAGTACATGGCATGGGAATGGTTGGCTCTTGTCATGTATTCTATGTCTCTGTGAGGAAGATGCAGGGACTTCTGAGTAAACAGGAGTATTCGCACAGTTCCCGTCCCAGTGGTAAGGACAGTCATTGTTATGATGGCGCCTTCAGATTCTCACAGTACAGCCCTTCCTCAGGTGGCTCCCTTGCTTGGTTCCGACTTTCAGTTTGGAGTGAATATGATGGAAATGTCTGAAAATGGCCCTATGGTTTCCTTTTGATGAGCTGTTTTCAGTCTCTGCTCAAGGTGACAAAAAAAAAGCCGTCTGTCATGATTTCTACTTCCATAGCAGCTCACTGCCAGCTCCAGCTCTAAGGTTTTTGAAAGGATTGATGGGGACTTATCATAGTCCATGATATTTAAGAAGAGAAAGTCTTGTTAACAAAATGGAATCGCATTTTGTTAGTAGTGTAGAATTAGTTGTATTAGAGGGATAGACATCCAAGAGTCAGCTTAAATTGTACACAGTGTCATCTATATGCATCAAAATGTCATGTTTTTTGTTTACATTTACAGAAATCATTTTTTACCTTTCAGAAAAAACAAGGAGGGAAATGACAACCAAAGGTTCTACAGGCATGGAAATTCTGTTGTCAACATTGGAGGTAGGAACGCCTTTAGTGTCCAGCTGTCACAGGAGGGATATTCAAGTTATTAACACACACACACACACACACACACACACACACACACACAGACAGCAGGAGGGATATTGAAGTGAACATACACATGTGAGTGCACTAGTATGTATTGTGTAAACATACATTTTCTAATGATTAAAATAACTGACACACAGTAGACACTGTGTTCCTGTTGTGTATGTGTAGGCGCACACCTGCCATGGCGCATGTGGACACCGGAGGGCAGTGTGGGGAGTCGGTTTTCTCCTCCCAGCTTCCTGTGCTCTGAGGATCAGGGTCTCCAGGCTTGTGCAGCAAGCACGTCTCCCTGCAGGCCAGCTGGTTGGCCCTACATTTAAGTCCTTTTTTCTTAGTGCAGAGCTTATTTTATTATTTTAGTTACGTGTGTGTTCTGTGTGTGTGCATGAGAGTGCAGGTGCTGTGGAGGCCAGAGGTTGTCGATCCCCTGGAGCTGGGGTCTGGGTACTTGTGAGCTGCTTAGAGTGGGTGCCCGGCGGGTTAAAGCACTCGCTGCTGGGTCTGATGAGTCCAAGGGTCCACAGGGTAGAGGAGAGAATCCATGTGTGCAAGTTGCCCCAGGAACTCCATGCCCACCTCTACACACAGAAATAAGTACCTGTAAGAAAGATGATGGTGTTGAAGCTTTAATAAAAGTGTAGTGGAAGTTAATACAGTCGTGCCTAGAGAAACTATGACGGTCATTTGTTAGACATAGGTAGTTCCCAGCAGGCTAAAATATTTGAAATAAAAAAATAGTGTTTTAATAAAGCAAATCAACTGTTTGTTTCAGAACACGAAAGATCTTCAAACTGTACTTAATATCCTAAGCATTCTTGTCGAGTTGGTATCTTCTGGTGAGTTTTGATTTACTTTGATTTAATTTGTGTTTGTAAATAGTGACCAGCTCTGTGTCCTGTGTAGTTTATTTAATGTTTCTTGACATTAAAATTTTAGAAATGAAACAGCGTGAGCTTGTTGCTTCCTATGTGAGGGAGTGGGGAATATGTGTATGCCGGGAGAAGGCATTGGGTGTTGGACTTTGTTACTCGATACCTGAGTCCCTCAAACAGGGTCTGAGGCAGGAACTTAAGGTTTTCAGCCTGGCCGTTAGCCAGCGTGTCCCGGTGCCTTCCTGTCTCTGTCCACAGTGCTGTGAGGCTCCCAGCTCAGTACACGGGCGGCTGGGACTGCCTTATGGTGGCAGCGATCGATCTCTTACCCATGAGCCGTCTCTCCAGGGCAGGCTTTACTTTCAGTCTCTCCAGACACTCTCAAGTCTCCTTGCCTACTTACATAGCACCTGGAGCCTAGAGTCTTACTGTCATTTGTGTTCTTTTTTTTTTTTTTTGTATGCTGTATTTTAGATAAGTAAGTGAAACACAACAAAATAGGAGCTGAGTATGGTGACACATACCTGTCTTTCCAGCATTTTCAAGCCGGGTGCAGGAGATCACGGATTTTAAGGCTAGTTTGGGCTATAATGGAATCCTGTAACCAAAACACAAAATATGATTTTCATAGTATTTAGTCTTAGAAATCAATGATTTTGATTGAAACTTTTTTGAATGCTAACTAATTGTGATGCCTGCTGCGGGACGGTGTGCTGTTTGCTCTCTCTCTCTCTCTCTCTCTCTCTCTCTCTCTCTCTCTCTCTCTCTCTCTCTCTTTCTCTCTCTCTATATATGTATGTATGTATGTATGTATGTGTGTATGTATGTGTGTATGTATGTGTGTATGTATGTGTGTGATTTTTTTTTAATTTTAGGTGGAGGTCGAAGAGCAAGTTTCTTAGTTGCCAAAGGTGGTTCACAGATATTGTTACAACTTCTTATGAATGCCAGCAAGGAATCCCCCCCACATGAGGAATTAATGGTGCAGACCCATTCCATTCTTGCGAAGATTGGACCAAAAGGTGAGAGTTCCATTTTTATGGTTATTGAATCCAGAACTATCTGTAACTTTTAATCTTTATGTCATTTTTTTTTGAGACTGGGTTTCTATGTACAACTCTGGCTGTCCTGGCACTTGTTTTGTAGACCAGGCTAGCCTTGAACTCACAGAGATCCACCTGGCTCTGCCTCCTGAGTGCTGGCCTGGCGAATCTTTAATCTTAAACTGCTCATATTTTGAAATGTAAAGCACTACTTCTTCTTGGGTTTAACAGTGGAATGTTTTTACAGTTAACCAGCAAGAGCTGAGGGTCTAAGATTCATAAAGCATTGTTTCGAATGTGGTATAAAAGGGAGGAATGCCAGTATCACAGTGTGTTAGTGCTTGTTTTGCCCGTATGCGTGTATACGCATGTGTCTGTATGTATGTGTACACCCACATATACACACAGAACACGATGTGTGTTCCGGGGAAATTAGAAGGAGGAGTGTGGGTGCAGTGTGTGGAAGTGTTGCAAGTGAGCGTGTTGCTGTGACAGCGTTTTCACTGCTGGTCACATTTGTATGATGTGCAGTTCAGTGCTCTGGCAACTTCCAAAGCAGACCGGAAAAGTTTTGAGGGTCTGAGCTGTGGAGAGACACGTGAAATACGGAAAGTGCAGTGAATAAGGAGGGGCCTAACTCAGTGTAGAGGTGTCAGTGTGTTGTCGTAGCTTTGGGAGTCTTGATGGGAACATGCATGTCTGTCTTAGTGTAGTGTGCAGGTGTTAGCTTGTATCATTAACAGATCATGTTCTAAAGAATGGTGTGGTGACCTTGAGACCAAGTCTAGTACTGGTCTGTCTTGGCTGTTACTCTTCTTTAACTTCTGTGCTTGAGACTCATAAATTCCTTTTTTGATATTTTTGTAGAAAATGAAATAAAGTTTTATATATTGGTAAATAAGACAATACATTCTTCTTCTGCTAATTACAATCAAGTTTTTTACTTTTCATGGAATTAAATTAAGATATCCCTGTATCTGTTTCTTCCATTTTAATTCATAAGTCATCTTTATTTTATCTTGCATCTTAAATTTGTGCATTCCCCATTAATATTTGTACAAGTTTCCTGTTCTTATGTTGTTCATTTAGGTTGCACAGTAATTTCTTGTGAAATAAAAGTTACTTTCTTTCCCTTAGGAATATTGAATTCTTTCTGCCTTAAAATTTGACTTACTTCTGCTGGTCCCATTACTTAATATTCTTCAGATTTTGTTACTTGTTATTATTTTTTATTTTTGTGATCTCTTTGTGAGAATAAAAATCAGGAACTTCTGTTCTCTATAGACATAGTAATGCTAACAAGTAGAAATGTTCATGACCTTGAACTGCACATATTAAATATATATGTATTAAGATATCACTCTATTCTTTAAATTGTATAATTATTATTTTAATCAAAAATTAAAAATAAAATATTTAAGGAGATGGAAATGTTGTAGCGAGTTATCACAATAGCTCTTCTATTTCCTCATGAATTTTTAAAGGACTTATTTTTATCTGTGTGTGTGTGTGTGTGTGTGTGTGTGTGTGCGCGTGCGCGTGCGTGAATGCAGATGCCTGAAGAGGCTGGAATTGTCAGATCGCCCTGGAACTGGACTTACGTGTTGTTGGGAGGTGCTTGCTGCGGGCCCTGGAAGAGTAGTCAGCACTTGTGACTGTTAAGCCATCTCTCCCCCTTCCCACTTAGAAATTTTTTGTTGTATTTGCCACAATATTTTCTATTTTAAGATATTCATATTTACGTTTGTTTGTTTTATAGGTGTGAAAATAATATGTTCATATTAAATAATACTGGCAATGCTTATTAGGCTGTTTGCTCTTCTTCCTACCTGCATCTGTGGGAGGTTGTATGAATCAGACTTATTGGCTAGTGGATCAGTTATGTTCTCCTTGCATGGGACCGCATATGCTGAGCTAGTCTAGCATGCCACCCCCCCCCGCTTACTCTCCTCTCTCCTGCCCTGCTGTTGTAGGATGTGCTGCAGAAGGGTAAGGGACATTAGAAGTTGCACAGAAAAGACCATCATCCGATCGGATGTCCCACATGAACGCGTAGCACAGGTTCAATGTGCTGCTGCTGGTTTGGCAGTTCTGTGGGTTGCGCCCAGGGCCTGGCAACCCTAGACCAGCCCTCTATCAATGGGTTGCACCCTTAGTCTTCATTGCTTTCTGCTGCGTTTGTGCAAAAGTGTAATGTGAATGAATTTGTTTTTAACAGATAAAAAGTTTGGAGTGAAAGCTAGAGTTAATGGGGCACTGAACGTAACTCTGAATTTGGTCAAGCAGCACTTCCAGAACTATCGCTTGGTTATGCCTTGTCTTCAGCTCCTTCGAGTGTATTCTACCAACTGTGAGTACTCAAGGGCGGCTGTGACTTACCTACTCGGGGGGGGGTGTGACGTGACACAAAATGAAGTCTATAAATCTCTAAAATGTGTGGGAAGTGAACATTAACATGACTCAGAAGTCAACAGGAGTGACTTGGAGTAAGAAGGTGAGGTGACAAATGTTGAAAATTCTCACCAGTTCCTTGAATTTGAAAGGGATTGGGTTGAGAGGAGAGCCTGTGGAAACGTTGCAGTGGGAGAGCGTGGTGTACTGGCCACTGGGAAATGCTTCTGTCTGTGTGACGTGACAAATGGAGCCTCCTGGGAAGGGGCTCACTAAGAGAGTCTAGATCGGCTGCCTGTGGTACTGATGTGGGAAGACCCTCCCCTTGTGAGCGACTCTGTTCTCCAGGCAGAGGATTATGAACTGTTGAGGAGTGGAGACAGTGAGATGGGTGCCGGCGTGGATGTGAGCATCCGCTGCTCTCGCTCTCTCTCTCTCTCTCTCTCTCTCTCTCTCTCTCTGCTCTCTCTCTGCTCTCTCTCCCTGCTCTCTCTCTGCTCTCTCTCTCTCTCCCTGCTCTCTCTCTGCTCTCTCTCTCTCCCTGCTCTCTCTCCCTGTGCTCTCTCTTTCTCCCTGCTCTCTCTCTGCTCTCTCTCCCTGCTATCTCTCTACTCTCTCTCTCTCCCTGTTCTCTCTCTCTCCCTGCTCTCCCTGGTCACGGTTTATGTGAACAGCTGCCTTGACTCCCTGTTATGATGGACGTATGAGCTAAACAAAACCTTTTCCCCATAAGTAGCTTTTGTGGTATTTTGATCACAACAGAAAGAAAGGTAAGATACTGGGTGTTGACAGATGAAAGAGGACAAGGAAGACACATAGTCTTACCAGCAGCATCGACTTGTCATCCCTCCACAGAGAGGCAGCAGAGCATACAAAGAATGGCACTGGGGTCTCTGAGACAAGAGTGGTTGTAGAGATGGTTTCCAATTCCCCCACGCTCACTTTGATATATTAGGTCTCAAACCTATGAGATGAACACTTCCTCTGTTTTCTGACTATGAAATCTCAGTTACTGCACGAACCATAGGACTGTGGACTCAGTAAAGTGCTTGTTGTGTGGCTGTGAGGACCTGAACTGTGATCCCTAATGTCCCTTGCCTGTAAGCCTAGCACAGGTAAAGAGGTGACACGTGGTTCTCTGGAGCTTGCTGGCTGCCTGTTTTAGTGAATCGTTGAACTCCAGATACTATGAGAGACCCATCTCAAGAAATGTAGAACAATATAAAAAGACACTTGACATTGACCTCTGGCCTCTACCATGTATTTCATATGCACACATGCACACACACATGCACACACACACAAATTAGAAATAAATTATAGACCATTTGTGTGCCATGAAAAATGTTGATGCAATATAAGGTGTGTGTGTGCATACATGCATGTATGTGCTAACAGTTTAGTTGAAGGTACACTCAGAAAAACAATGAACAGTTACATGACGAAGAACATGAGGAAAGAATGTGATATTTAATTAAAAAATTAGGAACAGATGTGAACAGTAGAATTAACTGATGAGTTAGGAAAGGAAAAAAAGGAAAATATGAACTAGGTCCCAGCATTTGGGAGTCAGAGGTAGGTGAGTCTTTGAGTTCGAGGCCAGCTTGGTCTACAGAATGAGTTCCAGGACAGCCAGGGCTACACAATGAAACCAAACCCTGTGTTGAAAAACCAGGCAACCAACCAACCAAACAAACAAAAATACCCAAACAAACAAAAAGCATTAATTAGGAAAAAGAAAAATCTGTTGGAATATTGAAACTTGATTTGAATTAAGAATGAGATAATTTTAAGTTCAGTAGCCAGCCAAGAGAAGCAGAATGTAGAAGCGTGACCTCAAGGCTGTCATGGGCGGTAGAGCAGAGATTGCCATTTCCTGTGGGACAGAGGAGCTGCATTTCTTTTTTTAACTAACCATTAGAAGGCTAACAAATGGTGTGTGTGTGTATGTGTGTGTGTGTGTGTGTGTGTGTGTGTGTGTGTGTGTGTGTGTGTGTGTGTGTATGTTGAGACAGGGCTTCCATGTGTAGTCCCGACTGTCCTAGAACTCACTATGTAGACCAGTCTGGCTTCAAAATCAGAGATCCACCTGCCTCAGTTTCCTGAGTGCTGGGACTAAAGGCAGCCAACTATCACACCCAGTTTATGTGTAATTCTTTTTTTTTTTTTTTTTGGTTTTTATGAGACAGGGTTTCTCTGTATTGTTTTGGAGGCTGTTGGTCCAGCCCAGCCTTGAATTCATAGAGATCCGCCTGCCTCTGCCTCCCGAGTGCTGGAATTAAAGGCGTGCGCCACCACCGCCTGGCTTTATGTGTAATTCTTTAAAGTAACATTTGTTCAGAATTTAAAATGCTGGCACAGTCTTCTCACTGCTGGTTCTCTGTAGAATACCCAAGCTGTCGTTTTTGTATACTCAGAGGCTGCTTTAGTGAAGGCCCTGGGTGCATTTCCCTTGCTGGGCTCTCAGGGTGCTCTGAGCTCCGCCCTGCTCTTGAAATGCATATCTAATTTGTTACTGCTTGAGTAGTTCGTGCAGCTGAGGGCTCAACTCAGAAGGCCCTCATCTGTCCTCTCTCACCTTCCCATGTACAGGTGGGTGTCACATAGATAGGGTCATCCCATGATTTTCATTCTGACGTTGTCCATGATGTACCTATCTGCTGAGCTGTACCAGAACCTTCCTTCTACCTTTTCAACTCCACCTTGCTCCTTTCAGATCTAACTTGTGTTCCCATCGCTTTCCCCAGAAGTTCCCCCATCTCACTTTGAAGTGGGGATGCCCAGTGGATAAACAGCTTCCTGCATCTAGATGATGATATTGCCATGACTTGTAGTTCTGCTGTTCTTGCTGTGTTCAGAGCATGTCATACTTGTCTCTTACTCCGTATACTCGCTTTCCTGGTGTCATCTCAAAATAACTCTTTTAGGAATGCTAGTTTTTTCAGCTTCCCATAAAATAAAGCAAAATAATACACCTCCCCCCCGTCAAAGTACTGGGTAGCTTGCATTCATATTGACTAAATACTTTGGAATGTTTTTGGATTTATCATTAAGGCTCACATGACTTTGTATCTTTCTCTTGTTTCTCAGCTGTGAACGCAGTATCTTTAGGTAAAAATGGAGTTGTGGAACTGATGTTTAAGATCATTGGACCATTCAGTAAGAAGAATTCGGGTCTTATGAGGTGAGTGAATGTTTTGATGTGAGTGGAAGATATCCTTAGTCACTCTGAACGCCGTTGCTTGGATATGTATGTAGGCAGTTGAAGTCAGTTGTATCTAGTCTCTAGTTCCTAAGCAATGATTCTTATAATGGCAAAGATGTTCTTAATTAAAAGCTTAAACTTTAGGAAACTTCCAGTTTACTAAAGATAGTGTTTTTAGACATTCCGACTTTGAATGCTTCTAGATAGGAAATCATGGCCGTGTCCATAGTAGCATTCACTGAGACCTTTGTTGAGTGCCTACTGTAGTCCTCACCCAACTTGTTAATCTTCTAAAGACTGTTTATCCTCCTTCTCAAGATTACCTGACATGTCTTAAAAGTATACATGTCTATTCTGCCCAATCATAATTGTTCTTTTTTTTAATCTTTTCTTCTCTTGGGATATGTATGAGTATATGTTATATTGTGTGTGTGTGTGTTTCCATTAATTTATAGATAGGTTCTCTAACCTCAAAAATGAAGCACTCTGTGTTAGGGGTTATGTTTAGTGCAGTTTTATTGACAGGTTTTTAAAACTCAACAGCAAGGCTCACAATGTATCATACCCCATGTTCCTGTATGCCATCCTTGTCTTGTTGCTTATGCTACTGTAACAGTGCTGTTTGCATGCTTTATTTGAGACTGTTGAGTCAATCATAGATATTTTCTATGGTATGATTATTTCTCCCAGAAAACTTAACCTCAAACAAGGAAGGAAAAATAGTATCACTGCTTCAAAGATCTCAACAGTACTTGTCTCTTACTCCACACACTCGCTTTCCTGGTGTCATTAAAAATAATACTCATGTTCTTGGGTTGTTGTAGTGTCAAAAATTTACATGGATTTGTTTAGATAAGAAATAAACAAGTTACACAGATTGTTCCCCAGAATCTGAAGGGCGTTTGCAACTTTCTAGAGAAGTAGAGTAGTTCCATGAACAGCGGCCAGCCTTCTGCCATTGTTATTTCACCCTACTCCCTGTCCATATGTTGTATCTGCCTTTGCAGTTGATTTATAAATTCTAGAGTTTGAGTACTACCCGGTACAAACTTCTTACGTTGCCACACATTCATTTCTTTGCCCAGCACTATTAATAGTGGTTCTTAACTTCATTTCTTGTTTTCTGACTGCTGAAGAAATACCTTCTTAATACGTGGCTTATTAGTGTTAGCATTCAAATAAGTTTTATTTGTTGTTTGTATCTCATAATAATAGTATTATTATTTTTTGTTGTTTGCTTGTTTTTTTGAGACAGGATTTCTCTGTGTAGCCCTGGCTATCCTGGAACGTGCTCTGTTGACCAGGTTGGCCTTGAACAAAGAGACCATCCTATATCTGCCTCCCAAGTACTTGGATTAAAGGCATGTACCACCACCACCCAGTCATTATAATGCTTTAAAGATAGCAAAGAGCCCATTGTTCTGTTGTGTTTATTGAAGGGTCTGAGTGATGTTTAACATATGTCATGTTGTGGATTAGGTGACTGTATGTATAGGTCTTGGCATGCAGGTGTGTCCTCTTCACTTGGACTTGCAGCTTGCCTGCATTTACTTGTTAACATGCAGTTTGTCAGCCGTGATGGTGGTGGTGGGTGCTGGGTGCTGGATGTCATTTGTGGTCACTGTGCTGAGGCGTCTGCTGTCTGCTCGGCAGAGTCCCTTCCACCCGCTGTTGCATGGTTCAGGGTTGGTTCTTTCCACTGCCTGCATCTGCTGTGCTTAGGGTTTGTAAACTAATGCTGCTGTTGCAAGAGAGGCCTCACTGCTTCCTGATCTCCCAGAAGACCGATGGCAGGTGATTGACAACTACTCCTGATGCTGTCTCCAGAGGCTGCAACGCCTCTTGTGGCGTGTGTGCACATCTGCACACATATGCTCACATAGATACACACACATGCATACATATAAAACAATTAAAAATATAGTGACCATTGGGGTTGGAGAGGTAGCTCAGCTTGAGGTTAAGAGTGTGGTTTGCTCTTGGAGAGGTCCTGAGCTCTGTTGCCTGCACCTGTGTTGGTCAACTCAGCACCTTCTGTAACCCCATCTCCAGGGAATCCAGCGCCCTCTTTTAGCTCTGTAGGCACTGTACTGAACTGTCCGTACCACCCACACACACGATTAAAAGTGATGAAGGCGAGTGTTTAAAAACATGTCTTCTTAAAGAGCTAGCTAGGATATGCTTGTAAAGACAGTCAACATGAAGTGTTTGCCTGAACTTTATTCTTTTGGTACTTTGTGTTACTATTTTTAGTTATGCATATATGTGCATGCATGTGGGTACCTTTGAAGGCCAGAGGCATCAGGTCCACATGGAGCTGGAGTGACAGGTAATTGTAAGTCTCCTGATGTGACTGCTGGGAAACAGTCTCTGGTCCTCTGAAGTGCCAGCATGTATTCTTAACTGCTGATCCCTCCCCAGCCTCCAAATCTTATTTTTTAACAATGAGCATGCAGAGTATTTGGACCTTTTCTTTTTGTTTTTTTCTTAACAGTCAAAATAACTGAACGTGGTGCTGGGTGCCTATGATAGCATGTGGGAGACTAAGGCAGGCATTTTGCTAGTTGAAGGCTAGCCTGGGACATTGGGAGAGCCCCTCTTTAAGGAATACATAAACAAACTTGTACATATAATTATTAGTTTAGTATTTGGTAGGGTGGCCCCACAAGTTTACTTATGTAACCCTCATGCACAGTGCTCATAACTGGTAAAATAAAACAGAATAAAATGTTTGTGTCACAGCTAGGGAAACCCCACTTAGCATAGTGAGTATAGTGCAGTGGGCTGTGGAGGCCTAGAGGTGAAGTCGCCAACCACTCACCACCCCCCAGTCCAGATACATTACTTACCGTCAGTCTTCTGCTTCCTGGATATAAACATAGACTTGTCGTCTTTGCTATAAACTGCAGGGATTTAATGAGACTAGCCCTAGGAACACAAATGTGTCTATGAATACAGTATTTTGTTAGTTAGCAATGTGGGAACTTGAGTGTGGATGAACTCTAGATGATAGTAAAATGTACGATGTATAAACACAGCACTCTTTTTTGGATGGCTCTGGGGATTGGACTCATGTCTTTGTGTATACTAGGTAGGCGCTGTACTTGTGAGGTATATTCTAAGATCTGTTATTCATTTATATGTAATTTCCCCTTGAATATGTGTTATCTTTAGTGTAAGGACTATGACCTTCCTATGTAATATCTACATGTATCTGTTTTATTCATGTTACCACATTTAATATAAAATGTTCATAAGAGGAACAGAACATTTTAAAATTATATTTGAATTGACATGGAGGCCGGTGGTGCTAGAGGGACTACCCAGCCAGTCCTGGGTTCAGAATACAGCACCACAAATAAACCAGTGAAAAGTGTTGCTATAGTGGAACACATGGATAGTTTCAGGTGTTTCCATTGTAGAACAATAAACCTAAAACTTCTGAGAAAGGAATGTAGTTATCTAAATTATCCCTTTATTCTTTTTTTCATATTGGCATTTAAATTAGTGAGTGTGTGTATGTGTGTCTGTGTGTGTGTTTACATGTGTTGCTGTGGCCTGCCGTGGTATTCAGAAAACAGTTCTGGGGAGTTGGCCCTTGCCTCCGCCTTGTGGAGGCGTGGCCTTTCCTACTGGTCTTGCTGCTGCACTGTCCTCTTGGCCCCTCTGTGCTGTAGGAGAGCTGAGGTTGCAATCGCACACCACTGGAACAGGCTTGTGTGTGTGTGTGTGTGTGTGTGTGTGTGTGTGTTCCAGGGGTCAAGCTTGAGCTTAGGCTTATAATGCTGTGCTCTGAGACACTAAGGCCTCTCCCTAACCATCTGCTTACATTTTGATTTTCTTTAAAAGTTTTTTTCATTCATTTATTTTTATTTATTTGCATACGTGTGCACATGTGGTGTGTGTGTGTGTGTGTGTGTGTGTTTGTTGTACACTCCCATCAGTATTTTCCATGATGTTCATGTGGAGATCAGGGAACAGCTTGTAGGAATAAGCCTCTCCTTCCACAATGTGCATCCTGGGATTTGAACTCAGGTAACTGGGCTTATCAGTAAGTGCCTTTACCTGCTAAGCCATCTGGCTGTGTCTCTGTATTTTTTTAATTTATTTTACATACAGACCAGAGTTTCCCCTCCCTTCTCTCCTTGTGTTCCCTTCTGCCACCTCCCTTCTACCCCCACCCCTCACCATCCACTCCTGTCTCTGTCCAGAAAGGGACTGGCCTCCCATGGGAGTCAGCAAAGCATGCTTCATCAAGTTGAGACAGGACCAAGCTCCTCCCCCCACTACATCAAGACTGGGCAAGTCAACCCAGCGTGGGCAAAAGGTTCCCAAAAGCCAGCTCAAGCTTCAGGGACAGGTCCTGATCCCACAGCTAGGAGCCCCACAAACAAACCAGCTTACATAGCTGGCACACCCTTGCAGAGGGCGTAAGTTGGTCCCATGCAGGATGCCTAGCTGTTGGTCCAGAATTCATGAGCTCAGGTCAGCTGTCTCTGTGGACCTCCCCTCCCATCATGACCTTTAACCCTCTGGCTCTCACCATCCTTCTCTCTCCAGGAGCTTGGGCCTGTGCTTGGCTGTGGACTTCTGCATCTGCCTCCATCAGTTACTGGATGCATGCTCTCTGATGGCAATTAGAGTAGTCACCAATCTGATTCAGGAGAAAGACAGTTCAGGTACCCTGTCTACTATTGCTAGGAGTCTTAGCTGGAGTTGTCCTTGTGGATTCATGGGAGTTTCCCTGGCTGCAGGTTTCTCTGTAACCCCCAAATGGGCCCTCCATACTGCCTCCAACCCGCCCAACCCAATCTCTAACTAAACAAGTGAAAGACCTGTATGACAAGAACTTTGTCTTCGAAGAAAAAAATTGGAGAAGATATCAGAAAATGGAAAAATTTCTCATGCTCATGGTTAGGTAGGATTAACATAGTAAAAAAAAAAAACCGGCAACCTTACCAAAAGCATTGTACAGATTCAATGCAATCCCCACAAAATTCTTCACAGACCTTGAAAGAACAATACTCAACTTCATATGAAAAACAAAAAACCCAAAATAGCTAAAACAATCCTCTATAATAAGGGAACTTTCAGAGGTATCACCATCCCTGACTTCATGCCTTACTATAGAGCTATAATAATAAAGACAGCATTTTATTGTCATAAAAAGATAGGTGGATCAATGGAATCGAATTGAAGACCTTGATGTAAATCCACACAGTTATCTATGAACACCTGATTTTTGACAAAGTAGCCAAAATTATAAAATGGAAAAAAGAAAGCGTTTTCAACAAATGGTTCTTGTATAACTGGATGTTACCATGTAAAAGAATGCAAATAGATACATATCTATAACTCTGCACAAAACTCAAGTCCTCCATATAAATGACACTGAACCTGACAGAAGAGAAAGTGGGAAATAGTCTTGACTGAATTGGCACAGGAGACCACTTCCTGAATATAGCACCAGTAGCAGAGACACTGATATCGACAATAAATGGGACCTCCTGAAACTGAAAAACTTCTGTAGGGCAAAGCACACTGTCAATAAGACAAAATGGTAGTCTACAGAATGGGAAAAGATCTTCACCAATCCCTCATCAAACAGAGGGCCGATCTCTAAAATATTAATTCAAGAAACTATACATCAAAATACCAAGTAATCCAATTTAAAATCAAGGCACAGATTTAAACAGAATTCTCAACAGAGGAATCTCAAATGGCAGCTATACACTTAAAGAATTGTTCAAGATCCTTAGCCCTCAGGGAAATGCAAATCAAAACAACTCTGAAATACTATCTTATACCTGTCAGAATGGCTATTGTCAAAACCAATAATGGCAGCCTGTGTTGGAGAGGATGTGGAGAAAGGGGAACACTCCTCCACTGCTGGTGGGAGTGAAAAACTTGTATAGCCACTTTGGAAATCGCTATGGTGATTTCTCAGGAAATTGGGAATCAATCTACCTCAAGATGCAGCTATACCAATCTTGGGCATATACCTAAAGGATGCTCCATCATACCACAAGTACATTTGCTCAGCCATGTTCATAGCAGTGTTATTCATAATAGCTAGAAGCTAGAAACAACCTAAATGTATGGATAAACAAAAGTATGGATAAAGAAAATGTATTATGTTTACACAGTGGAGTACTACTCAGTGGTATAAAAACAATGACATCATGAAATTTACAGGTAAATGGATGGAACTAGAAAAATCCTGAGTGAGATAATCCAGACCCAGAAAAATAAACATGGTATATACTCACTCATAAGTGGATATTAGCTATAAAGAATAACCAGACTACAATCTAACACTCCAGAGAAGCTAGGTAACAAGGAGGGCCCCAAGCGGGAGTCATGGGTTTCTCTGGGAAGGGAAAATAGAAGCAATTTCCTAGGTAAACTGGGGCTGGGGAGTAGGGGATGGAGGATGGGAGCAGGAGGGATCTACTTGTATTTTTAAAAGAACTTTTAAAAAGTTTATTTTAAGCCATTCTTGTTGACAGAAGTTTCTGTTCTGCCTGGTGCTGCAGCTGTTCAGTTCCAAAATAAACACACAGAGGCTTATATTATCAACTGTTTGGCCTATGGCTGAGTCTTCTTATTGGCTAGGTCATTGTGAAGATCGAACTCCAACCTCAAGTAGGTGTGCAAACCTGATTACTAACCGAACAAGCTGCTCTTTCAGGAGCACTTTATTTGGTTCAGGCTTTCTGTAAGCAGCTGCCATTTGGGATAAGAACTTTCTCAAGCACTTCACAGTTTGGAACGAAGAGTTTGCTAGATGGGTTGCAGCGATGGCTTAGTGGTTAACATGTGCTTGCTGTTGTTGAAAAGACTCGGGTCTCAGTCCCAGCACCCATGTCCAGTGCTTCACAACCGCCTGTAACTCCAGCTTCAGGGAATCTGCTGCCCACCCCCGCCCCAGTCTCACTTAAAAAAGAGATAGCTAAAGATGAGAAACTGGAAATCAGTAAGTAGTTGTGTTCATTGCATTATGTTGGTTTCCCAGGCTGCATTGGTGGCTGGAAATGACAGGCATTTACTGTCTGACAGTTCAAGAGACCTGGAAGGCCATCTCAGCTTCTCAGCAGGCTGCTCTCTTCTGAAACCTTGGAGAGAGCTGTCCTCCTGCCTTCTCACTGGTTTGATGACTTGCTGGCAGGTCTCCAGCAGTCCTTGGCAATCGTAGTTTTGTGCCTTCTGCTTTCACACTCAGTTGATGGTATTCTCCATGTGTGCTATCTTGCGTGGTCTTCTCTAAGGACATCGGTCAAGCTGTGTTAAGAGCTCACCTACCTGCCGAATGGCCTCATTGCAATTGATTGTGTCTTCACTGGCCCTGTTTTCTGGTAAGGTTAGGTCCTGAGGTTCGAGTGTGGAATGAGTTCATCTCATAACAGATTAAGTTAATTGCATGTGTCAGTGTTTTTCATCAGCATGTTGTCAGCTGTTTTCATTTTGCCGCATTCCTTGAAGTGTCTCTTATAGACTGACTTGTCTCTGTGCTCTTATATCTGAGGTTGCTATTTTAGGTGATTGTGATAGTATCTGCAGTAAAACGTTTGATAGAGGGAATGCTGTATTGAAATGCCCAGAAAGGCTCAGTGGCGACCACGCCTTAATGTGTCATTCAGCTGGTCTTGCAGCTTTTGTTGTGAAATGCTTAGAAGAATTTATATTTTGTCTCAGTTTAAGTACTACTTCCCCCCTGCTACCAGGGAGTGAACCCAGGCCTTGTACATGGAGGACAGGTGTTCCACCACAGATGTACCCCAGTGTAGAAGGATTTAAGACACACTAAAAGTTAAACAAGGTGCCACACAGAGACAGAGTATCTAGTTCTCCTTGATTTCACCCTGCAGTATGATACACGTATCTGACACAGCATATGTCCATCGTCAGGGAATGTAAAGTTTGAGAACAGTTGATCCGTGTGAAGGCAGGGTAAGGAAGTCCACGCACCCCCAAGTAAAGAAAAACAGATATTTGGGGAACACTGCAGTCTTCTGCCCTTGGAAGTGAAGGATTCCGGGATGCGTGATGCTTAGACCACAGCCTGAGAGAGAGCAAGGCCCCCTCTTCCTCATAAGGGATTGTGTCCACACTCTGGAGCCACACTCTCAGGGTGGCACCTCAGTTCTGTTGGAGGAACGGATGCGGCTCCACCCTCGCAGGTGCACTTCCTCCTTTTGGCTGTGTAGACAGTTCTGAGTGTCTACTGTGTGTCCTGGCACACAGAGTGGGAATTTTCAGCATTCCAGAAGACTGCCAAGCTTGTAGATTGTGTTTTTGAGTCTGGTGTCTGCTTACAGAATCTCCTTGTATTTCTCCATTCTAGAAAGAGGACTGTGGTGAGTCCCTTGGTTTTGAGGGTCAGATGGTGCTGGTTGGTGAGCCTCTGCATAGTCTCCTTTAAGAATCACTGACAGCTAGCCCCTACACATCAGACAGGAACCCTTTCTAGCAGACAGGCGCTTTGGGTGTCAGTAATGCTTGACTTGATTCTAGGCATTGCCTGTACAACAGCAGACAGTCTTCTTTAGTTCCAGTCTGTTTTGTCTTCCAAATAGACATGTCCACCACAGCAAGACTGCATCGAGTGACATGCAGATCCCACTGAGTGGTGCCAGCAACCTTGGTGTCCCAAAGGAGAGCCTAACCCTTGTGGGTTAGCTGCAGGCGCCCAACGGCAGCAGCCCCTCCCCATGCTAGGTGCTCCACACCTGAGTATCTGATGGCTCAGAGATGTTTGTCCAAACAGAAAGTCCTTTGTAGATGACTGCCTCTGCTGCCTACCCACCCTGCATGTCCCCGCCTGCCCATGGGAGCGCTGCGGTGGCCACACTACTCACTAGCAGCCCTTGATGATTTCTTTAAAGGGATACCTTTCTGATTTTGTAATCCTCTTTATCAGCAAGTGGCTTACATTATTTTCCTTACAGGATTTTCTTTATGTGGTTTTAGGCACACTGTAGTTTAGATTAGATTCCATAGTGTCCATACCCATGAAGCATCTGTTTCTGGTGTAGCTGTGAATGATTTGTGTCTAGGGTTAGCTGTGAGTTGGTATTCATCCATTGCAGACCTCCTGGTCACTCATACTCTGTGCATCTTTTCATCTGGTCACCCTTACCACCAGCACATGGACCCTCTATCCATCACTGGAGTTTTAATTTCTTATGTAGTCTTTTATAGGTGTATACATTCTATTACTTAATGTAGACTATAAAATTCTCTATTGATGTGATGTTTGTTTTGATATCTATCCATAGAGAAGGAGTGTGTAGTAGGCATTCAACAAATGCTTAATGGTGAGTGAAATGCTTAACCCTGTTGTTAACATCATACAAAGAACTAGTATACTAGGTAGGCTTATATTTTTGAAGTTGAAACTGAGGGACATTTTTCCCCTAGTAACCCACTTTTTATAAACCCTTTGATTCACAGGCTTTCTACAGTAATAGATAATGTGTCTTTATGGCTGATTATTGGTAGCTGATATCACTGTGTAACTGAGTGTGTTCAAGAAAATGTATCTACTTTCAACTTTTAGGATTCTTTCCATGTCCTGTGAAGAGATAATAATTAGGGTTGCTTCTAAGTCTCTCAGTCTCACAGTTTACAGTTATCCCCCATGTCTAAAGAGTCTATCACATGGCACTGAAAAACTTATGTAAGAAAGTTAGAGACACATGTAACCCTCTGTAGGCCTAAACTAGATGGTTACAACTTGTTCTTATCTAATTATTTTGTAACCAGGGCCTCTGAATTTTCACTTTGGTTGTTTTTGAACTCTCAAAAGGTCAAATGAAGATACTGTAATTGATTTCATTTATCCAATTTCTGACATAAAGACTTAGACAATGTTAATTTTATTAAAATTTTACAAGTACTTTGAGTATTTTAATTATCTAATCTATTATGAACTGAGGGAGAGATACACACAAAATAAACACCAAATAATCAGTGGTGTTGCAAGAGTAAATGCATTTTGGAATGGATAGTAGACAAGATAATATTTGACAAGATTGCATGCATTTATTGTAGATTCATTTCACTAGTTTTGTTGTTGTTTGTGTTTTCTTGTTGTATTGACAGGGTTGCTTTAGACACTCTTGCTGCATTGCTAAAATCAAGTAAGTTTTTAAATACTGGAAATAATAGTAATTGAAATACTTTCTATATATATCTGTGTTCAAGAAGTTGGACATTAGATTTAGTGTATATAGTTAAACTAGTTTCTTGTAGTCAAAGTTATAGATATTATGTTAGATTCATTTCTCAGAAAATGATGCTTATATGATGTTTACTTATTTTCTTCTAATGGTAAGGCTTTATGCTTATGTCAGTAGGTTAGAAATGCAAAAGAGATGTGCTTGAATAAATCATCCAAATGGATGGAATAAATTCTATCTCAATAAGCATGTCATTGTAGGGCATATCAGTTTCATATAATGTAAGTTAACATAGTGCCTTTTATTGGAAATTTTGTTTTTACTGTAAGCTCAAATTTATAGCCCTGAAAAGTGACACGATGTAAATTTATAACAGTGGTAAAATAAAATAAATGTGTCTGCACAGAACTCACTGTCGTCAGAGCTGCGGCTTCTCATGCTGTTGGAGAACAAGTGCTGCATGCATTGAGGGTTTCCCACCAACGGGCTCAATATGTCTTTAAGACATTTTCATAGCCTTCTCCCATATGATCAGTTGGCTAATTAACATTTAATCTTGACATTTAGTCTTAAATTTTCTGTTGATGGCTCTCATATGCCCCCCTCTCCCAGTACATAACAGACAGTTGGTCAAAAGCTATCGTTGGGGCGGGGCCACCTGGTTTGCTTAGTTTTCATGGCTATATATTTTTAATAGTAACATGATTAATTTTTAAAGTGTGATCTTGCTGGAACAGTGACAAGCACCTGTTATCTCAGTAGGTAGGAGGTAGAGGCAGGGGGACTGATGGCCTGTACAAGGCTAACTCGATCTACATAGTGAGTTTCAGGTCAGTCATAGCTGCATAGTAAGATCTTGTCTTTAAAAAAAAGTATAGTTTAAAAATATGGATTTTGTTGTTTACCAGAATTCTTATTTACACTTTCCCCCTTCGGATGGAATGACGGGTCTCAGTGGGGTGACTACTTTTATCTGTGATGTGATAAACTGTAGTCCAGGCTCACATGTGACGACAAAGCATCTCTTCAAGTTACACTACACAGAACAGGACACTTAATGCAAGATCGTCTTTCGTGGCAGGCTGCTTAGTTTGAAATGCACCAGGGCATTTTGGAGCATCCTCTCTCATATTAAAACTTACTCATTGTGTGGTAGCACTTACATTAGAGGATCAGTTTGCTCTCTGAAGTAAATGTGGGAAGGGACGTATGTGTAGGAGTCAAGAGTAACAAGAGTGAAGGCCAGGGCCCTGAATGGACGCGCATCTGATGACGTGGCTTCTGTGCTTTGAAAGGGAAGGACAGACAGAGTCCCACAGAGTTTTGTATCCCGGGTTTATGAATAAAGTGCTTTTATTAATTTGTTTTAATTGTGCTCAGTGCAGATTGTTGGTAGCTCTTGTCATTTTTTAAGGGCCAGTTTAGCACCTATGTTTGAATATAAACATTCCCCTAAGTATCGTTTAGGCTATTGTAGATTCCAGCAGAAACAAAGTCATAAACACCGCAGTGACCATAAAGCTTTTTAACTAAGTCTTATTAACAGCTACTAAAGGCTTGTACATTTTAAGTGGTGTAAACAAAAGTGTGTATTCACTTAAAATACTTTGTTGTTGTTGTTGTTTTTGAGACAATGTCTGATATATCCCAGGCTGGCCTGAACTTGCTATGTAGAAAAGGATGACTTTGAACTCCTGATCACCCTGCCCCACTTCCTGAGTGCTGAGATTACGATGTGCTCCAGCTTGCCCAGTTTATGTGGTGCTGGAGGGTGAACTCCAGGACTTTGTGCCTGATAGGCCAGCACTCTATCAACTGAGTTAGATCCCTAGCCCAAAATAGAGGAAAATGTTGTTGGTCAAACCAAGCACTGGAGCTGATAATATAAATAGCAACAGCCTCTCAGAAAACGAGCTGTTGTAGATATAGTCGAGGGGCATTTTTGCTTGGTTTTGTTTTTCTCTCTTGTCTGAGACAAGGTCTTGTTGTAATAGCCCAGGCTGGCAGTCTTCCTGTTCCCAGCCCCCAGGTGCTGACATCAAACAATGCTCTCATAAGAAAACTACCTCCTCCTGATGAGCATTCTGCACCTCTCTAATGTCAGGGTATAGTTCTGAAGGAGAATAGCTATATCTTAGTGTTGTGACTTAGTCTACATGAGCGTGTGTAGGAACCAACGATCCTTCTAGGCAGCTAAAGTCATCATCATCTTAGGTCCATCACATAAGCCAAGGTTGCTTGTGGGTAAATTTGAGGTTAAGAAGAGATTAGAGTTTGTACCTAAGCAACCCCAGGTGTGCTATTCCCGACTCCTCTGCTCTCACAGTCCTCATAGACCTGCCACAGCAGCTCTGGGTAGCACTGTGTGTTGCCACGATGACATTCCATGACTGCTATTTTAGTAGATGTGTTCTTTTGGGTAGTAATCTCAAGTATAAGAAAGTCAGCTTCTTATAGTTTTATTCCATTAAAATTGACCAATTTCAGAATACCTATAGTCTTTTTTATGTTAAGTTTTTAATATCTAGAAAAAACTGTTTTCTAATCACTATTTCTTACCTTTTATATAAAACAAGTTTTATTTTAAATTTGGTGTATTAAGTAGTAGATATTTATACAATTGTAGAATAGCTAGAATAGTTAATTACACTAGGAAGATAAATTTTGTAAGTAACAAGAGCCACAATCCAGTGGGGTTAATTTTAATGGGAACATAGTTTGTAATGAAAATAAGCAAGAGTGATAACTGCTTTTAACAAAGTCATGTTTGTAGCTAGTCAGCAAAGGCTTTCTGTCTTGTGAAAAAAGCCCATATATTATAACTTTCAAAATATATGGAGTTTTAAAAGTCAGTGTAACATTAAAAATTACAGACCTTGTTTTAGTAAACGCACTCATTTTCATTTGTTTTGTTTGAGATAGCTCTTCCATTAAGACCCTATTGGTGTCACACTTGGGTTCTTGCCTTTACCTTGTGGGTGCTGGGATTGCAGGAATCACCACTAGGAAGAAGATTTCAGTTGTAAATCATAAAAAGCCATTTAGGCATGCATGTGTCTGAAAACTAATGATTTCTGGAACTTGCCATAATTATTTTGTTAGAAAGTTATTATTAAATATGTGCCTGCTCTTTCTTAAAGTCTGGGGATTATCACAATATTGGCATTCTGGTTTTTCTTTAATTCATGTTAAAACTTTCTTCTGTCATTTATAAAGTAATCTTTTCCAATTTTCTCTTGTTAAAGAAACAAATGCCAGGAGAGCCGTAGACAGAGGATATGTTCAAGTGCTTTTAACAATTTATGTAGATTGGCACCGCCATGATAATCGGCATAGGAACATGCTCATTCGGAAAGGAATCTTACAGAGCTTAAAAAGTGTCACAAACATCAAGCTGGGGAGAAAGGCGTTTATCGATGCGAATGGCATGAAGATTCTGTATAACACTTCACAAGTAAGCTGCTTTGTCTCCTCCTCCTGCTGGGGTGCTAATGGTGCTGTTCTGGTTCTTAAGAAAATGCGTTAACGGGAAAGGACTCAGGAAGGTTGACATAGTGTAAATATATTTAAAATTTCATAAAACCAATAATCTCAGTTGATTTTACATGTGACCTCAGAGACGGTGGAGAGTGGCAAGGGCTCATTTCACACGGCAGCTGTATGAACCATGTGCACAGTGGGAGGGGTTCCCTGTAGCTGTGTGGCATGGGTGACTGGGTTGGCAGTTTTATGTGATCTCAAGGTAACTGAGGATTCTCTAGCTGGTGGGAAAGTTCTGCTATGAGCTTGGGAATGTTTCCTGCTGGACAGAGACATGGCCATGACCATTTTCAGTACAGATGGAACAGGGAGAGAGAGATGAAAGCTACAAGCAGTCTGCTAGCTCGGCTAGACCCCTGAGCTGCGCACGTCCCTGACAGTGTGCCAGTGACCCTGTAGAAGACTGTCGTTAGAGGGGATGGAGGGAAGTTGCAGCGCAGCCACCTTCTCTCCTTGCAAATGACCAGGCACTTGCTCAAGTGCTCTCTTGGTTTTCCACACAATAAACAACCTTTCCACATGGACAGCGCTTACGGTATCTAAACATTTGATGTGTTTACTGAGTGTTTTCATTTTTCCGTTTTACCATTTGGACACACAGTAATAGGTACTTGATCTACGGTGATGAAATCAGGTAGCTTCACATTTTTGAGGCTTAATTTGTCTGTTTAACTAAGTCACTGAGTGCTTAGTGTTGTGTAGTATGTCAGAGTACCACTGAAGATTGTGTAGTGTGTCAGAGTACCACTGAAGATTGTGTAGTGTGTCAGAGTACCACTGAAGATTGTGTAGTGCGTCAGAGTACCACTGAAGATTGTGTAGTGCGTCAGAGTACCACTGAAGATTGTGTAGTGTGTCAGAGTACCACTGAAGATTGTGTAGTGTGTCAGAGTACCACTGAAGATTGTATAGTGTGTCAGAGTACCACTGAAGATTGTGTAGTGCGTCAGACTACCACTGAAAGGTCAGTTGTCACTACAATGTTGTCGAATCACTTGTACTTGACATTGGCGAGCCATACTTTTAGGAGTTGCAGTGGGTCTGCTCCCATTTTTGTCTTTCCAGCTGCATGACCATCTTATAGGAGATAAAGAGCCTGGATCTGAGAGGTGTATCAGTACACACACACACACACACACACACACACACACACACACACACACACACACATGATCTGAGAGGCACATTAGTACACACGATCTGAGAGGTGCATCAGTACACACACATGCACGCACATGCACACACACACTATCTGGGAGGCACATTAGTACACATGATCTGAGAGGCGCATCAGTACACACACACGATCTGAGAGGCACATTAGTACACATACAGGCACACACATGTGCATGCACACACATTTTATTTCTCACACTTTCAGTTCTCAGCACTTCCTTACTCTTCTTCATGCCTTGGACCAAGTGTCTGAATGATTTTCATTTTCAAAGAACTAATTTTTGCCTAGAGAACATTTGAGGAATCAGTCCCATGTGACTCCTGGGTACAGATACTTCTAAAGAGTAAAACTGTTTTATAACTTTATTGTGCTATAATATTACTTTGTGTGGTGTTTGTGGCTAAGAAATCATTCTTATGTTACATCTTGAACATAGCAGTATTGAGCTGTTCAGTAATTCACATATCCTTGTTTGAACAGGAATGCTTGGCCGTCAGGACGCTGGATCCTCTCGTCAACACCTCTAGTCTGATAATGAGGAAGTGTTTCCCCAAAAACCGCTTGCCACTGCCAACCATTAAAAGTTCTTTCCACTTCCAGCTGCCAGTCATCCCCGTGACTGGCCCTGTGGCTCAGCTCTACAGCTTACCCCCTGAAGGTGGGCCGGGCTGCTCGGGCTCTGTTGACACTGTTGCTTAAGACTTGTGTCTGGTTCCTCAACAAAGGTCTTAATGTGAGCATGACAAATCCTCACGTTTATTTTAGTCAACAAGCATTTCTTTAGGTGTAAGAAATTAAAGTCTAATAAGGGAAGTACTGTGTTGCATGTATGTCAAAGTGAGTTGTGAAAACACACAAGAAATTAGTCAACAATCAGTTTTCAGAGTGTAAGAAGGTGACATCAGATGCTTAGGCCATTATATGTTTAGGATTACCTGCGTAGTTTTAAAAAGTTACTGCTTATGATGATGATGATGATGGTGGTGGTGGTGGTGGTGATGATGATGTGGGTGTGTGTGTACTGTTTGTGCCACACACACTATGCTCATGCTACAGTGAGCATGTAAAGGTCAGAGGGCAACCTTCACAAGTTGGTTTTTTCCTTTCACCACATGGGTCCCAGGGACTAAACTTATAACATTAGGCTTGCTGACAATCCCACTGAGTCACATTGATGGCCTGATTTTTCCTACTGTAAGTTAAAAACCTAATCACCAAAATTAGCAAAATTGAATAAATAACTTACTTGGAAGAAAAGTGAAATTATTTGAGGTAGGCTGTTTTTCATTTTTTAGTGTAACACTGCAGGTATGTAATGTAGTAAGGAAGAATTTAAACTTTCCAATGTGTTTTTTGTTTGATTTTTTTTGGGGGGTATCTACTGAAATGGAAAAGAGATGTAGTTATGGATTGTAGGGTAAAAAGGGCCAAGGAAAAAAATGCCCTGCCCCTGACTAGACCCAAGACCTGTGCCCAGGGAAAACACCCTGGCCCTGACTTGACCTCAGGACCGCGGCTTGAAATTGTACCAATCCCTGAGCTTGCCCCAGAGTCAGAGCACAAAAATCCACAGATCCTAAGCCACCCTGGAAAACGCCACCCCACCTCCCCAAGAAATCCTATATAAACTCCTCTATACGAAATACTATATGAGCTCCTCTATAAGAAATCTTCTATGAGCTCCTCTATAAGAAATCCTCTATGAGCTCCTCTATAAGCTCTGCTGTACCCCGTTTGCTGCTATTTCCCACCTGAGATTCTTCCTTTCCAATAAATCTCTCGAGTGAGGTTTGTTGTGTGATATGACATTTTCACAGTAGTGGAGCCCAGCTGTAAAGAACCATGTAACACTTTCCCTGGGGATAATTTCCCTAGCAGAGCAGAGTTGTTACACAGGGGGACCTGAGCAGAGCTATAACAACACTTGCCCAGAGCAGAGCCCAGCTGTGACACTTCCCAGAGCAGAGAGAGCTGTGACAACTTCCCTGGGGAAACCCTCCCCTGCACAGGGGGAAACCTTTCCCTGGAGCAGGGCTGTAAGCTCCTAAGCATATGTAGTATTCCTATTGCTCCAGACTTTGTGGTATTTCTTGGCTCCCGACCGCCAGGATACCTTTTCATCCAAGCTGCAATGCTTACATGGATATTCATAGAATTCTGTGTTCTTACTATGTCTTTGGGAAAGTTAATTTTTATTATATATAAAATACTCGAAATAAATGTTTTAGAGGTTTTCAAGCAATAGTTTTTAATCCTTAATATGGATTTATTAATGGCATATATCATACTGTATATTATTAATTTAAAAATATTAAATTGTCTAAGCACAGATTTAATTGGCATAAAATACCTAAATGCTTCATTTAGAAACACCTTTCAGAAGTCAGGCTGCTGAGATAATTTGCAGGTAATGGCATGTTACGTCAAGCCCAAGGAATTGAGGTCAATCCTCAGGGCCTACATGGTGGACGGAGAAGGTGGACTGTGGAAAGTTATCCCCTGACCTTTACAGGTGCGCGCGCTCGCGCGTGTGTTTGTGTGTGTGTGTGTGAGAGAGAGAGAGAGAGAGAGTCAGCAAGATTGAGTCTAGAAAGTTCTAAGTAAGATAGCTGAGTGAAATAGTTTTCCATTTCCTCCTCTCTGTTCTTTTGTTATTTCTCACAGACTCTGAAAGTGAGGACATTTGTAGCCTGTCTGAAAGGCAGGCAAGGGAAGTCTTCGTGAGACAGCTATACTGCTGTGGTAGAGACAGGCTGGGGTGGACACGGGCTTCCTCCTCTCCATGCAGTCTCTGGCTCCAGTAATGTCACTAGCATTTAATTTTGTGGGACAATCAAGGAGTTTTGAAATCTTTCTTTCCTCTATCTAAATACCGGATTCTGGAGGTGTGAACTGTAGGTATTTGTGGTTCTGACTGTGTAGAAGGCTCGGGAAGCTCTTCTATGATGCAACAGGAAGTACCAGCAGGGAGGAAGTAGAATATATCCTCATAGTGATGCGTGGTCAGAGTAAGGGATAGTGAAAGTCCACCTGCAGTGTAGTGAGTGCACCAGGCATGGGGAAAAATATGAAAGGTGATATTTTCCTGGGGTCTCCTTTTCTGTATGTTTCTCAGACTTGATGAATCACTAAACTAGAGATGTGTCTATTTGTTAACTCACAAGTCTTCATTAAAATGGGACGGGAAGACTCTGGTAGTGACTCCCTTGGCCCAAAGAGGATGTCCTTAATCTGTTTTCCATTACCTTCTAGAGTGTCAGAATTGTTTGTTAGCCTTCCTGAGCTACAACATGAGCTCCTCTGGGATAGGTCTGGACTGATTCTTGCCCTTCAGATCAACAAATTCTCTACTTCTGGATGTTTAGATGGGTGTTCTCATTTCAGCCCACATGCTAACTACCCGACTTAGTATGGACACCACTGAACTGGGGTTCCATCTCATGAGATATTCTCCATTTCAGACACCTGTTACATGGCCAGGCTTCCTCTATTTTGGCGTGACTAACTAAAGTTGCTAGGGAGTTTCCATAACCCTGTGCCAGTGTTGACAGTTTGCTAGATACAGATGTGTGGTAGGTCAGCTGACGCCATCCCGGGCACTGTTCATTGTTTGCTTGTTATAAAGGATACAGCTCGGGTACGGTAGAGGGAGTGTGGCACGGGATGCGTGCTCTGCAGGCACGCCCTCCTCCTAGCATCTTGACATGCTCACTAGCCCAGAGGGTGAGCCATGACCTAGTAAACCATTGATTGTTGATGACTAATTAGTTTGTAGGTCCTCCTTCCCTCCTCAGAGGCTGAGAAACAGGGTTGAAGTTCCCAGCTTTCTTTAATCGTGTCACCAACCTCCATCCTGAAGCTACCTAGGGTCTTACCAAGGGTCCTGCCATTAGAACAGAAGACATCCCTGCCCCAAGAAAGCCCAGAGGTGTTGGGAACTGTCATGCCCAGGGACAGGATGGCATAGCTTTGTATCACAGCAGTACTGCTTAACTACTCTTTTCTCTTTGGTACCCTTTCAGTCGCATGTGGGGCTTTAAGGGTACAGTTAGGGTGTGCTGAGTGGGTGGGGCTGGACTCAGGACTTGCCTTCTGGTCATCTACGAAGTGCCATCTATGAAGATCTGAAGGAAAAAGTTCTGATTTGAGGTCTCGGAACCGTCACTAGCTTCCACCACAAAGGTGGTGTGTTCTTATATATGAGGTGTGGAGCTGTTATCTTAGCTGCTCTTCCTTAAGTGATAAGCAGAGTATTGCTGCAGCCAGTGAGACGACGGGTTCACATGTTGACAATGCAGAGGGCCCCACAGAAGAATAGCTGTATTAAGTCCTAGAACCTGCCCATTCTGTAACACCTAATAGCCCTGCATTGTTACTGTGATGTAACAACCCATTTCAGTGCAAGACTTCTAATATCATTACCACAAACAGAGCCTTCTACATGGACTAATAAATTTGGTGTTGACAGATTTCCTCATAATAATTCTTGCATTTCTAAAATGGAAATAGCAGAAATGCACATTTTTTTTTAAATGTAACATACCCATAGGACCACAGACTGATGTCAGAGACTGCCCCTGTGTCATTCTGGGTAAAACTCTGGGAGCCTTTATTTTTCTTGAATGGACCCACTACTGCTATGTAAAAGCCAGAGAGTTTCAGAGATGAATAACAAACCCTTGAGAGATCTGACTATGAAACATGAGCCAGCATGTCAGTTTTGATAGTAAATTTAAACAGATAAAATACTCTTATTAAAGGTTGCCTGTGCTGGGACCTTTAATCCCAGAACTTGGGCGACAGAAGATAGGTAGATCTCTGCATTTGATGCCAGCCAGGTTTACAAAAGTTTGCTGGAGAGAACTCAATAATACATTTGAATATATAATCGAAATATTATTTTAGGGACATATAATTGATTAAAACTGACTGGAATAATAAAAGCCAGAAATGGAGTATGTAGTCAAGTTTATTTGGTGATATCAACTGTTGGTGATGTCATAGATTAGTTCTCTCAACTTTCAAGGAATTTTCCTATGCTTTATTTTCCAGAGCATAGAAAAAAAGAGAAAAGTTTAGAAGCTAGCATGATGCTGAAAGCAAAACTGGTAAGGATTACTGGAAACAACCTACAGCTAAATCCCACTAATCTAAATAAATGTACAAATTCTAAAACAGAGCAAATTGAACTGGGCAGTGTTTATTTGTGTAGGACATCTTGATTATTTTTAAGAAATGAAGTTCACTATAATACTAAAATGGGCGAAGTTTATTGTTAGTAGGTCAAAAAAAGGAAGCCAGTTATTTCAGTAAATACCATGAAGTGATTCCAGATAAAATTCATTAAGTAAACTGGCAGTAATTTTGAGCAGTGTTACTAACTTAGATCTATACCATGCCCCAGAAATAGTAATGAAACATTAAAAGATGTATCTCAAATCTTATAGCTAAGTCAGTAATATAGAGAAAGGACTTAACCCATTGAGAGGGTTAGATGTATGAGCCATGGGGGATTTTGTTACAGTGTTACCCAGGAAACCATGACAAATTTAATAGCACCAGGTATAAGGAAAATGAATAAAATATAGTTGTTTTCCTGTGTCCATGTCTCCATGTATACAAAATCAAACCTTTGATACACACAGCATATCACACACTACCTAAAAATATATTTGTATACACAGATATGTCCATACCCTTAGGGCTGGCCTTATAGATCTACTGCATACAACACAGAGAGAGAGGGGAAGTGGACCGTGTTTATAGACACAGTAAAAACAATTCCTTTATTTATAGCTTCTAAGTCCTTTTAGGAACTGCGGGCTCTTTCCTTTAATGGTGGCATCCCAGGGTGCCCTGTATTTACCTTACTAGCTGTCAGAGATATGTAGAAGTTGTTCCCTGCATTGCTGTTGTTAGTTGACTTAAAGAAGCAAGGGCAGCTGGGTCTGTAGCCTCTGGTTTTGCCTGTTGCTGAGGTATGGCTAATTCTTAGCAATGCAATGCTGTAAGGAAGCTGTGTGATACTTCACAATTGGAGCATGTACCTAAAGGAAATACTTGGAGGTTTGCCCCAAATTAAAAAAAGTTTCCTCCAAATCTGCACTATTGAATCAGGTGTTTTTCCTGTCTGCAATAGACTTTTGTTGAATTTAGTGCATTTTCCCCCCTAAAGACTGTTCTGCTTCTGTTCTTTTTCCATATGTCAGCTTTTCCACACACCCATGGCTGACTGCTGTTAGGGCTTAGGGTAAACAGATCCAGGTTGGATCTTAGTGGACTAGGCCATCAAAGAACATTTGTAGCTTCTTGTAAGAAAGTTCGCACTAAGGAGCGGCCTTCTCTCTTCCAGGGAACACAACTGATTTGGGTTCATCAATTTGCATTACAGACTACTGATCAGGTATTACCCATAGGAGTTGATGTCACTGCTGTAGTAGAGTCTGGGACCCCTCAGCTCAGATGCAAGGGTTCTGTTGCTAATATTAGGCAAAGCAGTCAGTACTCTGTGTCTACATCATAGTGGACACAGAAGTCAAGTAGCTTAGGAAAGCAGCTCTCAGCTGTTACTTCGTGAGGAGCCTGGTGCTTTTGTCCTGCCCCTCGCATCTCTGCTCCATGAACTTTACGTGGGGCTCCCTGAGTGCTTCTTCAAGCTGTTTCCTTTCATTTCCTTAGTCTTGCATCGGCCTAGACAATGGCTGTCCCTCTTGCTTGGTCTTGCTTCACTAAAATGTTCTCCTCTCAGACTAGAAAATGCAAGTTGTATCAAGCCATTCTTTTCTTGGAAATCATGTGTTCTGTAGGTTTAAAATCTAACTGACTTGGCTGACTGTGCAATATCTATCCTATCTCATTCTTATTTACCAAACACACTCTACATGCCAATCATATTTATTGTCCCAACCTTCTGTCATTTCACTTTCTTGCTTCTTTTTACAGCCTCACGACTCTGGCCCTGGGTCTCCTTCAGGTGTTGCCCTGTGAAGTGGTCACTGGTCACGCCTGTGCCCTATGCGGTTGTGGCCAGTGCGGTCTGTCCGGGTTTCCCAGGGCATTCCTCCTTTGGGCCAGGAATCATATCTTTAAAAAATCCCTAGTTTGCAACACAGTTTGTAACACAGCGTATGGCCCATGATCACTGAAAGAAGCAATTGCAAAGGGATGAAGTGAGTCACTGAGGTTTGTCGTAATGCTGCATTTGGGCTGCAGTAGCATAGGGCGTTATTAGATGGTAACTGAGAGCATCATAGTAAACATTTCATTCAGTTGGTAGTGTTTCCAAGTTTTAGGGTTCTTCCACATACTTTGTGAGGTTACTAGGGTTGAGATATCCTTACAGATGTTTTTTTAGTAAGAAATTTAAAAAGGAAAACAAAAAAAAAATGCCCAGTATATGAAATTGTTGATGAACAAAAGGAAAAAAGGAATTTCTGTTGAGAGGATGAGTGTGGTAGCTCAATGAAGGAATGTCTGCCTTTCCTTGGTGATTGGAGTGCAGTGTGCGCACTGTGCGTGTACCCCGTAGATGCTTGCCTCTGACCCACTGACCCTTGTCTTGCATCGCAGTAGATGACGTACTAGACGAAAGTGACGACAACGAGGATGCTGATTTCGAAGCTGAACATGAAGTGGAAAATGAAGATGACCTAGATCAAAATTTTAAGGTTGGTCCATTTTTGTCATTAGGAAGCTTTATACGTTGTGCATCTCAGCTTTGAAACAGATTTGCTGATGCATAGGATCATAGACACAGTGTTGGAGACACGAGGGCTCTAAGGGAGGTAAATAACTTGAGAGTGCCGTAGCAGTTTATTCCAAAAGGCGTTTCCTTCCGTCAGCAGTCTTTGGGGGCTGTAAAATACCAGGAATACAGTCCATGATGCAGGTGCTTCGTGATGGCATCACGCTATTAGGAGGACGCTGACTTGAGGAAGTACGAAGATGTTACTGTGTCACCTGAGCTGCCAGCTGAAGCGGCTGGTGAGCTGGCAGAGTTCACTGTGTCCGGAAGGTCAGAGACTCTCCTCTGTGTCATTTGGCACAGAAGGGCCTCTGCAGCCTCTTTGATTGTTAGCTGCTCAGCTTGTTCACTGCCTGCTTTGAGGGGAGAACCAGGTTGACTTTTGCCTGGATCTGTTTTACCTCTTTTTTTCAGTCTTGGACTATTGGGGTTGGAGAGATGACGGCTCAGCAGTTAAGATGACTTGCTGCTTTTGCAGAGGACCAGGTGCACTGCCCAGCATCCACTTGGCAGTTGACGATCATTTGTAACTCCAGCTCCATGGGGCTTGATACTTCTTATGGCCTCTGAAAGCACCAGGCACACACGCAGAACACATGTGTGCAGGCAGGCAAAGCACTAAAAAATCTTGGAATCTGGCCTTAATATTGGGGCACACTATGTATTTGACTTTGCAGAGTCTAAAATACTGGAAGATGTATCTTAATAATAATATAGAATCAATTTTGCTACCACAGTGTGATCACAAAAATAGGGCAGGCTTTGCTGTTAAGACACAAATCTGGGTGCCTGGGTGTTTAGAGCTGATCTAAGCAATGGGACTGGTAGACTACCAGCTGTGAATCATCTCTCATTAATCTTCATGAGTTTCAATCAAAATACAAGATTTTAGTAATAAACACTGCAGCGTGTCTGGTATAGTTGATTCTGTAGTGATATGTTGTTTGTGACCTAACAAAAAAAAGCTTGCCTGAAGATCAGAATGCAGAGCTAAGCCACTAGTTAGCCGTAGAGGCCAGGCAGTGGTGGCCACACCTTTAATCCCAGCACTCGGGAGACAGAGGCAGATGGGCTACACGAGAGTGAATCATTCACTAGTCTAAGGAGAAACAGAGCTCACAACTTTGATCCCAGCACTGGAGAGGCATAAGGCAGGAGCTCCGTGCAGTGGAGGCTGAGGATTGGTGGGGACAGGATCGCCTCTTCAGTCTGAGGTACAAGTGAGAGCTAGTGGCTTCCTGCTTTGCTTTTCTGATCTTCAGCTTGAACCCCAGTATCCATCTCTGGGTTTTTATTAGTCATGCCACATGTGTCTTCACATATCACAGTTTTGTGATGGTCAAGAGTATAAAGACTAGGGAGTGAGGACAGTTGGAACAGTGACTGATTTTGCTGCTGGAAAACTGTGTGCATTTGAGAGTGAGTTAGGTTTGTCAGCTCTTCTGGTCCTTTATCCATGAGCATACATACACCATAACTGCAACACACTTGCCATGTGTGTCCAATTTATCATTTGCTCCTATAATGTCTTTTATGAGGTTTTTTTTTTTTTTAAACACCCTCTCTGCTGCAAGATCTAGCCTCAGATACTGAATTTCGTTATCTCTTACTTGGTTCATTCATTTGAAACATTTCCACAGATTTCTTTGCTCTTGACATTGGAGTCTTTGAAAAACATTTGTTGGCATCCAGTTTTCACTGAGTTAACAATGACAGTGATTACTCACATATTGTCTACTTCACCTTAACAAAACAGTTATAGTTATGAGGAAAATAGTATTTATTGAACATTTAACCATGTGCCAATCCAGGCTGCTCGTGTACTGTAGCCATCAAATGATCACAGCAGTGTAGACGAGGCACAGAAGGCTGTGTGTGCAAGGGGACACACGGTGTGGTGGGGGCTCCACCCCTCACCCCCGCCCTGTGCTCCACTCAGTGTGGTGGGGGCTCCACCCCTCACCCCCGCCCTGTGCTCCATGCAGTGTGGTGGGGGCTCCACCCCTCACCCCCGCCCTGTGCTCCACTCAGTGTGGTGGGGGCTCTACCCCCTCACCCCTGCCCTGTGCTCCATGCAGTGTGGTGGGGGCTCCACCCCTCACCCCCACCCTGTGCTCCATGCAGTGTGGTGGGGGCTCCACCCCTCACCCCCGCCCTGTGCTCCACTCAGTGTGGTGGGGGCTCCACCCCTCACCCCCGCCCTGTGCTCCATGCAGTGTGGTGGGGGCTCCACCCCCTCACCCCCGCCCTGTGCTCCACTCAGTGTGGTGGGGGCTCCACCCCTCACCCCCGCCCTGTGCTCCACTGCAGTGTGGTGGGGGCTCCACCCCCTCACCCCCGCCCTGTGCTCCATGCAGTGCGGTCTTCAAGTCCATGATGCATTGGCTGAGACTGCCGGATGCAGCTGCACGAGCCTCTCCTGCCTGCACTGCTGTCTGTCTCTGACTTGCATTGGCCGTTATACATGGGCATTCTGTTTGCCTTGACTTTAGGGGAGGACCCACAGTGTCTTACGGCATGACTGGGCTGCAGGGGCGGGCAGGGGGGCTGGAACTGTTCTGCTGTGGTTGGTGGTTGGCTTCCAGACTGCCTTTTCCTCACCAACATGAGTCATTTTTTTTTTCTGCAGAGATTTCAGTCCAGATTCTTTAGGTTCTACACAACTCACCTGCAGGTAACCATAGAGGTCAATACTCTTAGCTTCCTTAATGCTGGAGTGGCTGTTCCTAAGAGTGAGCCATATGCCTCTGCGTAGTCCTGGCTGTCCTGGATCTCACTGTGTAGACCAGGCTTTCCTAGAACTCACTGTGTAGACCAGGCTGTCCTAGAACTCACTGTGTACACCAGGCTGGCCTAGAACTCACTGTGTATACCAGGCTGGCCTAGAACTCACTGTGTAGACCAGGCTGGCCTGGATCTCACTGTGTAGACTAGGCTGGCCTGGATCTCACTGTGTAGACCAGGGTAGCCTGAGACTCAGACGTCCACCTGATTCTGCCTCCCAAGTGCTGGGATTAAAGGCACATGCCACCACTGCCCTGAGGGGAAAAAATGTCTTTGTATTTTTTACTTTGGATGATTATATGTTAATCAAGAAAATGAATACATTATTTGTTCATAGATTAAAAACTTAAATGAAATTATATTTTCATGAAGTAATAATTACATGGTGGTGATAATATGTAAATAAAACCAATCTCTTATTAATAGGAATTACAAATCTTATTTATTGATTATATAAATAAAAGCAAATTGCCAAGTATAAAATATCATATACTTTTATTAAGATTACCAGTTAATGTTCATATATAGTTAAATACTATATATGGAGGATTTAAGCATAGTAACATAAATTTGCTTTAGGATCGAAATTTAAGTCATTTATTCTGACACCATGATAAATAGGAAATTCAAAATGAGCCTCCTTACCCAACTATTAAAGTTGTGAGCTTGTGTGAGGTAAGGCACTGTGGGTCTGAGTTGAACTAATACTTATTGTCCTGTCATGAGGAAGGCATATAAGCTCTTAGGGAGGATAGCGAGGGCTACATGATGAGACTCAAAATACAGAAGATAAAGAATTTAGGGACAGAATTGGTTGATGACATGTCTCTTTTGTCTGAGGATATACTTGGGACTTGCTCTCTTTTTTCCTTGAAGGTGTGGTTTGGGCCCTTGGGTCACTTCTGACTCTCCTGGCCCTGCAAGCCAATAGTGTGCGCAGTGACAGTGGGCCTCGGAGTGTGCAGTGTGTGCTCTGGTCTGTACTGGCAGGCTGTGCTGGCTAGCTCGCTCACATCTCCCGTGTGCAGTGTGTGCTCTGGTCTATACTGGCAGGCTGTGCTGGCTAGCTCGCTCACATCTCCCGTGTGCAGTGTGTGCTCTGGTCTGTACTGGCAGGCTGTGCTGGCTAGCTCGCTCACATCTCCCGTGTCTGATTGCAAGGTCCTTACTCACCGGGCATCCCCACGCAGGTGTTGGGGACGGAGTAAGCACGTCTGTTTCAGGGTTGTCAGAATGACTTAGATGATGGAGATTAGTGCGTGCCAGCTGGTGGTAGCTACTTTGCTTGCTGTGTATAAATGTTTTCAGTTTAATTCTCTTGAGTCTTACTTTACAGCACACTGATAGGGACATTGAGGGGAGAATACATGATCTTTGTTTTTTGTTTTTTGTCTTGACAAGCTTGAAAACTCTGTTACAGTAAGATTAGTCATGACCAAGCAACAAAATCAGCACCAGTGATAATCTATAACTAATTAAAAGTTCTGATTTATGATTAAATTGAATATAAATTTTATCAGTGATTATTCAGTAATCATAAGTAATAATATTTTGGGATATTTCAAATATAAAATATATTCTCTAACATTTTTGTGTTTTTATACTAATGGCATGTTTTATTATTTCAGAATGATGATATTGAAACAGATATTAACAAATTAAGACCCCAGCAAGTACCAGGACGAACAATAGAAGAACTAAAAATGTATGAACACCTCTTTCCTGAGCTTGTTGATGATTTTCAGGTATAAATATAGAAACTTTGGTCTTACCTGTTTTTAATAAAAAGTTCATTTTTTCTCTGTTATGAATATAATTGCCGTTTTCCATTTCTGAAAAAATGGCACTCAACTTGCTTAGAAGGGAGAGAGCACTGGTGTGGTTTTTACATTTTATAATCACTTTGGTTCATCACTTTGACTTGCTTTTTAAAAATTTGTCTTATATTCTTAAAATTGCATTATAAAATCAGACTGTAGTCTTCCTTGTGTTAGTTTGCCCATTTAAGTAGTGCTGAGGAGTTCTGTAGCTTTACTCTTTCCTTTGTAGTTATTATGTGATGTAGCAGCAGTCAGGGCAGAGAGGGCAGCCTGCAGCCCTGAAGATGTAGGTTGTTGTTATTAGCGTTTCTTGTTCTCATGTACTAAAATAAAATTATTCAGCTTGGGTTATACAACAAGCCATGTTGATTGAATTGTGTGGCAGTTAGTAGGTGTAGTTTTTGTTTTTTCTGTTTCTGCTGTGCTGGTTCTTAAGTCTTGGTTTAAAGTGCAGGTTTGGCCAGGCATGGGAGCACACAACTTTAATCTCAGCACCAGGAAAACAGCCCAGGTAGATCTCAGTGAGTTCAGAGGCCAGCTTGGTTTACACAGTGAGCTCCAGGCCAGAAGGTTATGTGTTTGGACTAGCTAACCTCTAAGACTTGAGTAGCTTTGCTGTAAACATCGTTGCTCTCCAAATCCCATATCCTTAACTATAGTTGATTGAAGAAGAAGATTACAGTAAGTTTATATAAGAGACACAAATGAAAAGTATTTGCCACTTTTTCATTTGTTTTTGGGAGTATACCTTGGAATACAGTGAAAGATAACCTCCTGCCTCCTAATTCCCTGTACTTTCTGTAGGTTTGAAGTTCATTGGACCTTTGAAATAGAGCAGTGGAAGGAGGTAGGAGCCAGGCAGAAAGGAGTTGGGGTGGGTGGGGGAGGTCCAGTGGGAAACAGTGGGGGAAGGAGAAGGAGCCGGGAGAATACGGGTGGGTAAGTTTCCATCCATGTAACCTGCTGAGTTACTCTGTGTAATCTGTTTGGTTTCTCTTGAACTGTTTGAAGACAAATACTTTGTAAATCAAGGCAGACAGTAATGTAGTGGTTGTGGGTGGGAATTGATTAGCATGTAATGACTTCACCTGTTTTCCTATAAGTATATGCGTGTAGGAATGTATAATGCAATACAAGTTACCCCTTTTGTGTGGGAGGACAGTAGAGTGAGTTTATAATGGGCCAGTGACTCTCAGCCTGTGGTTGCTACTTCTTTGGGGGCTGAACAACCCTTTCACAGGGGTCACATATCAGATGTTGACATTATAATTCATAACAGTAGTAAATCACAGCTATGATGTAGCATTGGGATCCTTTTATGGCTAGGGCTCACCACAATGTGAGGAGTTGTGTTAAAGGGTCGCAGTGTTGTGAAGGTTGAGAACCACTTGTTAGTGTTCAGGCATCTGTGCTGGCCTGTCCTTGGAGTTCTGACAGGACACGCCCTCAGCTGCAGACACTAAGAGCACTGCCTGTGCACACTCACCAGCTTCCCATCTCCTTCCCCTCTTTCTTTTACTCCCTCTCTCTGTTTGTCTGTCCCCCTTTCTCTGTTTGTCCATCCCCCCTTTCTCTGTTTGTCTGCCCCCCCTTCCTCTTTCCTGCTGCTCTTGTCCCTGGAGGCCAGTCTCCCCCCTCTCCTTTCTCCTTTTTATGATCCTTTTCCCTTAATAACAAACCCCTTTGACTGGATGATAGTGGTGGCGCACACCTTTTATACCAGCACCCAGGAAGCAGAGGCAGGCGGATCTCTGTGAGTTCAAGGGCAGCCTGGTCTACAGAGTGAGTTCCGGGATAGGCTCCAACTACACAGAGAAACCCTGTCTTGAAAAACAAAAAACAAACACAAACCAGCCCTCTCCTTGAAGCCTGTCACATGGTGTCTTTCTCTCTCGAGCCTCACTTTTAAATGATGACACCACTGATACAGATTCTCCTCATTTTCCAAGCCCTTTCTTCCTTCAGATTGTGATACACATCTGTGTTTACATTGCCATGACCTCCTCATAGTTCAGCTCCTAGCTAGGCTGACCTTGATGGGTTCCTGGACAGCCTCATACCATGTGATGATGTAAACAGGGGCCCAGCTTGTTCTTGGTGACTTCTTGAGCAGGCTTGGTTCTACTTTGCGTCTGAGTGTGGGTAGCAAGGACAGTAAATGTAGCAAGTGAAGATATGTGTCTGAGTCAGAGCTCTTGAACTATGCTACTTCAGGTAAAAACAGCAATATGCATTTATTAGTGTGTTGTGCATTTTGCCATTAAATTAGAGTTTTTATTTACATAGCTGGATTTATTGCCAAAGAAGTTATTCTCATGCCTGATTGTCTTTCTCATTTTATAAGTTTCAGAATTTGAAATGTATGCCTGATTAGTAAGAAGAAATATTTAATGGTATCATATTGAGGATTATAAGAGTTTGTTGATTCTGTTAATAGTTTTTGAAAGAATTTTACTCAACCACCATTGAATCAATTCCTGGCATATCATATGACATTAAGCATTTGTGAAATAATCTGTGACAGCTGTCTGCATCACGACCAACGTCCACCTCGTTTCCGGATGAGCAGACCCTGCTTGCCCAGTTGCTGGGTGTAGTAAAATGAGTGTCATTGTAGGCAGCACGCGGAAGTCTCTTCTTGCAGGGCAGAAGAGGATGGAGCTCAGCTTCTCGTGCCCGCTAAGCAGGCATTCTGTTGTCGAGCTGTCTCTCAGCCTTGGTTTGCGTGCTTGTTTATTTAACGTGTGTGAGTGTTTGCCTGCATGCATGTATGTGCACCATGTGCATGTCTGGAGCCCAGGGAGACCAGAAAAAGGTGTTCGTTTTCTGAAGTAACGCGTGACACAAATATGATCTTACTTTTATTAGCATAATTTAATACTGACAGGTAACAGATTAAACTTATTTTTTTCTTAAATAGGACTATGAGTTAATCTCTAAGGAACCGAAACCTTTTGTGATTGAGGGGAAAGTTCGAGGCCCTATCGTTGTTCCCACAGCTGGAGAGGAAGCATCTGGGAGTTCACGCAGTGTAAAGAAAGGAGCTGGGGTGAAGGAGAAAGTGTCTCCTAAGGGAGAGGAAGCCACGGAGGATGCCAGGGGCAGTGACAGGACGCTGCCACAGCAGCTAGGTGGTCAGAACAGAGCCGCTGCTTCAGCTCACAGCTTCAGCAGTGACATTGTGAAGGCCTTAGACCGAATCACGTTGCAGAACGTTCCTTCACAAGTATCCCCGGGCGTGGCTGCAGGAATGAGGAAGGACTGTGGTCTGCCTCTCAGTGTCCTCTCATGCACGAAAGCATGCCCACATGTGGCTACGTGTGGAAGTACTCTTTTTGAAGGGCGGACAGGACAGCTTGGGAAGCTATGTTGTACTGGAGTGGAAACTGAAGATGAAGAAGACAGTGAGTCCAGCTCATCTGTAGAACAGGCCTCCTCTGTTGAAGTCCCCGATGGACCCACACTCCACGACTCGGACCTCTACATTGAGATTGTGAAAACTACAAAGTCTGTCCCAGAGTACTCAGAGGTGGCTTACCCTGATTATTTTGGTCACATCCCACCCCCATTCAAAGAGCCCATCTTAGAAAGGCCTTATGGTGTGCAAAGGTGAGTGGCAGATTTCTTCTTCCTCATAAGTGAGACCACTGTGAAAATGTGAGGCATACTACAGATTGTATTTGGGGTCTCTAGGAAAAATTACTCTGAATTAAAGGTACACTGGTTAGGATGCTTTGTTTTGCTTTGAAATTACCCCAGTTGATAGTTGAGTGTGAAGAATGATCTGTGCTCGCTATACTTTGGATTTTGAGGAAGTTCATTAGGTATATAGCAAGAAAAAGAACACATAGATGGCAGAACATGAGATCAGGCACCTAGAACATTGGACAGAGAAGCCCTGTTGAAACCGTGAACTGCAGGACTAATTTAGAGTCTCAGATTGTGTTCTACTTCCGGGGTAAATAGTAGTGACCTGCTGGAAATGTTTTTACCACCCTTGAGCTCCTTGCTAGTCTCCGTTTATCTTGTCACAGTGCCAGGGTATCAGTCTGCTCCAGGACAGGGGATTTCTGAGGACACTTGAGATAAACATGCTTACGTCTGAGACAGGGGGCTACTGTCTTCCTCTGTCAGTTCTCACCAAGTGTGAAGGGCACATGCTGACTTACTAATGTAATGATATAGACTGACTTTATTTTGAAAGCATATTACTTATTTAAGTGAGAGAATAGTGTGAACTGATCCAGTGTAGAAGCTTGACTGTGGCTGCTCCTGAGAACATGAAGGACTATTTGAAGATGCTGGAGTAAGTGCCTTCTTGTCAATATTCAGTAAGCTTTTATTCATACTTTGTTTAGACACTATTTTAAAGTAGACTATAAATTAAATAATAAGGATGCATTATTTTGTTTGAAAGTTTAGCTGGAAATGAAGAGTGAGAATTTGGTATTTGTGAAGGCACCAAGTGAAGTGATATTTCATGTGCCATAAAATAAACATAGAGATTGTTGCTAGCTAGCACCAGCCAGTGTATACTCGGCATGTAAAACTCAGCACGTAAAAAACCCTGCGTAAACTTTGTTTTGTGTGTCTGAACTGGTTTTGGTGACTTTTAAAAAACGACGCCTCATCAGTTTTCGATACACTCCTGTCACAAGTGTAGAGTAGACTGAAAAGGAGGCCTTGCTGTTTGCCTCTGAGCATCCCAGAGCACAAGGCTCTTTAAGCCACAGCCCCTGCAGCATCACATGCCACTTAGCACTTCACCTGACAACTTAGTGATTTCCCCTCCAGGATTGAGTGAGTGTCACAGAAATGTTGTGACTTTTAAAGGATAAAATATGCAGTGTCCTTCCCTTTATAGGAAATGTTTGCTGGCCCTAGGTAGTCTTAAGGCTTTAACGTTTCACATTCATGTCAGAAATATCAAATGTGGTTAGCTAACAACTGCTTATAAAGTTCCCAAGAATGCTTATTTCTTGAAATGCATTGAGGATGGTGACTTTAGTTTGTGCATGCCATGCCTTGTCTCTTTCAACCTGCTTTGAGTGAATGACAGACATTTTGTGAATAACTTGCCAATGTCAGTCTCCATCTGAATGTAGTAACATTACAAATGCAAGGTATAGCACGAATAATATAGACCCAGAGACAGATATTGGGGTTCAAGCTGAAGATCAGAGAAGCAAGGCGACCAGCTGCCAGAGAGCTCTCACCGCTACCAATGCTCAGATCAAAGGGATGAACCCTGAACCTCAGACTGCATCTCCAGACTGCACTGCTACTCAGATTCACTGAGACGGCACTGAGCTCCTTATGTTCTCTCTCATGCTGGGATTAAAGGCATGAGCTCTGTTTCTCTTTTAAACTGATTCAGCCCTGGGTGGCCTTGAACTCACAGAGATGCACCTGCCTCTGTCTTCTGAGTCCTGGCATTAAAGGTGTACGTTGCCACCACTGTTCAGTCTCCATGGCTCTGCTAGCTTTGTATTTTGATCCCCAGGCAAGTTTTATTAAATAATAAACACTAAATTACCATAGTTTTCCCTTTTTGATCTAATACAAAAAGAAGGCTATAACTAATATAAGAAAAACCAAGTACAGTAATAACTATATACAATATATATAGGCAATAAGTACATCAACAATGTCTTGTCCATTTGGATTTGACAAAGTCAGATAAAATACTCCATATTCATCCTATCTTGATGAGTCCAAAGTCTAATACCTAATTCACTTTCTATTCTAATTTGCATTATCAAATTATCTTTTAATGTCTCAAACTTTTGTACTTTGCACCTCTTTAGAGGGTTTCTTTCTGAGTCTGGTAAACAAGGAAAACTGTAACTGTAACATTCTAGTCTTCAACTCCCTCAGAGACCTGAGAAGAAATATTAAACTGAGTAAGCAGGAGAGGGGAGCAAGCAACTTCCAAAAAATAAGAGAAATGACAAAAGCAGCTTGCTGCCTGGACAGTCACCGAAGGGTTCTCTGCAGTGTTGGAGCATCCGTCTGACAGACTTTTCTGTGATGCAGTCTTAGAAGGACTGTGTAGGGGTGAGCCCCACAAAGCTATCTGCCCTAAGAGCAGGGATAAGGAGATTTAGGACAGGTGGAGATAAAAGAAAGTGAAAGAGAAAGGAATCCCTCTTCTCCTCTCTTCCCCTGGAAGCCACCATGCTTCTGACTCCCCAGCCTTTTGTGTGTAAGTTCTCATTCTGGTAAATAAATATGTTACATTCCCTATCGCATTGACCTCCCACATCAGGACTGTCCTACCTTATCTTGGCAAAGCTTTGTAGTCACTCTTTTGTGCGTCCTGCTTGTCTAATTTGGACAGCAGACTGCCAGGGATCCAGGTAAGGGCACGTTCTTGCCCAGTGACTTACCTTTGCCGCAAAGAAAGTAAACTCCATGTGGAGTTTCTTCGATGCCTGTCATCTTCTCTGAAGTAGATTGGTGCTTTATATTATAATACACAAAAAACTGTTTCATTTTCTTAGAGACATATGCTGGGGCAATTGTCTGTCTTTATTTGAGCAGGTTTACCCATGATGGCCATGACTTCTAGCAAACTTGTAATTACCAAATCAGCCTTTTTTTGGAACTCAAAGCAGTTGCCCATTGAAAACCTGAATAGGTATCAATAGTGTGGTGTATAAATTTTTTTTTCAAGACAGGGTTTCTCTGTATTGTTTTGGAGGTTGTCCTGGAACTCGCTCTGTAGACCAGGCTGGCCTCGAACTCACAGAGATCTGCCTGCCTCTGCCTCCCGAGTGCTGGGATTAAAGGCGTGGGCCACCACTGCCTGGCGGTGTACAAATTTTAATTCTCCAAATTATACAAAATGGAGCACATTCATCTGCCAGATTTCATTCCTTTGAGTACTCTTGGGTTAATTCCTGCAGGTAGTGGAGTTTGGTTGTAGAAAGAACAAGTAGGACATTTCCTTGACTTATTGCCATGTGAGGGAAAAGTCTTTTTTTCAAACCTTTGCTATTGACATAGTGTTTTTTTATGAAATTCTGAGGCCTTTAGCACATTTCCTATCAATAGTTGATCCATTTCATGATTACCTTGGCAGACCCATATGTGATATATATATATATATGGGATGACTCCTAATCCTAATTATGTCTTGTAACTGAATAAATAATAAAGTCAATTCTGTATCATCTGGTATAAATTCAGCAGTTTCAGTATGCACAACTTTTTGCATATTGTGAATCAGTAACTATATTGAGAGGTTATTTATGATCCATTAACACCATGAGAATAGCATATAATTCTGACTTTTAGACAGAATTATAAGAACTTAAATTTTCTGATTTGTAGCCTGCCTTTCCTGATTTATTTGCATCCAGTTATTGGTGTTTCCCTGTACAATGCAAGGAAGGATCCAGTTAGCCCTCTTTATAAGTTCAGTTCTCTTGCTTTTGGGATACTTGCTAATCTTTCCCCAAAAAATTACTACAAACTCTCTGCCAGGTTTCACTTTCTACCTATAATTTGTCAGTTTTATCATTCATAAAAGGTACTGTAATTTATGCCGGATTTATTCCTGCTAATTCTCAAAGTCTCAATTTTCCTTTTAGAATCAACTCACAGACCTATTCCACTTAAGTTTCTAATGTTTTACTCAGTTTATGTAGTAAAACTACCCATTCTAAGATCCTATCTTCCCTCTGTATTAAAAGTTCTGTGGGGAATGCTTAGAGGGTAATACCACTAGTGTGCAGGTAAGCTTTGGAGCCACACGACCCACATGTGCAATGTGTAGTCTGTCTTCCACCAAACCAATTCTCTCTCAGCCTCAGCTGTAATTTCCTGGGACTGTTGAAGTCTTTGCCTCCATCTAAGGTTTTGTTTAAGCTAATCAGATGACCAGGGTTTATCCCAATAGTGTGCTGTAGATGGGAAATGTCTCCTAGCAACCTTTGAAAGTCATTAAGAGTGCCGTCGATCTCTCCTAATTTGCACCTTTGGGGTTTAATTTTTTTATAATCCTGTTTTATAGCCTGAATAATTAATAGAATTTCCTTTTTGAATTTTTTCCGGAGAAATTTGTAATTCCCAAACAAACCAAAATTTTCTTTACTTCTTTAAGCATTCTTTATAAAATGTTGACATTTGAATCACATAGTAAAATTTCCTCCATGTAATAGTAAACTGTTGATTGAGGAAATTGCTTACATATTATTTCCAATGACTGCCATACAAAATATTGGCTAAGAGTGGGGCTATTTAACATACCCCATGGGAGAACCTTCCATTGATATGTCTTAGCAGGCTGAGAAGTATTGTAAGTAGGCACTATGAAGGCAAATTTTCTCTGTATTTTTTCTTGTAATGGTATACTAAAGAAACAATCTTTTAAGTTAGTAACTCTTGTGAGGCCATCTTTTAGGCAATTAGAGAAGGCAAAGGAATTCCAGATTGTAAAGAGCCCTTTGATTATATCACCTTATTAACAGATTTTAAATCTGTTACCACAGTGTCAGGGAGTGCAGGTGGAACATACTGTTTACCTCCTGGTGTCTGGGAAGGAGAGAAGGTTCTTAGTATCCTCTTCAAGTGTCATCCCCAGCAGCCTACCTGCCTTGCACGAGGCTGTGGCTCCAGTGGCTCTCCAGCCTCTGAATGGCCCCACAGCTATGACAAGCCTTCAGCTGTGGGTCCTTGGGAGGCACTACAAGACTAATGATGTCCGTGGCATCCTTTAAGTACAGAAAATCATCTTTGTGTAGGTGGTAGTTTCAAGTTTTCCAAGCTAAGGAGTCTTGAAGTTTGTGCTCAGTAGATTCTTGACATTTTATTGCAACCATTTTGTCAAACTTTCTCAAGATGCTTTTCATACATGTATAACCACAGTTCTCATTTCTGCTGTTTGTCCTTAGCAGACATGAACAAAGTTAAAAGTTACATCCGACCACAGGGTGGGTTTCCTCTTTCAGAACTCGTTATGAAGACTGGAGAGTAGGGTCAGTGGTTAGAGCACATGCTGTTCTTGCAAAGGCCCCAGTTTGAGTTTACCAGCATCCACATGGGGCAGTTTACAGCTACTAGTAACTCTTGCTTCGGGGGAGGGTGAGGGGGTGGGGTTGACATATTTGGTGCGCATGCATGCACACAATTTAAAAAAAATCTCCTTTTTGAGGGGGGGAAAGGTTTCGAGACAGGGTTTCTCTGTATTGCTTTGGAGGCTGTTCTGGAACTCGCTCGGTAGACCAGGCTGGTCTCAGACTCACAGAGATCCGCCTGCCTCTGCCTCCCGAGTGCTGGTATTAAAGGTGTGCGCCACCAGCACCCGTTTAAAAGTAAATCTTAAAATCGATTTGAGAGAGGACTTGGTGACCAGTTGGCCTAGAGTCAGTATGTGTCCTAACTTGTGGATTTTCTGTTCCAGCTGCCTTGGCTCTTCCTGGTGCTTCCCCCCATCCCTCACTACACGGGAAGGGGGTTCTGTAGAACATGCAAGCATACTACTGTAGTTTTTTTGTTTTTGTTTTTTAATCTTTGGGGGCCCATTACTAAGCTCCAAGTAAATACACAGAGACTTATTCTTGCTTAAGAATGCCTGGCCTTAGCTTGGCTTGTTTGTAGCCAACTTAAATTATCCTGTTTCTCTTTACGTTTTGCCTCTGAGCTTTTTACCTTTCTCCATTCTGTGGACCATTCTTTCCTGATTCCTCTATGGCTGTGTCTCGCCCCTGGCGTCCTCCTCTTTTCCTTTTACCCTCCTTGCTGTTGTTCCTAGACTTCTCCTCCTCTTTATTCTCTGTTTCTGCCAGCTACATCTGTTTCTCTCTCCTGCCTATTGGCCGTTCAGCTCTTTATTAGACCAATCAGGTGGTTTAGACAGGCAAAGTAACACAGCTTTGCAGAGTTAAACAAATGCTACATAAAAGAATGTAACACATCTTTGCATTATTAAACAAATATTCCACAGAATAAACAAATGTAATACATCTTAAATTAGTATTCCATAACACACTGCTAGCTGGATTCTTGGGCTAAATTCCTAACTAGATGGGTTAAAATCTTACAGGATGCCTTAACTCCCTGGTTCTGTCCTACCTCCAGGTACACACACGGAATCACTTGCCCAACAGCTGGTCTGTATGCCTTCTGTGTAGACAGGCTTAACAGATACTCTGGGCGGGGTTGGCAACCTTCCCTCTCCTCTCTGCCTTTTTGCCTTTTTACCCTGGCTCTTTTCTGTGGTTAACGTTTGAAGCTCAAGGTTTGATATGTACTGATTTTTATTGTGTGTATGTGTGTGTGTGTGTGTGTGTGTGTGTGTTAACTTTTTATATACAAGTAAAGGAATGAGTACTTTTATTTTGCACAATTGTTATTTTATGCCATTTCACTTCAAACTTACCTTGGACAAAGCTGTTCATTGATATCCTTGGCATACATTTGTGAATTTTGTCACATTGGTCTCTTATGATTTCAGGACAAAGATTGCCCAAGATATCGAGAGGCTGATACATCAGAATGACATCCTAGACCGGGTAGCGTATGACCTAGATAATCCCAAGTGAGTCTGAGTTCTAAACCTTCTAGTAATACGTTATAGTTTTTATAATAAAATATATTCTTTTTCTTTTTTGGTATTTTGAGACAGGGTTTCTCTGTGGCTTTGGAGCCTGTCCTGGAACTAGCTCTCGTAGACCAGGCTGTCCTCGAACTCACAGAGATCCGCCTGCCTCTGCCTCCTGAGTGCTGGGATTAAATATTAGTGTTATTGCTAAAAGATAAATCATTATCTTTTTTATCGTCTCTGCCCCATACTTTACTGTTGCTGTTTTTATCCTTTAACAAGTGGGTATATGATGATCATGGTAAATGTTGTTCTTTTTTTTTTTTAAGATGAAAGATAACATAAACTGGTCTAGTCACTGGAGTTCCCACCCTGGCCATGTGTCTTGGCAAGCCAGCCATTTGCTACTTATGGATTATCAGTGATAGTATATGTCAGGATTTAATTGTAGTGAATAAATAAAAATTACAGCTACTCGAATAAGAGGCACAGTCAGCTCTCTAGGGGCCTCTCCTCTCCTTACGGTGTCACTGCTTTGAGAAAATTTGCCATTTCCCCCATCACGGTTGGAGGAAACAAAGTTTTAAAAGTGATTGTTGGTAGACATGAGTAAAAACTCCGTCAGAGGTGGGATGGAATCTAGAATATTCTTTGTTGTTGTTCATGGCAGAGTCTCCCACTGTAGCTTAGGCTGGCATGGAACTCACTGTGTAGCCCAGACTGACCTTCAACTTACAATAGTCCTCTTGGTTCAGGAGGCATGTGTCACCATTCCTGACTAAAATATTGTTACCCAAGGAAAGAATAACATACCTTATTAAACATGTAATTTCATTGTTCATGCTTCCATGTTAGATTTGGAAAAACAAACCCTAGAGCCCTGGGAATGGGCTTGCCCAGCTTGTTCCTAACATGTGACCATGGACAGAGTTGACAAGTTCTTGTTTTGGACTAGAATCTTGAGAAGAGTGGAGGCTTTCATTCCCTGAGGGTCAGGCAGACAATGGGAGGACCTGGCCTGTGGGTGCTCAGCCATGGGATAGGTAAAACCCTAAACCTTTTGTGTAGCTAAAAGCAAAAACTGCATGGTTTGTTAGAATTCTGGCTACTTACCAAGCAGTTTTAAAAATAATCCTCCTGTTCCACTGTGATGATCAGTATTTTAGAAATAATCCTCCTGTTCCACTGTGATGATCAGTATTTTAGAAATAATCCTCCTGTTCCACTGTGATGATCAGTATTTTAGAAATGACATTTATTTAGCAAGGCTTTGTCCTTCCTATGGGTATAATGTGGGAACAAGTCTCTGTTGTGTTTGCTGTAGTCCTTGTTTTAAAAGGAAGGACGGAAACAGCGTGTGCTTTTGACCCGTCATCTAGTTTTAGTCTTTTCTTATCTGTTTAAGTGTGATATGTTGTAATATGTTCATTTTAAAACTTTTACTTAGCTATGCCACTCCAGAAGACGGAGATATTTTGAAGTTTAACTCAAAATTTGAATCTGGGAATCTGCGCAAAGTAATTCAAATTAGAAAGTAAGCCATTTAAACGTTGTCATTTTGTGTGTGCACAGAGACTCCCGACTTGCCATCAGTTGTCCTTGTCTTGTCTTTTAGAAGCGAGTATGACCTCATTCTGAACTCAGATATAAACAGTAACCATTACCACCAATGGTTCTATTTCGAAGTCAGCGGGATGCGGCCTGGCATTGCATACAGGTTCAACATCATCAACTGCGAGAAGTCCAACAGCCAGTTTAATTATGGTGAGACTCTTGCTGCTTCCTGTGAGGGGTGTGCAGGCACTTACCTGTGGGACCAGAGACCAGCACGGACGCACTGCCTTAGGTGTACTCCGTGTTTCTGGTTTCCAAACCTCAGCCATTTATCATGCACAGTTTGGAGTAGTGCAAACTCCAGTTTAAGAGCTACCGTCGTGTAGAGATCCCTTAAGCTGCAGTTCCTGTGTTGGTCTCATCCAAATGGAACACAGTTACAGATACTGCCTGGGAGGCGGCAGCAGCAACAGCAGCAACAGGTCAGGGTTTCTTCTTTACTTAGCCTGTTAATATGCTGCATAATTTTGATTTTAGGATATTAAATCAGCCTGTTCTCATTTATTGGATAAACCATAGAATTGCTAATGTTTTGTTAAAAACTCTTGCAAACCTGGGCACAGTGAAGCATGTTTGTAATTGCCTCTAATTCCAGTCCTACCTAAGAAAGCAAATGGGGGCAGGATGGGTAGGGGGCATTTGCATTGTAGGCTGGGGCTGCAGTCCAGTGATGGCTCAGTCCATAAAGCTCTGGGTTTTATCCTCAGCTCCAGTAGAGAGAAAAGAAAGAGAAGTAGTCTTACTGTTGTGTGCAGGAAGTTGTACGTCGCCTTGCCCCACTCCCCCCCCCACCATATCTACTTCTGGTATCGTGACAATACTGACTTGCTACAACATGGCGTGTCTTCCTTCCATCTTCGGAAAGCCCTTGTTCCAAGCCGGGTGTTAATTCTGCAAAGCAGGATGGAGTTTTCTAGTGAGATTTGCGGTTTTCTCTTGTTGGCTGTATTGTAAACTGAAATCATTTCCTTAGCGGTCGAGGACTGTTGGCGCCCTGTTAGATGGGAGCTGAGTTGCAGTAGCCTCTGCTTTTTCTAGTATGTCTATTTCGCCCCAGGTGTTAGTGGGTTCCTGTTCCCGTGTGTCACTGTCTCCCTGTTTACAAGGTCTGTGCTGATAACCTCCTTTCATTTTCTGGAATCATAGCTGCATCTCTGCCCTTCTTTGTCCAGGTCTTGCGAAGCTACCCTCATAGAGCTCAGGTTTTGCTTACCTTGTATCCACTGAATGCCCAACAACGGGCAGATATTCTGTTCTTGGTCAGTTTCTATCCTTGCAGAATGGCTCCTTACTGCACAGTTTTCTGACAGTGTTGAAGAATGAGCTCGTGGTTTATTGCCTTCCTTGCTACTGCTCTCTGAATAATACTCCTTTCTTTTTAAAATAAAACTCCAGTGTCTGGGAAGGAGAAGTCTGCAGTATAGAGTGTCATTAAAGGCTGCTGTATTCAGTACCTTAAGGACCAAGGATTATTTGTCTAACATCTGGTCAGTAGTCAAGAACTATGTCTATTGGAGGATAATTATATAAACCTAGCATTTAAAAATCTAAAGTCCTTTATATAGTATACACACATTTATAATCTAACATATAAAACATCCCTTTATTATGGATTGGGAAGAGATATGTTATAAAATGATAGTGGTCTCCATCATTGGTTACGAAGAGTGGGAGGCTTTTAATGAGAGGCACAAGCTCTGCATCACGGCCTTCATGCCATTTCCCCAAGTTGTTAAAAGCCTGTGGTGGTGATGGTGCTCTTTAAAGAGGGATTTCTGAAATCTAAAGCTTCTGAGAGGTGAAGAGCTTGTTGCCAGTTATTTGTGTGGAAGTAGGAAATGGTGTCCTCTTGAATTATTCACTTGAATGAGATAAAAGCTGTGCCATTTATTTTATGAGATAATGGGGTGATTAGAAAGTATAATATCTGGCATGGTTATAAATACTTTTAAGAGATTTGAAGTCTTGTCTAATTTTCAAATACTCTTGTAAAAGTAAATGCGTAGTTTGATTAAAACATCAATAGTTACATTGCTTTGCACCACTGGTGATTGTAGACAGAAGTTTCTGTCCCACCCAGTCCCTCAGCTGTTTAGGTCCAAATAAACACACAGAGGCTTATATTAATTATAAACTGTTTGGCTGATGTTTCAGGCTTCTTATTTGGCTAACTCTCTCTTAATTATTAATCCATTTCTATTAATCTATGTTTCTCCATGTGGTCTTATCTTACGGGAGAATGCCTGTGTATCCTACCTTCCTGGTGGCTATCTGGCATCTCTCTGGTCTGCTACTACCTTTCTCTGTTCTTTTTTGGATTTCCTATCTGGCAAAATCCTGCCTGTCCACTGGCTGAAAGAGCTTTATTCATCAACCAGTTAGAGAAACATACATTCACAGCACACAGAAGGACGTCACCCGTCACGCTGATAGTAATGTTCTTGACGTAGTCTATTTCATACCCTTTATTTTTGGTGGTTTTAGCGTATAACACAATCACTGGATGTGACATTTGTATACATCCAGGTACTGTGAGATCAGATGGGACCGGGCGGGGTCACGGTGGTGTGGCGAGTACCAGAGTGGAACCTCTCTCAGAAACATGTGCTGACCTTCAGCGTTGTCGTATCTTTAAAACTGAAACTCAGTCTAAGTATCATCAAGATAAATACACTCTTTGAGTTCCTTATGTAACTGAATACAATGTTTTTAGAGTAGAAAAGAACAGTTAAATTGATTTTATTTGTATCTTGGGTGTCCTTTAAGTGTAAAATAAAAAGATGTATTTATCTCTGTGCAGTAATATAATTTTTGAACAGTACTGCAAGGTAGTATTTTACTAACTTTTATTTATTCCCTTAAAAATAATGCTCTTAACATCTTAAACTTGACTGAGCAGTTAAAGTTTTCAGTTGAAAGTGCTTATCTGGAGCAAGCCTCTCTGCTTTGAAAAGTTCTCCCTCCACGTGAGAGATGAGCAGTCTCTTCTCGTGTCAGTCAGGGCTGTAGAACACGTGTGTTCTGTACTTAAGCACCTCCCATCAACAGGCAACGGATGCTGCTGTGCTCTTGCTTCTGTCTGCTGCCCTGGCTGGCTCTCCCCCAGGTGCTCTTGAGTGTGTTCCGCACTTCAGCCCCGCACAGTGCTGTTCCGAAGGGAGTAAAACCGATCTGCCCTGTGTGGAGACAGCCCCCGAATGCAGCTTTACATGGCCGCTGCCATGATGCTGACATTGCTGACACATAACAAGCTCAATAACCATGCGTTTCATTCCCTGTATTTCAATTAAAATCACATTTCTGACATTTACTCTGGTCCTTAAGTATTCCTTTGAAATACTTTCAATGAGGTTTATCTAAACCTTTGTTATCACACATAATTGGTCATAGTTTCTCAGTTTTTTATTACTCTGATATTTTAATTATTTTAGGTCTTTGTTTGAGTTAAAAAAAAACCTTATTTCTCATAAGCTGAGGTCTCATCTATACACTAGCATTATTTGGAGAATGTTGATTGCAGTATAATAAATAGTTTGACTTTCTACCATATTTTTAAAATATGTTTGTTTCTCAGAATAATATATTATTTGTTTTGGAGTCTGAACATAGCCCTAGCTAGTCTTGAACTCATTGTGTTAAGTGACCTTGAACACCTGATCCTTCTGTGTCCATCTCTCATGTGGTGGGTTAAAGGAAGGACCGCTCATGGACATCTAATATTACTCACAATTTTATCAGGTGCCAAAAGTTTCTATTTGATTATAGAATGGTTTAGGAGATGTTTTTACATGCTCTTGCATAAGGTAAATATCAGTAGCATTCCCATGAAAGTCAAAATAAAGCATGCTGTGCAGTGTCCTCCATCTGAGTGGCTGTTCAGCTTTGGACAGTGTTGATGTGTGGTGTTTTCTCATGTAAGTAACACTTAGATTTCCATTGGTAGCTCAGAGGGGTGTGCGTGCGTGCGTGTGTGTGTGCGTGTGTGTGTGTGTGTGTGTCTTCGTGCTTGGGCTTTTTCTTCTTTTTATGTATTTAAAATATTTTTATATAAAACACAGCTGAGGTTTATTCATTTCTTCTAGAGGTTTTCTTTAATTTTGACAGTCTAACCATTGCTGCCGTTTCTCTAGTTGCTACTCCCCCACCCCCTATTTGAGACTTTTTAACTTATTCTATTAAGTAGTTTTCTCACAAATTATCCTAAAGCAGTTGTATAGTATACTTCTTGGAATAATTCTCTTTGCATTGCTAAATTTGAGAATCTGTGTCACTATCTCCATACCATCTTTATCTGTTCCTTGAAGTGGATTTTCTTAAATTGCCACTAGATGGCAGTTTCACATTCAACAAGTCGGCTTACTGTCAAACCTCTGTCTGGTTCTCTCCCTGCATCAGCCTCTCAGGTTCAAAGGGCTCTTTCTACCTTCTTCTGTAAATCAAGCATGCTTGGGACAGGCGACGGTGCACAGCTGGAGCTTAGCTGGGTCATCTGGTCTTCAGTCGTGCAGGCAGTGTCCTTGTGACCTTCCCTTGTGCTGCTGTGTCGCCTGCATGCTCTCCAGTCCTGCTGCTCACCCTTCCCCTGCTGACTCATCGCGGCGTGCACTCTGTGAGGCAGGAACACAGGACTGTTCTGTGCATTGATAACATGACTCACAGTAGATGTCTAGTGAGTGTTCGCTAATCAGTGCAGAGAAGGTGAGGTCTGTCACAGCCGTGCTGCTAGCGTAAAGAGAGTGTGCACAAGAGACTTGTCAGAGACCCTAGTCTAGCAAGACCATGGACTTTGTGTGTATGTTATGTGAGTATATGTATTTGTATGTGTATATGGCGTCTGTGAGTGTGATGTGTGTTTGTGTATAGTGAATGTGTTCTGTGTATATGATGTGTATGTTTGTGTGTGTATGTGAGTGCAGGTGCATGCATGCTATGACATGAGTGTTGAGGTCAAAGGACAACTTTAGATGTCACTGGGTGGACACTGCAGGCGTCACTTCACTGGGTGGGAGAGGGTGGGTGCTCTCAGAAGTCAGTTACAACCTAGTGCGGTGTGTTCCTCCAGTGACAGACAACTTGTGATGGAATGATTTGGGGAAGATAAGCAAAGTAAAGGGAAAGAAAATAAAGCAGGAGTGGTAACATTAATGTCAGAAATCTAGTGGCAGAAACAAAACAGACTAGCTGAGAGACAGGTGCAGTTCACAAGTTGCAGTCCTTAAGTTGCCACAAACATTTATGCAGGAACGTTATCAATAGACCTACAGAAACAGAGCAAAAGTGCCAATAATTAATTTTGTTAAAGACAGCTATTACTGAAATAGAATTCGACATAACAAGAAATAATTTAAAGATTGTGAACAGTGTTTCCAGACAGGGTCCCACTTGTGATGGATATTTGAGGGTGTCTTCCAGCAGTCTGAGAGTAAAGTTTAAGAAAGACAAAACATTAGGTTTGAGAAATGATGGGACTCATGCAGGGCCAACAAAAAGGAAGTTGATAAAAGCTGATGAGGCACTCCTGGAAGTGGGCCATCCCTGCCCGAACCTGAAGTCACAGAAAAGACAGGATAAGGGCGGAACAGAGGGGAGCAGAGTCGCAAGCCTGTAAGAAACTGCTGGGGCACGGGAGGAAAAGCAGTCTTCTTCCATCCAAAAGATGAAATGCAGACAAAACTGCACCCTAAAAATGTCAGACTTCAAGTGTGAGACAGACATATTTATATACTGCTGTAGTTTTGGGCAGAGGCATGAAGGGGACATTTGAACTGAACCTGAAGGCAGTGTGGGGAGCACATGCCTTGACTGGTCTGTGAGCTGCACCCCAGAAACTTAGCCCAGGAGCGTAGCTGCCTGCCAGTTCTTAACCGTCTGCTTAAAGAGGCACAGGAGGCTCCTTCCATGTCCCCGAGACAGTAAGGAGTCTTCCATCTCATCACTGGGAAACTTACTGATGGAAGAAGATAGCCGCAGACTTTATTGTGATCTCAACTATTGTTAGAGATCAACAAAGAAATGACTAAGGTTAAAAAAAAGCTTTTGGGCGGGGCGGTGGTGGCGCACGCCTTTAATCCCAGCACTCGGGAGGCAGAGGCAGGCGGATCTCTGTGAGTTCGAGGCCAGGCTGGACCGACAGCCTCCAAAACAATACAGAGAAACCCTGTCTGGTAAAACCAAAAAATAAATAAATAAAAAGCTTTTGGAAATCATATAATATTTATTCTTAAATATCTTCCTAAAAAAGAAATTTGAAGCTGATGTTAGAAAAATATTTAGAACTATCTCTTAAGCATGGTAGTTACCATTTATATAAGGCTATTAAAATTAAAGTTAGAATTAAGAATTTGAGTTCTCCTGTAGAGCTAGACCCATTGCTAGTGCTTAATAAATGCTCCTTTATGTAATACACTTCATTTTAGCAGAAGACTAGCTGACCCAGACTTAGGGAGTGTAGCTTAACCAGCATTAACTTTGTAAACCCAAGTGGCTGTATCCTGTGAAGTGAGAAGTGACTGAAAGTAAGTATCCAATGTAAGGAGCTGCAGAAGGAAATGGAGGGAAGGGAGAGAATTAATGAAAACAAATGTTGAAAATATTTACACAAAAGCAGAGCGAAACACAGAAACACACAATGTTCCGAAAAAAGTAGAAGTGCATGTGTATGATTTGTGTGTGTGATGTGTGTGGTGTATTTGTGGTGTGTGTGTATGGTGTGTGTATGTGATGTATGTGGTGTATTTGTGGTGTGTGTGTATGGTATATGTGGTGTATGTATGTTGTGTGTGATTTGTGTGTGTATGGAGTATGTGTTGTGTGTGTAGTACATGTGGTATGTGTGTGTAGGGTGTGTAGTGTGGTGTGTGTGTAGGGTGTGTGGTGTGTGTGTGTGTGTGTGTGTGTTTGTGCAAAGGTTAGAGGAGGAGGATGTCACCTTGCTCTATCACGCTCTGCTTTATTCCCTCAAGACAGCATTCTTGCTGAGCTTGAAGCTAGGCTGGCCAATCGTAAGCCCCAGGGACCCCCTCTGTGTCCCTCAGTGCTGAGGTTATAGACATATCACATGTGCCCTACCCTGCTTTTCACATGTCTGCTGGGGATTTGAACTCAGGCCTTCATGCTTTTGTGAACGTTCTCTTTCCCACTGAGCCGTCTAACCAGTCCCCCAAAGTAGATTTAAAAGACTTAAAATTGTATGTGTCTAGGTATCTTGCGGGCATGCATGCATTCATACATGTATGGATGTGTGTGTATGTGTGTGTGTGCATGCATGCATGTATGTGTGTGCCCAACAGGCCTGCCAGGTTCTGCTGGTCGGAAGAAGGTGCTGGATGCCTGGAACTGGAGCTACAGGTGGCTGAGAGCTGCAGGTGGGTGCTGGGAGTCACCTCTGCGTCGGAGAGGAGCGGACAGCGCTCTTAACTGCTCCCAAAGGAGAACTTTAAACAGGCTGATAACTACCGAAAAGTTGAAAGCTGGACATAGTGCTGCATTCTTACGTCTCAACATCTGGGAAGTGGAAAACAGAAGAATCAGGAGTTCGTGGCCAGCTTCAGCTGTGCAGAGAATTCAAACCAACTTGGCTCCTGCTTAAAGAAACCAGAAAGGGAACAAAGAACACATTAGGTTTAACCCTGTAAAACCAAATTACACTTTTGTTTTTTATTTTAGCAAATGATGAAAATAATCAAATGGAGCCGGGTGTTGGTGGCGCACGCCTTTAATCCCAGCCCTCAGGAGGCAGAGGCAGGCAGCCTGGTTGGTCTACAGACCGAGTTCCAGGACAGCCTCCAAAACAATACAGAGAAACCCTGTCTCGAAAAAAGAAAAAAAAAAACAACCAAACAAAAAACCCCAAACAAACAAAAAAAGAAAACAATCAAATGGTTTTAGTTTTACTTTTCTGAACCTAGTGTGACTCTATCCTTAATTTTTAAAAGGGCCAACTTGGGGGCTGGGGACCTGGCTCAGGGGTTAAGAGCACACACTGCGTTTGCAGAGGACTGCAGTGTGATTGTCACCATCCATGTCATGTGGCTCTCAACCGACTGTGACTTCAGCTCCAGGGAGCCTACACCTTTGCTCCCACAGTTACCTGTGCTCAAATGCACACAGACATAATTTTAAAAAATAGTAAATTTAAGAAAAGAAAAAACTTAAGAATTTTGGTGCAGGATCTAAATAATAGCCAGTTTAACAAGTTACTGCTAAAAGAGTAGTTTCTCAGAACTAAGGCAGCACACAGTACGGAGCCTCTAGCACGCAGTGTGCCCGCCCATCAGTGGTGTGAAAGGAGGCCACATTATTCTGTCAGTGAGCCCTGCAAGGCCCTTAGTGAGATGATTCTGACTGTTAAATGCAGTCCTAGTTCTCGTGAAATTATTCAAATTGTGGCGTTAATAGCACTTACCATGTAGGGCGGGTGGTTGGGAGGGTATAGTACCCGTTTTATGTATCTAAAAACAGCAGTGTCTGGCACCGAAATTATTCACTATCTCTTGTATTATACATGATAGAATTGATTTGAGAAATTTGGTCAATATTGGGTTGAGTGGTATATAACATTTTGATTAAAATTCTGAGAAAGCAATTGTTTGTTCTTATCAGTGTGTTCACCGTCTGTGTTTGAGGTTGTGAAATGCAGTGAAAATAGAAAATGACTAACTTCCATATGCGGAGATACATGGATAAGGAGCACACAGTAGGGCTCTTCACCTCAGAGACCCAGGAGGCAGCGTAGCTGCTGTGGGTTGCTGTGTGTGTCAGGCACATACTTTCAGGATGAGCAACAAACACCTTTGAAAGAGCCAGGTAGAAAGGGAAAGAAAGAACCTTATAAAATGCAAATACATTTAATGAAATATTCCTACACCAGGAAAATAATTACATGCTGAAAGTAGAATTTAAAGTCAAACTAGATCTCAGTGAACGCTGTCAGTATTTCTAAAATTAACACATGGATTTAATTCAGTTGCACTTTAAAAGTCTAGTGTATCAGGTTAGGGAATGAGATAAGCTGATCTTGTGGTTTTTATTTGGGGGAAGGGGGAGGTAAGAGCTCACTCTGTAGACTATGCTAGCCAGGAGTGCAGGAAACCACATGTCCTGGTCTCTCCAGTGCTAGTTTAAAGAGGGCACCACTGTGTCTGTCCAGGTAATGTGGCTCTCAAGCTCTTCTCAGAGTGCTCAACAGAGTGCCTTGTACTCTGACCATTTTCATTTTCAGTTCCTGCCCGTGGTTGGGTTTCTACTGCTGTTGTGAAACTCCAGGGCCTGAACAACAGTCTGGGGAGGACACAGTTATTCAGCTCACACTTCCACATCACTTTTCATCACTGAAGGGAGTCAGGACAGGAGCTGCAGGCAGGAGCTGATGCAGAGGCCATGGAGGGAGCTGCTTATTGACTTACAGAACCCAGGACCACCAGTGCAGGGGTGACACCACCCACCATGGGTGGGCCCTCCCCCATCAGTCACTAATTAAGAAAATGCCTTCAGCACAATCTTATGGAGGCATTTTCCCAATTGAGATTCCCTTCTCTCAGATGACTCTAGCTTGTATCAAATTGTCATAAAACTAGCCAAGACACCACCCTATGGTGACTCTTAAGTAGAGAAGGGATGGAAACAAATATGAAATTTTTGATGAGACTCTATGGAGAAATAGGGGAGTGAGTGCCCATTGTGGGCATGAGCGTGCGTGCGTGCGTGCGTGCGCGTGTGCGTGTGCGTGCGCGTGTGCGTGTGTGTGCGTGTGCGTGTGCGTGTGCATGTGTGCGTGTGCGTGCGTGCGTGCGTGTGTGTGTGTGTGTGTGTGTGTGTGTGTGTGTGTACACCCTGATGCCTGTGTGGATGTTAGGATGGTCTCAAGCTCTAGTCTTTATCTTTGTGTAAGGCGGGGCCTTTTCTTTGTGTGGGTTGCTGCCTCAGCCAGCCTAGCTGAATGAACTTTCTCTCGTCATCTAAGAGCACTGGGTTACAGACGTGTGATGCAGCATCCAGCTTCTACATGGGTTCTGGGAACTGGAACACAGAACCTCATATTTGGGTGACAGGTTTTACCTTTAGGGCCATCTCCCTATGTTCTTGTGTATTTATATAGGTTTAGCTATTTTACTTTTTATGATTGGATACATACAAATTTAACAGAAAAAATTGGTAGCCATTCACTCTAAAGTTATTACATTTTAATTAAAATTTAAAAGGGGGTTACTTTTGGTTAAATTATAATTTAAGGAATCTCTCAGATTTCCTTAGTACATCCTAAAATAATGAAATGCGTGATATTTCAGCCTTCCTGAATTTTTGGTGCCTTCTAGAAATGCAAGATTAATTTTTACATCAACGATTCTGAATTGATTATTTCCTTTCCTTTCCTCTTCTTCCAAAGGTATGCAGCCACTTATGTATTCAGTTCAGGAAGCTCTAAATGCCAGACCGTGGTGGATTCGAGTGGGTACTGACATTTGTTACTACAAGTGAGTATTCTTACAGAGGCTCATGAACTGGCGTATTCCACTCTGTTTCAGTGTAACAACCAAAACAGACTTAGTGTGTGTGCTGGGCAGTTTTATATCAACTAGACACAAGCTAAGGTCACTGGAAAAGAGGGAGCCTCAATTGAGAAGATGCTTCCACAAGACGAGGCAAGCCTGTAGTGCATTTTCTTAGTGATCAACGGGGTAGGCCCTGCCCATTTTGGTGGGGCCATCCCTGGGCTGGTGGTCCTGGGGTCTATAAGAAAGCAGGTTGAGCAAGCCCTGAGGAACAAGCCAGCGAGCAGCACTCCCCCTCCATGGCCTCCTCATCAGCTCCTGCCCCCAGGTCCCTGCTCTGTGTGAGTTCCTGCCCTGACTTCTTTCTATGATGAAGAGTGATGTGGAAGTGTGAGACACATAAACTCCTTCCTCCCCAGGTTACTCTGGTCAGAGTAGCCCTAATTTTTTATTTACTCTTTGGGAATTTCTTACAGACTGTGTGTGTGTGTGTGTGTGTGTGTGTGTTTAATCCTAGCCAACCCCCACTCCTTCCTCTAACTCCTCTCAACCCCCAGTCCTGTCTCCCTAAAACCCCCAACCTTGTCTCTTCCTCCTTTTCATCCTCGTCTTTTTCCTCTTCCTCCTCTTTTTAAAACAAGCCGTGGAGTCCAGTTTGTGCTGCTCATGTACCTGTGTGGGGGACAGCCACTGGAGCACAGCTGGCCCTCAGGGAAAACCTCTCTCCTCCAGAAGCCGTCAGCTACCCATAGCCCCCTGACTGGCGTGGAGGCTTGTCACCGTGTGCGGCAGCCTCAGCGGCAGTGCTCCCTGAGCATAGCCATCCTCTTCTGTCCGGAAGTCACTGCTTCAGGCTGGTCCTCCCTGACCTCTAGACTTTAGAGTCTTCCCTTCATCCTCTTCTGAAGTGGCGGAAGGAAGGGTATGTGGTGTGTTTGGTAGAGATGCCCTATTTGTGACTGTAACTTTGCTTCTAAACAATCTGGAATTCTTAAAGTCCTTGATTCTCGTTTAACTCTAATTCTATTTGTAAAATGTCCCAGGTAGCCTCCACTATATTTTATAATGCTTATTTTATTTCCTATAAAATACATTAAAAACACATGATTCCCGTCTTCATGCTTGTGACATCATTCGTCACTTAGCCAGTCTCCTTGATTGTCAGAATCAGGACGCCTGAGAGCACCCTGTGGTTGTTTATGTGTGTCCCCTCGTTTGGAACGCTAGAAGGTATGCCTTACTATTTCACAGTTGGAAAGGCTGTTCTGTGAGTGAGTCACATCTTTCCTTGGTTGAAGGGCCTAGGGTTACAGTTTGCTGATGTCTTTTCAGAGATATTTTACTAATACGCACATACTTTCAGATTAAACTTTAAAATTTAAACTACATAGGTATCTGACTTTCAATTCTGTCCAACCTCTCAAACAGGCACAGATTTGTCCTTTCACAGGATGGATTCTGCCTTCCCCTGTTTGTTTACTAATAGAATACCCTCTTCATACTCCTGGAGGATACCCTTTGCTATGAGATCCCTGATAGCTAAGTCTGTTTAAACAGAGCCCACTGGCTGTTCTCGTGAGGTACCAGTTTCCCTGTGACCCTCTCTAAACAGGAGAGGATGTGCTCAGGTTTAAAAACCTCTGCATCTAAACTAAAGACCGAGCATTCTAGTTTTTAATGATCATTTCCCATCAGTCACGCAAGGTTTTGTATGCTCGTAATTTTGGCCTTGGTGTTTATCTCTCTTGGATGCTGGTTTCTGTCTTGTTTGTCTTGAGTTTTCCATAAAGAGGATTTTGACTTTTATTGTTGTCCTTAACCAGCGCTGATGTCTTGTCCTTTTTAGTTTTGTCAGAGATGATGACTTGTAGATTTTACACAGATTTAATGGCTTCTACTATGTTTCTGGAAAAACCTAGGTATTAAATGTTGTCACTTTCTGGGAAAGAAATGGCTTCAACTCAGGGCTTGTAGAGTTTTAATGACAGCTCAGCAGGATGGCACTCCCAGACAACTCTGTCTGTTCTGTGGTGTTGGTGTGAAAGAGGGACTGACCCGGACAGTGGTAGGCAAGCTTTAAAACGTCCACACTTGTGTGACCATATCGTGACGAAGTTTTTCTGTTCTGCATAAGCAGCGATAACAGGAGTTTTTGTTTTGTTTAATTTTTGCCTTTTCTCTGGCTGCTTCCAGGTTAAACTGGAGTTCAGTATAGTTTAGAATTCATTGGTTAACTACTTTTTGGGGTTGCTTCCTAGGAGACTGTTGTATTAGATATGAATAGAACAAAGTTGTCTTTTGTTAACATGTATGCATGTTTGTTTATAGCACATACCTTACATGGAGCTACTGTCTGATGGCATAAACGTCTCTCCAGTTAGCTGTCACCTCAGGGAAGAAAGAGCTGTCAGGCTCCTTCTTGGACCTGTTTTATGTGTTCCTTAGCTCTTAGCACTTGTCATTGTCTGTCCACTTGAGACACAAAGATGGAGTTAATGCCGACTAGTGTGAATATGTAAGTGGGGAATACATTTATGACCTGTAAGCACTGTTTTTTCAAGAGTTTTAGAACTTTAGAAACTAAGTTGATAGAATATATTTAAATGCCACAGCCACCTTGAACAGTCACCATCACGTGGTCAGTTCTGTTCGTGCATTTCAGAGTCCCCTACGTCCATGCGGATTTATAACAGTTCCTCACCGTTTCTTTGTTTACATTTGTGGGGTGGGTGTTGGAGGGTGGGTGCACCTGCCACTGCTTGAGTGTGGAGGCCAAATGACAGCTGTTGAGATTTGGTTCTTTCCTCCTAAGATGTGGTTCCGAGTATGAATTTGTGTCATCAGCTTTGAGCCATCTTGGGGGCCCCCATGCCACATTTTTATAACCATTGTCAAATAGCATATTTTGTCCAGAAATACTTACCACTAAAACTCAAAGACCCCTTAAGACCATTTAACCACCTTCCCATTATCATACATCACAAAAATTAAGAAAAGTCCTTAATGTAATCTCGTCAGTTTTCAGATTGTTCCAGGTGCCGTATGAATGTTGCTTGGTACTTGTTTTTCTCCCATTAGATTTGATGAAAGATCACACATTACATTTTTAAGTATAAAAGGTTGGAAAGTGATTTTTTCGAGGACTATTAGCGGAACAGAGCAGTCGTTGGAAAACATACCCTTCAGCGCATTCCATGTTGGAAATGTCTAATGGCTGCTGCTGCTGTCCCTTGCTCATCACAGATCACAATTAATCTATGTTAATGTTTTTATCAATAGGCTCCCCTTCTCTCTGAGTGCTCTGTTAAGCCGGCTTGTTTCTCATGTAGGAGTTTTATGTTTGTCAGACTGATTGCATCTTTGCTGCTAACAAATGTATCTCACTGATTTCTTGTCCATCGTCAACTCGATGCAAAAGCTTAATCAAGTTTACATTTGTTTTTGGCAAGAACACTGCAGCTGTGATGCTATAGATTCCCCCTAGCACATTGCAAGAACGGGGAGCGGTGTGCTTTCTGGCTATTTGCCTTGTTACGGGGCAATTACAGTGCGTGTGCCGTGCATATGGCCCTCAGCCTGATACCTGAGGGAGGGAGCAGCCATAGGTAAGCAGTGTCGAGATGAGGTTCATGTGCTATATTCAGCCTCGAGAAGAGAGGAGTGCTGCCTCTGATGCTTTGGAGGAGCACAGCCCCCCAAGGCTCCTATGTTGGTAGAACTGTTAGGGAAGGGTTAAAGGGTGTGGCCTTTTTGGAGGAGGCGTGTCACTGGGGGCGGGCTTTGAAGTGTGCTCTTTCTCTGGATGTGTGTTGACTGTGAGCTACTGTATCAGTGCCTGCCTGACTGATACAACTGTGCTCCCTGCTATGGTGGTCATAGCGTGATGGACCATGTCCTCAAACTGTAAGCGCTAAGCAACCTCTCTCTTCTGTAAGTTTCCTTGGTCATGGTGTCTTATCATGGCAATAGAAAAGTAACATAGTGTATTGAATAAAACAACCCAGTTAAACTATCCACTGGGGTTTTTCTCTTTCTCTCGGAAATTCTACTTTATAAAATTAGCAAAGGGAAATCAGAACATCTCTGCATGGAAAATAAAGTGCTTTGTGCTTTTGAATTGCAGAAATCACTTCTCTAGAAGTTCGGTTGCTGCAGGGGGACAGAAGGGGAAGTCCTACTATACAATCACATTCACCGTGAGCTTCCCACACAAAGATGATGTTTGCTATTTTGCCTATCACTATCCATATACATATTCAACTCTGCAGGTGAGAGACACTGACTGTAAACTTATTAGTATCACCTTGTATTATGAGTAAATATCAGATAATTGGAAACAAGTTGGTTCTGGTTAAACAAATTAATGCATCAGGGAAGGTTCAAGGATGACCAGACATTCTAGGTAGAAATGTGGGGATGTGGCATCGTGAAAGCCTGGGGATGGCTCAGAGTATAAGGTGCTCACTGCACAGGCACGATGGTCCAAGTTTGGATCTGTAACACCGCACAGAAAACAGATAGGGTCTGATGAGCTCCTGAAGCCCAGTGCTGGGTGCAAAAGAGCTGGATCCTGGGTACGTGGTTCCAGTTTAGTGAGAGACCCTGTCTCAGAAAAGAAAACCAAAAGTACAGATAGAGAAGCAACGGATACTTAACACCCATGGGTGAGCACATCTGCACATGTGCGCACACTTATATACCCCCGTGCTTCCACACATGAAAAGTAATCTTAAAAAGAAGTAGGAAGAGCCAGGTGGTGGTGATGCACGCCTTTAATCCCAGCACTCAGGAAGCAGAAGCAGGCAGAACTCTGTGAGTTCAAGGGCAGCCTGGTCTACAAAGTGAGTTCTAGAGTAGTCGGGACTGTTACACAAAGAAACCCTGTCTTGAAAAAAAACCAAAAGGAGGAGGAGGAGGAGGAAGAAAGGGAAATGTATGTATTTCACTTGTCATGTGTGGAAATTGATACTGTCAGTTTAACTAAAAACACTAAATCTTATAGAAAAATGTAACAGTAGCAAAGTATGGCCACATTTTGAATTTTCCTGTAGGAAAATGAATTTTTTGACATAAGAACCAGGTTCATCCTATAATCAGAGGCTCCAGGTCCTTAGAGTATGGATATAAGCTGAGAAATCGCTGAATGTCTGCATTATAAAACAAAACTAACGCTAAATCACATGAGCTAACCTCCAGCTGTGGCAGGTCTATCTGTTAGCTCAGTGGGTAGAGCATGGGACTCCTCCTCCCAGGCGCACGGGTTTGTGCCCCACATTGGGTGCCAAATGTTGCACGAGAAACAAAGGACCCAGGAACTGACACTGGGGTTCAAGCTACAAGCTGAAGATCAGAAAAGCAGAGCAGCCCGGCACTGGCTCTCACTCTGCCTCAGACTGAAAGGGCTGATCCTGTCTCCACCAACCTCAGACTATAATCCTAGGATGGCTACGCTCTCCTCCATGTGGCTGGAGAATTCTGAGACTTCAGTGTCTTTCTGTCCTCAATGTGACTGGAGAATGAATGCCCAATACTGATTCCTGAAGGCCCTGCTCCTGTCTTTTATGCCCTTCTGGTGCTGGGATTAAAGGCGTGAGATCCCAGGTGCTGAGGTCATCTTTGTGTGAGCTGTTTCTCTTTAGGACTGGATCAGTCTTGTGTAGATCTGGGTGGCCTTGGGCTCACAAAGATCCATCTACCTCTTAATCCTGAGTCCTAGGATTAAAGGTGTGTGCCACCACTGCCTGATCTCTATAGCTTGAGGCTGACTTTGCTTTCTGAATCCTCAGGCAAACTTTAATAAATCATAAATAATACATCACTACATTTATCCTCACAACTAAGTCTCTGTTCTAGTGGCAAGGGTACCGAAGGATGATCAGATACCAGAAGGAAGCGGGGCGATAGGACTATAAATCAGTCCCAGCCTGTAGAGCAGAGATGGAAGGATGAGGACACCAGCTGAGCCTTCCTGTGTTTTAGTAGAGGGTGACAGCCTCATAGCATGAACATTACGTCAGCTCTGGTTTAAGGTTCTTCATCCTAGAAATGTAGTAATATATATGTATAGTACATGTGTATATTCATACATATGTACTCATTATTGCATATATATTATTTACTCATTATTGCATATATATTATTAACCTTGAAATCAGAAAGAATTGTTCATAATTTGTGGTATGTAATTTTTGCTTGCTATTATGTGACTTTAGTTATAATTCCAGCATTCTAAGTGCTTTGCAGACCAAATGCTTTTTCCCGGCTCAAATTGGCAGCGAAGCCTGAGCTGAGCTTGTATGGGCTCATTTAGAATATTGATTCCACGTAGGGAACCCTGCTACTGTGCTGTGTAACTAGCAGGCGGCTCTTCACTCCTGTCCTGCACAGGTTGCTGCGTGTGTTTTATCTGGCCGTGAGGGTTTTAGATGAGATTTTTTTGGGAATCGGATTTGCTTCTGGTTCTGTGGATATCTATATGCATTATCTACATATATCAGTAGCGAATTTTGAAATGATTGTATACTTTGCTTTTAAACTTTTGTCAAGATGCATCTTCAAAAGTTGGAGTCAGCACACAACCCTCAGCAGATTTACTTCCGAAAGGATGTGCTGTGTGAGACCTTGTCTGGAAACAGCTGTCCCCTGGTGACCATCACAGCAATGCCAGAGTCCAATTATTATGAACATATCTGTCAGTTCAGTAAGTCAAGCAGTCTCCTTTGTGTTTGCTTTCAGTGTATTTTATAATAGAAGTAACATCAAGAGCTGGCATGAGAAGATTTGGATTCTAGTCTTGGTCCTACTCATAGTTGTAAACCTACTCTGTGCCTCAAGTCATCTCCTTTGGGAAGTGAGCGTCTCCTGAGATTTCCTCTCAGGATTCCTTTGATAGTCATGTTTTTTAGTTCTTATTTCTAGAAATCATGCTGAAGCAAAAATACAATAGGATTTTTAGAGTCCAAATATTTTGATAGTTAGCACTAAATAGTTACTTGTTTTTCCCCCACCATTTAAAATTTAAAAATTACCTCAATTTTACAGCTGAGGTAATAAAAATAAGAACATAGTTCAATTTTTGATAAATATTTCAAATTAAAAACAACAGCAAAAAAGAAATGCTGTGCATGAATGCAGGGGTAGTGAGTTGTGTGATTGTTTGTAGACATATCAATGCATAGTGACCAATGTTTGTAAACTGTGTAAATGCATAGTGACAGCCCTGTCAGTGTCTGCATCGTAGTGTCTCTCTGTGCTGTCATACAGATGTAGATTGTTAATATTTCCCTTTTCTCCTTGAGTTTAAGAAACACAATTTTGTATTTTAAACTTTCCCAGGTGATATTCTTTGTACAACTGTTTCCATTCACGAAGAATTTTTTCAAGTTAGATTATCATTAGAAAATAGGCAAGTGGTCCCAACACTGTACGTAATTATCCTGTGTATGTTCCTATCACGAGTTCCTTCCATTTTCTGTTGTTTTCTCTGAGGGCCAGTGTAGAGTGTGTGTATTGATGTGCATAGTGAGTTTCTGTGAGTTTGCATCAGAATTCACAGCTGAGGAGAGTTCTGGGCCCCCAAGAGAAATGCCATTCAGACTTGTAGTAGCTGTTCATTTTAACTGAGATTTTATGTGCACTTTAGGAAATCGCCCTTACATTTTTTTGTCTGCTCGGGTCCATCCTGGAGAAACTAACGCAAGCTGGGTCATGAAAGGAACACTAGAGTACCTCATGAGTAATAGCCCTACCGCCCAGAGCTTACGGGAGTCCTACATCTTTAAAATTGTCCCTATGCTGAATCCAGACGGTGTCATCAACGGGAAGTAAGTTAAGCAGTGGTTACAGGGATGTCGTAGATTGTTGTGGCGGCTGTGTGTGTACTTTCCTTGACCCAGTAGAGTCAAGTTAATCTAGAAATGGATTTGATGTTTTGGTGATGAATTAAGTTTTGGTGAGTAATTCATCAAAGATAAACTTTTAAATGCATGTGTTAGTGTTATGATTCCATGAGAATGTAATTTCATAAAATCTTTCTTGAATTGTTTTAGGAAGCCATGTCAGGATATGATAAAGGTCTTTAATGAATCAATTTTGCTTCCTTTGTTAATTGTGTTGTGCTTGATGACATTAGTACATAGCTCCCATGAACAGATGAAAGTTTATTTATAGTTTTCAAGACTACATAATTTCCATATATTTGCCTTTCTCAGATGGAGGGCTCACGTAGCACATATACAAGACTAGTAATGCACTCAGCTTATAGAACTAGTATAGCAAATGGTTACTATGTAATCAATAGAGAATGTGTCCATTAATAAATTTTATAAAGTACAGAAGAAAAGCCTAGAACTGACAGTTTATTTTTTGTAACTTAAAAAGTTTGTTTTAAATTTGAAATCACCATTGTTACAAAAATGTGACGTAAGATTTTACATATGGCAAAGGATGGATGTGTTTACCTAATGACTACTGTGTATGTTCAGTTGAGCGCAGTCTGCATTTGCTTGATAAGCCGCAGCTGAATCGGAAGTGTGTGTGACGCGTCTGGCACTCGTATTTTCTGTCTTTGTTGATTGTGTAGTCACCGCTGCTCTTTAAGTGGAGAGGACCTGAACAGACAGTGGCACAGCCCACACCCAGATCTGCACCCTACGATTTACCATGCAAAGGGACTGCTACAGTACCTGGCGGCAGTGAAGCGCTCACCTCTGGTACGTGGCTGTGCTTGCGTGTCTATGCAGGCACGGGTGTTCTCGCCGACCAGTGACAGTGTGCTTTGAGTTATGTTCGTAGACTAGCATGCAGTGACGTCATCACACCTGTGTCATTTCACCTCGTTGTCCTGTGTTCCCCACCCACTGCCCTCGCCTGTCCTTGCTGCCGCCTGCGGCAGGCCCGTTACCTCCCCAGCGAGTTCTCTGTTACACTTTCTCTCATTACCCGTGTCCCCTCTCCCTTTCCAGATTGTGACCTGCATATGTGTGCATTTATTAGTCTCACATCTACATGCAGTTTCAAACCTAGGTTCCATGTATACCAGTATTTGTTTTCCTGTGTTTAGTTGATTGCACTTAATGTCATGATTGACAGTTGCATCTGTTTCTACAGATGCATGAAGTTCTCAGCCGTGGGTGTTGCTTTAGAGTAGTATGTTTTTTGTTTTTTGTTTTTTGTTTGTGATAGCTACTCTTGTTGGCATGAAATAAAATCTCAGAGCAGTTTTAATTTGAATTTCTCTAGTGGCTAAGGATGCCAAAATACTTTCTTTCTTTTTTAAAATTGCATTTATTTATCCTGTATGTGTGAGGGTTGGCATTCCTGTCCACAGTGGGTGTGGAGGTCAAGGGGAAACTAGGAGTTGGTTCTCTCCCTTTACTGTATGGGTCCTCAGACACTTTTTCAACCATTTGTTAGCCATTTGTATTTCTCCTTTTGAGAACGCTTTTTGGTTGTTCATTATACCATTTATTGAATGGGTGATTTTTATTTTTTTTTAGTGTTTAATTTTTTAAAATTCTTTATAGTGTTTAGATATTAATCCTATGTCTGATGTGTAGTTGGCAACAATTCCCCAGCCCTTCCACACATAAAAACACAGCCTCAGGATTTAGGCTTGGAGAGGCGTCTCAGTGATTAAGAGCACTGATGCTCTTCCAGAGGACCCAGTGGATTCCCAGCACCCACGTGGCAGCTGCTCAAAATGATCTGTGACTTCAGCTCCAGGGCGTCCGACATCTTCTGCCTTTGCAGGCACCGGGCCCACACTCGGTGCATCTGTACATACTTGTAGGTGAAACATCTGTATACACTAAATAAAATAACGTTTAAAACTTTAAAGAATAAAAATGTATGTGTTTGCATGCATATGGCACATGTGTTCAGGTGCCTGAGCAGGTTAGAAGAGGGCCTGGGTTCCTTGGAGCTACAGTTACAGGTGGTCACGGGCAGCCCATCATGGGTGCTGGGAACTGAGCCCATGCTCTCTCAGAACAACAACTTGTGCTCTTGAGCTTTCTCTCCAACCCATCTGTGGTTGGAGGATTCTTGTCCCACCCGCCAGTTCCCAAATAACCACACTAAGGCTTAATATTAATTAAAATCATTTGGTCAGTGGCTCATGCTTCTTACTGGACAACTCTACATATAAATTAACCCGTTTCTAATATTCTGTATTTTATCATGATGGCTCATGATTGTTACCTCACATCTTGCTTCCCTGGTGTCAAGTGGACTCTGCCTTCTTTCTCTGTCTCTGTTTGGATTTCTCACCCAGCTATAACCTTCCCTGTCATAGGCCAAAACAGTTTTATTTATCAACCAATAAAAGCAACACATATTTGCAACATACAGAAGGACTTCCCACATCTCTCCCCCCTTTTTGCCTAATTAAAAAAGGTTTTAAACACCTTCAGCAAAGTGGCAGGATACAAGATCAACTCAAAAAAATCAGTAACCCTACTATATACAGATGATAAAAGGACTGAGAAAGAAATCACAGAAATATCACTCTTTACAGTTGCCACAAACAACATAAAATACCTTGGGATAACATAAACCAAACAAGTGAAAGACTTGTATCACAAGAACTTTCAGTCTTTAAAAAAAGAAATTTAAGAAGACACCAGAAAATGGAAAGATCTCCTATGCTCTTGCGGATAGGTAGGATCAACGTAGTAAAAATGGCAATCCTGCCAAAAGCAATCTACAGACTCAACGAAATCCCCCTCAAAATCCCAGAACAATTCTTCACAGACCTTGAAAGAACAATTCTCAACTTTATATGGAAAAACAAAAGATCCAGGATAGCCAAAGAAACCCTGTACAATAAAGGAACTTCAGGAGGCATTACCATCCCTGACTTAAGGCTCTATTATAGAGCTATAGTCCTGAAAACAGCTTGGTATTGGCACAAAAACAGACAGGTAGACCAATGGAATCAAATTGAAAACCCTGATATTAACCCACACACGAATGAACATCTGATCTTTGACAAAGAAGCTAAAAATATACAATGGAATAAAGAAAGCATCTTCAACAAATGGTGCTGGCATAACTGGATACTGGCATGTAGAAGATGCGGATCGGTCCATGTTTATTGCCATGCACAAAACTTAACTCAAATGGATCAAAGACCTCAACATAAATCCAGCCACACTGAACCTCTTAGAAGAGAAGGTACCCTGTAACGAATTGTTACAGGAGACTGCTTCCTGAACACAACACCAGTAACACAGACAGTGAGATCAACAATTAATAAATGGGACCTCCTGAAACTGAGAAGCTTCTGTAAGGCAAAGGACACAGTCAACAAGACAAAACGGCAGCCCACAGAATGGGAAAAAAATATTCACTAACCCCACATCTGACAGAGGGCTGATCTCCAAAATTTACAGAGAACTCAAGAAGCAAGTCTCCAAAACACCAAAGAATCCAATTAAAAAGTGGGCTGTAGAACTAGAGAATTCTCAACAGAGGAGACTAAAATGGCTGAGAGGCACTTGAGAAAGTACTCAACATCCCTAGCCATCTGGGAAATGCCAATCAAAACAACTCTGAGATACCATCTCAATCCTCTTTGAATGGCTAAAATCAAAAACACCGAAGACAATTTATGCTGGAGAGGATGTGGAGAGAAGGGAACACTCCTCCACTTCTGGTGGGAGTGCCGACTCGTACAGCCACTTTGGAAATCAGTATGGAGATTCCTCAGGAAAACGGTGGCCTCTGTCTGCTAGAGGCAAAGCAGAGACACAGCTCCTTAAGGAGATGACTTCCTGACTCGTATTAGCAGCAGAAACCTCCAGGCTTTTTTAAGACGTCCTGTGACCAGCTGGGTGATGGTGGCGCACGCTTTTAACCCCAGCACTTACGAGGCAGAGGCAGGCGGATCTCTGTGAGCTCAAGGCCAGCCTGATCTACAGAGTTGAGTTCCAGGACAGCTAGGGATACATAGAGAAACCCTGTCTCAAAAAACAAAAACACAAAAAGGCCCTGCTACCAAACACATGGATTTATGAGCAGCTGGTGGCATGGACCTAAAATGTCCCCAGAGTTGGGGGTCACGTAGCAGACAAGACCACACCCTAGAACTTCCTACCCCGAGGCTGTTGGGGGACCGAGTTCCCACAACACTTCCCTCCTTTTCCTTTATAAGGTTGTCTCCTTTCTCATGCAGACGCTTCCCTTTTGCCAGTTAGAACTATTTCCTGTACTATGAGTCCTTTTAGGAAAATCCTTGCCTGTGCCTGCTTCTTGAAGTGCTTTCCTCTACCACTCTTAAGACCTTCAGGTCTCACTCAGGCCTCTGATCTGTTTTGATGGGTTTAGTGCCAGCTGTGAGATGCAGATTTGTCTTTCTAGAAATGTGGAAACCCACATTCTCCCAACTGTGTTGTTCGGAAGGTTGCTGTCTTGGCTACTTTTCTGTTGCTGTGATAAAACATCATGATCCTGACCATTTTTAGGAGACAGTTTATTTGAGTGAGTTTATTTCCAGAGGGTGAGAGTCCATGACCTAGGGGAGAGCATAGCAGCCGGGCAGGCGTGGTGCTGGGGCAGTAGCTGAGAGATCACATCTTAGGACACAGCCCAGAGGCAGAGGAAGCTGACTGGATTTTGAAACCCCTTTCTCCTGTTGTATTGTTTTAGCCAAGTCTCTGAGTACTTTGCTGATTGGAGTGGAGAAAGTGGGCACCCTTGCCTTATTCCAAAGTCTGGGGGAAATGCCCTCAGGTTTTCCCTATTTTCTGCAATATTGATTGCAGGCTTGTTCTATACATCTTACTGGCGTTCATATTCCTGGTTTCTTTAGGACTCTTGTGAAGGGACATTCAACCTGCTGGAGACTTTGTAATTTCTGCCCTCAAGTCCTTTATATGCTATGTGACTTAACTGAGTGAGACCAGCTCCGTCGTGGTGGCTGATGCTAACTTGTTCTTGAATTTGCTATGTCAGGATGTTAGTGATCATTTTTGCAAGTGTGTTGATCTGAGAAACTGGCCTTTAAGTGTGATGTCTGTGTCTAGCTACAGTGGGGCTGGCTTCCTACTCTCATCTCGCCTCTCTGGGAAGGCTTTGTCAGCTCTTCTGAAAAGGGTTTGGTAGAATTTTCAGTAAATCATCCAGCCTTGCACTTTCTATGCGGAAAGACATTTTTTTTTCTTTTAATTACTGGTTCAATCTCCATTGTTGTAGTTCTGTTTAATTGGTTTATATCTTGTTGCTTCAATTTTGTTAGTTCACACGTGTCTCGGAGTTTACCCATTTCTTCTAGATTTTCTAGCTTGGATATGTTTCTCTGTGTTTTATTGGAATCTGTAGTAATGTCTGCCTTTCACATCTTTTAACCCTGCTAGGTGTTCTCTGTCTATATTGGTGGGTTGAGGCCATTTGCGTTTAAGGTTGTTAACCAGAGCAATGCTATTAGTTGCTATAATTTTGTTGTCTCTTTCCCCTGATTGTTTGGATTAATATTTTTTCTTTTTTATTGATTCTATCTATCTATCTATCTATCTATCTATCTGGATTAATATTTTTCTATAGCCTCTCTCTGTCTGGTACCTGGAGTTTGCTGGTTTACTGTGTTGGAAATGACTCCTTCCTTCCCAGCTCACTTTCATCTCTTGTCATTAAATGCCCTCTTTCCTGTGTCGTCATGATTGTGATGCTTTCTTCTACCCCTGTGTGGTGCTCTCTTATGTTGCCTTGACGGCCACAAACTCCTGTAGTTTGTGCTTGTCATGAAATGCCCTTGTTTACCCCTCAGTTTAAAACAGATGGCTTTGCTGGCTAGAGCAGTCCTGGTTGGCAGTGGCTCACGGCTTTCAGTGTATTGTGGGGGTATATGGTGATGATAAATTGGTTGTTGTTCTGGTGTTTCTACCTGTGAAGCTAAGTTGATGCCTCTTCCTTGCAGCCCTTAAGATTACTTTGTTGCCTTGTATTTCCAGTGTCTTGACTACAGTAAGCATTGGGGAAGTTCTCTGTGCATGTGTGTTTGGGGCTCCAAATGTTGATGACCCAAGGTTTGGAAATTTTCTGCTCTGATTTCATTGTAAAGACTCCTTACATCTTTTGTGCTTCTTTTGTCAGCCCCTCTGTCTCCTGGAGGGTTGATTGTGCCCCACAGCCCACAGCTTTGAGAAGTTGAGGTCACACTGATATTTTCCTTACTGGAGCTTGAACACAGCATTTTGTCAGCCTTTCCTCCATTCTCCATGCTCTTTCTTATGCTTGGTCAAGCTTGTTTTATTTGAGTCCCTGAGTTTTTTATTTTTAACATAGACTTTTCCCCTAAATCTCGTTTTTGCTGACTTTGTTATGTGAAACACTGGTTTTCTCAGTTGTCTGGCTGACTCACTGTGTGGCTGCCATTCTTCTGCAGATAGTGGACTGAGCTTACCTGCTTGTTGGTGCCCTGTTTTATGTCTCTGCTCACTTTTCCTGTCTTGTGACTCCTTGAAAAGATCACAGCTGCTCCCTGCTGAGTTCTGATCTTTTCAAGGAGTCACATTGCCAAGCATTTTCTTGTTGGGTTTCTCTGTTGCGCTCTGAGTATCTGTTCATTTGGCTGTGTCTTCTGGCTTTGAGGAATCCTTTTATTGATTATCTTATTTTTGAAGCCCCGATCCCCAGTCTCACTCAACAGGAAGAAAGCCCACTGCCATCCTAACATATTAGCAGACTCAGGCTCCAGTGACACATTTGAAGTCAATGGCAGCTCGCTAATACATGAGATTTCATAAACCTGAAGATGGATGTAGTGTGTCCTCTAAGTTAAAAATTTTCTAGGATCAGTATGGAAATAGTAAATGAATGAAATAATGGAAGGAGACATGTTGGCAAAAAGGAGAAGCAAGGTAAAAGATAAGAAAGGTGCAGAATTTAAAAACTAGTAAGAGATTAGAAAGATAAAGGAAAAAGGGCGGAGACCTCTCAATTAGAAGAAAACTAAAAATAGAAAATAGGCAAGTGTAAGAGGGAAATAAGAAATACAGAGTTTGTAAAAACGTTTGTGTCAGTGCTGTGGGGCAGGAAGGGGCGGGAGAGGCAGCACACCAAGCAGAAGAGCAGAGCCCCACCCAGTGGGGACACCAGAGACGGCGTTTCAAAAGGTAGTGAAGTATGTGAATCCTGTCAGGTGTGTCCATAGAGGGGATGGGGTCACAAGAGGATCGAAGGAAGATCACAAGAATAAAAAGATCTGCTGCTGGAGCCGTCCCTGCCGGGTCCGTGAGCACTGGAGAGCGCCACATGTATGCCTGGAAACGAGTGGAACTGCTCGCTCTTGTCTGTCCTGTGGTTTAGGTTGCTGTGGAGTCTGTACTAGACGTGCCTTGCAGGGCATGGGAAGCCGTCACAGACAGGGTCAGTGAAGACAGAGGGCCTGTGTTGACACTTTGAAGACCTCCTAAGCACTAGTCACAGTGTGGAGGGGAGGTATATCCCTGGAACTTCTCCAGCTCCATAGATAGTGTGAACAGCAGGCCCTGGCCTCTCAGCTGCCAAGCTCCAGATCGTTCTAAACTGCAGAGATGTGCATGTGGCCATGGAGGGCACTGATGTCCTCCCTTACGCCCTCTCCAGCCTGTTTGTGGCCCCTGCTGCCTGTTAGATGCCTTCCTTGTCTGTCACTGGTTGTTGGTCTCGGGTCCAAGAGTAGCCCCATTTCAACAGCGTTTGGTCTCAAGGTGGCACCTCAGGATGGCTGTTGACTGCCACTTTCTGAATCTCCTAGGGTGATAAAATGGGATTTCTAGCCACCAGTGACCCGTTTGCCAAAGGACTCACCATCTCACCGAAATCCATGACTGTATTTGAGCCTTGAGGGCCACAGGTTTGTCCTGAGGGCAGGACTGCAGGTTTTCATTTGGCGGCCCCTCCTGCTGTGTGTTTCTCTTGTTCTCTGCTTCTCATGGGTTTCTTTTTTTCCTGCTCTGTTCCAGTAACCATTCCCTCACTCTCTTTGTAGACTTCCAGAGGCTTCTCTTTGGGCTGCAGTTCCTGTCTCTTCTGGGCTCACACATAGGTAGCCTCCAGTCACAACCTTCCCAGAATCCTGTGATTTAGTACCTTTTATGTTATTTTCTGAATATAAAAGCTAGGTGTTAATTTCAAAGTCTTTTTTCTTTACAATGATTATAGTGTTGAGTTGATACTGTATACTTGTGTATAATTTACATAGACCTTTTACTTTTTTATGAATATTAGAATGGTAATTTCTGTGCATTAGACATTAACTTTGTTGTACGACCAGCACAAAGGCAACAGTATACACCTTGCAGATTTCATGGCAGTACATGTGTGTTCCTAATTGATGCCCCAGGGTGTAACATGCAGTCTTCCTGGCAGTCTTGCTCCAGAGCCGCGCCAGTCCCAAATGAACACACAGGAGGCTATATTAATTTCGAAGCTGTTGGCCATTTGCTATGGTTTCTTAATGGCTAGCTCTGACTTACTTATCCCGGGAATCACATGGCGATGACTCCCTTCACTACATTTCCCAGAATCCTCCTGGACTCCTAGTCCCCCCTATCTTGCTTCCCTATTGGCTTTATTGACATATACACAGAAGGACTTCCCCATCACCAGGCACACCTGCAGATACAGCAGGGCACTGTGGAACTGCCTTGGATCTCATACATGTGTCTGTCCTCCTCACCAGCTTTTGATTACAATGCTCCTCTTTGGTTTTTCAAGACAGGGTTTCTCTATATGGTCCTGGCTGTCCTGGAACTTGCTCTGTAGACCAGGCTGGCCTTGAACTCAGAGATCTGCCTGCCTCTGCTTCCTGAGTGCTGGGACCAAATGATTGCACCACCACACCCAGCTACAATGTGTCTCTTTTTACATTAGTGTCTATATTATCTAATCTTGTGTTAGGAAAGAAGTAGTAAAATTAGCACATTATTTTTTCATTTTTATAAACGATCCTCTTAAGACTTTGTTAAAAGTTTTGTGAATTTTTTCTCATGAAAGCATTTTCATATTCCTTTAAATTGGGTAAATATTTTAACTCTTTGAATTTGTAATGACTGTTGCTGCCAAATTGAAATAAAATCACATTTATTGTATTTTAAGTGGTGAGTAGGTTCCAGGGTACCAGGGTTGTTACACAGAGAAACCCTGTCTTTGAACACCCCTCCCCGTCCCACCCCCCCCCCCTCCCCTGCAAAAAAAACCCAAGTGTTTAGTAAGAGATCAGGAACTTTCGGTTTATGTGGGACCTTCGAGAATTTAGCAATTTGAACAGCAATTATAAATCCTTACAAAACTGGGTTTTATTTCTTATTAAGTGATGATTCTCCTAAAACACCAAAGAGGACAGAGCTGTTGATTGGCTTGATATTATCTGCATTTATTTGATATTATATGAGTCTGAAGATTAAAAATTTTAGTTTGGCAACAGTTTAGTTTTAATTTATCCTAAAGGTACTAGAATAGAAATCACAAAATAGTACTCTTTCACAACTTTGAACACAATAAAACAAAGACTGTTTATAGGTGAGTCCCTGGAATGAAGCTGTATAAATCAGAGCCTACAGATAAGGGTCACCATCGTCACCCATCTCTAACATGGGCGCAGACTGGCAGACACGTGTCCTTTTGTGTAGATCTAAGGCTTTAATTGTTAAAATTTCTGATCTTGTTAAGGTCTATTGTGATTACCATGGCCATTCTCGAAAAAAGAATGTATTCATGTATGGCTGCAGCATCAAAGAGACAGTGTGGCATACCCATGACAATGCAGCTTCCTGTGATGTTGTGGAAGACATGGGATACAGGGTAAGTAGTACAGGCAGCTCATGCGTATTTGAATTTCAAATGCACGTAAGCGATAAGAAAATTTAGTACACACGAAGTGCTCAGAGCTGTGGAGGTGAAGTAGGGAATAGACTTAGATCTGGTGAGCAGTGTTTGAAAGTGAACGGCAGAGGACGGAAGGACTGGAAAGAAGGAGCCTTCCCTTGCGCTGTTCTCCAAACATCGGTACAGCCGCCCTCTGCTCTAAGAATACCCAGGCTCCTGGAATTCCTCGTTATTACACTGAAAGCACATTTTACATTCACATCCTCATCTACTTAGCTGAGGGATTCTAACTGTGTGTGTGAGGCGCCAGTGGGGGTAGAAGAGGGCGCTGGTCTGTGGGAGCTGGAGTCAAAGCTTGTGGGCTGAGGACGAATGCAGACTCCGCAAGAGCAGTAAAGCCCTTAACGGAGGCACCATTTCTCAGCCCCGGCCCCGCCCAGCAGCCCCGGCCCCGCCCAGCAGCCCCAGCCCCGGCCCCGCCCAGCAGCCCCAGCCCCGCCCAGCACAGCTACACAACAGCTTCACCTTTGCTGACCGTCCTTTCAGGACATCATATTTGGATCAGTCTCCGTTATTTGTTATCAGTTACCCAAACTAATATGGTGCAGTTTGGTTTTACCCTATCAGAGCACTCACGTGTGTTCTTTGAGGGGCCTCTTGGAGGTGGTGCTAGATTCTCCACAATACAGAAGAAACCAATTGATGCTCAAAATACCACGAGAGGTGGTGTCGTTCCCCGACATCCTTTTACTGTACATCTTTCCTAGGAAAAACAGTGCCTGGTTATTTTAATTTACAGAGTGAAAACCGGAAGTGAGATTGAGGCTTTCATGTTTGTACATTACACTACCGTTTGGAAACACTTCCTTCTCATATTTCTGACTTTTGTAATGTTCATCTAATTATTACCATTTTTGAAACAAGAGTGCTTTATGTGGATTGCATGCTGTCTAATTTGTTTCTGGTGTGTAGTAATTTAAAACTTGTTGCCTCTTTATTTTTCTCCCTTCAATGGCACTGGGCCTGGAGCCGGGCCTTCTGTGTGCTGCGCAAGTGCTGGACTCCTGAGCCGGCCACACCTCACACCCACCGCGTTCTTTCATTTTGTTTTTTAAAGTTCCTTCCGTGTTTAACTTAGCCGCTGAGCAGTGACTTCAGACCATTCTCACTGACACGGTCGGGCCAGTGCCCTTTCGAGCAGTGCCATCGTGCTTTGGTTCCGTTTCTGAGCCCTCTCTGCAGAGCTCAGTGTCTTTCCTGCCTGACAGTCCCCATCGGGTTGCTTTAGACAGACAGGCTGTGCTGACATGTGTGAGACCATTTCTCCAGACTTAGCCGGGTTTTTTTTTTTTTTGTCTGTGATGATTTTTCAGTTTGCTCATATTTACATTTTCAGGTGAACTTGAGAATAATTTTAAGTTAGAAAAAGCACTGGTACTTCTTAGATTACAATTCCATTATTCCATTGGTGAGGCTTTTTTTTTTTTTTTTTTGTCTTGAGGTCATTGACATTTAGTGTTAAGTCAGTTGACCCTTTTTAGGTGATTTGTTTTAAATTTTAAGCTTGTTTTTCTTCATATTTTATTTACTTACTTATTATTCACTTGGGCATGCCTGTGCGTGAGTTTCCACACATGCCTGTGTGAACCCACAGTATCCAGCAGAGAGTGCCGGGTCCCCTGGGGCTTCAGCTGCAGAGAATAACCAAACCCTGGGTGAGCAGCCTGCCCTCTTAGCGGCTGAGCCCTCTCTCAAGTCCCTTCTTTATATTTTAACCACGTTTGTTTTTAGATGCTTTCAAATGTATACTTTGTGTATTGCTTGCTACCGTAAGTGTTTCCTCACTGGTCACCGTTGGAGCAGCGGGGAAGTCTAAGTTAGTTAAAGCTGAGCAAGAGGAAGGATGAAGCAGTGTTTGAATCAATAACCTCTGGGTGACAACTTTATTTTACAGACTCTGCCTAAGATACTGAGCCACATTGCTCCCGCATTTTGTATGAGCAGCTGTAGCTTTGTGGTGGAAAAATCCAAAGAATCCACAGCCCGGGTTGTAGTGTGGCGGGAAATAGGAGTTCAAAGGAGCTATACCATGGAGAGCACTTTGTGTGGCTGCGATCAGGGGAGATACAAGGTAAAGCATTGGAAGACGCGAAGCTATTTTTAAATTTCCTGTGTCTGTGTGGGCGTGTGCTCATGAGTGCGATGCCCAGGGAGGCTCTGGAGCTGGAGTTGCAGGCAGTGTAAGCTGGGCCCTGTGAGGACTGGGAACTGAGCTCTGGTCCTCTGCAAGGGAAGCAAGCACTGGTAACCACAGTGCTCTCTCCTGCCACAGGTGTTTAGATATTTGATGCTTCCTTTCATGTATGCTCTCTTGGTTTTCAAGTATTTGTTAAATGCGCACGTCTTACTGAGCTGTATGTGTAACGTACAGTAGAGGGATAGGTGGCACACTACGGACAGTGAGTTTCTGGGTGAGTGTGAGGGAGATCTGTGTGGTTGTGTAAGGGTGCATGCCTGTATATATATGCATGGATGCCACAGAAGGTGCGGGATGTTTTCCCCTAAGACAGTGGTTCTCAGCCTTCCTAACGCTGTGACCCTTTAACACGGTTCCTCATGTCACGGTGACCCCCAGCCATAAGAGTATTCATTGCTCCTCCTCCACAACTGTCGCTTTGCTCCTGTCTCTGTGTTCTGGTCCTAGGCAAGCCCTGTGCAAGGGTCCTTTGACCCCAGGCCGGGAGTGCTGCTGTAGTCCTCTCCTCTCTGTTCTCCGGCACAGCCCCTCACTGACGTTCACCGAAGAGCCAGAGACTTGCCCTTGGCTGGCTAGCCAGGGAGCTCCTAGAGCCCACCTGTTCCCTCGTCTGTCCCAGGCACACACAGCTGGACATGGGATTTGAACACAGGGCTTTGTGCTTGAAGAGCAATCAGTTTTACCCTGTGAACCATGTTCCTGACCCTGCTTTTTGTTGCTTTTAATTTCTCTAAACTAAACCACTTGCTTAGGAATTGTTAAGAAATCTTAATTATTTAACTATTCACATCCATAGTTTTAAGGAAAGCACAATGGATCACACATTTTATTAGCAATTCATAAGGAGCTACAAAAATAAAACCCTGTTATAAAAATCCCCATCATTTTAGTAGATTCAATAGTAAGTATTTTTTATGAATTTAAAATAAATGCATTAGTAACTAGTTGGGAACACACAGTCTGAAATGGTGTCACAGTGCCTGTGTGGTGTGGTTGCCTCCAGTGCCCTCTGCCCCTGTGGCTGCGGCCATTCATGGACTCATGGAGCCTGCACTGCTATATTTAGATTTTTTAGTGTGACTTGTGTGTGACGTGTATGTGTTTGTGTGTGACACAGGAGGCCAGAGGACAATCTGTGGGAGTTAGGTTTCTTGTCTTACCAAGTGGATCTCAGTAGTTGGACTTAGGTGGTCAGGGTTGGTGGCAAATGCCTTTATTGAATGAGCCATCCCACTAGATCCGTTTGTTTTTTGTTTTTTGATGTATAAACATGTAACCCTTTAAAAAGCGAAATGAATACCAAATAAGTTCCCATTTCTCTTTTTATGTGATTTAGTTAATAGGATTCTTTTTGGTTTAAAACCGTCTGGGGAGGAATGTTTCTTCTGAACCCAGTTTTAAGATGTTCGCTGTGGAGAGGCAGCTTTCTGGGTAAAGCGGCTGCTGTGCTAGCCTGGCCAGCCTCCCACGTGCAATGGCTGCTCTAGGCTGGGGACTGGAGAGTCGGCTTGTGGCCCGTCCTTACGCAGGACCGCGTCTACCCACACCTACAGAGCTTGATGGCAGAAGGCCTTCAGTTGTTTTGTATCTGGAAAATAAATGACAATATAATTTTCAATCAATGTTTGTGGTTTATATGGTGACATTTAACGTTTGATAACTTTACATTTGGGAAGTAGGTAAAAAAGGTGACAGGAACCATGTGTGATTTTCTTTTTGATTGAGTAGAAAAAGTAAAGCAGGCACTGTCCCTTGACACGGAACATAGGAAGTGTTTTACTCCTTTTGTTGAATCCATTCTCATTTATTTAGGCCCTTCCATTATTTTTTACCGACTTAGACACTGTGCAAGTATCTATAAAGTAATGGTCGGAAGTGCATAGAGCGTTGGCTTTGATGCTAGTCTTCCACATTGACGGTCAGAGCCAGGCTCACAAGGAGTGTTAGGAAGGCTTTGTTGTACAGCTGCACACAGGAACAAGAGCAACGGCAGTCAGAAGATCCTCTGTTCATGTACTCCAGCCCCTCAGGTTGTTGGTGTGTGCAGTGATGGTCGGGGGGGTGGGGAGGTGTTTGATCGCAAAGTTCAGGGTTGACAGTTCCTCAGAAGCCAGGACTGAGTTGGAGTTTTTCATTGTCCTTTGGAGTCCCGTATTGTAGCACATCCCGTAATCCTAGCTTGACTCTGTCTTTACAACAGCACCAAAAGAACTGTAAGATACTGTGCTTTAGAACATTTTCCTTAATGATCTAGAATAATTTCATGTCACCAAGACCTTCACAGTGTAATGTCCTATTTCCACAGCAATGTTTCAGTTTTGTTAATATAGTTAAAAATTCTTTGGATATGACTTTAATGAGTTGCAGCCAAAGGAGAGCAGAGGTTCTGAGAGTCTGTGTGTTTTACTTTATTTCTAGGGTTTACAGATTGGCACTCGAGAATTGGAAGAGATGGGAGCAAAATTTTGTGTTGGTTTATTGCGTTTGAAAAGACTGACTTCTACGCTGGAATATAATCTGCCCTCCAACATGTTTGACTTTGAAAATGACTTAATTGAATCAAGCTGTAAAGTAACTAGGTAGGATGTTCCTTTTTTTCTTCCCTATGTGCTATCTGCTAGTAAGACCTCATGCGAATAGTCAGTAGGTGAGCATGACAATCTCCATAGTCAAGAACACATTTACAATCAATAGGGTTGGGATTACATGTCTAATACTTGTTTCTAACTGTAATGATTGATTCTTTTATTGTTAATGTTTGATTAGTATTGCAATGAAAAGGCCTTCTGCTTTGAATGTTGCTTTTATAACTGTAATACTTCACTTTTAACTAAAAAACAAGCCCTGGAGAAACATTGCATTTAGATAATATCTAAATTAAGAGGGCTTGGAGTCATGTACTGTATTTCAAAAGAGATTCATTTTATTGTTGTTACTGATTTTATTGGCTGTTCAGTAACCTGGTTATATGTTGGAAATAGCTGAATTTAGCATTTGTTTGACAATTTATTTCTGTCAAATGATTCTTAAAATATTTTCTTTTAAAATTCATTGTATATGACATTTGAACCATTTGTAAGTGTAGACAGTTCAGTGTTAAAATTCTTAGTCACAGTGTCAGACTGTAGCCTTCTGTTCTGTAGTGTGTGTGTATGGGTGAGAGTAGCCCCATCTTTAGAGCCCTGGTGACTTGGGGTGCTGGGTGTCAGTTTGTCATCGTGCTAGTTTGTCACTGCACTGCTACCGTGTGAGTCAGCACAGCAGTGTCACGAGTAGTGTGACAGGAACTGGGCTGCTGTGGATGTGGTAATTAATTAGACAGTGGTCACTGGCAGCCACAGTGGAGGCAAATGCATAGTTGACCATGATGTTCTTGGGCAGCTGGGATGGCTCAGTGGGCAAAGCATTTGCCATGCAATCCTGATGACCTGAGTTCCGTTCCCAGAACCAGGGAAGGCAGAAGCAGAGACCTGACTCCTCGACTCTCCACACACACACACCCACACGCAGTGCTAATAAAATGTGGAGGGTGGTCAGCCTTTCCTGAAGTCAGACCCTGAAACTACACTGTTACCATGGCCCATGCAAGGAGGATGCTCGCCCCAGTTAGTCAGAGGACCAGCTTTGGCTCTTAGGATCTACACAGATGTCAACATTACCCCTTTCCTCCAACAGACTCATTGTTTCAGAAGGAAGAATTATGTTTTGAAAAGTGTCTGTCAGAATAATTATACTGCTAAACACTACTATATCACATTTAACATTTTAATATTGTGTTTCAGTGTTTAACTGTTTTCTTTTGTAAGTGTTTTTGCTTACTTTTGTATCATGGGAGTTGGTACTCTATCGGATTCTCTTAAGAGGATGTAGCACAGGGAGGGACTGAACATACCTGATTCTCACCGCTGTGTCTACAGAGACATCCAGAGATCTGCAGTTAATATGGGGTGTTTGCTTTAACACTCTGCAGTTGAGATATGGGGTGTTTTCTCTTATAGTCTGCAGTTGCGATGGGTGATTTTGCAGTATATTTTCACCCTCTTTCTCTGCTGTTAAAAACTCAGCTGCTTCTTTCCCTGGTTATCTTTCTTCTGTCTGTGTTTCAGATTAGTTTTGCCCAAACTTCTGATTTTCCTTGACCTCTGTATGCTAACGCTTCTGTGGTTTGCAGGTCCTCAGTCTGAACCGTCTCCATCTCTTTCTGAACTTAAGCCATCCACATTAGGCAAGAGCACCGCGGGTGCTGAGTTCTTCCTGTGGCATCCTGGAATGCTGTGTAGCTTTGCTTCCCCTATTGCTCAGAACCTTCCCTCTGACCACCTGTTAAGATGGCTTGCTGAAGTTTCCCATTGCAAATGTAGTTTTTTCCTGTTAGTTCCTCTTTCTCATCAAACTTAATTTATTCATTTTTAGATGTATGTGTACGTTGGACTTGTAACTTAGAGTTTAGTTCACTTTAATGACAACTGCCATTAGTATGTGTGTCCCCTCCCCCCACAGCGCTTTCGTGTGCGTCCACGCGGCTCCTTGGCCCTTTGCACTTCTGGAGCAGCAGGGCCTCAGGCCCGTCTTTGCACACAGTTTTTCCTGAGGGTGGAATTAGCCACTGTGTCCAGGCTGATCTGATGGTTTGTGGGTTAAAGTAGCAATTATACCACTGTGTACTGCTGGTTTCATTTATTGTTTCTTTGCCGTTGCTGTTCCTAAGCTCTCTTCGGCAAAGCTCTTATCCAGGTAACGACATACCTGGGTACCCATATGTACATGTGTGAACACACAGACAATCCGAATACCCTCAGAAAGGCCTTGGAGTCTAACCCTACAGCATAGACTAAACCTTGTTCTGAAGTTTCTAGATCACTGCAGTAATGGTGAGAATCGGCTTTGCCATCCTTACTTCTGAGTCTGCTAATTTTGATCTTCCTTGCTCTGCCTTCATTTACTCTCTGAATCCCCTTGGGAAAGAGCTCCTGATGCCAGCCGGTGCCTGGTGGTGCTGCTGTCCCCTGGATAGTTATGTTCTGCTGATGAGCCGTAGTGTTAGGTGTCAGTGCCAGGTTCCAGTGGAAAGTGCTGCAGCTGCGTTGTGCTGATGTGGAAGACTCGAGGAGAGAGGGGGCTGCCTTCTTTTATTATTCTTACATCGGTACCCTAGAGGTTTGCATAATAGAAACTGCTATGTCTGCTTCCTCAAGGACAACACATGTAAGACCCTAGGACACGTTAACTGTGTGACTGTCCCATTTTTTACTACGTCATGTGTTTCATGTGTTGTTCACACTTTAAGCCACATTATTAGCCAGCCAATATTCATTAAGATATACTTTCTGTCTCTTCATTGGTCCCCACCCCAACGCTGCTGTTTCTTGTCTATTGAGAGAAGGGCTCTGTCTGTAGCCCAGGTTGGAATCAAACTTAGGAGTCCTTGTGCTTCAGCGTGAGCTCTGGGATCGCAGTGTGCACCAGCCCCCAGCTGGGCTCCTCTGCTTCTGCTCCAGCTTAGGGTCATGTAGTGTGCTCTTAAACTGGCGTGTGTGCCTGCATCTGTGTGTGTGTGTGTGTCTGTGTCTCTTTGTGTGTATGTGTATGTGTCAGTGTGTATCTCTGTGTGTGTCTGTATCTGTTAATATGTATGTCTGTGTGTGTGTGTGCGTCTCTCTCTGTGTGTATCTATTTATGTGTGTGTGTGTGATTGTATCTGTGTGTGTATCTATTTATGTGTGTGTGTCTCTGTGTATCTATGTGTGTGTGATTGTATCTGTGTGTGTATCTATTTATGTGTGTGTGTGTGTGATTGTATCTGTGTGTGTATCTGTCTGTCTGCTGGAAGTAGATGATTTCAGTTACTGCACTTTCTCATTTTGTTCATTTTGTTGGAAGCACAGTTATTTTAAAGTTCCCATGTGGTAAGTAACACACTAGAGCTGTTTCTATTAGTCTTTTCTCTGGTTGTGTTTCTTGGCATGTCTGTCAGTTTATATGACAGATGTCATGTAAGATCAGAGAATTCCTTTGTCCTCAAATGAGTTACAAGGAGTAGGGCTTGGTTCCCCAACCCAATGAGCTACTGAGCTGGCTTCAGGTAACGTTTAAAAAAGTGTGAAAGTTAGTTTACTCGTGGCTCACCCTTCCTGGCTTTCCCAGCAACCCTGCAGGGGCCACAATGGAAGGCCCAGGACCCCTCTTCTCTTGCGTCACAGAGCTGGCGAAGCATTGCTGTGCCGTGCCGTGTCGTGTGTGTGTCTGAGTTTACTCTCGTGTTGCTTAGCTCTGCACTGCCATTTAACAGTTTGTCACATGCCTCTAGGAAGAGTGTCGCATGATGGGGTCACCTCTCTGCAACTCCCTTTTTCAGGAAACGCGGCAGCTCTGAACTCCGGCTTTCCCCTGCAGTCCTTTGAAACTGCTGGCACTGACGACACCCTGCCCCCGGCAGCTGCCTTGTCTGCCCTGCTTCCCACGGGGCTTTGCCCGCACCCTCCCTTGCCGACCCTGCTCCGTATCCTTTCACTGCAGTGAGCCCTGAGTGTGGGCTCTGCTGTTCGCGCCTCTCCCTCTCATCCTGCTACTCCAGGGGCTTGGGGGCCCCAGTCCGTCTGCCCGTGCTGAGTTTCTGTCACGCTTGCTTGTCTCAGAGATGCTGGTGTTTTGCTGAGGACAAGTGGAGCTGGATCATATAGTACAGCTGTAGCTCAGAATGGCCCGGTGCCATCACGTGATGGTTCCCACAGAAGGTCTCCTCTAAGCTCCACGGTCTTCACTGCAGCTGCATCCTCTGAGTGTGCAAGTCCCAGATGGTGATGCTTGCAGTGTTGTGCTCTGTGCATGACGGGTGACCCGACCTCCGTCCCTCCTTCCTCTCTTTCTTTCTCTTTTTCCACATGCATGTCCTTTGGGTAGCTGTACTGTGCAGTAGCTCAGCTGACCTCCTCTGTAGTAAGTCACAGTGATCTCAGAGTGACACACGTATGTTTCCTGTGGAAAGGGGGGCGGTTGTAAGTATGTTAGGTAATATATATGAACGTTCTTCCTAAGTTGTGAAGTGCACAGAATATATACCAGAATTCAACAGATGAGAATGAATTGGTGTGATTGGCCTTGTGCCTTAAATCTTTCCCACTAAAGTAAAATGGGGGGGTGTGGTATGAACATTGGTGCTCTTGTGAGGCTCCTTGCTCTTTATTCAAGGTCTTAGGTGTAGGCTCAGTGGGAACTGAGATGGATTGTTGGGGATGTCAGGTGGAATTGTTATGTGCCAGGGCAGGTAGACAGATAAGAGCACAGTGGGCTCTAGTCCAGGCCCCGTCCCAGAGATGCTCAGAGAGAAGTTGGTCTCCGTGGTAGAAGTCTGGGTCTCCACTTAGGACTTGTGGAGGATGGAAGTGGTTTATAGCACGAGCCTGCTGCTGGGTCCTGATTGCCAGACAGGAAGTAGCAAATGGGGTGAGGAACAGGAGGTGTAGCCCCTGGTGAATATCCCCTTAAATGTAAACTCACTTGTCCAGATAAGAAGTCCTGGCACCTGGAAGCCTATTAGAGCAAGAGAAATTTGCCATGTGTCTGTAAGATGCCTCTTGGTATCTGAGAGCGGAGGGCTGCTGGAGGTAGGGTCCTGACATCACATCGCCACATTCATAAAGCAAACATTTACTCAAGTGTCTGAAAGTGCTGTCACAGGAGGTGTTTAGATGGGCCGGTCACAGCTCCTGAGCTCTGGCTTACATTTGAGAAAACAGGCATGGAAATGGTGGCTTCGGCTGCGTGTGGTGGTCACATGGGACGTCTGTGTGAGTGCAAAGGAAGTGTGGAGAGAGGGCGCTCATCCCAAGGGCTAGGGAGAAGTGAGGATGGGGTCAGGCTGTGCTTTTGACAGAAACATGAGCCATTAGGAGAAGGAAGTGCAAGTACACCTTGTGCAGAGAAAAGGTGGCCAAGGCTTGTCAAAGAATGTGCAGGGCTTGGCGTAGTCTGGGATTTAAGGCTAACTTTGTCCTGGAGAATTTGAGTTGTGTGACTTCCCGAATGAATGAATTTGAAAGTAAGAAGAGGAAAGCAGTGCGTTTTCAACACACAGGGCGTGCGTTACAGGTGAGGCAGCCAGGGGATGTCTCTAGCAACTCCAGAATGCACATTAGACATGGGTGCGCTCATCTGGAGGACATGACAGCTGTGAGAGCTGAGGACCAGGAGATCTTTATCAGCATTTATTTGGGGTACAAGCATGCTCTGTACTGAGCATCAGGGAGGAGAGAGAGCAAACTGGAATGGAAGAGTCAGAGTCCTCTCCACAGTTGGATGCAGCAGAGGCAGCTTGTGCACATGCAATATGAATGTTCTGTGAGGCCTGGGCATGCGCAGTATGGAGAATTGCACGCCTTGCTGCCTCCGTTTCCTCAAGGCTGATTCATAGACATGGCCGCTTTCTCGTCTCCACGTGCCGCCCCTGGCAGGCTCCCTTTCACAGTCAGTCTTGCTGGTGTTGCAGTGCTAGTGCTGGTGGTCTGTCCCAGTGTGAGCCCGGGAGCAGAGTGTCCTCAGGATCTGTGGAGACGAGAGTCTGAATGTCCATGGTGAGCTACAGGTGTGACTAATAGGCGTGGCCTTCTTTCCTGCTCTTTCCATTCTCCTCACCAGAACAGGCGGCAGCACCAACACAGTTCTTGGTGAGCGAACCAGGCTTGGCATGTTCACGGCAAACTGACGAGTGGACCAAGCTTGCCAGGAGGGAGGCAGCTTCTGGCGCAGCCCTGCCCACTCGTGCTGTGCTTCCCTGGAGCTCGCCCTCATGGTCTGAGGCTCCCAAGCCCCTGCTGTCCTTACTCCGCCACTTCTCTCCACTTCTCTCGTGTCTTGTCATTGGCGTACAGCGCTAAGGAGATTGGCCTCCTGACTCTTTCTGACTCCCAGTTAAGGAGCTTTGAAACCCAGCTTTACACACACACCCAGTCCTTATTCTAACCCTGGCTTCAGCCTGTGCTCTCAGTGACCAGTGGGTTACATCTGCTGGCTCCAGGGCTCCTCAGCACTGCCCCTTGTGTGGGGTCTGCCGCCTTGCGCCCTTTGGGAAGCACTAACGCTGCCCCTGGGCCTCACCTTCCTGGAGCTGTCCTGTGTTCTTCCCTTGGGCAGCCTGTCTTCTAGAACTGCGGTGGTCCTCTCTGTCTGTCTGTCTGTCTGTCTGTCTGTCTGTCTGTCTGTCTGTAGCAGGAGCTAAACAAGTGTATGCCAGGAGGTTACCTCTCCCCTCCCCTCTCCTCCCCTCCCCTCCCCTCCCCTCTCCTCCCCTCCTCTCCCCTCCCCTCCCCTCCTCCTCTCTTGGCTAGTGTTTCAGCCTCTTAAGATGCACCTGGAACTTTAGGAGTATCTGAAACACTGAGGACGAGGGGACATGGATTATTACATTTCAAAAGCAAGAAAAATAGTAACAGTCATTTCAAAAACAATCTTTTTTTAAAGTCTTTCTGCCCATAAAGACCTAGCTATGAAACTTTTAACTATGCATTTAAATTTCATAGTCAAAATTGGGAATTGTCCCTGTAAATGTTGGGTTTGTTAAGTTTCCTTCATTTTCCAAGCCAATCAGCATCTTTATGTGGACTGCAGTATGAGGTGTAAGCTCTGAGCTTCTTTTTTGTTTGTCTGTGTAGGGCCTGGCTGTCCTGGAACTCACTCTGTAGGCCATGCTGGCCTTGAACTCAGAGATCTGCATGCCTCTGCCTCCCAAGTAACAGTGTGTGCCACCACTACCAGGCAAGAAAGATCTGAGCTTCTAAGAGAAAATCCATTGTGTGTTGGAGTAAGATGGCTTGTAATCGTCCCTGTCCCCCGCCCCCAGACTTTCTTTTGTGAGGGTACAGCTCTCTGGAGAAAGAAGGTTCAGAAAGGATTTACTTTCTCCTCTCAGAACCTGGGATTTCACGCTTAGCTGGTGGGTTCTCTCGTCTCCAGGGTCCATTGACCCTTATTTGAACAGATGAGTTTTGTCTAATTCTATTGCTTTTAGTTGCTTCACCTATCAGAAATCTTTTTTTTTTTTTTTTGGAAGTAGCATGTAAGCAAACATACACATGAAATTGGGGTTGATTTGGCCACAGCTTGAGGGCATGTGGACTGTCCCTGCAGTGTCTCCTTGGTGTGAGTGTGTAAACTCCCACCAATGGGAAGCAGTAATGGAAGAGGCGGTTTCATCCTTCACACACCACACAAAGAAATGCACACGGCCGCTTGGTACCTTAAACAAACGTCTCATTCTCTATCCCATTGGGAAATAGTCTGGGTGTCGACTAGTCACGTATTTCCTCTTCATTGTGGGTCTGTGGACATGGTGGGGACGTGGCTGTGACCGTTTCACGGCAGTGACTGTAGATTTCATTGGTTTTAACTCAGTCCTCCAGGGGGTAGTTAGGTGCCACAGTTTTGCACACAGCCTGTTGGAATTGCCTGTTGCCTGATTTGCAGGAATTAAAGTAGACCTTTAAAATAAATCTTCAAAGTGTGTGTGTTGATGAAATCCTTGGAGTAACCATTGAGAGAATCCACTTCTCTTCTGCCTAATGATATGCTGTGTGCGGACATTTGCAGTATCATCAAAGACTACCGTTTCATCCCATACTGCTGAAACTGGTGGTTTCCAACTATTACAGACCTCTCACCTTGTTCATGCGGATAATCCCAGGTTAATACGAGCTGCTTGTATTGTTTCTGAGGTCAAGGTTGATGCATGTGAAGTGCTGTGTCCGCGCCTGGGGTCTCACAAACCCTTGTGTGTTCTGTGCTTTGGCTACAGCCCTACCACTTATGTTTTGGATGAAGATGAACCTCGATTCCTTGAAGAAGTTGATTACAGTGCAGAAAGCAATGACGAGTTAGAGGTTGAATTAGTGGAAAACACAGGCGATTACGAGCCCTCTGCCCAAGAAGAAGCCCTTTCTGACTCCGAGGTATCAAGAGCACACATGCCTTGAACTTTTCTGCCACCTCTATTAATCGCCAAGAAGAGATGAAATGTCTTGGTTTTTATTACACAGGAAATTTGAGATGGAAAACCTTTTAGACAACTGACTCAAAGAAGACAAAAATGAACTTGGGCCTGTTTGGTTTCAAGACAATAAATATATTATGAATTCATGATATAATTGGCATTTGTTTTATTTTAGATATTCAATGTACTTTATATAGCATTGAATTATCAAATGATAGATTAACTTAAAAACAAAAGAACCCAAGTATCATTGCATGAATTTTTATCTCCTGTGGCACCTGCATCAAGTAGATAAATTGGAAGTGTGTCCAAATACAAGACCTGAATTATAGTGTTGAAAACTAATATACCTGTACATGAATTTCTCTAGACATGCTTGTGTAGAGGTGGGTAGTTACTGAAGATAAGACTGCTCTTCAAAATCACGTGAACTGTGGATTGTGGCTAAAATAATCCGGAATTTGCCTTGAAACCATCCCATTCTACACTTACCAAGTTAAATAAAAAACTGTGTCAAATGTTGCTTTCATTTTGTCATCTTTTTAGCCAGCTCAGGTGTTTTGCATGAAGAATTTATAAAAAACCCTGTGTCTGAACTGTGCGGGCTGGGGACTGAGGAGGGTGTGGGCACCTGTGCCTCCCATCGAGCTGCGGCCTTCCTAGTTGTGTAAACGGATGTACTTCAAGACCCTCCCTGCGGCCAAAGGACGCAAGCTGCCATCCAGTGCATGAGCTGAACTGTGTGCCTGGGCCTGTGAGCTGGTGTACTGAGAGCATGCCAACGCTAGCAGGAGCCCTAGGTGACCCTAGTCAATTCAAACTGATTGTTGCAGTGGCATTTTGCTGAGGGCTGGCCATCCCGTGGCAAGGGTAATTGTCACCACCAAAACCAAACCAAACCACACATAACTCAGTGATTAGATACTTGTCTAAGATGTAAATTTTGCTCTTAGAAGCAGAACTTGCAAAGACTGCACACTAGCCAACTACTCCAAGGTTCGGGTGCTTAGGTGCTGCTGTGTGTCTCCTTGGCTATTTGTAAGTTAGAGCCATTTCTAAACCTTCTAAAATGGAAAATAAATAATTAAAAATTCTTTGTATTTATGCATTTTCCCAAATTAAAAATCATCTTTATAAAGGTAATATAGGTTCTCCTTGGTATCTTGGGAGCCACGTTAGGAAATGTAGTATGGATCCTGTAAAAAGAGGTTGGCCAGGCTGGTGTTACACTCGGGCACTTTAGGAAGTAGAGACAGGAGGCTCCAGAGTCAAGTCTATCCTGGGCTACAAGGGCCCAGTCTCAAAATAAAGAAAAAGGGGTTTTGTTTTTGTTTTATATTGTCTGCTTCTCGCTTGTCTCAGAAAATAAAATGGGTCAACTGTGACACTGAGCCTTCCTGCTCTCAGGACATCAGGCTCTGGAAAGAGTATGGTGATGGTCTTAACCAGGGTTTGCTGTTGCTGGGAGGAGACACCATGACCACAGACGCTCTGTAAGGAAAACATGTGTATGAGGGGCAGCTTACCGTTCAGTCCATCCCGGCAGGGAGCATGGCGGCGTGCAGGCAGGAACAGCCACACGTACTACACCTTGCAAGCGGCAGGAAGTTGGCTGACAGTCATGCCAAGGAAAGCGTGAGGGAAAAAACCTCACAGCCCGCACCTGCAGTGACACACTTCCTCCAACAAGGCCACACCTCCTAGTAGTGCCACTCCCTCCGGGGGCCGTTTTCTTTCAAACCACCACACCCCACTCCCTGGCTTCCAAAGGCTTTAGCCATATCGTAATACAAAGATGCTTCAGTCCAACTTCAAAAGTCCGCAGAGTCTATAACAGTTGTTCCACAGTCTCTTCTGGGGTGCATGGCAATCTCTTAACTGTAATCACCTATTAAAAATCAAAATCAAAACAGGAGGTCACATACTTCCAACATGAATGGCACAAGATATACATTACCATTCCAAAATGCAGCGGAGGGAGCGCAATGAGGAAATCCTGGATCAAAGCAGGACCAAAACCCAGCTGGGCCAACTCCAAACGCTGCATCTCCACGCCGGATGCCAATACGCTCTCCACATCCGCCACTCCATCCAGCTTTGCTGACGGCAGCACACTCCTCTCTCTTGGGCTGGTTCCAGTCCCTGCTAGCAACTATCCTCAGCAGGTAGCTCATGACTCTGGCATCTCTAACATCCTGGGTAGTTACAAATTTCCAACTGTCCAATATCTAGATTCACTCACAATCTTCCAAAATTTCCAACTGTCCAATATCTAAGATCCGTTCATGGTCTTCTCGACTCCTCCAAAGGACTTTGGGTGGCGTCTCCGGCTCCGCCCTCTGCAGCACACACAGCTGTCTTCTAGGCTCCCCTGGCTCCACTCCACTGCCGCTGCTGTTCTTGGTGGTCGTCCCCTGGTCCTGGCGTCTCCAGACTGCTGGGGTCGTCTGGGGCAACTGGGCTGCAGTACACCCAAAGACCCCCCTAGACTCTCCTCATGGGGCCAGGCCTCAGCGTCTCTGCGTGACTCCTTCAGTCCTGGGCCTTCAACTGCCACTGAGGCTGCACCTTCACCAGTAGCCTCTCCTGACCCCTCACAGTGCCAAGCCTCAGCTGCTCTCCATGACTCCTTCATACCTTCAAAGCCAGGACCACATGGGTGACTCTTATACATCACCAAGTCTGGCTGCCAGCATGAGGTACAACTCTGGTCACCTCTGGAACACAGCCCTGTGATCTCAGGAAACACTTCCCAGAAAATTTCACCTCAGTGATGCTGATCTCTTCTTAATCACTGCTAATTTCTTAACTCCAGCTAGCATCAGTTGCCCCAGTGACATAATAACATTCTTGTTAATCACAGTTGATTCTTCAGCCCTAGCTAACCAGAACCACAGAATCTTAACCCCCTCTGTCTACTGCTTGCTGGGGCTGGGACATGGCATCTTCACCAGCTTTCTGTCTTTCACTGCCTAAACTTGGCTGTCCTGAAACTTGCTCTGCAGACCAAGCTAGCCTTGAACTCACAGAGATATGCCTGCCTGTGCCTCTGCATTGGAGTGCTGAGATTAGAGGCGCATGCCACCATTACTTGAGGCCACCATTTCCTTTATTCCAATTCTTAATTCATTTACCTTGAACAGAGGATTTAGCTCCATTCCACTTTCTGCTGCCCCTTTTCTCCTCAAGTATTTTTCCTTGCTAAACCTGTTTCTTTTATTATAAATCTTCATTAGAGTCACCGCTAATATCCACACGACAGAGTCTATACTATGCTCTTTTCTTCTGCAACAGAATTAATTCAAAACTCTTCACTTCAACCTCAGGCAGACTCTTTAGACAAGTGCAAAAGGCAGCCCCTTCCTTCACCAAAATATCACAAGAATGATTTCTAGGCAACATTTCTAGGCTCTAAAACCTCTTGAGCCAGCTCCCAACATTTCAAATCATCGTCAGCACCATTGTCTTCTGTGTGTCTGCTAGTGTGCCCCGTTAGGCAGTGCTGAAAGTATTCCACCGATTCACTAACCCAAAGTACCAAAGTCCGTATTACTCCAAACAAAAGCATGGTCAGGCCTATCACAGCAACACCCCGGTCCCTGGTACCAACCTGTGTCTTAAGTTAGGGTTACTATTGCTGTGAGGAGACTCCATGACCAAGACAACTCTTATAAAGAAAACATTTAATTGAGGGGGCTCACTTACAGTTCAGAGGTTCAGTCCATCATGGCGGAGAGCATGGCGGCGTGCAGGCAGGCACGGTACTGGAGAAATAGCTGAGTGTCCTACACCTTGCAGATAACAGGACGTCAACTGACAGTCACACCACAGAAAGCTTGAGAAAAAGAAACCTCAGAGCGCCCCCTCCCACCCAACAGTGACACACTTCCTCCAATAAGACCACACCTGCTCCAAGGCCACGCCTCCTAATAGTGCCACTCCTTTTGGGGGCCATTTTCTTTCACACCACCACAATGATTTAATAAGGTACTATTCAGTCGCTTATTTATCATTGTTAATAACTTTATTGCATGTTTTGCTATAATAGTACTTTCAGAGAATATATTCATACTGTTCCCACATAGTAATGTTTCTGGTGTTTGTCAAATTAGAAACTAAAAACTGAGACAAGATGTATTAAAAGCAAGTGTAGTTATACTAATTTATTGTTTTATATTATAAAGTCTCACCATGAACACTTACTGCATGTAGATTAAACATATCTCTTACCATTTTATACTCCTGAGCGACCCTAAGTAGTTGCCAACTGGGAAAGAAAGGTTTTATGGTTAAAAACTACTATTATCATAAAGTTTTGAAAAATAAAAAATAATTCCATATCCTAACTTTCCTAATTGAAGGTATCATATTGAGTCAGTTGTTATTCTCTAAGATTGCCCTAATTTTTACCCATGGGCCTTGATTTCTTCAGTAGATCCAAAAATGTTTGAGATGCTTGTTGTACACAGTACCCCAGTTGTAGGGGTGAGGCCTGGCATGGACAGTGGACTCAAGAGTTTCTGCACACAGTGCCCTGGCTGCAGGGGTGAGGCCTGGTGTGGACAGTAGACCCAGGATTTGTACACAGTACCCCAGTTGCAGGGGTGAGGCCTGGTGTGGATAGTAGACCCAGGACTTGTACATAGTGCCCCAGTTGCAGGGTGAGGCCTGGTGTGGACAGTAGACCCAGGATTTGTACATAGTACCCCAGTTTCAGGGGGTGAGGCCTGGTGTGGACAGTAGACCCAAGACTTGTTGTACACAGTGCCCCAGTTGCAGGGGTGAGGCCTGGCGTGGACGGTGGACCCAGTAATTCACCTGCATCTGGAGTTTTGAACTTGCTAAGTATAGTTTAGTCTAATCCAGTCATTCTCGGTGTCAGTATTCATCATAAACACCTGGAGGGCTCCACACGCATTGCTGAGCGTGTGGTCCGTGTGGAACAGAGAGCTAGTTTCCTGTGGATGCACAGGTGATGGTGCCCACAGCCACGGGTGTGCTGTGTTCCTGGTGGCGTGACTCCTGGCAGAGTGGACACTTGTAGTCCCTCACCCTGCCCTTGCCAGCCACTGCGCCCTTGACCAGTCACCGACAGGACTTGAGTGGTTTTACTTATTTTTAGTTAAAAGGTTGCTCAATTCAGTCTCCAAATCGGAGTGACCCCGGGATGGCCGCGTTTCCTTCACCTCACAGGCTAGTAAGTTGTGTGGCTTTTTCCACCTCAGTGACGTACTTTCAAACTGCATAAAGGTCCTTGGCTTTGCAAGTGTGGAGAAACTCAAAGGGAAAGATGCTGTCATTGGAAATCTTTATAGGAAAGCTTGATGCTCATGGCCGCATGCATCCCAGGGTAACTAGAGCACATAGACCATGGTGTTGTCTCAACATGGAAGGGTTAGACACCTGCATTAGGGCTTGGCAGGTAAAAGTGGTCTGTATCTTAGGAGGCAGCTTGATTTGTTTGCTGTGGGTTGTGTGAAGCAGTCAGTGAGGAATTTTAGACTCTGATGCTGGGCACTAAAGTCATTGTCTGTTCTACTTACAATTCCATAGACTTTTTGCCTTGTCTTTGGTGAGCTTTTTTTTTTTTTAATTATTTTTGATTCCTTCGGAATGGTTGACAGCTTGTGGTTTATTTCTCCTGTGAAATGCAGAACAAATGAAATAATGATTAAATTGTATTTTTTATATAGATAAATTTCAAAATTTGAAATCCTTTTAAAATGGTTATCATTATTAAACTGTATTTTGCGGTCCTGGAATTGAACCTACAGCCTTGTGCATAGTAGGCGGGCACTCTCTACCACTGATCTATGTCCCAGCAAGGATTGCCGCCCATGTTCCGTGTGTGAAGGAATGTCTAGGGCTTGCTTCCTTTTCCAGTCTTTACTTCTCTCCTAAAAAGCCCAGCAAAACGAAAATGTATCCCAGATGAAACTCCTGCCAGCCATGTGCTGAACCTAAACCTTTTACAGGGTAGAGCAGACATGCAGTTGCCCCGCCTCCCTGAGCTTAGACGGGCATTCCAGTCCTGCGTGTTCAGGTGTTACGTGCTTGTCTGTCGCCTGCCGTAGTGGAGCACGTGACCTGAGCGGCACCAGGTGGCACATTCCCCGAGCCCGTCACAGGGGCTGGGTGGTCTGTGGCCTAAACCAGTCTAAGCAGAAGGAACATCAGAACTTCCTTGGAGGACAGAGTCAGTGCCAGCTACCATGACGGGAAAGCCTGAGAAAGAAGGAAGCTGGTGTCTTCCCGCTCGCCTGCGTATGGAGATGTCTGTGAAACTCGGTCCCAGCAGTCCTGCAGACCTCGTTGCTGGTGCTACTGAAGCAGAGTGTTTGGTTTCTAGGAAAGAGTGTGTACTGCACGGCTCTGTGTGACCCAAAAAGCCAGCGTTTCAGGGTCCCTTCCAGAGGAAGGGGTACACCCGGAGCACGCGTCCCAAGAGTCAAGCTTCTAGCCAATGCAGCACTGGGGGCAGGCAGGCCTGCAGGGTCTGCCACACCGCAGATGGATCAGCGAACTAACCGTTTGCCGTCCAGCATTGAGCAGTCGCTGAGCCTGAAGGAGCTACATTTGAAGGAGCTACTGCTTTTCCAGACTTTGGGATGTTTCCTCCAGTGATGCTTATATTAGTGACAGGCATGCGTGTTGTTGGCCCTGGGCCTGACGATTCAGCTGGTCACCAAGCCTGACATCTGCATTTGATCCCTGGAACCTACATGGCCAGATTGTCTTCTGACCTCCACACATACACACATGCACACACGCGCACACACGCGCGCGCACACACACATGAGCACACACACACACACAAAACGTTTTGAAAATTAGATACTAATATTGAAATCAAGCATCTCTTTAACTGGTGAATTATGGTAAGCTGGGTCCAGGGAGGTAGGAGAATCAAAGATATCTTAATTGAGTTACTTTAGTTAGGCAAAGACAGACTAGGAGTTGACATTCTCCAGCCTGGGCAAATATCACAGGATGAAGCGTTTCTGTTACTCATTGGCCCAATCCAAAGCTACCTCGGTCTGCTCCCCTGTGAGAATGTACATGTCTACCTCTGTCGTCCACGCGGGATTCGCAGATGAACATCTGAACAGCCCTTTAGGGGGCACGTCTTTGATAGTTAGCTCGGTGCGGTAACATGAAGTCACAACTCAGCAGGCGGCATTTTCAGTTTTCTCTCTGAGTGTGTGCGCCAGTCACAGTGCACATACTGGGGTCAGGACATCTTACCCGGGCAGGCTCTCTCGGTGTGTGGGTCCTGGGGTCGTAAGGGGTGGCGACAAGCTGGTTTTCCTTCCGAGCCATCCCAGTGGCCCAGCCTTCCTGTTTTGCCCGTGAAGAGGCCGGAAGGCCATGTTGCTCACACGCTAGTGTAGAGTCAAACGGAACCTTGAGCTGTTGGTGCTGATGTTTCCTCCCACCTTCGGCAGCCTGTGTTCTGTGCCTCCCTTTGCAAGGTGAGCTCGTTCTGTTGGGCTCTGCCAATGGCTCAGGGGTCCTGGAAAATACGGAAGTTCATTCAGCACCACATGCCATAGGGTCCCTAAGGAAGCGAGGCGGGGGCATGACAAGGGATCTGGAGTGGATGGAACAGTCCCCTGAGGCCTTTGTGACCAGTCTCCGTAGGTCATTTCCCTTCTGGCCTGTGGGATGCATCACACACTTCCCAGACTCCTATTTTAGGAAATTGGTCAAAAGTCCGTGCACCATTGTTCATTCCCAACCACTTACCTTTTTCTTTTAAGAGGAGATCATTGAATCTTTTAAGTTTAGCAAAATTGGCAATGGTTTAATACAAGCCTTTCTCCATCTGTCTTGTTGTTTCTCATGCTCATAAAGCTGCTGTTATTTCTGCCGGGGGAGAAGGAGGAAGCCTCTCGTCCAACATCCTTACCCAAAGTATCTTTTCTGTAGCAAAGTTGTCGGGTTTTGATTTCATTTCTTTAGAAGATTTGTGACTTTCCTAGAAAGGTTTATTCTGTAAGATTGATGTCACCTTTGGGTAGCAAGGCTATGCCAGATGTTCAAAATGACACGTCTTTCCAAGTCCAGTGAGAGTTACTAAAGCACCTCTGTATCACGGAAAGAGAGAACGGCGAACTGAGCTGCATGCAGGCTTCCTGCTTGTATGTTTGAGGAGTTTTAGTAACACTTAGGATGTTGTGTTCATTGACAGGTTGAGCTTAGCCTACACCATCTCCTGAGCTAACACGTGTGTGAGTGCCACACGTGTGTGAGTGTAAGTAGCATGGAGAAGAGCTGGAGAGGCAGCAGACACTCTCGCATCACCAGGAAACGGCAGGACATGGCTCCGCCTGCTTCTGCTTCTGTTTCACTTGATATGGGAACCCTACAGATAATCACATCACAGGAATGAAACACTAAACCTGCCAGTCAGTACTGGACTGAGCGTGAAGAAAAGGCTTTTGGCTTCGATGTTTACAAAGGCTCAAATGGCCAGAGTGTCCATTGTGTTACAGGCGTAATCTATGAGATGTGTGTGGAGATAACATGCATATGCGTGCGTACACACACACACACACACACACACACACACATGTATGACTGATCTTCATGACAAACCTGTGATGAGCATTATCCCTGTTGTAATTTTAAAAACACAGCCCACAAGAGAAAGAAGCCATTTGACAGAGCTTGGGTGGAAGGGGCTTTTTATTGGGGGAAAGTGGGTGGGGAAAGAAGAGACTGGCCTCTAGGGACAGGAGTGGCAGAAGAGAAGAGGGAGGCAGAGAGACAGAGATGTAGAGACAGAGACAGAAACACAAAGAGACAGGCAGTGAAGCAGAGAGAGAGAAGGACGGGAGGTGGGCAGGGCCCTTTGAAAAGGGAATGTGGTGAGTGTGCACAGGTGGTGCTCTCCGTGGCTGCAGCTGAGGGTGTGTCCTGTCAGAACCCCAAGGGCAGGCCAGCACAGATGCCTGAACACTAACAGTTCCCCCTGGAAAAATGCAGAGATGGAGTAGAAGTCACACAGCTGATGGAGTCAGGAAGTCACACCAATGTGGACTACAGGCACTGCCACACCTTTCACAGCAGCTGGCAGGGGCTGGCTTTATAGCTCGTGTGCTGCAGTATAGCTCCCAGACATGGGCCTGCTGTTTCACGGAAGAAGAAGTGAAGTGCCACGTGCAATGAGACGTATGCCCCAAGTCCTCACTGTGCCCCGAAGCCTGGCAACCTCATCAGGAGGACGTGCTTCATGGTACTTGCCTTCTCAGGCAGAGCTTATGGGTCTCTCTCTCTCTCTCTCTCATTACATGCCTTTTGTGTGCACAACTGATAGCTAGACACGCCACAAGCGAGTTCCCCAACCACACCCACCCAACCACACCCACCAAGCATGCCCTTGCTGTTGCTAAAGCAGCAAAGTACCCCACATCTAGATTCAGGTAAAGAGGAAGTGGTTACTGGGAAAAGGTTCACCAATCAAGGGGAAGGCCAGCTTGAGGGTGAGCATCTCTTGTGCTATTTGCTTACAAATCCAGAGGGCTCTATATGCCGAGATACCACTGGCCAGATTTGTTGGGCTGTTGAGTGTTCCCTTTTAGGGGAGGTACCCCATGTTAAGCATGTCCCATTATACCTGCCGTGAACCCTAGCATCTAGAAACCCTTGAGGGTCCTGAAGGTACAATACAGTCTGAGTGGAACCTGGGAGGTAAACACGCAGGAACACTCAGGGGCTCAGACAGGAGAATCAAATGGGCTGTCACAGTGATTGACTTGCTGGGCGATGGCAGGGGCCTTGATGGCTGGAGACAGCCCATGCCCAAGAAATCAAAGTTTTGGACTCAAATACAAATGTCAGTTTGTATACAGATAAGGACATGGGCCGACTGCAGATCTCATCAAGTACAAAATTGTTTCAGAAATACCACTGTTTCCTAGGACCACATAAGAGACAAGGCAGAGTTGTGTGTTCATTCTTGAATAGTTTTTATCCCATGTCACACTGCTTTGGAATTTAAAAGACATGAGTGCTGGCTGTATGAGTCCCCACAGGTCTTTATAATGACCTTTTTGTGCTCGTGGCGTTCCGGTACCAGGAACACTGTGTGTTCTTCAGCAGTTCTCAGTAGATACGTAGATTTTGTATTTAAAGTTTTTTCATACACTCTATTTTCATTATATTCTTTCCCCTCTCCTAACTCCTCCCTGATTCTCCCCACCTCTTTCCCCATCTCACCATGCAAGCTCACTTGGGTGCTTTCTCTCTCTCTCTCTTTCTCCTTTTCTCTCTCTAAACAAACAAACAAAAACCAAGGAAAACTAAAAAAAACTAAAAGAAGAAAGAAAAAGGAGAAAGGAAGGAGGGAGGGAAGGAATGAAGGAAGGAGAGAAGGAAGAAAGGAAGGAAGGAAGGGGGGAGGAAGGTGGGAAGGAAGGAAGGAGAGAAGGAAGAAAGGAAGAAAGGAAGGAAGGAAGGAAGGAAGGGGGAAGGAAGGAAGGAGGAAGGAAGGTAGGAGGGAAGGGGAGAGGGAAGGGAGGAAAGAACGAGGGAGGGAAGGAAGGAAGGAAGGAAGGAAGCCGACAAGCAAAAAAAAAAAAGTTAAACACGCAAAGGTGGTATGTGACTACAAGGAAACCACATCTCCCAGACACAACAGGACTGATGCACACATGTGCTCACTGCGACTGTAGTAGCATGCACTGTACCTTCGCAGGTTCCGGCCACACAAAATTCCTGCACTGAGAAGGAAAAGCGAACACTAAGTTTACAGTGGATTGGTTCTGTCGTTCTTGCTCATTATGGGTTTTCTCCAAACTTTCTGAATATGTTCAAGGGGACAAAGGACATCCTTGACTGTTGGGACTTAGATATAGAACATCCCCTGATGCTGGTCCCAAGCTATTGACACTGTTGGAGGATTATTGGCTCATGAAGATGCTGACCTTGTGAAATGAATTAATCTGCTGTGGGGTTCAAAGCTGAATGGCCCCTTTGTCTCTGCTTCCTGGATACCATGAGGTGAGCTACATGGCTCTGCCATCCTGTCTTTGTGTGAAAGGTAGAATTAGAAGTGTTCCCCGCAGGCTTATGTTCTGGAATGTTCCGTCCCCAGTTGATGGCACTGTTGGGCATTTGACATGGAACCTTTAGGAGGTGGAGAGTTTGACATGGAACCTTTAGGAAGGGGAGAGTTGCTGGAGGCAATTTTGCCGCTGGCGGTGGACATGAGCACCGTAGGGCTTTGACCTTTTCCCCTCCTGTCTTTTCGCCTTCTGTCTGTGCATGGGGAGGGGACCAGGCCGTGTCCTGCTCCTGCCAGCAGCCATGACTTCCGCTTTCGGTCATGGTATTTCATCAAGACAGCAGGAAAGTGGCACACCTCTTGCTATTGAGCCCCCCAGTTACCCCAGGCTCTCGGAGATGGAGCCAATGCCCATGGACTGAAGTCTCAGAAGCCCTGGGCCCAGATCAACCTTTGCTCCTTGAGGGGTTTCTCTCGAAACAGTGAAAAGTAGCTAACAGAGAAAACAAGTATGTGTATGTGTGTGTATGTGGGGGGGGGGGCTCTTCCTGTGACTTCCCTGCCATGTGCAAAGCATTCGAACCACTTCAGGGGAAGAACTTGCAAATGTTTACAGACGCAAGCTAAAAATGACTACTCACTGGGAGGATCAGGGGACCAGAACACCGCCACCAGGGACACAGGCCCTAAAGGAGTTCTCACACAGGGATAGGCCTCTCCTGGGGATTGAATTAAACCCAGGAAGGATACATTCTGGCTAAAGCCTTACCTGTGCCAATCCCTGAGACTCATGTGAGGCTAAGTTTAATTGTGACAGAATAGTTAATCTAGAAAATTCAAGGCTGCTTAGACTAAGTTCAGGCAGTGGCATGGGTGTTGCTGGGTACTCTTGGCCAGGTTTATAGTGAGAATTGAAACAAAGAGCCAAGTGGAAAAATGTTAAAAGCTTAAGTGTTTAGCCAAAAAAAAAAAAAAAAAAAGGAAATACATTTAAAATTGAAGCCAAAGAAGGTGTGGTTGCTAGAGAGATTAGAGCCATCCCAAAGAAGCCAAGTATTTTGCATTGGATGGGAAAGATACTGTGGAAGTGTCTTAGGAGCTGGCTGGACCACACCACAGACAGAAGAGTATGATGATGTAAGCCCCTTTGAAAGACTTGGGTTTGAGAAAAATCCCTTTGGTCTCCGCTCTCACACCGGCTGCCTAGGGAAATGTTTCTCCTCTTCTGTCATCCAGGCGCGCAGTGGTCTCTGAGACGGTACTCAGGGGGAACCTGACTACTGCTTAGCTGCTGGCACCATCCTCTCGGTGCTTGTTACACAGACATGCAGAATGCAAGAGTTGTGGGCCCATGGAGGCTTCTACCCAAAATTTAAATGAAGGCTTGAGAGAACAGGTGATGTGGGACAGCCTTGGAGTCTTGAGAGGGCCAATTGAAGCGGAAGCTGTAGTGGAGACTCCAGGAGGTTAGAGATGCCAGGGACTTGAGACACCTAAAGAGAGCCTCATGGAATGGAGGTGTAGGAATCAAGAGAGAACTCGGGGGCCATAGCCAGCAAGCCTGTGGGGGCAGAGCTCCTTAAGCCTTTGGGCTCTCATACCTCAGAACCATATGTCTCAGAACCATATGTCTCAGAACCCTGTGTCTCAGAACGCTGTGTCTCAGAACCCTGTGTCTCAGAACCATATGTCTCAGAACCGTGTGTCTCAGAACCGTGTGTCTCAGAACCATATGTCTCAGAACCATATGTCTCAGAACCCTGTGTCTCAGAACCCTGTGTCTCAGAACCCTGTGTCTCAGAACCCTGTGTCTCAGAACCCTGTGTCTCAGAACCCTGTGTCTCAGAACCATATGTCTCAGAACCCTGTGTCTCAGAACCCTGTGTCTCAGAACCCTGTGTCTCAGAACCATGTGTCTCAGAACCGTGTGTCTCAGGAACATGTGTCTCAGAACCGTGTGTCTCAGAACCGTGTGTCTCAGAACCCTGTGTCTCAGAACCGTGTGTCTCAGAACCCTGTGTCTCAGAACCGCATGTCTCAGAACCCTGTGTCTCAGAACCATATGTCTCAGAACCCTGTGTCTCAGAACCCTGTGTCTCAGAACCCTGTGTCTCAGAACCATATGTCTCAGAACCGTGTGTCTCAGAACCGTGTGTCTCAGAACCGTGTGTCTCAGAACCCTGTGTCTCAGAACCCTGTGTCTCAGAACTGTGTGTCTCAGAACTGTATGTCTCAGAACCCTGTGTCTCAGAACCCTGTGTCTCAGAACCATATGTCTCAGAACCCTGTGTCTCAGAACCCTGTGTCTCAGAACCCTGTGTCTCAGAACCATGTGTCTCAGAACCCTGTGTCTCAGAAGCGTGTGTCTCAGAACCCTGTGTCTCAGAACCGTGTGTCTCAGAACCCTGTGTCTCAGAACCCTGTGTCTCAGAACCATATGTCTCAGAACCCTGTGTCTCAGAACCCTGTGTCTCAGAACCATGTGTCTCAGAACCGTGTGTCTCAGGAACATGTGTCTCAGAACCGTGTGTCTCAGAACCGTGTGTCTCAGAACCCTGTGTCTCAGAACCGTGTGTCTCAGAACCCTGTGTCTCAGAACCGCATGTCTCAGAACCCTGTGTCTCAGAACCATATGTCTCAGAACCCTGTGTCTCAGAACCCTGTGTCTCAGAACCCTGTGTCTCAGAACCATGTGTCTCAGAACCGTGTGTCTCAGGAACATGTGTCTCAGAACCGTGTGTCTCAGAACCGTGTGTCTCAGAACCGCATGTCTCAGAACCGTGTGTCTCAGAACCGCATGTCTCAGAACCCTGTGTCTCAGAACCATATGTCTCAGAACCCTGTGTCTCAGAACCCTGTGTCTCAGAACCCTGTGTCTCAGAACCATATGTCTCAGAACCGTGTGTCTCAGAACCATATGTCTCAGAACCCTGTGTCTCAGAACCGTGTGTCTCAGAACCCTGTGTCTCAGAACCATATGTCTCAGAACCGTGTGTCTCAGAACCCTGTGTCTCAGAACCGTGTGTCTCAGAACCGCATGTCTCAGAACCCTGTGTCTCAGAACCATATGTCTCAGAACCCTGTGTCTCAGACCCTGTGTCTCAGAACCCTGTGTCTCAGAACCATATGTCTCAGAACCGTGTGTCTCAGAACCGTGTGTCTCAGAACCGTGTGTCTCAGAACCCTGTGTCTCAGAACCCTGTGTCTCAGAACTGTGTGTCTCAGAACTGTATGTCTCAGAACCATGTGTCTCAGAACCCTGTGTCTCAGAACCATATGTCTCAGAACCCTGTGTCTCAGAACCCTGTGTCTCAGAACCCTGTGTCTCAGAACCATATGTCTCAGAACCCTGTGTCTCAGAACCGTATGTCTCAGAACCCTGTGTCTCAGAACCCTGTGTCTCAGAACCCTGTGTCTCAGAACCATATGTCTCAGAACCGTGTGTCTCAGAACCGTGTGTCTCAGAACCCTGTGTCTCAGAACCCTGTGTCTCAGAACCGTGAGTCTCAGAACCCTGTGTCTCAGAACCGCGTGTCTCAGAACCCTGTGTCTCAGAACCCTGTGTCTCAGAACCGTGTGTCTCAGAACCGCATGTCTCAGAACCCTGTGTCTCAGAACCGTGTGTCTCAGAACCGTGTGTCTCAGAACCGTGTGTCTCAGAACCATATGTCTCAGAACCATATGTCTCAGAACCCTGTGTCTCAGAACCCTGTGTCTCAGAACCCTGTGTCTCAGAACCCTGTGTCTCAGAACCCTGTGTCTCAGAACCATATGTCTCAGAACCCTGTGTCTCAGAACCCTGTGTCTCAGAACCCTGTGTCTCAGAACCATGTGTCTCAGAACCGTGTGTCTCAGGAACATGTGTCTCAGAACCGTGTGTCTCAGAACCCTGTGTCTCAGAACCGTGTGTCTCAGAACCCTGTGTCTCAGAACTGCATGTCTCAGAACCCTGTGTCTCAGAACCGTATGTCTCAGAGCCCTGTGTCTCAGAACCCTGTGTCTCAGAACCCTGTGTCTCAGAACCATATGTCTCAGAACCGTGTGTCTCAGAACCGTGTGTCTCAGAACCGTGTGTCTCAGAACCCTGTGTCTCAGAACCCTGTGTCTCAGAACTGTGTGTCTCAGAACTGTATGTCTCAGAACCCTGTGTCTCAGAACCCTGTGTCTCAGAACCATATGTCTCAGAACCCTGTGTCTCAGAACCCTGTGTCTCAGAACCCTGTGTCTCAGAACCATGTGTCTCAGAACCCTGTGTCTCAGAAGCGTGTGTCTCAGAACCCTGTGTCTCAGAACCGTGTGTCTCAGAACCCTGTGTCTCAGAACCCTGTGTCTCAGAACCATATGTCTCAGAACCCTGTGTCTCAGAACCATGTGTCTCAGAACCGTGTGTCTCAGGAACATGTGTCTCAGAACCGTGTGTCTCAGAACCGTGTGTCTCAGAACCCTGTGTCTCAGAACCGTGTGTCTCAGAACCCTGTGTCTCAGAACCGCATGTCTCAGAACCCTGTGTCTCAGAACCATATGTCTCAGAACCCTGTGTCTCAGAACCCTGTGTCTCAGAACCCTGTGTCTCAGAACCATGTGTCTCAGAACCGTGTGTCTCAGGAACATGTGTCTCAGAACCGTGTGTCTCAGAACCGTGTGTCTCAGAACCCTGTGTCTCAGAACCGTGTGTCTCAGAACCGCATGTCTCAGAACCCTGTGTCTCAGAACCATATGTCTCAGAACCCTGTGTCTCAGAACCCTGTGTCTCAGAACCCTGTGTCTCAGAACCATATGTCTCAGAACCGTGTGTCTCAGAACCGTGTGTCTCAGAACCGTGTGTCTCAGAACCCTGTGTCTCAGAACCCTGTGTCTCAGAACCGTGTGTCTCAGAACTGTATGTCTCAGAACCCTGTTTCTCAGAACCCTGTGTCTCAGAACCATATGTCTCAGAACCCTGTGTCTCAGAACCCTGTGTCTCAGAACCCTGTGTCTCAGAACCGTGTGTCTCAGAACCCTGTGTCTCAGAACCGTATGTCTCAGAACCCTGTGTCTCAGAACCCTGTGTCTCAGAACCCTGTGTCTCAGAACCATATGTCTCAGAACCGTGTGTCTCAGAACCGTGTGTCTCAGAACCATGTGTCTCAGAACCCTGTGTCTCAGAACCGTGAGTCTCAGAACCCTGTGTCTCAGAACCCTGTGTCTCAGAACCCTGTGTCTCAGAACCGTGTGTCTCAGAACCGTGTGTCTCAGGAACATGTGTCTCAGAACCGTGTGTCTCAGAACCCTGTGTCTCAGAACTGCATGTCTCAGAACCCTGTGTCTCAGAACCGTATGTCTCAGAACCCTGTGTCTCAGAACCCTGTGTCTCAGAACCCTGTGTCTCAGAACCATATGTCTCAGAACCGTGTGTCTCAGAACCGTGTGTCTCAGGAACATGTGTCTCAGAACCGTGTGTCTCAGAACCCTGTGTCTCAGAACCGTGTGTCTCAGAACCCTGTGTCTCAGAACTGCATGTCTCAGAACCCTGTGTCTCAGAACCGTATGTCTCAGAGCCCTGTGTCTCAGAACCCTGTGTCTCAGAACCCTGTGTCTCAGAACCATATGTCTCAGAACCGTGTGTCTCAGAACCGTGTGTCTCAGAACCGTGTGTCTCAGAACCCTGTGTCTCAGAACCCTGTGTCTCAGAACTGTGTGTCTCAGAACTGTATGTCTCAGAACCCTGTGTCTCAGAACCCTGTGTCTCAGAACCATATGTCTCAGAACCCTGTGTCTCAGAACCCTGTGTCTCAGAACCCTGTGTCTCAGAACCATGTGTCTCAGAACCCTGTGTCTCAGAAGCGTGTGTCTCAGAACCCTGTGTCTCAGAACCGTGTGTCTCAGAACCCTGTGTCTCAGAACCCTGTGTCTCAGAACCATATGTCTCAGAACCCTGTGTCTCAGAACCATGTGTCTCAGAACCGTGTGTCTCAGGAACATGTGTCTCAGAACCGTGTGTCTCAGAACCGTGTGTCTCAGAACCCTGTGTCTCAGAACCGTGTGTCTCAGAACCCTGTGTCTCAGAACCGCATGTCTCAGAACCCTGTGTCTCAGAACCATATGTCTCAGAACCCTGTGTCTCAGAACCCTGTGTCTCAGAACCCTGTGTCTCAGAACCATGTGTCTCAGAACCGTGTGTCTCAGGAACATGTGTCTCAGAACCGTGTGTCTCAGAACCGTGTGTCTCAGAACCCTGTGTCTCAGAACCGTGTGTCTCAGAACCGCATGTCTCAGAACCCTGTGTCTCAGAACCATATGTCTCAGAACCCTGTGTCTCAGAACCCTGTGTCTCAGAACCCTGTGTCTCAGAACCATATGTCTCAGAACCGTGTGTCTCAGAACCGTGTGTCTCAGAACCGTGTGTCTCAGAACCCTGTGTCTCAGAACCCTGTGTCTCAGAACCGTGTGTCTCAGAACTGTATGTCTCAGAACCCTGTTTCTCAGAACCCTGTGTCTCAGAACCATATGTCTCAGAACCCTGTGTCTCAGAACCCTGTGTCTCAGAACCCTGTGTCTCAGAACCGTGTGTCTCAGAACCCTGTGTCTCAGAACCGTATGTCTCAGAACCCTGTGTCTCAGAACCCTGTGTCTCAGAACCCTGTGTCTCAGAACCATATGTCTCAGAACCGTGTGTCTCAGAACCGTGTGTCTCAGAACCATGTGTCTCAGAACCCTGTGTCTCAGAACCGTGAGTCTCAGAACCCTGTGTCTCAGAACCCTGTGTCTCAGAACCCTGTGTCTCAGAACCGTGTGTCTCAGAACCGTGTGTCTCAGGAACATGTGTCTCAGAACCGTGTGTCTCAGAACCCTGTGTCTCAGAACTGCATGTCTCAGAACCCTGTGTCTCAGAACCGTATGTCTCAGAACCCTGTGTCTCAGAACCCTGTGTCTCAGAACCCTGTGTCTCAGAACCATATGTCTCAGAACCGTGTGTCTCAGAACCGTGTGTCTCAGAACCGTGTGTCTCAGAACCCTGTGTCTCAGAACCCTGTGTCTCAGAACTGTGTGTCTCAGAACTGTATGTCTCAGAATCCTGTGTCTCAGAACCCTGTGTCTCAGAACCCTGTGTCTCAGAACCCTGTGTCTCAGAACCCTGTGTCTCAGAACCATATGTCTCAGAACCGTGTGTCTCAGAACCGTGTGTCTCAGAACCGTGTGTCTCAGAACGCTGTGTCTCAGAACCATATGTCTCAGAACCCTGTGTCTCAGAACCGTGTGTCTCAGAACCCTGTGTCTCAGAACCCTGTGTCTCAGAACCATATGTCTCAGAACCCTGTGTCTCAGAACCCTGTGTCTCAGAACCCTGTGTCTCAGAACCATGTGTCTCAGAACCCTGTGTCTCAGGAACATGTGTCTCAGAACCGTGTGTCTCAGAACCCTGTGTCTCAGAACCGTGTGTCTCAGAACCCTGTGTCTCAGAACCGCATGTCTCAGAACCCTGTGTCTCAGAACCATGTGTCTCAGAACCATGTGTCTCAGAACCCTGTGTCTCAGAACCATATGTCTCAGAACCGTGTGTCTCAGAACCGTGTGTCTCAGAACCGTGTGTCTCAGAACCCTGTGTCTCAGAACCGTATGTCTCAGAACCCTGTGTCTCAGAACCCTGTGTCTCAGAACCCTGTGTCTCAGAACCATATGTCTCAGAACCGTGTGTCTCAGAACCGTGTGTCTCAGAACCATGTGTCTCAGAACCCTGTGTCTCAGAACCGTGTGTCTCAGAACCCTGTGTCTCAGAACCGCGTGTCTCAGAACCCTGTGTCTCAGAACCATATGTCTCAGAACCGTGTGTCTCAGAACCGTGTGTCTCAGAACCATATGTCTCAGAACCATATGTCTCAGAACCCTGTGTCTCAGAACCCTGTGTCTCAGAACCCTGTGTCTCAGAACCCTGTGTCTCAGAACCCTGTGTCTCAGAACCCTGTGTCTCAGAACCATATGTCTCAGAACCCTGTGTCTCAGAACCCTGTGTCTCAGAACCCTGTGTCTCAGAACCATGTGTCTCAGAACCGTGTGTCTCAGGAACATGTGTCTCAGAACCGTGTGTCTCAGAACCCTGTGTCTCAGAACCGTGTGTCTCAGAACCCTGTGTCTCAGAACCGCATGTCTCAGAACCCTGTGTCTCAGAACCATATGTCTCAGAACCCTGTGTCTCAGAACCCTGTGTCTCAGAACCCTGTGTCTCAGAACCATATGTCTCAGAACCGTGTGTCTCAGAACCGTGTGTCTCAGAACCGTGTGTCTCAGAACCCTGTGTCTCAGAACCCTGTGTCTCAGAACTGTGTGTCTCAGAACTGTATGTCTCAGAACCGTGTGTCTCAGAACCCTGTGTCTCAGAACCATATGTCTCAGAACCCTGTCTCAGAACCCTGTGTCTCAGAACCCTGTGTCTCAGAACCGTGTGTCTCAGAACCCTGTGTCTCAGAACCCTGTGTCTCAGAACCGTATGTCTCAGAACCCTGTGTCTCAGAACCCTGTGTCTCAGAACCCTGTGTCTCAGAACCATATGTCTCAGAACCGTGTGTCTCAGAACCGTGTGTCTCAGAACCGTGTGTCTCAGAACCCTGTGTCTCAGAACCGTGTGTCTCAGAACCCTGTGTCTCAGAACTGTGTGTCTCAGAACCCTGTGTCTCAGAACCCTGTGTCTCAGAACCATATGTCTCAGAACCCTGTGTCTCAGAACCCTGTGTCTCAGAACCCTGTGTCTCAGAACCATGTGTCTCAGAACCGTGTGTCTCAGGAACATGTGTCTCAGAACCGTGTGTCTCAGAACCGTGTGTCTCAGAACCCTGTGTCTCAGAACCGTGTGTCTCAGAACCCTGTGTCTCAGAACCGCATGTCTCAGAACCCTGTGTCTCAGAACCATATGTCTCAGAACCCTGTGTCTCAGAACCATGTGTCTCAGAACCCTGTGTCTCAGAACCATATGTCTCAGAACCCTGTGTCTCAGAACCCTGTGTCTCAGAACCGTGTGTCTCAGAACCCTGTGTCTCAGAACCGTATGTCTCAGAACCCTGTGTCTCAGAACCCTGTGTCTCAGAACCCTGTGTCTCAGAACCATATGTCTCAGAACCGTGTGTCTCAGAACCGTGTGTCTCAGAACCATGTGTCTCAGAACCCTGTGTCTCAGAACCGTGTGTCTCAGAACCCTGTGTCTCAGAACCGCGTGTCTCAGAACCCTGTGTCTCAGAACCATATGTCTCAGAACCGTGTGTCTCAGAACCGTGTGTCTCAGAACCATATGTCTCAGAACCATATGTCTCAGAACCCTGTGTCTCAGAACCCTGTGTCTCAGAACCCTGTGTCTCAGAACCCTGTGTCTCAGAACCCTGTGTCTCAGAACCCTGTGTCTCAGAACCATATGTCTCAGAACCCTGTGTCTCAGAACCCTGTGTCTCAGAACCCTGTGTCTCAGAACCATATGTCTCAGAACCGTGTGTCTCAGAACCGTGTGTCTCAGAACCATGTGTCTCAGAACCCTGTGTCTCAGAACCCTGTGTCTCAGAACTGTGTGTCTCAGAACTGTATGTCTCAGAACCCTGTGTCTCAGAACCCTGTGTCTCAGAACCATATGTCTCAGAACCCTGTGTCTCAGAACCCTGTGTCTCAGAACCCTGTGTCTCAGAACCGTGTGTCTCAGAACCCTGTGTCTCAGAACCCTGTGTCTCAGAACCGTATGTCTCAGAACCCTGTGTCTCAGAACCCTGTGTCTCAGAACCCTGTGTCTCAGAACCATATGTCTCAGAACCGTGTGTCTCAGAACCCTGTGTCTCAGAACCGTGTGTCTCAGAACCCTGTGTCTCAGAACCGTGTGTCTCAGAACCCTGTGTCTCAGAACTGTGTGTCTCAGAACCCTGTGTCTCAGAACCCTGTGTCTCAGAACCATATGTCTCAGAACCCTGTGTCTCAGAACCCTGTGTCTCAGAACCCTGTGTCTCAGAACCGTGTGTCTCAGAACCGTGTGTCTCAGGAACATGTGTCTCAGAACCGTGTGTCTCAGAACCGTGTGTCTCAGAACCCTGTGTCTCAGAACCGTGTGTCTCAGAACCCTGTGTCTCAGAACCGCATGTCTCAGAACCCTGTGTCTCAGAACCATATGTCTCAGACCCTGTGTCTCAGAACCCTGTGTCTCAGAACCCTGTGTCTCAGAACCATATGTCTCAGAACCGTGTGTCTCAGAACCGTGTGTCTCAGAACCGTGTGTCTCAGAACCCTGTGTCTCAGAACCCTGTGTCTCAGAACTGTGTGTCTCAGAACTGTATGTCTCAGAACCCTGTGTCTCAGAACCCTGTGTCTCAGAACCATATGTCTCAGAACCCTGTGTCTCAGAACCCTGTGTCTCAGAACCGTGTGTCTCAGAACCCTGTGTCTCAGAACCGTATGTCTCAGAACCCTGTGTCTCAGAACCCTGTGTCTCAGAACCCTGTGTCTCAGAACCATATGTCTCAGAACCGTGTGTCTCAGAACCGTGTGTCTCAGAACCATGTGTCTCAGAACCCTGTGTCTCAGAACCGTGTGTCTCAGAACCCTGTGTCTCAGAACCGCGTGTCTCAGAACCCTGTGTCTCAGAACCCTGCGTCTCAGAACCGTGTGTCTCAGAACCGCATGTCTCAGAACCCTGTGTCTCAGAACCGTGTGTCTCAGAACCGTGTGTCTCAGAACCGTGTGTCTCAGAACCATATGTCTCAGAACCATATGTCTCAGAACCCTGTGTCTCAGAACCCTGTGTCTCAGAACCCTGTGTCTCAGAACCCTGTGTCTCAGAACCCTGTGTCTCAGAACCATATGTCTCAGAACCCTGTGTCTCAGAACCCTGTGTCTCAGAACCCTGTGTCTCAGAACCGTGTGTCTCAGAACCGTGTGTCTCAGGAAAATGTGTCTCAGAACCGTGTGTCTCAGAACCGTGTGTCTCAGAACCCTGTGTCTCAGAACCGTGTGTCTCAGAACCCTGTGTCTCAGAACTGCATGTCTCAGAACCCTGTGTCTCAGAACCGTATGTCTCAGAACCCTGTGTCTCAGAACCCTGTGTCTCAGAACCGTGTGTCTCAGAACCGTGTGTCTCAGAACCCTGTGTCTCAGAACTGTGTGTCTCAGAACTGTATGTCTCAGAACCCTGTGTCTCAGAATCCTGTGTCTCAGAACCCTGTGTCTCAGAACCGTATGTCTCAGAACCCTGTGTCTCAGAACCCTGTGTCTCAGAACCCTGTGTCTCAGGAACATGTGTCTCAGAACCGCATGTCTCAGAACGGTGTGTCTCAGAACCATGTGTCTCAGAACCCTGTGTCTCAGAACCGTGTGTCTCAGAACCCTGTGTCTCAGAATCGTATGTCTCAGAACCCTGTGTCTCAGAACCCTGTGTCTCAGAACCCTGTGTCTCAGAACCATATGTCTCAGAACCGTGTGTCTCAGAACCGTGTGTCTCAGAACCATGTGTCTCAGAACCCTGTGTCTCAGAACCGTGAGTCTCAGAACCCTGTGTCTCAGAACCCTGTGTCTCAGAACCCTGTGTCTCAGAACCGTGTGTCTCAGAACCGTGTGTCTCAGGAACATGTGTCTCAGAACCGTGTGTCTCAGAACCGTGTGTCTCAGAACCCTGTGTCTCAGAACCGTGTGTCTCAGAACCCTGTGTCTCAGAACTGCATGTCTCAGAACCCTGTGTCTCAGAACCGTATGTCTCAGAACCCTGTGTCTCAGAACCCTGTGTCTCAGAACCCTGTGTCTCAGATCCATATGTCTCAGAACCGTGTGTCTCAGAACCGTGTGTCTCAGAACCGTGTGTCTCAGAACCCTGTGTCTCAGAACCCTGTGTCTCAGAACTGTGTGTCTCAGAACTGTATGTCTCAGAACCCTGTGTCTCAGAACCCTGTGTCTCAGAACCCTGTGTCTCAGAACCCTGTGTCTCAGAACCCTGTGTCTCAGAACCATATGTCTCAGAACCGTGTGTCTCAGGACCGTGTGTCTCAGAACCCTGTGTCTCAGAACGCTGTGTCTCAGAACCATATGTCTCAGAACCCTGTGTCTCAGAACCGTGTGTCTCAGAACCCTGTGTCTCAGAACCCTGTGTCTCAGAACCATATGTCTCAGAACCCTGTGTCTCAGAACCCTGTGTCTCAGAACCCTGTGTCTCAGAACCATGTGTCTCAGAACCCTGTGTCTCAGGAACATGTGTCTCAGAACCGTGTGTCTCAGAACCCTGTGTCTCAGAACCGTGTGTCTCAGAACCCTGTGTCTCAGAACCGCATGTCTCAGAACCCTGTGTCTCAGAACCATATGTCTCAGAACCCTGTGTCTCAGAACCATGTGTCTCAGAACCCTGTGTCTCAGAACCATATGTCTCAGAACCGTGTGTCTCAGAACCGTGTGTCTCAGAACCGTGTGTCTCAGAACCCTGTGTCTCAGAACCGTATGTCTCAGAACCCTGTGTCTCAGAACCCTGTGTCTCAGAACCCTGTGTCTCAGAACCATATGTCTCAGAACCGTGTGTCTCAGAACCGTGTGTCTCAGAACCATGTGTCTCAGAACCCTGTGTCTCAGAACCGTGTGTCTCAGAACCCTGTGTCTCAGAACCGCGTGTCTCAGAACCCTGTGTCTCAGAACCATATGTCTCAGAACCGTGTGTCTCAGAACCGTGTGTCTCAGAACCATATGTCTCAGAACCATATGTCTCAGAACCCTGTGTCTCAGAACCCTGTGTCTCAGAACCCTGTGTCTCAGAACCCTGTGTCTCAGAACCCTGTGTCTCAGAACCCTGTGTCTCAGAACCATATGTCTCAGAACCCTGTGTCTCAGAACCCTGTGTCTCAGAACCCTGTGTCTCAGAACCATGTGTCTCAGAACCGTGTGTCTCAGGAACATGTGTCTCAGAACCGTGTGTCTCAGAACCCTGTGTCTCAGAACCGTGTGTCTCAGAACCCTGTGTCTCAGAACCGCATGTCTCAGAACCCTGTGTCTCAGAACCATATGTCTCAGAACCCTGTGTCTCAGAACCCTGTGTCTCAGAACCCTGTGTCTCAGAACCATATGTCTCAGAACCGTGTGTCTCAGAACCGTGTGTCTCAGAACCGTGTGTCTCAGAACCCTGTGTCTCAGAACCCTGTGTCTCAGAACTGTGTGTCTCAGAACTGTATGTCTCAGAACCCTGTGTCTCAGAACCCTGTGTCTCAGAACCATATGTCTCAGAACCCTGTCTCAGAACCCTGTGTCTCAGAACCCTGTGTCTCAGAACCGTGTGTCTCAGAACCCTGTGTCTCAGAACCCTGTGTCTCAGAACCGTATGTCTCAGAACCCTGTGTCTCAGAACCCTGTGTCTCAGAACCCTGTGTCTCAGAACCATATGTCTCAGAACCGTGTGTCTCAGAACCGCGTGTCTCAGAACCGTGTGTCTCAGAACCCTGTGTCTCAGAACCGTGTGTCTCAGAACCCTGTGTCTCAGAACTGTGTGTCTCAGACCCCTGTGTCTCAGAACCCTGTGTCTCAGAACCATATGTCTCAGAACCCTGTGTCTCAGAACCCTGTGTCTCAGAACCCTGTGTCTCAGAACCATGTGTCTCAGAACCGTGTGTCTCAGGAACATGTGTCTCAGAACCGTGTGTCTCAGAACCCTGTGTCTCAGAACCCTGTGTCTCAGAACCGTGTGTCTCAGAACCCTGTGTCTCAGAACCGCATGTCTCAGAACCGTGTGTCTCAGAACCATATGTCTCAGAACCCTGTGTCTCAGAACCATGTGTCTCAGAACCCTGTGTCTCAGAACCATATGTCTCAGAACCCTGTGTCTCAGAACCCTGTGTCTCAGAACCGTGTGTCTCAGAACCCTGTGTCTCAGAACCGTATGTCTCAGAACCCTGTGTCTCAGAACCCTGTGTCTCAGAACCCTGTGTCTCAGAACCATATGTCTCAGAACCGTGTGTCTCAGAACCGTGTGTCTCAGAACCATGTGTCTCAGAACCCTGTGTCTCAGAACCGTGTGTCTCAGAACCCTGTGTCTCAGAACCGCGTGTCTCAGAACCCTGTGTCTCAGAACCATATGTCTCAGAACCGTGTGTCTCAGAACCGTGTGTCTCAGAACCATATGTCTCAGAACCATATGTCTCAGAACCCTGTGTCTCAGAACCCTGTGTCTCAGAACCCTGTGTCTCAGAACCCTGTGTCTCAGAACCCTGTGTCTCAGAACCCTGTGTCTCAGAACCATATGTCTCAGAACCCTGTGTCTCAGAACCCTGTGTCTCAGAACCCTGTGTCTCAGAACCATGTGTCTCAGAACCGTGTGTCTCAGGAACATGTGTCTCAGAACCGTGTGTCTCAGAACCCTGTGTCTCAGAACCGTGTGTCTCAGAACCCTGTGTCTCAGAACCGCATGTCTCAGAACCCTGTGTCTCAGAACCATATGTCTCAGAACCCTGTGTCTCAGAACCCTGTGTCTCAGAACCCTGTGTCTCAGAACCATATGTCTCAGAACCGTGTGTCTCAGAACCGTGTGTCTCAGAACCGTGTGTCTCAGAACCCTGTGTCTCAGAACCCTGTGTCTCAGAACTGTGTGTCTCAGAACTGTATGTCTCAGAACCCTGTGTCTCAGAACCCTGTGTCTCAGAACCATATGTCTCAGAACCCTGTGTCTCAGAACCCTGTGTCTCAGAACCCTGTGTCTCAGAACCGTGTGTCTCAGAACCCTGTGTCTCAGAACCCTGTGTCTCAGAACCTTATGTCTCAGAACCCTGTGTCTCAGAACCCTGTGTCTCAGAACCCTGTGTCTCAGAACCATATGTCTCAGAACCGTGTGTCTCAGAACCGTGTGTCTCAGAACCGTGTGTCTCAGAACCCTGTGTCTCAGAACCGTGTGTCTCAGAACCCTGTGTCTCAGAACTGTGTGTCTCAGAACCCTGTGTCTCAGAACCCTGTGTCTCAGAACCATATGTCTCAGAACCCTGTGTCTCAGAACCCTGTGTCTCAGAACCCTGTGTCTCAGAACCATGTGTCTCAGAACCGTGTGTCTCAGGAACATGTGTCTCAGAACCGTGTGTCTCAGAACCGTGTGTCTCAGAACCCTGTGTCTCAGAACCGTGTGTCTCAGAACCCTGTGTCTCAGAACCGCATGTCTCAGAACCCTGTGTCTCAGAACCATATGTCTCAGAACCCTGTGTCTCAGAACCCTGTGTCTCAGAACCCTGTGTCTCAGAACCATATGTCTCAGAACCGTGTGTCTCAGAACCGTGTGTCTCAGAACCGTGTGTCTCAGAACCCTGTGTCTCAGAACCCTGTGTCTCAGAACTGTGTGTCTCAGAACTGTATGTCTCAGAACCCTGTGTCTCAGAACCCTGTGTCTCAGAACCATATGTCTCAGAACCCTGTGTCTCAGAACCCTGTGTCTCAGAACCGTGTGTCTCAGAACCCTGTGTCTCAGAACCGTATGTCTCAGAACCCTGTGTCTCAGAACCCTGTGTCTCAGAACCCTGTGTCTCAGAACCATATGTCTCAGAACCGTGTGTCTCAGAACCGTGTGTCTCAGAACCATGTGTCTCAGAACCCTGTGTCTCAGAACCGTGTGTCTCAGAACCCTGTGTCTCAGAACCGCGTGTCTCAGAACCCTGTGTCTCAGAACCCTGCGTCTCAGAACCGTGTGTCTCAGAACCGCATGTCTCAGAACCCTGTGTCTCAGAACCGTGTCTCAGAACCGTGTGTCTCAGAACCGTGTGTCTCAGAACCATATGTCTCAGAACCATATGTCTCAGAACCCTGTGTCTCAGAACCCTGTGTCTCAGAACCCTGTGTCTCAGAACCCTGTGTCTCAGAACCCTGTGTCTCAGAACCATATGTCTCAGAACCCTGTGTCTCAGAACCCTGTGTCTCAGAACCCTGTGTCTCAGAACCGTGTGTCTCAGAACCGTGTGTCTCAGGAACATGTGTCTCAGAACCGTGTGTCTCAGAACCGTGTGTCTCAGAACCCTGTGTCTCAGAACTGCATGTCTCACAACCCTGTGTCTCAGAACCGTATGTCTCAGAACCCTGTGTCTCAGAACCCTGTGTCTCAGAACCCTGTGTCTCAGAACCATATGTCTCAGAACCGTGTGTCTCAGAACCGTGTGTCTCAGAACCGTGTGTCTCAGAACCGTGTGTCTCAGAACCCTGTGTCTCAGAACTGTGTGTCTCAGAACTGTATGTCTCAGAACCCTGTGTCTCAGAACCCTGTGTCTCAGAACCCTGTGTCTCAGAACCGTATGTCTCAGAACCCTGTGTCTCAGAACCCTGTGTCTCAGAACCCTGTGTCTCAGGAACATGTGTCTCAGAACCGCATGTCTCAGAACCGTGTGTCTCAGAACCATGTGTCTCAGAACCCTGTGTCTCAGAACCGTGTGTCTCAGAACCCTGTGTCTCAGAACTGTGTGTCTCAGAACCCTGTGTCTCAGAACCCTGTGTCTCAGAACCATATGTCTCAGAACCCTGTGTCTCAGAACCCTGTGTCTCAGAACCCTGTGTCTCAGAACCATGTGTCTCAGAACCGTGTGTCTCAGGAACATGTGTCTCAGAACCGTGTGTCTCAGAACCCTGTGTCTCAGAACCGTGTGTCTCAGAACCCTGTGTCTCAGAACCGCATGTCTCAGAACCCTGTGTCTCAGAACCATATGTCTCAGAACCCTGTGTCTCAGAACCATGTGTCTCAGAACCCTGTGTCTCAGAACCATATGTCTCAGAACCGTGTGTCTCAGAACCGTGTGTCTCAGAACCGTGTGTCTCAGAACCCTGTGTCTCAGAACCCTGTGTCTCAGAACTGTGTGTCTCAGAACTGTATGTCTCAGAACCCTGTGTCTCAGAACCCTGTGTCTCAGAACCATATGTCTCAGAACCCTGTGTCTCAGAACCCTGTGTCTCAGAACCCTGTGTCTCAGAACCGTATGTCTCAGAACCCTGTGTCTCAGAACCCTGTGTCTCAGAACCCTGTGTCTCAGAACCATATGTCTCAGAACCGTGTGTCTCAGAACCGTGTGTCTCAGAACCATGTGTCTCAGAACCCTGTGTCTCAGAACCGTGTGTCTCAGAACCCTGTGTCTCAGAACCGCGTGTCTCAGAACCCTGTGTCTCAGAACCCTGTGTCTCAGAACCGTGTGTCTCAGAACCATGTGTCTCAGAACCCTGTGTCTCAGAACCGTGTGTCTCAGAACCCTGTGTCTCAGAACCGCGTGTCTCAGAACCCTGTGTCTCAGAACCCTGTGTCTCAGAACTGTGTGTCTCAGAACCGCATGTCTCAGAACCCTGTGTCTCAGAACCGTGTGTCTCAGAACCGTGTGTCTCAGAACCCTGTGTCTCAGAACCGTGTGTCTCAGAACCGTGTGTCTCAGAACCGTGTGTCTCAGAACCGTGTGTCTCAGAACCCTGTGTCTCAGAACCGTGTGTCTCAGAACCGTGTGTCTCAGAACCATGTGTCTCAGAACCCTGTGTCTTAGAACCCTGTGTCTCAGAACCCTGTGTCTCAGGAACATGTGTCTCAGAACCGCATGTCTCAGAACCCTGTGTCTCAGATGCAGGGCATGGAACCCTACCTAACACCTCTTTCACCTGCCAGGCTTTGTTCTTGCGTTGCTCCAATCATTTCTAGTCTCCCAGATCTCCCCTTTGGAGTAGAGGGGTTTTACTCTGTGTTTACTCAACGGTTACATTCTGGGAGTATGCAATCTTTTTCAAACTTTTATATTGACCTAGAGAGTTTGTCTGGAGTTGCAGAGGAGGCTTTGTGAATTTTGTGAAATTCTGACAGCATTGAGACTGTGGTGGGAACACTTGCAGGTAGACTAGACTACTGTAGGTATGCTTGCAGGTAGACTGGGTACATTTGCATTATGAGATAACCATGAGCTTTTGGACACTAGGATAGAGAATATGGTTTGAATATGAAATTTCTCTCATGAATTTCCTCATGTGTTCCAGGATGGTTATCTACCTAGTAATATGACTGAGAGGCGACTAGATCACAAGAGCCAATGTTGGAGGAAGTCAGTCACTTAGGGCCACGCCTTTGAAGGTTCTATCTTGTGCTCCCTCCCTCCCTCCCTCCCCCCTCCCTCCCTCCCTCTCTGTGGACTGTCAGGAGGTGAATAGCTTTGCTCCTCCACAGTTTTCCACCACATCCTGCTGTGTCACAGGCCTACAGTGGTGGGCTGTAAAACCACAGACTCAAACACTCGAAACCTAGACGTTCACATCTTGCCTCCCTTGACCGTGTACATGGGCACTGGTGGTGAAAGTGGCTCTTGTTAGGTTTAGTGCTCTGACAGGTTAGCTTGCATTGGGCAGGGGAGTAAATGTTCACTTAATTCAGTCACCAGCTGTCACCATGGCTTGTGAGGTTAGAGAGCCCCAAGATGCAGCTGCTGGCTGTAAGAAAGCGGTTGGACTTAGAGACTCATTCTGACCCCACAGATACACTTGTGAAAACAGAGGAAGGAAAGAGAGAGTCGGTAGTCTATGCATCACTTTAAACTGTCTTAAAGTTGCCTCTTAATTCTGGACCAAGAGTTCCTAAAACTGTGTGATCACTGGAAACACTGGAGAATCTTCTGTGCTGGGTTTTCTTGTTCTCCGTGTCTCTATCAGACACCATGCCCTGACATTATGGTCTCCACTGGCCAAAGTGGATCCCACTCTCTGAAGAGAGATGTCTTCCCTTCAGAGATCTCCCCAGGAGGGGAGCAAGCCTGGTGAGTCCTTGGAAAATCTCTCACACTGTTGAATGAGTGGAGCCCGATTGAGTAACTTGTAGGGGCGGCATAGACAAGGAAAAGTCGTATGACACAGAGGTGATCTGTGAGATTTGTGCACGATGGACACTTGGAAGTCTTGAAGAACAACAAACAAAAGCAACACATGGAGCTAGGCCTAGGAGAGAGCTCAGGCCTCCTTTGGCTCAGCTCTGAGTTCAGCCTCCTGCCGCTTTAGCACTTAGCCAGCCGGGAACGCCACTGCGTCACCCTGAGTGTGAATTTTCACGTCTGTGAAACGGCAAAGGCGGCTTGTATGGAGTTAATTACGTCCGTAGACTGTTGGGTGGGAAACAACGTCTCAGCAAATGGTGTGACTGTGGGTGACAACCCTTTGTCTCCATTTCAGTTATTCCACTCAATGTTTTAGAATGCTCTCCTGTCTTTCTGTAGAGGATTTAGTGCTGAGGGTCTCTGAGGTCATTTCCCATTATCTTCTCAGATGAAGAAATCCAGTCCCAGAGGGGTCCAGGGACTTGTCAAGGAGAGATAGCTTCCAGACTCCGGTCCAACCCCACCAGACCCTTGCCGATGTGTGCTCTGCTATCAGGTCAACTTAGAGTGAGCAGGGTGACCAATGCCAGGCTTGTCTTGTGTGCTGTTGACTACTGTGTGGCCCATGGTGCCATTTATAGCTTTGACTTTATAGCTTCGTAAAGAACCTTCAGATGTAATTGCAAACACTCCACCCAGCCAAACACAGACTCCTTCGCCTAATAATAAAGCTTTAAGTGGTGACGTGGGAGAGCAGCGAGGCGACAGCTCATATGAAATGAAAACTCAGGGCAAAGTGGACTCGGTAGCGGCACGGTTTCCCCAGCAGTCCATGGGATACCATGGGATATTTCAAAAGGCACAGTGTGTCAAGTGGTTGTCCAGATCCTGGGGAAAGGACTGTAGACTGATAGACTGCTTCTTCCCACCACACATGAGTGTGTATGCTCACACACACCCTGCCCCTGCCCACACGCACACACGTGTGCCATCACAACCATTAGTTTCCGTGTTTCTGCCATTTGTCAGAAATCGAACTTTCTGTTGTTTCCAGTTTTATCAAAAATGAAGCTTTTGTTCCTGACTTTTCTATTCTTGGAGGAGACACAGAAACTGCCCTGGGGTTGGAGAGTGGTAAGATCTGCCTGCTAGCTGCGGCTCTTGAGTTAAGAGCATCTGTGCACTCACCTCCCTCATTAACTCTGTTCACCCGAGATGGACCCCAGTGGTAGACCAGGGCACACTCCACATGCTGCAGTGATCTTCACCATCTTTAGTTTTGAATGTGGGAAGGTAGGATTCTCCCCCACATTTTTTTTTACCAAGTGTGTCTTACTTGTGTCCTTTGTACATAGAGGACCACCAATGCACAAAGGCTTTTGGAGCCCAGGGCCCTAGGTAAAGTGAGGCAGAGACGTGAGGTTGGTAGTAGGAGTTCTGGGGCAGGATGCTGGTCTGAACCTGGTTCTCCAGTCATGCATTTGAATTCAGTGGCCATGCAGGAGCCAGCCTTTGCATGCCCTGAGACTGGTGCTAGAGGTGCCAGCTGAGGACGCTGTGCAGCATGTAGACCTCCACAGACACGCACCTCCTGCTGAAACTACCCTGAGTGCCAGCACCTGCCATGGCCAACACCTGCCATGGCCAACACCTGCCATGGTCACCACCTGCCATGGTCACCACCTGCTATGGTCAACACCTGCCATGGTCACCACCTGCCATGGTCACCACCTGCTATGGTCAACACCTGCCATGGTCACCACCTGCCATAGTCAACACCTGCCATATTTAACACCTGCTGTAGTCAACACCTGCCATGGTCAACACCTGCCATGATCAACACCTGCCATAGCCAACACCTGCCATAGTCAACACCTGCCGTAGTCAACAGGAAGACTTGCAGCTGCATACACTTGTCCCATACTCTTAGCACAGAGAGACACATGGAAGAGCAAGGACCGGAAGAATGGGAGCGACACCGCTCTGCCCTCACCCCCATCCTCGTCCCAGCATCTGGAGGACCACTGCCCTGAGGAAGCTGTACCCCTCAGAGCTGCACCCCTCCCTATACACAGTCAGGGACTCTCAAGTCAAGACTAGAGGAGGGAAGGTGAGGCTTCAGCTGGACTAGAGTTAAATCTGCCACACAAGCACATGTATCCTTGAAGGAAGGAAAAGGAGATTTGATCCAATAGGATTGAAAAGCATTACACAAAACCTGTCTCATGCTCCCACCCCAGGGCTGAGCACTGCTCAGGTAGGTGGATAGGATTATGAGTTGCAGAGCTGGGGAAGGGGTGGGGCTTGATGGAGTCAGATGCAGTGCGAGCACACGCATGTTCTTCAGTACACGACCAGACTCAGGTGTACTCGCTGGAAGCACAGCCACGCTCAGGTCCCTAGGGTTTCCTGTGGCTGCTGGCTAAGGTCTGGCTCCCACCACTGCCTGCCAGTCCTGCTTGTTCCAATTCTGTGGCCTGGGCAGAGGGAGGGGCTCTAACCCGAGGCATGTTTTATCCATCACATCTTGGTTGTTACGATACGGTTTATTTTTCTTCATAAGAAGAAACAAACATGTGTCTCCAAATGCTGGCAGCTCAGAACATTCCATGTGTTTGTGGAGAGACAGACCGGATGGCACAAGTTCAGTCGAAGGATGCAGTGTAGGCTTCCATGTCTGAGCGAGACATCAAAGCAGCTTGCATTTCAGTTTCCAGGAAGCCTGCGGCAGTACGTGTGGTTAATTCCTCAGTTCCTAGAGAGTGGCCTTGTGGGTATGTCCCCTGTCAGCTCTGCTTCCCCAAGAGAGGGAAACACACATTGTGTCATGTGTGTGTGTCCTTCCTCGTCACCCCCCCCACACACACACACGCTCACCTGGCAACAGCTGCCTTCATTGATTTGTGCTGAGAGAAAGATTGTGTCTTTTCAGGTACCACATGGAAATGGCCTTTTAAGGTTTCTACGTATTAAAGCAATAAACAGTCACAAAATATTCTTGGGGACTGTGGCAATGGCTCGGTTAGCAAGCTACCTGCCACATGAGCATGAGGATCTGAGTTTGATCCCCAGCACCCACATAGAAATGTTATGTGGTGATGTTATAACCCCAGTGCTGGGGAGGCAGCAGTGGGTGGTTTCCCTGGGGTTCAAGTTCTAGCCAGCCTAAACCAATTGCTGAGTTCCAGGTTCAAAGAGACCAAAAGAGATAAAAAAAACAAACAAGGAGGATGGCCCTGGGGAGGGGCGACACCCGAGGGTGTCTTTTGATACCACATGTACACACATATGTACATACATGCCCCCACAAAATTTTCTAAAGTGCTGGCAGAGGTCCTGAGTGTGACCCTGAAGGACCCATGAGGGGAAAGCTGGACTCAGCGGCAGGGCACACACTGTTAACCCCAGTTTTGGGAAGGCAGAGAGAGACAGGAAGGTCTCGCGTTTACTGACCAGCCAGCCTTGTTGGTAAGTGTCAGGCCAGTGGGAGACACCTCTCATAAGCAAGGTGGACCATACCTGTGCATGACTCCTGGCCTCCACTTGCATGTGTACACACACACACACACACACACACACACACACACACACACACACACACACGCCAATACCATCATCACCATAACTAACCCCAACTCCCAAACACTAAATACATAGGAAACAACCCAAAAGTTCTATCCGGATACAGTGTCTCCCTGATGCATCTCTATGCTACCTGTGCCTTACCTACTATATGTAAACTGTGAGCATCTCTCCAAGGTGACTCAAATCTTAAATAGACACGTGGTCATCCTGGACATTGACTGGGTGCACTGTGGTCATGTAATCTGTGCACACACAGGTAGCGGGGCACTCAGTATTTCCATCTCCTTACACATGCCTGTGTTGGAAATCGTCACTCTCCGTCTAGTTCTTCCTAGTCATCTCTCTATTTGTAATGATGTGCACGCACTTAGATGTCCACGTGCGCGTGAGTGCAGCTGCCTGCGGGAGACAGAGGCGCTGGATCAGCTCTTAAGCTGGAGTCAGAGGTGTCCGTGAGCTACTGGATGTGGGTGCTGGGAGCCAAGCTTGGGTCTTCAGCGGAAGCAGGAAGTGCTCTTAACCACTGAGCAGTCTTTCTAGCCCCTCCTGTTTCTTTATGAGATGGCCTCGTGTTTAATATCTACCAACCATACGCTATGGAAGACCCTGCCGAAGGACGGGTGGTTGGCTGCCCCTTCCCTTCATCTCCCCTTCCCTGATAAATGTTGCGCCTCCTGGAATATCCCTCCGCAAGAGTCTTCACAGTAGACCACGGCCAGCTTCTGAACCCCTTACCACACTGCTGCCCAGGCAGGTTTTGAACAGATTGCAAGATCGATTTTCTCTCTCATGGATTACTGTTTCCCCATACACCCTCCCTCTCACTCTCCCTCCCCACGAATCCCCCTTCTGCTTTCATGACACGTATTCTGTCATCCTGTTCCCCCTCCCTTCAAACAGCTTCCCCCAGGCCTAGTCCCTTCTCTACTCTAGTGCTCTACAGATGGACAGACAGACGGACAGACAGATGGACAGACAGACGGACAAGCATACATACAGACTTGTTCACATATAGACAGACAGACAGACAGGCGTTCTACATAAGAACAAAACTGTGGTAGTTGTCCAAGTTTGGCTTATTTTGCTTAACAATGATTCCAGTTCCGCCCATCTTTTTTTTTTTTTTTTGTGGATGTCGTAATTTCACCGTGTTTTCATGACAAATAAAGTTACATTGTTTGTATGTATTACATTTTCCTCATCCATTCATTTGTTGATGAGTATCTAGGCTGGGCCTATGTCTCCACAATTGGGGATCGTATACTAGTATGACTGGGCGTGTTCCTGTGGTGTGCTGCTTTGGACTCCTTTGGGTGGAACGGCTGGATTGTGCCGTAGACCTGAGCATCCGTGTTGATGTCCATACTGGGGATCATCTTGCATCCCCACCAGCAGAGCACCTGGGTTCCTCCTTGTCCAGCTCCTCTCCAGCATTCATTACAATATCCTCTCACTTCCCGTCTTTTTCTTTGTTCCTCGCCCTCCTATAACAGCCACTGTGACTGATTGAGAGATAGTCTCAAAGTGGTTTTAATTGGAGTTGTCCTGATGGCTTAGGATGTTGAACATTTTCACAAATGTTTACTGTCCATCTGTATTTCTTCCTTGACTACTCAGTTCATTAGCCTGCTTATTAATTGGATGATTTGGGGAGGGAGTATTTAATGTTTGCAATTTTTAGAGCCTAAATATATTAATTTCTTGTCAGATATATAGTTTGTAAAATTTCTCCCAAAAGTGTAGGTGAGTGATGTTCTGTTGCTGTAGTAAACACTATGTTGAAAGCTGCCTGGAGGCGAGGGTTTATTTTGCCTTACAGCTTCCAGTCCATCACAGAGGGAAGTCAGGCCAGTGGGAGCTCTAGGGAGGAACCTGGTTGCAGGAACTGAAGCAGAGACCACAGAGAAATCCTACTCCCCTGGCCTGCTCAGCCTACTTCTTATAGAACCCAGGACCTTCTGCCCAGGGTTGGCACCACCACAGTGGCCCGGGCCCTCCCGCATTGATTATTAATCAAGAAAAGGCCTCACAGACTTGCCTATGTAATGAAGGCATTCTCTCAGTCAAGGTCCCTCTTCCCTGGTGACTCTGGCTTGTGTCAAGTTGGGAAAACAGAAAAAGAAACAGTCATCACACTGTCTCTTTGCTTTGATGGTCTCCTTTGTTGTGCAGAAGATTTTTAATTTCATGCAGTCCCATTTGTCAGCTCTTGGGGTTATTTCCTGTGCCATCAGAGTCCTTTCCAGAAAGTCCTTGCTGGCATCTGTTTTGAAGGGCGTCCCCTGAGTTTTCCTTTGGGAGTTTCATTGATGGGATCACTCTGAACCTGCAGGTCATCTCCCAATACTGCCTTCCCAACCTGTCTTCCAATGCTTTCGAGTCACAGGTTAGATTTATTTTTTATCTTTTAAAACCCACCTGAGTAGGTTCCTGCCCTGACTTCTGCGCTGTAACATAATTCATTGTATTTTGAAGAGCTGCTGATTTCTATGCTGGCTTTGTACCCTGCCACTTTTATAAAAGCCAGACTCTTCCCTCTTGTGTCAATGCAGAGTCCTAAAAGCGACGAGGAAGTCAGAAAGGTCAGGGGATGATGACTCAGACTCGTGAAGAGCCAGGAGAGCGGAGGCGGGGAGATCCAGGAGCTGCCGTGGAGACAGATCGCGGTGACAAAACGGGCCTCGAGTGTGTGTACAGACACAGGTGGGTGACGGGGATGCTGTCGAGTCAGGTGACCAGAGTGATACACAGGAGAGAAGGGCCAGGAGAAGGGGCAGAAAATGCATGCACGGGTTTGGACCGTCAGGGAAGACCGAGATAGGCATGGCTGTGGCTGAGCTGCAGGCCTGAGCTGACCATTGGGAACAGTGGCTGGAGGTAATCACAGGGCAGACAGCTGGGAAGCAGCGTGTGCTGACGTGACGTGTGCACACTCTACTCCCACCCCACCCCTGCACACACACACACACACACAGGTGCACACACACATACACAGGTGCACACACAGGTACACACACACATACACAGGTGCACACACACAGGTGCACACACAGGTGCATACACACAGTTGTACACACACATACACAGGTGCACACACACAGGTGCACACACAGGTGCATACACACAGGTGCACACACACATACACAGGTGCACACACACAGGTGCACACACAGGTGCATACACACAGTTGTACACACACATACACAGGTGCACACACACAGGTGCACACACAGGTGCATACACACAGGTGCACACACACATACACAGGTGCACACACAGGTGCACACACACATACACAGGTGCACACACACAGGCGTACACACAGGTGCATACACACAGGTGCACACACAGGCACACACACACACAGGTGCACCTACACAGGCGCGTGCACGCACGTGCGCGCACACACCCCCCCCACACACACAGGTGCACACACACATACACAGGTGCACACACAGGTACACACACACATACACAGGTGCACACACACAGGTGCACACACAGGTGCATACACACAGGTGCACACACACATACACAGGTGCACACACAGGTGCACACATACATACACAGGTGCACACACACAGGTGCACACACAGGTGCATACACACAGGTGCACACACACAGGTGCACACACAGGCACACACACACACAGGTGCACCTACACAGGCGCGTACACGCACGCGCGCACACACCCACCCACCCACACACACACACACACACCCTGGGAAGCAGTGTGTGCTCCTGTGGCAGCAACCCCACCTTCAGGTTCCCACAGCCCATCCAGGTCCTCACCTGAGTCTCTCTTGACCTCTTCTCTGTGACTGTGTGCTGCGTGTTTGCGGCCGTGTGTGCCTGACTGGCTAGTGTCTGCTGGGGGACACACGGAGGAGCTAAAAAGGGAGGTTGGATGCGCGGGATGTCAGACATGGAAAGGTTTCACTCGAGGCGTCGGCTTTGACAAGGACGAAGGAGACTGTGTCCAGTGCTTCTGACTCGCCTGCCTTGCTCCTCCCAGCCCGCGGAGATGCTAGAGACGTAAACACTTAACAGCTTCACCAGTCAGGACCCAACTGAGGAGACAGATACACGTGCCTTGCGCGTGGGTCAAGCTGATGGGCTGTGTGTGAGCCAACCCTCTTCATGCATAGACTAAGTCAGGCGATGCTGCACTGTGGTTCCCTTTCTGGCTTTCTAAGGCTAGGGACAGAGTCGCACCCGAAAGGGTTTTGAGGCGGGAGGGCACTGGTGAGTATGCTGGCAGTGAAGAGGACACTGAAGGCCCCACAAAGGGGACATTGCTGCTGAGCCGATGGCGTGCATCTCGCTAGCCATGCCCAGAGCTGCTATGTGGCGGGGCCGGGCAGTCCCACCCTGGGATCCAACGACAAAGGGGACACAGAGGGTTCCATCAACTGCAGTGAGAGCTCCGGGTAGGAGGCTGGCACCGGATAAAAGGCACTGGGGGTGTCGGGAAGGGTGTGGCCCGGCCAGCAGTACAAGGACAAGTAGGACAAAGTGACACATTTGTGTAGTCCCACAGCAGAGGAGCAAAAGCCAGCCCAGTGCCTTGGGATGGAGGGTGGAGCTGGTTCTGCATCTTGGAGGGAGGGGTCCTTGGCAGCTGAACAGTGGAGAACGTGTTTCTAATTATCACATTGGACCTTTGATCTGCTCCAATTATTTGTTTCCTCTGTAAACACACTTGACTCATCGATGCTGGGTTTGGGCAGCTGCTCTGGTTGGCACTGGTTGGCGGTGGGGCCTCCGGTGCTTCCCAAATGGCACACAAGTGCCCAGGCCTCCACACAGCGTGCAGACACGGGCCTCCTGCTGTGTGCTGCAGACAGACAGAATGGCTGGCTGAGGTTGCCTTACTGCTCTGAGTCCCGGTCTTTCCTTTCAGAAAGCTCTGGAAGGAGATGGAAGACAGCGCCGCACATGCTCTCAAGCTAACCTGGACACCCCAGTGGGAGCACCGGCGGGGGTAAAGAGTGGAGACGCCATCATTAAACCCTCAAAGCTGCTGGCTAGTCTCGTGGGATTTATGGACTCAGCCCACACCTGAACTTGTGCATCTAAAATGTAAAACCTCCAGCAACCATGAGATAAAGGCTGTGTGGGTCATCCCTATGACCTGAGAAGGATTTTGGATATATTCTTGCGAATTCTACTTTTTAAAGTAACTTGAAAATTTTGGTCATAGGACAGAGTAGTGAGTTTCACATGTGCCTAGTATGTGCCCTTGCCATTGGTGAGCAGCCCTAGGCCAGGCCTGTACATTTGAGAATTAAAAGCATTTTTATTGAGTTATATTTTACATATTATATAATTCAGTCACTTCAAGTACACAATTCAGTGGTTTTAAAAAGACTTGTTTTCCTTTTTATATTAGAAGATGCTTGACCACATACATGTATGTGCATTACATTTGTACAGGACACATGGGGGCCAGAGGAGGGCGTTATATCCCTTGGAAGTGGAGTTACAGGTGGTTGTGTTACATCATGTAGGTGCTGGGAATTGAACCCGGGTCCTCTGGAAGAGCAGCCAGCATCTTAACTCCTCAGCTATTTCTCCAGTCCCTCGATGAGTTTTTGGAAAGTAAACATACAGCTTGTACAACCATGGTCAGTTCTGGACGGTTTTTGTCATTCTCCTATGTCCCCTACATAGTTGCTGTTAGTCTGTCCCTGCTTCCTACATTCCAGTGACTACTGTTCCACACAGTCTCTGTAGATTTACCTTTTCTGAATACTGATATAAATGGGACCACATGACACTTTAGAGGTCTACCTGCATATCATGTGAGTCTCCTCTTGCTGAGTGATGCTCCGTTGGGTGGATAGACAGATAGACTTGCTGGTTGGTGGAGGTTCAAGGCAGCTCCAGTCAGATCTTTGTGTGGGGAAAGACTTAACATTTCAAATAAAAAGACTTGTCTTGATTCTCAGTTATCCAGAATGTTCTATCAGCTTAAGAAAAGTGTGTGTGTGTGTGTGTGTGTGTGTGTGTGTGTGTGTGTGTGTGCGCTGAGTAGTTGGTGTCATAGAAGAAGACAGAGCCTCAGTCTCCAGAGAAACTCACTTGATTCCAGGGCAGGGTATGGCTGTGAGCCCTGGGTAGGGTATGGCTGCCAAGATGGTGTTAATTGGCAGGTACTTTCCGAATATCAAGTGCCAGACTCCTGTCAGTCTAGATCTGTGTCAACCAGGTTTCACTGTAAGCACACCAATGTAAAGGGGGAATTTGTTGGCTTACATAATGAGATACCTGAGGGCTAGAGCTGCATTCAAGATAGCATCCCCTGTTTCTGGCTTCTTTCTGACTTGTGTATTGTTTCATAGATTCAATTTGGTGTTATTTGACTAGGAATGCCAGTTTTTGAGTTCAAGTTTATTAGACAAATACCCAGTTCTAGTGGCTTCAGAGAAAGTGTTGTCTAGATACAGTTAGGAACTAGAATAACAATGGGGAGGATTGAATTACAAATAAATCAAATTAAAGGTTGGATTCTGGTCCCCAGGAGGCTGCCAAGCTTTGTTACTCAGTGACTAAACCAGTTCCAATTTGTAGGATCCTTAACCACGCTCTTAAATTGGGTGTCTTCTACAGTAGACGGACAGAATCACTGTTGCTGTAGCCGGGAAAACCAAGGCTGAGGTCAAACAAGTCTGCAGGTTACAGGAAGTGCCTGTGGCAGATCGGCCCTTAAATTTAAGGCTTCCTGTTCAGCCATCTTCTTATGTAAATGAGGCACATGTGCATTTGATGAACAGGTGTAAGTTCTTCTCCATACATGGGGCTTCTTTTGGATGGAGGCAAGAAAGCAGGGGTGCAGGAGGGGAAATTTTATATTTCAGTAGGTGGCAGCCTCTCATGCCCCACCCTGTTTTTTACCTCCTTGGGTTTCCCTCGGATATTATTCCAACCTCAGCCTTGGCATATCCAAGATAAATAAAGGATCTCAGTTACCTCTACAGGAAAGGATTGGAGCAGAGACTGGGGTGGCCTGGAGGTCCCAGGAGGAACCCAGTCTCTTTCGCCAAGAAGAAAAGATTTACTCGTTTTTGTATGCACATGGGTATTTTGCCAGGATATATGTCTGGGTACCATATGTGTGGCTGCTGCGCTTGGAGGCCAGAAGGGCGCATCAAATCCTCAAACCTGGGTCCTCTGCAGGAGCTACAAGCGCATCACGTAACCACTGAGCCAGCTCTCCAGCTCTCCCAGTCTCCCTGGCGTGTGTTTGACGCACGGTGATGATGCAGACCCCTGGGGGAATCTCTGGAGCCTTCTTGTCTCTCATCCGAGCTCCTGTGGAGATGGAGCTTGCCAACCGACACTTCTCTTCCTTGGCTGTAGATCTCTGGATGGGGCAAATGTGTGCACTTAGTGTGTCTACAGCACGCGTGGGGGAAACTTTGCGAAGGCCATGTAACAGACGTTAACACTTGATGACCAGGCAATCTCTATAGCGCGTGACTCAACTCTGCCAGTGCTGGGTGCAAGCAGCCACAGACAGCAGGTACAGAGCGAGGGTGTTTGCGCTCTGTCCATACTATATTCAGACTATGTTCAGACTCAGCTCCCCGGGGCTGGGGTTTGATGGCATCGGTCAAGAAGACAAGACAGCTACAATGGGCACAGGATTGCATTGCTAGATGGAAAAGAGGTGTCAGACTCCTTGGGACCCGACAGCAGAACGTGTTCAGCCGAGAGTAGTGGCCTGGTAGGCTGAGAATCTAGTTTCTAAGCATCATACCTTAGAGCTGTAGAAATAAATATGAGCTTGGCCGTGTAAACGACGATGTTGATTGTCCAGCTTTCTCTACAGCCTGCCAAGTGGGTGAGTGACCAAAGGCAAGAAACGCTTTAGGAACACACTCTGCTGATAAACATATCCCTTGTACATATTGCCCTGATTAAAAGCTGTCCAGGCCGCGTGCCTGGACAATTTATGGATCAGGCCAACCCAGACACAGGGCCTTCAGGGAGATGAGGGGCATGTGCCTGGATGACCAGAGCCAGCCAGGTCAGGACAGACACAGATGGGCCAGGAGAGAGTGAGCGTGCACCTGAGAACAGCCTGTAGAATGTGGCAGAGGCCGGAACAGGCAGCGCATCCCGTCACCGCTTGTAGGCTTCATGGAAAAGGTGACGTGTGTCAGGAGAGAGGGTGGGCATGTTCGACGTATGGCCAGCGGTTCCAGAAGCCAGTGGTTTAGTTTGGCTTCGTGGTGTTGAGTAGAGCATAGTTACAAAGACGGCTGTGGCACTGTCTCTCATGGCGCAAGCTCTTCCCTTCAGGGAGAGGCAGAAGAAAGGGCACACCCCTTTGAGTCCGGTGACTAGAGACTGGCGAGTCATCACTGCTGTGCAGGGAGTATGATGTGCAGGACCTTGAGGTGGGGCAGAAGAGGTTATGGCTTCGTACTCCGGAGTGGGGACAAAAGTCCCAGGGAGAAGTGTAGCCGCCCTAAGCCTGTCTGGAGTCTGCCACATCACGAGTGGGGAGTGACCGCTTCAAGGTATGCGGATGGCACACCTGACTTTCCCGCCACGGAGCCACCCCAGCTTCCAAAGTGCCCTGGACAGGCCCCTAATGCGGCAGAGCTGAGCCTTTGAATCGTTGCCTGACGCGCGCGGCCTGCCGCTCTACGGCGGAGGTCAGTGTGTGTGCTCTGCACTCTGAACCTGCATGAACTGTGCAGTGGGCTCCTTGGCTCAGGCCTCACAAGTGACACAGGGACTTTGATCACCTCAGTGTCGATTCTTCTGGTTTCTGTCCCCTCCATCAGCCCAAGAGCTGCATGTGGCCTGGCACTCTTGGCCGCATAAGTCCCACTCAAGAAAGGCTTGCTTATTCACGGACTCGCTTATATCATATATTGAAGAACGTAGAGGGACCGGAGACATGGCTCAGTGGTCAAGAGCACTGGGCACTCTTCCGGGGGAATCAGGCTCGATTCCCAGCCCTCACATGACAGCTAACAACTGTCTGCAACTCCAGTTCCAGGGGACCCAGTGCTCTCTTCTGGCCTCTGCAGGCAGTGGTGGGCATGGACATGTGCACAGTTAACGCTTGCAGGCAAAACACCCAACACATGAAATGTAAATAAATCTTTAAAGCCAAAGACCTTAAAGCAGTTGAACTGCAAACTTTCCTCTCCTTTGGCATAAAAGGCTAGCTAGTCCAATCTTGTCATGTTTCTGGCCCCAAAGACTCCACAACTCTCAGATCCTGACCATTCTTCCTATAGCATCTCCGTGCCCTTCCATCTGTAAGCACTCTCTTTCCCACAGGAAGACTGACTACGTATTGGCACCCTGTCTCAGACTGCTTTCTGGGCTCCGGAATCCACACGCTCTTTCCACGAGGCCACGTTTTGGAGAAACCGATGGCAAGGGAGTTACAGGCAGGCCCCGTGTTTGCCCGGTGCTACAGTCCTTGGGAGCCAGGGACCAGGGAAGGATGTGGCCAGTGACAGACCTCAGAGTCACGAGTGCAATGGAAATTAGACAAGGGACTGGTGCCCCACTTAACTTCCTCTGTCCTGTTATCTCAGGGTCTCCAAGGTGAGGTCAAGGCAGAGTCCTCCCCCGCAGCCGCGATCCCAGGAGCTTTCAGAACATGGTTTCCTCAACTGTGGCAGGAGGTTCTGTCTCCGCGTGCCGTGGAAGCTCTCTCCCCTCACTGGCGATCAACGGCAACACAAGATCTGGGCACCAGTGAACACACACATGCCTCCAATATGAAGCATGACCCCCCTCTCCCCCAGGCCACGCACTTCTGCCCACAGGAAACAGCCAAACACAGGAGCAATGGGTGGCGCTCCAGGGAACACTGCTCCTAGCTTTTGGGGAATCCACTTTCCGTGGAGACAACTGAGTTGTCTGTAAGTTGGTTCACATCCCCAGCCCTTGAAAGTCAGAGCTAGAAGTTTCCTTGGCACAAAAACTAGAATTCTATGTTTAGGATAAACATGCAGACCTCCACCCCCCAGGACTAACCCAGAAAAGCCTCCTTTCTAGAAATGGAGTCCAAGGATTTAGCAGGAACCCACCGTGGTTTCATTTGAATGCCTCCCAGGGAAGCAAGTCATGATGAGGTGTGTACAGAGTGCCCGCTCCTCCCCAGACACAGGGAGAATCAAGAATAAACAGCACACCACCCGCTCCTCCTCTCCCTCTCCGGTTTCCTCTCCCTCGCCATTTGCCCGCCCTCTGTGTTATTTTGCCAGGGCCATCGTGATGAGGCTGCTATGGTCTATGTGTAAATGTCCCTGCGTGATGGCTCCGTTGTGGGGTCCTGCTGACTCTCTAGCCTGTGACACCGTTTCTTAGCCTCTGCTTTGGGTCTGGCGCTCCAATGCACGGCTGATGACTTAGCACCGATCCAACTGCTGTTTTCTCAGTCCTCCTGGGCTCAGATCACTAGTCCAAATCAATCTTGAGTTGTCTCTGTCAGATACCTTGGTTAAAGTGACACAAGCATGGACGTCATAACCGTGCTGCCCACCAAAGTGACTCAAAGGACAGAAACGTGTTGTCCATGGTTCTAGGGGCTGAAGGTCCCTGAACCGCATGGCCGCAAATTCAGTCTCTGGGGCGGGGGCTCTGTGCCTGGCTTCACACTCATCCCCATGACTTTTGGATTCCCATGTTTCCCTGATCCTTTGCCCAGATTTCTTCTTGAAAGAATGTCAGTCAAATTACATCAGGGCCACATATGTAACTTTAAACGATCTCTTCTCTTCAAAGGTTGTATCCCTAAGAATAGTTGCGTGCAAGAGCCAGGACTTTAGTGTGTCAGTTGATAGGTGGGTTGTCTCCATGTGTGTCCCCAGAGCTGTTCTTGTATGATCAAGTCAGACTGAGGTCAGTTTTGGCTTTACCATTTACTAAACTCCTCCCCTTGTATTTAGACTGGACAAAGCAACCCAGTACGAGAAATAGGGTCCCAAGAGTAAGCCAAAGCATTAGAGACAGCCCCTCTTCCCACTGTAGACCAGCCACACAACCATCACACGTATGTAGAGGATCTATGTTGGTCCCATGCAGGCTCCCTAGATGGTCGGTCCAGAGTCTGCGAGCTCCTATGAGCCCAGGTGAGTTGTTTCTATGGGTTCCCACGGGTGATGACCTTGACCTCCCTGGCTTGTACAATCCTTCCTCCTTCTCTTCAACAGGATTCCCCAAGCTTGGGCCAAGTGAGGGCCTTTAAAGGGAAGATTTATCTTAGTGTCATGCATATGGGTGCTTTTCATGCTTGCATATATGGTATATATGTGTACCGCTTGTGTAAAGTGATCATAGAAGTCAGGAGAGGACACTGGATTCCCCTGGAACTAGAGGTACAGATGGTTGAGTCTCCATGAAGGTACTGGGAATGGAACCCAGGTCCTCTGCAAGAGCAGTCCATGTTCTTAACTGCTAAGCATCTGTCCACTCCTAGTGCGGGTGTACTGGTTTGGGTTTCTGGTGGTAGTCCATCCACACACCATCACCACCATGCGTTTACCGGAAGCTTCCTACCCTGAGCATCTGTAACGATCTCCTGAACCTCCCCCTTGGCTGCGAGGTCCACGCCTGGAGTGGCCCAAAGTGTAGGGAAGTTGGTGATTAAGCTAAAAGGAGGTCTCTAGAGTAGCTTCCAATGGGATGTGACCAGAGGGACATCCAGATAGAGACACAGGGGAAGACAGCCACCCTCAGGGCAAGGAGAACAGTCGTGACAGAATACTGTGACCACAGCCACTAGCCTCTGGAATGTGAGAGGTTTGAATCCTCTTTTTGGAGCTGTGTCTCTGTGTCTGTCTGGTGCCTTCCTGTTGCTATGAGAAGCTGGTGCTGTGACCTCTATGCATAGGACCCATGCATGCCTCTTCCCTTCTGACTGGGAAGCCACGCCACAGTTCCTTGACTAAGTGGCCCTGGCTGTATCTCCAGTACTGGGCTGAGTAAAATCAAGGACAGTGAGCGTCCTTGTCTTGCCCTCATCATAGCTTCAATGCTTTAGTTTTTCACACTGGGTGTGGTATCTGTGGCCTTTTCCTGTATGGCCTTTACAATGTTGAGTTATTGGGGTTTTTTTTTGTTTTTGCTTTTTGTTTTTTTAACTTCAGTTCCTAGTGTTTTGGGAGTCTTCTTCTTTAGTTATGAAAGAATGTTATATGCCCCCAAATGCTTTTTCTGTATCGATTGTGATGACTATATGAATTTTTAACCATTTTTATTAATGTAGTATATTATATTAATTGATTTTTATATATTAAACTATCCTTGCACCCAGAAGTCCACCTGATTATAGTATGTCATCTTTTTTAACATCGCATTTTTTTAAATTATATTTTTTATTGTGTTTGCGTGAGTCCTACACATGCACATGTGAGTCGTGGTACACATGGAGTGTACATAAGCGTGAGTCGTGGTACACATGGAGTGTACATACATGTGAGTTGTGGTGCACATGTAGGGGTCAGAGGACAACTTGCAAGGGTTGGTCCTCTGCTTGTACCATGTGGGTCATCAGGACTGAACTAGGGCTGTCAGGCCTGGCAGCCAATGTCTTTATCACCGAGCCATCTCACCAGCCCCGCCAAGGGTCTTTTCTAATGTGCAGTTAGATTTCGTTGGCTGGTATTTTGCTGAGGGTTTTCATGCCGTCTTCATCCGGGACGCTGGTCTATTGTCTGCTTGTCTTGTGCTTTGGTAGCAGGCTGCTTTAGGCCTCAGAGAACTGGCCTGCAAATGTCCCTCTTCCTCAGCTGCCTAGAATTCAGAGTGGGGCTGCCTGGTCTGGCCTTCGTCAGCCCAGATTCTGAATCCTGATTCAGTGCTCCTCTCCTTATAGCTCTGCGCTGACCGGCTCTTCAGGTCGTGCTCCTGGGAGCAGGACTACAGCAGTTCTCATAGTTTTGTGGATCTGCATGTCCACAGCAGTCTAGCAACCCCTCCTGACTCCTTCGGTGTTCGTGTGATGCCAACATTTTCACTGCTGGTTTTATTTATTTCCGTCTTTCTTTTCCTAATTAGCTTAGCCAAGTGTTTACCAATTTTTTAAAACAACTCTTGGTTTTATTAATCTTGTTCACAGTCTGATTTCTATTTTATTTATCTTTGACCTCATCTTTATTTCCTGCTTTCTGCTAACACCAGACTTGGCTTTCCCTCTTTCTTTAGTTCTTTAAGATGTAAAATTAGATTGTTTATTTGAGCTCTTTCTCCATGTGGACATTTATTGTAGTTAGCGTCCTGCCCTATGTAGCTTACGCTAGATCCCATAAATTTTGGCTTCCTGTGTTTTGTTTTCATTTGTCGAGGGGTGTTTTTTAATTTCCCCCTTGATTCCTTTCTGGTCCAAGTTCTCTTTAGTGGTGTTTTGTTTAAATTCCGCATGTTTGCATGCCTTCCCATTTTCCTCCTGACCTTTGTTTGTTTGTTTTCTGCACTGTGCCTGGAGAAGCGCTTGGTAGTATTTCAGTCTTCTTAACTTGTGAAGACTTGTTTTGTGATTTAACACTTCATGTATCCAGGAGGCAATCCCACGAGAGCTGGAGAAGATCATGCGCTGTGCTGCTGGCAGAGACATAGCCCATCTTACCAAGCTCCGGTCGTGTCAAGCCTTCCTCCCTCCACTGGCAATGGTGCCACCGGCCTTGAACCCGATGCTTTCCCCCTTACTGAAAGTGAGGTGCCGAAGTCTCTGCTCAGCTCTGCCATCGTTTGTTTTATGTGTTTGTGTGCCCTGGTGTTGGGTGCATTTGTGTTTCAATTGTTTCAATATCTTCCTGCTAGATTGCTTTTTTTTTTTTTTTACCATTGTCTATATATCCTTTGTTTGTTGTGTGTGATGGGTCTGACCTGAAGTCTGTATTGTCCAATGTAAGCGCCCTATTCTTTCTCATCAGTTTCTTGGTTCTGGTATGCCAATTGAGTCTCTACTGGCAGCAAATGCTTGTGTCTTTGAAAAATGTGTCTTTAACCTAGTCCACCATTAGACTTTTACACTGAGGAATTCAATCCACTTCATTTAGAAATAATTGTTGATTGAGAAAAATTTCACAATTTTTGCTTATTATTTCCCTCTTTTTAGTCTTGGAGGATTTTTAAAATTAAGTTTCTGGGTTTTTGCAAAAGGACTTGGTGAAATATTGCTGAGTTAGGGGATGAGAGCCTTAGGCTCTCTTCTCCGCCACCATCCTAATGTATACCCAGCATCTTTCTCCGTTCTCTCAGGGCCAGCATTTCCAGGTCCCATTCAAATATGAGTCTCTTGGATCCTGTGGCCACCCAATCATCCAGGTTTATCTTATTCTCTCATGTACCTCAGGCAGCATCCTCAACTGAAATCTGAGGCAGTGGCTTTTGCTAGCTCATCTCCATGTTCCCGGAACCCAGGTCGGCCCCTGCACATAGCAAACAGTCAATTGGCATCTGTCAGAGACTACTGTCCTTTTTGCTACAGGACACTACGGTGTGTGGGCACCTTTGGTTGTGGCCAAAGATGGAATCGGGGATCCCACTGCAGAGACATAGCAGGAGAAAGCACAGGTGGGGATCCCACTGCAGAGGCATACCAGGAGAAAGTACAGGTGGGTCTCCGAGCTGGAAGATGCCGGTTGCGTGGCTGTGCGTCAGCTCGCTTGCATGAACCACTCGTTTCTTGTGAGCTGTTGTTTCCTTCCGTCTGGTGGAGTTAGTTCTGTATTGTTTCAGCTGGTTGCTGTGTAGATTAAGTGCAGTCCTGAAAGTACCCACTATGCAACAAACGACGCCAGTGCACTGTAGTTCCTTTGCTTAGCCGATCTGAACTGAGCACAAAGCGGAGCAGGAAAGAACACTGTAGATGTAGTATCTCATGGCCCGGTGACTTCCTTCTCAGCCTCAGACTTACCCTGGTCACCGTCCTTGTTTAGAGGACATCCTGGCAACATACACAGGTAACCGTGATGTCAGACGAGCTGGCGTTCACGTGTAAGGCCTCTGCAAAGCAGCATGGGTGGCCAGAGAGAGGGCTTCCGCGGGATAGGGCAGCCGTCACTTTCTGCAGAAATGCAGAATGCCACTGTCACAGCAGTCTGAGGAGGGAAAGCCAAGGCTATGGATGACCACATGAAGTCACAAAAGCCAAGATATAGCTATAACCGTGTAGCTCAATAGCTCAACCCAGCTGTCTACTATTGGACGAAGGGATAGAGAATATGTGCAAATGTAATAAAATTAAGCCGTAAACAACTTTAAAAAAAGTTTGAACAGAATTACCATGCAAGGTAATTTTGCTCCCAGAAAATATGGGCTTTTAAATGAAATTTGAAGCACAAGGCCAGGGTTACCTTCCTACGAGTTATGGGTCAGGAACAACCTAGGGGCACCTGAAACAACACAAGATATCACCCCTGCCCGCCCTTGCCATAGACATATGGTAGGACCCTATTGTTGAAGACGCCAGACACTTTGCATGCAACGGGGGTGGGAGGTGGGGGTGGGGGATGGGGGCGTGGGGGTGATGCATGGCAGCCGGCAGTCATGGTGGCAGGGACAGCTGAGAGAACTCAGTTGCAAACAGGAAGCAGAGAGAGTTGAGCTGGGGTTGATGGGATAATTTTAAGCTTCACAGTCAGTTAGCCACCAGGGACACATTTCCCAGGGTGGCACACCTCCTAAGCCTCCCTAAACAGCACCACTAATAGGTGAGCAAGTGTTAAAATACCCAGGAATATGGGGATATCACTCAAACCACCCCCAAGTGTTAAAATACCCAGGAATATGGGGATATCACTCAAACCACCCCGGCTGCTGAGTGATCGTGGCTTTGCTGTTGTTTGTTTTTGTGTACCGGTGTCTTGCCTTGCCAGTGAACTTACTACATTTTTTTAATGAGATGAAGGTCTCACTGTGTTCCCCTCATTGTCCTAGAATCCCTGGGCTCAAGCAAACCCTTTCTCTGAGCCCGTGGAGGAGCTAGCCTGGCAGGTAACCACCTCTCCAGGGCCCTGCCCACCCCCGCCATGACCAACCACCACAGCCAGTTTCAGCTTGAACCCCAGAGGGCCCTGACCATATTCAAACCACAGAAGCCGTAAATTCCCGTCTCTCCTTCAATTACTGTCCTTTGGGCCTACCGGCAGAAGGCCACCCGGGTCACCTTTCCATTCTCAAATCATTTTTAACATCCCCAAAGAACACAGTTTCACTCCAGCTGGTGGCTAGCTAGCAGCCCCTGAGCTGCAACACTGGGACTGGACTCTGCTTTCAAAAGTTGTTTCAGGCGCTCTCAGTTACGGAGTCCCCAAATGGATCTTTGTTCTTTTTTCATTAATTCAAAGTGGCTCTACTGGGCTTTCCATGAAAGGTAGCTTCTACATAATATGGCCTTGCTGCCCCATGCCCTCGAGGTTACCCTGCTGGCCACAGCCGCGGGCAGAAGTACCTTTAGGGGTCGGGTAGACAGGAGTGCCACCCTGTGAAGCCAGAATTCCCTTCACGTTGAAGTTGAGCTTATTGTTAGCACCAACAAAGCTGCTTTTTTGAAGCTCCCCATGTTCTGGCTGCAGACCTGCTGGGGTTTAGCTGTGTGGGAAGAGCCGCAGCCACCGGGAGGTTCTGGGATGGCCAGCACAGACTCTTGTCTCTGGAGACGGCATCTCCCACTCACAGCCTCCCCCCCCCCCATGACAGGTGTCAGCACAGCCAGCTGACCCACTGGCTTGGAAAGGTCACACACACGTTTGCACTCTACACCTCCTGTCCATGTGGAGATCCGCAGTGGAGCCTTCTCTGCAGCTGCCTGAGTTGTGTTCCCTGCCTTTCTCAGGGAACCCGTGCCCCCCACCCCCGCCCCGCCCCAGGGGTCTTCCTGTGTCACTTCTGAAGAACAGCTCCTTCAGTTGTCCTTATGCAAGTAGCTCTTCTTCTGTTGAGTTTCTCAGGGGCATGAGTGTTGAGACCATTTTCTCTCTGCAGTCGTGGTCCTTGGGGCTCTATGATGATGAGCAGGAGCGCAGCAGGTTAAATGACAAGGTCACGTACGGTGTGAGTGTGACTAGAGTGTTTGACATTTACCAAAGCTTGTCCATAGATGAATGCAGACACCCAGTGAGATGGAGGGTGGAGAACCAAATGGGAGGTGCGCCACATAACCACCGAGTGCGTGCATTGTGAAGGAACCGAGTAAGACTGAACAAAGACGCACAAAGCTAGATGGTAGCATGCAAAGATATAGACATGCACGGACACAGCTACAGTCCTTTATACAAATGCCTATTATTTTATATATGCAACCCTTTTATATACGAATGCCTATGATATATATATATATATATACTTATATATACTATGACACACACACACACACATATATATATGTATACTTTTTAAATCTTCCTTCTAATGCAGGGATAGAGTTGAAGAACAGCATGCCAGAGAGAACGCAAATGAGACAGATAAACGAATAGATTAGGGCTGTCTCTCTGATACCACTTCTTTGAGTTTCCCAGAACCATCCATCATGCCCCTTGACCCCTATTTTCCTAAAAACGGCCCTTGTGGGCCATGATGATGGGTGCCAAGGACACTTTCTGCAGGTCTGGAGCTGAGGCACGACCAAGGACTTCAGGCCCCGAGCCGTGGAGGCTCACATGCCGGTTTCCTAGCATGGAGGCTTACATGCTGGTTTCCTAGCGTGCCATGGAGCACATGACACGGCCGCCTGCGGTCTGCTCAGGCTTTAAGCGTGTCAGAGTGAGCCCTATGGCATCTCAGGGAACCACAACAGCGGCTTGTGCTCACTGGATACCTGGGCAGCTGAACGCTCACCCTTGCTGGCAGTTTCCTGGTCTTTGTCACTGTGGTGTGCACGCGGGGGCTCAGCTTGGGGCCCCTCAGTCTGATGCCCCACACCTGGAATTGTGTGATTGCAGGTGTGAGTCAACACACCCGGCTGTATCATTTTTCAAAGGTACAAAAGTAAGATATCAAATCCACTTATCCCCCCCAAAATGTGTGTTAATATTTAATAATAACATTAAAAGAGACACGTGTGTGTGTCTGCGTGTGCACATCAACAGAAATTTCATAAGACACCGCAATACTATCTATAAATATGAAATAATGTAATATTATCTGAAAATGTTAGAAAAAGGAGCTGCAGTGAGACTGAAGAGGACCCTAAACCATGTAAGTGAGTCTCTATCAAGAGAGAGAGGACTCTAGTTCTTACAAAGTTTTGCCAAGAGTTTCACAGCACAGTGGAAATGAAACCCCACTGTCACCCAGCTTCAGTGCCCAGGGCTGCAGTCATTGCTGGCCTCCCTGGGTAGGGAACGTTTCCCATTGGTGATTTTTGCCCACCTGGAGTCCACGCCCCCCTCCCCGTTCCCCTAGTGAGCTGTTCCTTGGCTGGGGAGTGACAAAGCAGGTGTGGAGTAATCTGTTTTCAGAGTCACAAGGTGACACCTGTCCTTTTAAAAGTCAGCAGCGGGACCCCAGCCCCCACTCTTGGCTGCCACCTCAGAAGAAGCTCAATTTAGAGCAGAACCAACTGCAGGTTCTTGGCCCCTACAGGTCCTTGTCTGGCTCTCTCCCTGGCCTGAAATCCCCAGGGCCTCTGGGATGCATGCCTCACTCTCTGAGGGTGCCCCTCCTGGAGGGCTGGCTTTGGGCAGATGGCGGCTACAGATTTGTCGGAGTTTGGCACCAACTGCTTCCCTCCCATTTTATCTTAAGTTCATCACTGTCTGGGTTCCCAGTGCAGTGCTCTGGCTTATGGGAACTGTTTGCAGATTTGCTTTCATAATTTGGATTTCTTTTTTATTACTTCATTGGCATCTGAGAGGGAGAAGAGGTGAATATCCGTATACAGCCGGTTATCATTTATCTTGAATAGCGGGTCTCGTCCTGTTGGCCCGCACCTGTCTTTATAATACGTGAAAAGCAAGCCTTAGCCTTAAAAGCAGTGTTGTCTCTGGCCACTCTGGAAAACAATGTTGCCGGTGTGTAAAAAAGCTAAAAACAGAATACCACACGACCCAGCCCTCTTAAAGGAGAGAAAATCTGCACCTTACAAAGTAACAAGTCGTCATGTTCAGTACAGCCTTGTTCCAGACACCCAAGATATGCAAAATCACCTACATGTTCATGGACTTATGCATGGTTTTTCTCTCACAAGCAATAGGATTATTACTCAGGCTTAAAAAACAACCTTAGAGGCCTAATATATAATGGGGGGGGATAAATTTGATTGAACCGTGTTTTCTTAAAATGCCCTTAAATCGGTGATTTTTCACTGTAGGTTACAAAAAGGTAGCTACACAAGGTGACAGGTCTGTGACTGCATTGCTGTAGCAACAACTAACAATGACCAAAACTGAAAAACACGCTACACAATATTTATTCTTCTTTGTTCTGAAATTGAAAAAAAAATCTTGAAAATAGCATGTGGATGGCAAAATATCCCCCGTCCTTTACTTCCCGAGCTGTAGTCTGCCGCCGGCTTTGCCATCTTACCTGGGGGACTTGCAGTCTTCCTTAAAGTAGTGTAGCTTTGACTTTTCATTGATGTGCTGTTTACTATTTGCAAGTCATGGCTGTATCTTGGTGTTATAAATATATTTACTAAATCATTACCAGTATCTTTGCTTTCAGATGAGTTATTAAGGATGTTCATTGGCACCCAAAGGTAGAGGGCTGGAAAAGGGGATGCCAGGGTGCAGAGTGATCTGGGGATCCAGGGTGCAGAGTGATCTGGGGATCCAGGGTGCAGAGCGAGCTGGGGTGCCATTGTGTCTGCTGATTGCCCTGGCTGCCCAAGTCCTCTTTGAAGTTGTGTGCAGGGGATTCTAAGGCTAGAGCCTGGTTTCTACCTCTACCTTGTGCTCTTGCTTCATGGTGAAGACATGGCAGAACCAATGGGCCTCCTTGCCTCTTGGCCTTAGCCAACAGGAAGGACCCTGAAGTCGCCCTGTCTTCTCTCCTGACTCTGCATGAGCCTGACTTCCTCCTGCCCACTGATGGCAGATGTCATCTCACAGGATGACCCTTCCCAGTCAGTTTCATTCCTTCTGTGCTGTGTCCTTCAAACCCTGTGTTCCAGTGTCCAGCTTCAACAAGATGAGCTCAGTGAACAGCACGGTTCCCGATGGCTTCTGGGTGACTCTTAAATGGCTCTTTGGTCTGGTATTCTTTGAATTATCATGTTGGAAACCTGGAACCCTGATACAGGCTCCATGGAAATGACTGAGCATAATATTAGCAACAAGTACTTCTAAAGGGACCAAGGCACCATGCACACACAGCTCATGTCCACGCTTATGGAGCCTTGATTTGACATCTGTCTGATGCTAACATACCTGCGGCCTAGGACAGGCGACATGACCTTGTTCACAACTGCAGAGCAGGCGCCAGTGCCCCACTTCCTGATTTGAGCCACAATTCTTTCCTGACCTCCCTCGAAATCATCCCCAGTGTATCATGCGGTGGAAGGCATTCTTAGGACACTTGGGCTTTCTTTTTTCTTCTGCACTGGTCTTCCCTGGGCGAGGTGCAGATTTCTGGGGTTTGGCCATGTGCACTGAGTCACAGAAACAGGAGGAGAGGCTCGGGTCATTTTCCTGTGGACTCCAGATGTCCTAATTGTCAGAATCTTTCCTAGTTGTAGTATTATGGCTTGGATCTGAACCCCCGCATAGGATCATGTTTTGAATGTTTATCCCCGGTTGGTGGCTCTGTTTTAGGGGATGTAGCACCCACCCCTCTTAAAGGGATGACGACATAGACCTTTAAAGGTTATGGCCGACTCCTGTTCTGGTCCTGCTCCCTCTGCTTCCTGGGTCTCAGGACATGAGGAGCACCCACCACACATCCCTGCTGCCATGAACTAACTCCATGGTGCCTTTCTCACCAGGGACCAAGATGAATCTGTCCTCTGTAAGCTGTCAGGCATTTTGCAATAGCCATGCAAAAATAACGAACACATGTATGAATTGTTACTGAACATTAATTAAAATAAATAACCAACCTCTTATAAGTAACACTTTTTATATTTGAAAGTGCCCCAACCTGACTTTTTCATCTTTGTTATACTTCTGGATTAAATTATACTATGTGAATTTTTTTTTGAAAACTCAAAACACAGCTAGTGATTTTCTGGCCTCCACCCAAGTTGTAGAGCATAGGGATGGATGGTCTGGACAGCCATGGAAAATACAAGTTCTAAGTCAGCAGAGTGTGGTACTGAGTGAGGGCGGGGGTCCTCCTGGTAGGGCTAAGGGTCAGGGCAAGAATCTATCTTTGATTAACCCCAAGAACTTTATAGGGCAGCTTCACACCAGAAGCTTCACTGAGCCATGGCCTGTGCCTGCACGGAAGGGAAGACAGTGCATTTCATTTACACCAGCAACAGGCTGGAGGTTGGAGCTAGCCTTGGGTAAGTGAAACCCTTAGTGGATGTTCATGACAGCCATGGCTTGAGATCTTCAAAGAAAGGGTTAGGGGGCGGGCAAGAGAGCTCACTGCTCCTAGAAAGCACTTATCACCTGAGCAGACAAATGGGCTCAATCTCTGGAACCCACAGTGGAAGGAGAGAGCTGACTCCTCAGAGTCGTCCCCTCAACTCCACATGCCTGCTGTGGCATGTGCCTGCACACACATGCACACAAATTAAAAACAAAACACAGAATTGGAGAAGTATTGTCCTGAGGGGAGAAATGTTTTGAACAGGAAAATACACACACACACACACACACACACACACACACACACACACACACACACACACACGAGAGACACAGAGAGAAAGAGAGAGAGACACAGAGAGAGAGACACACACACACACAGAGAGGGGGAGAGAGTGCTTGAGCAGGCAGGGTGGAGTCAGTTTCAGGACCTGGATCTGTGAGTCTGGGACAGTCAGTGGATACTCCAGGAAGGAAGATCTCAAAGCATGAACCAGCTACCCAGGATGCACACAGAGTGGAGGGCATGTAACAAGATGAAGGGATACTGTGTTGCAGATATGAAACCTGCCACTTATCCAGCAGATGTCAGCCAAGTGTTTCATTTTGGCGAGGCGAGTATATGAAAGACAGTTTCCAGAATAGCTCCAGAAAAAGACGCTCTGAGAATGTGCTGTACGGAACATCTGCGTGAGCAGCATGGCCTGAATTTCAGCCTTCTACCGTTTACAGTTTAAAATGTCTTCTTACAGCTGAGAAAGAGGAAGGAAGGAGGGAGGGAGGAAAGGAAGGAGGCAGGCAGGAAGGAAGGAGGGCCTGTTCCTGGGCACAGCATACCCCTAGTCAGAACAAGCAGAGCAGGTCACGTGTTCTGTGATCTGTGTTTGCATCTGTTTTTCTTGCTAGCCTACACCTCCCTTTTAAATCAGTAATCTATGTCTTCACTTAAATGATGTAAACACACTGTTGTTATCTAAATATTGCTTGCAAGAAAAAAAAACCAACCCAGCTTCACCTACCCACCCTGTTCTTGGTTCTATTCTGTGGATGGGGTGTTGCTATAACCAGCAACCACCCCATGATGGTAGCCCAGCCCAGTCGAGGGGCTCTTTCTATCTCAGTACAGGCCGTTAGGAAGAGAGTAGTTGCTCTCTACTGGCTTAGGAACTCAGAATCAGGCTCTGGCCACTGTCCTGTGGTGCTGTCTTCAGCGCCTGGCCTTCAAGTCTTCTCTGGAAGAGGAAGGGTGAACGGATGGTGAAACGGGGAGAGATTTTAGGTTCGAGCTAGAAGCACTGCCTGCCTTCCTACTGCTCTTGAATCCTGCAGCCCAGAGCCCAAGGAGGCAGAAGCTAGTGCTGGCAAAACATGTCACACCACCCTCATCATTATGGGGTGGAAAACCTGGGTTTCTCATCATAAGACACCTGAAGTAGAGCTTCAGACCCTGTGTCCTACAGCCACAGTGTCTAGACATCCCCTGGAGGGTTCCCTGGGTCCCAGCAGGCAAGGCCCCTCTGACTGCCACCAAACCTGTCTTAAGATGGTCTCTGATTATGTCTGGGTCTGAGCAGGTGGGACCCTGATCCTCTACCCTCTCCACTATTACTGCTGGGGGGAGAGAGCAGGTGTGCCCACCCCACCTGGACTGACTGCTGTGCCTACCCCACCCGGACTGACTGCTGCTGTGCTCACTCTCACAGAACATTCCTCAGTTTCTGGCCCCAGGGGAATCTTGGGAGCTTGGCTGGGCAACTGGTACACATGAACTGCATGTGCCACAATCAATCTCTATCGTGTTTCAGACGTTACCTTCGAATCACAAGTGTTTGGTCAGGGAGTGAAACCAAAGTTACGAAGTCAACCTTGCTGTCGGTCCTAATCCCTGACTTCATCGTGCCCTGTGGCTTGTCCAAATAGATTCTACCCATTGGATTTCCAGCCCAACACAAAGATAACTTTTACAGTAGTTGGTCATTGTATAGTAGGCAGCCAGTGGTACCTGAGGGAGTTGGATTTGGGGGGAAACAGCCTCACTGGGTGTCCTTATGCACCCCCCAGCCCCATAATCTAACCAGGTGTGGCCATGAAGAATGGTTCCCTCAAGTTGGCCATCACTCAGGAGCCCACACCGATGCATTGAAATTACTTGAAGATCATCCTATGTGGTAGGGTCCACTCTGCTTTTAAAATGAAAACTGAGCGTTTTGTCCTTTTATTCTGTTTATAAGTAAAGTAACACACTGTAAAAATAGCCCAGGACCAGGAAAGCATAAAGAAAGTAAGCCACCGTCCTATAATTAGGACATTTCGACTTCTGTGCCTCACACATGACAAGGCACCTGAAAGGGAGGGGGCGCGTGCACGCGCGCGCGCGCACACACGCACACGCACACGCGCACACACACACACACACACACACACACATACACACACACACCCGAGACCCTACAGCATGGCGCTCTAGTAGGAAACACACACAAAACACAAGTGTGCAGCTGAAGCACATGGCGTAAACGCACAGATTACAGCATAGAAAATGCACGGAGCACTTGACAAGACCGCATGCTATTCTTATCCAGGGCTATGATAATTCTCTCTGAATTGTTCCATTTTTAGTGTATGTGCTCCTGAAAAAAAAAAGCCACTCAAAATCCATGAAGATGTCTTTCTGTGTTAACAAAGAGATTATAGTTCCTTGGATATAAGGTGCCTTTATTTTGTTCATGCCTCATTATTTTCTGTGATATTAAAGAAGAAAGGAATGAAAGGACCGAGAGGGGGATTTAAAATACTTTTATCGGTATATAATCGTTGTACATAGTGCTGGGCTCATAGAGATGTAATCAGCTTCTGAGTGACTTGATGTTCCCTCCATCTACCCAAAGTGCAGCCTGCTAGTCATCCATCTGTTTTTATCATGGCGATCAAATGCCAGAGACTGGACATTTTGTGACAAGATTTGTTCGGTTCTCCGTTTGGTGATTCAAGGGCATGGTGGCACTGGCTTGGTCCTTGGGAGGACGCCATGTCACCACTATGGTGGGAACACCAAGCAAGGAGAAATGGCATGGTGAGTTGGGAAGCCAGAGGCTGGTGGATTGGGGAGAGGATTGCTCTCTTATTGCAATAAGAGCCACTCACCACCACCTCCCCCAACCCCGCCAGGTGACAATCCCCACTGCATTCCGAGTCCTCAAGATGCCACCACCTGTCAAGGCTGTAAGCATTGCAACTCAGACTGAAAGGTATCCTGGCAGTCGGGAGCCAAGAAATACCACAAAGTCTGGAGCCATAGGAATACCACATAAGCCTAGGAGCTTACAGCCCTGCTCCGGGGAAAGGTTTCCCCAGTGCAAGTGTAACAGCTCTGCTCCAGCATGGGAGGGTTTCCCCAGCAAGGTTGTTACAATTCTACTCAGGTCCAGGGTGTACAACAACTCTGCACCCCAGGGGAAAGTTTCCCCAGCAGAAGTCTTACAGTTCTGCTCTGCTTCCCTCCACTCTGCTCCAGCAGGAGTTGTAACAGCTGGGCTCTGCTCCAGCGAAAATGTCACCCCATGGCACAACAAACCTCACTCAAGAGATTTATTGGGAAGGAAGAATCCAGGAGGGTGGCTGCCTCAGGTGAGAAACAGCAGCAGACTGAACAGGGTACAGAGCTTATATAGGATTTCTCCCCAAGAGCTTTCCAGGGTGGCTTGGGATCGCTGGATTTTTGTGGTCTGATTCTGGGGCAAGCTCAGGGATTGGAGGTATTTCGTGCTCAGGGATTGGTGGGACTTTGAGCTCAGGGACCTCAGGGATCAATGGGATTCTGGAGTCTGGTCCTGGGGTAAAGTCAGGGTCATGGTGTTTTTCTTTCCTTGGCCCTTTTCACCCTATAAAGTCACCATGCTGGAGTCCCAGCATCCAACACATGGGGAGGATCTCAAATCCTATCCAAACGCTGGCACCTGCTCTTCACTCCACTGTCTCCTCTGCAGAGGCAGTCCTTTTTCATTTACAGTCTTCATCCCTCTCAGGTGTCTTTTCCTGCAAATCTCCTTTAAGGTTGGCTTGTTTCCTAAGAGAGCTCACACTGCTGCTCACTCTTCCGGTGATGAGTTTTCTCTTCGGCGATGTCAAATTTGTACTCTGCTGGTCATAGCTTTGTGAATACATTATGGTTTCTGTTTCAGTGCTGGCTGGAGTAAAAATCTTTAAAAAGACATTTGACTAAATAATTAAACTCAGTGTACGTAATGCCAACGGAGCATACAACTTGCGATGGAGTTCATGCGTGTCCGAGCAATTAGGAGGTTAACTGCCCTGTGAAAAACACATATCCCAGAGGCAATGAAATTAGTATCTAGGCAGCATCATCTTTATAATTAAGATTTCATCTGATCCATTCAGAGACAGAATGAACAATCTGCACGGTTCTTATGAAAGTACCGGAGTTCCTTCACAAAATGGCTACAGCCCTGGCCTACAGTATTGTGTACCACTTCAGTTAAAGTTCAAGGAAAATTGTCCTTACAAAAAGGAGAACACGTTCGATATCATGAGATGTAAGTAATTTATTAGACTTAAAATCTCATTAATTATTTTTTAAATAAAATTATTTTATGAAAATGGGTGTTTGGCCTGCTTGTATGTCTGTACACCATGTGTGTAGACCTTGCTGAACCAGAAGAGGGTGTCGAATCTCCTGGAACTGGAGTTATAGATGATTGTGAGCTGCCACGTGGGTGCTGGGAGTAGAAACTGGTCCTCTGTAAAAGCAGCCAGAACTCTTAACAGCTGAGTCATTTCTCCAGTCCTCTACTGTTTCCTGATTTTTCTATGCTTGCAACACAATAAGAGAATTTAATCCATCATGGAGTGTTGGCAAAGCTGTCCTTTGCTCACAATGCTGGCTGGATTTTTTTGTTTGTTTGTTTTGTCTTTGTTTTCAACTTGACACAAACCCAGGCGTAGTTGGGAGGAAGGCGTGTTAATTGAGGAATTGCCTTCATTAAATTGTCCTGTGGGCATGTATGTGGGTCATTCTCTTGATGAGTTGGTGTGGGAGGGCCCAGCTTCCTGTGGGCTGTGCCTGCCGTAGGCAGGTGGTCTTGGGTCATAAATGGAAGCAGGCTGAGCAACAGATGACAAGCAAACCCGTAAGAAGCGATCCTCCAGGGCCTCTGCCTCAGTTCCTGCTTCCAGGTCCCTGCCTTGACTTCCTGTCTTGGCTTCCCTCTACGATGGATTCTAGCCTGTAAGTAAAAAACAAAAACCCTTTTCCTTCCCAGAGTTTTAATTAGAATCAATCATTTGCTCAACATTCATCACGGCCACAGAAAGCAAACTGTATTCCTGGAGTCTTGGCTCTCCTCGTGGGAAGCGTGAGCAACCTGGTGACCCTGGACTGCAGCCCAATCAGGCCACTGCAGGCCTGGGTTTCCAGGTCCATGCTCCCCCAACGTGAGCTTCTGGAAGTCCAGCATGGGTTCTTTCTTGGCGGCGTGATGGCCATGTCGAGCTTGGCCAGTCCTTTTTCTGGGTAGACAATAAGGCCTTTCCTAATATCTCACTCTTCGTGAAGATTAAGGTTCCCTTTGTTCACACAGTGACACGGTCTTCCTGGAAGGACCACTCAGATGCTATATGAATTTTATGGATTTTGTGTCTACTGCCAAGTAAGTTACCCAGGAGCTGTGGTAGCTCTGGCTTGCAACCCAACCCTTGAGCAGCTGAGACAGGAGGACCAAGAATTCCAGGCTGTGTAGGGAGCGCCTGCCTCAAACAACCAAAACCAACCAAACAAATATACGAACAAACAGAACTGTATGGGTTTTTCCCATTAACATTTTGTAATAATGTGGGATTCTGGATCTTGATAATGTCGCCCTAGGAGACATCACCTGTGATCAGAGAAAATTACATGTGGGGAACATTTTCGTTCTCTGACCACTTTGAAGTTGGATAATGCCTCCCATTTTATTGGCCATTTGGGATCTCTTCATGTTCTTTTTCATGGTTTTAATTTTAGTTAAATATTATTTTATTGATTAAAAACAGCACTGCAATTAAGGCTCCTTTCTGTAGACATGGAGTGAACATAGCTTGCTGCCTGCTTTTCTACAGCCTTATCTTCCCATTGCTTCTTCCTTCCTTCCTCCCTTTCTCTCTCCCTTCCTTCCTTCCTTCCTTCTTTCTTTTTCTGCCATGACAAAAGTTAACATTTACAGATATTTTTGAAGGTTTATTATTTTTTGACTGTGAGTGTGAGTGTGAGTGTGTGTGTGTGTGTGTGTTGTACATGTGAGTGAGGTCAGAAGCATCAGGTCCCCTGGGGCTGGAGGTACAGGCAGTTGTGACCCCCTTGACAATCAAACCTGGGTCCTTTGGAAGAAAGACGTATGCTCTTAAGGCTGAGCCATTTCCAGTTCCCAAACAAGGCTAACTGACTGCAGTTTTACTTATGGTTTTGATGTCTGTTATATGCTTACAAGGTCTTCCTCACTGCCAGACACGGAAACATTATTCTATTTATTCACTATTTTATTTTTGTTTAAGAGACATTAGACATGCACATGAGGAATGAGTGGAACTTCTTGCTGTTGCTGTTGTCAGGCTCTGCCCCCTTTACCATCTCAGGTCTTCTGTTGTTTCAGGGAGCCCACGAGAGATGATTCAGCTGGTTTTATAGCCAATTGAAAATCTCTGTCCCAACTGGCTGGGGCTACACTCAGGTATCCAGGGACCCAAGTGTAGCTCTGAGTGTTTAGAGCAAGAGGCTTTTATAGACAGCAGCAACAACATCCTGATATCTCTATCTGCAGCTGAATGAAGAGCTTTGCAAAAGTGGCCAGTATAACAGAAGCCTGGATAAGTTAGCTAGGGCATCTTGACCTCGGGTTCCTGGAGTAGAGGTGGGTAGTTTTCTGTGGGATTCTTCATCAAGGAGATCAAATTCTACTTGAACCTGAAGTTGTCTCAGCAAGAATACAAGATGGGGGAACCCTTGCTCTGTCTTTCCCAGTCACACTATTTCGAGTCTTTTGTGGCCTCAATGAAGCTCGTACTTCTCTTTTTGTAACCCCTAGAAAGCACCCCCAAAATTTCTATTGTGATTTTTATGTTATTTGTCTTAGCTGCCACATGACAAGACATTTTTCTCCCGTATTTTCTAACAAATTGATGCTGATGTGTAGAAACCATTGGTTTTGTTTATGTAAGTAAGGTAAAATGATTCTCTCTTCTGGGCAGTGATATTAGCTGTCTTCCATTTGAAAAGCTTTTTTAACATGTATAAATTTTATTTAAATTGGGAGTAGAGAGGTGAGTCCCGGGGCTCCCTCTTCGAGTACCCTGACCTTCTGGATAGATATCACTTAACAAAACTAAATCAAGAACAGATAAACAATCTAAACAGACCTATAACTCCTAACGAAGCATAAGCAGTCATCAAAAGTCTTCCAACCAAAAAAAAAAAAAAGTCCAGGGCCAGATGGTTTCAGTGCAGAATTCTACCAGAAATTCAAAGAAGAGCTAATACCAATACTCTTTAAATTATTCCACACAGCAGAAGCAGAAGTATCATTGCCAAACTCTTTTTTACTTGGTTACAATTACCTTGGTACACAAACCACACAAATAAACAACTAAAATACAGAATTACAGACCAATCTCCCTCATGAACATTGATGCAAAAATACCCAATAAAATACTGGCAAATCAAATCCAAGAACACATCAGAAAAATCATATACCATGATCAAGTAGGTTTCATCCCAGGGATGCAGGTATGGTTCAACATATGAAAATCCACCATAAAAACTATCTGAAAAAGAAAAACCACATGATCATCTCACTAAATGCTGAAAAAGCCTTTGACAAAATTCAACACCCCTTTATGATAAAGGTCTTGGAAAGATCAGGGATAACAGGAGCATACCTGAACATAATAAAGGAAATATACAGTAAACAAACACCCAACATCAAACTAAATGGAGGAAAACTCAATGTGATTCCTCTAAAATCAGGCCACTCTCTCCATATTTCTTCAATCTTGTACTTGAAGTTCTTGTGAGAGCAATAAGACAACAAAAGGAGATCAAGAGGATAAAAATTAGAAAGGAAGAAGTAAAACTTTCACTGTTTGCAAACAATATGATAGTCTACATAAGTGACCCAAAGAATTCTATCAGAGAACTCCTACAGCTGATAAACACCTTCATCAAAGTGGCAGGATACACGAGTAACTCAAACAAAATCATTAGCCCTACTATATATAGATGATAAAAGGGCTGAGAAAGAAATCAGAGAAACATCACCCTTTACAGTAGCCACAATAACATAAAATATCATGGGCTAACTCTAACCTAACAGGTGAAAGACCTGTATGACAAGAACTTTGAGTCATTAAAGAAAGAAATTAAAGAAGATACCACAAAATGGAAAGATCCCCCATGCTCTTGAGTACATAGGATCAACATAGTAAAAGTGGCAATCTTACCTAAAGCAATCTACAGACTCAGTGCAATCCCTATCAAAATCCCAGCATAATTCTTCACAGACCTTGAATGGGCAATTCTCAACTTCATATGGAAAAACAAAAGATCCAGGATAGCCAAAACAACCCTGTACAATAAAGGAATATCTGGAGGCATCAACATTCCTGACTTCAAGCTCTACTATAGAGCCATAGTAATAAAAACAGCTTGGTATTGGCACAAAAACAGACATGTAGACCAATGGAATTGAGTTGAAGACCTTGACATTAACCCACATACCCATGAACACATGATCTTTGACAAACTAAAACTACAATGGAAGAAAGAAAGCATCTTCAACAAATGGTGCTGGCATAACTGGATGTTGGCATGTAGAAGACTGCAGATAGATCCATATCTATTGCCATGCACAAAACTTAAGTCCAAATGGATCAAAGGCAGCAACATAAATCCAGCCACACTGGATCTCTTAGAAGAGAAAGTAGGTGGTACCCTTGAACGAATTGGCACAGAGACCTCTTTTAATTATATGTGTGTGTGTATGTATATATACATATATATATAATTTCAAAAACAAGGTAAATATTATTTAAATTAGAAACAATCTTACTTTACATATCAATCCCAGTTCCCTCTCCCTCCCATCCTCCCATACCCCCCACTGATCCCTCCCCTTCCCATCCCCCATCCACTCCCCAGAGAGGGTGAGGTCTTCCCAGAGGGATCATTAAAATCTGCCAAGTCATTTGGGACAAGGCCTAGGCCCTCCCCTGTGTATCTAGGCTAAGAGAGTATCCCTCCATGGGGAATGGGCTCTCGAAATCTGTTCATGCACTAGGGATATATTCTGGTTCCACTGTCAGAGGCCCCATAGACTGCCCAGTTGCAGAGCTTGGTTTTAATGTAAACAAAAAAGCTGTAACAATGAATAGTCACTGGTAACAATGAATAGTCACTGGTAACAATGAATAGTCACTGGTAACAATGAATAGTAACTGGCAACAATGAATAATAGCTGGTAACAATGAATAGTCACTGGTAACAATGAATAGTAACTGGTAACAATGAATAGTAACTGGCAACAATGAATAGTCACTGGTAGTAATGAATAGTCACTGGCAGTAATGAATAGTCACTGGTAGTAATGAATAGTAACCCAAGGGAGCTGGTGGGAGTTGCATGGGTAGAATCTGAATGGAAGAGGACAGGAAGCAGGGGTGAGGGTTCTGGGACTCAGAGACTGAGCACCTTAGCCTACAGGTCCACCCCAGGGAGTGAACAGATGGCCCCTGGTTCCTCACTGCAATGTCTAGTCATGTCCAGTGCTGCTGGAAAGAGCCACTTAGGAAAGACTTGCCCGCTGGCAACGGCATGCCGTTCATCAGCTGCACCACAGGTGAATTCCCTCGTTTCAGTAGTTAGATGGGTAAGTAGGTAGGCTGCCTCCCGTTTCAAATATGCACGCAGCAAAAAGCAGTATCTATGTGAGCACAAGAGAAGAAAGTTGTCCAGGGTTGTCGAGAGGAACAGCCAACAGCTTTGGAACTCGTAGGACATGGCTGTTTTGTAGGTCAGTGAAACCAGCCTGGGTAAGCCTCAGAGAGGCAAAGCACCGAGAGCTTCGTGTCCTGAGGATCACACTGTTATTGAGCATAGCTCTGCTCATCGCCCTCGAGGTCACCGCTTCCCTCACAATCCGTGAACTGATGGAAACTCTAAGGGGGTTTCCAGCCCCTCACTGGGCAGTGTCATGATAGCGATTGACTTTTTCCAAAGCATTGCTTCTGAAGCAGATCAACAATTCAGCCACCACCTTAGAAAGAATTTGGACATGTAGAATTGTAGGTAAGGTCAGATTAAGATGCTTTTTAATGGCTTTGATGAAGAAAATCTCAGGGAACAATTTAATGTTTAGAAAAGCACACTTGTAATAATTAAGCAAGGGGCTCATTGAGGTCAGGGAACAAAAATAATGGCAGCCTGGCTATTGCTAGCTGAGGTACCTTTCCTGCTAGGATGGGTTGGCAACCAATGGTGCTGACTAGTTGCTTGTACCCACTTCTGCCCTCAGAGTCCTGATGCAATTTATTAAAAAACTGTTCATGGTGGGTATGCCTCCTGAGGACTTACCGTGGAAATGACTGATTGTTTTTCAGGTATAAAAGTTTAGATTTGTGATTCTTTTAAGAATACTTTAAGATTACCTTTTGAGACAAATAATAAAGTGACTGATCTCTTCTTTGTAACTGCAAAGTGCAGCCTGTCAGTAAAAGAACTGGCTGAGAAAAACACCTTGCTTGCCTACACTTTTTAAATTTATAACAAGTTGCTTAGACATGGCTGTATGTGGGTCCTTGGGACTAATTTGTTTTTCACCTGTAAGGGAAATGGAAAACATATTGGTTTTTTTTACTTGTATTCACCATAATCACTCACCTGAAAAGTAGAACGTAATTCTATTTTTATACGGTTTGAATGATTTTGCTGGGGTATATAAACTGTAAGGAAAAAAATAAAGCTATACAGAAGGAGTACATCAGGAAAGACTTAGAAGGAAAGAGGTTGGGGAAGAAATGAGAGAGACCCTGACATGTTGAAGGAGTGTGTGTGTGTGTACATGTGCGTACACTTCTCTTTTTCACTGGCCCCAGAGAATTTTTACTCCCTCAGATAAAAAAGTCGATTATGTGAGTGATTAGTTCACTGACTCCAAGCCTTCCCTGGAGTTCCTGAGCTGCTGAAAGCCAGCCTTACAGCAATGAAGTTTTTATTATCTACGGTGATGCAGTTGAGGCATATGATTTCAGACCTCTGCACTGGCAGAGAAAAGTGAAGAAGAATGGGCCGAGGGAAGGAGGTGACGTGGACGGTAGTCTTCCTCTGTTATACCCACGCTGCCTCTCAGAGTTGGGAGGTGAAGTCAGCCACTCCTTTAACCATTCCGTGCTGCTCCTGTTATAAAAGCTAATGGTTTTCAGACAGTGTGGCTCACCGATGCTTTCCTCCATGTACTCTCTTGTGCTACTGCAACCCTGGTGCCAATACTGTGGGGTGGGTGTCATTGTCACCTGTGCGTGCTAACAGGCACCGACGTTGACTCTCTATAATATGAATCACTCTATGGTGCTGGGTTTTAGTCATATGTTCTCTAAGTGAGAAGTCATTTGGAATTTTAGAGAAGTAACTTCTAATTTTTGTGTTGTTCTAATATTTGCACCTCATTTTCTTTAAATGACTAGAAGTCCCAGAGTTCATCTGAGTATATTTGAAGCAATCCTTTCTTGTTCTTAATTTAGTTGATGCAGATATTTTTCAATGTGTTAGGAACTGTATTTCTAGTATTGGTTCACAAAGGGGCTTTTTAAAGAGGAATCATTTCTGAATATTCCAAGTGTCTTTTTTGTTCTGATTAAGACAGACGTTCATCTATTTTTATGTTTTGACTCATTTTGTAAATTACATGCATTTTTCTTAATTTTCAGACTTGCATCCCCAGAGTAAAGGCATCTTGGTAATTGTGTGTTATTATGCACTTTTAAGTTTGAATTGCTTATATTTCATTTATGAGTTTTACATCTATATTCATAAGTGAGATTAGGCTTTTTAAATGCTTGTCAAATTTTGGATTAATAACCAACTTTCTTTTATCTCATCTTTCCTATATTATTTCATAGCATCTGTTTTGACATTTGAAAAGTTCCTCTCGATTCTGTTAAAGTAATTTTAGAAGCATGTTCTCTGTAAAGTAGAAGGTGGCATACCCTATAACTGCTCAGCAATTCTCCCCTGAGGCAAAAACCATTTCGGGCCTTAGCTTATCATGGTTCATATTAGTCATAGATATACACCCGTGTGCATATCTACACATGCACAAGGGAGTGCTCATGGCGGCCAGTAGCGGCATGTCAGAAATCACTTGCATGGTACTAGTAGTGAAATGGGTTTATTAAGCATGTAGTATTATATGTCTTCATGGATTCACTTAAGAGAACAAAACACTGTGTAAAAATGCCTAAAGACTATGTGAAATACAGCCCAGGTTACATAAGAGGCCTAAGTGGAAAGCCTAAAGACGACCTTGTTTGGGGACATGCCCACTTGTGTGCATCAGAAAGAAGACAAAGGGGGAAGGGAAGCTTAACATGGAGTTCCAGATGGTGGCAATGAAGAGATCCGTGATCGTGGATCAACACAACACGTGTGCATGCCTAAATACTTATTTATGGCATCACGAGAATTTTTAATACATTTTTTTTGTAACTCACTTGTGTGGTTCTTGAATGTGAGCCTCGTGGAGGCATAAGCTGCATGGGTTTGGGTTAATGCTCTATAAAGCAGAAGGTAGCATGCCCTATAGTCCATCCTTTATTCCAAGGTTGCACAGGTGGTGTCACAAGCTGCACTCACCTGACTGTTGTGTGCAGTGTGCCTCCAGTAGAGCAGTTACACACAGAGTTACACACAGAGGTACACACAGAGTTACACACAGAGGTACTGACTCTCCAAACACAGTTGTAATGAGGAACTCGGGGTGCATCTTCTCACACGCCCCCCCCACTGCCCCCACCCAAATGGCAGATCTTTGTGCTTTTTTTGGCATTTATTTTGTATAATATACTAACTGGGTCCTAAAGGGGAAACTTAGAAGGTCCCCTGCAGCCCTTAGTTGTAATACACATGGCCAGGATATGTTACTCTTTCTTTTTTGGGTTTAGCTTTGATCTTTCCAGAAACTTTTAGGAAGGAAACTCATGCTGTGGCTGTGAGTCAACCTTAAAAAGTGGAAGGTGGCCTCTTCTGGCTAAGGCAACTCTGGATATAGGCAAGGTGTCTGGCATCTGATCCCTAGGATCCTGAGCAAACGGGCGCCTGGTAACTCACTATCTACATACATACATACATGCATACATACATATATACCTATCTATCTATCTATCTATCTATCTATCTATCTATCTACCTACCTACCTACCTACCTATTTGATTTTTGAGACAGGGTTTCTTTATGTAGCCTTGGCTGTCCTGGAAGTGGCTTTGTAGACTAGGCTGGACTTGAACTCAGAGATCTGCCTGTCTTTGACTCCCTGGTGCTGGGATTAAAGGCGTGTGCCTTGCAGGGCACTCCCTAGGCTGCATTAGAAGGGATGATTGCTCAATGAACTCCTTGCAGCCTTTCTCTTCTGGTTGGGTAACTCCCTTCGGAGTCCATGAATGGAACATGTTTGATCCCCAAACTTTCGAAGGACAGCAGCTGACTTGGCCTGAAAGGTTGTTTTTGTAAAACCTCTTTGATTACTGGAGAAATAGTCAAGAGTAAATGATACAGATTTATACAATGTATCCAGATGATTTTTTCAAGTGTATTTTTTAAAATTAGAAACAATCTTATATGTCAATCCCAGTTCCCTCTCCTTCCCATGCTCCCATGCCCCCCACTGACCCCCATCCCATCCCTCTTCTGTTCCGTAGAAAGGGTGAGGCCTTCCATGGGTGATCACAAAGTCTGTCATATTTTTGGGGGCAGGGCCTAGGCCCTCCCCCTGTGTTTAGGCTAAGAGAGTATCATTCTGTGGGGAATGGGCTCCCAAAATCCATTCGTATACTAGGGATAGATACTGTTCTACTACCAGAGACCCCATAGACTGCCCAGGTCTCCTAACTGACACCCACATTCAGAGGGCCTGGTTCTGTCCTATGCTGGTTTCCGAGCTGTCAGTCTGGGGTCCATGAGCTCCCCCTTATATAGGTCAGCTGTTTCTGTGGGCTTCCCCAGCCTGGTCTTGACCCCTTTCCTCATCATTCTTTCCTCTCTACAACTGGATTCCAGAGTTCAGCCCAATACTTAGCTGTGGGTGTCTGCTTCTGTTTCCATCAGCCACTGGATGAAGACTCTAGGATTCCATATAAGGAAGTCATCAATCTCATTATAGGGGAAGGATAGCCGCTTCACTATTGCTTAGAATCTTAGTTGGGGTCATCCTTGTATATCTCTAGACATTTTGCTAATGCCAGGTGTAGGGAAAAGGGACGAGTCAAAGAAACATACCCTGAGCAGAGCCAAAGAAACACACTTTGGCCCTGCAATCAGAACCAAAGAAATGTACCCTGACCCCGAAACCAGTGCCAAAGAAACACACGTTGTTCCTGGAATCAGAGTCAGTGAAAGAAATACACCCTGGCCCTAAAACTAGAGCCAAAAGGTTAAAAAGGACCAGAGAAAGAAACCCACTTTGGCCCTAAAACCAGAGCCAAATCTGACCCTAACCCTATGCAGAAAACTAACCAATCCCCGAGCAGGAGCTCTAGCCAATCTGAGCTCAGCATTGAAATCTGACCAATACCCACCCTGGAAGCCCTATATAAACCCTGTGTCTGTTCAGCTTGTGGCTGCTCATGCTACCCGGCTGTCCTCTGCCACTCTGGCAGAGGGCAGCCACTCTGGCTCCTGGATTCTTCCCTCCCAATAAACCCCTTGGATGAGCTTTGGGTGAAGACCTTATTTTGTGGCAGAGCAGAGATGACCCTGGGCAGAGGGAAGTGAGCAGGGCTATAACACTTATGCCAGGGAAACCTTCCCCTGGCAGAGCAGAGTTATTACACTCTGCTCTCAACTCTCTCCGGAGCAGAGCTGAACTGTAGCAACTTCACAGGGGAAACCCTCTCCTGCCAGAGCAAAACTGCTACACTGGGCAAACATCCCCAGCTAGAAGACCTTCTCCTGCTGGAGCAGAGCCGATACACTGGGGAAGCCTTTCCCTGAGGCAGGGCTGTAAGCTGCTACGCTTACTGTGGCCTATGGTGGTCCTTGGCTCCTGAGCTCCAGGATACCTTTCCACCTGAGCTATGTAACACTTAGTATTCTGTGACTCCCGAGTGCCAGGATACCTGCCTACCCTATCCACCTGAAATGCCTACATCTGCAGTGTGTGTGTATATGAGGCATGTATGTATATATAATACATGTGTGTGTGTATATATATGTACCCAATGTATACATACATATGCATATATACACATGAAATATATTTTAATTTTATTTGATGTATATATATGAGTGCCTACATGTATGTAAGTGATGTGGGATGTCCCTTTGTCTGCTGTGAATATGTTCCATCACCATTGGTTAATAAGGAAGCTGATTTGACCAATAGCCAGGCAGAATAGAGCCAGGTGGGAAATCCAAACAGAGACACAGGGAAAAGAAGGGTGGAGTCAGGAGATACCAGCAGCTGCCAGAGAAGCAAGATGGGGTGGGGGGGTGGGGTAACAAGCCACAGGCCTCATGGTAAGATATAAACTAATATAAATGAGTTAACTTAAGACAAAAAAAAAGATGTAAGAGCTGGTCAGTAAAAAGCCTGAGCCATTGGCCAAACAATTATAATCAATATTGTCTGTGATCAATTATTTTATAAGCGACTGTGGGACCAGGCAGGACAAAGAAAGCCATCCAGCTACATGTAAGTGTTCATGTGCGCTGGCGTCTGTGGAGGCCAGAAGAGGGTGTTGGATGTCAGGGCCTGAATATGATATTTCCATATAGGCCTCAGCTCAATTCCAGGAGCTCGAATCTCCTGCTGTCTTTTAGAGATGGGCTGGTTACCTTCGGATGGCCTGGCTACAGTGGGGAATGACTTCTAGTTTGTATTATAATAGATCTAGGCCCCACACCCATCATGGGGTCTAAAGAGACATATCTGAAGACTAGTGAGACTAGTGCATTAGGGAAAGCCTGAGGGTCTGTATATCTGCATTCTAGGACCATCTCTAGGGTTAAAAGAAGTGTTTCCTAGTCAGCCCTATATACATGATAATAGATGTCTTCTCTGGAGTACCCCCACTTTTAGAAAGCTATTTAAGAGGATCCTTGAATAAACCAGTGTCTCCAGTATGGATTGAGAGCCCTCCTGACATGACAAGATGTCTCTGTCTGGCTCTTAACGCCCTTGGATAGCTAGGACTTCCCTGGTCCACACTCTCCCACTCAAGGTCGGACCCGGGGCTGTTAGACTGGTTCCGAGCACAGCCCCAAAGACATCAGTCCAGAATAGATGACTCTTGCAGCGTAAGACTGATACAGGCCGGACCCCGGCAGTTGAATCCCTTGGAACTGGAGTTTCAGATAGCTGTGAACCTCTGTGTGAATGCTGTGTACTGAATCCAGGTGGTCTTAACCATGGAGCAGTCTCTCCAGCCCCTGTTTATTTCTTTTTGAGACGAAGTGTCCCTATATATTCCAGGCTGGACTTGAACATGTCATCCTCTTGCCTCAGCCTCTCAAGTGCTGGGATTACAGGCCTGCACTATCATGCCCAACCAGAGACGAATGTGTCTGATCTTGTTTTAGTGATTATCTTCACGTTCCATGGCTTGTAGCCCACATGAACCCCGCCCAGCAGCAGCTACAACGGAGTAGACTAGTGACTGGAAGCCACAGGGTACAGCGGTCACGTCAGTGTGGAGCAGTCTCTATTCTCCCTCATCTCCTGCCTTTTGAGGGCAATTGGATGAACTCTTTTTAGACACAGTATTTGAATAGCTTTAGAAATAGCTTCTGGTGACTTTAGTGTCCATGCCCTTAATGTACACAGCTGTACTTCACACATCTTGCTTGGGTTTTAAAAGACTAACACCTTTAAAAAGAAAAGCCTCTTCCATAATGCCGGGGCTCCTTACTAATCAACTAATGCAGGAAGTTCTCAGTCCGGGGAAAACTCCATATAACCTCGACACAAATGTTTGGAAGCAGTTTAGACACTCAGCAGGTAAAAGTTAACATTGTTGCGAGCAACAGCTTTTCTGTTCCTAGTGAACCTGAAATGGGCGGCTGGGTGTTGATAAGGGTGAGGGTTTTCTCCCAGAGCAAGCTTAGCTTTTCCCTAGGAGCCCAGCTGTGCGCGACATCGCCTCTTCCTTTTAAACAAATTTCTCCTATCTGCTCTAGGTCTGACAGCTAGAGTGACTGGGGTTCTACCTGAAATCCAGATCTGGGAATGAGGGAGAGTGGGAGATGGGGAGAGGAAGATCTCGCAGGACCAGGGCACTCACTCTGGAGGTGTTCGTATCCCCCTGCCTGCCACACTAGTGAAGTCCCCAGGAACCGGAGCTGGAAAGAAGGCTGAAGCTGGTGCCAGCCGGAGGGCGTGCTTGGTCAGGAAAAGGCACGTCACACACTCCTGAGAGTTTAGGGCAACCTTTCAGGAGAGTTTGGAGCCTAGACAGTGAGGGGCCAAGGATGGGAGGGGCCTCGTCTTCCCAGGGCTGCTTGCTTATGTATGCTATGCCTCTAGCCCTCCTCTATTTGAACTTAACTCCTGGAGAAGATGGACTTGGGGGCGGGGTCACTGGACCCCAGTGTTCGTCTTCCCCACGTGACCTCCCTGAGCAAACATTCTTTCTCTGTGTTTACCGTCTTTTGTCTGTTTAAATCATCTACAGACAATGCATGCTGGGTGCGGGGGGGGGAGGGGCTAGCTTCCAGGCCCTTAGCTCCCACCCTCACCATTCCTTAACAAAGGAAAATCCTGCACACTGCAAGTTTCTCAGAGATGGACCAAAGCAACAGCCTCAGCTTCGGCCTAGTCTCTCTCTCCCAGCTGCCACATCCAGCTGTCCTGTCCCGCTGGCGTGCAGCGCTGAGGGAGGTGGTCCCGGCTGTGCCCTGGCATTCTGCGCACATCCAGAACTTGAAGGACGCATTTCAGGCGGCTAATAATAGACTTCCTTCTCTGGGCCCTTCTATTTTCAGCCACTGAATACAATTTATAAAGGAAAAAAAATTATCCCACCCCCTTCCCCCCTCTCCGCCCCGATCAGATCTCTTATAATTATAGAATAAGGCGCCTGAGAATTCGCAGGGTGCTGGTTTCCATGGCAACAACAAAGCCATTATATTCTAAAGGGCAAGCCAGAGCTCCGCCCCCTCGTCCCCACCACTGCCGGTGTCTTATTGCAGCATTCCAAAATAAACTTGCTGTCTAAAGTAAAATCCCACATAATTAGAGATGAGCTAATCGGTGCCCCGCCGCCCGCCTTGGTGCGTGTGGCCCAGGCGTCATGGAAGCAGACTGGAACAGAGATGCTGACCGACTGTTTGATGTCAGGTCTTCCTCAGGGACTGGGGGCAGCATAAATCCACATGTGCATGGGACCCTCCTTCTGGGAGGCCCCTGACTTGGGTGACTTGCAGCTGCGTTCTTGCAGAAGGACAGAGTCGCTTGGGTAATGCTTGGGCAGCCAGAGTTATGGCTTTCTCTTGCTCCCCACCCCGAGGGTCAGTCATTGGTAGCTCCATTGGCTTTTACCCCTCCTGTTTTGCACCCTGCTCTTGGGCTAGGCTGGAAGTGGGTTTAGCACTGCGGCCTTGTGCCTTGGCTGGTGCGGACCCCCACCAGGCTAATCTTAAGAGAGGGGTTCTTGGGGAATTCCACTCTCATAGGCAAATGCTGGTTTATGGCAGACAGACCTGGTGTGGAAACAGGAGGGTGTTTATGACCTAGGGGCCCCTTAAAGTCTGCAAGGACCTGGAAGGCAAGAAGACCGATGGGCTGGCCTGTTCAGGAGCTGGCCACCTGACTTTTACCTAATCAGCCATGAGGAGTAGTGGGTTTGCTCCTGTACCTCAAACAAGCCTCGGGCAGGTGCTAGACTCCCCCCTCTAGCTCTCTAGACCCGTAATCTTTCCTAGGTCTCGCTTCATGCCTCAGCTGGCTGAGAACTCGAAGGAGACTGTGGCTGGGGCAAACCTCACCCTTGGAAGGTTCTCGGGGCGCTGGCTGCCTTCCTCTGCAGAGGCTGTGGGTGACAGCAGGTGACCCTCTTTAGGGTTCCCTTTGAGCTTGTAACACATGACAACTGTTGTTCGCCCAGAGACGCTTCCTCATCTGGGGAGGCGGTATGCCTTCCGTCACCCCTGCCATATGATACCCCCACCTCCTCCATGCACGCTTGAGCCAGCCAGCCTACCCATAAGGATGCTGGCTGTCTCTCCTATGTGACCCTGCCTCCTCTGCACTTCTCCTCACGCCGGCCGCTCACACCGACCGCTCACACCGACTGCTTACACCGACAACTCACATGACCACTCACACCAACCGCTCACCACCACTACTGACGGCCTCCTCTTCCGCTTCACCTATTTTGATGGTGTGCACACAAACCTTGGCTCGTGTCTCCCTACTTCTGACCCGCCCTTCCTCCGAGTGCCCATAGCTTATCCTCATTCTTCAGCAGTTTTCTGTCTACCACTGTAATTCCCTCAGTTAAACTCTAACTTGCAACACCCGACAAAGACCATGGGAGCCGCTCTCTGTACACGGGCCCACCGGCTGTGGAAGTCTGCCCGGCTCCAGACTGCACGGCTCACCAGGCTGTGCCTCTCGGCATAGGTGCCCGTGCTTAGTTGTTTTATCTGAGTCTTGATGAGTGGGGCCCTGGTGAGATGCCACACATGGGTGCATGTACATGCTCACGACAAAGCTCAGTTTATAAACTAAAGACGCAGGAGGCCATCAGTGACGAGAGAGAAAACAGAGCGATCCCAACAGTGTAAGGTCTATTGGCATGTGAATGTGGCCTGTCCCTTGATAGAGTCTGGACAAACATTAACATATCCCCGTCTTTGTTGATCATCTGATCATTTAGTGGGGGACTGGTGAGGTGGACTTGGGGTGAAGGGTGCTTATTGCCCTTGTAGAGGACCCATGTTCAGTCCTTAGCGACCACATCTGGTGGCTTATGTCTGCTTGTAACTCTGGTTCTAGGGACCTGTTCACCCTCTCTTTGCCTTCTTGGGCACCTGCACTCGTGTGCACACTTGTACATGTGTGTACACACACGTGTACACACACGTGTACACACACACACACACACACTTAATCTTCTTTCGAAGTCTTAGAGAAGATCTCCTAGTAAGTAATTTAAAGGATGGCGATTGTATTGGAAGCAAACAAGCTACTCAGGAGATGGCACACAGTCCAAATGCAAGCAAAGAACAAGCCACACGCAGTCAGATTTTTCTTTGGGCCTCAGGCTCACAGATAACACCATGGGAACTGGAATTCATCATGAAAGCTTGGCCTTTACCTACGGCTTGTTCTCAGCCAGCTAGTTTTAGATTCATCTGCTTTCTGCCCTGTGGCGTTAACCTCTCTCTTCCCTCTCCTACCCCCTGATTCCTCTCCATCTCCGGCTGGCAGACAGCCCCACCTTCTTCTCTTCCCAGCATTCTCTCTCTCTCTGACCTGGAAGTCCCACCCAAACCTCCTACCTAGCTATTGGACATTCAGCTTCACATTATACCAATCACAGCAAAACATCTTCACACAGTATACAAATAGCCTACATATCCCCCGTTTTGTCTAAATGAAAAGGAGAGGTTTTGACTCTAACACAGCAAAACTACATATAATAAGGACAGTTGTCAAGTGAGAATTGCATTTATAATGTTCAGACCGTTTATATTTGGCAAATTTGGAGAAAGTACTATATTATCTATCCTGTCTTGGTGAGCCTAAAATTTTATACCTAAACTATTTTTGTCACACCTTTATTACCATCCTAAAAATACCTTTTTAGATCTTAAAACATCTTCTTAGATAAACAACTTGAGCTTTTATGTTTCTCAACCCTATAAACTTTACATCTCTTATGTAATTTTTTTCTGAATTTGGTAACAAGGAAAACTATAAAACTATAACTAACTAGTCGTCACCCCATCAGAGAAAAGAGAAGGATATAATATCACCTGAGTGGACAGGAGGTGCAGGGCAGACAACTGTAGAAATGACAGACAGCTGGCTGCCTGGACGGTCACCCAAGGTTACTAAATGTTGGGGCATCCATCTTCAGCCTACAGGCAAAGTCAGGCAGTTACCTTTTTTGCGTCCTGCTTGTCCAGTTTGGACAGAACACTGTCAACAGTTGAGGCAAGGACAGTTTCTTGACTAGTGGTTAACTTTGCCTCAATAAAAGCAAACTCCATATTGCAGATCTTCGATGCCCATCATCCTTTTTTGAAGTAAATTGGTGCTTTCATGAGCAGACGTGTCTCACTGTCATGAGAAACCTTATCCTATTAAAACATCTTAAATGTCATATTCTGTAGGTCTCTGAGGTGTTTGAAGACCACCTATCTACCTAAAATATATTTCTGTTTGACCTTGAAAATATACCTAACATGGCCATAAATTAGATTGTTAATTAAACATTACATTTTTAAATGAGCTACTTATGTTCAATGCCTTTAACAAGAGTAGAAACATATATGCAGTATAACAAAAATAACCTTAAATTTGTATCAATATACAGAAATCCATGCCAATATAAAATATTGCTTTTTTAGTTTAAGAGTAGAATCAATAATTTTTAATCTATCATTTCTGTATCTCCCTTTTTCTTCTCAGAATGACATCCCTGAATCTAATCTTTGCTCAGCTTTCTTTCTGACCATGACAAACAACATCTTGTAACCAACCCCCCTAAGAGATGATAAACATTCATAATCCATTGAGTGACCAAAGACATCCACCCCACCTCTTGGGAATGTGGGCGTTGTGTTATCTAGACTGCTTCCTGTTGTCTGGGAGTGACAGCATCTCTAGGGGACCCTGAGAAAAATTGGAGCAATGGTCAAGTCCTGGGAGAGCTTGCTGTATTAGTTTTGTTTAGTCTCTGTCTGATGGGAAAATGCACAGCTTATTTGAAATCCTGGTTGGGGTAGTCTGAGGCTGAACTATCTCAGCTAGCAACTTTGAAGTTTTTCTGGATGCAGAATTTTGAGGAGACTGTGTCAGAGGCATCCTGAGAGGCTGAATCACCTGGTCTACTTGTTTGCATTGCATTAGTGTCTTGTCCTTTTTTTTTTTTGCTGAAAACACACAAACTTTTAAAGGATATGTATATGTATATAAATATATATCTGCATTAACACAAGTATGAAATGTGCCGTGTGCACAAGTCAGTTAAAGATGATTTTTTTTTATGTTTGAACAGGTAAGGGACATCTGCTTGTTTGGACTGCATAACCAAACCTCTGTCCATGCCATATGAAAGAATTGTAGGTAATAATAAGTCATGAGGTCTCTGTAGCCAACAAGAATTATCATGTCTCATGCAGTCTCAGAGCTGTTCTCGTGTACAGTGATCACCATGTATGTCATCTGTTCTGTAGTCTGACCTTGCTTCCCCCCTTATGCCTGTACCCAAAATTGTCAGGAGGTCTTCCCTGGTCAAATCTGCTGCTCTTTATTAATTTTGAAGAGATCCATAGCGTTTTGCTTCCTGTGGAAACAAAAGCAAAACCTTTCCCTCAATGTAACACATTTTTCTGACTTCCATTTTAAAGTTAAGACACTTTTAAAATATGTAGGTTGGTTTACTTTAGCACTTTCCATAATCCAATGTCTCTCAGCATCTATTGTTTTTTATTCATTAACATTTAAGAAATCCAAAGTCAGCAAAGAACCATACAGGATCCAGATGCTCTGTGTATTTCCTATCTTTACTTGGCTTGGCTTTTTTTTTAAATATTACTTTGCTTTTCCTTTAAAGACTTTAGTATTTTTAAACTGTTTATTATTTATTATGACTGTCTATACCCATTATCATTTTTTTCTTCAACGCCTAAACATATTCAAATATGGTATATTTGTTTAGAGGTTTCCTCAGGCTGGACCTGACTTTTTGTGTGTCTGCAGTGTTTTCTGACTGTGGGAGCCAAATCTTGAAGGGCCACATCTGTCTCCTGGTCCAGAACTTTTCCCAGCCTCTCAGGCCTTATGTTTGGATATTCAAGTCTCCATGTTGAATGCCATTTGTAGCAAGCTTTCTTGTCAGACGATCTTTGGACCACCAGCCTGCAAATAATTACCCAGAGACTTAATTATGAAAACTTGGCTTTAGCTTAGGCTTTTACTCAACCAGTTCTTATAACTTAATTAACCCATATTTTTTAATCTGCATCCTGACACGTGGTTCACTTAACTCTTCTTAGTATGGCACATCCAACTTGCTCTGAGTCTGCTGGCAGAATCACATGCCTAGATTCTGCCTCCCAGATTTTCTCTCTCTTCCTGGACCTATCCTTTCTTGCCATTTAACTCTTCTCTCTCTCTCTCTCTCTCTCTCTCTCTCTCTCTCTCTCTCTCTCTCTCTCTCTCTCTCTGTTTTCAAGACAGGGTTTCTCTGTGTAGATTTGTACACCATGCTGGCCTCAAACTCACAGAGATCTGCCTGCCTCTGTGTCCCAAGTGCTGGGATTAAAGGCATGTGCCACCACCACCCGAAATCAACAGATTTTATTGCTTTTCTGTACTGGAAAGAAAATGTGGCTGCATTTTAAAGGGCTTTTCGAGAGAAGCCTCCTGAGAGGCTGGGAAATCTTTGAAGGCAAGTCAGATGCTCAAGGAGGGCACTCAGAGCGACTCAACACTGGGTTTTAGAAATCAATTGGCACATTTGTCTGATAATCGCACCTTGATATACAATTTCATAAACGACCTCTGTAGCCTGATCTGATCCTGCTGTGTGCTCAAGATACGTGAACAAGCAACGCTGGACTGGTTTTCCCGACTCTGGCAGCCAGGGTGACTTAAAGTTTCGCTGGAGTGGGACAGGTCATGGAAGGTTGTACGCTAACTCCAGCGTGACTCGCTCTGGGAAACACGCTGCAAAGCGCTCACATGGTTTGTCTATCAAGATTAAAAATAGTTCTTCGGCTCTGTTTGCACTTTGTGAGGTGGCCCTTCTGGGCAGAAAGCCTTGTCTAGGTCAGATTCCCAGATTTCATTCAGTTTTCCTTCATGGGACGAGGGTTAGAAGGCAGCAATGATTTGGGGCCTTCCTAACAGCATAGAGCGTTTGCCTGCTTCAGCACGTTGCACCGTATGCTGGGCGCCCCCATCACAGCTCTGCTGTCCAAAGCCCACCGCTCGCCAACAGAGGCCCTTGAATGGGCAGCCACACCCAACAGCTGCGATATTTTCATCCTATCAAGGGTGGCACACAGGAGCAGAGTGGGGGCCTCTGGTAAATTTGTATCGTGGTCCCAAGGGAGTTGGGACATGGGGAAAATAACAGGGATGGACACTGTGTGACAGTGTCAGACTACCCAAGAAATGGCGGGGCATAATAGCTGGTGTACCCAAAGCATTTGAAGTTGGGAGACTTTTTGAGTTAGCTGAGACCTGTGTCAGCAGGTAGGGTCTGCGTCAGAGCAACATGGCTGGAAAGCAGAGGCCAGGAGGTTACGGTGATGACCGGCATTTTGCGTGGACATCTGATGGAGCATTTAGGTTTAATTATTCTTTTCTCTTATTGTTTGTTTACTTACATGTATCGTGTCAGCCATGTGGGCGCCAGAGGGCGCCCTGCAGGAATAGGTCCTGGTCTCACCTGGTGGGTTCTGGGGGTTGAAGTCAGGTCGTCAGTGCCTGACAATAGGGGTTGAACCTGGAATGAAAGGGACAAGAGACACAAGGACAGACAGCAAGACAGGCTCTCTGATCAAGCTGCAATTTTTTATTTTCTCACAAGGATTCTTATAGTGGTTGAAGCAGGAAGCTTGGCAGAGCGGGGGTTAGGTGGGAGAGGCTATTGCTTTGAAGCAGGGAGCTTGGTCTTGGCAGGATGTGTTCCAAGGACACAAGTCTGTGGCAGGGGGAGTCTGGACTGAGGGTCAGGTGGCAGAAGGGTGGGAGAGCCTGGACTGCAGGCCTTGAAAGTTTGCTGTACAGGAAGATAAGCAGGCACAGAGACATAGAACCTTAACTGTGCTAGTCTCTAAGAATACAGTAGGAATACTATGATACCTTTCATTATGCTATCCTTATTTAGGGCCCTCCCCAGCTGGCAATATTTACGAGAGGTCCTATATGCTAATGATTGCTCCCAGCAGTCAGGGTTAGCAGCCAATGGAATCCCCCTGCAAAGCCAGCATTTAGGCTTTTTAAATGACATACGTTTAGTCTCAAAATCATGCAGTTCCCCTTTTAAAAACCGTTTAGACATGAAGCAGCCACGTATACACTGGTGTAAACAGAAGCTCTGCAGACAGGTTTTGGCAGGAAAGGGAAGCCAGCAGAGCTGTGATAAATGCTGATGGGCGAGTTGTCACCAGTGGGAGAGAAGCTCGGTCACTGAAGAGACGGGAGGCACCGAGGCCGTAAGCATGCTAGTGTCCTGGGTCTGCCCTGCGTTGGTGCCTCCAATTCAGGGCTTCCCTTCATCTGTTCCCAGCCCACGGAAGCTATCCTCCCCATACATCTTCAGTTCCCGCATCCTGCTGTAATCGCTAGCATTACTTTTGGGTTCGTTATACACCATTGTTCCTCTTTGTATAGTGCATCTCTTTTGCTTTTTGAATGTCATATCTTTATCCATGTTAAGTGCAAAATCAGACTGGGTGATTTTGATACCTTTACTGAGCCACACACCTGTCACTACAAACCCAGTTCTAAAACATTTTTCTTGACCCCAGCCAGATGTCCTCCTGTACCCACAAAATGTTGATTTTCAGTCCCAGCATTGTCTTCGAGGTGGTAAACCTGTCCTGCTTCCTTCAGAGAAACAGTAGAAATGTTTGTGTGGAAGTTTGGCTTTGGGAAGATACTGATCCTTATCCCAGATCTTACTGTTAAGCTGCTGTTTAATTACTTTATTTACTTGTTCAGACGTTCAGCTGACGAGTGAGATTAACATTGCACACCTTTTAGGGCTGTTCCAGTAATCCGAGCTCACAAATGCAAAGGACTCGCCTGCCACCTAGATTTTTGGTGACATCTTGGAGCTTACAAACAATGGGAATTGATTAGGAACTGGGGGGGGCTGAATTCTGGGGTCTATTTACTTCCATCTTACAATTTAAGCCATGGAACTGGGTGAGAAGAATAAAGTAATTTATTCGCGATAGATACTGGCTGCTTGAAATAATCCAATGAATTTTAAAATCAGGTTTTTTAAATTTAAATTCTCAAGAGTTATTTCTCTAAAAATCTACCCAGAATTTCTTTCCAAAGAGCTTCTCCAAATGGCTTCAATCCCCCTGAGTTCTACCCAACTCCTCTCTGTATCCTACAATTTTTGTCTTGCTTTCTCCTGAAATAGACTGGGGGAGGGGGAGAGTCCTGCTTTCAAATTGGAATGCTTTTTCTCTTCCGGTTTGGAACTTAAGACACATAACATGCGGTCACCCAGTCACGTTCACGATCAGCTGTGGTATTGCACTGATGCTGCTCCCAGTTACAGCGGAGGAGTCAGGCTCCTGGCTGGACGTCATCTTTAGGCACTTGGAAACTAAATGCGGGTGGCCACCAGGGGACGCCATGCTCCCAGAGTCTTGTCTGTGTCTTCGTGTGAGCAGTGAGAGAGCTGGGGAAGCCTTCAGCATTCTCCTTTCTCTGGGGCCTCACGGGTGAGGAGATTCTTGACACCTGAAATTTGGGGTCCCTCCATGGCTTCTCCTGTAATTGGCATCTTTACCTTTTTTTTTTTTTTGGTTTGTTTTAATTTTCTTTTCTCTTTTCTAAAATCCCTCCCTCCCTCCCTCTGTCCTTTTCTCCCTTCTTCTTTCCATGCTAGAGATCAAACTCACGGCCTTGGGCATATAAGACACGCGCTCTACCACTGAGCAGCACCCTTGGCCCTAGGATACACGCTCTTGAATTTTACTCTCTAAGGGTGAGGACCAGGTACTGTCCTCGTTTGCGTCTCTCTTGCTTTGATAAAACACGGGCCAAAGCCTATCTGGAGGAGGAAAGGATTCGTTTGGCTTGTAAGCTACCGTCTGTCGTCTAAGGAAGCCGAAGTTGGAACTGAAGCAGAGAGCAAGGCAGGGCGCTGGCCCCTGGCTCGCTCCCCGCTGCTCAGCCTGCTTTCTTAGGGAACTGAGGGCCACCTGCCCGGAGGTGGCACCTGACTCTGGTGGGCTGGGTCCTCATTAATCAATCGCTAATCATGAAAATGCCCTACAAGACAGACTGCGGGCCAGTCTGATGGAGGTAATCACCCAGCTGAGGGTCCTCCTCCCTGACGACTCCAGGTTGTGTCAAGCTGATGACACACACACACACCACACACACACACACACACACACACACACACACACACACACACACGTCCCCTCACACAACCCAGCCAGCACAGGGGTCTTGTCTCATCATACATATTCTCAGGGTGATTTTGGTGTCCCCAAGCTAAATCTCAAAAAAGGCAGATGATGGGGGATATCCTTTGGTATGCTGTGAATGTATGTTTCTCTCAGTAGGTGATGAATGAATGCTGACTAGCCAGTAGCCAGGCAGGCAGTATAGGCGGGGCTACCAGACTAGAAGAATTCTGGGAAGAGGAAAGGCAGGGAAGCATTTGCCACTGGGAAGGTAGGATGCCTGGGCTTTCTTTGGTAAGCCAAGACCACATACAGATACATAGATTAATATAAATGTGGGAACCATTAAGAGAGAGTTAGCCAATAAGACGCCTGAGCCATTGGCCAAACAGTGTGTAATTAGTATAAGCCTCTGTGTGTTTATTTGGGACTAAAGGTCTGCAGGGCCAGATAGGACAGAGACTCCATCTACAGATAGACTCTTCTAACAAAGCACCTCCAAAGCCATGGCAGAAGCCGTTAAAGCCACCACCATATGCTCTCTCTGAGGCCTCCAAACCCGTATTGCCTTCCAGGGCAGGGCTCCCCTCCCTATCAACGTTCAAGGAATTCTCAAGGTTCGCCTTGAATTTTACAGGTGAGACTCAAGAAAAGCAGTGTTGACGTGACCATTGTCATATCTATCCTAAGGTGTAAATATTTTCCCTTTTATATAGTGTACTTTATGTCTGTCCCACTGGGCTGCTATATGAAGCTAAGATCCAGGAGAATAAACAGTGGAAACTGATTCCCTCATGATTATGGTGGTCAGAAGCCAGGAGCTGAGGTGTTGTTGGCAGAGCTGTGTTCTCTGAGCAGACCTGGGAGAGACTCTGTCTTTCTCTTAGCGTCTAGTGTGTCTAGAAATCTTGGCATTTATCGGCTTATGGCTTATCCAGTTCTGATGCTGACCTTCATTCATCTGGGGCCTCATCTGTCTTCTTATCAAGATACCAGCCTTATTGATCAATACCCACCCAGCAGCCTCATCCCCCACTCAGTAGTATCTGTGAATACCTTGTTTCCAAGTAGGAAATACCTTTTTTTATGGGGACACAGTTAGACCCCAGTAAATAACAGTCCCTACAACCGATCTATTTTCCTGTTTACAACTCACTGAGAAACAAGGAAAAGCTAAATTTAGTCCAGTCCAGGAGGCTGAGTCCTGTGCAGATATTTAGAGTCCTCTCGTCCCCTGAAGGCCTGACTCAGATCATCTCATTTACTTCCTTAGGCCTCCTCAGAATGATGGGCAGAGGGACAAAGGGTTGTGCTAAATAGAAGACAGGAGGCCGAGTCAACCATCCCTGCATCCTCTCTAGCTTCTGCTGTGGGGTAATAGCCCCCCCCCCCCAAGAAGTTCCACCAAAGTCAGTCTTGGCTATCTTGGAGTTTGTATACTGGTATAATCTACTAGAGTCCAGTAATACCAGCTATCAGTTGAAGTTTGGGACTATCTTCCTAGGCAAGTCACTGCCTTCCAGGTTATTACTTTTATTAAAGAAGGCGAGAAATTCAGTTTGAAACGGAAAGCTTGTCAGTGGGCTTCATTTTATTTGTTTGTTTCTGTTAGCCATCAGACTTCCCTGCTGGAGGAGACAGCCTTCATGTTCCATTATCATTCTGCCTGCAAGAGAGCCAGATGTAAGGACCAGGGGAAGACCACACAGTATAGCACAGGGCTTTTTCTGTGTCGTAAACCACCCAGGGCTTACTGGCTCAAGACAGGGAGTTGACAGATTGTCGTCCGTGGTGTGTTTTTAGAGCACATGCAAAGAAAGAATGACTGTGCATCCTAAAGATGCCTTTAAGAACCGAAAGGGAGATAGATGCTGTAAGCACAAGGATAGTCAGGCAGGCTGACGGCTCGTCTGGTCTTGACTGACCATCCTCCATATTAGAGGTTGGCTACCCGGAAGCTGATCTGGAGTGCCTTCAGCTGGGACAGGCTCCCCCCTGTCTTCAGGCTGGCTCATCCCATGTGGCCCATGCTTCTCATGGAAAGTGGGGATAGGGAGGGCCCCCTGACTAGAGTTGGACCTGGAACACTTTCTCTTGAGACGGCCTCTTGAGTAGAGACCCCAGACTGGATTTTAAGGGAGGGAAATAGGCTTTGCCTCTTGGGAAGTAATATGATAGTCTACAGGGCACAGTGGATACTTTTTGTAACCAATCTATAGCATGTGGCTTGTTATTTCCAAAGTGCTATACTGATAGCTAAAAAGAGAATTTATTTATCTAGTAACATTTCCCCCAATAATCCTTGTAATTTCTACATGCATGTGTGTAGCATGAATTTTAACTGGATTTAGTGTGCACAGGACATTCCATGCCTTCTTAGAAGAACCTTTGGATTCTCAAAGCATGGGCTAAGATTTTAAAAGTTTGAAGTAGTACTGTCCTTTCAGTAAACTTTCTTCTTCCCATCTTCAGATTCTCCTAGTTGAAGGAGAAACAGGTTTATTTTCTTTTGTTTACAGATATAACCACAGCCCATTTTTCCTAACAATACCAATAACTTTAAGCTCTGAGTTGCAGCTCCCGTATCTCACAAGGCTGCCAGGAAGCACCCTGGAGTCAACTGGTCCCACAGCTGTTTAGCTCCAATAAAGCACACAGAGACATATATTATTAAACTGTATGGCTGATGGCTCAGGCTTCCAACTGGATAGCTCTCAATCACTAACCCATTTCTATTACAAGCCACGAGGCTGTGGCTTACCCTTAATCCAGCATGTTACTCCTTTGGCAGCATGGCGTCTCCCAGGTGGCTCCTCTCTCTGACTCCTCTCCCCAGCGTTCTCCCCATCTGATTGCCCTGCCTCACTACTGGCCAATCAGTGTTTTACTCATCAACCAGTTAGAGAAACATACATATAGAAGAACAGCCCCCATCAGCATCCATCCACTCTTAGGGGATTTGTCTTTTGAATTTCTAAATCGGTGTCCAGAAGAGCCATCTAGAATCTTATCCTGCCCGACTGAATGATGAGTTCACCACACTTTCCTAAACGCAAGCTTCCAGCTTGGTTGACTCAAGTTTCCATTTGCTGGGAGTCCAGGAGCCCCATAACTCACTTTGCAAATCATGAAGATCCAACTTGACTCTTGTGCCCCAAAGGCTCAGTCAGTCTGAGGCCCCCTTGGTGTCATTTTAGGGCCTAACTCTTATTGGCCACTTCCCACATTAAATAATTTACTTCCTGCTAAGAGACCTTTGACCATACTAGGTTTCTGTTTGTGTTCTTCACTCTGTGTTGAAGCATCTCTCAAACTGTTATGGCATCTCCAAGATTGCTTGAAGGAATATCTAGGTCATGGCAGCGACTTGAGTTTAAAGTGTGGCTTAGGAGTCAGGCTACTAGCGGATTGGAATTGAAGAGGTGAGGAATAGCATCCTTGGAGGATGGATGGTGGCTCACACTCAGCTGGAGAAAGATTGTGTTCTGGAACATTCTTTCCAAATTCTAGTTGTAAAAGTCAAGCCTCACCAAAGCCCTAAGGATGGAGCCTAGGATATAAACTCTTCGACGGTTTCTCTAAAAGTTTGGCGGGTAGTGGACAGGGTGTGGTTTGGAGCTGGGGACCCTTTGTTGTGGTTGGGTGGGAAAGGAAGGCTGGGGCCAGGGCGAGAGGATTTACTGGGTGAGGTGGGTGCTGGAAGCCATGAAGAGGCTGGAGGGCTTGAGACGTTAGATTCAAGGATGCAATGCGGATTATCTACCCCATTACGCAAATTCCGACCTTACCAACCGAAGCCCTACGGACAGCCACTCACCCAGAGTCCCTTGCAACAATTAGTGGCCATGAGAGGCCGTCTGCTGGGAACTTGGAGTTTTTGTGTTTTCTGCTTTTGTGTTCTCCTTTCTACCTGTCATGGAGATGTGAGACTCAGAAGTCTGCATCCCGGCCAGCCTCACCAACTGAACACACCCCTGGCCCTCTGTGCGAAAAGTGCGAGCTAGCCAAGTACTGGTTGGTTTCTCTTCTCTCTCCCCAGCCCCCTCCTCCCTCCTCCTCCTCCTCCTTCCCCTTACACAGAATCCACACCATTCATAGTGCAGTGTGTCTGAGTACGTGGCCTTTGGAGTCACAAGTGCTGGGTTCAAATCCCCAGGCTGCCTCTTGGTTGCTAAGGAATTTGAGGATGAGATTTAGCTCCTTTCTGGCTCCTTTAGCTATTGGTAAAGCAACGGGGGGGGCAGTCATGCTTCACAGGGCCGCTGCAAAGACAGAAGAGAAATGCCATGCCAAGTGTTGGCGGAGTGCCTGGCGCAGACAAATAGGCTCCATAAAGTAGCTAACTGGCAGGGCAGTGACAAGGAGTCACTGTCAGTCATGGTGCTCAGAACAGTGAGGCGTGTTCCCTGCTTGTGCCCTTCACTCTCCCTCAGAACAGGAATGGTGAGCCGCAACCACAGAAGGGATTGTGTGTGAGGAGGGCAGCTGGACGCCAGAGGCAGGTCTGCCGGCATGCTCTGTGCTGTTTTTCCACCTGGGTTCCTGTGTGCTGCGTCCTCTCTCTCTCTCTCTCTCTCTCTCTCTCTCTCTCTCTCTCTCTCTCTCTCTCTCTCTCTCTCTCTCTCTCTCTCTCTCTCTCCCTCTCTCTCTCTCTCTCTCTCTCCTCCCTCTCCCTCTCTCTCTCTCCTCCCTCTCCCTCTCTCCTATCTCCCTCTCTCTCCTCTCTCCTATCACCCCCTCTCTCCCCCCCCTGTTATGTAACTTATCACCACGTCACATCTGCGTGTTTTGTTGACGCCATTTAAATTCTGTTGCTATTTAATACCAAGAACATCTAGAGGGAACATTTTGAGGGACTTGAACAAATCCAATTGTTCTCTTGGTAATTGGGTTTACAGGAAATGGAGAGGGCAGTGTTCAGAACAGAAGGCTTTTAAATGAATCATGCTCGCCTTGCTGTAGCCGCAAAGGACAGGCTGATGGGGGAGCCCTGCTCGTTCCCCCAGGAGGGAGTGGCACAGCCTGCTTTGGTTAGGAAAAGGCCAGCTGCGTGTACCCAAGAACCCAGAGCAGCAGTAGCTTTCAAAACACCGGTGCCACTTGCTTCTCATGAGAAAGGCGGAGACAGCTGGCAACTGGCAGGGACCCCCTCGGTCTCCCCGTGCTACCATCACTAGGACGTGACTTCCTCCTATGGAAAGAGATGCCAACAGACCCTACCATTCCTGACCATGTTCAGACTCCTTCCAAAATGTTCCCCAGGAATCTCACGTCACACGTTTATCTCATGCCAGTGGCTAGTGCTGAGTCAAGCTGTGTCGGAGACCAAGCTACCGAGAGCTGCCCAGCTGCTGTAGGTTCTAGACAGGGGGAGGAGGAAAGATTGCGGGTACTGGGGCTTGCCCAGCAGACACCACAACACATTTCTGGAGATGAATCATGCCCTCTTCTGTGCTTTCAAGTATCTTTTTACTTTTACTTAGTAATTGTGTTTTTGGGAACTACATACATGAGCACTGCCTCTGAATCACTTGCCCCCTTCCGTGCCCTCCACCCCTGCCCCCCCCCCGTCTGCCCCTTCTGAAACTCATGGCCTCTTCTTTAATGTTATTGTTATATGGGGGTCAAGGCAGGGGAGTGCTACTGTACAATGGCGTGCACGGAGGAGGCATGTGGGTCTTAGGAAAGGTAGAGAATGAGGAAAGGGGCAAGACGGAGTTATCTCTCAGATGTCATCCGGGCTGAGGTTGACCGTCTGGGACCAGGGGGCAGCTGTATGAGGGGTTGTCAGAACCACACTCAGGTCTGATGATTTGCCAGAATCCTCGGCGTGTTATAATAACAGTGACTGGGGTAAAAGTTTAAAATTAAGAAAGAAGGGAGCTCCCGTAAGCATGTCCCACAAAAGCCAGGCACACACGGGACATTGGCTGTCTTGTCCTGTGACAGAGCTGCACTCCTCCAGCTCAGCAGGGACTGTCCCTGAGCCTCCAAGTCTAGGAAGTTCTTGGGATGGCTGATACCTGAATGTGACCATGCAGTACCCGAGGGACCATCCCTCACCTGCCCAGGCCAACTGATGCAAGGGTTGGTCCATAAACTGTGTGAGACTCGAGGCCAAGGTGTTCAGATGCCATCTTATCAAGAAAAATGTTCCCAGAGCTCAGTGGCCAAGGGTTCGGGCAGAGTTAGCTTTTCCCTTCAGCCTTGCCCAAGTCCGCACCATGGAAGAACTAGATGCTGACCGTTCACCACCTCGAAAGTCACAGGGGGCAACCCAGTGGGTTGGCTGGCCCCTCCCGAGGCAGGGTGGATGCGAGAGGATTTTCTCCTGGCATTCAGCCCAGGGGCGGAGTGGTAGCATCACACGGATGCACCATGCCTTAGCAGAGCTCTCAGAGGAAATGGCTGCATGTCATTAGACTCCAAAGAGGCGGCTCAGTGGGCAAAATGCTAAGACCCCAGCATCCACGTGAAAAGCTGGGCGTGTGCTGCACTTGCCTGGAGTCACGGCACTGGGGCACTGGGGTTGGGGAGGGGCTTGTGAACCTGATGGATTCAGATGGAAAGTGATAAGACAGGACACTCAATGTTCTTTGGCCTCTGTTCACACACACACACACACACACACACACACACACACACACACACCATTGCTCCCCAGAGTCTCTCGCACCTCATATGTGACTATAAACAAGATAATATTGTCATCTTGCAATGCTCCCATGAGAGTCAGGTAAGTTACATGTGTAAGTCCTCTGAAACAGTTTAGCAATGCCCCCCCCCGCATTGGAGAAAACTATTGCCAACATTTCTGCACCACAGAGATGCTTCTGGAAGTCTTTTACACCTGCAGAACCTTGTGGAGCTGGCTGGACCCTGATTGTTGACAAATACATGCTTGACCAAGGCAGAATCTCCTAAGACCCTTCCCTGTGAGATGCCCAGGAAATCCCAGGCCAAGAAATGGAAATCTTATTTATTTACACTCAGCTGAGCTCCCTTGGCCAATCTCTCATCCCAAGATCAGGAGGGGAAAATGGCGATTCCTGCATTCTCCCCTCCTGTCTTCTGGTGAGGTACACTCTCCAGTGGTTCTCCTGTTTAGAACGACCTCGGATAAACGCTCCCCAGAGGCAGTGCTGCCCAGCTCCCCAGCTTCTCCAGAGGAAGAAGTCCCACCAGTGTTTGTTGACAAATTCAGCAGAAGTCACTGAGTGCTGGCCCTTAACCTCCTCAGCTCTGGAGGAGAGGGTGAGTGTCCTCAAGGTTCCTCCTGCCTCTGTGTCTGAAGGCAGAGTGCGACTGTTTCAGGCCTTTCAGTCCTAATAGTTGACACACAGTGGTGTGTGTGTGCATGTACGTGTACATGTGTGTGTGCGCATGTGTGTGTGCATGTATGTGTGTGTGTACGCACGTGTGCGCATGGAATTACAATATCTTTCTCATCTGACTTCTTTCATTTAGGATCACTATTCTGAGAATCATTAATGTTACAGCATGCACCAATAGTCCTTTTAAATGCTTAATGGTTTCCCCTCTATAATATATTACTACAGCTTGTTTGTCTAGACAGCCCTCAGGTGGGCACACAGCATTACTCTAGTCTTTGGCTCTTACAAACAGGAATGCTGTGAACACAGTCACTTAGATTTCTCCAGAGTAAATGTCTAGGAGTGGAACATCTGGATTTTGCATTTAGCTCTTTTCTTTTCCCTCCTCCTCCTCCTCCTCCTCCTCCCCTCCTCCTTCTCCTCCTTCTCCCCCTCCTCCTCCTCCTTCTTTGAGACAGGGTCTCACTATGTAGCCTAGAGGGACCTCACTATGTAGACCAGGCTGGCTTTGAACTTACAGAGATCTGTCAGCCTGCTTTCTAAGTGCTGGGATTAAAGGCATGTGCCACAATGCTCCAATTTTCCAAAATGACTGCTATCAATCATATGCAAGCATTCTGGTTATTTTGTGTCCTCTCAATAGCTGATCAGGGCGGGCTTTGAGTTTTAGCTGTTGTAACAGGTGCACAGGGCATTTAGTTACAGTTCTGAGTGACATTTCCCCACTACTCGCTGATGCAGGGACCTTCCCTGTCTTTGAAGAAAAAGGGCTACAGTGTTCCCTTTTTTTTTTCTTTCTTGGTTGTTGGCTGTGGAATCTATCTCTTCTCCATTCTCTTAATAATGGTTTCCAGAAAGCAAACGTTTTACACTGTAACCATGGATAATTTAACAATTCTTCTTGTGCTCACTTTTGGGGTATCTCATCCAAGACCGCAGGATTTCCCCTTGATGATGTCTCACGGCTTTGCGTTTCTTCCGTGGGCTCCTGGCTCGCTTTAAGCTGAGGTTTGAACTGAATGGTTTGCTTTGGCCTGTATGGGATCCAACAGTTCTTGAACCATTTGCTGAGTTTTCCTCTCTTGTGGCTGGGCTGAAAGCTTTGTGTGTGCATCCGTGTGCGCTATTCCAGTTGTCTCTATTCCGTCCCTCTGTTCTGCTTTTGCCCCCAGTGTTTAGGCTCCATCTTGGCGTCTGTGGCTAAAGTCCTGAGCATGTGCAATGTACTCTTCCAAACTCTGCCTCCAGTTTTCCCCACTTCGTTTTGGCCATCCTCTGTGGTGTGGCTGGAGGACACTGGGTTTAACTGCTTGGGAGGGTGAATGGCTGACCAAGGACACAGGGAGGCTTGTGATGGGGAGAAGATGGAGCAAAGGGTTCAGGCGAAGCCAAGGTTCCCCAGTACTCAGCCAGCAGGGGACCCGATGCCTAGGGCTGCAGCCTTGTGAGTAATCAGAAGGCCGCCATATCCACAGCCCGCCAGGGCAGGCTGGCAGGCAGTACTGGCCACTCTGAGCAGAACCTGAATGCGTCTCTCCCCGTGCTCTCTGCTGACCAGGCCCTGAGTCAGAGTCAAGCCCCAGCCCCCCACCTCTCTGGATTCTTACTTAGCTTCCCCATGGCTGCACCTCATATGAGAGCCACGTATCAGTTACTTTCACGTGGCTGTGAAAGCACCGTGAGCCAAAGAAACTTATGGAAGAATTTGTTTCAGCTAATGGTTCCGCGGGGGTGAGAGTCTATTATGGCAGGGTGCAGACCTGGCAGCAGGTGGCAGGTGGACGCGACCAGGAAGCTAAGACATCACCGCCGTGGGCATGAAGCAGAAAGCAAGCTGGAAGGGAGAGGGGGCTGCAAATCCTCTAAGTTCCAGATCAATCTAGGAGGAGCCTTGGTGAACATTATCAGAATACGTCTTGTGTGTGAACGTGGTCAGGGTGGCTTTCAGTCTGCTGAGGCTGCTACTTCTGTTGCCCTACCAGGGTTTGCTTCGGGTTGACCGGCTCACACGCCGCCGCCTTTTAGAAACTCACCTACCGCAGGTGAGTCATCTGCGTGTGACGTCATCATGGCTACAGTGTCACTAGACCACTAGATCATGGGACTGTGCATCTCCGTTGTGCCCTCCGAGGATTGTAGCTGTACCCGCGTTCAGGCTCGCCTGAGACATGTGGCCTGAGACTGTGTGTCATTTATCTACAGAGAGTGCATGTGAGGGTGGCTTCTGTGAGTGTTTCTTTTAGCTTTTAAAGATTTATTTTTATGATTGGGGAATCCTTCCGTATATATGTTTTTCTTATTGGCTGATGGATGAAACACTGATTGGCCAGTAGAGGCAGGAAGATGGGCTGGAATAGGAGACGAGGAGGAGAATGCTGAGGAGAGAGGAGAGAGAGGTGGCGAAGGGACGCCATGTAGCTGCCCCAGGGGGTGGGGGTTAACAGGTCCGGGCATTCTATGGTAAGCCAAGAGCACGTGAAAATACATAGATCGATAGTTATGGGTTAATAATTAAGAGAGAGCTAGCCAGTAAGAAGCCCTAGCCATCAGCCAGCGGTTTAATAATTAATACGTCTCTGTGTGTTTATTTGGGACTGAAGGGTGGCGGGACCTGGAGGGACAGAAACTTCCTTCTTCATTTTTATGTGTCTCCCTGTGTGGATACCTATGCTGTACTTGTGTGCAATGCCCACAGAGGCCAGACGGTGGCGTTGGATCACCTGGAGTTGGTGTTACAAAGATGCTGAGCTGCCTTATGTGGGTGTTGGGAACTGAACCCAGGCCCTCTGCAAGAGCAGCCAGTGCTCTTGACGTCTGAGTTGTCCCTGTAGCCCCAGAGCGTGTCTGTTTCAACGAGGCGTTCCAGCCAGGTCTGGGACACACAGCTTATATAAGGTCAGTGTCTACATCGTTGACCAGGCAATCAGATGTTGCGGAATGCCCCAACGTGTACTGAGGCCATCACCATAAGCCATAAGTAAATACTTAAAAAGCACGTTTGGTTCCATCTCAATGAGGGTTCAGGCAGTTTCTTTAAGTTTTCCACCGATTTGGGAAGGGAAGGATCCAAGCTATGAAAGATTAGGGAAAGCAAGGATCCAAGCTATGAGAGAATGGGTCCTGGGACCTGTTAAAACCTTCCACCAATCAGGGCTCACAAAGGCCAACCCAGAGATGAGGCTCACTGGCTTCATCCGGCAGTCAGGGAGAAAGGTGACAGGAAAAAAAGGAACATCCCAGAATAACGTGACCGTGAGCAGGCCACTGCTGAGGGTGCTTGGGGTTCAGGTCTGCGGGTCCTCTAGGAGATGGGGTCAAGAGCACCTCCGCTTCATGCCAGCAGGAGGGAGGCAGGTGGGGCACCGCCCGTGTGCCCCGCCCGTCCTTCATCGCCCGCCCTCGGACATCCCAGTCTGCAGGTGACCTCTGAGGCTGGCCAAGCCTGGCAGATGGGAGACGGTGGCATCTGCTGCTCTGAGGAAATGCTATTTCAGCCCCTGGGAGGGGACCAGATCCTTCATATGCTCTGTATGGTTCTTACCTCTTTAAACATTGCCATGGCAACACACACACGGAATAGGAATCATTAAAATTCCAGGAAACCGGTGGACTATAGGGGAAAGATTTGCATTTCCCTCTGATAAGACAGTTTTTCAGGGAAAAAAAAAATCCAACATCAAGGGCAATTCACTCTGCATGCGTGTCTGGCTGGTGCCCCTCCCCCCCAGGTCTTGCATTGTCGACTTTTGGGCCAACCTGAGCAGATCTTGACTGCTGGAGCTGGGTTCTGAGGTCCTGAAAGGATGGGGCGGATGGCAGTCCAGTGCTGCAGACAGCCGTACTTCAGTTTTACTGTGTGTTTATACACAAATGAGACAGAGAGCAATGATCTCAGGAAGGCTGAAGTCAGAAAAACACGATCATAAAAACATGCAAATAAACGTCAATAGGCACATACTAAATATTAACAGAGCAGCCGTTTCCCAGAACTTGCTCAGGACAGACCAACTTAAACACGGTTGCCTGGCATGTAGTGGGATTATATTGGGGAAAGTGTGAAGGCAAGGCTGACGCCGTATCCAGATTCAGGATACACTGACCAGTTGGATGTGATCTGACATCCAACAAGAATAAACGTGTCTTATAAAGTAAGTGTAAATGTTTGTCGCAGGGGGCATGAAATCACTCCCCAAGAACAATGCACCCTAGGTAAAAGACTCTCTGTCTTTTCTCCGGGAGCCTGTCTCACAGTTTCCCAAGACATCGTTCACCACGCACCACTCTTGACCGTGTTCCGACATTGCATGATTGCAATACAATATTACACCCAGGATACTGATGGAGGTGCAATGTAGTAGCTAGGTTTGGATTTCATCAGATCCGCACACTCTTGTTTACTATTTCTCTGTGCATTTGTGTGTGTTTCTCTCTGTGTGTATGCATGTATATTTGTGTGGTGTGTATATTCTATGTGATTTTTATCCCACTTTTTTTTGTGGCTGCTGTGGTGAAGATACAGGGCTTCCCCTCCAGAATGCCCATATCCTTGCCTTTCCTGATGGTTATTGGTTTTTTGCCCACTTGAGACAAACCTACGCCCACCTGGAACGAAGGAATACTTGCCTCCATCCGTTTGGTCTGTGGGAAAGTCTGTAGGGTGTATTCTAGATTAATGACTCATGTGGGAGGGTCAGGTCACTGTGGGTGGGGTCACCCCTGGGCAGGTGGTCCTGGTTTGTCTGAGATAGCAGGTGGAACAAATCACAGAGACCAAGCCGGTGAGCCTCACCCCTCCACGGCCCCTGTTTTCAGCGGCTGCCTCCAGGTTCCCGCCCTGGCTTCCCTCAGCAACGGGGCCATGACCTGTATGCCAGGTGAAACCTTTCTCCCATGATGGTTGCCTTTGGTTAGTAGGTCACCACAGCGACAGGGAAACAAACCGCAATGGTTCTTACATCACCTCTCATGGCGTTGCCATCTCTCCAACACGGTACAAACAGACTCACACAAGCAACCTTTGGGGTGGTTTATTTTGCTGCTCTGCTTACCCTCTGTGTGGTGTGTGTGTGTGTGTGTGTGTGTGTGTGTGTGTGTGTGTGTGTGTGTGATGTCATGGAATAGCTCTGCTTAGCCATTCACCCAGCCCTCTATGGTTAGTGTGTGCAAGTGTGTATGTGTGAGTGAGTGTGTATGTGCATATGAGTGTGTGTTTACAGTTTGCCCCCTTTTTCTACCAGGCAGAATGTCACGGTATAGCTGTGCTTAACCATTCACCCACCACGGGAACCACAGCTTGCTCCTGTTTTTGTGACTACAAACAAAGCTGCTAAGAACACCACGCGCAGGCTTCTGAATGTCAAAACTTCCACTTCTCGGTCACAAATGCCCACAGATGTTAGGTCACACGAAGTACTGTGCTTAGTTTATGGAAAGACAGCCACTCAAAGTGGCTGCTCAGAGGTGCAGCTGCCTCGAGATGTCTGGGGACCCAGCTCCTCCTCCCCTCCAGCACGTAAGAGAACTATTTTTGTGTTGCGTGTGTGAGTGTTTCACCTGTATGCATGCATGCATTGCGTCACAATGAGCAGTGCCTGCACCGGGCCGAAGGGGGCACTGGACCCCCTGGAGCTGCGGATGGATGAGTCACCGTGCAGATTCTGGGAACTGAACTCAGGCCCCGTGTGATGGAACCTTCTCCTCGGCCCCTCTCTCCAGAGTTCTGAGTTAGTGTTGCCTGTCCTGGATTCGTGGGGTCAGGGAGGAGCAGGAAGCTGCCCAAACCCCAGGTCACTTAGACGCCATTGCCTGCAGCTCTTGCCTTTCTGTTTCAGGATAACAGGAAATTACTAAAAACTGCCATTATTTGTAACGTGTAACGGACACTGGAATGATGCTTGGCAAGGCGGGCTAGCAGGCGTGAGCAGAGTGTTTGCCGTGACACTGGGCTGGGACCTGCTTTGAGAGATTCTACCCCAGAGTTAGAAGCCATCTTAGATATATCTCGTTGACACCCTGGAAGCGACATAACTGACCCCCAGGGCAATTAACCTCTTTTTTTTTTTTTTTTTTTGTAAGCCTCCCTGGGAACCAAGTGCTGGCCCAGACCACAGCCACATAGATTGCATCCAAACAGTATTTCAGTAGGACTGTGCTGGTGTGTTTGGGTCACAGCCAAGGCAGGGCAGCTGGGTGGAAGGCTGAAGCCTCTACCTGGTCCCGTTAGCAGTTCACAGAAGAAACGCCAGAGGGGTGCCCATTTCTCTGTGGATAGCACTTACTCACGAACATCCTCTTTTCAGACGAGGGCGGAGGCTCGGGAGGACAAAGAGGGGCCTCCCATTAAAAAAAAAAAGCAGAGCAAGCAGAGCGGGTTTTAAAATAGCAAGACTTAAAAATGAGTCAATGTTAATTGAATATCCAGAGAGGGAGAGGCAGGGAGTAAATTGAATGAGTGAGCATGGGATTCCGGATAATTCTTTTATGACAAGAATGGAGTTATAGAACTGGATGCAGATGGGAGGAGCGTCCCCCATTGGAAGGCAAAGGAAGCCCCTTGGTTCGTTGGGAGAAGCCTCAGCCTGGCAGTGGCTGTTTTCTTTAACTTTTTGCAAAATGTTATGAATAAAACCCACTGTTTAAAGCCTTGTGAAATGTTACATGTTATCGGAAGGTAATTTTATGAACACCACAGAGAAGACAGTTATCACTGAGAATATGCAAGTCATTCCTATACACACACAGACGACAGCCCCAAAGTCAGCTTGATTTGGTTTGCTTTTTCTGCCTGTGCTCGTATGAAAGCCGGGCAGTCAACAGAGGCCGCCCTTTGAATCTGGGCCCCTTTAGTGCCTGGTTGGACACACAGTCACCAGAGGAAACACTTGCCACCCCACAGAGTGCTATGCTGCTGAACTATGGACGCCAGTGTAGTCCTGACTAGGATATTTCCATTTTACAATATGTTTATTGGATGTAATCCCACTGTAAGCCAAGAACAATTCACATATATACAGATAAACCCATCTATGTATGAATTAATTAATAAAAAATCACTGTTTGTAAATACGTGACAAGAGTTGGGGGTAGCTCAGGGGTGTAATGTTTGCTTAGTATGCCCAAGGCCTTGGGTTGATCCCTATGGAAAAGGTACATGTAAATAGTAGGACCACAGTTTTATAACCTGCCTTAAAACTGGATGGTCCCTGAACACTTTCCCAATATAATTTGGAATTATCCTGTATTTTGTTGAATAAATGTCAATATAAACAGTAATACTTACCTCTTAGGAGCAGCCTACAATGTGTTTAATTTTTGATCATATAATGTCATTAAGTTATATTATTATCTATTTTGGTAAAATTTGAAATTCCAATGTTAACTGACATGTGAAGATTTTTTTTCATTTTAATATGTAGTACTAAATGGTCAGCTCAAAAAATTGATTTTGATTGGCCTTCTACCAAAAACTGATAGGATTTCTTTCTAGAGATATGTTTTGCTGTTTCTTTTCTAAATGGCCAACTTGTAAAACAAAAGTTATTTCTATTTTTAAAATTTCACCATTTTGATCGTTTGGGATATCATCTCTTCAAGCAGAAACAAGCATGTTGGGCGTCTGTCTTTCTGTACTTGTGGGCTGCCCATCACACCCCTCACTTATTTCTTGTGTGGGGTGCACAGCTTTGCACGGATTTTATTCTTTTGGTCTGAGACAAAGTCTCACTAAGCAGCCTGGCTTGGCCTGGAACTTGTGGCTCCCCTGCCCAGCCTCCTCAGCTGGCTTGGCTTCTTTCAACCAGTCTGAACCTTGACTGCCCTCACTGTTTTCCGTGTTGTCGTCTGTCCTGGCTGTTGGCCTTAGGCTTGGAGCATGGGTGTACTGTGTCCATGCATTTGTCCTGGCTTGGAGCATGGGTGTACTGTGTCCATGCATTTGTCCTGGCTTGGAGCATGGGTGTACTGTGTCCATGCATTTGTCCTGGCTTGGAGCATGGGTGTACTGTGTCCATGCATTTGTCCTGGCTGTTGGCCTCGGGCTTGGAGCATGGGTGTACTGTGTCCATGCATTTGTCCTGGCTGTTGGCCTTAGGCTTGGAGCATGGGTGTACTGTGTCCATGCATTTGTCCTGGTTTGGAGCATGGGTGTACTGTGTCCATGCATTTGTCCTGGCTGTTGGCCTCGGGCTTGGAGCATGGGTGTACTGTGTCCATGCATTTGTCCTGGCTTGGAGCATGGGTGTACTGTGTCCATGCATTTGTCCTGGTTTGGAGCATGGGTGTACTGTGTCCATGCATTTGTCCTGGCTGTTGGCCTCGGGCTTGGAGCATGGGTGTACTGTGTCCATGCATTTGTCCTGGCTGTTGGCCTCGGGCTTGGAGCATGGGTGTACTGTGTCCATGCATTTGTCCTGGCTTGGAGCATGGGTGTACTGTGTCCATGCATTTGTCCTGGCTTGGAGCATGGGTGTACTGTGTCCATGCATTTGTCCTGGCTTGGAGCATTGGTGTACTGTGTCCATGCATTTGGAGGCTGTTCTAGTTTTCTTACACTTGCTTGCTTGTGTATAGTGTTAGGCAGTGTGCGAGTGCTGCAATTCCTGCCACTGTTACCAGAGCAGAAGACCACACCCCCACTCTAATGAGTCCTTTTCTGTCCCTCCAGCCAGCTCCCGAATAACGACATGGAGGCTTCTTATTAATTATGAAAGCCTGGCCTATAGCTTAGGCTTTTTCCTAACTAGCTCCTGTGACTTAAGGTAACCCATTCACATTAATCTACGTTCTACCATCTTCCATCTCGTTCCTCCTGCTTCCTCTCCATGTCCCTTGGCTTCTCCCCTGTGCCTGTTTCCTCCTCCTCTTCCTTTCTCTCCTGGAAATCCCCCCACCCCCCTCATGTGCCTGTACCTCCCGCCCAGCTATTGGCCATTCAGCATTTTATTACACCAATCATAGCAGTACACCTCTACACAGTGTACAAACATCCCACAACACCCCACTCTCAGACCATATAACTTACTCACTGTAGCTTCTAGTTTGGCCTTTTAAAAATTAAGTCACTCAAGTTTTGCTATTCATTTCGGTGGAGGAAATCAGGAAACAGCTCCAACATATTGTGTTGTCATTTACATTTGTGAAACAGCCATTAGGGTGGTTAAAGGCCAATAATGTTACGTTTCTGCAGTGAATACATTTGCATGCATTGCGTACCTACCGCTAAATGCCACCATGTACACCCGGGTCCCCTGTGTAGAGCATCTCTGAATGCTGCTTCCTACAGTCAACCTTATTTTTTTTTTATTTTGCTTCAAAGACATCCACACTAGAGAAGGCATTCCAGCCGTGAGACAGTGGGCTTGTCCTGCAGCACGTAGGAATGCTTGAGGAGCCCCAGACAGGCAGACATACCAAGAGGCACATCTTGATTTCCATTTTGAAAGTCTCTGCTTTACTAGCAAGAAAGGCCCTTTAAAGAAAAACAAAACAAAGCTCCTGGTCAGGAGGCTAAAAAATCTCTGGTTTAGGTGGAGACTTACCATTCCAGATGTGCTGGGGTCATTCGCCTGATCAAGGGACACCCTGGGAAGATGGGTGGGCTCCCCTTAAGTCATGCTAAAGAGATGTGCAGAATAGTTACTCCCTGAATGAGAGGGCGCACTTTCCCCTCCCAGAATGCCACCACTAGTGCAGTAGTTGGGCCACAGCCATGCAGCCTTGTCTAACTCCCCGTTTCTGTCTCTCTTCTCAGCAGTGCTTTCCGTAACGCTCAGGCCTCCCCAGCTTTTGGGGCTCCCTTACCCGTCCTCTAAAACTCCCTCCCCGTCATGAAGCAATGTCCCAGGCAGTCCAGCACCTGGAACAGCTGGGATGAAACATCTGTGAAAACCAAGTGTGACTTAGAAGCACATAGTGCTGGGCTTTTGGCAAGAGACCAGGACAAATGTACGCTTTATAATCTCAGTTCCACTGGAGAACATGAACATGGCCTGACCGTGTGGAACATTCCTCTGCACTGTGTGAACATAAGTCGCTGTGATTGGTTTAATACGGAAGATGACTGGCCAATGGCTGAGCAGGAAAAGATTAGGTGGGAGAGCCGAACAGAATGCTGGGAGGAAGAAGGGCGGAGTCGGGGGGAGTCTCCAGCAGATGCAGAGAGAAGCAAGATGGGCGTGCCACGCTGAGGAAAGGTGCCAAGTCACATGGCAAAGTGTAGATAAGGAATATGGATTAATCAGAATGTGAGAATTAGCAAGTGACAAGCCTGAGTTACTGATCGAACATTTATAGTTAGCATTAAGCCTCTGTGTGGTTACTTGGGAGTGGCTTACAGGACAGAAACTTCCACCAACATGGCCCTCCTGCAAATGGATCCTGGCAGCCCAAGAGTCCTGGTGTTTTCCTTTACACTGAGGGGAGAGAGTTCCCAGAGTATACAACCCTAAACTCTGATAACCTGGTAGCCCACGGACAGTGTGGAGAAGTGCCCCCATTTGCCCTTGAAGTGATTTTTAAAAACGGTATCACGGCCCTAGCGCTATAGAGATGGATATGATATGTGAACATGTGAGCGTGTAATATGTGTGGGAGGTGTATTAGAATAACTTCTGCATGTCAAAAATTACTGATACCCTACCTTTGGCAAAACATTTAGCCTGATATTTTAGAAAAATGCATGGTATTAGACCCCATCCCTGGGACAGCAGCCATGCAGGAGGACTCTGCTCTGTGTGTGTGTGTGTGTGTGTGTCCATACATGTATGTGTACCTGTGTGGAGGGCAGATGTTCATATCATGTGGCTTCCACTGTCGCTCCCCACATTATCCTTTAAGGTAGCGTCTCTCACTGAACAGCGTTCACCAGTGAGCCGCACTGGCCAGCCCGTGCGCTCCCAGGATCTGCCTGTGTCCGCTCCAGCAGCGACAGTTTACCCCGCTTGTGTTTCTAGGCTGGGGTCAGGTCCTCAGGCTTGCACTACGGACACATGCACCCATCCCGGAGTCTGTGCTGTGACCTACTGCTCTGCCAGACTTCTAATTGCAGAGGTACAGAGTGGGGGAGGCAATCAGTCTCAACCTTATCATTTGCCACCCTCAGAACAGCTCTTGAGTTTGAGGTTGATGAAGGACACAAGATCTTCCCACCCTGGCTAGCAGTATGTCCTGGGAGGATTACTGAAGACAAAGTTTCTGTCCTGCCAGGTCCCACCTCCCTTCATTCCCAAATAAATACACTACATTAATTACAAAATTGTTGGCCAACGTCTAGGGCTTCTTACTGGCCAGCTCTGTCTTAATTACTAACCCATAACTACTACTAATCTATGTATTTCTACATGACCTTAACCTACCAGAGAACACCTGGCGTGTCCTATCCTCCCGGTCTCTACATGGCGTCTCCCAGCGGCCTCTCTCTGCCTTCCTCTCTCCAGCCTTCTCCTCATCTCCTAGCCTCCTCTTCTCATTCTGCCTCTACTTGCCAATCAGTGTTTTATTCATCAACCAATAAGAGAAACACATATACAGAAGAACATCCCCCATTAGACTATGCCAGACCCACACATGGGAAAGCTATAATTCTAAGACTGAGAACACAAAATCCTTTGGATACTTTAGGGTGCTAGAGTGGGCTTGAAACAAAAGAGTGATCCCATTCTGTATGTGCATGAGTTGGACATTGAGGCGTAGTTTCTCCACTGGGCCAAGCTAGGTCCCTGGAACTTGAGTGTAGTAAACGCTTGCAGGAGCCTGGCTTCTGCATACTCCCTCCAGTGACAAGCTGGACACTGTGCCCTTTATCAGGCCATCCCCTTGTCAGGCTTTGTAACCCTTTACCAGAACGCTACACTGGAATATAGTATGGGAGTGTGACATTGTAACCCTTTACCAGAATGCTACACTGGAATATATTAGGGGTGTTACTTCTTTCCAAACACACCATCACCTGTGTAGTCCCTCATTCCCACGGGAGATCACAGCTCTCTTCTCTCACTGAGCTTGGGTGGCGTCACATGGTGTGGAAGTGAAGTGGAAACAGGCAGATCGGTGACCAGAACCCAGGAAGATGTTGAGAAAGGAAAACAAAACAAAACAAAAACGCATGTTCTTGAGGGAAAAGTCGAACGTTTCAAGACTCAGGCCTTCTAGAATGGAGGGTGCTTCCACCTTTCTTGACAACTTTTATGTTCCTCAGTTTTCCTTTTGGCTGTTGATTTATTTATTTATTTATTTTATTTATTTATTTTTGAGTTGCCTGGTCCAAGTGTGAGGCTGTATTCCCACCAAGCCTCGTTCTCCCTTGGCGGTCCGGCCTCACACCTGCCTGGGTCTAGTCTCACATTTATGATATCTCAGGTGGGGGTTCTTTGGGGAGAAGGAAGACGCCCGTCCCTCAGCCTCTCTCTTCAAACCGTTCATGCTCCCAGCACAGATCGGGATTCTGGATGAGCCCTGCCGGGGCCACCGGCATCCGTGCCTGGCTTAGCCGTGAGCTTCTGCCCACTCCCTGCCGCGGTCCAACCCAGTCCACCAGTTCTTCAGAGAAGGGAGGCCTGCGGTAGACTGATGAGCCCCAAAGTTTTGTTAAGCCCAGACAAGGTCCGGAAAGGGTCAATAGCTCTCTCCTGTATTAGCTCAATTGTTCTGTCGCTTGCCTCCATTTTATTTAAATAATAATAAAAGCATTAAGGTCTATTGACTGAATGGATTGTCTTTCCTCCATTGGGTCTTTGTTCAATAAGCAGAGAACACTCACTATGTGCTAGGAACACTCACTATGTACTAGGAGCATTCACTTTGGGCTAAGGAGCACTCACTATGTGCAGAGGAGCATTCAGTATATACAATGGAACACGCAGTATGTGCTAAGGAGCACTCAGTATTGATAAGGAGCACTCACTAATTGCTGGATATCATTTTAGACATGGGAGATGTCATACAAAGGTGAGGCAGAGACTGTCCCAGGACTGAGCAGACAGGGAATTCCACTGGGTGCCTCATCATAGCCAGAGGTTCTGGAAAGAAAAAGGCTCTTCTATGGTTTGTAAAAAGAGAGCTGAGTTGGGGAGGCCAAGGCCATGCTCAGAGGAGGAGGAAGGGGAGGAGGAGGAGGAGGAGGAGGAGGAGGAGCTGGCCAGCTTTGCAGCCGCAGGAGAGAATCTGTGATGACCTCATAGGACAGTGATTTTTCAACCTTCCTAAAGCTGTGACCCCCTTAGCCCAGTTTAACACAGTTCCTCATGTCATGGTGACCCCCCAACCGTGAAATCACTTTCATTGCTACTTCACAACTGTAATTTTGCTACTGTCGTGAACTGTAATGTGAATATTTCTGGAGACAGAGGTTTGCCAAAGGGGTCACAGCCCCTGGTTGAGAACCGCTGTTGTGTGAGGAGAAAGCTGACTGTGTTCTGAAATGAAGGTTGTGACAGCTGTAGGTTGAGGAAGGTAGGACAGGACAGGCCTGCAGAGGGGTGAGCACAGCCCTAGAGGGTGTTTCAGCATGGTAAAGAATTTATATCACGACCATAGGATGAAAGAGGGCCACTGGAGTGTTGAAACAGGTGAATGTGGTGTGTGTGTGTGTGTGTGTTTGTGTGTGTTGTGGTATGTGTTATGTTGTGTTCTAGGCTATGTATATGTTTGTGTGCTTGTGTGTATTATGGTGCATGTGTATATGCATTCATGTGTGTATGTGTGGTTATATTTATATTTATATGTCTCCGGGAAGGCTTATGTTCCAGGAAGCTGGCAGCGATGCCTGAAGAATGGGAGGGAATGGAAACATGGCGGTAGCGGGTGTGACATGGGTCGTGGTAGCTGGCAGTAGCATAGCGGCTGGAAGGCACACCCCAGAACCTTTGGAACCCTGGTTCCGCCAGGACGGTTGCTAAGCTCCCCTGGGCTTCACACAGGGAACGGTACCTATTCCCCAGACTGCCGAGAGTGGACCGGATGATCGATAAGTGGGTTGATGCATTCAAGACATTTGGAAGGGCGTGCGTAAACTCTGCTACTGATGTCAGTCATTGCTGTTGCTGTTTGAGGGGCGGGACACGAAGCAAACCATGGGATGTTTAAGGCTGTAGCAGGAAGGTTTTGGGGGCTGTGAAGGAAAGGCAGGGTTAACAGGACAGGAATGTGTTCTTCAGGGAGCTGACCAGTTGGCTTTTCAATAAGTATAGAAAATGCTCCTGAGAAGTCGACTAAAGCTTGAAAAGTATAGCCCTAAGTTGTTGGCTTCTCAAGGCTACTTCCTTTCTGCTCTTGTCTCTCTCAGACAGAGACAGAAAATGTCTCTATCTGCAAGGTCATGAGGCCACGAGGACCAGTCTGACATTTGCAGTACAACCACCGCAAACTATTGTGTCCCTTTTTAAAAGCCACCTTAGTGACCTTCTCCAATAACCCACTGTGGCGTCCGACGGAGAATGGCCCCCACAGATCCATGTCTTTGAATGCTTGGTCCACAGTTAATGGAGCCTTTAGGGAAGGATTAGGAGGTGTGTCCTCGTGGGAGGAGGGACGTGTACGTCCCAGGGGAATGGGAAGGCAGTCATTCACCACGGTTAGTGACAGCCGCTCAAGCCTGTGGGGAAACCGAGAGAAGGTGGGTGTGTGTGTGTGCATCCCCTAATGGAGCTGGAGCAGTTACACCCCATTCCCAGCTGCTGTGGCTGAGGCGAGTGGCTGGGCTGTAAACTCCTTAGTTTTACCAACTGAACATGTGGGCAGAGTGGATGTCCATGTCTACCGGAAACTGTAGAAACCAGAGACACAGCTTGCACTGGTAGAGGTTGGAGGCGCCCTGGCAGTGCATGATATAAATCTACCCTGGAATGGGCAAGAGCTCCTTCTGTGGTGCTCCCTGAAGCTTTGATGGAATGCTCCTAACTGGGATGCAGGTGCCCGTGTCCACCGCAGACCGTGTGCTCCGCAGAATGAGTGGGTCAGACGGGCCTAACTTAGTGGGCACAGCACCCTGCCCAGCACTGTTCAGAAACAGCCACGTGCTGTATAAATAGCTTGCTCCCTCCTGCGTTTGGATGGCATCACGGTACAGGATAGAATAGCTTCTTCTGTGTCACAGAGCGTGGGCCAGTAGTTAGCATCATGAGATCATCATGGCAAATTTGTAGTTTTTAGCAGTAGGAGTTATGTGGATATCTGGGAGCCCGGGGCTCAGCCCCATCTATCAAGGCGGGTGGGCATTTGACAGGTTTGTTAGAGTCATCAACTTAGCTGAAAACACCAGTTCTCCGTATCCTAGAAGCATAGTCACATTTTTAGATCTGGATTTTCCCTCCGATGTCTTTAAAGCAGAACATTCTAAAAACCACGGGCAAGAGAAACGCTGAGGGCCTGTGGGGGACATGAGGGACCAGGGGAGGCTTCCTTAGGAGCTTTGCCTTGCGTCCAGTTCAGTGGAATGGACTAGTCTCTGTCCCTCTGGCACCCCCACCCTGGTGCGTTTTCTGTTTGTTTCTGTCTGTTCCATGTAAGTGACTCAAATCCCCAGACGTCATTCAGATTACCTGTGGGTGTTCCTCTTCCATGTCAGACAGAGTGGAGTGGAGTGTGCCCCCTCCCTCCCTCTCTGAGCTCCCTGCTTCTCTGACCTTATTCTATACCGGGGGGGGGGGGGATAGTCACAGCAAATTGCAAAGGTTATTCAATTTCTGCCCACTTTAAGTGCCTTTAAAGGGAGCCGGCACTCATGGCTTCTCAGGAGAAGAGATGAACTCTGCTACAGATAAGGCGCTGGGTGAGCGGGGGTGAGCGGGGGTGAGCGGGGGTGAGGGGGTGGGGGGTGAGCGGGGGCGAGGGGGTGAGCGGGGGTGAGGGGGGTAAGGGGGTGGGGGGGTGAGCGGGGTGAGGGGGGTGGGGGGATGAGCGGTTCTAGATGCAGCTAGGGTACTGGCACCGAGATGGTCCTCTACCTTGACAGGAGAGCCTCTGTGCCACCCGATACTTCCAGCTCCTTGTAAGTTAGGGACACCGGAGCAAACTTCCTGAAAGAATGACAGGACCAGGCTGGGCGCTGGTGGTGCACACCTTTAATCTCAGCACTCAGGGAGGCAGGGGCAGGAGGATCTCCATGAGTTCGAAACCAGCCTGACCTACAAGATCGAGTTCTAAGACAGCCTCCAAAGCCACAGGGAAACCCTGTCTCGAAACTACCCCCCCCCAAAAGAATGACAGAATGGCAGGCCTGTTAAACATGTCTGTCAAGGGACAGGGTCACCTTACCATGCTAATCAGAATGGCCTGAACTCGGGAAATTTATTATCCTTTAAGCCTTCCCCTAGTTTGGTGGACACTTTCAAATGAATTTGTGACTTTCCATCCATTTATTTGCTGCTTGGGCTGGATAAATTTCTGTGTGCTCTTGGAAAAGAACTTCTTCGGTTTGCAGCTGTCCTTGTTGGACATCAGCACTGTTTCTGACCCTTGCATCGTGAACTGGACAGACTGCTGAGACCCACCGGGCGGTGGTAGAGACCGCACAGCCCCGCATCCGTGGTGTTGGCTCCATCGACAGAGAGGTGAAGGCGTGGAAACTGAGGATTCACCAGACCCGGCATGAACTTACATAGAAAACAGCAAGTAACTACCGACACACGGCCTTTCTGCTCCAAGGACCCAGCTCTGCCTCCTCGATGCTCCCCACGAACTCAGCCACGCCCCCTCCCAGCCCCAGCCCTTTCCCTTTAACCTGTAGCCACGCCCAAAAGGCGTGGCCACTGTTCCAGGTACCCGGGTGAATTCATCGCTACAGAGAGGTAGGAAAAGGGAAGGAGGTGGGAAAGAAGGCAGGTAGACTATAATTGTAGAGTGTTTCAAACAGAAATTCTGTATGTAAGGGGAACATAGCTGGCGGAGGGAGGCGTCGTCCCATGCTGCCCTGCGAACACCGCTCCTCTGGTTACTTCTCACACTGCGGGCAGCAGAAAGCACCCAGGGTCCCTCCGTCGTGGGCCTTTAAATGTTTCTAAAATGGGAGAATTTGAAATGAAATCTTCTATGCAGAGGACGTGGTTCCTGTCCCACCCTGGCTGTTTCCTTTAACTCCAACAAGTACCACACTGGCTTGAGTGGGAATGCGAGTCTCACTCTGTCATCTTCCTCACTCATCGCCCTGACAGGCTGGCCAGGATTCTCACGGCACTGGGACAGCAACCAGCTAGTCAACCCATCCATCCGACCAGGTAGACTTGCTTCTTGGGCACAAACACAGAGGCTGCTTAATCTCAGCATGAATGAAAGAATTGAATGGGATTAGCACATCCCATGTCATGTTTTAAAATGCATTGATAGCTTAGACTCCGTGTGGTCCTAAGGCATCTTTGAAATTGAAATAAAAGAAACAGAAGTGATTAAACTCTTTTTAACAAGGATAAGGCGCTTTCAAGTACAGAGAGAAGCCAGCCTGATAATAGGTGATGCTAATTTTAGTAGCAGGTTCCCAGGCAATCAAAACTTTAATGCAGGGAGGGGCTGAGCCCCCACACCTGGAAGAACACACTGGGGTTCATCTGGAGGTGAGCTCTCCCCTTGCATCCCCGACACCCTCCTGGAGTCTCCTTACATCCCCGACACTCTCCTGGGGTTGATGGGTGGATCCTGTAAAGTACCAACAAAGGAATGCTGTTCGTGGTGCCTTTTTAAAAGCTGTAGTCTTCGTATGTCTGTGTATCGTTAGTGTGGAAAAGGCCTGGCTGGTTGGAACAGGAGAACTAAAACACTTTGCCACTGTACTGTCTGGTCCTAAGTGTGTCTTCTCCACACCAGAGGCAAGGTCCTGAGCCTCGCGCCTTGGGAAGCCAAGCCTTAGCCCAATTTGTCTCTGGCTAAGGAGGTTTATATCTCAGGCTTCCAATGATTTACCGTGTGCCGTGTCTCTATGCTTCTGTTGTCTGGTCCTCATAGTCCCTCTGCTCACCCAACAGCAGCCCTGTTAGTGCAATCTCCAGACCACCTCCTGTGAAATGTCTGCTGCGTCTTGAGGGAAGTATTGTCTTCTGTGAGGTGTGCTTCTCTGGTCTTATAGGTGGTGAGAGCCAAGCTTTTGGAGACACCCTCGGAAGGGGCATGGTTCCATTTCACAGTCAACCACACAGCTGACGCCGGCAGTCTTCAGCATCTGACGAAGGAGCTCCTCATCATTAATGTCTAGAGAATTTTGTTTCTAACATTGTGTGGAGTGCAGTGGCATCACAGATGAGTGGCATTGGATACCCTGACTTCAAAAGCGACAATCTGATGAAAGCAGTAAATTGAATCTGGCCAGGAGCCTCCCATGGAACAGACACAGAAGCCAGGTGTCAAACGTCAACTGCCATTTAAGATTAGCAGAACAGGGAATCTGCAGACCATCTTTACCTGCAGAGGCAACACTGGCCCAATTAGCAGAGGACAGAAGAAAAATGATCCGAGGGTGAAGACACTTGCCAAGCATCCGATCGTCACCAGGGCATATGGAAATTAATGATATTCAGAACTTGATGAATACCAAGAGTTTTCAGCTTAAAATAATCTTCCTGCTGATGTGCAGTTACTGGAGGGCTCCCAAAATGCCACAGAGAAAAATTAGATGCAAGCAAAAAAAGGAAAAAAAGAAGCTCAGATTCAGCTTTCCGTTTATGGAGCACGGTCCGATGAGCTTCGAGGAGCTGAGGAGACGCTGGGCTCAGGTCCCAGCTATGTGCTTACCCATGCCAGCTGCATATATCCTGTGCATTTGCCAAGGGTCCGGGAGCCTTTTTATGGGAGAGTTTGAATTCTAGAGGGCTGCGTTTTATCACAATCCACCAAAAAGGCACCACCGGAGACAGACAAAGAAACAGCCAGACCAAGGAAGCCTGTCTCCAACCACTCTACCTGTCAGATCCTAAGGGAACGCCACAGTGACAGTCAGCTTGCTGAAGCTGCTCTATAGGAAGACTGCTCACTCCTCAGTTGCCTGAGAGGTCATGCTGCCAGAAGAGCCACTCCTTGACTGAAGAGTACCTGTGTCCTCGACTGAGGAGTACCTGAAGCCACCTGGCCCGCGAGCCCCCTCCTGCTGGCCTAAACAGGGCTCTTCCTGTTCACCGAATTCCCTTGCTCCTCCCTGCCGGCCCCCCACCCCGTCTTTCCCCCACACCCCACTCCTTTCTCTGCTCTTAAGAGAGGTAGCTCTGGCTCTCCCCGTCTGCCGCCCCTCTCCTCTCTGCCCTGGAGAGGTAGCCATGGCTGCTTTGGACTTCCCCCAAAGGTCTCTGGCTATTCTGCCTCTCATGTCTAAAATAACCCTTCTTCCCACCCATGGGTCAGTCACTCCGGTGGCTTCTCTCCGACCTTGTTTACACTGCCTGCCGGTCGGTCTGTTATTCTCTCTCTCCTTGAAATAGAAGTCAACCTGGGTCTCAGGTTTAATATAACTCTAATGCGTGAGATTTCTCCAATGACCATAATAAAGAAAGAAGAGAGGTGCCCCCAAGGTCTGGGTGGATGAGCCCACCGTGACATAGCTGGCTCTCCTATACTCATGTGCTCTAATTGAATCAGAGCCCAGAATCCTTGAACTCTGCCTCCCATTTAACCTCAAGACCTTATTGGCCACTAAGATGCTTCTAGAGAGAGGACAAACCCAGAAAGCTTTTAAGTTGATGGCGAATTCAGGAGTGGCAGCCCCTCTTTTGAGGAGCTCCGAGGCCTACAGAAACCACAGGAGTGCTGGGAGGTCAGCAGCCAATTTTTGAATTATTAACGCCATGTTTAACAATTAAAGGAAGACATATTGATAGGCTATCGGGGCAGTTAATTATTTAGTTGTACAAAGTACAGAGTGGGAAATAAAATATTAAGACGTAGTGGGGATAGATGGATCTTACTCTGTAAAGGCGGGTAGGAATGAAATTCCAGTCATAAAACTTCGTTTGCCTGAGATAAAAACCAAATCTGACTGCAATTCCTGCTTGCACTTGGTGCAAAATAAAATCCCAAAGAGGATGAGTTTCTTCCAGGGCAGACATCTTAGAGATGGCAGTGGAGATGGGCCTGAATGGGAGGCCCTTTGCAAAAACAAGACCATGTTCTCACCGTGACAGACCGCTCTACCCTGTTCTCCTGAAATACGTCTTGGGGACCTTCTGCCCAGACATCCAGGGTCCCATCCAAAAGCCATTCCCACCTAAGAGTTGGCCAATGTCTGTGGGGCTATTTTTGCTTTCTAGAATGGGACAATTAGCTAATAACACCACCGTGCAAATGAGTGGGGGAGACCCACTAAAGAGTTTTCAAGTAGCAATCGCTATCACCTGTTGCAGAATGTTGTGCCCTGGCTGGCTGGTTGTGACTGTAGACTGCCCTGGCCTTTTGTATGGCTGACAGCCTGGAGGAACTTTCCAGAATGCCTACATGGCCATGACAATTGGAATTCAAAGGAAACTGCTTAAACCCCTGAGCTGGAATGATCTCCCTTCCTCCCTTTACTGAAATTCTCTGACTGTGAGGCATTTATTCTGTAGTCCTTGGAAACTAGCAGATAGAGAATTCTGAAAGTAACACTGGAGGGACAGGCCTCCTTGCCTCTTTGCCAGCGCTGGGGATGCTTGTATGACCTTAAAAAAAACAGTTCCCACATCCCAGGGTCTACCCCAGAGCTGAGTGCATGCGTGGCAAATGGTCCGTGACTGAGTGAATTAACGACCCAAGCAAAGCTGCATTTTTGCTGTGAAGATTCCCCCAGTGGTGTGAGGGGACACCGTGCCTTCTTTTTGATGTTGAGAGCACTGGCTTCTTGTGCCACTCGCTCCGTTGTTGCTGAATGGGAAATGCCTTCTCTTCCTGACTTCCCGAGGTAGTTATTCTGCAAGACTGCAGGCACTCTGTCCTGGAGGCTAGAGGAAGGCCACAGAGGCACTTCATATGTCCTGGAGGGTGGGGAAAGGCCACAGAGAGGAGCTTTGATCTTAGGAAGAGGTGGCCAGTGTTTGCAGAGAGCTGATTTCCTTAGACGTTTACACAATACACCTCCTTCCTCATGTAAGCGGTCCTGTGGGTGTGGCAGGAGGCTTCTTGCTGGAATTCACTTGTAGGTATCCCTGCTATTGAAATCGTGTGTGTGTGTGTGTGTGTGTGTGTGTGTGTGTGTGTGTGTGTGTGTGTTTCTGGGAGAAAACAAGGGATTTTGCTAACTGTGCCTCAAGTGCGACAGGGCTTCTGGAGAAGCAGACTAGCTGCAGGCATTCAGAAACTGTTGTGAGCATCCACCAAAGATGACTGGGACATGGGTTCAAGCCAATGGAAAGTCTACATTAGCAACTACGCTGGGTGTTCAGGACCCCAGTGCGGTACCAACCCTTCCTCGGGGTGGGTCAATAAGCACAAAAACCATATCCTGGATTGACACACCTCAGCAAGAAGAGTTAGCCAGAAGCAGAATTACAGAGGACAAAGGGCGAGGCTAGTACATTTAGGGGCTTTCCCAGAACTAGGGACTTTGATGGAGTAGGTCTTGGTTCTTGTTTTGGCAGCTGGGCTGGGTTCTGAGGCCAGAATGGAACTTCCATCATGGCGTCAGGTGGGCTGAGGGTCTGGGGGCCTGGTACAGCGGCTCCTCTGGAAGCACCACCCTTGTCACAGAGAGTCATCTCCCTAGAGGAGAGCCAGAGGCAGCTGTGCTGGTACCAGGACCCATCAAAGTGGAAGATCAACACCCGTTTGATCCTAGCCTTAACTCACACATCTCTCAATGCTCTAGAACATGCTTCTTGTGGTGACGCATTACTTATGACTCATTAAAGCTTGCCTGGGGATTCAGAAAGCAAAGCCAGCCTCAAGCTATAGAGATCAGGCAGTGGTGACACACACCTTTAATCCTAGGACTCAGGATTAAGAGGTAGACGGATCTCGGTGAGTCCGAGGCCACCCAGATCTACACAAGATCCATCCAGTCCTGAAGAGAGAAACAGTTCACACAAAGGTGATCTCAGTACCTGGGATCACACGCCTTTAATCCCAGCATTAGGGAGGTACATAAGACAGGAGCAAGGTCTCAGTATCAGGCATTCATTCTCCAGCCACAGTGAGGACAGGAAGGATTCATGTCCGGCCACACTGAGGAAAGGTTACAGTCTGAGGTTTAGGAGAGCTTGTGGGTCAACTATTTCATTCTGAGGCAGAGTAAGAGGTAGAGACCAGCTGCCTTGCTTTTCTGATTTTCAGCTTGAAATTTGGATACCAATATATATCTGTCTCTGGGACTTTTATTTATGGTGTTACATGCTTCCATTCAGAGAAAAAAACAAAGTTTTATATTCATAGCCTTAAACAAGTAAAGTTAGCCACGGGGGGGGGGGGCAACCATTGTGTTTATGCTGACAGTTGCTGTGAGAAGCAGCTGACACAGACACTGGTTCCCACTCAGGTCAAGCCCGGCTTGACGATCCTCACGCGTCCTGGTCTCTCTCTGATTCGAACACAGCACTGGAGACTGTGGTCTCCTCAGGCTGGGGTCTTGTTTGGATGATAAGGTGCCCCTCCTCACCCTCAAAGCTGTGATGGGGGCTGGAGAGCTGGCTCGGTAGCTAAGAGTGCTTATGAGGACCGGAGTCAGGTGGTTCACAACCACACACGACTCCAATCTCAGGAGATCTGACGTCATCTTTCCCGCACCCGAGAACACTGCGCTCATGCACACAAACCCACACTCACACACATGTACAACATTAAAAAAAAGTAAGATCTGAGAGAGGAGAGAGAGAGAGAGAGAGAGAGAGAGAGAGAGAGAGAGAGAGAGAGAGAGAGAGAGAGAGAGAGAGAGAGAGAGAGAGAACAACTCACAGAAACTGTGCTACTTGGTGAAAATGTTTACAAACGAACACACACATGTAAACCCTGATCTCCGTCTTGGTGAATTTACACTGACTCTCAGCCAGGTCAAGAGTACATTCTGCTGGCCGAGTGTGTCATCGGTTGTCAAAAGCCGGCAAGTCTCCTTAAAGCCCGGAGTCTCCTAAACTACCTGCTTTACAGTCAGACAACCCCATCATGGCTTCTCAAGGGGGTTCAGTTCCTGTATTTACTCTGGAAGCAACGCACCAGCCTCTTCCCCTGAGCCATTCGGAACTCACCAGGGGCTGACAAAAATTAAACTTCGTGAAGGCAAAAGTTAATTAAATTTCTCCTTCCATGCCAAAAGTGGTTATGTGAAGATATTAGACAGTGAATTACAGTTTTCTTTTTGTCTGCCAGCAATATCTACTTGAACACCCTTTGCTTTTAATTAGGTTATCATGCGGCAGCTGGAGATTTAAATATGCTCTGACTAGGGGCAGGAGGCCTACAGTCTCACGTGCTAGCCAGGTCTTGTCTGCCCAAGCACCTGAGCTGGCCTCTAAGAAGAGATTTCTGATTGGATGGGAAGGCCACGGCACTGAGCTGGCCCCTAAGAAGAGATTTCTGATTGGATGGGGAGACCACGGCGCTAAGTGGAGTCAGTGCATCTCTTAGCGAGTGTCCTGGATCTGGTGTGCTCGCCAGGGATGGGAATTGGTATCCAGCTGATTGCTTATTTTAGTGCCTGGGATCCGGCGCCAATGGTGGCGGTGCTGAGTGACAAAAGGGTGCCAGGATTCAAGGGTGCCAGGATTCTTAGTTTCCATAGAGGAAGGGATCCAAAGTCTCTGAAGATGAGGATGTGTGAGTGGATACAGCCCGTGTAATCTGCACACCCTAACTGCACCCCATTGATGCAGATATCGGCGAAGGAAGTAAAAAAAAAAAAAAAGACAGCTCCATTTTTTTAAGTCCCTGAGCCCCTCTCCGCAGTGAATTCTGGAGTGTAAATGAATTCTCTATTTTTAATCTGCCTCATACCTCAAAGAAAACAGTGAACCTGGATGGAGCTACCAGAAGAGTCTCAGCCCTGATTCCTGCTCGGTCTGAAGAGATAAAGGTCACATTGGAGAGGCCCCCTGCCACGGAATGAAGACCTTTAATCCTTTCATTGCTTTAGAGAAGGCATTTAGTCTAGAGCCTGGGGTGGCGGAGGGGAAGGCCCAGGCCCTGAGGTTTCCTGACTGAGGAAGGCTCTGGGTTACAGACTACGCTCTAGTTCCCCAGTGCCCAGTTCTGGGTCGACTTAGGGCAATAGAAAGTTTGCCATGTGTGAGAGTGAGGTAATGGGGTGTTTAGGGGTCTTAAGATTCGTAACTTATGTCTCTGTGTATGAAAGGCCTCCCCTGGCCTGAACTCCGCTGTTTCTGAGAACTGCCCTGCCTTGTGAAGGGGAGTCGACTCTCTGCCCGAAAGACTTTTAAGACCTCCAAACATCGCAAGACACAGAAAATTGAAAAGCATGGTTGAGTACATGTCTGCCTTCTCCTGAGTCAAGGGAGGCCAGCCTCAGAGCACAGACCCAGTCACAAGTTGGTACCGTGCTCCTTACACCTAGATGTCTTCAAAGAGGCTGTCAATGTTTATTAAGAACTTTGAACTTTGAAATGGTAAAGCCCTAGGCTGAGTGTTAGTAAGCCTGAGTCTACTAGATCCCGGGAAGGGATTGTCCAATGGGCTTTGCGGGCCTGATGATGAGCAGAGCTCACCTTGTTCTCCGTAAGGTAGGGTCTCTGAGAGTTTGAACACATTTTGTGGTATTTTCTCTAGTTGCAAGGGTATGTCTGTAACACCTCCATAGGTCAGAAGGCAGAATCCCTACAGGGACTCTCTCTCCTGCAACGGTGGGCAGTTTGTGGTAGGAGCGGCCACTGGAGAGTCACACGACTTCTCCCTTCCAGAAGGGAAGCCCGTCCATCACCACTGGGGAAGTGACAGTTACAGTCTGCCTTCGAGACCTGGCGCACGGGATGCGGTCCTTTCTCTCCCCATGGCCCATGTCTGCTGATGCAGTTTCCTGCTCAGGAAGTTAGTATTCAGGCACCTGTACTGGACTGTCCTTGGGGTTCTGACAGCATAAGCCCTCAGCTGTAGCCACTAAGAGCATCATTTGTGCATATTCAGTATGGTCCCTTTTAAAAGAGCCCTGCCCACCTCCCATCCTCCTCTCTCTTCCTTTCTCTCCCTCCCTCCCCCCTCTCTCTCTCTGCTCCTCTGTCCTCTCTCTTGCTGCTCCTATTCCTAGAGGCCAGTCTCTCCCCTCCCCTTTCCCCCTTTTCATGATCTTCCCTTAATAAAAAAGAAACCCTCTGCTTGAACCCCGTCGAACGGCGTCTTTCTCCCACGCTCTGCTTTCCTTAAGTTACAACAGCGCCTGCTTGTAGGCTGTGGCCTCCTTCCTGAAAGACACCGATTCAGCCTCACCGGCCAGGCAATCAGTGACACAGTGGAGTTCTTTTCCTTCCAGTAGTCGGCAAGCTTTAAGGAGACTAGCTAGGAAGTGTCTGTGGCTTGTGGATCCACACACACCGTGTGACTGGTGTTCAGCTCCGGGATGTGGCCGCCAGATCCGTTAGATGGGCGTCCCCATCATTGGCACAGTTAACTACCTCTGCTCCGGTTCGGTCCACTAACTAAGAAAGCCATTCTTTGGCCAGGTGGGACGGCTGGGACAGGGAATGTGGGGTGTGATGGCATCAGGACACATTCCAGGACAATTTAGCCCAAAGATCCCAAGGTTCCTGTACAGAGATACTCACTCCTTCGTCGTGGTTCGAGGGTACAGAAAACGCCAGCACCAAGCCCTGCTTGCCTGTGAAAACAGAGTCGCAAGAAAAAAAAAAAAGGTTCAGTAACATTTTTACTTTAGAAGTGAAGCTTTTATTACGCCCATATAATTAAAAGTTCTGATGTGGGTGACTTTGCTAACTAAACGCAACACTAACCTGATGTAATGAGTAAGTCTGTCACTAGAACACACTTCCAGAAACCTGCGCCTTCAAAGTTAGGAAACTGAGTTCTCTACTGAGCCCTGAACCCAATTCTGTGGTTTCTAATTCCAGATATGTCAGAGTCATTTTGGCTGAGAGGTATCCAATTTGATATAATCTTAGATAGATACCAATCATGGAGTTTTGTCATTTGCTTGTAAATCTTGACACTCTGGTTTGAGTGGGGACGGAAGTGGACTTTGTTCAGTTATTAGTGCATTTCGAATGCTGCTTTCAAAATCTCACGCCAGAATCTTTTAAGATTAATTTTTACTTTTAATAAATATTTAAAAATGTTGTGTAGGTGGCCACAGAGGCCAGAAGAGACTGTCAGATCTCCTGGAGCTGGAGTTACAGGCCCTTGTGGACCACCTGATGTGGATGCTGGGAACCAAACCCGGGCCTCTGCAAGAGCTGTGTGCACTCTCAACTGCTGAGCCGGCTCTCTGGCTCTGTGTGTTGGAATCTTCAACCTCAGGGCAACTGTGGTGGAAGCTGGGCCCGCACTGGAGATAAGGAGGGCACAATGGCGGGGCAAATGCGTTAATGTCATCACATCGGGAGCAGCCATTAGTCTGGAGAGTGGACTGTCACAGTGAGTGCCTGCTGTGGTTGCTGTTCCTCTGTTATGGCTGTGGGACACTGTCCTCTGAGAGTTGTAGCCGTTGCTGTCTTACCCGGAGCAGCTGTGATCACCCACAAGAATCCTCAGGATCCCCGTGGGTGCTCCCTCCGAAGAGACCCTTGCCCGGGAACCCAGCCATCCCCTCCCTCCCTGCCGATGCCCCTCGCAGTAGAATGCAATTCTACACGTGGTCTCTGCAGAGACCCCATCTATGCAGCTAAGGGAAAGGGTTCATCCACGTGAGGACGGGGCTTTTTAGTGACACGTCTGTCTTGGGGTCACCCGTGTTTTTGTAAGTAACTCCTGGCACGTGGTATAACGTATCAACTCGTTGGTTTGCAGGTTCGACTTAAGTGCTATCATTCCTCTGGTCTACCTGAGACAAACAGCCACGTTCTCACATCCATCCAGGAAAGTTTAGCCTGGCAACGGTGATATGTATGGTGGTGTAGTATGAAGGCCCTTGATGTGTGTCAGCAACAAGCTCGTAGATTTCACAGCCTTCACACTCATGAGCCCAATAACTATTTTCTCCTTATTTATGATGCAGGCTGCGCTCTTACGTCATAGCAACAGGAAGCAGACGAAGAAGGCTACATATTTCTGATTCTTTGCTGAGAACTTCACTAGCTAGGGGGGATGTCCACGCTGCCATTGGCTTCCTAACAATCTTTTCTACTGAAATCCATCCCCTCCCCAGCAGAGTTGTTGTATGAGTTATTGCATGGCCATACTGTCGGTCACTGCTAAACCACCCACATGCTCCAAAGAAACAGGCACCTTGCAATGCCAGACCAGCACAGAGCCAGAAGGAAGCTGACCGCTGGTCCATCAATCATTTTTCTAGGCCATGCTGTGAGGCTGTTTAGCATTATCACTTATTTACTATGTAAAACTAGTGTTTTATAACAGCGGCTGAAAGCCAGTGTGGCCGCAATGCAGAGGAAGTTGGCCCTTGGGGTCTGGGAAAACTCTGTGGTCAGATACATATTTAAGCTTGTGTTGTTTGAATGCATCTCATTACTCATCCCGAGTGGCCCGATTGCCTGCATCATTAAAGTGATCAAGCTCGCCACAGAGTGACTAAATGGAAATATACAGGCCACTTTGTGTTTAAACCCTTCCCAAAGTGCTTAAATACCTAAGAGAGATTTCTCCAAGTCCAAAACTCAATCCCTGTAGCTTAACAGGCTTAGCTTCCAGACTTGGCTTCTACATTCTAATTAAGTTTGCTAGACGCTGGAGTCTTCTGTGTACCAAGAGTGATTGTGTCAACACACTAAATTTTTCTCCTAAGCCGATTTGTGGTAAAGGGAAGCTAGTAAATTACAATGGTGATGGGGGAGAGTTGGAGGCAGAGACAGAGAGAGAGAGACAGAGACAGAGACAGAGACAGAGACAGAGAGACAGAGACAGACAGAGAGAGAGACAGAGAGAGAGAGAGACAGAGAGAGAGAGAGAAGTCAGAGCCAGGAGTCCGTGGTTCAGACTCTGCTCAAGGGGTAGGGGGTGAGGGGGGGACGGGTCAGACAATGTGAGCATTTTGGTCACTGTCATGACTGTGCCAAGTCAGCTCAGGGGCACAGACTGAAGAGATCCACTTTCTCATTAGAGTGTTTGCAAACAGTGACCTGGCCTCAGATGTCAGATGAGGACAGATAGTACGAGGGTGTAAGCCACGCCTAGCCTGAAGACCCTCAAGTTAGGCAGTCTGAAGAGAGCTTCCTGTCTGCCAACTGGGTGGGAGGGAGCGGGCAAGGGGAAAAGGCAAAGAAAGGAGAAAATGCCCACCTGTGGCAGGGCCAAAGAGACTTCTCTGGTTAATGTCGGGGTTGGAACCAAAACGTTAAATGCACCCAAATCAAGGGCAACTCCTCTGGCATCACCAGGCAGCCAACCTTGCTCAGGCTGCATGGACCACAGAGTGAACCTGGGGTCTGGGAGGCTTCTGTGTGGAAACTGTGCTTAGCCTCTAAAGCAAACAAAAAGGCCGCTAACAACTTTAAGGGAAATTGAACGGGCAGCACCTGCTGCTCAGCCGTCCTCCTTGTTTCCGCGCTGAGACTGGCTGATGCCGCATAAAAGCTGTCAGGACCGATTGCCCCCTTCTAGAGATTATTCTGGAGCACCCAGGTTCGTTCTGCGTCTCAAGGCCACCACCCTGATCTCGCCAGTGTCAGGAGAGTTACCCTTCTTCCTGCACCGCAGTGTGGACGGGTGACTTTCCCAGCTCCCGAAAAACTCACTCTCTGATATCCGGCCACTCTTAATCAATACGGTATCTTCCTTCTGATGGAATCCACCAATGGGAGCTTTTCTCTCCCAGTGTGACCTCTCTTTCTGCCCCCAGATACACTCTTTGCGCCCATCTGGCTAGGCTCCTGGTGAAGTGACCGGCGGAAAGGGTCAGCTCGCCCCATCCGTTCCTACGCTGCCTAGGCAATGGTGTCGGGTCTCGTCTGCGCTCCCGGCCGTTTCCTGGGCAGCTTCAGGTGTTTGCATACACATTCTCCACTCCACACCACACACTCTGATAGCCTGGGACACCAGTCCGTCACTCTGTAGGGAGGGCAAGGCTGTTGCCCTCAACCCAGGGCACAGCAGATGTGCTTGGTGAAAGACGAGGCATTGTTGTTAACTCTCATCGTCCTTTGGACTGGAGTGGAGTCCAAAGTGGAGAAGCAATTTGTCACTGGGTAATTAATTTGTCACTGGCTCGTGTCTTTGGAGTGGCAGCCTTCCGGTTCTTTTGAAACCACACACACACACAAAATGCTCCTTTGTAAGAAATGATTGCGAGCATTGTCTTAGCTATTTTCCCTCTTACTGTGACAAAATCCCCGACGACAGAGACCTAAGGAAGGAAAGATTGCTTTTGGCAGATGGTCTGAGGGGATGCCGTACATCACAGTGGTGGGAAGTGGAAGTGTATGGCCACTCTGTGCCAGAATCAGGAAGCAGAAGACTGAGCACTGGCAGCCGGGGAGCTTCTTCAGTGATCCTTCTTTTTATTTTCAGTCTGGGACCATAGTTCATGTGAAGCTCAGAGTCTTTCTCCCAAGTTAAAGACAAGCCCAGAGGTGTCTCTTAGGTGCAAATCCAGTCAAACTGAAGACTGACTGTGGTCACCAACATCAGGGGTGAGCCTCTGAGTGCCCCTCCCCACCTCAGCCCTTCATTCTGGGACATGTTCGGGAGTTCTCAGGGGCTTGCACATGCAAACACCAGAAAGAAAACAAAAGTGGGAGGAAGAGGAAGCCAGACCTTGAGCCTGCTGAAGCCATCTTCACATGAAATCGGTCAGCCCTGCCTGTTTGTAGTGTTCCCGTCGGAGTCATGGCCTGTTAGGCTGAAAGCACCTGTGTCTCTTCTGCTTGAGTGGCGGACCGTTGACACTGCTGCTTTGGGGTTTTTGAGAAATTTATAAGAAGTAAAGCCAGCTCCCATAATCACAGTTAACACACACCGAAGCCGGATGACTGGGAAGATGACTGGGAATCGGGGCAGAATCTTTGAGTACAGTCCCTTCTCCATGGATACAAATACATCGTGCACAGGGATGGTGTACAACGGGCAAGACAGTATGGACTCAGTGTTGAGTGGGTGAGAAAAAAATTTACACAGCATCTCAGGATGCAGGAAGGGATAGTGAGGTGCGCAGGATATTTGGAGAGTTAGAGAATTAGGACCGTTGATGCAAGTCGTGGGGACCGGGTGAAGGGAAGGGTACCCAAACTCTGTGTGTGTGTGTGCGTGTGTGTGCGTGTGTGTGCGTGTGTGTGTGTGTGTGTGTGTGTGTGTGTGTGTGTCTATAGCACTTTCATGTATGTTAACTAAGTCTGAACTCACACCGATGTTTCCAACTCTGTCCCTGTCAGGTGAGCCAAGGCAACTTTCTTTCCTTATATTCAGTCTTCTGCTCTTCCGGTGAGAAGCCTGGCTCCCTCCAGCTGCCGTCCATACACTTGGTTTCTCATTCCAGTGTAAAATGACTCCTTAACCCAGGGCCCGGGATGTTCTGAGACCCCTGCTGGATACTTACCGTGGAACCTCTGTCCTTAGGTCTTTATTTCCCTGTACTGTGATGAGGGAAGACTAATGTACGGAATTAATCTTGCATGGTTTTTCCTCTTCTAAGCCCTCTGCTGCTCAACGTCTACACGCAACCACTCCATGCTGTTCCCCCGTGAGGACAAAATGAATGCCCAAGTTCTCTCAGGGATGAAACTGGGCATAGAAATTACTTTTGCTGTTTTATGTGTGTAGTGCTTTGCCCGCATGGATGCTGGGTACCACTTAGGACATCAGATCCTCTAGGACTGGAGTTACAGACGACATGAGCTGCCACATAGGAGGCTGAACCTAGGTCCTCTGGGTGACCAGCCAGGCTTTGTATCAGGGAGCCTTCTCTCCAGTCCATTTTATTAAAAAAAAAACCCACTTCAGTATATAAGCTCATATTTCTATGTTCCCTATTCGCTTTTCATATTCAAACACTACTTGCATTTTTCTGTGATTTAAATATATCTATTAAGAAAAAGAAATCTATTTTGTGTGTGACTTTTGGCATTGTTCTCAGTAGAACATGTTGGTAGCAATAGATAATTGCGATTCTCTTCATCCCTGATCTGATGAGCAGAAGTTTTTTTTTATTTTTTTTAATCTTAATTTGTTATTTAGGATGGTGAAACTTTCAGACTCACAGTATTTTAAAGTTGACCATCCCGGGGCATGATCCATGACCCACATCAGTTATCTGAATGTATGTTAGGCTGATTGCAACTCTGTAGGGAGCTACATCCAAGCATGAAATATCCAATAAGCAGTCCGTTCTTGGGTCATGGCTGACGGCTGCAGTTGGTGTTCCTGTTGGGAGCTGGCTACACTTCTGAGTGAACAGAGCAGATGACACAGAAAGGGACTATAAATGCTCACACTGGACTGTGCTTTGTGGGGACAGGTCTAGACAAAGTGCTTTGTAATTGGTGTTCTTCATTTTTCTTGGTCTCCCTGTGTTTCTCTCTCCCAGTGAAGGGACCAGACCCTCACCCAGACCCCTGCTTTAGCAGCCATGACAGGCTGAAGAAAAGACTCAGCAAGATATAGGCACATGTTGCTGAGTTTCTGGCCTCCTGACATTTTCAGATCTGCCCCAGTCACTAGGAGGTCAGATGCCCTCCATGTGGCAAGAAGTTACCTGGTCAGGCTCTGGATGTGCTTTATGGCAGAGCATAGCAACCACCCTGGGAGGGCCTGTAGGCCATAGCAACCAGTTGACCAATCAACACAAGACAGCTCACCTAAACCCAGAAGTACATCAATCCTGAGACTGTTGCTGGTACCCCAGGCTCTCCCCTCGCTCTACCCAATACATTCCCTGCTTCGTGGTTCCCCCAGCTCCTTCTTGCTCCACCTGCCACACTGGACGAGCACATGGAGGAATGGAGTTAATGCAGTTAACTTGCTAAATTATTAAAGACACATTGCTTTTGCATCAGAACGGGTTTGGGGGTTCAGAATTTGGGTACAATACCTCGCCTCCCTCCCTTTCTCAAGCAGGGCCTCTCACATGCTAAGTGCACACCTTGCCACTGTATTAATTACTTTATACATGGCTGGGACAAAAATGGGTGATAGAAACAACTTAAGGAGGGTTTGTTGTTCTAACAGCCAGGAATTCAGTCTATCATTGTGGCACTCCTGCAGTGGGAGCCTGAAGTTGCTGGTGACATTGTGTCCATAGTCAGAGAGCAAAGCTCTTTGTCATCTGTCCTCAGTCCAGAACCCCAGGCAAAGGAACAGTACCACGTACGATTCAGGTAGGGCTTTCTATTTCAGTTAATCTAACCCAGAGAGCTCCTTATGGGCATTCTCAGGCATGCACTTAGACTGCTAATCCCTTGTGGTCATGCCCAGAGGCATTGCCTCCTGTGTGACTCTAGATCCTGTCTTGTTTGTCACGTCTGCTGCGCGGCCTGTGTCCGAGAACGTGCGGAGGGTGTCGGGGATTGACAACACAGAGACTTGTTCAACGATATAAAGAAAACTTTTAACAGGCTCCAAAAAGGTTCAAGAAAACCTCCTAAGAAAAGCTCCCACCAGAGAAGCTTCTGCTCTCTCCTCTACCCTGGCTGGTTCTGCTCTGACCCCAGAGGTGGATGTGTGTGGGTTTTTGAAGGTGCAGTTAGTCTTTGGACAAGGTCGAGGTCAGGGCGGTTTCTGTGGGAAGGCCTTTTCCAGGAACTTATTGTATCATTTTTAGTAAACATGTTTTTACTAAACATTGTCTACAGCTGCCTACTCCCAGGCAGAAGGGGAAGTGGGTCTCTGCTCAAGGTCTGGTGTTCCCACACTTGTTGATCATGTTCACTATCTCAATCACTGAACCTTATCACCAGCCCTTAAATTCCCTTTTGAGATGGCAGGGAGTTATTTGTAATAGAAGGAATGCCTGGGGAGTGTCCCTGGGAAGTGTCCCTGGGGAGTCTCCCTAGGGAGGCCTTGCCACTGCTGGCTTTGACAGAGCTATGAGGGAGGTGCATGGGGAAGTATGGACCAGAGACATCCCCCTGTTCTTGGGGTAGGAGAACTTGATAAGTAGAAAAACACAGGCTTACTTGAGCATGGCCTTGGGGTGGTGTTGCAGACATTGAGAAGGTGCAGATGTTACGGGAGAGGGAGGAACAGCAAAAGATTGAAGAGGAGGGAGAGAGAGAGACAGACAGAGAGAGGGAGAGAGAGACAGAGACAGAGAGAGGGAGAGAGAGAGAGATAGACAGAGGGAGGGAGAGACAGACAGAGAGAGGGAGAGAGAGGCAGATACAGATAGAGAGGGAGAGACAGACAGAGAGAGGGAGACAGAGAGGCAGATACAGACAGAGAGAGGGAGAGAGACAGAGAGAGGGAGAGACAGACAGAGAGAGGGAGACAGACAGACAGAGACAGAGAGAAGGAGAGAGAGGGAGAGACAGACAGAGAGAAGAAGAGAGAGAGATAGAGAGAGGAAGAGAGAGACAGACAGAGAGAGGGAGAGAGACAGACAGAGAGAGGGAGAGAGACAGAGAGAGAGGGAGAAAGAGACAGAGAGAGGGAGACAGTCAGAGAGAGGGAGACAGACAGAGAGAGGGAGACAGACAGAGAGAGGGAGAGACAGACAGAGAGAGGGAGAGAGAGGCAGATACAGACAGAGAGAGGGAGAGAGAGACAGGCAGACAGAGAGAGGGAGAGAGAGGGAGAGGGATGCAGAACAGATCACAAAGACTGAGGGGAGAAGAAAGAGAGAGAGGGAGAATGAATGAATGAATTGCAGAGTATGTGTCTTTTCCCACAAGAGTGATGGAATATGAAAAGAACCTGGAAGATTGGCAGATTGGAGTAAAGGTTGACTTGAAGTGTTGTCTTTCCAATTTCCTTGCCAATATGACCTCTTCTATTTTATACTGGCATAATTAAAATGAGACTATTCCCCCCTTATCTTTATCTATATTTTTAAATAATCAAAACTTTGTTAGGAATACATTGAGAAAGAAAGGCTTTCATGCCGTGGAATCAGTCAGATCTGGGGTCCTTCCATCTCTAGAAACTTCTGCAGTTAGGATGACAATGGTAAAGCTAAGGGGATGCAAGGAGAGCAGTGGGACCAACAGCAACAACAACAAACCAAGAGGAAATGCAGGAGCTGGGAGTCATGTGTGTGGTTTATTTCATCTCCCTCAGAGGCATTCAAGGAAGACTCTTGGGCAGGTTTGTAGCTCAAAAACAGGAGAAAACAAGGTATCTTTTGATTTAACATGGCTTTAAAAGCTTAAAATAAAGTATCTTTAGATTTAATGTTGCTTTAAAAGCTTTAAACAAAGTATCTTTAGATTTAATGTGGCTTTAAAAGCTTTACATCTGCAGGCCAAGTGTATGTATGATTCACATGGACATCTATCTGCCCCAGGGTAGGTCCTATCTGAGGAGTTCAGGTTAAGTCCAGAGATTCTGTGTTTGTAACAATGTTCACAGCTTCAGCTGCTCAGTTAAGTCTTAACTCTGGAGGGCTTGGAAGCTCTGACTCCCCTGGCTTCCACCAGTGGCTTAACAAAGTTTTGATGTGCCACCCCTCTCCCCAACAAAGGACACATGCTGAAATTTGCTCCTCCACTTGGGGGACCCCTGGGAGGTATGGTCTATTGGAAGGAAGTCAGGTCGTTGGGTCAAGTCCTCAAAGGGGGTGCTAGAACCTCAGTCTTTTCAGTCTTTGCTGCTGGGACAGAAGGAGGTAGGCAGTTTCCTTTGCTGTGTCCACTGACCATGGTACCCTGAGCCACCGCAGGCCCAGAATGGCAGGGCCAAGCAGACAGATTGGAACCTCTGAGTTTGTTGAGTCAAAAATCCATCTTCCCATGCAAATCAAAACAACTCTGAGATACCATCTCACTCCTGTCAGAATGGCTAAAATCAAAAACACCAATGACAATTTATGCTGGAGAGGATGTGGTGAAAGGGGGATACTCCTCCATTGCTGGTGGGAGTGCCAACTGGTTCAGCCACTTTGGAAAGCAGTATGGAGATTCCTCAGAAAAATGGGAATAAACCTACCACAAGACCCAGCAACTCCACTCTTAGGCATATATACAAAAGATGCCCATTCATACAACAAAGATGTCTGTTCCACTATGTTCATAGCAGCTTTATTTGTAATAGCCAGAACTTGGAAGCAACCTAGATGTCCCTCACCCGAAGAGTGGATAGAGAAAATGTGGTACATCTACACAATGGAGTACTATTCAGCAGAAAAAATAATGGAATCATGAGATTCGCAGGCAAATGGATGACACTAGAAGAAACCATCCTGAGTGAGGTAACCCAGTCACAAAAAGAGAAACATGGCATGTACTCTCTCATATATGGATTTTAGACATAGATCTGGGGAGTGCCAGCCTACAATCCTATGGCCAGAGAGTCTGGGAAACAGAAACTACATTTAGTGGCTGGTTAAGTACTGAGCTGAACTCAAGAAAGCCAGTATCAGAGAGGGAGGACTGATGATCAAAGGGATTAAGACTGGGCTGGTTTAACCCCCAGAAATAGCTGACCAGACAAAGGTTAACTCTTGAATCCCAGGCATCAGCCTGGGAATCCAGCATGGGACTGATCAAGACCCCCTGAATCTGGGTGTCAGTGAGGAGGCCTAGGTAATCTATTGAGCCTTGGGCAGCAGATCAGTACCCATCCCGAGTATACACACGGACTTTGGACTCCCATAGAACAATGTGAGGTGCACTCTCACCCTGAACTCTTGGGGAAGGGTCTAGGCCCTGCCCTATATGAAATGACAGACTATGGACACCCCCATGGAGGGCCTCACCCTCCCTGGGGGAATGAGGGGATAACGGGGGGGGGGGGGATGGGGGGAGGGCACGGGAGGAGGGGAGGGAAAAGGAGAGGGACCTGGAACTGACTTGTGAAGCAACCTTGTTTCTTATCTAAATTAAAAAAAAAGAATAAAAAAATCATAAAAAAAAATCCATCTTTCCCATTGGAAGCCAAGTGTCTTTGGTGTTTTGTCACAGTGATGGAAAGATAACACACCATTTATCCAAATACATTATCCCATTTTCCTCAAGCATACCTTCTAGGTCCATAAACATGTTCTCTTCCATTCCTCTGGTGTCTAAGTGTAGATAGGCCTCAAATTTTCTCTGTGACTTTGCCATCAGTCCATTTGACCGGGCTTATACATGATGTTATAGCAGCAGGTGAGTCCAATAGATTATATTGTATTTCTTTGTCTGTTTGTGTCTCCACCGTGTTGGTGAGATGATTATATGCTCTGAGTAAAAGGCATCAGAGGTTTGTATTACTATTGACTCAATAACGAGACTCTTTTCCTGTTTGTGAGAAGACATAAGCACACATGCTTGTGAGAGACTTTGTGGTTTTCTTTTCCCATGAAAGAGGAAGAAAGATGATTGTGTAGAGCAACGGAGGGTCTCAGTTTACATCCCCATCTCCAAATGGCCTCATGTGCTCCCACAATGCCAATGCTCTTGTCATAAAGGACCAGAGCAATCGGGTATTCTTGGATTTCTGTTAGAATTACAAGAATTTAACATTTATGCCAAGACTCGAGATTGTAAATGTTGCATCACTCCCTGGGGGCTTTGGGATCGCTTGTTATCCTTTGTTGCTCCCATTACTTCCTACAGAGTAAAAATCTGTCTTAGCACTGTCCCTAAGTATTCCCAGAAATTTGAGATACTTTATCTTGATTCCAAAGCCTTCATCATTAAGAGGCAGGGTCATACACAGACACACATACACACACACACACACACACACACACACACACACACACACACACACACACACACACACACACACGTCCCCCCACTGGGAAAGTTAGAATAGATTCTTACTGACATTTCAACCCATCAGGTAGCCTCAGAAAGACACAGTCTTGTGAGGATAGAGTTGAAGTGTTGTAAGGGAAGTAACTGGTGGTTACTTCTACCACCAGAGGAGAAAAAGGCAGACATGAGGTGGTCAACAAAGCTTTTTTTGGAGGATGCCACTAGTTGGCTGCTTTCTGAGAGACAAAGGAGAAAAAGATGTCGTTGACTGACAGTACTTTATGTTGCCTGCAATTGCTGCTGGGTAAGGCCAAGGAAGCAGCATGGCAGGGTTTCAGAGGGACACACCTGTCTTCTCCTGGTGCTCTCATTTGGGTAACATTGAAAGAGAAACAGAGAGCCAGTTCTGTGATGTGCAGCGTCAATCATAGCACCAAGAGATCTGAAGATGGAGGTTTCTGTCCCACTTGGTCCCATGGCCCCTTTGCCCCAAATAAGCACACGGATACTATATTAATTATAAAACTGTTGGCCGATAGCTAGGGCTTCTGACTTGCTGGCTCTCTCTTAATTATTAACCTGTAACTACTAATCTATCTATTTCTACGTGGCTTTGTCTCACCAGAGAACTCCTGGTGCATCCTATCCTCCCGGTCTGTTCATGGCGTCTCTTTGAGGTGGTCTCTCTCTGCCTCCTCTCCCCAGAATTCTCCTCATCTCATAGCCTCACCTATGCTTCCTGCCTGGCTAGTGGCCAATCAGTGTTTTATTCATCAACCAATAAGAGAAACGTATATACAGAAGGACATCCCCCCTTCAGAGGTCTTCTGAGACTCGCCTTGTGGGGATCCCTGCCTGCACCTCTTTAAACATCCTGATGAGCCCCCAGGAGTCAAGTAAGAATGGGCGTTGATTTTGCCACCATAATTTAATCTTCCTGGTCTCATATTTGTGCTGGTTTCCCCTGGCAGCTCCCTCTTACCTCTGGCCTGTTCTTCTGCCTCCAGGCCTCAAGGCATCCTACCTTCAATACAGGTCGTCATAAGGAGAGGGTGAGCCAGGGAGGAGTGGTGGGGTGTGGTGGGGGTGGGGTTGGGGATGGGAAGGTCGGTTCCTTAGATGCTGAAGTCCAAAGACTTGCTTTGATTTTAGGAGTATGGGTGTTTGAGCCATAGGAGCCTTGAAGGGCTGCAGAATGATCTTTACTCCAATTAAGAGTCAGTTAATTTTCAAAATTTCCAACGCCCTAATAAAAGATAAAGGATTCCAAGGCCGTGTGATGCTAGGAGGGATGATGAGAGTTGGTTGCGCTCATGAAATCTGCCATAAGGGCTCCATGCGCTGCCCCCTTTCTGCGTGCATCTTCATGGGGCCACTTGAGAGCAAAGATGACACAAGCTGCCTACCCCCCCCGCCCCTGCTCATATTTTGCCATTGTCTAGAATGAATGGGAAATGACAACATATAATTTCTAGTAAGTTAAAAGCATAGTGGGCATGTAATCAGGGGATTGATTATGCGTTTTGCTGGGTGAAACATGTTGCAAGTTTATTGACTAGACATAATGAGTCTAGATCTTAATTGTTAATACGACACCATGTTTCCCTGTCTCTAGACTACAGAGTCTTTGTTAGTGTGTACTAATTGTGCAGCCAGGGCTGGGCCTTGCCACGGTATTCACATGTCTGAATGCGGCGTACCTGGGTCCATATTTACTCTCATCCTCACCACCCCCTTTACTTCCAAACCCCCCCATAATTCTGCATGTGAGAGAAGTCATGGTCCTCCTCAAGGTTTACATACTTCACTCTGCTCTCCCTTTTCTTGCAAGCGACATGGCTAGACTCTTCATGGCCAAATGAGGCTCCATTGTATACATTGTCTTTAACCACAAAGGCCCAGCCATAACCACTGAAGGGCCCTGAGCCTGATAACTTGGCTGTCATGAGCAGGGCAATGATAACCATGGGTCTGCAGGTTCGACAGTAAACTGACTTGGGTTCTTTGGGGTTTGCACTCAGAAGTGGTATAGCTGGGACACATAGTAGTTCTCTTTTAGTTTAGTTTAGTTTAGTTTTGTTTTGAGCAACCTCCATAGTAACTTGCACAGCTGCTTCACTGATTTGCAAGCTGAGCAACAATGTATAAGGGCCCACTTTGCCCCGTATCCTTGCCAACATTCGCTAATTTTTCCTTAACTGCAGCCACTGTGACTGAGGTGAGGTGGAAAATCAGAGCAATTTTGATTTGCATCTCCCTGAGGGGTGAGCGTGTCAGGGTTTTCTCGTGCATTTCTGTCACGTGTGCATCACCTGAAAGGCATTATTAGTCCAGCTCATTTGCCTGTCTGTTGACTGGACTATTTCCTCTTCGGCTGTTTGTTTTTTTGGGGGGGGGGTTCCACCTTACAGACTGGGCATTAGTTCCTGGTCACATGATCACTCTCCCCGCAGCTGATAGAGATCCTGCCCCTTCCTTAAGGCTGTGTGTCTCTCTACTCTGGGGATTGTTTTCTTTGCTGTGTGTAGCCTGGCTTTTTAGGTTTAGTTGTTAGGTGATGAATGCCTTGCCTCCATGTGTGTGCCTACCATGTGCCTGCAGTGCCCGAAGAGGCCAGAAGAGGGCTTTGGATCCCTGGAACAAGGCTTGTGAATAGTTAGCAGCCACCATGTTAATAATATTCTGTGTAAGCCTAAAGGTGAGAAGTCCCCAAAGCCACTTAAAGGCGCTAAAGATGTTACTACTGCCCAGCATGGAGAAACTATGGCCCCCACCCCAAGCTGAACTGAGCCTGTTTGGCATCTTAGGGGAGACTGAGCTTGACGGAAGGATGGAGGGTTCTATAAGGCACTTACTAAAGGAGTCAGAGAGCCAGGGGCTGCTGTTCCCTGAGTTACTGCAAAGCAGGAGGAGACATGAAGAAGTTGCCTTAGGGAAGATCAGCCATGTGGAGAGAGGCCTTGGCTGGCTAGAGTGGCCCCTTCCATCTGCGGATGGTTCTGTTCTACAAGGCTGCACCCTGGTGCAGACCTAAGAAAGAAATTACTTCAGGATGGGGTTTGCTGTAGCGGCAAAACATCTGTCTTATGAAGGAAACTCGCCTGAAAAACATGGTTTACGAGATTTTAAACAGAGACGCTTAACTGGAAAACACAATGTGCTCATGATGGCTTTAAGACATCTGAGCTCCTCTGAAATAAACCATCCCCTCTATAAATTTTACCACAGAGTAATTTTTGAATTCAGTGGGACAGACATTTAAATGGTATAATACAGTGTGAAGGAAAACTGGGCTGCTTAGTCCTTGAAATTATTTGGGATAACTTCTACATTTATAGATGCAGGAAATACTGAAGATTTTCTAAATCTTCAACATGGAGTCAATAAGGAAATGGGAGCCTTAGTCTTAGCAGTCATAGAGGTTCTTGGTTTTCCCGAGAGGAGTTGGGAAACACCCAACTCAAGTGATTTCCTGTTAGCGGGGACTCTTTGTTAGTGACTCAGTTTGTGTTTTATGAGCCATCTGCAGACCCCCCAGTGTTGTGCTGTGTCAGCCTTGGGATCCTTTCTCAGACACAGGGATTATCTGAGGTCCTCAAGCAGGGACTTTTTTATGTCACGAGGCTCTAGGGAGCAGAATGGGAAGCACCTGGAACTGTGCACAGATGGACAGAGTCACAGAGACATACATACAGACAGAAATGCACACACCATGCATACACACACATAGACATATACACAGACATACATATACGCATAGACACATATAAATACAAGCATACAGATACAAACAGATGCACACACATATACACAGACATACAGAGGTACACAGACAGAAACACACACACACACACATATATATACACACAGATTGATAAATACACAGACACACACATTCATATACACATAGACACACAACCACACACACACAAACATAGGCACACAATCTCTCTGTCATCTCTCTCTCTCTTACACACACACACACACACACACACACACACACATTCTCTCCCTCTCCTCCGCTTCTCTGTCTGGCTCTTCCTCTCCTTTCTCTCCTTTCTCCCCTTTCTGGCTCTCCCTTTCCTCTGCCTTTGCCCCCTCCCCCTCTCTCTCCCTCTCTCCCCCTCTTTCCCCACCTTTCCCTCTCTCTCCACACTCTCCCCTCCTCTCCTTGTATACCCAACAGCAGTTTCATAAGCAGTGCAAGCACAAATACATTCAGTTGTATTCACTCCCAGTGCTGGGGCCCTGAAAACAGCTTCCAAACGTTTTTCCTGGGGCTGGAAAGATGCTCACTGGTTAAGAGCACTGGTTGCTCTTGCAGAGAACCTGGGTTTGGTGTAAGATTCCCACATGGCAGCTCACAACCATCTATAACCCTAGTGCCGGGGCAACTGATGCCCTCTTCTGTCTTCTATAGGCACTACACCCCATATGGTGCACAGACATTCATGCAGGTAAACACACACACAAAATAAATCAATCATTAAAAATTAATTTTCTGTCTCTACCTTAATAGCCAGCTACCCTGAAACAATTACATGATATTTGGGAAGAAAAGTTTTAAATGGATGGACAATACAGATAATGAAATAAGGCTCTTGGGAGTCTGAAGCAGCTTGCCCAGAATCTAAGAGTTGATGGTAGAATTTGAACCAGGGCGCTTGTGATGTTGGTGTGACACTTAGGACACAGCAGTGATGGGGGATGTCCTTCTATGTGCTGTGAATATGTGTTTCTCTTGTTGGTTGAGGAATAAAGCTGTTTCGGCCAATGGACAGGCAGGATGTAGCCGGGTGGATGTATATAGATGGGGCTACCAGACTAGAAGGCAGGGAAGAAAAATGCAGAGAGTCGCCAGAGAGGTGCCATGTAGCCCCCAAAGGAATTATAGGTAAGCCACAATCTCACGGCAATACGCAGCTTAATAGAAACGGGTTAATAATTAATAGAGAGCCTGACAAGAAGAAGCCTGAGCCAACCGCCAAACAGTTTATAATTAATATAAGCCTCTGTGTGTTCACTTGTGCCTGAACGGCTGCAGGATCAGGCAGGACAGAAAATTCCGTCTACACAGCAGTGCCAGAGAAACTCATGGGCAAGCTTCCTGCTCCATGGATTTTATGTTTTTGTTTGGTGGGTGGCAAAGTGTTTGCACAAAGAAGCATTCGGAGGCTTTCCACCGTTCTCAGCTGAGTCCAGGTAACAGTGTGCAGATGTCTTTGCCTGTACAGGAACTAGTCTATGGGTTTTCTACAGCTATGAATATATACGTAGTTTAAAAGACACAACAGTAAGAGCTATTTCACGTCTTAGCTGACTAGCTGACTACCAGCATGCCATTTCCCTACTAAGGGAACCACCCTGTTTCTTTCTCTTTTGCCATTTAACGCCCCTTTCTCTCTATAATGTCCTGTCCCATAAAGTAGGAACATGTGCTAACCCTGATTTCTCTGGAGCACCTGTGAATTTCCTGTGCTATTTGAGGATTCTTAGTTCACTAGAGTAGCTTTTAAAGACTTATTTATTATTTTTTTGTTGTATGTGTATGAACGTTTGTCTACATGTATGCATGCTCCATGTATATACAATGCCTGAAGAGGCCAGGAGAGGACTCTGGCTCCCCTGGGACTGGAGTTATAGGTAGTTGTGAGCCACTGTGTGGGTGGTGGGGACATTCCCTGGAAGGAAGGGCAGTCAGTGCTCTTAACTGTGGAGCTCTCTCTGCAGCCCCTGGGGGTGTTACTTAAATTAGAACCTGGCTTTACATTTCTCAGGGTCCCCCTAGTTAGCATGAGACCCGTTGAGTTTTGATAAAGAAAATCTACGTGATGTTTCTCACCTAACAGGTAGTGTTGGTTGTCGGCTGGACTGGAGCTAAGTGTGTTGGAAAATTCGATCCTCATTTCTGGACGTGGAGCCCTAGTCAGGGAGACTGATCTGCGGATCAGGGACTGAACGGAGAAGACCTACCCTGGATTGAGAGCTGCAGGGTGCCTGGCAAAGTGAAACATTATATGGAGGGGGACTTTGCAAGCACAGGCTGGGTCCCCCTAGAGTGGGTGCATGGCTCTGACTGACACTGTCACCTGCAGACATCAGACTCCAGACTGCTTTAAAGGATCTGCAGTCAATGCGGAGGCCTTTGGTCTCAGGTGGAGGCTGCATAATACTTTTATCTCTATTCCATTTTTTGCAGCTTAAGGCTCCTTGGTTTGAGCAGATGCTTTGGGGTTACTTGGCCTCTGGTCATGTGACCAACGTAGTGTAGATTCTCTCTCTACAGACGCCTAGAGACAAGTGCTATGAGGCAAGCCCACGTCTGTTTTACCTATGACGACCTGAGTCATTTACAGACACACAATCACGTAAGACCCACGTATTTGAGCTATGTGTTGCCGTTCTTGTTTTTTCAGTGTTGAGTGGTGAGACCAGAGAAGCTCAATTCCAAAGTTATGGAACTGGGCGCAGACAAAGCCTCTTCTCCGACTGAACACTAACCGATCCTCAGTGTTCCGTGCTGCCTGTACGAGAAGTTCCATGTCAACAGAATGGTATTCTGCACTTACCATGATTTGAATATGGCATGCCCACCCTCCTGCCCAACCCCAGTTCAGGCACTGGAGGCCTGGCCCTTGGTGTATTGCTTTAATAGGGGCAGAGACCTTTGGGATGTGATCAGATGTAGGGACTCTGTCTCAGTGATGTGACTAATGTGTGTTGGGAGCTGGTTGCTACAAAGCAGGTTACCCTCCTCTCTCTCTCTCTCTCTCTCTCTCTCTCTCTCTCTCTCTCTCTCTCTCTCTCTCTCTCTCTCTCCTGTTTCCTTTTTCCTTTTTTCTTTTCCTACTTGTGAAGAAGCATCACAGTGGTCCCTATTACAAGCTGAGTACCTGACGCTAATGTTTTCTTGCCTTCCAGAGTCATGATCCTTTTGCTTTTTTTTTCCTCTCATTTGTTTTTAGGAGAAGGTCCCTCCCACTTCATAGCCTACACTGGCCTGGAACTCACTATGTAGCCCAGGATGACCTCAACTATAACTGCCTCAGTCTTCCAAGTACTGGGCTATAGACTTAACTACCATGACAGGCCAGACTCTTTTCTTTATAACCTGTCCAGTATCAAGTATTTCGTCGCAGCAACACAAACTTTCAGATGCCTTTAGATATGATGACACCCACTCCTTCCTTCTTAACAAGCACATTTTTGCCAGGGGAATTCTGTGGGTCAGCAGAACCATAAGTATCACCCTGTGAGGGGTTTATTAGATGGGAAGCCCACCATCTTCTGGTGGAGGAGGGGAGCCAAGATTCCAAGTGGATTTGAGAGCAAATAGAATGAATGAAGCTATAGTCCAAATGCAGCATTTGCTCAGGGCAGGGCTTGGGGGAGTGTAAATGTCAGCCTGGATTCAGGCATATAGCTCCTCCTGCCACCGTGGGGGAGTGGAAACTTTATCACTTTCTTTCACCCCGGTGTGAGAGTCCCGTGCCATCATGTGCTGCCCACCCCAGACCCCGGACCAACTGGGGCTTCTCCACTCTGTGGCTGTATGAAGTGCACACTCAATGGAAATTGTCGTTTGGCTTTTGAGTTTAGGTCTCCTCCAGATCTGGTGGTAGGTCCTGTCGTATGCTGTCATGGGTTGGACATTGATAGTGAGGGCCGGCTTACAGTCACCCCACAATCACGAGAGGAACAAGGACACCCCGGCGTGCTGGGATTCAGTAGTAGGTTACATATAGTGGATGTGTTTGGGTTGCAGACATTTGAAGACAAATTTCACTAATTCTCGGGAACTGCACACAATGTATTTTGAACATTTCATCCTCATCCACCTCTTCCCAAATCCATCTTCCCTTCCTGCTCTCAAAACCTTGTGTCCTCTTTCCTTCCTCATAACTCATCAATTCCAATTTGTACAGCCCACGGACTCCTGGATGCTGTCTATCCACTGGAATATGGTTAGCCTATTCGGGGCTACACCTTTGAAGGACACCGCCTCTCCCTCTCCTGAAAGCTGTCAACTGTCCAAAGTTTCTCGGTTAAGGGCGGGGGCCTGTGCGTCCCTTCCCAATCCATGACCGAATGCCAACCGCCCTGGTGGTGTGCAAGCAATCACTGCACAAAACTTCTGTGCCTTCATGCGCGGACCTATTGGCCCTGACACTTTCAACTCGTGATGGGTTTATTGGTCTGCGGCCCTCCTGGAAGAAGAGAAACACTTAAATTAGGCATGCATGTAGATAGTTTGTCCTGATCCCATTTAAGGTAGATAACAGTAATAGTAATGATAATAAGATAATAATGCTTTCTGTCTCATATATGTGAGGCAAGCATTCTACCAACCGAGCTACACCCCATCCCCAGCGCTTGAGACTGATGGACTTGAGGAAATAAATGGAACTGAAGGAAACTGGGTCAAGGGAAACTGAAGACTGGGGAGTGGGATGTGTGAAGGAGACAGGGGGGGCAGGGGGAGGAATGACTAATAAGCTGTGGGTTTTCTCCAAAGAGCTGGAATGAGGCTTTTCATCATCCAAAGACACTACTCTTTGGATGGTCTCACTCAGCCCAGCGAGGTGCCCGCACACCACTTCCTTGCCTCGAGGCCTTCCTGTGGCAGATCTCCCTCCTTGGTGATCTCCTTCCCACAGTCAGCTGTGCAGGTGGAGGAGGTGTGCTTGGTGTTCGTCTGACTGGGCACAGATGGATCACCGTGAACGGGCAGTAGTCCGAGGGTCAGCTGGGGCTGAGTCTTTCCGCTTGGCTTCTTATTGCGCTCTAGAAAATTATTTTCCCTGGGATCCATGTTTCCCAAATCCGGTTTTCCCTGCTGTTGAGGTTTTGCCCGTTGTTCCTCTTTCTCTGTCAGTCTCTGATGTTTTTATAGAATCTCAGGTGGAACGCCTCCTGGACTCTCTGCCCCTCTGGCTGGTCGGTGCTTCCCTGGCCGCGCTCCCTCCTTAGGTACAGAGAGCTCCTCAGCATACAGCGAGGACACTCCCTCACCGCAGCCTCAGCAGTTTCCTTCCCTCAGGCCCTGTAGCCTCGGCTGTGGGTTCAGGTCTAACCCCTTCTTCATAAGTAGGTGCCTAATGATCTCTGAAGAGGTGTCTGGCACCACCTTGGTAGATATGGAAACAGACACGGAGAGACAGACTAGAAGGGGAATCTACCCACATGTGTCCTGCATACTATTTTGCACACATACACTCACACATACACACACACTCATACACAGGCACACACACTCTGTCTTATACACATACACTCACACAGACAAACACATGCACACACACAGACTCTCTCTTTCTCACGTACACACACACATACACACACCCCACAGTTGTTCTATACCATGAAGCCTCCCCGAGCTGTAATCTAAATAAACATCTTTATAAGGCATATACTTTCAGGCCCTTTTTTTTTATAGCAACACAAAACAAACCTGAAGAGGAGCAGAGACATTCTCCGCCTTCCTTTTGATATTACAGTCAGGATAAAGGACAAAGCAACTCGTGATTTTCCTATAACTTCTAAAATATTCCAGGAAAACTGCAAAGCCCCGCATTTCCTCTACCCTCTGTCAGACGGGATGGCATTGGAAGCCACAAGGGCTGCCCCACAGCGTCGCTCAGGGGTGGACACTGCCTTCTTGTTCTGGTCTCCTCCTCTTGTGGTCTCATACTTGACAATGCTCCTGTGTCCATCCCAGCTCTCTCTGGAGAAACTAGATCTGAGCAGGTGACTGGCAGGAAGCTGTGTGTCTCCTCACAACAGTACGTGGCTTGGTTTTGTTTGATGTCTCAACTCACCTAAGAGCTCCTGTGTCCTCTCGAGAGAGGGAAGAAATTCTTCCTATCAAAAGGGGCATAAACACCCGTGGGATTCAGGACAGATCTGGCAGAGCCTGGAGACTGGCCAGAGAGTTTCAGGAAGGTGTGTGTAGTTTAGGGAGCTGCGGTCTCTGAGCTCCACGACTCCAGCCCGGTTAGCAAGAGCTGCTCACCTTCTCATCTCTGCGGGTTTGAACTTTGAGAACCAACCACTGTGGTGCCAGACCACGGGATCCTAGGGAACCCTGGAGAATCAGAGCCGGGCTGCTGATGGCCTCCACCTGAGTGCTGTTTTACAGCGTGTCCTTGCCTTCAAAAGGGCTGGATCTTTTTCCTCTCCTCTGAAGTCCTGGCTGCCTCCTCATGTGACTCTCTTAAAACCAAGAGGTGGTGGCAGATGTGACACTACTTGGCGTCCACAACAAAGGGGGGAGGAGGCCCTGCAGCTGGTCTCTTGTTCTCCTGGGATACTCACTAGGCAGGAAGCCACACGGAGGAAATCCAGTCACCAGACTGTCACGAGGGAGAAGACGCATAATACTTCTGGGTCCTCGGTCCAGCATCAATCCCAGCAACACCTAGGCTCATCTGCAGACCACATGCTAGGCATCTCGGACATTCGCCCCGTGGGGTCTCCAGATGTCCAAAGCCCAAGTCAGCATCCAACTTTAGCCCTATGGGAAGCAGAGGGAGAATAAACTTAGACATTTCCAAATTCTTGAATCAGAAAGTCATGAGCTAAATAAAGTGGCCACTTAAAGCTTTGGAAATCATTGGTAACATGCTCCAGAGTAACCTTCCTGGGGAGGGCGCTGAGTGGGTTAAATCCCACTGTGTCCCTGTGGTCACCAGATGGAGGCTCAAGCTGGAATGCGGAATGCTGGCTGGGAATGGACTGGCCGTGAGGCCAGCTCACGGTGCCCGCCAGGTGGCATTGTCTAATGCTGCAGACCCAGCCAGGGTCAGGCCGGCTGCGCGTAGACCCTGTGCAGCAAATGCTAGTAGTTTCATAAACTGATGTTGAGAAAAGGGAAGAATGTGGAAAGGGAGATTTGGGCTAAATTAGAGATTTGGGAATGATAAGAAGCAGAGTGTCATCCAATGCTGTATTTTTAAAAATGAATATTGCCTGTATCAGCATAAGTAAAGCCCTCTGTCTTTGTGTTTTCAACCAAAAGGGGCTCCAATATTCTAAGACATACTTTTAGAAAAAGATATATTTATTATGTATACAGTGTTCTGCCTGCATGTATATGTGTGCCTGCCTGCCAGAAGAGAGCACCAGATCTTGTTCTAGATGGCCGTGAGCCACCGTGTGGTTACCGGGAATTGAACTCAGGATCTCTGGAAGAGCAGCCAGTGCTCTTAACCTCTGAGCCAGCTCTCCAGCCCCCTGAGCCCTAAGACATACTTTTTAAAAATTAATTTTGCGTGTGTACAGCTGGCCTTTCTTTGTTTTGCTTTTGCCCACATGTATGTGTGTGCACCGTGTGCATGAAGCCAGAAGAAGGCATCAGAGTCGCTGGAACTGGAGTTCCAGATGGCTGTGAGCCACTGTGTGGGCGTCAGGGATTGAAACTAGGTCCTCTGGAGGATCCCCCATTGCTGTTAATTCCTGAGCCATCTCTCCAGACCTAGAACTCGAGTTTTGTGTGAGAGGGAGAACATGAGTTTAGCTTCTGAGATGAATCTATGGACTGAGGGAGGCAGAGACAAGGTCGGATTTCTAGTTCTACGCCCCTGTCCCCACGGAGTGTGTCGCTTTAGCAGGTAGGTCAGCTGGAGACCCCCTTTCTACCACAGACAGGTCTAGCTCTCTGTATCTATTAAGAATCTTAATTAAAAATAATGACTAGGCTTCTAAAGTGTTCCACTTTTGTGAAGTCTAAATGAAATATCCCATTTCCCCTAAGGTTTTCTGCTTACCCAATAACTCAGGGTCCTTTCAAGGGATGTCAAGTCTATGTCAGGAAATAGTTGCAGACATTTCCATGAATGCTGTGACCAGACTCACTGTCCGGAGAACTCAGGTCATTCTGCACGCGTATTTTACAGTCCTGAGTTCCGACACCCCTGCCCTTGTGGAACAGTTTGGGTTCCTATTACTGTCTTAAAACTTTTTCTGCTTGGCAGTAAATGAAGCTTCATGTGGTTAAGGACTGTCCCTGATGAGCAGCTCGCCGCAGGCATCCTGGTCCTCTGGCTCCTACACTCTTTCCACTGCCTCTTCTGAGGTGTTCCGTGGCCCGGGGGGCAGGGCCTGTGCCACTGACTCATCACTTTGCTGTGGGCGTCCCAAGGGCAGCTTTGCCCTGCATTCTGAGCAGTTGTGGATGTCTGTGAGGGTGTGTGTGTGTGTGTGTGTGTGGGTGTCTGTGAGGGTGTGTGTGTGTGTGTGTGTCTGCGAGGGTGTGTGTGTGTGCAGAACAAATCTTTCGTGAGGGCCGACAGCTACACTTACTCTACAAGGGCGAGGGCAAGTGTGCAGAATGCAGCTATGGATTCCACAGGCTTAGGGAAGCGTTTAGGGTCCAGGACCTTGAGGACCAGCCACAGGTAGTTGGCTAGCTTTACAAGTAGGGTGAAAATAATATAAATACAGTACTCAGGTATGACATTCTCAAAATGACAACAAAAGAAATTCAAAAACCAAAACAACAGTCCTCGATAGAAGCTTGCTTGCTGCTCTATTCTCTTGTTTTCAAAGCTACATTCTTGAAGCCACAAAGATCCCTCTTTGTTCATCGATGACCCTTGTCATGGTCAGTTGTCAACTGATACAAGCCTAGAGTCGCCCGGGGAGAGGGAACCTCAGCTGAAGAATTACCTGGACCAGACTGGCCAGCGGGCATGTCTGTGAGGGCATTCTTAATCGCCTTGGTGTAGGAGGGTTCAGCAAAGAGTGGCTGTATAACGGATGGCTGAGCAAGCCAGTAAGCACCGTTCCTCCATAGTCTCTGCTTCAGGTTTGTGCCTGAGTTCCTCCCTCAGTGATGGCCTGAGACCCGGGAGCATAAGATGAAATAAACCCTTTGCTCTGGTCATAGCAACAGAAAGCAAGCTAATCCGACTCTCCTGCTTTTGAACACCTAGCTCAGAGCTCTGAGACACATGTTGAAGACAGAAACGTTTTCCAGTGGGTCACTGATAATGCTTCATAAAACAAACAGAATTATTTTTATAAGGAAAGTGTTTGTGAAAGGAACATGTTCTTTGCTTTGAAGAAAACTGAGGGCAGGGCCTGTGGTCCAACAGGGTGCCGAGTCTCTGCCTGCCAGTCAAAGCCATCCGAGCTGAGCTGTTGGACCGAGGAATCTGAAAGACAACGCGCAGGTCCCATGGCCAGCCCTGAGACCACATGAGACCTCGAAGGAAGCCGTGTGTGGCGATTTCAGGCACATCCTTTAAATAGCACCTTTCAAGGGATGGGGCTTCTACTCCCTGTCTTACGGCAGTGATCATCTCCGGAAGAAGGGCCTGGGCACAGGGACGATGGTGCATGTGAGGGTCTGCCTTCTGCTTTTCCCAGCGCCCTCTTCATGAGAGCCCAGCGATGGAGGCAGAGCAGCAGTGGCCACGTCTCACCTTGCTGCCATGGCAACCAGAGCTAGGAGCTTTGCTTTCCTGCATTCCATCCACTGACTCTGGCCAGCTTAATCTTCTTGCCACTCTGGCACCCGCCTCCATCGGCTGTGATTGGTAGCGTGTACTTGGTGGGAGTGTTGGGATGATTAACTGTGGTGATGTTGGGGAGACCTTTCCGGCCCTTCTCGGCAGCAGCTGTGGCTTTGGGAAGTCTCGTGTAAAGCCCTGACAGAGCTGCTGCCCGTCACACCTGTGACCTCATGCAGTCTCCAGACTTCAAGGACCTCGCATTGGAGCTGGACTCTGGGCAGGGTTGGCGGTCGTATGCAGTGAGGATTCTGGGTAGAGGAGATGTGGGAGACCAGAAACAATAAGCTGCTCTTCTAGGAAACGGACTTTCTCAGTTTTCGGGGAAAGCGGCTGTCCTCCTCCAGAAATGCACAAAAGGCATCAGGCTGCAGGCCTCGCTCATCCATTGTCTGTCTGGCTTTTCCTCGGAGGGTGCGTCTTGGTCAGAAAAAGCCAAGAGGCTTCTGCTTGGGAGGGCAACTGGCTGCGTAGACCAAGATTCTATCTCAGTTCTCATCCAGACTTCCTGACTTGGGGCATGCGCACAGACTCGAGCATTTGGATTTTAAGGGACGGAACATTCAGCCATCAAAGCTTCTGGCCCACCCCACTCAGACTCCTCAGAACCACAGCGGCGGCTCCTGGGAGGGAAATTCCCTCTCCTCTTCCTTCCAAGGCAGTTGAGTGGGACACGGTGATGCCAGCCTTTCCTCTGGATTTCAAACAGAAACTCACTTATCCTCCTCCCATGGTGGTTACTGATCACCCGGGCACAAGACACGTGACCTTGGAGACACCGTCTGGGCGATTGGCAGGTTCAGCTTCCAGAGGCTCCGGTAGCTCCTGTGGGTCTATGTGGGGCTCTGGAAGGAGCGGAAAGCAGGGCCTTTCCGTTTGTGTGGACTGGTTTTGTCTCTGGTGCATTTCCATCCCCCACAGGGTCCCAGGCCAGGTGTCAGCAGCAGGAGGCTCCGGACATGGACATGGGCTTCTTAGACTTGGAAGGGGTCTCTAAAGGTAGGCTGACTCCAGGGCGAGAAGATGGCAGGGATGGAGAGGGAGGCTCGAACCCGCTGGTCCTTCTGGCATGTCCTGGCACTTTTCCCAAGCTTTCTGGAAAATACTTTATCATGCTCCACAGAAGCACCATTGGTCATTGATTTCTGCTTTCTCTTGAGCGAGGAAGAGCCACCAGTCCTGCCCGTTAAACTGTGGGTAGCCTTTGTTCATGCACAAAGAGTCCCAGGTGTCTCTTTGTTCTTAAACCTTTCTTTCTGACTCTGCAAGCCTGAAGGACTCCTTCGAGGACTGTGCTCTAGGCGTGTGTTGTTGAGAAGTCCTGACTGGGGTGTGGTGAATGAGGAAGAAGCCAGACTCACCAGGACACAGCTGGAGTGACCCTCTCTGTGATCAGGACATGCATGCATGGCTCCTCTGATTAGATGAAGCTCTTCTATTTCAACATCGGTCCAGGCCTATTGATCCGCAGAGATCTGGAATCGGGCAATTAGATTTTGCTTAATATAGAATGTCAAAAAGGGCCACTGAGCTTCTAATTGATCAACTGAGTCATTATTTCCCTTGAATGGTTAGCTGTGCACTGAGGCCAATGGGATACATAAAACATGAGAAAAAGTCAAGAAAGTGGAGGCCAGGATTTACTAGCCCACTGCCTAGTAGCACATTGCCTATGTGTTTAGTTCCTAACAATGGCTTATTTTTTTTTTTAAGGTCGCCACTCAAAGAGAAAGCCTACAGCAGGGACTGTCAATGGCAGAGAGACTATGTGTTTACTGTAAGCACATGGTATTGTGTATCAGGCATCAGAGCTTCCTAAAGCTTGAGGAAGTGCAGTGAGTGTGCTGGACCATAAAAAGAAATTCAGCCACCATCCGTCAGGAAAAGGAGTTTCACTAACTCCTGTGGGCATCAAGAGAAAACTGCCCCAGGGCAGGAGTGTGGTCAGATGTAACTCAGCCTTTGGAGTGTGTCCCTGGGAGAAAGATCACTCATTGCGGAGTTCAGACACTGATGTAACACGTGGCCTAGGAGTCTCTGGTCTCACTGAGGTGAGGTAAACAGTTAAGAATATGAGATAGGATGAGGGTAGAGATCCTGGCAGGCTTTTTAGCTGTGGACCTGGAGTGAGGTCCCTCCACCTCTGCGTTTGGTTTTCTCCCTAGTGTCAAATAAGGCTCTGATGTTGAAGCAAGATGGGCCAGGGCCAGACTCAGATGACCCTGGCTGCGAGTGCGGCCCTCCCCGCCTCACATAATAGGGTCTGTTCTCTGGACAGCAAAGGATTTTCTCCAGGCAGTGAGAGGCTTGCTTTGCCCTGCTGGCATGACCTGGCTGCTGAAGGATTCCCTGGAAGGAACCCTGCTTAAATATTGGGCTTCTCCACCATTCGGGGCTGCAGTGCTGAAAACAGTTGCTTGGGCTCTTCAGTGGGGCCCCAGTGGGATGGAGCCCCCCTCCCGCAGCCGCGACAGGAGTGCGCTGACTTCTCACTCCTGGCCAGTTAACTCCCACTCCCGCCCACTTGCTCGTGCTCACTTCCTCAGACCAGTTCCCTGCACGTAAGCCCTTGTCTCCCGCCAGTGTGAGGAAGCCCACGCTGAGCTGTCCAGCGATGCTCACAACAAGTGAAGCTCACAACAAGTGAACGCACATTCCGGCTGTATCAGCGCTAAGACTGGGAAAGAGGAAGCCAGTGGCGAGTACTCGATACAATGTTTGACACAGAGGAATCCCGTAAACTTCAGTTTCTCCCTGCTCTACCCCCTTCCCCTCAACTCCCATCTACTCGGTTTTGTTGAATGCTGGGGGAACCCAATACTGAGCAATGATGGAATCAAGCACCAGTGTCAGAGACTCATGCCAGGTGGGAAGAATGATGCAACTGAATACTGTGAAAAGAAGAACACAGCGTGCTCCCTTGGTGAGGAAGGAGGCACGGGTTTTAAATCTTGAGGGTCCTAGATTGTTGCGGAATATTAGTTTAAGATGTGTTACGTTCATTTATGCTGTGGAATATTTGTTTAACGAAGCAAAGATGTGTTGTCCTTATTTTGTGTTGCATTTGTTTAACTCTGTGGAGCTGTGTTACTGTGCCTGTCTAAAACACCTGATTGGTCTGTTAGAACTGAATGGCCAGTATCAAGGCAGGAGAGGGACAGGCAGGGTTGGCAGGCAGAGAGAATCAATAGGAGGAGAAATTAGGCTTGAGAGAAGAGAGAAGACTGGGAGGACTGAGAAAATGAGAAGGAGAGGAGGACACAAGGAGCCAGACACACAGACACATAGCCAGCAAGAAGGAAATAGAGATATATAGAATAAAGAAAGGTAAAATGTATTCTTTCCCACCAGCTGTCTGGGTCCCACTACTGTCTCAGCCCCCAAGTAACACATGAGACACTATATTAATTATGAAGCTGTTAGACATTTGCTATGGTTTCTTAATGGCTAGCTCTGACTTAATTATTAGTCCATAATTACTAATATACATTTTATAAGGTCTTAATCTTACCAAGGACTCAGCCTCATGCGTCCTCTCTTCCCGGGATCACATGGAGACTCTCCTCTCTTGACTACATTTCCCAGAATCCTCCTCGACTCCTAGTCCCACCTATCTTGTTCCCTTATTGGCCAACAGTGCTTTATTTATCAACCAGTAGGACAACATATAAACAGAAGGACTTCCCCCATCAGTTAAAAAAAAAGCCTAGAGGCAAAACGTAGTTAAAGAGAAATGGGGTAATGTAAGTTAGAAAAGCTGGCTAGAGACAAGCCAAGCTAAGGCTGAATATTGATAAGTAGGAATAGTTTCCATGTATTTATTTTGGAGCTAGATGGTGGGCCCCCAAAGAACAAAAAAAACCTATACTAGAGAGCAAGTGACACAGAACCACTTGTGTGAGCCAGCCATGGGATGTGCAGAAACTAAAAGTTACAGTTGTGTTACATCTCCAAGGACTCAACCATCAACTCCATGCCATTACCCTTTCTTTTTGCATTTATTCATCTGTGTGTGTGTATGTGTGAGTGTGTGTAAATATGTGTAAGTGTGTGAGTGTGAGTATGTATAAGTGTATGTGTGAGTGAGTGGGTGTGTAAGTGTGTGTAAGTATGTATAAGTGTGCATGTGTGTGTAAGTGTGGGTATTCATGTGGAGGTCAGAGGACAACCTTTGGGGTTCAGTTTTCTCTCTTCTACCATGTAGGGTTCTTGGGACTGGACACAGGTCATCAGGTTTGGCAGTAAGCACGTTTACCTACTCAGCCATCTTGTCGCCCCTTAATGGCTTGCTCCTATTTTCTGGTCTCTGGTCACATCTTTTTTTTTTTTTTGACACTGCCCATCTCCCTATTCTATCCAAATCTCATCAGTGTGCCTTCTCTGAAGATGCCTGCAATCATCAGTGTGACCTGGAATCATCAATGCGATCTGGGATCTTCATTGTGACCTGGAATCATCAATGTGACCTGGAATCATCAATGTGATCTGGGATCATCAATGTGACCTGGAATCATCAATGTGACCTAGGATCATCAATGTGACCTGGGATCATCAGTATGACCTGGAATCATCAGTATGACCTGGAATCATCAGTATGACCTGGGATCATCAATGTGACCTGGGATCCTCAATATGACCAGAATGCATCTTGCCTTTTTCCCCATTAGGTGCTACTATAAGTAGCACTTATTGTTAATTTTTATTTTTCCTTTCTGATTGGTGATATTAGCAGGGAGGCTGAGATGACACTTTAGTCATTAACAATATTGCTAGATGTCAGTTTTTAGTCTGAGGACACTCATTTATTCTTAATTTATTGAAGGGTGTTTTTCTTTTAAAGAAGTCTGTGTTAGGCTTTGCCAGATGAACTTTCTGTTTCTGTTGAGATAATGATAGAGTTTTGCTCTTTTGGTTTGTCTATACGATGATTACATTAATCGCCGATTCCATTACAAACTAACTTCACACTTCTGGGATATATATGTCATTTTTTTCATGAAATATCATTATCTTCCTATATTGCTCACTTGGATTTTTAAATTTTTCCCTTCATATTTCCCAGCTGTGGGCTGTGAGGCTCTTCCAAGGCAACAATCCGGAGAAGTCCTAGAGCTCACCGACTTGTTTTGACTCCTTTGGAGTTAATGTGTCTGATGTCTGATATCCTGGAAACTATTCTTCCATATATATTGCTCGTTTAAAGAAATCAGTTCAGGAAGGCAAGCTGATCCAATCCCGTTTCTCCATCTTGGCAGGGATTTCAAGCAGGAAGAAGTAATTTTAAGGGTGAAAAATGATAAATTAAATGGAAAGTCGGGGTTCAGCAAGTGGTGCCATTAAGAGCACTAATAGTTCACTCAGAGAAGGCTCAGCTCTTTGATATAGAAACAGCTTCCAGAGGCCGGCCTGCCTGTTGTCATTTGGATATCAAATGCCCGCCCCAACCCCCACCTCACAGCTGAAGGCTTTGTCCTTGGTTGGTAGAGCTATTTTGAGAGGCTCTGGAAGCTTCCAGAATTTGGGCCTACTGGGAGGAAGCAGGTTCCAGAGGTCATTTCTTGGGGGGCTTTTATTGTCCAGGGTCCCTGTCTCTCCCTCATCTCCTTCCCCCTGCCCTCGCTCTCCTTGGTGGCTGCCATGATGTGAGCTGTGATGCCCTCCCCGCCAAGAAGGACTGAGCCCTGAGAACCCACGAGCCGCAGCGAATCCATCCTCCTCTGAGTGTAACTAATGTCAGGAGCTCTGCCTGGGCGGCAGAGTCTGGAACTTGGTTTGAGTAAACCATGGTTGCTGTGACAACCAAACCGGGTGGTCGTAACCCGTGGGACTGGAGTCTATGGGGAACTGGGAAGACTTTGGGGATGCATAGCCCAGTAGAAAACTTCACTGGAAAGACCAGAATGCCGATAGTGTGTCCTTAGGATGTTTCAAGATACAACGAGGACCCCACGGGAACCGGATAGAGACCTTTTGTGTCACAGCTGGCAAAGAATGACTCTACACTTTGTCCTTGTCCTGAGACTTGGTGGGAGGCTGAACTTAAAAACGATGGACAGTTTGTCTGACAGAGAAGGTTCTAAGACAGTCTAGAAGCAAGAGCTGTGGCACGGCCACTATCGGTTGCTCTCAGACAAATTTGCAATGAGAATTGCGAACCAAGAACAGAGTAAAAATGTTTGAAACACCAGTTGGCTCCAGAAAGAGGCGAAACCCAGGTGAGGGAGACCACATGGGGTCCAATGGGGTCTATCAAGTAAAGAGTGTGACTTCTTCAGAGTTTAGGGCCAATAAAGATAGGTTCAGAGACAGGGATGTGATTCAGAGGTAGGAACTGGCTCAGCAGTCACCGGGCCCTGGGTTTGAGCCCCAGCATCAAACCAAGCTCTTTGCATCAGTACCCTGGCAAACAGTCATCCAGGCCTGCAGTTTGTTTGTTTTTAGTTTTTAAATCTTCACTCTTCACTTTTTTGACTTTTTTTTGGGGGGGGGGGCTGCAGAAACAAATGTAACACACCTTAAAATAGTATTCCACAAGAGATGGGCCAGGCTCAGGGCTGAAAAGTCTTAGCTCATTTGAAAGTAAATGATTTGAGAAGAGAATTCTGGGGTGTCTTTCTCACACAAAGCTCTCTAGGGAATTGTTCCCCTGCATCCAGGCATCTAGGTGCCCTGGGTTAGTATAAAGGGACCTGCTACTGTATGAGGTGAAAATCAACCAACCAACCAATCAATCAATCAATCAATCAATCAATCAATCAATCAATTTCTCTCTCTCTCTCTCTCACTCACTCAATCACTCACTCATACACACACACATGCATGATAAGCTCATTGTAGAGAAGCATTTTCTTCATCTGAGAGTCACATGTACCCTTTGTACTCATAAGTTGTGGCTCCCTTTTGACCTTGCATGACACTTTTGCCTCAGTTTCCCTGTGAGTGAAGCTGTCTGAATTTGAGGAGAGAAATAAGAAGCAAGTAGCTCACATCTTCCCCGGGACATGTTGGAATGTTGCAGCCCACGAGTGTCACGGGCACTGCTCTGTGTCTTGCAGTGTAGGTATGATCTCCTGGATGTCATCAAGATGATTAACATGTAGTCTCTGTAGCCCTCCTCTGGCTATTTGTGTCATGATCCTTTGTAGAAAACTATTTAATATCTGGAAACAACTCCCCTCTTTGACTATCTGTAGAGTTCCTGAGTTCAGTTGTGGCGAAGAATTCTGGATATGTGGTTAAAGAACATTAACTTTCAATTCACAGGTTGTGAGATTTTTTTTTACTGTGTGGATTATTTATAAAATGCTATTTTACAATTTTTTCTGTAGGTGATTATAAAAACTCCATTTTAAAGGTAGATAGCAGATCACAGTTACTATAAATGAGAAATGGTCTTATTTTCTGCCTATCTAGTCATAATTGATTGTATTTAGGTTGACAAAATCAACTTTGCAGCCCAAAGTTACATTTTTACAATGGATTACTTCATGTTGTGACCTTTTAAATGTCTGTAAATAAAGTGCCCTCTTGCTGTGTCCATGGTGGGCCACAGAAGTCTTCCATCCTAGGTCTACCCTGGATGTACCTAGGATGCTTATTCCACAGCCTTCTCCAGGGGCTGCTCTTGTCACGTTCTCAGTTTGTCTGCTACCTGTCGGTCTTGATTGCCTCAGTAGTCCCCGCTTGGCTATGCAGCAATGCTGACACTTCCGTGTCCGTCTCTGTGTTAGGTCTGTCCACTGGACCATGCTGGGCTGGGTCTCTTTTCCTTTTTATTAGTAGACCTATTTTCCCAACTTATCTCTGACCAATTCAGGTAAATGAAAGATTCACCTTACATTAAAAGCAAGTACGTAAGTCCTTCCACCCAACCAAAGCTAGAGGCTGCCAGGGAATAGATGGAATGGTGGCAGAATGGAGAAGCTCACTTCCTGTGTGTGCATGTGTGTGTGCATGTGTGGAGTGTGTGTATAACCATGTGCATGCTTGTGTGTGATGGAGCTGTATAACCATATGCATGTGGGTGTATACATGTGTGAGTGTGTGTATAAATGTGCATGTGGGCACGCATGCATGTATGCGTGTCTACATGTGTGAGTGTGTGCTTCTTAGCTATTTTACTATTGCTGTGATAAGACACCATGACCAAGGCAACTTACCTAAAAGCTTATCTGGGGCTCACAGACAGGCATGGTGCTGGAGTAGTATCTGAGAGCTCACACCCTGAGACACACCATCACCTTGTGGTTGAAGACATCACAGCAGTGGGCATGTGTGGGAGATGGAAAGAACACACGGTGGGACAGGAAGCCAGGAAAACTGGGCAGCTGGGGTCACATCTCTGGTGACCCTGAGACCACACCCACTTTCAGTATCACCTAGAACCAAGACTACCCACACATTGGTCCTTGTGGGACAAACCACATCCACCAAGAACCGTAGCACCTTCTCAAGCCCCAGCATCCTAACCTCAGCTTTCTACCCATCAGCGAGTTTCCTCCACGTTATGTGTAACCCTGCCATGTGGCTAAGGTATTCCAGGGGCAATTCACAGCATCACACACCTTTACGTGCAAATGAATTATAAAGGTGAGTATACGTTTATATCCACCTCTAAGTATAAGTGACATTATAAGTGTGGTATTTTAAAACTATGCTTCCTTACCTAGTATTTCAGAACTCACCTTTCAAGAGAATGGTATTTGACTTATCTTTTTTTTTCAGATTTGTATCATCCAAAACACACGTATCAGGGGAGGGAGGTAAGGAGGACAGAAAGGAGGAGGAGCGGCGGGAGGGGATATGGAACGGGAACAAAGCTCTGTTTTAGATGGGAAATAGATTCTACTCAAAATTTCCTATGAAAACCCTACAGTCCAGGATGAACTAACTGCCAGTACCCAATAATTGTTACCTGTAATTGTATGTTACTTAATAACTGATACATAATTGTTTTTAGTTATACCATAGTAGAAGGTTTTAGTCCGCCAAGAATCAGATTGCTTAAAATGTTTCTTAGTGTTACAAATGTTAAAACACATCTGACATGTGGGCTGCATTTGCATAAATCCTTGCCTAGCAAGTCTCCTGGGCACCCAGGGCTGCCCTGGGTGCCGTCTCTTTTCTAGGGCACATTAGTGTCCCTGGGTTTCCTTTTCCCTGTCATCCACTCTGTCAGAGGAGCCAAAGCCGAGCTGTCCTCAGTTACCCTGCTCACATGGGTCATCTGGTCCTGCTGAGCGCTATCCTGGATTGTGTTTTTACCTCATTAAATTTAACACACAAACAAATTGCCTTTTAAAACAAGGCAGAGAGAGAGAGAGAGGGAGGGAGGTGGGGAGAGCAAAAATCTGCCTCTTTAGATTCTGAATGACTAAGGTCAACCAGAAGTTTCCCCAAAACAGCACACACATCTGCCTTTATCATAAGAGCAACCAGAAGGCCCAAACCCTGTTCTGGCTGTTGTGTTTTACCGACAACCCTACCGTCTGATGGTTTTTTAGCACTGTGAAACATTACAAGGTTCAGCTGCAGCCTTTATGGTGTGACCTTGAGTGACAGCAGACTGGAACCAGTCACACACAGACCGTGGGATGCTGTCTCTCAAACACCCTTCTCCCCACTCAGCACTTCCTGTGAAGGATGTAATTCAGGTAACGACTTGACCCAAACTCCTGCTGAAAGAGGAGAGCGATGAGCAGAGCCTATGAGTGGGAGGTAAATCTACCACGCCCTACATCTCCTCCAAGGCTTTTCCACATTCTCCAGCCACTCAGCAGACGACTCTGGTCGGAGAGTGATTGGCAGCCAGATGATATAGCACCTCCCAGAGCAGGGCAGAAACTTGAAAAGCACGGAAATAAAATGTGCATTTGTTTCCACAAGCATTTGGTGTTTGGTCCATTGATGGGAGATGTCATTCTGTAAATCTGTCTCCTATTGGTTGTTGAATAAAGCACTGTTGGCCAATAGGGAAGCAAGATAGGTGGGACTAGGAGTCGAGGAGGATTCTGGGAAAGAGAGACACAGGGAGACACTGTGTAGGCACCAGAGGAGTAAGAATTCTGGACCCTTTTCTCCAGTAAGAGAAATACTTAGATTAACAATTATGGGTTAAATACTTAAGTCAGAGCTAGCCAGTAAGAAACAAGCAAATGGCCAACAGCTTCATAATTAATATAGAGTGTGTTATTTGGGGGCTGAAATTGAAGCAGGGTCCAGGCAGATGGTGGGGAAGGCAACACTCTACAGTCCATGGCAATGAGAAAAGGTATCTTCCTAAAGATGAGTAAATGTGGACATTCCCAGAGGACTCACTTATTTCTGTCTGGCTGAGATACCTCCTTTTAGATTGTTTGAAGTAACTCACAGGTGAGATCTCAGAGATACAAAAGCTACCTCCAGAATGGCTATGAGCTAAACTCTCCTGGGATGTTTGACTGCCTAAGCATGTAAATTCACACACCACATGGAGACCTGGCTGCTGACTCAAACAATGTGACAAACACCTACTCTTCCCTCCCAGCACCAACTGAACGCCCTTTCTGTCAGGAAAGCACAAGGAGGGCAGGTAAACCGTACACAATTCTGCACACACCTCTTTTTAGTGCAGAGGTCATGGCAGATTCCCAGAGTCTGGGATTTCTATACACTTCTACACACACCTCTTGTTAGTGCAGAGGTCATGGCAGATTCCCAGAGTCTGGGATTTCTATACACTTCTACACACACCTCTTGTTAGTGCAGAGGTCATGGCAGATTCCCAGAGTCTGGGATTTCTATACACTTCTACACACACCTCTTGTTAGTGCAGAGGTCATGGCAGATTCCCAGAGTCTGGGATTTCTATACAATTCTACACATACCTCTTGAAAGTATAGAAGCCATGGTAGACTCCCAGCATCAGGGATTTATGTCTGGGTTTTCTTTCTTTAGCCTAATAGCATGATAGGTTTGCATTCTCACACAGGATCTCACTGAAGAGAAATGGGGAACATAGCAGGGTCACTGGGCCATGATGGCCAGAGGGCTATCTAGAGGCACTTTGATCTTCTTTACTTTCTTTCCTCCCCTCCTAATGTGTCCCCAGGAAAGTATCTGGAACTTCTGAGGCACAAACCACACGTTCTCCTGGAGCTGTGACCCCACTGAAGCTCGATCTGTCTGGACTCCACACCTTTTATGACTCTATCTTCCCTGAAACCCACGACCTCTTTCACCTCTGAATCTCAACCCTGATTTTGTCATAGTTGAGGCAAGAGTTGCAGTTAGGAATAGGTTTAGAATATAGCCCAGTCTTCATTCCATTCCGTTTGTCTGCATTGCACAAAACAACAAGAAAAGCATCCCGGAAGGAGCCTTCTTATCCTTTGCCTTGCCCAAGGCCTCCTTCTGACCTATTTTCTGAGACACAGCATCTACCATCTGTCTTTAATAGGAACTGTTAGAGTTGATTTTCCACATCCTCGGGTTCCATATCCACAGATTCAATCAATTGATGACTTTTTTTTCTCCTCCTTTTTTTTTTAGTTCCATTAAAATTACAAAACAAAAACTTCAGATTTCCTGTGTCCCCCTGTGCATGTCTGTTGGTGTTCTTACTGTTCAGGTCTTGTTTAGGCAGTCTTATTGCCAAGGTCATTTCTAGGAAACACAACCTCACAGCACCCACCCGGGTCCTCAGGTTCCTACAATCTTCACTCCTCCCCCTCCCAGATGTTTCCCGAGCCTTGGGTGCATGTGTTGTGCTCCAGGCACAAACATTGGGGCAGCACAGCTCATGATTGGTTCATCTCTGCCTCATAAGAAGTTCCAGTTTTCTGTACATTTGCTGCAAAGAGAAACTTCTTTGTTGGAGGGTGAGGTGTGCACGTCTCTGTGGGCACAAGGGAAGTTTTGAAATGGCATTAAGAATTATCCTGATCTAGTAGAGTGGCGGTAGTAGGTTCTCCTCTAAGATCCATGACTTCACTAGCCCCAGGCGCCAGATTTACTTTCTGTTGAGGTGACCTGAAGTCCAATTAGATGGTTGTTGGTTACCACTAACATGTGAGTGATGCTATTGATCCTTTAGGTCAGTGGTTCTCAACCTTTGTGCTCATTGAAAGACACAGATAATTCCACTACCATTCATAGCAGTAGCAAAAATGAGTTATGAAGTAGCAATGCAAATAATTTTGTGGTTGGGGGGTCACCACAACCTGAGGAACTTTGTCAAAGTGTCACAGCAATAGGAAGGTTGAGAACCGCTGCTGGAGGGGTTTCTTGGCCATACTGGCCGTTGTGTTTCCTAGGCATCCCAGTGGGACAGGGCTGCTGATAGCTTCACGTCCCTTGGTGCCTTGCATAGCACCTTCTGGAACTATGGAAGCAAGACTGAGGCTGGAGAGATAGCTCAGAGGTTAAGAGTTCTGGCTTCACTTCCAGAGGACCCAGTTTGATTCCCAGCATCCCACATGGTGGTTCATAGCTGTCTGTAACATCAATTCCAGGGAACCCATCATCATCTTCTGCATCCATGGGTGACAGGCACACACACAGTGCACAGATATACATGCAGGCAAAACATCTACATCCGAGGTGACAAGGTGCACAGGAAGTCATCCTCAGGGTGTGCGTAGATTCTGCTCTACATAATATTAGAGACTTAAGCATCATGGGTACCCAACTCCCTATGCGTGCAGGATCCTGGAACCAACCCCTATGGGTATTAGAGATGAGTCTGTCTAAGGATGAATGTGTAAGCTAACTTTAAAAGCACACACTGGGGGCTGATGGGATGACTCTGTAGGTATAGGTGCTTGCATGTAAACCGATGACCTGAGTTCAATCCTGTATCTCACGGGTTATGGGAGAGAACAGATTCTTGAAGGCTGTCTGCTGACTGCCAGTGGTGCCGTCTGTCAAAATGAGAGTTGTCCACATGTGTGCACACAGACACACACATAAAATAAACCACACGTTATAGGGCATTATACCCTATTTTCCATAGATACACGGGATGCTGCCAGGCTCACAATAACATTCCTTACGCTTTGAATAGAACCAGTTTTCTAATTCCTAATTCATTTACTCTTAGTAAAATACTGGACTGTAGGAGCATCTCACCTCGACAGTGAATTTGTGTTAGTGGCCACACCCCTTTGGGTGTGGTGTGGGCGGGTTCTCTCTCTCTCCCTTTCTCTTTCTCTCTCTCTCTCTCTCTCTCTCTCTCTCTCTCTCTCTCTCTCTCTCTCTCTCTCTCTCTTTGTCACGGATTGCGTTGGAAGGGCAGAGACTGTGGTGGTTCTTTACTGTTATCTGTGTAGATTGTTCCCCAACAAAACCCCCATTTATCACTTATCTTCTTGGGTCTAGTGAACTCATTACTACCCCGCCTTCACTGGACAGATCAAGTTCATTGCCCTTCAGAGCCTTCACTAATGAAGTCTTGAGAAACCCAGGAGTGACTCCATCTGTATATTTTGAAACACCATGAAAATTTAAAAACACCAGAAGAGGTTTTTGATTCCCAAGTGTTTTCAATTATTCTTGCTCTAAAAACCCACCCCAGAGTTCCCTAGTTCTTACGCACTTTTCACTCTTGATGAAACTGTTCGCCCTTTGGCGATCGGTGACGAGGGAGGGAATTGCCGGTGTGCCCATCCACTACCGACCTGACTTCCGTGTGTCCTTTGGGCACTGGAACCCTGGTGCTTTCCTGGCTGGAGAGGCTCTGTGTTTGCACGCTTACACATCGCTTTCTGGTGTTGAGGGCCATGGCGTTCAACCCCAGACCTTCAGCTTCTCCCCCCCTCCTGGCTTCCCAGTTGGTACAGTTTCTGTCAAACAGAGAAACCCGCCTACCTGGGAACACTTGCTGTCTCAGGGCTGGCAGTGAGACAGCTGGAACATCACCCCAGTGAGCCCCCCCCTGAGACTCACAGCCACACGGCCTCTCCTCTGTGACTGAAGGCTCTGTCTCTTGTACTTGACCAACTGTCAATATCCCGGCGACCTCCCTTCCTGCTCTGATCCCCAGACATTGCCAGGGCTTTCCCTGGGGATCCTAACCGCATGCCCACCCTGAAGCTCTCGCCCTCTCTTGGTGTTAACCTGTGTATGAGACAGAACTGATGGGGCTGAAAATCTAATTTCCCTCACCATAAAACGCGGTAGCTCTCCCAGCAGCGGTGACCAACACAGAGCATCTCGAAGGAGGCCCCTGACTGGCTCCTGTCCCCTCTCCCCAGCTCTGAGCAGGAGGCTGGCCCTGGTCTGGGCTCACCCTTGGCTCTTCCTGTTAATAGGATCTGGAAGTTACACAACTGTCCTCATTAGATTCTCCTCCATGCCCAACAACAAATCTTCCAGTCTGGACCTCTCCCTCCCTCATGATTTTAAGGTGAAATCTCTCACCACCTCTACACATATGTGCATATTTTTATTTTGCAGTCCCTCCCATCTGTTACACACGGAGTTGCCTTCCTGCCTCTCAGGTGGATGAGGCGGCACCTCCTGTTTCTCCACCTTTCCTCGTCTTTTGTTTTTTCTTCTTAACATTTAGAGTAATCATTCTGACTTATACGTTCTGTTTTGCTTTTTTTTTTCAAATCATCTTTTCAGCTACAGCACGGGCTATCGTCGGGTAAACCCAGAGGATGGATGTCCCAGGCTCAGCTGAAGTGTCACACACAATGCAGGGCTTACAACCTGCTGTTGATTATGTGTGACAGGATCCTGGACAAGCGGTGTGACTTTGGGGTTCCCACCTCCTCACTTACAAAAACCTTTTTTTAAAAATGTCCACTGTAGAAGTATTGGACATGAAAATAAGAGCTGATAAGCTTGACTGAGTCCAAATGTGGGCTTCTGTAATTGTCCCAGAGGAGACTGGATGGAGGCTGTGGTGAATGTGGGAGGCATCTTGAGGGATTTGCCTCTAAGCACTAGCGTCCTGTGAGGTAACAGGTCCCCTCGTCTGGGAACCCCCTTGGGCTGCTGGACCATGCTCAGCCCACACGCAAGGCCCAGGACTCACGCCTGTCTGTGGCTCCATTTCACACCCGGGGGCAGCGCACGCATGGCCGTGTTTTCACAGGGCAGCCGTGGTCTTCACTCCGCCCCTGAGTTCCTCTGGACGCCCATGTTGGGTTGTCACTGTTTGGTAACGTGCCCCTTCCTGTGACCGTCCCTCTCATTTCTGGCCCCTCTCTCACAGTCTTTCCTGGGATTTCCTCTCAGATCTAGTCACATCCTGACCCAGAGAAAGCTGCCCAGCCGTGATCCTCAGTGTTCTTCACCACAGGCATTTCTCTGTAAAGAAGGAAGCTCAAGCAAGAGGGTTGCTATGAGCTCGAGGTCAACCTGGCCTATATATGAAATACCAGGGTACATAGCCAGGCACATAAAACCAAAGTAGCCAAGCAAACAAATGAATTTTAAAAACCCACCAAAATCGTATTATGACCCTAGCTGCTGTTTTTAGGCTTTCTTTCCTTTTCCCTTTCTTTCTTTCTTTCTTTCTTTCTTTCTTTCTTTCTTTCTTTCTTTCTTTCTTTCTTTCTTTCTTTCTTTCTTTCCTTCCTCCCCTTTGCTTTCCTACTTTCTGTGTGTTTGGGTGTGGGTGCCTATGTGGCATGGCTCTGTGTGGAGGCCAGAAGACAACATTCAGGAGTCGTTCTCTCCTTCTACCGTGTGGGTCCTGGGGATTGAACTCAGATTGCTGGGCTTGGTGGCAAGCCCCTTTACCTGCTACGCCTCTTTTTCCCCCCCTTCTATTTGCTTTTCTTAATGGAGGAAGACTCACCAGCAGCCAGGAGGATTCCTATGAGATATGCAGCTAAATAACCTCTCAGGAGACACCTATGGTCTAATCCTTGGACTCCATCCGTGACACCCGGGAATACCTCGGGAGTTTTCATATGACCCATGATGGAGTCCCATTTGTTCTGCATGACTGAAAAGCCGTGGAGGAAGCCGGGTGGTTGGTGAGGCAGAGGCAGTATGACTTGACCGTAAGGCAAGAACCGTGGACAGTTTCCAGGCTCTGAAAAGGCAGGGCTGGGACCTTCTTGGAGAGAGTACACAATAGGGCACCAGCTAAGCCACGCTGACTTCCGGCCTCTGTAGAGGTGAGGGAATAACTTCCGTGGCTTCTAGCTGCCGGGTATGTGGTAGTATACCCCAGCAGCCACGGGAAAACTGACGCAGAAGGGTAACAGCTATCAAGGAACAGAGCGGGGGGAAGGTGGGTAGAGTCAGGTGGCATCCTTGGCTTAGATGAGGCTCGGTTTCCCAGTCCGCAGAGTCATCTCGGGGATCCAGCTTCTCCCACTGATGTCCTGGGTGTCTGCTGCATTGCACATGGAAGTGTCGTGGCTGAGGAGGAGAGGACAGGCAGTCGTGTCCAATCTCCCACAACTAAAGAGCTAAAACTGGTTGTTCTAAGTGTTCATCACGTTAGGTGTCATTTGTCATATGGGCCTCTGTCTGTTCCGTCTGTGAGGTCAACGCTCCCTGCAACACACGTGGTTGTGCCCGTTTTCCGTGCTTTTTCCTCTCCTGGAAACTCCACACACCCTGAGGGCCTTTTCTACCTGTCTTTGCAGCACCAGGAAAGGGAACACTAAAATGTGAGCACAGGTTACAACTCTTTTTGAAGCAAGCCTGCTCAGAGGGTCACAAAATGCTTTGAGAATCTAGGAGTAAAGAGACAATAAAACCTACTGGTTCTACTATAAATGCATTTTCTGTAACTGACATTCTTTTTCCCCCAAGCAGGAACAATTGGGAATTTAATGTAATAGAGGTTCAATTTTAATGCATCGATGGAAAAAAAAACTGAGAGACTCTGGTCGCAGGGGTGGACAGATGGCTCAGTGATTAGGAGCACTGGTCGCTCTTGCAGAGGACCTGGCTCTGGTTTCCAGAACCCACATGGTGGCTCACAATTACCCCTCATTTCAGTTCCCAGAAGTTCAATGCTTTCTGCTGCCCTCTGCAGGTACCAGGTGTGTGTGAAGTGCACTTACATACATGCAGACAAACATCCATACGCATAAAATATGATTTTAAAAAAACACCTTCTAGTAAAGTTAGAAAAAGGAAATTAATAATTACGTTGAGGACAATTCCAGAATTGTTACTAGAACATATGGGAGCTCACCATGTGCCATTTACATCTCCGAAGGTTCAGGCACAGCTGAGAGAGCCAGGCTAAGTGTGCTATGGCCGCCCATCTCCCTACTGTGTGGGCGCTGAGGGCATAGAGACTTCAATGACTTCCAGGGCGTACCGGCTGGTTCTGTGTGCCAACCTGACACAAGCTAGAGTCATCAGAGAGGAAGGAGCCTCAGCTGAGGAAAGGCCTCTGTGAGATCCAGCTGTAAGGCATTTTCTCAGTTAGTGATCAGTGGGGGAAGGCACAGTCCGTTTGGAGAGGGGTGCCATGGCCGGGCAGGTGGTCCTGGGTTCTGTAAGAAAGCAGGCTGAGCAAGCCATGGGGAGGAAATCAGTACACACCTCCTCCGGGATCCTGTCCTCGTGAAGCTCCTGTCCTGACTTCCTTCAATAATGAACGGCAATGGGGAAGCATAAGCTGAGTAAACCCTTTCCTGCCCGACTTGCTTTTTGGTCATGGCATTTCGCTGCAGCAGTAGAAACTCTAACTAGGACACAGGGTGTCTGAGAAATGAGCATGTTGGCCAAAGCTGGCCACACCACAACAATGGCCATCCCATTTCCCCACCCATCGCTAGCTGCTTCCAGGGAATAAACTAACGCAGTGTCTGCAGTAAGAGGCTACATTTTCTGCATGTGAATGAGCTACCTGTCACCAATTTCACTGTCATTGGGAGGTGAGGCTAAGTTGTGGCGTTATTAAGTTACCTCGTGGTGCCTCCACAGCAGAAGTGTTTAAGCCGTTTCCTTCCCATGCATAGAGGGACAGAGGCTCTTCCTCCAATGCCCCCGACCGAGCACGCACCTCAGCGAGAGGCCAACACCACCTCTCAAGCCCTACAATGTTTTTAAAGATATGTGGCCTAATCTAGGAAGACGATTTCTTAAAGAAATAGAAAAAACTCAGTCTGGGTCAATATTTTTATAAAAAAAATAATAAATTGCAAACAGGGAGCTAGAGGGATGACCCACGGGTGAGGAGCACTGGCTGCTCTTGCAGAGGACCTGGGTACGATTCCCAGCGCCCACATGGCGGCTCATGACCTTCCCTAATTCCAGGTCCAGGGGCTCCGATGTGCTCGTCTGATACATGTGGGTACTGCATGCATGTACATGGGGCCACATACACATAAAGTAAAATGACAAAATAAATCTTGAAAAATCACAGGCACAGCTGAATTATCTCCTTTTCAGATGTCAATAAGCAACTTCTATACTCTGTATTCCCAAGTTGCCATTTTCCAATCCTTTTGATTTGTTCCTAGATATCCTGAAAAAGGATGGAGGTAAGAAACAAAGCTGTATTTAATAGTTGTGCATATCAGCTTTTAGTTTTACGTGTAGCAAGCACTCTCGATAATTATTGGACCGTTGTGTTTGTTTGTTTACAAACAGATTCTGTGTGGCTCCAGATTGCCTGGGGCTTGATGTTTATTCCGGACTGGCTCCAAATTTCAGCAACCTCCTGCCCTTGCCTCCTGAGCCCTGGGATTCAAGGTGTGTACTGCTGCACCAGGCTTGTAGATTTATTTATTCTTAGCCATGAAGGTGTCTTAAAGACTGAACAGTCTGAATGCTTTAACCATCTACCCTGGAGTGTCAGCCTAAATGGTGCTCAGTACCATCTACCCTGGAGTGCCAGCCTAAATGGTGCTCTGGCGTATCTACCAATCTAAGTGGTGTTCACTTTCCCTTTGCACACCTGCAGAGGTTGGGGATGGCGTGCCATTGGGACCGTTAGCCTCTGAGCATCAGTGGATGGTTGAGACACCCAGTGTGTATCAGGCTAAAATTCTCTTAGGAACTTTTGACCGTGTTTCACACACACACACACACACACACACACACACACACACACACACACACACACACCTGCCCATGCAAAAGCAGAGCCTGTGGGTTTTGTGAATGCAGGTACCCATAGAGCCAGAAGAGGGCACCAGGTCTCCCAGAACTGGAGGTCCAGGCAATTGTGAGTGTCTGAGGTGGGTGCTGGGAGCTGAACTCTGGGAGAAGAGAAGCACTCTCAACCTCTAAGCATCTCTCCAGCCCCAGATGCTGATAGCTTTGCCTCTTAGGTTTTTTTTTTTTTTTTTTTTTTTTTTTTAGCTGATCCGATGAACTACAAGCCAGGGCAGTAAACAGTGTGTCCAGCTGGACAGGGAAGAGGGACCTCCTGGAACTCTCTTGACTATCTTCTGCTTTTTGTCATCCACCATCAGCTCAGGACTCACTGGAAAAGTCTAATTCTCCCAAATATTGGTCCTCTCAGGTTGGGCAGCTCTCTCGAATCCCCATCAAAACTTTCTTATTGCAGAAAACCATCCCAACTAGAAAACAGTGCTTCTTGTGAGGTGCAGCACCTCCCTCTCCCTCTGTTACTTAAAACCTTCATCCCTCCTTTAAATGTCGTTCTCAGAGCTAAAGACTTTTGCACTTGTTGGAGGGTCATCGAATCCGTATTCTCTGCTCCCTGCTGGGATGAAGTTTGTCTAGTTTTGTGGCACCATGTTGGAAGCTTATCGTGTTGAGTTTTACTGAACCTGTTTTCCATTTGACCACAATTTGTTGACTTGGGGTTGTCAGAAAGAAACGTGCGAGTCAAGACCACGGGGAGAAAGGAAAACAACTCATGGAAAGTGACCGCCATGGCCCGGTGCTCTCCCTAGTGCTGGGCCGTTGTCTCATCATAAGAGATGGTGAGTTTCTCATGAGCGTCCCACTGATAATAAACTGAGCTTCAGAAATACCTAAATATTTGACCAAACTGAGCTAAACTAGCAGAACCAAAGACTGACTGTGGCCGTCACTCTATCTCAACAGTGAGTTCCCCTCTGCTGTCAGTCTAGAAGGAACGGAGTTCTTTAGTCTCTCACTTGACCTACCCTGCTGCTCAGCATTCTGGGTAATTGTGTAGGTTCTGGTTCCACGGCTGTCCCCACTTGGAAAACCTGCTGCAAATGCTGTTTTCCCCTCTTTCGTTTTCTTTCTTCCTTCTTTCCTCCACCTGGGGCCACGCGGGGTCGAGCTTTCTCCTTGTCTCTGTAAGTATTTGCCCACACAGCACATGTTTCCCCTCTGGAGGCTTCACTGAACACTATGGGTTAGCAGTGGGGGGTACAGGTGGGCTTCCCACATCACTGGCTTTCTTTAATTTTTCTCCCATCCTCAGGACAATGAGAGGAAACTCTCCTCTGTAACAGGGATGTTTTTATAACAACATTCCAGTCTTTTCTCTCATGGCACTCCAAGCAGCATTCCCCCTTTTTAGAGTTTCCAGCCAAGACGGCCCTGTATCTCTCATTATGCTTTTATTAGATTTCATGCTATTGTATGGTGTTTAAATGAGACTTTTTTCTGCCTCGGTTTTGGCTGACTTTAAAAAAGCTGTGAATAATGAAGTAGGTATCCAAATAGGAAAGAGACAGACAGAGACAGAGACAGAGACAGAGACAGACATAGACAGAGAGAGAAAGGGGGGGGTACAGCAGAATGCAGATCTCAACAAGAGATTAGGAGAGACTGCCCAGAGCTCATCTTTCACCCATCAGATGGGCAAGGGGGGCGGAGGAGGCTGTCGCTGAAGCTTCTAGGTGTATACCCCTTGTCTCCACAAGGACAGGAGTGTATCTCTCCATCTGACTTAGCATCAATGAGAGAGACTTTAAGAATGGAATTTAGGCCATGCTCTGTGTCCTATGGAGTTCGGAGCCCAAGAAATGGTGTTTGATTGTTGCCAGGAAACATCTAAAGGTAGGAGGGCATGAACACAGGGAGAGTGGTGAGGGTAGCTCGGAGCCAGATGCTCTGAGGGGTGGGTCCTTGCCAGACATGGGGAGGCTGTGAGAGGAAGATTCCTTGGTTTATTTTAAAAACCATCTTGTCCAGGGTATGTCCTAGGACAAATGCCAAAATCTTGCAAGAGTGGGGAATGAGTCTTCAGTGGTCAATTGTGGGGAATGAATTTCCCCACTGGGTAGAAGTTCCCAGTTGAGGGCTTCCAAGGAAGCCGTGCAGGTGTCCCACAGAGGAGAATAAGCTGTGGACACCAGTCATGCTCAGAGCCCACAGATGACACAGATGGGCACCAGCTAAAAAGCCCCCCTCCCGTCATCCCCATGGCTCTTCTCAAATCATCTGCTTCCTCTATGGAAGGACTCTAAATCGGAGGGGCCATAGCGAGTGGGAGAGGCACTAGGAAGCCGAGCTCCTCCACTGGCCTCATTGCAGACTTGTAAGTCTAGATGTAACCCTGGGATGGGCATAGAGGAGAGAGACATCATCTGCAACGGTCTCAGGTATTCCAGGCCGGTCCTCAGAGCTGTTGCGCCCTCAAGGACGACCTTAAATCACCGTCCTTCAGCCCCCACCGCCCAGCTGTTAGGATTGTAGGTTTGTGCTGCCACGTCTGGTTTTATGCGGTGCTGGAAAAATGAACCCAGGACTTGGCACATGAGGCAAGGCCCTGACAGCTGAGCTGCACGCCAGCCCTTATGTGGGATCCTTGGAATGTGGCGGGCATTTTGATGATTCAATGAGGGAGCCGTTTGGTGGCTTTCCCAGCTGCAACTTGAAACTTCATAGAGCAAGTCCAAGAATTTTAAAAACATTTTTATTGCATTTATTTATTCTTGTGTGTGTGTGTGTGTGTGTGTGTGTGTGTGTGTGTGTGTGTGTGTAGTGTAGTATGTGTATAGCCAGAAGACAACTTGTAGGAGTTTCTTTTATCCTTCCACCATGTGGATCCTGGGGATGAAGTCACCAGGCTTGGTGACAGGTGCCCTTCACCAGCTGAGTCATCCTTCTGGCCCAGGCCCAAGATTTTATCCCCAGGAAAGGATATATCAGGTGCTTTCCCAAACCACTGAACTGAATGATGGGAGCCGCTGAGTGGGCAGACGAGATGGATGATACTGGAAGGCTCTGGGGCTTGCCCAGTGAGAGATGGATGATACTGGAAGGCTCTGGGACTTGCCCAGTGAGTGATAGATGATACTGGAAGGCTCTGGGACTTGCCCAGTGAGTGATGGATGATACTGGAAGGCTCTGGGACTTGCCCAGTGAGTTATCGATTGGCCCCAAATAAGGGATACAGTGTGCTTGGTCATGATGATGGTTTAGCACCGGCTAAAAGCCAGGAGGAAGTCTGTGGATCTCTCTGTCTCTGTCTCTGTCTCTTTCTTTATCTCTGTGTGCACAAACGCCCATGCCTACTCACAACTACCCTCAGAAGAGTTAGAAATGTCCCACTGAGAAGAGTTTAATGAAGATAGTTTATAGTCTTTATTTTTATGTTCTATATATGAGTTTGTAACATGAAAAAAACAAATGACCCAGAGACTGGTATTGGGGTTCAAGTGTCAAGCTGAAGATCAGAAAAGCAAAGCAGCCGGCCACCAGCTGTCTCTGTACCTCAGAGTGAAAGGCGATCCTGGCTCTACCCAACCCTCAGACTGTAACCTCTCCTCATCGTGCCTGGAGAACCCTGAGACCTTAATGTTTTCGTAGCCTCAATGTGGCTGGAGAAATGAATCCTGGTACTGTCTTTTATGCCCCTCTAGCGCTGGGATTAAAGGCAGCTCGTTGTGTGAGCTGTTTCTCTTTAGGACTGGATCAATCTTGTGCAGATCTGGGTGACCTCAGACTCAAAGAGATCCATCTACCTCTTAATCCTGAGTCCTAGGATTAAAGGTGTGTGCCACCACCTCCTAGCTTCTGGCTGCTGGGGTTAAAGGTGTGTGTCTGGCTTCTCTAACTTGTGGCTGTCTTGGCTGTCTGAATCCTCAGGCAAACTTTAATAAATCACGAATAACATATCACCTCACGAGTTTCGCCTGCATGTGTGTCTGGGCAGCATGTGTGCCTAGTGCCCACGGAGGGCAAAAGAGGGCATTGGCTCTCCTGGGGCAGGAGTTGTGAGATATCACACGAATGCTGGGAATGGAACCTAGATCCTTTGTAAGAGCGGATTGTGCTCTAACTCCTGAGCCACCTCTCCAGCCATGAACTCTAAATGTACGTGCAAAAATAGGGCCTGTGGAGATTTTCTTCTCCCCACTGTGGTGTTCTGAATCCTGGCTACCCTCACAAGCCAGAAATTTACACAGCAGTTGCTCTACGGCATTGCCCAGGGAGCATCTAGAATCTCTCTTCTGTCCCTTGGACAGCAAAGGCTGCACAGAATCTGATTTGCCCCTCACAACGGTTGTGTCCCATTGCGTGGCATTTAGTTTTTAAATTCCACGAGAACACCGGCACGCAGGAGGTCGTGTGTGGTTTTCCTCCCTCTAGTATTTCTGCTGTTCCACAGCTGTTCGAAACATGTTGCAGCTTACCTTCTCCCGCCTCCCCCCACCCCGTGATGGAGATTACCTTAATTACTTGTTTGTGGAACATTCAGTCAGAGACAGAACGTGCTGTCACAACTACCAGTATGTGAAGCTGGGCATTGTACGTCGAGCGTCCTTACGGCTTCATTTCCGCCCTCCCCTCCCCTCCCCTGTCCTTCCCTGACTTTTCTTCTCTCCCCTCTTCTGTCTCCTCCCTCCTCTCCCACTTCAGCCCCTCCCCCTTCTATTCCCTCTTTCCATTCCCATTTTGTCCCATTTCCCTTCCCCTCTGTCCCCTTTCTCCCCCCCCCATCCTCCTCTCAAGCTTTGAGGGGCTCTAAAACCTTGTTTGTGGTCACAGTTCTCTCCGAATCTAGAAGACTGACCACATCAAGACCACAGAGACAGTATTTTTCTCTTCGGCTAATGTCCAATAACCATGCATCCATCATCGATTTCACGCCAAACGCTAGTCTAGGTCTAGGATCCGCTTTGACTTATCAGGTCATGTTTGCCGTGGTCCAAGATGCTGGTGTTCCACGGAGGAAACAGGAAACAGGCACTCGGGATGGCGAGCTCAGAGTGGCGGCACATACCATCAGCCTTAGCCTTTCTGAGGATTTCTCCCCAGTGTGACTGTCAAAATCTCCCCTTATCTGCTGCCCCCCCAACCCCAGCTTCATCTTCAGCTGAAAATAGCAATGCCTGCCTCGCCTGAGGGGGCCACTTGACGTAAGTTCTATGGCAGTGTGTTCTTGTAATTTGACTTAATTTACTACTAATGTCAGTCTTTCAGTGTGTCTAATCTATGTTAAAAGTTTATCAGAAGTGTGTAAATAGCACACACACACACACACACACACACACACACACACACACACACACCAGGCTGGCCTCAGATGGAGAGTCCCCTGCTTCTGCCTTTTGAATTTGGGTATTGGAAGTTTGCACCATCATATCTCCATACTTTTTCATTTATGTATGTACATATGTATTTATCTTTTGTTTTTTCCATATTAGGGTTTCTCTGTGTATCCTTAGCTCTCCTGGACCTTGCTCTGTAGATCAGGCTGGCCTCGAACTCACAGAGATCCTCCTGCCTTTGCCTCCCGAGTGCTGGGATTAAAGGCGTGTGCCACCACCACCCTGTATTTTTTCATCTTTAGCAAGGGTTTGCACATTATGTGAATTGGCATTTGCAGAATATTTGGAGAAGACGCAGAGACTGCACCAGGGTCCACGCATGGCAGGCACATGCCCTAACACTAAAGCTGTAGCTTCAACCCTACAATGATTTTAATATCCCAGACTCATGTGTTTTTGGAAGTATATAGGAAGCTCATAAGACTCTTCTAAAGATATGGGCACTGGATTGGGAGAAATGAGATTCAGTACCCAAAGGAGCAGAGTTGAGTAATTTGACTGACACTAGGCTCCGCGGGAAGGCTTCTCCTAAGGCCCTGCTCACTGAGTCATGTGAGAAAGGAAAATGCCTTTCGTGCTATAGCTTCCTTTAAGTCAGGAGATGGGTGAGGAGGAAGGCAGTCACCTGACCTTGACACGTATGTGCGAATATGTCTACTCTTTGATTTGTCCTTTCCTCCATCAGCTACATTACTTAGTCCAGTTTTTGCAAAGTACATTTAGATATAAATTCAGGAGACTTATACCAATCATATTTGCAATTAATATGTGGCTAGCCATTGATCGTGTTGCCTATGGTGTTTATTTATACGTCTATTAATGATGAAACTCACAGGAATGAATTTCTCCTGAGGATGTCGCTATTTAGTCACACAATAGAGAGCGCTTTTGGGGTTTGTTTACTTTTCCAAAGACTCAGAAAGTTGTTTTTAATATTATTATTTTGTTTTTAAGCATATGGACATTTTGCCTGCATGTATGCTATGTGCACACACACAAGCAGTGCCCACGGAAGCCAGAAGAGGGCATTGGGTCCCCTGTAACTGGAGTTACAGATGGTTGCGAGCTGTCACCGGGGTGGGGGAATCAAGCCAGGGCTCTGGAGGAGCAGCCAGTGCTCTTAATCACCGAGCCATCTCTACTTAAGTTTTATTTTGTTTTTAATGCAAAAATGATTGAATAATGCAAGAATGCTAAAAAGCTACAGAAAAAAGTTGATAAGGAAATGGCATATGGACTCTTACATTGAAATAACACTTATTGTGGGTAATGAATGGGTGCAGACCATAAAGAATGGGGAAATTACTGGAAACGCTGGGAAGAGTGAAATGCGATGATGCAGAGCATAGAACCTGGGAGCATTCGTTTGGGAATCTGCTTAAGTGAGAGCTTGGGAACGGAAGCCTTGGGAGCAGCCTTTCCATATTTCAAGTTAATCCCTCGCTGCTTTCGAATGCACGGGCATCTCTGGGCCCACTGACTGAGAAAGGCACCAAGAATAAGATTGTGCTTGCACGCAGGAAAACAACTCACCTACAAAGCACATCCAAGTAGCACAGCCCAGTGATGGCTTTCACACTGCAGGGATGCCTCGGTGAGGTCATCATCTGGAAGAAAGTCCAGGCTGTTTTCAAATGATTGGCCAGATAAACAGATGCATCAATGTTTCATTAATGGCCATTGAGCTCTGCTTAATGCGTATTTTATCCAGCATATGGCTGAGTTGTTGTTAATTCCCATACGGAGAAACTAAGTTCCGGTAGGTCTTTGGCAGGGCCAGTAACCTACCAGGATCCTCCTGTGCTTTGGGAGTCTGAGGTAGGCAGGAGTCAGTGTGGAGCTGGAGCAGAACGCGGCAATTGGACCTGACCTGGAGGACACAGGTTATATCTTTCAGGCATTGTCCATTTCTCCACTGGCTTTAGGGGAAGTTTCGAGCTTTGGTAGTACATTTGGATGGGATGTTAATACGCGTGTGCCTGTGTGGAGTGATAGAGGAAAACAACCAAGATCATGGATACTCCGGGGGTCAGTCAAAGAAGAGAGGAGCAAAGACGCAGTGTTAACCACTTAGTAGAGCAGAGTGGTGTGTCCCCAGTGCGCCAAGACCCGTGTGTCTCCAGTGCGCCGGGACCCGTGTGTCCCCAGTGCGCCGGGACCCATGTGTCACCAGTGCGCCAAGACCCGTGTGTCCCCAGTGCGCCGGGACCCGTGTGTCTCCAGTGCGCCGGGACCCATGTGTCACCAGTGCGCCAAGACCCGTGTGTCCCCAGTGCGCCGGGACCCGTGTGTCCCCAGTGCGCCAAGACCCGTGTGTCCCCAGTGCGCCGGGACCCGTGTGTCTCTAGTGTGCCGGAACTGCACACTGTAGGGGATCATGCTAGTGCCCAGAGTGTTACTAGCCTCCTTCCCATGCTACATTTCAGCAGATGGCGGTAGCATCGCGTGTTAGTATTTATAATGCAGAGAACCACGAGAGAGGCCCTGATTCAGCCTTGGTAGGGGCTTGAGGAAGGAAGTGTTAAAGGATGACCAGAACGGCCCATTTGATGGGGGAAAGAGGCCATTGCGGGCAAGGGACCGACTAAGGCTCACAAAGGACAGCACGATCAGCTTGGGAACTCGGAGTTTGATATGTTGTGTGGAAGGCTCTGGGGAAGCTGTGAGGATCTGACAATGGAGGCCAATGGCGTTCAAGAACAGAGCTTCAACTTGAAGGCAGAAAAAGGATGGAGCTTCAATTTGAAGGCAGAACAATGCTAGTCAGGTCTTTGTCAAAGGAAGATGATGATATTGAGAATTTTTTAGGCTAATGTATTAAATGGGCAGGAGAGGATGAGGTTGGAGGAAGAAAGGTCTCGTGGGACACAGGAGTCATTTAGAGGCGACACGGAGCAAGTGAAAATGGAGAGAAGCAGGCAGCTGGTAGATGGATTAAGTAGGTTGATACAATTTAACGTTTGATCGTAGACAAATGTGTTACATAGTTGAGAGACAGTCATTCTCAGGCGCTTACAGAAGAAGTGACCACTGGGTGCTATATTACTCAGCTTTTTGTACTTGTAACAAACACCTGGAATAAATCAACTTAGTAAGATGACAGAGTTACCTGGTTCAAGGTTTCAGTTGTCCCCATAGCATTCCGACCTATAGCCAGGTTCTGACATGGTGGTAGGTGGGGGCAGAGAGAATCAGAAGGGGTTAAGGCCCCCATATCACCTGAAATGGCCTGCTTCTAATGACCCGACAACCTCCAACTAGATTCTACCTTTAAAATATTTTTTAATTTTAATTGTATATATGTATACCTCTCTCTCTCTCTCTCTCTCTCTCTCTCTCTCTCTCTCTCTCTCTCTGTGTGTGTGTGTGTGTATGTGTGTGTGTGTGTGTGAGCACAGGCATTTGCAGAAACTGTAGCGTGGCGTAATTCTGCAGCTGGATTTTCAGATGGGCATGATCTGCCCTGTGTGGGTTTGAGGGATTGAGCCAGTTCTCTGCAAGAACCGTAAGCACTCTTAACTGCTCATCCATCTCTCCAGTCCAAGAGTCTCCCAGCAGCACCAGAGGTTATGGGCCAAACCTTCCACAGACACCTGGGAAAATTTAGATCCTAGCTACACCACGTGAAGTTGAATATCATAAGCAGTGAGCATGATTTGAGGAGTAGGCTGGCCTGGGAGGACATGGGTCCGAGAAACACTGGGGATCTCAATTAGAAGTTGGGGTGAGTGCCTGCCAGAAGTCTGGGTGTCATGTATGTCACATGGTCTACTTGACTTTACATATCTATATTCTGAGGTTCTGCCACGGTGGGCATGACTCCATGTGGGGCCCTGCATGCTCACACTGTGTTCAGGACAGCAATGCCGTCCTCTGCATTCACTTAACAGTCCTAATTTGTTGCATCTGCATGTTTTATTTTGAGCATTTACCCAGGATACTCAGAGAGGAACGGCAAGGTAATGGGGGCATTAAATCTTGCTTTTTCTTTATTTGGAGTTGCTTCAAGCGCGTGTTTTATGTGCACCATGGCAGTTGTGAGTGTTGTGATGAGGTGAGGAGTTAACTCAAGCCTCGGCTTTTGTGAGCTCCACATGGTAAGAATGAATCGGAATGAACATTAACAGCACACCTGCCGTGATGCTTGTTAACTGTGGTTTCTTCCAGATTTGCCAGTTTATATTTTCATAATAACCAGAAAGAAACACTGAAGGATTGCATGAAATAAAATCACAGCGGAGTTGTGTCAGTTTACTATTTTTATACTTTTCCTTTTTAATATTTTTTAAATTAGGGTCTCTCTCTATGTAGTCGTGACTGTCCAGGAACTTTGTAGACCAGGGTGGCTTTATACTCACAGAGATCTGCCTGACTTAGCGGGGATTCAAGGGCTGCCCCCAGCCCAACTGTGTCTGTTTAGATGACAAGATCATATTTTTCTCAACCTGAGAAAAACAAAACACTGTCAGCCTTGGCCCTGGATTTAATGTGTGTACTTTGTCCCTAATGATGGTCCAGGCTCCAATTCGTCAGCTCATTTGGCAAAATTGCTTTAGTATCAGAAAAAGTGGTCTCTCTGTACTCTCCATCTCCTAGTTCCCAGCACCGGCCTAACCTGCTGCAAGCTAACTCTGGGTTCACAGCTCTGACGTTTAACACCAGTGTAAATGTACACAGATTTAGCATCTATCAATAACCCCTAAACCAGTGACTATTCCATGACGGAAATGAAAACTCTGGCTAATGTAACAGTCTTGAAAGACTTTAGGCACTGCCAATGTCCCTGTGTGTCTTCATTAGGCAGGCCCGTCCCTAGTAGGAAGACACTTGAAATTCCCTCAGCTCAGGGCCACAGAACTGCTTTTCTTACATTATTGTGTTATTGTTTAGAACGGAATTGAATTGCCACAAGTATTGAAATGGGAAAGAGGACACCAAGAAATACCCAGGAAGATGCATTTGTGTTTAACAAGCTTACACTGATTTCCTTGCCATGGTTTCCTAGACAACATAACAACCATTCACATAGAATACACACTGTGCTAGATTTTGTAGGTAATCCAGACGTGACTTGAAGCCTGTGTGGGAAGGTGTGCACAGGTTACTTGCAAATACTAGGGCATTTCATATAATGCCGTCAGCATCCTTGGGTTATGGTATTCACGAGAAGTTACGGAGCCGATTCCACCGAAAGGGGTACTGAGGAGGGGTTAGGAGGACTTGAATTCATCACAGAGACAGGCATAGAGAGAGTGGTGGTACAGGTAGGGGCTGCTGCATCTTCCCTGAACCCCTGTGGTGGTTTGAAAGAAAATGGCCCCCAAAGGCAGCGGCATGATTAGAAGGCGTTGCCTTGTTGGAGTAGGGTGTGGTCTTGTTAGAGGAAGTGTGTCCCTGTGGAGGTGGGGCTTCGAGGTCTCCTGTATGCTTGAGCCATGCCCAGCGAGACAGAGCGCTTCCTGCTGCCTGTGACTCAAGGTGTAAGAACTCCCAGCTCCTTCTCCAGCACCGTGTCTGACTGCCTGCAGCTCTGCTTCCCGCCAGGATGACAATGGACCAAACCTCTGAACTGCCACCCAGCTAAAGGTTTTCCTTTATGGAAGTTGTGTGTGGTCATGGTGTTTCTTTACAGCAAGAGAGGCCCTAACTAGGAGAATTCCATTTCCTCCTCTCCTCTGCAGAATACGATCTGTTGTTGCCCTATGGCCTGAAGTCCAGAGTCACACGGTTAATACTCAGATACCCCACGATAAAACCCTGGAATCTCTCTGGCCCCAAGAGAGGACGCCCCCCCCCCCCGCAGGGCTGGCTTTTATTGTTCTGCTGTCACTTGTTCCTGATGGCAAAGCCTGGATCCAGTGACAGGATTCGCCCACTGCCCCTTTTCTGATGAAGGTATGTGTCCTCCATTGCTTTCATTTGTTAATCAATATTATCAGCACACGTGTTGACAAATGATGAGGAATTCAGTTTGATAAATAGGGCTTTCCCTTTAACACAGCAGCCATTGTGTTCAGAAGCACCCACTGACGGGATCGGGGAGGGGCTTATCCTGGGTGAGATAGATAACCTGATCTCAGAGATTAATGGCTACCTTCAAGGCAGCAACCTGTAGGCAGAGTCTTCTGTGGTTTTGTTGTGTTTATTTATTTATTTATTTATTTATTTTGAAATGGGTCCCAATATATACCACCTGGCTGACCTGGAATTCCCTGTGTAGACCAGGCTGGCCTCCAATTCACAGAAATCTACCTGCTTCTGCTTCCTAGGTGCTGGGATTAAAGGGCTATACCACCGCATCCAGCCTAAACAGAGTTTTGAACAGAGAAAATTTGGTAATTATGTTTCTCTCACAGGGATAAATAACCAAATTTTTGGCTTTTTGTCTCTTTCAGCGAAATAATCCAAAAGAAAGTTTCGAATTCATCTACCCAACCATCCACCTTTCACCCATCTCTCCCTCCCTCCATCCATCATGCATCCATCATCCCTTCCTCCATCCCTCCCTTCCTCCCTCTCTCCCTCCTTGCCTCCATCCATCCATCATCCATCCATCCATCCATCCATCCAACAAATCCCATAGACTAAGTGTTTATAATATACCAGATTCTGTCAGACCTCAAGGAGCTAAAGACAAGGAGAGACTTGGTCCAGCATCTCCTAGAGCCCACAGCCTAGTTCTAGAAGTGTGCTTAGGCCTGGGTGTTTTAGGTAGTAGGTGCTTTTTAGTTTCATGCTCTAAAATAACTTCCCATCCTTGCCAACATAGAGACTGTGTTCACCGTGGAGGGATTGCTCATGGAGGCCTCATTAGTGCAAATGGGAGAGAGGTATAAATCTGCAGTGATCCAGTTGCCCAAACAAACACTCCCTTGAATTCTGTTGTTTGTTTTTACTCATTCTGGTTTGAGTCATGGAGATTACACACGTTCAATTGCCTGGATACTACAGAATCCTTGGAGTGTCTAATCACAGCTAATAGTTAAACAAAGCAAGAGACTCAAATGCTGGATTTAAGTACTATCGAGAGAAGAAGAAATTATTTGGGGGGGAAAATATGAGGAGTGCTTTGTACCTTTTTTTATAGGTAAGCACAGGTTATGGAGAGAGACTTGTCTTTTGATAGGTTAGCACAGGCTATGAAGGGAGACTGGTCTTCTTAAGCGGATGGAGACAATGGTTGATTGATGACATTTTATTTAAAGATTTACTTATTTTACTGTATGCATATGAGTGTTTGCCTGTATGTATGTCCATATGTATGCCTGGTGCCCGAGGAAGCCAGAAGAGGGCACTGGATCCCTGCTTCTGGGGTTAGAGATGGTTGTGAGCCTGGGTTTCCTGGAAGAGCAGCCAGTGCTCTTAACTGCGGAGTCGTCTCTCCAGCCCAGATAACTTAGTATTCATCAAGCATACACAGTGTTCTTAGCTCTGGGTTAGACCTCACACGAGACAAAGAAGAGAACTTATAACTAATATATGATCAAAATAAGAAAAATATGTGGTTTAAAAGTGGGATAGGATATTTAAAATTAAGACCATTGGGAAATATTTAGGCAATGTGTACATAATTTCTAGCAATATCAGTTATGTTAGATTGAGTTACACTGTAGCAACAACTTTAGAAGCCCCTGACTACTTCTAATTCCAAGTCTTGTATGTATAGCACGGAACCCAAAGATTCCATTCCTAACAAGTTCTCTGGGGATACAGGCATTGATTATCTAGAAACTGTACCCTGAGAACCACTGTCTCTCTGTCTCTCTCTGTCTCTGTCTTTCTCTCTCTGTCTGTCTGTCTCTGTCTCTGTCTCTCTCTGTGTCTCTGTCTCTCTCTGTGTCTCTCTGTCTCTGTCTCTGTCTCTCTCTCTCAACCAGGGTCATAGCCCTGGCTGGCATGGAACTTACTGTGTAGTCCAGGTTGGCTTCGAACTCACAGAGATCCATTCCTGAGTACTGGAACTAAAGGTGTGTGCCACCACACCCAGCCTGCCGACTGCTCTTGAGAACACAGTGTAACATTGTCAATTAAAGTCCTGACTGAAATTTTAGCAACTGTTAGAGCTGGCATGCATGGGGATAACTGGGAGCTTGCGTATTCCGCCAGAGGGATGAACCCACAGGGTCAGCTACTCGATAGCACAAGAGCTGGCTTTCCTCCTTGTCTTATGCATGCCCTCCTCTGCCAGGTGCTGTCTGTCTCTAACAAGATGGAAACTGAGAAACCTGTCTGTAGACTCCATGATGAAGGAAACAGGATTCATGGAAGGATGTTTTTCTAAGGATGGGTTTCCAAGTTCCATTTTTGTCCTTTGGGAATTCCAGGGTCCAACGAAATTCCTTTATTCTGAGGCCTTTTCGTGGATCTGGGTAGGTCACTAGCCCTTTTGTGGGAGTTGAGATCTACCAAGCCCACCCACATTTTCTGAGGTGCTGTGCACCCCCCCCCCAGACCTGCGTGCAGCAGGTCCTGTGAGCACGAGGCTGAACGGGATGGCCAGGATAAAGCAGGGTCAGAAGCATCAAATCATCCAAGAGGCATCAGCCTGTACAGTCACAATGCTGCTCACAGCGCGCAGTGACCCACAATGCTCTCTGCACGGACACCTGTGGGCCAGGTGCATTCCCGTCACTCGCTCCTCTCCTGGTGACCGTCCCAGCAACCTTGCCCAAGAACTGTTCGTGGAAATCTTTACTGCCTAGAGCAGCGGTTCTCAACCTGTGGGCCACGACCCCTTAGGGTTCTTTCACAGGGGTCACCTAAGACTATTGGAAAACACAGATATTTACATTTCAGTTCACAACAGCAGCATAATTAGAGTTAGGAAGCAGCAACAAAAACGACTTTCAGGTTGGGGTTCACCCCACACGTGAGGAACTGTATTAAGGGGCCACAGCCTTGGGAAGGTTGAGAACCACTGGTCTAGAGCACATGAAGTAGAAGAGGCCAAGGAGAGAAACAGGACCAGTGGTGGGAGAGGAGTTGTGGGTCCCTGTCTTGTTTTTTTTTTTCCCAGTCTTTTGTCACTAGATAGCTGCAGACTGGCAGGCAGATGGAGTTGAAGCCGAGAGAACATGTCTAAGAGCCAGAACCAACAAGCATCCTAACTTTACAAACCGCAAACCTCCCACCTCTGCGCACCGCCATCACGGCTGCCAGAGAGCACTTTTCAATGGGCTGCCTGTAGCCGGGAAGGGGACAAGAAACGATCGCCGACTTCCCCGGTTCGCCAGTTGGAAGGGGAAGAGACGGAAAAGCCGCGAGGATCAGAACGGAGGGTGAAGGTGTGTGAGAAGGGAGGCGTGGCACACAGAGTCTGTGGGAGCAATGACCGCTCCTGTGGATGACGCTAGGGTGCAGAAGGGGGAGGGGCCACGGAAATGGCTCCTGGGGCTGAGTGATGAGGGGACCACGTTTTTCGGGCTGATCTGAACCAAGTCTGCTGCTTCAAACACTGCACCATCCCAAGGCTGGGCCACATCAGACCTATGTCATATTTACATTTTTTTCACAGAAGTTAGTTGTGGAAGCAGAAGGCTTAAACATACGATGTATGCAGTTGCTAATCTAAGAGATGGACCATTAGAAGACAAAGATTGTGTGTGTGTGTGCATGTGTGTGCACAAGCTGAAATAGTGAAAATTACACACAATGAGAATCTAAGAGATGGGCCATTAGAAGACAAAGATTGTGTGTGTGTGTGTGTGTGTGTGTAGGCTCAGTGCTGACCTCTGGCATTTCCCTGGTCATTGTCCTCTTTATATGTTGATGTAGTGCCCTAACTAAATCCATTGCGCCTAGTCTGGTGAGTCAGCCTGCTGTGGAGATTTCCTGTCTCCGACTCCCATGTGCTGGGGTTACAGGCTAGCTACCACAGCCACCTGAGTTAGGTGGGTTCTGAGGATCATAACACTTGCTAGCAAGTACTTTATGTGCTGAGCCATTGGCTCAACCCAAGGTTGTGCTTGTCATAGCTCCCTGAGAACAAAGGGGACTGATTGTCTTCTCCCTGGGCCTGATCTCTATTGCTCACTCCGTGAGCCCAGACAGCACCTACCTCAGGTGGAATTTCCTTCTCTTCCAGAAAACTTTGACAAGAGATGCGTTCTTTTAACCTTTACTTAGTTGTGTATGTTTGAATTTGTGTTTCAACAGTCTGTCAGAGATTCTGTCTATGCTTTGACAATCACGACCTGAAAGTTGTTAAGGATTCTCACGACTCCACAGGGTCAATGCTTCTTAAGGCTCTAGAGGGGGTAAAGAATGCCTCCCAGAGAGGGCTAGAAATGGTGCAGATAATGAGCTCTATTCACGTGTGTAATTTAACATGGTATTCTCTGAACCTCACAGAATATTGGATGTATACACCGGGCTGGCTTGCCCTCCTCGCATCTTCCAAAATAAAAGAAGATTAGATAATCATATTCCAAGGCACACAGGAGCTCTGTTCCCGGATGAGGTCTGAAAGGGGTGAGCTCCGGTCATCGGAGCTGGTGATGACTGGTGTCCTTTAATCTGATGCCGGTGTTTCCAGCACCACAGTCTTGCCTGTGTCATTCACTGCTGGTTCTGAGCCCCCATCCGTGCCTAGTAGATGCTTGACGCATCCATCTGGATGCGAGTAACTGCCGTTTATTAAAAATGCCCTTCGCCCATCCATGAAGGCAGCTAGCAACAAGCCTTGAATTTCTCCAACTGGAATATTAGTCTATACTATTGCTAAAGTGCCTCTCCGTTCTTGGTAAGTACTGTGTGGTTTGTAACTGCCAGCATTTAATATTCAATGGCATTTTACTGTATTTCCAAAGGATGGGAACATGTCACAGGCTCAAAACTATTTGGATGTAGTATTGCATGATGCTTCAAGATGATGGTCTCAAAGGCAAGGCACAGGTGTTGGTTTCAGTGAGTGAACATCAGCGTAGCACTTACTCCTGTCCAAGAAAACTGTGTATGCTGAGGGAGTCCAAGGGGTTAGACGTTCTCAAGAGGTAGCTAAAATCCCAAACTGTCATCTTCGCTTAGCCCAGTGACTCCTGGGTGGGCAGGTCTGAAGGTTACATTTATGTTTTACACTTGACAGTTATAGCATTCATATATTTGTGTGGTGTAAGAAGCAAGCCAGCAGAGAGACACTGACAAAAGACCCCAGAAATGAGAGTGGGTCTTCTTATTCTATGTCCTTTAATACGATTATAGCTTTCAAATTTTCTTTGAATGTATACATTATTTCTGTAACATTTTTATAAGAATGTTTGTGCGAGTGAAATAAAGTACAACAGACAATCCTCAGTCCTCAGAGAAGTTGTTGTGCCTCCCTGGGACTTGTCAGGCATGATGCTGGGTCCATCCCATGATGCTCCACAGCAGCTGTGCTGTCTGGGCTGGCCTTAAAGGTGAAGGCTCACAAAAAGATGGCTGCTGGCCACTCTTTCCGCACTGAACCCTGCTCCATCCCTTAGGCGATAGAGCCGCTGCCCAAACCCCTGGACCTTCCGTGAACACAATCCTGCGTCAGCACTGAGCCTAGCATTCAAAACCCCTGGCTGGTTCTGCTTTGGCTGATGGGAAGCTAAAAGCCATGACAGAGTTATATAATCGGTGTGGGCCATGCGCTGTGGTAAAGCCCAGTTAGTCACACGGAGGGGCCAAGCGAAAGATGCATCCGTTTCCTGTGACTTCTGTAGCAAATTTCCACATACTTTGTGACTTAATCCGATGGAACTTAATTTTCCCCTAATCTGGAAGCCAGAAGTCTAAAATCAAGATGTCGGCCGGTCCCGTTTGCTCCGAATGCCCCCGAGGGACGCTGCTTCTTGCTTGCTCTAGCTTCAGCCGGCCTTCCCTGACTTGGTCATGTCATTTTCAAGTTTTATGAATGCAGAGGTGGGATAGCACATCTGGGTAGGGGAGCAGGGGAAGGGGAGCTCTGTAGGGGAGCAGCCTCGGGCAGCAGTCATCCAGGAAAGAGAGCCCTGATACTTCTGCACACACTGTCAACATCTGTGCTCGGACGGTGACACAGCTTTGCCTTGGATCAGAGGCCTAGTAGGACAGCAGTTCACGTGCACAAGAGTCTCGAGTGAGCTCAAGGCGTATTATTAACTTGTCTCCAAGGCCTGGAAAAGTCCTGCATCTGTGAGGGCAAGAGATATTTTAGGAAAACGTCTACATTTGATGGGAAATGCATAGAGTGTATCTGGCACAAGGGTCGGTGCCTTTCCAGCATGAGCGACATGAGGGAATGGTATGTGATGGGACTCTGACTATGGCGTCCCTTCACTGCTCCAGAGCAGGAAAAGAAGTGAGAAGTCAGGAAAAGGAGGGGGCCGAGGTTCATTCGTGTCCTGTAGGCCCAGAGGCCATCCCCCCCCCCCGTTCATACCGACAGAGCATGCAAGTGACTTCCACGTGTTCTTTGAGATGCCTCACGTGAGGGCTGTAGCTTACGTGTCCTTCATGCAGCAAAATTCAGTCATCACTTGGCATCTATGGGGGGGCGTAATCCAGACCCCCTCACGGACACCAGCATCCCAAGATGCTTGATTCTGTTTTGTGAAACAGTGTAGTATCCTGCGGGCCTTAAGTCCTTTCTAGATAGTTTGTCGTACTTAATACCAATTCCAACCCAATAGGTTCTTTACTATGTTGCTTAAGGAATTGATGGCAAGGGAAGATGTCATGCTGTGGCTAAGTTGTGAGGTACCCCTCTCCTGAACTGTCAGCACTGTATACATTTTATGAGAGAGAAAGAGAGACAGATAGAGAGAGAGACAGAGAGAGACAGACAGAGAGAGACAGAGAGAGACAGACAGAGAGAGACAGAGAGAGACAGAGAGAGAGAGACAGAAAGAGACAGACAGAGAGAGACAGAGAGAGAGACAGAGAGACAGACAGAGAGAGACAGAGAGAGAGAGAGACAGAGAGACAGAGAGAGAGAGAGAGAGAGAGAGAGAGAGAGAGAGAGAGACCTCCACTCCCTATGCTGGCCACAGGCTTCAGCCTTCCTTCTTCCAGAATGAGATTGTGGGGAGATACCATTTCCTGGAGGGAGGTGGGGGGGGTGTGTGTGTGTGTGTGTGTGTGTGTGTGTGTGTGTGTGTGCGCGCGTGCGCGCGCGCGTGCATTGTCTCAGTAGTCCGACAGCCAGAGGGGGACACAGTGTCTCTTCAGAGTGTCTTCATTCCTGGCAGGAAGTGACGTCACCTGAATGGCCGGGTCCTTATCACGAAGAGATATTAGTAACAGGCACAGGGTCCCTCAAGCAGGGAGAAAAGCAACAGCAACAGTGTTTAAACACTTTCGCATCAGGGACAGAGCCTAGACCTGGGTCAGCTGGAGGCTGCAGGCTGCTGGGTTATCTTCTGGGTGACACAGACCTTCTTTGGGCTGTTGTCTGTTTCCCTCACAGCTGTCCAGCACATGCTCCGAGGACCCACAACACTGCAGTCCGCAGAAAGTCCAACGATTCCCACATCCCTCGTGGGGAAACAGCAACGACCGTTCTGTGTGGACTTGTGTGTCCACTCACGTGCTCGTTACTAAGTGTCTGATCAGATGCCTCTAAAGTCCGGACTATGGCAGGAAGGACAAACACGTTCCTTATAAAGACGTTGTCAGAGTTATATGCATTTCTGGCGGGGCCTAAGCTCCTGCATTTGATGACACGGCACACGCTGTGCCCCACCCCCAAGCCCGGTGTTCTTGAGTTTGGAAGTTTCCATGCTGATGTTTCTTGATGAGCCAAAATTGCCTTAGGGTAATTTGGAGAGAGACGTTGAGGTTATTTTTGATCTTACGCTATTATAAGCAATGACAGAAGGAATAGCTGTGTGTACAGGTCATTGTGCACGTGTGACGAACTTAAATTATGACATTAATTTGTGAAATCTCTCTATTGGATATGGAGGGGGCTCAAATTGAATCATGATGTGTGCTGTCAAACGAATACCGCGTAACTTTGACAAAGAAAATGAGAACCATCCTGTTATTTTTAAGTGACCCAATTGTTTTACTTCTGCCCTTCAGCTTAGGTTTTTAGTGATTTGAAGTGGAGAAACAATCCTGTGTAAGACCCCTGCAAAGCAAAACAGCAGAAGCTGGGCTCCCACAGGTTTGGCTCTTGAAGATGCTATCAACAGCGTGGCTTACACACAACCGAGACCCCTCTCTTCTGCTTGTGAAGTCAAGTTTTCAACAGACCTAGTGTCTCTTGAGGAATATTTCCTGTTTATGGTTTTTGGTTGGTTATCTTTGGTTAGACATGCTTACGGTAGAAAGAGACAAAGGTTGCTTTTTCTCCCAGTTTCCTTTTTTTGTGGGGTGGGGTGAGGGACTTTTTCAAGACAGGGTTTCTCTGTGTAGCTCTGTAGACCTCAAGCGCACAGAGATCTGGCTGCCTCTGCCTCCTGAGTGCTGTAATAAAAGGCAAACACCATCACTGGCTTCTCCCAGTTTCTTTAAAAATATATTTGTTTGTTTATCTTTCATTCATGCGTGCATGTGTGTGTGTGTGTGTGTGTGTGTGTGTGTGTGAATGTCTTGCAGACACAGTTGTTTTGTGAATGCGGAGGCTAGAGGACAACTTCCTGTTTCACACTCGGGGACACGATCCATTTCCCTTGGGGACAGAGACTCTTGTTGGCCTGCAACACACCACATAGGCTAGGCTCACTGACTGGCGAGCCCCAAGGACCTGTGTATCTCCTCTTCCCTGGAGTGTGGGCTCTGGGGCTCAGGCTTACGTTTCCATGTTTGCATGAAGCGCTATACTGACTGAACTATCATCCCTTATCCCTTAGCTCCTTCTCACATGAACTAATCTCATTTATGAGTGATCTATCTCCCCGGCCTACGCGTCACTCACAGGCTGCGGCTACTAGTGCTTAATACACATAGGTGGTGAAGACTTAAAACATTTGTGTTGGGGGCACATACAACGTTCAGACCTCCAGCAGCCCTCTGAGGCATTGTGTGCTTTTTAACAGGTATATTTGGCAGCTATTTTTAGGCAAAGACATTTAGTCATTGTTTTAACTCTCAGTAAGTGGTTACAATGGGCTTGGGACCATTAAGTACAACAAATGTTTAATGAGCATGATGGCAGAGACTAGAAGGGAAGCCGGTACATTTCCCTTAGCCCTGGGCCTATAATATATGAACAGTTCCCCAGCCCCCATCCCTTACTACTGGATACTGACACGTACCTGTGTTCTGACCAATGGGTGTAGGTAGAAGTAGGTGGGAATTTCCCATACCTGGTCCATTAAAAATTTCCCATCAGTGATATGACAGACTTTGGAGATATCCCATGGAGGGCCTCACCCTCCCTGGGGACCAGAGTGGGGATTGGGTGGGGGCTGGTGGGGGTGGGGGAGGAGGAGAGGGTGAGGGAGCTGGGATTGACATGTGAAGCAAGTTTGTTTCTAATTTAAATAAAAAAGATAAAAAAATTTCCCATCAGATCTTCTGTTAATTCCCTAGACAACCACCGTGGCTGGTAGACAGCCAAGAGATAACTGCTGTTACTTTAACTTATCAGACTCCCAAGATTTTCTTGTGCAAACAGTGCTCATGGTTTTGACAAGAACCAGGTCTTCTGGCTCTAAAGGCAGTGAACAGATTGACCAGTAACCTCAGGGCTATTGGAGAAGTTGTTGGAGAGCCCTAAAAACTGACCTGCAATTGTCTGGATAGGAGATTTCAGGCTGTTAGGAATGAATTCATGACCTGAGTTCTACACCTACTCTCTACTTAAAATTCATCTGAGTTATTCTGAATTCTAAGGGGAACTTGACAGGTTTAAGTCACAGTCACATCTTCACTTAGGGAATGAACATAACCCCGAAAGAAAGGCTGCTCTCGAACGGACCGTTTGATCAAGCCCTCAACCGACTATCTGACTGCCTAGCTGACCGAGTTAACCTCCACAGTTAGCCTGAGTGGATTGAAAGACACTTGGGAGATGAAACTCACTCTGGGTGTGTCTGCGAAGGCATTTCCAGACAACTGGGGGAGACCCACACTGAATGTGGACAGTAAGCAACCCAGTGGGCTGGAGAGTGGAGGGGTTAAAAGTTATGGAGAAGAGGGCACATGTCTATCATGTGTCTCCAAGTGTGATGCTTTATCTCATCCAGGCCCGAAGTATCGGGACCCCTGACCATGAACCAGGCGTCTTCAGATGCGTGAGCCAGAGCAATGCCCTCCTCTTGCTGTCTGAGGCTGAATCAGTGGATATTTGTGTGGTAGAGGGAGCTGAGGCCCCCGGCCTGTGGGACTTAGACTCCACCTCTGATTCCCCAAGCTACTGGTTTATTAGGAGACAGGAAGAAACCATCCAGCCCCGTGAAAAAGAAATGAACCTCTCAAGGAAAAACAGTTCCTGCATCATTGCCACCAGATGCACCGTATTTGCAGAGGCATTCAAGCAAAAACTAAAGCCAAACCGAAAATAAACAAACAAACACAAAAAACTCCAAAGAGCCTTTCCAAGCCAAATTCGAGTTCAGCCTCCGTTGCCAGCCCCAGTTGCAAGCAGGATCTCTCTGAGGACGAAAGGACACAAAGTCTGTTGTCCACAGATTTCCCCTTTAGCCACCCTTTCCCTTGGCTTCCTCGCCTGGGGACGGGGCACTTGTCACCTCTTAGAACATCCTCGAGGGAAGTGATACCTGCTAAACTCGTGGCTGACATTTGTTGGCTGGTTGGTTGTGCTTCGATGGAGACTTGTAGCTTTCCATCATCCTAAACAGACATGGTGGTGTTTTAGTTCTGCAGCTGTGACACGGGAGGGACGGTGGACCTCCAGGTTCAAGGGGTTTCAGGCCTCAGAAGCGGAGAGTGGGCAGGGGTGGAAAGCATAGGGCAGGGGTGGGTGAAGGAATGGGCAGGGTGCACGCGACCTTCTGGAGGGCGGGTTTCCCCGCAGCCCCCTCCCTTGCGCCGTGGACACCCAGCCTGAGGAGGTAGCCCAAGGTTTTAGTTGGATCGGATTAGTCAGAGGATTTTTTTAGAACATTCTAGTTCTTGCATCCAGCTTTCCTGCTCGACCATAGGCAAGCACTAAGCCAAATCCTCGACTCCAGCCCATATGCTCCAAGTTGCCCCCAACTTACACCTTCCGAGAAAACGGCAGACCAGGCATTCTTTCTCATAACCAGCAAGCGTAAACACGTTTGTAATAGAAATACTTCATTTCCCCTCCTCCCACCACCCCCTCCAGCTCCTCCGAGGGAGACTCTCGCGTCCTCGTCACTCTTAAGTTGGCAGCCTCCTTTTCTCCTCTTCTCATTGAAATTTATTTTTCCCTTTTGTTGAAAATGCACTATTTCCTCATAAATCTATCCTGACTAGAGTTTCCCCTTCCTCTACGCCTCCCCACTCGCCCTGCCATGCTATCCAGATCGTTTCCTTCTGTCTCTCCCTGGAAGAGACCATGCTTCTGAGAGACAGCAACCAAAAAATGTCAGAGTAAAATACGATTAAAAGTGAAGCAAAAACCACCACACCAAAATTGTTTGTGGTAGCCCAACAGCGGGAGAAGGTTCCTATGAGCAGGCACGAGAATCAAGGACCCACTGGTTGTCACACTGCGTCCCATGAAAAGACCAAGCTAAGCTCTGTAACGTGGAGGACATGCCCGCAGACCAGCGCTGGCCCGGTGCTTGCTGCTTCCGTCTCTGAGAGCCCATAGGCCCCTTGCTCAGTTGACTCAGAGCCTTGCTCCCCTGGCCCCCCCCCCGCCAACTCTCCCTCTCCCTCCACCTCCCCGCGATCTGAGGGGAGCGCTTTGATGGGGGAAATCCCACTTAGACTCACTGTCCACATGATGCCTGGCTGTTGGTCTCTGCGTCTGCTCCCCCTCTGCTGCTGTTGGAAGCCTCTCTGACGATGGCTGAGTAAGACAGCCCCGTTTTCTCGATTATTTTTGTTACATATGTGTGCACTGGTATGTGCAAATATGTATATATAAATACCGCCATTTTTGTTTGTGGTGTATATATGGTGTTGGGATGATGACCACTTTGTGTTGGACAACCAGTAAGAGGGCTTATCCTTGGAGGAGGTGAATTCTCTTCCTCCTAGTGGTCATTGATTGTTGGGAGTTCTTTGACCAGGGACAGGACCCTGAGAAATTTACCCCCTTCCACATTAACACGTCCACTGACATCTCAAACATCTCAGCTCAGTAATTCTTTATGTTTTTTTTGTCTCTGCTGTATTTTCCCATTTGTGTGTCTCTGAAAGCATTTGGCCAGTATGCCTCTACCACATACTAAGAAGCTTCTAGAACTGAAAAAGTAATTTCCATCAAGAAGGGGATGAGACTTTTCCGGGTCAATGAGACTCTGGCATCTGCCTGTCTGGAGCTGTTCTGGCCAACGAGGGCTGTGCCAACGAGGGCTGTGCCCCATGGGCTTCGGAGGGCCGTCCTCACCTGTGTCTATAACTTGGCAATCACACTCAGCTTGTAAGATGTGGAGCAAAGCTTTGAGTCCCGTCACACGTGACCCACTGAGCCACGGTCCGCCCAGTAAGCACCCCCACAAGAAAAGTGGGTCCGCATCAATGGGGTCCCATATCTTTAGCTGTAATCTAGGACATACATGGACTTAGTTGTCTTCACAGGAAGCAGCACGGTGCTTTGGCATGTTTTGCAAGTCGTGAATTGACCAGCTCAAGGCAGATGGCCTACCATTCCAAGTGACTATTATTGTTTCCATGTGATGAGTGCCCTCAATGTCTCCTCTTCTAGCAACCCTGGGCCACTCAATGCACCCTCGCTAACTGTGATCACCCCGCCCCCGTGCAACAGAACACCAGTGTGGAGTCTCACGCGGGCCGTTGACTGTGTTCACGTTGAACACTCGCTCTTTTTCTACACCTCTGGGCCCCCATTGCTCTGCTCCCTAGCTAGCTCTCTCAGCTTAGGTGTTCTCAGCTTCCATTTGAGCGTGAAATTGTGTGGTACCTGCTTTCCTGTGTGTGAGTCGCTCCCATAGACGTTAGAGTGGTCAGTTCTGTCTGACGGCTCCCGTTGACAGGATCGTCCCTTTTTAATTTTTTTAAAATGACCGACTAGTATTCTGCTGTAGCAGGGAAGTCTCGATGGATTCCGTTTCTCAGCCTCGGGAGTCATTCTGTAGTAACCAGGGGTGTACAGATGTCCTCTTCGGAACGCCAGTTCCCTTTCTTTCAGATAAATGACCAGCAAGGAGATTGCTGGGCCGTGTGCTAGATTTCTCTTCAGTGTCTTTGGGGGTCATCCATGTTATTCTCGGTAGAGGGAGCTCTCGTTCAGCAGTGTGATTTTCCTTTCTCCACAGCTTCTTCAGCTTCTGTCAGTCCTCCCCCCACCCCCCACTGGGCACATTCTGAGATGTCATCTCGTCATACTTCTCTGACATTGGTGTGGACATTACCTCACATCATGTCAGCTATTGTCTGTTTGGGGGAGATGTCTTTTGGGTTATTTTCTATTTAAAAATAGCAGATTATTATTTTTTTACTCATTTTCATGTCTTATTATTGTCTCCCAAGCTGTCACATTCCTACATTTTCTAAAGGAGGGGGGGTGTCGCCATTTTTCTCTCCTAATCACAATGGTCCTCATTCCTGCAGAAGCCAGCTGAAATAAATGCAAAATGGACAGTGTGTTATATTACTTTTAAAGCAGTGATTATTCGTGGAAAGCAAACGAGAGAGGTCTTGACGAGTTAAAAAGCACACATTTCTGGTTTCTTACTTGGTGAACTAATGTCTTGGGAAGTGGGTTAAAAGTTTACCAAAACACACTTGGGTTATCTGCTCAATTTTAGATCCAGGACCAATGAGTCTATCAGCATATTCAGGGCCTCGGAGAGGTTCTCGCCGTCTTAATATAGCGATGAAGACAGAAGCCAGACCCCAGGAGAGGTCAGACTGAGCAATCACATTAACATCTGTTAGGAATGAGTCATTCTTCAGGGTCAGCCTATTCACAGATGCCAATGTGCCAGAATGGAGAGACGACTGCTGACCCTGAACCCCGGAGCTTGGCAGGCAGCTGCGGGAGATAAGCAGCCTTTTGCTGAGATAGCGAATTCATGTTGGAATGTACACTTCCTGACTTAAAAAAAAAAGACAAAATACCAAACCCAAGTCTAGGTTGACCTTGCTCCTACTGACTGTTGATAAGACAGACTCTCCATTCTCACAACCTTCCTTGTCAGGCCCCTGACAGAGTTCTTTCTTCTATGATTAGTCTTTTTTTTTTTCATCTTGGTTTTTCGAGACAGGGTTTCTCTGTATTGTTTTGGAGGCTGTCCTGGCACTCACTCGGTAGACCAGGCTGTCCTCGAACTCACAGAGATCCGCCTGCCTCTGCCTCCCGAGTGCTGGGATTAAAGGTGTGCGCCTGCATCACTGGTTAATCCTGAAGAGTGATGTGGACAGCCAGGGAGGAAGAGCAATGGGGCGTGGATGCTTGTCGGCCGTCGTCAGAGGCTATTGGGATAGTAAATCAAAAGCTTTAAACATTGTGTGCCTTGGCTAGGTGCATTCCTAATAATGCCTGTGCATTGAATTCTTTCCCAACTTCAAATCAGAAACAGATTTTGTTTTTCTTTTTTCTTTTTTTTCTTTTTAGTTTTGGAGACAGGGTTTCTTTGTAACCTTGACCAGTTTGGAATCACTAGGTAGACCAGGCTGTCCTCAAACTCAGAGATCCACCTGCCTCTGTCCTTCAAGTGGTGGAATTAAAAGCGTTTACCACCATGCCTGGCTAAGTGGTGGGTAGATCTAGACTTGGACTTACTATTTTTTTTTTAAGCAAACCCCCCAAACTTAGAAGTAAGAATTGTACCAATGGCAGCCTGCAGCCTTGGAGCTGCAGTAATAGCTATGGACAGTGTCAGCCTGGGAGGAAGGAAGGGAATTGTATCTCTTTTGTCCCTCAGTGTATGTGTGGGGCTCAATATGGGACTTAGCGCCAACACCAGCAGCAGAACCAGGGTGCTGCCGTGTTCTCTCACAGAGAGCCGCAGACTGGACTGCAGTTCCCTTGATCTTGGCACTTCTGGGGCAGGAGATGAGCCGACTGGGGGCCTGAGTCTCCATGGTGGGTGGGCCTTCAGCTGATTTTTCAGGGGGAAGGGCAGAGTTGGGGGTGTCTAGTTCTTCCCTTGTGAGAATCACCTAGCGCACACCTTGCTCGTGAGAAGCAGGTGACAACCCAGTGTCATTATTTGCAGGGTGACTTAGTGTTAGTGTTGACTGACTTGTCTTTGAACTGGGATGTGTAACCAAAGGCCCTGTGCTCACTGGTCCCCAAGCTATGGAAACTGTGCCATGTGCTTAGGATGCCACAGATCAGCTACAGGGTTGGCAACAGGAAGGGGGGTAGGGCCACTACTGTCTAAAGATTACAATGACGAACGGCAAAGTACACACAAAAAAGAATTACACTCCGCAATTAGTCAAAGTCTCGAGCCTTGGCTGGTGTGCAGGGAGAGGGAGAGCGCTGGTGTTGGGGCATTCTCTGTTTCTTACCAGCTGGGTGCCTTGGGAAACTCAGCCCTCCGGTTACCAGTTTATTATCTTCACAACATGTTATTGGGATCCTAGAGGATTCCCCCACCCCTGCCGAAGGGAAGTGTTGCCATGCAAAACAAGACCTTCAAGGAAAAGGATACACATCCCTGAACTTTCAGCCTGCAGCTGGCCTGTGAAGTGCATTTCCCACCATGCCTCCAAATTCTCTGTTTTTCTTTTGTTCTCTCCCTGTTTTTCTCTTTCTCCTTCTCTCTCTCTCTCTCTCTCTCTCTCTCTCTCTCTCTCTCTCTCTCTCTCTCTCTCTCTCTCTCTCATTCGCTCACTCGCTTGCTTGCTACTGGGGTAGAGAATAGTCTGCACATGCCAGGCAAGAACTGTGCTACTGAGCTCTGGCCCTCACCCACCTTTACTTCTTATTTTGAGAGTGGGTTTTACTAATCTGCCTAGGCTGGCCTTGAACTTGTGGTCCTCCTGCCCAAGCCTTCCAAACAGCTGGGATCACAGATCTTCACCAGGGGCCTGGCTGCCTTTTGCCTCTTAACTGGTCTGTTGTCCTGTGGTGACATTCCAAGCCTGCATGTTTATGGGAATCGACAGTTCACAGAATTCTCATGGCGTTATTCTTCATAGGGCATAAAGCGCACCTTCCCAGCTGTGTGGGAGATGCACTCCCAGGCCCCTGTTTTCCTGAAGGGAACCATTGCTGGCCACATTGTAGGCTTCTCCTGCCAGGCCTCGGTAGGAATGAAGACAAAATAACAATGACAGGTGGCTGGAAATGGCCTGGCCTTTGACCGCTGCGGCCTCAGATACTTTGTTTCATGGGCAGCACCGGCTTCCTTTAGCCCTGTTCTAGAAGATAACATGAGAGGCATTAGCTGCTGTATCACTCAGCAGATGGGTTTCTGTGCCACCACAGGGCTGGGGACTAAGCTAATCTTGGATACAAGGGGTAAGGCTGCTTGTGGTTCTACCTACAAAGGTAGGCCTCTCACACTTAGAGAAAAACATGGCGATTCTTGAGTGAATGATTCCTCTCTTGTTCACTAAGAATCAAGACTTCCCTTCAGTTGTCAGAATGGGAAAGGGAGTAGATCAGAGAAATCAGCTTGACCTCAAGGCTGCAAAGGAGTGCTGGCTACCAGTTTCCTCTGGCTTCCTGTGGCAGGCAGTAGGAGACAGGGAGCCTGTTAAAGCAGGCTCCCCTCTGCAGTCGCCACCGCATCACGCAGAGCGGAGAAGCCAATCTCTTTTGAATGTTTTCCCACCTGTAACGTATCAGGACACACTTTAGCCTCTGCATTCTGAGTCATTGGGAACATTAATTGAGGCAATATGCATGAATCTAGTAAGTTAAGCTCGCCTTTAGGGCTCCCCCATGCCCTCTACAGCCCCGAACCATGCCCAGTATGGGAAGGTAGCCTCTTGTAGCTTCCTTTATTGCTCTCCACCTTAGTGTGTGAGACAGGGCGTCTTGCTGAACCCAGATCTTGTCTTTTATTGTTTTAGACTGGCACCATGAGCCTACAGGCATGTGCTGTTACACTTGGCTTTTTTGAGTGTTGGAAGATTCAAACGCAGGTCTTCATGCTTGTTAAGCAAACACTTCAGCCACTGAGATGTTTCCTCAGTCCCAGAAAATGATTCTCACTAATAGGTAAGTGATGCTCACGTTCATGACAAGACTTGTCCCTCGGCTTATGGTCCTTAGGGGGTTTCAGGAGTGAAGTCCCTGGCAGGAGATGGTGTGGGTGGGGCAGCTTCTCTTCCTATCAAACCATGTCTTCACTTCTGGGGGAGGGTGCAGTGCAGCCCAGGAGTCTTAGAGCTGAGGGTGGTGTGCTTTAGAGATATTTGCATCTTGTCCATGAGAGGGCGCTGGTGTTCCAGATTGCCTGCTTTTACTGGTGCGACACCAAATCCCACATCTTCCAGAGTGGTTAGCCACTCAACCCACATCTGTGGGCATACTTCATCAAAGACATGCATGTGTGTGTGTGTGTGTGTGTGTGTGTGTGTGTGTGTGTGTGTGTCCTTCCTCTGGGACTCCGTCCTTTTGCCCAGCTTAGTCTTCTGCGGTCTTCGGACTCTACTTGCAAGCTGTTAAACCCACTGAGCATGTGTGAAAGGGCTGAGCGTGGTGCAAAGCACTTACAAAGGGTCAGTAATTCAGTATACCCTTGGAAGAGGAAGCAGGGAGCTCTGGGACCCCAAAAGAAGGAAAAAATGGTTTGCCTTGGAAGAAAGGAAGTTGCAAAAAGAGGTTAAAAAAAAAAAAAGAAAAAAGACAAAACACCAGGCAATTTCCAGTGAGATGGACACTGTCCTGTAACCCTCACCTTGGCATGAGGCATGGGGTCAAAGGCAAAAAAACGACTGAGGGTTCACACACATGCTTATTTCGAGGTGGGAGTCAAGAGCATGTCCCATTTCAAAACCGATCATCCTGAGACGCCCTCGGTCCCCGGTGGCCCCCTCTTTCACACCGTCCTGTTTGATTGTACTCTCGACATTTCCCAGTATTTGGAAGAGTCTTGATCACTCAGTGTCTTTTATTATATGTCAGCCTTGTTGGAATGTAACTGCTATGAACTGTGAGACCTTCCCCATCTCCTACACGGCCACGGACACGGCCACTTCCCCGAAAACACTACCCGGCACAGAAGCCCCTAAGTGACAGTGCCTGAGGGTGTCAAACCTTCCCAAAGAGGGCTGTGACCTCAGAGGCACTAAAACGCTGCTCACTCGAAACACCAAGTGCCCAGGGAGGATCTGAATATGGGAAATTGGCCAAGGTGGTCATGTGGCCACATGCTGTGAGCACACTTTACTCTACACATTCATATGTATATACCTGCATGTTTATTAATTTCTTAATCTGTAGCTATTGGCGACATGCTTGTATGTGTGCTGAATCGCACTGGAATTTGGAGGGTTGTAATCATCCTCTTGGGCAATGTCCCGAGACATAATCAATCTGGAAAATCTCTGGAAATTTGGACATCCCAGCATCATAGCCATGACAAGAAGTGTCCACGTGGCCAATATAAACTCCTGAGTCCCTTTGAAAGAAAATATGATCTTAGTCTTTTTTGTTTTGTTCCCCACAGGATGTAGAGACTCCAAACACATGCCAGGATGTACAATCCAGGGCCTCCTGACTCCAAACGATCACTGTCCCTGAGTTCTGTCTTTAGAGTAAAAGTCTAATTGTTTGTTCTAGTCCGCCTCAGTGTGGGTGGTGAATCCGGGTGATGGGGTAAAGCCGTGGGTGTGGCCACTTGTGGAAGGGACCCTGAAGACTCAGAATCACTGCCTGGTGTGTCAGCCAGGGTTCCCTGTGGAGTAGAACTGAAAGAAACGATTCGTTAGAGTGGCTCACAGGCTGTATGTGGTCCTAGCAGTCCAACAATGGCCGTCTCATCACAGGAAGGCCAAGGTTCCAGTAGTCGCGCTAGGCCACGGGGCCAGATGTTTCAGCAGTCCCGATCTGGTCTTGGAGTTCCCAGAGAGGTCACAGGGAGCTGCCGGCTTCCAGCCTCCACTGGAATCCTGAAGGAGCGTGTTCTAACACCAGCAAAGGAATGGGTCAGGTTAGAAGAGTTTATCTGAGGTCCCGTGAATGCCTGTGGGTGCCCAGAAGAGTACGTATGTCCACATATTGACGAGGACAGACACTAGTGGAGAAACACCAAAGGCCAGCATCGTAAAACCATCCAGACCCAGAGTTATCCGGGGTATCAGGGAAAGAAAAGACTCCCAGGACTCTATTGGGGTCTCACGTGGTCCATGACATCTGTGCCCAGACGTCCTCTGAGGGCTTGGAGTGTGTGAGTGAGTAAACGTGTTTGCAGAGACATGCCCGAGGGGGGGAGGTCCCGGCGGAAGCCATCGCAGGCAGGAAAAGGAAGTGCAAAGAGGTGAGAATGGATGCCAGGTGGTCTCTCTTGAACACAAGAGAACTTGGGTAAAAGTTCCCGGGCATCAATGGTGCGCAATAGAGGTTAAGGTGTGACTACGCAGAAGCTGTCCAAAGTACGTGCGACCTTGAAGATGCGTTCTATAGTTGGAAGGGCCCTGTGTGGTCTCTGAGGGAGACTGCAGAGAGGTCAGCAGGACGTACCCCCCCGCCCCAGGATGGGTTCTGTATTCTGGCAGCTAAAGTCAAAGGTCTAAGGAGGGAGAGTCTGGGATGCACATTCTGGGCATAGGTGGGTGATCTGTGCCTCTACCGACAGCAAAAGGTCACCAGGTCATTAACTTCTGTGTGGCAAGCAGGTGTTTCTGCCTTTGAGGAGACGTCCCTGTGTGTTGAGCACTCCCGGTTTTCCCACGGATCCGTTGGCAGAAAGACTTTTGTATTCCCACTGACACGGAAATGTCCGATGCACACGGCCCCTGTAGAAGCTTCCAGTGTTGGATGACAGGACTCTGTGTAGAAACTCTAGGTGTTAACGCCCTTGAGATGGGTCCCTAAGATAATATTTGGTAAGTGCTTTTCCACCTGGCACGGGTCAAGTTCCGTTGCAGTGTTGCGCATCATATGTGAGTTTTGCATCCTGACTTGGGGAGTGAAGGGCCTAGTAAATATCTCACTATACCAGCTAGCTCCCGTGCAGGACAGAAATGGCTCCCACAGGGCAGGGAGACCACAGTGGTCCTGGTCTGGGTGGCGGACATTAAGCCTTTTGAGTGCTTTCATTTGTAAAATAAGACCTCATATCCTCAGCTAATTTATTTTTATGCTGCCTTTCTGATTGAGCTGCCGCACGAGGAATCACCGATAAAAGCATTCATTAATAAGCAGGGCTTCTCTGGTTGCAAAGGGTGGTTTTTGTCTCGTGAACTGGCACCAGGAAAGCCTATGTGGTTTGTGAGTGGGATGTAAACCTCTCTTTACATTTCCCCTCAAGTTCAGCAGCATCCTGTGCCAACACGGACGTGAGGTCCGGGCTCAGGCTCATTTCGAGGCTGGGAAATTTGACTTTTACTGAATTTTTAAAAACATCAAAACTGTTTTTGTATGAATTTAAAGAAAGATAATAAAAAGCATAGGATATGTATATATGCACTCCTGTGGGCTGGAAGGATGGACTAGACTGTGAGATAAGGTTCAGTGGATGTGTGTATTGTGTGAGTGTGTGTGTATGTGTGTGTGTGCATGCCCGTCTGTGTGTGTGTGCATGCATGCCAGTGTGTGCATGTGTGTGTGCATGCCAGTGTGTGCATGTGTATGTGCATGCCCGTGTGTGCATGCCCGTGTGTGCATGTGTGTGTGCATGCCCGTCTGTGTGTATGTGTGCATGCATGCCAGTGTGTGCATGTGTGTGTATGCATGCCTGTGTGTCTGTGTGTTTGTGCGTGCATGCTGGTGTGTATATGTGTGTGTGCGTGCCCATGTGTGTCTGTGTGTGTGCGTGCATGCCCGTGTGTGTGCATGTGCATGCCCATCTGTGTCTGTGTGTGCATGTGCATGCCCGTGTGTGCATGTGTGTGTGTGTGTGTGTGTGTGCACGTGTGTGCTAACTCTTGTTCTTTAGCGTTACATCTGATGACAGAATCAAGGCCCATGGTTGATTTCATGTCATACTGGACTTTTTCTTGATGCGAAGTTTTTCTTTAGATTTCGGAGAAGTTCTCAAGAAGATCTAAACCTTCATCTTTTTTTTTTTTTTTTTTTTTTTTTTTTGGTTTTTACGAGACAGGGTTTCTCTGTATTGTTTTGGAGGTTGTCCTGGACTTGCTCTGTAGACTAGGCTAGTCTCGAACTCACAGAGATCCGCCTGCCTCTGCCTCCCGAGTGCTGGGATTAAAGGCGTGTGCCACCACCGCCCGGCTTAAACCTTCATCTTAATTACTTTTAATTCTATAAATCTTTCTCTCCTTCCAGTGCTTTAAGACATGTTTTTGTTTGGCATATATGAAAGCTTTATGATATTTTACATACAACCACTACATTATAAGTCATAGCTAAAAGTGCAGGACTAAATGCCAGCTCAAGTTGCTTAAATTAAAATTATATTTTGAAGACTCATGAGGATTCTACAAAAAATCCCTTCCATCAGCAAAACCTTGCTGAGCATATTTCCAGGTCAAACTCTGCTAGAACTCTAATTAACTCTTTAGTGCCTAAACTTAAAGACATTTGTGCTTGAATGTATTGACCAGTGTGTGTGTGTGTGTGTGTGTGCGCGCGCGCGCGCGTGTGTTTGTGTGTACACATACATATATGATGTGTAAATACTATGCATATATGTCACATTATAAATTTATACACATGTATGCATACACATGAGCTTTTCTGTGTGTGTGTACACATACATATACGATGTGTAAATACTATGCATATATGTCACTTTATGAATTTATACATGTATGCATACACATGAGCCTCCATTTAGGAGAGAATTGAGTCCATTATCGCCTCCTGGAAGCCTTGTCAGTTTTAATGAAAGCAGATGATCTCAGTTAGATAATTGACTTGCCACAAAAGAGGGAGAATGTTCAAAATGAGTGACTTTTAAAAATTGAAACAGCTAAGGAAAAACAGATCATAAAGATATTTAGATTTTTAATGGGTTAGAATTCCCCAGTAGTCATCACATTTGAATTGTTGCTGACTTAGAGCTCATCACACAGGTGAACGTCCTGTCTCCAGGTACTTCTACTTGAGTGGGGTCAAGTGGGAGTCTTTTCAGGGAATAAAAGAAGGAGGCCTAACATGGGAGCCTTCAACTGAGTGCTCTTCTTCTAAGTGGAGACGGCATGGTCTTCATAATCCTTGAGTTCTGTTGGCCCTGGAGACATGGAACCAAAGGCTTGCTGAGCCTCGGATGAAGGAGCGCACAACGCATTTTACGTTCCGCTAATTCCTAGCTCTGTTGCCTCGGGTGACCTGTTCAGTGTCTCATAGCTGAGTTTCCCCAGTCACGCGGTGGTGCTACCAGCCTTGGAATGGTAGGCATTTCAGTTTCTCTCTTTATTTCCCTGTTTCCTTCTTGCAAAGTGCTGAAGAAACAGGCCTAGCACATGGGGCTGGGTCAGGACAGAAAAATGAGCTTGGCACAGTGTACATGGAAGTCACTTGAAGGGATGATGTCTAATTTTGTTCTCCAGTTTAGGAAGGTTGAATGAGTTCGGGCCTCAGCGGCTCAAAGAAATGGACAAGACATGAGAGGGGATGAGGGGACCAGAGCCTCCTTGGTAGATCCCAAGGCTACCTACGATCGCCCTGGGAGGCCTACTGGGCTATTTACAGCGAGCATCCGAGCACCCTGCAGGGATATTGGCAGCTCTGTCTACACAACTTAAAAAGCACTTAGAGGAATGCAATTCCATTAGGCTAGGCATAATGGGCCCACTCAGGGCAGGCTTTGTAAATACACGGCTAATGTCATCCTGACATGTTTACAGGCCAGGGCATGCTCCGTCTAGGTCAGGACCTTCAGATGGCCCCTCTGGCTCTCAGGACAAGGCTTCACCTCCCACACCCAATACTCTTGTTCTTATTACTGGAACATGGGAAAAAATGGGACACGTCAGTAAACAAATTAGTGTTCTGACAGACTCTGAAATGGCCTTGAAGGGACATAGGTCAGACCAGAAGGAGACAATGGCCGGGAGGTTCAGAAAAGCCGTCACCTCACTTGGTAGCTGCTTACTTGTGGGCCGTTTTCATCGTCTTCGGCTCAGAGAAAGTCAGAACTGCAGTCACACTCTTACAAAAGGAGTTCCTGATGACGGGGATCACAGGCCTTCGTGCTTTTGGTTGCGTTGGGCAGTTGTCGTCCTCGTGACCCTGAAATGTGATTGCTGGAGTGTAAATCCAGATCCAAAGCCAGCCTGTTGGTGTCACCTGCAGATGGCCCTACAGGAGGGTCTCACTGGTTCACTTTGTCTGATGCCCTTGACCACTTTGCAAGGTCACTGATATTGCTAATGGCAGCGTATAATAGGTCTTACTGGGAGTTAAATGCCCAGGAAGCTTTTTTTGAGGGTTTCCTCCCTTTAATTGTATGAATGAATTATTTCTTCTCTCTCTCTCTTTCTGTGTGTGTGTGTGTGTGTGATCAGACTCTGGGGCCAGAACATTTTTGATTCTCTGCCTAGCTTTGTTTTGTTTTGTTTTAACTTTCATTTTATGTGGATAAGTGTTGTGGTTTGAATAATAACGACCCCCTCATTGGTTCATACCTTTGAATACTTAGTCACCAGGGAGTGGCCCTATTTGTGTGGCCTTGTTGGAGGAAGTGTTTCACTTTGGGATGGCTTTGAGCTTTCATAAACTCTCCCCCGGGCCCAGTATCTCTCTCAGCCAGCACATCAGGATGTGGCTGGCAGCTACTTCTCTAGAGCCGTGCCTGCTGCCCCATAAAGATGATGGTTAACTAAGCCTCTGAAACTGTAGAGAAGTCCCCAGTTCAGTGCTGTCTTTTATAAGAGTGGCCTTGGGCATGGTGCCTCTTCATTGTGACTAAGACACGTGTTATGCCTACATGCAAGTCTGCGTGTCGCATGCGTGTCTGCCTGTCACACGCGTGTCTGGTGCCTGAAGAAGCCAGAAGAGGGTGTCAGATCCCTGGGTGCAGAAGTCACGGATGGCGTGAGCTGCCATGTGGGTGTGGGGAAGGTGGCCTGGGTCCTCTGTAAGAGCAGCAAGTCTTCCTAACCTCTGAGCCATCTTCCAGCTCTAATGCCTAACTTTTTAAGGCGAGTTAGATGCCTACAAATGGTTCATAATCTACAACTCTGAGATTGTAGGGGTAGGGCAGCCGAGGAAAGGGCTTGCTATTGCTGTATGTCAACGGACAAGAAGAGGGCTTGTGAGAAGGTCAGAATGGGTGATTCCCAAGAAGGAGCAAAGGGTATCTTTGGATAGTCCATCTGTGGCTTTGACCTTGAGCCTATGACCTTACAACTCCAATTTAGACATTGCTCCTAGCCCTAGGATTATTTTACAACAAGGATATGGCAGCCCTCTGCAGGTTAGCAGATAATGCTAAATTTTGTGGCAAGACCAAGAAAGAGATATAGGGACACCCACTTTCATATTTTGGTCTCTTTGTTCATGTGGCTTCTCTGAATGTGGCAGGCCCTGATGGATGAACCTCTCTTCCTCATCAGCACTGAGCCCTATGTGTTTAACTGTGTGCTAGCCTACTGTGTGCTAGGCTACAAATAGGATGGCATCGTCACATGCCTTCTTCTTTTACTCACGGCACACTGTATTCAACTCATCCACACTACATGTCACATGCTCTTAATTGTTCGCACTACTCTCTAATGCTATCTAGAATCTGGGATCTAAGAGGTCAGAATCCAATTTTATTTATTGACTTATTCTCAAGGCTTCTAAAAAAGCCAGAAAATTTACAAGAGCCAGACAAACCAGTTTTGAATGGTGTATGAAGAAGCCCAGATACTTGGTTCTGCCTCTCCTGCCTCTCCTGTCTCTCCTGCCTCTCCTATCTCCCTGCCTCTCCTGTCTCCTGCCTCTCCTGTTTCCTGCCTCCCTGCCTCTCCTGCCTCTCCTGCCTCTCCTGCCTCTCCTGTCTCCCTGAATTCCCTGCCTCCCTGCCTCCCCCGCCTTCCCTCTCCACCTTTAACTCCTCCACTCCAGCTCCACAATCAGCCTTAGGTCCCTACATCAAGTTTGTGACTAGACATTCTCCAAAAGACAACACATGAGCTTGGGTTTCACATCTGGAGAGCTCTGCCAATGCTAACTAAACCACACTGTAGTGGTTCAGATTGTTCTCCATGGCTCCAAGTCAGGGTTCTGGGGGAGTCCGGATCTCTATGAATAAAAACTGTTCACACGGATAAAACATTTGGTGGGGCTAGCAGCTAGCAAGGACCAAGAAATCCTAGATGGAATGCCGCTTCTCGCATGACCAATGGGGAGCAAGTGATGTCATCTCCTGCTTTGTCTCTGAGCGTCTCTGCCTCTGCACACTACAAGGCCCCACCAGCCTTGCTTGGTGAATTTGTTTTTAAAGAATTAGTTTTTAAAAGTGTGTGTGTGTGTGTGTGTGTGCGTGTGTGTGTGTGTGTGTGTGTAGCTCAAGTTGCAAGAGGTTATGAGATGCCCAGTGTGGACAGTGGGCACAGAATTCTGGTTCTCTTCAAGAGCATCAAGCACTCCTAACTGCCTGGCAGTCTCTCCAGCCCCAGGAACAGTTATCTTGTTGAGTTAGAGAATCCTTACTGAAAGGTAGTGGGCATGCATATAATTTACAGACAAGTGCACCGCCAACACCACGTGAGCCAAGATGTGTGTTGGTCTTAGCAGGGAAAAGCCTTCACTGCATCTCGGAACTACTGCTCCTCAATGTAAGCCCACTCTGACTTCCACTACCATAGACTTCCTTTGCCTTTTAAAAACCTGCACAAGTGTCACGATAAGATTTATGGATATGGCTCACCCATGGTAAAAATACATTATTTGTCTTTATCTCCATCAAATAAAGCCCACCATTTTATTTGGCCCACTTATCTATGTACAGCTGGGTGGTTTGTTCTCAGTTTTACAATATTCTAGTCTATCAATGCACCATAAATTTTTGTTCATTGTACTGGTGCCAGAGAAGTGGATTGTTACCAGATTTTCATTGCTGAAAATGATGCTGTTGTAGACATTTGTAAGCAAGTGACTTGGGAACTGTACATATGTGCGCTTTTCTGTTGTGTATGCACGGGTAGGGGAACTACTGGTTCACGGGGATGGAATACGTTCAGCTTCATTAGACACCACCAAGTGGTCTTTCAAAGTCGCTGTGTAAATTCAGATTCCCAGAGCAGTGTGTGAGAAATCCTGCTGCTTCGAATCAAGGCCAACATTTCACGTGCTCATTTTAAATCTATTTTAGTGATTCTGATGGGTGTTTAACATGTTTTGTTTTGATTCAAATTTGCGCTTCACAATGGGTTTGTGCATGGTGACTAGCGTTTGCGTGCCCGTCCTGTGTGGTGTAGTCAATTGTATGGTGTTTTTCTAAAGCAGCCTAGTATGTCTGTGTGTTTGTTTAGTAATCTTAGTTGTTCACCTGTGGATGTTGGGGTGGTGGTCATCTATGATCCCCTCATGTGAAAAATAACAGCATATCTGTTTCTTCCTTTCAATGCCTTTAGTTATTTTTCTTGTGGGAACTCTCAGTCTTGCATGCTCCATGCCTGATGGCAGAAGGAAAAGACGTTGGTATCACCACTCAACACGACGCATGCTGTGGACACTGTATAGATATCTGCACTGTGACTAAGGAACCTCTCTTTCCCCCCTGCCATCCAGTTGTTTGCTCTAAATCACCTCAGGTGAAAGTGCTACCAAAAAAGCTTCGCACGCCAGCCAGCAGGTTCTTAGCCCCTTTCCTTCCTGTGGATCCGAGAAATGTGTGGGTAATTTTCAGATGTTAACCACTCTTGGGGTGAAACATATCCAACCATGGTTTAACCTTTAGTGCATACATGGGTTATGTTATTCTTTTGATATGTTTTTGCATTTCTCTCCACAGGGGAAATTACCACAGTCGCCTTTCCTTGTAACATATTGTAGTTGCTCTTGGTGTGAAGCTCACACCAATTTCCGTTTGAATTTTGCCATCTTCCCTTCCTTAGCTGTCTGAGTGAGCTCGTGGTCCTTTGAAGTTAGTGGTTATCGAAGATGTTTTGACATGCACCTTGGCTTGCTGTCATGGTGTCTTGTCACCAGCAATGCTGAAGATGAGAACACATTGACTTTATCCCTCTTCCCTTATCATCATCATCATCATCCTACTGTTAGTTTTACATGCATCTTAACTCCGAAAGGTTAGGCTAATATTGGGTTCACCGTCAATGTCCACTCTTACTTTCTAAAGTCAGAACTTTTCAGTCTGATTTGTTTCCTCCTGCACTTTTTTCCCCCCTCGTTTCTACCCAGGAGCGCTGTCTTTACTGACCAGCCGGTGACTGGCAGACACAAAGAAACTCTTTTCTGTTTACCTGAGAATTCTCGATTTCAAAGTATTTCAAGCATTCACTGGGTTTTACTTTCTATGGGCGAGGACTTGCATGTATGTGTGGACTGTGCAGTGCTGATGGAGGCCAGCAGAGGATGACATCAGCATCCCTAGAACTGGAGTTACAGGCAGTTGTGGGTGCTGGGAGCTGATCTTGGGTCCTTTGCAAGAGCAGCCAGTGTTCGTAAGTGCTGAGCCATACTCCAGTCTCCTGGAACACCTCTGCTCCGTCTCCATCTGAACCGCCGTCCAGTGCGCGTGCCAGTGACTTTCTGTTCATGTCTCAGTGGCGCCATTCTGCCATTTCCTTGGTTTCTTACTTTCCTGCTGGAAACTCAGCTGCCAGACTGTTGCCACTTCTTGGACGGTAGCATGTCTTCAAGGTTTTATTTATTTTTCACAAGAACGATCGGAGTATCTGCACATACAGAGGAGTGCAGTGTGATAATTCAGCACACAGGGACGATATGAGGTGATTAATACTAGGTAACCAGTGTTCCTATTGCCTCAAATTATTTATCATCATTTTATCGTGGTGCAAACCTGTAAGCTCTTCCTGCTGGCTCTCTTTGTAAGACTCACAGTGAGCTTCTGCCACTCTGTCCAGCTACAGAACTCAGGGACTTGCTCCTCCATTTCCCTCCTGGCTCCTTTTCTTGCCTCTGTCTTCGCTGAGCTGGCCCAACTTTGATTCTATGATGTCAGCGTGCGGTTCTTGAAACCTTGGGCTGCACTCTCTTGCAGAAGCGCCGGGTCATTCTCTGCTTGAAATACCTTCTGCCTCGGTGTGATTCGGCCACTGATGAGCCACGCCTATTCTCAGTGCATCACATTTCACTAAAGCTTTTCTGTCTTCTCCGCCCATTGTGCTGTCTGAGATGGAGGTTTCTATCCCACCTACCCGTCCCCAAGTAAACACTCTGAGGATCAACATTGGTTACAATCTGTATGGTCTATTAGCTCAGGCTTATTATCAACTAGCTCTTACAACTTAACCCATTTCTACTAATCTGAATGTCGCCACGTGGCCGTGGCTTAGCGGTAATGCTCTGGTATCCTACTCCTCCAGCAGCTACATGGTGTCTTCCTGATTCCACCTTCTTTCTCTCTGTGTCTCTGTTTGGCTTTCCTGCCTACGCGTGTTCCGCCTGTCCAAATCAGCTTCCGTATTAACCAATGGTAATAAAACATATTCAGAGCATGCAGAGGGGTCATCCCACATCAGTTGTCTTCCAGATCTTACCTTTACTGTATCTGCTCTTCTATGACACCGAATGAACCTTTAAATTCAACTGTTACAATTTTTAGTGATAGAATTTCTATTTAATGTTTTAAAAAGAGGGTATTATAGATCTCTAGTATAATAGTCACACTCTCCTATATTAAAAAAAACTAATCACAATAATTTTTAAATCTGCATCTTATGTTTCAAAAACACTTGATCGTTTGTGAATTTGCATTTATTTTGATCATTTTGTTCTCTTGTCTCTCATCTTACTGTGTCTGAGTTTCTAATTGGGCACAGAAGCTGTGGATACTCAAGACAGTGTAGACTGTCTCTAGAGAGGGCAGAGCACACCTGGGACAGGAGTATAATCTGATCAGACTGGGATCCCAAGTGAGATGGGTTCAGTGAGGTTGATCTTCATTCATTACATTCCTTCTCCTTGGGTAAATACAGCCTAGGGCAATTGTGGGGGCTTTTTAATGTTTTTTTGTTCCTAAATTAGCCCATTAGGCCATTGGCCTCTGAGGTTCTCAGTCAAACCCTTCAGCTCTTGCTCCCAGCAGTCCCGGCTCCATCCTTCCTCCCCTTCATGCTGGCCTTCCTGGTGTTCTCTGACAGGCAGCTCTGAAGTGGGAGCGTTGTTGTCCCCCCAAGATTCACGCTGCTCTCGAGTCCCCATGCAACAGCCTCAGAAGGCAAGTGGCCCGTGAGGGTTCTACGACTAGGAATGTCATCAATCCCTTGAGACAGAGTTTACAGGAGTGAGCTATCCTGTTTTGCCACACTGGAGACACAGCGTTTGTTCCTTGTTCCCTTCCGTTCCCTCTACCCTGGGAAGAAACCTAGAGACAGGCCCCTCACCCAGGAAAGGATGTTCTTGAGACGCCAGATCTGCTGGTGCGTCGATCGTGAGCATGCACAAACTTTGGGAAATAAAAATGCACTTATTTATGAGTCACTCCATCTTATGTTAGATCCAGAGGCACAAGTGGACTTCAGAAGTCTAGAAACTCTGAAACCCATGTCCCCCAAGTCCCCAGTGGCTCCTTTGTCTCTTGGCCACAGCTCTGAACTCTGCCTTTCAACTCTAGCCCGCCATGAAGGCAAACATCAGCAAACATCCCGGCTGGAAGCAGCACCCAGGCCGGCTCCCCACGGCCCTCTCTGCACATCGCATTCTTGTGTCCCGCTTCTCTCGGCTGCTCTCCAGGTCCTTCGAGTAAATGCCTCAGTGTTTTATCTGATTTCCTAGTTAGTTCTGGAACAGTGCCATCACCAGATAAAGCATATGTCAGGAGATTTATTTCTTAAAAGCCTGGTAACTAGCATATGGATCACACTTAACTGTGGGCATTAAGACATCTTTTGGTTAAAAAAAAACCCGACAGTCCTTCTAAAGTTGATTTATAATGTCCTGGTTAATCCAACACTAAAGAAAGCTAGCGACTTCAGTCTTGAATAGGCCAACAATGGTCTTCTTTCTCTCTTTGGCCATAGAATATGCAACCACTCTTAGAGCATGCAGATGGGTGGGGGACAAGGGTATTCAGAATATATCCACATATTCAGGGGTGAGTGTGAAGCAGATCATGAACCTTGGCCTGTACTCAAGGGCGGGAAGTCGCGGGAAGTGATGCTGTGTCTGGTTTTGCACACGGTTCTTATTTTCTTTTGACATGTTGCATGATCAGCATTAATGATGCTTCTCCTTGGAGCTAAGCTGCTTCAGTAAAAAAAAAAAAACCCATGGGTCAAGAGGCTCCGATTATCTTCAGTCCAGGGGTGCAGGACAGTCCCCAGGAGACTCCCTCCTACTGTTTTCGGCAGCCCTGGTTGTGACTCACATTGTGTCGCAGGCTGAGAAGCTAATGGCTAATGGGATGCTTGATGCTGCTTCCCTGCCTTCCCCTGGGCAGTATAGCTGTGTGATCAGCTGGGAGGGGCATCAGCTGCTCACAGAAGGCACCTTGGACGCTGAGCTGACAGTGCCATCAACTGAGACCCTGAGGACAGTAAAATGAGCTTCCCCACAAGAAGTCCACCAGTCAAGCTCAGAAGTGTCAACCAGGACACAATAACATGGGACCTCTGTGCCCAGATGTCCCTGGCCGTTCTGGTGGGATGGGAAGTGGAGTGAGTCGTGATTATTCTTTCTCATGGCAGAGGTGAGAAGAGAGAAGGGTTAAGTGCCCTAGGGCTCCTATCTAATTGGATACTAAGTATCAGCAAGAGCCTTCAGCCGTTTGCAAAGCTAGGAGGCCTCTAGGTTTGTAAAAAGCCCTCTTCCCATATCAAAAGAGGATGGGGAGCCATGCAGAGGCAAACTCCTCTGCCTCACATCTCTGTCCTCTGTGAACTGGTCTTCCTTCCCTAGCTCCCTTCTTTCACTGCCGGATTCCAAGTGGCTCCCAGACCAATCTTATCCAGGAAGCCCTGCAAAGCCCAGAGGCCCAGAGATGTGACCATTAGCTTCAGACATTGGAAGATGTCTTAGTTAGCGTTTCCATTGCTGTGAAGAGACACCATGAACACAGCAACTCTTACAAAGGACGACATTTAATTGGGGTCTGGCTTGCAGTTCAGAGGTTTAGTCCACCGTCACCATGGCACAACCTGGCGGCACGCAGGCAGATATGGTGCTCGAGAAGGGGCTGAGAGCTCTACGTCTTGACCCTCGGGCAACAGGAAGTGAACTGAGTGCCGTGTTATACTTGGCTTGAGCATGGGAGACCTCAAAGCCTGCTCCCACAGTGACAGACTTCCCCCAGCAAGGCCATACCCACTCTAACGAAGCCACATCTCCTAATAGTGATACTTCCACAGATGCTGTTTGGGGTTTCGAGCCATCCTTGCATATTAGTGATGAAAATGGGAAAGGGAACAGGGCTTTTTAAAAGAAGAAGTAAAGAGACACTGTTGCCTGCAGTTCTGTTACTGTGTCTGTTTGGGACTTTTCCTCCACTCTTATGATTCCTTTGGTTCTTGGAACTGGGCATTTTCAGGGTAACCACTGCTCTGCACTGTCTCCATCTCTCTGTCTCATTAGTTGCCCCTACAAGCACTCAGTACCTGTGGAGGCTGCATTCCTGGGCTGGTCCTTTTCTAATGAACTGCCTTGCTACCTTGTACAGAAAACAAACATGGCCCTTTTTGTTTAGATGGCACTGTGGTCAGAGTGTCAAGCACGGTTAAAGTCCAGTATCTTTCCAGGTAGCATATTCAAGTGTGAGTATGAGCGTTCACTCAAAGAGCTTGGTCGGGGAAAAAGGGTCTCAGTGCAGAAAGCTGGAGTTCCTTCTCCCATCAGTGCAGAGAAAATGTTTCTCTAACGCCACCGTCCATTAGGACTGAACATGCTTGCAATTAGCTTTCTCAAGGAATTGAAAGTGCAGCCGCCATGCTCATCAGTTCTTGAGACACGCCTCTTGCTGTGGCCTCACTCCACCAAAAATACTTTTCCTTATTTATAGAGATGTGCAGGCTGCTCTGGGGGCATTAGATCCCTGGATGCAAACATCATTGGTGAGGAAGTCCATCTAGAAATTCTCAGAGTTCATATCTGTTAAATTTAACAAGAATAACAGTTCTGAGATGGCATTGTTTCAGGATGAAATGATAACAGAAACAACCATGTTCACCTTCCATTGTCTGCTGTCATGACTAGAACCTATGTGGTCACATATGTGTGTGTATACACACACATACATACACACAAATACACATACCACACACATACTTATACATACACATACATGCCACACACACACCACACACTCATGTGCACATACACACACACATATATATATACACACATGTATATCATACACATTTACATCATATACTTATACATACATACCATACACATACATACACACCACTCACACATACACACACACTTATACATTCACATACATACCACACTCACACAAACACCACACATACCACACACATATACCACATATACATACCACATACAGGTACACACACATACATACACATACATATCACACACACATATACATACACCACACATATACACATACATATATACTGCATACACTTACATTTATACACATGCACAAGCACGCTACACATTTAAACAGAGTCTCAACACGAGTGCTCTGCTTTTTAGCATGGTCAGTGATTTATGCACCTGCAACATGTGATAATAATTCCACAGCATAATCCCTATTTTGAGATATGTAACACTCTGGGTTTAAAAAAACACAGATAAGGCTCATTGAATATGCATGCTTAAGTGTTCTATTATGCATCTTTTCAAGTTTAGTGTGTCAGATGAAAATTACTCAAAACATTTATTTTCAAAAGTTCACTCTGTTATTCTTTGTGACGCCAACATTAAATCTAGAAATTTATTCTGTTGATAAATTGGGTTATTAATGATATCGCCTATATAGCCTTTAATCTACTTTAGAACATCTTAGAAGTCAGTACTGATATTGTTGGTAATACATATTCATTTATGCTGGTTAAAAGGTTTGAAAAATTAGCTGCAGATGGCCTCATGTTTATGGATGTCCACACGTATTCCGCAATAGTTATTGAGCATTAGCTTGGAGGGGAGCTTTCAGATGACAGGTAAGGAGACGCAGAACATGTGTGGAAATCTATACCTCAATGCCCCCTTCCTCTGTCTCCTTATTGATCACTCAATCATAGCCCTTGATAACTGTGCATTGAACACCCTTGGGGACCTCGGGAGGATGGGACAGTGAGATTAAGTCATGAGGACATGAGGTCGGTTGTATGGGGGACACGATTACTGTTGGAGAAACACGACACTTAAGGCGGCCATGACAGCCTAAGGAGGTCAGAAAAGGTGTTGCGGGCTCAGATAACAGGAGGAGGGAGGGTAGGATCTGTAGAGGCAGGGAAAGCAGGAAGGAATGAACGCCAGACACTTAGCTGGAGGAACAGATGGGAGTAGAGGTCTGAGGACGAAGGGTGTGGGTGATGGGACCGTGGTGGGACATGTCCTGCCGTGGAAGACATTCAGAGTGTGATAAGAGATAAGAAACTCATTTGCACACAGTAGGACCATGATATGGAAGCCACCTAATACAACAGGATGGCTACTGTGCTGGCTAGTCAACTTGACACAAGCTAAAGCCATCTGAGAGGAGGGAATCTCAATTAAGAAAATGCCTTCATAAGGTCAGGCTGTAGGCATACCTGTAGGGCATTTTCTTAAGCAGTGATGTGTTGGGGGGCAGCCTATTGTGGGTGGTGCCATCCCTGGGCTGGTGGTCCTGGGTTCTACAAGAAAGCAGGCTGAGCAAGCCATGGGGAACAAACTAGTGAGCAGCTCCCCTCTGTGGCTTCTGCATCAGCTCCTGCCTCCAGGTTGCTGCCCTGCTTGAGTTCTTGTCCTGAATTTCTTCAATGATGAATGCTGATGTGGAATCGTAAGCCAAATAAACCCCTCCCCCTCCCAAGTTGCTTTTGGTCATGGTGTTTCATCACAGAGATAGGAACCCTAACTAGGCCAGCTACAAATAAGGAATGCTTCCTTTCTGGAGCAACAACAACAACAAAACAAAACCCCACCTGTTATGTATGCACATATTTGTAATGGGCAGAATGATAGAATTTTGCATCCTTATCTTTTCACATAAAAATACAGGGTTTTAGCTGGACGATTCAATCCCAGCTCCTTGCAAGCAGAGGGATCTCTGTGGGTTAGAGGCTAGCCTGGTCTACAGAGCAAGTTCCTGAACAGCCGAGACTACACAGAAAGCCCTGTCTGGAAAAACAAGCAAGCAAGCAAACAACCAAACAAAAATAAGCAAGAAAAAAAGCAGGGATTTCCTAGCTCTCACTGTGTTTGTAAGCAGGATTCTTAACGGATACAAAGTTTCCCAGTGAGTGGCTTTAAAGAGGTTACTAGCCCACTGGGGTTTTATTGAACATGTGCATTGTCACTATAGATGGCTGCCACAAAAGTCATGATGTATGTGTGACATTTTTTCTTTTAACTTCAGTTGACTTACTTGCTGAGCACGCATACTCTGGAGTGTGGAGATGGTACCAGAGCAGGAAACCTGGGGTACTTTGTTCGCGATTACAGACTCCTCTTCACAGCTGCACAGACTGATGAGCCACCAGGAAATGTGACACTGTTTCTTTGAAACAAAGAAACAAAACGGAAATAGGAGAGGACTACGAAAAGGATGAGGGAGGGCAGCAGTTGGTAGATGACAGGGCAAGGAGGAAGAAGGCAGTGTGATGGGGAGATGAGAGGGGGATGATGGGAAGTCCTGACTGAGAGCCAAGGTACCCCTTGAAGTCTTTGATTTCTCCACACTGTTAGCTGAACACTCCCAAGGGCTGAGAGTTCCTGGGAGGGTCGGGTCTCACAGTTCCTCTTCTACCCACAGCTCTGGCTGCCAGCCCAGGGCTTGTCTCCTTCAGAGGCTCATTCCTTAAGCCCCTCCAATGTTCTTCTTGGTTCTGTCCGTGGGTAGGGTTAGTAGCCTTCCTCCTGAGCAAGGTGGGGATCCCTATGAAGGCTGCATGCATTTCTCAGACTCCTCCCTCTCCTTGCATTTTCACCTTGAGCCCGTCCTTTGCTGGTGCTAGGAGGAGGCCTTGACTTTGGAGAGCAGTCCCCGCGCCCTGCCGCTGTCAATGCCCACCGATCACAGTGGTGGAAAGTGTGCACAAACACAGTTTGCTATTTTTTACATTGGGATGAAATAGCAAAGTCCAAAACTACACACCAGCCCTGTTCTCCAATGGCTGGGAAAAGTTCAGACCCAGAATGTACCCAGGAGATGAGAACTGCTCTAATGTTTCACATGCTTTCTAGCCTTGGGTGTGCATGTCACTGTTTCATTAACACATGTAAGTCATCATGAAATACTTGAGGGACTGAAGAGAAATGGGTTATAAGAAATATATATATATACATATATATATAGTTCCCTCCCCCAGAATGAGTTTGAAGGTCCGAGCTGTGGAGACTTGGCCTTTTCTCTTTGCCAATCTCTTGCCCCTGCTGTCATGTCTTGTGTCCCCATGTCCTGTCACCACTGGAACATTGGTAGTGCAGGGAAGCCTCGTCCAGACGCCCAAGCTCTTCTGTCCTCCCCAGCATGCTTGGTTCTCTTACTAGCTTTGTTCTTATTTAGAGTAATTGTCATCACTAGTGTCATTTCCTTTCCCAATATGCCCTCATTGCTCTGAGATGTAGAACTCCTGCTCGCACCATCGTTACTGATGCTCACAGCAGAGCCTCGCGTGGGGTTGGAACAGTTAGCCTTCAGTGTCCTGGGTTCTGTATCTCTGGCCTCAGCCAATGTTCTGTCAAAACTATGCAGGAAAAAAAATGACACCTGTGGTTTTTCTTTGTAATTATCCACGGGACAATACAGTATAATAACTATTGCTACATCGTTTCAATTGCGTTAGGCATGACAAGTAGTCCAGGGGTGATTTAGCATCCCAGGGGAGTATTTATGTAGATTATATGCAAATCTCATGCTTTTAATACAAGGAATCTGTGCATCTACAGATATTGGTGTCAGTGAGGTCCCTGGAACCATCTCTCCTGCATATGGAGGGGTGACTTGCTCAAGAAGTATTTGTGGAGCTAATGAATTAAAACCATTGATCTTTTGACTCAAAACAGAAAAACAATTTCAAGAGCGATCATGCTTAAAGTGGTATTCAGGCCCTAGGAGTAATGTTACAGTAAAAAAACGGAGACAGAGTATTGAATGAGGGCCATGTAAACCAGACTTCAGCCTAGAGAGTCTAATGAGCACCCAGCCAAACATCTCCCTTTCCTAAGTGTAGTTATCCGTCATCCTGTGTGCCTGGCTAGGGGGGCTAGCACGGGGGAGTCCAGCCACTGGGGTAGAAGATCTGACTTCTGTGAGTAGGGCAGACGGTGGAGCCTGAGCTGTCATTCATGCTGGTAAAAACTGGAGTTAGAGCGTAGGGGAGCTTTGTTCTGGCTGCTTCTCTCGCCGTCTTTCAGACCACAGCTATATCATGCAAGCCGCATCCCCTGAAATTATCTGAGCTAGAAGATGGGAAGTGGTAGCAATGGTAGCTTTGTCTTCCTCGCACGGCACGGCGATTCTGGCCATCCACAGGAACTTGATGAAATACGATGCTCAGGTCTGGGGACGACATCTCACATACACAGGCACCGCTTGGAACGTGAGCAACCGTCAACGGCTCCTTCTCCTTCCTCACTGCTGTGTAGACTGCTGTCTCCCGTCTGCAGCTCTTCTGCCAACAGGGAAGGATGGAGCAGGTTATAGATTTTGTTCACCAATTTTTCCAAAAGTAACTCGACATCAAGTCACATCCTTGGGTCTTCAGGACACAGGGATCCCCTGAAAGCTAATTTCATTCATTCCTGAGATGAGATATTGAACCAGATTTAGGGGGAGGTTCCACACATTTTGACAATCCTAGACACCTGGTGGAACACACTGCTTTCAACAGTGGATGGGGTATCCATCTGTCCTGTTTGTTTATTGTTCAAGGTAACCTCAGGGCTCTGTTTACCATGGGTGTGATGGGCTGAGTCCATGTCCTACCACTAACAAGGGATCAGTGTACTCTCTCCAGGCCCAGGGCTCAGGGGCCTCCCAGGAGAAAGCAGTCCCCCTTGCATTTTCTGTGTGGCAGGCGGAAGAGAAGAGCAGCTGTGTCAAGAAGAGCATCTAGGTTTTACCTCATCCCTAAACCAGCTGAAACCAAAGGCGGAGGGAGAGGGGACATGTGTGACAAACAAGAAAGTGTTTCTTTTCTTTTCCTTTCTTTTCTTTTCTTGTTTTTCAAGACAGGGTTTCCCTGTGTAGCTTTAGATCCTGTCCTGACCTGGAACTCGCTCTGTAGACCAGGCTGGCCTTGAACTCACAGAGATCCTCCTGCCTCTGCCTCCCGAGTGCTGGGTTTAAAGGCGTGCGCCACCAACGCCCGGCCCATTTTGTTTCTTATGACTGGAGATGACAGAGTTTAGTATGTATTTGCTACATGACTAAGCACCCCCAAAGATCTCTGTGGGACCTGTCACTGTCAGAGCAGCCTGAGGGTAATGTAAGAAGTGACTGAGTTGCTGCTGTTGCTCAGCCTGGGTCAGTCATTCCCAGCAGACCTGCCAGGTACGTGATGGAGCCCAAGAAGCTGGGCAGAACCTGGTCCGAACTGTCAGAGTGTGTGGGTGACCCACATGGTTAAAGGCACTGATAGACCAAGTGTCAGGATGGTCAGGGGTTCAAAATCTGGCAGAATCTGAGAACCCACTTCTACCCAGATATGTGGGGAACAAAATGGCAGTGTGTGTGTGTCTGTGTGTGTGTGTTGCTGAAATATTCCTGTCACCAAAGAGTTAAGCAGCTTGCTGCCAGACAGTTCTATTCAGCTTCTTTCATAGGAGTGTGGTAGGTGTGGAACTGAGACCTGGGAATACACTGGAATGTTTCTGGGTGTACCTGTTGAAATATCCAGATAAATATGTTTTTTTTAATCATCTATGTGAGCATGTGTGTATGTGTGTGTGTGTCACACACACGTGTGTGCACATGCATTTATGTGGGTATGAGCATATGTGAGTGCTGGTGTCAATGGACTCTAGATGAGGAAGTTAGGGTCCCCTGGAGCTGGAGTTAAAGTGGTTATGAGCGCCTGATGTGGGTCCTCGGAGCTGCACTCAGGTCGTCTGCAAGGACAGTGCATGCTCTTAACTACCAAGCCATCTCTTTAGCTCCAGTGTCCGGGTTCTTGTGTCTTGTGGCAAAGGATTGCACCAGGGATGCACAGGTAGAAACAGTAGAGACAGTTCTAGAAAGGGAAAGTACTCCCAAGAACAGGACAGGCTTAGTGAGCCTTTGCTCAGATGGGGTGGGTCATCTGCTCAGATAGGGCAGGTCATCCGCTCAGGTGGGGTGGGTCGCTAACAGCCTGGCCCTCCATGTTCACATAGCTCCCAGTTCTCCCCTTTTTGGATATCAGGGACTTTTCTTGTAAATGCCCCCCTCCCGTGTGAAGCTGGGGTGGGGAAGGGCTCCAATCCAGTTTTTCTCTGCTCCCTGGTTTCTTTCATGTTGGTTCAGGTTCCCAGTCTCCCTTCTCTTCTGTGGGAACGTGTCTAAGTCCTAGCTGAAGTTGTGTGTCTCTCTGGACTCTGCTTCAATTTCAGCCGCAACAGAGATGGGGTGAGGCAAGCTTTTGGGGATCAGATCCCTAACAATTTAGGTAGGAGATGTTACCCAGCTGGGACTACAGTGACATGGAGACTCTATTCACGTGGATATAATGCTCACACAGTACTGTCATGGCTGCTTTTCATCTTAGTGTTCAGTCCACAAATACACTGCAGAGGGAACTCCCCATCTCAGGGAACCCAGGTCGCTGGAGGCAATTTGCTGATGTCCTCAGAGAGACAGATGTAGGAGAGAGAGGCATAAGCAAGGTGGTTTAAGTTCAGCATTAGCAATAAATGTTGGATGAACTCACAAAGGGACCAACGGAACAAGGATGTCCCAAACTGGATCCACCAAACTCAGCTTAGAGACCCTCGAATTCTGGCAGCCCCACATCAGCTCTGGGCACTAATCTTATTTCTGCTGCCTACCCTGGTCAGGGATTTCTTGGCTTTGTAGGGATCAGGACAGAGGTTTTCTCTAGAAGTGGACTTTGTGCATTGACCAAAGGAAGCTGCTGTGTGGTTCAGTATCCCTTTCTGGTGCTATGGAATCCAGTCACACCAGTGACGGGATGATAACTGGAGAATAAGGAAGGCTGGACTCCTGACGGTGGTCCCGTGGCATCACCGGGAATTCTGACAGACTCCCGTTTACCGTTTTGTTTATCATTCTTGGGTTCTGATGCTGAAGGCTTGGTGGGTCTTGCTCAGGGCACTTTTCTGGGTGTGTGATGTGCTCTTAATTAGTTCCGCAGATGACAAGCATCCACTCAGTGGGCCCCTTCTGCTCCCCCTTTTTTTTGGAAGCTTTGTGTTTATCTGATTTCCTCTGTGGTTTGATTTGGAAATGTTGTGGAATCACATCGTGGGAAGGCTCTCATTTAACAACATTTTAGAGTTAGATTCCAGTTCATTGAAAATATTAATGTTTTCTCAGCTGCATGAGTTGGTGCACATTTGCTTCTATGTGTTTGCTTTGGTTCTTAGTCAGGAAAGTTAACCCAGCTGAGTAGGTTTTGTGTGACTCTTAAGTTGCAAAGGGATAGGGAAAAGTGGGACAACAGGCTTGTGATTCCAGGTTGGGTTGTAAATGGCTCCAGCCCCAATTCCCCCCCCCCCACCCCCGTGCAGGACAGGACAGAGGTCAGGACAGGAGCTCGTTGTCTTACAGGGGAGTTAGGTCTCCACAAACCCATCATAAGTAGAAAACAAAGAAGTCACAAGCATCCCAGCTTAGATGCAGTGTCCAGGTCCAACGCTGTCTTTTACCCTGTGATCCTGTGACCAACTGGCAGCCAAGGCTCTGCCTCTACCTGGTATCACAAAAGAGTGCAGTGCCATTGCACATCATGGGATGGAAGGCCTGGGAGGGACGGGAGGGATGGGAGGGATGGAAGCCAAGATTCCAAGAACACTTTCTACTGACTGCCAATCAAAGTCCTGCCGCGGTGCAGTTATGAGAGTTGAATGTTAACAGTCGATGCTGCCTGAGCTCCTATCATCCCTCTGTGTCTGACCTCACGCCCTGGTGACTATTAGGTAACTAGTGCATTTTTGGGATGTACAAACAGACCCTCTAGCTTCAACCACCCCAAATCTAAGAATGTCATGCGATGACACTTGAGGCCTACAGTGGAGATTTTCCTCCTTTGCCATCACCTACCTACCTGCTTACCCACTTAATATTTATATGTTTTAAAATGTCTTTATTTATAGTTTTGTTTGTTCTGTTACCATAAAGCTTCAATGCAATTGCCATCACAAAGGAATGTGGCATTTGGGCAACCTGAATCTCTCTGTTCAAGGGCCATGGCCACTCATGTTTGGATCCAGAACAAAGCAGTTCTTCTTCCCTTTGAGGCAGGAGTTGTGTTTTGGGTTTGCCCAGTGGGAAATTTTGACAATACATTAAGGGTCAGTGCTTAATGGTTACGTACATTTCTTTTCTTTGATGGTGGCTTCAGTACATTAAAGACAGGCTACTCTAACGTGGACGGCATCTGACAGTGACTAAGTCCTGTTGCTTTCTATGCAACCCTTTCTGTTGGTGCACTTTTGATTAAGGCAGACATGCAAGCCAGAGAGACAGAGCATTCCAGATCGGTAAGTCACTTACTGGGGACTCCTGTGTCCAGACACCACATGGCACTTCCTCTGCCCTAATTGCTGCAGTTCAGTGACAATATCTGCCTCATTCTCAGAGGGTTCCATTGTCTGGTCACCAGTGGGCGGCTGCTGTACACACAGGATGCTGTTGAGCGCCTTTTGACAAACATTGAATATTGCTCAGTGTGAGTGGAAAGACACAGAACTTTAGATGGTTTATAAAGTCAGTGGAATTAATTCTTTTTCTCTTGGGAATGAAAACAACTGAGCAAAACTTTCATCTAGAACAAGAGTCTTCTAATGGCCAGGAGGGAACTAAGGCTTTAAGGGTAGAAGGAGTCTGCCGGCGTCTAATTGCTTAAGACCCAAACAGAATTTATTACATGCTTCTGCCTGACCTTCAGCTGGGTACAAATTGAAATGGCAGAATTGATCTCCTCCTTAATTTATGACGTTATGACGAGGAACGGCAAACCTTTGCTCCCCTCCCTGTTGGAGAAACCGTCTCTGGCTTCTCCTCCAAGAGGCATTTTCATATTCTGGGAAAATTCTCTTTCATATGAGTGTTTTTGGAAGTCAGGATAGCCTCTCTAGATCGAAACGTGATTTGCAATTGTTGTTAGGAGAAAAAGCACACCTCGTGATTGACAGTGGCCATGGGAAGGACTCTGAGCCTCAGGGAGAAATCCACTTCTTCAGATTGGGATTTCTGAGTCCTTCCCTGTGACTAGCGAGAAGAGCAAAGCTGTCGTGTGGAAAATGACAAAGCTGTGGTACTTCCATAGTGACCTCATGCTCAGAGACAGCCCTGTTAAAGTCTGAGTCCAAAGTGTAGGACACCCTGTCAGTTGTTTCCCACGCAGAGTGATGAGGCGAGGGAGTAGCCGCTTTACTGGATACACCTGTATCAGGAAGCATGTTGGGGTGTTGTGACATGGGGCCGTCACTGTTATCACTGGATAATGTGGGCACAGTTGGTCTCTGTAGCATATGTGGAGGTCTAGAATGTGTTCTCAGAGAGGAACTGCCTGCTCCATGCCTTAGACTCTGCTTGGGAACACTGGTTTACTGTCGGACCTTGGAAGTAGCAGTTAGCCCTGGGATGTATTTTGTCTAGAAAGCTTGGAGGATCTAGGACTTATGCTCTAGTATGTCATGTTGAACACGCACTTAGCCACATTAACTGGCCATTCTTGTTAAGTAAATGGGTAATTAAATAAATGCAAATAATGTTTGCATTGCTTTCTTTGGCCCTCCCTCCCCAGCCTTTACAATGCTGGGCAAGGGAAGCCAGTCACATGCAGAGGGAAGTAACAGGGGCTTATGTGCTGCGAATTTACATCTTTTGAACGGGTTTTCAAAGCTACTTCAGGTTAGAGCGAATCTCCAGTGTCAACACTCTGCGTGAAGTCCCCGTTGTGGAGAAATCCTGCTCATAGTGAAAAGGGATCGGCTGTGAATGTGTAAGCCCACACAGCCCTTCTCGCTGAACGCACCTCCACCTGCAGCCTGGCCTTCCAAATCAGCCACAGAGATGCGTGCTCCACCTTTTTTTGGGGGGGGGGAGCAGGAAAAATACAAAGAAGATAAGGTGAGCCTGAGATGTCTAGTCCTAGGTCATCCTGGACTGGTCTGGAACTCATTTTGTTTTTGTGGTGGTTTTCCATGTTGTTAAGTGTTAAGCAAGACACGCGTCTTTACAAACTCTTACGCTAATGGAGCTTCCCCTTTTTGAAAGCTGAAACCTTCTGAGGCGGACTGAGCTTTCTCAGAGGAGTCTCTATCCGCTGTCCTTAAGATGCAAACTACATTGAGTCACTGCTTCCACCCACCATGTGACCTCTCAAGCTTGGGCTGCATGCTCTTGGTCTGAGACTGTCCCCAAAAGAGTCTGGTCACTCTTCCTTCTTGGACTGACCATGCTCAGGAATGTTATGCCTTACCTGCATAGGCTTAAGAATGTGGCCCCACCTGAAGTCCCTTCCTACATGACTAAATACAGGCTCCCTGAATAAGTTCCCATTTCCCTTCATTTGTGCCGAGCGATTCATTTCTGGGAGTGGAGAACGTCATCCCTTACTCAGGAGAAGCCTTCCTTTCATGTTCCGGCAGTTTCCTATTTGTTCTGTCTCCACTCTAGCAACTCAGTTGCAATGAAAATACGTGTGTGTGTTGCTGCAGAGGTATATGTGCTCTGTTTTAATCGCCCTGGTAGACAGAACAATGACTTTCAAAAGTGTCTGAATCTCATCATGAGAACACATTGATTTGAGTGGCCATGGAGAACTAATAATATTTCTACTTAACTAACCTTGAACCAAGGCCTTATCCTGGCTAGTCTGAGTTGGTCAGTGCAATTTCAGGGGTCCTTCAGTAGTTAGAATGACAAATGTCTCCTAGAGGCTCATGCACAAAAAGCTTTTAACATAGGACCATGTTAATAAGTCTTGGTCCCCAGTCAGTGGTAATATTTGGGTGAGTCTACGGAACATTTTAGCATGGGAGCCTCGCTGGAGGGAGTAAATCACTGGGTGTGGTGGTTTGGATGTAATTGGCCACCATAGGCTCGTAGGGAGTGGCACTATTAGGAGGTGTGGCCTTATTGGAGCATGCGTGGCATTATTGGAGGGAGTGTGTCACAGTCTATTTCCTATTGCCTTCATATCAAGATGTAGACCTCTGAAACGGTAAGGCAGCCCCAATTAACTGTTTTCCTCTGTAAGAGTTGCCGTGGTCATGTGTCTCTTCACAGCATTGTAACCCTAAGACACTGGGCTTTGAGAGTTTGTAGTTTGATCCCTTTCTAGTGCTGGTTTCTTGTGTATGGATGAGATGTGATGTCTTAGCTGCCTTCTACCATGCCTCCCTGCCGTGGAACTACAAGCTGCGGTAAAATCTTCTTCTAGGAGTTGTTTTTGGTCGTGGTGTTTTATTACAGCCACAGGAAAGTAACTGACACAGACCCTTCAAAGCAGAAGCGAAAGACACGAGAAAAGTTTGGAGCTCTGCTGTGAGAAGATTCACCCTCTGTTGATGGAGACAGATGGACAGAGCTGAGCCACGAGCAAAACTATTTGGTCCGCCTTCAGGAGGTCGAAAAGACAGAAATGGATGTCATTCTACGGCCTGCAGAGAAGAATGCACAGACACCTGGATTTTATCCGGTGAGACCCTCGTTACACCGCTGGCCGCAGAACTGCAAGAGAGCAGGTTTGCTCCAAAACGTAAGGCAGGAGTGGGGTACTCTGCTCCAGCACCCTTAAAGAAATGAGTGGAGTTGTTTTATTTCAAATTCCACATGGACCTCCTTGATGGCTCTATAATCTTGTGTACGGTGATGACTACCAACTGCTGAGTTTCTATCACCACTCAGGTGCTCCCAGAGAGGGCTGGCTATGGGCTGTACATTGTTTTCCAGAAGGAAAAGAGACTTGCATATGATCTTGGTGGGCTTGGATCCAAGGTGCACATATTTTAAAGGCATGTCCGTTACCCTGTTCTCTATCACATCATGTGAAATGTACCTCTTTTGTCCTTGAGAAAGTTTAGGACCTGAGTCTATTGTTAAGTGGTGGCAAAGACCAATATTCGTCCTCTGGGGTCAGTCAGGCTTCTCTGCAAATCCCATGCTTGCCAAGAAACGCCAGGGCTTCCCAGTCTGGATGGCTGGGGCTGGGAGCATGGTGGATTGGGAGCATCAGGGACATGGGATATTCAGACACAAGTCCTGGGAGCCCAAGAGTGGTCAGACTCGCAGTCTCCCATAGTGTGACCTACTTGGACTTATTAATTAGGTGCTGAAGATTGAACCGGGACCTTGTGATGCTAACACCAGCCTGCATCCCCAGCCCCGTGGCCTGCTTAGTAAGTGCTCTGCCCTTGTTTCCTGGTGCCAGATGGGAATATCGCCCAACATCTATGCAGGCTGTTGCAGTAAAAGCAGGAAGACAGCGTGGAAGCTTGGTTCCCACAACCGAGATCCTCCCACTTCTCAGGACCATGAACCATACTCAGGGCGTGGGAACCCTCAAAGCCATCTGTTTTCACTTGATCTCCTAATTAAAAGAAAAAGGAAAAGAAAAGCCAAATCGCTGCGTTGAAATTAGCCAGACAAATGGCCATTCTTGATGGGAAGCCAGAGGTGTTTTCTCCTGGTTTTTCTTTAATCAAAAGGTTTCAGTGGAGCCCCCATCCTCCGTGCATATCCATTGTCCAGAGGCAGAAAAAACAAAAAATTGCTGATCTTTCTGGTTCTTCCTCCACCTTCTGCCCCTCCGTAACCATCGGGTCCGGGACATCTGGGCTCCCCTGGTCTGTGAACTGAGCACGTGGGAGGAGGGAGATGTAGGCATCACTGTCCTGGGTCATTTAGTGTTTATTTTTCAGCATGTTGAAATCTTTTAAGCTGTGGTTACTTGAGCCTCTGCCGGCTACTACAACAAAATGCTTCCGGAAGACAGGCCTTCGTTTCTGACAGGGTCTGAGGCTGGAAGTCCAAAATCCGGTTCCAGTGTGGTTGAAGCTTAGTGCAAGCTGTTGTTGTAGCCCGTGCACACATAAAAATACCTATATTTCCCTCTCCAGTCATCCCAAGCTTTGATACTATCCAAACAAATTAAAATTCATCTCAATTACCTAGATTAATGTTCCCTCTTCAGTGGAGACTGCTTCGTGTTGCATAAAAGATGAGACCATTAGGAGGCTTCTCTGGTAGCTGAATATAAAAACAGAAGTGTGCACTATAAGACCGATATAAATAATTTATTGTTTGTGGGCCTTCTATCCCAAAGGACTTCAAAAAGTTTTACCAACCTTACCGATAATGTTTGTGCATAAGTGATACCTGTATGCATTAACCTTGCCGATTAACTCCTCCCACCCGGCCTCAGTGTCCTTACTGGCATCCTCCACGCTTTATGTCTTAAATTGTCTCTTATCGTTGAGCACAGGGCGTCCCCAGATGTTTTGGCATGTGCATTCCCAGCAACAGGATGGCTGCATGTAAGCATGAGTACATATATGAGTGCTACTCCAAAACGAATAGAAGTAGAAAGATTAAAGTTGGTGATTAATAAACACAAAACAATGGAAACTGTTACTTTTTGATGATTTCAGACTTTCACTATAACTAGTATCTCAAGACACAGCAAGCAGCTATAGGAAAATGTTAGCTATGTAGATCTGGTGGTAATTCTATTTTTCAAACACTGCTCTGGTTAATCTCACCATCATTTCCCCAGCACTAGTTTTTCTTAATAACTGTGAATTGCAGATTATAAACTATAAATACACATAAAAGAATAATATTTTGGCAGAACTCTGTCCATCACACACTTCCAGTGGTTTTCAACATTTTACATCTGATTAGATCATCATTTTAATGTTATAATATGACCAAATGAGGGCTACTTTCCAAGGACTCTTAATAATTTATATCTGATCAGGTCTTTATTTTTTTCATGATATTATGAGCAGTGAAGGGTTCACAGTGGAGAACTTTAAACTCTGACATTTTCTTTTTGTTTATTGTGCTTACATTTTTATGTTATGCTTGGTATATGATTTTATAGGGAATATCTTAATTTTAGGGTCTTATGAATTTGAGGCAAATGCCATACGTTGAGTTGTACCCCTGGACCCAAGACGCTGTGTATATTAACCTTTTAGGATGATGTAGCAAAATGTTCCACAGTAGGGAGGCCCACATGCAGAGATGTATTTCTGGACAGTGCGTGAGGCCGGCAGTCCAAGACCACGTGCCAGTGTGGTTAGTGTCTGATGAAAACTCTCTTCCTCCTGCACAAGCAGCCTTCCCCCATGTGCATGAATAGTCTTTTTTTTTTTTTTTTGGTTTGGTTCATGTGTAGAGAAAAAGACTACAAGCTCTCTGGAAGAGCACTAAGTCCTGAGGGCAAGGGTCATGTTCTCATGGCATCAACAACATCATCTAAGCCTGTTCACCTCTCTAACGACTCCAGTGTGCAAATGTGGAGTTCAATCCAGACCTAGCACTGGTCTAGGTTTTGTTTACATGATTCTAGGTAAGTTCTAGAAATTAAAATTCTCTTGACTACTACAATAAGGTGAGATTGACTAGGGAAAGGAACCACTGCCTGAGAAGATCCTTATTCCCTTATTCCTGCCCCCTGCCTGGGACACATGGCCTGAGTGAGTAGGCAAAGGTCAGGAAATAAGTGACTGTTGGGATAACTGAGTTTTTGAGATAAAGGCACAGGACACCAGTGACTCTGGTGTGTCCTTCCCCGACTTTCCTGATCACCGTTCTCCCAGGCATGGGACACCAGTGACTCTGGCATGTCCTTCCCCGACTTTCCTGGTCACCGTTCTCCCAGGCACGGGACACCAGTGACTCTGCCGTGTCCTTCCCTGACTTTCCTGGACACAGCTTTTCTGCATCATCATCACATTTCAATGCATTCATGGAAAGCAGCATCTGGTTGGCTGTTGAGTCTTTGGACAGACTCTTCTTTGAGTGGGGACAACCATCCAATCGCAAAGCACGCTGGTTTTGTCCAACTTGTTGAAAAAACAATTCAACCTTTGCTTTACTTGAGTGTAAAATGTCATGGTGTTTGGCTTTCTGTCAAACTAGAGATGTGCAGTCAGGGGGTCTGAACATAATGGCCCCGGTGCGGGCTGAGCACTCAGCAAGCGTGTGTGTGTCCCGCACATACTCTCGGAACAGGGTCTGTGTGTGCTGCGTTCCTCTTGTTGCAAGGGTAACAGCAGGGAAGTGAGTGAGGAGCATGTGTTTCAGCATAGGGAGAAACAAAGCCTTGGGCAGAGGGGCTTTCGGTCTCAGGGAAGACCTTGGTGTGGGGAAAGACGGTAGGGAGGAGGGGCCTGGCAGGGGATGGGACACTCTAGTCTCAGCAATGTTTGCCCTTTGCTCATCAGCATTCAAAATAGCCAAAGTCCACAAAGCAGCACGCAGGATCCAGATGTCCTGCGTATTTCCCGTCCTTATGTGGTTTATCTTTTTCTATTGCTTTACTTTTTCTTTAAAGATTTTGTTTTCTTATTTTTTAACTAATTTCTATACACATTTTCTTTTCTTCCTTTAGCACCTAAGCACATTTGCAAGCACACTGTTTCTGCTTAGAGTTTTTCTTGGCCTGGACCTGCTTGCTTCTTTTTGCGCATCTGCAATTTTTCTTTGACCATGTGAGCCAAAACTTAAATGGTTAGGCTACTGCCACATGGCTCCACTTAGCACATGGCTCTGGTGGCTGGCTCTGTGCCCCTCTTTGGTCCACAGGCAGTAGCCATTAGCCTAACCATCCCAGCTCTGGGAAGCTGTGCCTGTGGTTACAACAGGCGTCTTTACCCAGCATATTATTCAAGTGCCCAGATAGTTAGATAAGTAGAGGGTGAGACTCTTAATCTCTGAGTCATTGGTTTGAGTCCCACATTGAGTGACAACTGTAGTTGGACTTGAGTTTGGGCTTGCTCCCAACTAACGCTTACATCTTAAATTGACCTGTTTTTATTACCTATTTTCTGCCGTGTGACTGTTTAGCTGTCCTTCATTCTATATGCCCAGTTCCCTCTGTGTCTTTCTGGTGCATCTCCTGTGCGCCTAGATTCATCTCCAGTTCCTTTCTCTCCACAGAAGTCTCACCTATTCTCTCCTATTGGCCATCCAGCTCTTTATTAAGCCAATCAGAAGGCACCATTCACACAGTGTGATCATATATCCTACAGCAGCTTTTGGTCGTGGTTTTTGTCACAGAGACAAAAAGAGTAATGAGGGAAAGAAAGTCCTCTGTCTATTTTCATGATGGCAGATACTTCTGCCCGTGTCCTGCCCATCTCTGCCAAGCCATGGCAGACACATTTATGGAGAGACTTCCATATTAACGCAGTTTTATAGTATCCTGTCTTTGACTCCAATCAGGGTTACTTTTGGAGAATACTGACCATGTGTAGAGGTGTTCCTGTCATTCCAACCACCTGCATCACGATCTGGAGCCAAGCTTGCCCCCAAAGGCATCCCCAAGTCTTTCCTTCTTGAGCTAGGACCTTAAAATGTGTATCCTTAGGAGTGCATTGCTTAGCTGAGCTCCAAAATTCTGCGACTGCCCTGAAAACCCCTCGTAGGTAGGATGTGTACAGCCACCTGGAATGCTCGCAGTCATGAATCTCCACACTTCCCTGCCTGGAGGTATGGCTTTGGAAGTCACTCTCGGGGTCTCCTTCCTGCTGCAGTAAGGAATCTTCCCTCTGCTCCTTTATTTCTCAGTGGTGTTTTGATTTTTCACTCGCTGGGATGCAAAGGTGGTGGTACCAGTTAGACTTTGTCTTCCACATTACCCCTGGCTTCCTGACCCACAGCTTCCATCCTCTCTGGCCCTCTGCACACCTCTCTCATCTTTCCCTGAATACCATAGACACCCCAGGTCAACTTCCAAGTCCTCGGTAGAGATAAATGGTTTCATAATAGAATCTATGATGTTAAAAGAAGCAAAGCAGAAACTTCTGAAAACTTTTGCAGCCTAGCCAAGACCAAAAAGGCATTAAAGGCCACAAGCCAGGGGCACATCCCAAAGACCTTTTAGAATGGGGTTAGCGTGGGTAGGGGGAGTCCATGTCTCCAGTCATGGGAGAAAGGCCCTGGAAGACTATGGAGATCTCTGAGACTCTCCTTGTCATAGACCCAGAGCTCCAAAAGGGCAGGGAGATTTCAGATGTGCCTATGTGATCTCTGTAGGCTCACTGCCAAGGGTCACCATGGGGCTCTGCCCCATGCATTCCAAAGCAGTACTTCTTGGCAACTTGGAGAAATGGTGCGAATATGTTATGCATGTGGGAAGAGCATGGCTTTTGAGGTCCTGTGACAGAGTGCTGTATCTTCAAAGTTTGTGTGTTGGAAACCTGATCTCTAGCACAGTGACATTGGACAGTGGGGCCTCATGGCGTGACTTCCTTACTGAAGGAAAGATGACAAAATGGTTGGTTTCTTTCTTGTCATCAGCTGTGGAAGGATGGAGCAAGAATGACTTCCCAACTTCCAGGTCTGAGGAAATAGGTTTCTATTCATTATAAAGTATACAACCTCTCTTATTGTGTTGTAGCCACACAAAATGGTGTGCGTGTGTGGAGGGGTGGGGTGGTTCATGTGAATGCACATAGATGTCTGTGTGTGTAGACTTACTAACTCCACCTTGATCATTGTCACAAGGCAGATGGCACAAGAATGAGCCCTGACACTCTCCTAGCCCTGCAGGCAGAGTTACACAGCTAAGATGTTCAATAAAACGCATTAAATGGTGAACAGTGGGATGAGGGCAACCTCTGACACAGACTCCGAGACCGAAGATGAAGAGTCATTTCCTCTTCTTATCTCTGCAAGTGTTGAAGGGTAGCCCATGGAAATTAAAAAGCTGTACTTACTCTTCTATAGAAGGAGTATGGGTTGTGATGGGGAAGTCCTGCATATATGTCAATAAAGCACTGTTGGCCAATAGGGGATCAAGATATGTGGGACTAGGAGTCTAGGAGGACTCTGGGTAGGAGAAACACAGGGAGTCAAGATGTAGCTGCCATAGGGGTAAGAAGTCTGGACCCTTTTCTCCAGTAAGACAAATACTTAGATTAACAATTATGGGGTAAATACTTAAGTCAGAGATAGCCAGCAAGAAACAAGCAAGACCAACAGCTTCATAATTAATACAGCTTCTTGTGTGTTATTTGGGGATTACAACGCAGCAGAGCCCAGGCAACTGGTGGGGAAAAACCAAAGCGGCTGGCAAGGAAAAGGCTTCTCTCTACAAATGGTGTCAGAAGTGACAGCCTTATAGACCCTGAAAATAAGGACTTACACAGGTTTCTAAGTTTTGTCATGATCCCCATGGTATGAACAGCGCCCCCTTCCAGCATGAAGCAGTTTGGAATTAGCGACGTCCAAATCCACATATTGTTTATAAATATTTGTTTTCATTTTAATGGAGTTGCTTATAATTGGTTAATGATCACAACCAATCTCTTTTTAAAGGAAAAAGGGGATTATGGTATGGAAATGAGTACTTTCTATTGGTATGGTTTTTCATTTATTGATACAAATTCAATGTCAATTTTGTGATGTGTATATTTCTCCTCTTGATTAAGTATTGTGCTTATACTGATTATAGATAGCTACTTATAGTAGTCAGAACTTATAGTTAGGTAAGTTAGGTTTTCTAAATATATAGAGATGTATTTGAGTCTTCAAACCTTTCAAAGACCTTCAGAAAATGGCATTTAAAATGGTTTAGGGTTTTTCTTGACAATGAGAAATGTCTGCACCTGGCAGCACCAATTACGTCTGAGAGGAAGATGGGCATCGAAGAAACTCGTTATGGAGTTTGCCTTCAACATGGCAAGATTAGCCATCTGGGCAAGAAACTGCTCTTTCCTAGACTTCTTGACTGTTGCTGTATAAACTAGACATGTAGGACCCACAGGAAAGTGACTGCTGAACTCAAACAGTCCTTCAGGGTTCCTGCTTCATGGAAGAGTCTACAAGACTTTCTGCAGGACATAGAAAAAGAATGACAGACTGCCAATGCAGATGGACAGCTTGAAATTTTCTGCTTTACTGAGAAGTCTTCCAGACACACTGTGGCCTATGGGCTGAAGATGGATGCCCCAACATTACAGAGAAACTTCAGGTGACTGTCCAGGTAGGAAGATTTTTCTGTCAATTCTAGTGTTTATATATTATCCTTCTGTGGTTTTTGATAAAGTTGAAGGCAGATAGTTATAATTATAGTTTTCCTTAGTTATGATAAAAGACAAGCTACATATAGAACTTTGGACTCACAAGGATGGGATGGATGATATTTTCTTTAAATCTTGCTAACTGTTGATAGACAAAATGTTGTAACTGTGTTCTTACTTGATAACTGTTCTGTTATATATAATTTGACTATGTTAATGTTAAGACCTTTCTTTTTGTTTAGACAGAAAAGAGCAGATGATGGGGAAGTCCTGTGTATATGTCAATAAAGCACTGTTGGCCAATAAGGAAGCAAGATAGGTGGGACTAGGAGTCCAGGAGGACTCTGGGTAGGAGAAACACAGGGAGTCACGATGTAGCCTGCCAGCGAAATAAGATGTCTGGACACCTTTCTCCGGTAAGAGAAATACTTAGATGGGTTAAATACTTAAGTCAAATATATTCAGTAAGAAACAAGCAAACGGCCAACAGCTTCATAATTAATACAGCGTCCTGTATGTTCTTTTGGGGACTGCAATGTGGCAGAGCCCAGTCAACTGGTGGGGAAAAACCAAAGCGGCTGGCAAGGAAAAGGCTTCACCCTACAGGGTTGAAGTTTGTTAATACATTTCTAAGAAAATCAGGAAGGTGTTTAAAAACAGCACAAACCATTTGGGGAGCTTGGGTTCACACAGTGCATGGCGTACCTTGAAATGTGTGTCTGTGTGTGAACACATGAGGGTATGGCTTGGAAACAAATCAAGTTATGAGTCTACAAGTTCCAGCTTCTGCAAACTTCCAGAGGCATCTATTCAATAGGACAGAAGTAATTTGCATTTCTGCCAGACAAGGTCGACAAGCTAAGACTTAACTTCACAGTGTCTGGATGCTAATCAACAGTGGACTGAAATGTTAGCAGAGGCAGTATCCTGGAGTGTGAAAGGGCCTGCTGTGCTGACCAAATCAGCCTTAGTGAGGTAGACCACGATGCTGTATGAGGTAGACCAGTACTCTACATGGCATGAGGTAGACCAGGATGCTGTTTGAGGTAGACCAGGAAGCTACATGGCATGAGGTAGACCAAGATGCTGCACTCATCTCTTTGATGGGCTTTTGTTTGAGTCCATGCACTTTCCTTAACGCAAGTGAGTGTTTAAATCTGAGTCCCACAGGCAGACCTACCTCACTGCTGCGTCCCCTTGTAGACAGCTTTGGACAGAGTTCAGGATTGCATCAGCCATGGGGCAGACTGCAGTGTGGCCAGCAGGCTATCTACAATGAGCAACGTCCAGCATGCTAGAGAATGGCTAGATTCAGCCCTCATCACATAGTGGAGGAAACAGATGCACGAGGGGCAACATGATTGCCTGATGCGACCCTTCCTGCCTTGTCTTTTGAGGTCCAATGACCTCAAAATTTTCAAAAAATTTTTAGTAGCTTTTGATACTTAATATTCAACCATTGGTAGACGATGTAGCCTCTGTAGCACTTTGGTTCCATGTTATTGTATTTGTATGTCTGGTACAAAGTGTGCTATGCTATTTTATCCCATGTGTTAGTGACCTTATCAACCTGGTTTGCCTTTGTGTTTATCCAGGGTAGGAATGATAGCATATCACAGCTTGTGTGATACTGAGTTCCTTGCCTGATATAGTCTAGGCACTGAATAAACACTCACTGGCTTGAATAGAAATTACAACAAGTCAGTGTCAGAAGTGGGTTCACCTCTCCTATCTCTTAGACTCTCCCTAGTGTGACCCAGAGTCTTTAAAAAATGCATACTGCTGCATCCCCAAGTGACAGGCTACCGTAGTGGGTGACTACAGTCAACGATGGACATGGGAGTTTTAACAGGTGGAGTCACCATTCACAGGTTCCATCTGCCTTAATCTCATGCAAGCAGCACGGGACTGACACTGACTTTTCCAAGCTTCTCCTGCTCCATAAAAGAGGCTCCTTGTCTAGCAGGTCTCACTTCCTTGACTGCCTAGGTCAACACCCATCGTTGGCTGCAGGGTCAAAAGTCTTCAACGACTATGTTCTGTGTCTGGTGTGTAGTCACAGCCTCTCAGGGGAAAGCCAGACACTTTTCTTTCTCTACTGAAATCTGCTTTCATTACGATTATCTGGCAAGGGTATAGAGAATTCTTTCTGGGAGAATTATAAAAAGTATCAGAAAAGAGGCAATTTTAAGAGTTACATTCCATCTTTCAAATATAACTAATGGTAACCCTTTGGTATACAAAGACTCTATTCATTTTTCTATACACATGTATCTAAATAGCCATACATAAATAACAATGATCACCATATTCTCTAGAACCTGCATGTTAAGTTAAAATATACTGTGAAGCTATGCCCTGCCAACATGCACCGTTTCAAGTAAAATTGGATAGATGCATAGGTTGCCGTTGCCTAGATGATCATAATTTATTGAAGCACTTAAAAATCATTGGATACATTGCTTGTTTCTAACACGTGATAATTATAAACACTCCGAAGATAGTGGTGAAGGTAAATTTTGGCACCTCTGTTTAAAGCAACACGTATTATGTGGGTCATTTGGTTTATCAATTTACAACAGGCTCCTTCTTTCTTCCTCACTTCAGTTCTTCCCGAGGCCCCTGAGCAGCTGAAACAGAATTCACGTGCCTTTCTTTCTGATTATCGGTTTTCGCATCTGAGAAGAAACAGCATCAAAGCTTCTGGGACCGGGGGTCTCTGGTGCCCATGGTAACCTTTCCCATCTACTTCATCTTTCCCCTGTTTAACCCGAGAGCACGCGTCCCTCAGTGTGCAACCAGGAACCGGGGGGACAGGCCGCAGCAACGTCACTGGTGCTCTTTAGGCCATTCTGTTTTCACAGTGGTCATCCGTATTTCCCACAGAAAGCATAAAAAGTAAGGAGAAGACTAAATCCTCAACTGCCTGAGAAAGACCCACCCACCTTCTTTCAGCTGTCAGTGGCTCATGGGAAAGCCTGGTTCCAGCAGTCTTCCTGGGAGTGGAATGCGTTCCACATGTGTGGCTCTGAGAGGCTGCCTAGTAGCTCCTGCCATCTGGAGTGGTTGTTTGGTCTCCAGCTACATGACTTTCCCGACCCTTCCTAGCATCTCCGGGAACCAGGCGAGGCCTGAGTGCTGTTTCCTCTGGATTTCAGTTAGCAGTGACACGGATGGTTGGCGAGGCGGCGTGACGAGCCCTGTGCCGACTGGTGTTGGGCGTGGCCCGGAAGCCGTCCTGGGCCATCCTCTTCCCCTGTGTCTGCTCCATTTTCTGCCTTGCACCAGGCCTTCCGGGGTTCAGGAGGCATCCACGTCATGTGTAGTCTGACAACACGAAGCTCACACAGCTGGGGAAGATTATAACTGGGAGACTGGGCTGGGAGTACCACATATGACTGACAGCTTCCTCAAAGGAATTCTCAGGGAAATACAAGGCAATGATCTTCACAATTTCCTTTCCTGCTTGCTTCTTGGAAGAACAGAGAGAACAATGTCATTGTGAGTGTGTGTTCACAGGGATACGGTAGTAGGGGGTGCTGTGTTAGAACTGGCTGACCTGTAGCAATGGTGTTGTGAGTGTGTGTTCACAGGGATACAGTTATAAGAGATGCTGTGTTAGAACTGGCTGACACATAACAATGATGCTGCCAGTATGAGGTCACAGAATGTGGTATCAGGGACTGCTGTGTTAGAACTGGCTGGACTGTAACAACAGGACTCAGCTCTCATATTCCAAAGTCAGGGGTTAACCTAGCCTCATAAGCTGTCACTGAAGGGCAGACTTAGAGACCCCCGCTTTGCCACCATCCTGTTCACAAGATGGCAGAGAACCTAGGAAAAGGGCTCAGGTGCGGTCAGAGAAGAGCCATGTTCTGTGCCCCTCATGGGATGGGACAGGCGGTATGCATCTGTCTTTCCTAGTGAGCTGAACCCTATAAGATGATGGAGAGCTTGGTATAGAAGACCGTGGGTCTGGGGGGCATGGCGTGTGACTCCTGCCAGAGACGTCCGAGGAGCTTTGGGCCGGCTCAGGCAGTCTGAGTCAGGAGCACAGAAAGTGCAGGGAAACACAAGGGATTCGGAGTGAGAAATGCAGGCAGTGGAGACAGGACACTGCCCTTCTGGAGCCTTGCAGGTGGGAGAGTCTCACAGATGCAAAACACCCGGGAAAGGGGAGGGTCCCAGCCAGGGATGGCCAGGTCGATCTAGTGAAGCAAGGTTGGTCTACGCTTTCCATCCTCCCTGTCCTTAAAGACTCAGGGCAGACTATTGGGTGGAGGGCTGAAGATGGCCATGCTGGGACAGTTCTACCTGAAACCCGGGATCAGAAACTTGTTTCTAAAGCAACTGGTTTCTAAAGCAACTGAGTAGCCTGTCACGCTGACTGGACAACTAAATGGTAGGATAAGACAGTTTGAGGCCATTTCTGTTTTATTTCTCAACCACAAAGGGATGAGATTTGGTGCCCGCTGGGGATTCTTTTTAGGGAAAAAAGGGCCATGTATGGCCAGTCAGTCAGTAGGAGATATAATATGTCACCCTGTGAGTTGAGAACACAACTGTCTTTATTTTGACATGCAAGTTACATCAGTTATTTGAAAGACAATTTTAGCCTTAAATGAACATCAAAAAAATTTCCCTTTCTATCATGAAGATTGCAAATGCCTACAGTGTGTCTGCTACTCAGACCTGAGAGTCCCACGGCTTGCCAAGAATTTGACACACAATATAGTACTTACCGTAGGCCTTCACGAAATATGCAAGTCATGGAAACGTAATAACTACTTGTCTCTATTATTGGGGCGGCCCCCGAGCAGAGTATGAGATTGCAGACTTTGCGGCCAGGCAAAGCCGCTGTGGAGGCTTACTTTGACTTGTTACTTGGGGTTCTTCCTGTGTGAAAATGGCCCACAGTGGTCATTCCGTGGGTAGCAGTGTGTTGGCTGGTTGTGGTTGCATGACAGAATTAGTGACAATCTTGTACCCAAGGGTTGGTGGGGTCAGATCCAGTCTAGCCGTGACTATTGGGTGGCTCTGTCCCGCGGTGCTGGGCTAGCTCTCAGGGCTGTGAGATGGTCGGGTCTGCTCACTCAAGCAAGGAGCAGCCGCCTGCCTCTACTTCTCTAGGTCTGCAATGGGTCTTCTTCAGGCTGCTGTGGCTCAGACGTCTCTATGGCCAATGTCTCGTCTTCTGACAAGGGGGCAAGCAAGCTGTCTAGGGCATGCTCTCGCAGTGTCAAGAAAGGCACAGGAGGGAAAATGGGAGTGTGGGGGAGGGGGGAGGGCGGCTCTTAAAGCTTGGGCTCCGTGGGTACTGCTGTGTTGTCAACAGGAGAGTCACGCATTTGAGTTCAAAGAGAAAGCAGCAGAGGTGCAGCTGTAGCTCAGATAGAGCCGCAAGGAGCGACATGGAGCCCGGTCCCAAGTCCGGTCTTGTAGGGTGAAATTTGGTGCTCCGCCCTTAGCCATGTGGCGTATTAGAGGCGCATACAGATGAGGTAATAAAAGGGTGGTTTACCACACCACTAACCACACTGACTTTAGGCGAGACTAAAGACATATACGGATGCAGGCGGTGAACTACGTCACTAGCCAGGCCCACTTTTGGCGGCGGAAAAATGCTCGGCTCATCTGGGTTGCTTGTTTTCCTCTTGTAATTTCTACAATAAATACTTACCTATACTTTCAGTAAGTGTGCCGTTTATCATTGCCGCAGCATGGTCTGTTCCAGCAGCCTGATCCCCGTGGAGTAACGGAGGCCAGGATCTAGGAGCTACCTACCGGGAGAAGCACCTGTGTTCTTCACCGTCTGTCTGCCTAGTGGGGGTCTGCTTTGGATTTAGTTGGCCGCTGAAGCCAGGAGGGTGATTTGCTGAGCTGGCTGGCTGAGTGGAGGTCAGGGCTTTCTCTTCACCTTTGCAAAGGGGTCCGGGCCAAGAGGCAGCTCTGTAGCTCTGATTTACCACTTGCTGTCTTGCAAACCTCTGTCTCTGCCACCATTGCTAGAAAACCCACTGCAGGCCCTAGGGTTATTCGTTGGGGGCGCGTTCTTAGAGCTCCGAGTGGATGACATCAGGTAGCCAAGGACAGAAAGATGGGCTGAGCTCTGGAGTCCACTGCAGGGAAATAAAGACAGGAAGTGCTTAAATTATCACTTATCAAATACCTGTGATAATCTAAGGGACTGTAGATGTGTGTGTGTGTGTATAGCATCTGACTTAATCTTTGTCAAAACAGTGCATTCGTCAATGTATCCACTTAGTAAATCTTCAAATGGTTGTAAAAAAATAAGGGGGTGGCCTCCCCTAGCCGCGGGTCAGTGCCTGCCTGAGGTGACTGCTCTTGCTGGGGGCAGCCCCCACGCTGAGCCAGCAGCTTACACGAGTGCACCACCACACACATCCTCATGGATCCCAGGAGGAGTGCCCGGGTCACCCGTCGCCTTCTCAAGGTGAGACGGGGATGGCGGCTAACGCTTTCAGAGCCGGGCATCTCCCTAACTCAACACAGAGCATTGTCTCCTCAACTCAATGGGACACTGAGTCTCCACCAGGTTCATTTTTTTCCCTCACTGAGATGAGAACTACGTTCCCTAAGTTCCCAAACGTCTCTAACCGGACCGACCCTGCCTATGGCTGGCGCAGAGCCACGCTTTTCTCCTGAGCCATGAAAAAAAACAAAAACAAAAACAGTCTCCGCATTTTCACCATCTTCCACACCGCTGAGTGCAGGGCGGTGTTGCCATGGCAACTGTGGCAGAATTTAGGCCACAGAGATTTTTTGGGTCTCACTGCATCTTTGACCAAAAGTGGCTGTGTAGCAGCAGCTGTGCCCACAACTGACCGCGTGTCTGCCCGTGCGTAGCTGGTGGTGACGTCTGGGCTTGTCACTGTCCCTCTGCAGATGTGGGTCCTTCACCCTTGGCACCGGGCTTCACAGACAAGTCTCTAGTGAGGGAACAGTTCCGTTCCCCTCTGCCTGCCCACCCCTCCCTCCCTCCCTCGCCCCTCCCTCCCTCCTCTCCCTCCCTCCTCTCCCTCCTCTCCCTTCCCCTCCCTCCCTCTCCCCTCCCTCTCTTCCTTTCTCCCTCTTAATCCTTTCTCCTTTTTTCATTCTGATTCTTTGAAAAACTCACACGTGTATATGTTGTGTTTTGATCATATCCAGCCCCCACTCCCCCCACATCCATAATACGTCTCTCCGTCTCTCTGTGTCTCTCAGTATCTCTCATCTATAAACCACTAACTGCAATTAGTGTTTAGTGTTGCCTGTATGTGCACTGGTGTGTGGCTAGTCACTGAAGCACGAGCCCATTGCAGTGACCACTAATACCCTTCCCACACCCCACGCCAGCGCCGGACATCACCCCACGCCAGCGCCCGACATCACCCCACGCCAGCGCCCGACATCACCCCACACCCCACACCAGTGCCCCACACCCCACACCAGTGTCCCACACCCCACGCCAGCGCCCGACATCACCCCACGCCAGCGCCCGACATCACCCCACGCCAGCGCCCGACATCACCCCACACCCCACACCAGTGTCCCACACCCCACACCAGCGCCCTGACACCCCACACCCCACACCAACACCCCACACCAGCGCCCGACATTACCCCACACCCCACACCCCACACCACACCCCACACCCCACACCCCACTCCAGAGGAAATGGTGCGTGTATTCTACCACACTGACTTTCCTCTTGCTAGCCTGCTGAGACGTGCCCGAGGTACTTAGTACATTAGAGGACTTGGAAGGTCAGCAACTGTAGCAGGAGCCATCTCCGAAGGAAGTGTTAAAGAATTACTTTTAGCCCACATTCATTTTCTCTTTTGAGACAATGGGTAGAAACTGGGAAACAGATTGAACATTTAGTGAAAATAATTGACTGGAAATGTGGTGATTGTTTACCTAGTATGAGACATGCTGAACCGTGTTGATCTGCACTGGAGGACATGTGATGTGCCATGGTGTGCCACAGTGTGCCATGGCAAAACAAGCCGGATGGCTGCTGTAGAATATTTTGTCTCATAATGCTGTGTTTGTGCATCTGTCTTTCTGTCTGTCTGTCTGTCTGTCTGTCTATCTATCTATCTATCTATCTATCTATCTATCTATCTATCTATCACCTATCTATCCATCTATCTATCATCTGTCTATCATCTATCTATCTATCTATCATCTGTCTATCATCTATCTATCTATCTATCTATTTATCATCTATCACCTATCTATCTATCTATCTATCATCTATTGATCATCTAGCTATCTATAATCTATCTATCTATCATCTATCTATCTATCATCTATCATCTATCTATCTATCTATCTATCATCTATTGATCATCTATCTATCTATCATCTATCTATCTATCTATCACCTATCTATCTATCTATCTATCCATCCATCTATCTATCTATCTATCTATCTATCTATCTATCTATCATCTATTGATCATCTAGCTATCTATAATCTATCTACCTATCTATCTATCTATCTATCTATCTATCTATCTATCATCTATTGATCATCTATCTATCTATCCATCTATCTATCTATCTATCATCTATTGATCATCTATCTATCCATCCATCCATCTATCATCTATGTATCTATCTATCTATCTATCATCTATCTATCTATCTATCTATCATCTATCTATCATCTATGTATCTATTTTTACCTCACTGGTCTTTTGCTTGTGTATAATGGTTTCCAATTTTGTGTTTTTATGGGTTTTCCCTCCTTTGGTGAGTGTGTGTGTGTGTGTATGTATGTTTTCTTTTTCTTTTTTGTTTGTTTTGTTTTATTCTTGTTTGTTTTCTTAATTTATTTATTTTTTGCCTATGTGTTTTCTAAACAAAGAGAGAAAGGAGGTGTGGACTTGGATGGCTGGGGAGGTAGGAAGGATCTGGAAGGAGATGAGGGAAGGAAAACTGTTATCGGAATATATTGTATGACAAATTATTATGAATAAAAGAATATGTGGTGTACATACTTTCTCGTTTTTGATTTCAAGTTTCACAATCTACCCTTACTACCCTTACCCTCACTTTTTTAATTAAAAATATCCAAATGTGGGTAGTCTGATATCCTGAAATGAGATCCTGAGAGGATAATACCAGGTGCAGAAGAGGGCAGAGTAGGCAAAAGGACACATGGACGTTAGTGAGGAGAGGACACATGGACATTAGTGAGGAGACAGACATAGGAGGTAGAATATGAAGCAGAAACAAGGGTTTGGGGAGAAGATGCGGAAGTAGAACCACAAAATATATTTTGTTTGACAATGCTGCGATGGTATCTAACATGTGTGCTGACTTAAATATTTTATATGTTAAAACAGATGTCAATGACTATTGCTTAGATTGTTAGTTATGGTCAACCCTGTAGATCTCTGGACATTTCCCTAGTGACAGATTTCTCTTTTAACCTATGATGGCTCCCTCTATTATGGTGTCTCTTTTCTTGCTCTCCTCTATTCTTCCCTGACTCAGTCTTCCTGGTCCCTCATGTCCTCCTCCCCACTCCTCATCTCCCCTTCTCTTTCTTCTAACTCCCTCAATGTTTTCAGGATATCATATCCCTTTCCCCTTCTCTGGGGGACCATGCATGTCCTTCTTAGAGTCCTCCTTGTTTCCTATCTTCTCTGGCAGTGTGGATTGTAGGATAGTAATGCTTTGCTCTACATTTAAAATCCATATCCAGTGGCTGATGGAAGCAGAAGCAGACACCCACAGCTAAACACTGAGCCGAACTCCTGGAATCCAGTTGCAGAGAGGGAGGAATGATGAACAAAGGAGTCAAGACCAGGCTGGGGAAACCCACAGAGGCAGCTGACATGAACAAAGGCGAGCTCATGGACCCCAGTCTGACAGCTGGGAAACCAGCATAGGACAGATCCAGACCCTCTGAATGAGGATGTCAGTCAGGAAGTCTGGTTAATCTATAGGACCTCTGATCAGCATTTATCCCTGTACACGAATGAACTTTGGGAGCTCATTCCACATAAAGGGATACTCTCTCAGATAGACACACAGGGGAGGGTTAAGACCCTGCTCCAAATGATATGACAGACTTTGAAGATCCCCCATGGAAGTCCTCACCCTCCTTGGGTGTGGGAACACCAGACCTTGAGCAGAGACCCACTTCCCCTTCTGCCTGGGAGTAGGCAGCTGTAAGACAATGTTTAGTAAAAACATGTTTACTAAAAATGATACAATAAGTTCCTGGAAAAGGCCTTCCCACGGAAACCGCCCTGACCTCGACCTTGTCCAGAGACTAACCGCACCTTCAAAAACCCACACACATCCACCTCTGGTGTCAGAGCAGAACCAGCCAGGGGAGAGGAGAGAGCAGAAGCTTCTCTGGTGGGAGCTTTTCTTAGGAGGTTTTCTTGAACCTTTTTGGAGCCTGTTTAAAGTTCTCTTTATATCATTGAACGAGTCTCTGTGTTTTCAATACCCGACACCCTCCGCACGTTCTCGGACACAGGCCGCGCAGCAGACGTGACAATTGGAGGTCCCACTGAGATCGTGAAAGCGAGGTAAGTGGACGGGGTTAAGAAACTATGGGGAATAGTTCCGGGAAGCTAGAATCATTGCAGTATCAACTAAAAAGTTACTTAAAGAACATGGGACTGCAGTCAAGTCTAAAACCCTAGAAGGCTTTCTAAAATCGATCGAACGAGCCAGTCCATGGTTCATTACTGGGGAAGCTTAAATATTCCAGATTGGGAGGAGGTTCGCCGTGATCTTCATAGACTTTTACGAAAAGAGGGATCTGAGTCCTTGCCCCCTACGACATTCTCCTTATGGAGATTAGTGAGGGGAGCACTTTTGACAGATAAGGTTCGTCACCGCCAGGTAGTTCAGGACACAAAAGAGGCTTTTTTAGAGTTACAAGAGACTGAGACTCAAGCCTCCTTGAGTTCAGGGGCAGAGAGTGATGATGAAGAGACCGTGACTGAAACTAGAGGCTCCATTGTTAGGGAGGATGAGGAGGAGTCTCTTAGTAACAACAAAAAAACGGGTAGAGATCTCCGGGCGCGACCCAAAAAGAAGGACTCCGGTCAGAATCGGTTATATCCTTCTCTATCAGACCTAGAAAATGGAAGTAGCTCAGACTCAGACTCATCACAGTCTGAAAAGGAACGGTTACTTGCTGAGATCGCGGCCCTTAAAAAAGAACTAAAAAAGATTCTAATTAAGGAAAGACAGGACAGGGAGAGAAACTCTTCCCCATACTCTGAAAAAAGGGACTCCTCCTATGAGATAACCCAGTCCTTCTTGGACCTGGCGGGAAGACCCAGAGGAGGGGTCCAATGCTGCCCGGTGGTGGCCCCAGTAATGGAAGTTCCAGACCCGAACAATTCTCGACAGGTCATTCGGCGCCATGACCCTTTAAGTTTCAAAGATATAAAACAACTGAAAGAGGCAACTTTAAATTATGGAGCACAGGCTCCCTTTACACTTTCCTTAATGGAATCTTTTGCGTCTCTTAATTTGACACCTGGCGATTGGCAGCAGCTTTGCAGAGCAGCTCTGTCGGGGGGAGATTATTTGATTTGGAGAGGTGAGTTTCAGGAAAGATGCAGCCAGACAGCCCAAAGGAATGCACAGGCCGGACAGCCCCAGAGAAATGTGGAGATGCTTACCGGGAGTGGTCAATATGCCACCATTCAGCAACAAATGCAATATGACATCGCAGTCTATGCCCAAGTGGCAGCAGCGGCCCAAGGGGCTTGGAAAGCATTGCCTTCCAAGGAAGGAGGGGATCATCTGTCCAAAGTCCTTCAAGGACCTTCCGAACCTTTTCAAGACTTCGTGAGACCGTCTCAGTCAGGTAGCAGAAAGAATATTTGGGGGCATTGGGCCTGCGATGCCAGTCATAAAGCAGATGGCATTTGAAAATGCAAATAAATATTGTAAGGAAGCCCTTCGCCCCTATCGCAATAAAAGTCTAAATGACTATATCCGGATCTGTAGGGACATTGATGGGAACTTCATCCAGGGCCAAGTGTTAGCTGCTGCCATTCGGCCCCAAGTGGGGAAAGAAAGACCTACTCTGGGAAGGAGAAAAACATGTTTTAGCTGCGGTAGGGAGGGACACTTCCGTAGAGAGTGCCCTCAAAATAGTACTACAGGTCTCAAGAGACCTGGTTTATGCCCCGTTGTCGAAGGGGATATCATTGGGCCAATAACTGCTACTCTAAAACTGACAGGGAGGGAAATTTCCTTTCTGCTAATAATAATCAGGGAAACGGGAGGAGGGCCCCGCCCCAGGGCCCCAAAACCAATGTGTACGGGGCAATGACCCCTGCTCTGGGCAGTGGCAGGACTCATTTTCTCCCCAGAGCAACCCCTTCATATCTCAGACCTCCTTAGAGCCACCTCAGGGAGTGCAGGATTGGACCTCGCTCCCTCTGCCCGGGCAATCCTAACACCGGAAATGGGGATCCAGGCCCTCCCTACTGGGGTGCATGGGCCATTGCCCCCAGGCACGGTCGGACTACATTTGGGACGGTCCAGTACTATTCTTCGAGGCATCCAGGTACACCCCGGTGTTATAGACCAGGATAGTGAGGGGGAGATTAAAATAATGACATCAGTGGGCAGTGGGGTTGTTGCCATCCCTGTAGGAGAACGGATTGCTCAGATACTCCTTCTCCCTACAGCTCCTTGTGAGGCTAGAAAAATTAAAGAGAAAAGGGGCAACCAAGGTTTTGGAAGTACCGGCCCGGCAGCATTTTGGGTAGCCACCATGGAGAACCGCCCCCAGCTTACATTAAAGATAGAAGGCAAGTCCTTTAGGGGCGTCTTAGATTCTGGGGCAGATTTCTCTGTCCTCTCAGATAAATTCTGGCCCCCCCGCCTGGCCAAAAGAGGAAGGAACAGTGACCCTCCAGGGAATAGGACAGGCTGTGCCCCAAAAAAAGCCTCAGAATCCTAAAGTGGCAAGACTCTGAGGGCCACACAGGGCTTTTCCAGCCATATGTTTTGCCTGGCCTCCCTATTAACCTCTGGGGACGGGACCTCATGCAAGAAATGGGAGCGGTCCTCACCACCCAGGCACCCAAGTCCAAAAGCAGGGGCCCCCAGATGATGCAAGGGAGGGGCTGGAGCCCGGGGAGGGAACTAGGTAAACTAGAACAGGGAGAGGTTTGCCCTGTGGCATCCCTCCCTTTGGAGACCAGGGCCCCAGGGGATAGGAAGGGTTTTGGCCATTTTTGATGAGGGTCACTGTTGCGCCGCCAGCCCCCATACCCATCACATGGCTATCAGATGATCCGGTATGGGTGGAACAGTGGCCCTTACCAGCGGAGAAACTAAGGGCGGCTCACCAGCTAGTTCAAGAACAATTGGAGGCAGGTCATTTGGTTCCTTCCACGTCCCCTTGGAATACCCCTATATTTGTAATAAAAAAATCTTCAGGGAAATGGAGGTTACTACAAGACTTGAGGGCTGTGAATGCGACCATGCAGCCTATGGGGGCTCTGCAGCCTGGCTTGCCCGTGCCTGTGGCCATTCCTAAAGACTGGCATTTGATTGTTATTGATTTGAAGGATTGCTTCTTTTCTATTCCCTTGCATTCTCAAGATAGTCCTCGGTTTGCATTTAGCCTTCCTGCGATTAACTTTAGGGAGCCTGCCCTTCGCTTCCAATGGGTGGTGCTCCCCAAGGGATGGCTAATAGTCCAACTATATGCCAGATTTATGTAGCTGCCTGTTTAGATCCCCTCAGACGTAAGTTCCCTGATCTTTACATTATCCACTACATGGATGATATTCTTTTGGCTGCGGCCGAAGAAAGACAATGTTACATAGCCTTTGCAGAGCTACAGGAACTTCTGGAGGCTCGAGGATTTATTTTGGCTCCTGAAAAGATCCAAAAGAGACCCCCTTATACTTATTTGGGTCATCAAATTCAACAAACTGGCCTCCGGCCACAAAGACTCCAAATTGATTGTTCAAATTTAAAAACACTTCATGATTGGCAGAGATTCTTGGGAGAGGTGCAATGGTTTCGCCCTTCTCTTTCTATTAAAACAGGGGCTCTTAAAGCGCTTTATGATATTCTTCCTGGAGATCCTGCTCCAACTTCCCCTAGACAGATTACCCCAGAGGCCAGGGAAGCCCTACAATTGTTGTTAAGTATAGAGCAAGCCCACCTTCGGCGTATAGATTATGGGCAGCCCCTTGTTCTGGTTGTACTTTCATCTAGCTTTTCGCCCACTGCCGTGTTTTGGCAGACTGGTCCTATTTATTGGGTACATTTGTCAGCCTCCCTAAGAAGGTAGTGACCCCTTACTATGATCTCATTTTACAATTGTTGTGGAAGGCACACAAGTTTAGCATTCAAACCTTTGGAAAGAGTCCTGATAAAATTATCCTTCCTTATGGTAAGGAGGAGGTGGAACATCTACAGATCTTCCATGATGGGTGGACCCTGTTTATTACATCTACAGGCGCACAGTTTGATAACCAATATCCCAACAGCCCCTTGATGTCTTTTTTCAAACAACACCCTGTGATCTTTCCCAAGATTTTAAAGGAGAACCCTCTAGTTGGAGCTCGCTCAGTCTTTACAGACAGCTCCTCCAAGGGTTTCGCGGTGGTGGTTTCTTCTCAGGTGCAGAAGAGGGTACCCATAGGGCAGATGTCAGCACAAGCTGCCGAGTTGTTTGCATGCTTGATGGCTTTCCAAATGTTTGAGGGAGAGCCCTTTAATTTATATACTGATAGTGTTTATGTTGCCAACATTGTTAGACCTTTAGAAACTTCTCCATATGTTCTTCCAACCTCCCAGGTTCGTTCCTTATTAGTTCAGCTCCAACATCTTATTTGGCAGCGCATCCACCCTGCTTATGTGGGATTTATTCGTGCACATACTAACCTTCCAGGACCCCTTGCCCAGGGCAATGAAATTGCTGACTCCTTGACCCGCTCTAGGGTCTTATTTGCTCAGGAGCAGCTTGCCCACCAGCTCCATGAGCGGTATCATCTAAATGCCCGCTCCATTAAATTTCACACTGGGTGCCCCTTATCCATAGCTACACAGATTACCTCTCAGTGCCCTGATTGTGCCCCTTATCATAATTCTCCCAATGAGGGGGTAAATCCTCGGGGCCTCAGGGCCAACCATCTCTGGCAAATGGATGTCACTCACCTGCCACAGGCAGGGAAATTAAAATATATGCATGTCTCGGTGGATACGTATTCTAAACTGATTTTTGCCTCTCTCCACTCAGGAGAGAAGATTAAAGATGTTATTTCTCATTGCCTGCAGGCCTTTGCCTACATGGGCGTACCCGATGCCCTAAAAACGGACAATGGCCCTGCCTATGCCAGCAATCGCTTTGCTGCCTTTTGCAGGGAACATCACATTGTCCATTCTTTTGGTATTCCTCACAACCCCACGGGACAGGCTATTGTGGAGCGCACCCATGCCACTCTCAAACAGTATTTTAAGAAAATAAAAAAGGGGGAGTATGTTACCTCCCCCAATATTCAGTTATCCACCATACTTTACATTTTAAATTTTTTGACCGTAGACCATAATAATTTGTCTGCTATGGAGAGACATTGGAACAAACCCTCCCAGTCCTTGGGATGGGTCAGATGGAAGGATTTGATTACAGGAAAATGGCAGCCACCCACTCCCCTACTAGCTAGGGTCCATGGGGCTGTTTGTGTTTTCCCTCCAGGAAGTGAGAAGCCCATTTGGGTCCCCGAACGGTGCATCAGGCATGTCGACCCCAATACTATCCCAATACTACCATGCTAAAGATGATCCAACCATTGCTGAACACTCAGGTAAGGGAAATATGGGCGTTGGTGAGGATTCCCCCCCCCATGTTAATGCCAGTTAGTCATTCCAGCTCCCTGTTCATCAAACTTTATAACACCAATAATACATTGGGAGCGGCTGCTGCCAATGAGATTAAAAAGTCAGAAACTAGACATTCTGAGTTTCCCCCTCCTAAGCCTGATACCAGGGTCAGGAAGTAGGGGAATCCAAGAGATTCCCAGCGGCATACGCTTTTAATCCCAACACACCTTTATGCAAGTCCCAGGACAGCCTCCAAACAATACAGAGAAACCTGACTCAAAAAAAAAAATTGGTACTGGTATTAATTAAAGAAAAAGACAAAGACAAAGGTATATGGAATGGAAAATTTTGTTTACATTTAAGTTCTATTTTGTGAGTCATCTCTAAAAACTTTTGGCCAAAATCCTGGCCTCTCCACCTTGCATCTACAGAGTTACAAGGAGTAGGTACAGCTGTACCCCATGACTGTAGCTCAAATGGAGGAATGATAAAGAACATACAGGACTTTTTAACCTTTTTAGTTCAAGGATTGGCTGGAGTTGTTCTTTTACATAGATTTCAATTAAGGAAGCTTCATTGCAACAGACTAATCATGACCTAGGGAAAAAGGATGACTAAAAGATGCATGTATGTTCTGAATGTATGGTGTGGCCACACCGGTATGTATGAAATGTGATTGCGAATGTGTGAGTGTGAACTGCTTATATGATTAAAAGGATACTTAAATCCCTTCAAAAATAGTTAAGAAGCTACCTAGAATGCGTTAAATATAGCCAAAAGGAACATCCAGCCAGTCTGTTAATGTTTTAACAGAAAAATTTAAGATGCAAATGAGGCCCTGTCAGCTAGTGAGAGCTCTACAGGTTAGATTGGGAAAGACTGCTCACAGACTTCAAATAATTTTCAAAAAGTTATTTGGACACAGTATAGTTTACAATCTTTGAGTGATTTTTCAGAAGTTTTTGGGAAATATTCAAAGGATATGTCCTTTTTAATGGACATCTACAAATAATCTAAGTAATAAGCCCAATTTACCTAGATAGTTAACCAAGGAGGGTAGACAAATCCTTCTACTGTTATGGCCCAGCTTCAACAGTTCAAAAAAATTTTTTAGAAAATAAAAAAGGAGAAATAATGCCCCCAGTCCCCACATGACTCATCAAATAATACACTCCTCATTTAAAAATTTTATAATGTGAATGCCAGTGAGTTTCAGACAGATTCTGGCATGATGGAACTTGAGCAACCATTGCTCAGGTCAAATGGAGACATCCATACACTAGACAGTGGAGAAGACCCTAATTTGGGGTCGAGGGCATGTTTGTGTTTTCTTGCAGGAAAAGAATAAAGCTTCGGCAGCTGTCAGACCATTTAGTGAGATGCATGGAGCAGAGAAAAACTGGACCTGAGACCATGGGAGCCTACCTAAGCCAGTTTGAGTGAGATCTCCTAAATCAGTGTTCCTGACCCTTGATGTCATCGAATCTACAGCCCAAAAAAAGAAAGAAAACAGTCAGTTCGAGATTTCCAGTTTCTCAACAGACCTGCTGCATCAACCTTCCGGACCCATGAGTTTTCATCATGAAGCTAACAGAGAAAAAAGGACCCATTTAAAGCATTTGGACATTGGTATGGACTACGATGAGTGGCAAAAGCCTCTTTTCAGTATTTGAACAGGACATGGTCACTTGATGGTTCCTGTTTCTGGAATCACGACTAGGCCAGTGTATTTTTCTGGAGAAATGCAACTTGTCCTAATGCGACAACTATTGTTCATATTTTTCGTAATGCTACATGTGTAACATCAATGATTATACCTAATGTATCTGTGCAAGTGCACTTTCTAAATGCTTTCCTGAGCAGATCTTGAAACGATTGGAAACTTTATCAAATTGTAAATGTAAATCACATGCGGGTTACCCTTGTAACAGATGAAGGCTGGTAGAATGTTATGGCCCAGATCTGGTGATGGGTATGGTGATGGAGAGGCGCTATGTCAATGGGGGTCCTGGAAATGGTGGCAGTGGCGGTAGGCATTCTGGCTTTATGCCGAGCTCAAACGTGCCTTGTTCCAGAGGCAAGAGATCCGTAACCAAGTATTGCTTAGCTTAGCCCATGGCAATCCCGATAGCCATGAAGGTTGGTTACAGATGATTTAAGGTTGGGGTATCTCCGATGACGGGCAACCTGTGGGGAAGACCCCTCCCACCTAAAACAGGGGTTCAAGGTCCCCCAAAGACGGGAAAGGGAGGGTGACCCTACTTGACCTAAGCCAGGAGTGCCTCATTTGAAAATAAAAAGGGGTGAATTGTGGGAACACCAGACCTTGAGCAGAGACCCACTTCCCCTTCTGCCTGGGAGTAGGCAGCTGTAAGACAATGTTTAGTAAAAACATGTTTACTAAAAATGATACAATAAGTTCCTGGAAAAGGCCTTCCCACGGAAACCGCCCTGACCTCGACCTTGTCCAGAGACTAACCGCACCTTCAAAAACCCACACACATCCACCTCTGGTGTCAGAGCAGAACCAGCCAGGGGAGAGGAGAGAGCAGAAGCTTCTCTGGTGGGAGCTTTTCTTAGGAGGTTTTCTTGAACCTTTTTGGAGCCTGTTTAAAGTTCTCTTTATATCATTGAACGAGTCTCTGTGTTTTCAATACCCGACACCCTCCGCACGTTCTCGGACACAGGCCGCGCAGCAGACGTGACACTTGGGGAGCAGAAAGGGGCTGGGATAGGGGGTTGGTGGGGGACAGAAGAGGAGGGGAGGGAGAGGGAACTGGGATTGACATGTAAAAGCAGCTTGTTTCTAATTTAAATTAAAGAAATGGAAACAATAGATGTCAGTGTCTCCTTTTCATGCTGTTAAGATTTCAGGCAGTTAGAGCTAGTGGAGGAACACGTGGAGCTCCAGGGAGCACGGACAGCCCCAGGAGTTCTGATCTGTAGCCACTCACAGCCATGCTGGAGGAAAAGACAATGGAAGCCCCTCCACCCACTTTTACCAGGGGCTGGAGATACACCCAGTTCACACCCCACAGTTCATGCCACCCACAATTCACCCCCCACAGTTCACGCCCCCCACAGTTCACACCATCCACAGGTCACACCATCCACAGGTCACACCCTCCACAGTTCACACCCCACAGTTCACACCCCACAGTCCACACACCCCACAGTTCACACCATCCACAGGTCACACCCTACACAGTTCACACCCTCCACAGTTCACACCCCCCCACAGGTCACACCCCCCACAGGTCACACCCCCGCAGTTCACACCCCGCTGTTCACAGTGGGTCCAGTTCTTCCCTGAGAGGCCACCCCTTCCATCAGTCTGCCTGGGTGTAAACTGAGAGGACAGAATAAATGAGGACCCAAGTGCCCCAGTCGAGGAGCTAAAATCAACTGCTTTCCTTTGCAACCTGATTTCCTCAGGTACGGGTCACAGTCACAGAAAGCACACTAATGCATCCACCAAGATGTCTGCTTTCTCACATGGTGATTGTGATGTGGACTCTTTGGTCTTTCAGCTCTCTACATATAAAAAAAAAACACATGTTGAAATTGAAAGAAAATGTTTCACACTGCTTTATTTAAGGTTTAAGGGCACACAGAAGGTGCCCTTATGTTATTCAGATTTGTTTATTTCAAATGTGGTTTTGAACCGGCCATCTTCGATAAACAGATCGGTGCCTCGCCCAATTGACATAGACAGTAGTCATCCAGTGTGCAGACACCCACAGCCAAGCACCAGGGGGAACCCCGCAGAAAAGGGGAGGAAAGATTATAGGAACCAGAAGGGTTGAGGACATCATGAGGACACCATGAAAACACAGCCCACATGGTCAAGCAGGCCTCATAGGGGTTCACAGAGATGGAAGCCATGGTCAGGGAGCCTGTATGTGTCTGAGTTAGGTCCTTTGCACATATGTTACTGCTGCGTAGCTTGGTGGGAGTAGGGTGTCTCTGACTCTTTTGCCTGCTCTTGGGACCCTTTTCCTCCTACTGGGTTGCCTCATCCAGCCTTGATGTGAGTATATGTGCCTAGTTTTCTTGTAACTTGTTATTCCGTGCTCAGTTGATGTCCCTGGGAGGCCTGCTCTTTTTTGGAAGGGAAATGGAGGCATGGATCTGGGGCAGAAGGGAGGACTGGAAGCAGTGAGAGGGGGACCTGAAGCCAGGATGTAATATATTAGAGGAGAATATAAACAAGAAAAAAATTAGGACTCATGAGATGAGATCATCCTGGTGGCTTCTCAATGTCATTACAAGGATCTCCACTCCCCCACCAAAAGATTCATTTATTTCTCATTTCTCTCCCTCTCCCTCTCTCTCTCTCTCTCTCTCTCTCTCTCTCTCTCTCTCTCTCTCTCTCTCTCTCTCTCTCTCTGTGTGTGTGTATCTGTGTACATGTGTGTGTACCATGTGAATGCAGGACCTATGGAGGCCAGCAGAGAACATCAGATCCCTTGTAGCTAGAGACGCAGGTGATGTTGAGATGCCCAATGTGGGTGCTGGGAACTGAGCTCAGGGCCTCTCGAGGAGCAGAAGGCACGCTCAACTGTCAACCTGTCTTCCTAGCCCTCCTGGTCTTCCGCTGAGCTGAAGTGCGGGAGCTCTTTCCCACAGAGGGAACAGTGTCTCTCTTCTCTGCATCGCATCTGCTCTGGCTGTTCATAGATGGGGAGGCACAGACGCTCTGGCTCCAGGAGTCATCTTGGTCCTAGGCGCAGTTACACTCGGCGCATCTTGTGGAAGGAGAAACAGAGATCAGATATATGAAGGGAGGAGCAAACCAGTAGCAATGAAAGGCCTTGTGCCAAAAGTGCCATTAAAATCAGAGCACAGAATAAAACATATTTAGCCATCTTCAGGTCTTTTTGTTGGTTGTATTAAAAAAAAAAGAGGCAACCATTTGATGCACACGTTAAGAGAGTTATTTTCCTAAAACTCACCATCATCTGAGGGACATGTGTAGTGCCAGATCTTAATAACCACAAGGCAGCCACACAAAAATAAAGTTAATTCCATGACTGCAAGCCAACCCCAGTTTTCTGAAAACAAAATGTCTTTCCAAAGTTTCCATTGAGGATGGTATGGTCTGTAAGCAAATATGTATTGGAGTAGACAAAAAAAGGAACAATTGAACTAAGTGGCTTTTCCATTAAATTCTCAGAGCATTTATACATTGTATAAGGTCATCAGTGTCCCAGAAGTTTCCCAGTTAGTTAAATAGTTAAATGTAACAGTCTGGAATTAAAAACAGGTTCAGGTTCTGACCATTACAAATAGTGATTCTATGAACATAGTGGAACAGACATCTTTGCTGTATGAATGCACACCTTTTGGGTATATACCTAAGAGTGGAATTGATGGGTCTTGTGGTAGACTGATTCCCATTTTCCTGAGGAATCTCCATACTGATTTCCAAAGTGGCTGTACTTAGAATTGGCACTCCCACTAGCAGTGGAGGAGTGTTCCCCTCTCTCCACATCCTCTCCAGCAAAAATTGTCATTGGTGTTTTTGATTTTAGCCATTTTGACAGGAGTGAGATGGTATCTCAGAGTTGTTTTGATTTGCATTTCCTTAATGGCTAAGGGATGTTGAGCACTTTCTCAAGTGTCTCTCAGTCATTTTAGACTCCTCTATTGAGAATTCTCTATTTAGTTCATAGCAGCATTATTTGTAATACCCAAAACCTGAAAGCAACCTAGATGCCCCTCAACTGAAGAGTGGATAGAGAAAATGTGGTACATTTACACAATGGAGTATTATTCAGAGGAAAAAGCAATGGAATCTTGAAATTTGCAGGCAAATGGACGACACTAGAGGAAACCATCCTGAGTGAAGTAACCCAGTCACAAAAAGACAAACATGGCATGTACTCACTCATATATGGATTTTAGACATGGATCAGGGGATGGCCAGCTTACAACTACACTGACAGAGAGTCTGGGAAAGAGGAAGGACCCTAAGAGAGATATGCATGGTATCCCAGAGAAGGTGAAATGAGGCAAGATCTCCTGAGAAGATTGGGAGCAGGGGGGAGGGGAGTGGGAGCTGGGAAGAAGAGAGGGGGAAGAAGAGGAGGAGAGAGGAGGTCATGGGGGAAGCAAGAAGGTTAAGTTGGGGGAAGAATAGGGGTGAACAGGATGAGAAATACATAATAGAGGGAGTCATTATAGGTTTGAGGAGAGATCTGGCACCAGTGAGATCTCTAGCAATTTACAAGGATGACACCAACTGGCAAACTAAGCAATAGTGGAGAGACTATCTTAAATGCCCATTCCTGATAATGAACTTGACATTTACCTTATATGCCATCCCAGAACCTTCATCCAGTGACCGATGGAAGCAGAAGCTAACACCCACAGCTAAACACTGAACTGAACCCAAGGAACCCAGTGACAGAGAGGAGCAATGAGCAAAGGGCAAAGAATGGGCTGGCAAAACCAGCAGAGACAGCTGATCTGAAAAAGGTGGAGCTCTTGGACCCCAGACCTACAGCAGGGAGGCCAGCATGGGGCTGATCTGGACCCCCTGAGTGTGAGAGTCAGTGAGGAGGCCCTGAGCAGGGCATCAGTGTTTATCCCTGGCTTACAAATGGACATTGTGTATCCATAACACAAAGAGGGATGTTTTCTCAGCCTCGACTCTTGTGGGAGGGCCTAGGGCCTACCCTGAACAAAATGACAGACTCTGGATATCCCCTATGGGGAAAGGAATAAAGATAGGGTGGGCGGCTGGGGGGGCGGGAGGAGGGGAGGGAGAGGGAGCTGGTATCGACATGTAAAGCAAGCTTGTTTCTAATTTTTAAAAAAAATGTAATAAATAATAATAGTAAAAATAATAAAATAAAACACATACACACACAAAAACAGGTTCAGTACAGAGGGATTCCCACTGACTTTCCCATTTACTCAGCCTACAAAATTTGGGTAAAATCTCTTGCTTGACTCTATTGCAGAAGCCTAACTTAGTGAATACTCGTGGTCCGACTGCCTGGGATTGCTGTCCAGAAAGGCCTTCCCGGTGGGAGCTAGTGAGACTGTGCGGTTAGCTGAGCTAAGAACACTGCTACTGTTCTTTTAGAAGAAGCTCTTCTCTCCAAAGGAATGGAAAAAAAAAGGTGTTTATTTTCCTTAAGAAGTTTTCATATCATAGTGCGTTCTGCTGGCACCTCAGGGTCCTTCATGTTTGGTCCCCGCCCAATCCAACATGATGAGAAACCAAGTATTCAACTGAGCATATTTCCTGTGTCAAAAGCAGGGCACCGGGAGCAACTGCCCTTTGGGACCTTCTGGCAGCATGGGCCAGGCTCAGGTGCCAGACATGGCCATGCTGAGGTTGTGACCACCATCATCTAGTCCTTGTGTGAAAAACCTCCTTTAATTCCTACACCATGCACACAGGTGAGGTCTGCCATCAAATTCCTCATCTTAGGAGAGAGGTAACCAAGGGAATTCAGAACTTTGAAGATAAAACATCTTCACAGTGGCATAGACAGTTTCTTTTGGGGGGGGTGAGCTTTGTTTCTTCGCCCAGGTTTATAAGTTGAGCCCAGTAAGCCAGGATTGGAGACCGGGATTTTAAAGACGCAATTGAGCTCATAAGAGGTCTTTAGGGTGGACCTCAACCAACATGCCTGGGGTCCCAGAGGCCAGGACACGGGCACAGAGGCAAGACCATGTGAAGACGCATGGCAAAGATGGCCATTGCCACGAGGGGGACATGGGTCTTGGGGATCTGCCATACTGACAGCTGGATGCTGGGTTTATAGGCTCTGGAATTATCACGATAGTTTACCCACCCAGTTTTGTGGTACTTTGTCACAGTAGGGCAGGCATGCTGGCGCACAGAGGCCCAACCTCACTGGCTGACATGGGTCCGCTATCACAGCTGGGCCTCCCCAGGTTGCCCTTTCTAATTTAGGGAAAGCGTAGGAGAGATGCCGACTCGCGTCAGTGAGAGTTTGTAGGTGCAGAGACCACACCTTCATTGTTGGGGAAAACAGCTCCTCTATGAAGGAGCGTTTGAGAAAGTCGCTTGTAGTGCAGCCAGATTAGAGCAGGCTGGAAGACATGCCCAGTGACGTGAGGTAGGGGAGAGTGCAGAGGTTGCAAAGCACTCTGGTCTTGTCCCACCAAGAGGTGGCCCGGCCTGGGCAGTGTGGAGTTAGAGAATAGATCCATATTTCTGACCCATTTCTCCATGTGGCGTTCACCTTGTGGCAATAGGGCTACCTCCGTGGACACCTTTGTATTATAGCTTGAGGGTCTTCATTGCATTGCAAGTATGTAAGAAAGGCAGCAGAGTGAACATTTGAAAGGTTAAGGCCTATGACAAAAAACACAAGTGCTTGCTCAGTCCGTCGGTGTGGGAATGACTTCGTAGGTAACAGACATCCGGATTTTTGCACCCTACTCCGTGATCGCACATGGGGTGTCACAGGGACACCCCTGCTGGCACCCGGCCATCCCGTCACTGTACCCTTAGTCCCAGGTATACCCCATTCCCTCACTGTACCCTTAGTCCCAGGTATACCCCATTCCCTCACTGTACCCTCAGTCCCAGGTATACCCCATGCCCGAAACTCCTCATCTGCGACAGCAGCTCCCTCACTCGCCAGTTCACTCTTCCTCAAGCTTGTTTGGTGGTAAACACTGTCTGAAACAGTGGTGTGGTCTCAGTGTTCCCAAGGGGGCCTTGGCTGATACAAAAGAGCCAAAATAAGTGTGTCCCGCTCTCCCCCAAGAGTGAGCCTCACTGCTGTGCAAGGATGGCGTTTGCTGGAGTCCCCCACTGTAAGGCTCTGTGAAGTCAGATCATTGCTGCTGAATTCCAGATTTCTGTAGCCAGGTCCTTTGGATCTTAACCGCAGGAGGAAAGCTCTCTGTTGGCATCGCTTGTCTTTGCCAGTGGGCTGATCCATGTTGAGTTATCTCTCGGCTAAACGGTTTTCTCCAAGGAGGAAAAACCCGGCTGTGCCTCCCTGGGCTGGTCTCAGCGCTTGGCTCTGTAACATCCAAACCTTTCTCTCTGAGACTGTGTGTCTCCCTCCTTCCCTCCCTCCCTCCTTCCCTCCCTCTCTCTCTCTCCCTCTCTCTCACTGTGAAGCTACACATTTTAGCCATTACTTCTGGAAGTCATTGTCCGGAGTCCACACTCCTCCGGGCATGAGCTGTACCAAATACAAAACACAATGCACACAGGCTAAACGCAGAGCAGGTTCAGAGTGCGGCCAGAGGCTGTGGACACGGACCTGTCGGCACCCACGCAGATGCCACGTGAGATGTGGTTTATGTGGAGATGCAGGACACACCCTCAGCCATCCTGGGGCACTGAAAATGAAATATTAGCTGATGGTGAAATCCACAACACTCGATGCTCTCCTTTCCCTTCCCCAACACACATAGACACACACACAGACACACAAATATACACACTCATGCAATACACACAGCTATACACACATAAACATATGTACTCAGACAAATATGAACACATATACACATACACACAGTACACATACACATACATACATCTCACACACTTGTATGCACACACATATACTCTCTCTTTCTCTGTCTGTCTGTCTGTCTGTCTGTCTGTCTGTCTGTCTGTCTCTCTCTCTCTCACACACACACACCAACTTCAGTCAAGTGAAGCCACAGCACCGATTGCGTTGAAGAGCAGAACGGCTGCTGGAAACGTGAAGTAGTAAAACGCGCCTTAGACGCGTGGCCATCGCCCTCCGTGTCCTTTCAGCCGTCACTCTTCCCACTAACCTGGAATCCCGGGAAGCTGGACTGGAAAAGTGCTGTTGGTACCATCTGATCCCTGCCTCCTACACCCACCCACAGCTGTTACCTGGGTGTGTCTTACCCCCCCCAGGCCCTAAGTCTGACCCCTTTTGCAGGCGCCTTTGCCGAGTGACCCTGATATTAGAGGGCTCAGTGTCTCACATGGGGACCTGTTGTGGAGGAGGCTGCCCCTCCATGCACTCCAGGGCCCCTCCTCGTTCCTCCAGCTCAGGGTGCAGCATGAGGCCCCACCAAGATCTGAGCAGTTGCGGCACCGTGTTCGTGTACCCCCCTAGCCTTGGGAACCACGAGACTGAGGGAATGTCTCTCATCTATCGGCGACACGCTGTCATGTATCCATATAGCAACAGGAAGCCGAGCAAGACGGCTGGATGAGGAGTCTCTTCTTTCTCCTTCCTGAGCTGATTGCTGCGTACTGATAGCTCTCCAGGATGTCCTGCGAGAGCCACTGTGCTCTGAGCATCCGGGGAAGTGGGGAAGGGAGGGGGGCTTGAGTGTGGATGTCGATACTGAGAAGATGGTCCCAATGCCGTCTCCATGACAACAGCCATGCGTTGTGCAGCCACACGCCTCTACTACCATCTCGTTTATGTTGATTTTATTTCAAATCATTCAGCGACCCCCCCGTCTCCCTGATAACACCTCTCACAAGACAGCCCACTGGGAAGTGGTTAGAACTCGCTGACGTCCAGATACGGAGAAAGGCATTATCACTTCGGCAGCCCTAGGCTAAGTGATGCACGTTTGACCAGCCTTCTGGTGGGACTTGGAATGGGACGCAGTGTCCTTCAGGATTGGGGCATGAGGGTAGGGATGGTTGGGTTGTCATCGGTTGGATGTTGCCCAGCTGTCTACACCAAGACTCCACAGGAAGGTTGTGAAGTTTTTTACTGTCGTCACAATGATCTGCCTGTAATCCCGACTTGCTCTCTGGGAAGGCAAACTGTGGAGATTGCTCCAGCCCTGATCCTGCGGCCACAGGATGATGGAGAGGTGCCCTTTCTCCTGCACACAGTTCTGCAACAGGACCCTGTAGATTTCCTAAAATGTCTCGTAACTTACATGCTTTGCATTGCTTAATCCATCTGTGAATAAGCCTTTTATTAATCTTAGCCTGGAGAAACTGATTGTGAAATTAATCCCTCAAAAGCTGGGGCTCAATGGTGAAGAAACAAGGTTAAAACTCCTGTTCTTGGTAATGTCTTTTTCTGTGATAATATTTGACTTTATCAGTGATGAAGATAACCCTCTCTCCTAAATATGATTATTTTTATCCCATGCTCTTGTGCATTTTTGTCATTGTGAAACAAACTCTTCTAACAATGGACAAAGACCGTGCTGGCTGCTGGTGAAGTGACTGGCACCAGGCCAGTGCCATCAGCCAAAACTAAAAGAGAAGAGAATATAATGAACTGACTTAAGAGACTGTACGTCCTTTGATTCGATTAGTGCATGCTCAGTGAACCTACACATGGCTGCCAATGGCTTTATACCATGTCTACAAATTGCATAACATTCTTTTCTTAAAGAAGTTGGGGCTGGGCCTGGGAAGATGGCTTAGTCAGTGAAATGCTTGGTGTGCCAGCATGAGGACCTGGGCTAACCCCTAAAGCTCACAGAAGCAGCTGGGTGTGTCAGCACACATCTGTAACCCCAGTGCTGGGTTGGAGCAGAGCTAGATGGCTGCCAGGGGTTTGCTGGTCACCCAGTCTAGATTTCCTGGTGGGCTCTAGGTACACGAAGACCCTGTCTTAGAACATGATTTAAAGAGTGACCAAGGAAGATACCAACTCAACCTCTGTCCTGGGCATGCATGCACACACATGCATACAATAAAAACTAACATAGAGATTAATCATGCTTCCTTTGAGTTCCAGGACTTAGTGACTCACCACCAATAAATGACTGCTGCTTATGACATTGGATCACTTCATAAATAACCCCACATCAACTTTCATCTCTTGGTTCATCATCCTGAAGCAGGACAGAAGGGTGGCCCAAGGGCATGTCACCTGCTCTTGGTGGGGACTATGTATTGGCCCTGGGCATGTTTGCAACAGCCATGGCAGCATGCTACCTCGTCAGCTAGTCCTCCTGCATTAAGATTCATCCTCCCTCCCTTCCTTCCATCCATCCTTCCATCTATCCTCCCATCCTTCCCTCCCTCCTTCCCTCCCTCCTTCCCTTCTTCCTTCCTTCCTTCCTTCCTTCCTTCCTTCCTTTCTTCCTTCCTTCCACCCTGTATTCAAGTGTTGTTACTGTAGACTCACTCAGCATAGTACTGCAATGCAAGAGGGACTCACAGAGAACTATCCAGGCAAAACTTTCTTGGACCTTTTCCCCCACAGAAAACACCAGAAAGTGTGGTGACATAGGGACAAAGAGAATCCACAGTGAAGTACCAGAGAAGAGAGCTCTGTCCCAGTTCTTAACATGCCAATCCAATAGGGCTTGGGGAAAGGATATTGAAGAGGGAGAATCAGGCTGCCTGTTCACCTCTGGGATGCAAGTGAATACGTTTTTACTTCAGAAGGGTAGTGGTGTTCGATTCTGATGTGGTTGTCCTAAGTGAGATTTAAGGGGGCCTTGGCTTGACAGTGAAGGCTATGGATGAACACAGGCTAGAACAAAGCTCAGAGATTGGCCATCGGTCACTTCTGCTGCTGCTGGATTCTGAGAGTAATAAAGTCTACGGTGACAGAGAGCTAACACCCCCTGAATAAGCCAGTGTTTTCTGTGTGTTTTGATGTTGAAGCTAAGGTCTACTGACACTATCTACTATGATCACAAGATGGTTTGACCCTCGAAGGAGAACAGGATGATATAAAGCAGAAGTCCCCAAGAAAGTCTTAAACAACAGTGAAGACTGTTGGAGGGTTTTCCAGCTAATGTTGCTGAAATCAGAGCAGGGTATCATCAAGGGATTTTGATGTTGATAGAAAAGGCGACAAGGAAAAAATAAGACACGGAAAAGCTCTTTACCAGTATTTACCAAGAAAACAAGACTGAGGGGAATTCGTGTCTGTAGACTTGATAGTTTTAAGAGCAGAAAAGTTTCAATCAGCACAATGTCCCGGCAGGACAAGGAGTGCCTCTGATACCCGCTCCAAGACGCCCACTCTTAGTGTCTCATTATCCCACTGTGCTCAGTTTCTCCATGGCCCTCCTGTAGTCTTGTGTGTGAATCCTATACTCATCTTGTCGGTTAGGATCCTCCTGAAACACCCACAGGAGCCCCATGTCCATCTGTGCAGACGCCTGGACCTACTCTGGGAGTCAACACATGGAAAGTTCATGAACAAACTAACCCAGAGCAGATGGAAACAAAGAGTTCAACTGAGCAGGAAGGGAGGGAGGGGAGGCCCGTTGATGACAGAGCGTACTTGGCTTGAGTCTGAGGAGTTCTGTACTCCATCACCAGTGCGATGGAGCCTGGGGATCAGAGAGCTGATTCTATATCGTTGGGTTCTTTTGAGATGAAACCTGAGCTGTACCGCACACAGAGAGAGCCTAAGCTTTGTGTTGATGAGCGAAGGCTTTGAAATCAGCAGATGACAATGACCCCTTAGTCTCTGTTTTAGCTGTGGCGTTTAAACATCTGTAGCCTGTTTTCTCACACATAGCACAGGGATGGATGGGGTGCTGAGATTGGGGTGTGATCATGGCTATATGGCCATCATCCTGTTTGTCCCTGCAAAGCACTATACTTCCCAAGAAGACATACAAGCTAAACTCTGAATCACTGCAAAGGGTTAACCCAACGATGCCCCAGATGGTCTTTCCCTTCATTCCATGGTGTAGGTACTCTGGTCCTGCATGTTCACTACATTCATTTAATCAGTGATCATGGTTAAACATGTCTGTCCTTGCTCCTTGGTATATCAAGCCTACTTCTGCCTTTGCACTGACTACTGCCCCTGCTTCCAAAGCCCCTCTTTCAATACTTACATTTCAGCGATTCACCTCATTCCAATCACTGTGCAGTTGGAACCCTTCCGTGGAAGCCTCCACCTGACCTGGTTTTATTTGTCTTGGAGACTAGTCTGTACATGGTGTCTTATTTAGTTTAGCTAATTAATTAATTAATTAATTTTGGGGGACTTTAGAGACAGGGTTTCTCTGTATTGTTTTGGAGGGTCCTGGAAATCGCTCTGTAGACCAGGCTTGCCTCGAACTTGCAGAGATCTGCCTGCCTCCGCCTCCCGAGTGCTGGGATTAAAGGTGTGTGCCACCAATGCCCTGCTTAACTAATTTATTTTTGAGACAGTGTCTTACTGTAGTGTGCAGGCTGCTTTGGCCTCTCAAGTGCACCCCACAGTCAGCTTTGTCTGTCTTCCTCATCATAAAGTAAAACTCACGAGAGCGAGAAGTTTGCTCGATTTACAGCGAAGTTCCAGTGTGGGGGCAAGGCCCGGATTCTGTGGGCTGAGTGCGTGCTTGGAAAATGAACGAGCTAACGCAATCTAGGCTGTGATGGCTGAGACTGATTGTCAACTCGACATAAATGGGAAGAGGGAACTTCAGATGAGGAATTGCTTTCAAGAGATCGGCCTGTTGGCATGTCCGAGGGGCATTTTATTGGTTGCAATTATTGCACCGTGAGGGACCAGCCCACCGTGGGCAATGACGTCGCTACGCAGGTGAGCGTGGGCTGCATAAGAAGGGTAGCTTGGGAGCAAGCCGGGAATCAGCGTTGCTCCATGGCACCTGCTTCAGTTCCTGCCTTGAGCTCCTTGCTGGGATTTCTTTGGTGACGGACTGTAACTCGTACGGTAGGACAAACCTTCTCGTCTACAAGCTGCTTTTTGATCCTGTTGTTTATTGGCAGCAAGAGAAAGCAGGCCAGGGTACAGGGTTAGCTGTGATGCCATATCCTAGCTATGCCTTTCAATCTACTTGTTTGCGCTGCTCAGTTCTTTTCCTTCCCGCCCAGAATGTCGTAACTCACGGTCTCACACTGATCTTCAACTTCTCGTCCACACTGCAACTTCCCACAGAGAGATTTATTCCAACAGTGCAATCCACACCAACACAATTACTCCTCTGATGTCTTGGAGGACAGATTCTGATGAGCAGTAATTAAGGGAGAAAGGCCGCACGGCAATTGTCTGATGCCCAAGAAAGCTACACTATGTCATAGAGGCACCACCCGTTAAATTCTTTCACTAAGCAGACTTAAGAATACAAACGAGCACCCATAAGCTCATCTGATACCAGAAGCTACATCTTCCTTGAGAGACGTTTGTGTTGGCCGTGACTAGGGTAGGACATATGACCTGGCCGTCAGCTGAAGACATTAATGATTAACCCATTTCTATTAATCTGTGTATTTCCATGTGGTTTGGCTTACCAGAGAACATCCTCTCCTCCTGGTGTCACATGGCATCCCTCTCTCTCTGCCTACCTTTCCCAGAATTCTCCTAGTCCCACCTATCTTCCTGCCTTATTGATCAACCATGTTTTATTCATTGACCAATAAGAGAAACGCACATACAGAAGGACATCCTCATCTGGACTCAATGACATAGGGGATGTCCTTCTGTATGTACGTTTCTCTTATTGGTCAAACTTGGGTTTGGGATGTCATTTCTTTTTTTTTTTGGTTTGTTTGTTTTTTGGTTTTACGAGACAGGGTTTCTCTGTATTGTTTTGGAGGCTGTCGGTCCAGCCTGGCCTGGAACTCACAGAGATCCACCTGCCTCTGCCTCCCGAGAACTGGGATTAAAGGCGTGTGCCACCACCGCCCGGCTGGGATGTCATTTCTTAAAATTACATTTATTTAATTAATTATTACCAACATCCAGCATTCAGGTCTGACTACTCCCACTGCTCTGCCTCTGATAAGCCACCTCCAGACTTGCTCTTATCTGCCTCAGTTTACTGGTGAGAATAGCACAAATTTTGTTCTCAGTCCCCATGAAAACAGCATTTTACAGTGTCCTCCCAAAGGAGCAAGTCAGTGTAGACAAAAGTTTCTGTCCCACCTGGTCCTGCAGTCATTTAAACTACAAATAAACACACAGAGGCTTATATTAATTATAAACTATTTGGCCTGTGGCTCAGGCTTCTTATTAGCTAGCTCTTTCTTAATTATTAGTCCATTTCTATTCATCTGTGTATTTCTATGTGGTTGCGGCTTACCTGTAATTCCCAGGTGTCCTACCTTCCTAGTAGCTACGTGGCGTCTCCTTGATTATGTTTCTCTATCCCTGTTTGAATTTCCTGTCCATTGGCTGAAACAGCTTATTCATCAACCAATAAGAGAAAAATATATTCACAGCATACAGAAGGACATCCCCCATCAATCCAGTCCAGATTAATTTATTAAGAGAAAGTACCCAGGACTCAGAGACCAAGGCAGAGCAGTGTGGCCTTTGGAAGACACCCTGGGATGTCTCACCCCCACCCCAGAGGCCAGCAGGATGCCAGCAGGGCTGATATGCGTCAGTGTTTCTTTGGTGGGATCCATGATGTGATTTCCATCACTAGCCCTTCTCTCTCAGAGAGACTGTCTCCAACAGAAGCAGCTGATGATCTTGTCTCGTTCCCCCTCCTGCGCTCTGGCTTGCCACTCTAACACCTAGCTTAATCTGCCAGGAGGACGCTGGCAGATGTGACTTGAGCGAGGGCTTGGGACCATGCCCACGAGACAGCTCTCCTTTCTCTCTTCTGCCTCTGCTTTCACTGTGAAAAGAGCCCGCTTCACCAGCGCCCTGCTCCTGAGGAGCGAGCCCTAGATTCCTGGGACAGGAGCCCAGCTTTCATCACCTCACAGGTATCAGGACAAATCGTTGCTGTCATCATCCTCTGAGGTTTCTTGGTGGCCATCTTTGCAGACACATGGAGGTGATGCCGTTGGCGGTGTTGGTGTGTTGGTGGTGAAATGGAGACTCAGGCCTGAATCAGCTCTCACTTGCAATGTTGGTCCAGGCAGAGGCCTGCTTGCTGTTCCTGTGGGTCAGGGCTGTACCTTGAGCTGGAAAAGATTTGTCATCTAGGCTGACAGCCTGGACTGGTAAATGAGACTCTGCGTGATAGAGTTTTTCATTACACAGAAGGACTTTGGGTGCTGGGTCATGGTGGCACAGGACTATTTCAGAATAAAAGGGAGAGACAGTCAGGAGAGCCCATGTGGTGCTGCTGCAAGGTGCTTTAGAGCCTGCAGCTGCACCGAGTGGGAGCTGCCTGCCTGCCTTCCTGCCTGGGTGCTGTCCAGGCATCTAAGGGGAACAGGCTCAGGCTGACTTCTAGAGAAGTGGAGGTGAGCAGTCCCCCATTTCTTACTGGTTCCTAAGGTAGTCTATGGAGGAATGAATCTCTCCCCCATTTCTCATTGATTTTTAAGATAATCCCAGGAGGGATTAAAAAATCTCTCCTTATCTCGTGGGGGGAGGGGAGAGGGAGTTAGGAGAAAGAGAATGGGGAAGAGGAGGGGAGAGGAGGACATGAGAGAGCAGGAAGATTGAGTCTCACCATTTCTTGTTGATTTTTTTTAAGGTACTCAATGGAGAGACAGAACGTACTTCTTTGTTGTTCCTGATCACTTACGGTTTTCTACATTTCTTTAGAAATGGGATTATGCCAGTTTAGAGAAAAGCATACAACTATTGACGATGTCTTCCCTTAGGCAAACTCACTGGCTGTCTTAGGGAGAGCAGCTCTCTGTGGACCTCAGTGCTGATCCTAAGATGATGGGCTAATTACGAACAGTAAAACAAATCCCAAACTCAGGCTGGTAATTGTGACAGCACTTGCCACAACTGTCTCTTAAGGCGAATAATTTAATTATTATGATATATAATATGATATATATGTTGTTTTTAACCCTGTTTCTAGCAACAAGGGGTTAAAATGGGTGCACAGGCAGCCTTCAATAAACCCTCGAACTAGAGACTACTTGGAAGGAAGGACGCAAAGCAGCGACGTCATCAAAGATGGCGCCCTTGTGCTGCAACAGGCCAGGGTAGATGCGCGATCCCGGACGCGTTCTTTCCGCCAGGGATGCCTGCACAAGTAGCTCAGAACGCCATTGCTGAGAGCAGCCTAAAGGACACACAACCAGATGGGCACGGACACATGAGCGCACATGCACACACACACACACACACACACACACACACACACACACACACGGAATGCTGGACCATCGAACCATCAGAGAAATAAATACAATGAACTCTATGGAATTTCTACTTGTGTCAGCTATATGGTGTTTTCCTATGTACTATTTTCCTCCCCCCTCTCGATTCACAGTGTTTAAGCACTTCCAAGTAACTTAAACATACCTGGGCATCTTGAAACTTGATCCACTTAATCTGACAGCCACAGCTATACACAAGCAGGAGGTGATCCAGACCCCTCTAGCACAAATCCCGAGCAGTTCAAAAGACCACCGCAGTGGGGAGGGGCTCTGAAGGTCCCACCCCTAACTGATAATGACAATGACAACTGATAGCTTCTGAGGGAGGGAGATTTTTCTTTTTGAGGGGATAGCTACTGGTAGGTTGTCTATGCCTCAGAGGATGACTACATACCCATGTGTACAAGGGAAGCACTAACTGGACTTAGAGAATCATAAAGATAAATAAATAAATGAAGTTGGGAGGGAGAGGTATTGGGGGACCCTGAGGGGTAGATGTGATTAAGGTAACTTTATAAATACATACGATGTTTTCAAAGAGTTAAAAGCAATAAACAGGTAACTAAAGAGGAAATACGGAAAATACAGGGCCTTCAAGCTGACCCTGGAGCCTCAGGGTCTAGAGGATGCTGGGAGAAATTTCATCCTTAGGGCTGGGACTTCAGTGTGTAGCCATGCTCACCCTCCCCAGCCCCATGCCCAGTCATGCTCACCCTCCCCAGCCCAGTGTGTAGCCATGCCCACCCACCCCAGCCTCACTTCAGTAGATTATAACTGGTAAAATGCACAGAAAAGTAGTCTGTCTATTTATGGCACAAATCTCTCAACATATGACAGAAATTTTTTGTAAGGGTATTTTGTGTGTGTGTGACAGAGAGAGAGAAGAGAGAGAGAGAGAGAGAGAGAGAGAGAGAGAGAGAGAGAGAGAGAGAGAGAGAGAGAGAGAGAGAGAGAGCATGTACTTGTGTGGGGTCTTCCTCCACTGCTCACCGCCTTGACTCTTAGAGACAAGCACTGCTCACCGCCTTGACTCTTAGAGACAAGTCTCACTGACCCTGGAGCTCCTGGAACCCTTCTGCCTTCACCCTCCCTCGGTGCTGGAATCTGGTTGACATCACCACCCTGCCTTTTCTCTAGGTGCTTGCATCCCCACACAAGTCCTCATGCTTGAACTGTAGGTAGTTTTACTTGCTCAGCCATCTCTCCAACCCCAGGATCCTTCTAGATCTTTTTAAAGCCATAGTTTAGATAGAACCCGTTTGTGGTTTTTGCGTACAATAGGCAGAACTATGATCCCTCTATGATCTCTCATGGAATGTATTATTTGTCTGCTCAAGGTTCACCCATCCCTAGGGGCTTCTCCAAGACCCCAGGCTCATTGCTAGTGTTTCTTAAGTGGCTGCCAGATCTTCCATTAACAGTCCCAAGTTAGAAGGGAAACTTCATTCACATAAATATTCCCCGGGGTTTTCACTCTTTCTAAAAGGTCCTCTGAATGGCTTTTATCCCCATTTTAATTTTACAAGAACCACATTGCTACATCCAAGTACAAGTGCCGAGTTTTGCTGAGTCCTAAGGCCATTTTCGGGCTTGCAGGATAGCTTTAGAAGAAGGAATGAGAGGAAAATGAGAGGCAACAGCAGGCAGAATTCACAGAAGAAATGAGGTAACCCTTCTGGTAATGGAGATTATTCACAAATGGGCTGTAGGCTGAGAGAGGGTGAAGCACCATTGACTAGGAGTCTGGAGGCTCCCAGGGGGCCTCTCATCAACCTGCACTCAATGGGCTGCACTCGTGATCGCCTCCATTACCATCCATGCTGTTCTTCTGCTAAAAACAAAACAAAAAACGAAGAGTCACAGTGGAAGGTTTTGCTGGGGAAAGCGGTGGGATTTTGATTGTGCTAAAATAAGTGTAGGTCTGAGGCTTTACTAGAACAGATCAATCCTCTCAGATTTTATGATAAAAGTCGGATGGGGCGTTGCCTTTCTTACCCAGCTATTGTGAAGATTAAACACGTAGCTACCTGGCATTCCTGCAATAAATGTCTTCTCGTTTACTCACGCTTTTATACCATTATTCAGTCTACGAAAATGAACTGAGCACCTACTATGTGTCTTTACTTTGGCAGATGGTGGCGGAAATAATGAGGACCATGACAGACTCCAACTCAAGACTCATGCCCTCATAGCATTTACACGAGAAGAGTCAGGCAGTAATTAGATATTAAATATCAGTTATGCCGGCAGTTGCTGCAAAGAGATCGCTTACGACAGCAGGACGTGTACCAGAGACAACAGGAGGACATCTTTCTCAGGAAACTCAAGTTGAGTGGAGACCCAAGGGCAAGGAAGGTCATAGTTTTGAGCAGCGTATACAATGTTGACAGGGGACTCATGGTATCTTGGGAAATAAAAATGGCCACGAATAATGTCACACGCTAGAAAGCACACAGTAAAAGGGAAGGGTAGCAGCCTTTTGGGCCTCATGGAGTAAGACGCCAGCTTACACTTAGGTTAACTCCCGAGCTCAAGACCCAGAACTGCACCCTCCACCAAGGGGGCTTGTCTGTGGACTGACTCAGTGCCCAGCCAGTGATTGATTTGATTTTCTTTAATGGCCACTCAATGCAATTATTCATTGACCAAAATAACCAGATCATAAACAATTATTTCAGTTTTCTTAAGAACACATTAGCTTGATTATAGCAATAATTGGGAGAGATGACCCAGTTAATTGACTTAGCAGAAAATGGGTTTCCCTGTGTATGCAGAGCTTAATGTAACATAATATGGTTTGGATAGAATGTCCATGGAAATGGAAAGATGTGTGTGTGTGTGTGTGTGTGTGTGTGTGTGTGTGTGTGTGTGTGTGTTCATGACAAGTAGTTTGGGCTTTAAAATTAGATCGTTGTTAATGATCTTTTAGCACTGATCTCGTGGTGACCTGACATGACCTGATGGTTTATTATTCACCACTTGTAAATTCTAAGCACTTGCCCAAGTACCTTCTTCATCAAGGCAAGCGTCATATGCTTGCCGGAGAAATGTGCTGTCATGTGACAGTTGATATGGGAGAGCCATCTTTCTGGTGTCCACCCATCTCATGATGAGACTGGAGTCGGGAGTGAACTTGGCTGTGAATGGAGACGCTGTTGAAGTCACCTGGGCCGAATGAAGCCTAAGGAACCACGTTTGTAAAGTAGGGGCTACAATACTCGCTTATTTCATGTGTGTGCTGTGTGCCTGAGTGTGTGTGTGTGTGTGTGCCACATGCATGCAGAAACCTTAGAGTGTTGGAGGGGGGCCTCGGACCTGCTGGAACTGGAGTTAGAGGGTTGTAAGCCACCATGTGGACTGGACCAGGGTCCTCTGTAAGAGCAGTGAGTCCTCTGGACCTCTGAGCCGTCTCTCCAGCCCCCACTTCCCCCAGTTAAATGAGGTACAACACACAAAGACACACTCAGTGAGCGTGTGTCACCTTTTCCTCTTCTAATCAGAGCTTACGAACCAGACACGGCAGTGTACGCCTATACTCTAAGCACTGAGCAGTCTACGGGAAGACACTGTGAATTTAAGGTCAACATGGGAAGCTCATCGAGACAGTTTCATCTCAGAAAAACAAACCAAACAAACAGAAATCCAAGGAAAGCAAACAAAGAAAGGCCTCATGACTGCCGGCAGCAGTTCCCAGAAGGAAGGGCCATGGGGAAGGACAGTGGAGTCCAATGGGGGGTGTCAGGGCAGGACTTATCTGTAGGCCTGTCGGCTTCACTCAGAGCGGAGTGTTCGTGGGACACATCTGGCGAATACTGAAATAACATAGACCTGCCATGGCTGTAACACTTGGTCCCAGATGGGGCAATATGTTAAATGACAAAATGTGTTTTCCACAGTTCTGAAAGCCAAGCTGCCAAAGTCAAGGTCCTGTCACTCTCTGTCACGGAGGGCCTTCTTCGTGTACACTCCCTTGGTGGAAGGCAGAAGGCAAGAGGAGTTGGGAGGGGCTAGCCTCTCCCCAAAGCTCTAGCAGGAGGGCTCTATGCCCAGCAACAGAGGCTCTGCTTTCAAGTGGTCACCGCAACCTAAGAATGCGTCCCCTCATCACCACCCCATTCAGAGTTGAATTTTAAAATATGGATTTTAGGAGAGGAAGAATAAAACCGCTGCTGTGGCTGAGTAGACCCCAGTGTAGGCAGCTGTCCTTTCTACACACACACACACACACACACACACACACACACACACACACACACACACAGAGAGAGAGAGAGAGAGAGACAGAGACAGAGACAGAGACAGAGACATAAAGAGAGACAAATAGATACAGACACACAGGGAAAGAGAGACTACAAAGACATGCAGACAGACACACACATACAGAAAGACAGGCAGACACACACACACACTAAAGAGAATCAGACAGACATAGACAATACACACACAGAAAGACAGACAGACACACATGCATACGCAGAGGAAGACAGACAGACAGACAGGCAGACACACACACACACACATACACACACACTCACTGTTCTGAACAAACTCCTTTCTTTAGAGGAAAGCCCCTGCCAAATCCCAAGACTGAGCTCATCCATCAGGCCTTGGACTTTGTTACCTCGGTGCTAAGAGAATTTGTCTCCCAGGTTATTTATTGTTCTCTTTGAAACACACTCGTGTTCTGAGGAAACCAGTGGATCCCTCCGCCTGCCATAGTGCCTGCTCAGAGTGAGCTTCCTGCTGATGTTGGGACCCTGATCTCATTAGCTGTGAGATTATTAATCTCCTCACAGACAGTGAGCAGCAGCTGGTTGGAGGTGATGAAACTTTAAAAGACGCAGTTGAGAGGTTTGTGAGAAACCACACCAAAGCCAGCCTGCAACCAACATCCGGATGCCTGTCCCCCACAGACTGGCTGAAACATGCCGAGAACCGAAAAGCCCCACGAGGTGGTGCGAGAAGCCCACAGTGCCCGTTACTCACGTTGTTGATTCCTTAAACCCTGGGAGAAGAAACCACAGAGTGAAACCCTTCTAACCTGTCACATATGTCTCTACGCCCACTTTCCACAGCAGTGACATGGCCATTGGCAAGTTGCCTAGAGAACTATCTGGGCTCAGGTCACAGAGTTTCTTAGTTTACGTCCCTAGTCCTGCTTTCTCAGCACCTGGCCTGGGCTGACGCTCTGCACTGGCTCAAAATGCACATTATCTGAGTGAAGCGTAGTCTTAAACCTCCCGGTACTTCCAGAAAGGACACCAGTAGTCAACCAGATTGCCTGGGGACGGAGCATGATGGCTTGAGGCCAAGAGTGCTACCAAAGTTTGCAACGAACCAGGTCTAGATTGACAGTCAGACTGAGCTCAGGTATGGGGAGGCTGTGCTCCCAGCTCAGGTATGGGGAGGCTGTGCTCCCGGCTCAGACATGGGGAGGCTGTGCTCCCTGCTCAGGTATGGAGAGGCTGTGCTCCCGGCTCAGGTATGGAGAGGCTGTGCTCCCGGCTCAGGTATGGAGAGGCTGTGCTCCCGGCTCAGGTATGGAGAGGCTGTGCTCCCAGATCAGACATGGGGAAGCTGTGCTCCCAGCTCAGACATGGGGAGGCTATGCTCCCAGCTCAGACATGGGGAGGCTGTGCTCCCGGCTCAAGTATGGAGAGGCTGTGCTCCCATGGTGGCATGCAGGCAGACATGGTGCTGGAGAAGCAGCTGAGGGTCCTACCACTTGCCTTGCAGACAACAGGAAGTGCTCTGTCTCACGGGGAGAGGCTTGAGCATATATAACACCTTAAAGCCTGCCCCAACAGGGACATACTTCCTCCAACAAGGCCACACCTATGCAACAAGGAGACACATTCTATTGGTGCCGCTCCCTATGGGGAGCCGTTTTCTTTCCAGCAAACACAATATGATTAAACAAGTGAACAAACAAAAACCCCCACTTAGCTGAATGTTTAAGACTGGGGTTTTTAAGGACTTGGGGTCTGAGCAGCATAGCATTCTCATAAGCGTCAGGTCCCGGGTTTGATTCTTAACAACAAATTAAACATGGATTTTATGGTATGTTGATGAAAAAAAAGTCAATGTGAAAAGACACTGGAGGCTTTGTCAGAATTTGGATTCAGCGTAGAAATGCTTGTATTGGATCTTGGGTAGACATGTTGCATTTTGAGCGCTTTAGAGGATAATTTTACAAGGGCGAACACATGAATTTCCTGTTAATACAAATCAACACACACAAGGCTTTATTGAGTCCAGCACAAAGGACTGCTGGGAATGTTGCAAAAAGTTCAAAGGAGAAATTGAAATGAGAACTCCATGGAGAACACGGGATGGCGCAATGGGCCTCGGGAGAACTTGAGAATGCCTCTCTCCCGCCAGCTGAATGGTTGGCTGCGTTCCATAAGACACAGTCCACCCCAGTTGCTTCCAGCAAGAACAAATGGTATTGCTGTCAGTTTCCTCCAGCTTGTACCGCTGCAGAATGGAGGAGGAGAAACTGCTAGGAAGGTGTGCTGCAGAGGGCAGCTGACAGTCTAAACTGCAAGTCTCCAAATGCACGACTTTCCTTGCTGGTCTGCAAGGAGACTGTCAGACTGTGAGACTGCTCCGTTACACACAGGGGTGCGTGGATGGTGCAGCTGTCCTCACCATGGCCGTTCAGACTGAGTTCACAGTCCCTGCAGTCTTCTCCGTCATTTTCCAGCTGGTCAACATTTATTTAGCACTTACTGTGTGCCAGGCCATGTGCTTGCAGTGCAGCTGTGGCCTGTGTGTGAGGGGCACACAGAAGGAAGCCACTAATTAGCTGCTTGATGAAGAAGAACTCTTTCCATGCAACCACCAGTAGGAGGCCAGAGGAAAGATGTATCATTGTCACTTGAGAGCAGTATCACGGAAGGAATTAGCACCTTGGGCTGGAGGTCTCCAACGTCAGTGTGTTTATTAGCTACTGAAGGCAAGGTGCCTGGGTGAGCCCTCCAAGCCAAATCACATCAAATTATAGTGTACATTGTATAAGCGTGACCAAGTTTCTGTACCTCATTGCTGTTTTCAAAATGAAAGGAGATATATCCCAATAATTTCTTGTGAGGATTAAACAAAAACCCAAAACAAAACAAAGCAGAAAAGCAAGGTTTTACAGTCACACCCAGCACATAGTGTTCAATAAACAACAGACATCCATTAAAACGCCAACCAGACTATTCTCTGTCCTGCAGCATCTCCCAGCCCCGGGGGAGGACGGGATGCATGAGGAAGGGCCATGATGGGTTAAAGTGCCAGACAGTGTAGGGCCTTTTCGTGCCCTTTGCATTGAATGTGTACGTGTTGAAAGATCTGGATAGATACTCCTGGTCAAAGGTCACTAAATGACTGAAGAGTTTAACTTACACCGATAACTAGAGCTTGAGCCAATATATTTGATGAGTCTTGATTTTAGATGCAAGCCCTGGAGATTTCCAGCTGAAGCTGTTGAACACTCGCAATTCTAACAGCAAATTTTCTGGTTGAATGTCATGAGATTGTCTTACAGGTTAGGAAAAAATTAAAAAGCACAGAACTGATTGAGTCCTGATCAACCCCAGGCTGAGAATGAGTGGTGGCATGTGAATGTGTGTATGTTACATGTGTTACATGCTTAGACTGTGAGTGTGTGTGTGTATGTGTGCGTGTGTGAGTGAGAGAGAGACAGAGAAACAGAGAGACAGAGATACAGAGAGACAGAGATGAAGGAAAACACAGAGACAAGGTCACATATAGATCAAGCAAGAGTCAGGAGCTGATCCAGAGACCACACTGACCCCCATCATCCCCAGAACATTCCCCTTGGATCAGGGTTATGAAGCACTGCGTGGAACCATTGAATTATTATTTTTTTATGAATTGTTTCTCTGGGCATACTTTAATGCAATCTAGCTAGAAATGGGCTTCTGGTTGAGTCCAGGTGTTTTATCCAGAGTTCTTCGATCCATGAAGCATTCTGAAAGATAGTGCACAACAAACCGCGGGGTTGGTTCAAATTATTGGTTAAACAATCCAGAATTCCACACTCTGAAAATGGCTTACTGAGGCCAGAGAGAGGTGACGTCCGGTAAAAGATAGCAGTTCTAGGTATCCAAGAAAGAGTGAGATGACACACAAGATCTCCCAGGAGAGCTCAGCAGTACGGAATCCAGGTCGGAGGCAGCAAAGAACGAATATTACTCCTAGGGCTTTTGAATTGTCTGTTGGTGGGTTTCTGGTGATTTTTATACCCAGTAGAGCTTGACCACTTGGCTTAATAACCTTCTTGAGCATCTTTATCTGAACATGTGTCAAAGACAGAGTTCTCTCTCTCTCTAGAAGGGGTTGAGCAGGAGAAAGATCCCCCAGGATTCATCACCAACAACAAGGATGATTTGAGGTTTCAGCTGTGGGCCAAGTCCTCTTTATCTTCTGAGGTGCTTGGAGGTCTCTGAACCCAGAGCTATCCATGGAGGACTCTTGGTGAAAAGTCAGCAGGCTTCAGAAGAGTTGAACTTAAACTGTAGGTTTAAGTCCAGTAGGATCTTAACTTGGATGTAAGCCCTGAAAGTGCCAAGGTCACATCGTCCTTGGTTTTTAATTCTGGAGTTTCTTTAATGAAGAACTTTTAGAAGATCAATAAAAATGTTCCAGTTAAGCTGCTAATGAGAGAAATGACCTTTCCTTTATGGAAGGAAAATACAGGCTGGGCTTCCACATAGCAACAAGGAGGCCAGGCTACGGAATTTTCTCTGCAAATTGTGGTTGCCTTTGTGTGCCGTAGTTTGTATAATATGCACCAAGGTTATTAGAATCTGGTAACTTTCTTTGCCGCTTATGAGCAGACCATGCGCACTGATAGCAACAATCTAATTATTCAAGCTGCTGGTATCCAAGATCCTGTCTCCCAAGATGAATGTGCTGGCCTTATGAGTTTCCTTCTGAGTGAGAGACAGCAGGCCTCAATAAATTGCACTGAATTGCTGCAACAAACAATGGAAATAAATCAACTGCTCCTGTCAAGTCTAGATTTGGTGATTTCAGCCTTGGAGTACGTGAGCCTAGTTTTGTTGAACAATAGACTCAAGCCAGAGCAACGTTGTGAACCAAAAGAACACAGGGCTTGCTAACTGGCTCTAACCTCATCAGATGAACTCACTGTCACTGCGCAACTATGTCACCTGGGATTGTCCCGGGTTCCCATGCATTCCTCTCTTCTTAGACTTGGTTATTGACACTTCACATGTGGGTACTTTGCCTGCATGGATGGGATGTGTATGTCTGTAGAGAGGCTGGAAGAAGGCATCAGATCCCCGGGAGCTGGAGTTACAGAAGGTTGTGAGCCACTGTGTAGGTACTGGGAACAGAATCCCAGCCCTCTGCAAGAGCACCAGATACACATAATATCCCAGCAGACCCTTTGCTTTCCTTCCGATGTTGGTTTTACCCTGCAGCTTTCGACCCTCCCACGTTAGTAGTGGGGTCTGGAAGGCTGTCCACACTCGTGGAGATGGTCTTATATTGGAGCTGCCCTTGACGTACTGACTGAGAAATCTGCCATTTTGCCAAGGTTCAAATCCTAGTTCCCTACTTGTTCATTAAAGTGAACTTGGGACGTCTTTAATGATTCTATGACTTCATTGCACACATATCGAGGTGATGTTGCAAAAAGGTGTTTTTAATTGGGATAAAATGAGTTGTAACATGCATAAAACACATACATAATGGGTCGCTCAAAGTAAAGTTAGCTATCTTTTTTAAATTACTGCCATGCAATTGATGGAAACAAGTCTGTGCTGGAGTGCACTTTCCCAAATTCGTATGTTGACAACTTCATCACCATTTAACTGTTGAGAAGGAAGCGAGACTTGATAAAAAGAGGTGATTAGGTCTCCAGGGATAGAGTGATGTCCCCATGGGGGAGGATCAGCTGCCGTGAGTCTGGGCTTCAGTCTAGCGGGGCCTGGTCTCTTACCCTCTTGTCCCTCTGTCTCCCTCCCCGTTCCTTCTGCTCGGGGATGACCCAGAACGAAGGTGCTCACAAGATGCTGGCCTCACACTCTTGAGTTTCCCCCACCCTGAAGGTTCTGAAGCTTTACGAGCTGAACAGACCTCTCTGTTCGTTAGAAGAGACCCAGCCCCAAGTGTTCTGTCATGGCAGCAGAAATGGCAGTCCTGTAGAGTGGACACTCTACACGTGTAGGTAGGAAGAATCAGAGCAGAAGTCCTAGACGGGCAGTGTTATTGCAGAGGCTGTAGCTGGTTGGGCGCTTAGCAGGCTTTGTAGATATCTGTCGGCTCCAAAATGTTCTTATGCTAGTAAAATCCTGTCTTAGTTAGGGTTTCTGTTGCTGCAATGAAACATCATGTCCAAGAAGCAAATCAGGGAGGAAAGGGTTTATTTGGCTTACACTTCCACGTTGCTGTTCACCATCAAAGGGAGTCAGGGCAGGAACTCAAGCAAGGCAGGAACCTGAGGGCAGGAGCTGATGCAGAGGCCATGGAGGGGGTGCTGCTACTGACTTGCTCCCCATGGCTTGCTCAGCCTGATTTCTTACAGAACCTAGGACTGCCAGCCCAGGGATGGCCTCTCCCACACTGATCACTATCTGAGAAAATGCCTTATAGCTGGGTCTCATGGAGGCATTTCCTCAACTGAGGCTCCTTCCTCTCTGATGACTCTAGCTTGTGTCAACTTGACACAAAACCAGGCAGTACAAACCCTGCAGAATATATGCATTTATTAGACTCGTTTATTAGATCAGGGGGTGTTATTGAGGATCTAGGAGGTGTTAGACAACCATGGAGTAGAGTTTTGTAGATCAGGGATCTGGAGCTCAAAAGGACTGAGAAATGTCTTTACTGTAAATCAGAGGGATAAATGTTGTAATTTAAGAAAAACAGAGCATGAGAGAACCATGCCACAGGGTTAAAGCAAAGGAGGTTTTTTTTAATTAGGGAAAGGGATCATAAAAAGGGAAAAGGGAAGGGGGGAGACCAGCTTCTGGAGACAGCAGCAGGAGAAAGGAGAAAGGAAAGAAGGGGGAGAGAGAGGGAGGGAGAGAGAGGAACAGAGGGGAAGGGAGGGAGAGAGGGAGGGAGAGAGGGAGGGAGAGAGAGAAAGGGAGAGGAGGTGGGCAGGGCCCTTTTAAAAGGGAACATAGTGAATGTGCACAGGAGGTGCTCTTAGGGGCTGCAGCTGAGGGCGTATCCTGTCAGAACCCCAAGACAGACCAATACAGATGCCTGAATACTAACAGTAACCCTCTGGCATTCATGCAATATGACCTCCAGACCCCAAATGTGCAGAAAGAATGTAAGATTTGCCATTGCCTGTGGATCATTACTAACATGTATTGGGGACAGCCTACGTACCCACTTAGACACTGAGCTTGTTTCTGTTTCCCTGTATGAAGAAAGCATAATAAAATGCCCCTGAAAAAGTCACCAACCTGCCCCCGAGAAACACAACCCATTCAGTTTGGTGCGTGACAGGCATATGACAGTTTAAAAGACACTTGCAGTAACTAAAGCAAAGCCTGTGTATGCGCAGCCAGCTGCCATATGCGAATATTTACATGTAAGTTGAAACCAATGAACATTAAACACAGTTACTGCTCTGCTGCCGGGACCCTGCCATTCTGCCCTCACTAAGAGCTGGAAGCTGCACCCTTCTGAATGTGCCACGAAGGCACCAGTGTAGTGTAATGGCTGAAGCCATCCACTAAGGTGAGGGCTGGAGGAGAGTGGGGGTGGGCACCTGGACCAGGTGAAGCCCCGTTGAGATCCTGATGATATACGGCAGTGTGCCAGGGAGTGAACATGTCAGTGTAGGGGCCACACTTGCTAACAACTACCCTCTCTTGAGAATTACCCCCTCCTGGCAGAGTTACAATTCCTCTCTAGTGGGCCCTGGTTAGTTAGGCTCTTCCCCCAAAGGGTCCTAAACACTTCCCAGCATTGCCACAAGGGGGCCAAGCTTCCAACAGTATCACACCCAAACCACAGCCCAGTAGCAGCTAGGAGCATTGCCCACCGGCAGCACCCACCACGTTTTGGGATGGGGAGACCAGCTTTTTTTTTTTTGATTCTGAGACAGTGACAAGTGTTCATTATCCATGACTTCACCCGTAATGCCATAGGTGGACCGCCAGCCAACTCACCCATTTTCTTGCCGGGATTGGCAGGCTGATGCTGATAAGGCACATACAGCAAACAGCCAAGAGTGAGGCTAAGAAGCCGCACTATTAGTTGCTTACTACAAAGCAGAGGAAAAAGACATTTTCTTCTGCTTGGGGGCGTGGAATGAAGGCTGTGGGCTGGGGTTTGGCTAACAGTGAGGACAAGTCTCTGGCCTTTCAGTAGAATTCTGAAATGCACTTTTGACCCAAACATCTCCTGACCCTGGAGGTCCTTTCCAGTTCCTTCTGAATGTAACTGTAAAGACAACCCAATTTCCAATCTAAGCAGCACTCGGCTCTGCCAGAAATCTTCCTACTAAATATACTGAACTAAGAGACCAAGTAGGAACACTCACAGCCAGGCTTCATCATCTCTTAAACACTCATTTGAAAACAAGGATCACGTTTCCATTACAAAGAATACATTGTAGCCACAACACCTGCAACGTTTGTCCAAGCTCAGGAGTGAAGACATGAATGAGAAACGTATGGCATTTCAGTACTAAAAGCTGCCCCCGAATAATAATTTGGCTCATTTACCAAAATATCACTTTGCATAATTTGCCTTTTAGGATCCTAAAGAAAATGGCTTAAAGAAATTGGATGCCAAAGATCTCAGATGGAGACTTAAGTCATCATCAATATGTAATTAGCACAGAGATAAAGGAGTTACAGTTGTGGGCAGGTGAGACAACTGGGTTAATCTGTTGTTTCAAAAAGGAATGTCTTGAAGACAAACTGTGAACTTCAGTTTGTTGGAAACTATAGCGACCTTTATGGGCAGTGAAAGAGTTGGAAGAATTGCAGTATGACATTTCCTAAATAAAAATGTATCAACTTAAATGTGAAAAATGAAAACGAAAATGTATTTGCTTTTTGATTCCTACGTTAAAATATTTCCATTTATCATTTTCTAGCTGCGCTGAACCATGGGGAAGGGGGAGCAGAGGACGGGAGAGAGCGTCTTTCCTATCTGTCTCATCGATCATTTTACTCACCACGTGAGGCCAGGCACTGAGATTATAGCTTATTGAGTTCAGATCTTTGAGACCCCATTTACTATTCCAGAAAGATGTGCTCTGATTAATAATAAATGATTAGCCACATAGTTAAGCGGAATGATTGGCACCTTTTATTGGTTGTCTTTAAGAATAATTGAATGAAATTGGCTGACCAGAAAGCCAAGGTTCATGCCACCCACGCCAAGCAAAACCCATCTGTTTGTAAACTAGGAAACATCCTCTTCCAAAGACAGAGTTCTTAAAGCTATCTGGAAATCTGCTTCATTGGATACCAGATGCAAATCTGCCTGCTAGCTACTGTATATTCCCTTTGTATTATGCAAAGACATTTAACCCTTTGTAGTAACCACTGAAATTGGATGCTGGCACATGCATTCTTTAAAGCAAACAAAATAATTGAAAATTAAACACCAGTGTAAACTAAGGGAAGTTTGGGAAGGACCAGCATTCCTTAAGATAAAGAAGGCAGAGTGAATCAACACTTAAACCAAACCCTAAAGTAGAAAGCTGTACTGTGTGTGTGAATGTGTGTGCATGTGTGTGTGAGAGTGTTGTATCTGTGTGTTTGTGTGCTCATGTGTCTGAGAGCTTGTGAGTGAATGTGGGATGGAGCACTTGGATTGGGATTACAGGTCCCTTTGTGAACTGAGGAGTGGAAAATGAGTACCATTTTTTTTCTTGTGCACCGGGCACTGACAGGCATTTCACAACCGATTTACACGCCCATACTCACTTTTCTTGGTGTGTTTACCCTGCGTCTTCCAAACCACCTCCCATCTCTCTTCTGAGGCCCTGTCTCCATCCGCACTAACCTACGTGAAGTGTGTCAATAAGCCCCTACTCCGGGGGTCCATTAGTTTAGAATAACTAAGAAATTGGGCTACAGGGGAAAGCAGGCAGTTGGTATATTCAGTTCCTGTGTATTCTTTGCAAAAACAAGCCCCTTGGGAGCCCTGGTGGCTGTCCCTCCTCCGTGTGAGCCCAGAGACTACGCTAGCCCCCTTGCATTGTCCCTCCACTTGTCACCTATGGCTAATTCTTCTATTGAAATCTCTCGTATGATCCAGCCCACGTGGCCGTCGGATTCCTGCTCTGACACTAATTCAGCATCCTCTGTAGTGTCTGTAGAGAGAAGCTTGCGGCTTCAGATTGCTCTAGGCCCTTGGCTGAGGTCGGACAGAGGATGCCTGAAGGGGCTGTGTGGCAGGCATCCCCAGGCTGGCAGGGAGTGGTACTGAGTTGCAGCTCTCATGTTCTGTGAGGCGACTGAAGGCAGCTCAGATGGTCTGGTGAAACCAGCTGGGCAGGGGGATGGGCAGGCCGGCTCTCCTGACTTCCCGCAGCACAGTCATCCACCCTGATGCTCAGGGACAAGGCACCAGGAGACGAAGGCATCGGCACAGCTTGGTATCACGGGTTCTGCGGGACACCTGAGGCCGAGGTGGAACTCCACGGGTTGAGGGGCGTTGGCTGAGTGAAAAAAAAAACCCGATGACTGTCTTTGCTTCCTCAGTTACTTGGCACCACACCAGGGGATTCTTTTCTCCTTCCAGAGTTTTCTTAAATTTGTGGCAATCCAACAGGCAAAAAGGCCAAACAGGTTTTCTGTGCAGAGAAACATTTATTTTTGCAGAGGGGGACAACCTGTTACTGTACGGTGAATGGAACACAGCAGTAAAATGACAGGTGGCAATGGCTGTCCCCGTAGATTGGTGAGTGCCTCATTCAGCCATCGTCAGGGAAACTTCCTCTTGCAATCGACGGGAATTAATACAGAGATCGACGACTTGACAATGTCCAGAGAGATATTGGAGCACTCAGTCCTAAATGGCATGTCTTTATCAAACCCTTCCCCTCAGGGCTCAGACGTTTGGAGAAGAGGAGGAGGGAGAGGAGGAGGAAGAGGAAGAGGAAGAGGAAGAAAGGTTGTAAGAGCCAGAGGTGATGGATGACTCCATGGAAACAGTGTCTTCAGGACAGCACAGGACCGAAACACGTAAGAACTCACAGAGGCGGTGGCAGCATGAACAGGGCCTGCACTGGTCCAAGCCAGATATGGTCCCTGAGGGAAGGAAGTGGGCACAGTTCACACCTGTAGCCAAGAAGCCTTCTACAGTTGGTGCCTGCTGGGAGAGGGAACATCAATTTTCTCCAATTCAGTGTCACTGGGCACATTAGTCACACCTCAGAGCAGCCCCCCTGTCCTGGAGTAGTTGACCAACACAAAACCAGCTCAAAGTTGCTTCATTCTATCTTGTCATATCAGTCTTTTGCTTTTATGTTTTGTTGTTTGGGGATTTTGTGTGTGTGTTTCTGTTTTTTTGTTTTGTTTTTTGCTCTTTTTTTGCCTTTTTGAGAGAAAGAGAGAGAGATAAACTAGGGGCAAGTAGGGAGGTAGATTCTGAGAGATCTGGGAGAAATCAGGGGAGGAGAAAACATGATAAAAATATATTGTATGAAAAATTATCAAGTGGCTATTTTGTGTTGAGTATTGAGATAGTGTCATAATACACGGTGTCAGGGAAGCACTCCCACTTCACAGATGAGAAGATTGCACATGGAGAGGTCCAGAAACTTCCAGAAGTGTCTCAGTTATTCAGTAGTACCCTGAAGCCCAGACTCACAGGATGCTGAGCCTTTGCTGAGAGCTGAGATGCTCACAGTCGCTGGCTCAATCCTCTCCCCTCGCTGTGTTTCCTCTGCCACTGACGGCACGCTGTCTGTCTGTCACACCTACTGGATATTGTCATCCCTTGCTTAACGCAAGTTCCCTTGTATTTCTCCTTCACCCTTTCCTTGAAGGGAAATCTCCCCTCTCCCCGTTTAAGCAAGACTGTTTTGGGTCTCCCACAGGTTTCAAATGGTTGAACCTAGGTATTGTCTAACACTTGTGTCCATTTTTCTTAAGTGGAGACAGCAGGTTGTCACTAAATTCTGGAAGTAGTGGATTGGTGTTATTGGACACCAAGAATTCTTCCCAAAATATAGAGGTATTCCCAGTTAGCCTGTGTGTCTTCAAGTTAACATCAGATGTCAGTGCACACGGAAGGTCGCTCGTAGCATCCTGGATGGCTCCTTTGAGGTTCTGTCACCAGAGTAGGATTTGCTCCCTTCCTGAATCTGAGGCCACTTCACACAGATCTCCTGATCATGAGGGGTGGGGACAGCTTTCGCTGGTCTCACTGATTGCCCTTATCAATCCTGTACAGCTCTTCTGATTACTCTGAGTTATGACATGTAGTATAATCTCACCACTCTAGAGCCAACCCTATGTGCGGGTGTGGGTGAACCAACCCTGAAGTTGTAAGCATGGGAAGCCGTCCCCATTTCTTACCTGGTGGACCAACACTACAGCTGCCCATGCCCAGACTCAAGGGTATGACTTGGCTGTCCCAACATCCATCCCATCTATGATCTGCTGGGGCTGTGAAGGGACCGGACCCGCAGACCCAAAGCTGCAGGATCTCCACAACAGAGGGCAGCAACAGAACACCCAGGAGGAGCCCAAGTGAGGGCCCAGCATCGACAGTGCAGTAGAAACCAGAGGCCTCGAACCAGACCAATGACTTTGCAATGAATACTTGCAACCAAACATATATGGATCATGGCGAGAATCACTGTGTCACACTGCAGCTTCTGTGATGAGATTGTTAAGTCCCTCCCTTTTTGTCCCCTCTTAAAGTTTGTTTTATTTGGGGGTGAGCAGGGGCAGAGGGCAGATGCGAAGGTACAGGGAAATAAATGGGATAAAGACATACAAAGGTCACATTAAATAAATAAGTAATAAAAAGAAAAAAATAGCCTTACCACTCATAGGCCAGACTTCAGAGCCAAGGTCACCTAGTGTGAACCCTGTCTGATTCTTCATGACATCACACTTCCTGGAGGAGGCTTCCACTGGCATTGTTGTCATTACCAATAATCCTACATCAGGCAAGCTGTCATCCTTTAATCCCAGCACTCGGGAGGCAAAGGCAGGCGGATCTCTGTGAGTCCGAGGCCAGCCTGGTCTACAGAGTGAGATCCAGGACAATCAGGGCTACACAGAGGAAACCCTGTCTCAAAGAAAAATCCTATATCATAAGCCTATATGGCTCATATAATCTAAAGTCTAGATGTTGCTTTAGGGCTCCTTCCTGGTGCTGCAACAGAGTCAGACACGGGTTTGGGAAAATGCGTGATGACTCTGCACCATTACATTGTTAAACAGGAGCATCCCTCCCCCCACCCCCAGCCTAGTGACGTTCTCTGCTCTGTCAGATCTTCACTCTCCACACCCCTGCTGAAAACAACTGACGATTTTACTCTGCCCATGTTCCCCCATCTAACAATGCCATGGATTTGGATTCACACGCCATGTGGTTCTATGAATCGGCTTCTTTATCTTAGAAACAAACAGTTATGATCTGTCTTTTATCTTTAGACGGATCGATAGCTCATTTCTTCTTTGTACTGCATAATATTCCATTGTTTGAATACACCACAGTCTATTTAAATCACCTGCTTTCTGAAGCGCGTGCTGGCTGCTTCTGAATTCTGGCAATCATCCTACTCCTGCTCTGAGCATCCACGTGCAGGGATACTGTGTGGACATAGTTCAGCATCTTCATGCAAATACGAGAGAGCTTGATTGGTGGGTGTGATGCTGTGATTATGTGCAGTCTGGGGTTCATTTTGTTTTCAGTCGTTAGGAGCGTATGCTTAGTTTCAGGCCTCCGCTGCTTCTCCAAAGCCGGTGCCATTTGCTTTCCAGCCATAAATCAGAGTTCCTCACCGCTCTTGGGGAGCATGCCCACGTCAGGGTCACAGGCATCCTCACAGGTGTGCACAGCATTGTGTCTAAATATTCCATTCCTTACAACGCGAGATGAAAAGCACTGGTAGGGGACGCCCTTCTGTATATGTGTTTCTCTTATTGGCTGATGAGTAAAACACTGATTGACCAATAGAGGCAGGAGGATAGGCGGGACTAGGAGACGAGGAGAATGTGGGGAGAGGGGCAGAGAGATGTCTCTGTCGATTATAGAGTTGATATATTATCCTTCTGTAGGTCTTTGAAAGGATTGAAGAATATCTCTCCATTTGGAATATATCTATATATCTAAAAAAAGCCTAACCTAACATGACTGTAAGTTTTGACTATTATAGGTTACTATAATCTGCAGTTATACGTTTTTAAATGAGCTGTATAAATACAATACCTAAACAAGAGTAAGAATATGACTATAACAAGTTGACTTTGAGTTTGTATCAATAAACTAAAACCTGTATCAATATAAAGTGTTCTCCCATCAAAGCGCATTTTCACAAGCACAGTTGCTAAGCAACTACCACATTTGGTGAGGTGTCTGTCCAAACCTACCCTGTCTTCAATCTGGTGTTCATTTTTTTCCACCACAGAGACCGTGTTATTAGCAGGACCATCACCTCCCTGAAGAAGGAATATGTGCATTTTTCTCAGTCTCAAGCTCCCAGGCCTTAGCTCGGGGACCTTGGAGTCCAGGCTTTGTTTAATGGAAGAATTAGGGTTGTGAGTGCGGGCACCACTCTTGCAACAAACGAAGCTATTGTTGATGACCACACTGGCCAATTTGTTAAACGTTTCGGTCAGGAGCAATTTACTTTACCTCACCACGTCTCAACTTATTCACCCCTGAAGCGGACAGAGTAAGTAATGAACGAAACTTTCTGGCAGCTGTAAGAATTATGACATAACAACAAAAAAGAAAAGGGTCATGAGCACAGTGAGAGGAGTCTACTAGGTAGACACTTAAGAATATCCCGCAAACTCAACCTTGGTAGAGTCCGGGGAAACGCTGTGCGCAGAGTAACTCATCTCCTGCAGTATGTACAACCCAGTTACACTAAACCAATTATAGCTCCTTGTGACCGATTGTGTCCCGTATGTTGACAATTCCCTGTATGTGACATCTAATAATTACAGCCTCTGCCCAATACAAACATGCACTGTTGTCACCATGCACCCTGAGTGCCATGCATTACAGCCGCCATGAGCCATGACTGTCGGGTCTCCTTTCACAGATGAAGAATCTGAGACACAAACACTTTCAAACGCCCATGCAACCCCCACCCCCACCCCTTCCCCCAGCTTCAGCAAGAATTAGAAACTGTTTAGGTTTGACAGCAGATACAAAGTGTTTTCTATTCGTGATCCATTAAACCAACTCTGCTAAAACTACCTCTTGCCTGAATGTTTTTACATATTTCTTTTCTCCTCCTGGAATAATCCAAGAAAGAGAAAACGGTGATGCCAACCAAACCCATCGTTTGCTTCGCATGGCATTTGTGGATGTATCTATCCTGCAGCCCCTTGGCATGCGAGTTTTGCAGGCTGTTTGGCCTCTATCTGGACTGATAAAACAAGGGTTCAAACCGGCACCTGTGATGGGTTTTGTGTTGACTTGGGGGGGGCAGTCTTGTCATGTCAGGTGTGTGCAGGCGTGCCCTCCACGATGGATCTGACCACTGCAGCTCGTGGCCAGATACAAAGGCGTGCGTGCGTCGGTCCTTGGCACTCATGCCTGGCATATGTCTAGAGGCCAGACTCAGTGCGGTGGAATCTCACTGCCAGCAGCACGGGTGTCAGTGTTGTCCGTAACCAAGAGTAATCGAAACCCCGCTCCTCCATCTTGCTGGGCTCCCCGCAGTCCAGCAGAGGAAGAGAATACCTCAAGAGGGGGTGCCCCAGAACAGGGCTTGGAGCTGCACCTGTCCCCCTTACAGGCAGTCGCAACATGACAGATGCCGTTCCGGGAGTCTGTCTGCCTCGGTCCCTGGCAAGGCTGAGGAGGAGCTCAGCCGCCGCTCAGCTTTCTAATTTCGGTCTAGCGTCTGAAAATGTGGTCTGTGCCGCCTGGGCACAGTGTTCCCCACAAGAGCACCACTTCTTGTCCTAGATTTTCTTTTCTAAAACCTCCTGGAGGCAGAAATGCTTCTCCTGCCTGCATCTCTTCCTACTAAAGACACCTCTAGCCACCATGCAAGCTGCAGGCAGTTAAGTGTGCCATCGTTATTAAGGGGCTACTAGCCCAGGGGACCTTTTGTCCTCATATTCTGTGCCAGCCCCCGTCTGTGCTCTGCCTGCCCTCCTTGTCCTCAAGACATGTGATGAGGCGTTTTTTTCCTTAGGATCCTGCGCATCAGTAAGTCTGACCCTGCCCCTACCCCAGTGCTTCCGATTCCCTTTATCTGCTTACTGGATCGCCATTAGCTGTTTATCTTGACAAATGTTCAGCTATAAATGTGATTTATGGATTTCAGAATTGAAAGCCATGGCTTATGCTATTATTCATTTCCAGGCAGGACTTAGCAGCCATGCCGTTTAGTAAGAGCCCCTTCCCGTGTCCCACGCAGAGCCAGTGAGCATGTCTGCCTTCTCCTTCCCTCTTGATTTCCACGCCAAAGAGCCCAAGTAGAATCTGTTGCTGGATCTATATCCCCTTCTTTTTTATTTTTAACTCTTTAGGAATGGCTTTGGAACAAGCATGGTATTTCTTTCACAGAGACTTGCGTGCTCGTGATGAACACGATCCAAAGAGCGCTTTAAAAATATTCCCCACAACCAGGTCTCAAACATGCACCAGTGAAGTTCTAGACGGGAACGTGTGGAGCAAAGGATCCTGGGAGACCTTACACTTAGTCCGTGCGTCACTCCTCTCACAGGAACAGCCTTTTAAGCAGCTCATATCTTTCTGAGTTTTCTCCCTTTATTTTCGTTTCGTCGCATGTGTGTGTGTGGGGGGGGGGTGTTTTGCCTACATGTAGGTCTGTGCAACCTGTGCGTGCGGGGTGCCCACAGAGGCCAGAAGAGGGCATCAGGTCCCCTGGAACTGGAGTTGCAGGTGGTTGTGAACTGCCCTGTGGGCTCTAGAGATGGCACCCTGGTCCTCTGTGAGAGCGGCCAGGGCTCTTAGCTGTGAAGCCGGCTCTCTGGCCTCTCTGAGCTCACTGTGGCAAAGCACACACAGTTTGGGTTCCAGCTGTGGGCAGTCGCATACCAGTCTCAGGGCTGTTCCTGCGCTAAGGGGTCAGCGTGTACGTCACCTGTCTTGTAGTTTCCCCCTGGATTTCCCCCTCCTGTCTGCAGTCAGGATCCCCAGGGAGGTTTCCCCAAGGTCAAGCCTGATCCTTGCTAGTTTTGAAGGGGCCCATGGCTTTTCCTTTCCTGTAGGAAACAAAATCAGAGCCTGGTTTGATCCAGCAGTCCCTTCCATAGTCCGGTGTTTCTCAGCAGGTGCTATTCTCTGTTCGTTAATCTTCAAAGAACTCAAAACTAACAAAATACCATAAAAGAACCGAACTTCCTGTGTTCTAATATTTTCTACCCTTGTATGGATTTTTTTAAATTATTATTTTATTGTCTCTTAAAGACTTAATATTAATATTTTTAAACTATTTTTTATGAAAGTCTATACCATTTTCTTTCTTTTGTACCTAAGCACCCTTTAAAGCATATTGTACTGTTTTAGAGGAATTTTTTTGTGTCTGGGCCCGGCTTTCTGTGTGTCTGCAGTGTTTTCTGACTAAATGAGCCAAGCCTTGAGGGGTAAGATTATCTACCATGTGGTTCCGCTCTGGCGGCTGGCTCAGCACCACTGTATGCCAACCGCCGGCCTGCCTGAGAGACCGTGGGGCAAGGAGGTCACACCCGACTCCCTGTCCAGAACTTTCCTTAGCTTCCTCAGGCCTTATGTTTGGATATTTGAGTCCCCGCATTGGAAGCCATGTGTAAGTCGGATTTTGTTTTTGATCCATCAACTCACAAATAATGACACAGAGACTTACCAATCATGAAAGCTCAGCCTTAGTTCAGGCTTGTTCCTGACTATAAAGGCATGTGCCACCGTTGCCCAGCTCCTGACTAGTTCTTATAACTTAAATTAACCCATATATATTTTTTAATCTACATCCCTACACGCGGCTGGTTAACTCATCTCCATTCTGCCCAGCCTGCTTCCTCTGCATCTGGCTGGAGACTCCACCTTCCTACTTCCCAGAGTTCTCTCTCTTTCCCCGGAAGCCCTGCCTACACTCCCATCACTCCCATTGGACATTCAGCTTTTCACTACACCAATCCCAGCAGTACATCTTCACAGGGTGCTCTAATATCCCATAGCATGTGTGTGTGAGCCTCCTGGAACGTCCATAGAATGAAGGAATATCCCTGCCTTTTATCTTATACTTACTGAAACGTTGCTTTACCCTCGCCAGGGACTGGCCACGGAGGTCTGCACCCATGATGCCTGGCAAGCAAGTTCTTGATGACATTTGGCCGTTATGCGGAAACCACAATGACTGCTAATATTTCGTTAAAACAGGGCATTTATCCATTAAACGAAGAGAAAGCGCATAGAATGAAATACCCTCTCACAGATGAGTGGCGGGGTTTGAGTAACCCAGCTATGTGTCTCCCCTCTTCCTGAGACAGAGACCTTGCATTTGTGAGCTCAGCTGGGTTTGGGGGAGGCACCCGGCTTTGTCCTGAGGGAACAGGCTGTAGTAGACACCACTCATCCTTCTCCACTGTCCTTTCTTTATATTAAATGGTGGGGGGGGGCGTGTTGGGTTGGAAATAAAAATGAAGCCCTTGACTCTCTCTCTGCATTTTTCACCCATCCCCAAAAGAGTGTTTTAAATGTGCCACACTGTCTGTACTTTCCAAAACTATCCAGATGCTCAATTTTTATATGCTGGCATGCCTGTCCCTTAAGCATGGTGGTCACTCTGTGGGTCAGAATTTGTTATTACTGAGACCAGACACCCAGGTGAAATGATTCAGGCAGGAAGCTTTATTGTGTGCCGTGGTCTCAGCCTATTGTGGTGGGGATGGTGTTGTTGGCCAGGAAGCAGAGAGGGAGGGAGGGAAGGAGGGAGGGAGACAAAGGGGGAGGGAGAGAGGGAGGAAGAGAGAGAGAGAACACTGTTCTGTGGGTTGCCCCTTTTAACCTTTTTCTGCCATCCAGTGCCACCTCCAACCTGTCTGATGGCACTGGTCTGTCCTTCTAAGCACCCACAACACAACTAGAACATTCTTGCCCCTTTTCAATCTAGTCAAGTTGCCTATCAAACCATCACAACCACATGCTAGCTTGTGTTAGAGCCTGGGACAGGTTCTGTTCCTGTGGGATGAGTATGTTGGGAAGCTGGGTTACAGTTCCTGGTCACCAGGGCCTCAGGTCTCTGTGGTGTTTATTATAGAAGCTGACGTCTGTGGTGGGTAGCAACGACGTCAAGCTCTGACTCTTACAGGCCGGACTGTGCCAGGGTTGTGTAAAGTGATGGAGATGGGAGCATCCCTCTCAGGAGGTGATGGACAGGAGACCGCGGTTGAAATGGCGGGTGGAGTTGCAGGGCCTAGAACCAGAGGTGAGGCTGAGGGATGCTCCCGGTGTTTCCATTTGAAGTTGAGGAAAAGGAGTAAACGCTAGGTCGTGTGGTTCACACACTCCCAGTTTAGGTGGCTTTTCCCCCCACATCTGTTTGATTTCCGTCCCTATTATCTCTCATGCTCTCCCAGTTCAAAGGCTTCAACAGGAAGACACGAGTCTCTGTGCTTGGGCTGCAGCTGTGGCTGCCAAGGGAAAGACTGTTCCTTCCCGGTCAACTCCAACTCTCTTCCTCGAGGTTGAGTGTGTCCCTGTGGAGTCCAGCTCTGTTAGCCTGTCACAACCCCGAGCTGAGCTAGCTACTTCCTGCAGCAGGTAGAGCAAGGCGGAGATTCCACCGTCCAGGAGGGAACCCACAAGAGGAATCTTTCAGTTCATAATGAACTCCCTCGTCCATTCCTCAGCGGCTAACTTCTGGAATGGCATCCTGAGCCTTGGCTGCAGAGCACCAAGCCTGGAGCTGCATGTTGCTCAAGCCCTTGGAATGGCTTTGGCATCTGGTGGTGTGCACATCTGGGGGATGCAGCTGGATTCGGGAGTTTCCAGCGGGCTTTGGCATTTGGCTCATTCTTAGGTCTGTTAGCACCAGCTGGGCTTGGGAGGGCTACAGCTCATCTTTCCTCAGAGAGGGGATCCCAGCCATCAACACCAGCAGCCTAGGATGGGTTATGAGAACCTCTGCTCCAGAGGGGGTAAGGCAGGGAGGGAAGGAGGGAGAGAGACGGGAGGGAGGAAGAGAGGGAGGGAGACAGAGAGACACAGAGAGAGAACAGACAGATGCACACAGAGGCAGAGACAGAGAGAGGGGGAGGGGGAGGGAGGGAGAGGGGAGGGAGGGAGACAGAGAGACAAACACACACAGAGACACGCACAGAGAGAACAGAGACACGGATAGAGAGGCAGAGATACAAAGAGACAGAGAAGCACAGTGTGTGTGTGCGTGTGTGTGTGTGTGTGTGTGTGTGTGTGTGTGCGCGCGAGCGTGTGTCTAAATGAGAGCAATAGCACAGCATACCCAGCTCCCTGTCAGTCATGAGATGATACTCCCTGCCCTTGTGGTCCTACAGAGCGCAGCAAAGAGCCATGGGCAACCGGATGTGATTGCTGCTCACAAGGCCAGGCTCCTTCTTGTCTCTCTCCACGGCTGCCTCACAGCAGCAAGTTAGTCACCCAGGCTACAGAAGCAATGTGGTCAGATGAAGACACTCCTACCTTCTCCTGTTCCTGCTTGCTTAGGGTATGTGACTCTTGGGTGGCAAGGATGTCACACACACTGACTGATCTAAACCCGGTGGCAATCCAATGATGCGTTATTCTTCATTTTTTTACGCGAACGTAACTAAGCCCGGAGTTCCTAGTGGAGAACAGCTAGGAAGTGGACAGACGGACAGACAGAATCTGGTGTCCGACCCACCTGACTTACAGGCTGTGCTCTTTGTGGTTGGCCTGGCACGCCACGCCTCACACTCCTCCAGCTCTACTTTCCAAGATGTTTGATAGGAGTTCTAGTTGTCAGTTTGGCATCCTGTGACTGGATTGTCTGCAATCCACTGCAGTTGCCTTAAGACCCAAGAGTAGCGTACGCAAATTAGAAGCTTAAATCTCAGGCTGAGCAAAAGCAATCTAAGGCTGACGTTATTTGCCAAGAGGTCAGGCACCGTGGCCCCATCTCAGCTATCTGGCACAGCCAGGTTCCTCACAACATCTGTGTGTGGCTGGCAGGACAAAGGACAGCCAGGAGAAGAGGACGCTGGCAGAGTTTAAGAGCCAGAGAGGGGCAGCATACCTTTGGAATGATGGGCACATCTCCCTGTCACATCCAGCTGCGAATGCTCAGTTATCACACAGATGTTTATAGCAACGATGCAGACTGAAAATGAGCTTTTATTCGGAACATTCAAGCCGGTGTCTAAATTCTAGTACTGGAGAGGTAGAGACGTCCTGAGCGGATACTGAGGCACGCTGTCGGGCTTTGCCACACGTCACAGTGGAAAATCTGAATTTCAAAAGGGGAAAAATATGTTGCACAAGTCAACTAAAGGCTCCCAAATCTTGGAGAGAAATAAAGTGGTTGAAGTCTCCGGCACAGCCAAGTCATGCCAGGGAGGGAGAATGTCTTTAACATGTCACTGACTTGGATTTGTGGGTCATAGTGCATCAGACAGAATGGTTACACACCCGTAAGTCTGACTATCATGGAGGCTGAGAGTTCCTGGGAAGCTCATGGCCTTAGGGTGAGGATTGACAGCCCCAGTTGTGGAGACTTCATGTGGAAATAAGACTTCCCAACTTTTCTTGGAAAATCAAACACAGCAAAGCTGTTCCTGGAGTCAAAGCAATTGGCTCCCGGTGTGTCCCTTCAACAGCACCCCGGCTTTGAGGTCCTGGTGACCTCAGAAAGCGGTTTACTGAGTGATTTCAGAGGCCTTCCCTAAGCTGCACTAGACAAGCCAGGCAATCTGTCTTGTCACCAGGGTTAGAGCGATTCCCCTTGATGCCTAAGGACTCCCCCAGTGGCTTTCTGTGTTTTCCTGCCCTCTGGCTATGAAAGTCCCTCGTGTATCTCCGCAAGGCTGACGTTTATTAATCAAATACGAGGGGGAAGGCATCCAGGCATCCAGTATGAACTTCGTAAATGGGTATACGAAACAAGTCTCGTCTCCCACACTGCCCTCAAAACTGCAGGCATGCTCACCTGTCCTCTCTTACATCTGCTTGCAAGCTGGATGGACTTACGATCTGAAATACCGATGAAGCTGCAGTCCTGTTATTTCCCAGGTGTCTGAACTTTGCATGGGTACATCTCTTGGCCTTTGGAAATGCCCTGGACCAAGGCAGTGGTGACTGAGGGAGAGGAAGCCCTGAGGGCATTGTAAAAGCTGATGTCACATTTAGTTTCCAATCTTCCAAGCTTGTTTCCTTCCCCAACTTTCCAGGGATGCAGTATCCTCAATGATGTATTTCACTTCCTATTCACTTAAGGAAAAGAAGGTGACAACTAAGTACAAACAGCCCCAGCTGTCCAGAAGGTAGCAGAAGAAGGAAAGCACAGATTTATCAGGATCAAAGGAAGAAAGGGGAAAGGTTTTGGCAAAATTAAGCAAAGTCCCAAAATTGATCCTTATTATTTTCAGTTTTCAAGTGGGTGAATTTGTGCACTGTGTAAACTTTATTTGGAGATCCAAACCCAACGCTTCTGGCACTTTGGCCAGCTGTTTGGGACATAACCCAGAGTGGTGGAAAACTGTCACTCAATGCTCAATGCACATGTTCCCAGCACGGGGGAAAACAAACAAACGTCCTAGAAAACTTCAATTTGTTTTGTTTTTTATCATAACCCAGGACAAAGGAATGAAAAGCAATGGGAATGCACACGACAGAGGCCTTCACACACACACTTATTCACACACTCACACACACACTCACACACACACTCACACACAGACACACACTCACACACTCTCACACACACTCACTCACACACAGTCACACTCACACACACACTCTCACACAGACACACACACACACACACACACGGGTGGTTTAGGTCCCCGAAGTGACATTTAAGAATATAGTTAGATGCAGGAAGCACCGAGGAGAGCCTGGTAATAGAATACAAAGATAGCTTCGCTTAGGGGTTTAGTCGGGAGTGCAGTGGAGTCTGTGCTTTGTCCCTTGTGACTGTCGGCACAGTACGCATGCGCTTCCCGTTTTGATAACCACCTTATTGACGGTGGGTGAGCACTGGTGCTAACACGCCTGCAAAGCTGGATGTGGTGGGTGCTCTCTTTTTCCCTCAGGTGTAAGGGCTTCAGTTCTGATTCTTCTGACAACTGGAGAGCTTTAAGCCCCACAACAACGGCCTCGGACATGTAAGGGAAGCCTCATTGCAGTCTCCATTCACCCAGAGTCACTTTAATGGTGCGAGAGAGCACACTATGCACACCCCCCAGCATCTCATTACTTCAGGAAGTAGCCCTGCATCAGGACCGCTATCAGCATCTTGCTGGAGTCATCAGTATGTCCTTGACATCATTTTAATAGCAGTGGCAACTGTGTGATGGAAATGAATCGCAAGCAAGCGGTCCTGAGTCTGGGTTTCTTCTAGGTGACTTCTGGGCTCAACTCCATGCCCCGTCTTTGGCTGTAATGGGATTAAGTGGCTCGGCACTCTTTGTCATGGGGAGCACCATGGATGCCTGTCACAGATGTATTCTGTGTGTTGGCTGTAACACTGAGGATTCATCCATGAGCTGAGCTCCTGGGTATCAAACATAAAAAGGGTTCTGTAAGATGGGGCAGAGTGGGAGACCCACCACCGTGTTTCCCACGCACATCAGTTTCCAGAGTCTGTTGGGAGCGTGTAATCAGGACTCTCTTGGGTAGGTAATGCAGAAATCTCAAATCTTCCCTCAGCCCTCACTGGCTGACAGCAGTTTCTATCGTTTTGACTTGAGCAGGAAGTCTGGATTTCTGTCTTTTCCAAGCTTGAAAGCATCAAATATCTCCTTTTCAGAAGTTCTCTGCACATTTCTTTTTATTTCTCTTCTCCACAGCATGTAAGGCTTCACTTTTTTTTCTCTTCTTCATGCTGATGCAAACTGCAGATTTTAAAAATCTGTTCTGCGGCTAGTTTCCTTGGGCTATAAATATCTCTGCTTGGCTGTTTTAGAGCTGGATGATTTACAAATTTGGGGAAATGTAAGTAAAATCAGGATCCAACTAGATATCATGACCAAGAGGCCACAGAGCTCCAAATCATGCTTCTGGGATCCTTTGCACGGAGTTTGCTGGAGAAGCAGATAAATCTGTGTGATGACAGTCTATAAATAAGAGATAAATCTATAAACAGGACACAGCTGTTGCTACCTCAATAAAATAGTTTGAGTGCGAATAGTGGTTCATTGGAAAGCAACCTCACCTTCTCTGAGTTCAGGCCATAGGTTCTTTGTGTGTGTGTGTGCGGGGGTGGGTTTCAAGACAGGTTTGTCCTGGAACTCACTCTGTAAACCAGGCTGCTCTCAAACTCACAGAGATCCTCTTGCCTCTGCCTCCCAGTGCTGGGATTATAGGGGTACACCACCATGGCCAGCCTGTCTGATGGATAAGGTTGCTGATGCCCCAAAGACAGAAAAGGAAAAGAACACAGTGTGACCCTCCTCGTTCACTGCCCGTGACTGACAGCTAGAAGCTCTATTCTTCATATCGTAGCCATAGTCGGGTGACAGGAATTGACCAGTCAGTCACCTGCCTGCCTGAGGAGCAAGAGAAAGGGATTCTGTGCTACCTCCCACTAGAAGGCGGGATTATCTCTTTTCTCTCCGTGTGCAAGCTCGCTTTGCTTTGTGTCCCTCACATCGCCCACCTGTGCTAGCAGAGTCTCGTCCTGCGGGCAAGTCTATGCTAACAGCAGGGACACACCTGAACGCTGCGGAATCATCTTTGAAAACAGATTCAAGCCGGAAGGTGGTGGTGCATGCCTGTAATCCCAGCACTCGGGAGGCAGAGGCAGGTGGATCTCTGTGAGTTCGAGGCCAGCCTGGTCTGCAAGAGCTAGCTCCAGGACAGCCCCCAAAGCCACAGAGAAACCCTGTCTCGAAAAAGAAAAGAAAAGAAAACAGATTCACATTCTGCACACACTTGCAGAAAGCATCCCTGGAAGCAAGTGTTTTTGGAATATTCTGCGCACCCCATCCTTTCCACCTCGTCCCCTTTGCTCCCCCGCACTCATGCATGTGCGTTCCATCGAGTGAGGCGTGTTAGTCTGCACTCAGCTGATGCACTTTGCTCACCGCTGCTGACATTTCATTGCACAATTTTCAAGCGTGCCTTTATGGATAATCTTTTTATTTTAAGGACGCTTTGCAAAGTGTTGTGTCCACCTTTTTTGGTCCACGTGCGTGTGGTGTGAAAGGGACGACACCCTCGCGGGGATGTGGGGACGGCCGTCTTCTCACTCCCGCTCCTCCTTTTACGGATCACCCATGCCATCAAAGCCATGCTTACAGCGTGTCGCCAGTGTCTTTGGTTTAGGGATGAGGAGGAGGCTTGGTCTCATCGTGATTCCCTCATCCACAAAGGACGCTTAGACTGAACTCGTGACCAACTTCTAGCTGTGTGCTAAGCCTGTTGGCACTCATTTCAGAACATTTAAATTTCCCCTTATTTTCTGTCAATTGTCTCTCTGATTTATTTTACACATTCCCATAAAATGTCTTAAATAGGGTCCAGAGCAGAAAAGGCACAGTAGGTCGTGTGTAGGTGTGGAATCTGTGCAATGTGGAAAGCGTTTGACCTCCGTGACAATTGTCCCAGGCCCCGGGCAAATGAATCCATGGGCTTTAATGACCACATGAACGTGAGCTCCCATGGCCAGGTCCAGACGCCCTTTTCACTGGGCGTGGCTGGGTGCTGCCTGTCACCTCATTTGTAGCCCCTTTACCGTCTTCAAGTGAAGACAGTGTCCTGTGTCATCCTGTGAAACCTCGCCCAGCCTGTGAGTCTACCATGTTAAGCTTCTCCTAAAATAGTGTGTGGGTGTTTTGCTTACTCATGTCCGTGTTCCAGAAGAAGGCCTCACACTCCCCGGAACCGGAGCTGCTGGTGGTTTGAGCTGCCATGTGGGTGCTGGGAATTGAACTATTGCTCTTAACCCCCGGGCTGCCTCCCCAGCCTCTAGAATGCTGCTTATTGCTGAGGTAAAATCATTTGGCTGAGACCACTGACAACAGGTGCAGGGCCCCTACAGAGCTGTAGGAGAAAGACAACCCATCGGGACAGAGGCCTCACAGGATGAAAAGTGACAGGGACTCATGAAGAAATTCTGAGCAGCCTCTTTTGTAACCGAGGATGAGACAATTCATGCGTGCGGGTTCTCTGGCCTCCAGTCGGGCAGTATTCTATGGAAATGGGGGAGAGCAGAGGAATGAATATTCCCAATCACTGTTAAGGGGACTATACATTGTCATAGGCTGCAGGGCTTGTTTGGAGGCATTACTAAAAATTTAGATGCGGACACCGTGCCAGGAACTCCTTTTCCTGGGATTTATCCACTGAAACACTTACATACAGTCATAGACATATATCTGTGGATGGAATTGCCCTGTTAATCATAGTATTGAGGAAGAGGAATGGCTGGTCACTCCATCAGAAGAAAATGATTAAATAACACACATGTGTCTTTGGAAGATGGCTATGCAGCTACTTAATGAGTGAATATCGATGACCCTTTATGTGACAGTGTGGGAAAACCCTCAAAATATATGCTTAAAACAGGATCAGAACAATATGCCAATAGTGAGTATATGCACATAGTGTACAAATTTTCCCCTGTTGCACAATACGCCTGTGTATGTAGATTCAAGAATGTAAATACAGTAGGGGTGATGGAGGTTGTCCTTCTGTGTATATGTTTCTCTTACTGGTTAATGAATAGAACACTGTTTGACCAATGAGGCAGGAAGATGGGCGGGTCTAGGAGATGAAGAGAATTCTGGGAAAGGTAGGTAGAGAGTGAGCCCTCCACACAGAGTTGTGATGCTGCCAGAGGAGTAACACCATGCCAGGCATTACTGGGTAAGCCACGGCTTCGCAGCAATACATAGATTGATAGAAACGGGTTAGTAATTAAGACAGAGCTAGCCAATAGGAAGCCCTAGTCACCGGCCAACAGTTTAAATAATTAATATAGCGTCTGTGTGATTATTTGGGGCTGAGAAGGGTGCCGGGACCCTGCCTAGTCAAGAACCTCTCTTTACAGTGGGGTCAGTGTCATGTTCAGTCTGTAGAGTGCTTGCTTGCAAGGGTGAAGGCCTGAGTTTGGACCCCCAAATGCTGTGGAATGCCAGTGTGTTAGACACCTGAGATCTCAGTGATGGCGAGATGGGAGACACTGACCAGGAGGATTGCTAGCTGCTCGCTGGCAGGCAACCATAGTCTACGAGGTGAACTTCTGGGCCAACAAGAGACTCTCAAACAAAACATGGGAGGCTCCTGGGTGCTGCTAGTGGTTGTCCTCTGACCTCCACAGGTAGACATGCCCACGTGTGCATCCACACATACAGGAACACTCTCCCTTTAAGAAAAGGAGAAAATATGAAATTACCTGCTGTGGAACATTCGTTTAAGGTGTGTTACATTTGTTTGTGCTATGGAACGTTTGCTTAATGATGCAAAGACCCGTGTTACATTCTTTTATGTTGCATTTGTTTAACCCCGTAAAGCTGTGTTACTTTGCCTGCCTAAAACACCTGATTGGCCTAATAAAGAGCTGAATGGCTGGCAGCTAGGGAGGAGAAAGGACAGATGGGGCTGGCAGGCAGAAAGAATAAGGGGGAGGAGAAAACTGGGAAGGAGAGATCGAGGAGCAAGAGAAGGAAGAGGACTCCAGGTGCTAGCCACCCAGCCACACAGGCAGCCATGGAGTAAGACCTAAAGGAAGGTACACAGAAATAGAGAAAGATAAAAGCCTAGAGGCAAAAGATAGATGGGGTGATTTAAGTTAAGAAAAGCTGGCCAGAAACGAGCCAAGCTAAGGCCAGGTGATTATAACTTAAGAATAAGCCTCTGTGTGATTTACTTGGGAGCTGGGTAGCAGGCTCCCCGAAGAGCAAAAGAGTAAAAACAAACAAACAAACAAAAACCCAAAAGAACAACAATCACCAAAGAGGAGAAACCTTGCAGCCAGGAGGAAAACACAGGTAAGGAATGAACTCTATACAGTAGTAACTCACGATGAGACCCGGCTGCGTTCCATGTTTCCTTTGTGCCGTTGCTCCTTTTATTCTGTGACCAGGCAAAAATGTTTTTCCATTTTGTAGGGTTTCAACCAATCTTTTCCGAATGCATCAGGAGGGGGGAATGGGGAGTTGTCTGTTTTAATCCATTCTATATCCCCTTTCCAGGGAGATCCATGCCTTCCCCCAGCCCTCCTTGTTACTTAACCTCTGGGTCTGTGGATTTTAACATGATCATCTCCTACTTTATAGCTAATATCTACTTGTAAGTGAATACATATCATGTTTGTCTGTCTGGGTCTGGGTTACCTCACTCAGGATGATTTTTTTCTGATTTTTTTTTATTATTAAAGAAGCTTCTGTGAACATGGTTGAGCAAGCGTCCTTGTGGTAAGATGGAGAGTCCTCTGGGTACGCCCATGCACGGTATAGCTGGTCTTGAAGTAGACCGATTACCAATTTTCTGAGGAACCACTATATTGATTTCCAAAGTGGCTGCGCAAGTTTGCACTCCCACCAGCAATGGAGGCGTGTTCCCCTTGCTCCACATCCTGTCCAGCATGAGCTGTCACTTGTGTTTTTGATCTCAGCCATTCTAACAGGTATAAGATGGAATCTCAAAGCAGTTTTGATAGGATGCTTTTCCCTGATGGCTAAGGATGTTGAACGTTTCTTTGTTTCTTGGCCATTTGGGTTTCCTCTTTTGAGAATTCTATTTAGATCTGTACCCCATTTTAATTGGATTATTTAGTTCATTGATGTCTAGTTTCTTGAGTTCTTCATATGTTTTGGATATTAGCCCTGTGTCAGATGTGAAGCTGGTAAAAATCTTTCCCCATTTTGTGTGCTGCCTTTCTGTCCTTTGCCTTACAGAAGATTTTCAGTTGCATGGGGTTCCATTTATTTATTTTTTTAGCTCAGTGTCTGCCCTATTGGTGTTCTGTTCAGTAAGTTGCCTCCTGTGCCAATGCACTCAAGATTATTCCCCACTTTCTCTTCCATCAAGTTCAGTATATCTGTTTTTATGTTGAGGTCTTTGATCCACTTGGACTTGAGTTTTATGAAGGGTGATAGATGTGGATCTATTTGCATTCTTCTACATTCTGAATCCAGTTAGATTAGCAACATTTGTTGAATATGCTTTCTTCTATTGTATGTTTTTGGTTTCTTCATCAAAATTCAAGTGTCCATAGGTGTGTGGATTTATGTCTCGATCTTCAATTTGATTCCGTTGATTAACATGTGTTTTTATGTCATGCAGTTTTTTTTAATTACCATAGCTCTATAGTAGAGCTTGAAGTCAGGGATGGTTATAACTCCAGAAGTTCTTTTATTGTACAGGACTGTTTTATCTATCTGTTTTTGTTTGTTTTTGTTTTTCATAGGAAGTTGAGCATTATTCTTTCAAGGTCTTTGAAGAATTGTGTTGGAATTTTGATGGGGATTGTATTGAATTTGTAGATTGCTTTTGGTAAGATGGCCATTTTTACTGTGTTGTTCCTATCTATCCAAGAGCATGGGAGTTCTTTCAATCTTTTGGTATTTTCTACAGTTTCCTTCTTCAAAAACTTGAGGATTTTATCACATAGGTCTTTCAGTTGCTTGGTTAGAGTTACCCCAAGATACTTATCTTATTTATGGCTATTGTAATGGGTGTTGTTTCCCGATTTCTTTCTCAGCCTGCTTGTCATTTGTATACGGAAGGGCTACTGACTTTTTTGAGTTAATCTTCTGTCCAGATACTTTGCGGAAGATGTTTGTCAGCTGAGGGAATTCCCTGGTAGAATTTTTGGACCTAGGCATGCGCGCGCACACACACACACACACACACACACACATACACACACAATCTCCAAACAGTGATACTTTGGCTTCTTCTTTTCCAGAAGACTCACATTGTGGAGCCTTAATCCCCATCTCTCACCCCCTCTCTGAAAATTCCCTCTGCAGTGTCTGCAGTGCCAGTGTCCTAGTGAGGAATAAAGCCCCCACTGTGTGCTCTAACAGATGTCATCTCTTTTTACATTAGTTGGCATTTCTGTTTAGAGATCAAGGTAGCCCATCTCATCCTTACCACGGGGGATGGGACCGATTCCCGCTCATGTCCCTTTGAACACTGAAACCTGAAATATGGCCTGTGAATATTCGTTCTCTGAGAGTTGGTCACAAATAAAACACCTTGGGCCCTACATCTAACCCTCTGAAACTAAGAGGCTGTAGAGTTATGAAGCCGTGAATCCCCAAATCACAGGACTTGAGGGGCAGCCCAGAAAAATGTATGTTAGGGGCCTCAGGGCAGTCACCAGCTGTGCAGTGTGAGGGGGGCTGAGAGCAGAGCTACACCTGTCAAATGTCTGTGGACCAAAAGCTCAGGTCTGACACGGAGGGTGGGGGGCGCAGAGCTGCTCAGAGTGCTTAGAGCCGCTGGGCTGGGAGGGACAGCTGGGCTCTGCACAGGGGCTCAGGGCCCTTGAAGGCAATGGGTGCTCCTGCCTTCTGGTGCCCACCGTGAAGGGAAGGTGTGCTGAACATCAGAGACTTCTCAAGATGCCAGTAGATGGAGGAGCTGTCGCACCTCCCTCTGTCCCAGCATGCACTTGGCCTGTTCCAGCCTATTTCAGTCCCAGGAAGCACAGAGAGGAGGATGCTGGTACACAATTGGCTTTCCCCCCTTTTCTCTACTCTGTTCTGCCTGGGTTTCCAGCCTATGGGATGTCGCCTCTCACGTTTGGAGTGGGCCGTCCCCCTCAGTTAGTCAGAGCGGGTAAGGGATGGGAGAAAACAGAATGCGTCCCATGTGTGAGCGCGGAATTACCGAAGATAATTTAGTTAATAAAATGGCTTTCTCTTTCCGTTTAAAGTGCTCATCACCCACACATTATAGTTCCTTTATTCTTTCTTCACGTCTGTGTAACAGGCTGGTCTAGAGGTGAGTCACAGTTTACGTACCTTATTTTCTTCAGTGCCAAATGCCCCGAATGTCCTCAGTCACTTTGCTGGTATATCCTGTGCTGTAATGAAACCTCGCGGGCACTGCCTCACGTCTGTGCAGAAGTGGTCTTTGAAGGAATTCCAGAAACGGGAGCCACCGGATCATCAGGTACACATGAGCTCACCATCTTCGGGGACGCGCTCCCCAACAATCGATGGCAGATTCCTCTACTTCCCCTCGCCCTAAAACCCTGTGCTATCTAATCCCCTGGATGATCACTGGCCCGATAAGAAAGCAGTCACAGTATCATTTACAAATCTTTTTATTCAGATCCAACAAAAGGGCATGGATCACAGGTGTGGGAGAAATTTAATTCATGCCCGTGTCCTGAAGTGAACTCATGACGTCTCTCCCCCGGAAGCCACAGAGTTCGGGTCTGACATTAAGGTCTCTGACCCATGTTGTACAGTGAGAGATGAGGGTCTAGTTTCATTTTTCTAGATGTTGGTGCCTGTTCCCCCACAGCATGTGGGTGTAGAGTCATGTATCTCAATTCTACCCCCTGCTCTACGGATGGGCGTTTTGTGTGAGTACCATGCCGTTCTATTACTATGGCTCTGCAGAATGGCTTGACACCAGCTGTGGTGCTACCTACGGCCGCACTCTACTCTGCAGGGCTGCTTTGGCTCTCTGGGGTCTGTTGAGTTTCAGCTTGAATCTCAAGGTTGTTGTTTCCATTGCTGTGAGGAATTACACTGGGATTTTGATGGCGGCTGCACTGGATCTGTAGATTCCTTTTGGCAAAACGGCCATTTCCCCCAGTACTGGTCCTTCCAATCCCCATATATAGGAGGACTTCTTCAATTTCTGTCTTGGGTGTTTTAAGGTTTTCATTGTGTAGGGCTTTCACCTTGGTTAGGCTTATCCAGGGTATAATTTTGGCGCTACTCTGAATGGGATCGATTCCCTGGTTTCTTTTTTGTATGCTCATCTTCAGTATACAGAAAGGCCACTGAAGTTGATATTAATTTTTCTCCTTCATGCCCCTGAAAATGTCAGCCTTTGGGGTTTCTGTTACAAACGTGGTCTTTGGATGTGTGAAAAAGAGATTTTCATCCCCTTAGGAAGAACTTTGGCAGAATGAGTTTTTAATTGCCATAAAAGTCAATCTATAAATTTTTTGTTTTGGTGTTGCTCACTCCTAAGAACTCTTTTACCTAAGTCCTAAGATTCATTTTCTCACTTCCCTAAAAGCATCACAAACAAACATTGTCTATTAATCTCACGATTCATTTTGAGATGATTGAGTCTGTGAAGTATGTGCATGTAAATGTTCATGTGTACACTGTTCAGGCACACATGGAACTCTGCGTGTGTGCTGAAGTCCATGCTGGCTGTCTTCCTCCTTTCTCTCTATCGTAACCTGTGATACAGTGCCGTTCCCCGCCTGGAGCTCAGCAGTAGAGTAGAGCAGCTGGCCAGTGAGCCCAGGGACCCACCAGTCTCTGCCCCAGGACTGGGATTTCACCTGAGTGCAGGGAACCCAATCGCTTGCCCTTGTGCTGACTGACACAAGAGCAAGCACTTTGACAATGAGACGGCCTCTCATTGTGAAATAAAAAAGTATATAAGGTTTAGATTGCTTTAAAATATTTTCACTAATTCTTTGAGAATTTCTTGCAATGCATTGTGATCATATTAAACTTCCACTCCTCCCCCTAACTCCTCCCAGGTCTACTCCATTCCCACTCTCTCTCAATAACTGAGTCCTTTTAAAAAATAACCCATTGACTCCAATTTGTACTACTCATATGTGGAGATACACCTGTGCTCATATGCCATGCATGCACGCACACACGCACACACACACACTCACAAACATGCACACAATCACATGTGTACATATGCATATATGCATACACACAGGCATGCATACAGGTACACACAAAGGCCTGCATACCTGTATACACACACACTCACAGACGCACACACATACATGCACACATATGCTCACATATACACATACATACACATTCACACATACACTCATACATGCACATGTACAAATGTACACATATACATGCATGCACACATGCATACACATAGACATACACAATGCTCACACATGCACACATGCTCACACATTCATGCACACTCACACATACAAATGTACACATACATGTGCATGCACACACATACACACAGACATACACACACGCTCTCACACATGTACACATACTCACACATTCACGCACACTCACACATGCACATGTACAAATGTACGCACACATGCTTACACACAGGCATGCACACACACACATACACACACACCTTTTTGCTGTGCCACTGAACATCATTTTATAGAAAGACTCCATATGTCTAAAAGTCTCTTATTGCGTTTTTGAGGGGATTCTTTGAAAACAATAGGTCGATTTAGGATGAATTTGCACGTTCATTACGCTAAATCTTCCAATTCAAGAACGGTGTTGTTCTTCGGTTATTTATGTCTTCTTATACATTTTGGGTTTTTTTTCCCGTAGCATTTGGATTTACGTGGAGTAGAGGAAGCAGACACCATGGCCCCAGATGTTAAGAGAACATGCCACATTTCCCCCAGCAATTAGCTAACATTTTGTGTGTGTGCACATGGCGTGTGCCACAGCACATACATGGACGCCAGAAGACAGCATGTGGGACTCGGTTCCCTCCTTCCACCATGCCGTCTCCAGGGACCAAACTCAGGTTGTCAGGCTTGGTGGCTTTGCCTGCGGAGCTGTCTCGCCAGATAGTTTATCATTCAGGCTTATTCTCTGTGGTCCATGAGGAAGTTGCTTCACGAAGCACATTGTACCTGTGGCAGCTAGAAGGTGAGCACCCTGGCGTGTGTGAGACATCCCTGAGAGCCACACACAGGGACTCTCCACACCGAGCGCACGGATGATGCCCTTTGACCTACACAGTCATTGTTTCAGCTTAGTTGGTTAGTGGCTTTTAATGAAACACTTGACATTTGCCTTCAGCCTTGCTCTTTAGCCCTCGCTCCTTGCTGTCGTACGATTTGCGTTCACATTTTTTTTTTTTACAACAGCTTAAAGGAAAATTGCTTCCCGGAGAAGTCAAACAAGTTGACACATTTATTTTCAGGCACCGAAGGAGATATATGTTGGGTATTTATATAATTTCTGTCTCGTTTTGGTGGTCTAATTTTTTTCTCTCTTCTGGATTTTTATCTGCATTTCTAATCACTGTGATGAGTTTAATCTCCTCTTTCCTATGGCTGCATCCCATATGCTGTTACGGACCCTGGAAGCCGTCAACTAAATACCTCCTAATTAAATCAAAGCCATTTCCATCTCTGGTTTCACTTTTACAAAAAAAAAAAAAAGCCCAAAAAACAAAACCTACCACCATCAAAGGTCCCTGTCTCTCGCTTATGCCTCTAGGCACCTGAGGGCACACTGCCGGGACTCCACCAGACCCATGAGGTAAACAGGGGCGTCTTCTTTCAGCCAGACGGTCTCAGAGTTCTCGGATACCCCGGCCTGCTCACAAGAACAGCGGGCACATCGAAGCTGGCTCATGTTTCTGCCTGAACTCATGCTGGTCTCATATTCGACTCTTCCATGAAGTTTCCTTCAGCATGTGATTCACTCCAGGCCAGAAGGCCCTTCTGCAACAGAAACAGGCCAGCCCTGCGAGGGATTAGTCAGATTCCTGATGTAATTCTGTATAAACTGCTCTAGCACAGGCTTTCACTTCAAAGTTCGACACTGATGGTTAAGAGGGGAAAATGATTCCCTTATGATTAAAAAGAAAATGGTTTATTTCACGCATACTCAAAGCATCAGAACAAAGCAGGAGAATTTCCTCTTTCCATTCGCCCCCACCTTCCCCTACACAGTCAACGAGGACAGGCCGGGCCCTCCCTTCTCTCTGGGCAGGATTCAGGCCAGCTCCACTGTCCCGTGACCCGCTGGTCCCTGTCCACAAAACGAAGAGCTTGTGACGGAACGAGAACCCAGCACACAGCTGTGCACTCATTTTGGCTCAGCAGAAGCTCATCTGTATTCTTTGTTGACAAAAGGAAGCCTGTGAGTCACACTCTGGTCGAGCTTCCTCCACCGAACCAGCAGGGAGGTAGGGCTAGCACAGACCATCCTCCCAGAGGGAAGGCCATCAGTCTGACTTCAGAAGAAGCCAGAGAAATGGCTTAGGTTGTCAGCAACACCCAAGCACACAATCTAGCTTTGCGGAAAGTATGCGTTGATAAACCAGCAAAGAGCTCCATAAAACCAAGACAAGCGGCCACTGTGGATCTGAGGCTCCCGGGAGCCAGTGCCAGGGTCACTTCTGGAGCGGGGCAGCAGCAAGGACTTGTTGCTATTTGTTCTTGACTCTGGTCTTGAGTTCTGTCTCCCGGGAGTCGCCATATTTAAGAGGCCACCCACCCTGCAGTAGAAAAGCCAGGCTTGGACACAGGAATGAGACCCAGAGGAGGCAGCGCAGCAGACACAGCCAATGGCAGGAGCTCTTTTTCCTTCATGTCCTTGCTGTTAATGATCCAGAGGGAAGTGGGCAGCAGACCTGGCGTAGTCAGTGGGAAAACGGTGGGCATGGGGCCCGCTGATTCAGCACAGAGCGTCGCAGCACAGTCCTGTAACTCGGAAGGCTGAGCCAGGGCCAGGGGTTAGTAAAGAGAGGCTCCACTTGAGAGCTTTACTCTGTTTACTTTGTGTCAGAACCAAACAGTCGGGCAGCACTCCACGCTCAAAGGCTCTGGAAGATGTTGTGCATATGCCTGGATAATAACCTGTGGCAGCACCACCAAGAAGGTATGATGTGTGCTCATGAAAAATTACAGATCTTGACATCATGGTGTGGATACGTAAAAGGAATAGCTCTTCAAAGACACTTTGGGAGACACGATAAGTGCAGCTGATGTTGAGCACAGTGTATCTTTTTCATTAGCAATAAATAAGATTAGTTGAGTTCATCATGCTCCTGCCACAGTGGACCGAGTTGATCTCACCGCACCGTGATAGGCAGAAACCTCTGAAACCATGAGCCCAGATGAAGCTTTCCTTTCTTAAGTAGTCTCCATCAGGATTGTGGTCACCATTAAGGAATAGTACAAGAACAGTAGCCCACTGTGTCTCCACAAATAGGGCGCTTCTTTTTTCCCAAACACATTGCATCTGTGGTTGGATAAACCCATAGATGCGGAACCTGCAGACACTGAGGCGCACAGGATAATGATCTGGTTTGTTTTTAACAAGCTTGCCTTGGATGCTATGTAGAGATTAGTTTGTCCAGAGTCCTAGAACTGAGGCCACACAGAAAAGGACAGTGGCGGACCACCCAAGAGGAATAGTGGGATTGTCAAGGATATGGCTCAGCCAAGAACAAAAGAAAATACGGAAGAAGAGAAGATAGTTTGTACTGTAGCAGCAGGTAGGCGTCAGCCAAACACTTTGAAGGCAGAGTCCAAACTATGTTCCTGGGTCAGTAAGAGGGTTCAGTGGCTCAAAGCGGCCAGACTTGACAACCTGGGTTCAATGCACGGGGAAGGAGACAACCAAATTCAGAAAGTTGATCTCTGACTCTGCGTGTGTGTATGTGCTGGTACACAGACAGATAGACCCACACACTGACACACAGACACACACTCATACAGAGAGACACACAGAGAGAGACAGAGAGAGTGAGACAGCGAGAGACAGACATATAGGCACATAGACACACATTCACAGAAATACAGATGCATAGACACAGAGACATAGACACCCACACACATAGATATACAGACACAGACATACTGACATATAGACTCATAGACACACACACACAGACACATACACACATGCAGACACACAAACACAGACAGACATATAGATGCATAGACAGAGACAGACACACACAGATACATACACAGAGTCACACAAAGCAGACACACAGACACTTAGGTACAGAAATGTATACACACAGAGGCATACAGACAGACACACACAAAGACACACACACACACACACACACACACGCACACAGTGCCTCCTCGATATGAACTGCAACCTAGAGCGCTAAGGTACCGTGTATCTCGACCTCACCCAGCACAGCTGTGCTCAGGGGCGCTGAGCCGTAAGCCGGTACGACACACGCCATCATTAAAGTAGGGTAACGGGAGCAAAGATCAGCTCCTAAAACGAGGCGAAGAGCCACGGGACCGGAACCCTGCCGAGCCTGTGTGCAGCAGCCCGTCTCAGGGTCTCTGGAAATGGAACGGTGATGCTTCTCACCCTCTCCCACAGCGCCTCCTGCATTAGGAAATGCCCCTGGTCCTGACACGGGAAAGCATGGGAGAGGGCTTACAGCCCACTCCCAAGTCCCAAGATATGAGCTTTTTCCGTTCTCATTTTCTGTTTCCCCTCGACCCTCGTTTGGTGCCTCTTTACTGTCCGTGAGCTAAGCTCTGGCTCCTGCTCATAGCCTTCTAGTCGGAACAATGAGAAATTTAATTGGCTCCCGCCACCACCCCCTGCCACGCCCCTCAGATGCAGCAAGCAATCCGCAGATAGCTATTGCTGTTCAAGCTTGACTTTCGGGCCTCACCTCCTCTTCTAAGCTGTTTATGAAAGTATCGACCCGACTAACGCAGGTCCTTTCCCGAAGTGGGGACAGTTGCTACATCACGCCACAATTATCAAACACCGGTCACCTTGGGAAGTTTCTTCAGAACACAGTGAAACACCAGCTGGGGGGTGGGGTAGTGTCTGTCTGTAATGCCAGCGCTTGCCCAGCGCAGGCGGTGGGAAGCAGACACCCAAGTTCAGCCTCCCCAACACAGCGAGTTTCAAAGCCAGTCAGGATTGTGCTGGATGTTTACTTAAACACAGTCAGAGGCAAACAAGCAGAAACGAAGTTAGTAAAAGCAAAACAGTAGAAGCGTCTGTTGAGTGGCCCGGTGGCTGATAGCATTGTTGTGGAGTAAAACTCATACAGGCCCCTATGAGCCATTTACGCACAGCGCTTTATAGCTGGGTGGCCGGCACATCACGCTGCAACCAGTAATTAACCATGGTGATGGTATTTGTATCACTTATTTTTTATTTTATTTATTTTTTCCTTTGGTTTTTCGAGACAGCGTTTCTCTGCATTGTTTTGGAGGTTGTCCTGGAACTCTCTTTGTAGACCAGGCTGGCTCACAGAGATCTGCCTGCCTCTGCCTCCCGATTGCTGGGATTAAAGGTGTGCGCCACCAATGCCCTCATTTATTTTTTAAATAAAATTTATTTACTAAAATACTGTTTCACGAATATTGCACTTGGAATAGATTGTATGAGAAATCAAAGTGTCACCGCCCCCCCCCCCAGCTTGCAAGGAAGACCAGGAAGAGTAGGTAAATAGGTGTGTGGTGATTGATCTAAATGTACAGTTAAAACTGATTGACTTGAGATCCCTGGTTCCTCTGTGATACATATAGCCCATTGGGTCCTCTCCATAAAAACCAAAAACCAAAATCCAAAACAAAACAAAACAAAAGCCCAAGACCCAAGGCACCACGCATCAAAGAAGAGTTTGAAAACGTGAAAAGAGAGCAGGTCCCAGGATCCTTGAGATCTCAAGAACAAGTGAGCTCCCTGATTGCTCCCAAATCTACCTGGCAGGGAGGATCTAGAAGCTTCTAACTGTCCATACAGCAAGCTCAGACAAAATCACTCTTCCCTGGTGAAAGAGGGACTGGAGAAGGCAATAGAAATCCTTAGACAATGCCCATTGCTCTCTAGCAAAACACAAGCGAAAAACACACTAAACATTCTCCAAGGTTCCTCTGGGGTTTGTAGGGGAATTTATCTTGTAAAATCCTCACTCCCTATTCAAATGAGGCGGTATGCTCCGATTCGTCGGTGGGGTATGTAGGACCGGCACAGAATTAACCATCCATCCTCCTGCCCAAGAAGCAGCGGTGGTTAGAGAACCGTTCAGTGCACAAATGCTCTCTTACCCACTGCCTAGTGAGGTGAAACCCCACAAATTCTCAGTCAAGGGCTGTGTCAGTGGCGCTTGTGGGGGAGCCGAGCCCTGACTGTCACCCACAACAGCGGCATGTGACCTCCAAGTCACTGAGAAAAAGCTAGCACTGCTTAGTTTTACTATATCCCTGCAGCAGGGTCCGGGGGTACGTCTCTGCTCTAAATGCTCAGAGAAGATGAACAAGGAGAATAGGTACATCTGTGCCCTGACCTCAACCCTACCCACATGTAGAGAGCCCAGGGGTAGTGGAGCCTTCACCCCACCTGACCTCAGCCAGAGAGAAGAATGTGTTGGGCTGCAGGTGGCCCCCACTGTTTCTGCCTCCCTAACCCTACCAGCCCAGCTCAGGGAGGAGCAGAGACTCTGCCCCAACCTGGAGTGTTCAAGGCTGGGTGAGCACAGTTGAGCATTGCTATCTGGCCCTCCTCTTGATCCCCCACTGGACTTGGCAGGGGGCTGAGATTCTGTGCTCACCTTTCAGTAACAACACGGCGGGAGTCGATCCTCCGCTGTCTTTCTTCCTGGTGGCTCTGAAGCCAGATAGGGGCGTGGGTGATGTAGAACTCTCAGGCCAGAGTGTGTGGTGGAATAACGCCACTCACTGAGAACGTGTCCCGGAAAGCTGAGATCCGTGCAGTGAGTCCGTGTGCTGGGAATCTGTGCTCTACTCTCAATGCTCTCACACCTTAACAGAGCTAGCACCTTTCCCCAAAGATGAGTTGAATGGGATCCTGAGTTGACAAATACATTCATTATATCTGAGATAGAGTAAGAAGCAAACAGACATACCAAGAGTCAGGAGAATCATAGCACAAACGATGAAGACAACCAACGGTTGCTAACAGTGAAAATAAAGACAATGGTGCCTCCTCCAAAAAGACTGTTAAAAAAAAGTCATTGCAAGCATGCATCAAAGGCGATAATCAGTCCTCTTGAACTGATGAAAGTATGTCTCGGCAAAGGCTTAGAAGTTATAAAATAAAATGGAATCCAAGAGGAGTTATCACAATGCAAAGCAATGAGAAGAAACGAGAGCGCTACCCTAGACGGGCTACTTTATGACTGCCACGAGAGCTCAGTAGACTTCACGCAGATTTCTCGTATTTGATGAAAGACACACCCACCGACTCAAGGGGTTATTAGGACCACAAGCAGAATAAAGATGATTAAAAGGTACAAAACATGCTGTAATTAGATATCTGAAAGCAAAGACAAAGGCCTTGAAAGTAGCCAGAGGGAAATGACTGGTGGCTTTTCAGGAGAATGGTGACATGAATGACAGACGTCCCAGCTCACATTTGAAACCACACAGGAAGCTGCTCCGTTTTTCAAACTGAAAAATGAAAATAAACCGTTAGCTTTGTAATTGTGTATCTATTAAAAATATTCTCCAGGAACAGGGCCTGAGTGAAGGCATCCTTAACCACAGGAAAACAGGTGCGGACTGCTGATAGCACCGCCCCAAAGAGGGGACTGAGGGGGTCTACCTCAGCACAGGATGTGGACCCTAGGAGAGAAAGAGGAGCATCAGAGTGGATGAAAAATAGAGAGAAATGCCACAGTCTATTTTGATTATTTTCTTAACTCACATGTGGTAGTCAAAGCAAACTTACAACACCATCTGCTATGGTGTTTAATGTTTACAGAGAAAAACTCAAAATAATTACACTTTAAGTGGGGGAAGGTATAGAGCACTAAAGAAAAACGGAATTTCACCTTTACTGGATATAATGAAGCGCCAACACCAGTTGACTGTGGTAAGGTCGGTATGACTACGGTGGCACCCGCAACATTCACTAAAGACGGCATCAAAATTATATATTTCAAAATGCTGCTCTTAAGTCAAGAATGGATGTGGCAAATATGCTTAAGGAACTTAGGAAGGTAAGGAAAGAAACACAGGGGAGAAATCCAGGGGATAAAACTGAGCAAATAATAAAGAACTAACTTCCAACTTTCAAAGTTACTCTTAAATATAAATGACTTACACGGGTCGCTTGAAAACACATAGCATCTGTAACATATGCTTCCTTTGTTGAAGGCGCTGTGCTTCTTTGACGTCTGTTCTTTTGAATTGTCGTCAAGTACCAAGTGGCCATAGCTGTGTGGACTTGCATCGGTGTCCTCAATTCTACTACACATCTGTGTCTGTGCCACACGGTGTTTTTGTTGCTACGGTGTTTAGCTTGATATCAGAAATGGTGATGCCTTCCATCTAATTCTGCTTGGTAAGGGTTGTTTCGGCTCTCCTAGATCTTTTCTGGTTCCCCATAAGTCTTAAGATTTTTTTCTCTGTCTGTGAAGAATTGTCATGGACTTTTGTTTGGGGATATGTTAAATCCCTGCAGGTTGCTTTGGTAGGAGGGACATTTTCACAGTTACTCTTCCAGTCTATGGCATAGAAGGTCTTTCAGTCTTCTGGTACCTTTCTCATTTCTTTTCAGCGTCTTAACATATTCATTGTTGAGGTCTGTGTTGGTTATGTCTGTGTTGGTTAATGATTTTTTTGTCAATTTTATATAAATCAGCATCATCTGAGAAGAGGGAACCTTAATTGAGGGGTTACCTCCATCAGATTGTCTGTAGACACAAGGGTTGTCGTGTTTACCACAGAGACAAGGTCTTTCCTCAGTTAGGTTTATTCTTATTTTTTTATCTTTGTGTAGCTATAGTGAATGGGATCAGGTCCCTGATTTCCTTTTCAGAATGTTTGGATAGTGGCATGTAGGGAGGCCAGTGGTGTTGACTCTGAACCCTGTCACCTTTCTGGAGGTGTTAAGGAGCTGTAGTGTTTGATGGCATCTTCAGAGGATGCTTAAATAAAGAATCAGGTCATCTTCAAGTCAGGACACTGCGACTTCTTTCTTGATTGTATCCCTTTTAGTTTCTTCTCCCACAGTGAAGTAGGAATCATTCTTGACACACACAAAAAAGTCTTTCATCTAGCCAGGAGTAGACAGGGGCTTTCTCATTTAGAACATCTATAAGAACCATCAGCCAACATCATATTTAAAAGTTACAAAAGCTCAACACCTCAGCTCCAAGACAAAGGTGCCCTCTCTTACGGCACCGCAGCATGAGCTCTAGTTGTCATTTATGGCAAGAAAGGCAAAGCATATAACAATAGTAGAGAAACAAGTAGAATCATCTCATTTGCAGTTGGTAGGGCTCCTTGTGTTGAAAAATATACCAGAACCTAAAATGAATTCACGAGCACAAGTCAGGAAGCAGTGGGGGACTGACTTAAAGGTGCAGTGCCCCTTTTAGTCTACTCTAAAACACTGAAATAAGATGCGTATCTAAAAATATCTATATGACACATACACTGAAGATTATGAGACACTTCCAAAATAAAATTTTTAAAAACATATATAAACTGGGTGGTAGTGGCCCATGACTTTCATCCGAGCACTTGGGAGACAGAGGCAGGCAGATCTCTGAATTTAAGACCAGCCTGGTCTACAGAGCTAATTGCAGGGCAGCTAGGACTTACTCAGAGAAATCCTGTCGTGTAACACAAACAAACAAAAGACATGCACAACTATAACAGCTTATTGTGTTCATAGGTTGAATGACGCATCCAAAGTGCTAGATTCCGTCACTATCCCAGTGATCTCCAAATATAATGTAAAGCTTCTATGAAGAGATACAGATGACGGGAGACCTAAAACAATCTTGAAAATCAAAAGCAATATGCTAAAGATAGTTTTTACCAAATTAATTCCAAACACAATGTTCCAGTAACAAAATGTTTCTCAAGAGCTAGAGGTACAGTAAAATTAATCTGTGGAATGGGCAACCAGAAACAGAGCCATGCATGCACGCATAACTGATTTTTAGCAAAGTCAGTGGGGGAGGAGGTATAAACAGTGCCACAGCAGTATGATCACATGGAGGGGGGTGAAGATGCTAGCTTTGTACAAAAGTTAACTCAAGGTGGGCTGACCGTGGGCATGGGGACGCACACTTGCAAGCCTGGCACTCAGAAGTCAGAGGCAAAAGGACAATGTCTTTACACTGTACTAATAGATTTAAGCAACAAAAAGGAAAATTTAAAGAATATTGAAGGATATTGTAGATCACATGCAAACAGTATGGAAGATGCCATTTTATATAAAAAGGCTTGAGATCTGCATAACTGACATCAGACCTGGCCTCCAACTAGATCTTTTAAAGGGGATTTAATGAGACGTCTACAGTTGAAAACTATGTATGTGTTTTGTAGAACTTAGTGTATTTAAAGGCAGAATAAATGCAAACGTACGCTTTGTAAAACTGAGTCAGTATAAAACTCTAGTTAAACTGGAGAGGAGGAGGGGAGGGAGAAGGAGAGGAAGGGGCAGAGGGGAGGAGGGAGGATGCAGATATTGTCTGTAAGTCAGTAGAACTAGGCTAACAGAAATTCAAATCCTGAAGCACTTCAGGTGATAGTGACACTCCTCGGCGGTGAAGCAATGAGGTCAGCAACACACTTCTCATCTGAGATGACGGAAGCCAGATGGCAGCAGAGTGACATCTTTGAAACTGCAAAACTGATGTGCGGGATGCTCCCTGCAGAAGTGTCTTTCAGAGAGGGCTGGAGAGGAGGGCTGTGAACATTTTCTCTACAAAGAGCTAATGAACGTTTGAGGGGATAGGTTTGGTAAACATCCCATCTGATGAGATACAATATAGAGACTACCCCAAACCCCACCATACTCCACAAAGATGCTTACTTAGAACACAAATCAAACAATGAAAGCAGATGTTTGCAAAGAGACAAAAGTCAGATTTGTTTTCAGCTGACATTTATCACAAGATACACTGAAGAGAAATTCTTTCAGGGAACACTGAAATATGCTCAGAGTAAGGTATAAAGAACAAAGAAATAAAATATACATAAATATTAATTAGACATGACAAGGCATATTGCATGAAATCCTCAAGGATGAATAAAAACATACAGAAAAGAAAAAGTAGCAGTCTTCATGTGACATAGAGTCAAATGCATGATGGTCACATTTTAGAAGAATAAGAGGTAATTTTTCAGAGAGGTAGTAAAAATTAATTCACATTATTAAGTAATCACTAGTAGCTCGGCAAAAATAATTGATGTAATTTATGTTTCATCCATAGGATGACAATTTAAACAAAAAGAACATGTAAAACGAACAGCTTTAGAGGAAAAAGATTTTTAATCCAAAGAAGTCAAAGGAATCAACAAATAAAAACAGATGAACAAAAATTCAAGAATAAATCAGTGACTTTAAATATATTTATAAGTACAATGAATGAAATGGACCAAGTTAAAAGCCCCAGGTTATCAGACAGAATGAAATTATAAAAGCCCAAATTATATTCTGCCCAAATGCAAAACTCCACAGAGATGACATTGAACACAATTGGAAGGATGTACACAGAGCCCAACTAACCTCACAAAGTGGGAACTGAGTCAAGAAACATTCCTAACCATAAAGCAAACTATTTCCTAGTGACAAACATTAACATCACTGAATTTTCCAAGCACCCAGCAGGAAGGCACCTGCGTGTAAAGGGAAGTGGAGCCGATTATACAGAGACGGACAATTGGAGGTCCTGTAACTGATAAAAATAGAAACACAGATAACAGAATAGAAAACCCCATCGTTCTGTGGCCAGCTAGGACACAGATGCTGCATGTGGAAAATGGGACAAGAGATAACAGGGCACATTTTGTTCTCGAGTTGAGTAGGATTGTCGCCAGCACTTTCAAGAAGAGAATAAATACACAAAGTTCTAAAATACAGAATTGTAAGCTTCCAACTCAAGCAAGCGGGCAAAGGGTAACATAGAAACCAGAGGTAGGGAAGCGAGACAGACGTCAGCAACATGAGCCATACTCATGAAGCTGTAGCATTTAAATGACCAGGAAACCACGGGAGCTAAAGACCCGCAGCCTGCTAGGCACAGTCATGAAAGAGAAAGGGAGCCGCATTAACACAAATAAAGCGGCATTGGTATCCATTCTACAGAAGCTAAAAAGCTCTCGAGAGCATCTACTAACGGCAGTTTTACTCCAAGAAATGTGAAGACTTGGTTGGCTGCAATGGACAAATTCCCTCAAAGACCACGAGTTGCCAAGTCTGACCCAAGAAGCTGAGAAATCTAAATAAATTTTGTTTCCTAGATAAATTGAACACTTCCTTTCCAGAAAAGCAACTTTGGGCCCAGATGCCTTCTCTAGTGAGTCTTCCCAAACGTTTAAGGAAGAAATAACGTGGACCTCGATGAGAGAGGATGGCGTGTGCCCAAGCCGGTTCTCGGAGGACGAATGCGCTCTGATGCCAGACCCTGGCAGGGACACAGTGAGAAAGAATATTACACACCAGTTTCTCTCATGAGCACTGTATAAAAATCTTGAAACACTGGCAACTCAATTGATGCCTAAGAGTGGTTTCACATTCAGAAAGTCGGGGCAGCTCACCACATTGATGGAAGTGGAAGGAAATTACAGCATGGGTTTGGTGAAAAGAATAAATCAGAGTCCAGTAGGCATCACACACACACACACACACACACACACACACACACACACACACACACACACACACAAACTCCTCCTAGCAAACTAGAAACAGGGAAGTGCTTTTTAATCTGAAAAAGGGCTTTCTTGGAGTCTTACATAAACACCATATTTAACAGTGAAATATGAAAAATGTCCCCCGCTGAGACCAGTAATGAAACAAAGACACTCACAGTCTATGATTCAGGGAAGACTGGATATTTTAGGGAGTGAGATGGCCAGGAAAATTAGGTAAAACCCTTAAAAAGGCTAGAAAAGAAAAATACGCTCATTGTTTGAAGAGATGAATATGTACATAAAAAAACTCAAAAGAATTTGAAAGTCAGAAGAACTTAGTGAGGAGCTGGCTACAAGTAAGGCTGATGGCTTTTGTTTCAATACCAGAAGTAAATAGACTATTAAACTATAGCATCTGAGTCCACTTAAAATTAATGTTTGTATTTTGTGAGACAAGAATCAATGGTGGCGAGATAAAATTGTAAAGGCTGAGAGTTGATGCTTTCAGGGTGGCTCCAAGGTCTTCAATGACACAGGGACACCAGGCCACACAGCATCAGTCAACTGTTGGATACCAGCTGCCCTCTTGATGCTAAAGAACCCTGACAGGACCAGTTCACAGGAGTGAAGGTACTCAGCAAACTGACAGACAGACAGAGGCAGCCTGACAGGCTCCTCAGAGCTAACCCCATTCCCTACAAACAGAGAGATGGAATGTTTACCATTTTTATGTCTTTTTAATTTTGTTTTTGTTTTGACATTCCTTAACATGGTGTGTGTGTGTGTGTGTGTGTGTGTGTGCCTAAGTGAATATGAGTACCTAGGGGACATGTTAGAGTATGCCTTTTAAGTAGGTTTGAGGAACCGAAGTGTTCATTTACTTTCCAAATGCCCATTTAAATGGCATGTTAAATGTTTTATAAGTCTCTAAAATGTTATTTGATTATATAAAACAACATTCACTCATATGAGAAAAGCTTCACTGGGCTATAAAATTTGACACCAAACATAGAAATTTTACTAAGAATTTCTTTTTTAAACAGGTCTTAAATTACTTATTTTATTTACATAATAATCACCTGTTAAAGAAAATATAGGAGAATCTAAAAATGCATTATGTTGAGTTGCCTCTGGGGATGTATATTATAAATCTTTTTGAACTAACTGATATGGGACTTTTCAAAACTATTCTTAATACATAAACATTAATATAAGTTTTTATTAAGACTGTAATACACACACACACATATATATATAATGATATATATTTGTTAAGTAAGTTTCCTTTGTATGGTATGGATTATAGGAGACATGGTGTCCACCAACATTAGCATTCAAATCTAGGTAAGTTTCCCCTACATGCTGTAAACTTGGCTACATAATTATAACTGATAATATATTTGGAAAATAAATTTTAGCATAGTTACAACATTAAGGAGTTAAAAAATTGTCTGATATCCATGAGCTCTTCTTTAAGGATAGTTACTTTCTTCAGTGCTCTTATCTCGTCCAATTTAAACTAAAGGGAAAATGTATCTAAAACCAAACTATTGGTGTCTACTCAGCCCACATAAAGCTCACCAACAATCAGGTTAGCTCTGTGTCTTTAAGATTAAAGACCTTTACTTGGTGTGAAAAGTCCTACCTTTAAAAGCAAGGGTTTTCCACTATGATGTTACTGAATATGATGTGACCAACAGTATAATCTAAGTGGTGTAAACATTGCTTACATTGGCTTTTACTAGCTGTCTTGATCTATTGCTATGAAGAGACACCATGATCGTGAAAACTCTTAACAAAGGAAACATTAAATTGGGGTGGCTTACGGTTCAGAAGTGTAGTCCATGGTCATCATGGCAGCACCCAAGCAGACACAGTGCTGGAGAGGTAACAGAGAATTAATTCTACATCCAGATCCGCAGGCAGAGAGAGAGAGAGAGAGAGAGAGAGAGAGAGAGAGAGAGAGAGAGAGAGAGAGAGAGAGAGAGAGAGAGAGAGAGAGAGAGAGTGAGAGAGAGAGCGAGAGAGCCAGAGTGAGAGAGAGAGAGAGGGAGGGAGAGAGCGTGAGAGAGAGTGTGAGAGAGAAAGAGAGAGCGAGGGAGCGAGAGCGTGAGAGAGAGGAAGAGAGCAGAGGGAGGGGGGTCTCTGGGCCTGGCTCGAGCATTTGAAACTCCAGTTCCTACCCCCAGTGACACACTTCCTCCAAAAAGTCTACAATTACTCCAACAATGCCAGTCCTCCTAATATCTGTCAAGTAATGTCACTCCCTAATTATGACCAAGCATTCAAATCTATGAGCCTATGGGGGCCATTCCTGTTCAAACTGCCACATCAGTAAATGGTCATATTAATGAAAACTTCCAACGTGCCCTTCCTTTTAAGAATTTATATAAAAATAAATAGATATATTACATAGATATAAAATATATAGTCACATAATACATATATGTATATATTTACACACATGCATATACATCTCTTTTAGTTTATAGTGCAACTAAGTTTTTAAAACTAGTTTTAGTCAGGATGTTATTTGATCAATTTTTATCTCTGACTCAGTAATCTAAAAAATAAACAAATCCTTATTGCTTATTAAATAAACTTTCCTTCAGGACATGATGGGTCCTGCTCCCAGGTACAAACTGCCCTCATGGACAATTACCCTCACTGGGGAGAGAATCCTCTATCCTCTGCTAGTCCTAAAATCTGAAAATTGAGAAAGTAACTTAGTTCCCTGCTTTTACTTTCCCTTAAGCAAACAATAGTGCTTTTAAAAATGAAGACTGCATGTTTTCTGACGTAATTGCTTACAGTTTCCACTAAGTATGCAGGGCTTCTAAGTAAGGGACCCAGTCTTCATTCAGGTCCATTTAATAATCTGCCTCCGCCGAGCTTTAGGTAAGCATCATACAATAGCCAGAATCGGAAGCAGGATTTGTTCTTCAGTCCTGGTTTAAGTGGCCTTCTGGACACCGGAAATCACATTTGGTGATCTACGCTGGTGTGGGCCAGGGGCTCAGAAGACCAGCGTTTTGGATGGCAGTGTGGTAGTCACAGGAGGAAAGCTAAGGTAACCACTGTAGCAGCCAGGCAAGCACAAAGGGACCGCGTAGGCGGCACTGTGCTTCATGGTGGCTGGCGGTGTTGTAGTTCGCCGAGGAAATGGTGGCCTTTGCAATAAATAATGCTGGGCCGACTGAATACCCACGTAGAAAAACATGATCCTTGGCTTCTGTTTCACCCCAAACATGCACACACACACACACACACACACAAAAATTGATTCCAGATGAAACTGGGCACAGTGAGGCCGTGAAGCTTTCAGATGCCTTTCTTGACGCAGCCAGTGAGCAGTTCTTAACACAAAAGCCAGTGGCTGCTAAGGGAGGGGAAGAGAGCCAGACCCCGGGGCAACACGCACTTCTTTCCATGAAAGACACTGTTAAGAGAGTGAGAGGGCAGCGAGGAGTCATGTGCACAAAGCGTGGATTTCATAGACCTTCATCCCTCGATCCCTCGTGTGTGTGTATATGTGTGTGTGTGTGTATGACATCAATCTGCAAAAATACCAATAGAAAGAAGGACGAAAGTGTCAGCAGACGCAGAAGAAGACCATGCCAGGCTTTTGCCCCACCAACCTGTCCCAAAATCATGACACGGAGACTTATTATTAGTTACCAACGCTTGGCCGTATCTTACGCTTGTCCTAACCTAATCTGTTATAACCTAATCTGTTTCTCTTCATCTATGTTTTGCCTCTTCTCGTGTCAGAAGCTGCCTGGCTTCTGGCCCTGGGTATGTCCCTCTCTTCCCCCCTCCTTCTCCGCCTTCTCTCCTCTTGTTCTTTTGGAGATTTCTCCTCCTACTTATTCTCCTCTGCCCACCGGCCCTGCCGATCCCTCTACTGCTTAGCTATTGGCCATTCAGCTTTTTGTTAGACCAATCAGATGCCTCGGGCAGGCCGGGTGAGACAACTGCAGCACATCTTTACACAGTTAAACAAATACAACAACCTTCACACGGTTGCATTCCACAGCATACACTAATGCAACATATCTTTGCCTAGTTAAAATAACGTTCTGCAGTAGAAGGTTGTCAAGTAGAGAGCAAACCCACAGAGAGGGGCTTAACTTGGCCCTCAGAGAGGCATAGCACGTGACCTTCCTTCAGCAGACTCCAGAGGGGCCACACGGAAAGGACACAGCATGGGTCAAGGACCGTTGGGAACACTTATCTCTCACTGTCACACTGGTGGGGTGTGTAACCTGGTAAACTTGTGAGAAAGCTGTGCTATGTGCTAAGTCTAAACACATACAGACGCTGACTTAGTACAGTCAAACGCTGCACACCAGACATGGTTTCTGAAAACAACTCGCTATATTCTTGCATGATAGCATCATCCTGGATAGGGACCTACACGACTGGGCTAGAGGATAGATAACCTATTGCTTCCAGACCTCAGAGTAGTACCACACACTACAGAAATATACCGCAGGCAACTGTACTGAATCCTAAGAATTTGTGAATGTAAGCATAGAAAAGGTAGAATAAAAATGCTGGCTGGCGACCTTCTTCAGCTCTTGTATTCTGAGGCTCAGGCTGCCATGGCCACAGTCCCCTTTTAGGAATATGACCAACGGAAGCGCAAGGGTGGTCACAGGTGTACAACAGTACCTCAGTATCGAAACCACCCAACTGTCCATCAGAGAGATTGGATGACCCGATCAGGGAGTGAGGAAAAACTGCCAAGGATCTTTTGCTTGGGATCCCCAGGAGTCTGAGAGCCAGAAGGGTGACCAGATGTCTCTTCATGATAGTTCACCATCAACCAGGCGTATCCTCTTTCTGTGTCACCCCCACTGACATCCCATGTCTAAATGAAGCCACGGACAAGGACAAAAAAGGCCTGAGGAAAATACTCAAGTTACTGGGTTCTCTGGGATAATTTAGTTTAGATATTTACTTAAAAAGAAAAATGTTTGCTCTTAAATTTTTCATAAAGTGTAATATGCTGTTTGTGATAAAAATGTACCTTTGTAAGCATGTGTGGGTGGGGTTAGCAGAGACCCATTGTGTTTTGTCACCACAGAGTCCTTCTGCTGGCTTTAAATGAAGCTTCATACCACTTAACCATGACCTTCCCTGTTCTACCTGCCCTGCTTTTATCCACAGGAGTCTGGCTTTGTTAGATGCCTCGTAATTTTACCTGCATGTGTTTGCTGGATCAGATGTTCATTCTATTTTTAAACTTTTAAGGAACTACCATATTGTTTTCTTTCATGGCTGTGGCATCTTATAGGGAATATTTTAGATTAAACTTTTAAGTGAAAAGAAAATTCAAGACAGAAGCGAGTTGTAGGAAAACAAGGGAAAATCAAAGTTATTTTGCACACCTGTGTTTGTCCATTGAAAAATCATGTACCTGCTGCGGTAGCTTGGATCATGGAATTTGCTTTCTACCTCCTAAAGTTTGTTTCAGTAACTTAGCTCTCATTGTTTTTTCCATTCTGCAAAATACTTAAACACATGATTTTTATGAATTTTTTTTATTTTGCCTTCCATGTCTAAGTAGGGATTCAGAGGCTTCAACTGTGCGCAAAACTTTCCAGGAATCATATCTCCCTTGGCATTATGAGATGGGGGCTTACAGCTGCCTGTCATCCTGGATATCCTGTGTCCTGGGCTTACAGCTGCCTGCCATCCTGGATACTCTGTGTCCTGGGCTTACAGCTGCCTGTCATCCTGGATATCCTGTGTCCTGGGCTTACAGCTGCCTGTCATCCTGGATACTTTGTGTCCTGGGCTTACAGCTGCCTGCCATCCTGGATACTCTGTGTCCTGGGCTTCTGCTTCAGTTACTTTCCTTCCTGTTGTGAAACAAACAACAACAAACAACAAGAAAATAACTGTGATAAGAAGCAACTTACCGAAGGAAGGGCTTGTTTTGGTTTATGATTTGAGAAGTCCATCATGACAGAGAAGAGCAAGGTGACAGAAGCAGGCAGCAGAGTTATGGTGTTCACGCTTGGCTCACTTTCTCCTCCTTATCCAGTCCAGGACCTTGGTGATCCAGAGAATGGTACCACCCACACTTAGGGGACCATCCCAATACAATGAACCTATTCTAGAAACTCCATCTCAGACACTCCTAGAGGCCTGTCTTCTGGGGGTTCGTGTGTGGCCTGTGGGAGCCCTTGTGGGTGGATTAACATTTTTCTTATGAGAGTTCTCACTTTTAGAGTATTGGATCATTTCTTTCCTGCAAGAGTATGTTGTGAGAATCGAACAGTCAATATATAGCATGGAATAGTACTAAGATTCAATGAAAACAAAAAATATCCTCAAACCCTCAAGTAAGAGGAAGTACCTGGGCTCAGAGCTCTGACTAGAATTAGAAAATTATAACCTAACGATTAGAGACTTGCATGATGTGTGAGCTGTCACTGTAGCTCTATTTTACAGACATGGAAGCTGGTGTTAGACTGTTTGGAAACACTGTGGTTTGACATGGCTTGGCAAGTCTGTAGGACACAGTGATACCTCTTCACAATGGAGACTCACCTGCTCTACGGGACCACATCTCATATCCTCTGTGGACTCGCTCTGAACTCAGAGCTACTAGGGGCTTGTTATGTCCTGCATCGGCCCATGTACAGTCCATGTGAGATAAATTAGTCCTCTCAGAGTTTTTCTGTTACCTTTCTGCACAGACAACATGCTCATCCATCATACTTGGGAGTCTCCTATCATTTTTGCCAAAGGCTAATTCTAAAATCATTTTCCCCCTAATCTGCTGCTGCCAGAGTGCTCATTCTTTTTTAAAACCATGCTCTTCCCAGCTGCCTGTTTATCATTATCAGATGGCCCTGCCATAACATTCCACACGCGCATGTGACTCTGCTCCACACACTGCTGCCAAGTAAGCAGGCCAGGCAGACCACTGCCAAGGAGGGATGGACATTCTAGAATGCCCATGCAAACGAGCTGTGAGTATTCACACACAAAACAGGAAAGGGCTTCTCAGACCTGCAGGCAGGACTGCTCATGTGACCTAACACCAGTCAGCAAAGGGGAGATGAGGAAGCCTGGGTCTATAGAAGGCAACTGTGGCAGTCCACCTTAGGTGGGGGACAAATTAATGCCACCACCCAGACGACAACTAGACTTAGCCTGTGGGAAGGTCGGGAAGGGACAAGTGACACTCGTTTGAATATAGATTGTACTATTTAGAGCAATTTTAGATGCAAAACTTTTTCCAACTCACAGAGATCCGTCTGCCTCTACCTCCTGAGTGCTGGGGTTAAAGATGTGTGCCCCCATGCCTGGCCAATAGAAATTGTAAGAGAGAATTACACATTCCATTTCTGAGTTGACATTCATTTTTCATACCAGGAAGGTAGAAGTAAGAGGGATATTCCCAAGGACACTTTCAACTAGGCAGTAAAATTTTCTACCTGCTTGGACCAGCCAAACAGTGACAGTAGCATCTAGGGAGACAGTCACCCTGGAGTCCCCTGAACCCAAAAGCACTGTGCAGCAGATGCTGACAAAACTGCAGTCTGTGGGTCAGTTCTGCACTGGGGCCTGGAGAACAAAAAGCGGTCTTCACATTTTTAAAGGGAAATTTGATATTGCATTCCTGGGCGATCCAGCCTTCATGAGGTTGAGTCAGAAGAGCGGCAAGTTAAAGGCCAGGCAAAGCTTATACAAAGGAGACACTCTCTCAGAGAAACAAAAACAAAGTAAAACAAAAAAACAAAACAAAGTAAAAGCACCCATATACACCAAATCCAGACCATACCAAAACAAAACCATAACAGACATCACATGTGGTTTATCCACTCTGTTCCTCTAGGCACTCTGGCCTAGTGCAGAAAAGATGGCTGTCTGGGTTACTCTGAGCGCTACAGCAGGCACGGCATTGAATGTCTGTATTTGCATGGGACTGGTGTCTGGCTTTCCAGCACTGGCTTCCTCCAGACACCAAGAGCACCAGACTCCAGTCTGTTGAGTTGTCTTTGGACTCCACAGGAGTTGGCCCCCCTAGCACGGCCCTTGTGGAAACTTAGGCTATCTTAGTATACAAGATGACTCTCAGAAATACACCATGGGCTCAGGGGGATGCTTCTTCATAAAACACCGTTATTTTTCAAGTGAAGGGGCAGTAGGTTCACCCGGTGTTCTTAAGGATGAGATCACATGACTGAGAGGGTCATCTTCACCCTGGGGTCTCAGTTCAGCAGAACTACTGAGGAATTTCTTCCACGGCATCTTTGGCTGTGTGTACCCTGTGCTCGCCATAAGTGGGAAGCAGTTACGCTGTCCTCCTGGCGTTTGCTTCCTCTCTGTTATTAATTTCATAAACGTATTGGGATCTTTTCATACCAGAAAATAAAAGCTGAGCCCCCCTTTTTTAATAGCAACATCATAATCCTTGGGATGAATGAAATATTTGAATGAATTATTCCCTGGCGAGTGTCTGTTGAAATCGTACCACCTTCCCTGTACTTAGACACAGCCTTCTCCACAAGTGAGTGCAATTGAGAGGACGCACCATTGTAGGATTGCTGAGAGACCTGGTATGGACTCTTAATAAGGACAAGACACCCTCTTTTAAACCAGTACCAGCTCCCTCAATAGCCACTCCATAAGGCTGTTGTGAGGACGACATGGACTCATGAGCTTCATCTGCCCACTGTGTCCCAGACCAGTGCCTGGAACAGGGCCCAGTGCATGACAGAAAGATGGTAAGAATCCCTAGAGTGAATAATTAATAAAGTGTGGCATCATTCTATATCCAGAAAATTAGTTCCTTCGGCTGTCCATATATGTTGAACATATTTATCTACTATGTCTTGTTTCTTTGATTTTGTTTCTTTAATGTGTCTTAATAATATTATTATTAATAATTATTAATAATATTATTACTTAGTGGCTAATAGCACTGCTTGTTCTTCCATGTAGGAGGAAGTCTGATGCCGCCATTAAACATGTGACTTACTAAGTCTATGCCGCCATTAAACATGTGACTTACTAGAGGCGCATACAGATGAGGTAATAAAAGGGCGGTTTACCACACCGCTAACCACACCCACTTTAGGCAGGACTAAAGACGTATACGGCTGGACGTAAAGACGTATATGTACGTAGGCGGAACTACGTCACTAGCCAAGCCCACTTTTGGGCATGGCTAGGGGCGTTACGGGGGAAGGCATAAAAGACAGCGCACAGGAAGTCTCACTCTCTTTTCCTGGAGTTCGGCTTCCGGTCCAGTCGCTAGCTGAGATCTGCTGGGCTTCTCGGGGTTTGGTATCTTGTGAGTAATTTTCTACATTAAATACTTAGCTTCACTTTCCGTAATTGTGTGTCGCGTATCGTTACAGCGTCCGTAAAGCCAACATTCCAGAGTCCTGGGTTCAATTCCCGGCACCCAAATGGAGGCTCACAACCGTGTGTTAACTCAAGCTTTGGGGCATCCGATGCCATTTTATGGCCTTGAAGGACATTAAACACGCATCGTGCAGACACGCATGCATGTAAGACACCCACACACATAAAATAATTTTTAAATTAAGTTTAAAAAGTATTATTGCCTAATTTAGTTAAAATAGATTTTGCAGATATCCTTGGAGGCCTGTTCTTTTTTGTTGTTGTTATTGTTTTAAAGGAAAACAGAGGAGGAGTTGATCTGAGGGAGAGGAGAAGTGAGAGGAAGGGCCAGAGGAGTGGTGGGAGGGGAAACTGAAGTAGGGATATAGTGTATTTTTTCTATGAAATAAAATAGATCTTGCTGTGACTCCAACAGGATATTTTTATGTCTCAGTTTTCTTTTCTTCTTTCCCCTTCTCCGTTTCCCTCTTTCTCCTCTGTGTATTGAACCGAGGGCCTTAGGCATGCTCATCAAACATTGTACCACTGACCTATTTAATTTTTATTTTTATTTTGAGGCAGGGTTTCACTAACCTTGACTTTGTTACAGGCTCCAGGCAGGCAGAACTTAGGGCTAATCCTCCTGCCTCATCCTCTCTAATAGCTGAGATTACAGGCCTTTGCCACTGAGGTTGGCTTGATGTGGTTTTTAAGGGCATTTAGGGTATCCTTTCCATGCTGGTTGGTCTGAGAATTTGTACAACAAGCATTCCGAGCTTTTAACTCAAGACTCTGTTTCATATTCTATAAGAAGTGGGCTCTCATACTTTGATTCACACAATACTCACGAGCTATTTATGAAGTAGGACTTTCTATGATGGGATGACGGGATGCATATGGCCATTCTGGAGCCCTGAGTGTAGACAGGTTAGGAAAGCCATTCCAGAATCCCAGATATAGAGAGCTGTTATGGGATGTGATGTGTCTGCCCTTCCTCACCTGCCTAAGGAACCTTCTGAATGGTTTAATAAAGAGCCGAATGGCCAATAGCTATGCAAGAGAGGATAAGAGGGACTTCTGGGGAGAGAGGGGGGCTCAGGGAAAAGAATCTGAGGGGTGGGATTTGCCAGCCAGGTGTGGAGGAAATCAGACACACTGTGCTGAGGAGAGGTGATGAGCCATGTGGTGGAGCATAGATTAATATAAATGGGTTAATTTAAGAGTTAGTTGGGAGCCGGGCGGTGGTGGCGCACGCCTTTAATCCCAGCACTCGGGAGGCAGAGGCAGGCGGATCACTGTGAGTTCGAGACCAGCCTGGTCTACCAAGCGAGTTCCAGGACAGCCTCCAAAGCCACAGGGAAACCCTGTCTCGAAAAACCAAAAAAAAAAAAAAAAAAAAAAAAAAAAAAGAGTTAGTTGGGAACAAGCATAAGCTAAGGCCAAACTTCCATATTTAATAAGAAGTCTCCGTGTCAATATTGGGGAGCTGGGGGTAGAGAGAAAGACCTGCTGTAGAGAGCTAAGGTGACTGTTCCAGAACCCTGGGTATAGAGACATAGGGCGGAGTCAAATGTTTAGAGAGAAAAGTAAGGAATTCAAGGCATGAACTTCGCTTTTGTTCCACATGAGTTCTGAGGCTGGGTTAAGGAGACTGTCTAACCAGGATATCTTGCTTTGAGGACAGGCACACTTTTATTTAAGTTGTTCCTTCTGCAGTACAGCTTTGTAAACCCTGAGCTTCCTTGTCCCCCAAGGATAAACCGAGAGGCTGGGCTTGTAAGCATGCTAGGAGTCCTAGAAGCCTACAGTTAGCGTCTCTTTTGTTCCTCTTCAACTCTGTCTTCCTGAATATTTCTTTGGTGGGAACATGGTCTCAGTAGAGCCCAGGATGGCTTGAGTCTCACCGTGTAGTCCGAGATGAACCCGAACTGGGGATGGTTTCCATGTCTCGGTGACACAGGCATGGAACACAGCTCAGAGAGCACTTGCTGATGTCAAGTCCTCTGTCTCAGAAGGCAGAACTCAATCAGCACCATTCAGATAGATGTGGGGACAGAGACAGTTTGCTAAGAAAGAGAATACCCCGAGCATGGAAGTGGACTAGACAGCTGGACATGTCAGAGGCTCCCGTGGTGTTCTGCAGGAGGAGTGGTAAGATGTACAGGCCACTTACACAGTACCTGCCTTTTCCTACACACGGGAAGCAGGTGGTTTGAGTACTCTCTGCCTCTTTCATGAGCCCTGCATGGGAGAGGTCTCCAGAGTTTTTTGACAAATGGCTTTTTTCATCTGTTAATCGTGATGCCTCCCTCTCCAGGTCCCAGTCCCCTGACGGCACTGTCTCTCAAGCAGTAGGATTACAGATGTGCATGTTCCTAGCCTCATTTTCCCTCAACATTCTCTCCTTAGCTGGTCTAAAACCTTCTAAATTTTCTCCGTGTTAGGAAAACAGGCACTTTATCTTCTCTCTGTTGGGATTTCCCAGCAGGAATGGGGGTTGGGGAGCACCTTAGAGCCTGCATAGAATTTCACCACCAACAACAATGTTTCAGCCATAAGATCTGTCAAGATGAGGACCATGACTTCCCCCAGCTTCTCACACTCACATGTGCACACTTCTGTCCTTGCTTCTTGTGTTAGTTACTTTCCTGTTTCTGTGATAAAAAAAATAATAAGGCAACTTGAGGAAGAAAGTTTATTTTGGCTTACGTTTCCAGAGGAACTTGAGTCCATGATGAGAGAAGATCAGCAGGCGCTTTGTGTCAGGAACGTGAAGCTGAGGGCTCGCACCTCAAACGGCGAGCGTGAAGCTGAGAAGGCAACTGGAAATGGCTCCAGGCTTCAAACTCTGAAAGCTCACCTCTGGGGAAGACACCACCCAACAAGACGGCATCACGCAGTCAGTCTTCAAATTCTAAAAGCTCACGTCTAGGGAAGACACTGCCCAGCAAGACGACATCATGCAAATCTCCCCAAACAGTGCCAAAGGACCAGGTGTTCAAATGCAATCTGTGAGAAACATTTCCATTCAAACCACCACAGTTCTCTACTACAAAGCGACTTAACAGTCAACACCGAAGACAAGTATATAAAATCACCGATGCTCTCTGGTGCACAGATGGGTTCTGACACTTCATTGCCATCCCACAGATTAGACAAACGGGTACCAGATTAGACCTGAGTACAGCAGGCTCCTGATTGGTTGAAGGTCTGAGCATCAAATTCAGTCTTGTTTTTCTACTGGTTACTTGGCTACACCCAAATCTACTGATATTTTAACTACTGTCTGTGGTCCCACAGCTCCATACTCAGTGCCCTGCTACTCAGACTTGACCTGGCAGGATTTCTGGTTCCAAAGGCACTGGCTCTGCCCTTGCCGTCAAATGCAGTTTTTAACTAACTCTCTACCATTCTATTTTCCAGCAAAGACTCATGAGTCGGATGTTGGGGTGAAAACCTGCTAGCTCAGAGAGGCCAAGAAGCAACCAGCTGACCTTCATTTCTGGCTGGAGACGAAGTAAGAGCACATCTCCCCGGCTGTCTGAAACCTAAAGGACCACGGAGCTCCAAGTCCCTGTCTACACCCTTCCCGTGTCTCTCCATCCATCTTCCTGGCTTCTCTGTGGCTAATTCCTGTCTACTGGTTGCTGGCTCCACCCCCAGGACCCAGGTTGATTTTATTAACACGGTCTCAGATTTCACAGTGCAATCAAATGTTCCAGAACACAGCTTAGCAGACAAAAGGTGACAGAGAGGGGCCATCTAAGTCTACCTGGAATTGTAACATCCCAGGATGTGGGCAGAGGCAGGTGTAGCATCATCTATCACCTGATCACTCACAGGTGACTCCATCTTGGATGCTTGGCTAATACACACATTGGTACCCAGGTTGGGAATGTCAATACACTCCAACAGCAGGATGCAGATGCTGCTGTCCAGCAGAGATGTTCTCTAGAAGCCAGGTGGGTGGTACCTTCGCTTCCCAGCATTATCACAGAGAAGATCAATGCATAAAGAGAAAGGCTGGCCCTGACTCAAGGCCTCAGGGTCCCGATTCTAATCTATGAGTAGACTGCCCTCCTGTTGAGACTTCTGGCAGAGATTCTACGCACCAACAGCAAGGAACACACGGAAGGCCAACTGTGCTCACCTTATGGCTATGCAGCTAAGGAGGAGGAGTTGGGCTGCCACAGTTCTTTGGAAAAGGTCAACCCAGCAACCTGATGACTTCTCATAAGGCCTCTTTTCCTGATGAACTCCCCAGTGCCTGCAAACAGCACCCTACCCCGTAAACCAATCCTGCAATCATGAGCCACTAAAGGACATTCTGCATGCAAACTAAGCCACGAAGCGGGTTTAGGTGAGTGTGCTATGCAGCTGGGTACCACAGCTGGAAACAGGGTCACCAAGTCCCAGCTCAGGACCAATCCTGCCCCCACTGAGTGTGCATGAAATGATCCTGGCACAAAGTCCCCACCCTGAACACATCGTCTCTGCTGCTTGATGTTGCTACAGCAGAGCTGAGTCTCAGCAGCAGAGGCCCTGTGACCTACAGAGCCTAAGCCATTGACCCAGCCGCTGACGGAAGTTTCTCCACCCAAGCTCTAGCCTATACCGTGACTTTCTGAGAGCAGAGTCGTGTCTACCTTGTTCACATCACGTTTCCCAGCAACTATGGCAGTCCCTGGCATGCCGCATGCACCCAACCATATGTATTAATGAATAAATTAAGTGACTGAACGAGTGAATCCCAGAGTGTTTAGAATCTTCTTATTGCCTACGTTCTTTCTGGCAGACAGACAGACAGACAGACAGACAGACAGAGACAGACAGACAGACAGACAGACAGACAGGATTGGCCATGGAGACCAGAATTGGGCCACTCAGAGCTGCAGAGAGAGCAAAGCTCCCAGAGAACGTGGCAAAACCTGAGGCTGTCCAGTGGGCAGAGTGGAGCTGAGCAGACCCCGACCGCTTTACCTGCAGAAACCCAGCACGCTTCTGTTTCGAGAAATTAAGGCTAATTTTAAATGTGCAGAATTAGCAAAGCACCCTGGCAGTTTCCACTAATGAATTCCAATGGTTAATTACACTCAGACTCTTAATGCTTCTCCCTCCAGAACCCACCACGCTGGTCTGACTCTGAGGAAGCAAAGTCACACCTACTGATGTGTTTCTGTAAAAAACAAAAAAGGATGAGAAGAAGCTCTGAGTCGGCTGTTGTTTCTTTGTATTTCCTTATCGAGTCTTCCTGTCCTCACAGATAGCAGGAGCTGAAACGTCCTCTGGACCCACTCAGGTTTCTTCCAGGATGCATGCACGCGGCCAAGTTTTCAAAGCTTGCACCTGAGTGGGGCTTGAGGTTGAGTGACACTCCCTCCTCCCTCCCCCCTCCCCGCACGCCAGTTTCTAAGATAAGGAAAGGAAAGTCTCATCTGTAGGCTCGTCAGTGCACGGAGGATCTGAGGACTGGTCAAGGAAAAGCTTCCTAGATGGGCATGCGCGGGAGGGTCTGTGAGCCCCTGGCGGCCCCTCCCTTAGAGTTTGCTTTCTCCAGGAAGAAGAGACATCATCTGGGTCCACCATTTTGTGGTCCATGTACCCCAGTCACAGCATTGAGTGGAATGGAAAATCGTCACCATGGTTATTAGAGAGCAGCATGAACTGGGGGAGGGGGCGGGGGGAGGGAGCAGAAGACCACAGAAGTGGCTAGAGGTCAGCAACCTGGTGCTCTGAGTCCCGATATGCACCGTTCCCAAGGCAACCGTGTCCCGGGACGTTGTGTAAGTGACATGACGCTGAGCAGCATCTGTGAGTGGCTAGCCCCAAATTGTCCGTGATGGAGGAGGCCCAAAGTGGCAGGACACCTCTTTCCTCCCTGTCTCCTGCCTCAGTGCGCTTCTCTGTTAGAGATCACTGTAAGAAGTGTGTGAGTGTGTGTGTGTGTGTGTGTGTGTGTGTGTGTGTTGGGTATTCCACATCTTTGCACTAGGCACTGGAATCCTTTCTGTGGGTGAGTGGTGTATTGTTGTAGGCTCTTACCACACCGCTGAAAAGCAGGATGTGAGGGGTTGGCCCCTTGTGCGGCTGTAGAATGCATCAGTACATGCAGAGGCAGTTGTGTGTTGGGCATAAGAAAGTCTCTGAGTGCCTAGTATATATCGGGTGCTTACTAAATGGTTAAATATATATATATGTATATATATATATATATTTATATATTGCTAACACATTGTCAAAAGCTAGTTCATGTCAAAAGTGAATTCATCTAGACCATCGTCTTTCCTCACGTGCCAGTGTTACCAGCGTTGTCCGCGGTAAACCCTTCACAGACCCCAGTGTCATCCGGCCTTCACAGCCGCCTCGTGCAGAAGCCCCCCCCCCCGCCCGCCCCACTCTCCTACAGGATAGTCATCCTGGCCATTTCCCTCTTCCTTTAACTTTCCCATGTTCCATTGGGAGCACAAAGGTCCTTGTGCCCATCCCCAAGGAACCCAGGAATGTTAAGCACACCCAGGATTGTCACTTCAGAGGAAGGGCATATACTCTGTTTTTCCAAAGGCTGGGAATTGGAGGTGATTGGCAGCTTGGTGATCTGTGCTATCTGTTGGGTCCGGCCGTATCAAACTCCTACAACCAGGACCAGAGGTAGCTTAGTCATCTAAATGACCCTAACATTACCTGTACTGTCATAGGCTCCCCCAAGCTCCCACAACTAGGACCAGAAAAAGTGGCTAACAGCCCAAATGACCTCTACATGATCCTCATGATCAAGACCAGGCTGGATCCTTCCCTAGGCCCTTAAGCTTATACAGGTAGCGTATCTCTAGAACCCATCTTCTTGGAAGAGACAACATGCACTTTAAGTTTCGTGTAATTATGCCTTGTTCACAAGGAACTGTGTTATGCCAGGAGACATTTTTTACAAATTATGTTGTGTTTAAGTATGCTGGCTATAAATCCCCTGGCATTAGACTCTTGAGAAGTTTAATCCAGCCTGACAGACTAAATCAGGCTGAACTGAGTTTTCATTCTTACCTCTTGGTGGCTTGTCTCCCTGTCTGCCACGACACCTGCAGGGACCTCCACATGTTTTTTTTTCTTCCTATTACTTTTTATTCAACCCTTACTTAAGAAACTTTTTGCTATGTGTTGGTCTTTAAGGATCCATAGATTTATCAATACATATAAAGATTTAGTTGAACACATAGTCAAGTCAGATAGAAAACTGGTTAGTCAGAGTAGCATTCCGAACCTTGCTTTGGTTCAAATGAGCATACTACTGGTTCATGCATTGGAAGCTGTTGTGTGAGAGCCTTCTCCTGGGGAGACACGATACACAGAACACTCAATGAGTTTCTTTTCCTAATTATTTTAAAATTTTTCTCATGCAGTGTAGTTTGATTGTAGCCTTTCCCTTCCTAATCTTACCCCAAGTCTCCCCCATCTTCCTACCCAGCCGATTTCATGTTCTCTCTCTCTCTCTGTCTCTCTGTCTCTGTCTCTCTCTCCTCTCTCTTTCTCTCCTCTCTCTCCTCTCTTTCTCTCCTCTCTCTCTCTCCTCTCTCCTCTCTCCCCTCTCACTCTCTCTCCTCTCTCTCTCTCTCCCCCCTCTCTCTCCCTCTCTCCCTCTCCCTCTCTCAAGTCACTGGAATCTTTCCCAAAGCTCAAAGGCTTTGTGCCTGCCAACCCTTTTGAGTGTCTTCGTAATTGCCTGACTTTGCCTGTTTGCTTTCCTCGAGGAAGTCTTCTAGGGGATCAAATAGCGTCTCCATTCCCTACTCCCCCCCCACCCCGACTTCTCACATGGCAAATCAGAGCAGCTAATCACATGTAAGTTGTTGACGAAATAAACAGTATTCCTTCCAAGCTTGCTTTACCAAAAGGGAATTAAGCGCTGACAGCCTATCAGTTTGGAAGTGAGGATGGCAGGAGGTGCCGCGTGTTAGCACAGATAGGAATTATAGTTTATCAACAATCTGTTGAAAGTCTGATTAATGGCATTTGATATTGAGTGGCAGAAAGTAGCCAATTAAATTTGTGTTTTTAAATGCCCCCAGCAGCTCCTCAGACAATTAGGCTTATTTATATAGACTTGGTTTTGGTGAAATTCCTGGACTATAAATGCAACACACACACACACACACACACACACACACACACACACACACACACACACACACACACCGGGAGTCTCAAAAATGGAGACGTTCACTTCACTGCCTTTGAAGGAAGTCTGTCTAAGCAATCCCTTCTCTAAAGTGCTGGTCATCATGGGGAATTCCACTCTGGTCACTAAGGCATTGCTGGCATGCTGCAGCCATGGTGAACACATAGGAACTTTAATATATCCACCTCACAGCTGATGTGAAACCTTCTGGATGCATATCCCAAGGGAGGGAGGACTTTTCCTTTGAGTTTTGGGTCATATGTTTCCCTGAGTGTCTGGGTACCTTTAGCATCTGGTATCCACGTCACAGGCCGATAACACGTCTGTCCTCAAAGGAATTGTAGAGGAAATTAGCGTTTAGAAATGACCTCCCATTTAGGCAACCCAGAGGAGCCTGAGACCACCAGGGTCGCTATTCATATCATCTGTTTCCCATTTACCCTCTTCTGGGAACAGCCCTGCAGCTGGGTCTGGGACTCTGGTCACATCCAAGGCTGAACTCACAATGCTGTCCTTCCCATCTCCTGGACTCACCCATAGTACCTATTCCCTGTGATGAAACTGGAAGTCATGCTTAAGGCATTTTCACTTCTGGGGTAAGGCCGTCAAACCCACGCGGGAGCCTACCTGCCTTCTAAAGACACCTTGAATAGCCCATGCCGCCCCGTGTCCTTTGCCACCAGCTCATGCAAGGCAAGATTATTTCTCCCTAACGGATGCAGTTTCCTAGGTGATAACACCCTGTCTTCTTTCGCCCCATATTGGAAAACATAGACTCATAGCCTTTCCTCTTTCCAGTGCTTCCTGGCTGAGAAGAGTCTGCGACGGTCAGCAATTGTCTCTCCCAATCCCCATGCCCACTCTGCCCTTCTCGGCTCCCAAAGCTGCAGCTTCTACGCCTTGATGTGGTCAGGGTCTCCTGAACTTCCCTTGCTGGACCTCTGCCGAGGTCACTCTTCTTTCTCCCCCACCCCTCCGGGCGACTTCTCTGACAGCTCCCGTGGTTTCAAGTTATCATCTCACAGCATAGTTTTACGTGAAATCATTCGTCGGGGTTGCAGTGGTACTGGATATTTCTATTCGATGCGTACAGTGCATTGGGTAGCGGTCAGGGGTCAACCGCAAGGGTCTCTCCCTGGCACTTTTCACCCTCCCCCTTTTTTAGACGGTCTTTCACTGAAACTGATGTTTGAGTAACAGGCCCTACTGCCAAGTGAGCCTCTGAAACCCTGATTTCTCTGTAAGCATGTGTATAGTTCTAGTGCTCGAATTATAAGCAGGGGCTGCTCTGCAGGACTGCTAACATGCCCGCAGCCCTGAACTCTGACCCTCACGTTTGCTCAACAAGCACTTTACACAATGAACCCGGCATGCCGATCTGTGAAATACACTGCTTCTTCACTTTCTTTTTCTATTTATGTGAGCTGTTTTGTTTTTGGTTTTGATTTTTTGTTTTGTTTTGTTTTAGTTTTTTTTTCAGCCCATGGTTTCTGTCTGAGAGGCAAAAGTGCCCACTTCCATGTCAGAGGGAAAGTGTGGTTCTACCCTCTACCCTTTATGTCTCCAAACCAGGCAGGGTTAGCAAGAGAAACAAAGTATCCTGGAAACCCAGAAATCGCGTTTGGTTTCTGGTTGTTTAGGAGTGGTAAAACAGGGCTCCAAATGTCTACTGGTTGACAGATAATAAAAGAATAAGCCAAAGCCACCCGGGAGGGGGCAGGCCGTTGGCAAGAAAGAGACTCTTTTGGAGCAGGTGGGGCCTGACTCGATTAGTCTGGGTGGGTCTGTTGCCATGTGGTTGCCGGTGAGCATGCTGAATGGGGCCTTACCCAGAGAACAGCAACCCAGGAGCTCTCACTTCACTGACAGTCTGAAATTCTGTGCGCCCAGGTCTGATTTTGTTCCCCATGGGAGGAGAATCCTAAGGGGTGCCTTTCTCCAAGGCTGGGCCCACTCAGAGGCTGAGCAGGAGACAGCGGGTGCTCATCTAGAGCTGATCTCATCAAGGGAGTGTTGGAGGAGTCACTTGCCTCCCGCTCCCATAGCTGCTTGGTATAATTCTCAAGAGATCTGGGACAGTGCTCACCCTGATGACTGTGTGCCTCCGTCCTTGCTGCAGCTGCCAGGAGGGAATGTTGGGTGTTCAGCCCTGCAGGACAGTGGTGGAGCCCAGGCGTGTTAGCATTCTTAGGGCGAGCTAGCCTCAGAAGAGTCTTAGAGCCCAGATTGGACTCGAGGTGAAAAGGGGGAATTTTGCTCCAGCTGAGTCAAGGATGGGGCTGCATTACCCAACATCTCAGGGGCTCCTTCCCTTCCTGCTCCCTCCTCGTGACTTCCTCTGCCTGGGCCCCTTGGACTGTGACCAAGTCACCCATGGACAGGATTGTCTTCTGCTAATAAACCTGCTTTGCCATTGTGTAAGGCTTTCCAGTTAGAACACGCCGTCTCTTGCACTGTCATCACAGAGACAATGACCTCACAGTGCATTCTGAGACACACTGTGGCACGACCGTAGGAGCTCGTACCGGTCTTACAGGAGAGGCCATCCTCCGGTGCCTGGGGCTGCGATTCCTGGCTTCAGAAGCAGGCTTCTTAGCACAGGTTTGGAGATGATTTTGATAGTCCAACAAAGCAAAAGGAGGCCCTGCGGCTGAAGGGCCTGTCTCACATCCTCCACGGTGTCATAACGAGTCAGCCTAGTTATCCCTGTCATGCTCCGCTGATTAACGGTGTGCGGTTTTACCTAAGCTAACCTTACATTCCCGTCTATCTCCTGCTTGCATCTTCGGAGCGAATGTGGGAATGCCACCCTTGCCCGTCTGGACTCTAGGGGTTCCTCTGCTGCGTGTGCAAGGCTCCCTGTCAGGGACGTGTGTGCGGAATCCTGTCACTACCCTCCCTCTCCTTACCTACCCTTCCCCACTAGCTGCTGTCCCAGCTGAGGGAAGATGGCAGTGCTTATGCTACACAACATTCTGGGAGCCAGATTTTATTTTTAGCATAGTGTCAGCCCCTCATGACAGACATGCAAGCTAGAGTTAGCTTCCAATGTGTAAGAAACTAAGGGAGATTGTACTGAACCTCTCTTTGTGGGGCGTGTCACTCGTGGCTCTGAGGTAGGGAATTCAGTCAAAATCTTCTGTCCCTGTGAGGGAGTGGGGCCCCAGAATCCCACAGGTGTTTAGAGAAAGTCCTGACAGGCTCCTCCCGCCTGGGAGATAGGCCTTGAGCCCATGCTTTCATGGCTAAGGGACATAACACCTTAAAGTCTCCATCACAGAGACTGGAAAGATGGCTCGGTGGTTAAGGGTATGGTTTATTTTATGGAGTACCTGAGTTCAGTTCCCAGCACCCATGTAGTGGCTCACAACCATTCATAACTCAATTCCAGGGCATTTGATGCCCTCTTGTGACCTCTGCAGGCCCCAGGTATACATGGGGTGCACATATGTACATGTAGGCAAAACACTCTCACCCTCATGCATGTAATATAAATAAATCCAAGAAAACAATGAAGTCTTACTCACCTGTGGTGTTTTGCTGAGAAAACACCAGTTCTTGCTCTCCAGCTGCGTTTGAACCTGTTGCTGTCTGACAGCAGAACTTTGCCCTGGTAACTCAGGAAAGCTAGGGCTTGAGAGCCCCCCCTCTCAGGGACAAGAGCCCTTCCCCAGCACCCAGTGCTGTTGCCTGACCCTTCTTCCCAAAGTGCGCTCTTCCCCAATGACTGGGATAGCCTAGTGTCCCCATGTAGCCATTATGCGGACAGAGGAATTGAGACTTCTGACAGTGAGTCGCAAGGAAATTCAAGTCCTACTTGCCAGCTTCCAAGTATAGATTTGGGCAGCTTCTTCAATGAGCCCCACAAGACACGCTTTGTCTAATGATGTTTCATCCATTTTGCTGCTTTTCCTTTGCTTTATATTTTTCCTAACAACCTCCTTCCCTATATCACTCCGCGCCCGATCCCCACATCCTTTTCCCCCTGAGTTCCCAATTTTTGGGAGACAGATAGAACCAGAGAGGGAGAGGAATGGAAAGGAGGTTGGAATGTAAATGTATTCTTGTTCACTGTATTCATTGCCCCTTCATTTAACTTAGTTAATCATAAACCGATTTTTTGATTTCCCGAGGGAACCAATATTCCACGTTAGCTTTCTTTTAGCATAAAACCTGTTACATTTGCTCAGCAATTGGGAAAAGCAAACAAAAAGCCCAGTGTTGAGTCAAAGGATCTTTCTAAAAGCATCTATAGAGAACTAGCGTGCTAGGCAAGTAATAACATAAACAAGAGGCACGCTTGACCCACTTTAAGAAACAAACATTTGAATAACCGCGGTGTGTGAACAGTCTTATGTGTTAACACAGTACTTCCTAAACATCTGTCATTCATATAGGAGGCTTAAAACATGGCTGTATCTTGAATTGCATACACTGCTTCATAAACACTTTCTCTTTTTTTACTTAAACAAATATGTACAGATACACATCCTCGTACACAAGCATACCAAGTAACGAGCTTCTTTAGACATGACCATACGTGTATCATGGATTCACCATTTGGATATCTACAGGCATACCCAGACTTTCAAGATCAGAATATTCATAATCAAGACAAACGCTACAAGGCTGGAAATAAAGGCCAGTTGCTCAGGTCGGCGTGGCGTTCACAAGTGTGTCCGTCCTCACACCCGGGGTCAGGTGGGGGAGTTCACTGTGGAGCGAGGAGAGACACTGGGAACCGCACCAGCACACCTCAAGTCACTGTGACTTTTGTCAGGAATCCTGCTGTGTAGACAAGGACGCTACGGAAAGCCAGAACTGGAAAATGAATGTGGAGAATGGTGACTGTGGGCTGCTGTGCACCATTTGGTGTGGCCATACCCCAACCCCTACACTTAAGGCTCCAGGAACACTGAAGCAGAGGGCCAGAAAGAGCCAGAGGCCCAGGGGGCCTGCTCCTGGGTATGACAAGGGAGCTCCACTCACGGAATCGTAACAATATGGTTGCCCAAACGAGACCTACTCGATGCGCTAACAATCAACATGCCAGCGTAGGTGGGAAAATCTCACGAGATGAAATTATTTCTCACCCTTAGATGAAGAGCCACGGGTAATAAATGCTGCAGAGAGGAGAGAAGGAGAGAGAGAGAGAGAGAGAGAGAGAGAGAGAGAGAGAGAGAGAGAGAGAGAGAGAGAGAGAGAGAGAGAGAGAGTACCAGCCTCCATGGACAAAAAGCCCTAACAGGTTATCTGGTCTCAGAAAGTCAGCCCTAAACGTGTGTGTGTAGGAGCAAACACTGAATCAGATCAGCAGGTTTGTTTGTTTGTTTGTTTTCTCTGTGTGACAGTAATAATCATAGAAGGAGAGGTAGTGAACTTGAGGGGGGATGGGAAAGACATGGGAAGAGCTCTGGGGGGCAGAGGAACAGGTGGGATTGATGGAAATATAATACTCGTGTATGAAAATCTCAGACAAATTAAAATTAAGAAATGGCATGCTACCGTGGAAGCAAAGACTACGTTCTGCGACCTTTGGCTCACTCCCCACTCACAGTTTGGGGTGACAGACACCTCTTTTGGCCTCGCGACAGGCAACATGCTGCCAGGAGCAGTTTCTAATTCCTTTCACGAGCATTTACGAAACAAATAACTTGGTGCAGGAAAGATAACAGTCCTCATATGTCTGTCTTAACAGTCACCGCAGAGCACAGGCAGAGGAGGAATTGCAGGCACGCGCAGATGTCTGTGAAGAGCTGGGGTCGGTTTGCACGAGGCTCCAAGGAATCTTCTTGAGGCACACATTTAAGAATCCGGAGTTCTTATACCACAATGCTGTCATCCCACATGCTTGGCAACTCAACTGAGGACTGTGCTACAAAAATGATCCCTAAACCAAAGAGCCACTGTCTGGAAACATTTCTAAATCCTACCAGTGGAAGGACCCAGATGTTTCGAAAGTAAAGGAGAACAGGCACAGCCTCTTTAAAGACAGACCTGGAACGGCGTACCCCATGACTGACAAGAGATGCCCCTGGGAGAAAAATCAGCAGTGGACTCTTGGAGGTTGAGCGACTATGAGATAAGTCCGTCGTCGTCGTCATGTACCATCATCATTTGTCACCCATGTATCCCAGGGACAGGGGACATGAGCGTGTTGACCTGCATCTAGAGGAATAGCCTATGGGGCATACACAGACCCTTCCATCCCCAAACATCTGCATGGGATTTCCGGTGGGAAAAGAGCCACAGAGATGCTATTTGCTTTGTCATTACTCAGTCTCAAGCACCCCCCCCCCAGGCCCCAAAGTATTGCTCAGAGAAACAGTTGCCTGCCGGTTCATGGAGGAGGAGGAGGAGGAGGAGGAAGGGGAGGAGGAGGAGGAAGGGGAGGAGGAGGAGGAAGGGGAGGAGGAGGAGGGGGAGGAGGAGGAGGGGGAGGAGGAAGGAGGGAGGAGGAGGAGGGGGAGGAAGAGGAGGGGGAGGAGGAGGGGGAGGAAGGGGAGGAGGAGGAGGAAGGGGAGGAGGTGGAGGGGGAAGAGGAGGAGAGGGAGGGGGAGGAGGAGGAGGGGGAGGAGGAGGATCTGACGTAGCAGCATAGCATAGTCTGGCTAGGCAGGCTCCGGGGACAGGACTAGCTGGCTGAGTATTTCAGGAAGGCTTTTGTGGAATGGTGATCGGAACCACGTTCTAGGACAGCCACATCGATGCAAGGTTTAGGAAGGATCTCATTGTCTCTATCCCCCAGGGACACCACGCAGTTCCCAGACAGGGCTTGATCTCTTACATTTGTCAGTTAGCTCATCTCTGTGTTCTTAGTGTCGTGGGGGGATCCCTGGTTAATGTGCTGTCTGAGAACATATGTGCGTGTCCTCTCAGCAGAATCTCTAGACATCAGCTTGTCCCAACAGGGAAAGACTCTGCCACCAAGTAAGCTCAGCAAGCATTTATGAAAGAGACTGGGTCTCCATCCTCCCCTCTCTTCCCCCTTCCATCTTTCTTCTCACTGTAGCTGTTTGGTCTTTGGAGTTATCCTCGCTGGTGATGGACTGTTTCCCTCACGCTCTGGGTCTCTGCCAACAAGGTCCGGGCCAATGTTGACAGTCTATATTGAACTTTCTATTTCATGGTTGAAGAGCCGGGGAAGCAAACATGGCCGTGCCCAGACGACTGAAGAATTGATCAGCAGCTTGTTGGTGTGAGCTCCGCACTCCTGTATCCCTTAGCTCCTCTGAAGGAACTCAGAGCTGAGGAGGGAACTTCCCAGATGTCAGCCGGCTTGCCTTTGCCGATCCTGCACATTCAGACACTCTCCCAGCTGAAGAGGCCCCAGAGTGCCACTGACCAAGCCGTAGGTCTGAAACACAGGTTATTACAATAATATTGAAGTACAAATCAATGTGACCTATGTAGTAGTGCTTAGGAGTCTTTAGTGAAAGAATGAGGAAAAGGATTTAGAAACCAAGGTGGGAGGGTGGAGCGATGGCTCAGTGGTTAGGAGCGCACACTGCTCTTGCAGACGACCTGAGTTTGGTTCCCAGCACTCCTGCAGGCTGCTCCTGTAAGTCTAGCTCCATGGTTTTCGGCTGTGTCTGAGTGTGTGTGTGTGCGTGTGTGTGTGTGTGTGTGTGTGTGTGTGTACCTGTGTACGTGCCTTCAAGTACTCCTGCGTGAGTGTGCATGCATGCACATATACATACACAGCCTTTATTCACACAGACACACATATGTACAGATAAAAAAACAATTAAGGTTTGAGGCAAACTTGGGTAACAAAGAAACCCTTGTCTCAAAGGATACTGATTAAAAATAATAATAATAAAATAAAACAGTTGAACTCATGGGACCAGCGAGTGTTGGTGTGCCTGGAAGGTGAGTGTGGCTTGAGGTATCAGAAGCACCCCCTCCATGTGTGGTTAAGGGGAGGAAGACGCTTCAGCTTCGTGTAGTACAGGCTCATGGCACCATTTTCATGGCCGTCCAGCCTAAGAGATTCAAAGGTAAGCATTTCACCTGGGCTGGGGGAATGGACCACCTGTGTTCCATTGTGTGCAGCTGTAAGTGGCTCTCAAAGGCGTGGTAGTACCCCGGTACCCTGTGAGCAACGCTGGGGACTGATTAAGGAGATCCATCGAGCATATCTACCCAAGTATATCTCTAGTTCCTACTAGAGTGTTTGCTTCAGAAACACTCTAGTAGGAACAGGTCTCTTCTGGAAATCATCCCTGAGAAAAGCCCAACCTGGGCACTGACCCACTTGAGAGCATGCATGAAGGAAGGGAACTGGAGAGAGATAAAGGCTTTCCTGACATCGATTCCAAACCAAGTAGGGAGTTTTTAACAAGGGTGGGAGGAGGCGCCGAGGCAGATGAAGTCAGTTGTGGCCCGCCTCCGGCTGCTGAGCCCTCACTGTGATTAGGGAAGATGATGGGGCGTGGTGTGCTGGGTCACAGGCAGTACCTTGTCCTGAGGCGTCCTAGCATGCCACTCTCAGGCAGCGACAGCTGCAGAATCCTGGATATGGAAGACAACAGACATGGTCCCTAAGACAGCAGAAGGCTGACTCATCAGCGACTCTCACAACCCTTTCCGTCTCAAGCGACCAAGTCATTCTTTCTTCGTGGTAAACATCAGACAGGCAGGTGCGCTCTCCAGATGACAATCTGGAGAACCAAAACCGCCCCAGAGCGTAGGCAAGGAGGCGTAAACATTACTACACTGTGAACAACAGCGGGCCAGCGGCAAAGCCAACCGGACCGGGAGGGTCGTCCCTGAGGCGGGTGCAAGGCACCGTTTCAGAGAGCGGAAAGGAAACCCTCTGAGAGCACCTCTGAACACCAGACAGGGTACCGAATTCGTCTACGCTGCCACTTTTGTCTTACCCCGCGCATAAAATGGCACGCACATGTTCTTGCGGATTTAGGAATGTGTTGGGACAAAGCTCTTTCTATGGAGCCCTGACCCGTTAACTACGGCTTCTGTTATCTTCTGAGGTTTTTGTTTGTTTGTTTTTTAATAATCTTATAAAACTCTCCAGCTTGCCATGATGTTAGTTAGGGTTGCTATCTCTGTGATAAAACACCATTGCTCAAAAACAACTTGGGGAAGGAAACGGTGTTCTGGCTTACACTCCCACATAAAATATTCATCACTGAAGGGAGTCAGGACAGGAACTAAAAACAGGCGAGAACCTGGAGACAGCAGCTGATGCAGAGGCCAGGGAGGGGGGCTGCTTACTGGCTTGCTCCTCGTGGCTTGCTCAGCCTGCTTTCTTATAGAACCCAGGACCAATAGCCCAGGGATGGCCCCACCCACAATGGACCCCCCCCCATCAGTCTCTATTTAAGAAAATTTCCCACAGGCTTGCCTAGAGCCTGATTTTTTTTTTCAGCTGAGGTCCCCTTCTCTCTGATGACTCTAGCTTGTGTCCGTCACAACAGGGACATCACTGTTAAGCCACAACCTTCCCTTTTTGGTCCATCCCCAAGACTATATATTAATAAAAAAATAAATAACTATCCAAGGCACATGAGTTGATCGATAGTACAACCCCGATGTGCCCCCAGTGAACCTAGTCTTAGAGGGACTGAGAGTGGGAATGTGGGCGTGTCACCGTGGCTTTTTCCAGAACAGTCTACCCTCCTGGCTATCCCTAGCTCTTTCTCTGGTTGCAGCTACAACATGATTGGCTCACCACTGTGTCTGAACATCTCTGATGGCTCTGCTCACGTCAGGGTTCAGGTTCCTGTCAATGATGGAAGTGTAGAAACTCCACCATGTGTGATTAGAAAGAACACTGGGGATCCAGGGCTCCAAGCTCTGGTTACACGTATGTTCCATACCTGACTGTACTCTGATTACATGTATGTTTCACACCTGACTGTACTCTTAGGCAAATTACGTCACCTCTCTGGGCCTTGGGAGGTTTAAGTACAGGACAGAGAGTTGGGGTACTCTGAGTTTTCCCCTAAATCTATGTTGAGGAAAGGAGCTTTAGAATAGAATGTTTGTAATACTCTTTTCCATCTCGGGGGTTAAACGTAGAGGGTGTTCCTCTAACAGTGCTATTCCTACCACCTTTGTGAGACACCAGGTGTTACCTCTGCTCCTCTCCGTCGCTAGTACACTGACTCCATGTTGTGTCTCTTTCTATATATCCATCCCCCAGAAATAAACCCTATTCTGTATATAGTGTCCATTCTTCCCTGGGTTTCTTTATATTTCAGTTACACACGTTTGAACCCCAGAACAATATATTATACTTTGGGAGGAGGTTGTGGGATTGAGTGAGACATGTCCCCATGGGCTTTGGACTTGGACACTTGGTCCTTGATTGGTGAAGCTATTTGGGAAAGTTTTGGGGCTTCTAAAACATGGAGTTTTGCTGGAGGAAGCCCGTCACTAGAGGGGGAGCTTTGAGGGTAATAGCTTTACCTCACTTCTTGTTCTGCCTCTCGGTTTCCTCTGTGTGGTTGGGATACGACCTCTGCAATTCCTGCCCCAAGCTGCCTGCTGCCATAACTCCTCTCTCTCTCTCTCTCTCTCTCTCTCTCTCTCTCTCTCTCTCTCTCTCTCTCTCTCTCTCTGTGTGTCTCTGTCTCTCTCTCCATCTTTCTCTCTCTGTGTCTCTCTCTCCTCTCTTACTCTCTCTGTCTCCCTTTCTCTCCCTCTTTTTCTCTGTCTCTGTCTGTCTGTTTCTGTCTCTGTCTCTGTCTCTCTCTCTCTCTCCACCCATAAGCCCAAACAAGCCCTTCTTTCTCTAAGTTGCCTTGGTCATGGTGGCTTAACTCAGCAACAAAGTCACAAATATAGAATAATTTTAATTATATATATATATACATATATGTATATATACATATAGTGAAAATTCTAGTGCATGTACATTATTTTCAAATGACAGCTTTGTATAAAAGTATAACACAATCACTTATAATGGGCAATATAGTTCCTTAATACTCTTATAAAAATAACATTGAAATCTATTAATCCTCTACTTACTTAACTTTTATGTTGTTTTCTATTATGAGATGAGCACTTTGGTATGTGTAGACGCTACAGTTGGATCGTGAGTGTCCCTAAAGGCTTGTTGTGTGTTAGAAGTGTGGTCTCTAGCCGACTGGGAAGTGGTGGGCTATTTGAAAAGTGGGCTTAATAAGGGGTTCCGGAGCATGAGAGGTGTGCCACATTTAGCCACCCTAATATGCCATGCATCAAAAACCCCTTTTCCTTTATAAATGGACTTCTCTGAGATATTTATAACAATAGCAGAATGATGACTAACACAATAACTTGGCCTATAAGGCATGTCATTGGCTTGGGAATGTGTGCATCTGAATGGAATTTATGAGTCTAGGGCTACACAGGTGTTCCAACTTCTTCACAAAATTTCCACCCCAACTTGGCCTCGCAGTATTTGTGTCCATTTCTTCCAGAAAGGTGTGGAATACATGAGATGAAAAGCAGAAACCTTGGAAAGGCTTTTTCTGGGTATGGCCATGTTGTGGGAAAGTAGGCTCTGGCCTTAGAGTAACCCTGGTGGTTAGTGAGAAATGATTAATTTGACTAGTTTATCCCACAAATATGTCTGAGCCCATACTGTACACCTGCACCGTGGAAAGCAGCAAGGGTCAGCGTGCCACTGTCACTCATTAAGAAAATCATCCAAACGTCTATGAGATGTGTCTTTTCTGTAGAGAGTTCACCTCCCCTCATTTTCACCAAATTATTGCATTAGAGAAGGAAATTAAGATTCAGAAAGAACAAAACTTTAGGAGACAGATGGAACCAGATATGATGGCACACACCCTGCCCATTCCTGGTTCGGACCCTCTCCTCTGACTCAGATTCCTTCTTCATGGGTAGAAGTCGCTTTGTGCTGGAAGCATGCTGGGATCTAGGGTGACTGAAAAACCTCACAGCCAAGTGGCTGCCTTTCAGATGAGAAACTGGGACTCCCCAAAGAGGAAATTGTTCTTCATTGCCTTCATATCTGGAAGTACTTGGAAAATCTTGGAAGGAGTCCTTGTGACTTCTCTCCGTTTTATATTTCTATCTTTCAGGTGAATTGCATTTGATGATGGATTGCAGGAGGATGTTTGGGTTACAGTCTCCGAGAGGCAATATATATATACCCCTACCCCAGAGGTATGTAACCATGCAGGTGTTGCCTAATACTGGGTTCTGAATAACTGGAATCTTGAGGGGTTTACCACAGCATCTTGAAATTATTTTCTCCCTGTCAGCTCCATATTCCTACCCCAAAAGGGAGATTTTTTAGTACTTGGAATATGTAATTTGCCTGCCCCCCCACCCACTCAGCGAGGTGTGCAATTAATTCCTTATGTTCTCAAATAGAATGGTGGAACAAAAAGTATCTCTGGGCTTCCCCAGAGTGAGAAGGAACCTAATAAGCATGTGCGTCTTTGCATTTGCAAGAAAACAATCACTGCACATCCCTGCCTGCATCGAGAATGAGTAGCTGGAGTTTCCTTCCATGGCTTGTCCCAAGTGAGTGTAAGTGGAGTCATCAAGCCATCTGGTTGACCTTCTGTTGTCATATCTACAAGTAAAGTACAATAAAGGGTTAGCCATAGGAATAAGGATCCTGGAATAAGCTTAAGTGTTAAAATTTGTATCTTACTAGAGATAATAGGTAGGGAAATGGAATACAGCTCCCTTCTCCTTCCCCCTCTGTGATCCAACTATGCTCCCACCATCTGCAGTTCTGCAAGAGCTTGTACCTGACTCTCTGCAAGAGCTTGTACCTGACACTCTGTGGTAAGGTGCGCTTCTTATACGGGCATGTGCCAGAGAGAAGATATGAAGATGGAGACACATTTTGGGGAATTTGCCTTTATCAGGAAGCAGGCCTCTGCCTCTCAGAGGCCAAGGAACTTCCTCAGAGCACAATGCTGGACAAGCAGCTGGAATTCGAGAACCAGGGCTGCACTGTGCTGAGTCTTTGTTTTGAGTGTCTCCTTATCGTGGAAACCTAAGCTGACCTGTGACGTTGACCCTGATTTCTGCAGTGTTTGAGATGATAGTCAGTTTTTCCAGCTGCCCAGATATTTCTAATGGCAAATAGGAACCGCACATCTTTCTTAGACCTTACTTGGTTTAGTGAAGGAAGGAGGAAGTAAGTTAAGTTAGCTAGCGATGGGGATGGAAACAGTTGTATGAATCTAAGGACCCCTTTTACTGAAAGAAATCGCCCATCTTCTGAGAACATGGTAGGCAAAACCCAGAAACGCCTTTGAATGCTCACACAGACCGCTCACTTCCTTGGCTGGCACACTTGGTCCAATCGCCAGTGGATATGTCGTATTAGCGTGAAAGTGATGGCAATGCGAGAGCTTGGCGGCATCAAAGCCCCCGTGGGTGTGGTAAACCTATTGGGTTGCAGTGCTCCCTCCCTTTTGTCTGTATTACTGCTTCACCTTCTCTTTCCCAGATGTTGACCTAAAATTCGATTTCCCAAAGCGTATTACATGCTAATCTTTATCATCACAGTGGGTACCGAGAAGGATCCGAAAAAGCAGGTGCTATCCCAAATAGCTCCAACTGCCAACCCGATACATCCCTGAGAAGGACGTTAGACTATGGGCTGTCTGTCTGGGCTTGTCTTTATTATTAATGGATGTAGGAGGGCTTAGCCCATTGTGGGCAGATAGCCTTGGGCTGGATAAGAAAGCTAGTTAAGCATGAGCCTGTGAGCCAGCCACAAGCAGAATTCCACCATGACTTATGCGTTGAGTTCCTCTCCTGTCTTCCTTCGATGATGGGCTGTTGCCCGGAAGTGTAAGCCAGATAAACCTTCTCTTCCCCTTGGTTGCTTTTGGCTAAGATGGAAACTAGCTAGACAAGGTGCAGAGAGGGAGCCTGAGCTGGGTCATCCTCCATCTTACTGAGGATAAAAACCATAACTAGTGATGGCAGGTGTTTGTGTAACTCTTGGCACGGGGAAACTAGAAAACTGTTTAAAGGTTCACTGGTGAATTTGGGCAGCATTATCTGCTAACGTTTGGGAGGGTTGGCTACTGCTAAGATAAGGTCCTGGGAAAAGGTAAGAAGAAGCCAACAAAGATCATTGCTTTCTAATTAAATGTTTACTGTGTGGACAATGGCAGTCCCTTCATGTTTTATACAGAGACCCCGGGTCCTGGAGAACAGGAGGAGGCAGGGATCTGAGAAGCACACCCAGATCTTATGCTGTAGAGCAACCCGGTTCCAAGCTGCAAGCCCCACTGGGGGCTGGAGAACTAGCATTTAGTGGTGAGTTTCCTCTAGAAGCCAATAGTAGGAGAGATGCTCAGAGAATTAGGGTTCTGACAGCAGCGGGGTGAGGCTAAGCGGGTATAGGGGGCAGGTCCTGACCCGCAGCAAGTTAAAGACACAGGTAGCAGCACACGGCATGCTTATGGGACAGGACAGATGGCGAAACCTCAAGGCTGCTATTCAAATGGCAAAATTAAAACGTCAAAGATGGACACCAGGGAGTGATACCCCACCACAGGTCAAGGTCTATTGGGGTTCTGGAGCAAATCACATGGACCAAGCTTACCCTCAGAAGAAGGGACTGTACAGAATGCAGACATATGGGTCACCCTGGGATCCATCAGCCTTTTGAAAGACACTTCATATCAAACCAACCGCAGCTACTCTCTTCATGAACCTGTATCACAGCATCATCTGGAGAGAGGCAGGCGCTACAGTGGCGTGAATAAGGGGCACAGGGGTGACCTCAGGGAGGATAGACTCCAAAGAATGCAAGAACAACAGAGGGAGGGGACAGCTGGCACCTCTGAGTGCTGAGACAGCACACCCACAGAAGAAACAAATGTGCCAAAGAAACCGGTTTAAGAACCAACGGAGAAGCCGGGCATTGGTGACACACGCCTCTAATCCCAGCACTCGGGAGGTAGAGGCAGGTGGATCTCAGCGAGTTCGAGACCAGCCTGGTCTACAAGAGCTAGTTCCAGGATAGCCTCCAAAGCCACAGAGAAACCCTGTCTCGAAAAACAAAAACAAACAGACAGAACAGAACAAATGGAGAGTGGGTCTGAACTCAGCAGGGGAGCAGCACAGTTGACTGAAACCAGAGCCCAACAGTGGGGAGCAGGAGACTCTGCTGGGATGAAAGGCCACCAAGCCACCCATTTCTAGCGGGACACGTTCTATGAGACCCTTGAGTGGTGGGGCCAAAGCAAAGCAAAACGACCTGTTCGAGTTTAGGGTGCTAAAGCAGAGCTATACTGTGTGTTATTCATTAATGTAAGAAGTGTCGCGGAGAGACACAGATGAGAGCGACCTGACAGCTTACAAAGTTAGTGTTCTTTGATGTCGGCTACTTTTGGGGGGTTGGAAATTGAACCCAGGGCCTTGCACAGGCCAGGGAAAGTGCTAGAACCTGTTACTATTCTAATTACCATTTAATAACATGTATCAATAAAATAATACTCAGTGTCTTTTTATATAGTATTATAAATGATACCCAGTTGCTATGCCACCTTGATCGACCACAAGATATTTATGGCTCTCTTGTCTATAAGCCCATAAAAAAAACTCAGCAACTTTATTCTCTACTATAATGGAATGGGTTATCAGTTGCTCTTGGCATTGCAGAATCATAAATAATTTTCAATTTGAAGCACATTTCTGCTGACACAACTGTTAATGGAACTCTTAAAAGTATGTTGTACGCTGTGACAACATCAAGATCAATTTCTGACAAATTATTTTGAAATCCAAATTTCTGTGCATCTAGAGTAAGTTTCAAAATTATTTTCTGAAAAGATTTAACTCTTTACATAGAGCATTTTTTGTTTGTCTTCATTTAGTTTTAAGCATAAATTTACAAATGGCATTTTAATGTTTCCTTTGACACTTGCTGCAATTTTGGGAGTTCATACAAGAAACAAAAATGACTTCCTGGTTTGTGTGCAATTCCAAATGACTGTTATGTATTCTATTGCTGCGTTTCCAATGACAAGAAGATATTCATTTAAACACTTCTTTTCTTGTTCATAATTGGTGTATTGGAAGGTTGATGTAAAATACTAATTTTTTTCTTCAGAGTGCAATGATATAATTTAATAAGTTTGGCTCCACTCTCAATATATATATTTTTTTCTCCCAATCTTTTGGAATCCCAGAACCAGAGATTATAAATTCTTTAAAACTTCCAATTACTGCCCAGTATGCTTTGCAATGCCAATGTGCATGCTTTTATTTACTAAAAAGGTGTACTATTAATCGAGCATAGGACACTCTGACCCGACTCGTGGGCCATAGTTAACGTTTGCTTTGCGCTGAGGATAAAAGAGATCCTGGTGACAGTGGCTAAATTTGCCTCTTACCCAGCAGGGGCTCTCAAGCTGCTTTCTGTTTTGGCTCAGGCCATCCTCTAGGGGTCAGGCTTCCTGCCTGCACCACCTATTCCTACAACCTACCGTCTAGGAGAACTCAACTGATTAGTGCACAGCACTACCTGCTGTGTCTGGGGACCTGAGACCCTATGTACAGATCTCTCCTGTCATCTCCCCAGTTCCCAAGCAACCTCCATCATCTCGCTGGGCGTAGAGACACAAGAACAGAGATACAAGATTCTAAAACTGTTAAGAGTTTAAAGACCATATCAGCAGAGCCTTGAATCCTCCATAGGACCCACAGAACCGTTTCTGCAGAGGGGTGCCTTGGTGGGCACCGAGCATCTGCTTGCTCTCATATATCAGTTACAGGCAGGGTAGGGACTCCAGGAGCATAAACGGGTACCAGGAGCATTCCTTTTCAATAGCTCTCCACTGACAAAGCTAAACACAATGCTACCTTAAGGGTGGGGGATAGGGTGTGTGTGTGGGGGGATAAGGTCCAGGTTTCATGCCATCCATACGATAAACAGTCGATTTAGACAAATTAAGTGTCACCCTCACTTTGGATGTGAATGGAGACTGTAAGACTAAAGACCCCCCCCCAAAATGGTTGCAAAGACTGCACTCTGGTTCATACCATTGCTTCCTGTGAGGGAAGTGGCTACGCGCATGTGCCAGAGCTGACCAATCGGGTAAGAGGCGGATTGCCACATTTCTCCCTGGTTTAGCGAGACGTTTTAGGAAAGTATGAGAAAGGAGGAGGAGGAGAATAGGAGACGTTCCAAGCGGTAACAGATTGGAGTTGGAGACATCAGCTTTAACTCATGTTTGGCTTAATATAGAAGCAGATGGATATATACAAAGATATTTATAAGTGCGCGCGCGCATGTGCTGCGTGCGCGCGCATGTGAGTGCGAGTGCCCTTGATCTGTCAAGCCAGAGAACCTGCGCCACCAGCGTATCCATACTTAACCTCGAAGTTGCTTCCAATGCTGTTCTCCGACGCAAGGGACCGAGGCTTCCTAGAGACACGGATGGTGCCAGAACTAAGACCAGAAGTAGAAAAGATTGGCCCAGGTCATCTGTGGAGACTGAAACGGGGAACATTCTCAAACAGACGAACAAAACATCGCACCCTCGAGAGAGCCGTGATGACAGGTGTAAACCAGGATGGGTGTGACAGAGAAAATGCCTTCCCACCAGTGGGGGAAAAAAACATCATTACCAGTCTTTTAGGTCCTCTTTGCTCGTACTTAGCCGGTACCTCAAATGGAACCCCACAGTAGGGTAGGTCGTAAGAAAGAACGCTTTGGAGCAGTTCTCTGAGGAGCTGTAGCTTACCACGTCAACTTTCCCTAGGAAATCCACCCATGGTCTTGGCCCCTTAATCACACAGCAAACTCAAGTTCCACTCTGATGTAAACACTGCATTTCTGGTTCGTGGAATTGTTTTCTTTTAATTAAACGGGGTGGGGGTGGGGAGGTGGGGTGGGCAGGTGTCGTTATTTTCAACTCTGCACAAATTACTGCTCAGTAGAAACCGAATAACGCACTGTAAGTAGTACTTATTCTATTTATTAGACAGTCTATTGATGCGTGTTGGTCTTGTTCTATTTTAGAGGCACTGCCATGGTAACTGGGCCCCTGACAAAGGCCTGTCGGAGCAGAACTTGAACATGCGGAACTTCAGATAACTGACAAACTAAAGAGCTAACCGCAGATACAACAATCTAAGGGGCAGTGCTATACACTGGATTACATTTCTCCATGAAGTTGCAAAGCCCGAGAGGCAGCTCCTGGGATCAGCTGGGCATAGCTGTTCCTCATCAAAGGTGTAGAAGAGAGTCCGCTACGACCTCCCAGCTCTGGGTCTGCATCTGTGGCTCAGCCTCGTGTGCCGTTTAGGCCTTTGGGTCGAGATCACAGCTTCAGGCAGAAAGAACAAGTTGGCTTTCCGCTTTCAGAGAGCCGGGGTGGCTCTGGATGACTGGTTTCAGGTCCGCAGATGCGAGACCTCACTCCAGCTTTCCCCTGACCTGGCTGAGCACTTCCTCTGCACGGAGGACTTGGGTGCTCCTGGGTGCTTTGAGCCCTAAGCTGGTCCCCCTGATAGTGCTGCCACAGGAGAACCAGAGGACAGCATATGAGGCCACCTCCTCGGCAGCACTGACAGACTCTAGTGGTCCCTGTGAAGAAAAGAAGAGCTTCTGAGACACGTTGACATTGTGCTGCTATAATGTCTGTAAAGACCCAGAGCCCGAGAGGGAAGCCAACAAGAGCAGTGATCACCTCTCATAGGAGTTCCTTTGGCTTTTGTTTTGAAAGCCTCATAGCCTACACTTAATTTCTCAGTCCCAGGGAGTTACTAGCTAGCACAGAGGTGACACAATGTTGCCCTGCCATCTTCACCCCTCCTCCCCACCTCTGTCCCTGACATCTCTGAGCGTTCAGCCCTGGCTTGCCTTCATGCGTAACTCAACGCCCAGGAGGGCAAAGGAGCTCAAATACCATCCACGGGCCATGGCTCCTCCATATTTTCTGCATTTCAGGGGTGGCTAAGCATTGGTCTCACTTCCCAGGCCAGTTGCAACCATTGCTTTCCCTCCGTCGAGAAGCTAGGTGGTAGTGAGCTCTCAGGAGCCGCCCCCTGGCCTCCAGTGAAGGACTAGAGAAGGACCATCTGGCTAAGTTCCACATGGGAAGCCATGGGACCCAGAGGCTGCTGGGAATGGCGTCATGCCGAGGTCCTGGCCCGAAGAAGAGAATGCAAGGACACTGAGGGCAGAAAGGGAACATGAAGGATTTTTACAACTGAAGCGGCCTCTTGTTTAGGGGGAGTAGAGTTTACCCAGGAACACAGCCTCTGTCTTTCTCACCCCCAGCTCTTCAGAGGTGGCTGTCAACCCAACAGTCTTATGGCTTCCTCCTGATTCCTGGCTGTCCTGCTGGCCATCGCTGGATGCTTGCATCATCTGGCTCCCTGACCCTAGGAACCCCGCGGCATTGTAGTCCTTGCCATTCCTGGTTGCTCCCTTTCATCGTCTCCAGCCCCCTCCACCCCCTGGAACGCAGCAACAGCCATGGGTTCCGGGTTTCCACAGGCACAACTCCACACAGTTCTGTCATCCCTTTGACTTCCTTTCACCCACAGCAGCAGCCAAACATCTTTCCCTAATCCTACTTCTGTATCCCTCCCCCCAAATGGGCCTCCACCACAAACCACAAAAAACACCTGTCTGCTTCCCCACACAGCACAGCTTTCCGTTTCGGGGTGCTGAGTGTTTCCAGCTAGTCAGCCATCATGCCAGCTCTCACTTGTCTCCCCCATTTAATCCGTTCTTACTTGAGGCTGTCAAATACCCCTCCTCGCCAGTGACACGCTTGCTGGGGTGTAGGGTGGGCTGAAGACTGTGGAGTCACGGGGACTGAGCTGGGGACGCTGATTTAGGACAAAGGGAAAAGCTAAGCTGTCCAGTGACTGCTGTCTCCCACACGTCCCGACCTAGAGGGTCGAGCTCATGACTTGGAAAACGATAGAAACAAGAGAGAGAAATTCTTGAATGGTCACATTTGGGGGTGAGGATATATTTCGCCAAAAGCACCGGGTGGAAGAAGAGGAAAACGGTCTGACAGCTCCTGATACGTGACTGGAGGAAGACCAGGGGGGGGGTTCTGTATTTTTAGGGGTGACAGAACACTTCCGGCCTTTGGAGGCTTGATATGTTAATTATAGGACCTGTGGATGTCAGCAGAAATCTTTCAGAAGGATAACTTGAGTGCCTAAAATCCCCCAAAGACTACAGAGACCGTTTTTAGAAATGGCAGTCAAAGGCAACAAAAGGGAAACGCGCAAATGCCTTCTATGCGCACAGCGGTGCCGGGCAACCAGCTCCTGCTGCAGCCTCCCCCCAAATGCTGTTGCTAGGAGACCAAAGGGCTACACGTCCATCATCTCCATGCTTGCTAGGAGATTGAGTAATTGGTGTCTGGATGTGAGTGTACTGTTCCAAAAATATCTCTTTAAAAAGACATAAGAGAGACGCAGAGCCAATAGGTAGGAGGGTGCAGGGTGGAGTGGACCGGGCCCCTTAAAGGGCAGAGGGTTCCGAGGGTCACCCCTGACAGACACCGAGAGGTGGGGTCACCCCTGACACCCAGGGGTGGGCGTGGAGAACCACTCTGTGTCGAAGTGGGGAAGTTGTCTGCAGCTTTCTCAGATTTGTTGTCAACCTCTGCCTTGTTATTTGGAACCAGTTTCCTGAGTGCAGCCTAGAGATGGGTGGGAAGAGTTAAAGACCTGGGAGAGGGGCGCTGTAGCTTGTGATTTTTGCCCTTACTGCTAAGAGCAGTAAGGCTAAGAGAGAAATTATAAATTCTATTCTGTGGATTTTTAAAGTATACATCCACACCTGTCATAGTGCTTAATTACAGATGTTGAATCTTGTCTTGTGGGAGAGGAAATAAACTATAAAACAGTACATGTGGGCATGCATGCATGTACACACACACACACACACACACACACACACGCGTGCGCGTGGCAAATGTGGCTACTTCATCTGCAGTGCTCGCAGCTGCAGGTATTTGGAGTGAGGAAATCTGGGTGTGATGCTGAACCCTGCTTCTAGAAGCTACTTAACTCTTCGTGACCCAGACACAAGGTTGGTGTCCTCTTCAGCCATGCCTCAGTTTCCTTATGTGAAACACAACAAGGCTGGCCTGGTGACTCCAAGTCACACTCCAGATTTTCATATTTTGGGCTTGATATCTGGTCTACCAAAGGACAGGGTCATATCATTTCTTTACGGATACATCCAATTGGTGGCTATGTTTTACCTGTTTCCAGCTATCTGCCCCAAGAATGATTGCTGGAAGTCTTGAAGAATGGATTGGGAATTAGCGAAAGTTACTTTGGAATTGTATTGTTTGTCTTCCTTTTGGCACTTGTCATACAATAAGTAAAACGTCCAGGAGTCCAACTTGAATAACCACGTTCTCCTCCTGGATGAAAGGACTCTGGTGAGGAGTTTGGGACTTGTAAACCCTGTGCCCCAGTGTGACATGTGAAAACTGGGAATTCTATGCCTTTTCCACCAGCCACGTGCTCCCGTGTTCTGGAAATCGCTCAAGAACCGGGAAACTCACCTTCTGGCTCCAGGTCTGTGCTGCAGGCGTGTGACCTTAGGGTAGGGGGGGGGGGCAGCCTGGAGTCCTCATGAAAACACTCAGAAGGAAAATGCCATAATAGATGGAAGCACACTTCAAGAGAACGGGGAGAGTGCACAGAATGTTCTGCGTTCTTTTCTCTGTGTGCCTGGGAAATTTATTCATTTATTCAGCAAGAGTTTTTTTTTTTTTTTTTGGAGGCACGGCTGCTGCCAACCTCTCCCCCTCGTTAGGTATTCATTCACGTGGCCCGGGCACATGATCAATGTCCCTCATGGCTCATCCAGGGAAAAGTGACCCTTATTCCCTCACGGAATGACACGCTAGCTCCATGCCTCCCTCGTCTACACCCTCCACGTTCTCTGAGGGTAAGCCTCGCACACTGTGAAGAATCCTCTCAAATCACTCCCACGAGTGTCTGTCTTATTTTGTTCTTGAACACTCCCAGTGACACAAACCTCAGACACTTTACTTCCTGCGATAATGAATGCCAGCGTCTAATCATTGTGCAAGCAGATGTTCCTTAGGAAAAACAAATAAAATTAAAGCTATCTTTAGGTTAGCAAACTCCCCACCTCCGCCCTTGGCTGAGCAGGCAAATAAGCGAGCCTTTCACCTTCTTCTCCTGACGCTGCTCTCCGTGGAGATGGCAGAGGCCCGGCTCTCCCATGGAACACCGAGGCTTCCTGGCTTTACTTGTTTTTCACAGGATGAAAGGAAAATTTTTAGATGGACCTGGCGGGGGGGGGGGGCGGGGGGGGGAGTGAAGGCTGTGCAAAGTCATTTGTTGTGTTGGCAACACTGCCTTGTAAGAGGAGACTTGTGCCTCACTATCAGCCTTCCCAGCCCTTTGAAAAGTTGACTTTCCCTTCGTGCTAAAAACGAGGCAAAGCCTGGAGAACAGGTGAGGAAATGAGCTACGTGACTAACGAGGAACCTGGGAGCCGTGGGTTGGACATTGGCTTCTCTCATAAGGCCACAGGGCTTGGGTTTTTTTTTCTCCCCCCCCCTTTTTTTTTATCCGGGTGTTTGGCAAGCTTTCCGGAGTTTTCAGCAGAGGGCTGGCTGCTGCGGAGGGGAGAGCACAAGAGAGCCATAAAGAAGTGCCAAGTCATGATGAATAAGAGTTGTTCCCTGTGCTCCCAGGAGGTCCCAGACCCTGGGCAATAGTTGGAGGAGGCAGCTGTTGCTTCAGCACCACCGGGAAGTCCTTGCTGAAGACACTGCAAAATGCAAACGGAATGGGAAGGGCTGCTCACATAGATCCCCCCTGCTTAGAGCCCTGTCCCCACTGTGAAGATGTCCACGGGGTTGTCCTCTCCCGTGGTGCAATCTCACAGACCCGCGATGCTGTCACAGACCCCACGGTTCCTTCTGCCCCCCCCACACACAAAAGTAAGGTCCCCAAACTAAGGGAGCAGTTAATAACTTTGCACAATGCTTTTTAAAAGTCAGTTATAGAAAAGCCCCCTCCAAGGCATCACCTCAGAGATGCCATAGGACTATTCACATCTGAACAAAAAATTCTCATTTCCATGTATTATGGAGGGAGGGGGCCCTGTAAAGGAGTATTTAATATTGTATATCTGGGGCCACCACGTTCATTTAAAAGGGAAGCAATTATTGTATCTCAGCTTATTTGAAAAATAAAACTTAACTATTGCCATCCCTAAACTTGCGTCTGGATTCCCTAGGGATCTCCAAACTGAGCCAGAAGGGGAAAACGAGCCTGTGGATGCGACGGCACTCGAAGTCACTGATGACGTAGTCATTGATGGTTTCAAAGTGTGGGTTAGCACAGTTGAATCTGAAATGGAAACTAACGTCTCGCATAGCTGAGAACCCAGTGTAAGACTCAACAGGCTTGACTCTGCCAGGCTGTGCTGTGTTTCTGGGCGCATGAGGGTGCCGTCACCTCCCCACGGCACCTTCCTCCTTTCCTGGGATCATGCTTCAAGCTCACCTGCCCCATCCACGACTGTGAAAATGCCTTGTGCAGGACTTAGGAGTCAAAAGGCAGCCTAGACACGGGACGATGACTTTAGCCACCAGAGTGCCTGCCTGCATGTAGCTTGCATTCTAGTTACAGGAAACAGCTGGTAAAATGTAATGAGCTAAACATGTACTATTGTTGCGCAAGTAAGGACAAATGCTTGCCATGCACACAGCACCCGTGCTGCGGTGAGAACAGACGAGCATGATTTGGAGGAGCACACAGGCTGCTGTGTTCCTGACACCCAGGACTCCGTGGATTTGCACACAGTCCCCTGGCAGGGTGGAAGGCGGTCCCTGGGGAGAGGCCGAGCTGTGCTCTCGCCTGCCTGTCTTAGTCTGCACTAGAGCTCTGCGTCCAGTGTAGGGTTTTGCTGCTGAGACTGCGAGGATCAAGCCTCACCATTCCCTAGCACGACGTCCCTCACCCAGCCTGCCAGGACATTCTCAATGGCACAACGGTGGCATTCGTAGCTGTTGGACGTAAGCCCTGCTTGATACGAAGGAATTCATGTCTGATACTGTGAGCATAGCCAAGTCTGTACCCATTATTTCTTATTTTAGACTTATTTTTATTTATGTGTATGTGTGGGTCTCCATGTTTGTATCCCATATGTGTGCAGGAGGAGGCCAGAAGAGGGTGTTGCCATCCCCTAGAGATGGAATTATGGAGGCTCTAAGCCACCTAATATTGGTGCTGATAACTGAGCTTGGGTTTTCTGCAAGGGCTGTACATGCTCTTAACCAATGAGCCATGCCTCAGGTCCTGTGTCTTTTAATTGGAGAGTTGAAACCATTTATTACATTTACAGCATTTCTGGAAAGAATCAAATTGGGAAAATCCTTGAGTAATCAATGTATTGACACATGGGTAAGAGGATCAAGTATCAAGTGAAGACATTTCTGAAGGTTTTTAAGAGTGATGCCTTCTGGCCTTACAGACCATGGCAGGAAATCATCATTTTAATCTAATTTGTTCCTTTGTTGAGACAGGTTCTCCCTATATAGGCCTTGGCTAGCCTCAAGTTAATGGTACTTCTTCTCAATTTATCCCTCTTCTTGGCTCCAAAATCTCCAGAATTGTAGCCACATGCCTCACTTTGCCTTAGTTTTATTCTAAATTAAACGTAAGGTCTCTCTGAAGAAGAAAAATGAGAATAACAGAACTCAAAGTATATTTTCTTAATTTTTTTCTATAAAATTATGGGAAGACATACACATTACAGGTTCAGGCTAAGAAAGCCAATATTTAAATAATAGAATTTCCAGAAAAAAAACCAGAATGCCTTTAAAGATCCCCAAACTAACAAGAACAAAACATTACAAATGGAAAGGGCTCATTGATGTATCCTCACAATAAATAAATACGGTGATATTAAGTCATATACATAAAACTTTAGACTACTAAGGGCAAGAGAAAGAGGCTTCCAGAAAGAAGGAGAGAGGGAGGGAGAGAGAGGTGATCATACAAGACTGTACTCTCCGATAGTCACACTAGAATTTCAAAGTCAATCCCATCATTCTTTTTAAAATCCCAAGGAATTTTAAAAATAGTGTGTATCCAGCCAAACTGCCAAATAAGTTTGAGGGTTATTGTTAAGATACTATGTTATACAGGCAAGAAAAAGATAGTGATGGTTTGCTATATACTCCAGACGAGAATATGATTTTCTTTGTCCAGAATAATGTAAAAAGCTGATTGGTTCTACCTTCATCTTGTAGATGATGATGCTTCAGTTATTTAAAGGGGGAGGGCTGGAAACGGACCCTTGAGTTTTGGTATGTGTTGGTGTATAATCCTGGCCACAAGGCACCCCCTAGTCACCGTCTCCAGTTTCCCTGGGGAGAAGTCAGTTTTAAGGGAGTGATGGTGGCCTGTCAGCGGATGCTCCATCCTAGGCAAATGGCTTCTGACTGTGACCACAGAGCCAGGGGACCGTATGGACAGTTATAGTCCTTTCTCACATCTTTTCTTCAGTGCCATTGGTCACCCCAGAGGGGGGAGGCGCCACAGTGAGTCTTGAGGTTGACTTTTCTCCTTTAGGATTGGAATTCGGTATGAAATGAAATAAAGTGGCGTTTTGTGTGCAGAGGCGCACGGCCACAGACTCACATCTGCAGTAAAGACTGTAGTTATCTTCATGGAGGTTGCCATGTTGTCTCCTTAACTGTCTTTTAAAAAGACGGCATGTAAGCGTGACCTGTACACATACGTTAAACCTACCCTTTCCCACTGTGGAGGACAACTAAGAAAATCTGCGTAAGAAACGAAGGTCGGGCTTCAGTGGAGTTGAATTTCTGAGGAAGTCGACCTGGGGAGGTTTGTCATTGAATGTAATGGGCGTTAGGTTGCTTACTCCCCTTTGTTTTGGAGTGTCACGGCTGATCCTGAAGATCAGAAACAGAACCACTGTGTGGACACCATTACTTTTACATGGAGAGGCAGAAGGATGGCTCAAGCCCAACTCTCTCATGGCCAGAGGGTATCTCCGAGAGGTGGAAAATCGTCCGGGGCCTCTGGCGTTCTCCACCATCCTCCCATATGAGTAGTATCAGGACTGGTCCTGGCAGAAGCCCACCATCACATCTGCTTTGATTTTGCATCCTACACAAGGCCCAGGAGAGAAAGTTCCTGGTCTACACGGGGTGGAGGGGTGGGGGGGTGTTGTAATTTGGATAATAAATCATGCTAATTCGAAGGAATTTTCTCTGAACTGTGATTTCAGTACGTAGCCTCGACTGTAGCTCGGTGGTGGGGAGTGATAAGCTTGGGCTGCACACGGTTCTGGCTGCGGGGAAATGGCCAGCTAGCGGTAGCACCACCGCGAAAGCTACCCTTACATCCCACTTCTCACATCTTGCTTCAGAGCCCCATAGCCAGGCAGCTCCCTCTAGCCCATCCTCCGCCAGACTCACGGGTGAAAAGCCACAGACACAAGGTCACAGGAGAGCAGCTTCCCGCAACCTGCTAGTCTTTTGAGCCTGAGCTGTGGCTCTTGGCTTCATCGGTCTACAAACTCAAGCCATTACACTATTTCTCCCCAGCCTTTGGAGGGCCCAGGAGTCTACACCCTGAGCTCTGAGTTAGCATTGCTGGCTCGGACCCTAGCCAAAAGGCTTCCTTATCCCAGCCAGACACTCCGTTTCCGTCTGTTGTCTGGGACTGAGAGAAGGCAAGGAATGAGTATGCGAATCCTCCTGGTGTACAGTGAACACGCAGTTCACGGGTCAGTTCCTTGCAGTTTATCCTCTTGGCCAGTTTTAAATTCTCAGTGCTGGAGATCCTGTGTCTACAGGCTGACACCTTAGCTCCTAGGATCGGCAGAGCATTGTGTGAGGTGGATACCAAGTGCTGTGTGTTGAAGGCTTGGCTCCCGGCCCGTGAGGCTCTTGGGGTAGTGTAACTCTTAGGAGGTGGCTCAGGTTAAGAAGGTTGGATTCACTGGAAGGGGATATTAAGACCTGGTTGGCTGCTTTTTCCTCTTCCTCTGTCTCTGTCTGTCTGCTTCCTGCCCCCTCTCTCTCCTAGTTGGCTACCCTGAGGCAAACAACTCTTTTACTGTGTTCTCCTGCCACCACCGGTTCAAAGCACCAGAGCTGTGGCAGGCACCGTGGACTGAAACCGTGAGGCAAACCAACCTTTCTTTGTATATGGTTTATCTCAGATACTCTGTCACAGTGATTTAAAAAAAAAAAAAGCTGACTGACTGACATTTCCGCTATGGTCTGGGCAAGCTCTAACTGCAGTCACTTTTGACATCATATAAATTAAGTAAGTCAGTTGTGAAAGTATAACCCAGCAAAGAAGATACCTGCACAGAAGATACAGGGGACAGAAACACCAGAAGCCACCAGAGTCTGGGGTGGAAGTGGGGGAGGGGGAGGGGGAGCGGGAGGGGGGTACAGAATCTCCCTTGAACTTCTGAAGGGAGGACATGCCCTTGCTAACCCTCTCACCTGCAGACTTCAGGCCCCTGACACTCTGAGTTAATGAACTTGCCTTATCTCAAAGCAGCTCTGTTTGCTGTGATTTGTTATGTCAGCCAAGAGAAACTAATATAGACACCTGGTGGCCCTGTAAGTGGAGACCATTCTTTCGAATAGGTGACTTAGGCTGAAACACCAGCGTGCCTGTGTTGACATGGTAAGCAGTGACGGTGCTTTGGCAGTGATGTCCTCGCTGAAGAAGCTAAGCACACTAAGGGTGCCTGACAGGGTGTTTGGAGAATGCAGGCTAGATGGGATGCACAGAGGGACAAGCCCAGGTTCTAGAACACTTGACTTTGGGGTTCTAGGCTTCCATTGGCATCGCCGTAGTCGTAGCGATGACGGAGATGGGGACTGTGTATCGCATAGTTAGGACGTCTAAGTTAAGTTACGGCTGATCAAGGTAGTAGTGGTTACATTTTCTTCCTTAATCTGCTTTCCTTGAGTGAGACGCTTAACCCTGTTGAACGTCCCAGTCTCTGCTCAGCTGCCGTTAATTTGTTAATCTGAGGAAATTCGCATCCTCACCACTGGGGGGTGGTGTGCAGGGGTGTTCGCTCTGAGGTGTACACAGCCAAACGGCGTGCTTCTGGAGCCTCTACCAGGAGAGCTGTTTGGATGCTTCTAGGTCTCCCAGAGAGCATCAAGGGGAAAGGGGGCGGACACTGGAAAAGGCGGCTGTGACATCCTGGGAAACACTCCCACCCCTGAGTTCACCCGGTTTCCCAGTGACACCCCAATTCTAGGCCGCTGCAAACACACTCAGGAGACTGTTTGTACTTTTAGACACGACAGGCTCATCTTCTTACTCTGTCCTGGCCAGCATAGTCGCCCACTAGCCTACCATCAGCAGTTTAAATGCAAATTAATTGAAATGAAACACAATTTCATATTCTGTTCTGTGTTCACACTGGCCACAGTCAAAGACCGCTATAGGATACCAGTGACTATAGGATACCAGACCAGGATGGCGGAAGAAAGGTCACATTAATGTCAGGCTGTGAAGTAATGGGTAGCAGCATTCTGGGCATATACAATGGGTGGTAAAAGTTCAGCCGTGAGGGCAAAGAGCTTCTCCCTCTCAGAGACCACTGGCTCTCACTGCCTTCAGACCACGGGGGCTGCAGGCGTCCGTGTGCTCTTATCTGGGGACACGTGCATTTGGCCATACCGTACTAGGCTTCACAGATATCCCGTACATCTTAAGAAAGTAAGCACTGCCACTTCTCGCCTCTCGTGGAGGACGTTATTTATTGTAAGACATCATTTTTTTTTATTATTAAATACACTGTAGTACAAGAGACATTCCATGTCAGGTTGAGAGAAGCTGGTCACATGATTTACAAACAAACTTTTTTTTTTTGAACACTGTATTCAGGTGTCACTTTGAAATCAGCCAAGATGCAGTGAGTCTCAGTGAAGCACTGGACCTCAAAACAGATTGCAAAAAAAATAAAAAAATAAAAAAATAAAATGAGTAAGAGCCGGTAAAAAGCCGGCACAGAGACGTCACATTGAGAGGGAAATAAAGTAACCAAATAGGTAGAGTTCTAAATACCAGGTCACTGTTGAAGGGGCCATCCATCTGCAGAGAGATGGTGAAATGAGTGTATGTATGGCCTGGGGTATATACAAACACCTGTCCACTGCCTAAGCAAATGGAGCCATCTCTAGGCAGATTTGTAAGGAAGGCGGGGAGAGATATTTTGCCATAATATGCTCATTCCTTAGAGGAGTGCATACTTAAAATTCACATTTAACTCAAATACCTTGTATCGAAAATATTCCCAGCTGTTGTATACATTTTAAGCAACGGTAAGCGATAAGGAGCTGTAAGATAAGAGACCTCTACATCAAGTTTCATCTCTCCGTCCTCTGTGTTTTTCCTTTCTGCTGGAACGCACAGTGACAAGCAGCGGATGATACTTTGCCTAGCTCGCTGAACATTCGGTGGATCTCCACTCAGGATCATTTTCCTTTAACGCCACAGACCAAAGGGGGGAAAAATAAACGTGGACCTGGCCCAGGCTGCAAAATGATGTCCCTGTCTTTTCCCTCACCGCGTCTTGAGACACACACATCAAGATGGCATAGTTGCTTGGGGGTGGTTGTGAGATTCACAGTGTTTCTCTTGCAACACATTTACGTACACGCGATTGCTTTTGCTTCGTGTCTGTGATGGATGGACCGAAAGTCTGTAAGCAAATAAAAACGTAAGTAAATGAATTCGCAGGGGGAAGAAGAGCAGGTTGCCACAGCTAAGAATATAGCTAGGGGCCTTTGACTTTATCAGCGGTGACTGAGTCCAGCCCTGACAACCAGGAAATATGCCTTCCTGCGCTACTGTTGTCGTAACTACGAACCCCTCCCACCCCGGTACTTTATGATAGCCTGAGCTATCACAACCCGAGTCTCTGCGTTCCAGCGACGCATTGTGAAGACCTGGCTTAGACTGCAAGCCTGGACGTCTGGGGATTTGGGTCATTCGCCGTTCCTCTCGCGAGATTTACTTGGACCACGATGTGGGGGCCAAACCGAAGGTCAAGTTTGGAAGTAGGAGCCCTCTAATCGGGGGTAAGGGGGTGTGGAGGCGGACCAACGAGGACACACGTGCCTGTGCTGCCGTTTAAGAAATCAGACATGACTGAACGCCAGGCATTGCTGGGAGTCCCATTTTCGAAAGGACCAGGGACCCTGCTGTCCAGGCCTCGAGAAAGACAGCGCTTCACACCAGGGGTGTGGCTCCCCGTGTGGATGAGGGGTGACTGCAAGCTGCCCGTCTTGCTGTGTGGATTCTTGGTTGTTTTGTCATTCAGCCTTCAAGACACGGGTCTCCCAACCACACTGCAGTCTGCATCTAGAATGGGATTGGAGCGGGAGAGGGTGAGCGCGATGCGAGTGTGCGGGAGTGGGGAACTGGCTTCTCCGTCCCCGGACTTGCACACGAGGAGACCGTTTGTCTGCATTTTTTCCTTTGCAAGGGGCTGGAGAACATGCTTAATGGAGAGGATGGCTTTCAGTCCGTTGTTCCAGGGAGTGTGTGGCTTTCCACGCGTCTTCCATCCAAGGACTGCTCAGAGTGGAGAGTGGTGCGGTCCTTACCCACATGGAGAATGGGAACCCGAACAGCCGCACGACATTGGGAAGTTTTGGTTATTTAGCAAATTTTAAGCAAATTATTCATATTGCACCCTACTTATAATTTTTCTATTACCATGTGCCTATATGTTTATACATAAACACACAAACACACTACACATGTGCATTTGTATATGTATAAATCAAGTGTTTATAACGCATATTATATATGTGTATATATATATTTTATATATATATATAAAGTACATGAAAACACCATGAGCGGGGCTGATGTGAGCATGTGCGAATGATTTCTGATAGAACCCTTGATGGCAGTGTTTGAAGCGTTTTCTAAATGAGGCTGATTGTGACGTCGGCTCAGTGTGTGGGAGTCAGCAGAAGCACGTGATACGGCATCCCCGCTGCTGCTGCTTGGACTGCATGTGTTCCCTTTCGCCCTGACCTCCCCGCCCTGCTTCACAGACATGCTAGCATGCTTTCCTTCCTGAATGTCTTGTGTGTGTGCTAGCAGATGTAGTGGGCAGACTTGGGTGAAGCCCATGGCCTCTGAGCTTCTGAGTCTCTATTCCCTCATGAAAAATATGAGTAATTTGCCGACACATGCAAAAGGTGCCCAGAAACCATCGAGCGGGTTAGGAATGGAATGGATGTCGGAAGGGGCTCAGGTGGAGATTTTGGTTCACTACCACCAGGTTTGTCCTACTTGGAGAGGGATGCATGGTAGAACAAGAACGTTTCTTTCCTAAAAATTAAAATACCACAGGAAAGGGGATAATAGATGAATAATGGCAACTATTATAAGATGTCCTCAACTCATCCAACTACTTAAGAAGCAATCAGATGTTCTGTGATGCTCTGAAATCTGCACATGTTCTCGAGACAACAGAGGGAATAATAATAATTAATAGTAATAATAATCAGTATAAATGACTATAAAAATTTTCACTTGCATAGACACTTCCATTTGAAGACCTTCAGGGACCTGTCAGAAAGTATAAGAATCTCTCTCTCTCTCTTTCGCTTTTTTTTCCTTACAAGGAAAATACAAAGCTGGAATGGAATGCTCTCACATTCTCAATATAGACCTTGGATGTAAACCTGCATGCCCCGCCCTCTAACATTAGCCTCTGACAGAGCCATCCCCTCTGCTGAACAACTTGCAGCTTTTTCTCCCAGGTCAACTGGTCAGACTCACAGCGGCCGACCTATGTCACTGCTGATGGACTCCAGGGCAGCATGGACGTGCAAAGCTTCACAGTTCCACAGTGTTGTGACAGTACCACGGGTCCTTTGTATGATATATACGTGACTGTATACACCACGGAGATATGGCTTTCGGTATATTGTTATAGGTGGTCCGGAGGGGTTTGCTTTAATGGACAAAGAAGACATATAACTCCTGTCCCATGGGCCAGTGCAACAGAAGGGACCACGGTGTCCGCCTTATGTGACCCCCTCCCTTGAGCGAGGCCCCCTGACTCACCTTCTGTTCTCTGCTCGTTGACACTGAGCTTTTGTTTTAGATTTATTTTTGTTTTATTTTGAGATCCAGCTTTCAAAGTCTATACTAGAAAACACAGTGCTCCAGACATTAGTGGGCACAAATGAAACCTACCCAGAGCTCTTGCACCTTCAGAGATAAATACCAAATAAAATGTGCTAAGGCGAATTAAGTCACTCCCTTCCAATCTGGCTCGTGTTATGAAGATGTCAAGTTTATCGAACTTCCCCTCACAGAGGGGGACAGAGAAACGGAAATGCTGTTCTCCCTTGGTCTAACTGACTACCCTAATAACTGTAAATTTCTATTTAAATTTACACTTTCTCTTAGTAAAACCAGTGGTCATACCCAGAAGCAATATCTCCAGGCTCAGCCATACAGGGTCAATTTATTATTTTTCTTTCGTCTTCTTTTTTCTTTTTTTTTTTTAGTTTTTAACGGAGTATAGATAACAAAAGAGCACACTAACAGTGAGTATGTAGGAGTGGAACTACTCTCCCAAACAGAGCCCAGAGCAAGAGGCTTGACCTGGACACACTGAATGTGAACTCAGGTGCTGTCCCCAAGAGAGTCTTCCTTCCCCTCAGGGATGGATTCTGACTGTCCCACACTCCTATGGGTTTGAGGTGAATGAAGACACCCAGGCATCAGCACACCTACTAGGTAAGCCCATCGCCACCAACCGTAGAGTGTTCTCGGCTGCTGGTCTGGTTACTCTCCGTACGTTGCATAAATTAGACTTCTTACAGATCTGCCCTACCTGACGGGCACCAGAGCTGGCGCAGCAGTTCCTGAACATGGGTGTCCATTGACAAAGACCATGCACATTTGTTTTGCACAGTTAAGAGACGGGTGAGAGTCGGGGATTGGGGTTGGAGGGAATTGCTGTCTGAGAAGTTCAAGGTAACAGCGTACCTCAGGATTGATAGCGTCTCCTGTCTTTAGCAAGGACTCAGATTCTCCCATCTGACCCCGAAGTAACATCTGAGCAAGAATGTACCTCTTTCCAACTGAATTTGACAAAAGCTTGGTAGATAACACTTGAGGGACACATCAACTCTGTTCACCAGGCCCGGCCACAATGCGCTGTCTGAATGCACGGTGTGCCATCTGGGTCCCACTGAAGCCAGCTTTTCTTTCCGTCGCCGGCCGGTATCTGTGACTGGAAACTCTGTCCATGACACAGAATTAATTCAACATCCTCTTTCCTCCTCAGAAAGGTCCTCGGTGGGATGGTGCCGAATGTGCTCCTCCCAGCCAACAGTCGCTGGGTTTTCCTAAGCAGGGACTGACCCCAGACGGCTCCATTGGTTGTCTCTGTCCCGATCATGCTGTGGTTTATAGTAACACTTCTTTCTCTCTGGTTTTCATCTCCCGCAAATAAGATTTTCCTAGGTTGTACACAACTTTTCCTTCCCATACACAGGCTAAAGCCATCAGAAAACAATAAGAAGAGTAATAATAAATAAATGATAAATAAATAAATAGATAAATAAATAAATAATAGAAGTGAATCCATAGAAATGCCCCATGTCTGTACATCGGAAGTGGCGGTTTAAGTGAGATGTTTGATTTCCCTTTTTTTCATCCACGTCAAAGGCAGGGATACAACAAGGCATTGCTAGTTGTGGTGGGCAAACTGGAGTGTCTGCGGATATAACAAATTAGGTTTTTTTTTAAGGCCTTTGTCTATGTACAGTTAATAGGAATACAGAAGCCAGATCGATCAAGGAGAGAGGCTGAGGAAGCAGGGGAGGACCAAACATAAGAGCTGAAAGGGGCCAAAGAAAGAGACAAACAAACCAGAGGAGATGGGAAGAGAGAAAGAGACGACGCCAAAAGCGAGTTAATGCTGTCTGTGGATGGAGAAGTACACACTGCTTCCCTCCAGAAGCCGGCTCCTCGTCTTGTCAATACTGTCAGAGCGGGAGGGACCGGCAAGGTCGTGACACCCGGCGGTAGTTAAGAGGTTCATCGTGTCGGCCAGTCTGGGGAGTGCGTCGGGAAGGGTGGGTCTGGGGAGAAGGGGGCCTAGCCCAGGACGTCCAGGTAGATGGGAGATGCCTTGGCCAAGTTCTGCAGGAGCGCGTGGATGCCCTTGATGCTCTTCCTCATGTGCGGCTCGCGCTGCCAGCAGCCCAGCATCAGCTCGTAGACCTCCTGGGGGCACGTGCGGGGCCGCTGCAGGACTCGGCCCTGGGTGATGCATTCTATCACCTGCAGGGAGACCAGAGGCAGGGTTGGCAGGAGAAGGGGCCATGGGTGTGGGACATCAGTGCAGGAGGAGCAAGGGAGGGCTTCTCCTTTCCTTAACTGTTTAAAAGTCAAGTCAAACCATTTGCGCTTGTTTCTGGAGGCCAGCGCGGGATCCCTTGAGACACGCGTGTCTGTGCATACACAGCGTGTGCTTACTACATAGGGGCAGCCAGCACCCGTGTCTCCTTAACCGTCTAGCATGTCTTCGGGCTGGGAGCCTTCCACCTCCTCCCTTCAAGCTTCCCATAAAACCCTATCTTTGCTACAAGGGGCTGAATGTTGTCATCCCACCCACCGTGAGGCTACACCAGCCCTTACTGAGGGGCGGCCAATCAGTTACCAGTCCATGTTTGTTCTTTTAAAATGTCTCTTTTGTGGTTATTCGTTGGAGATGTAATAAGCTTAGGATCCACAGTCACAGTAGAGTGTGGCAGCGTTCTGGAATTAGCTTCCCTGTGCACCTACATGGTGGTGCTTTCCTCTCTGCCCCTTCACCAAGACTCCCCTTGTGGATTTCCAGGGAGAGCGGTTTTTAGGCATGGTCTTGCTGTGTATCCCAGGCCAGCCTTGAACTCATGGCCCGCTTATCTCAGCCTCAGAGGAAAACCCTGTCACTGCCTTCTCACAAGGGAAGGAGCCACTCTGGTTCTTACAAAGCTGGCAAAAGCCTGACTTATTCACAAAGGGTCATCTAAAGTTCACATAGGAAGTCCTGTGTGTTTTCAGGTTGTCCCTGCTAGAGATAGAACCCAAATCACTTTTTTTGCATGAGGTGTTGACTGGCAGGGAACCCCAGGCAGCAGATGTGATTAGGGTCACTGTCTATCAGAGCTGAATTAAAAGACGGGCATGGATCTGAGAGGGACAGGAGATGCTGAGGGAATGCTGTGTGTCCAACACAGACACGCTGCAGGCTGGTTGCACCGCGGGCTGCAGCTGTGCATCCAGAAAACAGCAGATTGAAAATACATGGGTTGGTAGTGGTGTGTGTTTGTATGTGTGTGTGTGTGTGTGCTGGGGAGGGTCCCTCCCAAACCATTGCACACCTCGTTGTTTGACAGCTGATACCAGGGCTGCTTGCCATAGGTGAAGATCTCCCACAACACGACCCCCAGGCTCCAGACGTCGCTCTCGGTGGTAAATTTCCTGTACATGATGCTCTCTGGAGGCATCCAGCGGATGGGCAGCATCGTGTGGCCACCGACCTGGCAAGGAGGAAATCAACAAGGAGCGTCAATCATCTGTAACCATTGTAGAAGGTGCTGTCAGGGAGATGGCTCTTTTTTTTTTTTTTTTTTTTTTTTGGTTTTTACGAGACAGGGTTTCTCTGTATTGTTTTGGAGGCTATCGGTCCAGCCTGGCCTCAAACTCACAGAGATCCACCTGCCTCTGCCTCCCGAGTGCTGGGATTAAAGGCGTGCGCCACCAACGCCCGGCAGAGATGGCTCTTACAAGGGGTATGTACGTTCTCCATTTTCTCAGGGAACCATGTCAGGGGCCTGTTTCAAACATTATTTGCACTTTGGTATCCTCAAAGCCAGAGTAGAGAACATTGAGTGGGTGTCCATTTTGGATTTACAAAAGCCTTCTTGTCCTTTCTGTAGGAGGAATTGACCTGTCTATTAATAAACATGATGATTTTGACCAGGACAACAAACAAGAGATCTGCATCCCAGCCTAATGGTACCCAAAATGGAAGCTATTATTCCCATTTTACTGACAAGCAACCAAGGTATGTGAACTATGGTTTTGGAATCAAAGTTTTAGATTAGCCTCTACAATGGGGTATACTATGTAGCTTGTTAACTGCAACAAATAAATTTATCTTAGAAGAAAGATGCCCATTTTAGTGAAAACACAAGCTATGGCGTGGGTCACCTGGCAATAGCACCAGTTCACCCCCCCCAGAGACTTGCTTGACACAGGAGACGACGTATCATATATGGCATTCTGTGTGGTGCAGAAAAGGATGCCATTTTAGGTTTGCCACTCTGTGAGGATGTCTGGTTCCTGTACAGTATTCCCATGGCCTATGGCTCTCATTTCTCATCCTGGCAATCCCCTGGTGCTACTGAGGCCACGGGGGACATTGACACTCAATGACCTGAATTAGAAACCTGAGTGACAAGGATGGCCTCAGGGTTTAGCATGAACACCACATGGAATCACTGCCCAGTTTTCATTCTCAGTATCAATTTGTGACATTTTTATATAAAGGAAATGTTCCTGACCATGTGTCTGAAAGTGGTGGTGACATTTCCTCCTAGGACCACAACCGAAGTGGCACAGACCCTAACCGGCCAACAGGGAATATACCCCATGCATGATATAGCCAGACTGCTTGAATACTGGTCTAGTTGACCCTTCCTTCTTCGTGCTCAGGACACTGACAAAGAGAAGCTGCTGAAATACACAGGGGGCCCAACATTTCCCAGTTCTCAGCAGGACCCATGACTGGAGGGGAAATGATGCCCTGGGGCCTGGCTGCTCTCATCACAGCAGAGTGAGGGCTGCTTTGTGGACAGGCGGAGGCTGGTCCTGATGATTCCCAAGCCAGGAACACTTCCCCTCTGGCCATATTCCAGAATGGCCTGAGAACATTTCCCCCTGCCGTGTGGCACTCCTGCCTTCTTGATGTTCTCTGAGGACGCACTGGGGAAGTTTTTCAGAGTTTACAAACATCTGCCCACTCCTCCATCTCATTTCATGAACATACACGGTGTGTCGGTGAGCTGGTCCTTTTCATCCACACAGCACACATTCACTGGGGACTTACTAAGGTCCTAAATATAGCCCGATCCTGCTTGAGGAGGCCACACAGACAAGGAAGGGACAAGATCAAAGGGGAACTGTTTCAGACCTTGCTTCTTTCTTTTTTCCTAAAAAAGCACTCCTACCTACCCTATTAGTACATTGTAGCAGGTGGCAAGAATGTAGCTGACTCCATTGTGTGTCTTGTCCCTTGTGACTTCTCATTACAAAGAGTTTAAAGTGAGACTCAGAGAGGACATGTCACAGTGAAGACTATGGCTTTATCTTCTGGCTGTGCCAAGTCCTACTGTTAATGCATCTGAAGGGGGGGAGGATTTCTGAACAAGAAGGCCAAGTGTTTCTCTCATTGGTTGATGAATAAAACACTGCTTGGCCAATAGAGGTGGGAAGATAGGTGGGACTATGAGAGGGGGGGGGGGAATTCTGGGAAAGGAAGGCGGAGAGAGACCATGAAGAGATGCCATTTAGCAGTGAAAGGAGTAACGGGTCCGGACCCTTCTACGATAAGACATGACCATGTGGAAACACATAGATTTTATAGAAATGAGTTAATAATTAAGACAGAGCTAGCCATTAGGAAGCCCTTGCCATCGGCCAACAGTTTTGTAATTAATATAGCATCTCTGTGTGCTTATTTGGAGATGAAGCAGCAGTGGCACCTGTCAAGAAACACACATGTCTGTGAACGTTTCCATCAATGGGGTCTGAGACAGGCACCTGTTCCGGGAAGGGGGCTGGCTTCTTTCTCTGCGAGTCTTTCTTTAGGAGCCATTCATGAGCATAGCACCCTGAGTCTCTCAGAAATCCTGGTGCACACCTGGGTGGTAGAGAAGGACCCAGCAAAGCCTGGAACCAGAGTGGAGATTGAAGTGGGAAAGATACAGTCATTTGTTTTGTGGGAATACTGAAGTTATAATCCAGTTTGTGACCAACACACGTTGAGGTGGGGACCAAAGTGTCAGGTTTTGCATACCGGCCCCTAAGAAGAAGCCCTGGCGCAGAGTTGTCAGGTCATGTCGCCAACCTGCAGCTTGGGCCTTCCTGGAGTTTCAGATCTCAGAGCTGTCTTCAAGCATCTGAGGAGTTCAACAACTAAGAATAGATCTAGCTTTTCTGGGTACTAACGCATATGGACGTATGTTTGTGGGAGAAAAGCTTTCTCTAGAACCAGAAGTCTGTACACCTTGGGGTGTACTCATGTCTCAAGACTCTGGGCTTTCCTTTCTGCTTGAATACCAGCTGAGGCCAAAACTCAAGTACACATTTGTCAAATTGTTCCGCCATCTTAATTGCTTCCAAGGGTTGGTTCCTCCTCCGATGAGTGGTTCTATTTCTTCAAAGACACTCTTACCCAATTGGGGGAAGAATCGGCACATAGGACACCCGTATTCTGTAGCTGGCAGTGACCTCACAGAGACACTGACTTTGGCCCCAAGTGCGCCAAAGGCTCTGTCTCAATTTGCTAGCTCTTGTGTTCTGACACTCAAGTCTTGATTTGCAATTTTCCCATCTGGTTATTTATTCTTTTCTTGAGCTCTTTGGGCCAGATCCCCACCCCCTTTTCACTCTATTTCTTTCCAGGATCTCCTTGGGGGGATTTCTCACATATGTCTTGTAAAGAATGCTTTCTTCTCTTTTCAAATGTGTGAGTGTTGGGACAATCTACCACAAGTTCAGGCAGGTGCAAGAGTCTTCTGAGGCCATTTAGAACAACCCTGCACAGCCCTCTGGGGCTCTTTCCTCGGGATTTTGAGGCATGTCACAAGAATAGATCCACTAAGGAAACAGTCACAAAACTAGAAAATTACTGTCATAATTTTGTTGTGGGCACTGGGGGGCTTTCAGGTCAAACAGGACTACTGCAATCTGTTCACAGGAGATGACCAGGAGACCTTTGCTCTACTGTACTTCTTGGCTCACTTAAACATTTGTGAGACTGAATGTGATCGCTGAGTATGACACTGGGAGTCTGAATTTCTGCCTCTGGTTGCCCACTGGCCCATGATGCTGGGTGTGTTCTGAGAGTCAGGCAGGTTGGGGGCAGACTGACTGAGTGTCCTTCACTGTGGCAAGCGATGGGACATATGGGAAGACAGAAATCCAGGGATTAGGGAAGCCGACCGGAGTCTGAGGTTTAGACGCTGTTTCTGGTTCCTGATATGATTCTAGCCACCATCCTTGGCTAGTTCCTGTTGTTCCGACTGGTTGGATGTAGAGGATTAGGTTAGCCCTTGGTTACTCCCAGGGCCACACGCTGTGGTTCTGTAACTCCACTCCATCAGTTTGCATTACTAATAATCCATCCCTAGATAGTGCCTTCTACAAAGAATTTACATCCATTATCCCCACACACCCGACAGCAGCTCTCTGGAGAAGACGCTGGCCTGCTTGCCATGAGCCACTTCCTGATGGGTTTCTCCATGGTCTGCCACATGTCCTACATAAAGCCAGAAAGTCAAGTCTTGGATCCTCACCCGGAGAAAACGTCTACATGCCTCTTCAAAGGTTTGCTCTCCCTGTAGCCAAGGCTCTTTGAAGGCAGGTTCATGCTCCATCGTTTCAAGGACGTCTCCTGTCTATAGTTCCGTGGCTGCTCGGTGGGTGCCCTTGGTGTAGCTTTGAGAACACAAGCAGATGCTGCCTCCTGTTAATGCGTTACCTTCCCCCAAGAGAAGCAACACTGATACCTTTGTGTCTAGCTGTCTGGATTGTTGGTGAGCAAAAGCTGAGATTTTACGTGTGCTGCTTTTGGAGAAAATTTCAGTTTGTCCCTGAAGAGGGACCGGTATTTGCTGCTCTCTGTCTCACCTCCCATCCCTTGTCTTAACAATAGAACAAACAGTCCTGGCTTAGATGTAGGAAATGTTCTTGTTTTTTTTTTTTTTTTGGTCTGGTGTAGAAAGAAAGAGAGAGGGAGGGAGGGAAAGGAATTGGGGCTGGAGGATGGCTGGATGGTTAGGAGCTTGCACTGCTCACACTGCTTTTGCACAGGGCTTGAGTTCGGTTGTCTTTGGCCTCCCTGGACACTTGCTCATGTGCACACAGGCATGCACGTGTGTGCACGTACACACACAATTAAAATCTATCTTCTAAAGAATAACTAATTAATGAGAGTCCTGACCTCTTAAAATACAACCCAAATCACTGCTCAACCTGCAGGCAGGGGCTCTCTAAGATGTTTCATCAGAACCGTGACTGCACAGACCGGGCCTGTTTGGCTGCAGAGTTGGGTGCATGCCACTGGAAATGAGGTCTAGGAAGACTGCTTGGTTCACAAGTGAGGAGTTGCTGTTCTTAAGCTGGTCACTAGGTTCCCGCTTCTTCTGAGGCCAAGAAAGAGGAGAGAGACTCGAGAGGCAGTGAAACCGTGAGCAGCCACAGGAACTTGCTGACGACTAATACCGTTAACTGCAATTTGGCCAAACCAACAAAGCTAATGGGAACAGTGTCTAGGGCCCATGTACTCCGGAAAATAAAACAATCTGAGGAAAATGGATCCATTCTAAAACCACATCAAGAAAAACGTAGCATCACATGATTTTCACAGTGATTCACACAGAATAGTCTGATCAAAATAAAAAGTACAGCTACGTTTTGGAGTTGACTATCCATCCCTAACTCTATCAGCTTGAGAAGTATTTTAAGAAATGAAACTCTGGATAAAATACTAGAAGTAAAACTCTTTTGAATTAGAAATCAATAATTTTACTCCCTTTTTTTATCGCAGTGGCAATCCAACCATTACTAGACTATTTATTTTTAAGATGTGTTACGCATATGTTTTGCTTCTACAAATGCCCGTGTGCCAAGTGCATGCTGTGCCTGTGGAAGTCAGAAGAGGGCATCGGATGTTCTAAGGTGACTTACAGATGGTTGTGAGCTGCCATGTGGGCACTGGGAGCACACACGAGTCCTCTGCAAACAAATGCTCCTAACAGCTGAGCCATCTCTCCAACCCCATAATCCACGTCTTAACTAAGCAATTCTGTGGCCGCTGGGTTGCAAATTGTGTAAAGCTCTGCGCGGCTTGACAGTTTCTTTCTCTCCATTTGGGAACTAGGATTTGGTGACATTAAAGAAGTTTCCAGCTAGGGATACATCTAGATTAGTGACCAGCAGCACCGAAGACATCTTCCTGTCTGCTCTTCATGCTGACAGCCGAGGCTCCTTTCCAATATCGCCTCCTTGGTGCACACACCAAATGTCTTCACCTGTATTGATAGCGAGTGAGGAATGCACATTTCCCAGAGACGCTGGGCCATGGGAGACGGAAGTGACGCCGTTAGTACAGTTTCCGTTCTCTTTGTTCACATCCTTCCCCTTCTCCTCTGAAGCCGCCATTCTTAGGAATGCCCTGGCAAGTCAGTCCATGCCCAGTCCTGACGCTTGGCATCTCCCCTCAGGTCTCTTTGGTGTGAAGCCAGTCCGGACGCCGATGCTGTACTTAATCTCCCCTTACTACTGGTCTCCTGTTTCCTTACACAGACATTCTCACCCCTATGACCCGGTTCCCCAATAGACTCTACTCTGTGCTTAGTGGAGGCTCCTGGGAAGGTTACGCACAGCCCGATATCAACATCTAGCTTGCTCTGAAAGCGCAGGTGTTCGAAGACAAGCTCTGCTGAGCTTGGATCTGCTAAACTTGACCAGTAAAGACCAATGGTGCCTGGGGGGGGGGCACTCTCAGCTTGTGGTATTTACTCATCAGGGGAATGATCACTTGTGTGGAGGCCAGAAATTTGACTCCCTCAGGAAGAAGCCAGCAGGAGGGCGAGCCCCCATTAAGAGATGATTAGCTGCCAGAGGCTTTTGGTCGCATTAAATATTGAAGGGGCTTCTGGACCTCTGTATCACGCCCGTGCACAGTAGCTTTGCTTCAGCAATCTCCCTCCATCTGTTACTTAAAAATTCATGAGGGCTGTAAAGTTTAAGCAACATCCAGGTCTCCTTTGCTCACCGAGGATGGCATCTGCAGCAGAAGGTTAAACATCGAAGGGCAGAGTAATGACGACAAGGTCTTCTCCCTGAGGAAGAGCCTGGGAGGAACCCTTGTGGTTGGACTGTGGGCTGTGACCACATCCAGGAAAGATGAGCGTTCTGTTACAAGACGTGGCTGAGGCTCACACAGGGCTGGTTATTGAATGAGAGAATACTTCCTGGAGAGAAAGTCAGTCCTTGTTCATAACTCCTGAGTGGAGCAGTCCATGGTCATCGAGGGGAACAGTCTGGCTGCCCTCTGGTGTACACGCAGAACTGATTATAGCCAATCCCGAAACTGCTAATGTTAAAAACCTTGACTATTCGTGTCTGTTTCTTCACATTTGCAGGTCAGTTGGTCATAGTGCAGTGACTTCAAGGCCAAACACTGTTGGTTAAGACAGGATGCTGTCAACCTTTTCGTTAGCATTTTTTTCCCAAATGCCGGGAAGAGGAACACCACAGAGCTGTCATCACTGTGCTCTGACACTCTGACTCTAAATGTGCTCATAGGCTACATTCAACACATAGTTTCCATTGAGGACTTTGTATCTTATCACAAAAGTGGTTCAAGTAATACAAGATAATATTTGTGTTGGGTTTTTTTTTTTGGTAGCACTCCCGTGTCTTTCCACTCTGTAACAATGGTATTTACCTAAAAATGTTATTGTACAATTTAATGATTTGCTACTTGAAAAGCCATTAGAAAGAGGGCAGACTCCAAAGTCTTATGCAATGTTATCTATGCACTGTTCTTGAAATGGCAAAACTATAGATCTAGGCAAGCTATGGTTACCTCGGTTGGGAGGAGAGGAGGGGCCACCTTTGATAAGGGAGGGGAAGCATTTGGGCTAACAGAAGATTTTTTTTTTGGTTTTTACGAGACAGGGCTTCTCTGTATTGTTTTGGAGGCTGTTGGACCAGTCTGGCCTTGAACTCACAGAGATCCGCCTGCCTCTGCCTCCCGCTGGGATTAAAGGCATGTGCCACCGCTGCCCAGCCGACAGAAGAATCTCGTGTCCTGAGTATGTGGTCCTGGCACAGTTAAAGGACTGCATCTGGGACTTGAGAGATGGCACAGAGCATGCAATGATCTTGCTGAGGGCTGGAGTTAGGTCCCCAGCACCCGCAGGACAACTCTGGCCTCCAAGGGCACTGCACACATGGTGCACAGATATACATGCAGGGAAAAACACCCATATGCATAAAATGAAATAATCTCTTAAAAATTACTCCATTTGCCAAAATTCTAGAGCTGTAAAGAAGAAAAATTCTGCTGTCTGCATGACGTGCCTCTGTGAGTCTGAGATAAATGGTTAGAGTGCCTGAGGGTGGTGGGGGAAGTCCTTCTGTGTGTATGTTGTCTTATTGGTTGATTAAATAGAGCATTGTTGACCAATAGGGAATCAAGACAGGTGGGACTAGGCGTCGAGGAGGATTCTGGGAAAGAGAGGCACAGTCCGTCACAATGTAGGGTGCTGGAGAAGCAAAATGTTAGCACCCTTCCTCCGATAAGAGAAGACCACACGGAAATACTCAGGTTAGCAGTTATGGGTTAATAATTAAGTCAGAGCTAGCCAATAAGAAACCATAGCAAATGGACAACAGCTTCATAATTAATATGGTGTCTTGTGTGTTCCCTTGGGACTGACGTGGCTCTGGGACCAGGCTGGTGGGAAGACTACACGTTACAGTGGGGATATAAGGTTGACTGTGTGTGTTAGATACTGTTATTCTCCACTTACACACTACATTTTTAAAAGATGAAACATTTCCAGACTGGGGAGGCGGCGTGACTGGCTCAGTCCACATGAGCAAGCAGAACCAGCGCCAGGACCCAGTCTTAAACATCTGACCCTCTTGTGTCTCATCTGACGGATCGGAAACGCTCTCTGCCTTAGCTGTCCTGGCCTCCATCACAGAGTTCCACAGGTGGGAGGGAGGGCACAGTTTCTTGTAGCTCTGGAGAAGCATTTTCCAACCTTCCTAACGCTATAGCCCTTTGATGCATTTCTTCATTGTGTGGTGACCCCCCCAAACCATAAAATTATTTTGTTGCTGCCTCATAGCTGCAATTTTTGCTACTGCTATGAATCATAATGTAAATATCTTATATGCAGGATACCTGATAAGCTACCCCTGTTAAGGGTCTTTCAAGCCCCTAAGGGGTCACGACCTGCACATTGACGACTGTTGCTCTAGAGACTAGAGGGCAACGATAGATCTGCCCAGTTCTGCTTCTGGTGAAAACTCCCTCCATCTTGCAGATAACTACCTTCTTGTTGTGTTCTTTATTTGACTTTCAGAGAGTGAGACCTAGAGAGCATTCTGGGGTCTCTTCCTGCAAGGACACTAATCTGACTGTAACAAGGCCAGGCTCTCACAGCCTTCATCTTCCTACTTTCTTGGAGGCATCCACCCTGGACAGGCTGCTGGGTTGCCGCTTGTATTTGTCTCCCTGGCAATGCTGGGGATCAAGCCCAGGGCTCTGTGCGTGCTAGGCGAGTGCTCTGCTATTGAGCATCACCCAGTACCCTTGGGTTTTTGAAGACGGTGTCTGTCTGTACAGCCTGGTACAGAACTGGACTTGCAACTCTCCTGAATCATCCTGCAGAACGCTGGGATCAGGCCTCTGAGCCACTGCGCCTGGGTAGTTTGGCTCTCCGGCATCTCCCAAAAGCTCAGTACCAAAGACTTGCTCCTGCTGTGGTGTTTGGGGAGGTGATGAAATCTTTGGGAGGAGTTTCCCCCATTGAGGTTCCCCTCCCTCAGAACTTGCATCAGAGGTGGTACCCTGGGGTAGCTGTAGACGAAGAAGTAGAAAGACTGTTGACAGAAAAGAAAAAAGAGGGACAGGGGGACACAGGAGGCCTTTCCTCATGAGAATCGTCTCTTGGGATATCAGCTGTGTTTGCTGTGACAGGCGCGCTGAAGGCAGTGTGAGTGAAGAAGGCATCATAGTTAGCCCCGGTATTACTTGATGCTGGGGACCCAAGCAAAGTAGAACTTCCACCATCAGATTAAGATGGAGACAGTAACTAGAGCCACACCAAAAGGGATATCCACTTTCCTTATAGCTGGGGAGTCCAATCTGATGTGGAGACTGGACCACATCAGTCTCCATGAGAATAACAGTAATGAGAGAATTCTGTAGGGAACTCCCATGTCAACTTGACATGGTAATGCTCCTCCTCTGCTATACATATGTGTGTGTGTGTGCATTTATGTGAATGTACACATATATTTGTATATACATACATATATAAATACATATACAAATACAGAGAGGTGTATATATGAATGCATATGTATATGTAATAGGTACATGAGTACGTAAATGTGTATGTATATGTAGAGATCATGATGCCGGGTACAGAGGACACCATGAGTTCTTGTGATGATCATGAGAATTAAGATTATAGCTGTGTTGCTCAGTGCCCACTTTGTGTGCCGTGCTCTGTGCTAAAGACATGTACTACTGTGTCTCTTTAGATCTGCCTACAGATCAAGCATAACAATAAGAGTGTGTGTATTATAAAACAGCTGTTTCACCATCTGAAAACAGGGGCTTGGATTCTGGCAAACAGTTTTTCTAACTCAGAGCAGTGAATAGACTGTACAGGAAAGCCATTGTGGCGCAGCCTTCCACTGCTTCTCTCCAAAGAACCCCAGTGCTGCAGAAAGAGGACAAAGGAAGGGGATGCTGTGACTGGCTGGGCTGAGCTTTTAAAGCCACCTGTGTTTCATTTTTTTTAACGTTCTGTGTCATCATTTCATTAAAGATCATAATTCGTCATGAAGAACAGTATTTTACCCCCAAGACCCTAGTTTAAATCCATGCCCTAGGTGTAGATGCCATGTTTATTCCTTGTCTTTCTGAGTCCCTGGCCTGAGCAGGCTACCCTGTGCCCAGATTCTCACTGCAGAGAGTGGTAAGCAGTGGGGAGCAGGCACTGTGGTCCACAGATATATTCCCTGATCTGCCTCAGCCACAGATGCTGTAACCTAGATCTTAAATGTTGGGCAAAGCTCTGCATGCTGCCTGCTTAGGCTCCAGCCTGGGATGCTCCTGGGGGGCCTCATGGAAGACAGGTCGCTAGATGTGTGCCTTTGAAAGGGATATTGGGACCCAAGAGCATTCCTCTTTCTGTTTACTTCCTAGCTACCACGATTAAACAGGCTGTCTCCACCATATGCCCCCACCATGATGTACCAGCATACCATAGACCCCAAGCCACTGGACCGAGGGACTGTGGGCCAGAACCTCCAAAACCATGAACCAGAACAGGCCCTTCCCTAGGTTGTTTATCTCACATGTCTGTGTCAGTGAGGAAAATACGGTTGACACCCAAGGTGAATCTGAACAATTACTCAAGCTCTCTATGACATCTTCATTGCATTTAGAAAAAGACAAACATGTAAGCCTACACCAAGCCTGTAAGGTCCCCAGGTAGGATGAGCTCTGAAGTGTTAGCTCTCTTGGAGGACAGCTCTATGCTCAGCACCAAGCTAAAGGACACATTTAGGCAACAGCTTTGGCATAACAGTGAAATCTCGGCACTGAGATTGGAAATTCATGTTTTCTTCATGCTTACACACACATATAAAGTAGTAATTGGTGCTGAACATTAAAGCTGGCTTATGAAATAGCTAATGATCTACACGGTCTTTTAAACAGTTTTGTGCTCAAAGTTTCATTGTATGGAACCTTCTGTTTTTTGCTGTTGTGTTGTCACTTAAAAAGTTTTGGATTTTCTTCAAGCCAGGCCAAATTCCAGTATGAAAGAAGGAGGTTAGCATGAAGTTCCCATAGCTGAGGAACTATTGGCAATTGATAGCTTCTGTGAGAGGGAGGGTCAGTCTCTTTAAGGGTGTGGCCCTCAGTTCACACTCCAGTGAATGGCCACACACCCCAAGAGTTTATGGGCAGCACAAATTGGACTTGGTTTTAAACACACACACACACACACACACACACATACACACAAAGGGAGAGAGAGAGAGAGAGAGAGAGAGAGAGAACATAAAGTTATGTGTTGTGTGTGTAGGGATGGATCTGGGAGGAGTATGGAAACAAGAGAGTATGATCAAAATATATGGAATTCTCGAAGAACTAATAAAAAAGGAGGACTGTTTTTTATTTTTTGATTAGGATGTCTGGCCCGTTTGCATACACGGCTTGCTGTACCCAGGAGGTACTTAAGGCCAACTATTTAATGTTATGTAATATCCAATAAACAAAGCCTAACTTCGTGGCCTGAGCAGAAACACCAAAGACCTGAGGACTGCGCAGAGCAGATCTGGATCCCAGCCTGATGGGATTCAGCCTGCCCAGAGATTGCCAGCTTCCAAGTCCCAGTCTCCACCCATGGGACAGGTGAGGTGATGGTCCAGCCTTCCCAGAGTTTGCTAAGGTACTGATAATAGGACAGCCTCCATCCACGCAAGAGGAAAGCCACCAGGGTATTGGACCTGCTCCCACACACTGGAAAGGAACTGTGGTCACATACCCACCAGGGGAGGAAGAGACTCCTTCTGCACCCACAGGAAGAAATGATGGGAAGGAGACAATACAAAAACACACCCACCAACAGAAAAACCAATATGACACCACCAAAAACTAGAGAATATATACTTGCAAGACCTGAACAGTCCACTGCAGAGGAAGCAGATGAGAAAGACCTAAAAACAACTTTGTGAAAATTATAGAGGCCCTCAAAGAGGATATGAGAAAATCCCTTAAAATATAAGAAAAAAAACAAATAAAAAATACAAGAAATGGAGGATAAAACAATCCAAAAAATGCAAGAAATGGAAGAAAAGACAAACCAAAACCTTCAACAAATGCAAGAAAGAAAGGAAAAGACAAAACAAAAATTACAAGAAACAATTCAAAAAGTGCAAGGGTTGAAAGCTGAAACAAAGATAATAAAAAAAACAGTCTGAAGGAATGCTGGAAATAGACAAGCTGGGCAAATGTTCTGGTACTACAGATACAAGCATAACCAACAGAATACAAGAGATGGAAGACAGAATCTCAGGTGTTGAAGATACACACTAAGGGAAATAGATTCATCGACCAAAGAAAATCTTAAGTCCAACAAATCCCTAACACAAAACATCCAGGAAATATGGGACACCGTGAAAAGACCAAACCTAAGAATAACAGGTATAAAATAAGGTGAAGAAATCCACCTCAAAGGGGCAGAAAACATTCAACAAAATCATAGAAGAAAACTTTCCCAACTTAAAGAAAGACATGCAAATGATAGTACAAGAAGCCTACAGAACATCAAATAGAGTGGAAGACAAAAGGAAATCCCCTTGCCACATAATAGTAAAAACCCCGAACATACAGAATAAAGATATAATATTAAGAATATTAAGAGCAGCAAAGGAAAAAGGCCAAGTAACATACAAAGACAAACCTATCAGAATCACACCTGTCTTCTCCATGGAAACTCTGAAAACCAGAAGGTCCTGGATAGATATTCTACCAACACTAAGAGACCACGATGCCAGCCCAGACTGCTATATCCAGCAAAGCTTTCAATCACTATAGATGGAGAAAACAAGATATTCTATGGCAAAACCAGGTTTAAACAATACGTATCCACTAACAGAGCCCTACAGAAAGTTCTGGAAGGAAAACCTCAACCCAAGGGAGTTAACTACAACGAGAAAAACATAGGCAATAGATAATCCCACCTTACCAACAGCCAAAAGAAAAGAGGTGGAAATCCACATATAATTCCACCACCATCAACTATTCCAGAACAAACAAGAATGAGCAATCAATGGTCATTAATATCCCTCAATATTAATGGTCTTAACTCACCCATAAAGAGACACAGGCTAACAGAATGGATGCAAAGACAGAACCCATCCTTCTGCTGCATACAAGAAACACCTCAGCCTCAAAGACAGACATTACCTCAGAGTTAAGGGTTGGGAAAAGATTTTCCAATCAAATGGACCCAAGAATCAAGCAGGGGTAGCAATCCTAATCTTTAACAAGTTAGATTTAAAAATAAAATCAATCAAAAGGGCACTTCATACTCATCACAGGAGAAATCCACCAAGATGAAGTTTCAATTTTGAACATCTAAGCCCCCAATACAAAGACACCCACGTTCATAAAAGAAACATTACTAAAACTCAAATCACATATAAAGCCCCACACACTTTATAGCAGGAGACTTCAACACCCCACTCTCACCTCTAGACAGGACTACCAGACAGAAACTTAACAAAGAAGCAAAGGAACTATTAGAAGTTATGACCCAATTGGGATTAACAGACATCTATAGAACATTCCACCCAAATAAAAAAGAATACACCTTCTTCTCTGTGTCACGTGGAACCTCTCAAAAATTGGCCACATACTTGGCAACATAGCAAACCTCAACAAGTACAAAAATTTGGAATAACTCCATGCACCTTATCAGGCCACCATGCGTTAGAATTAGAATTCAACAACAATACAAATTGCAGAAACCTACAAACACATTGAAGTTGAATAATGCACAATTGTCCCATTCCTGGGTCAATGAAGAAATAAAAAAAGAAATTAAAGACTTCCAAGAACAATGAGAATGAGGACACAACATACCCAAACTTATGGGACACTTTGAAAGCAGTGTTATGAGGGAAGTTCATAGCACTAAGTGCCCACATGAAGAAACTGGACAATAGTTACACTAGAGAATTAACAACACAACTGAAAGCTCTAGAACACAAAGAAGCAGATTCACCCAGGAGGAGTAGACACCAGGAAATAATCAACTTGAGGGCTGGAGTCAATAAAGCAGAAACTAGGAAAACAATATAAAAAAATCAATGTAACGAAGAGTTGGTTCTTTGAGAAAATCAACAAGATAGACAAACCTTTATCCAAACTTACCAAACAACAGGGTGTGAACATGCAAATTAACAAAATCAGAAACGAAAAGGGAGACATAACAACGGACACTGAGGAAATCCAGAGACTCATCAGGTCATACTTTGAAAACCTGTACTCCACACAATTTGAAAATATAAAGGAAATGGGCACTTTTCTGGATAGATATCACTTGCCAAAATTAAATCAAGAAGAGATAAGCAATTTAAATAGACCTGTAACACCTGAGGAAATAGAAGCAGTCATCAAAAGTCTCTCAACCAAAAAAAGCCCAGGGCCAGATGGCCTCAGTGCAGAATTCTACCAGAAATTCAAAGAACAGCTTATACCAATTCTTCTCAAAGTATTCCATGCAATAGAAGCAGAAAGGTCTTTGCCCAACTCTTTCTACGAGGCTTCAATAACCTTGATCTCCAAGCCACACAAAGACGCAACTAAGAAAGAGAACTTCAGACCAATATCCCTCATGATCATTGATGCAAAAATACTCAATAAAATACTAGCAAATCGGATCCAAGAACACATCAGAAAACTCATCCACCATGATCAAATAGGTTTCATCCCAGGCATGCAGGGTTGGTTCAACATACAAAAATCCATCAATGTAATCCACCATATAAACAATGTGAGAAACAAAAATCACATGATCATCTCACTGGATGCTGAAAAAGCCTTTGACAAAATCCAACACCCCTTCATGATAAAGGTCTTGGAAAAATCTAAGATAACAGGAACTTACCTCAACATAATAAAAGCTATATACAGCAAACCAACAGCCAACATCAAACTAAATGGAAAGAAACTCAACGCAATTCCTCTAAGATCAGGGACAAGTCAACACTGTCCACTCTTTCCATACCTCTTCAATATTGTATTTGAAGTTCTAGCTGGAGCAATAAGACAACAAAAGGAGATCAAAGGGATACAAATTGGAAAAGAAGAGGTCAAACTTTCACTATTTGCAGATGATATGATAGTTTACATAAGTGACCCAAAAAACTCTACCAGGGAACTCCTTCAGTTGATAAATACCTTCAGCAAAATGACAGGATACAAGATCAACTCAAGAATATCAGTAGCCCTACTATATACAGATGATAAAAGGGCTGAGAAAGAAATCAGAGAAACATCTCCCTTTACAATAGCCACAAACAACATAAAATACCTTGGGGTAATGCTAACCAAACAAGTGAAAGACCTGTATAGCAAGAACTTTGAGTCTTTAAAGAAAGAAATTAAAGAAGACACCAGAAGGTAGAAAGATCTTCCATGCTCTTGGATAGGTAGTATCAACATAGTAAAAATGGCAATCTTACTGAAAGCAAGATACAGATTTAACATAATCTCCATTAAAATCCTAGCACAATTCTTTACAGACCTTGAAAGAACAATAATCAATTTTGTATGAAAAAACAAAAGACCCAGGATAGCCAAAACAACCTTATTCAACAAAGCAACATCTGGAGGCATCACCATCTCTGACTTCAAGCTCTATTATAGAGCTTTAGTCCTTAAAACAGCTTGGTATTGACACGAAAATAGACAGGTAGGCCAATGGAATCGAATTGAACACCCTGATATTAACTCATACATATATGAACATCTAATTTTTGACAAAGAAGCTAAACATACACAATGGAAAAAAGTAAGCATCTTCAACAAATGGTGCTGGCATAACTGGATGCTGGTATGTAGAAGAATGTTGATAGATTGCCATGCACAGAAATTAAGTCCAAATGGATCAAAGACCTTAACTTAAATCCAGCCACACTGAACCTGTTATAAGAGAAAGTGGGAGACACCCTTGAATGAATTGGTACAGGAGACTGCTTCCTGAACATAGCTCCAGTAGCATAGACACTAAGATCGACAATTAGTAAATGGGACCTCCTAAAACTGAGAAGCTTCTGTAAGGTAAAGGACACAGTCAACAAGACAAAAAGACAATCCACAGATTGGGAAAAGATATTCACTAACCCCACATCTGACAGAGGGCTGATCTCCGAAATTTACAAAGAATTCAAGAAGCAAGTCTCCAAAACACCAAAGGATCCAATCAAAAAATGGAACACAGAACTAAATAGAGAATTCTCAGTAGAGGAGACTAAAATGGCTGAGAGACACTTGAGAAAGTGCTCAACATCCCTAGCCATCCAGGAAATGCAAATCAAAACAACTCTGAGATAACCATCTCACTCCTCTCAGAATGGCTAAAATCAAAAACTACAAAGACAGTCTGTGCTGTAGAGGATGTGGAGAAAGGGGAACACTCCTTCACTGCCGGTGGGAGTGCCGACTTGTACAGCCTCTTTGGAAATCAGTATGGAGATTCCTCAGGAAAATGGGAATCAGTCTACCACAAGACCCAGCAATTCCACTCTTAGGCATATACCCAAAAGATTCACACTCATACAACAAAGGATGTCTGTTCCACTATGTTCATAGCGGCATTATTTGTAATAGCCAGAACCTGGAAGCAACCTAGATGCCTCTCAACTGAAGAGTGGATAGAGAAAATGTGGTGCATTTACACAATGGAGTACTATTCAGTGGAAAAAAACAATGGAATCTTGAAATTTGCAGGCAAATGGATGGCACTAGAAGAAACCATCCTGAGTGAAGTAACCCAGTCAGAAAAAGAGAAACATGGTGTGTATTCACTCATTAATGGATTTTAGATATGATTCAGGGGAATGCCAGTTTATAATCCCACTGCCAGAGAGTCTGGGAAACAGAAGCTTCATCGAGGAACTCATGTAAACAGAGGCAGACACCCACAGCTAAACACTGAACTGAACTCCTGGAATCCAGTGTCAGAGAGAACTGACAGGCAAAGGAGTTAAGAGTGGGCTGGTTTAACCCACAGAAACAGTTGACCTGCACAAGGGGGAGCTCTTGGACCCCAGATTGATGGCTGTGTGGAAAGCATGGGACTGACCCAGACCCCTGAATGTGGGTGTCAGTGAGGAGTCCTAGGTAATCTATGGGGCCTTGGGTAGTATTTATCCCTAGTGTACAAACAGACTTTGAGTGCCCATCCCACAATGAGGGATGCTCTCTCAGCCAGGACTCTTGGGAGAGGGCCTAGGCCCTGCCCTGGATGAAATGGCAGTTACTGGAGATCCACCATGGAGGGCCTCACCCTTCCTGGGGATCGGAGTGGAGATTGGTGAGGGCTGGGGGACCTGGTGGGGAGGGTGGGGGAAGAGGGGAAGGATAGGGAACTGGGACTGACATGTGAAACAAGATTGTTTCTAACCAAAACAATAATTAAAAAATATATCCAACAAACATGATCTATTAGACTCTTCATTTACTAGCAAGTTGGGTGGGGACCAGGACGTAGAAAACGAAGACAACAGTCACAATCAGGAATGAAGGGGACAAGGGAATATTTCCAATTCACTAACTTGCCCTTTTACTCTTTCTTTCCACCTCCCTGCATTCCTTCCCCATGTTCACCGGGTCACATGACAAGGTATGCAAGCCTGCTAAAGCCATCCCTAGCCGCTCCTGAGCCCTTAGAAGCAAGCCCCTTCCTTCCATGACCCAGAACAGTCTACAATGCTGACACTATTCCCACATACACAATTTGTGCTTTGCTTGGGAGGAAGTAGTGGATTCTCAGAATGTTTGACTATAAGGCTACCCTCTCTCCACCTCTGGAAGGAGACTGCTGTAGAGGGATCCTGTTGCAATGGACCCTGTGGGGCACACAGGCATCCTTTGGTTTCTCAGAACTCAGGGTCTCCTTTGGACTCCGCTGATGCATGTTTCTCTTGGCCATTTCCAGAGCGGGAGGCAATTCCTACACCTTGTCTTGCCTTATCTTGCCTGGTTATTTCACCCCAATATCCCATCAGGCACACGATCACTTTTCTGCTAGGGTTGTCCTTTGGCTTGTAACACGATTTGGGCTGACTTTTAGTAAGAAAGCTGCTCTTTGTGCATCCGATGGGAAGGAAGGGTGGGGTGGTGTTGGGGCGCTGGGGGGGATCAGCCGGCATCTTCCTTGCCTATCGTCCGTCCGTCCTTCCTGAGTTCCTCTGATCACTTTCCTCCAGTTTCCCTCCCATGGTCCTCACTCTTTGCCGTCATACAGAGCTTCTGCTGAATCTTCTATTTAGATCACTGGCATTTAGGATGCTATATTTGCTTGTTAAAGTCTACTTGAATCCATTTACAAAAATAACTTTCATGAAACATATAAAGGTCTTTCAGAACAAGTCTCTGAACATAGACTCGGGATACAGTTCTTTTCAGCCCTAAATTCGTCTTTAGGGATGGAGATGAGAACACTCTCAGAATATCAAGGCTGACAGATGCAACAAGCTAAAGCAAATTCTCCAGAGACTCAGGGTCAACGCCCTGATGATCCTTAGTTTAAAAATTAAAAGCATGGGGCTGGTGATTAATCTTCCTTTTCCATTGGAGATCTGTCCTCAACTTCCCCAAAGACTACAGATCTAAACACACACACACACACACACACACACACACACACACACGTCAGATCCCTGCTTCTTCCTCTCTTCCCCATTCCCTTAAAAACTCCCACTGGGACTAAAACCTCGCTCAAGCGGAAACCCTTGGAGCCATTGCTAAGTCCTTGTTTTCCCTTGAGTCTGTATCGCCGCCTTCATTGTGATGTTTCGGATCTCTCCAATGGGTCATCGGACCTGAAGTAACGTCAGACACCAGCAGCAAGTCCAGCACAGCTGTGTCCCCACCCCCACGCACAGCTAGAATGTGTCTGCTCATGACTTTGTTCTTTGTGGTACAAGTCTCTAGGGGAGGAATTCTCCGGAAGGTGCTTCTATCCGTGCTGTTGCTGTGATAAAACATCCTGGCCAAAAGCAACTTAAGGAAGAAAGGGGGTTCTTTCTTCTTTCTGTTCTTTGTTTGCTTGTTTTGTTTTCGTCTGTTGTTGTTTGTTTCCAGTTCCTAGCAGTTTAGCATCCAGAATGGCAGGGACGAAATGGCAAGGCAGCAGGGGCAGGAACCTGGCTAATCACGTCTTTTTCCGCACACAGGAAGCAGAGAAATGGAACAGGAAGTAGGTAGGGCTACAGATACTCCAAGCCCAATCCCAGCAATGTACTCCAGCCGGGTCAAGAATCCTATAACCTCCCTGAACAGCGCCACCAACTGGGAAACAAGTGTAATGCGTGATCCTATGGGGACATTTCTCACACAGACTCCAGTAATGCCCTGTTATTGTAACCACCGTTCTTTCATTCTCTCCTCTGGATGTTCTCAGGGACTGTCCTCAAGGCACGTGCTGTTCTCCCTTAACAACACCCGGTGCAGAGGCATGCATGAAGACTGATGGGACCTGCCACCAGGTCAACCAGGAGTCACACAACCAGGCACTTTGACTCTCAAAACAATCTTCAAATGTTTACTTTAATTATTCCTTTTATGACTGTTTCACCTTCATGTATATTTCTGCGTGGCACATGTGTGCCCTGCACCTTCAGAGGTCAGGAAAAGGGCATCACGTGCCCTGGATCTGGAGTTGTGAGCTGCTGTGTGGGTTCTGGGAATTGAACCCGGGTCTTTTGAGAGAATAGATAGTGCTCTTAACTGATGTGTCAACTCTCCAGCTGCATTTACAGCAATTTTTCTCCAAACAATCTTATACAAGAGTGTCTTGCATCCAGAGACACAGGATACAAACGGGAGAGTTGATTCTGTTGTATAACAATAACCGTCAGAGCACCTTAGATGGGCCCAGTGGCAGAATTTATCACTCAGCCTCCCTGCCCTGTCTGTGTTCTCCGTGGAGGGGGTCCTCGTTAAGTTCTCTTGCGTTTCCATGCCTGGGGCCTTGCCTGACACATGCAGCGCCCTTAATAAATGTGCTGGTTGAGTTTAGTACGCAGATTAGCTGGGCGGCTTTCAAAATAGGTGAGATAAAGAGCTCACTAGGAAGGAAGGTGTGGCTTGCCTTGCAGGTCCACGGGAGGGCTGGTGCTCTGGGCCTGTGGGGGCTGCTGCATCATGAAGGGAGGTGCTGTGCAGCAGAGGCCAGCAGGAAGCAGGGACTGAAAGAGGAAGGGGTTGGGCTCTGTGCACGCAGAGGGAGTACCTTTAGTCACCTGACTTCCCTCCACCAGGCTTCACCATCCCCTGACAGTGCCGCACTGTCTAAGGACAAAGGTCTGAGGCATTGCGACGGTTCAATCCGAGCAACAGATCCTGAAGTTAGTGATATTACGTGGCTAGCTGATTTCTCATGAACTGGCTGGTCTGACTGCATGTGGTGCTTCTAAGTTTGAAAAAACAAGCCAGTCGGGTGGCGGTGGTGGTGGTGGTGGCGGTGGTGCAGTCTTCAAACCCAGCATTCGGGAGGCAGAGGCAGGTGAATTTCTGTGAGTTCGAGGCCAGTCTCCTCGACACTGTGAGTTCCAGGACAGCCAGGGCTACACAGGGAAACCCTGTCTCAGAACACCAAACAAACAAACAAGCAAATGGACTTTTTCGGTACAAGAAGGGGACCCAGAAGAGGCAGGTGCAGGGGTGAGGAAGGAAAGGAGCCAAAGGAAACTGCTGCAGAATCCAGTGCCCCAGGGGGGAAGCTTCCAGGTGGGGTGCAGATAACTGCCTTCCAACGCCTCTCTCCTCCTCGCCGTTTCTCTCCCATTTTAATCTCGGCTGCTTCCTCGGCGCTGGCCTCCAGGAAATCCCCGCTTCCCTCTTGGTGTCCTGGCAGGTATAGAATCCATCTCGTCTGGTTTCGCCTTCAGCACAGCCTTGGGGCGACTAATCGACCTTGCTAACCTTCACAGGGAGACCGCTAGAATGTCAACACTGACCACACAGCAGATGGAACGGCCAAGGGCCAGGCCTCCAGAGTGACCTCCAAGGCTCTGCCCTGGTCCTCCGGATCATCGTCTTAGCTATAAGTTCTAGCTGGACTTGGCGGACAGCCCAGTTGAGCTCCTCCCCTTCTGGCCTGGCTTGGCCTGATCTTAAGAGTGTCTTGTGAAGATTCCCCTGCCCTGCCTCAGGAACTGCTTCCTGGAGAGCAGAGGCCTCTGTGGTCCAAGCAGGAAGGTCAGATCTCATGTGACCCTGCTGTCCCTGCCACTCCCCATCAGTCCTCAGGACTCAGGCTTTGCTCATGGGAACCGGCTCTGAGTGCAGCCCGTTGCCAGACAGCCGAATAATGAGAAGGGTGTGATCAGGTGGCCAGTTTGGAGTCTGGCAAAACTGTCAGTGGATGGACGCTTCTTTACTGAGGAATGTGCAAAAACTTCTATCCGTTTGCCGAATGCTTTGGTATCTTCATCTAGCTGAAGCTGTCACTATTATTTTACAGTGGTCGAGTTGTTTTGCTTGGGTGATAGATCTGGTTCTACGGAGTTGGAAGCTCTGATGGGCTGTCAGGGAGACGTGAAGACTGTGGGAAAGCTCCCCAGGGCCACACGGCTGGGATCCCACCACATGGACCCCTCGCCTTCATGGGCTGGGCGCTTCATGGTCTCTGATCAGGAAAGCTCAGCCATCCTCACAGGCCTCACTCCCCCTGTCCTCCTGGGACCTCCTCATGGGCTCCACGCATTTCTATCTAACCTTTTTAAAGGAAAACTTGGGGCCAGACAGTGGGGACACATGCTCATTTAGCTTGAGGAAACCCAACCAGTTAAGGCCTGAAGACTGCATCCTCCACCTGAGGAGCCACCGTTATCAGGAGAGGAATGTCTGGACCGGTCACCAGGACAGGCCAAGAAAGGTGAGGGTGGCTTGTGAGGAAACCTCTCCCCCTGGATTATGGAAAACTTTTAATATGGATAGCATCAGGTCCTTCCTGCGTAAGCATGCGGTTGGGGGCGGCTGTGGGATCTGGTTGGCCCTACACCTCCATGCTCAAGGCCTTCTCCACTTTCCCTAGATATAGAAATCTGAGTGTTGGCCTGGATGGGTGAGTGTGTGAGAAGAACCCATACATTTCACGTTAGAAAGGAGTAAGGGGGGGGATTCTCATCCCATCAAGGCTGAGTTGTCTGCCCTTGCTGGGTTGGACTCCCATCCTCCCAATGGTGCACACAGGCTCTGGAATGGCCTGAATCCTATATTCTGTTTGGGGAGGGGCATGTCCCTGGAGGTGGGGCATCTGAGCAAGAGAATTGGATTCATCGTTCTTGTGCTGGAATGTTCCCGGAGACAGGTAATCCATCTCTCTCTTTCTATTCCCCGATCCCCAGGCTGAAACCACATAAGAAACTCTAAGGAAACCCCGTGTAAAGGCTGGAAGTGTCTCCTGAAGAGGGCTCTGGAATCACATCCCACGTTTGGGCTTCTGCTTAAACAATGGAGCTGTGTGTGGTAAAAGAAATGGAAGGCCATGGAAAGAAACAGCTACAGGGACTGAGCCTGACTGCTGTCAATAGTGAAGCATGGGCGTTTCTCAGGGGAAGGCAACCTCTACAAAAGGTGTCTGCATTTGAGACACCTTCTTCTGGCTGTGTAAAGGTCACCCACAGAGGTATCAGGAGAAAAACAGCCTCAACAAAGCAGCCCCTGAAATCCTCTAAGTTAGGAAACATCACCATTCACTGGGAGGTCCAGGCCAAGGAGTTGCAAGGGGAAGCCTTGACGCTGCTGCAGGAATGAGCTTTGAAGTTAATTGCTTTTGTGACGAAAGGTAAGCTGAAAATCTGGGAATCAATCTGAGAGGGACTACGTGTTCTCGGGAGTCAGTTTGGCTGATCCTTATGAAGCTAAACACATCCCCACCAGGAGATCCGGCAATTTCGTTTCTTGGTAGTTAATCAAAAGTAACTGAGAAATTTTTGTGCCGGTGATAGCAGGTACTCTTAATTGCCTAAACCTGGAGGCAATACAGATGTCCTTCAACAGATGAACACACACACACACCACACACACACACACATACACACACGCACGCACACTCACACGCATGCACACGTGAGCCATGGTACATGCAACAATGGAGTACTGTTCGTGGAACACATGAATGAAATTTGCTAGCTTATTGCTAAGTGAAAGTCAATCTGAAAATGGTGTCAACTGTGTGACACCATGGGAAAATCCAGGGTGTCAAGATTTCTAAAGAGGATTGGTTGGCAGAGGCTACAGGGAGTGAGTCCTTAGCAGTGGAGAAGAGATACGTCCAAGAGCAGGGAATCTACTCTGCCTGGTGTATAGTGGTCTACAACGGTTATACAGCCACCACACCCCATAATAGTGCAGAGAGTGAACACTACGGGTTATGGGTAAAAAGCACAAACCAATGCAGGCTCATTAACTATAGCAAATGTTCTGCTCTGGTTTGAAATAAAGATTAAGCAGTAAGGGAGACGGACAAAGCTAGGCCAGGAGTAACTAGAATACTACATTTGCTTAGATTTACTGTGAACCTAATGCTGGTATGATTTTTAAAGTGTTTTTTTTTTTGAGCATGTGGGCTCTACAATGACTGAAGCACTGTCTATAAGGTTTAGCTCTAAAAAAAGTTGGAAGGGGCAGGGGTAGCCCAGTGGTTAAGAGCGCTGGCTTCTCTTGCAGTGGACCCAGGTTCAGTTCCCAGCACTCCTATGTTGATGCAGCCATCTGTAACTCCAGTCCCGGGGGAATCTGGCCTCTGGGGGCACTACGCACCTGTGGTACTCAGACACATACAAGTAAAACAAAAAGACGATGACATCTGTTCTAAAAGGCCAGCGATGTCCATCCGTGTCCTTTCAAAGGTTCAGAAGGGGAGGTGGCCATGGCTGCCTTCTGGAAACTGTGCACCTACACTGAGCTGTGTTGACTTGAGAGACGGTCTCCACCTTCCTCTGGGCAGACTGGTGCACCGGGAAGCCCACCAATGAGGGTTTAGGAAAGGGGACTTGAGGTTTTACAGTGTAAAACACACACTGTTCTCCCAATGCCTGACTCTCTCATTGGAGATGAAATCTGCCTCTCACTTCCTTTCTCAAACTCTAGGGACAGCCTTGCTAAAGATCTCGAGAACCTTTGGTGTATCATGTGACAAAGGTATTGTGCTCAGGTACATGAAATGAGGAGGGGTTAGTTGTTAGTGAGATGTGTCTTTATTTATGAAGATATTTGTCTTATTGGTCCAATATTGTTGACAATACCATAGCTAAAACCCTTAAAGTACATCAGACTCCTTTTAAAAATATTGTAGTGGCACCCCGTTCTACCAATAGACTTAAGATACTGGCCCTTAGGGTGTGGCTTCAGTGTGTGGATGTGACCCTTATAAGGAAGAGGAGGGCCTGGCTGGGGCTCTCTTGGGTTGTGGTTGGAGCTTCCTGCATCACAGACCCTGAGCCTCCAGGGGCAGAAGACCGTGGTGGTTATTTACCATCATTGTGTGAGTGCTCCCCAAATAAACGTCTGTTATTCTTCATCTGGGCGTTCGTGGACTTCCTTTAACCTGCCTTCACTAGCCCCTTCTGTTTCTTATAAGGGGTACCTGCCACACACTGAAGCCATGCCCCAAGGCCATTATTTCAAGTCTATTGGCATCACAAGATACTACTACCATTTATCTATGTATATGTGTTTTGCCTATATGTGTGTGTGTGTGTGTGTGTGTGTGTGTGTGTGTGCACCACATATGTGCAGTGCTCATTGAGGTCAGAAGAGGACAGGATCCCCTGAAACTGCAGTTACAGAGGGTTGTGAGCTGCCACGTGGGTGCTGGGAATTGAACCCAGGTCCTCTGCAAGAGCACACAGCGATCCCAACCTATGAGCCATCTCTGCAGCCCCAAATACTAGATGCTTAGTAGGCAGTATGAGAAGGGAGGGGCTTTGGAACTCATTGATGGGAAGGGTCACAGCTGACACAGTCTTACTCTGAGCGATTGCAATGCATAAAACTCAGTCTTGGGTTATTCAGCTCCTGCTCATCTGAAGAAAAGTGAAAACACACATGTCCTGGCTACAAGGCTTGCTGGGTGTTTAGCCGTTCCCTCCCAGCATGCAAGGGACTGGGTTTTCCTGTGATCTAAGGAGAGAAGCTACATGAGGCACTACAGAAAAGACTGCATGGCTGCAAACCCTAAGGGAATATGGAAAAAATTTTCATAACTTGGAGAAAAGGAGGCTGCAAAGATTCTAGAGAGATCGACAACCTTGTCATTTTAGTACGATGACATCACCTGGCTCTGAACTAGAAACCCATAGCACAGCGACATGGTATCATGCGCATACGAGGCCCTTCCAGCCACAAGGGCTGAGAACTTAGAAGGGCAGCAGAGGGCAGCTGCTCCAGGAAGCAGAGTTCAAGGCTAAGGCTTAACTGTCCCAGTTCCCCAGGGAGTACAAGACCAAGAAAACAAGAGTGCAGTTGAGGAGAGGGGATCCCCATTAAGGATGAAACGAAAAGAGTGTGAGAGAGGCGGGGAGAGAAATGGGCCGCACCCAGCATTTGCCACACATCACCAGGGTCCCTTCGACAGGCATGGCGGAGCTTCCTGGTGCGTCTGCTCGTGGACTCTCTCCTTTCTGGGGCTGTTACAAGGATGGCGAGCCCACAGTCGGCCACAGAGAGGGTCTCGTGGGGTCTGTTCATGTTCAGCGTGAGTGGCAGCAGAGCAAATGAGCCCACCTGCCCGTGGAGATTCCTGGAAAGCCAGGGAAGGGTCCAGCGTAGTTATCCCCAACTGATTGGCTGCTGTCGGGGTCCTGGCGCAGACAGCAGCCACAGAGTTTGAAGTCTAGGCAGCGGAACAGATTAGGGAAGGGTGTGGGCTAAGCGTGGGGTGGTTAAGTAATCTGGGTGGGAAAAGGAGGCTCAGGCGGAAGAGAACGTGGGACCCCACACCCGAGCTCCTCCATGTGCCCCCCACTCACCAGGTCTTTCTGAGACCGGCAACCGTCTCGCTCTGCTCCAGCCTGCTGCACGAACCCGTTCTGGGTTCCCCTGTCTGCAAGCACAGCTCCCTGGCTCACACTTCATGACCTGGAGCCTCCCTGGACATTTGAATGTCTGCAAACTCAACTGAAGCCCACAAAGGCTTGACTTAGAAGTTCAGCGACCTCAGCTCCAAGCAGTGGAATCGTTAAGTAGCATGAGGGATGAATCCCATGTGCATAAATTATTATTGATTGTCCCCACAGAATAGACTCTCCTGGGACCAGGAATTTCATATCACTTCCCAGACTGGTCTGTGAGCAGGCAGTGAACCAGATAGACACTAGGTATTGTTTAGAGAACCGGCCTCCAGCCTAGCTAACCCCGGCTCTGCGCTGATCATCTGCCCCATTTTGTGCCTGGTTCCACTCTTGCCCACCTGGTCTGAGGGAGGCTGGTACCTGTGAAGAGGCCCAGTTCATAGTTCAACATTGACCATTCTGTAATTTCTCCTGAGAACCTCTCTCGCAGTCCAGGGACTCCTTTTCACTCTTACTGGTCCACCAGGGTCCTGGGATACACAGATCTGAGTTTAAACATTACTCAGAGAACAGATTCCTGCTCCTCTTGGCAGAAGTCAAGCCCATCTAACCTCTATCGACATTAAGACAGTCTTGATTCCTTAGCCTGGATCTTCACGCCTATGCCAAGCCCTCAGCACCGTCTATACAAGACTCTCAACCACAGACTCCAGGTGAGGAAGCCAGTGCTTTTCAAACTTTACACGTAGCCTATGAGGCTGCTGTCTTTGCCTTGTCTGAAACCCCGACAGCAGCCAATCAGTTGGGGATAACTACGCTGGACCCTTCCCTGGCTTTCCACGAATCTCCATGAGCAGGCTGGCTCATTCACTCTGCTGCCACTCACGCTGAACATGAACAGACCCCACGCGACCCTCTATGTGGCCGGCTGTGGGCTCACCATCCTTGTAACAGCCCCAGAAAGGAGAGAGTCCACGAGTAGACACACCAGGAAGCTCCGCCATGCCTGTCGAAGGGACCCTGGTGATGTGTGGCAAATGCTGGGTGCGGCCCATTTCTCTCCCCGCCTCTCTCCTCTGCTCTCACACTCTTTTCGTTTCATCTTTAAGATGATGCTGTGGTATGGTGTGCCCTTAAACGGCTCTGACTCTCCTGTTCCATCTTGCATAATGGCGTCCTGGCACCAGCCTCTGCATCTCCTAGGACTCAGACAGCATGGGTAGACTGTGTGCTTCAACGCGCGGCGAGTTCTCTTAAGTCACCTGCTATCAGGAGACAGGCATAGCAGGGGGCATCTCTATGTTTCAATGTGAAAAGCAAAAAAGGATGTGTCCTGGACAGCTGCGCCTTGAATACCTGTGCCCGGATACTCTGTTCCCTGGACACCTGTGCCCTGGTCACCTGCACCCTGGACACCTGCGTCCTGGACACCTGCGCCCTGCCTGGAGATCACTATCTGGCGGGACAGAATGGAGTCACTTTCCTGCATCCCTCTCATAAGAGACCTCCAGCCTTGCTTTTTAAAGCATTCATTGTTGTGTGTGTGTGTGTGTGTGTGTGTGTGTGTGTGAGTGTTTGCCTGCGTGCGTGCATGCGTGTCTGTACACCGCCCTATATGTACAGTGCTCACAGAGGGCAGAAGAGGACACCAGATCTCCAGTGGAGTTACTGAAGGCTGCGACCTGCTGTGTGGGTGCGGGGGACTGAACCCTGGTCCTCGGCAAGAGCAGCCAGTGCTCTTAACTGCTGAGCTGTCTTCCTGGAAGCAGCCTTGGCTCTGTAAGCATGGCTGAGGAGGAAATAATGATGGAGGCCCTGTAGGGCCCCACAGAACACCTCCCAAGCGGTGTGAGCACATTCCCAGAGGGCGTCGCTGCTGGCAGGGAAGAGAAGAGGCTTACAGCTTTAGAAATGAGGTTTCCTGAGTTAATATTTCATGCTAAATCTATTCCCTCTCTTGACATCTTTATGACCTGTGTACATCGGTCTCATATGTTCGTAATAATGTTCAAATTGAAAGGGCATGATGATCGCTTCATAGTCAAAAATAGTGCTCTTTGTTAAGTCAGTTTAAGCATCTTGTTACATTTGGGGCACGTGGCCAATCAGATACGTACTCTTTTTAAAGATCTTTCTTCCTTACTTTTCCAGGATTGTTCTACTTGGAGAGACTAAAAAGAATCTGTTGGCTTTATCTGAGGATCGCAAGAGTTGCTTCCATGTGTTTCTTGTCCTGTTTTAAAGACAGATTCTCTTTGGACAAGTGGGTGTGAGCTATTGAATTAAAAACCTCGTCTTGAATTATTACCCTCAGTTTGGACCAGGCCTGGAGTTTCTGTTTAGTTGTCTAGACGAAGGTTCTAATGTTTGAGAGCTTGAGACACAGCCGTACACTAGCTTCTTATGGACGTTCGTGCGGTTCTTACAGCAAGCCAGCAACCTAAACACAGTGATGGCCACTCCTCAGATTAAGGAACTCTGAGAGGATCCATGGCTTGGCCCACACTGGAGAGCTGCAGCTGAGCAGCCCCTGAGCTCCTAGCTCAGAGTTCATCTCAATCTGCAAGAACTGCCATGGTCTGTCTGGATCTAATTTAGGCCCAGCACACGCTAGGCAGAGGCTCCTTCATTCCGCATTCTCCTCAATGCTCAGCCGAGTTTGCTCACTCAACCAATGTTCAACACCAGTAGCCAGCGCTGGCCGATACCTCTCTCTCTGACACCCGGGCAATTGCAGTAGGATCCAGAGAGGCCTCATGTCCCCATCACCCAGCTTGTTCAGGTTAGAGGCAAGCTTTAAAGGGGCAGCATGCTAATTGACACAGAACCACTGCAGGTTTTGCTCCCATCACTAAGTGCCAGTCACTCTGATGGAGCCACGGGCCCCGAAATCCAGTCAGTGCAGGCTTGGCACAGGGTGGCAAGAGATGTGAGAGGGCTTGTGGAGACAGTAATCATTTACTGCAATCTACTCTGAGCCAGTGTGTGTGTGTGTCAGAGAGAGAGAGAGAGAGAGAGAGAGAGAGAGAGAGAGAGAGAGAGAGAGAGAGAGAGAGAGAGAGAACTGGAAATCTCTGGAAATAGATACTGGTCTCAAAGGGGCCGCACAAGGCTGGGAACCTAGGACTTTAGTGGCACAGTCATCACGGACATTCAATTAATTACTCCCAGCAGCAAGAAATGTACACTTGTGTAGTAGCAACACACAGAGACTACCACTTCAGGGCAAATTTGGGGGCGTTTGCTACCCCAGTGCTTTCTAGGTTTTAATCTACCAACCTGGAGCACAAAATGGTTCTTGCTAGAGCAATAAGACAACAAAATGACATCAAGGGGATACAAATTAGAAAGGAAGAAGTAAAACTTTCACTATTTGCAGATGATATGATAGTCTATGTAAGTGACCCAAAGAGTTCTACCAGGCAACTCCTAAAGCTGATAAACACCTTCAGCAGAGTGTCAGGATACAAGATTAACTCAAAAAACAAAAACAAAAACAAATAGCCCTATTATATATAGATAATAATTGTGCTGAGAAAGAAATCAGAGAAACATAACCCTTTACAATAGCCACAAACAACATAAAATATCTTGGGGTGATAACCAAATAGGTGAAAGGCCTGTATGACATGAACTTTGAGTCTTTAAAGAAAGAAATACCAGAAAATGGAAAGATCACCTGATGGGAGATATCATTTTGTAAATATGTCTCTCTTATTGGCTGATGAATAAAACCAATAGGCGTGCAAGATAGGTGGGACTAAGAGTCGAGGAGGATTCTGGAAAACTAAGTCAAGAGTAGGGAGTCGCCATTTGATCCTAGGGAAGAGAGGACACATCAGGGTGCTGTCCTCGGAAAGATAAGTCCTTACAGAAATATATACTATTAGTCATGGGTTAATACTTAAGACAAAACTAGCCAATGAGAAGCCTGGATATTGGCTGACAGCATTATAACTAATAGAGTCTCTGTGTGTTATTTGGGGTTGAGAAGGCACTGGGACCAAGCTGGCAGGAAGAATACATGTTACAGATCTCCCATGCTCTTGGGTAGGTAGGATTAACAAAATAAAAATGGCAATCTTACCAAAAGCAATCTACAGATTCAATGCAATCCTTATCAAAATTCCAGCACAATTCTTCACAGACCTTGAAAGGACAATTCTCAACTTTATATGGAAAAACAAAAGACCCAGGATAGCCAAAGCAACCCTGTACAATAAAGGAACTTCTGGAGGCATCACCATCCCTGATTTCAAGTTCTAGTATAGAAGAATGAAAACAGCTTGGTATTGGCACAAGAATAGACAGGTAGACCAATAGAACCGAACTTAAGACCCTGATATCAACCCACATACCTATGAACATCTGATCTTTGACAAAGAAGCTAAAACTATAAAATGAAAAAAAGAAAGTATCTTCAACAAATGGTGCTGGCATAACTGGATGCTGGCATGTAGAAGACTGCAGATAGATACATATCTATCACCATGCACAAAACTTAAGTCCAAATGGATTAAAGACCTCAACATAAATCCAGCCACACTGAACCTGTTAGAAGAGAAAGTGGGAGGTACCCTTGGATGAATTGGTACAGAAGAATGCTTCCTGAACATAACTCCAGTAACAGACACTGAGATCAACAATTAATAAATGGGACCTCCTGAAATTGAGAAGCTTCTGTAAGGCAACAGACACAGTCAACAAGACAAAACAGCAGCCCACAGAATGGGAAAAGATGTTCACCACTCTACATCTGACAGAGGGCTGATCTCCAAAATTTACAAAGAACTCAAGAAGCAAGTCTCCAAAACACCAAATAATCCAATTTAAAAGTGGGGGGCTGAACTAAATAGAGAATTCTCAGTAGAGGAGTCTAAAATGGCTGATAGACACTTAATAAAGTACTCAACATCCTTAGCCATCAGGGAAATTCAAATCAAAACAACTCTGAGATACCATCTCACTCCTGTCAGAATGGCTAAAATCAAAAACACCAATGACAGTTTATGCTGGAGAGGATGTGGAGAAAGGGGGACACTCCTACACCTGGTGGGAGTGCCAACTCATACAGCCATTATGGAAATCAGTATGGAGCATTATTTGTAATAGCTAGAACCTGGAAGCAACTTAGATGCCCCTCAGCTGAAGAGTGGATAGAGAAAATGTGGTACATTTACACAATGGAGTACTACTCAGCGGGGAAAAAACAATGGAATCTTGAAATTTGCAGGCAAATGGATGGCACTAGAAGAAACCATCCTGAGTGAACTAATCCAGTCACAAAAATGACAAACGTGGTATGTACTCACCCTATGGATTTTAGACACTGATCAGGGAATTACCAGCATACAATCCAACTGCCAGAGAAGGTAGGAAACAAGGAGGACCCTAAGGGAGATATGCATGGTACCCCAGAGAAGGGGAAAGGGACTGGATCTCCTGAATGGATTGGGAGCATGGCGGGGGGAAGACGGGGGAGAAGAGGAGGACATGGGGGAGCAGGAAGGATGAGTCTGGGGAAGAATAGAGGAGAGCAGGATGAGAGATACCAGAATAGAGGGAGTCATTTTAGGTTTGAGGGGAGATCTGGCACTAGTGAGATTTCCAGAGATCTACAAGGATGACACCAACTGGCAATCTAAGCAGTAGTGGAGAGGCTACCTTAAATGCCATTCTCCAATGAGATTGATGACTACCTTATATGCCATCCAAGAGCCTTCATCCAGTGGCTGATGGAAACAGAGGCAGACACCCACAGCTAAACACTGAACTGAACTCCTGGAACCCAGCTGCAGAGAGGGAGAGTGATGAGCAAAGGAGTCAAGACCAGGCTGGAGAAATCCACAGAGGCAGCTGACCTGAACAAGGGGGAGTTCATGGTTCCCAGACTGGTGACTGAGAGGCCAGCATGGGACTGATTCAGACACCCTGAACGTGGGTGTCAGGGAGGAGGCCTCGGCAATCTATGGGGCCTCAGGTAGTAAGTAGATCAGTATTTATCCCTGGTGTATAAATGGCCTTTGGGAGCCCATTCCACATGGAGGGATGCTCTGTCAGCCTGGACACATGGGGGAGGGCTAAGCCCTGCCTGGGATGATGTGACAGATTTTGAAGATCCCCCATGGAGGGCATCACCCTCCCTGGGGAGCAGAGTGGGGACAGGATGGGGGCTGGGGGAGAGGGCTCAGAGGAGTAGGGGAGGAAGGGGGAACTGGGATTGACATGTGAAGCAAGCTTGTTTCTAATTTAAACTTTAAAAAATGCATTCAGTTAAAAAAATTTCACTTCCCACTGAACTTCAGAAGTTTTCACTGTACTCCGTTGAGGAGCTTGGTGTTACTGGAGGCCCGTTTTTCGGACAGAGCTGTTCACTCCAGGGTCTCCCAGCTCAGAGCTCTGACTTGCTGACATTAAGGGCAGTGAAAATTCGCCTCAGGACTTGGGGCCATTTCTTCTTTCCATGTGCCAGGCACCCAACAGTATGCTTCTCCTTCAACTGCAGTTGGCGGATGGCAGACAACCGTAGAAAACAATTAACCACACGGCATGTGAGGCCCCGGAGGATGGATTTCGCTGCTGCTTCATGTCCCAGCTTCTCGCCACGGGTTCATTTCGTGAGGCTCCCGTTTTCAAGTCGGGGAACAGCAGCAAAGGGTGGGAGCTCCAAGGAGGGGGAGGTAACTTAGGAGAGGGGGCAGCGAGAGGAGCTGAAGTCTGGCTGGTCCAGGGGCTGCTGTAGGGCTTCCTGCAGGGAGAGGCATCCAGACAGGTGCACTGCACAGAGACACCCCTGCTCCGGGCTCCAGAGGGGCTCCCTGGCAGGGACTGGAGGAGCACAGCTGCTCTCTAGTGAGGGGAAACTGTACGGGGCTCTGGTGCTGCATGCTAATTGGCAGACTTTAATGACTTTTCGTCTCCTCCCTCTCCCCCCAACCCCACCCCCAACAATCCCCTCATTCTGGCTCTGGGCAGAGGAGGCTTGCTGCCATGGCAACCAAGCCTTCCGAAGCCAGGAAAGCTCACCGTAGAGATTGCAGGGAGGGAAAAAAAATTTCACTGTTGAATTTCCAAAGGGACTGAAAAGGGAGGGAAAGAAAGAGCGTGTCTTGGTGGTGGGTGATGCGTGTGATTGGAAACAAAGCCGCGGGTGTATAATGAAAGGTGCCAGGACCTGTCAGGCCGCATAGACGGCGGGGCGTGGCGAGAGTCCTGGAGCTTTTAGCGCGCATGTATCCAGGCCCACGGCACCATGCCCACAGGGACCCAGCACAAAAATACTGAGCATGTCTGCAATGCTTTCATCTTGTTGAGGTTTGACCTATGCATTCCGGGACGATGACAGAGACTGGATACGCCCTGGAGAAAATATTAGCTTGGTCACCTAGGCCGTTTGATCACCGCGAGTTGCGGTGACCAAAAAGTTGCACCTGAAACACAGAGGTGCGGGGCGGGGGTGAATCCAGTGTGCACAATGTGTGCTCTCCTTGGAGCTGAGTTGCTTGGTGGGGAGGGCGGGGCCCATGCTGGTGTGCTTGTTGGTGGGCTCCAATGAGTCGACCTGCCCCAGTGAGACTCGGCGCTTCTTGGTGCTGCTATGGAGAATGATGCCAGGCCAACAGCCCTCGGGGTTGCTTCTGTAACAGGACAAAGAAGCAACAGTGTGCAGCCGGTGACCCCCCTCTAATTGCGGGGAGCCCCAGTGTCCTCCTCTGACACGTCTTACTTCATTTCTCTCTGTTGCATAAGGTTTCTTGTTCGGACCCCTTTCTCTCCCTACTTCTAAAGGAGGCCTAGGTTTTTGTGTCATGAGCTCATAGCATCTTTTCTGAACTACCCTGGTGTTAAGTAGCTGGTGCTCAGAACGTCAAAGGAATGTTTGGTTCTCAAAACCAAAGCACGCACACACACACACACACACACACACACACACACACACACACACACACACACACACACATGCTCCCTTCAGGACCAGTGGGGAGAGTTTCTAAAGGTGAGTCACAATGCTTTTAACAGTCTGCTCTTGACAACTCACAAAAAACAAGCCAGGGCTGGCAACTCACTCACCAGCCAAGTCGGGGAGCCCCGAGAGCAAAACAGGGCTTGGGGCCTGGAGGAGGGATCCAAGCACACAAAACAGAAGCAATTGGTTTTCAGGGGGGCGCCATCCATGCAGATAAAAAGCCTCGTTTGTTCCAGTCGGGTAAAATACACAGCAGTGTCACAGTCACCTTCTTCTCCCCGCCGTCATTTTTCACACAGAAGCTTGGTGACACGCTTGACTCCCAAGGCCTGGCTCCTCGACGGGTGACATCTGACAAGGCTTCCATTTGCTCCTCTGCAGAGGTCTCCACCGAGGGTGCCAGGCTAGAGAAGAGGACGCAGCGAGGACGCAGCCGGGTGCTTGCCTCGCCTTAGCTTAGGGGCCCGCTGGAGATGATAGCCGTTCTGTTCTTCACATTTGCAGATGACTTCCTGTGTCCCGGGTGTACTTTGCACCCAGGGTCTCAGCTCCAGCCGGGCAGCATGTGGACAAGGCTGTGTCACCCAGGCAGGGAGCACGTGACCAGAAAGCTTCACAACCCACGCCACCCTTCTGGGGTAGCCGTTGACAGCCGACTTTGTACCTGGGGTAGCCATTGACAGCCGACTTTGTACCTAGTGTGTCCTCTGGGTACAAGGGCACAGGACAGCCGAGGTTTGGGGAACTCCTCAGGTGGTTAAAGACTGTAGTACCTTCAAGGAGAGTTTCTCCGAACAAATGTGGACTCTAGGTTTCCAGAAACAGGGCATGAGTGCAGGAGGAGGATTGTGAGGAAGAAGGCCAGAGAAGGGGAAGGAAGGACGAGTGACGGGGGACCACATACAGCCAGTGTACTTTTTTAATATGCATGGAAATGTCACAATGAAATCAATTATATTGTACAATTAATGTATACTAGTTAAAAACGCCAAAGAATAAGAGTAACGAATAAACGAGGGCACCTAATGACAACAAAAGAAAAAAACTGAAAGTTGAGGCAATTTGTACAAATACGAAAAAACATAAATTTTCAAAGAAGACAAAGAGAAGACATTTTCAAAAACAATGGTTTAAAGAGGCACAGGAAACAAATAAACAAACAAAACCCACATGGGATAAGGAATTGAGAAGGTAATTCCCCACACTGCTCGGTGAACGGGCTTTGTAAACTAAGAGAATGGGGGCAAGTCGACTTCTGTTATGGTGAGAAAGCCCGGAAACGCATGTGCTGGGAACTTATTTCTCACCACAGGGGGTTAAGAGTCAGAATCATTAGGGGGCGGTTGCTGCAGAAAGGTTCTGCTCTCATTAACCCACCCAGGTTGGGGGCGGGGCTGTGTAATGAGGGTGGGTTTTGTTGACCCTCACTTCCTTCTCTCATTGGCCCATCTGGCTTCACGCTAAGACCTTCGACCATGGACTGACTCAGGGAGAAAGGCCCTGGGCAGCCGTGGACACCTTGACTCTCCAATTCCGGAGTCTTGAGAACCTGGCGTGTGGCTGTGACAGCCTTGCAAAGAGTTTAACAGCGTAAGTCATTTAACTGAGAAGACCAATCGCCTAAAGGGCATTTACCATGTGAAATGATTCTGGGGGCACCTTTTCACTTGTGGTGTGGGAATGCCGAAGATGGGAAATATTGCAGTTGGTCCAACTACAACGTTCTGTGAGCGTTTTAAACACATTCACAAAAATACTGAAGAGTGGATGGAGAGCAAATGACAAGGATTTTTGAGACGGTGACAACGTGGAGAATACCAATACAAGTTCTTGAGAAGCATCATTAAATACGTAGTCTCTCAACCAAAATCTACATAACCAAGACACAGAATGGTGGCTGTGGAGAGGGGCTGAGTGGGTGGGCGTGTCTGACTGTGGAGAGGAGATGAGTGGGTGGGTGTGTCTGGCTGTGGGGAGGGGCTGAGGCTGTGGAAATGGCAGTCTTACTAGGCTGGTTTGTTGCAATTTTCCTAAGGTTAGTTTAATGATTTTTTTCAGCTGATTTGGTGATTTGCAGCCACTGAGCCTTGGTTGACTCACCTGTGTTCTGATCCTATATATTTGCATTTAGAACATGAAGTCACTCCTGTTCTGGCTTCCATAACACCACGGTTCTCTGCGGCATAATCAGATTTAAATCCAGTGTCCCAGTTTATATCACAGCTATTTCTCTTTTCATGTCAGTCGGTGCAGTCAGCTGCTCCCGGCAGCCTCGGCCCTGTGGGATCCGGGGCTGTGTGACAGTGACGATGCCTTCAAAGCCTGATCTGCCTGTTCTGTCTGTGCTCATGGAGCACTGCAGACATTAGTACCTGCCTTGAGACCCCTTCATACAGAAGGGTGTTATGTCACAGTTTCCTTGGAAATTGAAACACTCCATCTTGCAAGGAAGTTCTTTGAGCAGGGACAGAAACAATTCAAAGCAGCTTCTGGAAGTCCCTGAAACCGACCAGAGTCCCTAGGCCCCTCCTATCAAAGCAAGCAGAGGTCGGGTCAGACAGAAGAAGGTTCAGCTGAAAAGAACACTGAGCCCAGCCCAGCTGCCTGGAAGAAACAGGAACCAGCGGAGCTGGCTAAAGAGATTTAGACCAGAGTCAGCAGGAAATGACTCTCCAGCTAGTAGCCTGTGCCCCGTGCTCTAGGTTTCCCAGCTTTGTGAGCTGTCACCCGTGCTGGGGTGGGCTTTGGTGCTGCAGCTGTCTTTGAGTAATTTCTGCCCCTGTAAGTGGCCCCTCACCCACACTCCTGTAAGTAACCCCAATAAAACTCATTGGTTCGCCAAGTTGGGTTTTGCTGATATCCATACTTGGGTCTGTCCTGGGATCCTTGTCTAGAGTGAGTAGGTGTGTCTGTCGCATCTCCCTAGGAAAAGGTTTATCGCACAACGTTTGGTGAGTGGCCTGGTGTCACCCTCGCCATGGCTCATGCTTCCCATCCAAGGAGCACACCTTTCTCTAGGACTTTAGGGGACCCTTTAGGCATGCACACAGTCGCAGGATTGGTTTCCCCAGACCACCTCCCAGAGCATCAAAACCCCCGTTACAAGCTTTTCCTGAGATTTGTCTTGTGCAGCTTTTCCAAAATTGGTGAGAACCGACCGGCTGTTCGGGACTAGGTGTGTGTGTCGGGGAGGGGGCCACAGCAAAGGAAGAGATTAAGATCCGAGGTGAGTCTGACGTACGCCTTTGTCCTCCTTCTAGTATCCCAGACCTTACACAACGCCATCTCAGTTACTTAGACAAGCGTGACTTCACACCGTCTAGACTTCTCAATGAACCAGCAGCCCTTCGGCTCTAAACCACACCCTTGCGACTTCTGCACCCCACCCGCCTGCTCTGCCTCTATGTGCACCCCTTGGTGTTTTCTGGTCCCAGATGTCCTGGGAGATGCATCAAGCTTGTGTCACACGACACAGCAGCTCCCAACTTTCGGGTCGCGTGACGGACATACTGGCTGCTACTTTATGTGTCCCTGGTACTTCCCAGAGGATGAATAAGCTCTCATTGTTTGACAGGTGATTTAAAAAGAGAGAGAGAGATAACCACTTTAAGGAAGTGATTGTAGCATTTTAGTGTTTAGATTAGAAGTTCACCACTTTGAAATATATGTGTATATATGTAACAGCTAACAGTATCTATATTAACCAACAGCACTAATTAATTACACGTAGGCCAACATTTTAAGGAACGTACAACAAAAGAAGTTCTAGATCTCCATTGCTAATATTCTTTCTGTAACAATTGATTTGAATTTTGTATCACCTGCCTTGCTGATATGAGTTGGCAGTACCATATCAGCAACCATAGAGAAACTGTTTGGGGGGAAGGATGCTGGAAGCATGTAGCCCTCCGTGGGTACCATCGGTCCATTAATTGATGCCTCTGCTCAGAAGAAAAACAAAACAAACAAAGCGACCTTAAGCCACTTAGAGTGACTGGGTCTTCATCTCAAGGCGGACCAGTGGGTTTTGCTCTGTGTGAGGTTAGGAGGGAGATCCACCAGAGGCAGAGGGACGCAGGGTGTTTTGGGTGACAGAAGCAGGCTTGTCTTTTTCTGTTGTGTTCAAGGGCAGGTGACACCCTTCCTGCGCCGACCAAATAAAATTTTGTGTTTCTCTGGCTTGGAAAAAGCAAATGGGGCTACCTTCCACCTGTGTTTATAATGCTGTGTCAGAACCCCTGTGCCATCTATATGCAGCAAGATCATTTCTTTATCCATTCAAAGCCGTTCTTGACCAGACATTAATGGGCGCCAGGTGAATTTAAACCCAGTGATCAACATAAAATTGTAATAAAACAGCCAAAAATATGGTGGTCTATTTGAGTCTTAATCATTCGCCTTTTTAGATCCGGAGATACCAGAAAATAATACCACTCACAGGGAGGGCAGTGTGAGCTTGTCCACCAACCTTGTCAGAAACAGGCCACACTAATGGGGTTCTATTTCATGCACAAAGTGACCTGTGTTCCCATACCCCTTTGGAAGATGCTCTGATGTAAAAGACACTTTTGCCTGTTTACTGGATATTGTACGGGGTCCCCAAGTGGGTGCAAGGTCACTCTCCTATCTCCCTTTTTCTCATTGCCTGTCTTTACCAACACTGCATCAAGTGACCTCCCGAGACCCAATGGAGATATCCTGAGATTGCAAAATGATGCCGAGTTTCAAATCATGGGTGAAGAAATTCCACTAGAAACTTCCTCTGGGGCTGTGAAATGGGAGCTTTGGGACTCCACAGTTTGCAGCAGCGTGGACGGCGTTTCTACAAGCGTACTTGTCAGATAGTGACTATGGTTTACCTGCTCAGGACACCCAGGCCACAGCCACCTTTTCGTGTCTGGGGGGTTGCTCTAGAGAACACAGAGGACATGTCTGTGCAGTTGGAGCGCCAGTTGCAAGGACCTGCTTAGACCCTCCGGATCCTAGGGCCGGGCACCTCTAAGTCTGTTTTGATCCAGCCCGCATCATCTCCTTCCCTGCCCCGCCCCGCCCCTTGCGGCTTTATAATTGGTGCCAGAAATTTCAGAAGAAAACCGCATGAAACTCTTACTGTTACTGATGGATGGTTAAGTGTGCTTCTTGTCAGTGTGTCTAACTGTCCTTAACACAGAGCATTGGTGTCAGCTGAATTGATGGAAGTTCCCTTTTGCCAATATGGATGCTGGCGACAGCGGCACTGCTGTGTAAATGAATCTCAAATCAGGTTAGGCTAATTCAGGGAGGGTAGAGTTTAGACTTAAGACACACACATCAACCACGCTTTGCACCCTTATGTCCACAGAGGGCGCAGAGTTGAGTTGCAAGGTGGGTATACCCTTCAGTAACCCTCTGGCTGGCAGACGTTAGCCTTCTGGCAACAGGACAGTCAAGATCTCAGGCTATGCTACGAGTTTGACGCTTTGAGTGATTTGTGATGAACACACACACACATTTCTTTAGCCCTGCAGTGGAGCCCGTGGTTGGAGTCCTGGGCTGGGTTTCAAAAGTTGTACTTGCTGTGAAGTGCTCTGAGGGGTTTCTGTCCCCAGTAAAAGCTTAATAAACGTCATGTCCGACCACATTAACCCACTGATCATACCTTCCTCAAGTAGGGAGGAGGTAAATCACAAGACCTCAGAAAGGGGCAATTTTAGTCAGTTTACATTGTGGGGGGGGCGCTCAAATCATCAAAAGCCTGGCTAAGGTCTGACTGCTGCTCCCTCTGTCTGATCTCCCTAAAAAGTGTAATCCGTTAACAAGGGGAGCAATTGCTTCTGCAAGGACAGAACTGTGATTCATTCTCTCTCTCTCTCTCTCTCTCTCTCTCTCTCTCTCTCTCTCTCTCTCTCTCTCTCTCACTCTCACTCTCTCTCTCTCTCTCTCTCTCTCTCTCTCTCTCCTCCCTCCCTCCTGCCTGCCCACCTGCCTGCCTGCCCCTCAAGAAGAGTCTGTCTCGGTAATTTAGCCAAAGGTGCTTGCATAATGGGAAGGCGACATTGTCCTCAGAGTTGCCAGTAATTTCAATGACTTTGCTCTTTACTGTTTGATACATTAGTGCTGTTTGAAATTTTGCAGTGTTCCTCTATCCTGTCTCCCACTGAAGATAAAAAGAAATGAAACAACAAACCCAATGGAGAAGCTGACAAACTTCCTTCTGGCAAAGTGAAGAATTCATAGCAAAGACCAAGACAAGGACTTTATCCCCCGGTAGCAACTCTTTCTAGTTTATAGCTGACAGTTTTTCAAAACCTGAGAAAATGCTGCAAATGTTTTGTCACGTGCAGGAGTGGGCCCCAGGGTGCAATCCCAAGTGCGGGGTCGCTAGGTTTGAGGTCATTGAAACTATCCTTCCTTCCATAAACTCTAAGGCACCCTACAAACCTACTAAGCCAGAAACGTACTGTGTGGAGCCCAGCAGTCTGTTTTCGGGAAGCCACCAAGCAACTGTGTATGCAGAAGCTTGATAACCACGGCCTTAGGACGTGCAGGGTAGCTTTGGTTCCCTCATTCTGTCCTTACAATGATCCACGATGAGTAATGGTGTTGTTACATATTGTGTGTGTGTGTGTGTGTGTGTGTGTGTGTGTGTGTGTGTGTGTGGTGTTGGAGATGCCCAGGCCTTCTTGTATGCTGGGCAAGGGGTTCATTCAGTCAGCCCTATGATTTCAGAAGTGACAAAACCAGGGTCCTGAAAGGACAGTCAACATTTCTAAGATCATGGGCTCAGTTTAAGAAACTGAAACCCAAATCTCTGTCTGCCTGATTCTAGAGACCCAATTCCTCAGTCCACTGCCCCAAGCCTCTCAACAAACGCATCAGAAATGGTTTCCTCTAAGGGGCCCGACTAGGTTGTCTACCCTGGTGAAGCTTTTCCTTCTCCGTGCAGTGGACCTTTCCCACTGAAGATGATGGCTACCACGCCCCGACTCTCCCGTTACATGCCTTGGAGGGTGTTGACGTAGCCGGTGTTTGTACCAGAGAGTGGAATGTGAGTGTTCATCTACACAGCTAGTTTCTGTGGGACTCGGGGCTTGTGGCTTAGGGACTTTTTACTCCAGTGATCGACACTTGTTCTGTAAGGGATCCTAGTGTAGCTGACCTCGATTTCCAGAATTAGAAGGAACCCAGGGATTATAGTAAAAGGGATGAGCTGAAATAATTGTGAAAACTTGGATGCCAGGAGAGCTCTCAACAGATGTGCTGCCAGCTGTCCCTCCAGCGTCTCTGAGGGCTGCAGGTGCTGTGGGTAGTCCTGGGACTAGCAGCAGCCTCGGTGGGAGAGGCAGCATATTTCACTGTAGGTTGCCTCTCTATCCATCCGTCAGTCTTACCTTGGGATCACTGACTTCTCGGGTTACCATGGGAACGGGACTGATTATGAACTCTCTGAGTAAGATGTTGCTAAAGGACCCTTAGGTACGAATGTCGGAACCTGGAGGCCGGGGCATCTAAAGGAGCTTTTCCCTCAGCTCACACATCTGCGAAAATGATCTCAGTGCCAAGATTTCACGCCGCAGGTACAGGACAACGTGAACCGCCTTCCCCGCCCCCCTGTCCCTTGCTTCACGCAGAAGCAGCATGGAGGAAGAATGGCAGAGGAAACAGAAACAAGCCATCTAAGAGCAAGTCCATCAATCTGCTGGACTTCACAGCACCCAACCCCTTTGATCACGACTGACTGTGTCTTGCCTGCACACTGTTTTTCTGGAACGAGGCCTGATTTCGGTTACAGTGTATCTTTGGGATCATGTTGAACCCAAACAGGAGCTGCTTCTTCCAAAAGAGGGGCTGCCCTATGCTCCCAAGGAGTGACAGTTACTGGAGACATCTGTGTTCTCTGCTGTATGCCCCATGTGTGACTTCCCTGTCTCCACACTGGCTTAGAGGTGGGACGTGAGAGAGGACCCGCAAACCTGAATGAAGACATGGCTCCTCCCACTGAAGGTCTACTTCATACAGTAGAAGGTGGGCAAGTCCAGACTCAGCATAAGGAAGAGAGGGCACTGGGTTTGGATTCAGAGCAAGCAAACGTCCCCTTGGCATTGCAGAGGCCACAGGATGTCTAGAGAGGACCTGGGCAGGGGAGGCTGCAGGTCTTTGTGCTGCCCAGTCTCCTGAGTGATGTCTGTTTCATCATCAGGACCACAAGTGATGCAGGTGCACTCATCACATGTCTGTTTCATCATCAGGACCACAAGTGATGCAGGTGCACTCATCACATGTCTGTTTCATCATCAGGACCACAAGTGATGCAGGTGCACTCATCACATGTCTGTTTCATCATCAGGACCACAAGTGATGCAGGTGCACTCATCACATGCCTGTTTCATCATCAGACCACAAGTGATGCAGGTGCACTCATCACATGCCTGTTTCATCATCAGACCACTAGTCACTTAAGGTCTGCTGAGAGGGATCCTGTTCAATCCTGCTTTGCTAATCCAGGATCATTAAGAGCCACTCTGACAGCAGGACCCGAATCTTTGTCGATGCATCAATACCTAAGTTTAATAAAATCAATCTTGATGAAAGACCATCAGCTCAGTTCTCCTTCCAAATCTCTCATGCTGGTGTGTGGCCTTGAGCCATTCTTGGGGGGGGGTGTGCAACACACAATTCCCTCCAACACGATGGAAAATGATAAGCCCTGTAAGCATCAGAAAGCAGTAAACGATTTACTCTTTCACCAGTCGGAATGCATACATGGCCACAGAGGCACTCCATCTAAAGCAGGCCAATCAGCTAGATTGATAACCCGCCTTTCAATGGAATTAGTCAGTTTCGTGGGAATGCTACTTTAGTTATTTTTCTGCACAGATTTAACTTCAGAATTATTAATAAACACTCAGAAACTATCACTTTAAGTAAGTCAAAGCACAGTCATTTAAAACAATTTCTCTCTCTCAAACTCCTTTTGTCTTATAGCTGTAGGGGCCACAGTAAAATGTTATTTATTAGAATAATATCTCTTCCACTTAAGGGGGAAAGGACATGGAATTGTCACTTTTTTCAATTATTTTGAGAAAATGAAAAAGCCTGAATGCCCCAGTTATTATAAAAATTGAGCTTATAGGTTTATAAAGACTGTATTTTGCTTCAGAAATAAATGGGAAATAACGGATCTGGAAAATCATTTCCCTAATTACATGTACATATGGACATATGAACGAATACCTACCCTCTATCTATTGATCTATCTCTACATAGCCCAAGCATTCGTTACCTACTAAAAAAATAAAAATTAAGCTATAAACGAAAGTTTGTCTCAGTTACACCTCACTTAGGGTTGGTAAATTTCGTGCCAGCCACCGCGGTCATACGATTAACCCAATTTAAAACCTACCAAGGTTCAGTATTACGGTGGGTGCATGCCTATCGTCTCAGCCCTTAGGAGGCTGAGGGAGGAGGATGGTGAATTCTAGGCCAGCCTGCAACACATAATGCAGCTTTGCCTCCAAAGAGTCAAGGTGAAAAATCGACAGTAAAAACGCGTAGTCTTCGGAAAGCGAGAGTAAAACGGCAGAGTCTAGGCGCCAAGGCTGAGAAGTGGTGCTTTCCGGTTCTCTCCAGTTCCTCCCCGTAGATGCGCGCGCACTGCCATCAGGGTATCCCCAGCACGGATGTGGGCACCCGGCCTCGGTGACTGGGGTGATTATTTTGGGCTGCCTGTTCTCTTGACCCCCTTGAGTCTTCCCAGCGGCTGCTGTATTCACTTGGAGGCTCACACGCAGCACTTGAGCTTGGATGCCCCGTTCTGAACTCACTATCCAAACCCAACCTGGGATGATGCCCCAGGCAGAGGCAACGGTCACACTCGGTCTCTCGGCCAGGCTGGGGTGGTGGTTGGAGTCCCACTCGGAGGAACCGTTCCAAAATCGTGAAACTGGACGGAGAACAAGAAACACCTCTATGTGGACTCGTGCCCCCCGCCGTCAGTTGAAGGCAGTAAGAAATAGAGACATCTAGAAATCTAATGGCAAAGACTACTTGGACTAATTATGGGTTACTGAACTGGGTGGGATGAACTGGACGGTTAAACTGGAATTTCCTGGCGTGCCTGTCCTAGTGAAGCACAGAGCCTCTGTGACACCGAGTCTCCTCTCAGCCTTCCCTCTCCAAGCGTCCTTTCAAGAACTGCTTAGTATCCTTCACTCTGTATTATTGGGGATTCTTTTCATTAGCGACTTTTGTTTTATTAGTGACTTGGTCTCCAAGCGGCGGAGAAGTATAGTCTCCAGTCGCCAAGGCTGGTCTAGAATGCGCCTGGTGGAGTAAATACATGCATTAAGACAACTGTGTTGAGGCATGATCTCCATTCAGTCCATTGGCCCCGAGGTCGGCGCTAATGAATCCGAACCACAGAGGTGTTCCTTGTCCTAGAGTGAGGTCTCAGAACGCTGATCATTACCTAGAAGTACAGCAATGCATTCAATGTCTCCATCCCTCACAACTCCCTAGTTTAGTTGTGTAAGGCCTTTCCTCTAGTGGACACATGGCTGACTGGGGGGGGGGGGCTGCAGCTCACTGCCGCTGCCCAGCATCGTACGAGGACTGCATGTGGTGTCTTTAGCCTGGGAAAAGATTAGATTAAAAATGTGAAATAATATGGCCTCCACTGAGTGAATATTCCTTTTGTACCACTGTAAAGTTGAAGAAAATGATTTTAGCTGCCACAAATTAAGCATAGACTTATATTAAATAAAAAACCTTCTAAACAGAAGAATCCATAAATTTGTTACCCTAGCAGATGAGTTGATGAAAACATGGTGACCAGGGTTGATGATTTAACATAAATTTAAATCCAGATGGAAGTTCAGCGCTTGTTAACTGTATTTTCATTGACTCTGTAGAACTCAGGTGTTGTGAGCAACAGAAGTGTTTGGTATGTGCACACATAGGTGCCAGCATGCATTTTCCTGTATCTATGTATGTGCACACATAGGTGCCAGCATGCATTTTCCTGTATCTGTGTATGTGCACACATAGGTGCCAGCATGCATTTTCCTGTATCTATGTATGTGCTCACATATGTGCCAGCATGCATTTTCCTGTATCTATGTATGTGCCCACATATGTGTCAGCATGCATTTGTCATTGTATCTATGTATATGCACACATATGTGTCAGCATGCATTTGTCATCGTATCTATGTATGTGCACACATATGTGCCAGCATGCATTTTCCTGTATCTATGTATGTGCACACATATGTGCCAGCATGCATTTGCCCTTATATCTACATCTGCATACAAACTTATAAGAAAATAACATGTACAAATACACAGATATGCAATCATGTGGATTTAGGGATGATTTAATTTCCCTCCTTGAGTCTCAAAGTGTTATTATAACATTACTCCTACCATGAAAATATTTAAGATGGACAAAAGCCAAGGGAACCCTGTAGGTTGATAACTGTCCTCTGGCCATGTGTACAGTTTTTTTTCCAAACCACTGGCCTTAATTATCCTTTTAAAAAACATTGGCCAGCATGTGTCCTTCTTGGCTATTCCCTAGGCAAGCTAACCAATCTCTCGGTGCTTTACTTGGATATAAGAAGTAAGGATAGCATTGGGACTTGCATAAGTGTGTAAATTAAAATGCTGCAGTCAGTTTCATAGGGAGATAGTCTATTCTCTTAGGCTCCTACAACTGTCATAGTACTGACTTTGAGCTGAGTTATATTCAGATCAAATTCCCTGTGGCTGTATGGCAGATAGCCCATTTAAGGGGGTGGCCACGGGTGGATGAGGTCATGGGGCAGAGGCCTGACCCAGTGGAACTCTTTCCAAAGGAGATGGCAGGATTTGCTGTCTACGTGGAGACTCAGTAGGGTGGGCATCATCAGTAAGTCATGAAGACAACCCCTTAGGGACTCAGCCGTGTGGCTCCCTGACCTTGAGCCTCCAGACTGTGACAGAAGACACTTCTGCCATTTAAGCTCCTCAGCTCACTGTAGTTTGTTATTACAACCTGAGCTAGTACGTTTGGTTCAGGTCACTTATCCACTGGCTTCCTACTGGCAGCCACTGCCTGTTCCTTGTACCTTCAGACAGAGGTGTGAACGGGTCCTATTCCTGGAGCTTTCCCTTAAAACCAGCTGGGCCCCAGCCCGCAGGCCTTTATCCAACTCTATTTCCATCACAACCTCATGCGCCAAGTGTGTCCTGCTAAGACGCTGACAGGATATAGAAAAATATGAGACCTTACCAAAAAACAAACATTTTTAAAGCCTGGTCATCTCAGACCCTGAGCTGACTGAGCCGCAGATTCCCAGGACTCCTAATGGGCCAGCTGCGATGTCACACGCAGGGTCACGGATCTAGCCAGTGGCATTAGAATGACTCTGGCACTGCTGGGTTAATTGGCTTTGTTGACACCACAGCCATGTAGTAAGGCAAATCCCTTTGGGTCTGCTCAGAACAAAGTATACCAATATTATATTTTCTTCTCATACCCCAAGAACCAGGCCTCTGCGGTGTCTGATTTGACTTCATTTTTGTTGTGTCTTTTCCCCCATCTTGGTTCCATTTGCTGAAAATTCTTCATTGTTCCAGGGGTCAGGAAAAAACGGGCAGTGGGGAGTGCTTGTTTAGAAGTAATTGCCTAGCAACCCGTCTTCCTTATTCCAAGGACAAGAGGTGATTTGCATTCTGGGAGAGAGGAAGGGGAGAAGAAAAGCTCCACTCCTTCCGAGTGCTGGGCTGGGAAGATTTGGTTGACCACTCCTCAATGGAGCCTGCCTTCCTCTGAGAACTCCCCCTGGGTGGCCAGCCTCTGCAGGCAGCCCTGTGTGTGCTAACTTGGGAGAGGCTCCCTCTCCCAACGTGCTCCCAGAGTGCCTGGGGCCGTGAGTGGCTCCTGGCACGGCCAAGATGCAGCCCCAGGCAGCCCGAGGACAGAGCTCAGGACATCCTGGTCTCATTCAAGGGAGTGTTTTCTTTCCCACACTTCTCTTTCCCTTTGTAGTGTTCTTTTCTGGACATGCGCCACGCCCAGACCGTGTCCAGGCCTACTGCCCTTAACCCCCAAGTCCCTGGTGGGTTCCTGAGTCTGCTTAGGGAAAGCCGGCGGACACGTGGCAGGGGCAGAAGATGTTAGCCTCCGCAGTGGTGTTCTCGGCTGGCCTACAGGAGGTGGAGGTCAGAGGAAGGGAAGCTGCTTTCTTAGTCCAGTGGGGAACGCAAGCCGAGTGGCGTCTGTTGGAATCACCGTTCCAAACCACAGGCCCCTGCCCCAAACATCTCTTCCACGTCCGCAGTTTCCACACCGGCATTATTATTATTAAACCATAGTGTGAGCTTTCAATAGGAGGGCTGTGGAAGATGGAGAGACTACTGTAGTCCTGAATACTCCTAAGTGGTAAAAGGGAGGAGGGGGGGTGGAGAAGTAGAGGAGGAGGGAGAAGGGGAAGAGGGGAGGAGGGAGAAGAAAAAGAAGGAGAAGAGAGGATGAGGAGATCATAGAGTAGAAAGAGAAGGGGAGGAGGGGGAAGTGGAGGAGGAGGGGGAAAGGGAGGAGGAAGGGGAGGAGGGGGAAGTGGAGGATGAGGGGGAAAGGGAGGAGGAAGGGGAGGAGGAAGGGGAGGAGGGGGAAGGGGAGGAGAGGGAAGGGGAGAGGAAGGGGAGGAGGGGGAGGAGGGGGAAAGGGAGGAGAGGGAAGGGGAGGAGGAGGAGGGGGAAAGGGGAGGAGGGGGAGAAGGAGGAGGGAGAAGGGGAGGAGGAAGGGGAGAGGGAAGGGGAGGAGGAAGTGGAGGAGGAGGAAGGGGAGAGGGAAGGGGAGGAGGGGGAGGAGGGGGGAGGGGAGGAGGGGGAGAAGGAGGAGGGGGAGAAGGAGGAGGGGGAGAAGGAGGAGGGAGAAGGGGAGGAAGATAGAGTTCTTGAGCTCCAAGTGGACAAGACACTGGATTGCTGTACACTACAATCTAAGACTTAACTTCCAATACTGCCGAGTAACAGGACGCACCCGCCCTTGAGTCTACTGTGTGTCAGGGTTGCGTTCTCTGCTTTCTCCATCACCTTTTCACACTAGGCTGCCCATCGTGGCACAGGTAATTGTAATCCGCACTGCGACAGCACTTGTGGCTGTCATTAAAGAGCTGAGGTTTAGACACCTGGTCGCTCCTTTGTCATTTTCTAGTCTTCTGTGTGCACGGACACCTAAAACAAGTATTCCCGAATGTCTGGCTCATGACTAAACGATATTTTTTTTTGATAATGCAGGCATAGGGTTCTGCTAGGAAAAGATGGAAGATGACACCGTCTAATCCTCTTATGTGTGTGGCTGGGGACAAAATGGATCTGGAAGAAAAACTCTGAATCATTCATGGGGCTTGGTCATGCCCAGGAGACGAAGGAATGAATATTTTAAAAATATTAGTAAGCAGGACTTCACCTTCTAAGGAACACAGAATTGGAGCTTTGCTTCCTCTCTTTCTCCTTCCCTTCTTCCCCCTTCTCCCTCTCTTCCCGTCCTCATCCCTCCCTCCCACCTCTGGACTAGCTTTGTAAATTCTCTAAGAATTCATCTCCAGTCTCTTCTGTGAAGAAAGGGTTTTTATTTTTGCATTTGATTAGGGGAACTGAAAATCAGCTTGGAGTTATAAAGCTGAAGGATGGACCCCACAAATACTGCCTGCCCAGGGGGACCCCTCTTTTCCCAGGCCACGGGGTGCCAATGATGCTCAGATATACTGCACTTGGGGTTCACGTTACCAAGGGGGTTTGACCGTGTTGATGATGGGAAGGCTCTTCTTGTTAGTAAGCCTGCTTTGTTTCTTATTTGTAAGGGCTTGGGCGGTGTCTGCATTTGGGAACAAGGAACCTGGAGTGTAATGTCAGGGTTGACACTGACCACCTGTGTTAATTAATTCCTTTAGTGTTGCTGCCACAACAACATGCCCGGCAGACGGTCCTCAGTGCAAGGAAGGCTTGATTTTGGTCTACTAATATTTCAAAGGCTCTGGGTGCATCGCTTGAGGAAGGTGTAGAGTAGGCATCTGTGGGGGTGGCTGCTCTTATACACACACCAGTTTGTGAAAGCCGTAGCTGGAATTGGGAGGCCTACGCAGAAGGGCCCACTTACCCATCAAAATAGGGTCGTGTCATACGCTGGGGCCAAGGACTCAGAACTCTCGTGCTTGTAGAGCTACCCAGGACAATGGTGCATTCCCATTTGGTTCTTGGGCATCTCTGAAGAAGAATTTGAGGGCATATAGTCTTCCAGCACCAAGTGGGCAAGAAGGAATGACAGCCATGGTCAAAAATGTGCCCTGGGATGAGTGTTGCCTCTGTGCTTAAGTCGTGAGTTTTGCCGCGATTGGGGAATGGGACGGCATCACTCACATGGCGGAAGGGAGGGCATCACTCACATGGCGGAAGGCTGAATCAAATGTTACTTTCCTTACATTTCCTCCTCACCCGTAACCTTTGAGCTTTATGACTGACAACACACGGGGAGACTGTTGGGCGTGGCCCTTGAGCCATGGACTAATGAGATGCTAACACCCTTCAGAGCAGCAGGACACACATCACTGTTGCTGCCGAGGCTCTGACGGAGATCAGAAAGCCTGAAATAAGCAAAGGAGTGTGCACAGCGAGCTGAACCCACAGAGCCTATCAAACTCCCCTGCGTGCGAAAGACCAGCATCTGCTCCTGCCTTCCTGTTTTGGCTAACGTTTATAGAAATGAGAATGTGGTAGCTAATTTTGATTATCAGAATAAAACTCATGGAACTGTGTACTTATGGGAGTCTAAAACACCTAAATTACACATGATGCCCCAAACTAAAGAAAGCAAGAGTGCATTGTAGCGATGTAAATTTGTTTTTTTGTTTAATTCACATTGGGCTGGGCATTGGTGGCACACGCCCACCAGGAGGCAGAGGCAGGAGGATTTCTGTGAGTTCCAGGCCAGCCTGGTCTACAGAGCCAGTTCCTGGACAGGCTCCAAAGCTATACAGAGAAACCCTGTCTCGAACCCACCCCCCAAAAAATTCACATTGGTAACAGCTAGACGTTATAAAATTAAATCATGGAAATGTATTAGAGTTTTTCAGGGTTGGCACTCTATGTCACACACCTAAGTCTGATGGCTTTCCCTGTAGAGGGCACTTGATATTAGTGGTTGCCTTGATGACTATGACACACACACACACACACACACACACACACACACACACAGCAGTTATAACTGGTGCTACCTGCTTACAGCAGTCCCCTTCACTGCTCTCTAGGTTCCCTGGGACATAGTGCATGGAACATGGATCCCCTTCTACACCAGCCTGTGAAGCTACGCTTGTCATTCCGTGATGGGGATCCTCCACCCCTGGAAAGGCACTCCAAGGGTCTCTTACTCCCAGACAAGCCCTCTTTCTATCATGTGGGATCTGGGGCAGGGAGGGCGGCCCTCTGCGTGGCAGAAGACAGCCATCAAGTTCACAGGCAGAAGGTTCTTGGACCCTACACCCACATTCTCCTCAGCCCTCCTGCCCATGCTGGCTCCAACCTTGATGGTCACACTCCTCAGAGGAGTATTTCCTTGCTTGCTAAAGACGCCTTTGAAACTGCAGATGGCTTTTTTTTTAAGAAAAATCTCCTTAAATTTAACATGTACCCAGATGAATTTCTAGTCCCCTCCCCGCAATCTCAAAACCAGGCCACAGAATGTGCGCCACTGCCTGGTTAAGTGGTCGGATCCATTTCACGCTTTCGAAGTCTTCCTCTGTGTGCTCTTTCCACACCCAGGGTATCTCCCAGGTCCTGTGGCTTTGCCTCCCCAAGTAGCTCCTAAGCCTCTTTGCTCTGCCCTGCCCCCACTGCCACCGTGTCTGTCCCTGTCACTGCCTCCTCTCTCGGGTCTGCAAGAAACTCCTGTGTGATCTGCTCACGGCCTCTGTGTTCCTGGAAAGGCGCTGGAGCCCACGTCTTTCTCTCAGCTCTTAGGGAGAGCCCAGCGTTTTCCCAACGAGCCCAGCGAAAGCCCTGGGCTTGGAACACGTGCCTTGTCACAACACATTTGTCCCCTCCCCTTTCCTGTACGGTGTCCTCTGTCTGGAGGCAACTTTTCTTGATGTGGAAGCCCTGTGTATATGTCAATAAAGCACTGTTGGCCAATAGGGAAGCAAGATAGGTGGGACTAGGAGTCCAGGAGGACTCTGGGTAGGAGAAACACAGGGAGTCATCATGTAGCCCGCCAGAGAAGTAAGATGTCTGTCCAGTAAGAGAAATACTTAAGACAGGTTAAATACTTAAGTCAGAGCTAGCCAGTAAGAAACAAGCAAACAGCCAACAGCTTCATAATTAATACAGCGTCTTGTGTGTTCTTTTGGGGACTACAACGTGGCAGAGCCCAGGCGACTGGTGGGGAAAAACCAAAGAGGCAGGCAAGGAAAAGGCTTCCCTCAACATTTCCTCATCTTTTGATTTACCCCAACCTGCAAGCCTCCTCTCAGAGACGTTCTCTGTGGGCTTCCCGGAACCCCTACCGGGTCAGACTCCCCCTCACAGGTTCTCACAGCCCTCAGCAGGCTTGTTCCACGCCACTCACTGTCGTATCTGATGAGCGTCTGTGGGCTGTTTGTCAATGCCAGATTCTCTACAAGGCTGTGATGTCTTCTTCTGCCCACCCTTTCCTCACAAACACCCAGACTCTAAAGTTACAGTTGAGTGGTATTTGTAAAATAAGTTCTCTCGTTCTACCCAGCAGGCTAGGGAAGATGAAACAGAGAGAAGCCCTCTACAAACGGAAAGGCCCACCTTGCATACCTACAGTTATAGCTAGATGACCGCCCTAGTCTTTACCCCTGGACACCGTGAGCTTAAGACTCTTGCAGGAGCAAGGGAACGGACGGAGTGAAACGGCGGCAGGCAAAGATTGGTACAATTTCCAAAAGGAAACCGTGCTCTCGTAAGTAACCTTGACCTTTGTTCCAGACAGAATTCCAACACAAGCTGTGTACGGGTGTCTGAGAGCAGCCAAAGGAAGTAACGGCGACCCGGGAGGGGCTCATCGAAATGAAGCAAGCGATGACAGAAAAATCGTCTGGATCCTTAGAGGTGACCCTGTGGGTAAGATGTTAGGGGGCAGCCCTTGGGCAGGAAATAGGTTGATTCTAACTGGCTCCAGACGAGCGCCCTTGCAGTACCATCGAGAGGTGGAGAAACGCGGGCTGAACTCGGCTATCCAAGCACCTTCCTGCGCAGACCGTGATGAGCACCAGCCCGCCGGTGTCAGTTCCACCGTACCGCGCTGACTTACAGCCTCTCCTGTGGTCACACGCAATTACAGCAATGGGAGCTGACAGGCGAATGCCTGTGGTGAGACCAGCACTGCCTGAGGTGCAGGGCTTCTCGCGTCCCTTGGTGGAAACACTGTTGCCACTGAAAATGCAAACGCTGAAGAAGCTGGGTCTTGAGAGCTTTGGGCTTCATTCAGCCTGAAAAGATGCAGTTTGGTCTCTGAGAGTCAGGCTGCATAGTCCACACTGCCTAGCTACTGTGCTACTCCACCTTCCTGTATCTGGTGTTGATGGTGGACGCTCCCGGATGGTAGAAATTCATGGTGCATGCGTGGTGCAGCGTTGTTGTACCGCGCAAGCCCTGGGCTACTGAACCTACACTGTGCAAGTTTAAGATGTGTGCCCCTGCTGCCACTTAATGGTGTTGTTTTGCCGTCTCGTCTATTTTGTTTCAATGGTTTCCATGTTACATTGGGGGAGGAGCTTCCAGTCATTTCCAAAGTGCTAAAGACTTGAGCCCTGTCCTTTGTTAACTAAATCTAGCGTATTCTACCATGCCCATAGCTCATTCCGCTCGACACCTTCCTTTTGTGATGTGAGCTTCATACTCAGACAGATTGCTATGCCTCATGGGAGCTGACAAAGGTTAGTAAGTGATGGGGGTTCTAGGCCAGCCCCAAGGAGCAGGGGGCAGCAAATCACAGAAAGTTAAGATGTTCTTTCAGTTTGGGCTGGTGAGATGGTTCAGTGCTTAAGAGCAGCGACAGCTCTTGCAAAGGACCAGGGTTCAGTTTCTAGCACCCATGTGGGGGGATCACAACTGTGGTAACTCCAGTTCCAGGACATCTGATGCCTTCTTCTGGCCTTCGTGGGAACTGCATACAAGTGCCGTACATGCATACATGCAGACAAACACTAATACACTTGATTAAAAGGAAATAAATCTCAAAAATAAGTTTGTTTTTAAAATATGTTGGCAATGATGGTGGCTGAGGGTGCCAGGAAGGGCAGAGTAGAAAAGACAGGGAGCACGGATCTGCAGACAGGCAGGCAGGCAGGCAGGCAGGGTCTGGACCAGCCCTTTAACACTGCTGAAAACCTCTCCCAAATCAATGTTGCTGGAGAGAACAGATGGACTTTATAGAGGAGTGACTCCAAAACCGCTGCGGCATGCTATACCACAGACACGGGGGACGCAAGGGGAAGCCGAGTCTGGTGAACCATGGACACCCTGGAATCTTCCTAAAAAGACCTAGGTCAGTGTTCATGCCTCGTACTCCCGAGAGCCCAGCCTCCACGCATGTTGCTTTATCTGAGAGAGCCACGCACTAACCATGAAGCCTGAACTCCAGGGTATGCGGCAGGACGACGCTCCCTCCTGCTCACCAATGGCAGCGAGAGTCCTGGGAACAGGGCACGCACATTCACACGCTGCACGCCCTGGGGTGGCCCCATGACAGCACGGGGCAGCAGGCAGAACAGTCTTGTCCAGTTTGGACTAGCTGGGAAGTAAGCGTCAGAGTAGTTGATCCATCGAGTCAAAGCCACAGGACACACACAACAAAGGAGGTGACATCTGGCTGTCCACATGATGTACTAGATTTGGAAAAGACCCAAAAAGACCCGGGGAGGTGTGTGTGGGGTAGAGGGGTGGGTAACCTCAACCACACAAACGTGGGTTCAGATGCCAGGACACTTCAGGAGGTGACTTAATGTCTCTGAATACTGTTGTCTTCGTTCACACCATCAGAACAAGGGTGGGGGAGTGGGGGGCTGCACATCTGCAATTCCAGGCCTCAGATGCTGGGGGGAGAGCATGAAGAATTGAAGACCAGCTTGGGCTATGCGGCCAGACTCTGTCTCAAAAGCCAAAAACCACCAAAACAAGAGCAGGTGCCTGGGATGGCGCCATAGCAGGCAGGATGAAAACCCTTCCTCCCCGAAACCCAGCAGACCCCCGAAGGCACTGAAAGGAATCTTCTCAGGGCACTGCTCTTCATTGCATGGAACTGAGGTTTCTGGCGGGAACCTGCTGCTTGCTGGGAGAGAGCCCTTAGCATTGCAGAGCTGCTTAGGCATCAGCTGAAGGAACGCTCACCATGGAAGCCAGGCCAAACTGTCCCCGGGTTCCTCCTTGCCCTTCACCGGGGGAGGGGGGGGAGTGGCATCCATCCCTAGGAACCTATTCAAAACGGGAAGGTTCCGGGGCTGTGCACAGAGGCGAAGTAGGCGCGGCGCACGAGGCCCCGCACCCTCCGCAGCAGCACCCGCGGCTACATCCCGTCATCCGCAACATGTGAATGAACCAAATTATCTCCAGGGCTCAGGGCGTGGGCCACATCGCCAGGCTCCACCGTCAAAGGATCCGGCGTCATGTTCTCCGCCCCCTTATGAGAAGGCTGCTGCTGCTGCTGCCTCTGCCATAGGGTGCCCAGGGAGGAGGCAGCCAGCCTGGAAGTGCCATGTAGGGAAGAAACTGTTCCGTTTTGGTGCTCGGCTTCTAAAATAACTGCTAATAAAAAAGCCTTCGCGCTGCGACACTTCAATGCAGACGCCCACAGGGATACCTTGACAAGCTGTTTTCACTCTTACACGCAAGCCTTTTCTTGCGCAAGGCCCACCAGTCTCCCACAGCAGACGCAACCCTGCAGAGACAGAGGCGGCCAGCAGGGGTCTGCCTAGACCGCTGGGCGGGGAAGTTCAGGGCCCCTGCAGCTTCAGCCCTGTCTGCCAGAAAGAAGCTCAGCATCCTTTCCAGGCTGCAGTTTGTGTGTGTGTGTGTGTGTGTGTGTGTGTGTGTGTGTGTGTGTGTGTCTTATTACATTCCGGGGTGTCTAGGACAGCACCTGCCTAGAGACGGAGGGAGTCGAGATCATCTTACAGAGAACCCGGAGTGGGGGGGGGGTCCTCAAATAATCTCCATTCACAAACTGACCGCAAACAGATCTGGGGCTCACCGGGAGATAGCACCGAGCACAGGATCTGGGCTCTGATGGTGGAGAGAGGAAGCAGTTCAATGGAAGTTGACTAGAATCCAAAGATCTCTCTCACTGAAGTCCTAACGCTGCATTTTGACTGTAATGCCACCCCCCCGCAGCTACCAGGAAAACAAAAGATCACCTTTGAGAGGATTTTTTAGCCACACGTGGCTTTCCCCCACCTGCTGTCAAGTCTAGGCTAGGCTACTACTCCACAAAGACAGGGCCCTAGTGCTTTTCAAAAGTTTTTATTTTGAGGCAGGCTCTCATTAAGTTGCGCAGCTGGACTTGAACTCCCCCTGTAGCTCCGGTAGGCCTTGAACTTAAGGCCTTGTTCTTTGGTCTTCTCAGCAGCTGGGATGACCAGCCCTGTGACAGAAAGCCTGGGCTCGCTGGCCGGTTTCTGAGGCTGGACCATTAAGAGCCATCGCACAGTCACAGTTTAAATCAAAGTGTGGATGTCGAGAAAGGGGTTTTCAAAATTGACAAAGAAACAAACTCCCAGGTATTCACGAACGCCACCAAGTTCGGAAGTTTGTTGGTGGCAAAGACCGGGTAAGGCCGTACATTTCCGTTGAGGGGGGGTCTTTCTCATCAGAGCTCAGAAAGGATTGTGTTTGATTATTCTTTGACTCCGCCTCCCCCGTGTGCGCACGTATGTACATGCGTGTGTTTGTGTGTGAGCGCTTGTCTGTCTTCATGGGCTCATCCAAGTGGAGGCCGGAGGACAATTCCGAGTTCTGTGCCTCCCATACAGCTCACCTTTTGTTGCTCCAATCAAGGTCTTGCTGGCCTGGGCCTCGCGATTGACCGGCCATGGGTGGCCGGCTTCCCAGTGTGAGATTATAAATCAGTGCTGCCTTGCAGAGCCCTTCCCCCTTTCGGGTCTATAAACACAGAATCTGACCCTGCTCCTCATGCCTGCCTGGCAAGGACTTCACTGTCTGTGCTGCCCCGTGGCCTCTGATAGATGTTTTACGTGTCACTTTGTCTGGAAAGTGAGATTCCTCACTCTGTATGAGCCTCTACTAAGTTGTGGTCACTAAAGGACACACAGCAGAGGGTTAAGTACCATGCTTTGATGTTGTCAACTGCACCAGGTGTTAGGTAGGATAGGTTGTTGTGATGATCGCTGGGGATCTCACAGTCTCTGGCCATCTCCCAGTCGGGTGGGCAGACAGAACAAGTGCAGGTTTGAAATGACCACTGGAAGTCATGTTTAGGAGCATTCTGAGAACAGGGGATCCGCTCAGCTTCTGCGTAGCCCGTGCAAACAGTGTAGGAGGCTGCATCATTGCTTTGAGAGGAGAACTCTGAAAGCTCCCTTGAGTGTGAGCAGCGAGCATCTGGTATGGGCGCAGCACTGTGCAAGACCCCTCGGAACCTTAGCATCAGAACGTGTATTGCATGCATGCAAGAAGCCTTTGTAATTAGGTCTGGAGCACAGTTGCCATCGTAGGAAATAGCTTTTAAGGTTACTAACACCCTACCTGATGCTTTTCTCCCTTTACAACTTAGGCCAAATCCAATTTATTTCCCCATAGAAATTTATAGATCTCCCCCCTCACCTCTCCAGAATTCAATTTACTCTCTCCAGCATGTGCCTCACTGCTTAGTATCAGGTTGAATCATTCATGCATCCTCTCCCAAGGAGACTCTCTTCAGGGGACGGAGCAGGTCTTGAGGAGGCACCGGTAAGAAGCTTATATGAAACTCCATCCCACGTTAATCCAGCCATTCACTTACCCTGCCATCCCACGTTATTCCAGCCATTCACCTACCCCAAGTTTTCCAGGACTGAGCACAGAGCAAACATGGACAGGCTAGGAGAAGCAGGGCAGGCTAGGGATACTTTCTGCCCACACAGTTTTCTAATGCCTTCCTGAACCAGTTCACATCTGAATCTGAGAAATTTCTCAGAGTAACAAGGATGAGATAATCTAGCCCCCTGTTCACTACTCACTGGAAATGGAGAAAAATCTCTCCTACTTAAGTAATAATCTTGTGTAGGCAGAAAGAAAAAACTTTAATTGTAGAAGTATTATGTAAATGTAAGTTATTTAATTAAAAAAGGGGGGGGAGACCTTCACAGGAAGTAGCTGTTTTTAAAAACAGATGAGAGGACCTGTTTCTCTTTACCATAGATTGTAAGTAGCTCACCCATGGGCCCTGAAGTGATGCGTTCACCGCAGAGCAGTGGACCCCGCCTTCTGCTTCGAGGAAAGGTGAAGTAATAGTGTGAGCCCTCCTCACCTAGCCTAAATATAAACCGTTTCCACGCTACTCGATAAATGTAACAGCGGCCAGCACTCCTGGAGAACTAAGCGGACCTGGGGAGTCAGGAGATTGCTCAAGTCTAGTTCATTAAAAGTTCCACACGATGGTTGATCTCGACTGTCAACTTGATTGAACAACGGGGCTGCCAGGGAGACTGGTAGAGCAGGGCTGGGTGTGTCTGTGAGGGTTTAGCTGAGGGATTAGCGAAGGTCAGAAAGTTGGCTCTGAGTGTGGGCAGGCTGGAGTCCTGGATGAAATAAGATGGAGGGAAGGAAAAGCCAGCCAGCAGACAGCCTACTCTCCCCCCCTCCTCCTGTGTGTGTGTGTGTGTGTGCGTGTGTGTGTGTGTGTGTGTGTGTGTGTGGTGTGTTTCTTTGTCACTCCCTTTCCATTATTTTTTTCCGTCATGATGTGAGCCACGGGGGCATGCCCTCCCCACCAAGATGGACTGGACCCTTAGGAGCGCCGAGCTTCCTGTGAGGACACAGTCCATAGCTGGGTAGGAATCACAAGACCGGAGGACACAGCACGAAGTGCTCGCATGGGGCAAGGAGAAGTTGCTGGCTCCCGTGGAACAACGTGGAGACTTCACGCACCCCAGAATCTGTGGTGGGCCCTAAAGTTGCAGACGCTCCCGTCTTGCTCAGGAAATTTCAAAAAATCAATGCACAAAATCTAAAATTACCCCCTGTGAAGCTCAGCCGCATTCCTGAGCAAAGGTCAGGACATTTACGGGAACACAGACCACTGAGCATTCGATAAGGAAAAGCCACAATGTCTGGTCTGGCTTCCCATCCAAATGACCTGCCATCCTAGGAAGGCACAACCCACCATGATGAAGAGAAAGCGGAATCAACTGAGATTTATGCCGACACCTGAGGTACCCACTGACTCTGTTTCATGTCTTCACATGCCAGAGACATGGGCGAGATAAGAAGAGACTCCCGCTGACCTTTCAGAAATGAAAAACAGGAAAGATGAAGGAGGAACCTGCGGGAACAAAGGAAACCCAGACGCCGCAGGAGACCTTGCCGAAATGGAAAAGACCTAGCGGCAGAAACCTTCCGACGGCGCCGTGTGACCAGGGAAAGGGGCCTGCGAACACGGGGTGTCCGTGAGCTGTGTGGTGGGGAGGAGCAGAAGAGAAGTCTGAGTAGCAGTCTAAACGGATGAGAACCGAAAGTCCAAGAAATCAGAGGTGAGGAAACCAGGAGGCACGTCATTGTCACACCGTCTGGAACCGGGAGGGTCTCAGACAGCAGAGGGAACCAAAGAGGTGAAGAACCAAAGACTTCCAGGACTTCTGCTCCGCCCATGGCTACACACCGGTTTGATGTGCTGTTGCTCAACAAAACATTTCCAAGGCAAGAACGCCTGGCAAAGAAGGAGACGGGGGCTGTCTCGGGACATGGGGTTTGCACGACCGATACTTTTCTTGCACTGAAGTCATTTTTGCAGCCCCCATTTTCAGATCCCATTTTTTCCTAGAATTTATCTATGTATTTATTTAATTTTGCAAGTGAACTCAGCCCTTTGTTTTAGCTTACCTCTGGCCAATGGGGTATAAAAGAAAAATTTAAAGTGGGGTGTTTGGAAAAAGACTATTTCCGGTAGTCATGGGTTTTATGCTTCTTGCAAGGCCTCCTTTTGCCTCCTCTGACCTGACCTTTGACCGCTTCAGTCACAGCAGCCAGCTAGAGGCAGGAAAGCAGAGCTAAGGAACCTAGTCTGGAGCTCTGAGATTAGAAGGTCTCCAAGCCAATCAGAACTGCCTGCCCGTCAGTGCCCGTTTTATGAGCAAAGCAACCCCCTACCTCCTTAGCCACCATTAGGAACACACTGATGCCTTTGGTCTGGAGAATTCACCAACCAGCGTGGTCAGAGGGTTAGGAACCGGAGGTGTGAACCTTTGTCTTAAAGATGCAACACTGCCCCAGTGACATCACATCGAATGCCCCTGCAGAGCTGAGTGAGGCCTGCTTGCTTCAGACATGGAGTGCAGGGATAGAAAGCACCTGGTGAGATGCCCTCTGCCCAGATCCTGGGAGAGGCCGGCTGTACCCACATCCCTCCTACACCAGGGAGCATGCTTAATATTCGAATACAGTGCATCTCTGTATAAAATGGATTGGGGTAATGGCTATGGATAAGGGCCCCAGGAGACACATAGTAGGATATTACTCTGCTCCTGTTAACATTCTTCATTAGCTGGGATGCGGGTGGGACGGGGGGTGGGGGGTGGGGGGAGGCTAGATAGCATATCTCCGCGCCAGCTCTTGTGCTCTGGTTTCTGCAACTTTCTATGGTTCTTGTTAAAGGTCACAAGACCCAGGAAGAAATGAAAGGCTGTGAGTTCGGCGTGCCACCGTGGGTTTCCCCTCCACTGACGTTCACACCGTGTCGGCTCATAGACAGAATTTAAGAGATGTTACATCGGACAGAACAAGTAGCTACAGAGGTGGGGACGTTGGCCATTGCTGGGAGACTGCTTCCGTAGCTCCAAGGATACATTTCCTGGTGTAGAAACTCCCTCAGTCTTTTTCAGTCCAAAAAAACTGGGTGTAAAGATGCAGGTATGACCAACCGGCGCTTAAGGAGTTTGGTTACAGCCCTAATACCGTTGCATACGTGGCAAAGGAGTCTCTGTTCCCTGGCCACACCTGCACTGTGTACCTCGCCATCTCTCTTTATGTCTAGTGTATGTTTCCCCTATCCTTTTTCCAGTAGGACAATTTGAGATTTACATCTATGCTTCTCTGTGAACCCTGCTCTGATTTTCCAAACCAAGCTTCTCCTTGGTCCCCAGTGCACTCCTCCATAGCAGAACTTGTCACATTAGATTGGGACGTCCTGGTGGAGCCCATGAGTCATTTATCTAGGCTCCTTTTGTGTCCAGTACGCTGTATGATATTCGTTTCTTAAGTATGTGTTGAGTAAATAATGATTATTGAGTAAACAAACAAATGGATGGATGAAGGAATGGGAGGACTCTTGCCTTCACCCTACTAAAACTCCAAGTAGAAAGTTCTTAGGAAAGCCTGGATACGAACTAAACCGACTTAGAAACTTGAAATAACTTATGCAAATCCCTTCTAATATAGAATTAGCCTGAACTCAACGTTCTGATTTCCCGTCGGCAAACGGGTTCCTCTGAACTGTGCTCTAAGTGTTGAGAGGAGAACTGGGTGAGGATGATTTCAAAGAATAGAAACATCTCATTTTTCCTGAAGCCACTCGAAGCGAGAGAGCCCAACCAGCAAGATCTGTAATCGTCCATGGGAAAGTCAAGAGTCATTTTGTAAGTATTTTATGGTGACAAAGAAAATAGGGGAATGACAGATACAAATGGGAGCTGACAGCACAGAGGGCATCTTGCTTTCAGGAAGGTACTGAGTTTTCCCTCGAAATGAACATTGGGTTTGTTTTCGAGTGTCCTAGACACACTCCTACAGAGGAAGCCGTCCTTCGACAGGGCTCATGTCCTTGCTGGCAAGAAGTCGTCTTAGGTAGGTGTCACCCCTAATTTTACCTCCTGAGGTTGGCAGCCCTGGCATCTGAGCCACCCTAATCTGAGCCAGCCAAACGCAAATCTGGGTCTCTTCTAAACTCATTGAGCTAAAGTGACACACCCCTCCTAATGGTTGTCTTGATCAACAGTTACTCACTAACCACTTTGTTGATGCCCCATGCACAGAGTCGGTCAGTGCAGAAGGCTTGCTCTCTGCCCCTCTCATATTAGAAGCGGGAAATCAATAGGAGCTCATTTTGATGGTGCCAGATGTTTTGTGCTGTGATACCTACTTGTACGAACCCATGGGGGATCATAGATTTGTGAGCAACTGCCCTGTTCGTGGAAAGCAAGAGGGGAGGAAAGTGGGAATTATCTCAGAGAGGGAATAGCCTTGTACTCCACATAATAAGAAGCTAAAAACATTTTTAGAATGAGTTTATCTCCCAACTTTTCTATCTTGAAATGTTTGTATTAGCTAAAAAAAATAAATAATTCCCTTAAAAATAAACACATTCTTTTTGAAGACCAAGGTAAGATAGTTAATTTTTTTTTGTTGAAAATTTAAAAGCGTTTAAAGACTTTCATTTACTTTTATTTTATGTGTTTGGGTCTTTTTCCTGTACTTATGGATTTTGCACTGTATGCATGCCTGATTCCCACAGAGGCCCGAGGGAAGCAGCAAATCTTCTGAAACTGGGATTAGGACTGAGAGTTCCCACGTGAGTGCCCGGGGTCCACTGTAAGAGCAGTGACCATCTCTCCAGCCCCTCCCACCCCCCTTCCCGCCCCACTAGTCGCTTGTCTGTCTGCCTGTTTCCTATGTTATCTAGGCTCTTCTTTCACGCTGTGTTGGGTCTGGGTCATCAGCCTTTTCAGTCAGTTGTGGGCAGAGTAAGAGGGAAAGACGCCAAGCTCTAAGCTGGTGCTTCACTGGGTGGCTGTTAACGATCTGGCTACTTGTTACCTCAGCTGGATTCTTTTTTCTTTATAGCACAGCACATTTTCTTCCCATCAGGCCATCACCTGGTATTGAGCATTCAGTGCCCATCTCTTGGTTCTGTGTTGATAGCATTTTGGCATGCTGGATTCTGAACATGGCCCTGTTCAGCTACTTTGTACTCATTTACCCCCTTAGATGCCTAACCACAAATCATCTTACCCACTCTTCCCTTCTGATTTCAGAGTACCACTCCTACGTAAAGCTAAAGCCCAAGGACTTAAAAAGCTAGGACCTCAGATGTTTGGGTCTCCTCGTCACCAACAGGTTACGTTCATTTTAAACTTGCGTGAAACCCAAACAGAAAACTACCAAAGTGAAATAAAAAAAAAAGGAGCTCAATGGCTCCACAGTGGCAGAGTAATGACCAAGTAGAGTGATGTCCTAGCACAGGGTGACACAAATCTGCTTCTGATCATCCCTGAACGTCGGGTTTTGCCAGTGGAGAGGAGGAACAAAAGCAACAACAACAACAAAAAGTGGAAGGCTGGTGCAGACAGCTGCTAATTAGAACAATCTAGAAAACAAAAATGCTAGAGTAAATTTGGGCCTGCCGTGCTGGGCTGGTTTCAATGTGCAAACTCCATGTTGTGATTTCTCTCTTCTCTGGGAGGGTGTAATTAACTCAGCTGCAATGGGCTTGAGGCTCAGGCTTCATGGTGCTGCCAGCTCCCTCGTGACCAGGAACAGCTGCCACTAGCTATTCCCAAGAGCACAGCGCAGGGGCCACCCCGCAAGGCTGTGCACACTCACCCCATAAGGCTGTGCACACTCACCCCGCAAGCCTGTGCACATCCACCCCGCAAGGCTGTGCACACCTACCCCGCAAGGCTGTGCACACTTACCCTGCAGGCCTGTGCACACTCACCCAGCAAGGCTGTGCACACTCACCCCGCAAGCCTGTGCACACTCACTCCGCAAGCCTGTGCATATCCACCCCGCAAGCCTGTGCACACTCATCCCGCAAGCCTATGCACACCCACCCCGCAAGCCTGTGCACACTCATCCCACAAGGCTGTGCACACCCGCTCCACAACGCTGTGCACACCCACCCCACAAGGCTGTGCACACCCACTCCACAAGGCTGTGCACACTCACCCTGCAGGCCTGTGCACACCCACCCCGCAAGCCTGTGCACACTCATCCCGCAAGCCTGTGCACACTCATCCCGCAAGCCTGTGCACAAGCCACCATGAGCAGACGGTTCAGGCACCTAGTGGGGTTCTGGAATATTAGGGATCTGTTGCTTCCCAAACTAGTCTGCCTCTTCCTACTTGCCAATCTTTCTCTGTGAGATAACCTAGACGTGGTGGTTTAAATGATAACTGTCCCCTGCAGGCTCATGCCTTCGAACATCCCCAGTTGGTGGCATTGTCCGGGGACGCTATGGGACCTTTAGAATAGGGGATATTGATGGGAGAAGTCTGTCGGGGGGGGGGTGGCTGTGAGACTTCACTGTCTGCCCACTTCCAGCCTGGGTGTGTAGGTGAGATATGATCTTGCGACTCTGAAGTCTGGCTACCATACTTGCTGCTTGCTGCCTTGCCTTCCCTGACTTTATGGATGTCTAGTTCTCTGGAACCGCAAAGCAAAATAAACTCTTCCGTCTGTATGAGCTGTTTTCAGCCTGTGGGTCATGACCCCTTGAGGGGCGGGGGTTGAAAGACACTTTCACAGGGGTCGCCAAAGACCTTCGGAAAGCACAGGGATTCACGTTATGATTCAGAACAGTAGCGAATCTACAGCTATGAAGTAGAAACAAAAATAAATTCGTAGATGGAGGTCACCGCAACATGAGGACCTGTATTCAAGGGTCGGTTACATCGGGAAGGTGGAGACTCGCTGTTCTGTAAGTTGATTTTGGTCATTGAATTTTACCACAGCAACGGAAAAGCAGTGTTCACTGTGGCTGACATTGGTGAGGACATCAGGTGTTGCCTATACCAACTTCTCACTTCAGAGTGCGGTGTGGCCTGTTGAAGCAGATGCAGAGGAAATGAGGAGGAAATGAGGAGAAAGCACCTGTGGGGGGAGAAACATCACCAGGGAAAGCTCATGATCTAGAGATGGTGGCAGGGAACAGAGGGGGGCGCTGTGATTGATGGTGGTGGGGTTAGGGTTAATCTTATAAATGGGGTTCTTTTTGTGTGGCAGCGTGGGTGTGCAGGGTTCTCCTGGAAAACCCAGTCAACAGCTCCTGCTCACCTATCTGATAGACTCGACGCTGTGTGGTATGCCTCGCTATTTCAATAAGCAAAAATATCCCCCAGGCCAATTATTTGACAGTGCTCTCATGAAGCCAAAAAATAAATGAACCACCATTTTGAAGTTTTACAAAAGGCTAAATAAAACAGGGAATTCATTTCCTAAGTTTCCTACCCACCATCCTGCCCTCCATTGTTAGCTCCCTGTTTACCCATTCCTTTCCATCTGTGACAGAAGCCAATGCAAAGCTTGAGCCTTTCCCTCATTTTGAGTGAGTAAAACAACTCCTCCCCCTAAGTACAAACTTTGCAACTACAACTTAGTAATGACCATGGGTAAGGGGGACGAAGTTAATGGATTTTCATGCATTTATTATTGTTTTTAAATGTGTGTGTGTGTGTGTGTGTGTGTGTGCGCACGCACGCGTACCTGGGTGAGTTCATACACACCACATGCCTGTTGGTGACCTTGAGAGCAGGAGAAGGCTTGGATTCCCCTGACACTGGAGTTACAGGTGGTTGTGAATGGCCAAACCAAACCCAGGCACGCTGCAAGTGCTCTTCCACTGAGCGACTCTCCGGTTTCTAATGTTATTTCTGAAGCGTATCTCATAACTGAGAAACTGTCAAGAACATTCAATACCTAAGGAACTGGGAATTGCCGCTTCCTGTAACCAACGTGGCATCAAGTCCTTCCGTGCTTTTCATACATTTACTGCCACTTTTAGGCCTGTGTGCCTGTGTGAGTTCATACACACCGCATGCCTGTAGCTGTCCTTGAAGGCGGAAGAGGGCTTGGATGCCGGGTGTTGGCTCTTATGTCATAAACAGAGGGTTTCCCTAACAAATGACAATGAAAGATGGTAGGCTACAGATGCTACTGCTTAAATAATTCACAGATGTTCAAGATCAATCTATATACGTAATGGCAGTTACTGTTCTAGTATTTTCCGTTTCAAGATTTATTTTATTAAAAGTGCACAAGGCTGTTGGGTGTTAAGTCTACTTATAATGTACCTTAAACCACTATATAATTCTTAAACCACATGCTAAACCACGTACTCAGCAGTGGTCACTCTTTGGTGTCCCCTTCCTCGAGTCCTGGAAAATGGAGACCAACCAACTTCCTGTCTCCTTAGATTTTTCTCATTCTAGACACTCCTTGCAAATGGAGTCACATGACACTGGCCTTTTGTGCCTGGCTTCCTTCTCTTAATATTGTGTTTTTGTTTTCTCTTGTTATTTTTGTTTTGGATTTATTTGGCTTAGTTTGTGTGTATGAGTGTTTTGTCTGCATATGTGTGTGTGTGTGTGTGTGTGTGTGTGTGTGTGTGTGTGTGCACCATGGGTGTGCCTGGTGCCTAAAGATGTCAGAAATCAGATCCCCTGGAACTGGAGTTGTAGTTGGTTACAAAACACCAGGTGGTGCTGGGAACCAAACCCAGGTCCTCAGCAAGAGCAGCCAGGCCTCTTAACTGGTTGCTCAGCGTCTCTGATGTTTGAGAATTTATCTATGTTGTGCCATGGGTTAGATTTCATTCCTTTGTCTTGCTGAATAACATCCCATTGGCTCATCATGCTGAGTTTATTCATTCAACAGCTGATCAATATTTAAGGTGCTTATACTCTTTAGACATCATAAATAACTTCCCTACCAGCTTTTGTGTAAACGGAACTTCAATTCCTTTGGGTATATTCATAGGAGTAGAATTGCTAGCTAGGTTCTATTGTGGCTTATGTTGAAAAAACTCTAAGCTATATTCCCAAGACCAGCAGAGTTCCTGCCTTTGCACCAGCAACGGATGAGAATTTTAACTTTCCCACATCCCCGCCAGCACGCACATATCACTGTCTGTCCATCTTCGTTACAGCATCAGTGTTGTGAGGTGACATCTAATTGTCATTGTCCTTTAGTTCCCTGATGTCTGGGAGCTCAGGATCTCCCCTCATGCTTATTAGCCCTTCTGTATCATCTTTATAATGACATCTGTTCAAATGTGTTGCTCAGTTTTGAACTGAGTGGCTGATCTGTTTTATTATTTAGATTTTCAATATCTGTTTTACAAGTTATTTTTCTAGAGATACTCTGAGAATGTTGGGTTTTACTTACTTCAGTCCCAGCCTGGGGATGAAATACACCCTTATTGATTTGCATAATAATTAAATCACAACCTTTATTGAGTTCTTTCTTTGTTCCAAGTCCTTTACAACCTTTATTTAAAGTGGGAAATTAAAGGCTGATGTCTTTTCATACTCATGAAGATTAGCAAAACCTTTTCTCAGAGAAGTACTCTCTTGCTTCTTCTGAAGCCGGGGGAGATACTCACCCACACCTCACACCAATAAAAATAAACTTAATAAAACAGAGAAGATGATAAAATGCCGTCTGTACTTTAGATGCCTGGAAAAAGCCTACCACTTACAGGTTTGAGGCAGGAGCTGCTCCCAGGTAAGAGCTCTGCTGCTTTCCCCTAACATGGCTCCGTGAGGGGGCTGCCAAAGTCTCCTGGATGGCCATGCGTATAAACCAGCTCACACGAGTTCAGCCCTTAAGGTGTCTGACTATCGTTTCCCAGCAATTCCTGGTTAACCCTCAATCCTTGTGTCCTCAGCCCACACCCTGGAAATGCTGAGGCGTGTTTTTGTCTTGGCAATGTGACACGGCGCTCTGGAAAGTCACGGTGAAGAAAGGTTTGCCCCAACACTTGTATGTTGGACATACACAGACCCAGGACATGACCACGTTCCCAGTGGCGCTTTAAAGAGGCAGCTTGGGGGAAACGGGACCAACAGGGTGAGCTTTAGTCCAGTCTTGCTGGTGTCCAAGTTGGAAGAGGAGACTTAGGAAGTGAAGTTTCCCATTAAAGCTCATGCATGCAAAAAAGAAAAGAAAAATAAAGATGGCGGAAGACACCAGCGATGACAGCCACCCACATCCTGATGAGAGAGCCCTGGGAGGAGGTCACGCCCACTGCGCCACCATGATCTTGGAGGCCCTGCACTGCGAGGCGTCAATTCCCATTGACCAGCGATACTCTCTTTATGCCAGTGCAACCGGCTGTATGGATACATCGGGCTTCGCCCAGTTAGGGCTCAGCTAGCTACTCACCCTGTAGTAGTCGGTGCTGTACACGTCCCGGGACATGCCGAAGTCCCCAATTTTCACCAGCAGGTTCTCCCCTACCAGGCAGTTCCGGGTGGCCAGGTCACGGTGCACAAAGTGTTGGGACGCCAGGTAGACCATGCCGGCTGCGATTTGCTGTGCAATGTGCAGCATCTGAGACTGCGTCAGCTCGGTGGGCGGGTTGCCCTCGGCCATCAGCGCCGCATCCGGCCCATGCGCCCTGCAAGGGAACACGAGGAGAGGGGGGCGGCTGGAGCCTCAGCTGGAAGACTGGGAGGACCCTTACTTTCCACTCAGTGCCTGGGGCTGGAGGAAGCCTTCCTGACTCAGGTGAAGAGGCCAAGATGTTCCGTTCCACCTACAGTTTTATGTCTGCATCCAAGGGAGCTCCCGGCTACCTGGGGCTGTGCGGGCTAGAATCGTGAGCCCTCACACCACACCGGCACGTTAAACAGGCTTGTGTGTCAGCGGATTCAGAGCTCTGCTGCCATCAGACATCGGCCATGCCCTTACACTCCTAGAAGCTGAAACTGGCTGAGGGGGAGTAAAAGCAGGAGTGGGGTCTTCCGCCAAGCCGTGATGCAGCAGGCCACCCTGCCCCCAGTGCTGACCACTCCAGATGTCCCTGTCAAAGATGAGCAGCTCGTGGTCCCTTTCAGCCCACCTGATCTGTGACCAAGTGAGGCTTTCAACCCTTCCCTGACCCTTTCAAAGCCAGAGTTCTGGCCAGCGAAGTCATTCATTCCCACAAGCCCGCAGCACTGATGTCAGTGCCCCTTGAGTCCCGAGAAGGCTCTCTACAGGGAGCAATGAAACCTGTCGCAGCTCTGCACGGTCTGGGCAAAACTTCCTCCACCCCAAGGGAAAATAAGAAGGGAGGGAGGGTGTCTCCATTTAGAACTCGAAAACACTTGCAGCAAAGATGGGGGTTTTTCAATACATTTCGAAGAGGGTGACTCCACCTGTGGGTCCCAGAACTATACGAGTGTTTTAAAATGAGGGCAAGAATCATCCAACACTGTTAGCCTGGATTCTGCCTTCCATGAAATATTCAAGCCCAGACACACCCCTTTCTCCCTCAAGGCTGCAGCCCTCAGTGACTCTCCCTTTCTCTCTGCATTTCTAGACCATGTTGTCACCAAGCTTTTCACCCAGCTTCCCTCTGGGAGCAAGCTCTTGCAGAGGTGTGGGGCGTGTCCTAATCCACCACTATCTAACTCCCTGATCTGGGGAAGTCTTTGAACTTCACTAATCTGCAATTTCCTCATTAGTCAAAGGTACAAATGGGGGGATTATGCTGGGTGATTCTTTGGTTCCCTCTGTCTCTGAATATGTAGGTTTAACTATTCTCTTGGGAGGAGATTCCTGGTTTTCTTACCAGGCAAGTCTCCACAGATTCCATCCCTCCTCAAACCCCAGTCTCCAGCTGCCTTCTGTGGCACCGGGAAGAGCCCTGAGGGAAACATCCCTGGAGGTTGTGAAACAGGATGCGTGTGGTACAGAAGCCAAAGCTCAGGCTGTCTGTGCCAACACCAGAGAGTTCTGTGACCTGCCCAGTCTCTGCCTTCATCCCAGAACCCAGATCCTTTGAAAGTCATCCTCGAGCGTTGGCATGAGCAAGAATTGATACTGCATCTGAAGCGGGGCTGGGCTTTGCAAAAGCCTGGTCTGTAATGGAGCTGTAGACAGACCGGGGGATACCGAAGTCCTTCCCACCTCACGAAAGATTACACACTGAGAAGAACTCAGCCTCAGGTGAGGGACCCAGAGAGAGAGACACATAAACCAGTGGGGGATTCCAAAAGACTAAGAGGAACTTGAGGCATTCAAGGAGTGAGCAAAGCAGATCAATGACAGTCTTAGTGCCAGCTACATTACAGCAAGCTGGACACCTGAGTCCGCAGACGCATCCTTTCCAGGGGGAAGTGTCCCAAGCCCTCGTGCGGCAAGTGTCTCTGCACACCGCCTGTACCAGCCTTGTCCTCGGGCAACAAAGGGAAGCCTGTGGCCCCTGACACCAGTGCTCTTCAGAGCTCTGTGCACGCAGGAGGCTCTCACACCCTCAAACAGCCATTTCCTGCCTGCTTCTGAGACTGCAATGAGGTTTTTTTTTCTGGCAGTAGCCTCTGCACACCTTTGCAATGAGATTTTTTTTCCTGGCAGTAGCCTCTGCACACCTTTGCTTTCTTGGAGCAGATGTCCCTCAATAAAGGAAGGACAGGTTAGTCTCCTGGACCAGTTATGAAGAGGACCGTGAGCCCAGGTCCTCCTGCATCTCTTGAAAATAAAAAAATGCATGCTGTTCTTCCAGGGGAAGGTCCTTAAAGGATAGCAATGGCAATGCCTCCCTAGGTGCTCTGGCTTAGGGAGGCCACAGCAGGGATATGGGACCTAGAGGAAGTTGCCTGCAGGTTGTCCTGGTCTGGTGGTCTCCGGCATGGTGGCAATTTACCACCTTGAACTGGCTCTGTAATTCACACCTCTTCCCTTACTACATGTTTGCATGTGCAATGCCAGGGACCAATCTCGGGACTTGTGCAGATGAGGTAAGTGCCTTACCATTGAGCTGCATCCAGCCGCCTTCTGGTTTGTTAAAAAGTGAGTTTATCTGTTAAATTTACCATGAAAATTGATTGGCATGTAATAGTTACTCACATTTATGGGTTAGAGTATTTTAATGCATATGCATAATGTATAAGGTATGATTAGACCAAAATAACTGACATACACATCATCTTAGAAACTTATCTTCCCCTTGTATTAATAGCATCATCTCTAGAGCTATTTTAAAATATGTAATTAACTGTTGCCAACCATTGTTACCTAATGCGGGTCACTAAGATGTCTGCATCCCATACAAGGGCTCCTACACACCCTTAAAGAGCTAACAGACACTTTGTACGGCAGCTCCTATACACTCTGATGGCGGGCACTTCTCGGGAAGAAGAAGGGAGTCCAGGGGCCACGGCTGGAGTCTCAGCTCTATCAGCCGCTGCACGACTGGAGCTCTTCAACTGTGCCACAAGGGCAATCATAGTAATAGTCAGTTTATTTGTCTTTAAGTTTTAATTTTTGAAATATAACTTGGTTTTCATAAACTAACACATATATGCTTAGAAATTCTGAGTAAATACTATTTGCTGTTACTTGAAAATTACTTATCTATCCTTCTCCACATTAAGAAGGAACTTGGGAGAGATTCTAAAGGGAAAAACTGTGAAACTCATGACATGAAATTTTTCCTTTCACTGTCCACGCCGCCTCATGTAAGACCTGGCTGCGTTGCGCTCAGTGTGTGCTTTTTTACGTGAAGAGAAAGGTTAGAGATGTAAGACATCTGGCTTTACTAGGCACTGCCAAGATGCTTGGCGAATCTGTCATGGCGGCTGTGTGCCAGGTCTCTTCCAGGAGAGGACAGCCTGTCCTTGCAATGCTTCGCTGCACCTGAGTCTGCTCCTTGGCAGCCACGCTGGTCCAGAGTTTAGCAGATTCTGGAATGAAGCTGGCTGAGTTTGCAAGTTCTCCACGCCCTCTGTAGGATGCCAAAGGGGGACTTCAGGGGACTTTGGGGGAAGGTGGCGTGTGGCTTACAGTCAAAGTCAGAAGATAAGTGGCAACAGACACACTCACATGCACACACTCACATGCTCACAGGCACACACGTGCACACTCACATGCACACACTCACATGCACATCCACATCCACACCCACATACACTTGAATACACACACTTATGCAATACACATTCATACTCATATACACATGTACATATACAACATGCACTCATAGCCACACAGCCAACCCACACATATTCACACCTACATACACACACCCATTCACGTACATATACACATTCTCATACATACACACAGACACACCCTCACATTTACACACAGAGCACATGTTCACTAATACAAACTCACACATATGTACTTAAACTCACATAATCATACACACACCTGCTCACAACCATAATAAACACACACACATACACTCATTCACAGCGCATACTCGCAGACACACACCCATAGTCACACCCATTCACACACACCCACACCCACACACACACACACCAGTCTGAACATGCGGACGCATGAAACTGTATCCAGATAATTGCATGTGGGTTTATTTTGTCACAGTGTTTAAAGAAAAACCATTTTTGGATTAGGGAGAAAGCCTGAGGAATGATGAAAGTGTTTCTCATAGGAAGAACTAGCCCTCAACCAAAGTTAGTGTATCCTCTTCTCTCCACTTTAGCTCTGACAATACAAAGAGCAGAATCCTGCCATTGCCCCTGTCTTTCACCTACAACTTTGTCAACACAGGAAAGTGGGTTAGGATTGTTGCTGGATGCCTTGATGTCATGCACTCCTGATTTCGCCTCACCCACAACAGGGTTGCAGGGGAAGCAGAGGTCCAGCCCAGGCAAGGTCTGAAGCAGTATGTGTAAACAAAGACCCAGTCCGTGAAAATGGCTAAAGGGGACAGAGCACTGCAGTGACCTGCAGAGCCAGTTCTAAAAAGCAGCAGAGCCCTGTCCCCTTTAGCCATCCCTGCTGTGACTGACTGGTTACTAAGACTGCAGTGTGACTCTCCCAGTGAAATGTGAAGCTGTCTGGAGCTTCCTTCTGTGTGAGGGTTTGGGCAGAAGCCTGGGACATGAGAGGAAGACGGAAGGACCCTGTGTGTGACCATTACACAGAAGGTGCTGCTCACTGGGGGTTTTTGAATCCCTGAGCCGAAGGAAAGAGGCAAACGAGGCAGAAACTGTGGGTCATGGGATCGGACGTTACTGGTAACTCCCATCTAAACTTGTTGCATGCTACGTCGCCTTGTCAGATGGGAAAATGAGGCCAGGAGGAGAAGGGAACCCGGACACTCCTCATGGCTTTTGTTTCTCCCAAGTTGCAATTCTTCACCAAACTACACGAGATGCGCAGGCTAATATTTCAAAGATGACAGCTGGCACTCAAGGAAAAGAAGACACAGAAAGGACGGCCAGGGACTCGGTGCAGAAGAGCCTGGGCCAGGGGGACTGATGACCCACTCAGGAGCCACATGCTGGAGCTCAGTACACACCACCACCCAGCTCATACATGCTGGAGCTGAGTACCAGCTTCATGTCTGTTGGGGGGTGGCAACCTTGCTACCGTACCCCGGCATCTCCTCAAATGCCACCCTTTCAACCCGTGGTGTTCTTTGACTTAGTCTCACGTTACAGAACAAACGACTTTCCCCATGGCTCATGCTCATTCGAAGGTTCCTCTCACTCTATCTTGTGTCTCCTTCTCCCGCTGTCTGAGGGAAGGGACCTCTTGATAAGCCATTGCCGAACGAAGACCCAATGAGGTCGATGCTGGAAATCGAAGCGGCTCTGGCACCCTGTTTCTCTCCTAGGGACCCTGCTTGTGCCCACACCGCTCCAGGGGACCTCGTTAGCCACAGCCACGTTTACGAGACTCCAGTGGCTCCATCAGATGTTGCTCCATCCTTTTCCTTGGAAACCTTTGGTCTTTGGGCTCTGTCCGCTTCATTCTAGATCCGGGAGCTCCTGAAGTCAGATCAGCTCCGTGCGATAGCTTCCTAGCCTCCTTGCCTCCCTGCTTCCTGTCACAGCTGGCATCCCAGACGCTTCACTCAAACCCCCCTAGACCATCTATGGTGCTGCCGCCCGTACCTTAGCTCTTTTCTGTTTCCGTAGCCTTAGTTAATGCTTACCTTCTGCCCACTTGGCGGCGCTCTTTCAGACACACAGCGTTAAATGTAACAAATACAATGTTAAATGTAACAAATGCTCCACAGAAATGCGGACTGACTAATTAGTTACACCTTAGGTGGGGTGACCAGGCAAGGAAAAAGAGAGATGCGTCCTACCTTTCCCTCCGTTCCTTTCTCTGCTGTGTGTGGGCGTAGCCATCACCGGAGATGACTTCAATGAAGGGCCTGGGCTTCCCTTCACCCTTCCCGGGGAGCTTCCCACCCTCGCCACCGCTTATTCTGCTCTCTTCTCAAGCCCCCCCCGTACCTAAGAAACTTGTTGAGGTCTCCGTGCTTCATGTACTCGAAGACCATGATGAGCGGGTCGCCCTCCACACAGACTCCGTAGAACTTGACAATGTGCTCGTGCTGGAGGTTGGTCAGCAGCTCAGCTTCGCGGTGGAAGTCCTTGCGGGCGTTGTCGCTGGCGTCCTTCAGCGTCTGTTAGACAGGGGACATCAAAGGGAAGGTCGCTTCAATAGGGAATCCCGAGCCCCGAGGATTTTTTCTTTTATAAGGGACGGCGGCCGTGTATCTCGGTAATTACACGAAGTGTCAGGAAGCAGCCTGATTCCCGAGGAAGGGATGCGTGCCACTGTGAGGCCTCGTCCTCATGGGTGCACAGAGGTTGGCAGTGTGTGGAGCAGCCTCCTAGGTGCATTCTCACTGAGTCCCCGGGAGGGAGCTTGCCTCACGGGCTTCACACTTCTTACCTTTGGTCTGGACCAATGAGTACGAGGGTTTGTTTTCCCGTAGCCTCACGGTGCCTATGAAGATTTCTAGGGTGCTGTGCATACCTCAACTCTACTCCTGTAACCCTTGAAAAGTTTGTCTTTAGATGTATGTGCATGGGTTGATAAGTGTGTGTGTGTGTGTGTTTGTGTGCACCTGCACGCACACATGTGCGTGAGACAGAGAGAGAGAGAGAGAGAGACAGAGACAGAGACAGAGACAGAGACAGAGACAGAGAGACAGAGAGAGCACAGATACCAGAGGTGCTGGATCCCTTGAAGCTGGAGCTGCAGAGAGTCCTTGGGCATGTGTGTCCTCTGCAAAGGCGTTTTCCTGTCTTAACCACTGAGCCATCCCTCCAGCTCCCTCCAGCCCTTGATTACATGACCCTTTAAAGACTAAATTCTTCTTCAGGAAGAAGACTACAGTGAGGCTTGGGGGGACCCAGCCTCCAGCTGCAACCAGGGTCGTGCTCAGTTTTTATTGATTCCCTAAACCTTTCTCCAGCCTGATCCCCGCACACTGAGAAATGTCCTGTCCCTTCGGCTGCAAGATGATCCACCATCGTACGGCCGAGATTCAGGTGATCCAAAGCACACCAACAGGGCTCACGTGAGTAGGGTGAGAGGCCCAAAGGCCCCACAGGAAGCTCGACGCGGCATGGCGAGGTGACAGAACCCCGACATTCATGGGGTGGGGTGCGGACGTGGGGGGAGAAGCAGGAAGCCTGTGTGCTCTGTGGTGTCCCACCCATGCTGCTTTTGGTCAGCACACTCTGCGTACGCACATACTGTTACTCAGCCGGAACTGCAGCAGAACCAAAGAGACACTGAGCCGGCCCCGGTGGTGCACACATTTAGGCAAGCGCTGGAGAAAACAAGTATGGAGGATTGCGAGTTCGAGGTTAGGGCGCCTAGCACATATGAAGCCCTAGGTTTTAATTCTCATAAATCACAAGGGAAAGAAATAGACGTTGACCCTAATCCTGACCCAGGCGGTTACGAACAAATAAGGAGAAAAGACATTTGTACAATCAGCTATGAACCTAGCACCCTGACTGAGTGAACCAGCTGCCCTGCGTCTCTGCTTGGCCCGTCCCTTGGCGTTGCCCCTCCTGAGGCCACACCTTTCCAATTCCACCATAGGTGATGTTCGCAGATGCTCAGCTAACGAGAGAGCCTGCCTTCCCATCCCTGTACATACTCTCTCCTTTACCTGGATTGCTGTCTTGGGTGCGGTCACCCAATGCTGCCATGACTACGGGGCTAGCCTTTTCCGTGAGGATAGCTTTTAGAGGCACCTAACACTCTCTTCCGGGTTGTGACTGGACTCACGGAGACGGGGGACAGAGGTGTCACTTCCATTGGGCCAGAGGTGATGGTAACTTAGGGGAAATTGCAAAGTGGCCCTTCACAGTCCCCACAAGCGCCGTGGGCTCTGCCTGGAAACAGGAGTGGATTGGATGGTCGAGTGCTCAGAGGCAAAAAAAAAAAAAAAAAAGAAAGAAAGAAAGAAATCTCTGATGGCCATTGCCATGGAAACAGCACTCTTCCTCGCACAAGAACAGAACGAACACTGGCAGAGAAGTAGGGTGTGGGTCTCGGCTGCTTGAATCGGAAGAAACCGGGCCTGCCACACAGCCCCTCAGTCTAGTTGGGCCGAGACTAAAAGTCCGTATCTTTCCCTCACACAGGCAGGTGCCGGTGAGCTTACCATGAGGGTTTTATTCGATTTGATCCACCCGTTTTGTTTTGTTTTTTTCCTGAATTTCTCAGTGGGAATTTAGCAGATGGGGCGATGGGTGTGGAAACGTGGAGATGAGCTTTGTCACCTGCCAGGTCCTCTCCTTAACCTCAGAGAAAACGCACAGACCCCACCCCCACCCCCCACGTTCCCCACCCCTGCCTTACGTTTTGGCTTGGGGTATTATGTCCCGTCTACACCACCAGTTCATCACTGGCTGCTGACTCAGCAGCGGGCAGCCGGAGAAACCCTAATGCCCAAGCTCTGCGGGGAGCACAGACTGCAGGAAAGATGGGGACACCGGGCAAACACGAGTCAAAAGCAGCAAGCAGGTGGCACAGCTTGCTGTAAGTTGGGGAGGGCTGCCCCACGCGCCTGGCCCTGCGTCCCCACATCTGTCCTCCTCCTAGCCGGGCTCCGCTCCAGCGGTGCTCCAGTGGAAGAGGCTAAAGATAGAGCCCAGAGTCCCAAGTTCAAATCCCTGGCCACACCCTGCTCCTCTCTGAGCCCCGCCTCACTCATCTGTGGAGGGAGGGTAACACTGGCCGTCCGGTTCTTTGGGGCGCCGGAGGGACGGTGAAGGAGCTGGAGGCTGGGGGGCTCCCCAGAACCCCTTGTGAAGAGGGACACTGATGTGATTTGAACGAGAAGACAGGTCCCTGTATTCAGTTTTTCTCATACAAGTGTCCACTACAGATGAAAGATGCACGGATAAGGTCACGGGCCCCACTCAAGGCAGGAGAGTGGCGCTGCTTCTGGGGAGGTCATCTCATCCTGCAAGGCTGGCTAAGCTCCAGGGAGTATCAGGCTGTGTGTGCAGGTGGAGGTGTGGCCCTCGCGCTCTCCCACAGTTCAGGATTTGCAGGAAAGCTTTTGCCTAAAGTCTTGTGTTTGTCGCACGCCTGGAAAACGGTCTGATCCCTTTTAGGCCTTTGCCATAGGGCGCAGACAAACCCTGCACAATAAAGCTTTCCGAGCAAACTCTAAGTGTGACCCTGTTGACTCAAGGGTGCTAGACAGACAGGGAAAGGCCAGAAAGACACAGAAAGGCAGAGAGAGAGAGAGAGAGAGAGAGAGAGAGAGAGAGAGAGAGAGAGAGAGAGAGAGAGAGAGAGAGAGAGAGAGAGAGAGAGAGAGAGAGAGAGAGAGGGAGAGAGAGAGAGACAGAGAGAGAGAGAGAGAGGAGAGGGAGAGAGAGAGAGAGAGAGAGAGAGAGAGGAGAGAGAGAGAGATGATTAAGGGGAGAGGATAGAGAAGGGGAAGGGAAGGAGGAGAGGAGAGGAGAGGAGAGAGGAGAAGAAGGGCAAGAGGAAGGACAGGATCTACTTTGAGAGGAACAGCCTGGAGATTTTAACAAGCACTCAGAATCCCCACTTCCCCAGCGCGGGCTCTTAGTGCAATGTCAGAGACTGCAGTCACATTTGGTAAATCAAAAGCGATTTTACTATTCATGGACCAAACGTATCCTGCAAACCTGGCATCCTCCTGTGAGCCCATCCATTTTTGCATGGTGGGCCCTTTTTTGAAATTATGATTCAATTCTATTTTAAGAGATTTTGGAAAATATGATGGTAAGGACTTGGCCAAATTCAAATCCTGAATTTGGCGTTAAAAGGACAGAAGTTTTGTAAGGATAGAATCTGGGCCAGACAGCAATCAGAAGCTAGGAAAGTCTGCATCGACCCTACTTATAAATATCATCTCTGTTTCTGTGCAGTGTCTGATTGCCATTTTACTCAGTTTCGGGAGGGGGGCTTGGCTGGTAGCAAAGCTCCTGGTCCAAGAGAAGCCAGGGGTGTGAGTCCGGCTCACCCTTTAAAGGTCCTCCCTCACTTCATCCTCATTGGATGGCCTCATCTGTCAATCAGCATGCATCCCTATCCGCTTACTGCAGTCGGCCTTGCTGTGTTGCTGGTTCTTTATCCCGGTGGTTTTCTGATTACTCCAAGGCTGGGGTGGTCTCTGCCCTCATTCAGGGCTGGGGCAAGACTTTGCCCATTGTGTGTGCATATACAGAGCCGGGATAGTGGAGCAAGAAACCAGTGAATGAAATACGAGGGAAGAGTAAAGGAGGAGATCTCACTTCAAATGAAGCAGCAACTTAAAACCAAGAGGAAGTTAGCTGGAGAGCAGGAGGTTGTACGGGGCGTGAGTGTGACACCTCACCAAACGCAATGATGAAGTGCTTCAAGGTACAGGTGACTTAAGGGGAGATAAAGCAGGTTTTTAGCAAAGCAGTGAGCCAGTTCTCCTTAGACGTTAGAGATCACAGAGACGGCGTGTGATTGGTGAAGACAGAATATGGAAGAAACTGACATTTCCAGTTCCCCATTACACTACCTGAAACACACAGAGAAATGAGGACACTCCCAAGGTGAATAACCAGGAACCATGGGGATGTTTGGTTAATGTGTCAGAAGTTCTCCAGTGGAGGCCTACTGCTAACAGAAAATCGTCGCTCTCCTCTCGGGGCTGTATCCAGTGTAGTAGACAATAGCGTCATGCCACCAATTACGGGTTTAAATGCTGTTATTCCAAACTGTGATGTGCCTTAGCATCTTAATAGTTGATGTTGCAGAATTAATAAACTATGTTAATAAAATGAGATTAATCTTTTTCTTTTGACTGTACTAATGTGTGTATCAGAAAATGTAAAGTTATAGCCTAGCTTTATTTGTGGCTCATATTTTCCAGCTAGGACCTGCATGTTTTACAAAAGCTACCTCTGCACCCTATGAAGAGACCAGCCCCTGCCTTTGGGAGCATGGGAAGTCATTCCTAAGATGTAAAGATGAGATAGAATTAAGGCAGACAACCTTTCTCTTAGGGCCGTCATAGTCAGCAGCAAGCCAAACGTGCAAGCATTGGCCATGATTTTTTTTTTTAAGTAACAGGTTCTTCTCCAAAAAGAAGCGTAAAGGAAGCAGCTATCAGATTCTCACACAATGAACTTTAGCTTTAGGAGGCAAATTTTAATAAAAAAAAAGAAAGAACTCCTATAAACAAGACCTTAGCAATGACAAAATGTAGTAGGTAGGTCCCAGACATCCGTAGAAATAAAATCCAAATAATTATACAAAGATGACAGAGTTCACTATAAAATGTGCTCTCTGTACTAGAAACCATTAATACCTATGCCAATTCAATCAACTGTCTGTAACTGGCCTTTGAAAGAACTTAAGTTATGTGCCAAGTGACATTCTCAAATACGAGAGTCATGGCCAGGTTGTTGATGCTGCTGTGTTTATTTTCACGGTGACGCTGGCTAATGAGGCTCAGATGCCAGGGGCTGGCCACCGGGAGGGAGGCACAGAGTCAGGTTCTAATTCACACACTTTAAAAGACTTAGTGATACGTGGGATAAAATGGCTGGTTTGTGCTTGTATGACATTAAGTCGACCCACGATGACAGGAAAACAAGCTTAGGAACGGTCACGGGGAGGAAATGTCACATGGGAAATGTAATCAAAAGCGGAGTGCAATGTGGCCAAGGCAATGTGTGTGCAGTTTCTGAAAATGCCAGTACCCCGCTGTCTTGACTGTGACTTAGCCTATCACGTAAAAGTAAAGTAAGAGGGTTGTTAAGAGAAGCTTTCCTTTTGCTAGCCGCTTTGGTTTATCCCCCGCCAGTCGCCTGGGCTCTGCCGCGCCAGCCTGGTTCTAGATCCGCATGAGTCCCAAATAAACACACAGGAGGCTATATTAATTATGAAGCTGTTGGCCTTGTTTGTCTCTTACTGGCTAGCTCTGCCTTAAGTAATTACCCCATAATTGTTAATCTAAGTATGTCTCTTACCGGAGAATAGTTCCAGGCTTCCTACCCCCAATGCCGTTACATGTTGACTCTCTTGTGTTTCTCCTACCCAAAATCCTCCTGGATTCCTAGCCCCACCTATCTAGATTCCTATTGGCCAGACAGTGCTTTATTAGCATAAGACTTCCCCAACATCTCCTCTTTTCTGTTTAAACAAAAAGAAAGGTCTTAACTTTAACACAGTCAAATTGTATATAACAGAACAGTTATCAAATAAGAATATAGTTACAATATTTTAGCAAGATTTAAAGAAAATATCATCCATACCATCCTTGTGAGTTCAAAGTTCTATATGTAACTTTTATCATAACTAAGGAAAACTATAATTATAACTATCTTCTTCAACTCCATCAAAGACCACAGAAGGATAATATATAAACACTAGGATTAACAGAGACATCTTACTGCCTGGACAGTCACCCGAAGTTAGGGAAAGACTGACGTGTGTCCTTAAATACAATAACTCTTCATCAATTTCTATTTTGTGGAGACAGGGATTTCACATGTCAGTGTAAATGCAAAAGGTAGAAAGGTAGCCCAGGGGGAGGGAAGGACAGGAGTGGAACCTCATGATCAGTCAGGGTGGGCACGAAGGAAAGGAAGAAACCTGAATTCTGTCTTAGACGTGAATTTGCTAGGGCGGAGAAATGGTGTCGACGAAATCTCTGTGTGTTTGCTCATCTATGAATCTTTCTACTGCTTCAGGATGGAAGGGACTGAGCCTTTCTCCCACCATCGCTCTTTCTCCAATTCCTTGTGCGTGTTTGGAGAGAGGTAACCCCAGTTGCTTCTTCGTCTGAAAGCAGCATCTTTGGTACCCATGGCCACTTTAGATGACTGAACTACGGGGAGATGATGTGGTATGAAGACTAATGGATATTGTAGATGACTAGCTGGGATGAGTGACCCCCAAATTCCTCTTTCCAAGCAATCGTAGAGGCAACGTAAGCAGTTGGTGGTGTGTTTTTAACCAGTCAAGCATCAGCAAACAACGGTGTGTTGCTGGAAGCCAAGAGCGGTCTTGGCGTCTCCTGATGACAAGAAAAAGAACAGAATACCTTAAGGACTTGCTCAGATCCCAAGAAAGCATATGGATCCCAAATGGCCCAATCACAGTAAGGAATGACTCTTGGGTCCTGTTTGAGATGATTATCTTTTATGTTTTCCCCAATAGATCACTTTTGTTTTTTTTTTAAAGACTATAGCATGGCATCTGTGCTGTTTCCTTGGACGACACGTATTTTCTCATGCGTGTTGTTGGTTTGACTCCACTGTCAGCTTCGAGGGATGAGTGTGTGACTCGGGCCTGGGTAATCAGCATATTTCTGACATAGCTTAAGACAAGTCAATAAAAGATAGGTCTTTGCTACAGCATGAAGAGAGCCTGTCTGAAAATGAAGTCAATGTTAAAGAGAGCAGGCCGGGAGGTGAGATGTGATCATGAGAATGCAGTACTCCATCTTCTGAGGCCAGCAGCGCCTGCAGCTAGGTTACCAGTGGCAAGGCTTCCTGGCAGGGTGGCTTTCTAGAGCACTGTCCCTTCTGCTTACTTCATTCTGACTTGCATTCTTTTTAGGAAAGTCAAGCATGAGGTATGAGGTCTGGCTGCATTTCCCTGAGGTCAAAACTCTCTTGGGAGTCTAGTATTTTCTACCCTCTATTCATTCCCTGATGTTAAAATTTTCACTTGTGCAGATAAGGAAGTGCCTCTTACCCTTACATCCAAGAATCTACTACTTTGTAAGTGGTGTTGTGTTGAGTTCCCTCAAGTGGGCTTGCCAGAGCACACATGGAATTTAGTAAATAAAAAAGGGTGGTCACAGTGAGCACGGGAATAGGTTCAAGCCCTAGGTCTGATATCAAACAAACCCAAGCAAGCTGTTTGACCTTGGATGAGCCACTAATCTCTGGGTTTCTGGGGTTTACCTTGCTAGTTTGTTTTTATTTTCTTTTCATCGTTTTATTTAGATTTATTTATTTATTTATTTATTTATTTATTTATTTATTTATTTATTTATTGCCTGTATGTAGGTCTGTGCACTACATGTGTGGTATGCCTTGGAGCCTGGAAGAGAGGATGCTAGATGCCCAGAGGCTGAACAGACGTTTGTGAGCAACCATGTCGGTGCCGGGGATGGAGTCCAGGTCCCTTGCAAAAACAGTCAGTGCTCTTAACTGCTGAGAACCAACTCTTACGCCTTCTGGGTGGGTCCTCTCTCTCTCTCTCTCTCTCTCTCTCTCTCTCTCTCTCTCTCTCTCTCTCTCTCTCTCCCTCTGTCCCTCTTACCCTCTGTCCCTCTTTCTCCCTCTGTCCCTCTTTCTCCCTCTGTCTCTCTCTCTCCCTCTCTGTCCCTCCCTCTCCCTCTGTCCCTCTGTCCCCCTCTCTCCCTCTGTCCCTCTCTCTCTCTCTCTCTCTCTCTCTCCATCTCTCTCTCTCTCTCTCTCTCTCGTCAAATGTGAGCTAAAGAACATTAATAACGGTAGTATGTATCTGTGTAACTATTTAACAATCCCCCCACTTGGCTTCAGAATCACTGCGTAGCTGAAGGTGACCTTCATTCAGTGCTGGGTCCTCCTGCTGCCTCCCTTTGCTACGTGCTAGGATTGTTAAGTGTGTGACATCATGCACAACCTACTAAACCACATCTAAAATGATTCTCGTTACGTCAGATTATTGGCGTCACAAGCATTTTCTTTACAGTTCCTCCCATCCGTGACCGTCAGTGCTTCACAAGATCACGTTGTTTCGTAGAAACGCCAGTGATCAGCTCTTGAGTGCGTCATGAATCTATCATTTCCGAGGTCTGCACCTATCCACTCACCTACCACCAAGCATCTCTTCACTTGCTCAATAAATGTTTCTCTTTTGCATCATGCTATATATTGGGCAATGTGCTTAAAGGTCATGGTTCTCCCCTGCAGCGTATGAGTGACACCATAAAAGAGGTCACAGACACGCAATGCCACTCATTAAGTGAACACACTAATACATAATTTTAAAAACCTTGATAATGCTGTAAAGGCCTTGACAGCATACGGCATGGAGTCTTTGTCTGGTTGGCGGAACAAAGACGGGCCTTCCAAAGAGGCGTGAGCTCAAGTTGCCTGCACCGATGGGTTGGGTGAGGATGGTGTCAGACGCTGTGTTGGACCTGCCTTCTGGTGGAAAGATACTTTGTAAGTTATTTCCCAAAACTCTTGGTAGAGAAAAACAGCATCATTTCCTCTGTGGGAAAGAAGGAATTCAGACACATGATCTCAGAGAAGGGTCTGCTGATTCACCCAGGACTTCGCCTGTGCAGATTTCTCTAGCTCCTTTAATTTCATACCTTGAGAGAGACACTTGACTTCCCTGGGTCTCAGATTGCTCATCCATAAAACACGAGGCTATAGTTTTATTTTTATGATTTTAAAGGTCTCTCTCATATTCAGCATTCCTTGTTTCTAGAAATAAACTGGAGTTTAGCCAGGGAGGGGCACAAGTCCTACAAAGCAGACTTGCAGCTTTATTTGAGAACCAAAAATCAGCTTGCATTCAGAGTACCAAAAAGAAAGTCACAGAGAGGGTAGTTATTGAAATGCATGTTGGATGGAGCCAAAAATAGCTAATGCATCGACAGTTAATGCAGGGAAACTGAGATGGAGCGTTTCCTTGGCAACCGAGTAACTCAAAGGTAAAGTAGCTGGGTTTGATCAAAGACTGGTTTCTTCACTTCTCTACTCTCTATGGGTTTTAATTTTATCATAATTCAGTATAAAGGGGAAAACGGTTGACAAATCCATTTCACTGGAAACAAAGGTCACTATCCCCCCCACCCCGCCTCCCCAAAAAAGAAAAGACCAATCCAGTTGAACCAAACAAGCAAACCTTCTACCAGGAAAAGGATGGTCGCCCTGTGTGCCCTTGAAGGCAGTCACATGGCCTAGGACACTGGCTCCTTCAAGCTGCTAGATTATTTGGGAGAATCGACACTGAAATTCACATGAATCTGACATCTGTCAATCTGGATGTAAAGCTTTGGATTTCAAGCCACAGTCAGCTCCTTGCAGAGAAGGAGAAAGGACAATGGCTGCAGTTTCTTAGCATGCACAGTCAATACTGCAGAGGTTGCTAGGCAACAGCAGAAAGGCTGTCAAACATCCCCTGGTGCATCCAACGGAATAGGAAGGAGCAACCCAAGCCACTGCAGAGAGGTGAGAGGCTGCGCAGCCCTGGAAGATGTGCTCGGTTTGACATCGCTTAAAAAGGGAGACACAAAACATAGATCCTTTTGTCACGGTCAGAGTGGAGTGATGGACATCTTCCTCCGGGAGTAGTTTAGTTCTGAATACATTTGCAACTGGACCAAATCCCTACAAGCCAGTGTGCCCAGGCTGCAGGGGGGTTCTGCTCAAGGTCTGCAATTATTCTGACCTGATTCACAACAGAGCTCACAAAGACACAAACTCTGAGTGCCAGAGAGTCGTCATGGTGCCCTGACTGAAGCCTGGGTTATAGTAGGTTTTAACAAACATGTTTTTTTTCCCATTTGTTTTTCCAAGACAGTGTTTCTCTATATTGCTTTGGAGGTTGTCCTGGAACTCACTCTGTAGACTAACCAGGCTGGCCTCAAACTCACAGAGATTTGCCTGCCTCTGCCTCCCGAGTGCTGGAATTAAAGGCGTGAGCCACCAACGCCCCGGCTAACAAACATTCTTACTTAAGGTCATTGTTACGAAACTCCTTGGGCCTGTGGTCGTGGGGTAGGAGTAAAATTTTAATCTGCATTTCCTTTGTCCTTCTTATTTCAGGTGACAATTTCGTTTTATCTCCAAGTAGACCGGCAAAGAGAAGTCAGGATCTGACAAAGGGGTCAAGTAAGTACCTTTCCATTTGAACCCCCTAGCAGCGGCGTTTAATGAGCAAACATTGATCGCGGGTCATCAGTTTACACAAACGTCCTTGGCAAAGCCGGAAGACACATGAAGAATGGGAGCTAAGTCTGATTGGAGGAATTTGAGCTGTAGTTAGGACTTCAGCAAGAGGAGGGGCTGACTGACTAAGCTAATGGAAGGAGACCCACACGAAGCACGCTGTGAACACGGGAGCAGGCCAGCAAGTGGTCTTCTGAAGCCCGGCCGAGATTGGCCAGGGTGGGTGAAGACCTACCTGAGAACAAGCAGTTGATCCCTCACTGTGAGTAGACCGGGCCAGCCACTTGCTTTGTGTGTACGTGTGTGCGTGCGTGCATGCGTGCGTGCGTGCGTACGTGTGTGTGTGTGTGTGTGTGTGTGTGTGTGTGTGTGTGTGTGTGTCTGCTCAAAAGGGATCTGGGTGCACAAGCCTCGAATCCACTGGATTTAGCCACACGGTACCTTTCCTTACAGGCATTGCAAGGGTACAGAGAAGAAGCCAGAACAAGGCAGGGACGAGAGACCAGAGTTACTGGAAACACTGCTGGATGCCAGCATATCTGGCCAAGGTCTGTCAGCCATCCCACACAGCCCTTTAGAAACCCCTGGTCATCCAGGATTTTCACATACTTGGGGGGGGTGTCACGTGTACACCACTGTGATGTGAACTCAGGGTTGAATCCTTGTCCAGGCTTCCTGACTGGCTGCCAAATAGAGTGTAACACACACATCCAGTATGGGCTAAAGTCTTCACTTTGCTCATTTGATACAAACGGCTCCGTTAAGGACAGACACTCCCCTGTGACTCTCCCAGCCTCAACACTTGCTCCTCCATAAAGCTGCAAAAAATAGCAATGCATTTGGTCTCATGTATCCCCCAGAGGTAAAGAAGATTGAAGAAGAAAAGCAGAAACTAGAGCTAAGATGCTGCCAAATGCCCCGAATGCCATGTGAAAAAAAAAAAAAAGGGAAACTTTGTCAACAGACAGCAGAAAAGAGGTAAGAAGAGGAGTGGGAATGAATGACCTCCACCAGGCGCCATGGCCCTTCCTGGGCCAGCGTCTAGCCCATCAGGCCTCACATCTCTTTAGAACAGCCCCCTCCTTTCTCGAGCTTCCATCCATTTTCCTATATTGAAGACATAATGTATATTTGACAGCTGATACTTTCTAGAGTCGTTGGCCCTTTAGCCGTTGAAATGCGTGGCTCTTGGGGGGGGGATTCTGAGAGTTTAAGAGCATCATGGTAGAAACCCTGCATTCGCTAAGGTACTAGAATCTAAAGGAGATGCCACCATACTTCTTGGTGGAATTACGTCTATGCTGTAAAACAGTACTCTGTGGCTTCAGACAGCTTGGAAGGGACAAGTATAGATGGCACATAGGAAAAAAAAAGACAGTGCAACAGAGTCAATATTCCCTCCTTCTAGAATCTAGAAAAATGTAACAGATCCCCAGTAGTGGAGACACCACCATCCGGAGTCAGAGGAGAGGGGCTTGCACTGTAGCCTGGCTGGTTGAATTCTGTTTGATCCCATTGACCTGGATCGAGTGTTTTGTTAGTAAAACTTTAAAAAAAATCTTGGATCTAGTTGTGGCCTGCAAACTGGGTGGCTGCCCCCCCCAGAATCACTTCTGACAGACAGTTGAATGCGCCCCAAGGGTCCTTCTGACTACTCATGTGGGTGAAAGAATCTAAAACGTGTGTACCGTTGAAGACACAGTGCACTCCCAGATTGGTCACTAAAATACAACAAAGCTAAACCCCCACACTTTAGTGAGACCGTGAACAAGGAGATATTCAGGAATGTTCCTTACCTTTACGGCTACCAAGATCTTATCCTGCTCAGGACAGAGGTTGTAGCATTCTGCGAGGAAAACTTTCCCGAAGGCGCCTTCACCAAGCTCCCTCTTCAGAACGATGTTGTGTCTCTTGATGTGTTGAACAACTGTAAAACCAAAACACTTGTCACTCAACGGCATCTGTAAGATTTGTCACACCCTGTGTCTATTCCCTTCCCTTCTTCTCTTTTACTGTGTTTGGTGGAGGAACCACACCATCTGGGCCCTCGTAAGCAGCAGGGCTCCTATAGGGCTCCTTCGTGGATGCAACTTTTCATAAAACACTAGTGGTGATCAAGGTTTTGATGGGAATCATCCTCTCCAGTAATTCACCTTTCTGATCTCTGTGAGCCTTGAGGACTCCGGGAAGAGCTGTTCGTGAGTAAAAGGACACAGAGTAACATTCAGTGTGCTCGAAGCAGCAGCTGGACTTCAGGGGAGAGTCCATTAGGAGAGCGCCCTGTGAAGTCAAGGTCTGCCCAACTTAAGTCTTGACTTTGCTCCGTGGCTGTCAAATCCTCATCGGGAATTAAGCTGCCACTTTGTTCACTTCACACTCCAGTAAGACCCGGGCAAGCAATTTTGAGATCTGATTAACACATTAATTATTTTTCAAACAGGAGGGATGCTGGTGGCAGGGCGGTTAAATCCATAATTAATTTTATTGTCTTCAAAACTACTGTTGAAGACAGTTTTCCAGTGTAGAAATTAAAAGCAGAAGACAGACCTTCTCTTTAGGAAAAGGGCAGCAGTATTAGCTGACTTTGTTGTGATCTGGGGCATAGATTATCTGAAAATGTCCTTTGCCAATGTATTACCTCCAAACACAGTAGATATCTCGTTTATACTTTGGGTCACAAAGATTTTGTGATTGTCAATAAAGTCTACATACTAAATATTACTGAAGGATCTCGTTTCACAAGTTTGATGACACTCTCAGTTAACTAAAGCAATAGTACTAAATATGTATGCAACAAAGCAGTCCAATTCTCTGAAAGTCCAAGAATGGGAGAAAAAACAAACAAACAAACGACACATCAACAACAACAGAAAAGCCGCAGTCCGAAGTTTCCACACTATTGAGCTAGTAAGAGATTCTTGCCATGTTCCTCCGTGAAAACATCAGGTAAGTATCCTAATTTGCTTCACTAAGCCCCGCCCATCGCGAAGCCCCGCCCACGGAGCTTGCCACCCCAGCAGCGCTCTTTTTCCAGCCAGTGCTCAACCCTTGCAGTCCCTGTGCAATTCTCACATCAATGTCTGCAATTCCGCAAGCTTCCAGCAGCACCTAGGCTTTGTAGCCTTCTCAGATGAAGGCCACTCCCTGGCTCCTCCCAGCAGCTCAACACCCTCGTGGCTGCTTCGCCTGCATCCTGCTACAGTAGAGCCCCAGCTGTTCTGAAGCTTCTCTTGCATCCCCTCCGCCCCGTCCTTGGCTGACATCTTGAATTCTCCACTCGCCCAACCAAACCCCTGCCTCACGTTGTCTCTCTCGGGTCTCGGAGCTCTGGGAACGGAATGATTCCGAGACTTGCCTGAGCTCCAGGCGTACACCAGGCTGCTTGTGTTTTGGTGGTGAGGAGTTCACAGGCACAGAGAGACTTGGTTTAGCTCTTGGCTAGACCGTGAACTCAAAGTTCCTGGGAATGGGGGCCTCTCAGGAAGGAAGGCGCTTCACCTGGGTCCCATCCCCCTTTCACCCCATTCTCCTGAAAGGCCCTGTGATCGCTTGACTTGTTTCCCCTCAAGATATCCCAGTGGGGCAAGCCACAGACTCCACGATGAGTAAGTAAGAGTGATGGGGGAAGTCCTGTGTATATATCAATAAAGCACTGTTGGCCAATAGGGAAGCAAGGTAGGTGGGACTAGGAGTCCAGGAGGACTCTGGGTAGGAGAAACACAGGGAGTCAAGATGTAACCACCATAGGGATAAGAAGCCCAGAAACTTCTCCGGCAAGAGACATACTTAGATTAACAATTATGGGATAAATATTTAAGTCAGAGCTAGCCAGTAAGACACAAGCAAAGCCAACAGCTTCATAAATGTCTTGTATGTTATTTGGGGACTACAACTCGTCACAGCTCAGGTGACTGGTGGGGAAAAAACCAAGCTGCAGACAAGGAAAAGGCTTCACTCAACATAAGGGTCCATCGTGTAAGCAGGGAGAATCTTCACCTGCTTCCTTCCTCTAAGGTCGGTTACCCTCTTCTTTTCACTTTGGAAACTTGAGAAAAACCACTGCTAAATCAACATTGAAGATTAAGTGAGGGTCAGTTAGATGCCCCGGAGGGTAAGACCAAGCCTGACAGCTGAGTCTGATTCCTTCAGCCCACATGGTGGGAAGCACAGAGCTGACTCCTGTGTGCTGTCCTCTGCCAGACACACACACACACACACACACACACACACACATACACACACACACACACACACACACACACACGTTAATTAGTAATGAAAAATATCAATGATTAAGATTCCCATCTCCCGCCAGGCGTTGGTGTTGCATGCCTTTAATCCCAGCACTCGTGAGGCAGAGGCAGGCAGATCTCTCTGAGTTCGAGGCCAGCCTGGTCTACAGAGCAAGTTCTAGGACAGCCTCCAAAGCCACAGAGAAACCCTGTCTCGAAAAACTAAAAAAAAAAAAAAAAAAAAGATTCCCAACTCCCTCATAAACGGCTCCCTCTGTTTGAAGGAAACTGTGAGACAATAGTTGGCTCTGCTAGGTTTTCTTTGAAATTTATACGGTTCCTGTGCCCTCACTCCACTCCCCTGTCCCCAAGGAGATATCATTGATGGAATTTTCCAGACTGGAAATTTGGCGTCCTTGGTCATTTGCCTCGTGAGCAGTAGAAAGGAGACAATTTTCAGTATTACATTGCAATCATATTATCGGCAGTGAAAATAATGCATTGGGTCACAAAGTGGCTGTCCCGGCTTAACTTGCAAGCTGCCTCAAAAAACATTTAAATTCAATTCTTGGTATGGATCCCCCCTCCCCCAGAAGTAAAAATGCTATGCACACACAAAGGCAATAAAGTATCAATCCATGTCCATATCCATTATTACTGAATCTAAAACTAATAAAGATATAAATAACTACAGCTCTATCCACTTAAGGTCTCAAGCAGGAAATGTGTCTTCCCCATTTCCAGGATAATGACATTTCGTAGAAACCTTGGCCCCATGGACGCAGCCTGCCTAGCACGTGGGTCTTTAAGTGAACTCTATTGAGTGTCCTGCTCATGCCAAGAACTAAGCAGCCTGATGTTTCCTTTTTTTTTTTTTTTTGGAAAACAGTGTTTATAGTTCTGGGGAGGAAGCTGCGGAACGGGGGGACTCTAACCCTCCTGTCTACCCGCAGTCCCAGGGTCCGGTCTACTCTCGCAGTGGCGTTTGTAGACCGATCTTTGTGGTATCAGGCAGACTTCACCACCATCAAGATCACCCCCTGCTGACGTTGCAGTGAAATAAACGGTTCACTGGGGACGATTCTTTCTACTGGAACACTTCAGACCTCCACATTGGCCACCCGTCTGTAAGCGTCTGAACACCTCATGATGTTAGAACACCTCATGATGTTACTTTATTAGGAAACTGACGAGCAAACACGAAACACGACAGTGGAGGGTGAAATAGGCTGTCATGCGATTGACAACAGTTGGGTGCTAACACTGTCTCAGTCCGCAGCAGGACGTGGAGCCGGGAAAATGTGCCCAGCTTTCGGAAGTCGGTTTGTATGAAGATGGAAGCCACGCTCGCTCTGCACTTTCATCTGCGTTTTTATCCCCGTGCAGATTAGTGCTAAATCTAAAATAAACGTCTAGGATCACAGATGCAAGGCACCCGGACGATGAAAGGCTAAGTATACACAGATTGTTCTGTTGATGGGGTGAAACTTGTACCAGTACTGAGTCACCCTCAAGTTTATATCGAAACTGAAAAACACCCAGTGTGTGTTACTGTCAATTAGTTTTCCTACCCCACACAGCGAGGTCAAAAGCCACATCTATGTTACAGATGACATCACAGTTAATTGACTCCCCGGTGGTCATAGATAATCCACTTGTTTGGGCTTTTCCAAGCAGGGTTCCCACTGGAAGGAGGGAGGAGGTGCTTGCCTCATGCTGACTGCTATGGGATGTGAGGAGGCTTGGAGAGACCTCTGTCCTCAGGGCAGTCTTCTAGAGCATTCTTACCTCCATTTTCACATTAGGCAAAAACAAAGGGTTCTGATGAGAGCTCAATAACTCACCCGAGAGTCTACAGCCAGGAACGGGAAGGTTCAAATTCTTTTCACTATGACATTGGCTGTCTACAATCTTCTTATGACAGACAAACTGAAAGAAACAGTGTGAGCTTTGCTTTGCCTACTTGGGGAATCACAGGTCCACTTTTGTCAATTTAATTCAACAAACTATTATTAAACACCTACTGGTGATGCCTGGGAGTTTCCCCAGTGACAAGAAAAGGGATGGGTACATTATCCTTATCCTTTCAGGAGCTCACAAGCTAAATGTGCACGTGTCTATGACAGCATCTACTTACATCTCTGTTCACAAAATTCTTCATGTATTGAATAAGATATGAAGAGAGATGAACCTCGAGGGGCAAATCCAGGCAGGTAAAACACTACCAACAGCTAAGACAAGGGGCTGAGTAAATGCAGGTTTTGTGTCCCACATGGTTAGTAAGCCTAAGTCAAAACTTGACTTCACTTTTCCTTGCTGGAGAAGACCAAAGACCAACATAATTCTAAAAGTTTAGGCTTCATAAAGTAAAAAGCATAGACTCTTGTAGAGTAAAATTCTCATGACAATTAATTTCCAAAGGAATAAGCCAAGGTGATGTGATTTTACATGGGATTAGGCCAATGATTGATGCCCTTGACTCTGTCCCTACTGTAAGTAGGGAGTTTCCTAAGAGTCCCTGTGGCAGAGATCAGTGAAAAAGTGAACACAGGGGACTGGGAGGCGTCTCAGTGGTTAAGAGTACTTACTGCCCTTGCAGAGGACCCAGGGTCAATGCTAAGCCCTCAAGTGGCAGCTCATAACCTACTGGAATATCAGATCCTGGGACCCTAACACCTTTTTCTGGCCTCCTTGAGCATGTATATGGTACACAAACATACATGTGGGCAAAACACCCATATGCATTTTTTAATTAAAAAATTTTAATGAAATAAATATACAACACAAAAGTCCACCCTTGGCCTCAGCAGGGAATCCACATGGCCTCAATAGTGTAACCCGTGAGAGTATGAGCCTTTGGGTACACACAAGGTTGCTTTGGGCATGAAGCTGACAGATGGGTGTAATTTCCCTGAGCCCACTGCTGAGCCTAGATCACATTAGGTTACCAGAGTGCTTACATGAATAAATAAAAGCACGAGAAAGAGAAAACAATGGTGGGAAGAGCTTGAAAGCGGGGACAGAGAAAGAATAAGAAGGAGGGTAAGGAGGCAAAGCCTGGGTGTGTTTAAGAAATCGTGACTAGTCATGAACCCCCCCCCCCATAGCAGCAGGTGACACGGTGTGAGAGGAGGGTGGAGCCGGGCACCAAGTGCCTTGAGCAGCGCCCAAAGTCATGGATGGATTCTTACACATAGAGATAAGGACTTGAGGGTAAACGACCTCATTGTGCTTCCATTCCCTTGACTTTAAGTGGTTGATCTGGTGATAAATGGCATCTTGAGATTTCTCCAGGACATGCACTCTACAATCTATGGTTTATAATAATCTATTCATCTATCAGTCCATCAATACTGATATATCTATCTTCTATCTATCAATCAATCTATCTATCTATCTATGCATCTACCTACCTATCCACCCATTTGTTTGTCTATCTATCTGTCTGTCTGTCTATCTATCTACCTACCTATCCATCCATTTGTCTATCTATCTACCTACCTACTAACTATCCATTTGTCTATCTATCTATCCACCCATTTGACTGTCTATCTATTATCTATCTATCTATCTATCTATCTATCTATCTATCTATCCATCCATCCTCCATCCACACATTTCTCCATCTTTCACTCACCCACTCATTATTGTCTCAGTTCTAGGGAGCTAAAGCAGGTCTTTGCACATAGGGAAGAAGCGGCATGTACACAAAAACAAGGTTATCCTGGCTGTGGTAAAGGAAGCAGGGGTCCAGTTAGGTAGGGAGCTGCTGTAAAACTCGAGGGTGGACTCTGTCACCCATCTTTCCTCCCCAGATCCTTCGTCCTTCATGAGCACAGAACTCAGCATGGCTGGCTGTCAGCGACTCTGCTCCCCACTGATCACAATGATCCCAAAGGGAGCAGAGGGTGTCACCAAGGATTAATTCTCAGAGAATGTAAGAAAGGACACGTGGAGACAGAGGGACCCCAGTGGACTCATCGGAGGTGGGAGACAGGTCTGTAGATGATTCTGAGCAGAGGACAAGGCAGACAACCATCGATGGAGCAGTTAAGAGGAAGACATACAGACTGCTCTCTGGGGATTTAGGAGCAGCAAAGGGCAGGCTCGGAGGCGGTCAGATCAATCTAGAAATGGCATGAGGATGGGGACCAGGAAGGAGTCTATGGTTTGGGGTATGTGAGGGGTGATGGAGAGTGAGAAATTAAGTGGATGCCAAAACAAGAAGGAAAGGTAGAAGATAGGAGGGAAGGGAAGAAATAGGTGGGGATACCTGGTGGGGAGACCCTTAGGGCAGGTGCCGGGAGTCCTGGGTGGGGGGTACCGAGAACAGTGAGGATTCTGAGTGAACCACCCTCTGAGGGCTTCTGCCTTGACTCCCATTGTAGCCACAGGCCGCTGAGTAGTGAGCGGAGATTCAGGGCTCCCAAAAGCGTGCTAAGCACAAGTCATCCGAATTCTTTGAGCCAAGCCTTGCATTGGGTGCGGTGAAGGATAAGGCAGACTCTTGCAATGGTTTGTCCTTCCTGGGAGGGCAGCTGGCATCTGCTCGGATGCCTTGTGCAACAGCCAATAGCAGCAGCACTCTTCATCCCAGACCCAATTCCAGAACTCACTCCAAGGGGGGAGAATGGTCGTGAAGTGGGAACTGTGGTTCCTGTAACCTGAGCGTCACAGCAGGTGAGCAATGGAGGTATTCGAAGTTAAATTCAGTGTCTTGGCAGAAATGGGTAAGGGGGGGTGGGGTGGCAGAAATCTTTCAAGCTGTTAGACTGAAAGGAACACCACACTTCAAAATACACAGACGGTACATCCTTAGCTTTGACATCGCCGAACAGCCAAAATTATATCTGTTCTACACACTGGCACGTGGCAGAGTTGGATTGATTTGCCCTGACAGCTCTCCCTGCTGGGACAATACTTGTCAGTCATCCCTAGCAATGTTTGTATTTTCGAAAATCATTATGCATGATGATTGTACAGAGCCCTGGCAGGTAGGCCAGACAGTCTCCTCTGCACACCCTTCCGACCCTGAGTCCCTGAACTCTGAGGTTCTCCCTGCGTCTGAGGCTCCCAACCAAGCCTCCCGTGGCAGCCTGCCCACTGCCTCCCCCCTCCCCCAGGCGTGGGTATCACCCTTCATGTGTGGCTCTACTCTGGCGTCTGTTTCGTCTCCACTCCTATGCCTTGCTTCCTAGAGTTTTCTGATTCGTTTCTGTCGAACAGCGGTCCTTTGTCAAAGCACCTAGGAGAGGATTTGCGCCAAACGTTTTCACTACCTTATCCCACTCAGGAGCAGCCCAATAGAAGGCGTGCTGTGATGTAAATATCTGAGCATCTTCTGCATGTGCGCACGCTGCAGTGAGGAGGGAGCGGTGCAGTCAGAATGTGGTGCGTGGGGGAGGGACACCAAATGCTGAGCAACGGGGTGCTCAGGAGAGGCTTCGTGGGTCCCAGAGCCAACCTAGAGCCATCAGATTGGAACCCTCATGAGCAAAGTTCTGAACACCACAGAAAGGGACAGACATTTAGTTTAAAAAACAGAGAAACCATGGGATTTCCCAAGGCCTAGGACGTGACTGCTTCCAGAGCTGTTTTCTCGTGCTGTCGACTCTGCAACAGCTTCCTAAGAAAGTAGCCGAGCGACGGTCATACCCAACGATACGTGGTCAATTTCTGGAATCCGAAGGACCCCTGCTAAGATATTTGGATGCGTCCCAGGAGTTTTCCAGCTCCGCAAGGCCATGGCTTTCTATGCAGTGAACACGTGATGCAGCAGAGCCAATGACGGCTCTTCAGCGTGCTCACGTGACGACTAACATCCTTGAGGTGGGGTGGGGGTCGACGCTTCCAGAATCTCTCCCACCCCGGGCCCTGTCACTCACCCTTTAAGCACGTGTGTAAACGGGGCAGCGGTCGGTGCCTTGGAACAGTAGAGAGTGAGGGAGAGGAAGGGAGCTGAGTGGCATCCATTATGTATCAGCTGCGTGCTAGGCGCTGTGTTAAACATTTTTGTCTACGTTATCATATCCAGACCTCCTGAGTGCCCTGGGGAGAAACTCCATTCTCCATTTGCATAGTAATGGAATGAGGGGAGTTGTCAAGTAGCCACACACCTGGGAACTGAGCAAAGATGCTAAGGTTTGGCTTCGAAGCCCAAGAAAATACTTCCTGCCTCTCACAGACTGTGGTACTCATCATCTTTCCCTTGATGAGTACAGTTTAGTTGGGAGATGGCCAGTACATAAATAACAGCTATGAAATACAAAGACTGCCATGACAGAGATGAAATATGTAGGGTTAAGAGTTTTTAGATGTTTGGATAAAGGCCCTTTGGTACACGGTTGAAGGCTGGCAGCTGAGTCATTCCCATTTTCCATTGCAAGCTGTGTAGGACAGCAATGTTTGTCTAAAGGAGAGCATTGTTGGATGTAACAAATTATGACATTTCCAGAATGCCAGGATGTCACTGACTTGATCACACCCTGGTCTTTCATGTGGAGGCGTGTCTGCAATGAAGCCCAAAGCCAAAAACTATTTAGGTCAAAACAAATGAAGTTTCCATCCATGCAGGCCAAACCAGACAGATATTTGCTGTTTGATCTTGCTCAACTGAATCTATCACTCCGTCTTCTTTTCTAAAAGGACTTTTTGAATTTCAAAGAATTCATATGTATGTGTGTATTATGTGTGTATGTGTGTATATATGAATATTTTATATACTAATTTAGAGAAAATAAACAGTTAAAGTAATATGTGCTCATGGCAACAAATTAAGTAACATCAAAGTTTCTGAATGAAAACGACTAGAACCTTCCACACCCTTCCCTGCCCTTAATCTCACTTCCCAGGTAACTTGATTATTGGTTTTCTGGGGATCATCTCCGTGGCTCTATTCAGCCTTCTTACATTATTGAATCTGTCAAAACCGTTACATCGGTATTTAAACCATAATGACACAGTAAGTGTCTTAGGATTCTAAAAGCAAACTCACCCTGTCATTCATTGCCTTCTCTCTCAGGGGTCCATTGTCCCCACATTCAGTTGATCTCAAATCCTACTTAGACCTGTGATTAAAAGTTGGACGGTCGGTGTAGTTTCTTGTGCCCTGACGCCAGTTATGGAGCCTTTATGAACAACAGGAGGCCTGGCTAGGATTGGGCCATTGGCAAGCATGCAGACAGACCTTGCTTTAGAATGAGCACTTCTACACGCAAGAGTAAAGACAATGATCTTGGGGGGGCTCTGAAGTCCTCTAAGCCAGCACCATTTAGAGCATTTTAGAGAGGGATTTTGGGAGCTGTTCCCCCTCCCCAAGAATAAATGTTGACTGCTTGATACTCTAGAGGTGCAGATCTTTGACACAGCTGTCCCTCCCCTGTGGTTAAGCCACACCCCTTGCACCCACTGGCATCAATCCAGAGTCACTCCAGGTCCCAGTGGACATGGCAGGCCTGTGTCCACTGCAGACCCCAGGTTCTGAGCTGAGCACATTTCATGCATGAGCATGGTACTTCATTTCCAGAGGTCTTAGAGAACCCAACTATGAGGGCATCCATTGGCTTGCCTGCACTTCAGTGTTACAAGGAGCAAACAGACACGCTCGGCTCACTGACCGAACCCGCCTCGCCTTCAGTGGGTTTCTAAGCTTGTGCTGCCGAAAGCTTCCACAGCAGATGGAACGCTCTCCAAGAGCTCAGACAGGATAGGGGCCTGAAGGCCTTAGGCAGCCCACTCATTTAATAAGTGAAGACAGCAAGGAGCCAAGTGTTAAGTTCCCAGAGCTGGTAGGTCCCAAAATGCATCTGGCCGACTTTAATCTGCATCATTTGCATTATTCTCTGACCCTTCTCACTAGAAAGAAGCGTTTACTAAAGAAACACAATGACACACAGCTCAGATGTGTAAGAACAGAGGAGAGTGGGGGAGAAAATGGCTCTCTGCAGCCAATGGAATATTCCAGAGTCTGTTCTTAGCACACAAAGTACCTCGCCTCTGAAGGTGGCATTATTTATTCCCATGGGTTCCCTTGCCTGGTCACACCATCCACCTCGTTATTTAAAAAAACATTTATTATTTTTATTTTATGTGTATGGGTGCTTTGCCTATGTGTATGTCTATGTACTACATTCGCGCAGTGCCCACAGAGCCAACAAGAGGGGGTCAGGTCCTCTAGATCTGGCATTATGGATGGTGATTAGCTACCATGGAGGTGCTGGGAGCCAGGTCTCTGTTCCCTGCAAGAGCAACAGGCGATGTTAACCTCTGAGCTCTCTCTCCAGCCCGGTACACCATCCATCATGATGAATCGCAAGGCTCCGAGTGTAAACTTGTGTGATAAACCCTAGGTGATGGCAACGATTTTTCTCTTATTTTGTCGTTTGAGAATCCCATCCTTACACCCTGTGCTTTGCTGCAGCCCCCCCGTACCCCTCTTTTAACTCCTCCCTTAGCCCCTGCTGCTCTTCACTCCCAGTGGAATGTTTGCTATTTCTTTGAACCCACTGACTCCACTTAGCCCGCCAGTGTGTGTCTCGGGAGAGTGGCAGCCTCTGGTTTCTGAGCTGAGAGCCGATGTGTGATATGAGGCACGGAACCCGGGCTTCTTCCCTCTCTGTCTTATGATGAGGGCTTGTTCTCTGTCATTCTGCCACCTGGAAAACCTCCAGACCCTGCAGCCGGCATCACAGACCCCACTTGCAAGGATGAAGATAAAAGGCATGAAGCCAAGACATAACTATGTAAACACACAGATTCGGAAAAGAGCATAGTTCTATCCACGAGGCTCCGGGGGCCTGCAGGGGATGCCGCAGAGGGTCAGGCCAGTCGTCATCCACTACTGGTTCCTCGGGTTTGTGATGGAGTCCTGTGCAGAAGCTGTGTCCTCTTGACAGTGCTCTTCTAAAGACAGCGGTTCAGCCTGGGGGTAAGAGTCTTATCCTTTCACTTAGTGTGGGTTTAGGACCGTCAGGTCCGGAAGTATTGCAGTTCTGTCAGTGATGGTGAGTCCGTGTGGTTGAATCCCATGGACAGCTGAAGAAGAAATCGTTAGCTGACACCTGTGGCTCCATGGTCCTGATGCAGCACATCAGAAGACGGTGGGGCTTTGGACCGGCGAGGAGAGCGTGTCTGTTTGTTCCCTAGTTACCACTGTGCAGTGGACGAGAGGTGGACATTCCAGGGGGTGAGGCTTCTCAGCGTGTTTCTAAGCAAAGCTGCCCGCAGGGTCACTGTGCCAGGGTGTGAGCCAGGGGTGAGGGATGCCCCACTCAGATGCTCTTGGAGGAGACTGTGATGGGGCTGAACTCTCCTGTGTGATGAATCCTGAAGTGGCTGCGTGGTAGGGCCGGCAAGTACACTGGTGTGGAAAGGGGAAGGTGTGGGAACGGGCTAGACAGAGGGAGGAATCGCAGCGACGGTGCTATGCCTCGCCACCTTCAGTCCAACGGAGACCAAAGAGCCCATCATTGCCCCAGCCCTGTGGTCAGCCACAGCCCCAGCCCCACTGAGAAGCATTGGGGAGAATTCGCCTTCTGAGGAGCATCAAACTGTCTGTATGAAGAGTGAGGGCCTCACCTTGGGTCTCTGCTATGGGCACCCACGTAAAAGTACCCCAGCCAACCAATTGCAGTCCTTTGCTACACATGACCTCTCGGCTGCCAATTGACTGGCACGTTACTGCCTCTTTTTGATTACAGATTAGCTAATGCTTTGCACACTGACTGGAAAGCTTCACCCTCACTTCAAAGTGTGTTCCTTCCACTTCTAAATAAAAAAGGTGGCTGAAAAGTAGCTCATCATATTACGCGGGCAATCACCTCATGTACCTTGTATCTAGCCTGGCCTTTGACTATACGAGGAAACGGCACTGGGCAAGGGGCTGTCTCAAGTACCCCCTACAATGACCATATATCCAAATTGTGGGTGCATTGCATGACTGATACGAGGTTCTGCAAGAAACAAAGTCCTCCTTACACGGTGTCCCTCTGCCTTACCGTTGCACGCATTAAGACAACATGATGGTTAAGAGTGTGGTGTGGTAAACCCAGACATAACTGTCCTGCCTACACAGGAAGCAGTGAACAGAACAGAAGGTGAAAACCATTGGGGGGGGGAATCAGAGCCCCGTGTCCAGGTGGGGATGGGAAACCGAATTAAAAACAAGATGGAAACCTCATAACCCCAAGCTGACTACGCGGCTCACAGAGAGTCACTTGATACGTTTGTCCCCTTTGATTTCTTCCCTGTTGGGCCCTATAGAGGGAAACAAACATGTTCTAAGTAAAAAGCGCTCAGAGCAATTAAATGTTCCACAAATGTTATACGGCATGACCACTGCTACTGAGCAATTTGGCACTCAAGATTCCACAGTGCCTTATGGACACGTTTTATTGGTTCCATTTAAAGTTAAACATCACGGACAAGCCACAATAATAGTGTGTGGCTCTTGGAGCACTTCAAAGCTCGTAAAGAACTTTCCCATGCTATTTTATTTGAACATCGAAACAGCTCTGTGAAAATCTCCAGAGCTCCACTTGACAGCTGAGGAAATGGAGGTTTAAAGAGGCCACAGGCTCTTCTCCGCCATCAGCGCCCAGCCTCCAGCCCAGTTCGGGGAGGTCCAGTCAGTGCCCAAACTCCAGCCTGGCTTCGGGTAGTCCAATGTTGTCTACTCGAAAGAAGCATGGTAGGTATTCTGGAAGGGCAAGGCAGCAAAGCGAACAAAAAAATTCTTCCTGGAGACAAAATTTGTCGGTGAAACATGGATGTCGGTGTGAGATGCTAGTGTGGGAATCACACCAAACGTTTGCCCACCGGAGGGTTATGAACTCCGGGAAGAAAGTAAAAAAAGCCTATGCAGATGGTGACTACTGAAAAGGCTTTGTGAAGGAAAGCACCTGGGCGGGAGGGAGTGGGGAAAAGAGTAATTTGAACAGGAGAGGGTCCCTAGGTGATGGGGCAAGGCGCGATGAGGGGTGTGCTCACACAGCTGAGGAATAACAAAGGGAGAGAGAGAGAGAGAGAGAGAGAGAGAGAGAGAGAGAGAGAGAGAGAGGGAGAGGAAGAGGGAGAGAGAGAGAGAGAGAGGGAGGGAGAGAGAAAGAGCCACGCTTGCATGAGTGGCATAGACTGCATCACACAAGTAAACGGGAGCTGTCGATGGCTCAATGGCTCGTAAGTGGCCAGGGGCCATTACACTGGCAGCAATGAGCATGATGCGTTCGGTGAAAGCGCTCAGAAGCAGGGAGACGGTAGCAGGGATGTGGCTGCACTAATGACAGCATGTGTGTCTGTTTGTTTTGATGTTCTAGAGTATAGTGGTAGCAAGGAAGACATAGAGGTGCTATGGATCCTGTGAGCCTTATTATCTAATAATCAGAACAAGGTAATTATTGATTCACCTATGACAATTCACATAACTTTCAGAAACAAGTCTCTTTTTAAAACAATCTGCTCTCAACCACACTGCCAACCTTATTAAAGCTAAGAGTTCATTAAATTTCAAATAAGTTTAACATAAAGGACCCCTTGTTTCATCCCTTCATCTTCAATCCAAGAAGACTTCTCATAAGTAAAGCGTGATAAGCCCTGTTTGCATAAACACCTGTGAAGGTCGTTATGAACTCAGTGACAGACTGATCCCAGCCTGTGACAAGGATATCAGGCAGCACTTTACACTGGACCCACACCGGATTCCTGAGATAGAGGTAGAGATGGGATGTGTAGCTAGAGTTTCTTTCCAGTCTGGTCCTGCGGCTGTTAGCCCCAAATAAAAGCATGGATGCTATATTAACTATAAAACTGTTGGCCGATGGCTAGGGCTTCTTACTGGCTAGCTCCCTCTTAATTATTAACCCATAACTACTAATCCATGTACTTCCACATGACCATATCCTACCAGAGAATGCCTGGCACATCCTGCCTTCCCGGTCTCTGCATGGCATCTCTCTGCATGGCATCTCTCCACGGCCTCCTTCTGCCTTCCTCTCCCAGCCTTCTCTGCATCTGGCAGCCCAGCCTGTGCTCTGCCTGGCTATTGGCCAACCAATCAGTGTTTTATTCATCAACCAACGAGGGAAACATATACACAGAAGGATGTCCCCCGTCGGGGATGAGAGCAGACGCAGAGAAACACCAGGACTAGAGTCGTGGCACTGTGGTGGAAGTAAACTATAGTCTGTGTTAACACATTTGGGAGCGAGCCTTGGAAGGCAGGGTTAAGTAGGAAGGACGGTCTCCCGTGATGGCATTGGCAATGCTATTTCTAAACTGGAAGAAAACTCTAAAGTGGTTCATCACACTCTGAGGAGCAGAGGAACTAGGTGAGTGAAGTGTGTGGCTGGCATGGGCGCGGCCATACCAAGGACCTCACCTCAGCCCTGTGGGAGGGGCAAAGCTTTCCCTGGGTGAGGCTCAGGGGGATGGCAGAGCCTTCCTTTAATTCATGTGTAGATGTCAGTGTGCATAAAAATGTCTACCGTGGCCGCCTCTCCCTAGATGTGTATGACATGCAGACTGCTCCCCCACAGAGAGGGCTTCTGCAGACATTAGCTAGCCCATCTCCTTGTCCATCCATGTTAATATCCATGCCTCCTGCTTATCTGCGTGTAGTAATGTCCCTTCATGTTCAGCCGTGTGCTCCTTGCTTCCCACTCAACCATTTACAATAAACACACGGAGCTTCTGGTGTGCTGTGGCTTCTCCATCAAGGGACCCCGCCCACCCTGTCCCAGGTGTTCTGTATCTGTGTGTCTGTTGTTTCTCTGCTCCCTCACAGGCCCTCAGGTCGGTCTCTGGAGAGGGGCAAGGATGTGAATTGCCTTTGTCATGCTGGAAAGCAGCAAGAGGCCTCCAATAGCAGACGGTGCATGCCCTTGGACTTCGAGCCTCCGCAACAATGAACTAAATAAATCTCTATATTTTTATAACATAACTGATCTCCAGTCTGGTCTAATAGTAACAGCAAATGGACTAAGACAGATGGAGAACCTAGGTCCTAATACTTGGCTGCCCAGCCTCCTGGCCGCCAAGGTGCTTGTCGCCGTGTCTTTCCAGCAACTGTTGTTTTATGCGGTCCCAAAGTAAGAGGCCAACCCCTAAGCTGGTCGCTTTCTTTGGCATGGCCAGTAGGCTTGTAGTTGTGGTCATACACTGAGACAATATATATAGCTTTCATTTTATTTTTTTGTAATTCGAATTAACTTGGGATTTTAATTAAGGCTCACCCCCCCCCCCACCCTTTGAAGTTCAATAGCTGGGCTGTACTCTCAACTGGCGGTTTGGCGTGTGAGCCACCTCACTTGACTTAGGCACGTGGGCATTACGCGTGCAAGCAGGCACCTCACACACTGAACTAGCAGCCGGCCGCCAGTCAGTGAAGCCACATCACCCTGTGACGGGGAAGTGTGAAATAAACTGCCTGGCAGGGGGTGGGCAGAGGCAGTTACCGTGCAACGAGTGTGAACAGGAGTTTCCCCCCTCCCCGCCCCCCCCCCCCCCCACTCCCAGGCCTTGCTGTTTAGTCAGTTTGTGGAGCAGAGGTGAGAGGGGACCTCACTGGGTGCAGAAGCCTGTGGAGGAAAAAGCTCTGTCTGTTGGTTGTCATTAAACGTGGTAACAGCCACGTGAGTCTGTCGCCCTGGGATTTACACTGGTCGGACAAGGCCAACGAATACCTGCTGTCCTCAGAGGAGGACAGGACACCTTCCTTGCACCACTGTCTGTAGTGATTCGAGAAGCAGAGCTCCCGCGGCAAAGATGCCAGAGCCGGAGCCTTGGCGTCTGTGAGCAGGGCAGTGGACAAGATCGGTCCCTGTAACAGTGTCTGCCGAGCATCGCACATCTCTCTCTCTCTCTCTCTCTCTCTTAGCCAGTTTGTTATGTTGCTTCATGCCAGGTGACTGCTGCTGGAGCCAAAAACGCCACCCACCCCGTCAGCTCTACCATTGCGTGTCTATGCACAGCTGTCGCTCCACCAGAATGACGTCTGCCCCAGACACACGCGACTCAGAAATGGTGACTAAAGACAGGCCCTTGAGCGCTTAATGATGTTTCCTGACGAAAATAGAGACTTCTGAAACAGGCATGTCGATTTGGGACCAGACGCCTGCGCACGATGCTCAGTGCTATTCACTGTCTCACACGACGTCATCGCACTGCCCAGGAAGACTTCTTCTGTGTCCCCAACGTCACACTTCTATTCTAAACCAAGCAGAGCAAACAGTGGACCTGGGTATTCAAATAAGAAACACCCCCACGTCCACATGAAGAGCCGTTGGCAATTGATGGCTGCAGGGTGAGGACGGGTCAGCTTCCTTCAGGGATGCTGTCCCTAAAGGGCTGCCCCTGCTCTACCAGATGGCCCTATGCCCGTGCATACACACACAGTAGCACTGTGTGGACTACAGCGCATTTAAAAAGAGCATACGGAGATGAGAAGGAACAGCGATGAGGGGGGTGAGGGGATCATTGGAGGGAGGAGGATGGGGGTGGGTTTGATCAAACATGTTATAAGCATGTATGAAATTATCAGGTGATTAAAATTAATAAACAATAAAGAGGAAGTGCGTGGGAAGTGGGAAGGGAAACCACGGGACACAGCGGAGTTGGAGCCTGGGAGACAATTAGCTGGACCAGGAGGAGGGAATGTGACGGGCTCCACACACAGGAGCTGGCAGCCCTAACTAATTAGCAACAATTAATTTCATGGTAGGAGCAAGAACACATGTATTATGTCCTATAAACGCTTAATAGATGTCACCGTAAATCACTCTCATCTCTCCCTCGAAACTCAACTTGCAAGCCGGATGACTCTAAATCTTCTGGAATTAACAAAATAGAGCTAACTCCCGATTCTTGTTATCAAAGAAATACCCCCCCCCCAGTGCCATCACTTGGCCAGCCACTAATCACTATTGTTTTATCTCCGGTCGGTCGAATCAGGCACAAGTGCCCGTTGATAAAGGAGGGTCACGGAGCGCCTCCCTTGTATTCGCCCCTTATCTCCTTTTCTTCACCCCTCTTCCCCTTCCATCTCTGTTCCTGGTCGGCCAACACCTACCCCTCCCTTTGCTCCCTTTCCCCAGTAAACTCCGCGTGGGTTTTGTTGAGTTTTGTGGTTTTCTTTTCATCTCATCCAGCTGCAGGAAAACAACAGCAGCCCAGCCGGGCAGGAAACTTTGAGGCAATAATAACTCTCCAGGAAGCTAGCGTCACGGGAAGACCAGGTCTGCTCACTCCCAGCAGTGAGAGCTGCAAGGGATGCGGAGACCTCTATTAGCAGGTCAGGATAAGGAGAACGGCTCTGGCTCCAGGGACGCCAAGGGACGGAGCCAATGGCAAGAACCTTAACTATGATTCCTGGTCTGCAGAGAAGGCCAAGGTAGAGTACCAGGTCTTCCCTCGCCCCAGAGAGTAATGAGCACCTCTCAACCTCATAGTGACCATAGATCCGGTGCAAGAAGCCTGTACTCCCAGCTTCATCCTTGTCCCTCCTGGGGTAACAACAGAGGGAGCCAGTGGAGGGCCGTCCTGTCTTTACAGGGAGACCACCTTTTCTCCCCCTGCACTGCATAGCCGGGGAAGCCCCTGAGGGAGAAATAACAGGTAGGGCACCCCCGCTGTTGGGAGGGGGTATCCAAAGTGATGTGCTGGGACCCACAACCGCTGTGTAAACCCAGCACACTGAAGAGGTGCCCCTTCAGTGACAACAAGACAGAAGACAGGGGACTTGGGTTTCCGCCCATCCTGGAGTCCCAAGACGCTGCTGCCCCTTCCCTCTTCTGCAGTGACCTCGGAGGAAGCTACAGTGAAGCCTAGAAAACCTTGAGCTTTGTTCAAAAACCCAAATACCCGGATTCAGTAAGTACGGGGAGGGAGAAGCTCTCCTGCAACCAAGGCCCAGAGCAATCTCAAACCAAACTGTGAAAACCAGCAGATGCCAAACCAGACTAGCAGCTGTGCTAAGGTTGCGTGAGGAGGGTCTGAAGGCAGCCAGAATGACCAACAGTCATCGGATTTAAAACTAATAAATAGACAGGGCTACAGAATGACAGGGAGAGAGAGAGAGACAGAGAGACAGAGAGAGAGACAGACACAGAGAGACAGACACAGGGAGAGGAGAAGAAGAAGAAGAAGAAGGAGAAGAATCGATAAAATAAATTTATAAAAAGCAACCTGAATAATAGAAACTAGACTGAAAAGAAACCTTATGGGACGATTGTATCCTTACAAACTATTTAACAGTGATGTCAATGCATCCTTAGGGGGAAGAAGAAAAAGAACGATGGCTGAAAAGGTAGCTGGAGATACAAATGTCGAAGCTTCACCCACCAGACAAAACATGTAAGCATGGAAATTTGAGGAGTAAACTCCAAATAAGATGAGTGTAAAGGAGCAGGAGTCTCTAAAAAGACTATGATCACAATTCTGAAGTATAAGCATGCGCACAAAAGCTATAGAGCAGGGGTGTGGTTGGTGGGTGAAGTGCTTGCCACACAGGGGTGAGGACCTGTGTTTGAGTGTGCAAATCCACACGAAAGCTGGATACACGGCATGGACGTCTGTACACCTGGTGCTCCATGTGAAAATGGGAAGCAGAGTCGGGAGACTTCCTGGAAACCCACCACTCTAGCTACCATGGTCTTCACAGTGGCTAACAACAGAACAAGACCCTGTTTCAAACAAGGTGAGAGATAAGGACCCACGCTCAAGGTTGTCCTCCGACTTCCATATGGACACTGTGGAATGCATGCCTGCAACACACACACACACACACACACACACACTTTCTTAAAGAATGGATATGTTTTAGTAATAAAAAAACTACATAAATAACATCAGCTGTCTCATAAGAAACCATGGAAACCAGAACAGGGCAATACAGTATCATTTTAGTTATGAAAGGAACTATTCTGCCTGTTTTATTGTTTTATTGAGCTTTATTTTATGCCTATGAGCATTTGCCTGTATGTATATATGGGCACCATGCGTGTGCAGCATCAGTGCGGGTCAGAAAATGACATTGGATCCCGTGGGCTTGGAGCCGTGTGGGTGTTGAGAACCACACTCAGGTCTTCTGCATGAACAAGCAGCTCCCAAGTGCTGAGCCGTCCCCCCACCTCCAGAAAAGCTCTGCTGACCCAGAACCTTCTGTCCATTAGGAGCACCCCTCAGAAACCAGGCAAGAGGGAAAATAGCACGACACATTTTCCTTCTTAAAATTTCTGGTTATGTTGGCAGCTGAAGCAAGGAGTATACGTTGTTGGCTGGGATTTTAAATGTATGTAAAATAAATATTTAAGACAATTTTACTATAATTGGGAAAAGAAAACAAATGCGGTAAAGTTTCCACATTTCATTTACACTAGTAAAATGTCAGTGTTAGTATACAGTGATGCTGTGTGTATATTAGACACCTAAAGCAGCCAGTTGTTCTTAAAATGCTATGCAAAATACCAGCTGAAAAACATCTGTGGATAATTCTCATGTAATTTCTCTTAACGTCCTAGAAATCCAGAAGAGGAAAATAAGAAAACAAACAAAAGAGAACAAATAGAAAACAAAAGTAAAATTGCAGACTAACCAATCGATCATTAGTTATCTTAAGGAGAATGATTTAAGTGCATCACTTAAAATGTACAAATTTTAAAAAATCCAAACTTCATGGCAGCCACCAACTCACTTCAAATGCGGCCATAAGTGAGAAAGAGAAGCGTGGAAGAAATACCACTGATACAGTAATCAGATAGTAAAGAAAGATAATCACCAGAGATGGACAGGGGTATTAAAAGTGATGAGTGAGCAGGCGGGTCTCTGTGAGTTCTCTGATCCCAGTGAAAATGGAAATAACAGAATGCTAGCAGGCAAGTCTTCAAATGCATGAAAATCAGAACGCCATCTGAAATAATCCATGGACCATAGAAGAAGGCACTCACAAAGCTCCCACCCCCTCGAGAGAGGACCTTGACGATCGACAGCTCCTGAAGGGGGGAGAATTAGTTTTCTTCGGGTACGGCTCTGATAGGACATCCATGTTCCACTGGATGCCCCTACATTCAGTCTCGTACTGGCAGCCCTAAATGGACTGGGTGGTTTAAAAGCACTGCTTGCTGTTGGGACGGTCAGGTGGTAGAGGTATAGGATGGCTTGGAGGGAAGAGGGTGTGTGTGTGAGTTTGCTCAAGACACATGATAGCCATGTATTAAATTCCCAATCATTTTTAAAATGAAAGATAAAACATTAAAAATACATTACAGTAAATGGAAATGAAAACATAACACATTTGTGAGGCACAGACAAAGCAACTATAAGAAAAAACTGACAACACCAACTCACGAGAAGGAAACCTCTCCTACTCTTCTCAGTCTGCCTAGCTTCCACTGTAGGCGGATGAGGGCCTGCGACAATGACCCCACCCTTCCCCTGGGCACCCGGCTCCCAGTGCTGACTGGTAAGGGGTCACTAACCTCTTGATCCCCTGCCGCATTTCCATAGTTTTCCTAGTTCCTAGTGGGGTCCCCAAGCCATCACCCCAAGCCCACACTCTAAACAACTAATCCCACATGTAAAATGTCAATGTAAAAACGGAAACAGAATGAAGAGCTAAGGCCACACGCCTCCTCCAGAGGTTTAATATTCCCACCGTGATTTAAAAAATGATCTGGAAGAGTATCAAGACAAGAATGATTATAACCATGTTCAAACAACCCAAAGAGGACACACAAAGCAAAACAAAGACAAAGATCTTAGAGAAATGTGGAAGCCAATGCTAGATGTGAAAATCAGGTCCAATAAAAAGAGTTGATGAAGAAAAACAAAACCTGAATGGTGTTGAAAATGAAAAACTCAATAAGGCAAATAAACCTCAGTGGAAAACTTCACAGATAGAAAGGATAACAGGGAAGAGAGCAGAGGGTCAGGACTGGGAGACAAGGCGTAAGAAATGAATTACTCAGTAAAGGTTATTGAAAAATTTATCAAAAGTCATGAAGAGAATGTGGGAAAGCTTTAGGACACTCAAAGAGAGATACAACTTTCAAATATGGGCACAGAAGACTATCATACTAAATGAATAGAATATATTTTCAATAAAATTGTGTAAAACTTCCAACAGCTAGAGAAAGAGATGCTTATTCGGGTACAAGAGGAATACACAATTCTAAATAAAAATGCCCCCTGGAAACCTCTCCATAACACATTATAGTTAAAGCACTAAAAACATAGGATAAAGAAAGGGCATTGAAAACTACAAGAGAGAAAGGTTAGGCCCATCAAAATAACACCTGGCTGTTTGACAGAGAGTCTTAAAGTCAGATGGCCTGGAAAAATGTATTCTGAGTTCTGTAAGATCATAACCATCAACTGAGACTATTAAACCCAGAAAAACTATCCATTAGAATTAAAGACAAAATAAAAACCTTTCAGAGTTTCTCCAAAATCAATCACATTTTAGAACATAAAGCAAGTCTCAACAGACATAAATTAAAGTAACAATGTATTCTATTGGATCACAAAGGAATAAATCTAGGTATGCAAAATAAAAGAAACTATAGAATTTAGAGAATCTCCTGAAAACTAGACAAGCATTTCCAGTAAAATCAGGGATGAGACAAGGACACTATCCCCACTCCTGTTCAGTGCAGTGATTGAAGTCTTAGCTAGAGGAAAACACAAGAAAAGGATATAAACAGGGATAGAAATAGAAAAGGAAGAAGTCAAAGTATCTTTGTTTGCAGATTATAAGATTCTATGAATGAAAGACCCTAAAGACCCCACCAGAAAACTTCTATAGTTGATAGACACACTCAGCAATGTAACGACATACAAAAATAATACAAATAAACCAGTAATTTATTATATGCCAACAACAAATACAATGAGGAAGAAGTCAGTAAAAACAACCTCATTCTTATTACCCTCAAAGAACCTTGGATAAATAAATTTAGCCAATAAAACAAAAATCTTGTACAAAGAAAGCTATAATAAACTAAAGAAAAAAATTGAAAAAGATAAAAAAAGACTCCTGATGGACTGGTAGAATTGATATTGCGAAACATGTCCTTTTCCCAAATGTAATCTAAGATATTCAATGTAATCCTCACCAAAATTCTAATGCAACAGAAGTTGAAAAATCATTCGAAATACATATGGAACCACAGATGGTCCAGTAGAGCAAAATTAATTCAGAACAATAAAAAACTTTGTGAGATTTGTTACCATCTCTGGTTTGAAGATATACCGCAGGACAGGTAATTAAAAACAGCATGGAGATACATTGGTCAATGGAATAGAACCCAACGTTCTACAGCCACCTGGATATTTTTTAATAAAGAAGCCAATAATACACATTGGAGAAAAGACAGTATCTTCAACAAATGGCGCTGGTCAGACTGGATAGCTACATGTAGGAGAATGGAACTGGGTCCTTATCTTTTACCCTGCACAAAACTCAACTGCGGCTCTATCAGTGGCTCGGCATTGGCTTGATAGCCTGAATCTGGTAGAGGAAAAAGCAGGAATTGCTTTCAACTTAACCGTCACAGTGAAGAACTGTATGAACTGGACCCCAATAGCGCAGGTGTTAAGACCAACAATTAGTAAATGGAACCTCATGAACCTGAAAGGCTTTTTGTACACTGAAGGATACCATCACTCAAGTGATGGAGCAGCCCGTAGGATGGGGAAAAAAAGATCTGCCAGTATATCTCTACTGACAGAAAACTGGTGCCCAGAACACGCAGAGATCTGAAAGCTAAACTCCAATAAAGCAAACAAGCCAAAAGATGGAGTATAAATGCCTGAGAAGTGTGTTTTTTTTTAAATGTTCAGAATCCTCAACCATCAGAGAAATGCAAATTAAACCCATTTTAAGATTTCATCTTGGCCCAGCTGGAATGGCCAAGACTGAGAAAATGAACGACAGCAAATGTGGGTGTGGGGAAGGGAAACACTTGTTCACTGCTAGTGGGAGCATAAACTGATGCAGCCACTGTGGAAACCAGCGTGGCGGCTCCTTCCTTACACAGCTAGCGCTAGCTGTGCCACACGATCCAGCCGTGGCGCTCTCGGGCACGTGCCTATGGAACTCTGTGGCTGCTACAGGGCTATCTGGGCCTCCATGTTCAGGGCCACCCTATCCGCAGCGTGCCCCGAATGGAAACATTCTGTGTGTCTGTCGACTGGAGGACGGATAGTGAAAACATAATCCACATACACAGTGTTACGAAATTATCAGGCAAATGAATGAGTTCCTTCGTTCTGGGCAAGGTAACCCAGAGTCAGAAGAACAAACACTACACGCTCTCTCTCTCATAGGCAGACATCCTGTTTGACTCCTTACATGTGTGTGTTTAGACTGGAGTACCCACAGAAGTCAGGAAACTAGTCAGGGCACATTGGGGGAGTTCAAGGTCGGGAGGACATGGAACATAGGTGGGCAAAGAGGAAAAGAGAATTAATGGGACAGGAAGGGTTAAATGGGGTGGACAATGAAAGGTCCAGGCAGAGGAGGGACTGCGGGTGGGGTAACTAACACTAAAAACCTTTCAGAATTCTATGTGAAAACCTACTACTGTAGATGCTTCCTAAAATATAGACAACGACACGTGTAAAAATAATTTAAATGGCCGGGCGGTGGTGGCGCACGCCTTTAATCCCAGCACTCGGGAGGCAGAGGCAGGCGGATCTCTGTGAGTTCGAGGCCGGGCTGGACCGATAGCCTCCAAAACAATACAGAGAAACCCTGTCTCGTAAAAACCAAAATAATAATAATAATAATAATAATAATAATAATAATTTAAATGAAGTTACCCTATAATGCGGTGACATTACCTCCCAGATAGCATATATTATCAATGAGAAGCCCAGAGCCAGGTACAGGTGACTTCTTTTCAAGCTGGTGTTCAGTGGGTTACCATAGTCTTCCAAGCATTGTAGGCCATTTCCGTTGCTTTTATTTATACTCCCACTTAGAACTTGATGGCAAGACCCTATTGTTGAAGATGCCACATGCTCGAGCCGTTGAACACGGAGAAATCAAGCTGGTGCGGACCTGGGACCTTCATCTCTACTGGCTGGCTTTCACAGTGCTGTACATGTTACTGTAGGGGGAAAACCTGACAGTGTTGCCCAGTCGTGAACTCTGCCGGCTGCATTTATACCCAGCCTTGCAAGGTATGCCCACTGTTGCAATAGCAGATGAATGTCATGGGAATAGCCAACTGCTTTCTTGTGTGATTTAAAAATCTATTCCACACGATGGGACTCGAGCATCGTACTGTTAATTGGATCAAGAATTTATGGTTGGATAGATCACGGTCCCTGGAGGGAGAACCTAGCATTATTATTCTACTAAATAGACATGGAATCCAAGTGCCCCCAAAATTCTTGTCTTTATTCCCTATAGAGTAGTACATCTCTCAGCCCCCAAGGGGAGAAACGTGACAGTCAAGACAGACCTACAAATAGTCGTAGGACAGAGGAGAAGAATCTGTGCAGTGCTCGGCTCTAAAGGGGCCGTCATGCCCCTCCCCTGAAAGAAGAGGGGTAGAAAGACTGTAAGAGCAGGAGGTGAGGGGTGCCTGCAGGGAGACTGTTTGCTGGTCATGCAAGGCCTTTGCACCATGAACTCACAGAGGCTGACATTTCATATGCAGACCTGCGAGAGATCAAGCCAGCCGAAACCCCAGCATGGATGCAAGGGAGGCCCCTGGATTCCCACGTCTGGCTGAGGAGCTGATGGTAACTGGTGGCTGCTGGGGGAAGGGAGAGTCAGTTTTCTTCAGGGATGCAGCTCCTGAGAGACGCTCCGGCAGATGGCACATACGGGAGAGGCTAAGTGGACTCAGTGAGCTGTTAAAAAGTCTGTGTGACGTGAGGAAGGTGTAGTGGTCGTGGGAGTTAAGGGAGAAACTGAGGGTGGGGGTGGTGAAGGGAGGGAGAGGGGATTTGACTGAAATGCATTACACACGGGCATGACATTCTTAAGCAACAAGCAAGAAGAAGAAAGACCTCAAACTCCAACCACAAGAAGTGAAAAAATGATCTATGTAGACTCCCTGAGAAAGCAAAGGAAAGAGGGATTCATAGTGACTTATTATAGAAGCCCCAGGACAGTACCAAGGTAGGGCTTTCAACCAATGCTGCTAAAAACAATTGGATAAATGCGCACAAAGACTTAAATTGTGCCCTAAGTGCCATATCTTATGCAAAAATTGTCAGAGATTAATTATACCTTAAATGAGAGGTATAACCCATAGAGATAATCCCCATGGCCCAGGGACAGACACAGAATTTCTAGTCATTTAGTATAATACACAAAAGAGAAAAAAATAATTAACAGGACTTCATCGTGATTAAAACGTCTCTATTTTACAGAAATAGTCTCAGGGAGGAAATGTTTGTTAAGCCCCGTCTAACAAGGGCCTAGTGCTCGGAACACCAGGTGAAGCTTGAAAACCACAATCCGACCAAAAGGGACAACAGACAGGCTGAGTGGGTGAGAGGAGGCAAAAGAGAAAGCGCCACCGAGTGTGCCCATCAGAGCAAAGAGCCCACAGCAAGGGCCGCCGGCCGCCGCGACGCCCACTGCTGCGAGTGTCAGACCCACAGCCACTCGGGAAACTGTCTCGGACACTTCTCAATACAGCAACACACCGCAAAGGCCGCCCAACCCCGTCCCCCAGCGACTGCAAAGCTCTGCACACTTTTCCCAGAAGAATGAAACTTAGGAGTCAACAGTGATGCTCCCACAATCTTTACCCAGGGCAGCTCCGTGGCTGTCAACCTTCACTGGTCACCTCTGAAATGCACTTCTCGGTGTGTCCATGAGGGAGTTCCCAGAAAGGTTTGATTGGCGTGGGACAAGCCACCCTGAGTGAGGCCAGCACTCCCCCAGGGTGTGTTGGGGTCCTGGGCTGAATGCAAAGAAAAGAGATGAGCTGAACCCTAGCACGCAGCATCTCTCGCTGTTCCTGACTGTCGAGGCAACATGACGAGGACTGTCGCTCCTGACTTGCCTGCCTGCGAGCCTTCGAACTGCAAGCCAAACAAGCCCTTTCCTCCTCGGTCGCTTTTGTCGGGTGTTTCCTTGCAACAGTGAGAGACATTATCTAACACGGGCCCCAAAGAGGAAACAACCTGCTTTCAATAGCTGAAAAATGAAACGGTCTGTGATAGATCTGTTCTGTGCACCGCCACCCAGCATAAATAGAAACAAACTGTTGACGCATACATACATAGCGTGGATGGAAAATCCACCCGGTGGATTTTTTCCCCAAATGTTAAGCTACATCCTGCAAGACTCTTTATAAATAACGTCCTTGAAATACCCAAGTTGTGGAAATAGGGCAGAGATTAGTGGCTGCTAAGGGGCCATGGACAGATGTGGGGGGGGGTTGGGGTGGAAGTGGGTGAGGCTATACAGGAACAAGGCGGAGGATCCCCCAGGTAGGAACCAGTTGGCGCCTGGGTGTCTTGGTGTGAATATTCTGGGCGACGGCATTGTTCTGTAGGTATTAAGGTGATGCCACTGAGAGAAAATGTATAAAAAGATCCATGGCAACCTGCAGCATCATTGCTTGGAAGTCTAGATAGGAGTCTACAACTGCTTCAAGTAAAGACGTAGCTTTAAGCACACACCTATCCTCCCAGCGCTGGCGGCTGAGGCAGGAGGAATGCCAAGTTCAACAGAGCTCTTATTTTAGCAAAATCAAACACTGTGAGAGATGTGAGTGCGGTGCCAGAAATACTCATAATATGGACCGAGGACATTATTGCTTGTAAGGAGTGCCAGGCCACCAAACACCACCACTCATTATTGACAATTATGGATTTTCCCACCTGCATCACAAGTGAGCTCCCCCAGGGCTTGGCTGGCCCTCTATTTATCTATAAATCTCCCACAGCGCCTAGCAAGCACCCTGCTATGTAATGAGTGCTGCGTAAATGTTTGTTGACTTAAGGTTTTTATCAGCGATACATGGGTATGTGTGTCATACACTGTTAACACACCACTTGCTGCAAACGAGGAAAACAGTAAAGAGATGAGTCACCCAAGTGAATTAGTGCCATCCTTTAAAAAAGAAAGCATGAAAACCCTTTGTTTTTAAACCAGAGTTCTGTGTATTTGCTTGTTTTCCTCTCCCTCTCTGTTACTTTGTGATTAAAAGAATAATGGATGCCCGTGGCAGACAGTTTTAAGTTTAGGGACATGGAGTGGACACAGTGTATTTTAGCGTCTGCTGGAGTCGGTTTCTCTGATGTGGCCTGATTCTGCAGCACTCCGCCTTAGTTAGTCAGTCTTCTTGTCTGTAGAACCGCTGGTTCATTTGTTAGAAGGGCAGCCGCCTTAGCAACTGTCTGCTTCCAACATACCCTGCACAGTGAAAGGGACTCCTTCAAGTCTATGGAGATCACTTCTCTTTCCTGGTGGCCGGTGATAAAGTTAACTAGAGCTTTCTGCCTCTGATGTCTTAAAGGGGTATGCGTTGTCTCATCAGCAGTAAACACAGCGTAGCATCTCCCTGATAGGAAAGGTATCTGAGGACAGCTCAGGCACAACCCTTGCTCTGGCTGCCAAGGCCACAGATAAGGAAGGTGTGGGTGACCTTTACCAGAGGCACTGGGAGCTGTAAACTTGAAGGGGGGATGATGCCCAGATGAGCTGGAAACAGAGCGAGTCCCAGGTCACAGCCGTCTCATGCCTGAATCAAATCTGTATTCTAGGAAAACTAGAAGAGGAAAACCAACGCCATTCTTGAAAAAAGGAAACATGCCTTTCCTCCAAGGATGCCTAGACATCCTGGCCTTTACTGATAGCCAAGCAGTCTCTCTATTTCTTCGTAGGGGATATGGTTTTCAGCCACCAACCTAAGCAGCTAGGTTTTCTGTCAGGTGGCTACAAAAACACGTACTGTTTTCCACCTCACATCTTGAAAGAGAAGCAAAAGAACCCCCATGCCTGCATTGTCACTGTTGATGCAAGAAATCAAGAATTAAGACTTTGAGCCCCTGGAAGAGTCCCAGTGCTTTGAGAAGAGCTTCGGAACCAGTTAAAAGAATACAATGTTTCCCAGGCCAGGCATCTTGAGCTGAGCTCCCAGGTCCCGACTTTCAGGCAATACCTGGCTGCAGCTTTTGAATCAGGACCTGAAGAGGTTTGCCCTCCATGAACAGAGTTGTAAATGTCAAATTACATCTGTATCAGTATTAATGGAAGGTGACATTAAATACACTTTTGCAGCTTGGGGGAGGTATTTGTTTCAATACAACGAACACTGAGTTCATATTTACTCCCTAACTGCCATAAATACCCTTAACCTCATTTTAGTTTATACATATGGTTTGATTTTTCCCAAATGCATAGTTTGTTGCTGAGTTACTTAATTGGTCAAAGTTTTCTATTTTAAACATTTTTTAGGAAAGTTAACTTTGCTTGTGTGTGTGTGTGTGTGTGAATGTGTGTGTATGTGAGGATGAGTGTGTATAAATGTGTGTATGTGTAAGATATGTGTGTATGAGTGTATGTATGTGTGTATGAGTGTATGTATGTGAGTGTGTGTGTGTATGAGGGTGTGAGTGTGTGTGTATGCTAGTGTGTGCATGCATGTGTGTGGTGTGTATGTGTACCAGAGTATGTGTAAGTGTACATGTGTATGTGTGAGGATGAGTGTGTATAAATGTGTGTGTAAGGTGTGTGTATGAGTGTATGTGTGTATGAGGGTGTGAGAGTGTGTGCATATGCTAGTATGTGCATGCATGTGTGTGGTGTATGTGTATCAAAATATGTGTGAGTGTATATGTATGTGCATAAATGTGTGTGTGAGGGTGTGAGAGTGTGTGCATATGCTAGTGTGTGCAAGCATGTGTGGTGTGTGTGTGTGTGTGTGTGTGTGTGTGTGTGTGTGTGTTGCTCACAGAATCCAGAAGAGGGCACTGAAGTCCCTGGAGCTGTAGTTACAGTTTGGATACTGTAAGTAAGTGATCTTAACCACTGGGCTGTCTCTCCAGTCCCAAGGTTTTGTGGTTTCTTTTTTATTTCCTTTCTTTCAAAATGAACATCCTTTAAAATTACTTTCACAAAAGGAAAAAGGGGGGAAATTTTTCCAAAACATTTATGCAGTGAGGGGGCGGTTGGGGGAGGTTTACATAGATAAGTTCCTCAGAAGCAGTCCACAGCTGTCTGCAGAGATTCTAGCGATTCTGGGAACAGCACAGCTCCTTCCGGGAGAAAATGGCTGCCATGCCTCATCAGCCACCTTGGCAACCCCAGAATCTCTCCCGCCTGGAAGTTTTGTGAGTTTATATGGACTCATGATTGCCTCCCAAACCCAGAGATGAGAGGGGACATGAGGGACGGGGAATGTGTCAACATGGCAGAGTTGATGGGAAACACACTGTGTCTAGCCAGGGTAACTGGCAGAAGCAACCAGAAGAACCAAACCGAAGCTTTTCAGTCACTGTCCCTCTGTCCCTGCCAAAGCCGCTGCAGCAGGGGCTTCACCACAGGCTGCATGGTCACACCTCACTCCCCTTCCGTGCCCCTGGAGCCACAGAACCATCTCCTGCATCCGGAGTGGCCACCCCATAGGTCCATGGCTGCTAAGGCTACTGCCACACTTGGTCCCTCGGGGCCTTGGATATTGTTACCAGCTCCTTCAAATCCCTATTGTTTTGGGGCTGGGGGCAGGGCGCATTGGTGAGACCAGTTCTCTTGTGTTTCTTCTCTTCTTGCTGATCTGGGACTCTAAACGTCCCCAAACCTGAAACTCGAAGACCCTTGATGTTTCCCTCTCTACACCCTCTGATCACGATAGGGTCACACCACTGTCCCCTCCCCAGCAGCCCTCCCGCACTCCAGTTTCCTGGTTTCAGTGTCCTCAGGGCACATGGCCTTTGATGCAGTGTGCATCCCTGTCTGTCCTTGCTGCGCCTGGTCCCCCATTTCTCTCTGTCTCACACCCTCGTTGTTCACCCGCATGCCCAGATCAAAGGAAAACAAAGCGTAGACTTTCCTCTCCTAGGCAGATTCTGGGTTTAGACAGGTGACTGCCAGACAGACAGGTAAGTTAGACGACAGAGAGAGAGAGACAGACGGGTGTGTGTCACGTGAATACATGACAAGAGACTAGAGAAGAGAGAGTGTGTGCAGAGGAAGGGAGGGCAGGAGGGCAGGGATGGGCAGTTAAAATTAAGACTCGAGGGTATATATGTATAAAGAACATGATTCTGAAACCTATTTTGTATGCTAATTAAAAACTTAATTACAAAGGCAATTTTCCTCTCTCATTCTCTCTCCGTAAGGACAGCCAGTGAAGCAAGTTTCTGGGGATCCCTGGTGTCTGTCTGTCCTCCTCCATCCATCCACCATCCTCACCCTGCCCAGAGTCCTGAGAGTCCTCCCTCCCCTGTCCTCACCCTGCCCTGAGTCCTGCCTCCCTACCCTGTGCTCACCCTGCCCAGAGTCCTGAGAGTCCTCCCTCCCTCCCCTGTGCTCCCTCTGCCCAGAGTCTTGAGAGTCCTCCCTCCCTCCCCTGTGCTCCCTCTGCCCAGAGTCCTGAGAGTCCTCCTTTATAATGCACATAGCCCAGCAGAGTCCCATGTTGTGCCCCCCCCACGCCCCACACACTGCTAGGCTAATTGCTCTCAGTCACCACAATGACGACACCTCCCCTTGATTTCGACCATAGTCCTAGTTAAGGTGCACTTTTCCAAGCCATAACATGGTGCCTCTGAGCCAGGACCCAGCTACAGTGTCATGAAGCTTATTTACTCACTGTGGGGCGATGGACATGTACTTTTAAAATTCAACTTAATTCAGTTTTACTTTGATTTTCAAAGTAATAGGAGTGTGATTCACCAATGAGTTCTAAAGAACTTGAAGGTCTGTGAGATGATTCATTAGAAACTGATTTCCTGTCCTCATCTCCTACAATGGTCCTAGTTTCTACCCCTCATTCCACGCAAGACAGAAATCCCCGATGCCCTCACTTTCCTTCTTAATCCAACATGCCCACCCCACACACACACAGAAAGAGGGGTCCATAAATGCCGCCTGAGGAGACTGCTCCCCTCCTGGCATCTCCAACACCTACTTCAGTCCAGACAGAAGAACTTCCTCACACAATGTTCTCCAATTCCCTCTTGCCTTTTTTTTTCTGGATAAGGGCAAATCTGCCCCATAGGTGCACGTGCTTGAGAGAAATGTCTCCCTAATGTCCAGTGACCGAAACAGTGAGAGTTGCTGCATTAATATGCCCTGGGAAGGGGTTCCGTCCTTCTCTCTCTCTGCTGAAGTAGATCCTGATCCAACAGGAAGCCCATTTACTCCCGAGCCTGGTGTGAGGACAGTGTGTGGGGAAGAGTTGAGGAAGAAAGGAAAAGAAATAAGAGGGAACCGAGGCCATGGGGAGGGAAGAAGAAGGAAGGAAGGAAGGAAGGAAGGAAGGAAGGAAGGAAGGAGGGAAGGGAGGAAGGAAGGAAGGAAAAATGGAAGGAAGTGAGGGTGAAAGGAAGGGAGGAAGAAGGAAGGAAGGAAGGGAGGGAGGGAGGAAGAAGGAAGGAAGGAAGGAAAAATGGAAGGAAGTGAGGGTGAAAGGAAGGGAGGAAGAAGGAAGGAAGGAAGGGAGGGAGGGAGGAAGAAGGAAGGAAGGAAGGGAGGGAGGGAGGAAGAAGGAAGGAAGGAGGGAAGGGAGGGAGGAAGAAGGAAGGAAGGAAGGGAGGGAGGAAGGGAGGGAGGAAGGGAGGGAGGGAGGAAGGAAGGAAGGAAGGAGGGAGGAAGGAAGAGAGGGAGGGAGGAAGGAAGGAGAGAAGGGAGAAAGAAGGAAGGAAGGGAGGGAGGAAGGAGGGAAGGAGGGAAGGGAGAAAGAAGGAAGGAAGGGAGGGAGGAAGGAGGGAAGGAGGGAAGGGAGAAAGAAGGAAGGAAGGAAGGGAGGGAGGGAGGAAGGGAGGAGGGAGGGAGGGAGGGAGGGAGGGAGGGAGGAAGGAAGGGAGGAGGGAGGGAGGGAGGAAGGGAGGAGGGAGGGAGGGAGGGAGGAAGGGAGGAGGGAGAGAGGGAGGGAGGGAGGAAGGAAGGCTTCTTCTCTGGCCTCCTTTCCCAGGTGACACTTAACGGCCGGAGGAGAAGGATCCTGTGTCCACTCTCACTGAGAGCCTGGTGACACTTTCAGTCAGTGTGATCACGACTTGGGGACACACGACCCTGGTGAAGCTGTGGGGTCACTGGCTGGTGCTGCTCCAGGCTCCACTCCCAAGGCCGCCTCCTTCTCTGAGTGTCCCCTGTGGCTCCCACATCAGCCCTGCACACCAGCTGCATCCAAGGAAAGTTTCTCCTGAGGTTTTGCTGACATTTCATTGGTCACCACTGTCCAATCAACTTTCTGCAGTGACTTTTTTTGAAGCCACTTCAAAGAAGAAACTGAAATCTTAGTTTTATTGGATTTTAACCACTTTACATTAGAAAATCTCATGTAAACATTTTTTCAGCTGCCCAGTATGGTGGAATTGCAAATTCCTTCCTCACTAACTAAAAACATTTTTTAAACTCAATTAAGTATTCAACTTGTAATTAACTTCTCCTTTTAGGAAACATTGCCTCCCTTTGTAATTTTATTTTGGGTTAGTTGTCAACAACTTATATACAGTCCACAAGCACAGTCAGTCCTTATCCAGGCTGCCTCCCTGGTCGTTTTCTGAGCCATATGATGCTTTTTCATGCTGTCCCCCAGGAAAAAGAAACAAAGATTTTTTTTTTGTTAAAATTGATAGATGTTCTCTACTGCTGAAAGTGAGAAAGACTTCCTCAAATTATCAAACAAGGTCTCCAGGGTGGTATCTCTTCAGCCAATCCTCATCTCAGAAAGCCCAGAAGCTTCCCTGCCTTCCCAGGGATTGGAGAGAGGGCCACTGTTACCCAGTCATGGAAAAGCTGGCAATTTGTGTCTCGACTCATAAATTATTTTCAAGGGCCGTGGATGAGCTCCCCGAAGCCTCTGTGGGAGGGCAGACTGGCTTTGGAGCCATTGCTGAGTGGCTGAGGTGCTGACACCAGTCCTTCCTTGGCCCAGGCACTATCGGGATGTTCTGAGCAGCTTCCAGATTAAACGTGAAAACCTCACAGATTCCTTTTCTTTGCTGCCCTCAACCGCACAGCCATCTCAGAAACAACATCCTTCAGCCTTCGCTCCAATGAGGGCAGCCTAGTAATCATCAAGACAAAATGTTCCCCGGGAACTAAGGCTTCATTAGAGACCTCAGACATGTCCATCCACCCTTTGTCATTGGGTAGGAGTTCCTCCAACACCTTCCACCCACCCGCCACAGAGCCCTCCACCGCAATCTTCTTCTGTAGCAGCAAGGCAGGCAGAAGGAGCAAGCCCTGGGTAGGCAGGCCTGGAAAGCCTCCCTCCCTCCTCTGCAGAACCCCCAAAGGTTGGAGGCTTTTATAGTCCTGACTATAACTGGATGCCATCAGGGGCTCAAGACGTTCCCCTCCTCAACATTTAAAGAGAGGACAAGTATCAGTTTAAAAGGCATAAACTTTACCAAGAAGCAGAGGAGGCCCCAGAGAGGGGCCTCACCATTCTGACTTCATGGTTTGTTTTGTGTGTGTGTGTGTGTGTGTGTGTGTGTGTGTGTGTGTGTGTGTGTGTGTAGGGGCGAGCCTCCAGGCAAATGTGGAGAAAACTCCCTGTCACTCCCCCAGGGCTGGAGTATTAGCAACCAGAAGGAACTGCAGGAGGGGAGGGGAAGCTGCTCTGGGCAGGATCCTTGCAGGGAAAAGCAGTTTGCAAAGCCTTGCTCCATAGTGGCTCCTCTAAGATGTGCCTTAGAGCTTCCGGATCCCGCCAGCTCCTCCAGGCGGCTCCCGGGGCCAGAGGGACCCTTTGCAAAAGAAGAACGCAGGGCCCTAACCTCTTGTCCTTTGGTTTGCTTTTCTGTCAGTATCCTGCTGTCTCCCACCCTCCACTTCCTTCTCTTTGTCCTGTGTGTGGCGCCTTCTGGAGGTTATTGTCTCAGATGGCCCTGCTATCTCATGGTCAGAATTTACCCCCCCCCCGTTATTGCTTGGATAAGCTCGAATCACGTAGACATCTATATTTTCCTGTGATTTTATTCCAGCTGAGCCCAATCGCTTACATTGTGTCGGCTCCGATGCCCGTCCAATCTCCACCCCAGGCACACCCCCCGTGCCCCCTCCCATCTGTTAGGTGGTGTCTGGAGCTCATTGGAGGGAAAGCCCCATGAATTGTATCCCTGGTTCTGTGTGGCATTCTGAAATCATCATAGACGACTTTACAGATGATTGATCGCTATCTGCTGTTTTGAGATACATATGGCCGTTTATTAATTTGGTGTCTGCCACCCTCATGTTTAAATATATTTTGGGATTTAGTTTTAGGGAGATTGATATAGACGAACTGTTGCTTGGATGATCATTTTACACGACTTCAATGTTTCCACATGTGAAATTCCTGTTTCTTACTCTCGGCTAGTATCAGAAAGTGCAAGCAGGCCAGATCACTTCTGGAAGACTGGGGAGATGCAATAAGGGACTTTTGCCCGTGGTTGGCTTTAACTGGCCCGTGGGATGCCCCAGAGCGGGGAGCCGGGAGAGCTGAAGCGCGGTGAACTAAGGCGTGTTCAGCTTTGTGTTCGCACAGCGGCTGCTGTCCCACTAACACGCAGAGCTCAATAAAGTGATCCGCTGGGGAGGGGGGGGGCCTGCGCACGCCTGCCCCGGTCTGGTTACCCAGACGGTGGTGTCCTAGTAAATGAAGCACCTAAGATGGGGAACAGAACCAGCTCGCGGCTGGAGAGCCTTCAAGGCTGTGAGCTTCAGTGCCCGCCGCAGTTTTCCTGGGTCAGGAACCCTTCCGAAGGTAGGGGGTGGGGGCGGAGCGCTGCACGTGCACGTCCGGCTCCCGGGAGACCTTTGCAGGTCTGGGTCTGAGCTGCGCTAAGCCGCCCAGAGTTAGAGCCACCGCCGCCTCCGCCTCTCCACAGTCCAACCACGTGACGGTGTCTCTGCGTGAGAGCCCCCCGGGGGCACATCTCTGCTCTGCCCTCCTTCTTCCTAGCTGCATGGGAAGCGTCTATCTTGGAAAGTGAGTGTCTTGTTCTGTCGTCCGAGCTTTGGGAAAAGATAGCTGAAACTCTTTTGTGCTGGAGGCAGAAGGGCGGCATCCGCCTGGCTGTCTGGCTGATAGCGGTCACCCTGCCCCAGCCTCGTACGTGCCATCATCATTCTCCGCTTCGGGTCACACGCAGCTTTGGAAGAAACCGTTCCGTACTTTGTCCCAAGGAACAATCGGACTAAAATCAATAATACAGAGTCCGGCCCGCAGACACAAAGGCAGGCTTGACAGTAAACACCATGTCTGCATCCGTGGTGTCTGCACGGGCGCGCCTGCCTGCCCGGTTGTGTCGCGGGCTGACCTGCACGTCCACAGCCGTATTGCCAGTGAGAGGCTTTTGCAGGCCGGTGGGGACACTAAAATAAGGACGCAGCACAGGCGGCTTCCAAACTGCTGAGCAGCAGCCTCTTGTGCGGGAATTCACACAAAGAGAAGCGCCGAAGGAAAAAAGTCAGTTGTCACACCCAACGTATCACGAGCACCGCAGGGTTCCATGCTGTTTGATGCTGCTGAGCAGGCAGGAAGCCTGCAGGGCTCACAGAGCTTAGATTCGTGACTGTCTTCCAGGCAGGGTGAACGGGGGGACTGAGGGCAGTCACAGAAGAGACTTTCCAGGAAAGAGGTGGGCTGCTCCCAGTCTTAACCGGGGTTTGGTTATACAGGAACATACTCTGGCCAGAGCTCATGGAGTGGTCTATTTAAGGGCTGGTGCGTTTCCTTGCTTGGAAATAAATCTCGTCTCCACAGAGAAAAAGGAGGGGGAAGCACAGAGACGCTTGAGCGCGTGCATGCACACACAAGTACGAGAGCACGCTTGCACAGAGAGCGAGAGAGCAAGAGCGAGAGAGGGGGGGAGAGGAAGGAAGGGAAAGAAGGAGGGAGAGGGGCGGAGGACGACAGATAGCCAACCCTACACCTGTCTTCGGCTGGTCTGGGAATGGTTCTAGAAGCAGCTAGACTGGGCACCACCAGGCTGTGCTCGGCAATAGGTTCCAGGTGAGCGCACAGATGGTCACTGCTCTTGGTTCCAGTTCCTCCGGTGTGTTTTCCGTGTTCAGAACCTGTTACTAGGCATCAAGAGCGAGCGAGGAGTCCCATCCACCCCCCCCCCAAAGCTGGTTTCAGAGCTGATGTTAATTTGGAGGTCATGCCGGCTGGAACCTCCTGACTGCTGCAAGCTGAAGCTATGAGAAGCCAAGTTAAGAGTGGGGGGTGCAGGGCTCCTCTCTGACTACCCTGGGTCTCTTCTGCAGAACCAGGCAGGGCCTGCTCCAAAGCAGAGCTCAGTGAACTGTAAGCAAGGGAGCTGTCCTGCGGATAATTTGCAGACCTTGACCCGAAACGAGGGCAAACGCATTCAGATATGGGATTTGTTTTCTGGCTGCTGCATGGTTTCAAAGCAGTCTTCTCATGGTGGAAAACTCCTCCACCATCCGGGAAATGAACCAGACTGGGTCGCAAACCAGCCTCCGCTGGCTGCTCCCAGCTGATATTCATCTCCCATCACGATGGCCGAAGGGTGCCTCTTTAAAAATAGTTTTAATGTGGCACACGGGAGTAAAGAGTTTTTTTTTTTTTAATATGATATATTGGCTGAGCCAAACAAATTAAGTTACAGCCTTGGACATCTTAAGAAAATAGTGTCCTTTTGTATTTCTGTTAATTTATAACGTTCAGTTCTGTAGTCTAATGGATGAAAACACAGACGCGAACATCAATAAAAATAGCTTTGGGATTCGGTCACCAGTGTGCACTGAGTGAGATAAATGTACAGGCTGGCCAGCCCTCAAAGCTGAACCTGAGGCCCCTCCTAGCCCAACCCTTGAGTCCCGAGATGCAGTCTGACAACCGAGAGAAGAAAAGCCTGGAACTTGCTTCCCAAGTGACTTTCGTGGCAGAGTTCATTCTACTTTACCGTTTCAAGAAATAAATACAGTTTTATACTAAAATAAAGCAGATGTATTCTGGGATAATGAGCAAAACCTCCACACCACAACTGACTATCACTTGGGCGATGGCCAATAAGCCTTGTATCTCTGCTTGCATGCCCTTGTATAATCTGCTCGCTTGAAATCCTCCTTGAGTCTTCCAGGATCTCTGAGTAGGGATGTTCCCATGGAGGAGATCAAGGCCCTTGACTGTCACAGATGAACTCTGAGCCGTCAATCCTCATGAACAAGAGGACTTCGTTAAGCTTTCCTAGTGCCAGATGGGTAGGATTTTGTGCACAGTCTCCAGGCCAAGCCACAGTACCGTCAGAAAGAATAAATTGTTCTTTTGGGTTGTTTGCTATTCAGAGTTGGGTGTGTGTGGCACGTGTTCATAAACGCTATGAGTTCGGGAACATGTAAGGCAGCATCATGGAGCTATCCACTGACCTCTGCGTTACTCGCCGTATTTCGCTGGTGACTAGGAGCCACCTGTCTGGGAGCATGATTCTCAAGAACCATCTTTGTGAACGTATTCCAGGTTGCTCTGTGATTAAGAGGAATCTGTGTCATCTCTGAGCATCTCTTAATTGTGTCTATTGGTGCCAAGGGATTGCTAAGGGGACCGTATGAAGACATTACGGGAGAAGCCAGACTTTTCATTTGTAGCAGGCGTTGACACCTGCCACACCTTATTCCAAACATGAGGATGAGCACCGTTTCAATTAATATCCATCGTCAACTTGACTGGATTTATAATCCCACAGGGTCTGCACCTCTGGGCGTGATTTCAGAAAGGATTACCAGAGGAGGGAAGACCCCCCCCCCCCGGATATGGTTGGCACAGAGATTGAATAGAAAGGGAGGGAAACAAGAAAGTCAGATGAGTTCAGTGTACCGAGTTCACTGAGGGGTGAGGAGTCATGCTCACAATACTTGAGTCACCCCACCATTATGGACTGTACCCCCTAGAACTTTGAGCCAAAGTAAACCCTCCCTTCAGTTGCTTCCTGTAATGAGTTTGGTCACAGCGACAAGAAGGGACAGCAAACCAATGCAGGGTGATCAGCATAGCAGCTGGCTGTCGGTAAAGCCCCAGAGAGCAGCCATTGGTCTCTGATGTCAGTTTTCAAAGTAGAAACTGAGACCGACTGGCATTAGGTGACCCCTAGTGTCACACAGGAGCAGACTTTGGGGGCCAGGACGAGAACCCGCGTCATCCGAGGCTCCTGTCTTCATGCTAGCGATGGTGTCTCATCTACAGTCTCCCTCAGAGCTAACTCCCGCCTGCTGTCTTCCCAGTATGGTTCGCCTCCGCTTTGCTATGATATTTAATCCGAGAGGTGAGCCGAGGGGGATTTGATCTGATCACGTTTAGAGGTGGGGCCCTCAGAAGCTGATGGGGCTGTGGATGGCCACTTGACACCCCACAGTGGAATCCTGCTAGCCTGATAGGAAGAGGGAGTGAGAGCAACCAACACGGGCAAGCATGCCCATGGGCATCCAGGATCTCTTGCTGAGCGGTGCCTGGTGTCACCAGAGGCTCGTGATAGCGCAGAGGGCACAGAAGTAGACCGGAGTCCCTGAACCTACAGAAGCGCTCAACAAACAGACCCTTCTCTGTGACTCCCTGAATCTGTGTCATGATGTTATGGGCAATTTAAAGATGGACTGAGGGCCAGATCTGGAAGTACACACATTTAATCCCAGCACTTGGGAGGCAGGGGCAGGTGGATCTCTGTGAGTTCGAGGCTATCCTGTTCTACAAAGTGAGTTCCAGGCCATCTGGCACTATACAATAAGGACCTACCTTTTTTTTCTAAAACAAAAACCAAAAAAAGGTATTTATTATGGACTAGAGATATGGTTCAGTAGCTAAGAACGTGTGTTGCAGAAGTCCTGAAACAACCCCCCCCTCCCCGCCCCATACCTCAGCCAGGATTTCACAACCACCTGTTACTACAGCTCTGAAACGATTTGGTACACACACACGCACATAATTAAAACAATAAAAGTGTTTTATTCTGTGACTTGTTAAGAATCTGTGAGTCTTCAAAAATGTATGTTTTGTCATTCCTTCTACCATTTAAATTTTAATCAAATAAAAACATGTCGCCTGCCAGGTGTTGGTGGCGCTCACCTTTAATCCCAGCACTCGGGAGGCAGAGGCAGGCGGATCTCTGTGAGTTCGAGGCCAGCCTGGTCTACAGAGCGAGTTCCAGGACAACCTCTAAAACAATACAGAGAAACCCTGTCTCGAAAAACAAACAAACAAACAAACAAAAAACATGTAGCCTTTGTCTCTCTAACATTGAGAAAATAATTTGAACACTCACTGACACTAACAAGCTTTATTTTAAAGAAAAAAAAATGTAGGAAACCCTCCCCACCAAGCTCCTTCTATTCCATATTTTATGTACACATTTTCACCAAGGGAGAGAGCCAGCGCCTTCATAACCAAGCAGGAAACAGTTGTGAGCCGCTGGGCATGGCACTGTGGTTTGGACCACAGACGCTCCCAGGAGCTGCTGTGCTGAAGGTTTGGTCACGAGCTGATGGCATTGCCGAGGCTGGGTCTTGAGCAGAGGGGCCTGGTAAGAGGGGACTGCGTGAGCAGAAGTGTGCCCTTGAAGGGAACACTGGCACCAAGGCCCTTTCCTTTTGTGTCCCTTCCCTTCCCATCTCCAGCGAGGTGAGCAGCTTGGCTCTGTCAAGCACCCCCAGTTGCGGTGCTCTGTCCCCCGTCACCCCCACGGGCATGCATTTAACAGAGCCCGGTGGCCGCACAGGCTGAAACCTGTAGAAAAGTGAGCTTTTCCTCTTCTGGAGGTGATTTCCTCGGGCTCTTTGCCGTGCTGGCAGAAAGCTGCAGAGAGCAGAGCAGCCCAATTGGAAGCAGAGGCTGTGTGCTGATGGTCCAGGCAGCCAACAGCACATTGGCCACTCCCTGGACTTGAACTCACTGCTACAAGAAGGATTCAGCAAAATTTCCACTTAAGTTCCAGCAAGAGCTTTTTTTTTTTCCATGTGTCTGGATGTGAAACCATTTTGGAATGCATATCCTTTGGCCCTGAGGTCTTAACCAGCTGTCGTGGACACTACTACAATATTACTACAATATTGGTGTTTTTGATTCCTTGCATTGAGCAGGGAGAGCTTTCCTCCAGGGGTTGCTTAAGTTCTTGCTGTTCTCTTGGAGGTGAGTAAGTCACATCACCAGGGGAGGGTGCTGGCTGATGAGAGATAACCTTAAGTCAACCCCTAAAGGTTCCTTGACCAAGCAAACTGACCTACACTAAGCACTTAGCTCCAGGGGGTGAGAGGAAAAGGAGCAATATTCCACAGCTGGCTTCAAATTAGCCAGCCTAGGCCTTTGCAAAAACCCTTGGGCTTCCTGAACGATGATAACATCTGAAACAAAACACAGAAAGTGCCACAAATCGGTGGGTTTGTCTTCTGTGTTGTTGTTGTTGTTGTTTGTTTTGTTTCTGAGCCGAGTGCTTTCCACCCAAGCAAAGCTTATTCTTGGGAAGGCAGTTCAAGCCCACACTGGATCTTATCTTTTGTTCCAACCCCGCTCTCCGTTTTGCCTTCTGTGTGTTTCAGTGGAAACCGACAGCTCTTGCTTTTCACTGAGTCAGTCGGGAAAACTCAGCTACCGGGCTCCACCCGGTCAGCCCCATTACACCCGTCCACTGCTCCTGTCTTAAGCAGCGTTGGGATTCCACCTCTGGAAGACACACACCATCCGAGATACATCTGCTTCCTGGCTCCTTTCTTTCTTTTTATCTTAGTCGGTGAAAAGTGCCCAGTGGTTTCAGGAAGCACAGGCTAAGCAAAATCTAGAAAGGGGAGCTATGTTGAGCTATGTTGAGCTATGTTGAGCTATGTTGAGCTATGTTGAGCTAGTGAGAGGGGTCAAACCAAGGAGAAAAGCACTTAGAGCAAGGTAACAGGAGATGGGGGGCCGGGGGGGGCACCGATAAAGGTCTCATCGCTCACGATATCTGGAGAAAGCGTTTGGCGTACACGCCCTACATACAGCTATTGGACATTGAAAGAGCAAGAAAATAACCAAACATGAAAATAGACTGTGAACCCCGTGTCAAGGTAAAGACTGGCCAAGGGAGTCTGAGGTCAGCGGGGTGACATCAAGCATGGCCAGGGTTTAGGTGGCACCTAAGGAGTAGCTCAACGTCCAAGGGCAGGCAGTGACAGGGTAGCAACTGCATTCCCCAAACCACCAAATGCCGGTCCCTAAGGAGGCAGGTGGCTCTTTCCTGAATTGTGGAAGCGAGCTCCCCTGGGCTTGTGGTCTGAACCTAACTTTGCTCCAAGTTGAGCTTTTGCTCTCAAAGGAACGCACAGGAACAGGGCTCCTGCCTCGTGAACCGCTGTAGCGATTTCCTTGTGTGGGAGCAACTGATTTCGCTGAGTTCACAGGAAATTATTGGCCGTGGTCGCCTATATCTATGGAAACAAGCAGTCCACCTGAAAGAGCACATGATTTTTTTTTTGACTTCTCTGAAATTCTTTCTCCTTTTTCAGGTGCCAGAGGAGCCTCAACAGGGAAGCACATGGTTATTTAAGTCTGCATGGTTTGGAAATCATTTTGGAACACTGATGCCAATAAATCTCACAGGAAAGTGTTTGTCCCGATGCTCCTGGGCGCTAATGTTTCCTAAACTAATGCGCTTCTAGTTTCATTTTAGGGCTTTCTTAGATGTGTCCTGTGATGTCAGAAAAGGGATTCCCTTCCATCCTGCTTCAAGTTCATTCCACACATGCTCAGTTTACTTCTAGCCAAAGAACACCAGATGTGGCTCACAGTTAAATCATCTTCCAAGCAAAAATCTAGGGCTTCTGAAGTCATAGCAACTCTACCAAACTGTGTTCTAACAGCTAGAAGCCACGTCTCAAGGTCTAGAAATATGTGTCTACCCCCCAAGACTTTCCAAGGCGAGCCATTTGAACCCACTTTTAAGGGATTGTCAGAAAATTAATATATGATCTTTGGGATTGCCTGGTAGCAAGTAATGAAATCCCTGTAGGACTCAATCATAAAGTACAGGATGAGGTTGCTTGAAAGGGTGTGGTGACCATCTTTACTCCAGAGAGTCCTAAAGTGCTCGCTCACCCATCTGAAATACCGCAGGCCAACGCATCATCTCTCCCTACAGCCCTAGCCTAATTCAAGAATAAAGGAATGGACTTTCCCATTCAGCTCTCTGTTCTTGATCTCATCCTAGGCGCTATGAGAAGGCCTTGGTTATCTTAAATCGGAGAACTGTATTTTTCCCCCCTGGCTGTAGAGTTAGATAATGAACTCTACAAGTGGCGGCAGAGATGCAAATTCAGTTCCTCACAAGACTCACAAACACAGCTATATATTGTGCTGGTGGAGACAGAGCCTGCGTCTAGACAAAATGCAAAACTCTCGTGTTCGGTAAATGTGCATAATTAGGAAAATGTGAAGAGCAGCTAACCGTTAGTATTGCATGCATGTCTGCATCTGAGATCCTACTGCTGCTCTCACTGTTGTTTAATCTTTAGTTGGAAGTTGGAGCTCACTCCGCTGGTTTTCAAATTTCACCTCTCCAGTATTCAAACAGAGCATTTGATCCTCAGTAATGAAGACCCAGAATATCCAAACTCTCCCTTGAAGTTATTTTTTTTTCCTACAGAGTGACATGCCAGGCTGTAATTGGTAAGAGAAGGTTTTATTATACAAATAAGCAGACACTGTCTGGGGACAAAATTGAAAGGACTCTGATGGTTTTATTAATTTATTTGATTTACTTCTGGTTTCTTTTACCCAATCTTATTTATGTCAAAGTAAGTTGAACCAGAATTCATTATGTAGTGAAATGTAATTTGAACACTTTTTATTGGCACACAGTGATTCAATCATTTCTCTCCATAAGCCCCATTATCTCCTCTTACATTATTCTACACAGATCAAATCACCGGACGGGAAATTTTTCCAGAGAAGCTGAAGAATTTGTCGGGGGGGGGGGGCTACGTTGGTAACTTTTTACAGTGTGAAGCTGAAACCACACAAAACCAACACTGACTGTTTGCTATCATGGATCGTTGGCACATTTCTCTGTTCACGTATCACCAGCAATGGCTGCCAGGCTGGCACGCTTCCCCACGGGCAATCAACTGTGTTGATGAACTTGACTTTTCTGTCTCTGTTCTTTTTAACATGGCTGCATTAACTCATCTTGATTTAGAGAAACAGGTGACACAGTGAGCCCCGTGTGACCATGTGAGCATCTCTGCCTTTTGTCCAGGACGTGTGTGCTTTTCATGGTTCTCTTCCCTTGAGGACACATTTAGTGACTTCACTTTAGGGACCTGATAAAGTGTGAGCAGAAAGATAGACTCGGGTACTCCTTCTCATCTGTTTACTTTTGGCCACTTTCTCAGATCAGCTGCGCTGTTGGTGCATAGAGAGGGCCCTGAACTCCTAAACGGATCGAGTAACCAGAGACCTTTTTAATGGCGATTGTTTAGAAGCAAGAGTCATTTGAAATACTACAGTTGTGCCTAGAGTGACAACTATCTCCTAAGTACCTCCTAAGGAACTATGTTTTACACTCCCCAATCATAATTCCTATCTCATCACCAGTGAGATATCCTCGAATATGGAAACCTAGAGAAGAACACAGGCCAAGGAGGACAGGAAAACGTCCACAAAGAAGACGTCCAGCGTCTGCTGACAACAGTGCAAGCTCATCCCCGGGAGCCTTCTGTCTGTCTCACCCAGCATCATGGGCTTCCACCTCCTACAGCCTGTGTGGGCCTGGAAAAGACAGCCCCAAATGCTGACAAATACAAGCCACCGGGGGATTTGCTACGGCACAGGTTCTTTGGCCTCATCCTTTGCCAACCAAGATTAATAAACATTGGTTCCAATGCAAGGACTTGATTCTTGGAAAGAATCCCCAGTATGTATTCTGTCTCTCTCTCTCTCTCTCTCTCTCTCTCTCTCTCTCTCTCTCTCTCTCTCTCTCTCTCTCTCTCCCCCCAGTTGGGTACATTTATTGTGTTTTGTGCTTTTTAAAAAAGAAATAAGCTGGGTGGGACCTCAAGCAAAAAGGCACAACAATGCTGCTTTTACTATCACCCCCCAAAGAAATATAGTTGTCATCATGTGTCTCTCCATCAAAGTGATGTCCCAAGACACTGGCTCTTATTGTCAAACTCCGTTTAGAATAGCCTTTTAGGGTAGGAAGAGAAATTGGTGACTTAAATTATAGGTAAGACAAGCTTTCAGAGAGATTACCCATCCTACAAAGCCTACCAAGTTTTTCAGTGTACGCTGCTTCACATCCTTGATTTGTGTCACCGGAATCATGAGTGAAGCCTGTTTGAATGGGAAGGAGTGTATGCCGGTAGAGAGCTGCGTTACAAACGAATTCTGTAGTCACGATGACGAGGTTCAAATCGCCAGCCTGTCAGCCTCACACCCTTGGGCAGCTTGCTTAAATCCTCTATGCCTCGTTTCCTTCTATGAAGTGAAAGCAACCATACTGTTCAGCGGAGCCACAGTACAAATCAAATAAGAAAAAAAATGTGTGAAGTAAAATGTAGAAATGCTAGCATGTTTTGTATGTGTGGTACACATATGTGCACATTGTTTGTATATTGCATGTGTGTGTTACTGTGGAGGTCAAAGGTCAACCACCCTCCACCTTTCCCGGGCACAAGGTCTTTCACTGAACCTAGAGCTCACCAGTTTGGCTGGACTGGCTGGCCAGCAAGCCAGAGGTCTTCCTGTCTCTCCCTCCCCAGTGCTGGTAATACAGCAACAACTGGCCACTTACGTGGGTGCTGGGGACCCAAACTCGGTGCTGTAGCGAGATGAAAGCCCAAGTATCACCCAGCCAGCTGTTCAACCGCCTAACAGGGATCGTTGAACAGCTCGCGATCACGGATTTAAAAAGCTGTCAGTAAGAGTTCATTTCAACATTACAGTTCCAGTTTTGCCAGTGAGCGCTGCCACTGAACTACCGGTACGGCGCAACTTCCGGACTAGACGCTGGTCACGCTGCACGTCGTGTACGTCTCCACGCACGGGCACTGAGTCTGATCTGAACCTTCATCCGCAGCCCCCGCCCCACCCCCATACCGCTGTTTTTGCATTAAAGGTACCACAGAATCGTACTAGTCAGAGATGTCTTTACCCCACCTTACTGGGGAAATTTTCCTCACTGGCAAATGTATCTGGACACATACAAACACAAACACGCAGCCCCCACCCCCAGGGCACGGGGAGAACTCAGAAAATTCTCTCTCTGGAATCTTTCAGCCCCTTTCCTCCAAAGCCTCTTTTGAATTAGTCTTTGCGAGCTGCTCTCCGACTGCACCTCCAGAAGCCCGGGAGCTTTATGCCATAGACGCACTGGGGGTCCAAGAGGCTGGGAATACCCAGGAAACGACATTTATATTGTGTTTTTTGTCTCCGTGGACTTTGAGCTGGAATCCAGTAATTTGGATCCCAATGCTGGCATTTCCTAAGTTATTAATATGAATAAGAGACTGCGCTCTGGGTCGGAAAACACTTATTCATTCTGGCTAACCTGGACGCCAGGGCTCATCTGCATCTCCTAGGCCCAGAAACAACTTGTTAGATGATAGCTTTGGAGTAAACATATTATTCTAACTATCCAAAGACAAATGAAAAGTAGAAGCCCCATGAAGGAGCGGCATGTACCCATATGTGGAAGTTGAGGTGATCAGACTATTAACCCTTTGATGTCCCCTGGCTCTATAGAGTCCCTAGCTACACTCAGGAAATAATGTCATTCGTCAATGCCAACTCATGTTTTTAAAGAGACCCCCTAAAGACTGACAAAACGGTGGATGCCTTTCAAGTGAGATGTGAGAGAACTAGGAGCAGATGGGTTTGCCCAAGACCCAGGGATCTGCCTTCCCGGACACTCAGACGTTGTCCTGTCCACACAGCCTGGATGAGAATATAGATACACTCTCTTCCCTCAGCCTGGCTGGAGACGTCCGGACTGAACAGGTGCTATGGGTGTTTTGGCCATTATAATATCGCCTAGAGAAACTCCCTAACCCAGTCGAGCCCGAGGTGCTCCTGCGAACACACAGATCTTGAGATGGATCTCAAACTGATCTATGAAGTCCTTGCAAAGGACTAAAGTCACTTTAGAAAAATTCAAGAGAAAATATGGCAAAAGTTTCAGAATGGATTTTCCATAAAAATAAAAAAAGAAGGGGGGAAATTACAAGATTGTAATTAGCAAAAAAAGAAAACCAGACTTACTATTTGCGATACTTTAGGACTTCTGGTAAAGACGCTAGTGCAGTGTTTCTCAACCTGTGGGTTGCGACCCCTCTGGAGGGTATCAGCAACCCTTTCAAAGGAAAGATCATGGGCAGCCACAGATATTTACCCTACAATTCATAACAGTAGCAGAATTACAGTTATGAAGTAGCAACAAAAATAATTTTATGGTTGGGGGGTCACTGCATCATGAGGAACTGTATTAAAGGGTTGCAATATTAGGAAAGTTGAGAACCACTGCTCTAGTAAGACAGAAACCATCACTGCTTGGCGGGAAGACTATGCCACCCCTTTATGACAGCCTGCTGAGCCCTTTCCTCCAGCGTCAAGTTGATTACCTGCTAGGGCTCCCTGTTGGAGGCGAGTGTCCTCCGGTATCTCTATAAGCTTACATGGAAGGTGCAGCCCCGATGCTGCTGTTCCTCTGGCAGAGGTGGAAACTTCTAGGATTTAATTTTACCTACGATGGGCAAAGCCTGAAAGAGCCTGACTCCAGGAGTCTCAGAACAGAGACTCTCCTATATATGAGGTCAGGATAGAGACTTTCCTATATGTGAGGCCAGGATAGAGACTCTCCTATATGTGACCCAGGACAGAGATTCTCCTATATGTGAACCCAGGACAGAGACTCGCCTATATATGAGCTTTCTCTGAGCTTTAATATTCTCACCCATCGTGCAGGTTAAAAGATCTGTCTTGGAGCACTGAGTGATTATTTTACTGTGAAAATATAACCCATCAGGCCTGGGAGAGGAAAGGGATATGTATTAGATACAGGTTGGTTTCAAAGTAGCAATACAGAACACAATGACACTTAGAGTCTGAAGGGGCAGGCAGTGTGAATACAGAATAACCTAAAACTCAATGCTGTATCTTTAACCTACTTAGTGGAAGGCTGAATCCAAGTCTCCAGATGTGCAGAAACAAGACAAGGTGTAACAGCTCTTAGAGAACTTGATTTATTGCTCTACTTGAACCTTTCCGCAGATAATTCCCTAAATTTAGTGAATAGGTTTTCTAACCTACCTTCCCAGTTTTTATCCTTTGCAAAAGGTCAGTCTCTCTTTCTGTCTGTCTCTCTCTCTCTCTCTGTCTGTCTCTCTGTCTCTCTGTCTCTCTCTGTCTCTGTCTCTCTGTCTGTCTCTTTCTCTCTGTGTCTCTGTCTCTCTCTATGTGTCTGTCTCTGTGTCTGTCTGTCTGTCTCTCTTTCTGTCTCTCTTTCTGTCTGTCTCTCTGTCTCTCTCTGTCTCTCTGTCTGTGTCTGTCTCTCTCTGTCTGTGTGTCTCTGACTCTGTCTCTGTCTCTCTCTGTCTGTCTGTCTCTCTGTTTCTCTGTCTGTCTGTCTTCCACACTGTGTGTGGGCACATTATTTTAAGGCAGTAATAGAAGTATGCGCGTCCACAGACATGTCAGTAAACGGTGGAGGGCAGGCCGTGCTGCAGACGCTCAGGCTGGTGGAGTGAAGCAAAGGGGCATCAGGGAGCCGTCTCCGAGGGCTGGGCGAGGGAAGTGGGCTGAGAGTGAAAGAACAATTAGACCAGGAACACAGGAAGGGAGAGAGAGGACTGACAGACAATCAGCTGAGCCGCTTGTGTACACAAAGCAGGGCTTTGCAAAAGGCAGGTTTACGTAATAAGATCTAGGCCACAGGCGGAAGGGAGACTCTTAAACATCTCCAGCCACTGAAGTAAATGGTTGCTCACTGCAGTGTTAAACACACACACACACACACACACACACACACACACACAAGTGAAAAGAATACAAATGTCCAGTATGAAAGCATTCAGACTTTTCCAGGAAGATAGGATCTGACCCTGGTCCTACCAGATCCTCCCTCGGGATCCTCCCTCCTCTCGACAGCCCCGGGGGTGCCTTCAGTTAAGATTCTGATAGTTGTACCCCAGACTTTTTCTTTTACGTTTCATCTTTCAAATTTGGCGTAGAAATATTATTTCTCAAGTGCAGAGAGTTTTGGCATCCGACTACATTTCATGCTTCAGGTGACAGTCTGCCCACCTCCCGGGGAAGGTCCTATCCAAAGGAAGCTAGGGAGACTGCACGCAACCTAGAGGCCTGTAGGGAATAGCTATCACCACTGGAGACAACTTTGGGGATTGCAGAGGGTGTTTTCAGTACTCCCAGTACTGGACTATATCATGTCTAGGTGAGAATGATTACTACACGACAAAACCAGACACTGAAGATCACACATCTGATGCTCTTGTCTTTATTAGCATATGCGCTTGGCTCTGAGTGGTCAGCATTACAGATTCCAGTAAAACAGTTCTCATTTGCATAAACATGTCAGCATGGGGAAACATTCCACGTTCCACTGGTCACACACACACACATACATGTGAACCAGCATTGGAGTCTCTCAACAGAGTACAAAAGTACGAGTTGTGCTTGAGTCCACCCTGTTGCGTGAGCTGTGAGAGCTGAAAATAAAATCAAGCAACATTCTGCCACATCATTGCCCCGCCCATACCCCATCCACGTCCCGCCCATACCCCATTCACGCCCGCCCCTGCCGCTTTGTAGGTCTGTCCTCTGGGGTTTCGTGGGTTCTGGTGAGGCAGAGAGGTTGCTCAGGAAGGACAGAGCCCACGGTGAGGGGGAAGCATTACCCAGAATCAGTCCAGGTCTCATGGAGGAACATTAGGCTACATTCACTCGTTCAAAACCTTCTCTCTCTCGTGGATATGTGTGGGGGCAGCTTAACCAAACCTAGAAACCAACCCCGTTCCACAAACTTAAGCGGAAAGTGTTGCAAAGACCTCCTGTGGGACAGTGCATTTTGCCAAAGAGAATAAAAGCAGCTTCCCCTGGGACCTCAGCATGAATGACAATCCCGGTGTATCAACTGTTAGACCCAAATGTCGCTGAGATCCACATTGTCAGAAATTTGGGGGGTAAAAAGGTGCTGGAAGTAGCAGAGTATATGCAAACCCGGAGAACAGGAACTCGGGGAGTTGGGGACATCTTATTCCCTTTGCTGCTTGGTCACTGTCTCCCACCCCAAAGTTCAGGGGTTCAGAATGCCAAGGCTTAGCCAGCTGGATCACCAATATCTTCATAGCACGGTGTTCTCTTGTTTTAAAGCCAGTATGAATATCTGAAGGCCATCGCAGGGTGCTAAGAAACGAAAAGCCTTACACAGAAGTGGGAATTGGTTTGCTCTCCGCTCACAACAAAGACTTTTTTTAAAAGAAAGTTCCTGAATGTAGACCCCCCACTGCCCTTGGAAACAAGGAACAGCCTTCTGGGTAAGATTATACCCCATTCACAGTTGTTTCTACAGCTGTCAGGTAACGGCAGTGAAGGAATTAGGAACTAGAAAAGACGTGAAACCAGCGACATCATGACCCAGAGGCAGGGAGGGAGGATGAAAGAGCAAGACAAGGCGAAGATGCTGGTGTTCACAGAAATAAACCTAGGGTGGAGAAACCTGAGACCGTTCGGCTCTGCTGAGCAACCAAGGTCTTGGGGAGAGAGCAAGGCTCAGATCCGGCCTGCAAGTAGACAAGAGGCCGACCCAGGATGGAGCATTGTGTGGTGGGTGTGAAAACTCAAAAGAGGAAACCACAAAAGGACCTGAAAATCCATCACTCTATAGGCAAACCATCTAGTTGGCATCTCCGTAGACCCATCTTGTAATCCCCTCCCACAAGAGTATTCTCTGATTTGAAGGCTTGCTGTTTTGCTAGAGTCGCACAGCACAGGGCTGAGCACTGGTCATCTGGCCTTGGGTTCCGTTTGGATGCATAGGGACAGTCAAAGTCACAGCCAAGTAAATACGCTAAATAAGAGCAACGGGACAGCAAACACATCGACATCTGCCTACAGGTAGCAACCGACAGTCCAGGACTGCACCATTGGGTTTCTCCTAGGATCCTTCCCCTTTCCAAAACCACCACGCGGATCCAGTCTCTTGCGCGTGCGTCATCGGCGCCTGCTTCATCTGCACTTACGGATTCTGACGATGCCACTGTGAAAGTATCAACAGCCCAACACCCTGTGTGCCCCACACTACTGCCTGCAGGCCCCCAGCCTGAGAGCAGCCCCCTAAGCATCGTAAGAGGAAACCTTTAGTGATGAGAAAAAATGTGGAAATCTGAGCAGCAGCTGATTCTATTAAATTTAGGTAAGGCTGAAATGGCCAGAATGGACACCCCAGCCTGCTGGAGGCCCTTTTTCAACTCGGGGACACCAAAGGGAAGAAAAGAAATCTTCAGATACCGAACGTGTTGTTAGACGCAACCATCCAGGCCCTGGAAGGCTCTGTAGACTTGACCTCCTGGAAGGGGCCAGCCGACCCTCTGGAGAACAGGAGATCACAGTGCTTGCCAGCCTCAGCCAGGGAACAAGAAACACTGGGGGTCAGAAATGACCTTGTGGTGACCCCAAACACAGGTTCTTGGCCTGTTTCCAGGGACTCCCCAACCTGCAACACGGGGCCTATCTTTTCTGTGACACTTAGCTTGTGAGGGGGCCTCCTTCCCTGAACTTTGGGACGCCTTTCAACCAGACCTGATATCGGCCATGCCCTGCCCCCAACGGGGGCATCCACCTCTCTGTATTTTCAAGCAAATTAGAAGTAGCAGACTAGAAAAAACACACCCAGCTGCTGCTTCCAGACTCGCCAGGAAACCCACTGTATAGAAGTTGTAAGGGCGCCCCCTGTGAATGAAGGTGGAGGCACACAGAGCTCGATAGTGGTAAGACCAGACATCCCCATGAGTAAACACATCAGCAGTTGACAGCATTACACGTGATTGAAAATGTGATCTTTGTCTCTTGCATCTTTCCGGTTTTCTACTATATTATTTCTACTATATTTTAATTTTTAATTCAAATCATTTTAGGGCACTTAAAGGCAATTCAGGGGGACTAAGACATAATTCTGTCCTACCAGAAGAAAAAAGAAATCATCAGGTTTTTAACCAACTAGTATGACCACTGTGTCTTGCCTGAGCCTCTCCTGGTTTAAAATTGACTTGTCGCATTGAGGAGACTGCACCAGACCTGAGAAAGTCAGGATAGGTTGCCACCCAAATGCTTGGGTTCCCTCTCACTTTCTGATGTATGCTATCATCTAATCCGTTCCTTCCACACGGGAAGCCAAGGGCTTATAACCAACAGAACGTAGAACATTTCCCCAGCAGCAGACACAGCCACAGAGAACACAGATCGTACTAAGCATCACACGGGGCTGCGGCGGCTGTGGCCTCAGGCTCTGGAGGAAGCTCTCCAAATTCAAGACTAAGCCCGCGCGCTAAAACTGCGCCTGTGTCCACGGCATCTGAATACACGGGCAGTGACTTATTTCGCCACACTTTTCCTGTCTGTGGGACGTCGCAGTCTTTTCGCCTCGTAAAGGAAAGAACTTGCGGATAAGGAAACCCAAAGCAATCAATGAGAGCCCGATTGCAACCTCACCAGGCAGGCGTGAAGGGAGACAGCCGGGTGGGTACCAGAATGACATAGGTCCAGGAAGCAGCCTGGCCACAGCGGAAGAACGGGTAAGGCAGAGACAACTGTGTTCCACAAGGACAAAAAAACCTAGGCTTCCGGGACAGTCCACGAAGGGCAGTTGCACCCCCTCTACTTAAGGAAGACCTAGCTGTCCAGAGCTTCCGGGTAGCAGGTGCTTCTTAGCAACCCCCGGTGGGGGGGCGGGGGCTGGCTTCTGTTGGTTTCTGCTAGGCTGGTCCTGGTCTGTGATTGGCTGGCATGCAAGAGAGGCAGCTTGGCTAGGCTCATGTTGTGGATGTGGGTGCCCCAGTCAGGCTCGGTGTCGGTAAACCAAATGCACTGGGACACCCGTTGGGACACCCCCCCCACACACACACACAGAGCATCGCCGATGATTTGGATACATCAGACTGGCAATGCCTGTGCGTTCAGCCTGCCAGTGTGTTTACCTTGGCAGGCTGATGATGCCGGCGTAGAATCAGGGTCTCCCTACCTGGATCCGTGATCTCTATTGTTCTTCCTTCTCAAAGCTGTCAAGTGTAGGATTGGAGTGTTTTCCTCCAGGAAGCTTAAATGTCCTATAATGGGTGCTTTTTTAATAACAATGTCACCCGTTGGTGAAATGCCAAGAACACGATGATTTTGCTTAGTTGTGAATGTGCTTGAAAGCGGTTTGCTAAGAAATCTTCATCAAGTGAAGTTTGCGATATGGCTTACACTTTGGATGTAATTATGCAGCATGTACTCATTTCCTTTCTTCTAGGGGATGATGCGAGTTGCTTTTTTAAAAGCATTATTTGACAGCTTCTTACCATCTCCTTTGAAGTTGAGAGTGAACGTAATATTGAATTGTTGTACTTAGCAATGGTGATCCATGGCACCACCAGGAGGGCAGGGATTGTTTTGGGACCTACAGAATGCAGCAGTGTACGCCATGGCAGCCCCCACGGGATGAGTTGTCAACCCCAGTGTGCCATAAACAAAGCAGCTTCTAAGCATCCTAAAATGACTGTGCTTGCTGGCCCAGCCTTGTGCTGGGCAGAACAGACTTAACTTCTGCTTGAAGTGCAAACTGTAGCCTTCCAGGGTACACTACCAGTTCCCAAAGCAGCTTGTATCTGGCCAACTCAATGCTTAGAAGAAAATGTATTTTTAAAAGAAAAAAAATAGGCAAAAAGATAGTGGTAATCTCTACATCGTCTACCTGTTTGTGAATCCTAGCTCCGACCACTAAAATGGACCAAAGTCATGTGACTGAAGTCTGACCCGGCCTCATGGAGCTCTCAGGACCACAGCTCTCTGATGTCATGAGCTTCTGGGACCCTGAATAGGATTCAGAACTTTTGCTCATGGGTCCTCAAAGCCGTGTTTCAAATGTGTTGCAAACCTCTGTAGTTTGTGAGAACTCTCACTTGCCTTTGTTGGCAGTGGAGTGACAAAGTGGACATAGAAGTTAAGGGGGACAGGACACGGACTCTCTGTGACGCTTTCAATGGCTGTTAAACAGCCGCGCTCTCTTCAGAGCGCCTGGTTTCCTGCACCTCTACTGGAGAGTGAGCCTGTGCTCCACTATGCAAGTGTCTGATATGCATATGGTCCGTGGGGAAACACACAACTGTACCTGAAGAAACAGGATACACACACACACCACAGGGAGGCAAAGTAAACCTTCAAAATAAATAAACTTCAAAATTCTTGCTTTGCGTCTGCTTCTGGGAGTGGACAGCCCTAGGCGCGCAGAGAGGGCAGGGTGTGTACTCCAAAGCAAACATTCAAGGGTGTGTATTAGAGACAATCGTAATTAAATTTAGGCGCGAGGCCTATTATCCTAGATAATTTGCAAGGCTGCTCTGGAAAAACTAAACAAAAGAAAAGGAAAAAATGTAATTTTAAGAACAACAGTAATTCTATGGATAAAATACATCCCCACCCATCAGCTCAAGACATGATTTGGGTGTTTTTCTGTTTAATACACTCTGCTTCTGTTTTTCAACTCAGAGAGGTGAGCTTCCGTTGCACCCTGTCAAAATCCTTCTCAACAGGCAAGGGGAAAAAAGCAGCACAGCTGCCCTTGGGCAGGGTTTTAAATCCTACTGGTCAACCACCCCATGCTGTAAGACGCTGTGGTTTTCTGACACGTCTACACAGACTAGTGGGACAAAGGCCAGCTCCAGACTTGATGTCGCTGAGCTCCTCAGCTCCATCTTGCCATCGTGCTCGACCGAGGAGACAGTCTACAGACGGTCTATAGTGACGCAGCACTTTGAGGGCTTAGTCATTAGAACACTCTGCTTTGTCCTGGGGAGGCAGCTTCTTGCTTGGCTAGTTATGGAAGCTAAGGGGTGGCTTCAAGATGCTGTCTGGCCAGAATTTTGCAGACATATCATAGAACTCTTCTCCTCCATCAGGCTTGGGTTTAGCCTCCTTTGGTTCCTGCAGTGATGCAGGAGCCTCCAAATACCAAATTATTATCAGGCGGTCTTGGGGGAACCTCTGGGCCCTGCAATAAAGTAGACAGACTTTCTATTGGAAAGTGCTCAAGGAGCAAGTCAGCCCTGATCACATCGCTCTAGAAATCCTGCAAACCACCTCTGGACTTGGTGAATGAACATTAACCACACAGCTCCTGAGAGTGCAAAAGTGTGTCGAAGGGCGTGACTGCTCCCTATGCCTCACTGAAGCGGTCGTGTGCCTCAGTTACAGAACCCGAACCTAATCATGGTGTTTGCTGTTTAAAGCAAAACTCCCTGTGACTTTAGCCAAGCCACTTACAAGCATTGTCTTCTAAATGAGGTGTTTACAGCAGGGGGCCCTTAAGGTCCAACTCAGGGGGGCACTAGCAGTCTGCCAGCCAGATCTAATCACACTAATGTGTTCTTACTTGCCCAACTTAAGCATTTGAAATCTTGAGCCATTCAAATAAAAGAATAAATGTTTGCTTTCTCTCGGAAATTTGGTCACACCAGACACGTGCCCCAGTATGGTCTTAATTATTTCATATCTTCCTATCATTTTTTTTTCCATGATGGCTTCTCCTATTGGCTTGCCAGATTCCTGGAAACTGGACGCAAATCCTTTATGTAGCACAGCCTATCTCGTTGCTCATCACGCTGCCTTCAGCCGCACGATGATTCAGTTGGGTCTCACCACAGTCAGAGATCAAGCCATCACCTCCACCAAACCTCTGGTTTCTACCATTGTAGAAGTACCGCATCTAGACAATGAATACTTAACATATTGAAATGTTCTATCTAGAATGTGCTCTTACAGTTCAGTGGAAGAAGGAAAGAGACGCCACTCTTGGCCATGTAAGATGCTTAGTCTAAAGTCAACATCTCTGAATACAAAACATAGCTTCAGGAAAGACCAGTAGGCGCAGTAGCACATGGTCCAAGCCTGTGACAGACTCAGAGAGATGACAGTGATACACAGTCCATCGACACTTGTTCTCAGGACATGGGGCGGGGGTATGCCAAAGTATTTCCAAAACCTGTGTAATGATTTCTTTAGTCATCACCTGTGCATCCTTTGGGAAGCACCTCCCTTGAGAGGTTACTGGAAGTTAGTCTGTTTAGAATATTCAGTAAAAACCACTTATCTGAAATTAATCCCTCAGAACTTCATGGGCTTAAAGCAAGATATACTTTGGCATGTCCAGTCTCTGTGGTTCCTCTTTGAGATAGTTTAATTGGGGTGGATGTAATTTGTTAAGTCGAAGAAAAGACTTCATAAAGCTTACTTTTCTAAAATTGCCTAAATCTAGTTAAATTACCTAGCACTTTGTTAAAAAGTATATCCAATAAAAACAACATGTACACCAGTTTTGGTGGAAATAAAACCAATGAAAAGGGACTCTGAAGACTCTGCTACAAATCCATTGGCAACTAATACTTCAGCAATATACAGTCACATCTGGTCAACATCTGGTTGATGTCAAAAACCCACTACGTCCTGTCTTAGGTTATGGTTAGCGGCTGAAGTTGCTGCTTTCCGAAGGCTAAAGTTGAACTTAAGCAAGACTGCAGACACACACACACACACACACACACACACACACACACACACACACACACACACACGGCTACACTCACGCAGAGCACAGAACAATGCCAACCCTGGAGGTTAAGGAACATACTAGAATGCTGTGTGGTGTTTACACGGAGGTGGTGACAGGGGCAGGAAGAGAAGGATAAAATCTTCTTCATTCCCATTTCTTGGATAATGTATCCATGGAAGATAAGTGATTTTTTTTTTAGAAAAAAAAATTGTTTGTAAAACTCATTAAGGATAATGTCTGGGGGAAGAAAGGTTGGTTTTAGATTATGTAAGATAAGATTCGTCTGAGAACACTAGGCCTGGAGGGATATTTGTGTGGAGGGCTCAGTGAGGCATTATAAGGAAGGACTAGCCAAAGAGGCTTGGTGGTCTAGAACACAGGCCGGAGGCCAGAAGCTGAGGGGGAGCTGGGGCTCCGTGGCTCTCTTACGGTCTCTTCCGAGTCGAGGTGACACGACATGGCTGAACCACAAAGCAGAAGAGGCCTCCAGAGATAACTAAACTGTTTTCTGGAATCTGCACCGAGTCTAGTTGGAGGAGGTGACGTTCTGCAGACATCCCCTTAGATCCTGAGGGAAGATGTTCAGTGGGGTCACAAGCCCTGAGGCCACCCACCCCTTTCTTCCACCCAATCCCTGCCCCTTTAAATAAAGGAATGTTTCTTGTTAAAAAACTGTTTTGAGGGCTGATCACTTGGGATTGGATAATCAACTGGTGCACTCTCCCCTGGGGAAGACTGTTTCTCCCACTCCCAGCGTTCTTTGGTTGCCTGTAGGTCTTTGTGTAGGGTCTAGGCCTTGTGGCATTCCACCATCCACATTAATGTGTCTATTATTGCCTTTATTCATTCATTCTTATTGGACATATTGGACCAATGGTCTCTGATTGATGTTTCAGCCTTACTTTTCCTACCCTGAAAAGGAAAGCACACTTAATATTAATTTTAGTCAACCTTAGCTATCCAGCCCGGGACTGATAGAATTACACCACACAGCCTACTCCTGGTGGAGACAGTGGTGTCAAAATAACATATTTCTAGGGAGGACAATGGGAAAGCCGAAGATTCTCTTACCACTGTATCTTGATATTTCTTCATATTTGACTGCCATGAATATAGACATCTCAAGTATCCTTGGTTATGTCAACCTCCACAAAGAATACCTAATTTTCAATAGTATCTCATCTTACCTTGGTCATACCATAGTTACGAGAATCAATAACACCATGGCTTTGAACAACATTTAAAGTTCAAGGACTTTACTAATCTTTAAGCATCCTTTTGTACTTGTTGTATAACAAATTCAGCTAACATCTTTGGTGGGGCCTACAAACTTATAGTAACGTCAACTCTAATACTTAGTTCCAATTCCAATCTTAAACATAACCTTGAAATAAATATAAATGAGTGGACAGAAAGGACAATTTTTTTCCTTATATACAGAAAGATCCCAATGAATTTTCGGCAAACTATCAGTCTCCAAATCTAACTTTGTAATTGTCCTCCTTAGCCTCTGAGACAGTGCAGTAGAGCAGCACTTGATAGTAGGCAGGATACAGAGATGTAACTAAACAAAGGAAGCCCCCTCATCGATACCAGGGAGCCCCTGGAATCAGGGGCAGCAGATGTCCCAGCCACCAAGGCCTCTTATTCATGCATGAGAGAAGGCCACGTAATTCAAATGGAGAAAAGCCTGTGTGTTCATTATGCTTTGAATTCTCTGCTGATCTTAAGGTCTTGATCCATATTTTACATCTGGTCAGTGGCCCAGAAGACAGGGAGAGGGGCCCAAGCTTGCCAGGAGGGGCTGATGGGCTAGCATAATTATTAAAAGTCAGAGTCCTCCTTCTCATACTCACGCTGCTTGATGTAACAGTAGTTACATCCTAGAAATTAGGATGAGAAAAGAATACAGAACTACCCCCAAATCAATACCACCTGTATGAAACACAGAGCCTTCCTGACTGCCTAGAGCGCATGCCTTAATTGCTTTTAATAAGCAAGATTTAAGTTACATCAATTGCCCGTCAACTATAAATTATGTATATGCATTCTAGTGACACTTCTGCTTTTTGTCTCCGTCCTTCTCCAGATAAGCGTGCTTGATTACAACTTCATGTTGACAAATGATTGTGGAAAATGGATTCCAAGAAAAGTCCATATCTACCCACAGTTCCCAGCCCAGCGGGAGACAAACCTTGAGAATTCCCTAAGTAACCAATGGAAGAATCTGGCCTGTGGGCCAAAAAAGTGCAAGAATCCTCAAATATTCTGCTGCCCCCAGCCCCAGCCAGCCTTGCCAGAGGCCCTAACAAACAGAACCGTCGAAGCAGATACGCAGCAAATGGGTCAGTAAGTATAAACAGCTGTACTTACATGTGTCTGGCTTGAGCTGACTGTTGGTGATGCCAAAGTACTGGGGGTTTTCAATAACAGGAATCTTGGTCATTCCAATGATGACAGCGTCGGGACCGCCCTCCGAGGAGGATGGAGTATTGCTCCCATTGGAGATGTGGTGGAGGGGGCTGGCTGAGTCATCGTCATTGCTGATGACAGAAGCTGGGCCTGCAGTTGGAAGAAGAAGAGGCACTCTGTAGTTCAATGGCTTCAGTTGAACTTTGAGTCACATGCACTCCAAATGGGTAATTTCAGCAGGGTTTGGTGTGATCACAGAATGCTTCCATCATCGCTACAACCTCATTTTAAGACGCACCCCTTGCCCCCATTTAGTGTTGCTTTCCCATTTCCCCCACCCCCGGCCCCAGAAATCCACAAATTTACTTTTCCACTCTGAGTTAACAAACCTTGGCATTCCATGTTGGTGCTGCCAGTGTAATTCATGACTTGCACTTGGCATCGTGTTTTGAAGTTAACTCTCACTGCCATGTGCATGGATGCTTCCCTTTTCATTGTTGAGTGATTCTGAATTGTGCAGGCAAGGCACACGCTGTTTGTCTGTCCCCCTGCCCACTGAAGGATGGTGCAGCCGTGAGGACTCGTGGACACATGTGTGTGTGTGTGTGTGTGTGTGTGTGTGTGTGGAGACACACGCCTCCTTTGCTCTTGTGTGAGATTGGTAAATCCTAAGGAAGGCCCGTGCTTGACATTTTGAGCGTCTAAACTCATTTACAAAGCATTCGCACAATGCTGTGTCTGTGGATTGCCACCAACGCATGAGGGCTCCCATCTCGTTTCCATTTTCTGTAGCTGCAACTCCCAGGACCTGGGTCTATGCACACCTGAAGAGCTCCCTGTCACTGAACTCCTGGCACAAATCCAGGACACCTGTCTCTCTGGGGACTGTCAGTGATGCTGAGGGTTTGGAGACCTGAGTTTCTCATCTTCGCCCTTTTACTCACTTCTTCGCGCATCTGGATCTGCTTACAGTTGGGAGTTGCGTTGGGGAATGCCCGGTTATTATTCTATGGGACTGGAGTGAGATCAGGGATATGAAAGCTTCAATGTGCTACATATACACTGATGGAGAGAGCCTGTGGTGCTATTGGGATCCCTTCATATTAGAGCATTAGCTTAGTTATGGTCCATACAAGAATTAGTTCTTAACCCAAAACCTCAAAATGCACATGCCTCTATAGTCACTCCACTACATTTTGTCCAGTCGGTATATCTACTGGCTGACGGACTCCAATCACCCAAGGTTGGCAACCAAAGTCGATTCAGAAAGATAACAATGTGTGAGAAGACTCCAGAATACTGAACATCACACGGAGAGCAGCTTCACGCGTGGGAACCCAAGTCTTTTAGACGTGGCATGAGCATGCTGTCCCTAGGGACGGTGGAAGGGAAAACTCGAGGACATAGCAATGTCAGCCAGAGCAAAGGAGCAGAATCAAACCCCTGGGGCAAGGCAGAGGCTTGCTAGAGAGGGCCGTCTGTGCTGGGCTGCCACCCGAGGGAGTGTGTTTTCAACACCCCCTTCCCCACCTCTTCCCCCCAGCATGCTTCAAGACCTCTGTGCATTCTCCACTTTTCTCCTCATCCTTAATTACTTCCGTGTAAAGCAATTACAGAAACAAAGGTTGTTTTGTCGGGTTCTGATACAGCTTGAATCCCTATTCGATATACTGATAATCCACCCGCCAAACTCCAAGATCCATCTTCCCCTCCGTGGGGGATTATTGTAGTTTGTAGTGATAACAGTTGGACATTCCCCAGCTAGTTCTGTCTTAAACAAAGTATGCAGGGGGAAGCCCACTGCTATTACCGGTAATTCTGAGAGCAGCCTCTCCATGGGAGTGCACTCAAGTTGTGCCTAATAATATACTCTGGCTTGATTCTGCAGACATGTCCTCGCGCTGCCAACTTAGAAGCCACACAACACGCAAAGCCAAGGCAAGGCCGCCACCGGTTGTGCTCATCTGTGCTCGCAAGCGGCAGAAAAACCCTGCCAAGAAGAGCGGCAAGGACAAGCCCTTACTAATGTCCCCAGCCATCTCTGTTTTGTGGTTTGCTTTCTGACAAGCCCAGATCACTCAGCTTCCAGCCAGTGATGGAAATGGAGATGCGCTATGCTTGCATTTCTGTACGTTGTCAGTAAAGCTTTCCTGCCACTGGCTCTCTTGCTAGGCCACCAGAGCGGCTGCAAGGCTACCAGCTACCAAAGCTTGCTATCTTCAGAACCCTCAAGGGAGGTGCAGTCCAGGCCACATATTTCTCAAAAGATTCCAGGGTCTGCATTGACCCCCATGGATGGGGAAGTTGCCATCTTCAAATATCCCGAGTGTTGTCATAAAACCTCTCCTTGCACCTCAGCAGCAGTTAGGAACACATTGGCTTCATTTGGTTTTGTCACTGGTTGTCCCCTGGTCCCGGTGAGGCTGTGAGAACCACAACACTGTTGTTTTGAGTGGAAGACAATGGAGATTTCTCCAGGATCCGGCTCTAGATCACTTTCCAGCTGCGGCCCGGAGCCCTTGCACGCGGCAACCTCCCGTTTAGGTCCGACCAGAGAACTCTCTCTCCTCCCCATGCGCGCCAAAGCACACCCCTTGCTCCGCAGCCCACTAGCTAAGAATCAGTCCCTCGTATAACTTAGGGCAGAGGGGTGAGGGCTGAGGACACGGTGGCCATGCGTACGGAGGGGCCAGAATTCCGTCCTGGCACTGGTAGAAAAGCAAGGCAGTTTCCCAACAGCCCTTGCACTTTGCGGAAAGTCGCCGTTGACAGATGGAGCATCACAAACCTCTGCAATTTATCAGAGGGAAATTAATTCAGCTGCTGCTCCCTTCATTAGCGGTGTTCCAAAGCCTGGGAGATTGATACAGCTGGCAAGGTTGTGGGAATTAAGACCATCTCTCTATGAACATCTTAATATAATGGAACACAGAGCACGGAGAAGTGGGGGGTGAGAAGCTCCCGGTGGGGACAATGAATGTCTATATAATTTGACAGCAGCCTGTCTGCGCTTTTTATGATTCGTGTCTTTGTGTGCCTGTGCATGGGGTTGAGCAGACACTGGGAAGAAGGAGACAGGAGAGGCGCGTCGTGGTGTGAAACTCATAAGAGAACTTGAAACCTGTATTATAACATTAATGCAAGAAGCTCGTATGAGAACTTGAAAACTGTATTGTAACATTAATACGAAGTTTAAGTTGCTAGGAATGCACACTGCAACTGGATTTGGGGTGGTCCCGACAACGAGACTGATAAACAGGAGGTCTGCACGGAAACATGTTAGCTCATTTTTGTTTCAGTGTAAAGTAAAGTACAGAGAGGCTTTCTCTCATCAAAGCTACACCATAACATGCCCTATAAATTAGTTTTTCAGATGTTTCTAAGTCTGACTGAACTTCCAATGATTAAAATGGTCATGTGGGAAATCACCTTTCTTCTCAATACCAGCAATGCCTTCCGCGGAGGGAGGGGCCGATGCTGTGGCCCCCCTGGGACCTGCTGCCCACCAGTGCGTCTTCCACACACAGAACAACACAACCAAGTCACCTTCCGTGTGTGTGGTCTTCACACACTAGGTCACCGTCTGCCTTTCCTGTCACCCTATGGCCAGATACCACAGAACTCAGGAGATCTTGGAAGGCTGGATCCTGCTGACTTACTGCAGTCAGACAGCCCTGGATCTGCCTCCTCCTCTGGCCCCCTGGCTCCTCCTCATGAAAACAATAAGAAGAGCTTGTTCCCTCATCTGTCTGTCTCCTCTACACCCTGACTGGTCAGAGGGTCTCTGCGCAGCCACACACCACCACGGCAGGACATGTTCCCTCTCGCAAGCTCTAAGTCATAAACTGACTTCACAGTGGATGTTTGACCTCACCGCTCTTGATGAATACGGCAAATGCCTCAGGTGGGCCATCGTTGGGACAATCTGTGAAGAACAGTCTATGCTGCCACTGAGGAGGATACAGCACTTTTGAACGTCTCTAAGGGCCAGCCCCCCTCTGTGGTTGGAGGTGTCTAGAAAGTATTGAGGTGGGCGCAGTGATTGGCTTTTTAGGGGAGGAAGACACCATCCTCCAGCGCTGTAGAGTGAGCGAGAACGGTTCCCCTTCCTCTGCGCACGTACCCCCAAAACACGAAGACCCATATGGACTACCCTGGAGTAGAAAACCCCCTGATGTCTCAGGAGAATGATGGGTTGTTCCTGAAATGTGCCCTTTGGGAGCTTCTTAGAGCCCCGTGATAACTGGGGCTTGGTCCCCTTCTGCTTTCTCTCTGTTTGGTAAGACAGCTTTTGCATTAGAATCTTTGAGACTAGCGAAGGTGTGAAGGTTGGTGATTTTTTTTTCCCCTTCCCAAGATTTTCAGCCTAAGCTTGGTCCTCTGGTCATTTGTGAATCATTGGACAGACACTGCTGGAGAATGTTTGACTGGATGAGGTCCCGTGCCAGGGTTAAAAAGATAAAGGAAACAGGCTTCAGCCAGGCAGTGGTAGCGCAGGCCTTTAATCCCAGCACCCGGGAGGCAGAGGTAGGTGGATCTCTGTGAGTTCAAGGCCAGCCTGGTTTGCAAAGTGAGTTTCAGAACAGCCAGGACAGAGAAACCCTGTCTTTAAAAAATAAAAAAATAAAACAAACGAAAACAAAAACAACCCACCAAACAAACAAAGGAAACAGGCTTCCATGTGTGGCTGGGCTGAGCAAATGCAGGACAGACAGCTCAGAAATGAGTGGTTTCCTCACACATCTCTGTATCCATTACTCAGCCGACCTTGCTACAAAGAGGAGCAGCAACCGAAAGGGTCTGCCCGTGATGATAAGATCCTGGAAATCCGCAGGAATGACAGAAAGCTGTGTTTTCATGCCTTCCATGTAACTTCCTGTCTTTGCACCCACAGAAAATACCAGGCAGAGTGGAGGTCCTGGGAGATCCCACCTGACTGGGTCCTGATGGTGAGCCATGGCGTCTGCATTCGCTCCACGAGCCACGCGCTCTGCGTTTCTGTTGTCTGCTCTCGGTCTGAATGCAAGGAACAGAGTGTAATCAAGCCCAGATCACAGTGTCTGGAAGCGGAACTCTGGTTTTTGAGGGAAAAAAATCACCATAAATGAACAGCTAATTTGCTAGTTTGGAATTCTATTGCACCGTAGCCAACAGAACAAAGTTAAGAGCCAGACTTGCCCAGGCTTGTGGGTTCAGCTAACTGTGCACTGCATTGTGGCTCCTGATGTAGTTTTAGCCTGGTCTCCAACCTTCAGAAGCCATCACTGCCTGGAGTGGAGACAGCGGCCACCATACCCACTGGGTTAAAAAAAAAAACAAAAAACAAGTCAGCTTCAAGCGTGCAAACCTACTTACTACACAGAGTTTGCAAAAGTAATGCCTTTTCTAGAAAAAGAAAATAAGCTAGGTCTTTTGCTTCAACAAGTCTAAAGCTGGGGAGACAGAAAATAAGTCAAAGACAAATGAATAGAGAGAGAACCTGAGACCAGTGAATGGGGAACCTGAGTAGGTTGTGCGGAGCCAAGCTGCAGGAGCCCGGCAAACCCAGAGGAGTGGTACCCACACCTTGTCTTGCCCTCCCCAATTCCAAACCATGAGACATCTGAAGACCTCAACAGAGCATAAAATAAACTTAGAAAGAGAAGCGGAAGCTGGAGAGCATCAACTGGCCGTGGTCATACAGCTCAGTGACGCCCCCTCTCGGACGCCGGGAAGCTGGGGTTTCAGATTCCTGTGCAAACGCTCGTATTTCATCCTGAGAACGTGGATGTTCAAACCGGAGAGTGGCAGCAACCTGTCTTCCAAGGAAATGGCCCGAGCCCGGGGTTAACAGCTCTGGGCTATTGCTCTTTCTCACTTTCTTCCTTCCCCCCTAAGGGGAGAAATCATTCCTTCATGTTGAATCATCTAGCAGGACAGTCTGGTGGCTGAGGATGCACAGGGAGATTGACAACCGCGCCGCAGCTTTGCAGCGATGCTGGAAAATGATGAGAGAAACCAGACCTCATCCGAAGCTGGGAGAGGCAGTGCAAGGTTCCCGGGTAGGGGGAGCTGACTCTGGGGTGGGGATATTGGAATGCTACATGCATATCTACTGTGGTGGTATCTTACAGTACCAGACTCCTCTGGACATGTGTGCAAGAGCCCTACATACGTATCTGCTGTGTGATGGGCTTTACAGTACTAGACTCTTCTGGACATGTGTGCAAGAGCCCTATTGTTTGGAGGGTCTCCTGTATTTCTTGGACTCCACTGTTGACGTAGGAAAACTCTGGGGTCAAGGGTATTTTCTGTTCCACAGAGAAATCTATGGCCGTGGGTCCAGGAAAGGCGCAGGGGCAACCTAAGTCGTGTGCTTCTTTGCTCTGGGGCTCTGCAGTGGTCTTCATACTCAAGATTAAAACTAGGTTCAAGAGCTAAGTGAAGTGAGACAATGAAATCTCCCTGGGCTCTCAAGGGTGCTTCACAAGACTGCTGCCCCAATTATTTCAGGCTTAATCTTAGGCTTCACCTTCCCAGAACCCGGCATTCCAGGTAGCAGCCTAAGCTGATATTTATTTCACTAGTTAGTTATCCAGCCAACTAGTTAGTTAGTGAGGGTAAGGAAAACAAACCCTAGGGCCTTAAGCAAGTGGTGAGCTTAGGCCTCAGCCCAAAGCTGACGTTCACAAATGGATGACCTTCATCTAAACACTTCCTTTCAGGTTTTAGAAACCAGAAAGAGATCTTGGCCTCAATGCAAAGCCAGATAAAGATTCTTTGCACAGCTAGGCAGTGGTGGCACCATCTTTCTTCCCAGCATTCAGGAGACAGAGGCATGAGGATTTCAGTGAGTTTGAAGCCAGCCTGGTCTACAAAGTGAGTTCCAGAACAGCCAGGACTGTTACACAGAGAAACCCTGTCTTGAAAAACAGACAACAAACAGACAGACAAACAAAAAGAAGGTCCTTTGCATAGGTCACACTGAGTCTGGCCCAACGGTGTCACGCTCACGGAGTTGTCATGACCTACCCTGTTCAGAAGGTTCACCTTCCTACTGGTCATGTTTGGAGTATTCTGTGTACTTGTTTCTTTGGCGGTGCTGAGGATCAAACCCAGGGGTTCATGGATGCTAGGCAAGTGCTCTGCCACCAAACTACTCCTCTGTCCCTCAACATTTGCTTGACTTATCTTTTTTTTTTAAAAATGATACCATAAATCACACTTTTCAAGACTGTTTTCCTTTTGAGTAATTGTTTTTTTTGTTTGTTTGCTTGTTTGTTTTTACAGAGAACCCACTAAAGGTCAACATTCATCTCTCACTGACCATACATTTAAGGGTTGTTTCTATCTGTTAACCAACAAGAAACATAGTGGCACTTACACATCTGAGGTGCTCACCCCTCTTTCCAAACCTCACTGTGGTAGAGTAAATCCTGTTAATAAATAGAATTGCTACTGAGGATAAGCTTGCTCAGAATGGCCTTAAACTAAATCAGGTCTCACTTTTACCAACAACACATGAGGAGTCTGTAGTTGAGCTATCTAGCATCATGTGTAAGTTAGGGTGAGCTACTTCCTGCTTCCTCTCTGCTGTTCATGCAGCTGAGGGATGAGCCACTTCCTACTTCCTGGGGTGAGCTACTTCCTGCTTCCTCTGTGTTGTTCATGCAGCTGAGGGGAAGCCACTTCCTACTTCCTCTCTTCCCTTCATGCAGCTGAGGGATGAGCCACTTCCTACTTCCTAGGGTGAGCCACTTCCTGCTTCCTCTCTGCTGTTCATGCAGCTGAGGGATGAGCCACTTCCTACTTCCTGTGGTGAGCTACTTCCTGCTTCCTCTGTGTTGTTCATGCAGCTGAGGGGGAGGCACTTCCTGCTTCCTCTCTGCTGTTCATGCAGCTGAGGGATGAGCCACTTCCTACTTCCTGGTATGAGCCACTTCCTGCTTCCTCTCTGCTGTTCATGCAGCTGAGGGGGAGGCACTTCCTACTTCCTCGGTGCCCTTCATATGGCTCCACCTTACTGAGCAGAGACTTGGCAGGCTGCCTCCTCCTCTCTGCACCCCTGAAATCATTACCACGTTGCTTCTTGCATAATGCTGTGCTGCATAGATGCACCAGAGAAGGCTGTAGACAAGTGTGGGCATGCCTCTTGTGCAGCCCCTAAGATACCCATTTGCTATACCTTTCCTGGATCACAAATCACCCCGAAGTTGTTGGCAGGGACTCAGATCAGAGAGGCTGACACACTCAGTCACCCCACACTGTGGATCTGACAGTGGATCTGTTCTAAGAACCCAGTTTTCTTCCATCTTTTAAAATTGCCTTTCCCATATCCAGAGTTACCAAAATTCACCGAATTTGAGTACATTATGATTGAGTATTCTATGGAGTCAGATACTATCAGTATTTATCCAACGGGCAGAGCAGAGACTTCAGCGTTTGCCTGAAGGGGGCTTTGGTAGGAAGAGAGACACCCTAGAAGTACTTCCGTGTGTGTTGGGGGATGGGGGCGCTGAGAAGAGAAGTCACTCCATCCTAGAGGGAAGATGAGGTCTCAGGAGACATGTTTCTGAGTACTACAGCACGCACTGGAATCAGTCAAGCACAGAGTGGGGGGGGGGGCACAACAGAAAGTTGGGGGTGTCCCCAACTCTCAGCATTAAGCTAAACAGCTTCTGGACTGACAGTCTTCCGAGAACGATTTGCGTTTGGTAGATGCTACACTTCAGATTCTGAACGCTGAATTTTGTCTACAGTTTCCTTCCTGACCCAGCGGCAGGAGAAGTACGCAGCTCCCACCAGCCAGGGGACCGCGAGCCTGCCGTCAGTGCTCCATGGAGCACTGGAGATGCCAGCACATTTGGACACTAGACTGGAGACAAGGCAAACGTGTCGGTATCCTCAGGCCAGGAAGAGATCAGGTCAGTTAACCTCGGGCAGACTGCTTTGGCTGCAGGATGGAGTCAGACCGGAGAGAAAGAAAAAGAGCAAGAAGCTGGCCGAGAGTTTTAGAGAGAAAAGAAAACTATAGCCTGGCCTGGGTGTGGGGAAGCGGGACAGGGAAGAGGAGATGGGCAGGGTTGGGGAACTGAACGAGTCAAGGGGAATCTGACGAGGGAGTAGAAGAGCACAGCTGAAGACATATGATGGCACTGTCCGTAGAGCCCTGGAGGACCTTGTCACGGAAACAACCTCACAGCTCTAAACGGAAGCTTTCAAGACACAGGTCCTAGGCGAGTCATGGAGGGCAGAAACCCCTTATGTGTTTGGGCGGAAATGAGAGGAGACTTCTTTAATTTGGATTTTAACATCCCAAAGCCCTATGTGTCCACAGGGTTCCCTGGAGTGCAGCAACTGGGAAGGAGGTGGGCCCATTAAGAGGTAGAGCCTAATGCTAGAACTTTAGGTCATCCGTGAGTGTGTCCTTTAGAGGGTTGGGGGGGAGGTCCCAGGCTCTTTACTCCCGGCCGAGGGGTGAGCGGTTGTGCTCAACCACTCACTCCCACAGGGCACTGAAGACGGATGGGCTCCGCTACAGTGGTGAGTCACAGTCAACCTGTTCTGAACTGGTGGCTCAGGAGCTTTGTCATGGAGACGGAAAGCTGACTAACACCGGAAACATCAGGTTGGTAGGTCTGGGGCTCAGAGCGGTCAAAGCTCCAGGCCCTAGGGGAACTAGAGAAGAGATGTGGGGTCTGGATGGAACTCAGTCCCTGTTCACTTTCATTCACAAACACAGATAAGGATACCTAACCGAGGCTAAACTGGGGCTAGCTGGTTCGCGGCTTGCTGATGTCTAGGCTCCCTTTAGTGGGGGCACAGTCACAATGAAGACAAGCCCTTCGGAGAGATTAAATGCTGCCATTCTCTGGCCACTCATCCGTTCTTTCTTGATGGGTTGAAGCAGCAGTCTTTAAACAGAAACAATGTTCTCCTTTTCTTTGTTTCAGTCCACCCACAGGATTGGGGTCTGCCCAGCCTCCTTTTATTTTCTGTTTAATAAGAGACGTTTAACAAAATGAAGGGCTCCCTCAAAAGTAATGTAGGTGCAGTCGGCATAAGGAACCTGCCCCATTTGGATTCTATTAGGAAATTAACCAGTTAAACCCTAATGAGTTTGGAAAAAGCTGACCACAAAGGGTAAAATAACACATCAGCACCCCCAGCAACTCCAAGACAGAACTGAAACCAAATAAAATAAATAGATTAGTTTTTCAAACATCTCTCCAAGGAAACAGGATTTAGTAAGTTGAATAGGGAGTATTCATAACCCAAGTGAAAGTTGGGAAAAGGAGCCAGTAATGGGCAAATGGGAGAAACTTGACCATCCCTGTAGATCCCGGCCACACAATCCCTCAGCAGTTACGTTCCAGCAGTTTTGACCCCAGGACACCCCCAGTTTCCTGATTGCCTTTCATGTTTCAGAAAAATCGCATTGGTACATTCATATGTGAAGAGAAAAATCACCAGTTATCCAGAACTTAAAACTCTGCACAAATTAAAAACTTGCTGTGTTATCAAATGTTGTTATCTCCCCATCCTACATCCCCAAGAATAACACATCCACCACTTTGCGGGGGGGGGGGGTGCAGACGAACATACTACTAGGTAGAGGAAATGCCCATCACTTCCACTTCCTGCGGCTGTGCCTACTCACAGGGGCCACACGAAAGAGGCAGCTCCAGGGGGCACTGCCACAGGGAGGGTGCTGAGAACGGCGAAGGCATCTCACAGAACGTGAGCCCACTGACTACTTCCAAACACTGCTGGCCACTGCTGGCGTGGAGGAGAGACAAGGCAAAGGGTCACATTGCTGACAGTTTCCCTTCTGGCTGACTTGCAATCGACCAGCTAAACGGCTGGCTTCAAATTCATTCCAGTCCCCCCAGTCTCAGAAGAGTCTAGTTCAGGGCCAAGTTTCCACTGCAGGCCCACCTTATCTCATACTTCTGGACTCAAGCCTTATAAACGAGAGGCCCGTCCTAGAGTAGGAGGAGGGCTGGCGTTGGGTTGAACTGAGTCTGAACAGCTCAGCAGCACAAAGAGCACTTCCTCCTCGCCAGCCTCCGCGTGAGCCATCCCTTCCTCTAAATTTACAGTTTCATTTATCCCCACTGTCTGAAGGGCAATGTCCTTCTGTATCTATGTTTCTCTTATTGGTCAATGAATAAAACACTGTTCAGCCAACGAGGCAGGAAGACAGGCGGGTCTAGGAGACAAGGAGAATTCTGGGAAAGGCAGGCACACAGGGTCACCATGCTGCAGAAGGAGCATCAACATGCCTGGGCATTGCCAAATAAGCCACAGCCTGGTGGGGAAACGCAGATTGATAGAAATGGGTTAATAATTAAGACAGAGCTAGCCGAGGAGAAGCCCTTTCCACCAGCCAACATCTTTATAATTAATATAGCATCTATGTGCTTATTTAGGGCTAAAAGCTGCAAGACAAGGCAGGGCAAGAGACCTTCCACAACAACTGTCTCAAAGAAACATCTCGTCGAACAGAGTTCCTAGGGTCCAAGACGTGGCTCAGCGGTTAAGAGCACCGGCTGCTCTTCCAGAGGACCCGGCTTTAATTCCCAGTACCCACATGGCATCTCACCAACATCTCTAACTCTGGCGTCAGGATCCGATGTCCTCTTCTGCTCCTCACAGGCACTACACGCATGCAGCGCACAAACATACGTGTGGGCAAAACATAAAAATGATTTTTTAAAAGTTTCTCTGTGACAAAGTATTATGGCTTAAATCCTTGAACTTGACGTTTTTCTTTTATTCCTGCCCCTTAGACTTCGTTTCCTAGCTGCCCTCGTGTTGGGGGAAGTCCTGTGTATATGTCAATAAATTACTGCTGGCCAATAGGAATCTAGATGGGAGGGACTAGTGTTGGGGGAAGTCCTGTGCATTTGTCAATAAAGTACTGTTGCGCCTATAGGGAACCAAGATAGGAGGGACTAGGAGTCCAGGAGGATTCTGGGAAGAAGAAACACAAGAGGGTTCGAGATGTAACCGCCATTGGGGTAGGAAGCCTGGAACTATTCTCCGGTAAGAGACATACTTAGATTAACAATTATGGGGTAATTACTTAAGTCAGAGCTAACCAGTTAGAAACAAACAAGGTCAACAGCTTCATAATTCATATAGCCTCCTGTATGTTTCTTTGGGACTGATGCCGATCTGGAACCAGGTGGGCGGGAAGGCATTCTCTCAAGAAAAAGCTTCTCTTAACACCCTCGCCATTAGTTGTAGTTAATGCAATCAAATTCTAGCTCGTGGGAGGCCTGGCCACCCCAGGTCCCCACAATTGCTGCCTGTGCTGTTTGCCCTTCAGGTAGGTCAGAATGAAGATAGCACTCGGGCAAACTAGGTATTTATGGCTTGAAGATCACATTGAACTGTCCCAAGGAAGACCTCCGTGTGAGTGGTGGTTAGAACAGAAAACAGATCAGAGCTCTCCAGGGGGTGGTCACACTTAGCCCCCATGTACCCATGCAATAATCAAACCAGCCAGCATGTGTGACCCGTTTTCAGCTCTGGGACACATGTTCAACGGTGGGCGCTGACCCTAACTGACCCAGGTAGATAAAGAAACTCACATGTGCGAGCAGAGATCCTACGGACTCCATGTCTTCCCGGTAGTTCCCCAAGGACCAAAACCTCCAATTAAAATTTGGTGTCTGTCCATACCCACACTATTCTGGAGACGAACTGCATGGGTTTCTTCGTGTTCCAAGTGGCGTCTCACTCCAACACGCCAGGAGCCGCTAACTGCAGAGAGGTTCTAGTGAGGCAAAGGCATGATTGGGCTGGCCTTCTGTGTTTACATTTGACTTAAACCCATTCTCTGTCAACAGCTGCTCTTAGTGCTGGGAACAGTCCATTTCCTCTCTCTCTCTCTCTCTCTCTCTCTCTCTCTCTCTCTCTCTCTCTCTCTCTCTCTCTCTCTCTCTCTCTCTCCCTCCCTCTCTCTCTCTCTCTCTCTCTGTCTCTCTGTCTTTCTGTCTTTCTCTCTCTCTCTCTCTCTCATTCTTTCACTGGCTTTCTGATTCAGCTTCCCTATATGCCTCCAGCTTCCTGTAGTCTCTTTCCCATGATGATTCTGCAACAATCACTTTTGAGCATAAATTATTACCGCAGCCCTCCGACAGCTTCTCGTCACAGTTCTATAAGCCTCTGGTTGTCACTCTAGGGTCTGTGACTTGTCCACCTCTCCTCCCTTCCCCAGTTTCCTCCTGAAGGACCAGTGGGGAGTGCTCCGTGCTTTCTGCACCCTAGCTTGTTTCTCGTAGTCTCCAGTTGTGAGGTCAAACGTCATGCCCGCCCTCCCTTTAGTCCGAGCCTCTCTGAGGCCCCCTGTATCCGCTCTCTGTTGTCTTATTCCCATTTGGAGACTTGAATAATGACATAGTGTCTACCTCAGAGTCACCTGGTCTCAAAGTACGGAGGCTAGCTCATTTCCCCCTAGCCACCTGCTGTCGGCTGGCAACTTCTGGCAAAGAGAATGTCTCTGTGCGGAGTCATGGGTAGCTTGCAGCCACAGGTTAGTCCACCGTACGCCAAAACATGATATTTGAAGCACTCCAAACTCAGAAAGATTTGAGCACCGGCCTCTCAGAACAGAAGAGCTGCATGTAAGATGCCAAGCTCAGGCTAAAGAACATCTGGAATGCAGGTGCATTAGAAATAATGAGTTTAATTACCGTCAGGCTATGTATATGTGACACACAATTAAATCCTGTGTTTAGGATTAGAGTCCAGCTCCAGGATGTCTCATTATGCATGTGCAAATATGAAAATATTCTAAAATTGAAAAAAATTACAAAATCTTAAAATGTTAAGCAATTTGTAGATAAGATGCTCAACTTGTCCGGGGTGGTGGCAGCTGAGGGCTATGTCTGGGCCACTTAGAAGCTTTGCTGTAGGGAGCCTACTTGCGAGGTTTACCATTATCGCCAGAGCTGGTGCAGGCAGTCAGGGCTCTAGAACTGATGAAAGCAACATTTTAAAAAACATAACAGTATCAAGTATAAAAAGCACAAAGGAAATGCCAGTGATTAAATCACAGATGCAATGTAAAATCACTAGGCTTTGTGAATACACTAGCTACCTGATTCCCTGTATACCTATGAAGGGGCTCCACTAAACACAGCACAGCTTGTCATCTGAATCTGTGGGTTCTGCATGTGAGGATTCAACCAATCACCATCTGAAGATATACACACATACATACACAATACATACATATGTGCCTACAGACATACACACTAGATACATACATGCATACAGACATACACAATACATACATATATACACAGTATATACATGCATACACAATACATACATGCATACACACATATGCAATACATACATACAAATACAATACATACATACATGTACAATACATACATATACACATATACAATGCATGCATACATATACAATACATACATACACACATATACATATACAATACATATATATACACAATACATACATACATATATGCGCAATACACAGATTTACAATACAAATACAATATACACATACATACACAATACATACATACATATACATATACACAATACATACATGCACAATACATACATACACACATACATACACAATATATACATACACAATACATATATACACAATACATACATATATGCACAATACACACATATACAATACAAACAAATACAATACATATACATATATACATGCACAATACACACATATACAATACATACAATGGATACAAATACAACACATACATAATACATACATACACAATACATACATACATATCTGTTCCGAATATATGTTGGTCACTATTTCCTAAACACTGTAGCATGACAACATTTATACAGAATTTACATTATATTAGACACCACAAGTAATCTAGAGAGATGATTTAAAGTATACGGAGGGTCGCACTCAGGTTAGGTACAAATACTGTGCCCTTTTGCACAGGAGCTCTGAGAACCTTGTTATCCACACCATCCTGAGCTGGCCTCCTGAGGGTACTGGGGGTGGGTGTTCAGTATTTAAAGGTGAGAAGCACCCAGGAGCCAGCACTCCAGACAGCGATGTGGAGTACAGATACTAGACTAGATGCCAAGGTGTTTGGCTCTCTCCTGCATGGTGTAGAGTGAGCCTTTCCTACAGACATTAGCGACACACACTGAACCCTGATGAGAACACTGACACCTGGCCTAATACTGTTTCCCTGAGCCTGGCATCTGGGAAATGTGAGCTCCTGGGCAATTTAAAGAAAAGCATTCAGTCAACTGACCTAGATTCTTCTCTGCAAAAATAATCTTCAGATTCTTCCAGGCCTTTTTTCTCGTCTTAAAAGGAGAGCCTGCACTCTGCAGAAGAAATCTTATTAATACTTGCTTATTAATACTTGCTGCATGACAGGCGCTTAGGAGAGATTAGGTACTACCTTAATTAGGGGAACTCGGTCAGCATTTGCTGTCACATTTGAAAAACAACAACAAAAGCTGAAACAAAACAAAACAAACAAACAAAAAAAATACTAGGCGCCCATGGAATTGAAGTCCAGAAGCCTCAAGCGAGAAGAGATGAAATCAGTCTTCCTTGAAGCACAGCAAGGCGTCCCAATCCTGTGTTTCCAACAACTAATTTTGGCAGTTACTTTTCCTTTTCCCTTTGAACACATGGGCTATTTCAAAGAAAACTCACCTCTTCTCACTCACAATTAAGTAATTATGCAAAGCACTGGGTTTTCCAAATCAACTGCAAATTCCAGAGGGCTCCATAACAAAGGCGGCAGCCTCCTGGATGAGTGAAAGGTGGGGCCCCCTGCTCTGGGCTCTTATTCCCCAGGCTTGGGCCTGGAGGAGGGTCAGTCAGCCCTAACTAATAACAAGACGTGAGAGAGCAGAATCAAAGCTTCTCCTCTGTCCTGTGCCACCCCAGCGAGAGCTCAGAGTACTCTGAAAACATTTTCCCAGCTGTCACAAACTCCCCGAGGGAAAGGGGGTGACGACCCGTCTGCACACACACACACACACACACACACACACACACACACACACACACTCCCGTCCCTTCTCTTCAAAGCTGACCAGTGAGCAAAGGCTTCACAAAGGCCTTGCTTTAGAAGCGACTTCAGTGGCCCTCTAAGAGAATGACAGGCCCATGGCGCTTGGCGAACAGTTTAGGGACACATTCTCTTGGTTTCCAAGGAGAACCCAGTGAGTCAGACCTGGAGGACTTGCTCAGACTGGTCCACAGTGCCCTGACACCGAGCGAGACCCCGAGGAAGGAAGGTTCCCCGCGCCCTGCGCTTCACAGCTGGATCTGCTTGCTGCCTTTACAAATCTTGCCTTTTCATTTACGTCGTTGATTTTCGCGATTGTACTGCTGAGAGTGCACGCACGACATAGAAATTCAATGTTAGTCCCTCTGGAGGATTATCACCCACTGCAGTTAATGCAGCAGACCGCCCAGGGAGCTCTCTGAGGTGCACAACGGGATTTTACGGGAGGCAGCCATGCACACTTAGGTACCCAGCCGCGAACAGAGATTTTTTTTTCTTGTTGAGTCTAGCCAAGGTCAGAAAAAGTATGAGACTGATACCACAGCCAAGATGTTTGACCTTCCTGCCATATTCTCTTTCTTGGGAAGCCCTCACTGCAAAACAGAGCAAACAGGGTCATGTGCACCAGGTGAAGCAAAGCGCGTTGGCTAAAATAACGAAACGATGGAACGAAACGATGGAACAAAACGAAACCTGTCACCTAAAAGAAAACGCCAGCTGACCGGCCTCGCTCTTCTGCTGTGTCACTCCAGGCGGCTACCCGTGCTCAGTAGAAGCCCAGAGCCCTGAGAGGAAACTCATCCCCTGCTTCACTCTTTCCCGTTAAATGGCCAAGGTGTTTGTTAAGGGTCCTGGATTTTCTGAAAAATTAGCAAAAATTGGCTGTTCAGGTCAGGAAGTCTCAGGTGGGGTGGTTTTGGATCTAGAGGAAAATCATCAGTGTCTGGGGAGGTTTTTGGGATGTGCCCGTGCTGGGGTGAGGTGGAGGGCATGTATTACGCACATCCAATGGCTCGAGGCCAGAAAGCTAAGTCACCACAATGCCTAGAGACACCCCATGCTATAGAACCTAAGCTCCACAATGGTCTGGAACCTGAGATCCAGGATGCACAGAAAAGTCAGTCCGTACAATGCACGGTCGCCATCATCGTTATCACCGCCGTCACCATCAGCAGCTGCGCTCAGATCTGCGTCAGGTACGCCATTTCTCTGCAGGCACACTGCAGTCGCATAGGTTGTCTCTAACGTAACTCAACAGTAACTACGGTCATTGTCCTGCCCCCAGTAGAGCTACCTCAGTGGCTTGTGAGCTTATGTGTTCATGAAGCCTTCCTAGACACCCAAGAGGAAGAGTACAGTCTAAAGCTGTCAAAGACACTCAACGGTGTGACCTGGCCACACCGTCTGACCCCAGCTTGTCATCTGTGACTTCTGCTAGACCATCCTAAACTCAAGTCTGCACTCTTCAAGTGAACCTGCCACGACTCTTCCCATTTATTATTATTTCACTCAAAACCTGCCCACTGCTGCCTGGCAGGTGCTAGACAGCGTAACGACAGTAGAATAGCCACGTCACCCCTCTGTGAAATGTCTCCTGGTTCTTCAAATGAAAAAAATGAATTAATAGATCTTTTGAGCATTTCTTGGGATAACTACCGCATGGTTTACTGTGTTTATATAATTCTATTTCTTCCGTTAGGATGTAAGAACTCTGTGATACTCCACTTTTTACTCTTTTCCATGAGCTTCATCAGTATAATCAACTCAGGTGCTTTCCACCTGTATGTGCTCAATAAATGTCTCGGCGCACTGATGAAATGCTTTGAAGGAGTCTACTGTTGTCTACTGGTTCCAGTATGCTCTTTCCCTGTCACAGCTGGTCTCCAAGTTTTATTTATCTACCTAGTTGTTCTAACTTTGCCCCTACTGTGTGTTATAAGCAAATTATACACACACACACACATATATATATATGCCTATATATATCACACACACACACACATATATATATGTATATGTTAATCTTCTCTTCCTACTGCATTCCAAGCATCAAATACAGGGCCTGGTTAAATCTAGACATTCCATAAAGAGCTAATTAAAAAGAGAAAAGATGGGTGAATTACAGCCAGCACCTTGCAGTATTCAGTGGAAAGCCAAATTCAGCATGCATGGGCCCATGGCTGGTTTACATACCCGACTGTTCACCCCTCTTCTCTGCAGAGACCTGGACTCCCTCACCCTGCCACCCCGCTGTTTGTATCTGCTTATGCGAAGTGGGAAGACATGGCGTATGGACCCCAGGTAGAAGCTGAAGACTCTACAGGATGCTCACTACCTCTCTACCTCTTGCCCCTGCCAGGATGACCCACGGAGCCTCACGTCCAGACAGCAGTACCCTGAGCTTCTGGCTCCAGAGATAATGGCATGAATAGAGCCCCTCTGCCTACATGCACTGCACAGCAGGCGAAGAAATGATCTTTTACATTTTAGGAGTTATGGCTTCTTCAGTAGTCAAGTTCCAAGTAAATCATCTTAAAGTCTGTACAAATATAGAGATTTGTACAGTAACCAGTTATTTCTTGATTGGATTTAAGGCTGGCTTCACGAAATGGAACCCATGTCTGACACTATCAATGAGGCTAAGAGTCTTGAGGCTAGAGAGCTCAGGGGCCCTAGGGGAAACATATTATAATTATTTTGCTTAATGAACTTAGCCATAAAACAACTCCTAATGACACATTACTATATCTATAGTCCAGTTCATCACTTGACCCACATCAGAGACGATTCTTTGGAGACCTAGAAATAACCAATGTGGAGCAAATGAAGAGACTTTGGAATGTTCGGCACTACCCCCGGCATGTCTATGTCACACCCCTCCCCTCAAGGCTAAGGGATCCATGCAGAAGAGGGAGAGAAAACATTGTGAATGGTGGGGGTAGGTAACTTCAAAAAAATCAGAGCTTCCCAGACACAGTAGAGCAGATGCACAGGTTACCTCACAGCCGTGTTCACGGCGCGCACAAGACCAGCGCAGGCCAAGTCAGACAGAGTGCCAGCGTGGAGAAGGGGAGGTGACCTCACCCTCGCCAAAGATCTGTTGGCATTTGATTACTGCTGGGAGAGGCAAAGTCTGTCCCCCCCCCTTCAATGGCGTGGCAGACACCTGGTGCACAACCATACTCCAAGGCAGGCCTCAAGCTCAAGGTTTGTCACCCCACACAAGCTGGACTTTACGGACGGAGGGGAGAAGAGAGGGGCGGAGAGGGAAAGAGGATACAGTATTTGGATGGACAGAGACAGAGAGGGGCGAGCCGATCTGGCAGGAACTAGGAGAGGGGTAAATAGAATCAAAAGAGCTTGTGTGAAGTCCTCAAAAAATAAGACAACTAGTACTGGAAAGCAAATGCTGTAGACCATCCATGTCATTCACTGAGAAGGCCGTGCCTTTCTCTGAAAGGCTTCACTGTGTTAGCCGTACGTCCTGGACCCGTCTTTGAAGCGATGCAATAGAGTGTATTAACTGTATGTCTTTGATATGTGGGCACAATTTGACGGATTTTGAAGTCAGAGACGACTTGGACAGAAAAAGTAGGTAACTGAACTGTACCCTGCCACTGCTGTTTAGAAGGGTCTGAGTCCATCTCAGGTCCTGGCTTTCTTGAAGATCTCCTGCTTTTCTTTAAATCACCACCAAAAGCTGTGTTCTAAGGAGGTTATTGACTGGTGATGTCAATAATAGATCCCAAACCAAATGTCTCAAGGAAACTTCCGGCCCTCCCATTCCTGTAGTTACATGGCTGATGGATGTATGACTGAATACTTCTCACTGTTAGAGACTACTTAAGCACAGTTTTCTCAGAAAAATGCAACATAAACAAAGTAAATTGACCTAAAGTCTCATTCAAGGTTAACTAGAAATGCTAGAAGTAAATTTTGTTGGTTATTATAGACTGAACTTTGCATTCACAAAATCATGTTGAAAAATCATAGTTAGAGATAAGGGATCATAACAGCTGCTCCTAATTTAATAGGATTGGGGGGTCCTTAGGAACATCAGAGGTCCTCAACCGTCTACTAGTTGTGCTAAAATTCCACAACCAAGGCACTGCTCATGCTTCTAGAATGACACAGGTCCATCTTGGCAGGAAAGCATGGCAGCAAGCAGGTGTGACCCCCTGAGACGGGAGCTGTGGTCTCACACCCTCAAGGCAAGCATGAAGCAAGGACTGCCCAGGAAGCAGGGTGAGGTTACAAGCACGCAAACCCACCGCTGGTGATGTACTTCCTCCAGTAAGTCTGCCTCTGGAAGGCTCCACAGTCTCCACTAACACCACCAACAACTGTAGCCCAAGAGTTCACATATCTGAGCCTTGGTGGGGGGGGCATTTCTCATCAAACCACTACACCAGGAGTCACGGACAACAGGCCACATGTGGACATAGCAAGAAGGTGGCTATCTGCAAACCAAGATCAGGATTGACGTGGCGAGCCCCCAAGATCACAAGAGAACTAATGTCTGGTTTTAAATGCACCCTGCTTCTCCATTTTGTTATAGCAGCGTAATCAAATAATTTTTTTTGACAGATCTCACGTATTCCAGCCTGACTTCAGATTTACCATGCAGCCCCAGATGGCTGCCTTAGTTAGGGTTTCTACTGCTGTGAAAAGACACCACGACCACGGCAACTCTCTGGGGCTGGCCTACAGATCAGAGCTTGATTATTGTCGCGGTGGGAAGCACGACAGCACGCAGTTAGACACGGCGCTAGATAAGGAGCAGAGAGTTCTACATCTGGATCAGGAGGCAGCAGGAAGGGAGAGTGACACTGGGGCTGGCTTGAGCTTCAGAAACCTCAAAGCCCACCACCCCCAGTGGCAGGCTTCTTCCAACAAAGCCACGCCCACTCCGACAAGGCCACACCTCCTAGTAGCGCCACTCCCCAGTCCGTGGGGCTATTCGTATTCAAGCCACCGTGGCCTGAATTTCTTCTGGCTCCACCACCCAAGTAGTGGGAATACAGGCGTGAGCCGACTTGCACTCTATATCCAGCGCTGGGATTGGACCCAGAGCTTCACACATGGCAGGTAAGGACTGCCTACCAAGCCACATCCCAGCCCCCGCTGCTGGGATCACCACTGCACGTGTACTTCCTCCTCAATGGCTAACGGCTTTCGTCTGGCTACCCGATCACCGAACAGCCAGTACGACGCGAGGCAGAACCAATGGCTCAGACATACATAATGAACCAACACAATTCTATCTCGGCCACGGGGGGCTCAAGAACGGGCCTGTGAGTAAAGCTGAACCGGACAGAAACAGCCTTGGAAGTCTGTATGAAGGCTGACGCTGGCGATGCGTTCTTCTGTGGACAGACACGCAACGACAGAACACAGGAAAGAGGTGCGAGTTGTCAAGTTTGTCCCTGTGTTGAGGCAACCAAGGACTAGGTGCCAAAAAGACATATCTTGGCATCAGGGCTTTGGCCGTGGGTCAAATCCAAAGCTTGGTATTTACTCCGTGATTATATATTTATGGGAAGCAACACATCCTCATTATTGTTAAGACCGATTGTAACCGCAAGATGTCAAGCCAGCAGAGGGGCAGGGCGATAAGCTGCCTTACTTCCAGAGAACTACTTCTGCTTCCCCTGAGGCTACAGGAACGGGCACCACATCCTCTTGGGTTCTTTTATGGACCCACTCTTTATTAGCGCTAGCGCTGGCCTGGCCTGTTACGGAGGAGATGTAAATGTCCTGTTCTTCAAAGGCAATGAGGTTTCAACGACTTTGAGTCCTCTGGAGATTGAAGGACAGTCTATTTTAGCAATTTCCACGGGAATGAATAGATGCATACTTCAGCTATTCAAATATTTAACTAGCTCTTTTGTTGTTCGCCTGAATCCCAACAAGCTGCAGCTGCCTGTTTGTGTCTGTTGGGTCTTTAAGCGACTTTGCTGATTCAGTAGGATCCCATGAATGCATCAATTAGCCTCCTCTCGTTTTTTTTTCCCAGCCCAGGCCTATGAAGAAATGAGCCTTGGCATCTCCAGTCGCTGGGAACTATGTGAGTCTTGAGGGTACTTGATAAACGAAGGCTCAGAATTGTCTGTCTTTTGATGGGCAGTTTCGTGCTGGCGGCAGCCTGTGTACGCACAGGCTTGGGCTTGTGTGGAGTGCGTGATTAATTTATTGGCTACCATTGCTGGCAGGCAAACGGAACCTAGGCCCTGGACTGAAAATGTAACAAGGGAGAGGAGGTTCCACTAATCAGGTAGGTACATGAGTTAGAAGGAGGAAAGCGTCCAGAGACCAGGAAATGTTATGGGAGGCTGGAAAATGATTTATCATCTTCAATATCTATCATCTGAACCCGATCTTTAGAAGTGCCGAAGGCCTCCATGTTATGAAGACTTTGGCAGTATACACTTCTTCCTCAAAACACTAAAGTGAAAGATGCTTCTGGGGGAAATAAAGAATCACGAAAAATGAACCTATTTCAAGAGATAATAAAAGTATTTGGCTTAAAATTAAATTTCCACTTGTTTCTTTTCCAGTGATCTAGAAACACAGCCTTTGCCGGGGACGGTTGCTCTCCACCCATCAGATGGGGAGGAGGATGGAAGTCTCCCCCTCAGAAGGGCCAATGTTTTCAAACCGTTTTGAACTTAAGAATATAGGGAAATGCTCTTTTTTCAGATAAGCAAATGCTGTGTCAGGGTTAACTGCTCGCAGTTTAAATCACCCTTCACTGGGAATGCTTGAGCCTTGGAAGCTCGTGTTTCTGCGGTTGAACACCAGCAACTTTAGAAATTAGAAGGAATAAAATCAGCCACTGAGCTTTGAGTTGTATAAAGTGAGACATTCGTTCTTTTTCTTAGTATTTAGTCTTCTTGCATTGTTTTCTTCAATCCAAGACATTGCAAATGTCATTTTTAAGAATGTTTCCCTTTCTGTGTCTCGTCCCCTCCTGGCCTGTCAGTTGTGTTCATATCTAACGGTAACTGTTAATGCCCACTTGGAAAACGTAGGTGTTTACAGAAAATGGATGGAAGGAGAAGAGGGGTCCAAAGCCTAGCCAGAAACTTTAGAGAACACAATGAGATAGGAATTAGGGATTCACTTTGTCCTTTCCTTCATTTCCCTCCAACAAAGCTTCTCTGATGTATGCCAAATATGGGCAAGATCTACAGGATGCTTATCAACATAGAAACTGCCGTGGTTAATTTTGACTTTCAATTTAATCGAACTAAGAAACAGATAGGGAATTAGTGATGGTCCAGATTATATCCTGACACCTGTGACCTAACCAATGGATTCACCCCTTGATGGGTGTGTCTTAGTTCGGATTCTTATTGATGTGAAGAGACTCCATGACCATGACAACTCTTATAAAGGAAAACATTTAGCTGGGGGTGGCTGGCTTACAGTTTCGGAGGCTCAGTTCACTAGCATCGTGGTGGGGAGCATGGTGGCATGCAGGCAGAGGTGGTGTTCTTCATCTTATTGGCAACAGGAAGTCAACTGAGACACTGGGCAGCATCCTGAGCATAGACAACCTCAAAGCCCGCCCAAAGTGACACACTTCCTCTAACAAGGCCACACCTCCTAATAGTGCCACTCCCTCTGGGATTATGGGGGCCAATTTCATTCAAACTACCACAATGGGTTGCTGATTTCATAGCATTATTGGGAGGTGGTGAAGGGCAGGAGGTGGAGTCTACCTCAGAGGAAGGTAACTGTAGGCATGCCCTCAGGGGTGATACCTTGTCCTGACCCTTAATGCTTCTGTTCCTTACTCATCGGAAACCCTTTGCAGATCGGTTTTAACCATATATTACAACAACCTGTTCACATTTCTGTGTCCCTGACAAGAAGCCTCCAGGCCTTTATTTTATCTCTACTCGGTTCATGGAAAACAGTCTCTCTCTCCTGAGCCAGCCCCACCCAGCACTGAAACCCTGCAGCCTCTGCTGGTGAACCTCAAAGCTGTTCCTGACAGATGACAGTGCACTACACATAAACCACCTGTGGTGGTTTGAAGGAAAACAGCCCCCAAAGGGAGTGGCACTATTGGGGGTGCGGCCTTGTTGGAGGAAGTGTGTCACTGTGGGGGCGGGCTTTGAGGTCTCATATGCTCAAGCTTCCTTCAGTGGGACAGTTGGTCCACTTCCTGTTGCCTGCAAGACGCAGCTCTCTCAGCCCCAGCACCACTTCTGCCTGCCCGCCATTGTGTTTCCCGTCATGATGCTGATGGGCTAACCTTCTGAAACTGTAAGTGAGCCAGCCCAATTAAATGTCTTCCTTTATAAGAGTTGCTGTGGTCATGGTGTCTCTTCACAGCAATTAAAAAAACCTAACTAAGACACCACCCCTGAGACCCTTTCCTCTGATTTCTAGCACTCCGCCTTCAAGACTCTCTGGGGAGAATGCAACCAGCCCTAATAAAGACAATGTGGCCATATACCATAACCACGGAGTCAGGCAATGCCCGGCTAAGCAGATGACCGGCCTCTCAGTAAGGTCCAGGGAGGAGACACCAACACACACTACCTTGTGTAATCTAAAGGGCGAGAGCTGAAACCCACAGAGGCCTCAGGGCGGCCACCCAGCTGTTCTCCAGGATGAGTCAGCTTTAAAAACTGTGGGTTCTAGTACTTCTTCACATGGAAGAGCCACATGCCCCATATGCAGACGAATGATAGTCAGTTCTGAGCCCGAGAGCTGCCATGACATGCAAGGCTGGCTGTGAGTGAGAACACAGAGGAGGAGGTATTCTAGTCACCACAATTTTGCCTGGTGTGTCTGTGTTTTGTCTATGGGATACAATCTATCCACTCATACAGAAACATGCAAGCCTACGGTTCCACCTTTTGATGGAACGATTCTTACTACACAGGTCTGGATCATGCCACACCCTAGATTCAACCCGGGGCACTCACCGTTTAATTCATTTACTCAAGATATAACACGATGGTGGGGTCCTTTAATGCAGCTGGAGAAAACGGGGGGGGGGGAGGCAGTCCCCTCCATCCGTCAGTGAAACGACATTTTGTGGGAAGGACAGACAGCTCGTGACAACAGCAGTGACAGATCAGTAGCATTTTCTGGGGGGTGGGGCGAGGACAGGCTTTGAAGATAAGCAAGGTTAAGAGGCCACAGGGATGTCATTGAGACAGGAGCAAGGACTATAAAGTGAGATGTATGGTCGGGGAGGGGGAGGGGAGAGAGGGGAGGGGGAGGGGAGAGGGGGAGGGGAGAGGAGGAGGGGATGGGAGAGGAGGAGGGGGCGGGGATCTTCCTGGAGAAAGCAGTGTTGGAACAAACTCCTGAAAGAAATGAAGAGAATCTTCTAGAAAGATGCAAAGGCTGCTGGGACAGCATGTGTACAGACCAGGTTAGTAACCAGGGCTAGACGACTTTTACGATATTAGGCGAGGGGGCTTGTGTAAAGGTCATGAGACCCACAGGTTTCAACCCTGAGTGTCCGTTCCTGGATGAGTTGGGGTCATGTCTCACAGGACCGCTCCAAGATCTATTACAGCTATGCTGAAGGTAAGGCAACTCACTGAACATCCATGCAGAACCACCTTTTACACAGAAATCAGATCCCTGCTGGAGACCAGAGGCCGGCCCAGCCAGCCCCGACATGGCTTCAAAGCCATGAGACTAGATAACATGTCCCAAGGAAGGAGCACAGCTAGGGAGCACGGGAGCTCCGCCACCAAAGAGGCAAAGAGAGAATGGAGCAGTCTGGAAGTAAAGCAGAGGAGTCTAAGCTGGAGTAAGCGTTCCCTCCCGGCCCAGGAGAGAGAGCCAGGCAGAGAGCGGGCTGGCTTAGCAACGCTGTGGTCTGGCGATCTGGAGTGAAAGCTGGGTCTGGATGAATCTGGGGAAGGGAGGTGGGAAGCCGGCATTGGAGAGAGGACATCTCCCTTTCCAGGACATGGCTATGTGGGCAAGCTAGCGGGGGGCGGGGCTTTCTCAGGGCTGCAGTTTGTGTTCTTAGATGGAGAATGTGAGTGTACGCGGGTTCAGTAACAGGCGAGAAACGCCCTGTAAAGAGGGAACTTGATGTTTCCAATGAATGGTGGGGTAACGGCCCCGGAAGTGACCTATAGCAGGCAAAGTGGGCGGAACCCAGTGCCCAGGGGCGGGACTGCGAGGGAGGGCGGGACTGTGGCCGCCCACACGTGTGGTGGGGCATGCGTGGTGCAGTCAATGGGGCTTCCGTTCGTTACACAACTCTGGTCTTGAAGGCAGCCACGGTGGCCAGAGCATACGGACTCGAGGACAGAATGGGGGAGAGGGTTTAAGAAAAAACACGTGTTAGGATGTGCAGCCCGGGGAGTCAAAGGACCATGGGCATCAAATTCGCAGAGGCTTTGCATAGATAAAGACACTCGGACCCACCGAGAGGTGGGTGATAACATGATCTGGGGCCATTTATAGAAACCAAGCGAGGATTTAGCCAAACAAGAACGGACTGGGAAATTATCCTAATCAGCAAGGACTTGCTATTTTATTTCCAGATAGCTAATAAAGAAGAAAAGGCAGCCGGGCAGTGGTGGCACACGCCTTTAATCCCAGCACTCGGGAGTCAGAGGCAGGCGGATCTCTGTGAGTTCGGGGCCATTCTGGTCTACAGAGCGAGTTCCAGGACAGCCTCCAAAACAATACAGAGAAACCCTGTCTTGAAAAACCAAAAAAAAAAGTAAAGGCAGCAGACCGAAGGAATAGGAAAAGTGGGGGGATGTCGGGAGGAGGGGAGAGACTCCCTGGGTATGTGCGTCTTCAGATGAGGGTCCTCAGGGGCCAAGACCCCACTGAGCCAAAGAACACTCCACCTGGCAGAAGTCTGTGGAGCCCAGAGTCTCAGACTTTGAATCTCATTTTTACCCCGGCCACAAATATTTATCAAACCACAGTCACGGGCAAAGCTAAGCACAGGGACTCTGGGGCTCCTGACCCCGGCTCAGGACAGGGCAGCCGGCACGAGGGAGGCACATGAAGCCATTGGAAGGAAAGTCAGAGCTCAGATTTGCCCTCATCTGCGGACTCCAACGTTTCAGGTCTGGAGAGCGTGTTTTGGCTCTTCTGGTGAGACATCGCGAGACCAGGGGACGAGAGCCGGCTCGGGGCTTCACACCGAAAGCTGTCTGACAAAGACGCCCATTAGCTCGACCACCAAACCACAAATGGACAGCAATAAATAATACATGGGATCAGACCAATTTGCTCCGAATGCGTGTTAATTACTGCAGCCATAGGAGGTGAGGTCATTTATTTTTCAAAGAATTAATGAAATGGAGTTTCTGCTTGTCACCGGACTTGTTTGTGATCTTCTGTCACGCCCTCCTCTCCAGACCTTACCCGAGACTTAGCAAAAGACATTACGAGTTGTCCTCTTTTGAGTAAATCAGACATGTATTTTACTATAATTATTTACTAACTGTAAAAGCTTTTTGTTTTCTTTTTTTTGTCTTTTGAGACAGAGTGTCTTGTATCCCAGGCTAACCTCCAACTCTTTCTGTAGCGAAGGATGACCTTGAACTTCTGATCCTCCTACTTCCTTCTCTCAAGTAAATAATAAAGTTTGTAAAAACGAAATATGCCACATGAGAAGAAAAGTATATAAACAAGTATATTCAACTCACCTGTACTTTTTCCATTAAATATGTAACAAAATAGTCTTACATAAAATATGTACGTTCTTTGAGTAAAAATGATCTTATGCCCCATATTCATTAATATTCTAATTTTACGGTTTTTACTATAAAAATGTCTGGAATCATAGTGTACCGTGACTGAATGCTGCATACAGGCTCCTGCTGCGCGTGATTTACTGAACATCGCATTCTGAGGACGTCTTCATCCTCTGTGATTCAGAATCATGCATCTGCTCTCTCTCTGGCTTTCCTGAGAACGGGGATCTTAACGTTTCGTTTCGTGAGAGTGATGGCAGCTTTCTGTCTGGCCGCTTTCCTATCTTTTGAGTGTTTTGTTTTGCTTTGCTTTTTTTTTTTACTTTGTTATTGTTGTGGTGTGTTGTTTTTTTATTTTTTTAACCGTTCTTTTCCTGTTTTCGGTGAAATGTTTTGCCCTTACATTATTTAACGTCATTACCAACATATGGGTAAAGTATGTAGCACTACATTTTTATTTGCCATGTGAAGTTATAGAATCTTCAGATGCGCTATTGAACTCTAGAATCTGGAAACAATCAATATGTATATGATGTGTGTGTATATGTATATGTATATGTATATGTATGTGCATATGTATATGTATGTGCATATGTATATGTACCTATATCTCCATCTGTATCTACATAAGACACCGTGCCCTTCCCCTGTTCTAGTTTCGTCTTTGCGGCTGTGATAAAGCACTGACCAAGAGCTACGTGGAGAGGAAAGGGTTGATTTGGGCTACAGGTCCTAATCCCAGTTCACCACGGATGGGAGGCAGAGCAGAACTTGATAGGAGCCTGGAGGCAGGAATAGAAGCAGAGGCGGTGGAGGAGCCCTGCTTACTGCCTTGCTCCTATAGCTTCCTCGGTCTGCTCTCTTACACACCCCAGGACCTCCCGCCCAGGGAGAGCACTGCTAACAGTGGGCTGCCCCCTCCTCCATCAATCCACAGTTGAGATCCCCCGGTGTGGCACATTGACAGCCATGGCTAACCGAGAGAACCTCTGCTAACCAAGCCGTGCCTTCAGAGCAAGTGTGGATCATGATGTTGCAGGAATTCTTGTGTGGCTTCAGATGTCACCAGGAAGAGTGGTGAAGACGGCTCACGTCCGTCACGGCACTTTTGTCTTACGAAGGAGGAATTGTGCCGTCATCAGTCCACCAATTTTTATATAAGCTGATTTAACTGTATCAACAATATAATTCGAGGAAGCCGAGCCTGAGTCTGGCGCCTTAGACCACTCAGCCACCCTGACACGACTCGCCATGTAATTCAAATAGAGACGGCCAATGCAAGTTTCTTCCGTACTGGATTCTTAGCGTATCATAGTGTCATGGAGTTGTTGTGTCATCGTTAGGCTAGAGCGTTGGTTCTGGGACTCTTGGTACATCATAGTAGCATGGTTCTTCTGTCATTGTTAGTCTGGGTAAGGGGCTGTTAGAGCTTTATCGAAAGCCTCCCTTCCTATCTGACAAGTGAGGGGACCTCCCTGCAGAGCATGAGTGTAGACATCCCAGAAGGCCTGCTAGCTCGGGCCCGATTCCTCAGCACACCGCCTGCATGTGGAAGCAGCCCCCAGACAGAGACGGTTATTCTTATTCATGTGTGCTGAACTGATGGCACAGGAAACCAGCCCTGTGTGTGGTTCATGCAGTGGCAGAATTAGGGTGTAGACCCCAGGTAGCCCAACATTATTGTTGTGTAATGGCTCCGACAGCCAATCCCGGGTTTGGGTCACAGCCTTCACTGCCCTGGCACCCAGAGGAAGTCTTGAGCAGGTCTAGTAAGTTGTCTCAGTAGTTTTTTGGTTTTTGTTTTGTTTGTTTGTTTGTTTTTTTTATCAACGCTAAAGGACTAACAGGAGAAAGAACACCCCAACCCATTCCAAAGGTTTGGGAAAGAAAACAAGGTTCTGTATGACACGAGATAACACTAGATCATTCTGGAAAGTCACAACAGGGAGCATGGTCCTGTATGACACGAGCTAACACCAGAGCATTCTAGAAAGTCATACCAGGGAGCACCGCTCTGTATGACATGAAATAACACTAGGTCATTCTAGAAAGCCATAGCACTGTGCTCTGGCGCCATCTAATAGAGTGATAAATATGTTACCTCAATTAGAATTCAGGTCCCTTGAGGCCTTTCTGCTCACTGACACTCATAGGTTCCCAAGTACCTGCGGGCTCTTGATAATCACTGCACTTAGTGGAACTCAGTCCGAGCACGCCTCCACCCTCTTTGGCACAGGTTGTCTTGGCTCCCCACAGGGCTACTCCTTTCAGATAAGCACATCACCGTGCGCTATCATTTTCTAATAGCCTAGGTCAGGCGTGCGGACAGGGCAGAAGATGTCCAAGCCCCCCCCCCCCATCCCCTGCCTGGACTTGCCCTTCCGCACATCTGGAAGTGATTTTTCAGCTCCATATTAGAATCTGAAAGTAACCGTACTATTAATAAAACATTCAAAATGCGTGAGCACATTTGAGCAGTTTTATTTCCAGCATAAGGCTAACCGAAAAACGTTTTGGCAAAGAACAGATCCACGGCATTTGCTTAAGCAGCGACAAGGAGTTGCACTTCCCCAGACGCTGTTCTAAGGAGGCTGGGGATGCCTGGGTAGGGGTGTCGAGTCTGACCCCGTCCTACCCTGCAAGCACAAGACCCTTCTGGAGACCCGGGGCTGTTTCATCTTGCCAATTGACTTGCATATTACATTAGGTTAGGAATCCAGCATCCCAGGGAAGATGGAGCAACATCTTCAAGCAAGTTTGACAAACAGCAATTCCTTACATGGCTTACATACTCTTTACTTTCAAAGTATTTCCACACAAGTGATTTCAGAATACTTTCCCATAACCTGGCTTCTCTGGGTCAGCCTTACCCTGCTGTGACCCACATGGAGCAATAACTTAAAAATGCAACTGCCCAGTTTTACAGTATGATCCTTACTGAGAGGCTAGGGGAGACAGCTTTGATTTTCTGACAGTCCAATGGGCCATCTTTGGATTTCTGTAGGTGGTGGTGGTTATGTCTATCTGAATCTCATTGCAGCAGATTTGAGAAAACTTATGGCAGGGTACTGGCACCTGAGAGCCACGCCTCCCTTCCAGGCAGAGAAACCCTTTATCCAAAAGTTAGCAGTGTCTGGAAGTGACTGGAAGAATGCAGCTGAGTGTGCAGGGTGTCACAGCACAACATCGGTGTGTAGAGGCACTGGACTCATCGTCCAGAATATTGCTAATGACTGTGGTGACGAAAGGTACCTTGTACATGGCCAGTTACTCAATGATTACTGATTATGAATGGTGACAGTTGTCAATGCCACTTTAAAAAATGACTACATTTGTTTTTTATTGCATGTTTTAATTCCTTGGTTAGTTATTTTCGTAGTATGGGTATGTGCATGCCAGGGGCCCAATGTGGAGGTCAAAGGATAACTTTCAAGAGTTGGGTTTTCTCCTTCCATGTGGGCTCTGGGGATCAGACTCAGGTGGTCATCAGTCTTGGTGGAAAATACATTTACCCTTTGAACTATCTTGCAAGACTCCCAAATAGCTCCGTGGGAAAGGGTATGTAGGTTCATTCGAGTCCCCTCAACCCCTGGCCATGTGTGCATGTTCATGTGTGTGTACATGTATATATGTGTGCTTGTGTATATGGTGTGTATGTGTGTGCATGTGTGTATATGTGCATTTGCACGTGTGTGTTTTTGTGTGTGTATATATGCTTGTGTATACATATGTGCATGCTTAAGTATGTGTGTGCACATATGTGTATTGTGTGCATGGTTGTGTGTGTGCATATGTTCATGTGTGTGTACATGTATATGCTGTGTGTACATGTATGTGTGTGTGTGCACCTGTGTGCACCTTAAGTGAATGCATGAATGCATTGAACCTCTGAGCATCCACAAACTGCCTACAGCATCCCTTCTTCCCGTCTTCCTGTCTCTCTCCTCCCTTCTTCCTTCTTTTTTCTATTTTCTCACACATATCAATGAAAGCACTAGTTTAATTTTAGCAAATGTTACTTTTCTCAAACCTGCCTGTAAACCATTATCAGGTGAGATACTGACAAACTGTCCTGATGACAGGATCCTACCTCAGATATGCCTGCATACTTTGTCTCATGTGGGCTCCAGGAATAGCACTCTTAAATTTTTCTTGAGACTTGTTTGGTTAGCGTTACCCCAAGGTGTTTTATGTTGTTTGTGGCAATTGTAAAGGGTGATGTTTCTCTGACTTCTTTCTCAGCCCTTTTATCATCTGTATATAGTAGGGCTACTGATTTTCTTGAGTTGATCTTGTATCCTGCCACTTTGGTGAAGGTATTTATCAGCTGCAGGAGTTCCATTGTAGAGATTTTTAGGTCACTTATGTAAACTACCATATCATCTGCAAATAGTGAAAGTTTGACCTCTTCCTTTCCAATTTGTATCCCCTCGATCTCCTTTTGTTGTCCTATTGTTCTAGTTAGAACTTCAAGTACAATATTGAAGAGATAATGCAGAGAGCAGGCAGCCTTGTCTTGTTCCTGATCTTAGAGGAATTGCGTTGAGTTTCTGTCCATTAAGTTTGATGTTGGCTGTTGGTTTTCTGTATATAGCTTTTATTATGTTGAGGTAAGTTCCTGTTATCCCAGATCTCTCCAAGACCAATACCTTGGGGGTAACGCTAACCAAATAAGTGAAAGACCTATATAGGAAGAATTTTGAGTCTTTAAAGAAAGAAATTAAAGAAGACATCAGAAGGTAGAAAGATCTCCCATGCTCTTGGATAGGTAGGATCAACATAGTAAAAATGGCAATCTTACCAAAAGCAATATACAGATTTAACACAATCCCTGTTAAAATCCCAGCACAATTCTTCACAGACCTTGAAAGAACAATAATCAACTTTGTATGGAAAAACAAAAGACCAAGGATATCCAAAACAACCCTGTTCAACAAAGGAACATCTGGAGGCATCACCATCCCTGACTTCAAGCTCTATTATAGAGCTGTAGTCATGAAAACAGCTTGGTATTGGCACAAAAATAGACAGGTAGACCAATGGAATTGAATTGAACACCCTGATATTAACCCAGGCACGTATGAACACCTGATCTTTGACAAAGAAGCTAAAATTATACAATGGAAAAAAGAAAGCATCTTCAACAAATGGTGCTGGCATAACTGGATGCTGGCACGTAGAAGAATGTGTATAGATCAATGTCTATCACCATACACAAAACTTAAGTCCAAATGGATCAAAGACCTCAACATAAATCCAGCCACACTGAAACTCTTAGAAGAGAAAGTGGAAGGCACCCTTGAATGAATTGGTACAGGAGACAGCTTCCTGAACATAACTCCATTAGCACAGACACTAAGATCGACAATTAATAAATGGGATCTCCTGAAACTGAGAAGCTTCTGTAAGGCAAAGGACACAGCCAGCAAGACAAAAAGGCAACCCACAGATTGGGAAAAGATATTCACTAGCTCCACATCTGACAGAGGGCTGATCTCCAAAATTTATAAAGAACTCAAGAAGCAAGTCTCCAAAACACCAAAGGATCCAATCAAAAAATGGGATACAGAACTAAATAGAGAATTCTCAGTAGAGGATACTAAAATGGCTGAGAGACACTTGAGAAAGTGCTCAACATCACTAGCCATCCGGGAAATGCAAATCAAAACAACTCTGATATATCATCTCACTATTGTCAGAATGGCTAAAATAAAAAACTCCAATGACAGTTTATGCTGGAGAGGATGTGGAGAAAGGGGAACACTCCTTCACTTCTGGTGGGAGTGCCAACTCGTACAGTGACTTTGGAAATCAATATGGAGATTCCTCAAAAAAATGGGAATAAACTACTGCAAGACCCAGCAACTCCACTCTTAGACATATACCCAAAAGATGCACATTCATACAACAAGACTGTCTGTTCCACTATGTTCATAGCAGGATTTTTTTGTAATAGCCAGAACCTGGAAGCAACCTAGATGCCCCTCAACTGAAGAGTGGATAGAGAAAATGTGGTATATTTACACAATGGAGTATTTATTCAGCAGAAAAAAACAATGGAATCTTGAAATTTGCAGGCAAATGGATGGAACTAGAAGAAACCATCCTGAGTGAGGTAACCCAGTCACAAAAAGACAAACATGGTATGTACTCACTCATTTATGGATTTTAGACATGAATCAGGGGAGTGCCAGCCTACAATCCCACTGCGAGAAAGTCTGGGAAACAGAACCTTCATCCAATGACTGATGGAAGCAGAGGCAGACACCCACAGACAAACACTGAACTAAACTTCTGGAATCCGGTGACAGAGAGGGAAGAGTGATGAGCAAAGGAGTTAAGACTGGGCTGGTTTAACCCACAGAAACAGTTGACCTGAACAAGGGGGGAGCTCTTGGACTCCAGATTAGTGGCTGTTGTGGAAAGCATGGGACTGACCCAGACCCCCTGAATGTGGGTGTCAGTGAGGAGGCCTAGGTAATCTGTGGGTCTTTGGGTAGTATTTATCCCTGGCGTACAAACAGACTTTGAGTGCCCATGCCACAATATGGGAGGCTCTCTCAGCCGGGACTCTTGAGGGAGGGCCTAGGCCCTGCCCTGGATGAAATGACAGTTACTGGAGATCCACCATGGAGGGCTTCACCCTCCCTGGGGATTGGAGTGGAGATTGGGTGGGGGACTTGGGGGCATGGGGGGGGGAAGGTTTGATATGTGAAACAAGATTGTTTCTAACCTAAATAAAATAATAATAATTATTATTTTAAAAAAGTTTTTTCTTGAGACAATTCTGGTGGCCACTACACAGGGAGAGGGTCTCCAAAGTTCGGTTTGCAGCAGAATTGTGTAGGAAGCTTCACGTGTGCAGGTTCCTGAACCCTAAGCCACCTCCACCGCTCTACGAGGTTGCAAACATGTGTCTTGTGACTAAGGATTCTAAGACACCAGGAGCATGTCTAGCCGATGGCAGGTGACGCTGCGGGCTCCCACCTTCCCTGAAGCAGTGCAAAGGAGAAGTGAGATTCCTCCTGCCATTGTTTGAGAGGTTCTACCTTGGCTAACGTCGGCATGGAGCCTGCCAGAGACCAGGGGCATTATCGTGTGGAGAGCACATGTCCTGAGACCACAGCTGGGCCTCGGCAGGGCCGACGTGGCTACCACCCCGGCACTTCTCATACGTCACCCCTTAGCTTTTACACATTTTATTCATCCCCATCCCAGCAGAGGCGTCCGTTTCACCGGGACTCTGTTCTCTTGATCACGGCAGCAAGAGTAGCTTCACTGTTGTCTTGGTTCCTCAGCCGTCCTCAGCGAGGGCCATCTTACTCTGAATCGCATTGCTTCTCTCGTGAGTCCACCGGTGGGGACGATGCCTGCTGAAGCTCTTCCCCACTTCCCCGAACTTGCCTAAAACGCCCACCTTCGTCGTGCAGGCACCAAATGCCTGCTTACGCAATTCGCCTGCTATCACTAACACGGCACACCAAGGCTTCTGCTTATTAACAACCAGAGGGAATCACTCTTGAGCCGGTGACTCAGTCTACACGAGGGAACAAGAACCTCGGGGTTCCCTGGATGCTGCCTTCTGAACCTCAACCCATCTTTCCACCCCCAGAACACAAGGCAAAAAAGCCTCTTTAGAAGTCAAGTCTTGCTTTCAAGTGGGGACCAGAGACTCTCGTAAGGTGTCACTCAACACTTGCCTGTGCTGACCACCCGTTCTCTGTCACCCGTCACACCTGGGCTCTGTGGTTTCCTCATGTACAGTATCAGAGCCCTGACCCCAAGGAAGCTGCGTCCCGGAGCCCCAGCATCCACCTGAGCTCCGATGTGACACTCTCGAGCTTTGGGACCACAGAGAAGTGTGGCATGGCTGCCAGGCTCTGCCTCCTCTCTTGAGTCACAGGGATGACAGTGTCAGCCTCACAGGAGACTGCGAGAATGATGGAAGCTTTCATATGCAGAGCTCCCAGAGTGCAGCCTAGCATGAGGTAAGTGACTTCCTCAAACAGCCCTTGACATGATATACCCCTGGCAGAAGGGCCACATTGTTCTGTCTCAGTCAGTGGTGAAGTTCTGTCTCAATCACATATCCACACACAGAGAGATACATGCACAGACACAGATATGCACACACAGAGAAATATATACAGATACACCCAGACATAGACAGACACATTCAAAGATACATACAAAGTTAGACACACATAGACATACACAGACAGAACTCACATTTATACAAACAGCCACACACAGGCACACAGGCACACACACATACAAACATCCATACACAGGCACACACACACACACACACACACACACACGCACAGAGAAGCACATGCACAGAGTTAGATTTGTCTAGAAAACAGCATGTGATCCCTAAAGACGTGGGTTGGAGGCTACAACAACACGGTGGGGTTCTGAGTTAGGCATTCTTGTTCTCCTCTGGCCTGAGTGTAAATTGGTCAGGATTTCTGGGAAGGGAATGAATAATATGTTACAAGGGTCTTAAAATATTAAAGCCTCCTGACCTAGAAATATTATCTCTAGAAAGCAGTCCAGAGGAGAACAAGCCGGGGATGTAGACAAGGTTTCATGCACAAGTGTTCATAAAGGTGTTACCTTTAATCGTCAAAATCTGAAGATGATTAAATACATTATGGCTTATATACAGGATAAAATAACGTGGAGCGCGAACACTTGTTTTTATTTATAAGAAATGCTAATTCCATGACGAAATCCCTAGGGATAATTTTTGATATTCATAACAGAGAATGTTTGTATGAAATATTATTTCAAGCATGTAGCAACTACAGGTAAAGGGAAATGTTAAAGAAATAAGTAGAGATGCTTCTGTGATGACAGAATCATAGAGAAATTTCACTTCTTTCCTGACAATTTATATGTTTAAAAAAAACACAGTGAAAGTATCATTTTAACAATTTCTGAAAGCAGTAAATTCACAATATGAGCATCAGAATTAATTACCACTGAGAGCTGCTTCCCTTTGTGAAAACTGAGGAAAGCCCCATATTAGATTATTCCCGCTTGACACGGAGAATGGGCGTATTTTCTCAATGATCTGTCTTCCTTGAGACATAGCCTTTCTCTCTTACAGACTCCCAACAGTGCAAAGAAAGATGGAAACAAATCACACACACACACACACACACACACACGCTTATAAACATTCACACACTTTTCACACACAGTCTCACACACACCACACTTGCACATGTGCATGCAAGCACACACGCTGCACATGCATGTAAGCACACACACACTCACACACTTTCACACAGTCTCACACACTTGCCCACACTCACACACTCATGTGCACTTCATATGCATGCTCTCTCTCTCTTTCTCACACACACACACTCAGCTGAAAAACACGCTGAGGAGACAGTCAGGAAAAACCCCTCCTGATGACAGCCCCTGAGTGCTACTTTGAGAAGTAACCCCTCTTGTACTTCTAACCAGCGTTACTGAAGCTCACATCCTAGAAAGACTCGCTAAAACTCCACCCGGCTTAGAACGGGATGAATGGTGCAAGACACTGCATGCTTCGGCAACGGAACTCACTGCGCGAAGGTGACCGAGATGGGAGGAATTCTGGGTGAAGCCTTTACCCTCAGGTGCCCCAAGGAAGGTGTGAAAGCAGCACAGAGCATGTCCAAACCCGCTCTGATTGCCAGTCAAAACATGGGGGTTCCACAGCCAGCACAGCCTTGCAGATAGAACTGCTCACCTAGCCGGGACATGAGTGCCCACTGAAGAGCAGAAGGGATGATCCCCAGCTACTTACGTAGAATGAATGATCCTCAACTACACTCATCCTGGAGCCCTGCAGCTTGGTCCCCGACGTGAGCTATGTCTGTGCATTATGTTCACGTGTGTGTGTACACGTTTCTGCCCCCACGCATACTTGTGTGGGTTTCTTTTGCATAACTATCCACTTGATTTTGTGAGACAGAGTCTCTCACCGAAACCTGGGAACTTTCTGATGCTATCAGAATGGCTCTCCAGAGCCCCCCGGGAGCCTCCCCCCCCAAGCCTCCCCCGTCCCCGCTCCCAGTGTCCAGGCTACAGACATACAACTCTAAGCCCAGTTTCTAGTTTATGTGCTGGAGATGCTGGTCAGCAGTTTACCTGCTGAGCATCTTCCCAGCCCTGGACCAGAAGTTTCGAAAGATGCATTCCCAAGAATTATTATCCCCCCTTCCCGCCGCCACCGCTGACGGATGAGAAGCTAAACATGGTCAGATCTAGTGAGGGAAAAAGACCCCCGTGATCTCTCGTGGAAAGTCAGCAGCAATCCAGGAGAGTCCCCAGACAAAAGAAAAATACGATGGTTAGTAAAGAGTAGCAAGTGGCCCCATTCATCAAACACAGACGTGAGTGCCATAAATCCCTGTGCAGTCCCCAAAGGCATCTGGTAGACCTACCATCTATCTTGAATGTCAGGGAAGAGCACACTGGACTGAAATGTGTCCCCATCACAGCTTCCTTCACACATGGTCTGGTGGCCAACGGCTACCCCGCATGTGCAGGAGTGGAGCCTTACCTCCCGCGAGGCCAACAGGAAGGAGGACGTTATCAAACCAGAGCCCAAGACCTGCACAGTGAAATAACTGGCTTAGCTGTTTTCATTTGGAGAAACAAAGCCACTCTCTAAACTGCAGCCTCCCTAAGGGCAGAAACGCTCTCTCTCCTCTTGAAAACCAAGAGAGGCAACCTGACATTAAATGTGCTTTGTTTAACCTTGTTTAAAAAAAAACAAACAGAACTTTCACACAACTGCTGGTGTTTAAAAAACGAGAACAGTTTACATAAAAACATACGTACTTTTTACAATCCTGCATAGGGTACCACATCCTATCAGCAAAACCCATCAAGTCTCCTGAAAACCCTACTTTAGACAAGGCCTGCCATGATTGACAGGTCACACACCTGGAAAGTTTGCAGGCTTTTTCCTTCTGCCTATGCACTGAACTTTATTTTACCAGTTAAAACACACAAGCAAAATTTTTTTCATTTGAATTCTTTTAAAGAAATAAAATAATATTGCATTGCACGTGGCTGATGGCTTTTGGTATTAATGAGTCCATTTAAGTTCTTTTAGGAATAGATTAAAAAGGTTCATCTCCAGGTAAGAGTTTCATCTATAGCCTGGCTCTCCCTAAAGGCAAGCAGAATTAGGGAGAAAAAGCATATTTATGGAAATTCAAACATTTCCCTGTCGTGAGAATAAATCCAAAAAGATAAATTTTTAGCTTCAACATAAAATGAAGTTATAGCTTCTTTGACAAATGATATTCTTTGTTGTCATGACAACGGAGCCTGCAAGAGGTGTGCATCGAGAGGCCTGCCCATAAATCAATTGTTTTAGGAAGGGGCTAAAGCAAACATTTCTAGACTATTCCCCAGATATAGTGCCAAAAATGTAATTATAGACATTTGTATCAGTCTGCCGTATAGCATGACGGCTCCAATTTTACAAAATGTTAATTAAAAAATCTATTAAATCTATGCCCCTTGGAGAGAGATTAATATCACACCTAAGGTTGGAAGTCAACGCAGCTCAGTGGCTGTGGAAATTGGGCCGGTGGAGTCAGAAAACTGGCGCTAACCTACAAGCCGTGTAGGGATGGGGGCTAATAAGACACGGGCTCCTCAAAGAAGAAAGGCTGAGCAGGAACTTGTGGTGCTTCAAGGTAACAGGGAGGCATCATCAAAGACTTGGGGATGGAGACGGAGAGGGAAAGCGAGAAGGCTGAAGTTAGCGCATCAAACTGGAAAGAAAAAAAAACCACTGGCAGCGTCCAGCGGGGTCAGGAAATAAAAATGAGAATTCGCTTAAAACTCAGACATTAGAGAACTATTTCTGAAGGCCAAGATCATGACATTCCACCGCAAGTTCCCAGGCAGGTTGCCTGCAGGCAACTCCTGTCATGTCTATAGCTTCCTTCTCCAAATGTGAGTTGTCCATCAACATGTGAAAAAAACACAACAATCCCATCTCATGGAAAACCCTGATGCTTCTCTCTGAAAGCCTGGTGGGTGATGTTGGAAGCGATAGGCCTGAATTTCGGGCAGCCGGAGCTGGAGCTGAGGTCTGGAAGGACAGCTCCGTGCAGACAGGTCTGCTGCTCACACCTCTGGGCCCCGGACTCAGTCAAGGCTTGAAGAAGAGACACACACGGTGCTGGTGACAGGGGTGACAGGAATGGGCAGCAGTCACCCTTGCTGGAGGGCTGCCCTGTCTGATCTGTCACCCCCTGCTCTCTGGAGCTGTTTCCTCAATTATTTCCCGCTCCCTCCGTTATGAGGTGGGGCGCCTGTGTTACCTCTCCATGCGGATTTCCACAGAGTCCGCTCCGATGGCTGCTTGTGTAGACCACTGGAGAAAGTGACAGTTCCCTCCCTCACGCTCCCTGAAGACTAGTACAGTCCCTAAAGCTGAACCTCTTTCGGAGTGTATGTTCATTACTCACGCAAGAGGTTGGATTTTTGTATCAGACCATTTCCCAAAGCCCCTGTGACACCTGGGATGGAACGAGGGCCTCGGATCTGAAGGCCTCCAACACGTGGAGCCATCCAGGTGCTGTGTGTAGACAGCGGTCCCCAGAGAGATCTCTGTCTGTGGGACCTGTGATGGGGACCTATTCCAAAGAAAGCTACTCTAAAATTGTCCAGAGAGCAGGGGGTGACAGATCAGACAGGGCAGCCCTCCAGCAAGGGTGAGAAACCGTACCTAAAAGAGGAGAAAATACAGAGTCCCAGACGAAGACGGCAGAAGGAAAGAACCAGAGATCAGGATGATAGACGCGTCTAGATGCCTGAGAATGTCAGCAATTGCCAGCAGTGAGCAGAAGCCCAGGGACCCCCAGACTATCAACACCTCAAGTTCACCTTCTAACCTCCACAGTGATGAAGGAAGCTTCCTAAAACGGTATCGTCAAGCTTGTGACCGTGTGCTACTGGGATCCTGAACGCCCAGTTTGAAGGTATTCCTACCACGTGTCAGGGAACCCCCCCCCCAAATATGGTTTGGGTTCTTCTTTAGGTAGATCTGACTTCGCTTGAGTTGCCGAAACTTAACCTATTGCTGCCTCTCACCTGAGAAAGTCCTTATTTTTTACTCAGGCTTTTCAGCCTGATGTCTCACACAGTGTGACCACAGCGACTCATTAGAGGGTCACACGTGCTTCGTTTATCTCATTTGAAACGGGACGGTAGGGAGCAAGATGCCAAGATGCGCATCAGAGCCATTTAACCGCAGGAAGCTGTCGGGCCCCGCCCCTTGCTCCGCGCGTCACGTGACCAGACATGCGCAGCACTGGACCGGTCCAGTAGAGACAAGGCTTCCTGGGAGGCGATGAGAATTAAGCTCACCATCAGGTCTTTGCCACCACCTGCCCGCAGCTGCACTTAGAAACTGCCAGGAGGCTTATCAGACGGTTTCCCGTTTAATCCTCCAGGTCGTCCAACACCACCTCGTTTTATGGAAAAGACATCTTAAGACATGGAGAATCAAGGCCCAAGGCCAGAGTATTTCCATGACTAGATGACAGCACAGGACGCTGACTGGGAAATCTATGGGGTATAGGGGTAGAGAGGAGGGAGTCAAGCCCTCCGCCTGGGAGCACATAAGAAAAGGAATCATGAGAACTGGGTAGGAGTGCTGCATGGGGAGCGAGCGGAACCGCCCTGGAGTGGAAATGCCCTTTGGAAGCTCTTGGACACGGGGCTGGAGAGATGGCGGCTCTGCAGTGACTAGCACTGGCTGCTCCTGCAGAGGACCAGGGCTCAGGTCCCGGCGCCCACACAGTGAGACACAACCATCTGTAACTCCGCTTCCAGGGATATGTGATTGCTCGGGCTGGGGTCTACACTTAGGTCCCCACTTGGGGCTGGGTGAATGGTGAGGAGGAGGACCGGGAGGTGAGTGTCAGTCTCCAATACAGGTGCCATGGAGAAAGATGGAAGAGCTGGGAGGTGGGAAAGCCGGAGTGGTCCGAAGGATGCCAGGAAGGAAGCTTGAGTTTAGGGAGAGCAAGCCTTCCTGGCTAACCCAGGAGAATGGATCCGCAGAAAGCTCAGAGCGCCTGCTGTGTGGGCCCACAGATTAAATCCAGTTCTGTGGGCCTGGGTGGGGGGGACTCAGTTGGCAGACTGTGCTGCAGCTTCTGCCTTCTCTCCGGACCTCAGGTGGACTTCCTCCCAGGAAACGGGTTGGCAGCTAGAAGGTGGAGCTTTGGTTTAAATACCGAGGTGCTTTAGGCTCAGAAGGTGCAAGCACCCTGGGAATCCCCCCACCCCCATGTGGAAACTTCTAGTCTCAGTAGCCAACTGGCTTCACCTAGAGACACCACAAACTCAGCCCTGGGAACACAGCAAAGGGGAAATGCCTACTGGATCATAGATGTGACATTCCCAACTGGGCAGGCAGCTTTGGGAGGGCGAGGCAAAGGGATCTGAAGTTCAAGGTTACCCCCAGCTACACAGCACACTAAAGGCCGGCTGAGCTACATGAGACCGCTTCTAAGAAGGAAAACAGAGACACTGCAGAAGACATTGGCAAACACCGGGGCCAGCCTTGGCTACGTGAGGTCCCCTCTAAGAAGGAAAACAGTGGCACTGCAGAAGACATAGCAAATACTGGTGACAGATTCAGACTATCTATGGTCTGTTATAATCCTAGGGGCTTTGGAACGTCTTGAATTTCTGGGCTTGAGCTGTATTTAACCCCTCGGTTTCATTACTGCTGTGTCCTGCCCATGGCCAGAGTCCACTTGTGTGTCTTCTCTGTCCCCGAGCAGGAGAGCTGGCACCAGCCTGATGCAACTCCCAGCCACTGTCAGGCAAGCACACAGACATGGAAACTCTCTCCCTGAGTTTCAGACATGGAAACTCTGAGAGATCCGGTCAAACCCATCTCCACAGACGGTCACTTCACACACCGTGTGTCTGCCCTGGTTCCCTATGTCTTTCTCGGCATGTGTCTCCTTTTGACCTGGATGCTGATGCTGAGACACACCTCCATCCCCTCAAGGCTGTGGAGGAGGCACCCAGCCTGCAGGACACAGGGCTACTGCCCAGCAAGGTCATAACAACCACGATTTGGCGTAAAGATGGTTTTGTTTGGCTGCTGGGGATTAAAAAAAAATGCCACGGGCCTTGCCAACAGTTGGAAAACTGGGAAATCACACACAAAATCCCAGATCTCACTTCAACTTGAAAAACCAAATGTATTTCCCCCTAAGTCAGTATTCCTATACAGGAACTAGAGCTGGGTCTGGAATGCTCCGCCCCGTGCACTGAACTGGCCCTTGTCAGTCACCTACATAGGCTCAGGGTCGCCCCAAGTCTCAAAAATCCCTTGAGTCTGCAGCCAACATTGTAGCACGTTATAGGGAACACTCAGTCTCGCTTATAGACTCTGGATAAGCCCCCCCCCACCCGGTATCTGTTAAACACTCAGCTGGGGAGCAGGGGAGAGTTACTGTCTAGGAAGATGCATTGCTCTGCTCCTTCCCATCTCTTTGGCAAGGTGCTGCTATACATCTCCACAGACACTCCATGAAGGACTGCACATCAACAGTAAAGGCGGGCCCAAGGGGAAATCTGTCTGACAAGGTATACAAAATGAAAGGAAGTTGTCGTGGTTTTAGCATAGAGGTAAGAAAAACAGAAACAGGTCTCAGTGTGCTACTTGCTTTGGGATATCATAAGCAAAGGGGTGGCTACAGGTCGGAGTCTTAAACCCTTCAAATTGCTGGTGCACTCGGTGTACTCGGTGAAGAACTGCTTCAGCTGAAGACCCACTGGGTGTGACGGGGGCCGGGGGGTGCGCTGGGACCCAGTGGTCCAGCATGGAGGGTGTGAGCACTGTCCCACGGGCATGTGTGTTTTCCAGTTAACCAGCATCTGCGCAGTGGAGCTCAGATGTGTGATCGTCTTCAACAGGAGATCCTCTGTGAGGGGTAGTCCTCACAGGACCCAGTAAAAGAGCATGCCTGACTATAGCCTGAGCAGCCACACTCTGCCGGCACCCCTCATCCGAAGCCACACTCTGCCAGCACCCCTCCATCTGCACAGGTTGAGCTTTCCCCAGGCCGCTTCAAACCAGTAACTAAGACGGCCAGGAAAGAGATGGCAGTGTCATCCCGGGAAGCGAGGAAGTCCTCGGGTGACTCTTTTGGAGCTTGAAACCCCAGCAAGCCTGGAGATACTGCTTCAGCGAGTGGACACCCCACGGCTTACCCTGTCCTCCTCTCCCCACGCTCTGAAGGGCTTCTGCAGTTTGCAGCCTGGGCCTCTTGCGGATTTCCTTGGCTTCCCACTCTCCTTATCCCTCAATTTCTCCTGGTGAGAAGCTAAGCAGATCCAACTGTGTACTGATGTCAGAGAACACAAGTTTTGCCCTTGGAAAGTGCTCATTATCAAGCCATGGGTAGTGGTTCCTGCTTGTGGTCCCAACTCATTTCATGGGGAGGCAGGTGGATGGCTGTGAGGGGTGCAGAGTGAGACAGAATGAGAATGAGGAGGAGGAGGAGGAGGAAGAGGAAGAGGAAGAAGAGGAGGACGAGGAGCAAGAGGGAGATGATGCCTGGTATGTGTGTGTGAGTTTGTGTGTGAATGTGTGCATGTACGTGTGTGCGTGTGCGCTTGGCAAGTCTGTCTGCTCCACCCTATCACGGAGGCCCCTGCTTCCATGCACTTAGCAGCATCCACAGAGGCAAGCTCTTCTAGAGTGAAGAAGTGGGCAAGTGCGCTTCACACCACTGAGGATGGGTTAAGGGGAAGCGAAAGAGAAGGGAAAGGGAGGGTGAGAAAAAGAGGAGGAAGAAGACAACTCTTAGCTGTTCCTCCATTTGGATAATTTTCTGAGAGAATGGGACTGGGGGACCCCATCACCTGTTGTTAGGAATGCTGTCTGAGGGGCTCTGTGTCTTCTGTCTTCAAACGGGAATGCACGAGTGGGGTGGATAGTCCTGGGGGACTTCCGGTCAACAAGTCCTTTGTGACCACAGTGAAGGCCGTAGAGTTGTCATCACGTGTGTCTTAACCCACAGCATTCCCAGCTTCTCCTTTTGTTGAGTGACACAGAAAGGAAAGTGGGCTCCCTGCATGAAATAAATCTCATACCAAGGCAAGTAAGAATACAGAGATCTCTCTCTCTCTCTCTCTCTCTCTCTCTCTCTCTCTCTCTCTCTCTCTGTCTCTGTGTGTGTGTCTCTCTCTGTCTCCTCTCTCTCTCCTCTCTCTCTTATCTCTCTTTCCTCTCTCTCTCTGTATCTCTGTCTCTCTGTCTCTCTCTTTCTCCCTCTCCCCCTCCTCTCTGTCTCTCTCTCTCTCTCTCTCTCTCTCTCTCTCTCTCTCTCTCTCTCTCTCTCTCTCTCCTGTCTCGGGTTAACACTAAAAGCAAGTCTTCAGGCTGCTTATTTCATAATGCGCATCAAGATAGAAAAGGGAGACAAAATCAGCAGCATCATTTATAAGCCCTGGGAAGTGGAAGTGTCCAATCTGCCATAAATAAGGACAGGAGTGTTTGCCAAGCCAGAGGCCTTGCCAGATTTGAAATCCACTCAATCCTTACATTCCGGAACCCAGAACAGAACACCAACCTTGTGGGATTTATAATAATTTCTTCCCAGCAAACTTCTTGCTATTTTTAAGAAAGTAAAAACAAAACGTTAAAAAAAAAACCAACATGGGAAGGTTTTTAATTTTTTAACCATCTGGGATCATTGTGGGTAATAAGTACTGTGGAGATGATTAGGTGGAATGTTTTGTGCACTGTTATTAAATTCAATTTAATAAAGTGTGTGCGTGTGTATATGTGTGTGTGCACGTGTGTGCACGTGTGTATGTGTATGTGTGTGCATGTGTGTGTGTGTGTGTGTGTACTACTGTGCTCTCACTGGAGCTTAATTTCTCTCTCCAACACAGACTCCACTCATATGATTCCACCCAACCAATTAAAAATTTTCAATGCATAAAAATTAGAGAAGAGATGAAGAAGTGAAGTTGGGGTGTGAGTCCAACATAGGAAGAGAGTGAGAGAAACAGTAGAGCAAACCGTTTCTGAAGGAAGATGAAAGTGTGTTGGGGGACAGGTTAAAAGGGTAGATGGAGGTCTTCCCACTGGTTTATACAGAGTGGGATGAATTCTAGCCACCAAATGATGTGCAGAGGTCTAAGTCTTCCGAGAGCAGGGGCAAAGCCGGGCTCCTTGGGCAGGCAGTCTAAGCCCTGGGCCCTAAACAGGCTCCTTAGCTTCATGAGCTGTGTTCTCACGTGTAAATTATGGACACAAAAGCATCAGATTATAAACACCCCATGCGCTGTCACCCACGAGAACAAGGGAGGCATCTCCTTGATGTCCGCTGGTCTCATCCAGAGCCTACCTCAGTGTGTCCCAGGCACTTGACACAGCAGCGTAGTGCCCTAGATCTTGAGTAGACCCGATGTGACAGTCAAATGAAGAATTCAGCACGTGTTCTAGTTACAGCTCTGTTGGGGGGAAACAGTCTCGCTCTCCCTGCCTAAGCGAAAAGATACAGGCACTGGGTGGAGGGGTGTGCATGAGTTAAAGGGACAAGATGAGGCACCCAGAATGGCGACAGGGAGAAGCCTTTACCAACTCTAGCGATGGCTGAGCATTGGCGGACAACGAGCCCTGTGGAGGATAGAGCAGCGAAGCAGCCACCATGGGCTTCTGTGTTGCTCCTGGTAGAGCGGGTCTTCCGCACACAGAATGTACCAGGCATGTCTGTCCGTCCCTACTGGTCAGATGCTGGAAGGCCAACACTCGGCCCGTGTGGAATTAAACGAAATATTCAATCATGTGAATGGGGGCAGACAATAGAGACTTGGTGGAATTCCCCCAAATCAAGGACCCTGACATCAGTACAAAAAGAAACACCTGCTTGTGGAATCTTGCAAAGCATGCAGCATCTTAAGATGTTGCGTTCTGGTCTCCATCCAGAGGCAGAAAGGTGTTTACCCCCTGAGACCAGGGCTTTGGCCAGTGCTGCAGAAACTTACCTGAGGCTGACTTCCATTCTTCACCGCAAATGGCAGAGCCGACATTTTTATTTAACAGCGAGTAAGAACTGATTACAGTTTGATGACGGTTTTTAAAAAGAGATGGAAGGGTGGAAAATAAACACAAGAGATGTTTCTTCTTCCCTCCTTGGAAACAGAGTGAAAATATCAAAAGGAAGGAAAAACTTACTACTCATTAGTTTGTGGCTGGGCCGAGATTTTAATGCAGTAAACACAGGCTCTGAGGTCTTGTGACATGTGAGATGGGCTTGACCAAGCCACTGGAAAATTAGCATATGCCCTTGGCAGTCTCTCCCAAGCTCAGGCTGCCAGGAAGGGAGGGGGCGTCATGTGACCACACATTGGGAGGCTGCTCTGCCTCTCAGGGCTGCAAAAGCCAAGAGCAGCAGCTCAGGCATTTTTGTACCATTTTGTTCTGCCATCTGGATCCTGCCCATGGAGGTAGCTGGATGTGTCCCTTAACACCCCTCTCCCCACCACACCCCAGCCCTGCTGGGTGTGTCCCTTGACACCCCTTCCCGCCACACTCCAGCCCCTTGGGGGTTAGCCATCCATCCTATAGTGAAAACTACTCTAGGGAGGTGGGAAGGGCTGAAAAGTCAATGAGCAAACGCACTTGATGACGGTCACAGACAACAAATCCACCACCGGTTACAGTGCATGGTGAAAGCACGTTCTGGATTCCCATGAGGTACTTAGCAGTGGAAGCTCTTGGTACAACACGCGTCAGAAGGTAAAAGGCAGGTGCTGCTTTTACCACCAGGCCACACACTCACACACACACACACACACACACACTCACACACACACACACTCACACGCCAAGATCTGCAAGGGGTTCTTTGCAGATCCACGCACACCCGAGGACTTCCAGAGGCTGAGAGCAGATACCTCAGGGACTGGTTAGCCTGGCAATTCACCTTTGCCAAGAGTGGCCTCTGCCCAGCCGCCAGGGCCAGAACGGGTGACCACTAACTGTGGAAACTATGCCGTCTGAATAGCGCTGTTAGGAGACCTAGGAAGCACAGGGAATATTGCTTGGCACTTTTTTTTCTTTTGCAAAATAAATACCTTTTAACTAGCAACGCCATTCTTTAAATCCTGTGTAGATCCCCCTTTTGGTGGTAAGGAAAAATTACCCGAAGATATACAATGCTCGAAATGGTGATGATAACTCCTTCTGGGTGATGGTGGTAGGCTCAATTAAGTTCAAGATGCAGCCACAGAAATCTTACTTTTGACCAATGGCCAAAGGGGGAAATTAGGAAGGGAAGGTCTGATAAGACATAGACTCCATTATAGACATAGTCTCCATTATAGACATAGTCTCCATTATAGACACGATCTCCATTATAGACATGGTCTCCATTATATACATAGTCTCCATTATAGACACGATCTCCATTATAGACATGGTCTCCATTATATACATAGTCTCCATTATAGACATGGTCTCCATTATAGACATGGTCTCCATTATAGACATGGTCTCCATTATAGACATAGTCTCCATTATAGACATGGTCTCCATTATAGACACAGCCTCCATTATAGACATAGTCTCCATTATAGATACAGTCTACATTATAGACACAATCTCCATTATAGACATGGTCTCCATTATATACATAGTCTCCATTATAGGCATGGTCTCCATTATAGACACAGCCTCCATTATAGACATGGTCTCCATTATAGACATGGTCTCCATTATAGACATGGTCTCCATTATAGACACAGCCTCCATTATAGACACAGCCTCCATTATAGACATAGTCTCCATTATAGACATAGTCTCAATTATAGACATGGTCTCCATTATAGACATGGTCTCCATTATAGACACAGCCTCCATTATAGACACAGCCTCCATTATAGACATGGTCTCCATTATAGACATAGTCTCCATTATAGACATGGTCTCCATTATAGATGGAGACAAAGGGACATGAAGCACATTTCTGGTCATGTCCTACAGTCATGCCATCCTTGTACTCTCCTTCGCCTGTCATGCAAGCTTCTCATTTGTTGACAGGACATAACATCAAAGTGTTTTGTAAGGAGTTTAAAAGTTTTGATGGAAAAAGCCCACAAAACTCCCATGTGTACTCTGTATCAAATACATTTTAACCAATGAAAATAATACAAGAATCATAAACCATATGTGTAATTCTTATTGATGGAAACTTTCAAAGCCCTTCCAGAGTCCACAGTAGGTAGGATCCCCAAAATTCCAGGTGACTTTCCCATCCCTCCTGCAACACCTTCATCTCTGAAGAACACCAATGCCACAGGGATGGGGATGTGTGTTTGGGGGCAGGAGACAGGGAATGGTCTACAGAGAACACAGGACACACGGAGATGAATTATAAAACTTTATTGGCTTGTTAAAGAAATGGATGAATCCAGCAAGTACATTTATAGTCTAGCCACATTGTTAAAACAGCACTTAGAAGCAAAATCTTTTTTTTTTAAGAGATGCATTGTTTACAGGAAATGTGGAAAAGAGCCTTGAAAACCCAGATTATTATAGGGGGGAAAAAAACAGGCATGAAAATGAGTCACAGGCTGCCTCTGGATTCCAGCAGATGGATTTGAACCTGATAGGGGTGAAACTCAGGGACAGGTCTTTCTTGGGCACCTCTTGCTGCTTCATATTGGTCTGTATGTCAGTTTGTGAATGCATTGGCTAAATTAAGTTGGGGACAGGGACTCTGGCTCCCCTCTTTGCTTCTTACACATTTCCCGCCAAGAAAACTAGGACTTGAAACACAGACAGTGAGTGGTTTGGAGGCTGCCCTGAGATGTGAGTTGATTAAATGCAGACCGAATGGTCTTATCTCATGTCCCAAGAGCTAGGCAGTCCCTTAGTCCCAGAACACCAGAGCAAGCCTCTGGAGCAGAAGCTGCCATATATATCTTTCTGGGCTGGAGATTCAGCCAACCTAATTCAAGACTAGCAGCACTCATCGCAAAGCAATTTAGCTTCAGAGGAGCCCTCAGCTGTCCCAGGTGTCCTGAGGTAAACGTGACAGATTGCCAAGTACTGGGGGTAAGCGGATGGGGCAGAGTGTTCTGAATGGCAGCTCCCGTGCCAGACTCCTTGGAGTCAGATCTCCTGAGCTGCTCCATCCCGGGAGCTCTGTCATCACAAAGCATTATGGCTGGCACAGCCCACACAGCTGGAGGCAGCCACCTCCCGAGCTCCATGTTATAGGGAATCATTCCCCTTCAACAGAGCCCTCCCCATGAATCCCAGAGTCTAGACCAAACAAGATGAAGTGAGTTTCAATTAGGGTGTGAAAGAACGAGATCAAAACAAAGGGGAAAATTCTAGACAGCACTATCAAAGCAGGTGGAGGTGTGAATCACCCCCTTCACAGAGAGAAGAGTCAGCAGCACAGGCTTGAGAGTCTAGTTTGCAACGGGGGTGGGGGGTGGGGGGGAGGGGAGAGAGGGGAGTTGGGTGTGTTATAATTAATGCGAAGCAGCCAATAAGAACCAGAAAACATTCCCAGTTTATCAAGGAGACAGCTTAGAAAGGGGAGGGGTAGCAGGAGCAAGCGGGGGGGGGGGGGCTCTCATGCTCAGCACTCCCCGAAACTGCACTCCAGCCGCACGCTCCACCGGTCACGTCCTCTGCAGCCCTGTGCTAGCGTGGTCTCTGAGGACAGGCTGCAAGACCCTAGCTATTCTGAGCTCAGTTCAGGATCCGGGAGAGTGAGGAGGTCAAGGCCCAATGTGTGTCTTTCCTTGCTGTGGGTTGGGGCTGAGACTGGGAAGCGGAAGGGAGAACTTCTGAACTTACTGTCTCTCCCGTGTACTGGGGTTCACGTCTCCTGCCCTTCTCCGGCCTGTGACTGCTGTCACACCTCAGGCTGACACCTTGTGACGCCAGTAGGTGTGTCTCACTCCATCTCAGCTGCCTAAGGGCCTCAGAGACCCCCCCACCCACGGTGGGTCTACAACTTTGGAAACCATTATCTCTTTGAGGCGGTGCGCCCATTTTCTAGTTACCAAGAGCCGTATTAAGTCCACTAAGGATGCCGGGAAGATGGAGTGTGCCCTGTCCTGTCTCCTCTCATTTTGCTCCCTTGGGAGGCCGGAAGTCACGAGCTTGGAGAGAAGGGACTTGTGTCAGATAAAGTAGAGGGAAGGGCTTAATCGAGTGCCTCTGCACTTGGGGGACACGGTGAGAAGCCCCTGCCTTGAGAACAGCCCAGAGAGGCTTGAGGTCTCAGCTAGGTGGGAGTCACAGGGTGACGCAGGTGTACATCTCTGGGTCACTGAAGTCCACGTCACAACTTGCTTCAGGCGGCTGTCAGCGGTAGGCCGGGAGAAAGCGAGTTTGCAGGGAAAGATAGCCGGATACAGTGAGAAACAATGATTCTGTCTAAGACGGAAGGAACAAACTGGCAGCCCACAGGCAGGCTTTGTTGGCCTACATAATGTTTTAAAAATAACTGAGCCAACTTTTTAAAAATAGGGATGTTTCACATAAAAATCCAGGTTTCACAACTGCCTCAAACAAGAAGACTTGGAAACTTGGGTCTTGCTCACTGGGACACGGTTGGCTGGGCTGGGTGACAGCTACCCCTCGGGCAAGCAGGTGTTGGCTCACCTAGACCACTGTGAACATGTAGGAGACTTGCCTGATACTGCAATGCCTAATTCCTGTCAGAGAGCCACAGACCTAATTCCAACTAAAATGTCCCTTCTCCCTTCCTAATGCTGTAAAAATAAAATGCACACCATTGTGAATCTCCAAAGAGCAGATTTTTTGGGGGCCCCCCCAAAAAAAGGAAAGAAAAAAAGCCGAGGATAAAAGGAAATTTATAGAAAAGAAAAGCTGTGTTACTGATGGCAGTCTTTGGGGGATTAAAACAAAAAGACAAAGTAAAGAACTCAGGGACCATATGAAACAATTCCTAATACCTGCTGCTTTCGTTAGTCCCTGGAAGATGCCGAGCGATCTTTGGGATATTAACCCGCCTTATCTGTCTGCTTGTTTACATCTTAAAATAAAATATTACCCTTCATTCATTCTTCCCCACGGCTCACTGAAATGATTGCTCCCTTTCGTTTCTTTCTGGTCTGAGGAACTTACGAAATAATCTTTAAATAACCCATCATCCTCTTTACAGCTCCATAGAATGACATAAAAGTTTAAGGGTTTCTTTTCTTTTTTTGGTTTGGGTGGTTTGGGTGCCAAATGGCCGATATTTAAGAGTGTTTGCCACTCGGAGGCCCTGCCTGGCTGGCAGTTTGAATTTCATTTTCCTTGCAGGGGTCAAGATCTCTGCTATTAGCTGACCTCTTTGTAAGTTAACACCTTTGGGAAAGACAGAAATCTTAGACCTGATAGGAGCTGTCACTCAGTGCAGCAAGCTCGGTGGGTGATGGGAACAAGACACAGAACCCCCCCCCCGTGCTGAGGCACCTGGAGACAAAGCCCCTGGGATCTTTTGGAAGCAACCGGCTCTCTCCAGATACAGGCACGGACAGCCAAGGCAAATACTGCAATCCACAGATTCGCAAAAGACTGGAGTCCAGCAATACGGCAGCGTAAACCACCACGGTATTCGCCCTTATGTCAAGTGTGTGTGTGTGTGTGGGGGGTGCTAAACCGGTTCTGGTTTATTAAGATTGATGCTGTGCTTACAGAGGATTCAAAACAGTTTCCAAACATGCTGGGGGTTGTTGCAAGAAAAACCTGTAAATCCTTGGAGATGAACCACGTTTTAAAAGGGGGACATTAATGAGTTTCCACTTTGGCTGTGCTCCACGTGTGAAGGAGCTGAGTGTGGATTTTTAAACAAAATGCCCCAGCTTGGTTCTGAAGGGGACCTAAAAGAAGAAAAATAAAAAAGGAGAGCGTAGGGCAAGGACAGAGCTGCTGCCTGGTGCAGATGGCACAGAGCCCACAAAGGCCACTGTGGTGACAAAGTGAATGGAAGAGGTGTCTGGAGGTCAGATTACAGTGTAGCATAGCTGGGGGCAGCAGCCATCGGTAGCCAGGCTGCCCTCTCTGTATGGAGGAAGGTCACTTTAAAGCATGCAATCATTAGCAACCTGCCGCCTCTTTGCTGCTGGGGGTCAGGCCAAGCTTTGCTGACTTGTGGAAACCCAGCAGTAGGGCAGCATGCTGCAGGGGACTCTCCTTAGACCAGGCTCTCCTGTCCACAGCGGGGGGCCAGCCCTTCCCTGTACAGGCCTATTCCCACCAGAAAAACTGCAGCTCTGTGATGCAGACAGCATGAGATGTGAGATGTGAGATGTGAGGCCTTCTCACTAGGCAAACTTCTAAAAGGCAGGTGGTGCCCAGAGGGCAATGAAAAGGGTCAAGATTGTAATTCCCTGTGTGCATATATTCTACCGTTAGTTGTTCTCGGGCTTAATCTAAATTCTACCAGCTGGTGGACTTGGAAGCTGCCCTTAGCATCATGTGCTCTGACACCTAAGCTAAAAGTTTGGATCTTTGCTGCCCAGCAAAACAAAGAACCTTCTCATGGCACCACAAAGTCCCCCAAAGCAACGGTGTGTACGCTCTTAACTTGTTCAGTCACAGAAGTTGTAGGCAGAAGCCGTGGAAGCCAGTAAGCATTAGCAAAGAGAGAATGTTGCTGCAATAGGTGTTACAATAGACTTTTAGTGTGCACTTAGACCTAGCTATGACTTTAGACAGACAGACAGACAGACAGGTAGGTAGGTAGGTAGATAGATGATAGATGCATAGTTTTTAAATTTGCAAATCACCTTTAATAAACAGATGCAATTAATGTCAGCACATTTCCAGTATAGTCAAACAGCACACCTTTCAGGAGACAGGTGTGATCCAATGAGATTTCACTTCGATTCTATATTTGAACTATTGCGAGAACAGAAGGTGAATCTAAGTGTACTCTTCCACTGCTGCTCGGCTGCCTGAGACCTGCCTCTGCCTTGAGGGTCACCAGTCACAGCTTACAACAGGCAGGCCGCAGACATCCTCCGAGAATAGCCCGTTTCCACCAGACACCCCCAAGTAAGCAGCACCTCCTGGGATAAGCAACAGTGGTCCCAAGAGCTCAGCTTAGAGGGTACCAAGCAACGCACACCACAGCCCTCCTCTGCCTTTTCCTTATTTCAGCTACCCATCCAGGGGGATCTTATGAAACAAAACAAAACCTAAAAGAAACACAAAATGAAACATAAGTCATGCTCAAAAGAAAATCAACAGAAATTCACATGCAAACACAGTCACTTTTAAAAAAGAACATAATACATCAAAATAAAACACAATGTGGAATATGCTTTCAAATGCAAGGCAAGGCCGACAAATAACACATATTGTGATAATACGGGCATCACATTATTGAGCAACTTAGTTTTAAAACTCAAAAAACAATTCAAATGATACATAAAATGTGGGAAAGCAATGCAAAAGGTTTCTGCACACAGACCCACCCACACCTCTATCAGATATTATCAGTTTAACGAAAGGGAGGAAATCTGAACACAATATAAATAACCCTTGGAGAATTCGTAAGTATTTTCTCATGAGGGCAGTTGGATTCAGCAAGAAGTGTTTATTCAAACCTCGATTCTCTTTACTTCCCTAGTCTTATCAAATTATTTCAAAGTAACAGATTCATTACTCAAAAACTGAGCCTAAACCTGATTGGCAACACAACATTCTGGATATTTTTCCTCAGGAATTAATAATATCACCTAAACTTAAGTATTCACCATATTATATGTGAATGATACACATATTAATGCAATGCCCATTATAAAACTTGATATATAGCATTGGGGCATGCAAACCATTGTGTATTATATATGAATACATGACAGAAGATTCATAGATACATGTATATGTTATACACGCCATACATTATCTAATAGAGAGCAATTACTGAACACACATGAAAATATCAGCTCTTTAACAGATGATACAAGATTAGGAGGGTGGCGTTCCTTGACTTCAAACACCTCATTGTCCCACAGATGGAAAAGCAATGCATATGATATTTATAAGCCAGTGTCTCTAAACACTGTCCCTTCTAAACACTGTGCTGAGGTTATCCTGTTGAGTTTTCCAACCAGGCGAAGAAGACAGTTCTGCCCTCTTTACTGATGAGGAAACTGAGGCCTAGAGAGTTAAGCACTGCGCCCAAGGCCCCAGCTATGGAGTCCAACCCAGCTCAGGGAGTCCTCACACCACCTTGTGAGACAGAGACAATGGAACAGATTCTCTCTGGACACGGCTCTGGGGGCCCAGTAGGAGTATCCAGAGTTCTAATAGCGTTATTTTCATGAATCCTCATCAGATTCCCAAGCGGCAAAGTAGATGGCACCTCGCTAGAGACCCACAAGATGTTTTCAGACTCTCACCCCTGACAGAATCCTCCAGGACACCCCATCCTCCTCTAGCAGGTGTCTGGTCTGTCAAGAGCAGGGCCAGCTCTCTCCAGAACAGTGACTGTCACCATGGTGTGTAGCACTGGTTACAATCATGCCAAAGAGTCCACAGTGCTTGTTTTCGGTGGCATTCGTGGTCCCTGCCGTTCTCGTGGAGAAAGAACTGGGTACTGGCATCGGGTGTTTCTCATAGGTTTAGTCATCTGTGACCCTGAGAAGTTAGGGGACAGTCTGGGATGACAGCTAGTTCCCCTTCCTACCATACTCTAGTTTTTTTGTGTTTTTTCCTACTGGTTTTGCCTCTAGGCAAACACTAATAAAGCTCAATTAAGAGTAAACTATGGTCCAGAGCTTGAGCTGGCCAGATTGGTAAGCCAACTCTTCAGTTACTCCTGCAAGTCTGACTAGGGAACATCTTGAATCCCTTCCCACAGAAACAACAGGATTAATATAAGGATGTCAGGCTTGCCAATGAAAATACGAGAAACTGGATGGTGGAAATGGAAGACTCTATCCCCAAATTAAAAAAAAATAAAGGTTGTTGATTCAATGTACTCATTCTCCCAAACACTCGGTGAGGAAGGGCATTCGATTAAAAAAAAATCAGCAGCACAGGCACCGGTGTAGTCTCTCCTTTCTGTGCATTTGTGACATAGAAAGTAAGGAGTTTGTTTGCTGCAAGAGCCAAACCACTTTTCCTTTGCTTCTATGTTTCGTTCCGCTGACTGAGCCCCTCCACGGCCATGGATTATCACCATCAGACATTAGAAGTGACTCCTCTAGATGCCACCTCTATCCACTGCCATTTGCTTAGACCTCAGTCCCCATTGGCCCTCACTGCTCAACCTGAAGCACCTTCTGTGGTCCTCCGCTTGCCTTTGGGGATGCTGGTCACATACCAAAAAGCAGAACTCAGTTCCATACTCCCACGAAATAAAAACAACTGCAGTGAATTCCAGCCTGCTATAATAATGAGCCACGGGCAGGGTCTTGAGCACTGATTTCCATCACCCCACACTCCAAACATGCAGGCCAGTCCCCCTTTTTCTCATGTACTGTTGACAGACTGAGGAGATTCTACCAAATATTGCAAAACTGGTTTCACATAGAGCCCATCTTCATAAGGAAGCACGCCTTCCTTCCTAAGAACTGACAGCAAGGGAGAGGTCCGTGTACCTATCGGGAGCCCCTGACTTCGAGCTTAGAAAACAGGAACTCGAGAAAGGACCCTCAAGATGATATGAAACAATAGCTGGTTATTTTATCCCAGTGACGGAAAGTTTTAGACCACAACAAATGGCTGAACATCTTGTGGGTTTAGCAGCCAAACGAGCTGTCTAGCTTATGAGCCCGAAATATAGATATTTTGACAATGTGACATTCTGAAGCATTTGCAGTATTCCCGTGGTGCGTGGTGGTGACCGTGAAATCAGCCCCTCCACCAAAAAAAATCAACTCTGAGGAAACTTTGTTAGCACCGAGTAGACCAGCAGTGCTCAGCCGGGTGAGAGCAAAGTGGCGCCCACCTCAGAAGTAAGGGCACAGCCGGGAGCAGAGAAACGGACAAGGCAATAGACCCTAGCATCCAACCTCTGCCTTTCGCTGACGCAGAATCTGCCCCTGACCTCATGAAAAGGAAGGCCCAGAGAGGGCCCTGGAAAGCCAGTGAAGTGCACTGCTTTCCTGCCGTCGGCTCACGACCCACTTAGATACATTCACAGCCAAGCGCGTACACGTGTTCCTCCTGCTACTCAGAAGCAATCAGTGACAAAACAGCAAGGATCTTCAGTGCGTTTAAATCAAGTGCAATTTATACAGAGCAGAAAGGAAAGATGCTGAGTCCAGGGGAAGCAGAGGGAATGGAAGAAGAAAGCTCCAGCTGCCGCCTCAAAAGCACATCCCACCACAGCCATCACTGGGGGAGTCGAAGAGGAAAAACCACCAACTTGGGCATCTGTGAAGGTGGTGACACTTTGGTGGCAGTGTGGTGTGTGGGGCCCCCAGGGGGTATCTGCCTGCACTGAGTGGTAAAACCAGAGCTTCATGCATGCACACGTAGGAAAATGTTTACTAAGTAAAGCCAAACAGCAAACTCTCAAGTATTTATGATATCGGTGCCTAGAAAATTGGCACTCGGAAACTGTCTGTCACAGAGTCAGCTCTGTGGTACCAGTGTGCCGTATGCATTTCTGCACCTGGACTTAAAGCCAATTGTTCAGATGTGACATCTGTGGAACACGGTGTCTGTGGGTTACAGCCCCATCTATTTCCTGCCTACCTTTCTTACTCTATACAGGTAGGTCATTTGGCCACATGGTGGGAGTGGGTGTCCCACACCACCTATGAGGAGAGAGCTGAAATCCAAACACAGAAGCTCGAAATTACTGGACCATCTTTTATAAAGGCACCAAGAAATCTCCCTGTATACACTACAGCATTGGTATCTTCTCTGAGCTCAACCCGGAAGGTGCTTAAATACATTTTAAACACCCTTTGGCTTCCTAGTAATAGCAGACTATCCATATGACAGGTCTTCCTTCAGAAACTCCCCCCAAGCTCCCTCCATCTGCCTCAACCATGCTTTGTCTTTCACACAGACACTCCTCCTAGTTCACCCAAGTCTTAACTCTGTGAGGCCTATGCTCTCATCATGCGCCTTTTCGTACCTCTGAAGTCCTGTGTTTGTTTTGTTTTGACCTGTCCACATGCCAGGCTGCTGCCTAGAGAAGGGCAGCGAGAGAAGTTACAGACCTCCTGTGTCTGAGACTACATCACACAAGAACCTGTGGGTGGACTCAAGGAGTCAGTGCACTACTACACAGCCAAGGAATCACTGCACTCAACTGCACAGCCAAGGAGTCACTGCACTCAACTCACAGCAAAGGAGTCACTGCACTCAACTGCACAGCCAAGGAATCACTGCACTCAACTGTACAGCCAAGGAATCACTGCACTCAACTCACAGCCAAGGAAATCACTGCACTCAACTGCACAGCCAAGGAGTCACTGCACTCAACTGCACAGCCAAGGAGTCACTGCACTCAACTATACAGCCAAGGAGTCACTGCACTCAACTCACAGCCAAGGAATCACTGCACTCAACTATACAGCCAAAGAGTCAGTGAGCTCAACTGTACAGCCAAGGAGTCACTGCACTCAACTGTACAGCCAAGGAGTCAGTGAGCTCAACTCCACAGCCAAGGAGTCAGTGAGCTCAACTCCACAGCCAAGGAGTCACTGCACTCAACTGCACAGCCAAGGAGTCACTGCACTCAACTCCACAGCCAAGGAGTCAGTGAGCTCAACTCACAGCCAAGGAGTCAGTGAGCTCAACTGCACAGCCAAGGAATCACTACACTCAACTATACAGCCAAGGAGTCAGTGAGCTCAACTGTACAGCCAAGGAATCACTGCACTCAACTGTACAGCCAAGGAGTCAGTGAGCTCAACTGTACAGCCAAGGAGTCACTGCACTCAACTGTACAGCCAAGGAGTCACTGCACTCAACTCTACAGCCAAGGAGTCAGTGAGCTCAACTGCACAGCCAAGGAGTCACTGCACTCAACTCCACAGCCAAGGAGTCACTGCACTCAACTCCACAGCCAAGGAGTCAGTGAGCTCAACTGTACAGCCAAGGAGTCACTGCACTCAATGTACAGCCAAGGAGTCAGTGAGCTCAACTATACAGCCAAGGAGTCACTGCACTCAACTGTACAGCCAAGGAGTCACTGCACTCAACTCCACAGCCAAGGAGTCAGTGAGCTCAACTGCACAGCCCAGCAGAGAAGGACAGCTGTGGTGTAGTGCACATTCTGCTGTTCCTCTTGGTTGCCTGGTGTCATGGTTTGGAAGAAAATGGCCTCCCAAAGGAGTGGCACTGTTAGGAGGTGTGGCCTTGTTAAGGGAGGTGTGTCACTGTGGGGATGGGCCTCGAGGTTTTCTTTGCTCGCTTCCCTCATTGCAACTTTCAGTTCGACTTCCTGTTGCCAGCACGATGTGGGACTCCCAACCTCAGCACCACATCTGCCTGCTCCCTGTCTTGATGATAACAGACAGAACCTCTGAAACCGCAAGTGGGCTGTCCCAGTTAGACGGTTTCTTATAAGAGTTGCCGTGGTCATGGTGTCTCTTCACAGCATTAAAAACCCAGACTGGGTCACCCGGGTGCTTGCCCTTCTCAGACATCTGACACAAAACTCCTCCGTGGTCAGAAGATATCGAAGCCTCAGAGCTGGGCACAGGGACACCCATGGGGCATCTCATTGTAAGCTCCCAAGGGAAATATGCTGGTCTCGGTCTATTCTAATCCCCACATTGACCAATATGACTGCGTGTGGGAGTGAGGCAGAGGAAAGAAACTGTTGTCCACTTCCCAGCTAGAGAAACAAAACAAAACAAAAAACTAGTGACCCAGGACTGAGGGTTCTCAGCAAGAAAGAGGTCTGGTTTGAGTACGCGAAATTGAGTCAAGTTATGAGATGAAAATTAAAGTAAGAAACAGAAAGTTCTTGGCAAAGCGAGATTGCACGAGGAAAGCCAAATCGGTTGCACAACTCAGACCCTAAGGAGGCTGTGGCCTCATCAGAAGGGGCTCAGGAGAAGTGCCCAAGGGCGCAGCACAATTTCATAAAGCAGTGGACAGCACAGTTAGAGATGGCTACCACCACCCTTGTTCCCTGAATCACCCCCAAAGTGCCTGGAGTGGAATAGAAAATACCAAGAAAAGATGGACACTCTAAAGGGTCCCCAGTGACCAAACAGAGATGCTCAGCGCTGCCCAGCCTTTTGCAGTGTGTGAATATACTTCCCAGTCCAATACACATACACAGATGTCCTTCTGTATCCCAGGCACACTGGTTTCCAGATGCCCACGAATACAGATGCACCTCTGACACTCCAGGCCCCGTATAAAACAGCGCACTACTCACATATAACCTATGCCCACTGTCCTGCATGCTCCAGGCCACCTCTAAATAGCTGACGATACCAACGCGGCATAATGATGCGCAAATTGTAGCTTCGCTGTACTTTTGAGAGAACAATGACAAGAAGAAAATCATCCATATTTTGTACAAGCTTACCCTTCCTCCCCCGAAAAAAACATTCCTCATCCACAGATGCAAAACACAAGGACACAGGGAATCAAGTGTCGGTGCGACAAGCCGCCACCGGGGCTTTTGTGTCCCCGCTGGAAATTTACCAAAATACTCCAGCCGGTGGATTATTATAAACTGTGAAGCTATACAGGGGGTGGGGGTGATGCCAGTCCTCACACCCAGTGAGAATGTGACAAAAATCTATTAAGATCCCCACATAGGCATCATGTTGTTTGGCTCTGCCCACTTGCGTCTACGGCTGTGGAGCACAGGCCACAGTAGATTTAGGAGTGAACTTCCAGAAAAGAAGAAAATATATTCAATATGCGAAAACAAGAAAGTGTGCATGGAAAAACCAGGGCCTATCTGAGGACGACAGAAGTTACTGCCTTGGGGACGAGAATCGGGAGATGGAGAGAGAAGGGCGGAAGAGGAAACGGAACTTATTAGTCACCACTGGTGCACTGCAGAGACCAAAAGCAAGCAGCATGTGACAGCGTGTCCTGAGCAGAGGGATCAACGGCTCTAAAATGGGGAGTGCAGACCCAGGTCCAAGCTCAGACCCACCTCAAGAAGGGGAGAATAAGCAGAACTGAGGTTCTCACTCATTTTGGGGCAACAAACAGCAGTTCGGGGTTCAGTGACTTCTGGGCTTGGGCACATTGTCCAATGGGGGACTTTCGTGGGAGTCACGTGATGGGGGACATCCTTCTGTATATATGTTTCTCTTATCGGTTGATGGATAAAATGCTGATTGGTCGGTAGCCAGGCAGTTAGTATAGGCGGGGCTACCAGACAAGGAGAATGCTGGGGAGAAGCTGCCAGGGAGAGACACCATGTAGCAGCTAAAGGGATAGCATGCTGGAGCCCTCTCCGGTGAAATTAGGCCACGTGGAAACACATAGACTGGTAGTTATGGGTTAATAATTAAGAGAAAGTTAGCCAATAAGGAGCCTGAGCCATTGGCTAAACTGTTTATATTAACACGGGTCAGTGTGTTTAAGTGGGGCTCCATCTACAGCCACGTCTCCACCTACTGCTTTATCCCAACAGTCCTGTCTTAGGCGGGTCTTGGCTGACCTAGGAGAGGTCACACTCACATTCTCACGTGGGTAGGTTAAGGACGTTTATGAAGCCAGTCTCCATTTAAGTCAGCCAAGTGGGGAAGACGGTGAAAACTTAACTGAGCACCAAGAATTCCAGAGACAAAAAACAAAGACAGGGCTGGTCTGTCCTGTGTTGAACTGTTGGCAAGCAGCGCTAGTTCCCCAAATGTGCCACAGGAGAGAAGGGAGAGCAAACCCTTCTTCCCACTCAGAACTGACAAAATGGCACATGCTCATTCTGAGGAGTGAGCTGTGACTTGCGTGGGCATCCCCAGGTCTGACGACGGCGTTGGTTCCCCTTGTGTGCTGACGCTATTTGGAGGCTCCTTACTTTGTGTGCCCATGATGGGGATGCCCTTCTGGGTATATGCTTCTCCTATTGGTTAACGAATAAAACACCGTTCAGCCAATGAGGTGGGAAGACAGGCGGGTCTAGGAGACCAGGAGAATGCTTGACACAGAGCCGTGATGCTGCCTAAGGAGTAACAACATGCCGGGGCATTACAGGGTGAGCCACAGCCTCGTGGCGGTACATACACTGATAGAAATGAGGTAGTAATTAAGACAGAGCTAGTCAAACAAGAAGCCACAGCCGCTGGCCAACAGTTTATGATCAATGTAAATCTCTGCGTGTTCATTTGGGGCTGAAGCAGCCGTGGGACCAGGCAGCTGGGACAAAGAACCTTTTGCAACGTGCTCAGCCCTCACAAGAAAGGACGGTAGCCATCAATTTCCCAGGGTCCCAGACCAAAGCAGGGCCGCCGATCTGCTTGCTTGGCTGTTGGGCACTTGTTGGAAATGTGGAGGGATGAGAACCTCAAAGGATCTTCTTGGCTGTTGATCTGCCTGAGCCCAGAGTCAGAGGATGACAGAAAATGAGAGCTCCTGCAGCCCACACACACCCTTTGTCTCTGGTGCCTTCCTCGGAGCAGATACTGAGAGGATGGCCATCATCTCAGCTGTCGCCCAGCCAGGGCAAGAGCTGACATGTGCTTCTCCGCCAGGGGGCTTACCGGGCTGTCACGGCCCATGTGACCCTCTATGCCTGCCTGAAGAAGGTTAGGATGAAATGATGATGACCAGCCTGTGCCTTGTCAGTCGACTGAGACTTATTGGAGAAACTGGAAGCTCCAGAAGAACCTGGGGAGGCATAGACAGCCTCAACCCCATGGCTATCCCTTATTCCAGCAAGGTGTGGGGAAAGACAGAGCCCTGCACTGATCCCCCGTCTGGATTATTCACCCATTTGTGCCAGCGAGAATCAGATTTGCACTCTGAGGGCACTTCTCTCAGGAGGAGCCCTCAGGATTCCGTCTACAGCCAGTCACCAGACATGTTCCATTTTGCATAGCAGGCGGCCCACTTCTGAAGCCTCATTAAACACACCAGCAGGAAACCCGGGATGCCACGTGAACCCAGGGCTGTAGCTCTACATCCAGACGGGGGGAGCCACAGGACTCGAAGCTTGGTTCAAAGCAAGCTGTTGTCCCACCGGTCTCTGCTGCTTGGGACAGTTTCTCAGAGAGCTCATTTGGAAGGAGCCCTTCTTCCCTAGCAGCCAACGGCATCTGCGCACTGGCCAGTCTCAGGGGCTTCCCAGAACTGCATCCCCCCTCTGAGAGACAGGACATGCTCTCCCCTCCCCTACTCCCTTGTGCGAGAACACAGGGCCCTTCTTGAGTCTTGAGAGCCATTGTTATGTGGAGAAGACTGTGGTTATTACACTACACACCCCCCCCCCCACACACACACACGCACATACAGTCACACATGCACACACAAGTATACACAAACATACATTTACATACATAAGCATGTGTGTGCATAGATGCACAAACACAAACACATGCATGTGCGCACACATACACACAAACACATGTGTGCACATACATATACACACACATACATACACACATAGGTGACACTCACACTTTTTTGCTTCTTATTTGTGAGTGTGTGTGTGTATGTGTGCATGTGTGTGTTTGAATCACGCACAGCACATGTATGGAGGTCAGAAGACAACTTTGTGGAGTCAGTTTTCTTCTTCTCCCTTCCACATGGGTTCTGGGTGTTGAACTCAGGTCATCAGGCTTGCTGGCAACATTGTACGGGCTGAGCTTCCCCGTGTGTCTTGACTGGAACTAAGAGTCACGGCTGCCAATGCCCAGTACAAGCTCCTATGTGGGGGAGGAGCTAGTGTTGTGACTGTTAACATTCAGAAAGAGACAAAGGCTTACAAATTTCTAATTCCCTATTATTTCAGCTGTGGGGGAAGGGGGAGTCAGTTTTCCTTGAGGGTGTGAGCCAACAATGCTCCATGCCCGTGTGGATATGGGCATCACAGCTGAGCTAAATGGGTTATAAAAGGGAAAGGAAATCATCTGTGATATTGGAAAGGGAGTAGGGGTAAAGGTGGATCTGGGGAGGAGTCGTGTGAATATGATGGAAACACACTGAATGCACATGTGAAATTCTCCAAGAACTAATTAAAAACACCAATTACAACAGTTGGAGCTGGGCATGGTGGCACACAGCACTTGGGATCAGGTGGGTCTCTGTGAGTTCAAGGCCAGTCAGGGCTACATAATGAGAGCACTCGGCAATGGAGTAGAGGCTGGATGGATGTCTCAGCAGTTAAGAGCACTGGCTTTTCTTGCAGAGGACCCAGGTTCAGTTCCCAGCACCCACATAGCATCTCACAACCACTTGTAAGTCCAGTTCCAAAGGACCCAACATCCTCTTCTGGCCCCCAAGGAAACCAAGTACACATGGTTCACAGACACACTTAGAGGCAGAACACACAGCACATAAAATAAAAAATAAATCTACAAATCTAAAGAGGCAGGCCTTCAGTGAAAGACAGGTGTATGCTACACTAAGCATGTCTGTGTTACACTAAGCATGTCTATGCTTAAATTAGCATGTCTAACCTACACTAAGCATGTCTGTGTTACACTAGGCATGTTTATGTTACACTTGGCATGTCTGTGTTACACTAGGCATATCTGTGCTATACTTAGCATGTCTGTGTTACACTAGGCATGTCTGTGTTACACTAGGCATATCTGTGCTATACTAAGCATGTCTGTTACACTAAGCATGTCTATGTTACACTAAGCATGTCTGTGTTACACTAAGCATGTCTGTGTTATACTAGGCATATCTGTACTATACTAAACATGTCTGTTACACTAAGCATGTCTGTGTTACACTAAGCATGTCTGTGTTACACTAAGCATGTCTGTGTTACACTAAGCATGTCTGTGTTACACTAAGCACGTCAAGTAAAAAACATGTCCAGGAAGACAAACTGCCAGCCTGGAACTCACAGATGACCTTGACCTATTCTTCAGCTACCAAGAATTCGGGCATAAATGTGAACACTGCTTCAAACCACTGGCCATGTCTTTAAAGCCTGCACTGTTGGAGTAAGCCTTCACAAACGCTGGGCTTCTTCCTGGTCAGAAGCATCATGGGTGTTTCTTTTTTGTTTTCTTCCTGGGCCGCTCACACCTCTGTGACTATGTGTGCCTCTGTCTCCCAGCTCTGTACAAATGGCTTCCCTCATCACATCCCCACTCTCTGTTCTCTGGGGCTTGGAAGAATTGGGGGACAAGACAACTGAGTGGGAGTCATGGCCTAGGTTTGAATTTTCCCTTAAAGATCAGCTGCAATTTCTTCTTTATTTGTTGAATATTATTCTCCCCTGCCACACTAGCAGAAGGAGGACCTTGCTGGTGTCCCCATTCTATAGATGAAAATGTGAAGTCTCTGGAAGACTGCATTCATAGTTTGCTTGATTTAGTTGTGTGTTCTCTCATTGACACAGCAATAAACCACACCTCACAGGATGGTGGGCAGAACACCTCTATGTCTAGAAATAATTGCATGTAGTTCAGTTTATCGTTTGAGGCCAATTTTTTTTCTTGAGCATCTTTCCTAAGACAAAAGCCATCAAGAAAGCACAGCTCGGAGAACCTAGGGAGATCTGCGTATGGATGAACCTAGGCTTGCTATCAAGGCATCTTGCTTAAAACACTAGGGAGAGTGGCCAGTGTGTTCCCAGGTTTACTCCCATAGAAAGAAAACTCCATCCTGCCTATGGCTAATCAGCTCAAATGCTACAAACGCCTTCCCAAGCACACTTTAAATCACAGGTCTAAGTGCACGTCCTGATGTGAATGATGAAGGGAAATGCCAAAGGAGAGAAGTTTGCTCTAACTCTGAGCTTGCCCTCCTGGAAAATTGAAATCCAAGCCCAGAATAAGAACGCCTGGGGCAAACCACGTGGGTCATGCAGAGTCACTGCTGCATAGGCTCAGGGTGGCCTTGGCCCCTCCGGCCTTGGCCTGGATCAGCAGGTTTCATGGCAGCTGCTGGCTGCAATGTCACTCTGAACTCAACTACTGGAGAGGGTGACAGATTTCATACCTATGGAGGAGAGAGTCTAAGAGTGTCCTGTGGCTTTTGTTCCAATTTTAAGACCATGGAAAAAGTGTCTTTACAGGGGCTTACAAACCTCCGGTTAAAGGGCTCTACTGCTCTGCAACCAAGAAAAAGACAGATGAAAAATCACCAAGCTGAATCTCAATAGATTTTCTGCTTCCATTTTCCCTGGACATCAATCCAGCTGCCTAAAGCAAGAAGAGAGCCCAGTGCATCTCCCACCTACCCTGGTGCATCTCAGCCTACCAAGACCTCCTCCAACCAGAACCACAGGAACAGACCCCTGGCTAAATTTACCAGCTAACTGCACCTAACTAACAGCCACAATGCCCCTTCAGAAGCTTCAGCCAATTCCTTGAGGGAGAAAGTAGATGTTCTGCTTTGTAAACTTCATTAACACAAGATAAATTAATTAGAAACGTGCATGGTATTGGACACAATGATCTTCTTGTTGCTATATTTTCCAGGGGAAACTACGACTTGAGAAGAAGCTTAATCTGCTCTTGAAACCTAATCCCATCTCACCTCTCCCAGCCCTGGCTGACCTGAGAGATGTCCTGTTCCTGTAACACAGCATGGGATATCAATTCCTCTCTGAATGGGCTCATTGTCGCAGCAAGAAGCTACAGAGTCTGAATGTCTCCATCGTGCTGGACACCTAAGATTCACAAGGTTCAAAATGAAAAGTCACCATTCCAACCCACCCACCCCATCACTACAGTCCCTGGAGGGCAGGCTGAAGCAACAGATGATTATCTAAATCCATAGCTTCATTTCCCACAACGTAATGACGAAAGCTCACCTAGATCCCATCTGCTGTGTCATTTGCTTGCTTGTTTGTTTTTCTAACCCTCGGAATTTAAAAACGGCACTGGCAGAGGGAAGGGCGATTTCACACAAATGACTTTCCAACTTGAAGAGACGGAACTATCATCCTACCAAAAACATTGTCGTTTGACTTCAGAGAGGAGCCTGAGGATGCAGACATCTGGACTGATCCTGGCGGCTTCAAATGGGATTTTGGCAAATGAAAGAAAAAATGTCCATAGTTTCTAGAATGACAGTGTGTGCCTCTCTGGCTTGCTTCCCCTGACGCCTTTTAAGGTGGACACAGGCTGCCGTGCCAAAGCCCACCTCCTTGTGGGCAGGAAGCTGTGGACTAAGAGACTGGGCTTTGCTAGTTTTCAACTCGACCCCAATGCTTACGTGCTGAAAACTTAATCTTCAAATCTACATGATGGCGAGGCCTCTGGGGAACAGCTGAAGTTAGATGGTGGGGATTTGAGGGTGGTGCTCCTACGTGGGCTGGGTGGCTCTGTAGGAAGACAAAGTGGCCCCTGCCAGCAGCAGAGAAGGGATGCCAAGATAAGGTTAGCGCCGTGGCGTTGACTTGTCAGTCTCCAAATCACGAACTAAGCAACCCATGTCTTTGTAGGTCACGTGCTCTCAGGCAGACTCTGAAGACGCCGAGAACAATGACTACAAAAGTTCATGAGGTACCTCAGCATGGTAGTGTCGCGGTGTAGGACCGCCGTGAAGAGCAAAGGAGTTACTAAGCATATAGCTTAGGGGGTGTCTGTAGATAAGGGATGCTTTAATAAATGAATGAGCCATTTCCATGTCTAGGGAGTCCTGTCTTACCCCCTAGGCAGCTGGTGTTCAATGCTCATCAAGAAGGTCAATGACTGACCAGAAAGGTAGTCTGTCTGGCAGTGTAATAGCGGCTATTCAGTCCAGAAATGGAGGGCACAGCTGTGAGAAATCATTTTTGCTTGGTTTGAAGCGGATGAATCCACTTCTAGTCTTGGCCTTTGGTGTAGGAAGACACGCACTCACACCTTTGATCTGGACCTGAGGAGGGGAGGCTCACCTTTAATGTGGGCCACGCCTCCTGCTGTGAGTCTACTAAAGCACACGGAAGAAGGAAGCTTTTGCCCGTTGCCTGCCTGCCCTCGTCTTGCTAGCACGTTCATTCAGCCACTGGTGTTGGACCCTCCTTCTTTGGGATTCCAGCCTGTTCCGAAGACCAGCCGAGACATCCAGCCTCGCGGGACTGAGAAACTACTGGATTCTTGGACACTTTTCTTTCAAGGCCAGTCACTGTTGGATTAAGCTGGACTTCAGCTGGTAAGCCATTCATTCCAATAAATCCCCTTTATATACACAGGGAGAGATTTATTCTCTAGTCTGTCGCTCTAGAGAACCCTGGCTAACACAGACACCTTGGCCAGTAAGTACACCGGATAGAAAAAGACAACTCGGGCATGAGATCTTTTCCTTTTGTTTCTAAGATGACCTTATTTACTTTATTTTATGCCTAGGAGTGTTTTGTCTGCGTGTACCTGTGTGCTTCATATGCAGCGCCCAGAGAGGCCACGTAGGGGCACAAAGTCTCACAGCGAGGGTTACAGGCCGTTCGTTGTGAGCCACCACCCGCGTGGGTGCTGGGAGCAGAACCAAATCTCAGTCCTCTACAAGATCAGTGTGGATGCGTCTCGGGGGCGGGGCATCTCTCCAGCCCCCAGGGCTGGCCTTGAGTGCAAAGGTCACACAATCTGAGCACTTGAAAGCTTGCCCATTTTATCCAGCCCGTTGAAAAGATGAGCTCCCTCCAGATGACTTGAGCAACTTGTTCAAAGGGCACAGGGCCACCAGGACTCAGATCCGGCCCTGCCACTCTGTTTACAAACTCATTACTGGAGAAAGGGTCCGTGTAGTGAGAAGACATTTTTCGAAGGGGGATGAGCAGAGGACAGAGGTGGAGCTGGGTGCTTTCACACGAAAATCACTGTCCTTGATAAAATTTACAAGGTGACACCTAAGTTCACGGTGACAGACCTGAGGGCAGGACTTTGGGCTCTTACTTGGCACAGTGATTTGAATGAGAAACACCCCCTCCCCCCCATAGCCTCGTGCGTTTGAACACATGGTCCTTAGTTGGTGGTCTGCTTGGGGAGGTTGGGAAACTTTTAGCAGGTGAAGGCTTGCTTGAGGAAGGACATCACTGGAGGTGGGTTCTGAGGGGTTCTAGCCTCACCCCCACTCCCAGTTTGCCCCCTCTGTAATGACCCTTCAGCTCCTTGCTCTGACTACCCGCTTCCGTCCCCAACCCCGGCCACTGAGGACACCTCCACTGGAACCTTAAGCCACAGTAAAGTCTCTTCCTTCTACAAGTTGTTCTTGATCATGGCATTTTATCACAGTGGTAAGAAAAGTTAACTAATATAATAGGTCATGAGGGCACAGTCTTCGTGAACGGGATTGGTACCTTATGCAAGTGGCCTAGGGGTGTTTGTTACAGAGCTTTCTGGCCTGGCAGGGTCCCGCGGTCCTTGAGCCCCAAATAAACACACAGACGCTATATTAAATTATAAAACTGTTAGCCAATGACTAGAGCTTCTTATTGGCTAGCCCTTAATTACTAACCGACTTCTATTAATCTAAGTATTTCCACATTGTCTTATCTTACCAGAGAATGCCTGGTGCTTCCTTTCTTCTCGGCCCTTCCCATGGCAACTGTTCTGGCAGGCCCTCTCTGCCTACCTTTCCCAGAATTCTTTTCGTCTCCTAGTCCTGCCTATCTTCCTGCCTCATTGGCCAAACAGTGTTTTATTCATTTACCAATAAGAGAAACCCATACACTGAAGGACAACCCTGTTAGGTATTTTGGTTTCTTCTCTTATCATGTGAGGCTGTCTATCAACCAGGACACAGACCTCCTAGCCACCTAACCTACAGTCCTCATGATCTTGCATTTCCCAGCTTCTATACCCGTAAGGAGAAATTTTCTACTGTCAACAAGATCTACCACCTGCAGTGTTTATTCATAGCTGCTTGAGTTGCCTAAGACAGCTCAGCCCAAAAATTCTGAACCCACCATGGATAAATTGCTCACATATTTTACTTCACTTTTGAAAATGCTTAAATGTTATGTTAATATATTACGTGGAACAGCCCAGCCACTCTCATGGGATCACCCATACCGGCTACACAGGGGTTAGCAGACATTCTTTTGTAAAAGGACAAATAGTGGGTATGTTTCAACTCCACAGGCCATTGCTCCCTGTCACAGCTGCCCATGTTCTGTCACAGCATGAAAGTAGACACAGAGAGCACGTATGGAACACACTGGTGTGTTGTAATAAAGCTTATGTTTATGAAGAATTCACAGAAAACTGGATTATGTCTGTGAGCTACAGTTTGTTGACCTGTGAGGAATGAGCTCGTGTGCCCAATATCTTTCTTTTCCCCCACTTCAAGCTTCTCCTTGATGTAAGAACTCACGCTGTTTCAATATACTTATCAGTCTATGATCAATATGCAGTAGAATCTAATTTATTCTGTACTAGGAAGAAAACCCAAGGTGAACTTATAAAACAACATTATGAAATATGTTTAAAGAAACACAGTTTTTATTACTTTCATATACATAGAGGAATCAAAATTAAGTCAATAAAACATCTCTAGTATGTTTTGGCAAGTAGGGGGTAATTCAGCCTTCCCTAAAAGAAAAAGAACTCAAGATTATGAGATTCATCATTTGCATTCATGAACTTTCTTCTAAAGTGATTAAAAAGTCAGTTCTCTAGATGGTGAAATATGGTTACCATCACCTCATTGTGTTTCCACCATTAATTGACTTGAAAATTCCTTTGTTCATAGAAGATGCCCAAATAGCCCACCAAGCTAATTACATGCTAAATTAATGACCTGAATCAGCAAATTTCTAAACTCCTGGACAGGCTGAAAGCATTGCAATCCTATTACTTCATAGATGACTAATACCTTGTAGAGTAGCCACACTACTCTCCAGAGACCCTACAGTAGGTCCTGTGACTCCCTAGATGAGTATCACCTCTAGAGTAGCCACACCACTCTCCAGGACTCTTGTAGGTCCTATGACTCCCTAGATGAGCAACATCTTCCAGAGTAGCCACCCCACTCTCCTGGGACCTTACAGGAGACTCCAAAAGTGACTAACATCTTCTACAGTAGCTACACCACTCTCCAGGGGAATAAAAATAACAGCCTGATTTCCCAGAATCCTTTGAAGCTGGCCATTGACATAGAGTTAGAGCACTAAGGGCTAAGTTCCCCCTTTCTCACATTGAGCAGGAGTATTATTTCCTTCCTTTCTGATTGGAATGTAGACTTTATGTCCAGAGGAGTTTGCCTTCTTGATACCACCGGGTTGCTAACACAAGCAAGAGGCCCACATGTTAAAAAAAAAGCAGAAGGAAAGGGTGGGAAGAACAGAGACCTTGGTGGAACCCAATAAGCCACACCATCCTCATTCAGAGTCCAGTGCAGGAAAAAGATTATCAGGCTAAGTGGTTAGTTTTGTTTCTCATTGTAGCTAATACAAACCTATGTAAGGATCCATGGAGAGAGAGGAAGTGGGGGGGGCACAAACCAAAGAACTTTAGATCCTCCCAACGAGAGGGAATTGGTTTTCAAACATCTGGTGGCATTTGAGTGACACCTGCAACTCTATACCGTTCCATGCTACGGTAAATGGAGTCGGATGAAGAGGTAAAAATACCCTAAAGAAAACGGTACTTGCGGCCCAACGGGGCCACAGGAAAGGGCTCGGAAGAGCAAGGAGAGGCGAGATGCACTCTTGATTTACTAGAAGATGAGGAAACGCTGAGGCCAAGGACACAAGCTCCGAGCAACGATGCTGAGAAGGAGGCTAAGGCTGCAGTGAGGACGAGCAAACAGATCCCTCCTGGTGTTCAAGGATGCCATCGGCTGCTCCCCAGGAAGATCCCCCAGAGCTCAGGGGAACTACATCTGTCCTCGCTTAGTGCCAGTGCCGGGAACGCTGTCCCTTGTCTGAGCCTGTGTGATCTGCATTTCCCAAGAGAGCCCAGAGTCAGAGGGACACCCGTAAGCACTCCTATGGCCAGGGCAGATTGGAAACGTCCTGGTGATGTCAGCAGTGGGGGCATTCGGGGGTTGGGGGGAGAGGCCATACTAGAGCCAGCCAGGCAGAGAAGAAGCTGTCCACGGAGACACTGCCAAGGCAGCGCCTACCCCACCCCACCCCTTGGGGAGGGCGGAGACCTGAGTTCTCCAGTTCTTCCAAGTGTAGAACTGACGGAGTTCACCCAGAAGTCCCTGCGTTATGTGGTATCCAGTGGGAAAACTCTATCATAACGGGAGAACATAAAGAGGAAGTGTTTCCAAGTCCTGGACAGACAGGGATATTGAAGCTTCCTGGGTTGTGAGTCTGTGATTCTGCCCCTGACTACACACATTCTATTTCCGAGATTTTTATCTCCTCCTCAAACACCAGCACGATGGAAGCAGGGCCATGTAGGTTTCCTGTGCCTCAGATCAATATGCAGATATGGTCCCGCCCGCTGATTGTTAGATTCAAGCTTTTTCATAGATCTTTAAAGACCATTTATATTCAAGGATTCCCCCTCCCTTTTTACCATATTCCCCCTACTATAACCATAAAGGTCTGTGGGGAGGGGAGGGAATGAAAAGAAGAGGAGGGGCCGGGAAAGGAATTATAAAAGAAAAAGTAACATGTTTGTGCATCCCAAACTATTTTCCACCTTGCACAAGGTGTATTTTAATACATATCTCCTTTAAGGTCTGTCTCCCCCACCACGCCCCCATTAGAAATGAAGAAGCAACCGAGGAGATGAATAAATTCCCCAGTTTCAAGCAGACAAGGTCAAGTCAGCCGTATCTAGCGACATTACACTAAGGGCTACTTTGCAGTACTGTGTTGTGAGTTTATCTGAACTGTCCCCTTACTTCTCCCCCCCCCCCAGCCTGCTCCGTCTCATACCACACACAGTTCGTATCTCCTGAGCTAAGACACTTCCACACTCCTAGCAGACAGAATTACCAACGTCCCCGGCGCCCCCAAGTCTCCTGAAAAACCTGGAGCACTGAGCACACGAAGACGGTGCCTGACCTAGCAGAGAGTCTCCGTGTTCCCTGGGACGTGTTCCGTCGGGTACAGGGAGTCTGAGCGCAGAGCCTTGCCGACATCTTCACCACACCCAGCCAGTTTTGCTGTTGTCACAAACCACTCATAAGCAACGGACATGGCTGTGTTTCAATAAAACTTTATTTGCTAAGCAGATATGACCCACAGGCCTTAGCATGCTGAGCCCTGCACTATAGTCATTTCTGTGAGCCGTAAGACAACGGTGATCATCCCTCCTTCCTTACAAAGCAGAAACAACTGGATGTGATTAATTTTTATCGTTCAAACGTCTCATTCGGTGTAGGATTAACTTTCATGCAGGATACAACAAAATCTTTTCAAGAAACAAATTCAAACTCATATTCCACAAAACTGCCATCCGAGTTGCTAGAGCGATGGTCAGTGGTTGAGACTGGGTACTGCTCCTGCAGGGGACCAGAGTTGGCTCCCAGCACCCATGTTGGTGGCTCACCAGATACACAACTTCAGGGGATCTGAGGCCTCTGGTTTCCGTGGGCACCTGAACTCACATCACACACTTGCATATACATATAACTAAAATAAAACAAACCTTTAGAAACTGTTGTCTGGATTTTGAAATAGAGAAGTAAATGTCTAGAGAAGATATACAGGCATAAAACAGGAGCTGGTTGGGTTCTAGTGCTCACCCAGGCACACATGTACACACAAATAAACTCATTCTCACACACGCATACACACGTACTTGCATGCACACACTCACACAAGCACACACGCATACATGCTTACATACGCATGTGCTTACATACACACACTCAGGCACACATATTGCTTACATACACACACTCAGGCACACATGCTTACATACACATGCATACATATGCATGCACACACACACACACCTCAGAGAGGATCCCTGTTACCCATACTCTCTATCCCAACTTCACTACATGAGCAACATGGCCCCTCCATTAGTAGAGTAACACAGTAGGACTTTCACGGACTCACACTGCAGTTAAGGTCATGCCTACAGTAATCAATAAAATCCTCTACTTACATGCTATGTGGATAGTTTGACACCCATTTCCAATCAAATGGGGAACATTGGTTTCAGTTTAAACCAAACTGTCATAGACACCTCTGCTTTCAATACCATACTTTTTACCAATTCCTTTTTGACTTAGAAAACATCTAAACAGGCAAAGTAAATGAACATGAAGCTAAAAATCCTATAGTTCATGAAAGTAACTGGAAGTAAGGGAACAGTCTCCCCCAAGTTCAGGCACACTTAGACACACACACACACACACACACACACACACACACACACGACATGCACCTTCAGACAATTAGACAGCACACACATACCCAAAATGATATTCTTTTTATTCTCATTGTTATTATATGTCACAGACTTGACTGAGGGGAACGCTTTCTGCCCCGCTGATGTGGTGATTATGTTGATGGTGGAGACAACAGCCCCTGATCCTTCATGCATAGCGGACACTATGGAAAACACTTTATAGTTGACACCTAAAATTCCCAAAGCATATCTCAAGTCTGGGGTAGTTGTGTCTTATTTTCCAGAGTCATCTAGGTCTCAAGAGACATTTGGGTCTAAAGCTACATCTTTCTAATTCACAACGTGGGCAACTTTCTCAGCCTTGTGTAAGGCTTCACGCTCTCGTGTGTAAGTAGTGATAATTATGCTCTCCTCAAGACTGTGCTGAAAGCACCCAGTGAGATCCGATCGGCAAAGCTCCTAGAAGGGATGTATCAGCCACATAACAGGTTCAATCGCTCACCCTAGGAAAATGGGAATTCCATATGTCCTGGACTCATAAGTGCTCAGAAAGAGGTATGTGTTATTACCATTGCCTGGTGTCCTTATTGCCCCAGGACAAGAATCGGCGCCAAAGAAAGGACTTGAATCTGAAGGTGGTTAATACTAAAGGCCAACGCTTCTTCCACTAATTTAGTGACAGTTAGAGAGATTCTCTGGTCTTTTTAAACTAATCTGTCTCTTCATAACCCAAAACAGACACGAGGAAGCCGACAGCACGGGTGCTTATTTTATTTCTAGCATTTACGAACCGAGAAAAAGTCCATTATATCACCAGGAGTAAAGTATCCAAACTTGTACAAAGCACACACATTAATCAAATGTCAGTAGGATTAAAAAATATGATTTGTCTTTCTTCATTTAGTCTTAAGGGCCGTGATCTACTGAAAATTGGGACCTGCCTCATTAAGCAGGTATAATTAACTCTCGCCGCACGCCACAGTGGGGTTGCTACAGGAGGGATAATTCAGCAACGCTAAATGAACGAGCAGTCACATTTCCTCTTCTGCATCCCAGGGTGGGAACTGGGGATAAAAGTATGTGTTCTTCCGAGACTGAGGATGAAGAGACTTGCCCTCAGAGCCTATTTGTTCCCCAACAAGCCTGAAAGGAATGCATTCCCATCTGAAACTAAGCCAGGCCTTCTTGTGTTGTTGTGGTCCCAGTGGCTACAGATGCTGGGCGAGTCTAGACACTTTTCAAGCTTGAGTTGAATCCTAGACAATGTCTTTCAAATCAGAGCTCACTCTGAGGAAAAAAAAAAGCCTTTCTCTCTGTGTTGCAAGTCTGGTCTCCAAGGTCCAGTTTCTTAAGACTGTGAAATCCAGTCAGAAAGAATCTCCTGACTTACTTTTTCTCTAAATAAATAGCAAATATTCCATGCAGTGTGTTTAAAGAACATTCCCAGTCAGGAAAGCCTTTGGGCCAGGTGTGGTGGTACGTGCCTGTAATCCCAGCGCTTGGTGAGAAAGAGTCCGAGTTCTGGGACAGGTTCAGCTATGCAGAATGTTCCAAACCACCAGGGCTCCATAGCAATCCCTTGTCTGAAAACAAGGCTAACTGACCCACCGACCCACCAACCAACCAACAAGCAAACATTTGAAAGCATGCGCCTGGTATTTTGTCTGGAGCTCTATGCACGTTCTGGAACTTCTCAGAGTATCTGTCCTAGTGTGGCCACATCCGAGAGGACCCTCTGGAGCTGTTGCCAAACATCTGTTATCAATGTGGGGTTCTGTCAGCCTTTGACTCTGCATGGAGCCAAAGCTTGCTTTACAATGTTGCAGAGATAACAGTCAGCTATTTCAACATTTTTTTCCTTTTTTAGTCTGATTCAGATGCAAGCAAATGTAAGAAAATGTGTGGGCACAGACAGTTAAAACACTCCCAAAGTTCACGGGGCTCTTCCGGTCAAAGTCCCCAAACAACAAGATGATCAAAACAAGCATAGCCTTCAGAGTGATGAGCAGGTCACAGGACAGGCCCTCTTTCATCTCAAGGCCACCGCTGGATTTGGATTGTGCAATCATCTGCATTATTTTCAAAGGCACCAGGAGAATACGACATCCCTTTGGGCCGATGCAAAGGTGAAAGCTCATACCTCTGACACCAGTAACTCAAAAGTCTTCACTTTGGCCAGCACATACAAAGGCGACTGACACAATACCAGGACACTTAGACAAGTCCCAAGGGGTCAACGCCACACTTGAAAAAGAAACTACAGTCAAAATAGGACGCAGCAGTCACTGACGAGGGGACACACTGATTAAAGCCCTTCAAAATCCACCTTGCAGCCAGGGTTCATTTTAGTACTGAGGCTCTATCAGAGCAGATGGGCGACCACAGGCTGGGATCTCCTCCCAGATTCTCTGCTGAAGTAAACTCTTGATGCTTTGTCCGAGATTCCCTATCAGACCCTCACTAGTACCTCTTCATTCTAGATGTCCGCCATGGTGCAGGCAACCCCTTACCTCCTGCACAGAAACAAACCCCACTGCACCAACACAGGGCATGGTTTCCAAAGCCCTAAAAAGATCAGCTGATACAGCGAATGCCAAGAGCGACCTTGAGGGTATTGATCAACCTTCCTTCTCTGTTTCAGGGGTCTGGAAATTAAATCGTCTTCTAAATCATTCATGGGTTCCTTTTATCTTCCTCCCTCTATGAACAACCGCGCCCCCCCCATCCAAGCTGGGGATCTCTGTCCCTACAACTTGGTGGGAAACAACAAATATCTCTTGTCAAAAGTGCTCAAGGAAAAGGCCCTGGTTTTCTTTCTCTTGCTGCTTCTTAGACCATCCAAAGAAAATTCACCCACAACCAGCTGAATAACGGCCTTGGAAAGACATACACACTTTCACACCTTGGGAGGGCCGGTAAACCCGTCTTTAAAAGTATACTAAAAAGTTAATGACAAATAAAGGCTTTAGTGACAACTTTTTGTTTTGTTTTTGTTTTTTTTAACTAAATGTTGCTTTGACTTTATCTTTCTCATAGAAAGTTTCCGTTTTGAGAACTGTGTTTTGAAACGGCGTTTGGACCTGGAATCTGTCTATCGCGGATGGAGAGAAATCAGGATTTGAAAACATTCCAACCTAAGCTACTCCCCTTATCAACAAAACCTTGGTACTTAGGATGAGACGAGATGACCTGGGGCGGACATGAGACAGAGGGACTCCTCTGTAGAGCACACGGAGCGCTGCTCCTGGAAGGACAGAGTGTCCTCGCTAAACACCACTGCCACCCTGACCTCCAAACGCTTTAGACAGCTCTGACTTGCCAGCCAGTGGAGCCACAGTGGGAAGAGAGAGAATGCATAAGAGAGCTTCGGCTAAGATGTGTTGGGATGATAGAGGCTGGATGGCAAGAAAGGGGTCTAAGACTGGACACCGAGAGACAGGGCTGCGTGGGACAGACAGCGTCAGAAGCCTCAGACTCCCAGGACTTAAATCAACCATTAGTTTCATACTGGCCTCAGTCAGTCTTTGCTTTTCTCTGAGCCTTGGTTTCCCCAAGAAGGCTGTAGTAGGAGGAAGACCTTCACTTTCTGCCCAGTGCAGCACCCGGACCTGTCACGTTGCCGTCCCCAGCCCAAGCCGGGTGAGTTGGCATCTTCAGCTGGTAGACAGGTAAAAGCGGGCCCTCAGGAGCAGGTCAGCAGGACCTTTGCCCCCACGCTCTTTAAACCCTGTTCACGGGTCAGCCCAGGGTCGCCAGCGTCTGTCCCAGCAATGATTCATTTAGGACACCCCATTGTTCCCCAACAGTTCAACTGTTTCACCATCTGCTCAACTGGAGTTGTGTGCTGTAGGGATCATTTCTGGGTGCCCTGTCTGGGCACACCTCTGCGTCTCTGCTAATTTGAGACTTCTTGTCTCTGCACGTGACGCTGAGTGTACTGCAACTCCCACCGTGTTGGAGGGAGCAGCTTCCTTGGGTCCCTTCTCTGCTGTTTCTCTAAATTCTCTTCTACGTTGGTAACGTTGTAACCAAACACCCCAGAAAGTGGTTTCTGAAAAGGTTTCTTCTCCCATCCTTCTCCTGGCTGGCCAAGCCGAAGCCTGTGGACATGGTTCTCACTTTAGGGCTAGCGACTACCCAATCCCGACCTCTGGCCTGGACTCTAACTTACATTGTCCTCACTGACTGGGAGAAGCCGTGTAGGCGAGGAGGAGAGCCTCAGACCCGATCTCATAGAAACTCAAGGGGCCGAATGTGTCTTCTCCTCTCCAACATGATCTCTAGGCCATCTGGGTACTCCAATTTCCCTCCTGCCTTGTTGTCTGTGGGTCCTCCTTGTGGTGGACTGAATAAGAACGGCCACCGCAGATTCATATATTTGCATGCTCAGGAAGTGGCACTGTTTGCAAGGGATTAGGAAATGCGGCCTTGATGGAGGAAGTATGTCACTGGGGGGCGGGGCTTGGGGTTCAAAAGCCCAAACCAGGCCCAGTGACTCTCTCTTCCTGCTGCCTGCAGATCTGATTGTAGAATCCTTAGTGCCACGTCTGTCTGCATGCTGCCATGTTTCCGACATGCTGATAATTGACTGCACCTCTGAACTGTAAGCCAGCCCCAATTAAATGTTTTCCTTCGTGAAAGTTTCTGTGGCCATAGCGTCTCTTCACAGCAACAAAACACTCCTCATTCGCTGTGTCTCTCTGCCTTACAAGATAATTCCTCCTTCAAAACACTCCTCCTTCCCAACCTGCTCCAACCTCAGATGCATGAACATAAAGTCCAACCTGTTGACACTGCCTAGGATCCCTTGTCTTAAACAGTCATGCACAAATGAACTCTTTCCCCTGGAGACAGGCACAGGGAGCTTCTGAAGGCCTTGGAGCAGACAGTGATGACAGAAAGTGTCACTTTGCTCCTTAATATCTGAAAAGGTTTCTTCTCCCATCCTTCTCCTGGCCGGCCAAGCAGAAGCCTTCAGCACATATATATGAGAGTTTTTGAAGGGTACCCCCTTCCTCTCTACATCGAGGGCACCAAGAACAGACATTCACCCCAGTGTCTTCAAAATTACAGACTCCAACAAATCTCACATGGGTCTGTTAAACTATAGTTTTAAACTCAACTTTCACTATCCTCCCATTTTCTCCTTTTTTTTTTTGAAAATCACATTTTCATTTTACTACTAAATCTATTACTACCAGCCTCTCTATAAGTTACTAATTTTAGATCCTCAAGATGCATGTTAATTATGATATAATAATCATGATAATTAAAATACATTTGTTAAATATTATTCTAATGCCATGCATATAATAATAGCAACTAACAATGGACTGTTGTAGTCATATGCCAAGTTCCCATCCAAGTACTTTACACTTAATAATTCACTGAACCCCGCTCAGTCCCAAGAAAAATGGAGGTAGAGAAGAGATCAACATGGGCAAAGCCACAAAGTCACTAAAATGCTCTGCAGTGCTCATTCAAAGCCAGGGTGTGCGGCTGCACCGTTGATGTCGCTGCAGAAATCTGGGCTACCCAGCCTCTCTGCCTGGTACATAGCTGCACTGACTAGTTCCTGTCAACTTGACACAAGCTAGAGTCCTCTGAGAGCAGAGAACCTCAGTTGAGAAAATGCTTTGGTAAGGTCTGGACTGCAGGCAAGCCTGAGGGCATGTTCTTAGTAATTGCCATCCCTGGGCAGGCGGTCCTGGGTTCTATAAGAAAGCAGGCTGGGCGAGCCATGGGAGCAAGCCAGTGAGCAGCTCCCCTCCGTGGCCTCTGCATCAGCTGCTGCCTCCGGGTTCCTGCCTTGTTTGAGCTCCTGCCCCAACTTCCTTCAGTGACGAAGAGCGATGAGAGAGTGTGAGTCAAATAGAGCCTCTCCTTCCCAAGCTGCTTGGGTCATGCTGTTTCCTCACAGCAACAGCAACCCTAGCTCGGACAACAGGCCACCATACCAGGGGATGTCATGGCTACAAAGCAGGAGCATGGCCATCATCATGTACCAAAGGTCTCACAGCTACTAAGGTGGGTGTGAGGACTCCAAACTCAATGCTGACCCCAGCTCTTCACACGGGACAGGATGGACTCACGCAGGGCAATGGGGATGCATCTCCACGTAGTGAACAGTCGCTGTGAGAGCGTTTCACCACCACCCAGTTCCCCGAAGCACAGGTACCATTCTCCACAGCTCACAGGTAAATGGAGAGCCAGTGACTCACTCAGACCATGACTCACGTCCTCTGAGTCTGGCGTCTCCAAGCTGGTCTGGTTCAGCTGTACCTGGCATATTCAATATACGCTCTTTGGTAGTGTCACTAGCAGCTTCCAGAAATCTTACTTGTGTGGAAATTCTAGTGCTTCTAGGACAGTGAAAAGCCAATTGAAAGGATATGTTGATAGTGTTCAAAGAAAACCAGCCCATAATTCTTGAGATAGAGTTGCCTCTCCACCTTTACAGATCCAGTTTCTAAAAGCAAGCAACAGTGTTTGTGATCAACTGTGTCTTTGTGGACCTATAGAGATGGAAGCCCCATAATGGGACTTCCTCATACAGTCTCCCTTTTCAGTTTGAAAGGGCATCCCCCTTTTCCATAAAGGTTTCTTTATTTTGTTAAACATTATTAAACTAAGATTAAAAGTTTCATCAACAAAGGTTTGGGGTTTTTTTTTTAATCCAATATTGGGGGGAAAAAGTAAAAAAAAAAAAAAAACAAGAAGTGGAGACAGGCGAACCAAAAGAAGTAAAAAAAAAAGAAAATCAAAGACATAAAATCTTGAAAATGTATAGTGATGTCAACCTTGAGTTCATGTTGTCAGCACCACTTGTCACTTACAGAGAGTGAGCCAAGGCAAGGTAACTCATCCATTAGAGACGTCATCCACAAAATCATTTGCCTCTGGCATGCAGAGGTGAGGCCTTCAAGAGGCAATTAGGTGACGTCACGGAGAAGAGATCTGAGTTGACATGTGCCCTCCCTAACGCAGGAAGAAAGCCTTTGCCAATGTGACCCTGATTCATAGACTCCTAGCCTCCAACACCAGCAGCCACTGCTCAGCAGCCCCAGGCACTGTGTTCTGCAGCAGCGATGACCAAGCTGTCTATCGCCTAACTCTCAGTCTGTTGACGGTATTCAGTGATGGCCCAAGCTACTGACTAACTCTCAGTCTGTTGACGGTATTCAGTGATGGCCCAAGCTACTGACTAACTCTCAGTCTGTTGACGGTATTCAGTGATGGCCCAAGCTACTGACTAACTCTCAGTCTGTTGAAGGTATTCAGTGATGGCCCAAGCTACTGACTAACTCTCAAGCTGTTGACGGTATTCAGTGATGGCCCAAGCTACTGACTAACTCTCAGTCTGTTGACGGTATTCAATGAACTAATTCAAGCAAAATATTTAGAAAATTGATTGGAACAAAACGAACACCCACAAAAAATAGACATTCTCTTTGTTCAAAATAATTAAAGGAAACAATATTTTTTAACAACTTGGTAAATCACAGGGCACTCTGGGAATGTGAGCCCTGCAGTGTTGGTAGAGTCCAAGGCAAGGGGCTGGTGGTTTCTTTGATTTTGAACAAGGGCGTGTGCGCCATTTGAACTTCCAGGTGGGTTTCCAAAGGACTTCTAAGCTCTCTTCACAGTGGTGCTCTGTAACTTCCAGTGCACACTGCCTAGAGGGGAGCAGTGATAGTGTGGCACCTGTGTTCAGGTCACCAGCTTGGCTGGGAATGAATGAATCCTCTTTCTACAATGACTGACTCCTCCTGACTCTCCTGAACGATACTCTGAGAAGAGCTTGTCCAATGAGCTAAGACTCCAAGAATGTCCCTTCAATATGGCTTAAGGCATTAATGAATGAATGAATGAAAACTCATAGGAAAAAAACAGAGGCACAACACACAATTAGAAAATACACACCATAAATTCTAATGTAAGTTAGGGCTTCTCCGACTAGAAGATTCTACCGGCCGGGATTTAGGAGATTAACTTGAAGGCAATTCCAGTGCGAACTGCTTAATGAACCTCAAGTCAGCCTTCCCTTAGAGCCACCATAGACCTTTCCGTCTGAGAAGTGGTTTGTGTTGTCCCATTGGCCACACAAGTATGACATGAGCTCCTGGAACCACAGCGTCACGGCCACTCTTCTCGAATCCCTGCAAAAACAGCCTTGCGCAGTCCTGAGCCAACCTTTAAACCCACCCACTCGGTGCAGAAAAGAGGCCTCAGTTTTCCAACCAGCATGGACGAGAAAGAAAGGCACCAGGGCCAGCACAGCAGTGGCTTGCCTGCCAGCATAAATGCTGGTTTTGGATTCACCACTCCTGTTGTGCAGCTGGGGGAAGGGTGGCAGATGGGGGGGGCAATCCTTCACAGACACTCTGTGCTGTTATTTGCATTTTTAAAATTGCCGCTAGCGTTATCTGTTTATAGGTCTCAGGGGAAATACAATGAGAGGACATAGGAGGAGGCTTTGAATGCACGAACTTGGCTTAGAATTTATGGCTCTCTGTGTTTCTGCAGCCTCCCAAAGAAAATGAGTCCTACTGTGCAAACAGGAGCACCGAAAACATTTCGCCAACATGGATTTGTGAAAGACACTAGAGGGAAGACAGTCACTACAGGTACAAGAGTTTACTTTTCCCCACAGCTGTAACTGCAATGGGGAACTCAGCTGGATGGTTACCTACTGCTATGACATATACGGGGTGACAGACACTTTATCACATGTGGACACCAATTAGTTGATGAACATTAAGTTATTAGATGCACTCTGCCCTTGCTCCTTGTGGACACCCATGGGAAGTAACGGAATCCTTTACTGGCAGCTTGCATATGGATACCACTCAATGAAGATCCATTGATTGTGGAATTTACCATGAACAGTTGCAAGTAAGCGCTCAGAATATGTACACCTCAGGACACACACACACACACACACACACACACACACACGCGCACACACACACACACACACACACGCAATCTCTGTCCCTTACTCTTTTTCCCTCTCCTTCATGATAGAACCAAATATGCACACATCTTTAAAGTGCAATCATTAAACTCTAAACATGTCACCAGCATTCTCACACGCTCCTCCTGCAACCCTGTGTAGAAGAAATGCATCTTGTGGCAAAGAAGTAGTAACCCCACAAAAAAGAGGACTAATATCACGGATTCCACATAGCTACTAACCAGGACAAAGGTCCAAACCCAGTTCTGACTGCCTCAGCCTGAGCCTTCCCACAGGAACACAGCACATCCTTTGACAATGATGTATTTGCCTTCACTAATGTGCAGACGTCACAGACTTTCCGAATGAAGGTCCTATCTAGAAGCTTCCCTCCTTATTTCTCCGTCTTATTCCCTTCCCCCAGCTCTCATGCCACCAGCTCCAAAACCCTCTGAATACCCACCTCTAGAATAATTTGCCAACAACTATATCTAAAGTGGTTTACGGACTCTGTGTTTCCCCACTAAAATATATTTCCCTGGGAGATGAGATTACCTGACTCAGTGTCTAATACTGATGTATGTTTGCAAATGAATAGATGAACACAGAAAAGATGATTGTAAATAATCAGCACATGATAGTGAAGCCGGGATTTATTCAGGGCTGAGTGAGAAGATAACGTGGCCACCTCAACCAAACACATCACACTGGAGAACTCTGTAAAGGAGGGGAAGTCAGTCCCTAGTCATCCAAAATGTCCCAGTCTTAAATACACATCTAAGAGAAAGAATGCCATCAAAAGTCTCCCTCATGTGATGACTTAGGAGTCTATACCTTACGAGAAGGGTCAAGAAGAGGCTAGAGTCAGAGAAAGCTATGGAGTTCTCATCCAGCAGCCTGGGCAAGCTTCAGATGCCTCCTTTGCTCTCTCAAATATGACCTGCATTCTCCCACCTAAGGATGCCAAGCTCATAGCCTGCCCACCAGGACTTAGGCTTACACACTATAGTCTTTTTTATTTTTCAAATAATTCATTTATTCTTTCAAGTTTCATTTTACATTCCAACCACACTCCTCCTCACAGGTAAGGGCTCCCATGAGGAGTCAGCAAAATCTGGCCCAATAGTATGGGGCAGGGCCAAGATCCTCTCCTATGCATGAAGGCTGAGCACGGCATCCCACCATAGGGAATGGGCTCCAACGTGCTAGCTCATGTACCACACTGCACATTCTTAAGTATGACCATCGGAACGGGGCAGTGCTCAGCCTTCCCGTCCGTGGGAAGTCAAGGGTAGTCTGGCAGTTCATGGACAACTTTGGTGAGAACTGTTCAAACTCCAGAGTCCAATGCTTTAGAGGTGTTGAGGGAAACAGACATCGAGGCCTTTGAAGATGTGTCATTCGGCAACAAGATGAGCACTACAGTACTCCCCACCCACAGTTTACCACATCTGAAAAGGGAAAAGTAATGCAGCCTTCTAAGTATGCAGGACATCATTTTTCAATATGGGATGACCCTTAATTAAGTTTTCATCCCAAAGGATCCATCCAGGTGGAAATTTTAGAAGTAAAAAAGCCACTACCTTCCTGTTAGAGGCAGCGCTGGGGCCAACGGTATAGAGCAGAGAGCCTTGGTAGAGCCAGGGATGACAGTACAGAGGGGATAGTCACGGAACGTGTCCTCAGCCTCTGCCCGCCTCTGTCAGCTCCTGGTGGCCCCACGCAGAACTCTCGTTTTGCCCTTTCTCTGCTTTTTTTCTTTTTTGCTTGTAAATGGCTTTATAAGATTCTCGCTTTGTTCGTAACAGAAATTTCCCAAGTAAAGTTTCCTACAAGTCTGAAAGTGTGTGCAGCCTACACCCTTGGCTTGAGCAGCATTCCCTACTGAGCTGAAGATGAACCGGCCGGAAGTTACTGAGACAAATGACCTGCCATTGTCATTTGATGAAGCTTAAGTTCCAGACTCTTCTCTTCTCTCCCACAGATTTGGTTTTGTTTTGTTGTTTTTTTCTGGAAGGTTATCTTATAAGCCTTTAAACACATCTCTCCAATTCAACTATTTAGTTTTAAAACACCCTCCAAGGTATTATCCCAAAATCCTTCCATTAAAGAGTCATTACCAACAACCCTGCTACAAATGACTTTACCAGATAAGAAATCCCCAGGTTAGCGGGAGAACTGTCACAGTCAGAGTTCAGTTAGCTCCTCACTGAATCTCTCACCCCCGATGGATGGCACCTTGTATTTACACAATTCAAATGAAGGATATGCGAAACCAGAGACTATAAGCTTCATGGGTTATGTGCCCACATTGTCCTCTCAGTGTCTATAATCATATCGGATATGTTCCTTCTAGTCATTGTTCTCCCAAAAGCTTTTGTTTCCAACAAGGTGCATGCATTCAGTCGAACACGATTCTTTTAATGCTTGGTTAAATTCAAGATATACAAGAAATAATTTTTCACTTAAATATATATTTTTCTAATCTAGACATTTTTATTTTCCTTACTTTTTTTACGCTCAGAAAGGTGTGGTATAGGTAATGTTAGTCCCACCCCATACCCTCCAGGAGCATCAACAAAATGAACATGGAGATGTGCTCTGCTCTGGCTCAGGACAAATCTTAGGAGTGAGAGGCCATGAGTTTCAGCTAGTGTTCTCTCGAGGTTCTTTGCCATCTCCATAGACCTCCACAAAAGCAGGAATTTTCTAGACTGTCACTGTCATACAAACTGTAATAACCAAGGCATGGAATCAGCTATAGGTGTCCATCAAGAGATGACTAAATAAAGAAGATGAGTGCACACATCCAGCGGGGTCCCATCCATTCACAAAGGATAAAACAAAGATGGCTGTGCACACAGTAGGGTCCTACCCAGTCACAAAGAATAAAACAAAGATGGGTGTGCACACAGTGGGGTTCTATCCAGTCACAAAGAATAAAATTAGGGCACTTGTAAGAAAACAGATGGAATTGGAGGTCATGTTATACAAAGTAAGCCAGACTCAGAAAGACAAATGTCACATTATGTTTTCTCCTGCTTGCAGGCCTTAACTTCTGTACAAATATCTCACACACACACACACACACACACACACACACACACACACACACACACACACGCACACACACACACAGGCACACAGGCACACATATACATGCACACATGCACAGACACATACATGCGTACATGCACACATGTGTACATACATGTGCACACAGGCACATACATGAACACACACATACTTGCACACACATGTTTGTGACAGGAGATCGGAAGGAAGGCCTGGAGGAGGAAGCAGGAAGCAGGAGGGGGGATGAGCAGAGGGTGTCAGTCTGGGAGGGGTATGACCAGAGTACATGATACACTGAATGGAGTTATCTTTGGGAAGCCTGATTTTCTAATCCCCAAATCACACTCCTGCCATAGTTCTGTGGGCTGTTAATGCCAGGGCTGCCCGTGGTCAGAAGTAGCCTGGCTTCCCCTTGGCACTCAGAGTTCTCTTTTATCAGTGACAGGTGCAAACACAGGAGGAGGCTGCTTCAGAGAGGAAGCCCACCATGGTGGTTACCTCTCAGATCCAACGCAACAGAGCAGAATTCTCCATCTCCAAATGTGCACACGCTTCCCAACCTAACAAAGCATCCTGCTTCCTGTCTCACGACTGCAAGAAGACAGTAGGAGGAGAGACAATCTCGGGGACACCTAACCAAGCCTGCAGGGCACCCTCCACTCCTCTGCCCTGCAACAACAGGGGTGCAAAGATACAGAGACCACAGAGCAAGGCATGACATACCCTCCCTGGAACCCTGCCCCTTGAGCAGAATCTGAGAATGCTAATAAAGCTCATTTGTCTCAGGGAACCTAGACAAAATCCAGAACAGACGATACAAAGCCCCTTGAAAGCCAGGCTTCTATGTTTGCCTTTGCCATAAAAGTGGAGACAGAACCAAATGGCTGGGAGCATCCGACCTCTACGACATAGCACGTGAACTGCCTTTTCAATTCCACCACGACCTGAATGGCAACTCTCTATACGTTCCGTCTCACTGCCTGTTAACACATTTGCTTCACGCAGAGGAGCAAGTCCCCTTGGAAGTGAGTGAGCTATAAAAGGAAAAAAAAATACAAGTTATAATGAGAATTCCAGATCAATATCACTGGGCTTCCAAAAGAGTTGACGTGGAACCTTCTAAATGTGTGTCTATGTTGGGCACATTTTATTATTACTATTACTTGTTAATATCTTCAATCCTTGTCTGCGTGCCCGGAGACCTTGGCAAGACGAACATTTTATAAATCTGATAAATAAATAATTGAAACCTCCCAGTCAATGTTACTCAGGGGAGAGGAAAGGAGGCATTCAGCACTGCAGTAAAGTCAAACCTGCCCTTGGTAAACCTGAGTCCAAAGGCCAGGAAGAGCTCCTCTCCCTGGAGGAAGAGCACGGCCAGCTTGCTTTTCACCAAGGGGACGGTGAGGACTGAGTCAGCTCACTGCCCTGCCCTCCACATGGTGGGCACAGAAGTGTCTGAAGACGTTCCCTGGATGCCAGAGGAGATAAAGGCCTTCCGCATGAGCTATGCAGTTCAGGAAGGAGGGCATCGTATTCCTGGTGATCTTCACCAGACTGCAGTGCTCGGCCTCAGGCTCCACCTTCATTCCGGCCAGTAGTGTTTATGCAGAGCATGGTGAGATCTGTAGATCTCAGTGCAAGACGTCATGTGCTTCTGTGGCCAGAGTGCCTCAAGAGAACTCCAGGGTGTCACACACCACACACACACACACACACACACACACACACACACACACGCACACACACACTCACACGCACATGCAAACACACATGCACACATGCACATGCGCACACACACACACGCAGACATACACACACCACACACACTCACACGTGTATGCAAACACACATGCACATGTGCGTACACACATGCATACAGACACACGCAAACATACACAAACACACACACACCAGGTCAAAACACACATACCTTAACCTGAAATTCATAAATTCCACAGATTGCTCAGTCATGCACTCTTCACCAGCACACCATCCTATAGAAGGGAAACGGGCTGAGCGTATGCCTCACACATTTATTTAAAGAAAGAGAGCCAAGTTGTTAATGCCCACAATATAAACAAACCATTTCCCAAAGAGACCAAATCGCATTGCTCTACTGAGAAGGTCACTTGGGCAGCATCCCGACTTCAGGTGTATCCAGTTGTAAGTTGCCAAGGTCGATAAAGCACACACTGCTTTAAAAGACCTTGGGAACGAGGCTTCTATAAGCAAACATTTGACACAAACTACCTTATGTCTTGCTAGGGTCACCACATGCCAGCTTGTTAAAGTTTCAGAACATTTTAGATCCGGTTGTCTTCATATTGATGACTTAAAACCACCCATGGTGGGAACACTGACAACATGGAAGCCAGAAATTGTTAGGAATCGGGACCGTGACTGTACACCACTGCCAGTGTCACACTGCTTTATGAAACCTCCTCTCCAGTTCCCTTTGGGACATGCAATCTCACTGTGTAATGGTCAAGAAACACTCTGGAAGTCAAACATTGATTCCACAGTATTTCTGGAAGGCTTGGTTTCTGTTTGGCTGTGCAGAGAAAGGGGGAATTAACCGGCTTTGCATGCACAGCTAACCCTTTGCAGACACGTCGTGCATTACAAAGCCGCCATGGGCTTCAGCTTCCCCTATATCCCTTCCTATGGCTGCCTGTCAACTCAACGTGCCTCCTCAGAGCTCCTGGGTTTCTTGTTTGTTTTGTTGTTGTTTTCATTTTATGGGTCCAAGTGTTTTGCCCGGATGTATGTCTGTGCACAACATGCATGTAGCACCCATGGGAACCCAAACGGAGTGTCAGATTCCCTGGGACTGAAGTTGCAGATGGTTGTGAGCAGCCATGCAGGTGCTGGGAATTGATCCCGGGTCCTCTGGAAGAGCACCCAGTGTTCTTTTTTTTTTTTTTTTTTTGGTTTTACGAGACAGGGTTTCTCTGTTTTGGAGGCTGTCAGTCCAGCCTGACCTCGAACTCACAGAGATCCGCCTGCCTCTGCCTCCCGAGTGCTGGGATTAAAGGTGTGCGTCACCAACGCCCGGCGCACCCAGTGTTCTTAACCACTGAGCCATCTCTCCATTTTTTCTTCAATGTTTTTTTTTATTGTGTTGTATCTCTCAAGCACTAGGATAGAACAGGTTTAGTAACTGAATGTTCTGGCAAATGCCAAGAAGGCCCTAGGCAGCCCCAATCTTTGTGGTATATGGCCCTACTTAGTCTCTTACAAAGTCTGTCTCTCCACAGTAGGTGCTTAGACAAAGGTCCAGGCTAGAATCTGATTTTCTCCTTGAGTCTCTCTGCTAAAGATCACCTGTCATACAATGCAGAGATTAGGAAATACTTCTCCCGTTGATTTCTCCCAGTAAATTTATTTGACCTAAAAGCTAAAGACAAGGATGTGCTAATAGCCATCCCTGGGAGACAGCTCTTGCATCCCTAGTACGCATGCATGCACCTTTGGGAGCAGAGACGGCATGTGCCATTTGCTCTGGGTCCTTCTCAAGGGCACCTGTAGAGTATATATTTTCAGAGGGGACAAGGGCCACCAGCGTTTCACTAACCATCCTCAGCCCCCACCTCTGGCTGTCAGAGCTGGACTGCCCATACAAGCAGCCTGGTAGTCTTGGGACATTTTCAGGGCAGTCATCAGGCCACAGAAACCAATCCTTCCATCTCCTCTCCCGCTTTGGGGAGCATTGTGTGCCAATTTAAAAATCACGGGGGAGAGAAATCCTGGGGACAAATGGTGGAAAATGCCCCCTGGGATTTTGTGGGACTCAGAAGCATCTCACTGGTCTTGCCCATTGTGCTATTTTTTACCTTTCTTCTTTTACTTGCCTGTGGTGTTTTTTTGCTTTGTTTTGCTTGTCCTTTTATTTGTTTCTGAGACAGGCTTTCACCATGTAGCCCTGGCTGTCCTGGAACTCTGTCTGTAGACAAGGCTGGCCCCATGCTCAGAGATCCGCCTGCTCTGTCTCCTGCACGCTGGGATTAAAGGCATGTGCCACCACCGCCCGGCTTCTCATTGACTTGCTTTTTCCTCTACTCATTTTCTCTCTAGCAAAAGACAGCCAGAGAGACAAGGCGGGTTCCGCTTCCCACACACCACTTACTTCCTCATTTGGGCTGTCTATTTTGAAAAGACATCTCTGTCCAAGCTCAAAGGCTTCATATTTTTCAAACCTGTAACATCCATCACAGTTTTTACTTTTAAAACTGTTTCTAACCACACCCTCTCTCGGATGGTGTCTGCCTACCAATATTCAAAGCTCCAACCATAGCCTTCTCACTGATAGATTATCTTGTCTCAAACGTCTGATCGATTGTCTCCACTGCACCTCTAATTTGTCAGGATCATTCTACTCAAGCGCTTGAATGGCTTTGAAACAACTTAAAGGGGGGGGACCACATTCTCACACACACACACACATACACACAAAACACATTATTTTCTGACCCACAGTTTGTCCAGTTCAGAGTACGTGTGTTGAGGGTTCACCTTCTGCTTTGCTAATGCCAGGCAGTGGAGAGAGAGAGAGAGAGAGAGAGAGAGAGAGAGAGAGAGAGAGAGAGAGCAGAACTGCTGACCTCACCAGTTTTTAAGCTCCCAGAAGGATTCTTAGACCAATGTCTTCTTGGGCCTGTCTGACGACACATTTTTTTTTTCTGGCTGATTTCTCACAGCAGCACAAATCTTCTATAAGGGAGCTCTCTCCTTTCTGCGGGGATCAGAAAGGATTTCTGGGGAAGGTGACGTCTAAGCGTCACTCGGAAAAGATGAGTAAGAAATGGCGAGAAAAGGGGGTGGATGGAAGCCAGGAGAAGCACCATCCAGTGTCCGGAGAGATGTGACAGCTCACAGTCCATCGACACCTCCACCACACACGAGGCACAGAGAGCTTGGACCGGTTTTCGTCGATTCTTGATCGTTTGGTGCCGGTATCCACCACAAATCGTTCAAACCAGACCCAAATGAAGAGGCTAATAGGAGTCTATCTCGATGTCAGCAGCCCTGATATTCTCTAAAGGTCTGTCTGTGGAATACACTGATACCTCCTGTGGGGATCAGAACCAGAGTTACAAGGGCACTGGTCCACACAGAGAAAGTCATTTTCTAAATAATGACTTAGTGGGCTATCAGCACAGGACAAAGCATGGCTACTCCAAGAGAACAGACAAGAAAGGACCGTCCATCGCCTGCGCTGGAAGCAAACTGCTCAAGAGAACAGACAAGAAAGGACCGTCCATCGCCTGCGCTGGAAGCAAACTGCTCAAGAGAACAAACAAGAAAGGACCGTCCATTGTCTGCCCCAGAAGCACACTGCTAGCGCCCTTACCTGCTAAATTCCTCTCAACAGTTTTGTTTCTACAAAACCTGCAATTTGTCAAAAATTAGGCAAAGATCTCTCTGTATACCATTCAATATTACTAACTCAGACACTTAGAAACAGTATTCAGTCGCTCTCCCTGTAAGAAATTAAGTTTCCTATTTTATCTTTTAAGCAGATACACCCCCAACGAGTTCAGCGAGTCATGAACTTTGACGTTGGGATGCCATTTTGATAGTTTTAAAAATAGACACCTGCAACCCCAACAAGTCTGAAAGATCTGAAACACTAAAGCAGGTAAGAGGAAGCCTTTAACTGTGGTTCTACCCATGGCTAGTTCTTCAGCTCTCCTAGGTCAATAGACTCTCAGCTTCATTTAGTTTATCCTGAAAACACAAAACGATTTTGGAAAGCAGAAATCTCAGCCAACCCTCTGGTTCACAGAGCCCTATCACTGGATTGATCTAGAACTCACATTGTGTGTGTGTGTGTGTGTGTGTGTGCGTGTGTGTGTGGTGTGTGTGTCCACTCATGTCCTAGGGTACACATGGAGGTCAGGGGACAATCTAAAGCCACACCTTGTTTGAGAAAAGTGTTCACCACTGCGTGCACCAGGCTTCCTAGCCTGGGAACTCCCAGGTTTTCCTGTCTGTCCTTTCATCTTGCCACAGGACTCCTGCCCTACTCTACTTGGCTTTTACATGGCTTCTGGGGATATGAGCCCAGGTTGCCGGGCTTGCGGGGTAAGCACCCGCTTCGGTTAATTTTTGATACCCCTTATTTACACACATCTGCCCAAATGGGAAATAAAAAGCTTTAAAGCAGCTGATAAAAGGTATCAGGCGAGGTATTTTGTGGAGCTCCAACATCATCTTGAGTCTTCTGCCTTAGACCCAGAAGAATATCCGTGGAAGCAGTTTGCTCAAGAGAGGCTCCCAGGAGACAAAGGGCAACCCAGAAAAGGAGGAAGCCAAGTGAAGCTGAAATCTGAAGGGGAAGCCTCAGCCTTCACCGGATCCTTCAGAACGCTCTGGAGATAAACTGTCATACACATGGTGTTGAGGATGTATGAACCGTGTAGAGTTTGATCAACCTCAAAAGAGGAGAGCGACTCATCTGCAGCCCGTACAGCTGAAGACCGGTGGGGAGAGGAAGGAAGGGTGTAGAGGCAGCTAGAGCCCACCACTGCCATCCCCGCCTGCCGCAAAGGGGCCTGGAGAAGAAATCCCTTTAGCCCTTTGAAGAAGAGGAAGAGAAATTGTGTACAGAAGGCAGAGAGAGAGAGAGAGAGAGAGAGAGAGAGAGAGAGAGAGAGAGAGAGAGAGAGAGAGGGCACAGGAGTAAGACCAGTGAGGAGAGTCTGAGGGCATCTGGGCAGCAAACTTCCGTCTGTGACTTGGATCAGGGAAATGTCACAAAAATATAACTGTGTGAAAAAAAAATACATACCCATGTCACTGAGTGGACCCTTGCCTTTTGCCCTTGGAGCTTGTTTATCACTAAAGGGCGCATATTTAACTACAGATCATCCCCGCGTCTTTCTTTGGGTGGTTTATAAAGGATTAAGTTTGACGCCAATGCTTCCTAGGAGCATAAAATTCAATTTTGAAAGCCTGCCTTCAGGCGTCAAAAAGGTGAGGTCTTCAGCCTGTTACGGCTGTGGTTAACTGCAGCAGAGAGATGCCCTGTTTGCTGACAGGGAGCATGGGCTCTGCTCAGACTGGAGAGATGAAGCAAGAACTCAGCCAACTCAATAGGAAGGAAATCTGGCAACAGGGGCTCCATGATGCCATCCGTTATGTATGAGGATCCATATAGCTATCTGTGCTGTGCCAGCTCCTCGGTATGAAAGAAAGCTGGCAACAGCGACCCCATGATGCCATCATGTATGCATATTCATACAGCTAAACATGATGCCATCATATATGCATATTCATACAGCTAAACATGCTGCGCATATAATTCTGGGATGCTACACATCTGGTTGGCACAGATCTGCAAAACAGGGACCCACGAATCTCTTCTACTCAGATGAACTTTTATAACAAAATAGATGTGATTAAATAGACACATAAGCATTATACATATATTATATAGATCTACACTGTTGTCTGTAGAAGGAAAATGTTGGTTGGTTTTTTTTTTTTTTTTTTTTTTTGGCAAGGCATCCCTCAGAAACTCCATGAATTGAGTAGAAGACGCGGGCATGAGGTCAGCTGAGGACTAACCTCACTATAAATGGCAGAGAGATATGAAATACAAGGGTGATCTAAGGGACATTTGCATGAATTTATCAGGATCATGAATATTTCCATATGCAACTCTTAAACTTTCCCAGTAATACTTATAATTTGACAATTTGTAACTTAAGGCAATTATGTCAAGGTGTCTGGAAGACAAGAAATGGACAGAGCAGGAGACCAGGCTCTCTCGTTGAACAAACTCTAACTGCAACCCCCCTGCTGTGCATTGTCCATGCTTACTGAGAGTCCTGCTAGGTTGCTCCCCCTCCCCGTTTTCCATGCCCCATCACCCCCATATCTAGTAAGGTCTCTTTGCCTCCCTACTCACCCAGGTGATCTCTGCTCCCCCCTGAAGTGTCTACAGCAAGAATCCTGGTATCTCAATGAACCTGGGGCTTCCCCTGGCTTAGTAATGGTATGCCCATCCAGTTCTTGCCCACACTGTTTGGAATTTTGTGCGATTATATATACCTGGGTCTCTTTCCTCAATTACTACACAGCTCTTGTTTTCTTTGACATTTAAAACATTGTGTAATTAAGTACATTCAAATGAACATCATGCAGAAATTTTATGGGGACCAGTAAAGAGAATACTGAGAGTTAATGAGCACCCCAAATTTGCAGACATTATCAATGTGCAAGACTCAGAAGACCATTGCATCCCAGTGTGATCACCAGCCTTGTTTCAGGGGTATGAACCCTGCTCCCCCCTGCAATGCCCTGTGTATCCCTCTCCCAGAGAATGGCTTGGAAGGTTTTAGCTGACATTGCTAAGTAAATGAATGGTGCATAGCATGGTGGCCTGCCACAGGATCAGGGCTCGTTCCATTTCAGGATCTCTGAGAATACTGTTGGAGCTTGGGTGGTGAATGGAATTACTACACGGGTGGAGGAGAGGGGATTTAGCTTAAGAATGACTGAATCTCTTCCTCAAGCAAATTCTCAAGACTCACTGATGCTACAGAACACTTATAATTAGCCATTTCTGTTACTGGAACCACTAGTTAGCACCATGCTGAATTGATCCGGCAGCACAAACTTACTCAAACGTCGTTAGTTCTACTCTTAACATACTTGAATTCTGAAAATTTGGACTGGCATCATAATTCTTTGCTGCTTCCCACAAATTGTTTAAACTGAAAACCTTTGGGAATGATATGAATATCTTATGTTGGGCAAGAAGCAAGACAGAGGACAGGGAAATCAAGTCAAACTGACTCTACTGGTTTTCAAGCTCAACAACAGGGTTATCTAAAACCATGGCTACTGCTTCCCACATTTCAATTGCACCATGTAAATCTGTAAGATCTACTACAACTGTGGTAGGGTTGCTGACTTTTTGCTGGCATTTGCTGAGTTAGCATTTTTTTCTTTTCATTCGCTTATCTACAGGCATATCAGATGGGACATAAAAGAACAAACTAAATATATATTATCAGGCAGCTGATAAAGAGGAAAATGTACATGATAGGAATGAAGAATTGGGAAGATTCAACTTTCTGGGTTCGAGAGGAAGGGATGTAGAAGAAATTGCTGTTCCCATTACCTGAAGCCAGAGGATGGCGACAGGACAAGAAGTAAAGGAAGATGATAGAAGCTGCCCAGGACAGCCGGACTTCTCACACTAAGAGAAAACAAGAAGGGAATAAGAGCTAAGATAGAGATAAATGCCAAGGAGGTGAGGTCGGAGGGTGAGAGGTCTCCCTGACCCCCACCACCAACTGTGACTCTGGGAAAATGAACTTAGACTAGGATGGTGAAGTACCTGGTCAGAGAAGTAGGTAAAGTGAGTAGCATTGTCTTCTTTGGAAGTGATGGCCTTAAAACTTTAGTTCTAGCCTGATACTTATCCAAAGGGAGCACCACGTGAAGTCTCGGTGTTCTACCCGATGTTTAACCATGGCGATGAGGAAACAAATTCCTATTTTGTCTTGACACAGTCTGAAAAGACATCATTTGAAATAGTGATGCTTTCCCCCAACAGCAACTGGGGACTCCAAAAGAGAATTCAACTAAAATTCTGTCAGCCATAAATCCCACAATACAATCAGTCATAAAAACCCACAATTTGTAATGGACCAAATCTTGGGGTAAACAGCTGTATGGAAGAAATCAGACTAAGGGTAAGGATCGTAGTATCAAGTCAAGACATAATTCAGTCTTAATCTCTTCAGTCAAGATCATGGTCGTGCGACATCCACAGCCTCTAAGCATGTTATATGTGTGCAAGGCTGAGGGGCTACAGACGATCAGTCCTTCCAAGCCACCCTTAAGAAGAACAGTATGGGGAATGGGAGGAATCTGGACCATACTCCCGAAACAAAGCTGAAGGTGACACTGGGTATAATTCTACCCACAGTCTTGCATCATGAACTACTCTTCCCTGCCCTCCAGAGACGCATTCCCCCACTTATCATTCATTATTGGAAATCCACCTAATGTATCAATACATCCACGGTGCCCATGTGTGAGTTCTTTCCACATCCTTCACAATGTTTGACTTACCCAAGTGTCTTGTGCCACACCCCTTCACCAAGAGAAAAGGACCCACCCCAGGCTGATTCAGTGTGAACGAGCCTCAAAACTACAGAAACAGAACTGCCTGGTGACCCAGCTGTGCCGCTGTCAGGCACATATACTTAGAAGGGCTCTGTTTCCTACTAAGAGGACACCAGCTCATCCATGTTCACTGCTGCTGCATTCACAATAGCTAGGGAATAGAAATAGCCTAGACATCCGATGGCTAATGAGTAGATAATGAAAATGCCGTACATTTACACAAAGGAATCTTACTCAGCTCTTAAAGAATAAAAATTATGAAATTCACAGATAAATGGATGGGTCTGGAAGCAGTCATTGTGAGTGAATTAGCCCAGACCCTGAACAGCAAACATTGCCTGTTTTCTCTCACTTGGGGATGGTAGCTTTGGTTCTTTAGATGTTTCATTTGGAATGCCCACAGAGGTCAGTGAAACAGTCACGGGCCATGGAAGGGAGCAATTCCAAGAGAGAGGAAACAGAGCACGGGGGTAAATGGGAATAACAGGATGGAAGGGGTTGGCTAGGGTGGGAGATGGGAACAGCAGGGTAATAGCGAGAGGAGAGGGCATGGAGAGGGATAACTAACAACAGGCCATTTAGAAGAGATATATGGAAACCTACCTACTTCTGTAGAAGCCTCCTAAAATAAGTACATAAATAAAATATTTAAATGGAGACACCCTGTCATGAGGCAACAGTGTTCCTGCTAGATAACATAGTAAGTAGAAAGCCCACTGTCAGGAATACACTTCCTTTTTGGAATTGTTGGACAGTATGTCCCACAGACCCCAAACATTAGTCTATTGACTATGTTATTGGTTACCCTCCAGCACTTGGTGGCCCTACTGTTTAAGACACAGTTTTGAGTCATAAGATATGAAGAAATCAAGCTGGTATTGACCTGGAATCTTCATCCCTACTGGCTAGGGGAGAAAAGTACTTGTCCATCTTACCCGGTGCTGAAAAACCTGTGACTGTCAATAATGCCTGGTCTGGAAAAACATGCCCACTGAGCAATAGTTGCATGAATACTATGGAAGTAACTACCCGCTTTCTGGTTGAATTTAAGGCCCCCTTCCCAAGATGAAACTCATACCTCAGACCGTTATCAGGACCAAGAATGTGTGGTTAGATAGATCACAGGCCCTAGCGAAGAGTCTACTACTATTGTTCTGCTAACTGAAAGCACGAAAATCTATTTCCAAAATCTCCTTGCTCACACTCAAGAAGAATAGGCTACATGGATGACATATGAAAACTATCTCAGTTCTGTGATAATTCTAAAATGTCAAGGACTTACTTCAGACAACACAATAAACCAGGCCAAGAGCAAGGGAACAGCCCACCTCTTGGGCTGATCCCCAAAGTCCATAGTGTTCCAGGAAGGTCTGGTTAAGGTAGAGCAATTCTATAAGATGTGACATGTGTGAATAATTTAGACTCAATGTATTCCCGTGATGACCTCAGGTTGGAAGCTATATCTGTGAGTGTTATTTCATATGGGAATAAAAGAGAGATTGTGGCTCCACCGTGGTAGGGAAAACAAACAAAACATATCTCATGCTACAATTATATCAGCAGGAAGGCCTGTCAGACTCTTTGAGGGAATGTGTGATTACACTAAATGATTTTATACTATGGTAGCTTTAAGTCATACAAAAGGGGTCCCTTAGATGAATTTTCTTAAGTCCTGCATTACTTTTGAGTTTGCCACATTTTTTGTTGTTGTTTAAACAGAGAATTCAGGAACCAAAGGTAGGGCACATTCAGCTGGGTGGTAGACTCTATTTGGGTTTCTCTGGCATTGCAAGAGTTGACAGATGTCAATAGGCACCCTGCTTTACTCTACGTTCTTCCCTTCCATCTGAACCCGTGCAGGCCGGATGACTTCCGTCTTCTGTTAGGGGTATTAATAACTTACTAAAGGCTTAAAAAGTTTAAATGAAACCCTGCTCCCCTTTCCTCCTTCTCCCTCCTTCCCACTTCCTCTTTCTCTCCCTCTCTCCCTCTCCATCACCTCTGTCTCCTTCTCTCCCTCTCCTTCCCTCTACCCCTCTCTCCCTCTCCCCACCTCCCTCTCCACCACCTCTCTCAGAACACAATGCTAGTGGATGATAGCAAAGGAAACCAATGTGTTTCTTGCTTCACTGACGCCTCGGTCGGAGCAGAGGTTTTCTTCTGCCTTGCTCATGTCCAAGGCTTGGCTCCTCTCAGGAAATGCAGCCTCTTGGCCTACGGTTATCATATGGGTGGCAATCTGTTACATAAGGAATTTAATTTCTCCAGAATATCTCTTTTCCTTCCTAGCAGGCTGTAAATGCATCCAATTTAAAGTCTGCTTTTATGTAAAAAGAATTCATCCCAGCAATTGTGATCCCCCCCTCCACACAAAGGGAATCTCATTAGCTTCCATGAGCTTGTGTTTGTTTCCAGATCTGAGCTCGTGGACCCAAGGCCTCCACGTTCCAGTCCTTGCCCTGCAGTAAATACTCCTCCCAGAAGAAGCTGTTAAAACTGATGCGCCAAGCCAAATCATACAACAGGTTCCTTTTGAAACCCACAACAATTCAAACAAATGAGTTGTTCAAATGGAAATAAAATTAAGAATTGAAATCATCTGTACATAACGTTTGTCCCAGCAAATGTTGTGTAGTGGCCCACTGGGATTACCATCTTGTCGATAAACCCCACCAGTAAGCTTTAACATGGTCACACACACTGAGCACGCATGTAGCATGTTTCCACAATTCAGCGTCAGCACTAAGTCAGATTGCAATCTCCATCCACCCCCCACCGGAACATAAAATACAAAGCCTCTTAGGAATTAGCTTAAAGAACAAGGCACTAAATCTCAGAACTGATTTTGTTTCTTATGACCACCCAACATGGCAGGGTTCTCTCCTTTATCCCATCAAGGTGGGAACAGAGTTGAGAGACAAAAGAATTGACTAAAGCAACAGCCGCAAGTAGGGAGCCAGGGCTATCCCATCTGTGCCTTCAGTGCACGGTTCCTTAGTCACTAGAGTTCAAGACCCATGAGGCAACAACTTTCAGATTCCGAGAAGGTGGCACCTGGTTTAACCAGGCTGGCTTCCCGAGTGCCACGGAGACAGAGGGGCTGACTCACAGTTAAGTTTACTCCCGCACTCATTCAGCATTCCTGCCCAAAATAAAGATAAAATTGGAGCACATGCTAGAATTTAAGCCAAGTTACTATCTTCCTTCTTCACAAATCCTCACACAGGAATGGGGGCGGGGATTAGGAGGTGGGAAGAGCAGAGCAGAGCAGTGGATAGAGGATAAAAGATGAAAGTGGCACAGGGGGGAGGGGAAGGAAGCCAGAGGGCTTCCGGGTTTCCAAAGTCCCCTTCCAAGCTTGGTCTCTCCCCGGTGAAGAGGTGGGATTAGGCATACCGCTGGATTTTTGTTGTTGTTTGTTTGTTTCTTTGGTTTTTGTTTTTATTTTTTTAAAGCCAGTGAGGGTTGTCCTTGACTTCTAAGTACTTCCAATTTCTTCTAAAGAAATCGTCCACCCTTAAATGAAAGTAGACTTGCGAAGGGCTGCTCATGACATCACGTGAACTTCCTATGCTGTGAGCAAACAGAGCCTTTCCCCGCAGTCCGGACAGGCTCCCTGGAATGGCTCAGGCCAGGTGGGCAATGCAACTCAGAGCCATGGTTTTATTCCTGGCAACATGGATGATCCTGACGGATGTTATATTGGGTACAAGAATGCAGCCCTGGATAGACAAACACCCCATGTTCTCTGCTGATAGGAAATCGGCTTATTAATTGAGAAGTGTGGGTACCAGAAGCCAGGGAGAGGGGAGGGAAGGATGGCAAGAAGACAGTGAGGAGTTTGGAGTGCAGCTGTTTAGGAGGGATGGCTCCTTGTGTCTTACAGTGCAGCAGGGTGACTAGCTGACAACAACCAGTGTAGACTTGGAAATGCAGAGCATAGAGGGCTCCGCTATTTCTGGCACAGAAAAGCAAGTGCCTGGGGTAATTGATGGCCTAGCTACATTGATCTTTTCATGGTACATTATGCTCATGGGTTTTTTTATCACTATTTTTCATTCTTTGAGAACGTCATAAAATGTATTTAAAACATATCCACACCCAACTCCTCCCCATCACTCCTCCAAGATCCGCGCCTTCCACATCTTTCCCTCTCGATTTCCTCTTTCCTTTGTCAGTTTAATAACCCATCAGCTCCAGTTTGTGTTGTCTGGGGCAGCACCAGAGCATGGTGAGCTCAATAGGAGACACGTCCTTAGAGAAAACGGATTCCCACCCCACCCCAAGCCCATCAACCATCCGCTGAGCAAGACATTCTAGCATACCCGGAGTGTGAAGGGTTCAGAAGCTCCCTCACCTCTAACTAAGAAGCTGTGAACAGCTGTAGTCAAGCCTTAAATGTCATACCACATCTCATAAGCATTTATGAAATAAATTTAAAATTAAAACAAAGAGACAGTTTCTCTTACATGGTCAATGGGAGAATGACTGACTTTTCTGCTTTCTGTGTGAATGACTACTCTACAATCAATCCCTTCACGTTCCATATGTTTTCACAATGTGATGGACAGACTGAGCATCCTTTGCTGTCATATAGATGCACATAATCTTGTCGTGAAAGCAAGAAAGAGACCTGGAGAGATGCTCAGTGGATAAGAGCACCGGCTACTCTTGCGGAGGACCCAGGTTCTGTTCACGGCACCTACAGAGCAGTTCACCATCACCTACAACTCAGTATCAGGGGACCCAAGGCTCTCTTCTGGCCTCCACAGGCTCTGAAGAAATGTGGGATAGATGTATGCATGAGCAACCGCTCATACACAAAAATGAAAAGTAAGTAAGTGTTTATTTTTTAAGTAGGAAGAGATTTGGAAAGACAGCTTGTGAGCCTGGGGTAGACTCACACCTCCAAACAACAGGAAAGGGGCCTGAAATATATTTTAACTATCGGTCAGCTCTTTCAACTGACTTTTTTTTCTGAAATTGTCGAGGATTGGTGAGTATTGACATGTTGTTTTCCCCCATTAAAGGATTCCTGAGGTACACTGTGAGGTCAGTTTGAGGCCATGGGGAAGACAGCCAAACGTTTTCATGTAAACCTGTTTTCTCTGATCCCGGTGGGAGGCTCCCAGGGCCTCTCTCTAGGGAGGAACCAACAAAGAGCCATGTTCACCCTGACAGTGAGTTAATCACTGAGTTCTTCAAAGTGTAGTTTTTGTTTTGTCAGTTACTTTCTGGTTCTATGAAGCAAGAATAATATTCTGGAAATGTCACACTGAAATTTTCTCAAGCATCTCTATTCTCTGTGTAAGATGAGCATTTCACACAGAATTAAAAGAGAAAATGAAAAAAAAATAAAAGAGAAAAGGGGGTGTTGCAAAAAGCCCAGGGAGCTAAGTTAAGAGCACACAGAATAAATGAAGTAAGAAGGTGTGAAATAGGTTTAAGGCATGGAGCAGGAGGCCTTCCAAAGAAGATGTGTGCTTACATGGAAAAGATCACAGATTCGTCTCTATCAAAAGGCAAGGCGCCTTTGTTTATCAAAAAATATTACTGAGAAGTTGAAGGACACTGATGTGGTGGTTCACACCTCTAATCCCAGCATCTAGGAGACTAAGGCAGGGTGAACCGCAAGCTAGAGGCCAGCCTGGGCTACAAAGCGAGACCCTGTACCAAACAATCTAACAAAACTTTCAAACACAATTGTTTAAAAACAAAAAAATTCAGAAAAAGCAGGAATAATGTGCTTAACTAATAAAAACTAATATATAAAATACTGCATACACATACACCAATAATAAATGTATCATTTCTTCCCATTTTCATATGCTAAAGAATTTTAGCATTATTATTCATCAAAACATCAGCCTAATCAAAATCAATAAATATATAGAAAACTGATAATATTCACCAGGACTGGGAGTAATAGACCTGTACCCTTGCGTGCTGTTGCTAGAGAACCCGGTAAGTAAAGGGCTTGTTCAGGCGTCTGCTCACACTTGAGTGGACGCGTTTTCCCCTCGATCATCCATTTCCATCTATCTCTATGTCTATACATAAGATAATTTCCCGAAATTTTATTAAAACTTAAATGTCAAGATGGGTCAAATAAATCACAATTTACTAGCAATCGTAGGAATGCATAGCAGTTACGGAAAGCTAGGAATGCTTGAGTTTCACCGATTAAGCTCAGTTTGCCTTCACAGCAGCTTGATGAAGTGTGTATTAGTATTGCCTGCTGTAGCCTGGATCTGGAATTTCCCCCAAAGACTTGTGTGTAAGCAGATTCATTTTGTTTGTAGCAATCGGGAGGCGGTAAGAACCATGAAACCGTAGGAGAAGCTGGGTTATTCAAGGCCTGCCCTCAAAGGGCGCACCTGGATCCCAGAGAGCCTTCCTCTCTCCTTTTCCTTATTCTTTCTGGTCAGAAGGTACACAATTTTGCCCCTCCTGTGTTCCCACTATTAGGAGCCACCACAGGCCCAAAGCAACGGGACCAACTGACCATAGTCTATAACCTCCAACACTGTGAACCTGAGAGAGCTTCATCTTTTTATAAGTTGATTGTCTTGGGTATTTCAGTAGAGTTGTAGGAGACTACTGTAGTGGTTTTAATAAGAATGGTCCCCATATGCCCCTGTATTTCAATGCTTAGTCGTTGGGGTGTGGCACTATTTAAGAAGGATTAGGAGGTATGGCCTTGTTGGTGTTTCCAGGGGAGGACTTTGAGGTTTAAAAGGCCCAAGCCAGGCCCAGTCTCTCTCTCTCTCTCTCTCTCTCTCTCTCTCTCTCTCTCTCTCTCTCTCTCTCTCTCTCTCTCTCTCTCTCTCTCCCCCTCTCTCTCTCTGCCTGGGGATCAGGATGTAGCTCTCACCTACTTCTCCGACACCATGAGTGCTGCCATGCTCCTGCCAAGGTGACATTGAACTAAACTGTGAAACTGTAAGCAAACCCCCCAATTAAACACTTTCTCCTGTAAGTGTTTTCTTGGTCATGGTGTCCCTTCACAGCAGTAGCACGCTGACTAAGACAGTTACTAACCCATGTGCCACTACAAAAACGAAGCGAGAGAAGATGAAACAACTCTTGCTCCAAGCCACAGAACGAGTATGAGACAGTAGGTTTCAGACTTGAGTAGCCTAATGGCAGGGTGCTGGGAACCACGATGGAATAATATGCAGTGACTCCCTAAGTGCTGGTAGAAAGGGCTGCAGGGCAAATTGTGACCTGGGGGTGGGGGTCGGGGTGAATGCAGAGCAAGATGGATGCTATGACTTACTTCCCTGTGGAACAAAACAAGTAGCTGTGTTCTGATTATCTACATAAAACTGAAGCTATGCATTTGATCATTTGCATAACGTATGCAAGCAGCAAGACAAAGAAAGTTCTCTCTGGGAGTGGAAACAGTGTGAGAGGAGGGTGATGGGGAGTTCCTGGTTTTGACTTACATATTTCTAAGCCTCATGCAAGACTGGAAAACAAACGTTTGTTAGTGTTTTAATTTATCTACACTGCAAGTTTTTTTTCAAAACTGAAAGATGCGTGAGTGGAAAAAGTTTGTCTTTTCACATGTTTCTATGACCCTGTTTCTGGCTTTGGTCACATGTTTTCCTCTTTCAAGAGTTGATCCAAATATGTGCTAACCTCCAACTCTTCAACTTTCTGGACTGTTTCGAGCTCATAGAAAAGGCAGAAACTGCCAGCAGAATTAGTGTCAGCCCTGCTATGTTTGTTTTTAAAAAGAGTGGAATTCTTCCTGCTGAAAGATGGCCATTTCAGAGCGCTGACTTGAGCATGGAGTAGAGAGACAGGTGAGTGTTATTTTGTGCCTGCCTTAACTGGAAATCCAGGAAGCTCTGAGTTCTGCAAAGGATGCTTGCAGGCCAGGGCCATAGAGGTGGAATCCTTTGACTCCTTGAGGCCATGAGAGCAAAGCCTCTTTCTCCTAGTCCTGTGATTTCTTAGGACCACTAAGACATTTCAATCTAGAGCCCAAAGCATGCGCCTCTGCTGAGGGAGAAACACCATGCGAGCATTTCCATCAGGGAGCATAAGCAGCTTGCTGGTAGCCACGCCCGGTCCTCACTCACATGGTGAGCTCCACCCCTGCTGGCTCCTTGTGATATTTCCTGCCCTGCCTGTGGCAGCACTCCCAGTGTGGAGCACCCTCTGAAGAACTGGCAACCCACACGCCATGGGTTCGCCCACCCCCTTCATGTGCGCTTCTACATATCCTGGAGTAGAGAGGCCAGGAAGCCATGAGAGAGCCAAGCGAGCCTTGGTCAGAACAGGAGTGCAAGCATTCACTGCGCATTCACAGCCCAGTCGTCGTTCTCAGCAACAAGATGCTCCGCAAATTCTTTGAGAGCTGTATCATTGACAAATAACCAAAATAAACTGGAGGCAGCCCCAGAAGAAGAATCAAATTACACTTTACAAGAGAGTATCAGTTCGGTCACAGATGTAGGTAGACTCACAACGTGCTTCATGTATTCATATTAAATGTGCACAGGAATAACCCAGTGCGCACGGCCAGACACTAATAGAGTAACTCTTTTTGGAACTCCTCTATGCTGATGATAGTTAGACGCCCAACAAAACAACTAACTGGACAGATATAAACAAGAGAAAATGGAAAGGAGAGAAATCCACCGCCTGACATTGTTACTGTCACAAGTCCAATAGCCCATCGAACATTAGCAACGAGATGCTTAAATTATAGTAAACAAGTAAGAGTGAAAAATGAATTCTAGGTTAATGGCAAATACGAACCACCAGCTGACACCCTGCCAACCTCAGGTCTGAATGAAGACACAAGCCTTGAAAGCCACGTGTTCCGAGGCAGCAACTGAAGACGCTCCTACCCGAAGCTGCAAACCAAAGTACCCCTTCCGAGCTTAGAAGCAATTGTTCAAAGCAGAGTATTGAAAAGGCCAAGTGCACCAAGACGGGACCTGTCCAGACAACATCTTGTCAGTGATATGCAATTATCTAAAGTCAGAAAAAATTAGAAACAGTGGGGTTTTCCCCTCAGAAACTAGGAAGAGACCCAGAGTCTCTCTTCAGTCATTAACCTGTGAGTTACGGTCCAGATATTTAGGTTCTTACCAATTAACAGCTTACACTGGATGAAGCTGACAATCCTCTCTAATTATTCGTTCAGTTACTATTTAGTGAGTACCGGCTGGATGACGATGAGCAGACAGAGCTGACGGTCACTACCTACCTGTGCTGGGCCACACTGTCAGCCACCTGCTCCCACTGAGCAGACAGAGCAGCCGGCCAGTGGAGCTCCCGCCCTTCAGCTTCGTCTCCAATGACGACGCCACGGCTCTCTGGCTGGATCTACCCATCCCCGTGTAACTCCCTGGCTTGCAATGTCAAGCTCATCTCCCTTGGAAGCAGTGTCATAAATATTATGTGGGTCCTCATAAGGCTTGTCCTTATTTCCCTGCATTCACCTACGGTGTGGCACCCAGAGGTTTCTGGCTTGTATTGCCCCAGGCTCTTCAAACCCACTGTGTTAAAACTGTGAGTTCATAATTTGAAAGCGTGTGCCACAAATTACGATCGTTGACACGCAAGATAAACGATGTTCCCCCTCAAAGTTCATATACTAGGACAGAGTCTGTGTGGGAGAGTTGAAAGGTTGTGCGGAATGCTTAAGAGATGGAGCCTATTGGGTGGTGGCGAGGCCATTGGGTGGCTGCCCGTGGAAGGAGTTAGGGCTGACTGCAGAGTGGGTTAGTTTATGTGAGAGAAATACCTGATGAAAGGGAAAGAAAGATCCACCCTGCCCTTCCAACTCCTTGACTAAATGCGATTTGGTATCTCTCCGTTGTTCAACCTTCCTCTGTGTATGACAAGGGCAGGGGGAGGCCTCATCTCAGGAGAGGGAGCAATGCATGGGCTTACAGACTTCCAACGTGTGATCTGAGCAGACCTTGTTGTATATTCAGCCCCCAGCTTCAGATATTTAAGTTATTCCTTAGCAGCCATAGAAAATGAATACAGCAGGATGGACACAAAGCCTTGGGTGCCTGAAGGCAGGCTCGCAGCCATCCTCTGTCCTGAGACAGGAAATATGTTGGGGTTCAAACATCGCTAAAAAAGCCTGGCAGGGTATAAATTTCATTTGTAATAGCCTAGCTGCGTATTCACCATTGGCCCCTCTCTGAGTCCAAACTTCTGACCAAGGCTACACAGACCCTTCTACTGCTCCCAAGAAACCATGACTGGCAATATGGTCTGATTGTTTCAGAAGTACAATGTCTGCATAGCCTTCCCATTTTGGGACGTATGTTTTGAGCATAGCATTGAAAGCGCATTAACACATTAATTTTTAAACACCAGTTTATGTTCAGTTTTGTTTGCGTTTGAAACATGAGCCCCGTCTTAATTTCTAGACCCCCAAAGGTGATGCACTCAGCATGTCACTTGTTAAGCAAAGGCCTCCGATCGGGGTCAGTTTGTGCACAAGCACTACAGACTGACACATCGAGGGAACCCAAAACTCACATAAAGCCCCAGCTGCTCCAAAAAGGAACATGAGTCTTTGAGACAACATTGTAAATGCACTTTTTTTTTATTTATGTTCAGGAGTAACAGAGAAAAACACACCTATAGCTGTTACTGCTGGAAGATGCCATTGACTGCCCTGATCAAGGCCGAGCAAACTCTTCGTCCCAATTGGTTTAGGATACCCTTGGGTTGTATTCAGAAAAATGTAGGCCTTTGGTGGTAATCGCCCGAATTATCCATTTGAAATAGGGTTTGCTCTCAGCTCTGGGGTTCCAGTAGACAATACAACCTTCTTGGAAACAAACATCTACCTTTGTCTCCTTCCATTGCTGCACCACTGAGAAAACTAGGTTGCTGTTTACAGACATTTCTTATCATCTTTCGGAAAGGCTTCCCAGCTCACACTCCCAGGATTCCCAGCACCTCTAATGAGCTCCCAGAGGGACTCGGACATGTCCTTTCTCAGAAGAATCCACAGATGAAATTCCTCCAGTCAAATCCTTCAAGAAAGGAGTCTCGGCCTCAAGAACCTGCTGCTCCCCAGTCAGAGCTGTGTTTGGGGACACGTACTCAGAACGCCCCCAAGGCAATAAAGCACCTGGCGAGGATGAGAAACATAAATGCTCAGGGTGGGCACCCAGCACGTGGTGAGCAGACAGCTAGTCCGGCTGATGGCGCGGGGAGAAACGGCTGTTTGGACTGCATGACAACCCCACACTGTCACGCTAGGAGAGAGATGTGGCAGCCTACATTCATGACCAGGGATTAGAGACTCTAGGGGCTTGGGCAATAGCGGCATGAGCAGCCTCCTAAGCCTGTTCAGACACCAGTTTTCTGATCCACACAGACCCGACTACATCTGAGGGAAACCCTGCAACCCTTGTTTCCCTGTAGGTTTCTGGCACCCATTTAGGCTCAAGAAGCCGCGGTACGATGACTCCTGTCACTGGGTACGGCCTTCTTCCGGGTCTCACTGCTAATACACTACAGAAGGGGCTTCTCTCCTAAGCATCACAGACCCACGGGCTGGGAGATGGCCACAGTAAGGTCAGAAGGGTTTTATCGCGTTTTGTTTTGTGTCGGAATAGATGACGACTGAGAATCTCCATCTCGGTCACCATAAGAATGAGGGGGAGAAATAGCAGACAGGAGCATCCCTCCCTAGGCCCGTGTACGCTGGCCAAGATACTGCTGCTGCTTCTGCATCCCTTTCCAAGCGATGAGCAGGGTCAGAGTCATTCCCACTGACCACACAGGTAAAGGCACCCACAGTCCCCATCCTCCGCCAAGTGCTCTTTACAGCTTTCTCTCCTAGGCACCCAGAGTCCTGAGCTGTTAGAGACCACACAAAGTACAATAATCTCATAGCAGCCAGTTCATGGGCTCAAACACCACAGCAAATGCTTCAAAGTCACAGGAACTCTTCACTTTTATAGGAAAGCACTTACTCAAATGTCTCCTCATGCCCACCCCTCAGCACAATTCATCAGCCTAAAGAGTATCAACTATCTCTTCATGGCGACACGATCGCTGGTTCTCAGCCACGGGAATTTCCCCAGGTAAATAAAAACCCATCCATGTACAAGCTCACTGTACCACTATGCCTTTTCTTATTCTTCTTCTGATGGTGTTAGTTTTCCAAAAATGAGAATACAGAGAAGCAATAGCAAAAGAAAGCGGTTGACAGAAGACTTGGAATCTCAGTATACAATGGAAAGGGCACATGTGCCTGTTACTGTAGGTAGCATCTCCCTGCCCCTGACTTCACCTGACCACAACAGGAACTCACAAGCACTGTCCCATGCCTACACTGCTGAGCTAGTCCATACTCAAGAATCCAGTCCATGCTTCCTGGGACAACTGTGCTCTCGGAAAAGTGGGCAATGTTGAGTAATCGTGATTTTGTTCCATCTTGATTTGTAGTATTATACCCTTGTTGCTATTTTTCCAACTTAAAAACCAGTCATCATAAATCCAGCCACTTCCTCCTTTAGTGATAATTAGCATTAGTCATGAGCCAAAAATGAGTCCACTTAAAGAAGCAAAATAAGCATGGCTCTGCTTACCTTTCATGCCAAACTTGGAATGCCTGGCCAGCTTGAGCAGAAGGAGCATCACCAGCAGACAGAATCCCACCACAGACGCAATCACCACCACGGCATAGACCTGGAGAGAAAACAGGGCTGTGACGACCTTGCAAAACCACTCCCTGCATTTAGATGACAGTGATGACCATGGCAGTTAACATTTCCCGAGCACTTGCTATTATGATGCCTACTCTAAACTTATAAATGGACCCCTAACTGATACCACACAAATGATCATGTCTGTGGCTCCATCCATCCATCCATCCATCCATCCATCCATCCATCCATCCATCCACATCCATCCATCCATCCACATCCATCCATCCATCCATCCATCTATTCATCCATCCATCCATGAATCCATCTATCATCCATCCATCCGTTCATCTATCATCCATCCATCCATCCATCCATCCATCCATCCACATCCATCCATCCATCCACATCCATCCATCCATCCATCCATCCATCCATCCATGAATCCATCTATCATCCATCCATCCGTTCATCTATCATCCATCCATCCATCCATCCGTTCATCTATCCATCCATCCATCCATCCATCCATCGAGACACAGGAGCAAAGGAAAAGGGAGGGAGAGGAAGGAGGTGATGGATGAAAAAATATTAATATTTTGATGCTAGTGAACGATACAATGGGGCTGATTTTACTATTCTCATTACTTTTGTACATGCTTAAAAGTTGTTCATGGTGGGCACCCTTTTTAAGCTAGTGCCAGGGCTTATAGGAGCCAGGGCAAGCTTGAAGCAGGCAAAGTTTTACAGTATGCCGCAGCCCTGAACAGGACCTGAGACAGACATCACTGATCCGTACACTTTTCTGCGTGGGTGATACAGGCCAGAAAAGGACTTTTATGCTTTTAAAAGTGGAATTACAAGCAGTGAGTGATGCGAGTAGAAGGAGTAGCTGTGTGGATTCTGTCACAAGCCCAAGGCAGAGGTGAGCGTAAAAACTTAGTGTCCACTGGTACCACTGTTCCTCTGGGCATGTAGGATCCCCTTGCTACTTGAAGGATGCAGCAACATTGTAGAGAATCCTATCTTTCTTTCTGTTACTGCAATAAACACCATGAGTAATAGCAAGCCAGGAAGAAAGGGTTTGTTTCATCTCACAATTTGAGGGGAAGGCAGGGTAGGAGCCTGAGGCGGGAACCACGTGGAAGAAGGCTGCTTACCGCCTTGCTCCCCAAGGCTCGTTCATTTCGCCTTCCTACACATTCCAGAACCACCCACCATGGTGGCTCCACCCACAATTAATCCACATCAATAATCAATCAAGACAATGCCCCACAGACACCCCCCAAGAGCCAATCAGATGGAGGCAATCCTTCCGCTGAGGGTTCCGGGTGAGTCGATTTTGTATCAGCCGACAAAAATTAACCAGCACACCAAGGTCCAGGGGGTTGGCGAACTTCTGTCACACTCTGTCAGCTGGAATATACTTAGACTCTGCCAGGCACACGGCCTTTGTAGCAAGAACTCAGTTCTGCAGCATAGGTTGAAAAAGGCCACAGAAGATGTGAAAGCAAAGTTTCGAGGTCATGTTCTGATAAAGTTTTGCCCACAAAAACTGATGCTGCACTTTGACAGCGCTTACTAAAAAGCTTAAGTTCTGTGCGTTATGCGCTCTGTGGGAAAGCCCTCAAAGCGGTATTATTTTTCCCTCTAAGGTAATCATTTATACTTGTTACCTAATTGGTCTTGGCTCCTGTTTCTGGAAAACGCACTCCCTGCCTTGCTTGTGGTTAGCTGCATCCTCATGCTCGCTTGCTGGGACTGGGGTTTACAAGGGTGAAGAATGTCCTTGCCAATCTGAGATGTTAGTCAAAGGCCCTGGTTATTAACAATCAGTGGCGCTGTCACTCAAACACGCTTGGCAACTCTAGGTTTTGTCGGGGGGACTTGGGGTGATCCTAGAAGCACTTAGATAAACGCCGGGGGTCCGCTCACCATCTACTGTGGCCAGGAAAGAGTCCCTAGAGTTACTCACCCCCAAAGCCAACAATGTCAAGGCTGAGAAGCCCTGGTCTCCCTGCCTCTGGAGCTTTCTCCCTACCGTAACAAAAATCAACTCTCAGAAGGGCAGCTGTGTGTCAGCCAGGTCCTACAGTCAGGACGAAGCTGAAGAGACTCCCAGTAACACAGGTCGTGAAGGATGAGAGAGGCCTCTATGGTGTTTAGCCGCTAAGATGTGTGGGCGTGTCTGTTACTGCAGCAGAGCATACACTGGTGCTGCAGACTATAGCGGCTTTAGAACTGGCTTCTCCCTGGGTGAAATTCAGGTGTGCCCCTTGGCTTCTCATAGTCCTCGTGTTTAATAGTCCTCTGCCCTGTGGACTGTAGAGCCCTCAGTGAGTTCATGCACGCAGTGAACTAAGCAGTAAATAATAATATAATAATTAAGATGGCGGTGGTACAGACAATGAGACTATCAAAACTGAAGCTCATGAAATGCAAACAAACATCCCAAGGCCACACAGCTTGGAACTGAACCAGTCTGTCCAGGTATTTTTAACACAACTGTAGTTTATTCACAACGGAGCGTCCGGTTCACAATGAAGACAGGAAGATAAAAACTCGGGGGTAATCGCTCTGCAGTTCCGCTGTCTGGAGTCAGATAAGAACAGCACTAAGTCGGTCACAAAGCACCCAAAGGGCACCGGCAGCGGCAGAGTCATGCAAGAGTCTGATAAGGAGCCCTTATGCCGCGTCAGTACCCTTCAGAGCTTCCGGATACAGCTTCAGTGGACTCCTGCGTGCAGACTTAGCCTCACCAGCCTGCACGTATGCCGAGTGACAGCGTCTCCCTCGTGGCTGGCGGTGGACCACCTTGCGGTAACCAAATCCATCTCCTTCAAACTTGCCCAACATGCCCACACCGTATGGACCACTGCGATGTTGGTTAATCACCGGCGTTCTCACTCATCAGAAGAAACACTGGCATGGTGTCTCAGAGCCAGTGTTCAAGTTGCCCTTGTTTTATTTAATTGTGACTGCGAGCAAAAGGACATACTATGCTGTTATGATTGTTAAATTTTTACTGGTGGTGGTTTTTTTTTTGTTTGTTTGTTTTTCAAGACAGGGTTTCCCTATATTGTTTTGGAGGCTGTCCTGGAACTTGCTCTGTAGACCAGGGTATTCACAAACTCACAGAGATTCACCTGTCTCTGCCTCCCGAGTGCTAGGATTAAAGGAGTGTACCACCAATGCCTGGCCTTACTGGTGTTTTTAATCTCTTATCGAGCCTAATTTGTAAATCAAACTTTATTGTGGATTTGCATAGGAAAAGCCACAGCAAAGCTTCAAAACTACCTGAGATTTCAAGCGTCTGCTGGAGGCCTTAGAGCTCCTGCTTTTTTTTTTTTTTCAGTGAGAAAAAGTGGCTACTGGGTGGGCAAGGTGACTCAGGGGATAAAAAACACTTGCCTCCTGCAAACCTGAGCCTTGGAACCACAGTGGAAAGTGGTCCTCTGACCCACACACACACACTGAGGCATACCAGAGCATATACGCACTCATCAAACAGATGCGTGCGCGCGTGTGCGCACGCACCCACACGCGCACGCACACACACACACACACACACACACACACACACACGTGTCGATAGATAGACAGACAGACAGCCAAGGCTACACCGAGAAACCCTGTCTCAAAAACAATTATTTATATATATGTGTGTGTGTGTGTGTGTGTGTGTGTAGATAGATAAACAGATAAACAGACAGATAGACAGACAGACAGACAGACAAAAGCTGCATTTTCTAACTCAGGGGCATATAGATACCTGCATGTAAGATAAAAGGCCATTTTATGGAATCTTTTAAATTTTCAGTTATGTGTGGTTTAGACATTTGATGCATAAGCAGTTTCTGGTTTCTGGTTACAAGGAGGACTGTTACATCAGAAGAAGAGTTACAGGACATGATGTTAACAGGAATGCTGAAGGCATCATGAGGACATTGCAATTACAATGACCACTAGCAACCTAGTCTGATTATATTTATATTTATATTTTATCCACGTAATATAAATTTTTAAAAAAATCAATGAAAATTTTGACTTTCATAGAACTTTCATGTCACAAAGCACTATTCCTCTTTGGGTACTTTTCCAAGCCCGGTTAAAAATGTGAGGCCTGACACTACCTGTAAACCAGAATGGAGAAAATGGCAGTCAGACAGGAGCTGGCAGCCAGGTCCTGTTTTGCAGAACCTGGGTCGGCCTGCAGCTGTGGCAGCGGGAGGGGAGATGGTGGATTCCGGCATGGAAGGGATCAGAGCTCACGGGACACGCTGTGTGAGAGGAAAACTCAACATGGTTCCAAACCAGTCCCACCACGGGACCCTAGGAAGCACAGACTCTTTGGTGGCAATTCACGACACAGTGAGGCTAATCGCGGGGCCCTGTATGCACAGAGCACACAGCTACACACTCAAAGCACCCATACCAGCCTCAGCCTTCCAGCGAAGCACCCGCCTGGCCTTTCCCAGCCTGCAAGCTCTTGCTCACACCCCGATGCCCTCGATGCCCTCCACTCATCTCATGCCGGTTGCCTGCACAGGCCGGGTCAGGTACCACTCCGCCCCCGGGGCGCCTGTCTAAAAGATGCACCTGGGTTTTCTTTCCTATCACATTCCCCAGAGAAAGCTGGATTTCTAAATTTTTGCTTTTTAAAACATGAAGGAGGTAAGATGAGAGAGTGTGGTCCCTGAATGGGAGTGCTGGGATTTGCTACGAGGGATTTCCCAGTAGTCCGGTTGTAAAGGATGGGTATTTAAAAACAGCAATAACTGTTGAACGTGGTGAACTACGGGGCTGAGGGATGGAGCCAGAGGTGAGAGCACTGGCTGCTCTTCCAGAAGACCTGCCACCTTCCGCCACCTTCCGTTCCCAGCACCCACGTCAGCTGACTTAGCACCAGGGAATCTAACACTCTCTTCTGGCCTCATTTTCTCCCGTCTTTTGAAAGTATACATTCACACAGACACAGAAATTATATATATATATATATTTCTGAGTCTGGAGGAGGAAGACCTGAGTTCCATTCCCAGCATCCAGATGGCCACTAACAACCTTTCTCTAACTCCATTTCCAGAGGACCTGAAGACCTAACACCCTCTTCTGGCCTCCTCTGGCACTTTACACACTCAAACAAAGCACCCATACCCATAAAGTAAAACTAAGTAAAACGTCAGAAAAGCTCAACATGTGGTGCACTACCAGAAAAGCACTGGCCAGAGGCTGCACGGTCCCTTTATCACTATTTCTGGGTCTTTCTAGCAAACCCTCCAATCTTGGTGGCCCCTCACATCTGAACAATAACCATGTCCTACGGAAACAGGGACAAATTCTCCAGCATGTGAGCATCCAGAATTGTCAGAGCCAGCCCAGGAGGCACTGTCCACCCATCCCCACTCACCGAGAGATGCTCCCGATTGGTTTGGTCAGCAACATCTGTAGAAGGGATTTCATTGCTTTTGTTCGTAGTATCCCCGATGTCAGTTGCTGCAGTCCAGTCTTCAATTGGAGACAAGAGAAAGAGGAGGAATATGAAGTCATCGATAGGTTTCTGACATACACAGAGCCACAGTGAGACCCCAAACAAGGCAAGACAGATCCAGAGAGTCCTAATCACTGTCGGGACAGCCTGGCTGTGCGGGAATGTGTGCCTGGATGCTCGGCTCAGTGCAGGGCCGGATGGAACTGCGCAAAGCCAACATGGCGGTCAGTTTCCATCTCTCCATCAAGGTTCTGCACGCCATGCTAAACCTGCTTTAAGGTTTCTCCTTTGCTCTGAAGGAAAGATGGCCTCTTACTGATGCCATCTTTAAAACAACCAAGAATGGGGACCATGGGTATTTTTCACATGAACTCTCTGGAACACAGGTCTGGCCTCTAGTTCTAACGCTGAGAAATGTCAGCCTCAGAGTAGAATGATGAGGGTTAGGGAGTCAGAGCCACGCGGCAACCCCGGGGGTAAGGAAGCACTGATGTCCGGGAAGGAGCATCTTGCTGGAGAGTAGGACAAGGCCTTAAGATGCAGCCTGGTGTGAGCATCACTGCGGGACTTGGGTCCGAGAGCCCAGATGCACCCATATTCTATTGAATAGGCCAGCGTGGATGTGTGTGTCTTCCCTGCCATCAATCTCAAGTCGGCTGGCATGTTCTAGGCCAGATTTAGTTTGCATGGATTAGGTGGCTGGCTGGCTGCAGGCGATGGTGCCTGGAAGTGTCTGTGTTGCGCTTCTAACTAGAACAGTGCCCCCTCCTTTCCATCCGGCAAGAGCCACTTCATCAACTCAGCCCCAGCCAAACTCCCCTTGGTGGGATCATCATGCTGGCTTTAGGGCAAACAGCTCAAATCGCATTTTTATTAACAGCATGTTCCTTTGAATGCAAGTGAAAAAAACCAGAAAAAAGCACTTATTTTTCTTTGTTTGTTGTTGTGTTCCTAGTGCCAAAACCTGAATTTTAACAATGTTTATTTGGAATATCTTAAAACTCACTGATTTCAAACATAAGCAGACATCATTTATTTACTAATTTTTCTCTGTAGTATAGCCAAGTAGCCAGGCAAAATTTAGACCATTTTAAATGTCTCTAGTTTAAAACCATGACATCTTAGCCAAAAGGCCCGAAATGGAAGCTGAGGCCACTGGAGAGATGGCATTTTTTTTAACGTCTTGAAGTTACTGAAAAGAAACTCAGAACATGATTTTAAAAATGTAAAAAATCACCATTCGGACCTCATGCTGTATGGGATAAATCTGAGACGTGTTTTTCTTAGAGTCCCAGGAGGTCCAGTAAAAATACATATTCAAATCACCTGCACAGGAGTCAGCCAAGCCACAACTCAGATGCAATATAGATTAGCATGCACACACAGAGAAACTCTCAGTTAAAATCAGCTGGAGTTAAATACACATGCAGTCAGCCTAGGGTGGTCTATAGCTTATCCAATGGAGCTGATCTTTGCACAGTTCACACCAAATATGAGCATGGTTGGTGCGGGGCATGTTACAGACCCAAGCAAATAGGAGCGTCAGGTGACATGTGCCCATCAGTGGAAAGCTAGAGAACAAATCCCTTGTGAAAATGCACCACTCTAACTAATCTAGCTTTGATCACTCTCAGTTTTAATCCCAAGCTTGAAACAAAGCCTGCCACGTCTCTAAAATCAGTGGCCTCGTGACCACAGTGGTAGCTTGGAAGACTGCACTAAAGAGTTTTTGTGCCCGTCAATGCATCCTTGGCATTTAGTCAACAGGCAGAGTAGAGGTGAGCAGCCAAGCATCGCTGATGTAGCTTTTGGGTTCCTCCCCTTCCATGTCCCTAAAAGGATTTCACTCATTTTAGGCTTTAGGCCCTTCCAACCCCCAGGGAAATTGGCTTGTGCTCCGGGGATGGGTTCAGCAAGTCAAGGCTATGTAATTCCGCTTTTCAGTAAGAAAGGTTAGATGGACCATCGCTGGGTCAGACCATCCACAGCATCAGCTCACACAACAGAGGGAACCAGCCCCCAGCAAAGCTGGCCAGTGGATGGTCACATGTGCAGTAGGGACAGTGACACCCTCCAGTGGCTGGCGGAGCTGCCCCCAAGCGAGCCCTTTGAAGCTCTGTCCATAAGCAGCCTCTGCATTATACAAGAGACAATTTCATGTGTTTCCTGTCATGGCCTGGAGGTGAGGCACCTCCCTTCCCTTGGTTGTCATGGCTTTTAAACAGGTAATTAGTTCCCAATTACGGAAACAAGATGTCTGTAAGAGCAGAATGGATTTACTACTTCCAAGAAGAGAGCCTGGGAGAGAAAGTGCTATTTACAGGCACTGTAAATATCAAGGGAAAAGAGCCATCAATACTGGGTGATACTTGAGATGTTATTTTGGCCCATGTAGCACTTAAAAATGTGGATTTAACTCAGCTTACAGGTCTTCTTCTAGCTGATTTATTACATTATACACAAACATTCTGGAAAAAAAATACAAAGTGAAGAAACATGATAGCTACCTTCATAGAGGTCTTCAGGATAATTTGGGTTTGTCTCTGTAAAGCAAAACACATTAAAGAGTTGTAAGTACACATTTTACAGTTAAAAGCCGCTTAGCTCTACCAACTAATATATGTTACATATACCCTGAAGTTTTTATAGCCAGATAGATTGTCTTGAAGGCAAGTCCATAAGAGTCAGGTTCTGATCTCCCTACGGATAAAGCACTCTCCTCCTTCCTCCAATTCCATACCAAAAGAAAAAAAAACCCTGAGAAATCAGTTTGGAAAAAATTAGTTCATTTTGACTATTTCTCCTGTACTATTTCCATGGTACAGTTGGCTACGTTAACCATGGTTTCCATGGTTTTGTTTCAAAGATGGTAATTTTAATAGCACTTTTATTATTCTCTGATGTCTGAGGGTTACTGCCAGATTATGTATCCCAGAACCACGACCAGGTCCATATCATGAGCCTCGTGCAAGCACTCTTGTTTTTCCACCCTAGCGTTTCTTTGTCCTAACGACAGAGACATAAAACACGTTTCCCTACTAAAGTCATCGACTAGTAGTATGAGGTCACAAATAAATTTTCTACCAGAGATAAATACAAACATATAATAAATTCCTCATCTGCACCAATGTACACAGGGCCACAGTGAGACTCCAAACAAGGCGAGACAGATGGAGAGAGTCCTAATCACTGTCGGGACAGCCTGGCTATGCGGGAATGTGTGCCCGGATGCTCGGCTCAGTGCAGGGCGGGATGGCCTCTTACTGATGCCATCTTCGAAACCGCCAAGAATGGGGACCATGGGTATTTTTCACATGAGCTCCCTGGAAGACAGGTCTGGCCTCCAGTTCTAACGCTGAGAAATATCAGATTATGTGTGAGTACAGCTACCTGAATCTGTAGGAAAGTGAGCTTGGGAATACACTTTGTCCTAACACTTAAGTGATTGAGAAATTCATTCCCTCCTGATACTTTCAGCCTTTGCCTATCAAAAGCAAAACTTCTGGCCGTAAAACGAATTCAGTTTCCATTTCACTACCGAGCTCCTGGCAGAAAAACAACACCGAGACAATTTCCAGCTCCTGAGTTCCCGGCGAATAATAACTAAGGTTAATCTAGATAAATAAGCAAGTGAAAATGCCCCCGTGGTCGAATAAGAATTGCAACATGCTTCACTAAAAGAATCTCTGTCTTCCAGAGGAAAGATGAGATGGACAGCTATGCGCTTCAATTCAAGGATTCTGCCCTATGACCGGGCAATCCATACTCTCTATCCACCTGTCACTGGAGTCTATGTGAACAGCATCACCCAAAAATGCACACTACACAACCCATGACCACACTGTGCTAGTTTATACAAAATCCAGCCTCCAAGAGAATTTCAGTTACACCTTGATGATTTTTATCACTGCCAATATCTTTTTTGAAATAGTCATGAAATATACTGTCAAAATATCTATCCTTAGAATTACAACACCATGTAAAGGTGCTGACTTGTGGGCTGCCCCTCAGGCAGTCTGGGGACCATTTGGGGGGATTAAGCAGTGAGGAGCCCCAGAGTTGTACCTCCTGATGTCATTTGTAAGACACCCTACACCAAATGCTGTCCTCCACGGTGATGGTTTGACTCCCTCCTGGGGGGAAAGTTTCACAGCTCCAAGGGAGAAAGTCATCCTTCCAGCTCCCCATCCAGCCATTGTCTCAGCTCCTGCACCCAACACTCCCCACATGTGGGGCACTGCCCAACACTCCTCACCCACAGGGCACCACCGCCCAACACTCCTCACCCACAGGGCACCACCAGACGCATGAAACCCCTAGGAAGATCCAAGAACGTGGCGTAGTAAATTCAACAAAGCAGATTTCAGATATCTGGAAAAGTAGGACATCGTGTAGGACCATAAATAAACGGGTTAGGTCACAACCTAGGCAGCTACGCATTTTTCCAGACTCATCCCTGCATCATGTCCTTGCTACCAAGATCAACCACAAAGGGATCGGGCTGCACTCAAACTCGCTGAAAGCAGAAAAATGTTGTTCAACTTCCTTTCCCCACAGCATGGGAACTATCACTGCCCTCCTACAGTCAGTCATAAAGTGGAGGCTGAGGTGACGGCCCTGACAAGGAGACAGAGCACGAGCAACAGCCACCACGCTAGTTGTTGGACCTGCCGAAGCACACACAGCCAGACCCAATGGGTCCCATTCCACAGCACGGAAGAGGCTCCTGGCCGACAGACACTCAGGCCAGGCACACGGGGCACACTTCAAAATGAGGTGACAACCCCTCTTCACGCTTCTGGCAATGGACAAATTTTGAAAGCATTCCCCCCTTTTCTGTCCTCTTGTGAGACAGAGTCTCAACTGTGTAAACTCTGGCTAGCCTGGAACTTGCTAGGTAGGCCAGGCTGTCCTTGAACCCACAGACTTTTGAACTCCACTTACTGGGCTCTAGGATTAAAGGTGTGCAGCACCACACCCTGGGTACCCTACCATTTTGAAGTCTATTTTCTGAATGATTCCTTTTGCTGAAATCTAAACAATGCTCATTGTGCAGTCTAGTGTACAGCTCGGTGGCGGTAAAGTTGAGGTCTGCTGCAGACACTCAGCGCGAAGACGCAAACAAACACGAGAAAACGTTTCCACCCGGAAGAATGGATGAGCGAGGGAAGGGGGGCATCCGACCAAGTCACTGGCTTGCCATGGGGCCGGAGAAGCATCGAGAGGCGCCGCGTGGTTTCTTCCAATAGAACCCGGTCCATCCAGCCCATCGAGTGGGAAATCTCCCGATTTTGGCACCACGTGTGCTTTGAGACCCATCATGGAAATATGGAAACCTAGGCACTTCATTCCACCAACTGGAGTCATGCATACATATGCATACATAGCCCCGGTTTCAACCCGCCACAGCCAATGGCATCATGGTCAGATGCCAGCATCACAGCAGAGAGAAACTGGGGGCCAGGGGTAAACTGATATCCTGGTTCCTAGAGATCATCCTCGGGTGCTGGGGGTGAGTTTGCTTTGACCTGAGGGATTGCGTTCAGAAGTTATGGGAAGACGTCAACAGTCCGGAGTGGACCAACTTCTACAGGGAAAAGAACTTGGCTGTACTAAGGCCACATTGTGGTGATATATTATTTATGATTTATTTAAAGCTTGCCTGGGGATTCAGAAAGCAAAGTCAGCCTCAAGCTACAGAAACCAGGCAGTGGTGATACACACCTTCAATCCCAGCAGCCTGAAGCTAGGAGGTGGTGGCACACACCTTTAATCCTGGGACTCAGGATTAAGAGGTAGATGGATCTCTGTGAGCCCAAGGCCACCCAGATCTACACAAGATTCACCTGGTCCTAAAGAAAAACAGCTCACCCAAGGATGATCTCAGCACCTGGGATCTCACGCCTTTATTCCCAGCACTAAGGGGTAGAAAAGACAGGAGCAGGGTCTTCAGGAGTCAGTGTCAGATTTCATTCTCCAGCCACACTGAGGACAGGAAGACACTGAAGTCTCAGGATTCTCCAGCCACGCTGAGGAGAGGCTTCAGTCTGAGGTTGGTGGAGCCAGGATCCCATTTCAGTCTGAGGCAGAGTGGGAGCCAGTGATTGGCTGCTTTGCTTTTCTGATTGTCAGCCTGAAGCCTGAACCCCAGTGTCAGTCTCTGGGTCTTTTGTTTTCGTGCAACACCACAGATACACACCATCAGGGCTCCAGAGTAAACTGAAGTGCCTGTGCCTCCCGCACGAGCCTTGCAAACGGCCAAGACCAAATCATCGTTTTCCTCCCTTGACTCTATCAAGCTAAAGCACTTACCAACACCCTCATTCCGTGTGAAACAACCTAAAGTCCCCCCATTTTGTTTATCATCTTGTCCTTTTTGGGGGGGGCGTGTCGAGGAAGTGGCTCGCCCACGCTGACCTCACACTTGCAGTGATGCTCCAACCTCTATCTCCCAACTCTAGAATCACAGGCGTGCACCCCGGCACCCTCAGCTCCGTTTAGGCCTCCAGTATCAACCACACCTCAGATTTCCGGAAACCTGCCTGAGTAAATTACTATGACTTGTCAAACAGCAAGATTCTACAGTTCAGTAGGAACCTAGCCTCGGAGGGTAAGAAAATCAGCAAGAGACACAGAGGTAGCGCGAGATCAGCCGTCTTGTGTTCTACACCAAGATGAAAACGATGGGGGGGGGGGACAGGAGGACACGACACCCGTGCTTCCTTCTTTTAAGCCATTTGTCCTCTCCAACGCCCTTGATTATTTTTTAGGATTTAGTTACTTTACGTGTCTTGATGTTTTGCCTGCATGCATGTCTGTGCGCCCCATCCATGTGGTGCCTATGGAGGTCAGGGGAGGGCATCGGATCCCCTGAAACTGGTGTTCCCCCGCGGTTGCGAACCACACTGCCGGTGCTGAGACCTGAAGCCGGGTCCTCTGCGAGGCCTGCACCCGTGGTCGCCTGCCAAGCCGTCTCTCCAGGCCCTCTCGTGTTCCTCAGACAAGCCTTCGCCTTCGGTTTCATTTGGCAGATTCTGTGGCCTTTAAAAATATTCCGGAGGACCCTCGTGACAGAAGGCACAGAGCGCATGTCCTTTCCTGGTGGGCCGTCCTCGCTCGGCATCAGCACGGTTTTGCAACTTGCGGCCAGAAGCCTATGGCGGCCAGGCCGCCCTCCCCTCGGAGGAGGCTGAGCCCAGAATCTGACAACAGGAAGGGTTTGTTCCTTCCTCGGTCACCAGTTCTCTGAGAGCACCGAACCTCTGCTTTCCTGTCAGGATGGGGTCTCCCACAGGATGAGGGAGGGTGACAGCATGGCTGCGGAAAGCTCTCGGGAGCCTCTACAGGTGTAGTCAGTTAACCTTAGAACTCTGGAGATGCAAGGAAGTGTAAGGATGGATCTTAACTACCATGGCCATCACGTGCTTGTGTCTAAACCAAGTTCTTGGTTTCTTCTGGCAGGAAAGTATGTGGGGTTCAGTGCTTTCCGCCCCAGGACAAGAAATGGGTCCTGATTAACGGCCTAAGGAAAAGGCGGGAGCTTAGCGGTCCTGGAACTCGCTCTGTAAACCAGGCTGGCCTCAAACTCACGGAGATCTTCCTGCCTCTGCCTCCATTCTACTCTTCCTGACTTGGAGAGACAGGCACGCTCGCAGCGTGTCCCTGGACCTAAACATAGCAGACCTCATCTGCCGCTTTGGGGCCTTCTAAGTGCTGTGGAGAGAGCACCAGTTCACCCTACACCATGAATCTCTTGACAAAGCAGCACTGGAAGGAACTGTGGGAAACACTTCCGATCTTTATTTACGGTTCGTCCCTGAAGCGCACTTTGCATAGGAGACAACGGCTTCTGAATCAGGAGCAGAAGTCGCTAACTCCCACTGTGTGGCTGAGCATTCTGGCTGAGACATTCTTCCTGAATGAGTGGGACAGAGAACCGCCAGCTTAGAAACAAGAGCGTCACCATCTCGCGGTGCTCTGATGACATGATTATATTTCTTTTTTTTTTTGTTTTTTTTTTTTTGTTTGTTTTACGAGACAGGGTTTCTCTGTATTGTTTTGGAGGCTGTCGGTCCAGCCTGGCCTTGAACTCACAGAGATCCGCCTGCCTCTGCCTCCCGAGTGCTGGGATTAAAGGCGTGCGCCACCACCGCCCGGCGAGATGATTATATTTCTTAGTGATGACACGGACGGTATGACTTTCCCTCAGTCGGTGCGCTCACAAATAAGAAACACCTGACATTTGGTCTTCTTGGAATTTGCGCTATTTGATCAGAAGCTACTCACAACAGGTCCAAATTCCTTCCTTGTGGCCAAAAGTAAGTTATTTTTTCTACTAATTTCTGTTTCAAGGCTTCCCTAGAAAGAAACCCTTGCTGCTCCTAACCTCTACTCTGTCCCCATGCACGTTCTGCCTGCTCACGAAGAGATTTTTCTGCATGTGGGATTGAATTCCAATGACAGAGGCATGGGAGGTCAAGTTCACCTGACGTGAGTCTTTATTTCAGGCCTGTCAGCTAAATGGGATACAGCAGAGTCACCAGGGCGCCTCGGCTAGCCCCTTGATGTAGAATGCGTGTCTGGATCCACCCGGTCTCCACCTGCCTTCCCATGCTTAAAGCCTCCATGACCATTCATTGAGTTCATCCTGCTGGCTGCCAAACCAACTGGAGGACGTCATTTTAAACATTATTACAATCTGCTATCCTGGGTGAATCAGCGGAATTTCCTGGAAGGATATTTGAATAGCTCCTTCGACAGACCCTTATGAAATACCCTCGCTACTATAGGAGTGGTCTACGAACCAGCAACATCAGGAGCTCATTAGCAACGCAGAGTCGTGGGCCCCTTTCCGAGTCCCCTCCCTTATATCTGCAGTTTAGCAGGGCCCCCAAGGGTTTGTCACACAGAGTAAAGTTTGGGAAATCCTGGTTTATACCTTGCAAAGTTTCACTGGAGTCAAAAGGTCCCAGTGGACATCATACCCAACAACTTTCCAATAAAACAAAGCAATAGCTAGACACCTAAATACTGAGAGCAAAGTGCCTCTGGCCACAGCTACAAAAAAAAGTTATAAAAATGTGAAGTTAGTTCCACTTACAGTGACAGGTATCTATGCCCCACTCCAAAGAGGAATTCAGAAAGGGAGCAACCTCAGACATTAGCAGGGTTCATCCCCACCCACCCTTTGTAAGAAACAAACACTGACTATATGCTCTTCTTTTTTTTTTTGTTTTTTGTTTTTTGTTTTTTGTTTTTTGTTTTTTGTTTTTCGAGTCAGGGTTTCTCTGTATTGTTTTGGAGGCTGTCGGTCTAGCCCAGCCTCGAACTCACAGAGATCCGCCTGCCTCTACCTCCCGAGTGCTGAGATTAAAGGCGTGCGCCACCACCGCCTGGCATGTTCTTAAAGGGTGGATTCTAGAGGCTTACACAGTGACGTGGCAGAGTTGCGTTGAGCCCAAGCCTCTGGATAAAGAGGGAGGGAGAATCCAGTGTGAAATAAAAGACTTTGAGGGCCGAGTTTTCCTGACTGTGCCAGCAGAGGAGCACCAGTCTCTCCTTTATATTCTCAGAGCCCAGCTGAAAGGGAGGACAAGCGCCTGCCCGTTGGCTATTTGGTACAGCACCAGCCCTCTCAGACATGCTTGTCTCCACAGTTGCCTTCTAAGTAGCTACTAAAACCTCTCCCTGCAGATAGAGAGAAAATCACACCCTGGTGTGAAAAAAAACACGCCATATAACTGGTCAATTCTGGCTCAGATCTGGGGTTAAAAATCAGAAATGCTATAACATGAAAAATAAAAGACCCAGAGACAGATATTGGGATTCAAGCTTCAAACTGAAGCCCAGAGAAGCAAAGCAGCCGGCCACTAGCTCTAATCTCCACCTCAGGCTGAAAGGGCTGATCCTGTCTCCGCCAACTCTCACCATGCCTCTGACGATGCCTCTCCCCAGTGTGGCGGGAGAACCAGCGCCTTCCTATCCTCAATGTGGCTGGAGAATGAATGCCAGCTCTGAGACACCCCCCCCCCACTCATGAGTCCTGGGATTAAAGGCGTGAGCTCTGTTTCTCTGTGGCACTCTCATGCCCTAGGCTCCCTAGAAATGCAGAAGGAACCCAATGACAACTGAACTCCTTGCAGAAAGGGAGTTAGTCTTCGTAGCTAAAGTAGAGATGTGTTTGCTCCTGTCACTATACCTATACAAAAAAGAAAGAAAGAAGGAAGGAAGGAAGGAAGAAGGAAAGGAAGGAAGGAGGAAAGAAAGAAGGAAATAAAGAAAGAAAGAAAGAAAGAAGGAAGGAAGGAAGGAAGGAAGGAAGGAAGGAAGGAAGGAAGGAAGGAAGGAAGGAAGGAAGGAAAAGCTTTGCAAGAACACACAAAGACTCCCAGGGAAGAAAGTCATTGATACCATGAAACATTCCCACGTCTGAAGGTCTCCAACAACTGTCCTCCTCCACATCACTCCATCCACCTAAGGAACAGGGGGGCTAAAGCCTCAGTAAATTCCAGGTCTAACCCCCAGCTGAACTTGGGCAAGAAGGAGGGTATCTCCAATATGATAAACTCTTTAAATGTATGTTTCTTTTATGTGTACAGGTGTTTAGCCTGCATGTATGCCTGCCATGCACATGCTTGATGCTTACGAAGACCAGACCAGGGCACCAGGTCCCCTGGAACTGGAGTTACTGATAGTCGTGAGCCACCATGTGGGTGCTGGGAATAGAACCATGTCTTCTGGTGTATCAGCACTCGTAACTGCTGAGTCATTTCTCCAGCCCAGGACAAACTGTTTCTTAACAGGGATTCCTTCTGAGGCCCAGAACAACAGGAAGAGCATCTGTTACTGGGGAGCAGGTGCTCACCCTTGGGTACTCCTTGAATATCTTAAAGAGGGAGATGCCAGAGGCTCACCTGAGAACCAGAGTCAGAAAGGCTAAGGCCGAGCCTCCGGAACACACACTAAACTGAAGTAAGGCAAGAGTACCACTTAACTGTCTCCAACAGACTCTGATGCCCAGCAAGACCGCCACGCTGGGAGTCAAGGACAACTGCTCCTGGAAGCCAGTTTTGCAGGGACAATGAAAACCAAAGGTAAGACAAAATTACCACAGTCTCCGCAAGCTGTGCTCCTCAGTGCACTCCTCAGTAGCTCTCTCAGTTTTATTCAGCATCTGGAAACGGCATCTTCCACTCTGAGCCCTGGCCAAAACAGCCAGAGCCAGGTGCAGCTCTCAAAGGCAGGACCCAAAATACCCAACTGCAATGTCTGGGACCTGGCAAAAGCCCCTTCTGCCTTTTGTGAACTAGCCCAGGTTTCAGTAGCTAACATCTGGGAAAGGACCCGGGTCTTGTGGACACCTATAGGCCAGACAGCACCTGCCACTCCATATGTCACCCTGGGAGGGAGTCAGGTGCCACGGCCCAAAGACATTTTACGGGGACCTTGCATTGTTGGGTCTCTCTGGCATCAACCTCACACACATCTGACACACGGCACCCTGGGCCTGAGCAACCCAACTGTTCCTCTAGCCACCCCTCCCTCCTCCAAAGCGAAAGCACGGTGTCTGACACTAGGCAATGTCTTCAGCCTTTCCAGAAATGATGACTTAAAAAAAATAATAACAGCCTAGCCTAGGCTGTCTAACTCAAAACTGCAAATTTTCGATGTAGAGAATTTTTGTTTTTAATTTATATTTTGATTTCTTTCCGTATTCTTCTTTCTCTGTCTCTTAAAAACAGAGCAAATGATGAGTAAGGGGTACACTCCACCCACCCCCCTTCCTCCCAGGGGTATCCGAACTGCCACACTCGCTCTTCTGGCTTTGTAGGGAAAGTCACTTAATGTCACAGTGAACTAGATATGTTCGTGCCATGACTTGTACTTCCTTCCCTCCATTCCTTTGCAGCCATCAAAAATAACCACCAGCGAAATTAGGTTCTCACCACAAAGATGCGTGAGAGCTGACGGCCACAAATCACTACTCCTTGACGGCAGAAATGTTGAAGGAATAAAACGTCAGTCTTGACCTTCTGTTAGTCCTTGGTGTGGAATGAACCACCAGGGATACGATGACTGTGTTTCTTGTATTCTTTCATTATTATTTTAAGGGGGTTGGAAAAGAATAGACTCAATTCTAAGGGAGGTTGCGATGCGAATGCTGCGACTGTGGATCTCTTAAACGCCGAGCAAGAAGAATCCATCCCACAGTCAGACTGAGGCCAATCTCCAATTAGTAACGTTGGTTTATGGCCCTCTAGGGTCCTCTATATCTACTGTCACCCAAGACCAAGTCCCCATAATTTTCCCTTTCATTTATTATTCCTTGATTGCTGGCCTTTGAATAAACATTTAGAGACAGAAATAAAGGAGCCTTTTCTACAAGCAGACGTTTAACAGTTTGCTTGCCTTTGCTTTTTTTTTTATTGTGTGGGCAGGCCCATCCATGAGCACGCGTGTTTGCAGGTCTGTGCTCTTTTTCAGAATGCACAAAGGTGCCGGGAGAGGACTCCAGGTGCCTCCTGCTCTAGCTCCCCTTATGTCTTGAAACAGGGTCCTTCACCAAGTCTGAAGCTCCCTTTTTTAAGTTAGGTGGCTTGGCTCACAAGCCCTCAGGATCCACCCATCTCTGTTTCCCAGTGCTGGGGTCGCAAGCACACAAGGCCATGTCTAGCTCTTCCGAGAATGCTGGGCACTTGGACCCAGTACACCCCGTTTTCATGGCAAGTACACTCACCTTCCTGAGCCATCTTCTCTGCCCCATATGTTTATTTTAAAGACATAGTAAAAAAACGAGTGGGTGAGTACCAGGAACCAGGAGAAGGAAGAACAGCTTTACAAAATTCTGCTTAATTAAGGGCCCAGGCACCTGGTTAATGACCTAAGTTCTGTCCCCAGGATCCAAGAGGTTGAAAAAAAGAACGGATTCCTATGAGTTGTCCTTTGACTTATACACACACACATACACTCTCACACACACACACACACATACACTCACACACACAAAACATGATAAAAATTTACTTGGTTTTCAAATAAATGTTTTTTTTAAATAATTGAGAAGCACCCCACATCAAGTTATGACCAAGCAAAAAAATAAAACTAACAACTGATACATTAAAAATGAGGCCGCATGGGTAAGAGACGTTTAGTCCTGCCAAAGGTTAGCACCTCAGAGGAATGTTCAAAGGAGACACAGCTAAAACTGGCCCTTCGGCGTGTGAATTTCAAAGGACACAGAACTTTCAAGCTCTGGGCCTTCACATGAATCAAGTCCCATCCCAAAGAGCTTCAAAAGGCTGCTGCTGGCAAAATCCAAATACAGCCTGAAGTTGGGTAAATTATAACACACCAGTGACCCGTTTGTACTTCACGTGACAGAGGAACCACAATAACAGAAGATGTCAACATTGGCAAGCCCAGGCAGAAGTTTCCAGAAATGCTCTGTCTACAGCTTTTCTATAAATCTAAAATTACTCACAAATAAAAATTTTACTGAAGAACAAACATGAGGCCACAGTCCCAAGTTAGAGTGTCTGGCTTTGATCCGAAGCTGTTGCTCGCACAAAGACACAGAAAGAAGCTCACCCATCTAGAGACTTACCACAGCCAACACAGGCGAGCAGCTCAACTCTCAATTAAGAGGAAGATTTAATGGGAATGACTACAACAACCAGGGGTGTCTGGGCAGTGCTTCCAAGTACCTCTACTTATATGTCCCCCTGCAGTGCTTTTGGTAAATCAAACCGACATAATTCAAATTACATTTCAAACACACTCAGGAAAGCCAGTATGCTTAGAAGTTGTTGAGAAAATACCAAGGAAAAGGGAGGTCCTGACACGAAGAGCATGACTTCACTCTTGATTATTGCTGGACAAATTCACTTGGCAGGAATGAAGGTAGTTTTGCTTGGATCCCCTTTGCCCACAACACTGCCCTAGGAGCCCCACGGGTAAAAAGCTGTCCAAAACAGGCCATTGCTTCAGATTCCCCATGGTTCTCTTTCCATTTTGCTCAGCCACATCGCTTATGTGACTTAGACTAACTCACTGCAGGTCACACGCAGGTCTCAACATCGCAAAGTAGGCTGGCCCTACAATGGAGCAGTCACCTGAGCAACAAGACAGAGAGGACAAGACACTTTCCTGAAGCGGCGAAGGTGTGACGATTGTCACTCCATCGCCGGAGCCCTGACTGATGGTCAGGCAGGCCATCTCCTCCTCTGATAAAAGGATTGCTCACCATAGCCGGGTCAGCAAGATACACGGTATTGGTTTCTAGCCAAAAATGTGAAGGTGGGATTCTGTCCCTAAATGGATATGTCTTGAATATTTTATGAGCCAGCCAGTTCCTCTGCTCTTGGTTTTCCATGGGACTCAGCACTTGACAGGAGATCTCATCAAACATGGAGGTGATGACAAGAATGATCTTCTCATGACCTACCAACGCTCTCCACCAGGAATGCTGGGTGGATCTGATCACTGCCCAGACTTGTCCATCCCCTACCTTCTGGGGGTCACACTAGTCCCTCTCCTTGACACAGCTCCACCCTGTCAATCATTTTAGACTGATGGCCTTTAAGAGGAATCATCTCAGCATGGTCTTCAAGTTGCCAGCTGTCTACGCTCCACACTTGCCGTGAGGAGCAGATCTGCTGTGTCACCAGGGCTAGCTACATTAAAACCAGGCTGGATGGTTTTCAACCCCAGTACCTTATTGTACTAGTCTACCGCTTCTCTGGGTGCAAAACCTCCAGGTACTCACCATAATCAATGACAGGCCGGCCCATGAAGTGAGCAGAAATCTGCCTCTCATCCTTTCCATACTCGTTCTTGGCCATCAGTGTGTAGTCTCCATTATTCATATGAGTGGGATTATCCAGCTGGAGGCAGCCGTGGTACTCCGTGTGATTGGTCACGTGAATTTTAGTACAGATGTATTTGGATTCGTTCAATATTGCCCCGTTATAGAACCACTGAAGCGCTGGCTTGGGGTTGCCTCTCACGGTGAATGGGATGCACCAGTGGTGGTCTGAGGTTGGAGATTCGAGAAACGTGATCGTTGGTGCAACTAAATGAAAAGAGACAGAGTTAATAGCACCAGCAAGCTTGGAATTCTTCCCATTGAACAATGTGTTATTAAGAAGGGCTTTTATTTAACCATCATTTAATTTAAGGAAACCCACAATACGTAACCTAGGTCAATCACTTTGTATCATCTGACTGATTTAACTCCCTTCCAGGAGCTTCAGGGAGCAACTTACCCCTCTCCGCTCATGACTCACACAGCACAACAAGACTCTGTGGTAGGAAGTGTTCTGCTTTGGCTCTGTTCATGCATGTACACAGACACACACACACACACACACACACGCACACACACACACACACGCGCGCGCACACACACACCTTAATGTTATGTGGATTCATCATAAATAATGAGGCATTTTTTCATTAGCAATTCTTCCTTAAGTAATTAAAATTGCCATAAGAACCGCTAACTTTGGAAATGTCCCTGAGTCTCTGATCAAACGGGACGCACACGGTAAAATGGACCCCTCTCATCCATAGTGAATGGTGCTGCTGTGGCTGTTTGGTCAGCACAGAGTATGAGAACCTTAAAACTTCTGTTGCTGCTGAATAGCAAATGCACTTTCAGGTGCACTGAATCAGAATGTGGTCTAATTTTCCTAGTTTCGGAATGTCCCTGTTTTAACTCCTGAGATGTCTGAGGACTGATGTAAGCTTGAAAAACAGCCTGGCAATTACGGGACTTTAAATGTGCACAGCACCTCATGCTTTGGGGAACTAAGCTCGGGTGAGTGGTCTCTTCACACACACTCCTCAGGATGGGGACCAGGGGCTGACATTTCTTAGTTAAGCACACACAAAAGCCTGAAATATACTCCGAGGTCACCAGCATAAGCAGCCCACGGACTTCCCGTGACGAAGGCGCGACACCCACAGTCACTACCTATGGAAACCACACACTGCTCTCACTACGTACAGTGCACAGTGAGGTTCACAGAGTCTTGATCTTCTCCTACGAGGTTTTCTGCCACACAAGAGATCTGCTTCCCACTGTCATCAGACGAAATGTTCGTTATCCTTAAGGAACCCTGCGTGTGGCTCGTTTCATTCTACAAACAAATTAACAGACAAAAAAAACTTAGATTAGAATCAATCCTAAAGTATCAACTTTTCTTCCTGAAATGGAGTACACACACACACACACACACACACACACCTGTGCACACACATATACACACACCTATACACATATGTAAACACACACACATTCTCTTACAGACATTCTCTTACACACACACTTATGCCCACATATGAACACAGTTATACACACCCTACATACCACACACACATACACACATATAGATACAGTTACATGCTCTCTTACACACACTTATACACATACACACTTACATATACACACTTACACACACTTGTACTCAAACTTACACATACATATACACACTTACATGCACACACACACACACACTTTCTTACAAGTTCCAGACTCATGTAAGCATAAGCCATTCTCTCACTCTGGGTTTCAGTTGCTCAGTGTCTCAGTTTGACTGAATTCCTGGATTCTTACCCACCTTCCTCCCAGGGCAAAGACTACAATACTCTCAGTCAATTCCTTGCTCAGAATGGTACAGAATGCATTATTATCTAAAGACACTCTTCCAGTCTGGTGTGGACAGACAACTAAAATGTAATCTTGAATTAGCCTTATCTAATTAAGGATAAATAGAAAATAAATGACATTAAAATTCATTTTATTGGGAGCCAGAGGCAGGCAGATCTCTGTGAGCTCGAGGCCAGCCTGGTTTACACAGTAAGTTCCAGAACAGGCTCCAAAGCTACATAGATAAACCTTGTCTCAAAAAAACAAAAAAAAAAAACAACTATCTTAAAGGCCTACATATGGGTCCATAAAATATTGGGTGGTTCTGATGGTCGGTAAGAATCAGAACTTGACAGTTCAGGGTCACCTGGGAAGGAATCTCAATGACGAACTGTTGGGGTTAGTTGAGGCTGTGAGAGATTTTCGTAACCAGATTAACTACAGTGGGGGGAGCAGGTCAAACTATTTTGATTCTGAGCTGATGAAAAAAATGAGTTGATGCATTAATTCCTTGTCCCCTGCTCTTGCCTGTAAACTTAATGACCAGCTCCTTTAGGCTCCCGAGGCTGGGACTTCCCAGCCATGATGGACTGTAGCCTAAACTGGCACCCAGTGAACCCTTTTCCTTTAAGTCGCTCCTGTCTGGGCCTTCTTTTTTTTAATCACAGCAGCAGAAAGGAATCCAAGAGAGCGGTCATCAGTATGTCCAATACGGTCTCCCCACCGCCACACTACAAGACAGAACTAAACGTGAGCCTTACCATGTGTTTGGAAACCAAATTTCCAACATCCCAGTACAGTGTGGGGAGCGGATCACCCGCCACGCTGCAGGAGAGTGTGATGGAGTTTCCTTCCTCCACGGTGAGGTTAGGGGCAGCCAGACGTGCGGACGGCAGACCTGTGAAAGGGGAGGCACACGGAGTCACACAGTTACACAATCAAACGGTGGCACACACCTACATGTTCACAGAAGCCTCCGCTACCCTTTTATTTTTATTTATTTATTTATTCATTTATTTATTTATTTATTTTGCGGTAACTCATTTTAGTCTAGAAACATACCATCAGACCTAGAGTTCGGGAGAATCCGACTGTCAAGGAAAGCTAGTTTGAAAGCTATTTATCAAGGATGGAACTCAAACTAAGTCAGGTGAGGATTAATCATTGTGAGTTAAATGGACCATCTTGTTCGTACTAATGATGAGGAGTTATATGAATCCTGATCGCAATGAAAAATTCTTTATTTTAAAACTTAAAAACCTTAAAAATGTACTTGTTGTTAGAGGAAATTGTGACTATGACACTTTTTTTTTTTTAGCTTTTCAGTGGTGTGGTTATTGTGCTTTATATTCCAAGAGCTAGACAGTTTTTATTTTAATTCCTGCTGTTTCCACGTCTTCAGGCATTGCTCCTCCCAGGTGTGCTCACTGCCTTTCACTGCCAAGAATCACGGTACCTTTCCTAAAGCAGGGCTTGGAGGACTAGCAGTGTGTTGGCCCTGCCAATCAAAGCAGACCCCCCCCACTTGATATGAGGACTATTGTTCACCCCAATAGCCAAGTCTTACAGGACACTGATGGATCATTGTCTAAGAAGCCACGTGGAGGTCAGAAAAGGCAGCTCACAGCGACCACTCTTCAATTGCAGTTAACCCTCTTGTTTGCCGGCAACCAGACCGCCACGTTTCATCCACAGACTCGTCATCATCAAGCAACCCTCACTGTCTAAGCCACCGCTCTTTGCGACTGACGTCACGCCACACAGCATTTACACGGTGCGTCTCATGGTGTTTTGACCACCGGGAGAGGACACCCTAATAAAATTTGGCTCTCGGGGACTTGCGGTGCACCTTTTCCCATAAGCATCCAATAGAGAGGGGTGTCACATCTCTTGGTGGTTTCAGAGAGGTCTGGGCTATCCCAAGTTTCACAAGGCAACGGGGAACACAGCAATGGTTAAGAGAAAGTGCAGATAACAAAAACAGGTCCGAGATGTTAAACTTCATTCACACAAACTGTGTGAACTAGGAGGCAGGTCAAGACAGACTTCCGTTAGAGTTGGTGGTAGGGTCTGGGTAACTTCTTAAAAGTACGTGTTTTCATTAATTTTAGCCTGGCGTGTAGTCTTGTCATTTGAAGAGTCTGTACCCTATGAAACTTGCTATCACAGGCACTGAAGCTGTTGTGTGAAGAGCAGTTGGGCCCAACCCCACCTGCACGGCTTCGCTTCCTGAAACCCGTTTACATTTCTTCTCTGCTACTGATCTCCTCCCCACTAAATATTGTGCTTTCTCTCCTCCTTTTGTTGGTTTTTCGGTCGCAGAATTACCCACCGATCCCCTGCCAGGAGAGAGCTGGAGTCTACTCCCATCTGCGCAACCACCTTTCCCGCCTGCCCACTCCAGACTCAGCACAGCCGCATCTCAGCACCACCACACAGGCTGGGCAGGCGCCTTACCCACTGGGGACATAAATCCTATCATGGTATGTCAACTTCACTGAGAGCTGAACTGTCTAAAACCCATAGAACCTATCTGGTTGTCTTCATATCATTTTGAGGAAGAGACAATTCCAATTACTCAGCCCAATGGAAGGATTATTGGACATTGTCCCAACAACGCCCTGCTCCAAGGAGGGAAAGTATGTATGTATGTATGTATGTATATATGTATGTATGTATATAATCAATATGCAAACCCATCATGTTTTCTATGAATGCCATAGCCTCAAATCTACCTGCAGCCTCTCAGAATCTTTGCTCTATTCTCTTTATAGAATGCATCTTCAGTTTCCCCCTGAGGAAAGAGGGTCACATCACCGGGACCATGTAGAGCAAAAAGCATGTTGAGTATGAACATACAGGAGGTTTGCAGCCACTGTCTGTCATGGTGTCGCCCACATGTTGCATGAATAAGTAAAAGACCCAGAGACTGATGCTGGGGTTCAAGCTTCAAGATGAAGATCAGAAAAGCAAAGCAGCTCTTAATCTACCTCAGAAGGAAAGGTGATCCTGGCTCCACCAAACCTCAAACTGTAACATCTCTTCAGCGTGGCTGGAGAATCCTGAGACTTCAATGCCTTCCTGTCCTCACTGTGGCTGGAGAATGAATGCCTGATACTGAGACCTTGCTCCTGTCTTATATACCTCCCTAATTCTGGGGTTAAAGGCATGTGATGCCAGGTGCTGAGATCACCTTTGTGTGAGCTGTTTCTCTCTTTGGGACTGGATGGATCTTGTGTAGATCTGGGTGGCCTTGGATTAACAGAGATCCATCTACCTCTTAATCCTGAGTCCTAGGATTAAAGGTGTGTGCCACCACCTCCTAGCTTCTGGCTTCTGGCATTAAAGGTGTGTATCACCACTACCTGATCTCGATAGCTTGAGGCTGACTTTGCTTTCTGAACCCTCAGCCAAGCTTTAATAATTCATAAATAATACATCACCACACTCATGCAAAGTCACAATTTTTCCTTGGTTTTCTCCGTGGACCATTTGGTGACTGACATTCTGACAGTTCCCCCATATCCCCTGCTTCCCCAGCTAATCCCTTCTGGTGTTTTGTTGGCTCAATTTTCCTTGTAGTTGCATATTTATTTACTGACTCTAGGGCGACCTTGGGAGCCAGATTTGTTCTAAAGATGTTATATCCTCTTATAGCCCTGTCCTATGATAGCCCTGTCCTAAGTATGGAGCTTCAAGGCATCCCTTTGGGTGCCCCAACTACAATACTTTGGCATGTGTGCTCCCCTTTGAAAGTGTATCTGTTATTTTAGATGTTCTGAGCCGAGAAAGGTTAAAATGGGCTTCTGTAGGATAAGCTACATCATGATCTTAATTATTCCCATAAAATCTGGCTCAGTCTTTCTTTTCAAACCTCAGTTTAGAAGACTAACGGCCCTGAGGATGCTTATTCACAGTAGTAGCAATAGTAACATTTGCTGGGCACTCTCTTAAAGTTGGTGCTCTCTCTGGGAACCCATATCACGTGGAGGGATGCTCTCTTAGCCTGGACACATGCGGGAGGACCCAGGCCCTGCCCAGGATGGTGTGACAGACTCTGAAAATCCCTCATGGAAGCCCTTGCCCTCCCTAGGGAGCAGAGGGGGATGGAGTGGGGGTGAGAGCTTGGGAGGATTGAGGGGTGGGGGAGAAGGGGAGGGAGAGGGAACTGAGAGTGACATGTGTAAAAAGTTAAATAAAAAATATTGAAAAAGGAAACACAGGAATGCAGTTTTCAAGATCACAGACTGGATCATGTGCAATTGAATTCCCTTCTGCTCCCAGAAAGGCTTCTCATTAGCTACAAGGTGACACTTAAAAATAAGAGATGGGGGCCAGGCATGGAGGCTGTAATCCCAGCACTCAAGAGAATAAGGCTGGAAGATGAGATAAGGCAGGAGGACCGCAAGTTTGGATCCATCCTGGGCTACATAACAAAGCCTGTCTTGAGAGAAATAAAAAGGATGAGGGCAATGGTGACCCACATCTTTAATTTCCAGACTCGGGAGGCAGAGGCAGGCGGATCTCTGAGTTCAAGGCCAGCCTGGCCTATAGAGATTGTTCAAGGACAGCTAGAGCTACACAGAGAAACCCTGTACTAAAATAAAATTAATTAGTTAGTTAAAAGGGAGGGAGGGGAGGGAAAGAGGAAAAGATCTAATATGTCAATCAAACCATGTTGAAATTATCAAGAAGTTATCCTAATTGAAATATTAATTAATATTCTATTCTAACTAACAATGAACTTTATCCTAGGACTGAACCCTAAGGTATTGACTAAGAGTATGAAGCCATCACAGTTAGGAATAGATTTTATTTATTTATTGGTTTGTTTGTTTTTCGAGACAGGGTTTCTCTGTGGCTTTGGAGTTATTTTCCTTGCTGTATCCCGTCAAGACAGCACTTTTATGTACGTGTCATATTTAATACCACGTGAGAACACTAGTGAATATGCATGCTTATATGTGAGTGCTGAATGTAACAAATGCATACTTGTTGTGAGAATGCCTGTCCAAATTGTTCTCCTGATCAAAAGACACAGCAAGATGTTTCAGAAAGAAAAACAAAACAAAAAATAAATAAAATAAAAATAAAGTTGACGCTCTCATCCAGTGTGGTTGGTATCTTATCGAATCCTTATGCCTAACCCTGAAGACAAACACTTTCACGCTTGTTTAATTAATGATGCCTGCGAGTATCATAAAAGTCAAGCACGTCTCTCATAGCTGCTAGACTCAACGCAGACTGAGACTTGGCCCCAAAATAAAGGGCGTCACCACTACAGTGCGTTGCCACCGGAGCTTCTCACACTCGTCCTTGCACAGACCATGCCTATCATGTCACATCCCTGATCTGAGAATTCGGCTCATTTGAGAAGAGTCCTGTGCCCGTTTTGTGAAGGAAGGATGAGCATCCTTATTATAAGCTGATCGTCTTACCCTGTCATAGGAGCTCCCAGAGAATCTGTGCAAAATGGGCCATGCTTAGGGGTTTGGAACGCAAAGTCTCCTGTAAATGAGTGAGCACCTGTCTCCAGCGTTGATGCGCTGGCCAAGGCCCAATAATGGAAAAAACAATCTGTACTTGAAATATCACTTGAGGCTTAATTAGCACAATAAAAATGAATTGGGACGCTTGGATCGCCAAGGCGGGATAAACCACTTGCCAGGCACTACTCCCCGGCTTAATAAGATTTGAAGTAAGCGCAGGCACGCAGCAAAGCCCAGCAACGCTTCCAAAAGCCACTAGCACACTGTGGTAGACTGATTGCAAACACCAGGCCGTCTCCATTCTGCAAAGAGAGCCTCACTGGAGATGAGAAATGGCTAGCGTCAACAGCAGACAGATACCTCCAAGTCAATGCTTGTGGCCCTGGATTTGTCCAGGAAAGAACTGCTCACCTGCCTTGCAAGATGGACAGAAACAGCTTGTCAAAAACAAGGAACCTTGCCAAAAATGCAGCCTCTTTGCCTCTTTCTGCAGAGCGCTGTCCGAATAGAAGAGGCTTAGATAACGGGTGTTAGACATCTGGTCACTATGCTTTGGTTTCTACAACTGTTATTCTTAAACTCAACAGGGCCCTGAATCTCTTCTACCAAAATGTCCTTAAAGTGTGTTCTGGGTGATGTAATGCCTTACGAGGCCCAAGATGTGTGGCAGGGATGGGGTGCAGAGACAAATGCAAAACGAGAAGCAGCAAAGGAGAAAGGGGGAGCTACAGAAAACTGGGTGTTTGCATGCATTACCATATAGCAGCCCTCAGACACCTTCCTCTGAAAAACAATGACACCTAGAGCCACCATTGCTCCTATGACCCCACAGCCGACTTAAGTACAAGACTGTTTGAACTGTGATCTCTGTTACTTTCTGTGAAGCTATTTGACACAACATAAAATATTTAAACCCAGTTTGAGAGTTTTAAATCCAATGCCAGATGCTTTGAAAGCTGCCGGCTCACTCTAATGGCAGAGAATAGCGGTCACCTGTGAGATTCTTAAAGCACACTGACCCTGCCTTAAATGTTTCCACACATTCCCTCTTCTGTCACGACACAGGTCCAAGAATACATCAGCATCTGTATCTGTAACTAAAGCTCAGGAATTGTTGAAATTAGACAGATGCATGTTAGCCCTAGGTGACCCCCGTCTCTGCCCATGGCTGTCACCAGCATGTGACTGGCTGCCTCCTTAGATCTCCCAGGCTCCGCTCCACCCCGAGATGGCACGTGAGTCCTAAGATCTGGATGGAAGGTCTAGGGTCCTCAGCCACTGGCCCAAAATATATAGGTTGCACCTTTCTGATAAATGAGAAAATCAAGTCTCTGCCCATTTGGATTATTAAGTAGAAAGGTCACAGTCCTGATGTATCAGTCTCTATTCACTATGGAGACACAATAGTGTGCCTTGTCAGTTAGTTTAGCAGTTCTGGGCTGTTTAATCCATGTTGGGTTATAAAATGGCTATAAAAATTAGCGCGGTAAGTTAGGATGTTGTCTACATTTTATCTTTTCCTTTCTCCTTTCTTTTAAAAGTTATATTAACTTACTTTGTTTTGTTTGAGTGATTTATCCCTGAGTGTATGGCTATGCCCCATGTGCGAGCAGTACCCAGGGATGCCAGAAGGGGGCGTCAGGTCTCCTGTAAATGGTTGTGAACCACTGTGTGTACCAGGAATCGAACCCAGGACCTCTGGAATAGAAGCCAGTGGTCTTAACCGTTGAGCTATCTCTCCAGATGCCCCTCCCCACCCCCCTTCTCTCTCTGCATAAAGAGCCCATAGAATTCTACTTTGGAAAAAAACAGTCCGGTTGCAGAGAGGAAGGAGTGATGAGCAAAGGGGTCATGACCAGGCTGGAGAGACCCACAGAAACAGCTGACCTGAACAAGGGGGAGCTCATGGACCCCAGACTTGATAGCTGGGAAACCAGCATAGGACAGATCTAGACTCCCTGAATGTGGGTGTCAGTTAGGAGGCCTGGGTAATCTATGGGGCCTCTGGTAGTGGATCGGTATTTATCCCTAGTATATGAACGGATTTTGGGAGCCCAATCCACATAGAGGATTACTCTCTCAGCCTAGACACACGGGGGAGGGTCTAGGTCCTGCTCCAAATGCTATGCCAGACTTTGAAGATCCCCCATGGAAGGCCTCACCCTCCTGGATCTTCCTCTAACTTTGGGGGAATAATTTTCAGTTTGGCACCAAACAACACACACACACACACACACACACACACACACACACACACACACACACACAGAGAGAATCAGCATAATAAGACTGATCTGTTTGGAAGTAACTACTTACAGAATCCGGGGCAGGGGGAAATGACAGAAAATCTTCCTAAATTCAAACAGGAGCTTAGACATCTAAGCTTTTGTGAGTCATGGCAGAGAGGTGACAACTGCCAGACAACTAGCAAACAAGAATTTCAGTAGCTTCGTTTGACATTCCAAAAAGGATGAAGAAAAGTGCCGACCCACTGTGGGCTTTGCCTCATTCCCAAAACCCATCTCCAGTAAAGCGAGAGCCGACAGAACCAGACATAGAAGCAGAAAGTGTCTTTTGGAGAAGACAGAGGCCAACCATCGCAAGGGGCTTCACCGATCTCCGTCCTGCACTAAGCATCGGAACAGTTTTCCCTTTTAACCCACAAAGGCTTCGAGCAGACAAGAGAAGGTGTGTCCTGCTACACAGTGTAGCTGAAGGCAAGAGTAAACCACAGGAGCAAATCCCTGACAACAGCTCCATCCAGCGAGCACGGCAGACGCTCGCTAGCCTTCACCGCCAGGCATCCTTATTTTGTCGGGACTCTCTAAGGAGTCCTGATGCCAAGCTTGGGAAGAATTAAAAATGGAAGCAGTCATTGGGAACAACAAGGAAGCCAAAGGCAGGTGTGACTTCAACCCAGTATCCCCAGCAGCAAGCAAACCTGCCCATTAGCATCCTCTTCAGGGTCATCATTCTTACAATCACTGCTTGCTAGCTTTACCACTGACCCAGAATGGGCCATTGCCATCACCGTTGACGCTTTCTTAAGAAGCCTCCTTCCAGATCATATTAAGCCATAGTTATAGTATTTAAAGTATGAATCCCAGTTAGCCAGAAGAAATTATTCAAAGGTTTCTATTGAAAAAGACTGATGGGTTACAGAGCTCTAGTCCTCAAAACAGCTTGGTATTGGCACAAAAACAGACAGATTAGACCAATGGAATTGAATTGAACACCCCGACATTGACCCATAATTGTATGAACACCTGATCTTTGACAAAAAAGAAAGCATCTTCAACAAATGGTGCTGGCATAACTGGATGCTGGCATATAGAAGATTGCAGATAGATCCATATCTATCACCATGCACAAAACTTAAATCCAAACGGATCAATACATCAACATAAATCCAGCCACACTGAACCTGTTAGAAGAGAAAGTGGGAGGCACCTTGAACAAATTGGTACAGAAGACCACTTCCTGAACACAACTCCAGTAGCACAGACACTAAGATCGACAATTAATAAATGGGACCTCCTGAAACTGAGTAGCTTCTGTAAGGCAAAGGACACAGTCAACAAGACAAAAAAGCAACACACAGATTGGGAAAAGATATTCACTAACCCCACATCTGACAGAGGACTGATCTCAAAAATTTACAAAGAACTCAAGAAGCAAGTCTCCAAAACACCAAAGGATCCAATCAAAAAGTGGGGTACAGAACTAAATAGGGAATTCTCAGTAGAAGAGTCTAAAATGGCTGAGAGACACTTAAGGAAGTGCTCAACATCCCTCGCCATCTGGGAAATGCAAATCAAAACAACTCTGAGATACCATCTCACTCCTGTCAGAATGGCTAAAATCAAAAACTCCAATGACAGTTTATGCTGGAGAGGATGTGGAGAAATGGGAACACTCCTTCACTGCTGGTGGGAGTGCTGACTCATACAGCCACTTTGGAAATTAGTATAGAGATTCCTCAGGAAAATGGGAATCAGTCTACCACAAGACTCAGCAACTCCACTCTTAGGCATATATCCAAAAGATGCACATTCATACAACAAGGACATCTGTTCCACTGTGTTCATAGCAGCACTACTTGTAATAGCCAGAACCTGGAAGCAACCTAGATGCCCCTCAGCTGAAGAATGGACAGAGAAAATGTGGTACATTTACACAATGGAGTACTATTCAGCAGAAAAAAACAATGGAATCCTGAAATTTGCAGGCAAGTGAACTGCACTAGAAGAAACCATCCTGAGTGATGTAACCCAGTCACAAAAAGAGAAACATGGTGTGTACTCACTCATTTGTGGATTTTAGACATGAATCAGGGGAGTGCCAGCATACAATCCCACTGCCAGAGAGCCTGGGAAACAGAACCTTCATCCAGCGACTGATGGAAGCAGAGGCAGACACCCACAGACAAACACTGAACTGAACTCCTGGAATCCAGTGTCAGAAAGGGAGGAATGATGAGCAAAGGAGTTAAGACTGGGCTGGTTTAATCCACAGAAACAGTTGACCTGAACAAGGGGAGCTCTTGGGTCCCAGCCTGATGGCTGGGAATCCAACATGGGACTGACCCAGACCTCCTGAATGTGGGTGTCAGTGAGGAGGCCTAGGTAATCTATGGGGCTTTGGGTAGTATTTATCCCTAGTGTACAATAGACTTTGAGTGCCCATCCCACAATGAGGGATGCTCTCTCAGCCTGGACTCTTGTGGGAGGGCCTAGGCCCTGCCCTGGATGAAATGACAGACTCTGAAGATCCCCCATGAGTGCCTCACCCTCCCTGGGAACTGGAGTAGAGATTGGGCAGCGGACTGGGGGGCCTGGTGGCGTGGCAGGGGAGGAGGGGAGGGAGAGGGAGCTGGGATTGACATGTGAAACAAGTTTGTTTCTAACTTAAATAAAAAAAAGAAAGAAGGAAAAAAGAAAGAAAAAGACCGATGGGGTGTTCATAAATTGAACATAAAACATTTAAAATAACCTATTTAAAACACTAAAAGAACCTGGTACTGGTGGCTCATAGCTGTCAGTCTAGAACTCAGGAGGCTGAGGCAGGAGGATTGTTGTAAGAAGCCAGCTTGAGCAGCATGGAGAGAACCTTCCTGGATCCTGCCCCACCCCACAAAGGATAAATCTGCACAACCCATTAGCGTTGGGATCCGTTTGTAGGGTCCATTTCAGTCCTTCAGAAACCTGGCCCACTGTGCTCCTTATTCAGTTAATGTGGTAATTGCAGGAATACATCTGTCACCTCACAACTGATCTTTTTTTTCCTGAAGCATAAAGGGGTTGTGCAGAGAAACAGACCATAATCTGTGTCACAGCATGAATAAATGCATGGTCATTCATTCCAGGTTAGGACCCTCTGTAAAATCCTGTTGGGCATTTGACTGTTAATCACAATGGTGCTAAACTCTTAGGCCTGCCCCTGGCTTGACTCATGAGTACAAAGTCACAGGAAGAGAAGAAAGGAGACCTTCTTCAGTGCGATGAGGACAGACGTGTCACTGGAAATTTAGGGGGCACTAACACTGAGCTTGGTGCCCAGGATACAGCGTTGAAAGTGTAACTGCCACTAGACCATCCCACCCTCCCAGTCCAGCAGAGAAGAAGAAAATGCCAATCCTCTCATAAAGACCCCTCCTGAGGATCACAAACGTTTCCATCTAAGAATGAGGTGACTTGGCACTGCCAAGATGGCTCGGTACTCGCCTGATGACCTGAGTCTAGTCTCTATATTGGTCTGGCAGGAGACAATAGACTCCCATAAACTGTCTTCTGGTGTCCAATCACATGCCACGCCATGTGCAACTTGCAGACCCAGAGAGACCTAGGCTGACACACAGTAAGACCCAAAGATACACAGGAACAGTGGGAGCTGTGGTGGGGGCCGTATCTCACCTGGAATGGGTCCATGGGCATGCAGGGAATTCTACAACTCGGCGATGGAAGCCGGGGACTCGGGGAGGAAGCCTAATGTGTCCTCAAGCAAAGTCCGCAGGGATAGGGAGTTCCACAGCTCCCACGGGAAGCTGCAGGTCCAGGAGGGAAATCGAAGTTGAGCCAGGACAGTGCCTGACACTCAGGAGAAAGAGATAGAGTTTCCACAGAGAAAAATGAGAGCTGATCTCTGCTATGACTTGGTCCTCTCTTGGACATGGTAAATGCATCCACAAAAAGAAGGATGGTGCGTTGAATTTTAAGAAAGAGAAAGTAGGGAAGTAAGGAAGGAAGGAAGGAAAAAGGAGGAAAGAAATAGCTATATAAAGGGGAGAGGGGGAAGGAAGGAACCAATAAACTAATTCTAGACGTGCAAATCCCAGTATAGAAACCTAAGAAATGAATCTACTGAAAGAAAGGCAACTCCAGCACAGGAAGTGCTGAGAACAGACGAGATCAGGAATTTACAGTTAAAACACTAAATATGTTGAACAAAAGAAGCACATTGACAGCAGCAAGAGAGAAACACCCAGCCATACCTAAAGGCAGCCCCCCCCCCCCCAACAGAACATTCTCAGGAGAAACCTTAGAAGGCAAGCACGGGGTTTCAAGTTTTCTTTTTAAAACCTTAAAAATTTTGCACAATGTATTTTCGATCTCTGAGAGTCAGTGATTGCTAACCCATATCGCCATACCCAGCTGAAACAATCTCTCATAATTGAGGGAGAAAGAAAAAATTTTCCATGATAAAAACAAACTGAAGGAATTCATGACCTCTTAGCCAGCCCTAGTGAAGACAGGTTAAAGACTCCTCTGGGCTGAAGGCTAAGATAAATATTTCCAACAAGCTACAGGAAAGAACAAACCACACGAATGGCAATTACACAGAGGGGGGGATACAAAATCCCAAACACCGTTAAAAAATAGCAAGATCCAATACATACCTTTCAATAACTATAAATATCAATTGTGTCAGTTACCCCCAATCAAAAGACACAGTCCAGCAGACGCAACTGAAAAGTGACCCATTTACTTGTCGCCTCCAAGACTGTTAAGTCTTCATCAAAGATGGGGTCAATTTTAGGGTGAAGGGCTGGAAAAGGGATTCCAAGCAAATGGAACCAAGAAACAAGCAACCATCGCTGCTCTGATATGTGACAATTAGACTCAAACCAAAGCCAGTCATAAGACACAAAGAAGGTCAGGTCATGTTACCCGGGGAACAATTAACCCATGAAGAGCAGATTGCAATTTGAAACACACAGCACACTGAACAGTGTACCCAGTTTCATAAAACAAGTGCCACTAGATGTAATGACAAATAAATCCCAACACGGTGAGGTTAGAGGACTTTGTCACCCTGATCTCAATAAAAGACGGGTCATCCTTTCACAGATACCTTTTAGGAAAACAGTGCTATTGATACGAAAACCAGATAAAGACGTAACAACAAAGGGGAAATTATAGGGCAATATCCCCTGATGATCATAGTTGCAAAAAACTTCCAGGGAAAAAACCTTGCAAACCAAATACTGTACATATCAAAAAGACCATCCAACATGGCCGAGTCGGCTTCATTCCAGCGGCACAAGGATGGCTCAGCGTTTACAAGTCAGCAAAGAAATAGACTCAAGGACTGAAAACCCGTGATCATCTCCACAGACACAGCAATGGCTTTTGACAAAAATGCAACACGGCTCTATAACAAAAAGGCCCAGCAAAGCTAGGAATGGGAAAACACATAGGCTACATGTGACAAACCAGTAACCATTATACCACATGGGGGGAATCCAAAGCGTGTTTTCACTAACACAATAAGAGTCCTCATTCCTCTACTCTCATTTAAAAGAGTGCTTGAAATATTAACTGGAGCAATAGGACAAGGAAAGAAAATAAAGAAGATAACCAGAAAGCAAGAAACTGAACCACCCCTGTTTTTAGACGATATACACAAATGATGTCCACGAGACCCTAAAGACTCCATCAGAAAAGTCTTAAAGCTGATTAAGTATTTTCAGCAAAGAGGCAGGATGAAGAGCATGTCCAGCCTCACTCACCATCAGATGAGTGAAAATTAAAAACTCTCTTCTACCTCGCCCCAGCCAGAATAGCAGACATTAAGGAAACACATGCTGACAAACACTGCCTAGGACATGAACAAAAGGGAGCCCTCACGCACTGCTGGAGCAGACGTAAAGTGGTCCGGCCACCGTCCACACAGTCACGCGAGGCTCCCCAGAAAACCATGTCAGAGACAGCCGCCGCACACCCAAGTCCACTGAAGCTCCGCTCACCTAAGTCACAGCACACGCCTAGGCCTCCCACCGACAGCGAGAACGAATAAGGAGCATGGCCCTACTTTCCAACCACACAGAAGAACAGAGTCACGTCATCATCCGTATCAACTGACCAGTCATCGGGTCGGGTGAGGCAAGCCCATCTCAGGAAGATGACTAACTCTTGTTGGCTCTCATTCTCGGGTCCTGGATTTTGTGTAGATAAGTAAGATCACATATATGGCATAAATATGGAAGCAAAGTTGTCCAAGGAAGCACAGAGTACTAAAGGACGGGGGGGGGCTGAAAAGGGACACAGGGGTACAGACAGAATGCACTCAAAGTGTATCATAATTGATGAAAACGTCCTTAGGTGACCCACTAGCACGTACAGTAGGTATGCACCAGTGAAAGCCCTAAAATATATGTTTAAACTTTTAAAACATTCCCTTGAGAATCGTTGTCATCTCCCCAACTCCCTCTGTGTGGTTTCCTCATGTTTGTCTCGATGTGGCAAACGTATTTGGTGTCCCTTCTCTGCCAGTTAAATAGGAGTGCACACCCCTGTCGGTATAGAAAGAAACAATTCTAGTTTCCCAAGTGAAAATCCACAGATGTGTGTCTCGGTGTGGCAAACGTATTTGGTGTCCCTTCTCTGCCAGTTAAATAGGAGTGCACACCCCTGTCGGTATAGAAAGAAACAATTCTAGTTTCCCAAGTGAAAATCCACAGATGTGTGTCTCAGTGTGGCAAATGTATTTGGTGTCCCTTCTCTGCCAGTTAAATAGGAGTGCACACTCCTGTCGGTATAGAAAGAAACAATTCTAGTTTCCCGAGTGAAAATCCACAGATTATTGCCTTTCCAACGTGTTGCCAAGTCCCCTATTCATTCACCTTTATAAACACTTCTCAGACTATATTACTCATCTCCCAGTGCTTTGGTTGTTGCTACAGATCTAGGGACTCATGTCATTTGTATCTTCTGATGACTGTGAGCTTTCTTTTCTTCTAACGAGTGGCAGTAAATGAGATCCAATACAATTGCCAGTCAATTGCTTGTAAACAATTTTTTGGACAGAAAAAATATAAAAGCAAAATATAAGATGACAAAACACTAAGAAGTGGGTGCATTTTATTTTTCGCTCTTAGTGTCATAAACTCTAGACACTTGCAGGAAATGTATGCTGAAATATATGCAATAAATTATTTTTCAAAATAAATCCCAGAAGTATACTCTTTCAAACAATTAGAAAAACAGAAACTAAAGATGAAAATAAATGAAAGAAAATGGAAAATGCTGCAGGGATTAAGAAAAACACAGAAAGAGATGCCTTCTTCAAATCATAAAACATTTTGCTGTATGCTGAAGAATACTTAGTAATCAGGAGAATGCAAACTCAAGGTGGCTCACAATCTGTGATTCCAGTTCGGGGGACTCGGATGCCCTCTTCTGGCCCCTGTGGGTACTGCATGCCTGTGGTGCACATACTTACATTCAGGCGCACGCATATACAAATAGCATTTTTAATTAAGAATAAATAAAAATGAACCCTTTCCTTAAAACGGGAAACAGGCCAAACAGCCATTAACATGGAACACTTGGTGTAATTAAGATACATTTGACCACTAATGCTATGCAACAGTTAAAATCTAATGGGTCATCTAATTCTGATGTGCTTTTATAGAGTACAAGAAAACTATTTTTATTACAAAATGTATTGATATTGCCTATGCAATTGCAAATAAATAAAAATACCCTTAGAAAAACAAATGAGTAAGGAAAGTGCAAACAGGTTCTGCAGGAAAGCGGCGGACACCCAAGCATACAAATCCACTGACGTGGCTC